>NC_082675.1:25497500-27897500 GCF_025265405.1 Mesoplodon densirostris
TATTTAATATGCGATGCTTCTACAGATCTCTCCCAAGTTAGCCATCATGTTCTTTGTAGCCATTTTCCTTCTGAGTCCGGATGCAGTCCAGGTCACAAGATGTACGTGGTTGTCAGGTCTCCTTGGTTTCTTTCCATCTGTACCAGTTTCTCAACCTCTGCTGGTCTTCCGCAACCTTGACATTTTTCTAAAGGGTGCATTCTAGTTTGGGTCTGATGTTTCTTCAGGAATAGATTCAGGTTCTGCGCTTCTGGCAGGAAGAAAAAAAAAAACCACTGCAGTGACGCTGTGTCCTGTCGGTGCCTCACATCGGGGGGCACGTGATCTCCATTGGTTTATTGGTGCAGCTCGGGTTCTGATTAGTGCATGAATTGCTTGGAACTTCTCAAAAACCACGTGGAAGATGTGAGCTCCTGGAAGAGGGGGCAGGAGAGGTAATGAAAGGGGTTCTCCTCCCAAAGACCCTGTGTTGGTTTACTAAGGCTGCTACAGTCCGGGTGGCTCAAACAACAGAGATCTATCTCCTCCCATTTCTGGAGGCTGGAAGTCTGAGATCCAGGTGTGAGCAGGGCTGGTTTCTCCCGAGACCTCTCTCCTCGGCGTGTAGAGGCCGTCATCTCTGTGTCCTCATGTGGTCGTCCCTCTGTGTCTGTGTCCTAATCTTTTCTTCTCATAAAGCCCCTAGTCAGATTGGATCAGGGCCCATTTGAATGGCTTCAGTTTTGCCCAATCACCTCTTTAGGTCCATCTCCAAATACAGTCACATTCTGAGGTGCTCAGGGTTAGGGCTTCAACATATGCATTTTGAGGGGACACAGTTCAACAGTGATATCCCCTCAGGACTCGGCTAAGACGTTGCCTCTTTATTTTTTTTTTAATTTTATTTTTTTAATTAGTTTCTGCTTTATAACAAAGTGAATCAGTCATATATATACATCTGTTCCCACATCCCTTCCCTCATGCATCTCCCTCCCTCCCTCCCACCCTCCCCATCCCACCCCTCCAGGCGGTCACAAAGCACCGAGCTGATCTCCCTGTGCTCTGCGTCTGCTTCCCACTATCTATCTACCTTACGTTTGGTAGTGTATATATGTCCATGCCTCACTTTCGCTTTGTCACAGCTTACCCTTCCCCCTCCCCATATCCTCAAGTCCATTCACAAGTAGGTCTGTGTCTTTATTCCCGTTTTACCCCTAGGTTCTTCATGACATTTTTTTTTAATTCCATATATATGTGTTAGCATACGGTATTTGTCTTTCTCTTTCTGACTTACTTCACTCTGTATGACAGACTCTAGGTCTATCCACCTCATTACAAATAGCTCAGTTTCGTTTCTTTTTATGGCTGAGTAATATTCCATTGTATATATGTGCCACATCTTCTTTATCCATTCATCCGATGATGGACATTAATCATTAGAGAAATGCAAATCAAAACTACAATGCGATATCATCTCACACCAGTCAGAATGGCCATCATCAAGAAATCTAGAAACAATAAATGCTGGAGAGGGTGTGGAGAAAAGGGAACACTCTTGCACTGCTGGTGGGAATGTGAATTGGTACAGCCACTATGGAGAACAGTATGGAGGTTCCTTAAAAAACTAAAAATAGAACTACCATATGATCCAGCAATCCCACTACTGGGCATATACCCTGAGAAAACCATAATTCAAAAAGAGACATGTACCAAAATGTTCATTGCAGCTCTATTCACGTTGCCTCTTTAGAGAGACCGCCCTGACCACAGTATCTAAAGCAGCCCCACTGTTCTCACCTGCTCTGCCTTCAGCCATCTGCCATATTACTTGTTGCTTTACTTATTCATCGTGTGTCTCCTGCTAGCCGGCTGCGCTGTGTCTGAATGATTCGAGGTGACAGTGCCTCAAGCAGGGCCTTTGTTTTTGTGGGAGACGCTCAGTGAGTGGGGGTGAGGGGGAGAAGGCAGGGCTCTGGGTTCGACCAGATGGCAGGGAACCTGGCGTCTGGAATGCAGCAACTCGTCCAGGTAATCAGCGGGGCCGGGAAGGGCCTCCTCCAGCTGCTGCTTTTTCTCTCGTGCCCCCAGGCCCACAGGCAGCCCCCTCAAGGAGCGAGTCCAGAAGACCAGACAGTGCCAAGGGCATCTGGGATTGCCATCTGAAGAAACACAAAATTCAATATAAATGCAAATGCGTGTAGAAATAAAATTTAGGTTCGATGCAGACCAAACACCAGGATCATCAAAAGCCTCAGGCCTCCCGCTCCTGGTCGGCTGCAGTGGGAGGCCTGGCCAGCAGGTCACGGCATCTGCCCTTACACCCCAGGCCGGGGTTTCCCTGCTGCCTCTGGAGGTGACCTGGGGCCCAGTGATGGTGGTGGCTGCACACAGGACACCTCCCCCCAACCATGGAAGTCTTTACTCAACTGAGTGTTGGAGCAGGAGGCCGAGTGAGGAGACACTCTATTAATGCCTTTGGTTGAGAACAGGACAAACAAACACCTCTCGCCTTGCACCCGGCAGCAGAGGTCTCCCACCTGCCAGGTGTGTAGCGTGACACCTGGGCCCCGTCACCAGGTCTGGGCTGGGCTCATGTCTGGGCAGCGCGAGCCCCTATTCTCCAAGGGCAGCTCAACTGAGTGTTTCCTGCGTGTCTGAAGAGATCGGATAGGAGCAGAGCAGTGGCCCCTCAGGCCAGGGCTGGGTCCACTGAGGTCTCCCGCTGCCAGGCTGAGAAGGGGCCGCTCCATCCCACCTGCTGGAGACGCTCATCCACGTTCACTGATAACCTGGAACTTCAGCTGCTGCTGGTGGTCCCATTTAAATGAGTGGGGTGGGAGGATGAAGAGAACTGCTCCCCGCCCAGGGCTGTGAGTCACTTCTCAACGTGTCGCTTTGGAAGAAGGAAGCGTGCTTAGAGCGTGGGGAGGGGAAGCAGGTGGGAGGCAGTGACAGCGTGGAGGAGCTGAGTTTCCTGCAGCCCTGCACTGTCTGCTGCACCTGGGCTTCCTCCAGAGCTGTGCACAGAAGCCCGTTACCCAGAGGGATGGAGACCGCCTGTCCCGCACCTGTCCCACACCTGCCCTACACCTGTCCCACACTCTCTTCCTTCCTCCCTGCAGGCCAGCCAGCTGGGTGTGTACCGGGCCTTTGTGGACAACTACGAAGTTGCCATGGAAACGGCTGAGAAGTGCTGTCAGGCCAACGCTCAGTTTGCAGAAATCTCTGAGGTAGGTGTGACGCTGTTCAGACAGGTGCACCCCTCCATCTCCTGAGGGTGGGCTGTGGGCTGGTCGTTGGCACACCGTGACCCGGGAGAGCAAGGCACAGCAAACTAAGGTCTGGTTGTGAACCTCAGCTCTGTTTCCAGATGCCTGTGGGTTGTCAGGAGCAGACAGACGGAGCAGCCCGAGGAGCACCCTGCCTCCCCAGCAGCCAGGGCCCAGCTCTGGGGTACCCCGGACAGACTTGCACTGTCTGTGTGCAGTTCGGGGTGTCCGTAGTTCTGCCCCATTAACAGAGGTCTCGACACTTGAGTCCTGAGGCCGACTTTGCACCTTGCGGATGGAGAGCAGGTGGGGAGGTGTCATGCTCTGCCTCTCTGGGGTCTGCAGCCGGCCCGGGGGATGGGGCTGGTGTGCGTTCTGTCGACCCACGTGGGAGGAAGCTGCAGGCTGGGCACCGCACCGGCCCGGGGGCTCTGAAACCTCAAGCCCTGGAGTGTTAGCACGAGGGGCCTCGGAAGAGCCCCCCGGATGCAGAAGATGGGCAGCCATCGGGGGCTGGTGGCCATGCCAGGTCCTCCCTGCCCCGCTCCATCCTGCTTCTGCCCGTGGCAGTTGGGTGATACTTTCTTCTTCCCAGGCCTGTAGTCCTGAGAGCCCTGACCTGCCTTCCCCGCCAAACAAGGATTCTGGGTGGGAAGACCTCCAAGTGAAACCCCAGCTTTAGGAAGAGAAATGGAAACTAGAAATCGGCAGGGGAGGGTCTCTTGCTGGGATACGATCATACCCCGACTGTCACACCTGGGCTTTGTTCCAGGGGATTTGTGCTGTTTTATAATTTATCACGGGGGCTGCGCCGTGTGGGTCCCAGCACCGGCGTCTCCCATGGTGATAACGTGCCACACCGTTCCCCAGAGCCTGTGGGTGCCCTGCTCCCCACCTGGTGCCGCTGGTAACAGGCTACATGCACCCAGGGCTGCAGGCTGGCTCCACACTTCCCTCTGAAGCTGCCCTGGTTTGCCTGCAGCATTGGGTCTGTTCCTCTCTTTAGCTCATTAAACTAGCAGCCCGCATACACCTAACAGCTGGAATGCTGGCGCCAAGTCCCAGGTGACTTTGACAAATTAGAGTCATAATCTTTTAAGAGCAGGCTATGGTTAAATGGAGCCAAGTTCACGTCCACCAGGACAGATGTCTACAGAGAAGGGAGGAAGCGATGGTGGGTCACCACCTGGGAGTCACGTGGTCCCACCAACCAGGCACAGGTGGGAATCTGAGCCGAGGCCCAGGCCCAGGCAGCAGGACCGGGTTCGGGGCGGCCAAATGCCGGTTCTGTGAAACTTTTACCATCAGGTGGTATCCACTTTGGTTTTCCATCCATGTTTCAAAAAAGACCCAGAGAAATTAGAGCCACACAGACAGTGAAATGAACCAAGAGGACACAGAAGAAGCAGGGCATTTAGAGGTGTGAGGAGTTGCATTCTGGGGGGGTCAGAGCTCAGCCATGGGGACTGGATGTCCATCTCCAAGGACAGACAGGGTGGAGCAGTGGTCCTTCATGTCTCCCAGGACTGGCCTGAGAAATGGGTGTGCTGCAGTGTCCAGTCAGACTGGAGTTGCCTGAGATGGGTTCTGTGAGCTCGAGCTCCCCAGATAATAAGTAGGTAACAGGAATCATGTGAAAAGGGCTTCCGGAGTCTAGTCAGTTTGGGAAATGTGGGGTTAAACCAAACTTGTAAGTTTTCTCAAGGCAGAGAGCCCCGAGATGCTCAAGGTGCCCACGTTCATCGCACCTTCCAGGGGCCCTTGGCACGTGGGCTGCTGCCCTGGCTCATGTGAGCGGCACCTAATTTTTGCAGATTTGAGCTCTCACGCCCCCTCACCCCCCCCTCACCGTCTGGGAGCTGCTGAGGCAGACGGATGGTGGAGTCATTGAGGGGAGCTAAATTCTCAGGAGAGGCACCAAGGTGCATTGTGAGTTTGGCCCCCGTGAGCTTAAAATACACTCTGTTTTCTAGTCCCAAGAGGTTTCCCACAGCCTGAGAGGTTGGGAAGGTCATCTCCAGGCCCCTTCCCATTCCTGTGCTGTGTTTTCTGTTCGCTCAGAAGTCTCGTACTGGGATTAACCACAGCTGCTTTCCAGAGACTATATCAGGCACACAGGGACCTTTTATCCACATTTCTCTTGGTACCTTGGACCAAATCAGCGGTGCCTTTGACACAGTTGTGTTGAAAAATGACCCACCCACTAAAAAGCTCTGCTTACTTCCTGGGCAGGGACGTTTGCAGAGTCAGGGGAGGGGAGGCTGGGGTGGAGGCAGAGTGCCTGCCAGCGGCCCGCCCTGGCCTCCCCGAGGCCGAGTGCTCTTCTTTCTGACCCACCAGCCCCTGCACGTTGTTTAACTGCTCCAAGAAAGCTGATCCGTGCACCCAGGAAGGGTGTTGCCAGTTGCCTTGGTTTGCAGGATCCTCTGTGTCAGAGGTTCTCAACCAGCGCTGATTTTGTCCCCTGGAGACACTTAGCAATGCCGGGGGATGTTTTAGATTGTCACAGCAGGAGGAGAGGGTGCTGCTGCACCCATAGGATGCTATTCAACATCCCAGGGTGCATAGGACAGCCCCTTAGAATAGAGAATTTCTGATCCTAACGTCAGCAGCGTCATCCAGGGCGAGCGTGTGCTCAGTTGGCCCCGTTCTGCAGGCTGTGGCCCAGACACAGCCCTGAGGTTTGCCACATCTGGGCTTCTCAGCGGTGAGAGGAGGGTGAGAGTTCTGCTGAAGGTTCCTGACCGTGAACTCGCTGACACATCAGAGCTGCTTAATCTGCCCTGTGGAAAACGTGCTTTTCTCTTTGCAGAACCTGAGAGCCAGAAGCAACAAGGATGCCAAGGACCAAACGACCAAGAACTCTCTGGAAAGTGAGTTCTCCGTGCCGAGGCCCCTACATGCCCCTGTGGTGGCGGCCGCTGCCAGCAGACAGGAGCAGCCAGGACGCCCAGCTGGGTCACACTCTGGCCCCTCTGCTGCTCCAGATTTCCAGTAGTGGGGGGTGGGGGGATGGGGAGGGAGCAGCGCTGGCCGTGGTGGGTGCGGAGGGACTGGTCAGGACCTGTTGCCACCAATGGGAGTTGGGGGGTGGTGCAGGGATCCAGGAAGAGGTGGGAGTTATCAGAAGCCCACAAAGCAGGCACTGCTGGGCATTTACAATGTCATCTTGTTGTCCCAACGGCCCTGCAGGAGGCTCTTGTCTTCCCTTGTTTCAGATGATAAAACAGGTTTAGAGCGGAAAGGACAGTGTAGAACGCAGATTCAGAGTGGCTGGGCAGGGGTCAGGGCCAAGTAGTCGGGCTCCCGGGCCTGTGTTTGCCCTCATCCCTCTGGGCAGAGTGAGCTCTGGAACAACAAGGTACTTCTCGTTTCTGGCTGTTAGGGTCTTGGGAGGAGTTACGCTCACAGAGAATAGCAGACGTGGGCCAGGGCCACAGCTACACCACCCTCTGAGCCGGTATCCCCCATTTCTATAAAATGGGGATAACAGTGCGTGCCCTGCACTAGTCGTGGGCGTTACGGGCGGAGCTGCACCCTACATGTGAGAACACATGAAGCGCCTGTGCCCGTGATGGGCTGTGCCCACCATGGAGAAGCGGGGATGGCCCTGGCCGGTTAGGGCTCCATGCTGCTGGCGTCCAGGGGTCCAGAAACGCTTATAAAACCGAGAGCCGCATCTCAGCATCAGGCTTGGATACACATGGAGCCTAGCGTGCTGGTCCGCACCTCCCGGCCTGGGATCTGCGCTGGCGCTTCCTCCCCAGAGTGCTGGCCAGCTCCCTGACCCCACGCCGGAGGGCCGTCGACACGGAGGCCTTTGAATGCTTGCTGCTGAGTCAGCCACACAGGCTCGAGTTCTGATCAGCCCTGGACCTGGCACTGATGTCACAGACTGAAGGCTCACAGCCATGTTCCCGACCTTCCAATGCATCGGGTTCAACCTTGTCACTGAGCGGAGGGGAGGTGGGGTTCCCAGGGAATGTGGAGACTGGGGCTGCCCCCACCTCCACCCTTGCAGTGAGGGTGGGTGGGCAGGCGGGCGGTCCGCCTTCTCTCACCCTTCGTCTCTCCGCAGCCCTGCTCTACAAGCCTGTGGACCGGGTCACAAGGAGCACACTGGTCCTGCATGTGAGTCCCTCGGGCCTGGGGCCTCCTCGCCCTGGGGTTCTTGGCTTCTGTCCTGGGGCTGACGCTGATGTCTGTCAATTTTGCCCGCCTGCCCCCTTTTCTGCCACACACCTGTACTGAGGATGCAGCAGTGAGGCACCTCTGCCATCCCTGGGCTCCTGGGGGTGGGAGGGGGAAACGCAGCAGGCTCTCCAGGTGTTCCAGATGCCTCGTCAGAGCGGGTACAGGTAGGGAGCCTCCCGTCCCACATGGACAGAGGCTTGCGGCTGGAGAAGCTTCCCGGGGGAGGCGGCGGGGACACATAGCACAGGTTGGGGCACCAGTGGCAGGTGCATCCCGGGGCTGTGGTCAGACCACATTCTCCAGCCGGGAGAAAGTGTGCGGAGAGGGTGTGCAGGGAGTCCCACCTGGCGGGGCCGCTCCTAAAGGCAGTGGGGAGTCACTTGCACGTTATTAAGTGGTCGTCTTAATACTGAGAAGCAAAAGCAGGGAAAAAAAGGCCCCAATCCTACTTCCAGGTGACCCTATTCATCTGTATTTAGAGCAAGTCTTATATGCGCATTTTTTTTAAATAAATTTATTTATTTTGGCTATGTTGGGACTTCGTTGTTGCGCGGGCTTTCTCTAGTGGTGGTGAGCGGGGGCTACTCTTTGTTGAGGTGCACTGGCTTCTCATTGCGGTGGCTTCTCTTTTTGCGGAGCACGGGCTCTAGGCGCGTGGGCTTCAGTAGTTGGGTTCAGTAGTTGTGGCTTGCGGACTCTAGAGCGCAGGCTCAGTAGTTGTGGCTTGTGGGCTCTAGAGTGCAGGCTCAGTAGTTGTGGCACACGGGCTTAGTTGCTCTGCGACATGTGGGATCTTCCCAGACTATAGCTCGAAGCTGGGTCCCCTGCATTGGCAGGTGGATTCTTAACCACTGTGCCACCAGGGAAGCCCAACACGCGCATTTTTAAAAAAATGTACAACCAAGTCACAGAAGTGTTTGAAGTGTCCGTTTCCTGTCTTGCTTCCTCCCCACAAAGGAGCCACCACCACAAGGATCTTTATTTTGACGCACGTGGCATCTTTCTAAATCACTCAGACGGTGTTGTGCTGTGCATACCATTTCGCATGTGGCTTTTGACCCCTTCATGTCATATTGTGGCAGTTGTCCCACTTCGGCCCAAACAGCTCTGCCTCGTTCATTTTTAAGCTGCGGGGTTTTCCATCCAGTGCACGTTTCATAACTTCTTACCATCCTCCAACTAAGAGTTCCTGGATGGAGGGAGATAAGCTGAGATTTGCGGTTTGGGAGGCTCTGGCCGGTGGCCCATTAGAGTCCTGGAGACCCTTTATTTGGTCCCCTCACCACGATGAGCCCAGGCCTGGCAGGGGGAAACCAGAGCCACCAGGAACGGTGTGGGGGGGGCTGGGATCCCCAACACCAGAGCCTCCCCTGAGCTTATTTCATCTCCCCAGGTTCTCTTTGCTGTAGGATTTGGGAGCTAAGAGGGTTTTGTTTCTCTGAACCAGGAAGCGGTAGACTTTGAACACAAATTACGTGCATTCGCAGTAGAGAAGGATTCTCAGGCTCTGATCTAAAAGAGGAGGAGACGGGAAGGTCAGGGGCTTTCTCCTGACCTCACACGGGACGGCGGACCAGGATGGGTTCTGCCCCAGGGGACCTGTGACAATGTCCAGGGGCATATTTGCTTGTCACAGCCACACATAAGGGGGCACCACAGCCATCGAGTGGGCAGAGACCAGGGATGGTGCCAGCATCCTCCAGTGCCCAGACAGCCCCCACCAAAACCAGCCCTGCATGTCGCCAGGGCCCGGGTAGAGAAACCTGCCCCAGACCTGTAGCGTGGAGCCCCTCTCTGCAACGTGCAAACAGCATAGGCTTGGGGGATGCCGTTAGGGGACTGCTCCCGGCACAGTGCTCGCACGAGTGCTGCTGCGTGGCCCAGGCCATGGTGAGAGGTGGCCCCAGGTCACACCCAGCATGCCTGCGGCTCTCACAGCAGAGATGCCGGGGCTGCTCTGACTCCATCCTTCGTCCGATGTAGGACTTGCTGAAACACACCCCCTCTGGCCACCCCGACCACCTGCTGCTGCAAGACGCCCTCCGCATCTCGCAGAACTTCCTGTCCAGCATTAACGAGGAGATCACGCCCCGCCGGCAGTCCATGACCGTGAAAAAGGGAGAGGTGAGCATGGCGGCCGAGCAGAGGTGGGCATGGGGCCCACTGTATCCGCACAGCTCAGCCCAACACAGAAACGCCTGGACTTGGGGGCCCTTGACCCTGGCAGGGTGAACCCAGGCCGGTGTGCAGGGCATCGGGGTGTGGTTTCAGGGGTGCAGGCCTCACTTGGGGGGTTATGTCCCGGGCACCACACACCCTGCCGGATCAGGGTCCCCAGCTAAGGAGACCAGTGAGAAGGAGGATGGCATTTGTGAGCCTGGGGACCACTCGGTTCCTCTTGAGTGTTCTTTCATTAACATACAGTTAACAGTGGGTTTAAGGACTTAAAAGGGGATGAAGGGGAGCGGGGTGTGGTTTGTGTTTGCAGCTGGAGAACGAACGTGGTTGACTTCTTCGGCCAGGAGGGCTCTCCTTCCCCTTCTCCCTCCCTCCCTGACAGCCCCTCCCAGTCTCCATCTCTCTGCACGTCGTAGATGACAGGGTGTGGAACAGAGGGGCTCAGACGCCACCCCTGCCACCTCCGCTCCTTCCCGGGGGGGCCCAGCCCCGTGCCAGGCAGCTTGCAGAGAGATGGCAGAGGTGTGCCAGTCAGGGGCGGCATCTAGTGTGAGCATCTTTCGTTGGAAGTGGCACTGTGGGGCGGGGCGGGGGTGCGGACCCGCGGCCTCTGGGGTCTCGTGCAGGGACAGGAGCCGTATGGCCCAGCAACACGTGGGCTGGCAGCAAACCTTACTGTAGCTGCCGCTCGGAGCCACTCCTCTTCCCGTTAGTGTGCCAGGTGCCCGGCGGCGCCGAGGCTGACCCGCCAGGACTCGGGGCTGGCGGGCAGGCTGCTCTCAGCCCTGTGCTTCCACACCTGTGTGGGAAGTGGTACCTGAGTGTTCGGCCTCCCTTGTCAGCAGTTCACACGGTCTCACAAGACTCAGGATTTGCTTCCGCCAAGACTCCTGTCCCTGTTGGGTTTGTGCTGCTTGGTCTCCCCTCCTGGGACACCATGTTCTCTCGCAGGCAGTTCCTTTATAAGAGCACCGCCCTCCTGGGAAGCAGCTGTGCGAGTCCTTCTGTGGGTGCTGAGTCTGCGCCTGTGTCTCCGCTGCACTTAGGTTCCCCGGGGAGAAGTGCCTCCTCGCTCTTTGGATCATTGGAAGCAGCTGCCTTCAGGAATTGAGGAAAATCAGATGTCGCCTGGCAGTTGTCAGCCAGGCCCTTGAGCCCGCATCTGTATCCCAGGCCTCCTTCCCCGTGGACCCATGGTCGGGGTCCCGGGGCGCCTGAGTGGGAAGTGTGTAGGGGCTGGTGCTTCATGGGGGCAGGGCTTCTACCTGCGCCCACCCCATCCCCACCAGCATCTGGCCCTGCTGACCTGTGGTGTCTGCTCCTTGAGGGGAATCGCTTGGGTGCCTCAGCCACGAATGGGGGAGAAAGGCCGGTGACCCTGAAAGGTCGGGAGTCTGAGTCGTACGTGCCTTTATTCAGGGTTCTCCGTCAGGAGCATAGTAAGGGAGATAGATGGCGGCTAGACCAGGATACAGGCAGATCCACACCCACACCCCTGCCTGGGACGTCCTCGAGAGCTGGGGGCTGGGGTCTACAGATAGAGACAGAATGAGGCCTGATCCCTGGGCCAGGGTCCGGGCTCCCTTCGTGGATTTGCCAGTATCGTGGTTGGGGGCCCTGCTTTCCTGGAGCTGGGAGACCCTTCCTGCCCATCTGCTGCGCATTTTCTGTTTGAGCCACTGCAGGACCCCAGGGTGGGCTGGGGTTCAGAAGTGAGGCCTGGGACCTCCTTGGGAGGGAGGACATCTGCCACGATGGGGAAGCTCGTGGTGAGAAAGTCCTACTGTGCTCAGAGGACAGCCACACCGTCCACTCCCCACACTGTGCACCTCGTGTGGCCCTCGGAGACAGGGTGCAGCACAGAGCAAGGCTTAGATCAGAACATCATGGGCTGGGGGGCTTCTCCTGGAAAGACAAGGATGTGCACAGACAGGGGTGCATGGGGAGGGGCCTGGCAACTGAGTCCACCCATCAGAGCCCCCCAGGGCTGCCTTCTGAGCCCGTGTCTGCTAACACGGGTGGGTGGCTATACGGGCTGCCACAAATGCCAGGGTGACACTGGTGGCCTCTGGAGGATGAAGTTGGTGGCTGGGGTGGGACTTCGGATGAACCTGTGAGCGGCAGGACCCAGCGGGGAGGAGGGGAGGGCCTGCAGGGGGCTCCATCAGGGCTGGGACCCTGGACGATTCTGACCTGCTGACAGAGGGGACGAATCCACCTCTGAGCTGGACGTCGGGGGCCCTCTGCTGGCAATGGCCAGAAGCTCAGCTCCTTTGTATGGAGAAAGGACTGCAGTCCCCCCCTCACAAAAGGTCCCTTGGTCCCCGCTCCTGGGCTGGAAGACCATCTGCCGTGTCCCTGCCGAGGGGGCATTCCTCGAGGACCTCAGTGTCCCAGGACCTGCCCCCCGGCACAGACCCCGCAGTCAGGCTGCCCAGGTCCCCAGTGCTGCATGGCCGTGTTTCCAGGTGCACATGCTTCTGTGCTTCCCATGGGTGCGGACGCGGGGCTTGCCTATGCCCACAGCAGGCGGGGGAGGGCAGTGACGATGGGTCATGGCCTGGGCACGTGGGCAGCCCTCCTGCCCTCCCACTTATGGTCTGGTTGGCACTGGCAGCTCCCATGTAAATCATCCAGTCTCCGTGCCAGGGCCTGGCCGGCTGCTGTGAGTGAGCTGTGCATGATGGTGATGTGGGAGTGTTGGGGGGCCTGGCCCAAGCTGAATTTGCTTCTGGGGGGCTCCTGCTGAGAGTGTGGGGGGAGTTCAGGGAGGCACAGGTTCCCTGAGAAGAACCTCAGGTGACAGGTGGCAGTGGAGCCAGGTGCCCAGACCTGTTGGGGGGGTGGGTGACAGGGGTAGGGAGACGCTATGGGTCTTTGCCCCCTGTGGTGTGTGTGCCTGACCCTCCGGACCCTTCCCAGGCCATCACAGAGAGGGGTGGGGAGTCGCCCTTTCTGGGGGGCCTTCCCTGAGGCCAGGAGGGCAGGGTCCCCAGTGAGCACCTGGTCTCTTCTCCTGGGCACAGACCCCTGAGTGTCCCCGCTCTCTCCCTGTGCTGCCTGGGATGGATGGTGAAGCTCCCTGAGGCTCAGGCTTCTCATCTTCGAAGTGGGCATGAGGACTCACCCACAACAGGAGGGTCACATCCAATGACAGGCCACGTGCTGGCACAGCACACCCGGGGCATGCGTCGGGCAGCCTCTCATCCTGTCTCTGTGTCCTTGGCACAGCACAGCGCCAGCCCGGATGAGGTGGCGGGCACTGTTTGTCAGCTGAATTACTGACTTACCTCCATGTGCCCTGGAAACTTGTGAGCCATGGGACCATCCCTTGTCTTTCAGATGAAGCTCCCAGGGGCAGAGAGGCACAGGGCTTGCTGGGGACTGGTGCTTCTAGTCTCCCTGCTCCTTCGAGGATGCCTCAGGGTCAGGGGTGGGCATCAGAGGTGTAAAACCCCTATGTGGGCCCCTGCCCATCAGTGGTCACTGACCTCAGAAGGACTAGAATGTGGGATCCCAGCTGGGGGACCCCTGCCCGGCCTCCTGATGCCCTCAGATCCAGGCCCAGCCCTTAGCGTGACTGCCCCCTCTCGGAGTTCTCCCGGCCTGTCTCCTCCCCCCTTACCAGGCAGTCCCCTCTAGGCCGAGCACCAAGCTCTTGTTACCTGAGCCTTGATGGTCCCCGTACGAGAACGTCCCCTCTCCACGTGACCAGCGTCTTGCCTGGGTCTCCAGGCCTGTCCTGAGGATGTATGGGCCGCCCTGCTCAGAGGGGCTCTCCCGTCGCCTTGGCTGCAGTGTCTCCTCCGGCCTCCAGGCCAGTGGCTGTGACTCTGTCTGGGTTTGGGAACTTTGATGAACAAAGAGCAAGGCGTTTGGCGTGTGTGTTTGCGGGCGGATGAGGTGGAAGGAGCGCTGGAAAGTGGGTGTAAGGGTTGGAGGTGGGGGGGGTGGAGGCCCAGGCTGCCCCTGCCCTGACCAGCCCCCCCCACCCCCGCAGCACCGGCAGCTGCTGAAGGACAGCTTCATGGTGGAGCTGGTGGAGGGGGCCCGCAAGCTGCGGCACGTCTTCCTCTTCACTGACCTGCTCCTGTGCACCAAGCTCAAGAAGCAGAGCGGAGGGTGAGTGACCATGCGGCCCCGGCCGAGAGGAGGGTCCCCGGGGTACGGGGTGGTTTCTATAGTAGGAGACCTGGTGTTCTTTCCAGTGAGCCTCGAGAGGTCGTAACCTGTTGCCAGGCTGCTCTCGTTAAGCTACATTCTGTTTCCAACTGGACGTGATGCCAGGCTCAAGGTCAAATTTCATCATTAGGAATCTGGAGACATTCAGGGTCTGGGTGGGTGACCAGGCTGTTGACTATGACTTCAGGTGCTAGTGGGGGGCTGTCATGTCGTGACCCAGACAGGTCAGGGGGCTGCAGGGTCTGGTGCAGGTGGGGGATGGACACTGGCTGCCCCTCCCCTGTCCTCGGAGGGCATCACTAGGTGATCCCTACATTTTGTCTTCCTGAGATCATGGTGGCTTCTAAGTGATTCTCAGCATTGGCCTGCAGACCCCACCCAAACCCCCAGGAATCAGACCACACAGGTTGCAGCAGTGGGGGGCCGGGGGAGTGGGGAAGCAGTAGCTGGAATGGAGGAAAGAAGGTCACGTTGGGAAGAACCAGAACTGGGCTCTTCACCCCATTCTGCCATCGCCACGCTGAGTGGATTTAATTAGAAGAGAGCCTTGGTTTCCCCGTCTGTCGAGGTGGGGATTACACCGGGTAGATTTGTAGCCCCTCAAACTCTACAGCTCTGGACGTGTCTGTAGCCCTCTCCTGACTGTCATTGGCGGCCTAGGTGGTCTCCTGCGTCAGGGAGCCTATGAGCCACCACCGTCAGCACAGAGTAGGGTGGATGATGGCTTGTCAGACCCGTGGGGCCTGGGTCACACGTGCAAAATGCCCCTCCCCAGGGGTCACCGAGGCTGGGTCGCCAGTGTCTGCCTGTGGCCTTATCCCAGCCTGTCTCAGGGACCATGAGCAGAGTTTGAAAGTCAGGTAAACTTCGTGGCCATGAACTTAGGGTTCCCCAGAGTCGAAAGCAGTGACTTAAGCAAAGGAAGGTGGTCAGCCTGTTAACCTGCCCCTCCCCCCACCCAGCAAAACCCAGCAATACGACTGCAAATGGTACATCCCGCTCACGGATCTCAGCTTCCAGACAGTAGACGACTCGGAGGCCGCACCCAACATCCCCCTGGTGCTGGATGAGGAGCTGGATGCCATGAAGATCAAGATCTCCCAGATCAAGAGTGACATCCAGAGAGAGAAGGTGGGGCTGGGGGGGTGGTGCCAGGCCGGGCTCTGCAGCTCGAGTGGGCAGTATACTCTCACGCTGGCAGGCGGGTGAGTTCTGCAGGGCATCTGACCCCACTGCTGGTCTCTGGGACCTGCTGGGACCCCTGTGAGCCCTCGCAGTGCCAGGCCTCCCGTTAGGCATGGAGCCGTGCAGGATGGGGTGGGGGGAGGTGCCCCTCTGTCCCTCTTATAACTGCCCTGATCCGGAGCGAATCCCAGGCTGGGGGGAAACACGGCCCCTCCAGGGGGTCTGGACTGCACCCAGCAGGCCCCTGGTTGTTTCTGGAGAGGAACAGTGAGGATGAACCCCTCGCCTGTAGGGTCAGCCCAGGCCAGAGCTGGTGCCTCACAGTGGCCAAAGTCAAGGTGGGTCCCCAGAAGGTTGATGTCCAGGGACACCCTGCTGAGGTGGGTGCAGCAGGACAGGGGTCCTTCTCAGCCCTCACCCTACCCAACCTTCTGTACTGCAAACCCCGCAGGATGAGGAAAGCACAGGAGCCCCAGGACTGGCATGAACTCTGGGTTGTTTATTCGTCCCGACGGACCCGTGGCCCCCATGGCAGTGTCCTGAGGCAGAGGGGAGCCAGGGCTGCATCCACGGGGCTGTCAAGCTCTCTGCCACCACTCACCCATCCGAGCCATGCCCTCTGCCTAGTGGCAGGCGGCACAGCCTCCCCCGGGGACAGAGGGCTTCAGGAGGGAGGAACACGACACGCGGCAGGGAGGGTTTTCCCAGCCAGGTCCTGGGGGTGCATGTCACCCTCCATCAGGACCCTCGCAGTCACTCCCGGGGGACCCGATGCTGAAATGTGGCAGATCCGGGAGCAGGGAGGGGCCTTTGGGGTCACGACAGACCCCTTCACATTGTCTAAGTTTGGAGCAAGTGAAAAAAGGGAGGTTTGTGAGAGGAAGAACTTAATCCCTTAAGAAGGATGGGCTGAGCACGTCCGGCAGTCTGTGCCGGGCCTGGACGCTGTGGCCGAGACCCTGTCCATGCTGGGCCGCCAGACAGTCTCCCGTCCTCCACGGACCGAGCATCAGGGGTGGTGGGGCAGGCAGAGTGGGAGCGGGCCGCGCTGGGCCAGAGCTGGAAACGTGACCGTGCCCTCTCCCCACAGAGAGCGAACAAGGGCAGCAAGGCCATCGAGAGGCTGAGGAAGAAGCTCTCGGAGCAGGAGTCGCTGCTCTTGCTCATGTCCCCCAGCATGGCCTTCCGCGTGCACAGCCGCAACGGCAAGGTAGGCGCCCAGCGTGGCACACAGGCCGCTCTCTGGGGCTTTGGGCCGGAACCCCCATGGCTGGGAGGTGGTGGGGTCTCCAGGGAGTCTCAATAGGGCAGAGGGCTTGCAGGTTTGTGCAGACCCAGCCCTTGGTGCAGAAATGCTGTCTGGGACCTCTTGGGCCAGAGAGACAGCTTCTCTCCTGAGTGGCTTCTGCTGCCTCTGTAGCCGGGGCCTTTCCCTCCATGGGCATCACGCACTTGTCAGGGGGCAGCCGGTGGGCTTTGCGGGAGCCTTGCCTCTGCGTCATGGGCCCGGCTTGTGGGCATCAGCCCTCCCCTCTGCAGGTCCCACCTGGTGACCCTGGTGGCCCTACACTCTGATTCGTCACGCCCTGACCCAGGCGCAGCAGGAGGGGCGGAGGGTGCAGGGAGGGACAAGCAGTGCTGTGAGCACAGCCGCCCCAGCTCCGCCAGCCTGCAGCGTGGAGATGCTCGTGCCTCCTGTGGGCGTACTGCAGGCTCCGCGCGGTGACCAGGACGGAGCCCTGGATCAACTGGGCGCCCGCTCAGCCGGGGTGGAGATAACGGGTGTGCTCTCCTCCCCCCAGAGTTACACGTTCCTGATCTCATCCGACTACGAGCGGGCCGAGTGGAGGGAGAACATCCGGGAGCAGCAGAAGAAATGTGAGTGGCCTGCGCGCCCAGGCTGTGGGCTCGGGAGCGTCACGGCTGGAGGGTCACCTCCCATGGTCTCAAACCTTGTTTTCCCCAAGGGACAGTGGAACTCTTACCCAAGTGAGGTGTGCCATGGAGCCCTAATATGGGAAATAATGGGGGAGGGGCTGTCCTGATAGAGCCCCCTGCCCTCTGTGCCCCCCTGCCTGCCCTCTGACTCCTCCCATGAACCCCCTTCCCGTCCTCTGGCCTTCTCTGAATTCCCACCTGCATTCTGGACCTCCGTACTCTGAATTCCCTGCCTGCCCCCGGGGGCCCCCCTGCGCCCCTGCTGCCTTTCCGAGGCTGCCACGCACGTGGCCCACCCGCCTTACCTCCCCTAAGGCCTGCCACACACCCCAGCAGATGCTGATGCCATACGGCCCTCGACTGGGCCCACCTGGGCAGCCACACGGTGCTGGCCCTGCTCCCCTGTGCTTGACTGCTGTCAGGACAGGGCGCCCACTCCCCTCTGGACGGCCCCTTCTTCGGGCGCTTCCCTCCATTAGCAGTTCTTTCCTTCTGCTCAGCTCAGAGCTGCCCTGTCCTGCCTGGCAGCCTTCAGGGTGGGACGGCAGACCCTGCCCCAGGTCCTGGGGCTGCAGCTGCCTGGTTCCCTCCTCCGCCCCCAGCCATACGGTTTGGGATTCCCGAGCCATCCTTGCTAAAAGGTTTCCGCGTGTGCCTTGTGTGCCCCCCAAGGTAGGTTGGGGGCTCCGCACGCCTCTGCCCTGTCCTGAGCGCCTGTCCCCCCAGGGTTGTCATTCGTGCCTGTGCTGAGACCCCAGTGCCACTGCCTCCGGCGGCAGGACGGGCACTCCTGGTGACTCTGACGGCCAGTGCCTGGGGCCCTGCCAGAGTTTCTGTCCCAGGTGTCCTGTTGTAACCAGGGGCCCAGACCCTTTACAGCATGTGTTGTCTGCTCAGAAATAATCTCCTTTCCCCACCTGGTGGAGAGAAGGAGGAGCAGGGGACAGAGCCCCACAGGAAGGTGCCCCAGATCACCCCCTCGCAACCTCCTTGAGGCCATGCCAAGGTGGTGGGCGGCCCTGTGTTTGTGAGCGTTGTGCAAAGATTCCTCCCACCCTCTGAGCCCAGCCTGGGCCCCCCAGGGCCATGCCTCACCTGCCCCTTACCGGCTCCTCCCTGGGAACAGGTGGCCCCTGTTGTCCTCCTAACCAGGGTGTGCTGAGGACCCAGTGGGGGTACGTCTGAGAACACCCCATGGGCGTCCTGGGGAGTCCGAGAGCCGGGCAGACTCACCAGTTGGTGCGCCTGTGCCCCCATCTCAGGTTTCAAGAGTTTCTCCCTGACATCCGTGGAGCTGCAGATGCTGACCAACTCATGCGTCAAGCTTCAGACCGTCCACAGCATCCCACTGACCATCAACAAAGAAGGTGGGCTGTGCCCCCCAGGCCACCGTCCCTTTCTGTTGTTATTGCCATCCTGGATCAGAGATGTCCATTTCAAGGCTGGATGTGCTGCTGAAGGCCTGTCGGCCTCTCCGGGGTGTGGACGGGACGGGTTAGGGGTGGTTGCTCCCAGGCGGCGGCCACCAGGTGGTTGAGAAGACCGATGACTTGGCCCCAAGTCCTGAGCCGCTCCTCAGACCCTCTGTGCTCTGGGCCCCGCTCCCCGTCCCCCCGCCCACCCCTCAGCCTGGTGCCACCCGCCCCCACCTGTGGTTGTGCTGCATCTTGCGTTCACTGTTACACACACTCGTGCACATGCAGCCACACACAGGGGTATGCTTTGCACACTCAAGCACACACACCCCATCCACGTGGCATGCTCCCCGACCCTCTCCTGTCCCGAGAACCTGTCACATCTCTTCTCGGTCCCTGGTTTGCCCATGTTGTGAACCCAACTAGATCCTAAGGTCCCCGAGACAGAGGCCACGATGGGTGTGTTTCTGCTCCTGACATTGCCTTGTCCCCTGCTAAGCAAGTGACGGTCACACGGGGCCCCCATGAGGGTCACCTTGAAGCAGAACCTGTCACCTGCCTGCTTCTCCCAGGAGGACGGACGCTCACCTCTCTGGTCTCTCGCACAGATGATGAATCTCCCGGGCTCTACGGGTTCCTGAATGTCATCATCCACTCCGCCACTGGCTTTAAGCAGAGTTCTAGTAAGCGGCTGGGTTGGGGAGGAAGGCGGCCAGACACTGAGCCGAAGGGTGTGGGGACCAGAGAAGCAGCTGACCGCCGGGAGGTGCGGTGCTGGCTGACGCCCACTGGGTGTGGGGTTGCTTTCCCTGGGGTGGACCCTGCCGTTGCCAGCGCCTGGCTCAGACCCTGCAAGCTGGGAAGCTGCCCCCTGCAGGCGAGTCCTGCAATTGCAGGGGCTGGGGTTTGCTATAGACAGAAAACGCTGCCTAGGTTGCCAGGAAGCCAGGAGGCTGAGGGCCGGCACCCTGACCCTGGTCAGCAAAGGAGACTCAGCCGTTCTGATGAGCCAGAGGGTTACCCTTTTAATACTTCCCCCTGGGGGCACCTCTCCCAGCCACTTGAGCTGTCAGAGTGGTGAGGGCTGGTCGCATTTCAGCCCAGGTACAGCAGACGCTCACCTGTCAGCCTGACACCAAGTTCTCAGGGTCCCTCGGAGGAGGACACAGGGCAGGTACCGTTCTGCTGACCTTCCCACTGTTGCTACAAAACCAAACAAGAAATCCCTGACAAGCCACAGGATAGAAGATATTTACAAACTGTGTATATATGATCAGGGCCTTGTATCCAGAATATATAGAGAACTCTTACAACGCAATGCTTGAGACAACCCAGTTTTTAAAAAATGAGCAAGAGATTCAGATAGACGTAAACAAATTTACAGATCTGTGGTTGAATGGGAGAAATGGGCATAAGAGATCTTTTAAGGGTGATGGAAATGTGCTACAATTGGATAGTGGTAGTGATTACACCACTCTGTAAACTTACCAAAAAGCATTGAATTGGTCACTTAAAGTGGGTAAACTTTAAGGTATACGATTCATACCTCAGTAAAGACATTTTTTAATAAAAAAGAATGGGGCCTCCCTGGTGGCGCAGTGGTTAAGAGTCCGCCTGCCGATGCAGGGGATGCGGGTTCGTGCCCCGGTCTGGGAGGATCCCATATGCCGCGGAGCAGCTGGGCCCGTGAGCCATGGCCGCTGGGCCTGCACGTCCGGAGCCTGTGCTCCGCAACGGGAGAGGCCACAACAGTGAGAGGCCCGCATACCGCAAAAAGAAAAAAAAATAAAAAATAAAAAAGAATGGAACACAATATCTATTGAATAAGTTGTCTCACTAACTAGAGGTGAATAAGTCTGAATACAAATACTTTTTCATTTTACCCTGTACTAAGTTTATTAGTACACTGATGGACGCCATGCCCCTGCACCCACTTTTCTACCAGCACCGAGCTGCTGTCAGTGAGCAGGGGAGCAAATGTTCTGAGAGGTGCCGGTTCCCTGCGCACTGTTGTGAGGTGCTGCTAACCTTGCCGGCCACTGGTTTGGTGTCTTGTTTTAAAAAGAAAACCAAGGACTTCCCTGGCAGTCCAGTGGGTGAGACTCCACACTTCCACTGCAGGGGGCACAGGTTCGATCCCTGGTCAGGGAACTAAGATCCCGCATGCCACACTGTGCGGCCAAAAAAAACAAGACAAAAATAAAACCAAGACTGTTTTTTATGATTTAGAAAATAACACCTGCTTTTATAAAAAACATTGGTAATAAGGGACAGCATGGTCACCCTCTCTGTGTCCCTCTCCTGCAGGTCTGTACTGCACCCTGGAGGTGGATTCCTTTGGCTACTTTGTAAATAAAGCCAAGACACGTGTCTACAGGGACACGGCTGAGCCCAACTGGAATGAGGTGAGGCCCAACTTCTGGGTGATCAGGAGGAACATCTTCCAGGGAGAGAATGTGACCCCAAGGGCTTCCCCGCAGGCAACGGTGCCAGCATTCCCGGAATCTCCTGGAGGACCGGGCATGCCAAGAGATAGAGATTTTATCTCCACGTTCCTGAGAGTTCTCCACTCCCGTCCCCCCAGTTACAAAGAAACTTGTTTTGCTGGCAAAGCATCTGGAAAAGGAACTTAGAAGGGCTTCTTGTTACTAAGGCCTTTGTTATTGCTCAGTGTTTCCTTGGGAGGTTTCCATGGCGTTTTTCCTCAGAAACTGGAATGAGCGTTCAGCTCTGTGACCCTCTCAGTTTCTGGAAGCTGGGGCACTGCCTGTGTGTGGGGCCTTGCTGGGCTGGAAGAAACCCCAGTCTCTTTTCTCAGCATCACTCCTGTGATTATTAGTTGTGCCGCCTCCATAGGACTGGGGCACGGGGAGCCAACGGACTACCTGGTCCTTAGAGCTCTATAGCTCTGGGTGCCCATACGGAAAGGGCTGGTGTCTGCTGTGACAAGGGGGGATCACAGCCAGGTGGATCCATCGAAGAAGGCTTTGAGGAGAGCAAGAGGGCCGTGACCCAGCAGAGGCGACAAGGGCAGGGCTCTGGATACTATGCAGAGGGTTCTGGCGTGAGGCAGCTCTGGAGGCTTGAGGGACTGAGCATGGGGTTGGGGGAGCTTCAGAGCATCAGGCCACCCGGCGGCCACCCTGGCTGTGTGTGTATGGATCATCCAGGGCCTCACAGATTCTGGGCATACACACCCTCCCTACCCCCATTCAGGCTCAGAAATATTTGCTCTCCCCTCCCCGCTGCTTCCCCAGCAGGAACCCATGCCTGCAAAAGCACTGGTGTGAAACGCAGCATTTACTGAAGGTTTCATAGGGGTGATGGAGGAGAAAGTAGACCCCTTGAAAACCTACGGGAGAATTCTTTCCTCCCAGGTCGCTCTCTCACCTACGTCACCTCCCTGGATCGACTTTTTTTTTCCCCTTTCAAATAGACTTTATTTGTAGAGCAGCTTTAAGTCCACAGCAAAAGTGAGTAGAAAGGACAGAGATTTTCCGTGTCCCCCTGTCCCTGTTCCCCCTCCCCACTATTGACGCAGCAGAGTGGGGCATTTGTCATAATTGGTGAACCTCTGAGGACACATGCCCCAAAGCCCACAGAGTGTCTGCATTTGTAACCAGCACCCCAGAGCTTCTGGTGCATGTGGTGCGGGGACCACGCTGTGAGATGCTGGCTTAAGGAGCTTGGATTAGGTTTGAGAGGCGCTCAGAGCTTCCAGAAGCATCCAGACTGGGCCACGGTGTGATACTCACAGGGAAGTGGCTTCCGAGGGTCTGCATCGTGGGACGAAAGTGAGGAGAGTCTCGACGCGGGGCCTCCCGGGGCAGCTCGGGAGCTATCTGTGCAGGAGCCGCAGTTCAGAGGCCCCTTCAGCCGGCAGCGCTGACCCCCACTCACCGGGGCCCCCCCAGTTAACTCGGGTCTTTCCTTCTCTCTCGGGGCCACAGGAGTTTGAGATCGAGCTGGAAGGCTCACAGACCTTGAGGATACTGTGCTACGAGAAGTGTTACAACAAAAGCAAGATCACCAAGGAGGACGGCGAGAGTGCAGACAGGATCATGGGGAAGGGCCAGGTGCAGGTGAGGCTGCCGCCGTCTGCTCCCTGCAGGGTCCTGTCTGCCCCCACCACCACCATGTAGTCGTCCCCCAGCCCTGGACGCACTCACCCCAGCTCCAGATGCTCTGTGTTCTTCCCCACTTGACACTCAGGGACACTGAGACGGGGGTGAGGCGGGCCTGGCTCTGAATCATCCGCCGTGGGAGACCTGGGCTGGCACCTTCGTGGGTCCTTCTCTTCCCCTCTGTCTGTCTGTCATGCCCCGTCTTGTCCCCAAAGGAATTTCAGATCCACCTGTTTTTCCAGTGGGGCTGCCATGCCTCCATGGCCTCCAGAAGACCCCCAAGGCAGGCCGCTGAGTTGGTGCCCTGGGTTGCAATTGGCAATTAGGAGCTTCCTCTTCTTGGAAAAGCATGAGAGTCTGAGTCTACCTGCCTGACCTCGCCTCTCTGGCTTCTAGACTCAGATTCCAGGGGGTGCAGCTGCATCCCTCCTGGGCCACAGGTCCCCCCCTGGAGTTGTCATAGGAGCCCCTGGTGGGCCAGGAGTGTCTGTACAGGACCAGAGAGGGGTCCCAGGTCCAAGCCATTTGGGCCCTCAGTCCTTTCAGTTTACCCAGACCCTGGAAGCACCCCACCCCCACCCCCCAGCTCTCGCACTGCTTGGCAGGCAGGAGCTGCATCACCTGCCTTGCGCTTCTTGCAGCCTCACCTGCACGGTTCTGCCCACCATGGAGAAAGCCCTGGTACCCTCTTTCCTTACGGGGCATCTTACTGGACCCAGCTAAGTGGGTTCCTCCCTGCTCTGCCCTGGAGGTGGGCCCTGACTGTTCCTCACTCCCCCTGGTGCCCCGAGACCCCTGGATGAGGCCTCCTGGCGGGGGAGTGGTTGGACATTCCAGGTGCCAGTCAGAGGACAGGGCTCTCCAGGAAGCCCCGCCTCCCTTCCTTGGGGCAGGAAGTGAAGATCCTCACAGCAGGAATGACAGGAGAAAGGGTGACTCATCCCTGGGTAGTTCATCATCTCTGTTGGCAAGTCTGGGAGTCACCACTCCAGCTGGCTGGCTTTCCCACCTTGGAAGCTTATTAGGGAATTTGATGGCTCAGGGTCTCCAGGGACCCCTGTACATTGAGAGCAGGTCTGAAAGCAAAAACGCCCCTCTGATCACCCTGTTCTGCTCCCCTCACCCACCCACCAGCTGGCGCCACAGGGCAAGACAAAGACACAGGGAGAGGAAGCCAATGACACCTGGGGCTGGGCTCTCCTAAGGTGGAGACGGCCCAGGGTGGGAGGGGACACCAGTCCGGGACGACACTCTAGTGAGCCCGCTGAGGTTGGGGTGCGTGTTGGGGAGCAGGGCGGCAGCCTTGCCCTGCCCAGGGAAGGCAGGACTCATGGCCCCTCTTGGGCGGGGATGGTCCACGAAGGCCGGCTCCTGGTCCAGGGTCGCTTGGCGGCTGTCCTGGACCTGAGACCTGCCTGTGGCTTCGATCCTGGGTGAGAGGGGGATGGTCCCTCCTTGCTCCCCGTCAGCCCAGGGTTCAGTTGGGCCAGTTTTAGGGTCTTGGTTTAGAGCTGGGCTTCTGGGTGGAAAAGCAGAAAGGCAGGCCAGGATTTATCAGTCGTCCCACCTCTGGCGTCCCAACCACGGACCTGTGGCCAGCCAGGTCCCTCCCTCCACCAGGGACACCCTGCGTGAGCTTGGCAGACAGGGTGCTGCGTGGGTGGCTCCTGTGGGTGCTGCCTGGTATTTCCTGCCTTGCGGCTCATGTGCATTGACTCCCCGCAGTGATCTTGAGACCCAGCCTTGTGTTTCCACATAGATATTGTCCACCCTCCTGGCTTTACGTGGAATCCCATGGATTCCAACCTCACTGCTGGGCCGTTTTGTTCTTGATGGATGCTAGGGCAGTCCCCAAACTGCTGTTCCGTGAGTGTCCTGAGCTGGATGCCTTTGAGTGCCGCCGTGTTTAGGCACCTGCCTCATGCCGGTCATCGCTCTGGTCCTTAGTCGTCGCCTCTGCTGCTCGAGGATGGCTGGCTCCCTTTGCTCCCTCCCACTCCCCTCCGTGTCTGCACCTGCCCCCAGCCCCGGCGTCCCTCACCCACACGCATCTTGCAGAGCCTACGATGAGCTGACAGGCTGGTGCCCGGCTCCTTTTCTTGGCTCCGGTTCCTCCAACCTTTGACGCCAGTCACCTGCACCCTCCACGGCTGGGGTCCCAGGGGTGGTGGACTTTGAACTGGGGCCTCTAAGCACTGCCGCTGGTAACCGAGGGTCTCAGAAAGGAAAAGAGGAAAGAACTGACACTCGTTTTCCTCCTTTACTGAGTCAAGCCGTCTTTGGAAACCCTCTGCCTTGATACATCTTGATGTAAACAAAACATTTCCTTGTGTTCACACTTGGGTTCTCCGACAGTCAGGGGGTACCAGGTGAGTGCCTGCCCCATCCGGGGAAGACGTGAGCGGTGAGGTTAGGGGGCTGGTGAGGGGCGTCTCCCCGAGTCCCTGCTGCTCCCAATGTCTGATCGCAGCCTGCGCTTCCCCGTCCACGGTGCTTTGAGCTCCTCAGACAGTCCTCCTTCCAGTAGGACCCAGACGTGAGATGGGAGGTGGGGGGGACTCTATTAAAAAATACATTCATGGCCTTGTTAAACCAGCAATGTGGACTTCATTCCAGGGGGCTGTCGAAATAGAGAGAGATGGGGCTCAGCTCTGAAAACAACAAGGAAAGGTGGGAGTTTACTGCCCGGGGGACAGGGAGCAGATGGAAAATGACTGAGAACATCAATAATGGTAGTAGTAAAATAACACCAGGGCCAAGGGGGGCTCTGGCTAAGCCGACCTAATGGGATTCTTGCTAAAGGCAGGCCCAGGTGATCAGACATCACCAGGGGACGGTGGGGAATGAGTAGCTTGGTCAGATGTCGAGGTTGGTGAGATATCGAGCGAGGATGGGGGATTCTTGCTAAACTGACTTAGCAGGATTCTTGCTAAAATTGACCTCTTGAGGACATGCCCCAGGGACAAGACCTACAGGCATACCTCAGATATACTGCAGTAAAGCAAGTCATGTGAATTTTCTGGTTTCCCAGTGTGTATAAAGGTTATGCTTACACTGTACTGAAGTCTAAGTGTGCAATAGCATTATGTCTGCAAAAACAATGTAAGCACCTTAATTAAAAAATACTTTATTGCTGAAATATGCCAAGCAGCATCTAACAATGCAGGGTTGCCACAAACCTTCAGTTTGTAAAAACGCAGTATCTGCAGAGCACAGAAAAATGAGGGATGCTTGTAGTTGGGAAGCAGCTCTGAGAAGCCTGTAGATTTGAGTCAAGGAGAGACTGTCAAGTCCCCCACCCCCACTGCACCTCCTGGGACCTGGGGTGAGTCATAGCTGTGTCTGCCCAAACTCGTTTCCTCACCTGTAAAGGGGTGGGGGTCATGGAGCTGTGCGTGGGGGCCTTCAGTGTCAGCTGCTGCTATTATTATTATTTGTCGTCACTATTGTTAGTGGAAAAGGCTGGTTTTGGCTCCGCCCCCTCATCTCTGCTTCCCTGGGAGACACAGTGGGAAACCCCACCCTTGAGCCATCATCACCCCGGGGAGGATCCCAGAGGAGCAGGAGGGACGTTTGTGACTCAGGCTGTAGGCAGCCGGGGGGACCTTGTTTATGAATCAGGATCCTCAGGAGGAAGAAGGAAGGAAGTCAGGGGAGAGTGGTCATGCCAGCGACACCCTGGGGCCCCAGCCAGGCCTCCTTCTCCCTCCCTCTCCCCCACGGATGCCTGTTTTCTGTGGAGGGTCCACCTTGGGGAGGGCGTCCATGACTCCCGGGGCCCAGCTTTCCTGAGTTGGGGCTTTTCCCAGTAAATCCAGGTGCCTTCCAAGCCAGCCCACGTACGAGGGGTGTGTGGCCCTGCATGTCCTGCTGTGGGGTTGGGGGGCGCGGCGCATGCCTACATCCCCCAGGTGCTCCCTGCCCCGTGTACACATCTTAACTCGGAAGCTGAGTGGAGAGCCCTTCCCATGGCGGGGGGAGGTGCGGCACCCCAGAGTGTCCGACGGGGGCCATGGAGAAGTGGGAGCCAGCCAGGGGTCAGTGGGCCCCAAGGGGCCAGGGATGGAAATCGGACACACCTGCCTGGGCCAGAGGTGTCAGTATCATCTGGGGAGCTAGGTCCCAGTCCCCCAGGTTAGGGTTCTGGATCCATGTGTTTTTACCCCCCTGTTGGTGTCGGTGAGTGGTGGGTTCAGGAACTGCTGGCTGGATTCTCAGGTTTCGGCCCCTGCTCTTCAGGTGACCGTCCTGGGTGAGTTGCCAGGTCCCGCTTCCCTCCCCGAGAGATGGAGCCCCCGCAAGAGGAGGGTGGGGGACTCTCCCTCCAGAACCCAGGGTGGGTGAGCTGGTTAGCTCAGAGCACCAGCCAGGGACCAGGAAGGAAGAGGGACAGGCTGTCCAGTGGGGACGTGGCCCCGGGGTCGTTGAGGGCAGGTGTAGAGGTCCCAGTGAGCTCCCTCTTCAAGCCAGATCTGAGGCTCAGCGAGCTGTCTGTCCTCAGACCCCAGGAGCCCGCTGTGCCACCCTAGTGATCGATGGCCTCTGTGCACCAGGCCCCGGGGAGCCCGAGGACAAGAAGACAGCTGCCCCCAGCCTTCACGGTCCAGAGCTCAGAAAGGAGGATGCTGCAGACGGGCCTCGAGCCGGAGCAGGCCCTGCCTGGGGCAGCCAGTGGCCTTGATGGTGCAGTTATGTCAGAGGAGGGAGGAGTCAGGACAGATGCCTTCACTGAGGGTCATTGCGTCTGGGGCTTCAGAAGCTGGTTCCCTGAGTGGAGATGAGCACATCCTAAGCTCCAGGAGCAGCCAGATTCATGGGGATGCAGGGGGTGCCGTGGTCTGAGGAGTCGCTGGGCCAGGACAGGGGCCCCAGTGCGCCAGCATGTCCTGGGTAGGGAGCGGTGGGCATCACCAGGGTCAGCAAAGCCCAGGGAAAGTGGAGCCTCACACTATCGTGAATTTCTTCCTTCAGTTTTCCTTCTCTCACTTCCCTGTGCAATGTCCTGTCTCTTCTGCTCAGAGGATAACTTTATATCACATCCTAGAATTTTGTCTTCTCCCATTTCCCTTGCTCTTGTGTGTGTCTTGCTCGGCTCACAACTCAGGTTCTGATGGGAGCATCAGAAGTGATTTTTTTTTTTAATGTTTTATGTCTTATGTGAGCGTCACGGGTGAGACTGGGGCCTCGGGTGTCTGGTTTGACCCTCGCTTTATTTGAGACTACAGCTCGGGGCCGGCTCGGGGTGGGACACGGTTTCCCAGACTTCTCCTTCAGCCGGGAAGCTTGTACCCAGACTGGGTATGGGCAAGGGGGTCCAACTGTGCCCCTTTTGGGGCGTCCTGACACCCACACTCCAGCCATCACCAAGCTATGAGGTATACCCACTCTCAGTCAGTCTCCCCATTCGACCACCAGTTCTGGGCCATTGTGCCCCAGGAGCCCAGGGGAGTGCCTGGCAACATCACCAGATGTGGAAGTGCCACCAAGACTTGTACACACATGTTCTCAGCAGCACAGACCATGACAGCCTCAAACTGGAAAGAACCCAAGCATCCACCAGCTGCTGGTGAGTAGATAAACAAAATGTGGCGTGACCATACTGTGGAATAGTATGCAGCCATAAAAAGGGAAGGATGTTCTGACACACTACAACGTGGATGAACCTTGAGGACCTTCTGCTCAGTGAAATAAGCCAGTCACAAAAGGACAAATACTGTCTGATTCCCCTTGAATGAGGTACCCAGGGTAGTCAAATTCATGGAGGCAGAAAGTAGAATAGAGGCCACTGTGGGGGTGGGGGTGGACAGAGAGTTATTGCTTAATGAGGCAGTTTCTGTTTGGGAAGATGAGCAGGTTCTGGAGATGGACAGTGGGGATGGTTGCACAACGCTGTGTATGTACATGTTTACATTACGTATTATATGCATGTATGTCTGGGCACAGAGATACCACAATGAATGAAACAGAGAAGGCCCTGTCCTCGGGGTGCTTGCATTCTAGCAGGAGAGATACACACCAGCCAAAGTGTGGATAAGAGCCCTGGAGACCCGTCGGGCAGGAAGGAGATGGGGAGGGGGCAGCTGATCCTGTCACAAGGTCTCCAAGTCACCTGCCATCAGGATCATCTCAGGACCATCCACGTTCCGTCCACATGGCCGTTCATCATGCCAGGGCCACTTGTGTGCCTGGGGATGGGGGTGCGGTGGGGGGTCAGAGATGAATGGGGTGAGACTGTTGTAAAATGGGTGGTGATCGTTTTTCACAAACATTTGAGGAAGATTTTAGATGTTCAGCTGTAAAAGTTGTGAACATGTAAAACTACAAGAGCACATCCTTGTACGGATTCCCTGGAATTTGTCCTGAAGAAGCATCTCTCTGCCACCGTGGGGAGAGTGGTGCTGGGACCCAGTGCCTCCTTGGCTCTATTGTGGTCCAGTTTGGGACCCAGTATCTTTTCTTCGTTAACTGACATACTATGCAATGCGTCCCTTTAAAGTAGGTAAGACAATGATCTTCAGTAACTTACAGCACTGTACAACCATCACCAACAATCCTGTTTGAGAATGTTTCCATCCACCCCAAACCCTTTCCCTGTTCCCACCCCCAGGCCCGGGCTGACCCGCTTTTTGTCTATAGATTTGCTCATTCTGCATGTTTCCTATAAACAGAACCATACTCCATGACGTGGCCTTCGTGACAGGCTTCCTCCACTTAGCAAAATGTTTTTGAGGGTCACCCGCGTCATAGAGCATTTACTTTATTCCTTTTTTGGCTGGACCACATCTCATCCTTGTATCCACACACCACGTTTTGTTTATCCATCTGTTCACCAGTTGATGGATACTTGGGTTGTTTCCAGCTTGGGCTTGTGATGGTAAATGCTCCATGAATGTGTCCATGGTCTGTGTGTTAACAGATGTTTTCCTCCTTCCTGTGTGGAGACCCATGAGGGGAATCGCCAGGTCAGGCAGCCAAGGTTAACTTTGTGAGGCGCTGCCCTGCTTTTCCAGAAAGGCCACAGCAGCTCACGTCCCCGTGGTGGTGTCCGAGGGCTCCTGTTTCTCCACATCCTCCCTGACCCTTGTTACCATCTGTCTTTTTGATTGGCGCTGTCCTTTGTCTTTTTGGGTGATGCTGTGGCCTGGTTGGGGTCAGGGAAGGGCAGGAAGGAGTTAAAGATGTAGAGGATAGAGTTCCCGAGAATAGACTAGTGAGAGGAGAAGCAGGAGAGCAGATTCCCCTCCTGGGGGGAGTCTCTGGTCCCCTCTTAGGGACCACTCCAGGGAGTGGGTTACAGTGCAGACACGTGGGGCTCAGTCGGGAGGGCTGGGGAGGCCCCCCTGGACCATCCTGGATATTGACAGTTTTCCAGAGCAAACTACAGTCTCCAATGAGGCTGGTGAGGAGGGAACAGCATTTCCTTTTTGGACAGTTCGGTCCTGCCACCGCCCAAGCTGGGGTGGGTGAGAAGATGCCCCGGGGTTGTCCGTCAGTGACCCGTTTGGCCGTGTCTGCTACAGAGCAGGCAAGGCAGTGCCTGGTCCTCAGCGCCTGCCCCATCCTCACCGCCTCCCTGGCCAGTCGCACAGGGCCATCTTCCAGACAGACCTTGGGGCAACCATCCACCGGGCTTACCGCCCACATTTGTTCCTCGGAGGCCCCCCTTGCCCAGCCCTAGGAGAGATAAACGGGGACCTGGACCTTCCTCCTGGGAAGACAGTTGTGAGCAGGCCCTGTGCCCACCCAGGCCCTGTCTCTGAGCAGTTGGCGCATTCCGTGCCGAGATCCCGACAGCGGCCCTGGGTTTTCCCTCGACTGCCATTTTCCAGTCCTCTCCCCTCCATGGTCCCCACTTGTTTACTTCCCTGTGCTTTCAATAGCCCAGGAGAGAGCGTGCCAGCCTTGAGTGTTGTTTGGGGCTGGACGGAACCGATCCGTGGCCTCACCGTTGTGTTATTCTCATGCTGCTTCCGCTCAGCACGCTCTGTTTGTTGGAGCTGAGCCAGCCTGGGGACGGTCTTCCCACTGGAGCCACCCGGGCAGCACCGTGGCCCAGGTCTGCACTCTGGGGGCTAGTGCGTGCCCCGGCCTCTGGGGCCCGGTGGAGGTGGGGCTGGACATCGGTGCTGGGGATGGATGGTGGCACCAAACCCCCTTGTTACTGGGCCAACTGGCTGTGCTCTGGGGGCTGTGGGATGTTCTCCCACCCGAGTCCAGCCCCGGCAGTGCCTACCGTGATGGGGTCACTGGCTGCGGGGAGGTTGGGGGGGGTGTCCCCTGAGCACGTCTGCCCTGAGGCAGACTGGCCGGGCAGACACGGGTTACTCAGCGCCTCCAAAGTCACCGACAGGAAACCAGCCACTTGAGAAGGAAGCTTGGCTTTTCTGGGCTTTGGAGAAAATAGTGACGCATCGGAATTCCCAAAACCAATAGGCTGCTGGTGGGGGTGTTTTTCCCATACAAACAAAAAGTAGAACTCACGGGTGATGGGAAACTTTTACCTTGGCTAGACTGCAGGGGCGGGGCTTCCCAAGAAGCCTGGTCAAAAGGCGGAGGAGGCCGGGAGCTCGCCGCACTGCTGCCCGTCGCGCTCCTGCCCTGCCACGCTCCTGTCCATTGCGCTTCTGTCCATCACACCCCTGCCCTGCTGCCAACCCCTCGAGCAGCAGGGCTGAGGATGCGAGAGACGCCATGTGCAGCCGCCCTGCAGGGCTTCCTGCGGTACCTCCACCCCAGCCGGGCAGGCCGGAGACGGGTGGCCTCTGTCGAAAAGCACCTTTGTGCTTGCGGCACCGCCCTGTGGACACACATCCGAAACCTCGTGTGCAGGAGCAAGGTGGGCCTGCGGGTGGGCCGGGGATTCCTGGGTGGGTGGTGCCAGGCAGGGTCCCTGCCGCCCAGTGTCAGGCTCTGTTTCCCTCCCTGTCCCTCTGCTGGTCGGCTGGGGCTGGGCTGTGTGTGCCAGTCTCTGTCCTGGGAAGAGGGGAGGGGAGAGGGGCTTAGTGATTACCGTTCTTTGGAGGGAAAGGAAAGGTATCTTTCTGCTGCCATGTCTCCCTGTTTACAACTGCCAGAGGTGGAGGAAAACTGTCCCTTTCCTTGGGAGCAGGAAGAACCGTGCCTGCCCCCTTCCTTCCTGGGCGGCCGGGACACGGGAGTTGGGGGTGAGGGACCAGCAGTGCGCGTCCTTCCCTCCCGCCACACCTGGTCTGGTGGAGAGCTGGGAGCTCCACTGGCCCCAGAGCTGTGAGGGCCCTGGTGTCACCCCCCTGCATGCACCCTCCCCCAGAGGAGGTGTGACACCAGCTGGGTGTCAGGAAGCACCATGTGGGAGTGTTCTGTGACTGCTCTCTGCTCACAGACCTGCCCCTCAGGGTGGGGTCCCCACAGCCCAGGAGTGTGGCCCCCGAGACCCTCCTGGAAGAGAAGGAGAACCTGTCACCACACGGCCCAGGAGGGAGATGCTCTGCCTCCCTCTGTTTGTCTGTGTCAGTCTGTCCATGCATTTCAGAGCCTTGCGAATGGTACCCAGTAGGATCTAGAGGGGAGGTGAGGAAGGCTCACCCCCAGGAGTACCTGCGATGACCTCTGTGCCGAGTGGGGGCAGGGGGAGGGCCTGGGTGCACACACCTGAGAGGTAGGGCTTCAGGGCCTCGCTTTCCAGCTGCCTCCCCTGCACACGGCCCAGGTGGCTGTCTCCTCTCGGGTCCCTTGCAGTGGATAAACAGGTGATGGCTGTCCTGAGCACACTGTGCGCAGTACCGCCATATGTTGGGGTGGGGTGCACGCGTGTGTAGCAATCATGAAGTGTGGTCCTGCTCTTAAGCAGCTTCCTAGTAGCAGAAATGAACCATCATCCAAAGCAAGCGATGAAATCCCGGGGCACCGTGCAAGGAGTGCCAGGCTATGTGGTGTCGGATGGTGGCTCCCTGACCTCGCTTCATACCAGAATCACCTGGGCAGTTTTTGGTTGTGCTGCCGTCAATTCTGCGGAGACTGGGGAGGTATTTCTTTAACAAGAGCTCCCAGGTGCTTATTCATCCAGCCCAACCTGCTGGTATAGAACATGTGCTCCCCAGAACAGGGGAAATGGAGCCCTTGTGGACAGGGGACACGCAGCCTGACCAGGAAGGTCAGGGCATCTTACAGCAGCACAGTCAGGTGACACTAAACAGCAGGGTCCCGAGGACCGGCGCTCGGACAGTGCTCTATGGGATAGAAGTGAGAGGGGCTGCAGGGAGCCTTTGTCCAGCCCCCGCGCCAGTGGTGTGATTTGGAGCTGGGCTCCGGGTCCTTCTGGGCCTGACTCTGAGCCATGGGCCTGGACTGGAGACCCCGCCTGCACGGACTCCCACAGCCAGAGCTCGGGGCAGTGTCCCCAGCTCTTGGATGACACACCCCCAGGGAGATGCTTTTGAAATCGGGCTTCCCAAAGTCTGTCTAAATCGACTGTTCAGCCTCCTCCAAGCTGCATGAAGCACCTCTGATGCCGGGGGTGGGGGCAGGGAGCAGGACGGCAGGGCTGCCAGCACTGATGTTAGCTCCCATTGGGAAGGGACCGGAGGAGCAAGGTACAGTCCCCGAGCTGTTGCTGACTCATCCCCGGGGCAAGCCTGGGCTACAGGCAGCAAAGGTCTGGGAGCAGGAGGGCTCTGAGGTGCCAGGGGCTTCTAGCAGGTCCTCTCCTCTCTCAGGACCCCTCTTGGTCTCTAGATAGAGGTGCTGGCCAAGGTCTGGCCCCGATTCGGCTTAGACATGGAGAAGTAGCAGGCTTGGGCTGCTGCCCGGCCAGGCCTCTGCACAGACCCCAGGGCATCTGATAATCATGGCCCCTTGCTTTCAGCTGGACCCCCAGGCCCTGCAGGACAGAGACTGGCAGCGGACCATCATCGCCATGAATGGGGTATGTACCCATGGGGCTGTGTTGGCACCCGCTTCCCGCCGAAGGCTGGGCTGGTCCCGGTCTCTACCAAAACAGTCGGAAGGAGGCTGAGCCTGAGCCAGTGTCTGAGGGGGAATGTGGCTGGAGGAGGCAGAGGCACCGTAGGGCAGAATCGCTGTGTGCAGGCAGGAGTCCGCCTGGTGGCTGGAGTGCAGTCACCCGCCAGGCACTGAGCATCCCTCCTCAAATGGCAATCCAGTGGCATCATGGGGACAGACAGGGCCTTGACCCTGGGGTCTGCCCGTAGAAACTAAGACCCCTGATTAGCCTTCAATGCCCCAGAAGGATTTTCTTTTTTTTACATCTTTATTGGAGTATAATTGCTTTACAATGGTGTGTTAGTTTCTGCTATATAACAAAGTGAATCAGTTATACATATACATATGTCCCCATACCTCTTCCCTCTTGCGTCTCCCTCCCTCCCACCCTCCCTATCCCACCCCTCTAGGTGGTCACAAAGCACCAAGCTGATCTCCCTGTGCTATGCGGCTGCTTCCCACTAGCTATCTATTTTACTTTTGGTAGTGTATGTATGTCCATGCCACTCTGCCCCAGAAGGATTTAGACCTTAAAAAGAAAAACTACTACCACACGCCAAAAAAGATCTGGGCATGTAGGACAAAAGGTTACCATTTGATAGATAATTCATCTTTTTGTTATATTATTCTCTATACTTTTTCTCTAGTGTTTTGTTGTTGTTATTAGAATTATATAAGAAAGAGAAGCAATGGGGTCGTTGGGGGAGGTTCTGCAGAAGCTGGTCCTTAGATCACCCTGACCATTCCTGGCTTTTGCTGAGTTGGACTAGGGGCCACCTCCCACCTGGACCTTACCCTGCTCGCCCGGGGCGGGGGGGTGGTGGATAGAATTGCTGAGATCCCAGGGCCCCTGGGAACACAGACTGTGAGGACCAGGAGGGTGAGAGGGTCATGCCCCCTCCACCTGCAGATTGAAGTGAAGCTGTCAGTCAAGTTCACCAGCAGAGAGTTCAGCTTGAAGAGGATGCCTTCCCGAAAACAGACGGGCGTCTTCGGAGTCAAGATCGCCGTGGTCACCAAGTGAGTGGTGAGGGGTTGGGGCTCATGCGTCCCTTGTCCCTAAGGACCAAGGACACCCCCTCGCCAGGTGTTTCTGGAGGAAAGAGCAGGTGTGGGTCTCCTGCTCTGTGCACAGTCACTGCACAGGGACACCTCCCAGGCCCTTGGAGCACTGTGCTCAGCTGCCTCCCATGTTTACCATGAAAGGTGTCCCCATAAGCTCAGGGGTGTCCCACCCCCTTCCTGTGCTGCCCATGGAGCTGTGCTTGGCAGGGTTTTCTTCCCTCACTCGGAATTTGTCACGATCAGGCCTCCTGTTCAATGATGGAAACGCTGCCCCTTTGTCACAGGTCAGTTGCCAGGAGAAGCTTGTGTGTAGGTTTGAGGGCAGTTCTCAGGGACACAGGCCGCATCCTGCCAGAATCCATTCGCTTCCCCGATTTGGAATCTGGCCGGGCCCTGACCTCGCTGGCCGTCAGGCAGGGACCTGCGTCAGACGCTCCCTGGACATCTTTTGTGTCCAAACACTGCTCCCTGCTGCACCCCAGCCGTCCCCCCCAGCACCTCCGGGTGGCTCAGGGTGGGAGCAGAGAGCACTGTCAGCAGGCACCCCAGAGAAGCGCTGCTTGTGAGAGTGTCTAGGGACAGAGCTTAGCTGGGCTCCCGAATGCAGTCACTAAACTAGACTGAAGCTGACGCTTCAGACAGCAAGTCTCCTGTGTGTGAAGTGCTCTTACCCCGGCGTCCTGCCTGGAGCTACTGGAATTGTCCATTGTTAGGACATGGAAGAGAAAAGTGTAGGATCACAGAAGTCTGAGCACTGGCATGAGGCGGCCCCATGGAGCTGGTCCGCTGGCCGGGCTGCCTACTAGGCTTAGGGCTCACCTCTGCCCCAGGCCTGAAGGGGTCAGGATTTTCCTCTCGCACAGCAGGTAGGGGGCAGGGCTGAGACCATGTCCCCTGACCCGACTCAGAGACCAGACCGCTTTCCAGGACCCTTGCAGTCACCTGTTAACCCAGGGCCTGGGATCTTTTAACTGACTTCCAGTGGCTGACCTCACTTAGAAAAGCCTCCTGACTGTCCCTCAAAGGTTGTGTGTGACTTGTAGGGTGTCCAGCCATCTGGAGCTGTTGGAAAGGCCCCGATAAGATACAAGCAGTGATAATCGTGAAATCTCAGAACAGAGGGAGAACACACAGAAGGCTCTGGGTGTGCCCAAACCTGGGTGCTTCAGGTGTGCAGAGAGGTGCGGGGATCAGCCCCACTGCAGCCCAAGCCAGGGCTGCCAGGCACTGAGGGCGTCCCCTCCCCTGCAGGAGGGAGCGTTCCAAGGTGCCCTACATTGTGCGCCAGTGCGTGGAGGAGATCGAACGCCGGGGCATGGAGGAAGTGGGCATCTACCGCGTGTCCGGAGTGGCCACCGACATCCAAGCACTGAAGGCGGCTTTTGACGTCAGTGAGTGTCGGGCTGGGCAGTGCGGGATGGTGGTGTGGGCACAGTGCCCAAGCTGAGATGCCGGCGTGCCCGTTTATGTTACAATGAGAAGGAAATGGCGCTGTGGGAGGAGGTTCTGCACAAGCCAGTTCTTAACCCGTCCTGACCACACGGGCGTGGCTCTTGCGGAGTTGGACCAGGGGCTTCCGTGGGGGCGGCCCCATCTCGCACCGGGGCTCCGCCTGCTTGACCCCAGCCGGGAGTGGAAAAGAGGTGCCAACCAAAGCCCAGGGGTCAGTATGTCTGGCTGCAGAGAAGCCGGTGGAACTGCCCCAATTGCCAGAAAAGGACACGAGACCTCAGAGGGTCCTGGCAGTGGAAGGGGACAGAGCCGGGACTTCGGCCTGGCCTGGAGCCCTGGACGTGTGGGCCCAGCCCCAGTTACAGCTCCCTTTGGGTGGCCAGCATGGGCCTGGCCTGTGGCTCAGAGGGTAGAAGCGACTCGGGGTCCATTGTGGGCCTTGTTCTACGTCCGCGCTCTCTCCAGACAACAAGGACGTGTCGGTGATGATGAGCGAGATGGACGTAAACGCCATTGCCGGGACGCTGAAGCTCTACTTCCGAGAGCTGCCTGAGCCCCTCTTTACCGACGAGTTCTACCCCAACTTCGCCGAGGGCATCGGTGAGTGAGGGGGGGTCAGGGGCGAGGTGAGGGAACCCGAGTTTCAGCCCAAACCCTGCGTGTGGCGGGGGACCGAGAACCAAGCCGGTCCTGAGAGGCCTCTGCCCATCCTCAGCGGACTGCCCGCTGTCCCGGTCCCTCCAAGTCGCCCAAGAGGCTGCAGCAGCTGGCACTGCTGTGGACACGCCTGGGTGCAGGGTCCTGGAGGCCACTGTCCTCCTCACCTACCCCAGGTCCTGGCCCCGTCAAGCAGGGCTTCAAGCCCGACCTGACCCCCGGTCCACCTGGAGGGTGGGGAGCACTGGCGCATGGGGCAGCTGCGGCCTCCGCACCTCCCTCCAGGGCCGTTCAGCAGAGGACCTGGCCCCCTGGGTGCACAGGGTGATGTGATGAGGGGGCCTTGGGGCCTCGCGGCCCTCCTGCTTGTCACTCTTCCTGCTTTATTCCAAGCCCGGCTTCCCCTGCCTTGGGCTCTTCCGAACAGGAGGCGGGAACAGCCGAGTGTGCCAGGAGGGCAGCTGTGCCCGGCGCCTCCTGCCGCTGGTCCCTTTGGTGCCGTTGACCCCTTTGAGATTCAGAAAAGGCGTCCAGGGTGGCTGGCTCCCCACCCCAGCTCCCACCACAGCGTCCTCAGTGGGGGCCAGTGCTGTGAGGCAGGACGGTGACGGCCCTGGGCTGTCCTGTGCCCTCCGACACGGGCCCTGGGAGAGGCCTCCAGCCCATGCTTGTGACCCTGAGAAGTAACCGCCCCCCCACCCCCCGTAGCTCTCTCAGACCCCGTGGCAAAGGAGAGCTGCATGCTTAACCTGCTGCTGTCACTCCCGGAGGCCAACCTGCTGACATTCCTCTTCCTTCTGGACCACCTGAAAAGGTAACCCCAGCTCCTATGTGGAGGCTCAGGGCTCCGGGACCCCCAAGGGCAGCAATGAGGGGGGTCCTCCATGCTCCACTGTCTCCCCAGTGTCAGACTCCCCGGCACCCAGGGCCTTCTCTCTGCACCTGCCCCGGCCTGTGGGTATCCCCTCTGGGTACCAGAGCCACTGCCACCCCCATCCCTCTCTGCCACAGCAAGTGGTGTGCTCGGATCACCACCACCACCGCCCCCCATCCATCCCAGAACCGGCCCCTCCACCTGGTGGCCTTGAGCACTCTTCATCCCGGGCCCCTCTGACCCAGAAGAGCCAGGGTGGGGTCTGCTTTCTGCACAGCTGGGGCTGAGCCCTTCCTCCCTGGGTGGCCTGGGTCCCCGCCCACCTCCATCCTCAAGGTGGTGTCACAGCAGCACCCGCTCTTCTGCCTCGGCCCTCCGCAGGGTGGCAGAAAAGGAGACAGTGAACAAGATGTCCCTGCACAACCTCGCCACGGTGTTCGGCCCCACGCTGCTCCGGCCCTCAGACAAGGAGAGCAAGCTCCCTGCCAACCCCAGCCAACCCATCTCCATGACCGACAGCTGGTCCCTGGAGGTCATGTCCCAGGTACGATGGCCCTTGCCACCCGGCCTGACACAGGTGGCCTCTGTCTGCCCCTCCCTGCGTCCTGCCGGTGGTTCCCACCGAGTTGTGCAGGGTGGGTGTCCAAGGTTTGGAGAGGGACTAGTCCAGGGCCACGAGGCAGGGAGGAGTGGGGAGGACCCAGGCCACCGCTTTTTCCTCTGCACCTTTGTGGGGTTTCTCAGGCCCCGCCCCACCTGGCCGTCCTTTAGGGGCAAGCAGATCTCTTGCTGTGAGGGGCTTGTGTCACCAGCAGGGCCCTCGGGGCTCTGCTGGAAAGGCCTCTTCTCTGAGCCGCTGTCCCCTCCTGCTCTGCCCGGCAGGTCCAGGTGCTGCTGTACTTCCTGCAACTGGAGGCCATTCCTGCCCCAGACAGCAAGAGACAGAGCATCCTCTTCTCCACCGAAGTCTAAAGGCCCAACTCCACCTCCAAGATGGCGGCAGAACGGCCTGGGAACCCCTAGGGAAATGGGCTATCCACAGAGCAGGAACCGAACCTTCTAGAGGAGTCATTAGGCCACCCCCCAGGGCCAGGCTGCTGCCAAGAGACAACTACCCAAGGCAAAAGGCCAAGTGGCCTGGGCAGTTCCAGGCCCACCTCCAGTGGGGCCTGAGAACTCTGGGCTGGCCTCAGACTGTGGTTTTCTACGCCGCCACCAGAGGGCGCCCCAAGCCAGCCCTCGTGTCTCCGGTCACGGGCCTGGGCGGGACCAGGCAAAGGGAGTGGTTTTTACGAATTTAACTTATGAGAGTTTAAAGATTTCTACTGGATCACTTGTCGAGATGCATCCTCTCCAGGGAGAAGGGAACAGGAGCAGATTCCCTTGGTATCGTGTCTTGAATAAATACTGCTGCTGCTTCATGCCCAGGGGCCAGGCCCTGTCCAGCGTGGGTGGGGCGTTTCGATTTCCCAGACTTAGAAATTCAACTCCTGTTTGTAACAGGGTTTGAAAAGCTAAATCTACACTGTTCCTTTCTTCTTTCTTTCTAGAAGGATTTGTGCAGAAATGGGTCTTCTTCCTGTTCTATCCTGTTGCTTTGTTTTTGCTGATCACGTGCCCCTCGGAAGGCAGCTCCCTGCGGAGCTGCGTAACGTCCAGGACTGGACACCAGGGGAGGGAGGCCCAGGCTGCGCACTTTATGGCTGGTTGTCTAGGGAGAGTGATCCTGTTCACCATCCCGACTGCCCCACCGGGCACGCACTCTCCTCGTCAGCTCAGAAAGGCCTTGATCTCTGGCCTCCTCCGGCCTGTGGCCCATCTACCCCCAAATCTCCCTTTCCCTAATCATGTCCCGCTCCCCACTCCCCGCCCCACCCCAGATCACTTCATTCCTAGCTCTTTGCTACACACACTCAGCAAACTTTTGTAAAGTTTTCCTCTGGGCGGCGGCAGCTTACCGACAGCTTGTTTTAAACTTTGATCTGAATAGCCTTTTGATACTTGAATATTTTTAAGTTTTATACATAGTTTCTAATTTTTTTCCTGACAGATTCAGATTCCTAATAAGATGTTAGAATGTACTCTGTGGACAATCTATGTCCCAGCGGCATCTCGTCTTCCCCTGAGCGCCAGCTCTGTTTCCATCAGGAACCACTTCTGAAGTCTCCTGAGCATCTGGAATTGGGGTGGGGGGGATTAGGAACAGGCTGGGCCGAGGATAGGGGCTCCCATCCCGAAGCAGGTGGAGGAACAGAGCCCCCCACGCTCCACACACCTGTGCGGAAGCCAGGATGCGCCTGGTAACCCTCCTGACCATCTGACTTAGAAGAAAGAGAACTGGGGAAACCACTAAGTATTTTGAAGAAACAAGTCTGTGAAGAATTGCATCACTTTTTTCAAAAAAGGGATGGGGGCAAGGAGAGAAGAAACGTCCATGCTGGACTTGCAGGAAGAGAGGATGTAGCTGAACCGGAGGAGGGATGCGGTGGCATGACTCAGGAAAAGGCGTTTGCTTGTCACGCGATTAGACTAGTAACAGGTAGCACTGTCCGGGACCCTTCCCGTGTCCCTGGCTGGGTGGGAAGGCTCAGCTGGTGTGTCAGCGGGCAGCTCCTGCCCGAGGTCAAGGCACACAGGGGGCCACGTGCCCCCCCAACTCTACCCTCTGCTCGTGGACCTGCGGAGGCAGGGACGGAAAAAGAAGTCACTCGAAGGTCTTAAGTCTGCATACTGTATTTATTTAGTTGTACTTTTTTCTCGTGAGGAGAGCAGACCCACCGTTTTAAAGCAGTGCTGCTCTCCTGGGGGATGAGGGCGAGGAGCAGGGTCCTCTGTGCTTTGCGTGTCTCTGGGATCCATAGGTTTCCCGGGCCTCCAGTCCCTGGCCTCTTCTGGCCTGGCTTCCCATCCCCGTCTGGCCCTGCAGGGGGAACACACTTTACTTAGAAAAGCTAGACCTGGCCCCAGTTTCTTTTTCCCTGGAGTCTCATGATTTGCGTCTGTCGCATTGAAACTGGAAAGCAATCTCTCAGTGTCTGTGCCAATTTTCGTTCCTTCCCCCCATCTCCTTCCTCTATTTGCTTTTTATTTATGTAGGATGCGTGGCATTTAGTGATGGAATGACCACTCTTTCTTGTTCAGCTGTCAAAGCACTCCTTTGCCGAGCCTCAGTGGTGGTGGTCGCTTTGGGTCGCTGGGCGCCCCTGTCGTCCATCTGACACTCAGGCCTGAGGGTCGGCAAAGCCGGTGGGCAGGTGATTACCTGGAGGCCAGACGTGACCTTCCACAAGGCTCAGCCGCTGGACTTGGCAGCGAGAAGTGATGCCTCGCTGTCTGGGCCCTAGGTCTGGGTCTGGAGCCTGAGCAGAGGGCAGCCCAGCCTCGGGCTGCAGGTGGCAGGCAGTCTCTCCTCAGCCACATGTCTGAGTTTGAGCTCGGCCATGTCTGTACCACCACAGGGGAAAGGACAGCTGCCACTTTCATTAAAGTTCCCCGAGACGACTTGTATCAGTGGTGATGGCTGCAGTAGAAAGAAACACCGTGATCAGAGCCTCTGGGAGCATCCCCAGAGCCACTGGGTTGGGGCTGAGGATGGGCTTTGGAGCTGGAAGAAGAAGCAGGTGGAGTGGAGAGGTGGGTGTCCAGGAGGCCTCCCTGAGGGTAGTGGGCACTGCTGGGGACAGGCCAGGCCCAGGGCGCCCACTTGCCCACAAGCAGTCGCCCTGCTGAGCATGGGGCCGTCTGGTTTGGGACGAACGGCAGAGGGGACACCAGCCGTGCCAAGCCCAGGGGCAAGGAGGGCTCCAGCCTCACAGAGCCTAGCCTTGCACGAGCCCCTCAGCCTCTGTGGTTTCCGGTGGTGCTGCCAGGTGTGGCCTTTCTGTTGCCATCAGACGGGACATGGGTCACTCTTAGCCGTTACCAGCCTTGCCCACAGAAAAAGCCACCCAGCTTACAAGGAAGCCACGCCCAGGTGGAGAGGGGTGTGCAAGATGGACACTGCTGATGCAGCTTGGGACGAGCTGGGGTCACACCCACTCGGACCCCTATTGCCATGCTCGGTGCCTGTCAGCCATCACTCCGAGGCTCCCCCAGGGTCTTCATGTACACCATGCCATCTGCCCACCTGACACCTGCTGATAAGGAAAGGGCTGCCACTGGCCCTCCTCCAAGTATTTGGCCCCTAAAAGGCTACTTAGCTCTCTCGATGCCTACCTTCCTATTTGAAAATCTGCTCTAAAAAAAGAAAAAGCCCCATTGCATCTCTTACTAGGAGTTGATTTTGGGGGCAAGCTGACTGTCCCCATGTTCCTGAGAGCAGGGGCTGCGTCCAGCCAAGCCCAGGCCAGTGGCATGGCCCAGGGAGCAAGACCGTTCACTGCTATGGAATTTGAGGTCTTACAACTCAAAGACCCTCAGAGGCCTCTTAATCCAATCCCTTTACTCGGTAGGTGGGTAAACAGGTGGGCGAAGGCCTCCCCACACACCCGGTGTCCCAGAGTTGGTTGAAGAACAGAGGCTGGGATCTTGGTGTCTTGATCCCTATAGGCTGGCTCCCTTTCTGCTGGACTGGACATGGCCAGCTGAGCAGGCCCTGCGCCGAGGCATAGCGTCAGTCACTTGGTGGAAACGAGCCCAGCAGCTGGGGATGGGGAGGTTCAAATGGGATTCTGGCCGAGAAAGGGCCCTGAGGAGCATGGTCTACATGGGCTCAGGTCCTGAGCCACTGCCAGCTGAGCAGCCCCAGGAAGAGGGGGCACCAGGATGGTGGCCGCCCCAGACGTGGGGCTTCCCCGGGGCTCGAGGGCTTGAATGACCCCTGGGGGTGGGCCTCCCAAACCCAAGGCCTGGCCCCAGGGCCAGTGTGGGAAACCGGGACCCATGCAGAGGGAAACAGATGCTGCAGCTGCTTGTTTAAATAAAACCACCACTTAAAAACTGCCTCGCTGGGTGGCGCTGCCCTGGTTCCCTCTGGGGCTCCCCAGCCCCCATAAGCCCAGCCTCCCCACTGCCGCTGGGCCAGAAGGAGGGAGAAGCGATGGGGAGAGGGGAATGGCTGCTGTTTCTTCTATTTTCTGAAAATAACGTTTCCAATGTCGGGGTGGCGATCAGAAGTTAGTTGGAACAGGCTATGGCATCTGTGACTTTTGTCTGTGTTCTTCATTAGATAAGCACCTCCTGATCTGCATTTCCCAAGCAGAGCCCTTTCGTCTGGTGACGGCCAGGAAGAGACTCCTGGGACTCCTGGTCAGTGGGCAGCGGCTGCAGGATCCTGTCCACCCTGACAGGCTGGCCTCTAGCCTCTGAGTCTCAGCCCACCCAAGCCATCTCATGCTAACCACGCCTCCAGGTGGTGCCATGCTGGGGTACTAGAGGGTAGTAAATTCCTCCTCCACCAGCTGGCATTGCCACACCCTCCTTGTGCTCCTTTCTGGCCCCCAGAGTTTTCTAGACTCCACTGCTCCATGGTAGTTATGAACTGAATTGTGTCCCCCAAATTCACATGTTGAAGCCCTAACACCAAGTGTGACCGTGTTCAGAGATTACCTTTTAGGAAGGTAATTAAGGTTAAATGAGGTCATAAGGGTGGAACCCTAATCTGATATGACTGGTGGCCTTATAAGAAGGGGAAGAGAGGGACTTACCTGGTGATCCAGTGGTTAGGACTCTGCGCTTTCACTGCCAAGGGCCCTGGGTCGGGGAACTAAGATCCCACAAGCCACGCAGCACGGCTGATAAAAAAAAAAAAAAAGGAGCCACCAGTGATCTCTCTCCACTTCTCACAGAGGAAAGGCTGTATGAGGACACAGAGAGAAGGGGCTCAGCTGCAGTAGAGGCCTCAGGAGGAACCAACCCAGATGGCACATTGACCTTGAGAAAAATCAATGTCTGTTTAAGTCCCTGGTCTGTGATTTATTGTTATGGCGGCCTGAGTCCACTAATATAGTGGCCTTTGGCTATTCTGACCCCTGGATGTGGACCCAAGCATGGAACTCGAGTCCTCCCCATGCTGCTCCGGGTTAACGACCCTCTTAAAGGGTCCCAGGGTGGTTGACTGATCACACCAAGGGCAGGGGGCTATCACCCTCCTTGTCCAGGCCATACCAGTGAACCTCATGGATGAGCACTTTCTGAGGGACTGAGGCTGCTCCTCTGCGTGTCCCCAAATGAGATGCACCAAGTGCCCGGCTGGACCTCACAGGCCACATGTCCCAAGACAGGCCTCAGGGCCTCTGGCCAGTTCAGCCAGGTCACCAAGGGCTCAGTCCGCACACCGACACCTTTCCGTCCCCCTCCTCCTCCTCCTCCTCAAGTCAACTGGAATCTCTTCCAGTTCACACTTGGCCCGTGGCTCCTCTGGTGACCCAACCACAGACACCGCCTGGGTGCTGGCCAAAAAAAGAAAGGTGGGGGGCTGTGAGTCCTGAAGATGATTCTCGATTCTCAAAGAGGAGACATGGGCATGTTCGGAGCTTTGGGATGTGTGCAGGATTCTCAGGAGACTAGTTTGCAAGGGGGGGCACCAGCGGCTGAGGGAGAGGGCCCAGGGTCCAGAGGCCAAGGCTTGGGCAACTCGGGCAGCTCCCAGAGCCTCACCTGTAATTTATTTTTTTGGCCGCGCTGCGCAGCTTGTGGGATCTAGTTCCCTGACCAGGGATTGAACCTGGCCAGGCCCACAGCAGTGAAAGCGCGAGATTGCCAGGGAGCTCCCTCCTCACCTGTAAACTCGGGACTTGCTCACTCTGACACTGGGAAGGGGCACACACAGGCTGAGGAGTGCCAGTTAAGCCTCAGGCACATTTGGGTGGAATCCCTTTATCCAGCTCATCATCCGTTGTCTTCCGTGTCCCCACCACGATATGCCGTTGTTTCCTGAGGTCCCCATGGAGTTGAACCAGGAGGCTGCACAAGGGTGACTGCTTTCTGTGGATGGGGACCTAGAGCTGAGAGATGACAGAGGAAGCATTTCCAGAGCCCTTGCCACATGCCAGGCCCTGCCCTTGGGACGCTTACAGTCTCCGGGGCCATAGACATTACTGTTTACTAGCCGTGTGATTGCCGTGTGCAGAGAAGCATGGTGTCCAGGGGGGCACTTATTGGGGTGGGGACCTATTATTTAGTTCCCCAGCATCCCTGACCGGTGTGGGAGAATTGCCATTTTCACAAAAGAACTGGAAGTACAGAGAATTTGAGGGCCATACTCGAGGTCACACAGCTGTCCTGGCCAGAGTTTGGGCTCAAGTCCAGAGACCAGCAGACTTGGTACATGGGTTCCCTTCTTGCTGGCATCAGTTTCTCTGACTGTGAAACAAGAGGGTTTCATGATCTCTGATCTCTGTGGGCTGTGAGGAAGGGGGGACACCTGTCCTGAGTTGGTGTCCTTCCTATGTCTCTTCTGGATCACCTGCAAGCCAGCTGGGCATCCCAAGGAGTCTCCTGGGGTTCACACCATGGCTGCTGGGTACCTGAGTCCCTCTCAGGGCGAGCAGCCCATCTCTGTCTGCAGACACATCTTTGCTCAGCTGACAGCTGAACGTCTCCTGGGACTCGGCGCACCCCTGGCTCCAAGAGAGGCATGTCAAGAATCCCAAGCTGATGTCCTGGCACTCGGAGCTGATTATTTGCTAACGGCTGGGGACAGTTGTTTTCTGATTAAAACTTGGCCTGTGGTCCCTGCCTGTTTGGGTCCTCCAGCTGTGGTGCAGACAGAGCAGCTGGGCCCGAGTGGAACAGTCAGTGTTGGGGGTGAGCGTCAGGGTGAGCTGAGGGGGTCACTAGGAAACCAGAGGCACAGAGCACAAGGGGGTTCCAGGCTGCAGCACTCCACCCATCTCAGTGGTGATGAGACCCCAACACTGCAGGGCTGACCTGGGGGGGAAGTGTCAGCCTCTGAGGCTGATCATCACAGTGTCCCAAATCCTGCCACTTGGTGGTCGTGGGCCGTGGAGGCTGGGCCCTGGGAGGGGCCCACACAGTGATAAATGCTCTGGGCACCTTGCCAGGTCCCTTCTTGCTCCTGGCCCACAGCTGCCCAAATTGCCTGCTCTTTCTGCCCCTCCAGTCCTGACAAGCCGAGGAGAAGGGACCAAGGTGTGGTAAGGCTGATGGGACCACCCAGCGCTGAGGCCCAGCCACACACTGGGGTGAAGTCTGGACAGTTCCGTGCACTCCACCCTCTGATCTGTGTCCTCTCCTCTGACCCCATCGCCGTGCCAGGCCTCCAGCCTCTCCAGGTCTCCTGACTCTCAGGGTCATCCTCCCCATCCTGCATGTGCCATGAGGGCAGTCTTCCTAAAGAAGATCTCACAACATGTCACTTCCCTGTCCTAAAGCTGCAGTGACCGGCCCCTGTCCATATTATAGAAGCCCAGTTCCGAGGTCTAGTGGCGAAGGCTTTCTCTGCCTCAAATCCTCCTCAAATGCCACCTCCTCCCAGAATCCTGCTGACCCCTCCGGGACACCTTAGCAGCATCTCACCTGATTCAGGACCAGGTTACACTGCTGTCCCAGGCAGAGAAGGCTCTCAGAGGCTAGGGACCTGGTCAAAACCATCTTTGTACCCTCTCCCACCCACCCACCCACCCAACCCTGCACAGGTGCGGTTCAGCAGACCTGGTTCCTACTCAGGAAATGTCAGTAGCCTCCTGCTTGGTGGAAAATGGCGCTTTTGCTTTGGAATTTCAATGGCAGAAAATCTAGGTTAGTAGTTTTGGTTCATTAAAAGTACTTCGCTGTGTATAAAGACGTTCATAGGAACTTTATTCCTAATGTTAAAGGGTAATGTTTTAAAAAGGTAAAATCATGACTCTTATACAAATATAAAATAAACATATATCAAAGAGTTTACTTAACTCATTCATTAAATGAGGGAACCAGTAAGATATTACCATCAGTTCAAAGGAGAACTCCAAGGTCAGACACATATATAGAACAGAAATACTGAAATGAACTTGGAGGCAAAACTGGTTTTTCCACTGTGGGGGAGGGTTGTCCCTGGACAAGAATTATTTGCATTGCTGTCAATTTTCTCCAATATTGCAAAAGAGCTCAAAGACAATATAAGGCCCAAAGCCCCCCGCAGAATCAGAATCAGATAACCTAGAAGGGTGTGTACCAAGGATGCATATAGCTTGGAGACTCCAGGAATCTTTTTTTGCTTAATCCAATTTTCATTCCACAGATAGCTCACAACTGGAGACAACCCAAATGTCCATCAATAGAATGGATAAACCATGGAATGGTAAATTCATACAGTGCAATACTACACAGCAACCAAAATGATATTCATTTTGCATGCCACAGATGCATGCAACAAGATGGATGAATCTCACAGAATTCATGTTGTGTGAAAGAGGGTAGACACAAAAAGATACTTGCTGTAGGCTGAATAATGCCCCCTAAAGATATCCAGTCTTTCCCTGGGACCTATAAATGTTACCTTATTTGGAAAAAGGGTCTCTGCAGATGTGATAAATTAAGGATCATGAGATGGGGGGTTATTCTGGATTATCCAGGTGGGCCCTAAACGCCATCATGAGTGTCCTTATATAAGAATCAAAGGGAGATTTCACACAAACACAGAGAAGGCCATAGACCAAGGCAGAGATTGGAATGATGCAGCCACAAGCAAAGGAACATCAAGAAATGCAGGCAGCTGGCAGAAGGTAGAAGAGGCAAGGGATGGATCCTCCCCCAGGGCCTTCTGAGGAGACTCAGAGATGCTGACACCTAGATGTTGGACTTCCAGCCTCTAAAACTGTGAGATGATACATTTCTTTTGGTTTAAGCCACCAAGGTTGTGGTAATTTGTTACAGCAGCCCTAGGAAATCAATACAATTCCATTTATTTAAAGTTCAAAATCAGCCCATATTCATCCTGAGTTAGATGTCAGAATGTGGTTACATTTGGGGAGGATGTAGTGTTGGCAGGGGAGAGGAGGGACTTGGCAAACTGCTCAAGTTCTTTTTCTTGACCTTCACTTTTTTGTACTTCATTGAGTTGTATATTTATTTTGTGCACTTTAATATAAAAAAAGTATCTCTTGTTCTCCATGCAGTTCTTACAGGGCTGGCGTGAAGATCTAAATGATGTTGAGTCCTGTTTGAACTGTAAATGCTGAAACAGATGCAACATGAATGCCCTTCACAGAAACCAGGTGTTTACTGGGTGCTGGGCATCATGCTAAGCTCCCTTCATGCATTATCCCACTTAATCCCCCCAACCCATAACAGCTCCCATTTTGTAGATGAAGAAACTGAAATGCAAAGACAAATGGTTAGTAAGTGAAGCCAGGATTCAAACCCAGGCTGTCTGGTGATGAGGACCATGACCTAAGTCCTACACAAATGTTGAATGATTGATTATCTCCAGACTATTAAACCATCATGGCTATTCCAGTTTTAAAAAGAAAGGTACAGATCATTATGTATAGTAGACTACCATTTGTGTAAAAAAAAAAAAAGGAAGCTGAAGAACCAATCTGCTTATTTTGGATATTTGTTTATATTCAAAAAATACTTTTATCAAGAAACTGAATACATTTAGTTGCATCTGGGAAGAGGAACTACAGCAATGGAGACGGGGTTGAGAAGGTGCTTTCTAAATTTTGAAATATATAAATGTATTAGAAATTTATTCAGAAACAAAAGAAACAATGATTATAACAAAAACCATCAGAGAATTACATGAACAACGTTATGCCAATGATTTGGAAAACATTAACAAAAGACACTTTCCTGCAAAAATATAACTCAGTAAAAATGACACAGGAAGAAAAAGAAATTCTGTCTAGACTTAGGACCAATAAAGAAATGTTGGGGCTTCGCTCGTGGTGCAGTGGTTAAGAATCCGCCTGCCAATGCAGGGGACACGGGTTCCAGCCCTGGTCCAGGAAGATCCCACGTGCCACGGAGCAACTAAGCCTGTGTGCTACAACTACTGAGCCTGTGCTCTAGAGCCCGCGAGCCACAACTACTGAGCCCACGTGCCACAACTACTAAAGCTCGCGCACCTAGAGCCCGTTCTCCACAGAGAAGCCACCGCAATGAGAAGCCCACGCACTGCAATGAAGAGTAGCCCCCACTCGCCACAACTAGAGAAAGCCCGCGCGGGGCAACGAAGACCAAATGCAGACAAAAATTAATTAATTTTTTAAAAAGTTGTGCTTTTCTTAAAAACCTGCATCCCATCTCCCCCCAAATCTCCGGGGAGTACCGGGAGGGCAGGGCTTCTGTGTTTTCCCACCACTGTCTAGCTCAAGACCAGCGCCGTCCTTGACACGCTATAGATACGTCCCTGAATGTTGGACCTCTTGGCTAAGCCGAGCCTTTGGGATGATGAAGCGTTAACACATCACTCGGCAGTACCCAGTGCATCCTCCACGAGCATCCGCCAGCCAGAGCTCGAGCAGGAAGCCTGACGCATGCGCACTGCCTGCCTGAGGCCTTTCTGTGGCCGGCCGGATGGTACGGCGCCTGCGCGATCCGAGCCGGGAGGGACACGAGCCAAGTGGGCTGTGCTGCAGACGCTGCGAGACGGCGGATGTGGGCGGGGCCTTGCCGCGCCTGCGCAGTCTTCGGCGGCCGTGTGGGACGGACAAGAGGCGGGCCGGGGGCGTGGGCCGCGAGGGAGGCTGGGCGGGCCGGGCGAACGGCGCCGCGGGGTTGGCTGCTGCCCTGAGGCCGGACTCAACGGATTCGGGCCGCGCCACCGGGCGAGCGCGCCGCCCGGCCCCAGCCCGGAGCCAGCGAGCAAGCGAGGCGGCGCCGCGCGGTAAGAGCCGGGGCCGGGTTCCCTGAGTGTGCGCGGCGGGAACGTCCCTCTACTCAGCGCCGCCCGCGCGGCCAGGCCCCGGCGGCCCCGCAGACCCCGGCGGCCCGCGCCTGCGCCGTCCCCTCCCGGGCCCCCCGCCTGGCGCGCGCCTGCGCCATCCCCTCGCGGGCCCCCGGATAGCTCAAGCCGCGACCCCGGCCGGCGGGCGTCCCGGCTGCTTGGGGCCCGGCTGGTTCTGCGGCCGCGCCCACCGGTGTCCTCTCGTCGCGCCCCAGGAGAGGCTGGGGCCGCCGCCCCATAGCCCCTGGCCCCCAGGCCTTTAGTCCCTGGCCTCCATCCCCGGGCCCGAGGATGCGGCGGGCGGACGACCCGGGCCTCCTGCGGGCTCTGCTTCCGCCGGGCCGCGCCCCCACCCGCGCCCAGCTCCGCCGGCGGGGTCAGCCCGGAGCAGGAGGAGTATCCTTTTTTCTCCAGACCTGGTTAATTGCATCAGGTTGGATGTGAATAATCTTGTGTTCTGCCGAGGAAATTCTGCCTTTCCCGCAGTGTGGTCATTGTATGGCTTCAGTGGTTACGTTTAAGACATCAGAGTTCGTTTCTGGGCAGCTCCCCTGGAGTTGACTGGAAAAGAAACAGTTTCCACTCAGTTTTGGCCCATTTACAAAACCAAGTAACTCCTGTGATCATTCAAGCGCAGAGAATCTTGATTTGTTAATGCCCTTGGTAATTCGCGGGCAAGCACGGGAGGACCCAGGGAAAATTCCCATAAATTCGCCGTCCTGTATTGATCGCAGGGGGAAATGTCTGTGTTGTATTTAAAAAAAAAAATCATCTTCAGCCATTGATAATGTTTTGTAAGTTTGCAACAGATGCAAGAGACTAAAAAATGTTTGCTGTCACCCCGGGGGCTGCATCTTGAGATGAAATCAGAGCCTGGGGCTTGGTAGATACCAGCAGACATCACTATAATATGGGTAGGTTATCAAATAGACACATCGATGCAGAAGGGTAAGGAGAAGTAGGGTATTGACCTAGGTAAGATTTTTTTCTATAAAGAGATAGCTGATCCAGTAATTTTTTTCTCTTGATTCAAGATGTCTCCTTTTCTCCTTTGAATGAGTGTACTCCAAGCATCTTGAGATAGCTGGAGAATGCTTTTTAATTGCCTGTGCATACTCTACGTATGTAGGGATTTTCTTGACATTCATTTTCAGTAAGAAAGTGAGGGCTTCCCTGGTGGCGCAGTGGTTAAGAATCTGCCTGCCAATGCAGGGGACATGGGTTTGAGCTCTGGTCCAGGAAGATCCCACATGCCGCAGAGCAACTAAGCCCGTGTGCCACAGCTACTGAGCCTGTGCTCTAGAGCTCGCGAGCCACAACTATTGAAGCCGGTGCACCTAGATCCTGTGCTCTGCAACAAGAGAAGCCACCGCAGTGAGAAGCCCGCGCACCACAACTAGAGAGAGCCCACGCACAGCAACGAAGACCCAACACAGCCAAAAATAAATAAAATAAATTTTTTTAAAAAGAAAAGAAAGTGAATATTGTGCCATAGAAAAGCTTTATCACTCTGCACCTTGGCAACAGTCCAAATATCTAAGTGTGCAGTTCAGCATCATAGTGAGTGGGAAGTGATTATAGCAGTTTTGGTTAAGGTGAGGTTTGTATCAAAATTTCTGTTTTGGGCTTCCCTGGTGGCGCAGTGGTTGAGAGTCCGCCTGCCGATGCAGGGGACGTGGGTTCGTGCCCCGGTCTGGGAAGATCCCACATGCCGCGGAGCGGCTGGGCCTGTGAGCCATGGCCGTTGAGCCTGCGCGTCTGGAGCCTGTGCTCCGCAACGGGAGAGGCCACAACAGTGAGAGGCCCACATACCACAAAAAAAAAAAAAAAAAAAGACCAGGTGGTGTTGTAAAGCTGGTGAGAACCAATCTCGGAGACTCTTGGTCAGGGCCCTGAAATGAACTGTTGAGTGGGCTTCAGTGTATTAAGAAAAATGAGGACAATATAGGGAGTTTTTCATAAAACTAAATTTATTCAACTAGGATTTCCCTTTCTAAAAAATGTCATTTTCTTGATATTAAAATTAAAGCATCTTCTATGACATGATGTTGATAGTAAATGGTGGTAAATGAGATTGTAATAAATGGCAACTACAGGTTGGTTTTCTTATCACAATAAGGTATTTTTAGAAATAAAGAGAACGTAGAATCTATTGTTTTGCTGTTGTTGTAAGGGAGTTTAGTGAAAAAGTTCCTGGGGCTTTTGCTGCTGAGAAGATTAAAATATAGATTACTTTTTAAGAGTAAAGATGAGTTACTTTGTGGTCATGTGTCCCAATCCACAGGCAACTAAGAAGACTCTGTTGAATTTGCTTGTTATTAAAGACACTTCTGATCATCCTTTCCTACCAGATATAAAATGTCAGGATATTTTTGTGGGTGTATAAGCCTAGGCAGGGAAATTCCTCCTGGTGGTTGGAATTGTTAGTATTGAATAGACTGGCTGCTGAGGTAAAGAACCCCTGTGGGGATTCTCTGTCAGCTCCGAAACCTTTTAGTATTGTGACCCCAGTCTTTTGCTGTGAAACACCATGACCATCAAGAAATTAGGCTTACAGATTGTATTTCAGATATGCTGAGGGGAGAAGTGGCTGTCCAGCACCCTGTCCAGTTCCAAAGCGAATGTAATAGATGACCATTGTGTCTGTGAAATCTTAAAATTTTTTAAAGATTTAAAAAGTCGTACTAGATTTAGATTTAGAGTTATTGTAAATTTTCTTTTGTACTTACAAAACTACAATATATAATGTGTATCAAGCATACATTTTAAAAGTGTCTCAAATTAAAATTAATAATGCAATCTGTAATTCTTCAAATACTCATGTTCACATTGGGAGGACTGACTGCTCTCACCCACCTGAGTTCTTCATTTTCAAAGGATAACATGGAAACTCTGTAAAGGACATTTGTCCAGAAAAAGAGAATGCAGATCTGTTAAGTGTTTTCCCTGACCTTTTTGCACATCTTCATTGTAGTTCCTGTCTTTATTTTTTGGTTAAATCCTGAGGTTTGCCCCTTCCTTTCTTTCTAAAATGTTAATCTGTTCACGGTTACTGCCCTGCTCTCTGCACAATTTAAAATCCTTCAATGGCTCCCACTATCTTTACAATCAGATCTACCGATCCTTAGCTTGGTGTCACTGGGCTCTGGCTGTCACTCTCGTCATGCCCCCACCTCCCTTTAGGTTCTTCGTTGAGCTTCGTTGAGCTCTTGGTCCTTGGAGCTCTCTCCAGTCTCCTCTGCTGGAAAGCTTTTCTTCATCCTTCAAAACTCAGCTCAGATAGGACCTGGCCTGAAAGGCATCCCTTATCCTGTCTCCTGCAGGCTTGTCCAGCACCCTGCCCAGTTAGGATTTGGCTCCCTGGTTTTGTCTGCTCTTCTCCACCAGCTGGGACACCGCAGTGCAGAGCCGGGTGCGTGTCGTTGCATCTGCTGGGTGAGTAGTTTGTCAGGCATGGGTCCTGAGGAAGTGGGTCACTTAGTCCCTGCCCCTGAGGAGCTTTTCACTCCAGATCCACTTGGCCTCGCCATCCCTGAGACACCTCCCAGCCGTGCACACCAACTTGCAAAGTCCATTTAATTGTTTCTTAGTGTCTAATTAAAATCTAATTTCTTGACAGAGGAGACTCTGTCTGTGATGTCTATTATATCACCTTTGTTCCGGGCTCTGGAAGGAATGTGCATTTGTTTCATGTTGTTTCCCTTTTTCCCCTTGTATACCTTCCATCTTGGTGGTGGTGGTTTTTGTTGTTGTTGTTCTTTGGGGATGGTGAAGTTTTAAGAGGTGAAGATATTAAATTTCAAGTTCGTCTCTTGTGCATATAGCCCAGGGAAAACAGAAATGTTAAAGGGGAAAAATACTTTGTCTCTTGAAAAAAAAAAAAAAGCCCCGTATTACACTTCTTTTCAAAAGAACTGAGTTTGTACAAAAAAAAAAAAAAGACCCTGATTAAGCTTGGGAAAGAGGCAAAGAAACTGACGGCAGTTTAGGATTTGTCAAGAAATACTTGTTAAAAATGAAAGTTGTCCCTTCCTCTCTCACTTCTCATGTTCTTGGGGAAAGTCCCAACTCAGCCATTTTCCAGGGGCACCTCGTCCCCTGGGAAGTCCTGAAGCAGTTTGTTGGGTCTGCTGTTTTCCAGAACAGTCACAACTGGACATTTTCTTCCGAGAGATGCCCCTGTCCTCCCATGTGGGAGACGCCAGTGTCCTGAGTCCCACTCCCTTCTTTCCCTGGAAGCGTCTCCTGGTCAAATTTTGTTCTACCCCACGAGGCCCAAGAGTTCTTGAGCAGGAGCTATTGAGTCTTCTCCTTGCACATTTTAAACCTTGGCGGGTTTGAGTCAGTCTCCCCCAGCCTCCCGCCCCAACCCCCCAGCCCTGGCCTGGTGGCTTGCTGGACCTTAGTTCCCTGACCAGGGATTGAACCCAGGTTCCAGCAGTGAAAGCACCGAGTCCTAACCACTGGACCACCAGGGAAGTCCCTGGTTAGGGTCAGTCTTAAATCTTCTGTCCTGTGTTCTTGTTCTTTTCCCTTTCTGGCCTCTGCCTTTCTACAGACTCCGTCACATCATTACACTTACTCAGGTGTGTTTTCTCTGCCCTGTTACAAATTACCTGCTGGATTTTTCAAACCTAGTTCCCTCATTTTTATTCTTTTTTTTTTTTTGGCTGAGCTGCAAGGCTTGCAGGATCTTAGTTCCCTGGCCAGGGATTGAACCCTGGGCTCTCTGCAGTGAAAGTGCTGAGTCCTAACCACTGGACTGCCAGGGAAGTCCCCCTCATTTTTATTCCTCAAGCTTACCTCATTGCGTACTTATTCAACTTTGCCCGGCCCCCGCCACTCAAGGTCACCAGCCTTGGATTTTTTAGTCTTTTTTTGTTTATCTCTTCCTTCTTGCCTCAACACTTGTCTCCTCTCCCCACCCCACTCTCCCCTCCCCCGAACTCCACCACCAGGAATGTCAACCTTTCATACCACTCTTCATCGTTCATGTATTCATTTGAATGCAAGAATTGTGTATGCATATATTCATTCATGTATTCATTTGCAAACATGTATGGTTTTTAAAAATAACAGCTTTATTGAGGTATAATTCATATACCATAAAGTTCATCCTTTTTGTTTTTTCCAACTTAAATGAGTCAAATTTATTTATTTGTTTATTTAAATTTTTATTGGAGTATAGTTTTTTTAAAAATTTAATTTATTTTTGGCTGAATCCAATCTTAGTTGTGGCATGTGGGATCTTTAGTTGCGGTGTGCAGGCTTCTCTCTAGTTGTGGTGCATGGGCTTCTCTCTAGTTGTGGCACGTGGGCTCAGTAGTTGCAGCGTGCGGGCTCAGTTGCCCTGAGGCTTGTGGGATCTTAGTTCCCCAACCAGGGATGGAACCTGTGTCCCCTGCATTGGAAGACAGATTCTTAACCACTGGACCACCAGGGAAGTCCCTAGAGTACAGTTGATTTACAATGTTGTGTTAGTTTCAGGTGTACAGCAAAGTGAATCAGCTATATATACACATATATCCACTCCTTTTCAGATTCCCCTCCCACATAGGCTATTATAGAGTACTGAGTAGAATTCCCTGTGCTATACAGTAGGTCCGTATTAGTTATCTATCAGTGTTTTATACATAGTAGTGTGTATATGTCAATCCCAATCTTCCAATTTATCTCTCCCCACTGACCCCCTGGTAACCATAAGTTTGTTTTCTACATCTGTAACTCTATTTCTGTTTTGTAGATAAGTTCATTTTGTTCCCTTTTTTTAGATTCCACATATAAGCAATATCATATAATATTTGTCTTTGTCTGACTTACTTCACTCAGTATGACAGTCTCTGGGTCCATTCATGTTGCTGCAAATGGAATGATTTTGTTCTTTTTTATAGCTGAGTAGTATTCCATTGTATATATGTACCACATCTTCTTTATCCATTCCTGTGTTGATCGACATTTAGGTTGCCATGCTTTTTGAATTGCACACCTCAGTGGTTTTTAGTACATTCACAGAGTTGTGCATTGAGCACCACTCTCTAATTCCAGAGCATTTTCATCACCTCAGGAAGAAACCTTGTACCCAGCAACAGTCACTCCCCATTCTCCACTCTCCCAAGCCCCTGGCAATCACTAATCTACTTTCTCTGGACTTGTCTGTTCTGGATATAAATGGAATCAGATAATATGTGGCCTTTTGTGTGGTTTCTTTCATTTAGCATAATGTTTCCAAGGGTTATCCATGTTGTAGCATTCATTAGTACTTCATTCCTTTAATGGCTAAATAATAGTCCATACTTTGTTATCTATTCATTAGTTGATGGACATTTAGTTTATTCCACTTTTCTTTACTTTTTAAAAAATTTTTTGGCCACACAACATGTGGGATTTTAGTTCCCCGACCAGGGACTGAACCCGCCCCCCTGCATTGGAAGTGCAGCATCTTAACCACTGGACCGCCAGGGAAGTCCCTGGTTTATTCCACTTTTGGATATTATGAATAATGCTGCTGTGAACATTCATGTACAAGTTTTTGTGTGGACAGATGTGTTCTGTTCTCTTAGGTGTATACGTAGAAGTGGAATCACTGGGTCATATGGTAGCAATGTTAAACTTTTTGAGGAACCACCAACTGTTTTTCAAAGCTGCTCCATTTTACAGTCCCTCCAGCAGTGTGTCAAGTTCTAAGTTCTCCACTTCCTGATCAATATATGGATTTTCAGGGCATACTTTTTAAAACATGGGATATTTTTGGCACTTCTGCCTTTTGTTTTCTCACTTAATACTTCTGGAAAGTCCATTAAATCAGCTGGTATCATTCTGACTCATTGTGATTAATGGCTTCATAGTAATATTCCATAGTATAAATATACTGTTTACTCATTCAATTCAGCAGATAATAAAAGGCTATTTTGGATCAGGCAGTGTTCTAGGCTCTGAGGCAACAGCATGAACAAAACAAACAAAACACCCTGCACTCTTAGAGTTTACTTTCTAATAGGAGCAGGGGTGGAAAGTCAGGAAATAAACAAGTAGCATAGCCTAGGGTTTTACCATTGCAGTTTGAGTCTGGGGGGGCTTTCTGAGTAGTGTATATGAAGTACCAAAGACTAGATTGCCCTAAATGTTGTTACAAGTTACTTTAAGTCAGTATTAGTATTAATAATCTTGCAGGAGAAAGTAGAAACATTTTCATAAAAAAAAAAAGACCCAATTGGTTAATGTGGATATGGAGTTCTAGGAGATCCACATATGAGTCCTTGGTAGCAAAGTTTGCATATTTATAAACTGTATCCAAATCCTCTTATCCTGTTGAAAAGTAATAGACATTGTTCCCCAAAAACCAGGTGAGATATATGTGCTGGAGGTTTCTGATGGATGCAGTTGAGAGTACTTTTGGGGGACATGGCAAAACTTCTGGGCCCAGTCAAGACTCTTGTTTTCTTCCTGAACTTTTCTGTGTTTGTTATATTGCCCTATGAATTATTGAGATTGTCCCTCCAGTAAAGCCTACTTTAAATTATTCATGGTGATGCTTAGGGAAAATAATCTGGGTCCTCTAGAGTGGTTAGGCCTGGAGGGAATTCCCTCCCAATAAGGGCAGATTTATATTGATATGCAGCCTAGTTTGGTCTGCACTAACCCTTCTATGTTGGCCCTAGTGGTAATGCAGTTAAAATAAACATTTTGGTTCTGATTTTGTTTTTTATATTTGACTTTGAAATGAAGTTAGACACAGTTATTCACCGTTTGTGTTACCCATCCAGGTCAAAGTCTTGCTCATCCTGACCAGCTCCATCATGATGGAATGCTAGTCATCTATTAATAATCAGAATGTCACTCTAATGAATAAAACATTATTTTGCAGAAAATTTTTTTGGGCAATTCAGTTACTAATGTTCGTTTATAAAAATTCAGAACAAAACACAACCTGCAAGTTTATGTTAAAGTAATATTTCTGAAGGTCTAGTGTAGAATATAAATGCCACCCAGCATACTGTCTAGCAGTACAGGGATCTTAGTCACCTCCTCTCCTGCCTTTGCTTCTCGCTGTCCTCCCCCACCACACATGTGCTTAGCTGGGTTAGGTTCCAAAACTTTATTTATAAAACTAATTTAATTCATAAGGTTTATGAGGTTTAGATTATTAGTACTGTGGAATCTAATGAGCATCCATGGCAGCATGGCTGAAAAAGCATACATTTCATGTGTACCTTTCATTAAATATGGTCCTCTCACCATACAGCTTAAGGTAGTTATTTTCCTTAATTTTATAAATGAGGAAACGAGGTTAAGAATACAGAGTTAACCAGGGGCCAAGCTTGGACTTGAGCCCAGTTTTCTGACTAAAAGTCCTATGTGTTCTTTTCACTGTAATATGCTGCCTTTCAACTGGAATGCATTTGCCATATGGTTGAAGGAACGACAGTGCCATTTAGCCTGGAGAATAGAAGACTATGTAGGGCATTGTTTCTCTTATAATTGAAATATTTGAAGAGCTTTCACATGCAAAGAGGGCTGGATTTATTTTGTGCTGCTTTGGCAGGTTCCCTAGTAAATGGTAGTTATAGTTGCACTGACATTTGGCTCCACGTATGAAAAACTGCCCAAGAATTGAAGGGGCAACTAGTGACAAAGCCTGTGGGGGTGTCACAGGACGATGGCTGGGGGACTGACCTTGATGCCTACCTGGTCTTACTGAGGTCCTCTTCTTTGCCTCCTCCTTCTACACCCTTTCTTGCCTGAGCGCTTGACAGGGCCCCCTCTCTTCTCTTCCTAATTTCATGCCTCTTCTCCCTTAAGCCACTCAGAGGCAAGTTTTAAATATGGGATGGCCACTTGATAGTAGTTAATGATGATATTGTGTGATTGGTTTGTTTTTCTCACATATGCAGTATACACATTATTTTTTTTTTTTTTTTTTTTTTCTTTTTGCGGTATGTGGGCCTCTCACTGTTGTGGCCTCTCCCGTTGCGGAGCACAGGCTCCGGATGCGCAGGCCCAGCTGCCATGGCTCACGGGCCCAGCCGCTCCGCGGCATATGGGATCCTCCCAGACCGGGGCACGAACCCGTATCCCCTGCATCGGCAGGCGGACTCTTAACCACTGCGCCACCAGGGAGGCCCTACACATTATTTTAAATAAAGTGACAGTGAAGTATTAATTTGGAATTTATAATTTTTTCCAATACTATTTCTGTAGTGATTTTTTTTTAAGCAGGAAATAAAAATTGAAGAGTATATCCTGTGATGGTAGGCTAAGAGGGGGATTTATTATGCAAGTATGAGAGTCTCTGCTGAAACGCTAACACAGTGTTTACTTTCTCACCCAAGGTTCATTATCCTCAGGGATAACCACCCAAGGTTCCTATGCTGTTTCATTCCTCATCACATGTGATTGCATAGGTGCTGCACCTTGTCCGGCCAGGGAGTCCTGCAGGTGGGGAGAGGGTGGTCGGGGAGAGGGTGGTCAGCAGCAGCAGGGTCTGTATTGACGCCAGAGAGTGACTTCTGTGAAGGGTTCTTAGTCTCTGAACATCTTTGCTGGTGAAGCTTCAGAACGTAGTGAGGTCAAGAGGAAAAAGACCTGTTATCTCTCAAACAGCTGATTAATTTTTGCATAGCAGTTACTGGTTTCTTTTGTCTACATACTTTTTTTTTTTTTAATTGTCAGGAGCCTGGAGCTTAGATATATGTGCCATGCTGTGTCAGAAGTGAGCTTGGGACATTTCAGGTGATGGGGGTGGCTGGTGGCTGCACTGAGAAAGAGATTCCCTCAGGAAACAGGCAAGTGAGAAAGTTAGCCCAGCAAATTCCCCGTGTAAGTTCAACGTGATGCTCTTTAAAACAGTTGATGTTACACCACTGTTACCTGGAGCCCTGAGAGCTGAAGCGTTGTGACTGTCCAAGTTATCTAGCTAACCGAAGTTAGTGCAGGAGCCGATCATTCAGCTGGCATCTGATGACGAGCAGTCCTCCCGGCCCCCGCTTGAGTGCCTTCGGCGAGGGGAGGACCCAACCAGTTTTAAGGCCGCTCGGTTGGTGTAGGGACATCGCTGATTATTAGTTGCCTCGGAATCTGTCGCTTGATAACTTTCACTCTCTAGTCCTATTCCTGCCTTCTGGACCTTTTGAAGTTTGAAAACGACTATTTTCACTTACCGAGTTGAAAGTCTCACTTACTTGAGTTGTTTTCAGAGCTCTCTGGACTGGAGACAGGCTGGTTATTAGATTTTCTCCTCACAGTGTGGTTCTAGAACTGCACACAGTACCCTACCAGGTCCTCTGAGGAGGACAGTCTACCTGGGACTCCTGTCTTCCTGGATCCAGACAGTGTAAATCAGATGATTTATTTCAGCTCAGGACTATATTGTTGCCCTTGGAAGAGCCCTGCTGTGCTGTGGGGACACTTTAAGCCCAAACTCCCTCTTCTGCTACAGAAGCAAGTCTTCCAGAGTCTGTCTTTCAGAGCTTTCCTCTTCCCGGGAACTTGTGGACAATAGGATCAGATTCTAACCTTTGACAGCGCCTGCACCCTTCCAAAATCTGCTTCTCACACACATGAACAAAAGATAAATATGTGAGGTGATGTATTAATTAACTAGGTGGTGGGAATCCTTTTACAATGTATATGTACATCAGTCGCCATGATGTACATTTTAAATGTGTTACAGTTTTATTTATCAATTATATCTCAGTAAACTTGAAAAAAATTTGAGGTGAAAACACCTTGCCTTCAAAAGGTCAGGGTTTCCTATTGAGACTAGTCACAGAGATGCATTCCAGGTTTCTTACTTCTTATTTGTTCCCAGATGGTGTGCAAGGAGATAGTGATCCCTGGGGTTAGGCCACCTTATGTAGCGTGGCAGCTCGAGGGCGTCAGGACACCCGATGAGCTGAGGTTCCAGCTTCATAGGGACCTTCCTTCTTAGGCTGCTTTGGCCTCCAGGGGAGGGCTGCCTGCCCCTTTAATGCTAGGGTCTCCACAGTTTTCCAGTAACCACAGTTTGTTAGAGTCTCTAAGTTGTTGGTTTTCTCGTCATCCCCTTCTGCCCTTCATCAGCTTTTTCTTCCTGATTTCTTTTTGAAATTCTGCTGTTTTGAATCTTTTTGACTTTCACCTATACTGGTAACACTTAAATGATGACATTGTGGTATAGGACAGACACATTATTTCCATGGCTTCCTTGAGCATTTCTTTCAGTACCCTATATTGCATGCTCTCTTTCCTAGCTGCTAGCCTGCCAGCCCACTGTGAAAGATTGGAAGTGAATAGGGGGTCGTCAGCCGTCCCTTGTACACATGGGGACAGCATCGCCAAGGCCTCAATCTGTATAGTAACAAGGAATGTTTTGCTTACCTGCTTCCATATAAGCTGCTGGTAATGGTTAGGATTTGGAAAAGGGGAAAACATTCTTGAGGTGGGGAATTTAGTCACCTGTAGTTCTATATGAAAGTCAACCCCCCAAAAAACAAAGGGACTTCCCTGGCGCTCCAGTGGTTAAGACTCCATGGTGCGGCCAAAAAAAAAAAAGAAAGAAAAGAAGAAGAAAGTCAAAGTCAACCAAGAGGAGGGGAAGGCATATCATTATAGTCTCAGTAGAGACTGAGAGACTGACAGGCTTTTTCTGTAAGAGAGCCAGGTAGTAAATGTTTTTGACTTTGCAGGCCATATAGTCTTTGTTGCAACTAATCAGCACAGAAGTAGCCATAGAGATACATGAATGAATGAGTGTACCTGTGTTTCAATAAAATTTTCTTAGTGGATCTGAAAACTTGAATCTTGTATATTTTTTGATGTCACAAAATACTCTTGATTTTTTTTTTTTCTCCCCAACCATTTAAAAGTGCAAGAAATAGGGCTTCCCTGGTGGCGCAGTGGTTGAGAGTCCGCCTGCCGATGCAGGGGACACGGGTTCATGCCCCGGTCCGGGAAGATCCCGCATACCACGGAGCGGCTGGGCCCGTGAGCCATGGCCGCTGAGCCTGCGCGTCCGGAGCCTGTGCTCCGCAATGGGAGAGACCACAACAGTGAGAGGCCCGCGTACCGCAAAAAAAAAAAAAAAAAAAAAAAAAAGCAAGAAATATTCTTAGTTTGTGGACTGTACAAAAACAAGTGATGAGCTGGATTTGGCCCATAGACCGTAGTTTGCTGTCCTCGGTCATAGGGAAACAGGAAGCAGAGACGACTGATTAGAGGGCCTGAGAAGCCAGGCCCAGAGTTTTTTCTGTTATTTTCTAATTTAATAAAGAATCTTTTACAAAAACCCACAATACCTTTATCTCATGTTAAAAAAGCAACAATTTGGGGCTTACCTGGTGGCGCAGTTGTTGAGAGTCCGCCTGCCAATGCAGGGGACACGGGTTCGTGCCCCGGTCTGGGAAGATCCCACATGCCGCGGAGCGGCTGGGCCCGTGAGCCATGGCCACTGAGCCTGCGCGTCCAGAGCCTGTGCTCCGCGATGGGAGAGGCCACAACAGTAAGAGGCCCGCGTACCACACACACACAAAAAGCAACAATTCGAAAAGAAGAAAGATGGAAGGATAGAAGGGATTGAAAGCATGCAGAAAGGTTCAGAGAGAGGAGGTGTGATGAAAGGCCAGTGGGGAGACTCACACTGGGCGAGGGAGCGAGTGAGGAGAGGGCTGGACACCAGGGACAGAGGAAGGGCAAGTCCAAGTTAGTGACCCACTGAATGAGGAAGGCAAAGGAAGGCCGTGCTGAGTTAGACCCCCTGGGGTGACAGCAGCAGTGGTTAGGCCCCAGAGGGGGTGGCACACACCTGGAGTGGACCGTGGTGTTTTTAGTTGTCTGGAAGGTGGAGCGGAGTAGAGCAGCCCTGGGGATTGTCCTGGGGGGAGAGAGCCCTTCTTTTCTGCTGGTGGTGTGAGGAGTGGGAAAGAAGAAGTAAGAAGTTAGGGTACAGGGAATTCACCTCTGTGATGGAGGGAGGATGGCAGTGTGCTGTTTGGCGTGGTTCCTTTAGCAGTCCTGTGTAGGAGCTCTTAACCTCCACCTAGAGGTGTAAGGACTGAAGTTTGGACGTGAGTAACATGCCCAGAGCCACATAACTAGTAAGTGGTGGAGCTGGCACTTGAACCAGGTTCTACCGGAATAATCTGGGTTCTTTCCACTAGACTGAATTCCTGAGTGCACAGCCGCAGTGTCCCAGGCTGCTAGTTGGAGATCTGCCTTCTGGCACCGTGCTCTGTGTTTAGTGTTATGGCCCAGAACAATGCTGCTCTTCTCTTATAAAAATCTGTTTGTGTTTTGAAGTCCTTAGAAGGGATGGTTGTTTGTTTGTTTGTTTTCAATTTATTTTTGCCTGCATTGTGTCTTTTTTCTTTTTCAATTAATTAATTAATTAATTAATGGCTGCATTGGGTCTTCGTTGTTCCACATGGGCTTTCTCTAGTTGCAGCTAGTGGGGGCTACTCTTCGTTGCGGTGTGTGGGCTTCTCATTGCAGTGGCTTCTCTTGTTGCAGAGCATGGGCTCTAGGGGCTCGTGGGCTTCAGCAGTTGTGGCTTGCGGGCTATGGAGTGCAGGCTCAGTAGTTGTGGCACACGGGCTTAGTTGCTCCGTGGCATGTGGGATCTTCCTGGACCAGGGCTCGAACCCATGTCCCCTGCATTGGCAGGCGGATTCTTAACCACTGCGCCACCAGGGAAACTCTATTACTCTTAATATGTTACTAGTAACCTGTTACTGAAGCTCAGAGTTTGCTAAATCAGGTAACATTGTTCTGAAATTTTACTTATTAAAAATTAGAATGGAGCATTAGGAAGAAACATTTATTTTACACATTCTATTTTCTTGATACCCTGTTGGTTGCATTGTATTGAAATTCTGACACATAATTAAGTTCAGTGCTTGGACTTTGTAATACATTACTCACGCAGTAAAGACAAACAGCATGATCCTAAATTGGCAACAGCAAAGTCAGTGTAATTGAGTTCTATGGTGAGTCTCGGCATTTTCACAGGGATGGGTGCACCATGACATCTGGAACTCAGAAGGAAGTGCTTGCCATGGTTTTCCTCTTACGTCCTCATCCTGCCACTGATAAGTGAGTACAAGTTCTACCCCCAGTTGCAGGATGTGGTGTGACAGTCTGTGAACTGGGTAACAGGTGTCTCGAGAGCGCTTCCAGGATTTCCTTCTGACACGCTTGTCCTTTCAGCAGTGGCTTGGGCTCTTCACATCCTAGCTCCGATTTTGTCTGTCCGTTGGGTGTTTGGTTCCTTTCTCTGTGTAGTTCTTAAATGATGCCTTTGGCACTGGCCCTGCCTCGCCTCCTCTATGCGCCTCCTCTATGCGCCTTGCGGTCCTGGTGAGGCAGAGAAGCTTCCACATGGCTGCCCTGAGGGCGTGTTGATGGTGCTGGAGGGACAGTCTGGGGGCGGGGCTTCATGTGACCCAGGTCCTCTGAGCTGGGCTTCGAGGAACTTGAGCTGCTTGTCCTCCAAGATTGCTTTGAAGGAGGAGGGGGTTTTCAACCAGTGGACACTGGACTTGGGGGAATAACGCGCCTGTGGGAGGGAGCTGCGCGAAGCGGGCAGAGGGCCCAGCACAGGGGTCTAGTTTCATGAAAGAAACGTGCTGTTCTAGACCCCGGCTGCTGGAGGGAGCCCTGGAGAGTGGCTTTGGAGTTCTGGATCGGGCCGTTTTGTGGAGGACTGACTGTCGAGCTCTGCAGTTCGGGCTTAATATTCTTGCTGTTCTCTGTGTAGCTTCTGCCCATCGTTCTCATCCCGGTTCACCTTGTGTCTCATCCCCGTGTTCTGCTCCCTCCTCTCCTGGCGCTGCCCTTTCCTCCCTGTTGGCTGGTCTGTGTGCAGGGCCTAGGGTTGCCAGGTAAGATACAGGACGCCCACCTACATTTTAACTTAGGGTAAAGAGCGAATATTTTTTAGTCTAAGTATGTCTCAAATGTTGCTGGGATGAAATACAATGAGGTGGGTGCTGTGGTCACAGTGCCTGGAGCAGAGTCTTGGCGTGACGTGGGAGAAGACCGTAAGGGGCTCTTGGGGCGGGATGGCCGAGTGGAAGTGTAGGTGTTGGAAAGAGCGTGGCTGCGGCAGACAAGGGGCGGGGAGAGGGTGGGAGTGGGGCGTTTGGCCTGAGGCAGGTAGGCAGGCGCCTGGAGAGGTGGTTTGGGGGGGGCGGGATTCAGGTCGCCAGGCTGTGATTCTTCCCTGACACAGAAGGAGCTGGAGCAGGGCTGGCAGGGGTGGTGGGCACGGAGACGAGGGGATGCTGTCAGCCAAGACCTGCGTTTGGGGGCCGGGACGAGTCTCTCCCGTGGCTCAGTGTCTCACTGTGCAGGCCGCACCTGAGATTGAGGAAGACAGCCTAGGGAGCTACCCTGCTGTGGTGCCGTAGTGGGGCAACTGGAGTCAGACCTGTTGAGACCCCTACCCTTGCGTTGGCCATCTGTGGGAGGCTCAGGTGATCCTTTTCACGGTTGCCCTGAGGTCATCCTTACCTCTCAAGGTGAAGGAGGGTTGAATGAAATGCTGTGTGTGTGGTATCCCCAGCACAGTGCTTGGCATGCAGGGGGGCCCTCAGGGTTTAGTTCCCTGCTTTCCCTCTTGCCAGTGAGATTTCAGATGGACTGGAGAACAGTGGATTTTCACCATCCATTTGGGATTGTCGGTCTGCCAGTCAGCTAGCTAAGACACCACAGAAGGAGGTGCAGGTCAGCAGGGAGTCCCTTTGACTCTCCTTACATTTCATTCTGGGAGATCAGAGAGAGCCTTCTTTGAGCTGTCTGTCCTTTCCCAGAAAATGTGGATGGAAATCAAGGGTGTAATAGGCCCCATGTCATACACGTTCCCTGCTCTTTCAGTCAATTCTGTTGAGTTGGCTTTCTCAGCTCAACACAGTGTGCAGATGAGACTGTATTTATAGTCTGCTGCAGAAAAACGAACATCTCCCTTCCCTCCTCGGTTTAAACCAGTCTTCATGCCAGAGTTTTTCAGCCTTGACACTATTGATTTTTGGGGCCCTATACTTCTTTGTTGCGAGGAGTATCCTGTGCATTGTAGGATGTCTAGCAGCAACCCTGGCCTCTCACCCAGTTGTGACAACCAAAAATGTCTACTGACAGTGCCAAATGTCCCCTAGAGGGCAGAATTACCCACTGTTGAGACCACTACCTTATACTCAGTAGATATAAGAAAAAAGTACACCTTAGTATTTTTTATTGCTTTTCATGTTACCTAATCAGTGAAGTGCTTATTGAAAAAAGATTTCAATTTTTATTAAACTGAATTCAAATTCTAATCTATTTTAACTTGTTTAGTTTGGAAAGACTTTCTTTGTGCCATTGGCAAAACAGTTCTCAAATCTAAAATTTTTAGCTTATTATTAAAGGGTTTATTACATTGTTACATTTGAATGATTAGTAAAATAACAAAAGAAAATGTTTCATTTTGTATTTCAGATCACAGTTTGTTATAAATGTACAAATATATTGAATTGATATTTTTAATTAAAAATATGGCTGACAGTTAATTTTATGAATACAATATTGTGCAATTTTGTAACTGCCTGCCAGAAATCTGAGCATAAAGCCATGGTTTGAAGGGGTCGTGAATAAACATTTTCTTTTTGTAAATATGGCTGAAGAGGGAGAGGAGACTCAAAATTTCTTGCATTCTGGGAGTTGGAACTTTGGGAACCAATTTGTTTTGGACTAAATCTGGAAAAACCATTTGTGTACTATAGCCAGAAATTCTTTTAGGCTGTCCTTTTCCAGCCTTGTCACTTGTCTGGAATGTTAAGTATCAGCAGTAGTTTAACGGCCTTTTAGTGCCTTGTATTAAAAAGATCTCCAGAAATGGATCTAAAGAGGTCCTAGTATAAGATTAGGGTTTTTTCGTTGTTGTTATTTTTTTCAAAGCAGTAAGAAGGAGAAGACTTATGGTTCTAAGTTTGAAAAATGCAGGGAGCTTCTAGTTGTTTCTAAATATTTCCTTGTGTTAAATCTTGCAGAGTAATAGAGAGAAACCATAAATTAGTATGAGTGGGTTTTTCTGTGGCCAAAACAAAGGGAAATAGAATTGCGCTTTTGGATTTTTGTTGCTGATAATTAACTCTTTTTTTCTAGTATCCTGTCTATCAGTAGTTGTGGTTTAGTGAAAAGAGTTCAGACTTCGGGCAAACTCCTTACTTCTGTAGCCTCAGTTTCTTCCTCCTTTCCAGGCACGTAGGGTGGTTTCTAATCAAATATGCTGGTGCTGGGCAGCACCGCCCTCCCCCAGGCAGCTTGCTCTGGCATTTACACAATAGCAACATCAGCAAAGTGTCTCACCCTCCTCATCACCCTCTGACTCTGTGCCCTTCACAAAGCCAAATTTTTGAAATGTTCTTCCTTCATCTCCTACTCAACTTTTTATCCCATTCCAGTGAGGTCTGACTTTGCCCCGTCCTTCCACTTGGGGCTGTGTCAGCCCTGCTTGCCATCTCCTCCTTCTGGCCGACTTCAGTGTCCACTTGGGCACTTTCTCCTGTAGATTTGCCCCCAGGCTCCCTTCACCCAGCATTGCCAGGCAGAGAGGAGGTAGCTGTGAGGGGAAGGGGTGGAAGTTGGAGAGGAACTGCTTTTTCCTTTTCCTTCTTCTGTGGCCGCAAGGGCGTTTGCAGGGGAGTGCACACTTGGGGCTGGAGGTGGAAGTGGAGGAGAGGTCCCTCTGAAGGCCGCCTTTCCTCAGTGCCGGAGTTTGCATCATTGGCTTCTGGGAGCAGGTAGAACCACCATATTAAATGTGCACATTAGTTGATAATCACACCCTAATTTTAGGCATGAAGTAAACTGTCTTAAAAATGAGAAGACATCATGTTATAATAAAAAATAAACATTTAAAAGATAATAGAACAAAGTGCTGATTAGCAGTGGGGAGAGGGATGGGGGAGGGGCAGATAGGGGTAGCGGGGTAAGAGGTACAAACTGTTAGGTATAAAATAAGCTGCAAGGATATATTGTACGACATGGGAAGTATAGCCATTTTTTTTTTTTTTTTTTGGGGGGGTACGCGGGCCTCTCACTGCTGCGGCCTCTCCCGTTGCGGAGCACAGGCTCCGAACGTGCAGGCTCAGTGGCTGTGGCTCACGGGCCCAGCCGCTCCACGGCATGTGGGATCTTCCCAGACCGGGGCACGAACCCATGTCCCCTGCATCGGCAGGCGAACTCTCAACCACTGCGCCACCAGGGAAGCCCTAGCCAATATTTTATAAGTATAAATGGAGTATAACCTTTAAAAATTGTGAATCACTATTGTACGTCTGTAACTTAAATAATGTTGTACAGCAACTATACTTCATTTAAAAATGGACATAAAAAATAAGCTTTTAAAAATTGCCGGTAAGCTCCTTAGTCAGTAAGCATGGAAGTATTTTGAGCAGTAATGGACTTTTGTATTTAGATTCAGGCTAAGCACAGAATCACATGCCCGAAGGCATCTCCCTGGCCCCTCTCCTTCATGTCTCTGTCTCTTGCACCTTGAATACACGCCCACTTGCACATGTGCAGTGTTTTGACCTGGCCAAGCTCAGGCTTTTGTCTGAGTAAGCCTTGCCTTTTTCAGTGGAGTCCACTCCAAGTCTGTCTTTAAAATGTACACCTTTAAACGCACTTTCTGGTTGTGTGTTGCAATTCACAATAAGAAAGTTTAAAAACAATGTATATGTTGAGGAATTCAGTATAAGAAGTCTGTTGCATTATGATTTATTTAATTAAAACATTTCTCATTGAATTTCTTTTCAACGTTTTGTTTGGTTTTGTAGAACTCCTGATTTTATCAATTGGTTATTGGTTTTGATCCATTTAGTAGCAACTTTTACTTACAGACTCTTATTTATTTATTTATTTGTTTGTTTTAATTTATTTATTTTATTTATTTATTTTTGGCTGTGTTGGGTGTTTGTTGCTGTGCACAGGCTTTCTCTAGTTGCAGCGAGCGGGGACTACTCTTCGTTGAGATGTGCAGCCTTCTCATTGTGGTGGCTTCTCTTGTTGTGGAGCATGGGCTCTAGGTGCACAGGCTTCAGTAGTTGTGGCACGCGGTTCAGTAGTTGTGGCGCATGGGCTTAGTTGCTCCGAAGCATGTGGGATCTTCCCGGACCAGGGCTCAAACCCATTTCCCCTGCATTGGCAGGTGAATTCTTAACCACTGCGCCACCAGGGAAGCCCCACACTCCAATTTAGTTTGCTAAATTTCAATTTTCCCTTGACAGTGTGAATCCTCAGTGTTTTAGTCTCTTCTTAATTTAAAATTTTAATATGATCCCTACATTTGAATATGGAGTTTGTGAAATAAGAGATAATTGTATTTAGGTTGCTTGGGTTGAAACCTTTTTTTGAATTTTAGTGGGATATTATCAATATATAGCATAAAAACATAAAAACATCATAGCTAATAAGCAATTTCCTTTTTTTTTTTCTTTTTTTTTTTGCGGTATGCGGGCCTCTCACTGCTGTGGCCTCCCCCGTTGCGGAGCACAGGCTCCGGACGCGCAGGCTCCGGACGCGCAGGCTCAGCGGCCATGGCTCACGGGCCCAGCCGCTCCGCGGCATATGGGATCCTCCCAGACCGGGGCACGAACCCATGTCCCCTGCATCGGCAGGCGAACTCTCAACCACTGCGCCACCAGGGAAGCCCTAGCCAATATTTTATAAGTATAAATGGAGTATAACCTTTAAAAATTGTGAATCACTATTGTACGTCTGTAACTTAAATAATGTTGTACAGCAACTATACTTCATTTAAAAATGGACATAAAAAATAAGCTTTTAAAAATTGCCGGTAAGCTCCTTAGTCAGTAAGCATGGAAGTATTTTGAGCAGTAATGGACTTTTGTATTTAGATTCAGGCTAAGCACAGAATCACATGCCCGAAGGCATCTCCCTGGCCCCTCTCCTTCATGTCTCTGTCTCTTGCACCTTGAATACACGCCCACTTGCACATGTGCAGTGTTTTGACCTGGCCAAGCTCAGGCTTTTGTCTGAGTAAGCCTTGCCTTTTTCAGTGGAGTCCACTCCAAGTCTGTCTTTAAAATGTACACCTTTAAACGCACTTTCTGGTTGTGTGTTGCAATTCACAATAAGAAAGTTTAAAAACAATGTATATGTTGAGGAATTCAGTATAAGAAGTCTGTTGCATTATGATTTATTTAATTAAAACATTTCTCATTGAATTTCTTTTCAACGTTTTGTTTGGTTTTGTAGAACTCCTGATTTTATCAATTGGTTATTGGTTTTGATCCATTTAGTAGCAACTTTTACTTACAGACTCTTATTTATTTATTTATTTATTTGTTTTAATTTATTTATTTTATTTATTTATTTTTGGCTGTGTTGGGTGTTTGTTGCTGTGCACAGGCTTTCTCTAGTTGCAGCGAGCGGGGACTACTCTTCGTTGAGATGTGCAGCCTTCTCATTGTGGTGGCTTCTCTTGTTGTGGAGCATGGGCTCTAGGTGCACAGGCTTCAGTAGTTGTGGCACGCGGTTCAGTAGTTGTGGCGCATGGGCTTAGTTGCTCCGAAGCATGTGGGATCTTCCCGGACCAGGGCTCAAACCCATTTCCCCTGCATTGGCAGGTGAATTCTTAACCACTGCGCCACCAGGGAAGCCCCACGCTCCAATTTAGTTTGCTAAATTTCAATTTTCCCTTGACAGTGTGAATCCTCAGTGTTTTAGTCTCTTCTTAATTTAAAATTTTAATATGATCCCTACATTTGAATATGGAGTTTGTGAAATAAGAGATAATTGTATTTAGGTTGCTTGGGTTGAAACCTTTTTTTGAATTTTAGTGGGATATTATCAATATATAGCATAAAAACATAAAAACATCATAGCTAATAAGCAATTTCCTTTTTTTTTTTCTTTTTTTTTTTGCGGTATGCGGGCCTCTCACTGCTGTGGCCTCCCCCGTTGCGGAGCACAGGCTCCGGACGCGCAGGCTCAGTGGCCATGGCTTACGGGCCCAGCCGCTCCGTGGCATGTGGGGTCTTCCCGGACCGGGGCACGAACCCGTGTCCCCTGCATCGGCAGGCAGACCCTCAACCACTGCGCCCCAGGGAAGCCCTAAGTAGTTTTAAATAGCAATACATTTAGTGTAACAGAGGGGACAAATGATTGTACTTGGAGGTGAATAGGAGGTGCATAGAGGAGTTCAAAGGAAGAAGTGGTGACCCATCAGGATCCTTGTGTGTCTACAGGTGGGAGGATTAGGGACCACCCCTGTAGTTAACACCAAGGGCTCCTGTCCCGCACTGTGCCAGGGCTGAAGGTGCTTCTTGGTGAGGGATGGCCTCAGAGCTCCTTTGTGGTTTCCAGGACAATCTCTGTTCTCCTCCGCTCAGGGAGGAGCCTTCTTGTTGCAATATAATGACAGTTAGGATAAATTCTTAAGGTCCTTTTGGCATTATTTCTGAAACTTGATTCGTGTGTTTTTCATGGGTGGATGGTTGGGGAGGGTGGAGTTTCTGAATCACTGAAAGAAATTGCCATTCCTGATCTTGGATTGTTGCACCATTTTTCTGACCTTTGAGCCCTGGTGAAAAAACTTCTGGAATGAGTGTGTTGGGATTTTTGTTCTCTTTCTTGGTCTACACATGTTATTTTGTACAATAACTATAAATTAGGTTTTATCAACTCCTCTTTATAGGAGAGGAAACATTTGCGAACATACGAAGTGATGAAGTGATTTGCCTGCAGTCACAGTTTGTGTGGCAAAGCTGGAGTGTGAACCCAGCTCTCCTAACTTGAAGTTCAGTGCTGTGCTGCTGTTCTGAGGCCTGGGGTCAGGTCGGGGTCTGGTGACACATCGCAGAGCCTGTTCACCGCTCTGTTCTCTACCTGTAACATCACCATCAGCTGCGTGAGGTGTATTAGAAGGATTTTGGAGTCAGGAGGTACCTTCGAGATTCCTTAGAATTCAGCCTTTTATTGTAGGTGAGGATCCTGGTTGGACAAGTGACTTAAGATTGAAGACAGTGCTTTTTAGAGAAGAACTAATGGGTTTCAAATTGAAGTCAGAATTTAAAAATATCTCGAAGGCTGGACCTTAAGCTGAATTTGACCAAATGATAATTTTAACAGATACAGGTGTAAACTTTTTCAGAATATAAATTACACAGCTATGAAACGGAGAAAAGTGGAGTGTTTACTGTTCAGTTTCTTCAACATTTCTGTGTGTTTGAAAATTTTCGTAATAAAATGTTATCGGAAAAAAAGAGAAAAGCAGCTTAACAGCAGTTTGTGTGAAAGAGGCTTTGTAGTATTAGGTAACCATGAACTCAGGAGGAGCCTCTGGTAGCTCCTGGCCAAACAGGGTTTTTTCTTAGATTAAGTTGAGAAGTTCAGTGTCGAGATGGAGAAAGTAATAGTCGGCTGGACTCTGTGCTTGCAGACTAGGTCCTCCTCCTGTCTGTGCCAGTGGCACAGGTGTGCAAAGTCTGGAGTAGGGACTGGAGAGTCTCAGACCGATATGGGGGAAGGGCAGACTTATCAAAGCACTGTGCTGGTCCTCAGATCCTGGGAGAACTGTGGGCTGAGGGTACCTTTGTTTTGAGTGTGGCGCTCAGATTCAGGTCAGAGGAAAGGAATTACAGGGAAGGAGATGCCCTTCAAGTTACAGGGAAGGAGATGCCCTTTTGGCCTCTCTCCCCGAGCCCCCATATGGTGTCCTTCAGTCCATCCTCTGCAGTACCAGGTTTCTCTTTAGGAAGGACACATCCAATCAGGGCAGCACTGCCTTCAGTCCTCAGTGCTGTGTGTCAGACCGAAGCCCTTCCCCGCTGGTCGTCACTGTCACGTTTCTCTGTTTGAGCAGGCCCAGGTCTTCAGGGGGCCCGTGCTTTCTTACACCTCTGATCTGTACCTCCCTCCCTGTTCTGCAAGGGCAGAACCAGGGACGATGTCCCCCTGCTCCCACCATACCTTATACATGTATGTCCCTCATGTTTGCAGTAGATTCATCAAGGATGGAGACCTGTTCACTTACGCACCTCATTCTTCCCCTAGACTGCGAGCCCCTGGAAGGTAGGTATTTTTGTCTTAATCAGCTTAGGATGTCCATCTATTTATTTATCCTTGTTTCACTAGCTTCCCAGAGAATTGGCGTTTGGCTCGTCTTGGCACAAAATAAGTGTTCAGTGACTGTTAAGCAAGTAATGACTTGCTTCCTAACTTAGTAGTCAGTATGCTCCATTTTTTGTCAGTGGTGCTGTATGTGGGGTTTCCTATAAGGGGCCTCCAAGATATTTTCCATTTTTAAGAGTCTGTGGTTTGATTTTTAGATAGTATTTTACCTGCCATGTGTGGAAGGTAAGAGATGGCCCTTTGTTTACCTTACGTGACCTCCTTGTACATGTAGAGGAAACTCAAGCTTCCTGTGTGGCTGCGGCCATGTAATTAGCTTTAGGCAGGGCTCCTAGAGCTGTAAATCCTGTACTGGGACATCCTGGTAAGAGGTCCAGCTACTCAGACTACAGCCTTCTCACTGAATGCAAGCTTATTTGTGTAAATGAGAGCAGTTGTGCCTCTGCCCTTGCCTAACAATTATTTTAAATTAAAAAGTAGCAGCCCTCTATAAATGAATATGATTATAGCTAAGGTTTTTACTTTTACAGCTGTAACATAATACATACTGATTTAGACCTGGTAATAAGTTTTCTAAAATCTATCCAAAAGGTAGATTTTATATTAAATTACATGGTCATTAGCACCTTCAAAATGAAAAATATTGGTCAAGAGTACCAGCACTGACTGATAGGACAAGTAGGTAAGTCTAGAAGGGGCAGATTGAGCAGTATAATTTTAGTGTTGTTACATTTTGTTCATCTCTTGTGAATCTTCATTGAGATAAAAATTGCCGGTTTCTGAGGAAGTGCTTGTGTACAGTTGCATTGGAGGCCATATGGATTGGCGGGCGGGGTGTGGGGTTTGGATTGAGATTACTGTCACTAAAGAATGGTTGACCCAGGGAGAGTTACATCATCAGCACCCACCTGTGGGGATTCAGGGACCTGTGCTGAGTGTGGCGCAGCTGGGGCATGATGCCTGTCCGTGGGAGGGGCTCGCGGCCTTCAGTGTCTTTCCCTATTTGGGGAGCAGTGCATATATTTCCATGTTTTTATTTTAAGAAATATTTAATATCTTAAGAAATATTATTTGAGAAATACCTGTGACACACCCCTTGGATTATTGTTATTTGAGATTATTCTTAGCATATGTAGAGAGACAGCGTCCATCCTGCTTTTGTGAGGAGAGCTACTTTTTATTCCTCCCCACACATTGATTTCACTGGACTAGAGGTTGTGGTGGGTGCCTATGTGACACCCTCGTGCAGGCCGGGGAGGCGTAGTAGTAACTTCCATCGCACCCCTTTTCGCAGCTTTCAGACCCTGGAAGTGCTGCATGCTGTGTTGTCCTCTCCCTCCACGCCGCATCTCCCCCAGGCCTGGGGCTCCAGGGAGGGTCTGGGCCAACGATTCCTGCTCCTTAACCTGGTGCAGGGGGCCAAGATCTCTGGTGAATTACCACCGGTTTTGGAGGATCCTTGTCCTTAATAGGGGTCATTTTAGAAAATTGTGGAAGCTTTTTTGACTGTCTCAATGGTTGGTGGAGACTGTTGATATTTAATAGGTAGGGTCCCTGGAATTCTAGACTCAATGAAGTGACAGTTCCGCAGAATGAAAACTTATCCTGAGATCTGCAAAACTTTGGAATATCTTGCTGAATAATTTATGTGGATAGAAAAAAAACCTGTTTATGACTGAGCCTAGAATCTTATTCCATCTTACACAAAGAAAGCATTTTTTAACATACTTTTTGGTATATATGGAATTTTCCAGGGTTGTAGTTACTGTAGACACTGAGGGGAAATTGTTTTGTTCTCAGCTATGAAGTATATTAGGGTTCTCCAGAGAGATGGAACCAATAGGATGGAACCAAACTTATTATAAGGAGTTGGCTCACATGCATATGGGGGCTGAGGAGTCCCAAGATCTGCAGTTGGTAGGCTGGGGCCCCCGGAGAGCCGCTAGCGTAAGTTCCAGTCTGAGAGTTGGAGTCCAAAGCCAGGAAAAGACTGACCTCCCAACTCAAGAAGTCAGTCAGGAAGAGTTCCCTCGGACTCCAGCCTTTTTGTTCTATTCAGGTCTTCGATTAGTTGGATGAGGCCCGCCCACATTAGGGAGAACACCTGCTTCACCCAGCGTATGAATTCAGTCATTAATCTCAATCAGAAACACCCTCATACCCAGAATACTGTTTGACAAAATGTGTGGGCGCCCTGCGGCTCAGTCAGGTTGACATAAGATGAGCCGTCACACCAAGCGTGGTTCCCCCTTTTAGAAAATCACATTCTGGAGAGCGTGCATGGAGATGGCATGTATCTGAGTTGCCAGGACCTCGTGCCCAAGTCAACACTGTTTGTAACTGTCAGATTCACAGTGATTCAGCTTAGTGCTGTGCATTTCTGACTTTTATTCCTAGTATAGTCTGGCTTGAACAGTTACGTGTCAAAATTCATATTTATTTTTATAAATTTATTTATTTATTTATTTTTGGCTGCGTTGGGTCTTCATTGCTGCGTGCGGGCTTTCTCTAGTTGTGGCGAGTGGGGGCTACTCTTCGTTGCATTGCGTGGGCTCCTCATTGCAGTGGCTTCTCTTGTTGCGGAGCATGGGCTCTAGGCTTGTGGGCTTTGGTAGTTGTGGCACGAGGGCTCAGTAGTTGTGGCTCGCAGGCTCTAGAGTGTAGGCTCAGTAGTTGTGGCACATGGGCTTAGTTGCTCTGCGGCATGTGGGATCTTCCTGGACCAGGGCTTGAGTGTCCCCTGCATTGGCAGATGGATTCTTAACTACTGAGCCACCAGGGAAGCCCAGCAGGCGGATTCTTAACCACTGTGCCACCAGGGAAGTCCTAGTAACTCTGTGTTTAACCACTTGAGGAACTGCCAGACTATCTTCCAAAGTGGCTGCACCATTTTGCATTTGTGCCAGCAGTGCTTGAGGGTTCCAATTACTCCACATCCTCTCTAACATTTGTTACCATCTATCTTTTTGATTCTAGCCACCCTAGTGGGAGGGAAGTGGTAGTTCATTAGGCTTTAACTCTGGGACAGAGACAGCAGCAGGAAAGGGACAGTCTATTACATTGTCCAGTGTGGTGTCTACCATGTGACTTTAAATTTTAAAAGGTTAAAATTAAATAAAATTTAAATTTTAGTTCCTCATTCACACTAGCCACATTTCAAGTGCTCAGTAGCCACAAGTAGCTAGTGGCTACTGTATTTCGGATAGCACAGATGGATACCAAACATTTTCATAGTTGCAGTAAGTTCTGTTGGATTGTGCTGGTCTAGAAAAAGTTAATTTGACAGCAGCTGGAGGAGTAGGCAGAGAATGGGAGAGGGTCTGAGTAGTGTAGGAAGGAGTGCAGGCATGGAATTTGGAGCAGAAAAGAAAGAAACTTTGGGGAGCCATTTACAAGATATGAGACTTAGAAAAAAGGTAAATACAAAGGGAAAGTGAGACGTTGAAGGAAAGTTTCTTAGGAACTTGATTTTTCTACAAAATCAACGTAGTGATGGGTCCAATCTAATTCCTTAATTTTACAGGTAGAAAAGCACAAAGTTGCCGGTTGGCAGGGATCAGCGTAACTGTGGTGCACGTGTTGTGGGAAGCCGCTCATGTCTGTCTTGGTCATTTTCAGTGTCCTCTGGGAACCTATAAGGAGCAGCTTGGTGGAGCTAAACTAGAGGGAGTGCCAACTCTGGGCTGAGTGCTCCAATGGGACAGGGAAGTAGAAAGCAGGCGGCTTCAGGGCAAGAAGACGGTTGATTTGATTGTCACCAAGTACAGCATTTTCTGGAAGGAAGAACCAGGAAGTTGGGAGAAGGCTGGAGAGGAGACTGAGGTCTTGCTGTGTTTTGCTTGGTGTCAATAACAGTGTTCTTTTTGCTCCGAGGCCTTATCACGGTGAGGGTGGAGCGGAGCCCCCTTTGCCCTGTCTCACTGTTCTGCCACCAAACCAGTTGGTACAGTTTGTGTTACGTCAGGCAAGATAAATCTGGAGTGTTCGAATACAGTCTAGGTGAAGTGTTCATTGAAGCTATTGGAATGAGCCTTTTCTTTTCCAAAAGGCTATTCTGTAAGTTTCTCTTTATTTTTATTAGTGTGTAGAAATCTTCCTAAAATAGACTAACTTCTTTTTTGTGCTCAGGGTAGTTTCTCAGCGTCATCGTACATAAACTTCCTTACGTTCACAGTAGGCTTTCATTTTTGTTAGTCGTATTATTTACTTTACCCAGACCAGGCCAATGTGTCTTTCCAAACATGATACTACTGTAGAGACTGCTTTTCTAGCTCAGCTAATAGAGGTATGTTGAAGGGTTTTTCTGGCCGTAGTTCTGTGTGTGGCCAGTGTTATTCCAGGTCCTCTAAGCTTGAAATTGAGTCTGTTCCACTTAAGCGAAAGGTTTACTGTCATGGTTTTAAGGGTGTAAAAGAGTGCCCTTACTTTCGGAACCAAATATTGAGGCTTATGTTCTTATAAGGCATTTTGATGCTTCCTCTTGATAAAAGAGATACACTGGGAAATATATTTAGATCCTGAATGTTGGAGTTTCTGGGCTGTTTTGCTGGTTTATGTGGAAATATCACAACAAATATTTGAAATTAGGACTGTGCTGGATAATTTGGAAAGTGTGATCACCTTAGAGACCTGCAAAGTGGCTCATTCTCAAGTGCCAGGATGATTATTGCTTCACTAAATGTACTGGTGTTAGCCAGTTCTGTTAGAGATGTAGGATATTCTTTTTACTGAGAGAACTAGAATGCACAAAATAATTTCAAGTTAGTAGTGTTCAAGAAGGAAGCCTTGAAAACAGGGTGCGTTCTGATTAATAAGTCTAAGAATTTTTCATCCTTTATTTTCTGTAGCGACATCTAGCTTTCAAACATTTTTATTTAGTTCATGGTAAGATCCTTCAAAAACAAATTTTTAAAGAGCTTTCTTACAGTTTTGTTCTCGGTATAATGCCGTTTCTCTCCACAGATTTGCTTGTAAATGCATCACGAAAAGGCAGCCCAGAATGAAGAAAACAAGCAGGAGTGTTGGCTCGGTGCCTAAGGTGTCTGGGATAAGCAAAGCGCAAACAGCAGACAAAACGAAACCCGAAAACAGCTCTTCAGCATCTGCAGGAGGCAAACTTGTAAAGCCTGGAACAGCAGCTTCATTGTCAAAGGTATTTACGTGGTTGTGTTTAAATATGTGACGAATTGTAGGAGGAGTGAGTCTTCATATGATGTTTGATTTATCACATAAACGTTATTTAGGATTCACCCTCTTCAAAGAGAGTTCACGGTGTGGTGGACTTAATTAGTGTTTGGTCGGTCTTTACGAATGAAACCAAGTAGCAGGCTTACTTGTGAGCAAATCGCTGTGCCGGTGTGGGAGAGCCTGCCTTCAAGGAGCTTCTGGAGGAAAGGATGGAGGCAAGTCACTGGCACGAACAACTAAAATACAAGTGAAAAAGTCAGATGCCCTGGGAGAGCAGGAGGGTAGCATAAACAGTTTCAAGTAGGAAAATATTGTTTCTGCCCGAGAAGGCTTAATGACAAGAGCATGTGCGTGAGGTCTTAAAGGATGGCCAGTATGACATTCCTGAAACGCCTGAACAGGGGTTTTTATTCCCACCCACCCCCCTACACTGTTAGCATAAACTGTTACTTGTTTTTTGACAACTGATCCAGTATTAATCCCAGGCAAAATTGGGTGATATTAATTTAGTCAGAGCATAACTAGTTTTCTTGTTACACTCCTTTCTTTAGAGGCTAGTTTAGTTCTTGTTAGTAAAGGGTAGTGGTACGTTAGATCCCAGGCTTTGGGAGCAGACAGGTCCAGGCTGGGCATGTGCATCCTAGGGCTGCGGTCAGGATGGAAGTGAGGGTGTAGGAAAGAGGACGGCGCAGGGCCTGGCTCACAGCAAGGGCTTTGTAAGGGACTGGCAGTAGGGTTTTTCCTGGTTAGCTCTGGACACTTCCTGCAGCTCAGGATTGATTGACAGTAGCAGGCTTCCCATGGGTGTTCTCAGTGTGTGTGTTGAGATGACTCTGGGCCATTTTTCTGCTGGTCAAGTCTTAGATTCACTGGACAGAGACGCACATGGTCTTCTTCCAGTCTTTCTCAGTCCAGAATTCATGTATTTGTTCTTTGCTTGCTTGTTTTGAGGTTTGGTGTTTTGGGGTAGAAACTTTGACTCTATAGAGAAAACCTGGAGAGAGTTTTTGCTCGTCTGATAGGGAGGAACCAAGAAGTACCTGAAACGCGATCTGTTCAGAAGCCTTTTGTCCAGGAAGGGCTTTACAGATGTGACTTAATTATTTTAAGAAGCACCTCACAGGAACAGCTGATGAGGGACTTCCTTATATGTGTTGAAAGATCTAGCAGGAAAGGCTGGTTTTTCTATTCCAGGGTTGTCGAAACTGAATGCAGACTTACTCTGTGGGCTTGGAGATGCCACCAGATTTTCTCCTTGCTACATCCCTGATGAGCAGCTGGGTGTCATCCTGCGGCCTGGAGGGTGATACCAGGAGTAGCCCTGGCCCCACTTCCGTTAGTCTGAATCAGCACGACGCCGAGCAGTTTCCTTGGTGGCAGTGCTGCCTCTCTCTCGTGTAAGAAGCTGGTATTTTCTGCCCCAGCTGTTCACTCAGTTGCTCGCCTGTTTTCAGAGTGGAGCGCCTGTGTGCCTGGGTGACCCATGACTTATGGGGCCGGAGGAGCAGCCTGAAGCGTTGGCACGGGGTGTGCACTACTGCCGGCCTTGCTGCCTCCTCCTCACTGGCAGGCAGTGTCTCTGAGGTTCACTCCGGAGCGTGCCCTGAGCAGCGTGTCTGGTCTTCCAAAGCATGTATCCTGAGTCGATGGCAGCCTAGTCTTGAGCAGTGAGTACTTCTTCATTGTAAGGCAGAACCGTATCCCTGCTCTGTGCCAGCTGTCCATGGCTTTGGCTTTGCTGAGTTGGCTGATTTAAGTAATTCTGTGTGTGTGTGTGTGTGTGTGTGGAGTGGGGAGGGTCATAGAAAAGGTGAAACTATTTGGGAACACTTTACCTCAACTGGAGCAAGTGCTTTACTTAAAAATAGAAATTAGAGTAAGAAGGAAAGAAGAAAATAGTGAAAATGATAGAAAAATTGGAAAAAGCAAAAGGACCTAGGGAACCCACAAACTTGTTATTTTATTTTTCTAAGTTTCCATATTTCACTGTGCGTCTCTAGCATATGGTCACTTCCCACAACTTGAGTTCTGTAACTGATGGAGCCTTGATGATTACCAGAAGAATGAAGCATTTGGCTTTTAATCATTGAGACACCGTGTCCACACATCCACTCTCGTGGACACCCACACGGTGTCTGTCATTGCGCAGAATTCACATAACACCAACACTTTTCTTACACTTGGCAGGCTACAGGGATATGTGTTTCTTTTTTTGGCTGCAACCAAGGATTGAACCCAGCCCTGGCATTGAAAGTGCCGAGTCCTAACCACTGGACCTCCAGGGAATCCCCAAGGATATGTGTTTCTTTACCTCTCATTTCAAATGTTGTTTGCAGCTAGATCTAGTGAGATGTAGGGGAGGACCTTTCTGAGTCTGAACGGAGCTTTTGTAAACATGAAAAGAAGCACTACGGCTGTTCACAGCATGTTTGGAGGAATTTGTTCCCATTTCTGTGAGTAGTTGTAACATCTGACTTGGGCCTTTGTGTGGGTCATTCTTCTTTGTCACAGCCAGCAGAGAGGGTTATTTCCAGGTAGAGGTGGTCTCCTACATGCCTGCACTTTCTGGCTGTCCACACTTAATCCTTTAGAAGTAGTACACTTTTTCATTGTCCTGGGGATACTTTTTTCTAAAACTTGATAGATGAGAGTTAATAAGTTAAGGTTTATCTAAATAATTGATGATTCTCAATGATTATTTGTGATCATACCTTTTCAGTGTAAAAGTTAGTTCACAGTGTGACTGAGTAATCCATCTCTGAAACCTGGAAGGTAGAAATTTTAAACTAATCTTAAATTATGAGGTGGAGATGCAGACTATGAAACTTGGACTTTACCTGGAGAAGCATGTATTCTTTGGTTGTATTATTTCATTATTTGTATCTGTATGTTTTTACCAAATGATTTGTGTTTTGCACCTGTTATTAAAAAGTAGGCGAAAAATCTATTCCTTCATCAGTTTCGGTTTTTTGGACTGTTGCTGATGGGGGATGTTTACATGTGGGAATGCACATTTATTTATAGAACTGTGTAACAAAAATTGAAACAGAAAAAAGTATCAGAGCCTGCAAGTACCTTCGTGTAAAAGGCAAGTTGGAAAGTGCAGAGTTGTTTCTTGTTTTGTTTTTACTTTTCTGATAAAGTAGAACATACACTCAGAGAAGTTCACAAAGCGTCTGTGTTGGGCTTAGTGAGGGGTGAACGTACCCTGGGCCACCAGCCAGGTCAGGAAGCAGAGCCTGCCTGCACCTCAGTGGCCTCCCCCCCGACCCCTCTGTGCCCCCTTCATCACTGCCTTTTCCTTCCTCTCCGGAAGTAACTACCACCCTAACTTCTAGCCCCCAAGATTCATTTTGCCTGTTTGGGATCTTTATATAGAGGTAATTGGACATGAAGTTCTTTTTATGTGTGTCTGGTTTCCTTAACTGTGTTTAGGTCATGTTATTCATCTCTGTTGTTGCCTATAGCAGCAGCTCCTCCCTTTTTTTTTCTTAATTGAAGTATAATTGATTTACAATATTGTGTTAGTTTCAGGTGTACAACAAAGTGATTCAGCTATATTATATATATTTTTTAGATTATTTTCCATTATAGGTCTTAAAAAATATTGATTATAGTTCCCTGTGCTGTAGTAAATCCTTGTTGCTTATCTTATTTTATGTATAGTAGTGTGTATCTGTTAATCCTGTACTCCTGATTTATCCACCCCCCTGCCACCTTCCCCTTTGGTAACCATAAGTTTGTTTTCTATGCCTGTGAGTCTGCCTGTTTTGTATATACATTCATGTGTAAGCAGCTCCTCCTTGCTGATTACTAACCGTGGAATGTCCACAAGCCATACACCTCTTCTGCCCTTGATGGACATCTATCTGGAGTTTCCTTTGGGGCTATTAGTCATAGTACTGTTATGAACATCCTACACAACGTCTATTATACGCAGGTGCACCCATTTCTGTTGACTCCATAACCAGGAGTGAAATTGCTGGGTTGTAAAGTGCATGGCGTTCACCTTTCATAGGTAGATGGCCAGTCATTTCCCAAAGGGGTTACTCTGGGATGCCCCACATCCTCACCTGCACTTACATTACTCTTTTCATTGTAACCATTCATAGAGATGTTATAAAGTGGCTTTAGTTTGCATTTGCATTGTTATCAATGAGATTAAGCACCTTTTCTTGTCTTATTTTTAAGTGTTTAGTGAACATTTAGATATTCTCTTATGTGAAGTGCCTGTTCAAATCACTTGCCCATATTTTTACTGTGGTGTCTTTTTTTCCTCAACTTTTGTGTGTGTGTGTGTGGTAAAACACACATAACATTTATCATCTTAACCATTGTTAAGTGTACCGTTTTGTGGCATTAAGTACATTCACACTGCTGAGTAACTGTCACCACCGTCCATCTTCAAAACTTTTTCATTTTCCCAGACTGAGAGTCTGTCCCCATTGAACACTAACTCCCCATCTCCTCCTCCCAGTCCCTGGCAACCACCATTCCACTCTCTGTCTCTGTGAGTCTGACTACTCTGAGTACTTCATATGAGTAGAATTACACAGTATTTGTCTTTTTGTGACTGGCCTATTTACTGTAGCAAAATGTCTTCAGAGTCATCTACGTTGTAGCATATTGCAGAATTTCCTTCCTTTTTAAGGCTGAATAATACTCCACTGTATGTATAGATCACACTTTGTTTATCCATGCTTCCATCAGCGGATACTTGGGTTGCTTCTACCTTTTGGCTATTGTGAATAGTAGCTGTGAACATGGGTGTGCAAATATCTCTTAGAGACCCTGCTTTCAATTCTTTTGGGTATATACCCAGAAGTGGAATTGTGGGGTTGTATGGTAGTTTGATTTTTAATTTTTGAAGAACGACCATACTGTTTTCCACAGCAGCTGCACCATTTTATATTCCCATCAACAGTGCACAAGGGTTCCCCTTTTGCTAATCCTGGCAAGCACTTGTTTTTTCTGTTTTTTGGTAGTAGCCGTCCTAGTGGCTGAGGTGGTGCAGTGTGTTTCTTTGTACTGATTTATCGTTCTTTACCTATACTAGACGTGAACCCTTTGCCATTTATATGCATTGTACATATATTCTCCTACTCTGTACCTTCTCTTTCTACTTCTTTTGTTTTAATTAATTAATTAATTGGCTGCGTTGGGTCTTCGTTGCTGTGCACAGGCTTTCTCTAGTTGCGGTTAGTGGGGGCTACTCTTCATTGTGGTGTGGGCTTCTCATTGCGCTGGCTTCTCTTGTTGTAGAGCTCGGGCTGTAGGCGCGTGGGCTTCAGTAGTTGTAGCACACAGGCTCAGTAGTTGTGGCTCACGGACTCTTAGAGCACAGGCTCAGTAGTTGTGGAACATGGGCTTAGTTGCTCCACGGCATGTGGGATCGTCCTGGACCAGGGCTCAAACCTGTGTCCCCTGCATTGGCAGGCGGATTCTTAACCACTGAGCCTCCAGGGAAGCCCCCAGAAGTACATAATTTTTTTCTTGATCTGTTTAAGTGTAAATTGTAGAGCTAATGCTCCTTTATTGCTGAATATTTCAGTGTGTATTTCCTTAAAAAACAAGACCCATTCTCTTATAACCATAGTACAATGATAATATCTGGAAATGAACATTGATAGAATGCTAGTATCTGATCTGTAGACTTCAGTTAAATTTCACCAATTGTGCTAATGTCCACTTTAGCAAAAAAAGAAGCAAAATTTTTTTCTGGTCCAGGATTCAGTCCGGGGTCGTGAATTGCATATAGCTGTTCTTCATTCTCCTTAAATTTGGAATAGTTCCTCAGTCTTTGTCTTTTAGGACCTTGACATTTACTAAAGCGTGTAGTCCCGTTTGTTTGGCTGACTGTCATCCACATTTGGGTTTGTCAGTGTTTCCATAGGCTGGGGCTGCAGGGTCCCGCAGGAGTCCCACAGAAGCTGGGCGTCCTAGGTGCAGCATTTCCAGAGGCAGGTGGTGTGTGGTGTCAGTGTTCCTGGTGATGATAACTTGGTGAAGGTGGTGTCTGCTGGGTTCCTCCACTATCAGGTTACTATGTCGCCTTTTGTAAAAATAAGTATCTTGTCGAAAATACTTGACACTGTAAATATCCTCTCTCTCATCAAACTTTCACGTTAGTTTTAGCAATTTTTAGTAATTCTTTCCAGAATCAATTATTACTATGATTATTACTATGATTTTTGCCAAGTGGTAATTTTATAATTCCATCATTCTTTCTACATTTATTAGTCAGCATTCTACTATAAGGAAGAGTTTTTACTTTTCTCCCATTTGTGTATTCATTTATATTAGTGTGGATTCATGGATTCTTCTTCAGTGGGCTGTAAACTGTTAGCATCATTTATTTTGATGCTCAGATTGTCCCCAGTTTGGCCAGTGGGAGTCCCTTCAAGCTGGCTCTCGTGTCCTTCTGACATGTTCCTCGTATTCTCTGAGCAATTTCTTTTTTTTAATTTATTTTTGGCCGCGTTGGGTCTTCGTTGCTGCGCGCGGGCTTTCTCTAGTTGCAGCGAGCGGGGGCTTCTCCGTTGTGGTGCACTGGCTTCTCACTGTGGTGGCTTCTCTTGTTGCGGAGCACGGGCTCTAGGCACGCAGGGTCAGTAGTTGCAGCAAGCAGGCTCTAGAGCGCAGGCTCAGTAGTTGTGGCGCCTGGGCTTAGTTCTGCGGCATGTGGGCTCTTCCCAGGCCAGGGTTCGAACCCGTGTCCCCTGCATTAGCAGGTGGATTCTTAACCACTGCGCCACCTGGAAAGCCCCTCTCTGAGCAATTTCTTAATTTCTGGCACAATAAATTTCCTGCTTTTCCAGCCCCAGCCCTAGAATCAGCCTTGTCTTCAAGGAGGCCTTGATCTTTTCAGTGAGGGGTAGAATTTAAACCATCTGGAAGCTAGGTGTGCTCATGGCTTTTGCACATATTGTTTCTAAGCCCTTTCAGCAGACAGAGGTAGGAGCGTGCACACATGTGTACATGCATATCTGTACCAATTTCTGTATCTACTTCTCTCCATACACATTAAAACCTCAGAGTTCACACTGATACTTCCAATTCCAGTTACTATACAAGGTTGCTAGTAGCCTTTGCACTTTCCATAATTGTAATCCCTTCCACTGACAGTGGCATTGGTTATCTATAATAGATTTGTTTATTTTCTCAATCCTAGAATATACAGAAAATACAGATTTACTCACTGTTACCACTGCAAAAAACAATTCTACCAGCTGGAATTCAGAATTTATACTTTTTTGTATTTAGCTTGAGAGTTTGAGGGTTTATGGTCAAAATAGTGTGTTCAAAAGATACTTGATTGCCCCCATTCCAACCCCATGTGGTTGTATGATTCATTTGAAATGGAGTTGTGTCCATTTGTTCCCATTGTGTTCCACTTTAGGGTCCCCCCACCCTTGTTTGTATAATTATTCATTGTGAACACGTGAAGCACTCCCGTGGTTCCACGCGTCACAACTGTATGAGATGTGGTCAGAGAAGTGCCCCCCCCATCCTCCTTACTCTGTCTCCACCCACTGCTTAGAGGTAAGCAGTCTAATTTAGTTTTTCTGTGTTTCTTTTTGCATGAATGAGCAGATGTTTGTTTTGTATTTCTGCTTTCTTACACAAAAGTTGACATAATTAGATATACTTTTGCACTTGGCTTTTTTCCACTTAAAGTATTCTAGAAATCTCTTCACACCACTTTTTAGCAGTCTTTCTCATTCTGTTTAACATTTCATTGTATGGATGTATATAGTTTATTCAGCTACTAACCTATGTACAGGCGTTTAAGGTGTTTCCATTATTTTGCAACTAAAAACAATGCTGCAATGAGTAACTTTATGCAAGTGTATTTTTGTCTTATTGGAAGTGTGTCTTCAGGTTTAAATTCCTAGAAGTGGGATTGCTGGGCAGGAGGTAAAGGTGTATGTAGCTTTGTTAGATGTCACCAGACTCCTTCCGTAAGGCTCTGTCAATCAAGCTGCATTCTTGCCAACAACTTATGAGAGTGCCTGTTTCCTCACATCCTTCCCAAAGGAGTGTGTCATACTTTTTCCTTTTGTGCCAGTCTGAGGTGAGACATGGTATCTCAATGTTGTTTACTTTGTATTTCTAATATGAGTTAGACTGACTAATCACCTTCTTTCGTACATTTGTGCGAGTTGATTGTATGTGATTGTTCATTTTGCTCACTATTCTTTGTGTTTTTTGGTCTCTTTCCCCGTAATTTTTAAGAGTTCTTTGTGTATTAGGGATATTAGCCCTTTATCTGTGAGATATTGCAAGTATACTTACCCAGTTTCTCATGTGTGGATTTTATTTTTAAACTTTGCTTATTTTTTTTTGGCCATGCAAAAATTTAAATTTTTTCTTAAGATTTTTATGTAGTCAAATTTTTCAATTTTTTGTTTTATCATTCAGGATTTTGAATGATAGAAAGCCTTGGAATTTATTTTTGATATGGTGTGAAATAGGGCTCATTCATCTTTTTTCCTTTGTGAATATACAGTTGACCTAGCACCATTTATTGAAAACTCCATTTTTTTCTGTACTGCTTCTTTGGTCATAAATCAAGTGCCTATATATACAGTTTGGTTAATTCATGTGACAATATTATATTATTCTAGTTATTGTGATAATTGCATAGATTTTGATTTGGTGCTCTGATGTATGTTTAATTTTGCCATTACCCAAAGGCAAATTGTAAACAGAGAACTGTGACAATTCAGCCACTTTTTACAGGAGTATGTAGGGTGGTCTTCAGATGTAATTATTATGGAAGGAAAGAATATTTAACTTATGGAGGAAGGAAAATTAATTCAAAGATAATTTTAACTTTTATTAACAATATAAAAAATGATTTGAAAATGTAAGAGTATGCTAAGTTTATTTACTGCTTAGTAGACGAGGTACAAATTGACAAGGAGGGAGTGCAACTTGATTTACAATTTTTTTTTTGCATCATACTTGATAACCAGTTTCATTAAGAGAAACTAGTCTTAAAGAATATGAACAGGGCTTCCCTGGTGGCGCAGTGGTTGAGAGTCCGCCTGCCAATGCAGGGGACGCGGGTTCGTGCCCCAGTCCGGGAAGATCCCACATGCCGCGGAGCGGCTAGGCCCGTGAGCCATGGCCGCTGAGCCTGCGCGTCCGGAGCCTGTGCTCCGCAATGGGAGAGGCCACAACGGTGAGAGGCCTGCATGCCGCAAAAAAAAAAAAAAAAAGAATATGAACAATCCTTAATGATTAATGCAATATACCCCTTCCTTATTATGTGATCTAGATTTTTCATAATGTGACAACCCTAAATTACCAAAGCTTAATTCTGACAATTCATTTAAAACATTAATTTTCCTTCTGCCTCTTTTTTAGTAAGACAGATTGACCTACCTAATAGTACTACTCCATATACAGTCACTGACATTTAGAACTGGGAGAGGCTTCAGATTTAGAGATGAGTTGTTTTTGAACCATTTTAATTTGTAGAAATGAATTCATTGTGATTATCCGAGGGTGATTATCTCAATGGGCAACAACATAAGTTGGCTGGTTAACTTGTGCCTTCACCTTAGTGGGCAAAACTTTTGGTTATTTTATTTAAAAGCAGGGTCCCCCCCCCCCACAGATCTTTAACTCCTCTTTGTTCTCTCTCATTTCTAGGAGAAGTAAAATCAGATTTCTTCACTGTTTTTCTTAAGTAACAATTTTATATCCAATCCAGTTCTCCAGAGTGCTTGTTTTCTTTTTAAAAAGCTCACATTTTTTTCAATCATCTTCATAAAACATAAATAAATATTACAAATGGTCTTTCTTGAGTAGTATGATCATTTAACCCTCACTCTAACCATAAAATCTCTAGTTTTTTATTTGTATATTACTTAGGCTTTAAAAAAAACAACAACCCTTCTTTCAATTTTGGCTTAAATTAGACTACAAAAAAAATAGAAGTAAGAAAAATAAATTTCAGCATAACTTCTTTTATTTTATTTTATTTTATTTTATTTTTTATTTTTCGCGCTGTCTCGGCGCACGTACGTGTCACCAGCTCTTTTTTTTTTTTTTTTTTTAATTTATGGCTGTGTTGGGTCTTCGTTTCTGTGCGAGGGCTTTCTCTAGTTGTGGCAAGTGGGGGCCACTCCTCATCGCGGTGCGCGGGCCTCTCACTATCGCGGCCTCTCTTGTTGTGGAGCACAGGCTCCAGACGCGCAGGCTCAGTAATTGTGGCTCACGGGGCCAGCTGCTCCGTGGCATATGGGATCTTCCCAGACCAGGGCTCGAACCCATGTGTCCGGCATTGGCAGGCGGACGCTCAACCACTGCGCCACCAGGGAAGCCCCAGAATAACTTCTTTTAGACATTGGCTCCATCGTTGCATCACTTCAGAGCAGTGAAGATTCCTCATGACCCTCAGTACTGCTTCTCTCTAGAAACTGCAAGGTGGCGTTTCCTGTGGCATTACAGACCTTTCCTGAGATAGCACATGTGATGTCGCTATCCTAGAGTCACATCCTAGATGAGTGGTAGCAAGGAGGATGTCTGCACTTTCTCCCACCTCTCACTGAATCTGGCACGTGGGGGCACACAGTGGGCTTCCATAACATCTCTGAGTACATTATGATTTTCATATTTTAAAAATGAGTGTGTGTGGGACTTCCCTGGAGGTCCAGTGGTTAAGACTCCGTGCTTCCAATGCAGGAGGTGCAGGTTTGATCCCTGGGTGGGGAACTAAGATGCTGCATGCTGTGCACAGTGTGGCCAAAATAAATAACTAAATAACTAAATAAAATTAAATTAAAAATGGCTTTATAAAAGAAAAAAATGTATATACTAGGGTGAAGATTTAATAAAATTAATTAAAAAAAGAAGTGTGTGATCATTTATGAAGCAGTGAAGAAGTTCTGTTTCTGTAGCACAGAGTGATGTGCTGCTTGGTAACTGTCAGAAAGTCCTTGTAGAGTTCTTGAACTCAGCGTAAAAGTCAAGGGCTTTGTTTAGTGTCAAAATGTTATTTAATCTTGCTTCTTCTAATCAATTTGTTTTTATCTTCTGTTGCTTCTAGACCAAGAGCAGTGATGACCTTTTAGCTGGGATGGCTGGAGGGGTGACTGTGACGAATGGTGTCAAAGGGAAGAAAAGCACCTGCCCTTCCACAGCACCGTCAGCATCCGCCCCTGCCATGAGCACCATGGAGAACAGACCCAAGAGTAGTACAGGTATGCGCGCACTCGGTGTGAGGGTTACACTGCCTTTGTGTTTGAGTAGGTGAGTGCAGTGGTATTTAGGGAATTCCATCTAATCGTAGAAAATTTCAAATATGCACAAAAGTATCTGGTATTTCATCTCTGTATACTCATCACCCTTATCACCTGATGGCCACTCTTAGCTCCTTGACCACCCACCTTCCCCTATTTTGAAGCAAATTCCAGATGTCATCCACAAATATTTAATTATCTTTGAAAGACAAGGATTCTTTTAAAAATATATTCATAATACCATTATCAGTCCTTAAAATAATTAATAATCATTTCTCAAATCATAAATTATTCAGTAAGTATTTAAATTTCTAACTGTCTTATAAATATTACATACATATATTTAGTTATTTGTTTGGATCAGGATTTACCAGGATTCACTTAAGGTCCATATATAGTAATTGGTGAAGTGTCTCTTAAATCTTCATTTTAAATCTATGAGTTCATCCCACTTTTTTCTTGCAATTTAATTTTTGTGGAAACTGGTTGTTTGATCTGTAGAGTTTCCCATGATCTTGATGTCCCCCCACCCTTGGGTCATGCTGTGTGGCTTGTGGGATCTTAGTTCCCCGACCAGGGATTGAACCCAGGCCCTGGCAGTGAAAGTGCCGAGCCCTAACCACTGGACCACTATGAAACTGCCTCCTGTGATCTGGATTTTTTTTTAAAATTATTAATTTATTTTTGGCTGCATTGGGGTTTTGCTGCTGCACGTGGGCTTTCTCTAGTTGCAGGGAGCGTGGGCCATTCTTCGTTGCAGAGCACGGGCTCTAGGTGTGTGGGCTTCAGTAGTTGTGGCACACGGGCTTAGTTGCTCTGCAGCATGTGGGATCTTCCCGAACCAGGGATCGAACCAGTGTCCCCTGCATTGGTAGGTGGATTCTTAACCACTGTGCCACCAGGGAAGTCCCGTGATCTGGATTTTGATGTCACATTCCTATGATGTCCTTGATTTTATTCTTTTATTCTCTCTGTTTACTATAAATGTCATTGAATTTAGAGCCCTGATGGGACGGACTCAGGTTCCTTCCTCTTACCCCCACCAATTCCTTCCTAGGTAATAGTTGTCTGTCTGTCAGGAGGCCCATTGTTTCTGGCCGTGTCCCGCTCCATGTTGTTAGAAGCCTCTGATGGTTGATGCCTAGATCCATTCATTCCAGTCCTACCATTCTTTCTTCCTTCGTTAGCAGCAGTTTGTTTCTAGATCTCATTCTGTAGTCCAAGGAGTAATGTTATCATATTTTACTTCTTACACTTACAGAAAAAAACTTTGAAACTTCCTATAAACTTAAGGTCATATGTTTGTAATAAAGTGTATGAAAGCAAATTGGCAGAAATTATAGCAGACCTTCTTTTGCTATCATTATTTAGGCTCTTGTCCCCTCTTGCGTGTATTGGATTTTTTTCCTAGCCCAAGTTTGCTTACTGTCATCTCTCCTGCTGTGACCCTCTGTGGATTCTTCCGCCCACTCCAGGTCATGCCCCACTGTTAATTGTAATAGCAGTGCAGTATGATCACCAGGAGGAAACGTGGAAGTCATCACTTTGCTTTAGAGGCATTATTCCATTTTATCCTCACTACAGCCCTGTGAAGTCGAGGCTATCATTAGTCTCATTTTAGAGATGGCAGTCTACACTTAGAAAGCTCAAGTATCTTGCTCAGGGCCATGCATTCATTTGCTCAGTGAATGCTTACTGGGTGCCCATTTTGTACCAGGCCTCAAAGCTGGTGATGGAGCAGAGACTGGACCTTAAGTCTTTCACCCGCAAGCCTGGGGTCGTCACCACATTTAGCACTGTAGCTTGTGTGGTAAGAAGGAAATTCAGTACTCTAATCCCACCAGTATCTCCTCCTGGTTCTACCCTTTAGAATTCCCTGGGTGCACACCCGTGGTTCCCTGCTGACCAGTGCCTCCTGCCCTCACAAGGCTGGACTCAGTTATCACCTCCCCGGATCAGTTGCCCCATCTTTTCCCTCTTTTGGCCTCCATTTGCAGTTGTTCCTCCTAATCCTGTTACTTCTGCCTTTGAAATCTATTACAGATTTATTATCCCTTCTCTGCTCTTATGGAGATCTAGCTCTTGCTCCCCGAATGCAGGCCTTCCTTTAGTTTTACTGCTTTTCCTTCTTCCTCATGTTTCACTTCACATTCTCTAGCTTAATTTCCATCAAAGTAGTCTTTCTCTGTGTTTCTTCCCTGCTCAAGAAAATTTATTGAACCTTTGTTGCTGCAACTCACCAAGTTCTCCCTGGCATTCAGGGCCCTATGGAAACCTTCCCCTGCTGCTTCCATCGACTGTAGGACCTTACTTTTCCTTCTGTGTACGATGCTGCTTCCATTACCTCGTCCTCATCTGTCGTGTGGCCACCAGCATTCCCTCCCCTGCTCTACACCTGATCCCTGGCAGAATTAGTGGCTCTCTTCCCACATCATCCTCCCTCGTGTAGACCTTTTACTCCCCGTTTCCTGGTTAGCCTGGTGCCTGCCACATAAAGAACCAGTTGGTTCTTTAAAAATATTTATTGGTCAGGTCTAGGACTTATTTTTCAAAGTAAAAAATAGTCTAATGATTTCCTTAAGTGTTTGTGGGTATTTAAACATACTCCTGTTCTTCTTATATTAAATACATGATCATGTCAATTGTTTGCACAGGTTTAAAATTTTAGCAGTTAAGTAATGGTGTGCCTTGTGCAGCATATTTGACGAACGTGCTGTTATAACTTAACAGTGATGCATCGTCGTTTTCTAACACTTAGGGAGGCAGAGTGGCATACTGCTTAGACTGCCTGCCTGTGTGTGAATCTTGGCTCATCCATGTATTACCTGTGGGATGTCAGCAGATTATTTAACATCTCTTTTTGGGTTTCTTTGTCTGTAAAACAGGATGATGATAATGAAGCTTGTGTAAATTAATGTGTATGAAGTGTTAATATGTGTGTGTAGTAAGTATAAGTGCATGTTGTCTATTCTGATAATTCTTGTTATTGGTACTATTTTGTGGCATTTTATGGTGTGAAAAATGTTTTGCATTTACTTCGATCATAGTTTTTGTGGTTATTGTAGGTAGCTTAGGTTTTTTGTTTGTCCACAGGCTGCCTCTCACTTCTGGTCATCTGTAATCTTCCTTCACTGTCTGTTTCTGCAGTTAGTTTGCTACCTGACTGGCTATCCCTAGAGTCACCTTCTGGCTTGCCCTAGATACTGTGTCCCTAGCCACCTGTTGAAAGCCATGGATTGGGATTCAAGTTCATGTGTATAGCTTTTTTTTTATTGTGAAAGCTTTATTGAGGTATAATTCACATTCCATACAACTCAGTATAAACTTCATTTTTCATTGATAATTAAAAGATGATTCCATACAACTCAGTATAAACTTCATTTTTCATTGATAATTAAAAGATGATTGATCTTCCAGTTTGGAGGAAACAACTTTATAGTAACCAGACTCTCAGGCAGAATTAGTATAGGTCAGAATCACTGTGTGATTATGATTATAGATCCTTAGATTATATCTCATTCTACCTGGGGCATAACTATGTGCCTTTCTTTTTTTAATTGATTAATTAATTTATTTATTTATTTTTGGCTACGTTGGATCTTTGTTGCTGCGTGTATGCTTTCTCTAGTTACGGCGAGTGGGGGCTACTCTTCGTTTCGGTGCATGGGCTTCTCATTGTGGTGGCTTCTCTTGTTGCAGAGTATGGGCTCTAGGTGCACAGGCTTCAGTAGTTGTGATTCACGGGCTCTAGAGCGCAGGCTCAGTAGTTGTGGTGCACAGGCTTAGTTGCTTTGCGGCGTGTGGGATCTTCATGGACCAGGGATCGAACCTGTGTCCCCTGCATTGGCAGGCAGATTCTTAACCACTGCGCCACCGGGGAAGTCCCACTATGTGCCTTTCTACTGCTAAGTTTTTGCCTTATATTCTTTGTCTTAAACATGTAGGCACGAGTTCTTCAACCAAGCGGAGCACTTCCACAGGTAATAAAGAATCCAGTTCTACTAGAGAAAGATTACGTGAACGTACCCGACTAAACCAGAGCAAAAAACTACCTTCTGCAGGTCAGGGGGCTAATGACATGGCGTTGGCTAAACGTTCCCGCAGTCGCACGGCTACGGAATGCGACATTCGCATGAGCAAGTCCAAATCGGACAATCAGATCAGTGACAAAGCTGCTCTGGAAGCCAAAGTGAAGGATCTTCTCACATTGGCAAAAACCAAAGACGTGGAGATTTTACATTTGCGGAATGAACTCCGAGACATGCGTGCTCAGCTGGGCATTAATGAGGACCCTCCTGAGGGGGATGAGAAGTCCGAGAAGGAAGCCATCATTGTTCACCAGCCCACTGACGTCGAGTCCACTTTATTGCAGTTACAGGAACAGAATACTGCCATCCGTGAGGAGCTCAACCAGCTGAAAAATGAAAACAGAATGCTAAAGGACAGGTTGAACGCACTGGGCTTCTCCCTAGAGCAGAGGCTAGACCATTCTGAAAAACTGTTTGGCTATCAGTCCCTGAGCCCAGAGATCACCCCTGGTAACCAGAGCGATGGAGGGGGGACTCTGACTTCCTCAGTGGAGGGCTCTGCCCCTGGGTCAGTGGAGGATCTCCTGAGCCAGGATGAAAACACCCTCATGGACCATCAGCACAGTAACTCTATGGACAACCTGGACAGCGAGTGCAGTGAGGTGTACCAGCCCCTCACATCCAGCGATGACGCCCTGGACGCACCGTCGTCCTCGGAGTCAGAAGGCATTCCAAGCATAGAGCGCTCTCGGAAGGGGAGCAGCGGGAACGCCAGTGAAGTGTCCGTCGCTTGTTTGACGGAACGGATACACCAGATGGAGGAGAACCAACACAGTACGAGTGAGGAACTTCAGGCGACTCTGCAAGAGCTCGCTGATCTACAGCAGATCACCCAGGAGCTGAACAGCGAAAACGAAAGGCTCGGAGAGGAGAAGGTGATTCTCATGGAGTCGTTATGTCAGCAAAGCGATAAGTTGGAACACTTCAGCCGACAGATCGAATATTTCCGCTCCCTTCTAGATGAGCATCACATTTCCTATGTCATAGATGAAGATGTAAAAAGTGGACGCTACATGGAACTGGAGCAACGCTACATGGATCTAGCTGAGAACACCCGTTTTGAACGGGAGCAGCTTCTTGGCGTCCAGCAGCATTTAAGTAATACTTTGAAGATGGCTGAGCAAGACAACAAGGAAGCTCAGGAGATGATCGGGGCACTCAAGGAGCGCAACCACCACATGGAGCGAATCGTTGAGTCTGAGCAGAAGGGCAAGGCAGCCTTGGCAGCCACGTTGGAGGAGTTCAAAGCCACAGTGGCCAGTGACCAGATCGAGATGAATCGCCTGAAGGCCCAGCTGGAGAACGAGAAGCAGAAAGTGGCGGAGCTGTATTCCATCCATAACTCCGGAGACAAGTCTGACATTCAGGATCTCCTGGAGAGTGTCAGGCTGGACAAAGAAAAAGCAGAGACTCTGGCCAGTAGCCTGCAGGAAGATCTGGCTCACACCCGGAATGATGCCAATCGATTGCAGGACACCATCGCAAAGGTACTGTTTAAGTAGATAGAATGTTCTGGACCAGTGTTATGCGGCTGCAGTACATGGCATGCTTACTGAGAGCCAGCAGCCCTGGTGGTGTGTCATTAGCTTTTGTTAATCAGATATTTTTTTAAGCTTCAGAATGGTTTTCTTGTATTGGGATGGAGTGAAAAGTATTCTTATAATAATGTCATTTCCACTCACTTGTACTTTGTTACTGTTTTCCTGCCTGTGAGAGGTTGGGGCTGGAGTTACAACTAACTGAAGTTGTAACAGAAGTTGTCCCTAGTTCTGGGTATGCCCAGGGGAGTGTGTCATACAGATTTACATCCTCCTCTGTAGTGTAGTTTGGCATAAGAAAAACGGAGAGCCAGTATTCCAGTCTGTGGGACCAGCAATGTCTGCCTCTTCTTATCCTTTTGTGGTTGTAGTTTTTCAAGTAGAGTTCTGTTGTGATTTTAAAATACTTTTAGAGTGTGAAGGCTCCTATTTCTTAGAGGCCCATGGTTTGTTGCTGGTGGGAACCTTAGTGATCATTGGTCCAGCCCCCTTTTTTTACACGCAGTGTGATAGTGAGGACTCAGTCAGAACTGCAGCCCAGGGTTGCTGGCAATCGCCAGGGCTCTGTGCCCCACGCGGTTGCTGATGTCGTGTTTATTATTATTATTTTTTTTTTATTTTTATTTTTTTGCCGTACGTGGGCCTCTCACTGCTGTGGCCTCTCCCGTTGTGGAGCACAGGCTCCGGATGCGCCGGCTCAGCGGCCATGGCTCACGGGCCCAGCTGCTCCGCGGCATGTGGGATCTTCCCGGACCGGGGCACGAACCCGTGTCCCCTGCATCGGCAGGCAGACTCTCAACCACTGCACCACCAGGGAAGCCCCTAAACCTTAATTTTTTAAGTGACAACTTTCATAGATACAGTTTAGGAGATGTATTTGTCGGAGCATGTATGTTGGGGGCCACTATGAACTAACACTGACTATATTAGAGAACTTTTTTGTTTCCATTTTTAATTTGATTTTGAAACTGTCACAAATCAGACATCATTTTGTGGGAAAGCATGTTAATCATTAATCAGATGCATGCCTGCAGTCCAAACTTTGGAGAAGGGAAAATTTCCTCATAAATAGTATAGTGAAGTTCAGTGAGATGTCAGTGTAATTTCAGTCAGTGACGTGGCAGCAGATCATGCTTAAGCATACTGTGTGAAGTCCATGTTACTGGAGAGCGCCTTCCACCCAGCTATTACACAGGTCGTTCTTGCTCACGCAGAGCAGCTCACGCTCAGCTCCCTGCTGAGACAAGGTGTGCCTCCGTCCTAGGACTTACCTTAGGACAACTCTTACTTTTCTGATCTGCACCATCAATTTTGCACAGGTAGAAGATGAATACAGAGCCTTCCAAGAAGAAGCTAAGAAGCAAATAGAAGATCTGAATATGACATTAGAAAAATTAAGATCAGAGCTGGAAGAAAAAGAGACAGAAAGGAGTGACATGAAAGAAACGATCTTTGAACTTGAAGACGAAGTAGAACAGCACCGGGCGGTGAAGCTTCATGACAACCTCATCATCTCCGACTTAGAGAGTAAGTGAGGTCCCACCTGTCTTAACGTGTGGGAAGAGTTTGCGTTCTAAGTAGCAAAGTGACGGGGGGTGGCTCTTCCTGGGGCAGGGGTTCAAAGGCAGGAGCACAGTGGCCAGCAGATACGCGTGTGGGCAAGAGCTTCCCATGGCCATTGGCAGTCTTCCGGCTGCTGTTTGGCTCCTAAAGGACTGTTAAGTGGAAGCATCTCTTTAAAACTGCTTAATTATGGAAAATCATTTAAGTGAGAAGCTAATGGGGTTGTTAACTTTCTAGATCTTAGGAAAAGCCATTTGTTGTCGTTGTCTAGTGGTTGCAAGTATACTGAGACCAAAAAATATTTATCCTTTATAATCTTATGCCTGAGGCACAGGTTTTTGTTTATTTGTTTAATATTCCTCCCTTTCACAGAGATTTTATGATCAGGTAGACATGAAACTCAGATTTTGAGTTGCTTTGTTTTTTAAAAGAGTCTAAACAACTGTTTTGTAAGTATTTCAGACTTTAAAAAAAGTTGCATAAATAGTACAAAGCATTTCTGTGTGGAAAATTTGAACAGAAATTTGCATGATCTTAAAATGTCTTCCCACAGACTGTTTATTATGTTACAAGTGAGGAAAAAGAAACAACCAGAAATTACACAGTGGAATAATTGGGCAACACTGTGACCCGGTGATCGGGTGACCAGGTGATCATGTAAGTGACAGAGGCACATGGATATCGCTAGGCTGTATTCTGGCTGAGGCATAACTTCAGTTAACATAAAGAAACATTAAACAGACAAAAAATGAGGAATGTTGTACTAAAAGCCCAGGATCGAATGGTGCTGTATCCTCAAAAATGCCAGTGTCATAAAAGACAAAGGCTGAGGGAAAATTCCAGGCTGTAGGAGGCTGAGGAGAAGGACAACCCGTGCACTTCCTGTGCCTGCACTGGCTCCAGTGCTGTCGGGAGCTGCTGTAAAGGTGTGGTGACAGAACTGGAATGTGTGTGAGATTAGGTAAACGTATTGTGTCAGTATAAATTTATGAAGTTGATAACCCAGCTGTGTCTGTGTATTCTTGGGAACTACACACTGAATATTCAGGGGTGAAGGACTGTGATGTATATCCTTAAGGGTTCAGGAAAAAGGGACACTTAGAGGCAGACGGACAGGGATGGGAGATAGCAAATGATAAAACCAATGGTAAACTATTAACAGTAGGCAAATCTGAGAAGGAGGTGAATGGGTGTTTGGTTCTTTGTGTTACTTCTTGTATCTTTTTGTAAGTTTGAAATTATTTCCAAATAATACACTTAAAAAATTCTTATGTGTTCTTCATCTAGATTCCTCAAATGTTAACAGATTTTAAGTTGTAATACACTTTAATGATGGCCTGGTGGGGACAGGGAGAATGGATGCCTTGGTTAAAGCTCTTAAAATTTCTGGTTCATGATGCTGCTCCTTTGAGCACTGACGGTTTACTATTTATTCCCTGACAGAGGATTGACAGGCAGATACAGTGTGTCAATACAGTAGCCAGAGCCCCTGTGCTGTGGATGCAGAGGTGGGGTGGAGGGAAGGTTTGAACTATTGATAGTTCCAAGAAAGAGACGGTCATTTGCAGGAGCCCTAAATGTGTCTGGTGGCAGTTCTGAGCTCTGGCTAGTTGACCCAGCATCTGTAGGTTGACCTCAGGGTCATTTGGAATATTCCAGGGTATCTGGATACTGAAGTAGTGGATTGTGAGATTGTATTTCTTACATAGTGATGAACTTTTTCATCTAAAGTTTTAAAAAACTTTTAGTTTAACATTTATATCTAGTCTGTATTTCATTGTCACTGAACTGAGCAAGTCATCTAATTTTACTTCCTAAATATAAGAGGTTCTAAAGCTTTTCAGATTAACTTTGGAGTTCAGTGTGTTTTCCATTTTATACTGATAAGAACAGCCTTTTCCCTTGCAAACCCTTTGATTTGAATGTGGAAAGAGTGACACCTTGTGGTAATAGGGGTAATAGCTAGGAAAATGTTAGGTGATAAGGATTCCTGGGACAAAATTTTCCTTATCATTGCCAAAATAAAAGTTACATTGACATTGTATGGTTTTTAATCATAAAGTGGCTGAAAAGGGCTTCCCTGGTGGCGCAGTGGTTGAGAGTCCGCCTGCCGATGCAGGGGACACGGGTTCGTGCCCCGGTCCGGGGGGATCCCACATGCCGCGGAGCAGCTGGGCCCGTGAGCCATGGCCGCTGAGCCTGCGCGTCCAGAGCCTGTGCTCCGCAGCGGGAGAGGCCACAGCAGTGAGAGGCCCATGTACTGCAAAAAAAAAAAAAAAAGGCTGAAAAGCCTTAATAAATTTTTTTTTAGCCATGTAGTTTCTCTCCCCAGTTTTTTGAAATGAAAAGTTGAAATGTATAGAAATAGTGTGAGGGTAGTGTGGTAGTTAGCACCTCCTACCTGGATGTGACAGTTGGTAACATTTTGCAGTGTTCGCCTTCTGTATGTGTGTGTTTAACTGAACTAGTTGGCAGTAAGCTGTGGACTTCATGATACTTAACTTCTAAATATTTCAGCATGCACCTTCTAAACATCCTCCTCGAAACCACAATGCCGTTATCACATCTAGTAAAATTAGTCGTAATTTCTTAGCATCATCTAATACCCCATGTGAAGATTTTCCCAGCTGTCCCCAAAATGTCCTTTATAGTTTTTCATAGGGACTGGGATCCAAACAAGTTTTATGCGTTATAATTTGTTACATCTCCATAGTCTGATAGGAGTTAATTTTCTTCCTAGAGAATTCTAGCATTTGGGATTGATGCTAAGTCAACACTTGGTATAGGGGACTCGATGACAGGGAATACTATTAATTGGGAAATTGAGATTTTCTTCTGTGGATGAAACCATCACCATAGTCAATTTTAGAACTTTTTTATCATCCCCTAAAGAAATCCTGCACCCATCGGCAGTCACTCCTCATTTACCCCAAAGCGACTCTGACTTTGGTATTAATGGACAGGATTTTAAAACAGCTACTGTAACTGTACTCAGGGCGTAGAGGAAAATATGCTCGTCATGACAAACAAATAGCAGATCTCCACAGAGAAATAAAAACTGTAAAAAAAAAAAAAAGAAGAACCTAGTAGGTATTCTGGAACTAGAAAATTAAACAGCTAATATAACAAGTTACAGAGTCATTTAAACAACAAATTAGAGATACAGAAGAGCCAGTGAACTTGAAAACCAATCAGTAGACATTATCCAGAGAGAAAAAAGATTGGAAAAAATGAGTAGAGTATCAGTGATATCTGTGGGACAGTATCACAGGTGTATCATGTAGTTGGGAGTCCAGGCGGCCGCCCAGAGAACATCAGTGCTGTACTGCGTAGATCTGGCCTGCGGTACTTCTCAACAGCATCTGAGCTGGAAAGATTTGATGTAAAAAGTCACTCAGTAACTACTGTTAAGACTTCCAGTTCAAGATGATGGCCTGAGATCATACATACTTCCTTTCCCTTCCAAAGTCCAAGTGACATGGCGGGAGAGATATAAAAATTACAATGAGCTTGAGCAAAGATAGAAAACAGGGGAAGAGTTCTATCAGTAGGTCAGCAATTTGGGGTAATTTCTGGAATACTTTATAGAAAGCTGATGGAATTGGCTGCAGAGAAATCAATCAGAATAGAACATTCTGCAGTTTAGGAGAACACTAAAGCTCTGAATAATAATGTTCCCAGCAGAGCTCTGGGGATGGGGACACTGAAACCTCCACGTCAGGGATCGTAGGGCCCCAGGGCCAGCAGCAGTCTCAGGCCACAGTGTAAGGGATTGCTGCGCTGTACCGCCCCCTCCTCTGTCGGGGCTGTCTCTGGTGTTTGCCCCCAGGCTGCTGCTGCGCTCACCTCTAAGTAAGGTGGGAATATGGTGCCAGGGACTCCCAGCACGACCTTCACACTGTGCCAGGAGTAACTGCAGCCTGCCCTGTTGTCTTAAAGAGAAGACCACCCAGAGGGAAAGGCAGCTTGGCCCGGCAGTGAAACTGATACACACACATACACCTGTTGCCTCAGCAGAAGCCACCCTTCCATCTTGTACATCCAGAGGGCCCCACCCACCCTGCAGGCTCGTGTCATCAGCAGAGCCTTTAGCCGTTTGTTCTGTTGAGAAGCATGCAGGAGTCACTGATGCTAATCATTCTTGGCAAGTAAGAAAGACCAGCCAGGACTTATTAGACATTTAACACCTTAGAAGAGCTTAAGGGAGAAACAGCAGAAAGAAGCAGCTCAACTGAATCCCCCAAAATAAAGGTAATAACTTGCCCAGCAAACCAAAGCTGACTGGTATTACGAGTAGTGACACCAGCGAGACCTCAGGTCTGGCTCGGTTGCGACCTTATCAACCACTTAGTGTCTACATAGTAATGCTCTGTGCATGCTTGCAGTTAAGTCCTGCCCTTTTCCTGCCCTCTGTAGTTCCCAAGATTGGGGCTAGGGCCTGACATCCTGATACATGGAACATAAGCGACAGTGGTGAGCAAAGGTGGCTTGAGATTAGAGAAGGAGCAGGAGGAAATAGAGGAAAGCTGTGTAATTCTGTGATGAGAAAAGCCTGGAAGGTAGAATACTTGGAAGCCTTAATGGAAAAAAGTCTTATATTTGACTATGTATAATTGAAATTTTCAATTCAGCAAATTGCCAGAAATAAATGACATTGAGAGAAATATTTATAATGCATGTCAAATATGTAAAGAGATTCTGTACATCAATAAGACTAGAATAACCCATTAGCTAAATTAAGTTTATGAATGGATAAGTCAGAAAAAGACACAAAAAGATGCTTGACTTTTAAAAAAGCAAAGAAACTCAAAACAAGACGCAGGTGTGAAAAATTCAAAAGATTGCTAAGGTGTAAGAGAGGAGAAAGGGTCCTCTCATATACTGCAGCTTTTTTGGAGTATTGATCATAATTTTTCAAGTACAACAGTAATTTAGCAATCCACTTCCAGAAACCTGCTCTTCAGAAACATTCTTACAAGTTTGCAAATGTATACATAGATGTGGATGCTTGCTGCAGAGTTGCTGGTTACCACAGAAACTTGGAAGCTACCTGTATTTTCAGAAGTCGAGATCTAGTTAATAACCCATGTGCCCAGCACATCCCTACTGTGGCTGCTTTTTCATCAGCCAAGATAAACAAGGCACAGAGAAATGTGTGCACAAAATAAGGCAAGTCGCATAGAGGATGAGCTGAGTATATTACTTCTGTAATTAAAACCATAAAAGTTTTAAATACAACATTACACTGAAATTGTAGCCAGGCATAATGGTGTTCCCTAAGAAATACCGATTTCAGTGTATTCTGTACTGTAAATTCTCTAACTTGGTGACTTCTCAAAAAAAAATTCTGTATTCTTGAGCTAGAACCTTCTAATGGATTGACTTGGATCCTGTTGATAGTTTCAAATGGTCCTTCACTTCTTCTACTTCTAGAAATGTGTCTTCAAGTAACATCTGAAAAACCGTAAAGACACAGTGTTTATAACAAAAATTGGAACCCTTCTGGCTGTTCATTAATAGGAGGTTGCTGAGACAAATCATGATATATCCAATTGATAGCCATTGATGGCCAACCAATTGATGGCCATCTATCATGGCCATCAAAATGGTGCTGCAGGTCTGTATTTATTGATAAAGGTGTCCACTATCTACTGCTTAGTGGAAGGGCTTGTGAAGCAGTATAAATAGTATAATTTCATTTTTCTTTAAAAATAATACACACATATATGGAATCTGGAAAGATATATGCCAAATATAAATGCTAGGTAATCTTATTTTTGTCACTATTTTCTGTTTTCCAGACTTGTTACTGTGAGCGTGCATTACTTTTAGAATCAAGGGGTAAAAGTTATATTCACTTTTTTGGAGGGGGATAAAAATGAGTAAAATAAAAATTAAAAAACAGAGACAGGGACTTCCCTGGCGGTCCAGTGGTTAAGACTCTGCTTCCACTGCAGGGGGGCACGGGTTTGATCCCTGGTCTGGGAACTAAGATCCTCTGCATGCCATGCGGTGCGGCCAAAAAATTAAAAAAAAAAAAAAACAAATAAAAATAGTAAATGGTTTATTTGAAACTCATGTGTGTCCTCTTCCTGCATCAGGAGTTCTGGTTTGGGAGTAAAGCTGTGGTCTGGTTGTTGGATACACCACCTGCCTTGTTCCCCTGCCCCTGAGGTGTGGAGCTTTAACTGATAGGTTCCTCTGGTCCTTTCCCTTCCTCTAAAAACTGTACGTGATGGCAGTTGGAGGTGCTTGACTAGGTGCAGGAGTCTGACTTGAGTACTCGGGTATCTGTACCCTAAGGGTTTTCTGGGATTCAGAGGGCAGGAAAGATTGGTGGAACTTTCATTACTTTATACCCCAAGGGTCGTAGGTAGATCCTGTGCCATGGTAGCTGCCCAGTGACACCCTCAGGAGTGATTGGCCTGTAACTGGAACCAGCATGGAGGCCTGGTTGATGGTTCTGGTTTTGTTGGTGATGATAGGTCTTGGTGGTGAAAAAGATTATGAACCTCATTATTAAATGGGCAGGGCAGTGCCCAGAATTGTTCAGAGCAAAGTTGGACTAATAACAATGAGAATAGAAATTGACCTGATTTCTAGAATAAAGGTAACATTGTAAAATTGAGTTATAATTTATAATTTAAAAAATGAGGTCATAGTAGTTCTTCTGTTCTTTGATGGAATTTAATGTTGCATGTGAGTTGAAGACAGTAGATGGCAGTGTCTCTCACACTTAAGGCTTTGAGGAAGGAAACTGCATTTAGAGGCCCCAGAGTTGCAGGCTAAGCTGCCCTGTGTGACTGGTCACTGGGAGAGGCGGCTGTTTGCTAAGCCTCTTCACAGCGAGAACTGGAGCATAGACGTCTTTGTTTCCAGGGAGGAAAAGCTTGTTGTCACTTTTAATGCTTTTGTAAAGTTTAAATCAAATTCCCTGGAGACGCTTGAAGTGCGCTTTATTCGGCCTGAATATGTCCACTGGCTGCCAGCTTCCCTTCTGTTTAAAAGAAGACATGCCAACAATAAATACGTAGTGCTGAGGGTAAAAGAATGTCCTTTAAGAGTAGTGATCTTGTGAATTCTGTGGCCATGAATGTAGAGGTTGGTGAGAAAAGGATAAGAACAAAATAAATGAATGAAATTTGGGATTTTATGATCAGTCTAAGATGGCCATGTGGCTTAAAATGTCACCTGGGAATCAAGGCACCAGATGTTAAAGTGGGCTGCAGCGAGATTTGCTGTCATCTGTCTCATGTAAGTTACCTAGGTAGGTCCTTTGTGACCAGAAGAAGAGGCAAAGAATTTTCAGCAGAGGAGAAATTACACATTTTTTTGTTTGCTTGTTTTAATAATAAAATATTTTTTGTACATAAATATAGTGTAAATGAAAGGTGTAACCCCTAGTGTTTTCCACACTAGAAATATTTTACCTTCTGTCCTTATTCCTTGTCTATGTCTGGTAATATCCCCAAGACCCTGATTTCATCTACATGTAGGTCATACGGAGCCAAGTTCCCTGCTGGTTCCAGAGTCATCCCTTCCTCTGGAGGTTTGGGTCAGGGTATTGGACTCACTCACTCACCTGCTTGTCCACTTTGCCCTCAGCCAAATTGGGTGGCCCGTTTGCCCGTTAAGTTTCCAGGTTTAATGAGGTCTGAAGCAGCTTGTGTAGAGACAGACTTTTAAAGTTTAATCCTTTGCATATGAAAACATCCTCTTTTCTGTCTCTAAAAGGGTAGGAACTGTACCTTTTTTCCTTTCCCTTATATCTCATGCAGCTTGTAAAAAAGTCTGATACAAAGTAGGTACTTATGAGCAGTTTGTTGAATTACTGACGAAAAGTAATTAATTAACTTTTTATTTCATAGGCCCTAACTTTTTGGAATAATTTTGGGGTGATGAATGGGAGAAAATTGACTACTAGCTACCAAAAATGGCCATTTTTTTCCACCCATGTTTTATCTCATTTTTTAATTAAAAAATTTTTTTTAATCTTTTTAAAATTTATGTATTATTATTATTATTTTGGCTGCATTGGGTCTTGATTGCTGCGTGTGGGCTTTCTCTAGCTTCAGTGAGTGGGGGCTACTCTTCATCGTGGTGCATGGGCTTCTCATTGCGGTGGCTTCTCTTGTTGTGGAGCACGGGCTCTAGGCTCACGGGCTTCAGTAGCTGCAGCACGCGGGCTCAGTAGTTGTGGCTCGTGGGCTCTAGAGCGCAGGCTCAGTAGTTGTGGCACAGGGGCTTAGTTGCTCCGCAGCTTGTGGGATCTTCCTGGACCAGGGCTCAAACCCATGTCCCCTGCATTGGCAGGCGAATTCTTAACCACTGTGCCACCAGGGAAGTCCTCATTTATTTATTTTTAAATTTTATTTATTCATTTTATTTTGGGCTGCTTTTGGGTCTTCGTTGCTGCACGCGGGCTCTCAAGTTGCAGCGAGCAGAGGCTACTCCTCATTGCAGTGCTTGGGCTTCTCATCGTGGTGGCTTCTATTGTTGCGGAGCACGGGCTCTAGGCTCGCGGGCTCCAGTAGTTGCAGCACTCGGGCTCAGTAGCTGTGAGTTGTGGGCTCTAGAGCTCAGGCTCAGTAGTTGTGGCACACGGGCTTAGTTGCTCCGCGCATGTGGGATCTTCCTGGACCAGGGATCGAACCTGTGACCCCTGCATTGGCAGGCAGATTCTTAACCACTGCACCACCAAGGAAGCCCCTCATTTATTTTTATTCAGCTTTAGAAAACATACCATTATTATATATTTATAGTAATCATTACACGTATAATTGTTATAAATATTCTAGACTTTATATTGTTACTGAAGTGAATTCATGCCTTTTAAAAATGTCAGAACACAAATGTATCAACATTGAATTAAGGTTTCAGAGGTTTCAGCAGAGCAGATTTCTCAGGAATTCGGAGGAGGAAGACGTGGAGCAGTCTCAGAAAAAGCATCAGCCTGCTCATACTTCAGGTTCTTGATTGGAAGCTAACAGCCTAAGAAGTGTTTTGGGTACATGTTGTTGCACACAGGTGTTGGCTGCGCCTGGGTTCCCTCTGCTACGTGTAAGGAGTAGGGGGAATGTTTACTCAGAAACACCAGTGTCCATGGTTTGACATCCCTGACAATAAACAGTTAAGTTCTGGCAATGGAATATTGAAACACTTGATGCTAGGTAATGACCTTAGGATTGCTTTCTCTTCTGCTTCCATTAGCTTGTGCACTTACACACTTGCTCTACTCTACAGGCCTACCTGTGCTGGGGCTGCGACCTCGGCATGTGGCTCCTGGCTCTGAGGTGTGCTCAGCCTCTGGGTGAAGAAACGCACCCCTGTTGGCAGTGGCAGCAACAAGGCTGTGTAGGGCAGAGTCGGAACACAGAAAGGACAGGGCTCTGCTGCAAGGGGGCGTCAGTGAAGTCAGAGGGTTTGTCACCAGGTGTAAGTGCCTGCTCTGGTGCTTAACCAGAGAGACAGTGATGGGTTCCTGAGCTGTCGGAGTGACCAGCCGTGGGGAGGTGCTGGGCAGCAGCACCAGCATGGCGCCCTCCCCAGGCATTTCCCCTGATGCAGGGGTTTTTGAGCAGAACCTCCAAATAGAAGGGGACTTCCTTGTACATTTCTGGATCGCAGGGGACTGGCCTTGGCTGTGTCTTCATCTTTGCAGCCCCACTCTGTCTAGATCAGCCTTTGCATATTAGTGGTGCTCATCAGATGTTCACAGTGCATGACATTGTTGGAAGGAAATTCATATTATGCGAGAAATAATTTGAGAAATTGATTTACTTAATCCTTTATTTTGTGAAAGACGCTGCGTAGAATTAAATAGCACCTCCCCCAAGTTATTAAATAATTAAGTTTGTAAACATTTTACTAATTCACCACTTTCTGGAATTTATTCCAGCATGTAAAGTAAGTGATGCTTACAAAAATACTTTAGATTAATAACCCTTTTGATTAAAATCTCCCATTTTAATTGCAGTCAGTGTTGTTTTGATTGGTTATGAGCCAACAATGTGTGTGTGTTTCTAACAATTGATTTTACTTAACTTTTTGTTTCAGAATTAAGACGCTGAGGAAGGAAGTCATCCAGAAGTTGTGATTTAAATTTGATATGTTCCTTACAAAGTAATACTAGTTTATACTTGGATTGGACATTCCTTTTTCCTTTTAAAGTTTTGTATTAAAAACAAAAAGTCTTTGGGCAGGATGACTTTCTGAATGTCATATTTAAGTACCTCCTCCCTTTATATTATTCCTTTCGAACAGATACAGTTAAAAAACTCCAGGACCAAAAACATGACATGGAAAGAGAAATCAAGACACTCCACAGGCGACTTCGGGTAAGATAAATCTTCACATTATCTCATTAGAAAGCACAGTTTTCTGAAAGTTGAGCACTTTGGTGTCGTTTACCCCACTCTCCTTCATCTGAAGCTTCAGATACTGTTACAATACTGAGCCCACTGGGCTTTGGGCAGAAAGCTACTGCCCTCACTTCAGAGTGGGACTGGTAGTAGATTCTGGTTGCAAGATTGTACTAGTAATTGATGAGTGGTAACTTCAGAAAGAGGGATTTAGGAAGTGAGTATTATATTTTGGAAAGAAAGTTTATTAGCTCTGGATTATGAAGCCTCCCAAACTAAGCTGCTTTTCTTGTGAGTTTTCTGTCTTCTGTGGATTTGATCAGCCTGCCGACGGCAGCAATGCTCTTATGCAGAGGGTCAGGGAAGCTGGACTTGTAGTTTGGGTTGTGCGTCAGTTGCTCAGGCTGCCTTGGGGTGGTGGGCACTGGGCCCAGCCAGCAGCTGTAGCTCTGGGAGAGGGGCTTCCCTGGGGAGCATGCCTGGCCACGGAGGCTGCGGGAAGCAGCAGGCTGTACAGGTCCTCAGCTCCTCTCTTTGTGTGATTTTTTGTCTGCCTACATTAAATTCAGTGTTTTTCTTCTGGCTTCCTCTTCCTTTTCCTTTACTTTTGATTTTTTTTTTCCTGTTAGTTTTTGGTGTCAGGATATTTATAGTTTTTCCCTGTAAAATCTTTCAGTATGGTTCACACACCATTTATCTACCTTCTAGAGCTTTTCAGAGATACATTTTGGATGCTGTGTTTGTTTTCGTAAGACTAACTTTGATACCTGCCATGAGGAAGGGAGGCTTGACATTATCATTGTTAATAGTGAGCACCCTGAGTGCCTGATGCCTCAGTAGGCAGATCAACTGGAAACTCTTTTCCTCACTAAGAACACGTTCACCAAAAATAATTACGTTTTCTGTTATAAATAGGTAATAGCAATTCTCTGGGATTTAAAAGAAATTAGTCATCATTTGAGATAGTGCATTACAGCAATCTAATCATAAACACATTTTATTGCTTTAAAATAAGTTTTTACTGCTCTCTTTTGGAAATAAAAGTTTAGTTTTTTAATGTAGGAAGAATCAGCAGAATGGCGGCAGTTTCAGGCTGATCTCCAGACGGCGGTGGTCATCGCAAATGACATTAAATCTGAAGCCCAAGAGGAGATTGGTGATCTGAAGCGCCGATTACATGAGGCTCAAGAAAAAAATGAGAAACTCACAAAAGAATTGGAGGAAATAAAGTCACGCAAGTATGTTTTGAGAAACCAGCTCTGTACTTATGTTTCAGTAGGGAGCACTTGAGTCACGGTTCTGTGATGTGGTTTTATGGAAAGAACATAGGCTTAACACTGGTGTGATTGAGTTTGGGTCCAGTGGAAGTTACTCACCTTTTCTGGCCTCACTCTGTGACCCCTGTAAAGTAGTGTGGTCTCTGTGGCCTTTCAGAGCTGTTGTCAGTGTCCATAGTCAACAACTCTAGAGGGGTTGGAGTGGCCGCTGGCATGTGGTCCATTGTGGTTCCCGCCAGTCCTCTGTCCTCCGTCCCAGCCCGTTGCTATTCTTTGGGTTGTACTCCTCCCGGAAGACGTGGACCCTGGAGGCAGACAGACTCGGTCCCGTGCAGCTCTGCCTCTGCTGGCTGTGAGGGCTCGCTCAGGCCCTTAGTTTGCTTGTCTCTGCAGTGGACACAGTCCTGCTTGTGTCACAGAGTTGTTGTAGGGCTGAAGTGAGACACCCCTGGATGGCGCTCAGGGCCACGGCCAATGTCCATTAGCAGGTATTTTAGAGACCCGAGTGAAGAATGCAGGCTGATTTCTCTCCACCGCTTGCTTGAGGAGTTGTCTTATGCTTAATACACACAGGTATTTTCCCATTTAACATACAGCTCTTTGGAAACCCGTGAAAAGTCTCAGATGATGTGCTCTGAGTTCCTAGTGAGATTCTATCTGTGAGCAGAGGAGAGTGGTTTTTGAGATTTTTATTAAGTATCAGTAGAGTTTGAGGTTATTGTGAAGAATTTGATTATCCATTACTTTGAACAATTCTTAAGCAGCCCTAGGTAAAAAATTTAGAAAAATATTTAACAGGCCAACTTGGAAAAGCTGTCTTATTTTATTGTTGCCTAGGTCTAGTGGATGCCCAGTGGGAAGTATTGTTAAACCATTTTTCTTTGGCTTCTTTAATAAGCAGAACACGGAGGAATGAGTTGGAAGATTATTATTTCTCCACTAGTACATTACCCTTCCTCCTTTGTACCACTGAATAAATAGAAATGCTCCATTTGAAAGGTAGCCCAAGTGACTGAAATTCTACTCTGAGAGACTTGTTCCACTGGCTCCCGAGAGCCTGTCAGTGTTTGAGACACATACTTAAAGGATGTGCCCCCGAGAGAAGTAGCATTGTGTAGAGCAGCAGTTCTCAGAGTGAGGTCTGCAGACCCAGGGGTCCCCAGGGCCCTTTCAGGGGCTCTCCGAGGTCAAACTGTTTTCATAATAATGCTGATGTGCTGTTTGCCCTCTTCACTGTGTTGACTTTTTGCACAGATGGTGGACAGCAATTGATGGATCAAGGCCTTTGCACCAGATCGTACTTGTGGTCATTGTGCTCTTCCCCACGAGCCACTCGCATTTTCAAAATGCAGGTTCCCTTACAGATGTCCTTGGTGAAGCAGTAAATTAGTAACGTCACTCTGTCTTGGTCCTTGAGTATATTCTTTTTTTTTTTTTAATATTTCTTTTTGATGTGGATCAATTTTTTTCTAAAGTCTTTATCAAATTTGTTACAATATTGCTTCTGTTTTATGTTTTGGTTTTTTGGCCGTGAGGCATATGGGATCTTAGCTCCCTGACCAGGGATTGAACCCGCAGCCCCTGCATTGGAGGGCGAAGTCTTAACCACTGGACTGCCAGGGAAGTCCCCTATTGTATTCTTTTTTTTTTTTTTTGGCTGTGTTGGGTCTTTGTTGCTGCGCACGGGCTTTCCTCTGGTTGTGGCGAGCGGGGGCTACTCTTCATTGCGGTGCGCGGGCTTCTCATTGCAGTGGCTTCTCTTGTTGCAGAGCACGGGGCTGTAGGCGCGCGGGCTTCAGTAGTTGTGGCACGCGGGCTCTAGAGCGCAGGCTCAGTAGTTGTGGCGCACGGGCTTCATTGCTCCGCGACGTGTAGGATCTTCCTGGACCAGGGCTCAAACCCGTGTCCCCTGCCTTGGCAGGCGGATTCTTAACCACTGCGCCACCAGGGAAGCTCCCCCTATTGTATTCTTTTTAAGGTCCTATGAGATGGGTGGGAAGTTGCCTAAGGAGCTGCTGCTGCATCTGCAGCTGTGTGCCCAGGTGTGCGGCAGTCTGGAAGAGAGCACTGTGTGTCACTGTAGTTTGTGCTGTTTTCCTTTTTCATGGAGTGAAGATTTTTACTTGAGAATGACTGACACAAGCTATTGGTATTCAGACTTTAGTGTTTGGTGGATATTTCTTGAAAATGATTAAGGGAGCCTGTCACTTCAAGGAAAGCAACTAACAGTGTTTGGTACCAATGATAAAACATGGGCTTTTAAGTGAATGTTAGGATTTTGGAAGACTTGTATCTGCCATTGCAAGTTCAGCAGCTTCCCATAAAGAGTTTCCTGATGAGATCCCTAGTGATATTAATGAGATTTTTAAAGAATGAATTGTTTAATGACAGGCATCGACACTTGGAAAATCTGTGTAACTCTGTGAACCAGTATTTTCCGTATGACCAGGGCATGATGTCACCCAATCCTGTGTGGGTAAAGGATCCATATGCGTTAAAAGTGCAAGGTGGACAGAGTAGGAAAATTTCATTCATTCATATGGTTTCAGATTCCACATTTTAACTAACTTATAAGTTACTACCACTTACTGTGTTTTAATGTTTATCAAAGAAGAATAGCCATAGTTATCTGTTTTAATATCATTAAAATATACTTCCCTGGACTTCCTTGGTGGCGCGGTGGTTAGGAATCCACCTGCTGATGCAGGAGACACGGGTTTGATCCTTGGTCCAGGAAGATCCCACATGCCGCGGAGCAACTAAGCCCGTGCGCCACAACTGCTGAGCCTGTGCTCTAGAGCCTGTGAGCCACACCTAATGAAGCCCGTGTGCCTAGAGCCTGTGCTCTACAACAAGAGAAGCCACTGCAATGAGAAGCATCGCACCACAATGAAGAGTAGCCCCTGCTTGCCGCAACTAGAGAAAGCCCACGTGCAGCAACAAAGACCCAGTGCAGCCAAAAAAATAAATCAATAAAATAAATTTATTAAAAGAAAAAAAATATATATATATATAATTCCCTTTTCCAACTACACATCTGTGTGAGGCCTGCTTTTTTTCATGTCACAATAGATTGAATACAGAAGAAATGAGAATCTGACAGTCTTCTATTAAGCCAAACATTAAAGAGATGTACAGAAATGTTAAAACGCTGCTATTTTAAGGACTTCCCTGCTGGCCCAGTGGCTAAGACTCCACGCTCCCAATGCAGGGGGCCTAGGTTCGATCCCTGGTCAGGGAACTAGATCCCACATGCCGCAACTAAGACCCAGTGCAGCCAAATAAGTAAATAAATTTTTTTTAAAAAAATTTTAAAAATAAAAACATTGCTATTCTTCTTATTAATTTTTTTGTTTTGGAAAACAGTTGTTTTTCATAAAAATATGTTAATTATGTTAATAAGCCCTGAGTTTATTTATATTTTTAGATGAGTTAAATATTTAAAATATTTAATATGGTAAACGTCAATCTCTGTAACCCACATAAACAAAAGCTCTTTGGGGTCCTCAATAGTTTTTAAGAGTGGAAAAGGGCTCTAAGACCAAAAAGTTGGATAACGGCTATCGTACATTCTTTATTAAAACTTCCAAGCATGAGGCATTTTGGCAAATAAAAACTCTGTCATAAGAGCCAAATGGCCACCAAAGACTAATTTTCCTAAGGACTGGCTTAATTTTTGTACAGTATGAACTGGCTTGTAGTTATATGACACATGCAAACTCTGCAGCTGAAATCTCTTTCCAGATGTAAACTTTAGTGTTTGCTTAGTGAATGAGAGCTTTTTAGAAATGAAGTGGAATTGATTTTTTTAGTTGACTCACACTGAACATGTAGGAGATTCATGTTACCAATATGGGTCCAGGCTTTCCCCCCTCTCCTTGTGTAGAAATTCTATTTGGTGACTATACCATTTTTTAAAAAAATTTAAGAGTATGGGCTTTGATTTCATTTCTTTGTATTTCCATGCCTGTGCATGGCATGTTAGATAGAGCAGGTATCAATTGTCTGCATGTGCTGTGAATTCCCAGACTCACTCTCCTGGGAAGGGCCTTCTCCACAGCACAGAACCTTACAGTCCCCAGTTCTGAGCCCACCTCCCATTTTACTGCTAATTGATTACTGATGTTCTCACCTTACACTTACACAAATGAAAATGGAAACTAATGGTTACTTAACCTAGTTAGGATAACCTGATATAAAAATTTTAGTATCATTTCCTGGAATTCACCAAGCAGATAAGAATATTAGACCAGGTAATTTACTCAGCTCAACTGATACTATTTTCTTGTTTTTAACTGATACTTTTTAATACTTCTCAGTTGAGAAGGGGAAATGTGTATTTTCTAGTATGTATACAGAAATGCCCTGATTTCAGTATTGTTTTCAGGCAAGAGGAGGAGCGTGGCCGGGTGTATAACTACATGAATGCTGTTGAGAGAGACTTGGCAGCCCTGAGGCAGGGGATGGGGCTGAGTAGAAGGTCCTCGACTTCCTCCGAGCCGACCCCTACGGTGAAAACCCTCATAAAGTCGTTCGACAGTGCGTCTCAAGGTAACACCAGTCGTGCCCTAGCGGGCGGTCGTGTTCATGTACCACATGTTCTCTGTTCTAGTTGATGTTCTTTACCATCTTACTCTGAGTCTCATCACATTTCATATGATGTTAGTGAGTTAGTCTTCCTGCAAGGTGGATTTTAACAGGAGATTTGGGATCTGTTCAGCCTCAGAGATCTCGGAGTCAGACTTGGGCCTTACCCCATGCATGTGTGTCTTCTCCATGCCTGAGAACTTCCAGATGTGGGACTTCAGCCCTCTCCCTTGCTCTGAACTCCTCAGGCCCAGTGTATTCAGATGCTACTTGACACTGACACCCAGGTGTCTCCCAGACATCTTCTCACGTCCGAAACCAGATCTTGTCCCTTAACTTCCATCTTTCCCCATGTGAATGGCAGCACCATTCCACCCAGTCACGTAAGCCAGAAATCTCGGAATCTTCCCTCTTCCTTCAATCCTCCTTCCTTACCTTGACATTGACCCATTAGCAAGGCCTCTTGGTCTGGCCTCCCGCACCCACACCTGCTCTGCTCTCCATCACTGGGGGCACACCAGCCACTGCTCATTCAGTGGCCTCCTCTTCGTTTTTTAATTTAATTTTTTTTTTTCTGGCTGCGCCATGAGGCTTGCAGGATCTTAGTTCCCTAACCAGGGATCGAATCCGGGCCCCAGCAGCAAAGGTGCTGAGTCCTAATCACTGGACTGCTAGGGAATTCCCAGGATCCTACTTTTGAACAATTCAGTCTAGAGAGGGAGACTGACATGTGAGCAGACAATTACACACATTTAATTGCACTAAATGAAATACGTGTGAAAATCCGTGTGGAGGGAAGTGACAAGCTCCTTAGGAGGAGGTGAGGAAAGATGAGCAGAGCCCGGCATTCCTTCATTTAGTATGCCGTGAACTGCACGCCAGACTTCTCATCTGATGCAGTTGCAGAAACACTCATCCTGGGGCTTTTGTACTTTGATTTCCTTGGTTTATGGAGCACTTAACCGTGTAATTAAATAGCAAAAGTGAAATGACTGGCATAGTCAGGGTTGGAAATAAACACAAATAGTCTCAGGAACAGACAGTCCGCCTGACGGCAGGACGGCTGCAGGGAGCAGCCGTGAGTGTTGAGGAGGTGAGGCGTCTCCCGTTCCCAGGGGAACCACGAGCGCTGGTTCATGAGGTGAACCCTTAAGGGGAGAGCAGTTATGAAAGCTTGCACTGCACCTTGTCGTGTTCATTATTTACTTGTGTGTGTGTTTGTTTTTCTAGTCCCCAGCCCTGCTACAGCTGCAATTTCTCGAACGCCTCTGAGTCCAAGTCCCATGAAAACACCCCCTGCGGCAGCCGTCTCCCCCATGCAGGTAAGTGCCTGTGACCATGGAGGCTCTGGGGGTCCCAGCTTCTGAAAGCTTGTCCTCTTCAAAGTCACCTACACTATGGCACGGGGGGCAAATGGCTGCCTCTTGAGGGATACAGTTGTGATTGTTTTCCTAGGATGCTGTGAAATTTCCTAGTTAAGATAAATTATGTTAATGTCAAGTATGTTATTCTTCTAAAATTCACTAATAATAGTGATAGCTAACAACTACTGAACACTTATTATACGTTCTACGCTGTTCCCAATGCTTTATAATGTTAACTCATTTAATTCTCATGACACCTCTATTGGCTATTAGGTATTATTCTTTTTTTTTTTTTTTTTTTGCGGTACGTGGGCCTCTCACTGTTGTGGCCTCTCCCTTTGCGGGGCACAGGCTCCGGACATGCAGGCTTAGCGGCCATGGCTCATGGGCCCAGCCGCTCCACGGCACGTGGGATCTTCCCAGACCGGGGCACCAACCCGTGTCCCCTGAATCAGCAGGCGAACTGTCAACCACTGTGCCACCAGGGAAGCCCTATTAGGTATTATTCTTATCCCTAGTTTTCATATCTGGAAACTGAGGCCCAGAAGGGCTAAGCAGCTTGCTGAGGGTCATACAATGAAGTGTTCAAGCTGGAATTTGAGCCTGGGCGGCATGACTTCAGACACGGTGTTTTTAACCCCTACACTAAGATAACTTTCTAAGTAGAATATACAGTCAACTCTCGAACAACGGGGGGTTAGGGGCACTGACCCTCTGCATAGGTAGAAATCCATGTATAATGAATGTATGGTTGGCCCTCCGTGTCTGCACTTCCACGTCTGCGGATTCCCAGCTGCAAGTTGTGTAGTACCTGGAGTATTTACTATTGAAAAAACACACATGTAGGTTGACCTGCACCGTTCAAACCCGTGTTGTTTAAGGGTCAGCTGTATAGTTGGCATGTCTCAGCCCCTGCTGCACTGCAGATCACCCAAAACTTAGTGGCTTAAAACAGCAATTTTACTATTTTTCTCATTTCTCTGGCTTTGCCTGGGCTCACCCCTGCAGCTGCACTCAGCTGGAGGGTGGGCTGGGCTTGGGCTCAGCAGGGTGGCTGGGCCACCCTCTCCACGTGGTCTTCCTCTCAGGCTCCTTCATGGCCTGGTGTCTCAGGCTCCAAGAGACTAGAAGCAGGAGTTAGCAAATCCCTTTAAGACCTGGCTGGGAACCTGGACTGTGTCACTTCCATCCCATTATTTTGGTCTAAGCAAGTTGTAGGCCAGCCCAGATTCAGAGTCAGGGTGGGAGGGGTCTGCACAGGCATGAATCCAGAGCAGTGTGGCTCTTTCTGGGCCACTTTGTAGCAGGCTGGCCCAAGGGCATTGCTGACGCATCACGAACAAGTGTCACAGGTGCCCTTCTTGCCGCTGTGGGAGTGCAGACCAGAAGCAGGGCAGGTGGCGTGACTGTCGAGCTCAGGAGGCCCTCTCACTATGCCCTTGCTGTGAGCCACTTTGGGGACAGTAGCTGAGGTGAAGTTTCTCCACGTAGGTGAGAGTAGCCTAAAACCCAGTCCCCTGTGATCTAGGGTAGCCTTGGCTGCACCTCTTCCCTAAAAGATTGGATTTGAGAACATTTTATCTGAGCGGAGACTTTTGTAGGTGTTAACTACTGGCTGTGTATTTTGTGAGTGAACTTTTTAACCTTTTCGCTTGAAAAGTTTAGGGTAGAAGTGCTCTCCCTCTGCGTTTGTAATGTTACAAGTTGTGGCTTTGCATTTACGTTTATGTAGAAGATGTTATACTCTTTTTGTTTTTGTTTTTGTTTTTTGTTTTTTGTGGTACGCGGGCCTCTCACTGTTGTGGCCTCTCCCGTTGCGGAGCACAGGCTCCAGATGCGCAGGCGCAGTGGCCATGGCTCACGGGCCCAGCCGCTCCGCGGCATGCGGGATCTTCCCAGACCGGGGCACGAACCCATGTCCCCTGCATCGGCAGGCGGACTCTCAACCACTGCGCCACCAGGGAAGCCCGAAGATGTTATACTCTTAATTTGAAAGGAAAGCAAAGGGAATTCCATATTCTGTCTATAATGAGCTTTTTATATACTCGATTAATCAAACTTTCTAGAGACATGAAGAGGGACTTCCCTGCTGGCGCAGTGGTTAGAATCCACCTGCCAATGCAGGGGACGCAGGTTCAATGCCTGGTCTGGAAAGATCCTGCATGCCAGGGAGCACCTAAGCCCGTGAGCCACAACTACTGAGCCCATGTGCCACAAGTACTGAAGCCCACGCACCTAGAGCCCATACTCCTCAACATGAGAAGCCACCACAGTGAGAAGCCCATGCACCGCAACGAAGAGTAGCCCCTGCTCGACGCAGCTAGAGAAAGCCCACACACAGCAATGAAGACCCAACGCAGCCAAATTAATTAATTTAAAAAAAATAGGGACTTCCCCAGTGGTGCAGTGGATAAGGCTCCACGCTCCCAGTGCAGGGGTCCCGGGTTCAATCCCTGGTCAGGGAACTAGATACCACATGCATGTTGCAACTAAGGAGCCTGCCTGCCACAACTAAGACCCGGCACAACCAAATAAATAAATATTTAATAAAAGAAAGAAAAACAGAATCAAAAATAACATTAAAAAAAAAAAAGTTGGGGCTTCCCTGGTGGCGCAGTGGTTGAGAGTCCGCCTGCCGATGCAGGGGACACGGGTTCATGCCCCAGTCCGGGAAGATCCCACATGCCACGGAGAGGCTGGGCCCATGAGCTATGGCCGCTGAGCCTGCGCATCCGGAGCCTGTGCTCCGCAACCGGAGAGGCCACAACAGTGAGAGGCCCGCGTACCGCAAAAAAAAAGTTGAAGATATAAATGAAAGCAGATGAGGGTGCAAGATTTAAGGTGAAGTTTCTCTAAATAGTGTTTGTTAGTTGAAATTTAATGTTCATGGCGTCACTCTGTAAACTTTTGTAAAGATAAGAGGTAAAAAATGTCATCTCTCTAACTTGGAAAAAAAACTAGTAATTATAAGCCACATTCAATAGCTTTTTAGTACTTGATTAGTTAGCACAGTGCTTCTCAAACCTGATTGTGCACAAAAGTTCACGTAGAATTTTTTTTTTTTTTTTTTGTGGTACGCGGGCCTCTCACTCTTGTGGCCTCTCCCGTTGCGGAGCACAGGCTCTGGACGCGCAGGCCCAGCGGCCATGGCTCACGGGCCCAGCCGCTCCGCGGCATGTGGGATCTTCCCGGACCGGGGCACGAACCCGTGTCCCCTGCATCGGCAGGCGGACTCTCAACCACTGTGCCACCAGGGAAGCCCCCACGTGGAATTTTTAAACACGTAGATTCCCAGGCCTCATCCCAGTGAACAAGAATCCCTGGGGAATGGGGCCTAAGATTAGGATTGTTAGTTTTTCAAAACTCCCTGAGTGGGAATTCCACTTCTGGCTGTGAGGGAGTCAAGGGCTGGATTATTCTGCCACCACAGACAGCTAGAAGGCTGGACAAAATGTAGGAAGCAGTTACATTCATACGTGGTAGGACAGGTGGTGCAGGACTGAAATCTTTGGAGAAAAGTTAAGAAAGCCGAGTCTTACTGTGGCCCACGCTTTTCCAGATGGTGAGCAGGGAGGATGAACCCACACGGAGCAGGAAAGGGAATGCCAGCTGGATCCGAGGAGACACAGATCAATGTACAGGGAGAACAAGGGCTGGGATTTGGGGGCAGGGTGCCTGGGAGGAGAGAGCCACGCAGGAAAGGTATAGAGCTCTGCATAGGCCTCCCTTTGAGTCCTTGCTGAGTGCCAGTCTGCACACGCATAGACATGGGTTGAATCCCACAAGGCTGGACAAGAACGATTCTTCAGGAAAGATCAGTTACCAGGAATCTGGCAGATAGATGCTTCCCATAGTTTACACAGAGCAGGGATCATTTGAGTTCCTACTGACCACCGTGGAAAAACCTCTCTGAATACTTGGAGCATTCATTAGAGACCTCAGTGGCCACTCTGTGAAGTGGAACTAAATAGCCCTAGAGTAAACACTATTCTAGATCTTCCCTAAATGACCTTAAAAATGACCTCAAAAGATCAAGGAGATCCATTAGTAACGGGATAGGCAGTCTCTGCACTGCTTACCAGTGATCCATGCCTCCTGCTGCTGTGCTCTTGTGTCAGCTGCTCCTTCTGAGGATTGGCTGGGCTTCGTGACTTGCTTCTCATGAACAGAATGTGGCAGAAGTGATGAGCTGTCCCTTACAAGATAAGGTGGTGAGAAAACTCACTTCTGTCTGGAGGATTCCTCTTGCTATCTCCTAGATTCAGTCAGTCCAGTGAACAATTGGAAATTGAAATACTTAGCGATACATTGAATAAAATATTGTGCAAGACCTTGTAGTGAAAACTATAAAATAATGCTGAGAGAAGTTAAAGGCGTAATAAATGGGAAGATACATCATGTTCATGCGTTGGAAGACTCAGTCGTGTTAGGATCTTGCAGTTCTCCCTCACGTCGAGCTGTAGATTCAACTCATCCAACTTACAATCCCAGCATGCTGTTTTGTAGAAATTGATAGTATAATGTAAAATTTATGTGGAAATTTAAAAGACCCTGAATATCCAAAGTATCTGGGGGGGGGGGGGAAAGGAACAAATTTGGAGGACTTCCACTACTTGATGTTAGTTAGCACTTAGAGTAATCAAGACAGTGTGGTTCTGACATAAGTTTAGATCAGTAGAATAGATAGAGAATCCAGAAGTAGGTCAGCTGACTTTCAACAAAGGTGCCAGGGTAATTCAGTGGGAGAGGGATAATCTTTTCAACGGGATTCCAGAACAACTAGATATCCATATGGGAAAAAAAGAAAAAAAAAAACACCTTTACCTCACGGCATTCATAAAAATTGAAATTGACTATAGACTTACATGTAAAAGCTAAAACTACAGAACTTCTATGTGAAAACATTAGAGAAAGTCTTCATGACCTTCGACAAGGCAAAGATTTACTTAAGACACACAAAAAAATGAACTATAAAAGAAAATTAATAGCTTGGGCATCAAAATTTAAAACTTCTCTGATATTAAGAACATGACAGACAAGACTGGGGAGAATATATTTGCAATTCATTTATCTGTCAAAATCTTGTATTCAGAGAAGACTCGTTTGTCATCTTGGTTCAAGACAACCCAATAAATAATGGACAAAAGAGTTGAAATGTCCCTTCCCAAGAGAAGATACACAAATGGCCAATAAACACATGAGAAGTTGCTCAACATCATAGTCATCAGGGAAATGCAAGTTAAATCCATCATATCTCAGTACGCACCTTCGGGATGGCTAAAATGAAGACTGCCAGTATCAAGTGTTGGTGAGGGTGTGGGGAGGCTGGCCGTCTCACACATTGCTGCTGGGACTATGGAATGAGTAGTCAGAATTCAGCTGGATAAAAAAGGGCTGGGAGAGCTGAGGAAAGAAGCATGAGAACAAGCCCAGAGCTGGTGAACAGCGTGTCCGTGTGGGCGGGAGTGAGTAGTTGGTGGTGTTGGGGCATCACACAGAGGTGGCGGGAGGTGGCTCAGGAGAGCCGAGAGGGTTCAAGTATTTGGTAGGTATGTGTATGTATGAGACCGGAGGGGAGGAGGCCGGTGACCAAGCTGGTGCTGAGTTAAGGTGCCAGGTTGTGCCCGGCAGCAGTGTTGGAGACTTAGTGAGGAGGTGACAGAGTGAGATCCATTTGGTACTGGGACACGAATGGCCAATCCAAGTACTAAAGGAGCACATCCGGATTTTGCTGATGGCGAGTGAGGGGCATTTGGGATCTTTCTGTGTCCATTTAAAAATAGTATACTGTATACTGATCACATTATATGCCTCTGGGAGTGTGTGTGTTTTTTTCAGTCTTACTGTAACAGTGTGGAAGGAATTATGCAAATTTGTAACTAAATATTTACTCTCTGCAACATTTACTCTGTGAAACCCAACTCTAATTTAACCTAATTTGGACACTGTTTGTCTTATGATTTCAGAGACATTCCATAAGTGGACCAATCTCTACATCCAAACCCCTGACAGCCCTGTCAGATAAGAGACCAAACTACGGGGAAATTCCTGTTCAAGGTACATCTCGTGTGCAGTATTTCACTTTTGTTGTTAATTTTTTTATTCATCTGACTTTTGGGGCTAACTAACTTGTTTTTCTTTTGTTCTTGACATTATTTCTACCAGTCTGATATACATCTTTATCACAGGTTTACTAATAACACGTCTTAACTACAGATGAGGAGACTGGTTGTTAATAGATGCATCTTGGAAGATGACTCTCATAGTGTCATGAGGATGACAGGGAGTCCACACTGTTGCCAGGCCCTGTTTTTACAGTTCTTCGTGGGGCATGTATAGTTATCCCCATTTTATAGATGCGAAAAATGAGGCTTCAAACAGTTAAATAACTCATAAACACAGGTTGACATTTAAGTTAAGGAACAGTAGACCCGGACAGCCTGGCTCCAGAGCCCATTCCTTTGGTCTTTGTGCTCTGCGTCACTTGTGAAAGGAAAGTGAGCCTCTGAAAGCTGGGGTTCAGTGAGTGCCATTTCCACGCGGCTCTTTATGGCGGCCCCTGCACCCGAGCCCAAGGCTTCTGCCTTTTGAGGTCAGGGGTCCTCCTCCTCCCCCACTGCCTCCCTATGTGTGGTGCTGAAGTGCTTTGGAAAAACGGTTTTGGGTGTTGGACCAGGTGCTGGGAAAGGCACACTTGGTTGGGGTGGGTGTGGAGACACCCGGCAGGTGTGACACCTTCCGGAGCCCAGGCCCCTCCTGGCTGGGCAGGCTGGGCCCCTCCTGCGCTCCTGGTGTGGGAGTTGGGCTCTGGGGCTGAGACTGTGCAGTTTGGACGGGTGTGGGGGAGAGAGAAGCAGAGGATTGGCTCTGTGGGCTCCGGCGGGGTGCCAGGCATGCGGTTCAGTGGGCAGTTTGTGTACAAGGGGGACGGTGGAGCCCAGGACAGTGCTGTTGCCACTGCCCCTGCAGACTTGCCTTCCATCCCGGCTTCAGCTTCTGGTTCCTGTGTTAGCTGTGGCCTGAGCTCTTTTCTCCCCTCGGAAGGTGCTCCTGCTAAGGGAACAAGTGTGGATGGTTTAAAGTCTCCCTTTACATCTGTGCCGAGTTGCCGCCCTGGCCCCCAGATGGATCCGGGGATTGTGTGTGTGGTCATGGGTCCTGCTGCTGACCTCTTGGATGCTATTTCCTTGTGTAAGTCGGGGTCATCGTGAACATCTAGCTCAGGGCCTTGGCTCCCTCTCCCAAGGCTCTCTTACCCCTGTGGTCAGCTTTGTACCCTCTCCTGTCCACCCGAGCTGCTGTGGCCCACGGTGTTAGTGGCTGTGGGCAGCATCTGGCCGTGTTGAGCCTGCCCATCCCTGGATGTTCTTTCTGGTGTCCTTCACGCCCACTCTGCATCTCCTCCTCCGTCTCCTGTGCTCGGTCCTCCTGCCTGGCCTGTGAGGGGTGCTGTGCCCGGGGCCTCTCTCTCCTGTCTCTACTCACTCTGTTACTATGTCCGAAGGGGGCTTCTCCCCTTTCAAGGCTACCTTCCCCACTCATCTTGATTGGCCGACAGCAGCACAAGGTTTACTGGGGAAACCTTGCCAGCACCAGTGGTGTTTCTCAAACTTAACCTGTTGATATGATTTACCTGAGTCACTTGGTAAAATGTGGAATCCTGGGCCTCGTCTCAGATCTGCTGACATGGACTCTCCAGGAAGGGAGCTTGGAAACTTCATTTTCACAAGCACCCCAAGTGATTCTTAGGAAGGGACAAGTTTGGGAAACTGGGCAGAGATTACCATTTAGTTTTGCTCTTACCCTGGCTTTGTGGGTGGAAAGTGGGTGTGGAAGGTCTGTGGGCCAAGGTTATTGAAGACACAGACAAAATGTGTTAGGTGTCTCTGAGGCTCTGCCGAATTAAACCTCTTTTTGGCTCTCTTCTTTTTATTACTGGTAATGGTCATATGATAACACCATTGGGCACATTGTGTGTGCAGTCTGCCTGCAAGTGCCAGCCACATTCTCCACTTCTGTCTGTTCTGGTGCCTTAACTGGGCTTAGTTGAAACTGCAAATACAAGAGAGAGGGAAATACACTTGGGTGAATTTGTATCTGAGAATTTGTTGATAGTGTAACCTTTTATCTTAAACAGTCACTAGGGAAAGAAACCACTTACAAAACTAAGAACAACCAAATGATTCTAGGTCATAAAAAGCCACCGTGGTTCTCCATGCTGGTTAAGAGAGTAGTTCTGAGCTCTGCTGGAGGTGCTTTTCTCCCCTGATTGTCTCTTCTGTCCTGGCCGAAGTCACACAACACAGCCTGTGATTTTCAGGTTGAAAATTTCAATGGCTTCATTCCTGAAAACTTGAAAAGTGCTGCCCCTTGTTCTACTTAAATTGGATAATTTGTTGGTTTTTCCAGTTAAGTATTTTATAAAAGGTGTGGTTTTTTTCTGTTTTTCATCATGCTTGTATGTCAGTTGCAGGAAAATGTTTTAGACCAGAGATCTTATTATAAATGGACTAATCAAATGCTCTTTTGTTGGTATTGTTGGCAGTTGAATTTAGTGGTCTGGGTCATGACAGGTGAATCTTTGTAGATAGGATGTGAGTTGGTGTTTGTAGCCTAAGCAGGTACATGGATACAGGCAGTTGGGAGGGTCTTCACTGTCCCCACTGTCCCCTTGCACAGTGATCTTAGAAGGCCCAGTGCAAGCAGAGACCTCGGCTGGGCGATGCAGATGGTTAGGGAGCCTGGGGTTGCCCAACGTCAGTGGGACCTGAGTGTCGTGTTGGTGTTATCAGCTCAGATGTACAGGGATCCGAGAAAGCTGATTAGTCCAAGGATAGTCATGTTCTGTAAAGAGATTCTTGTTGTGATCATCTGTCTAAATTGTGTTGAGGATAGAGATGTAAACCTTTTTAAAAATTCAGTATTTTGAAAAAATTGATTTATGGTGAAGGTACATGTAATAAATGTGATACAAAGTTAGGAGGTTTTACTAGAAAGCCAAATCTTTGTTTTAAATTAAAATAAAAAGAACCTTTTATTAAAAAGTTTCACAGCAATTTGCATTCTCCAAAGGGTAGATCTAAGTCAGATTCTGGCCCAGCCCTAGATCCAGCCCTAGCTGGGGAATTTCGAGCAGAAATTCAGATAGAAATCCTACCCTCCTGTATTCATAGCCTAATGGGTATCTGTTCACTTCCGAAGGTCTTTCCTTCCCTGTAGTTCTTAGTATTTGTCTTGATAAACCAAACCGTCTAGGCTCCCATATTTTCTCCATATTATTATGTAAAATTTCAAGCATACAGAAAAGTGGAAAGAAGTCACATATCCGCATCTCACTACCTCGATTCTGTGGCACTTTGCTATATTCGCTTTATCACATATTTATCCATCCTTCTATCTTTCCTTCAGTTCATCTTTTTTAAATGCGTTTCAAGGTAAGTTACAGTCAGTACCTTGTTGCAATAAGCATGCATTGCACTGTTTGTTTAAGGTGTTCTCTCTGTCTCTCAACTCTTTGTTTTGAGATAAGTTTAGACTTGCAGAAGAGTTACAAAAGTATTAGACTTCTCTTAAATCCTTCACGCAGGGACTTCCCTGGCGGTCCAGTGGTTAAGACTCCACACTTCCATTGCATGGGGCACAGGTTCAATCCCTGGTCAGGGAACTAAGATCCCACAAGCCACAAGGCCAAAAAAAAAAAACATACTTCACCCAGCTTCCCTTTTGTGGACAACCTACATAACCATAGAACAGTTATCAAAAGTAGGAAAGCAATATCGTGGAAATGTTATTAACTGAAGTGCAGTCTCTGGATCTCACCGACTGTTCCACTGCTGTCCCTTTTCTGTTCCAGGATCAAACGCAGGACCCCAGTTTGCACTGAGTTGTCTTACCTCCTTGAGTCTCCACCCTTTTGCAGCAGCTTGTCCCTCTTCCTGTCTTTTAGAACCTTGACACTTTAAAGAGTACTGGTCAGTTATTTTTTAAAATGTCTCTCACGATGGGCTTGTCTGATGTTTTCTCCTGCTTAGGCTGAGGTTACGTACTGCTGGGAAGGGCAGCACAAGGTGATGTGCCCGTCTACGTGCATCACGTCAGGGGCACGTGATGTTGATGTGTCCTGTTACTGGTGACGTGACCTGGATCACTTGGTTGAAGTGGTTGTCTGCTAGTGAATAATAAATATCCTATTCCTGCTTAAACTTCCTCTCACTGATTTTAGCATCTGTTTGTGCATTTTGCCTGCGGCAGTTAGTACTGTGCTCTAGTGGTGATTTTCTATTTCCTCATTCTTCCTGTAAGGAATCATTTGTGTTATATTATTATACTTATTGTTGTATTTATAGCCCTTATTTGTATTAGTATGGACTCGTGGATGTTTATTTTATTCTTTGGGTTAGTCTATTACTATTATTTATTTTGCTGCTCATGTTACTCCAACTTTGACCATTGGGAGCTCTTTTCATCCCCCACCCCACCAAAGTGCCAAAGCACTTTCTTACTTTGGGGCACCACAGATGATCCAGGCTTGTTTTTTCCCCTGCACCAGCTATGGAATCAGTAGTATTTAGAAAACGAGATCTGGGTGCGAGGCGTACCCATTACTACTGAGGTTTCACCTCCTCCAGCTCCTCTCTGGACAGAGCCAGGAAGACTGTATGTATGTGTACCAACCCATACGTACACACGTGATGATTATTTCTCTATCAAAAATCATGAGTTTATACATGTACAGTAGTTTCAAAATTGCTAAACCGTACCCTGTGAGAAGCAAATGTACCAGAGTGCATTGTTTGTGTACAGTTCTTTTTGTGTTTAGCCTGAGAGTCTCCACTCGAAACAACATTCTTCTCACAGTTACTTAGGTCAACTCCTTTCTTCACCTCTCTCTCGTTGTGGTTTTAGGTCAAGCTTTTGTAATACAGTTAGATTAGTTTTATCACAGTTTGCATTTCATTCCCCCCCACCCACAATTCCGGTTGATTTTTCTTTTTTAAAGTATATGCATAAAATTCATTCTCTGTTCGCTGCATTGTGGGATGTTTGGTAGCATCCCTGGCCTCTACCCACTAGCTGGTAAGGTCCTAGTAGCACCCCACTCCCCTAGTTGTGACAACCAAAAATGCCTCAAGACATTGGTATGTTGGCAAAACTGCCCCAGTTGAGAACCAGAGATGTGGTTCTCACAGTTTTATTTGTCTAATTTCAGCAGAGAAGTGGAAACTATAAGTGAAAATCAAATAGGAAATTGTTAACTGTTGCATGTTGTCTGCTGTTTCCACCAAGGCTTTAACATAATTAATCATAGTTATTTTAAATGACCTGTCAGATAGTTGCAGCATCTGTGCCATGTCCAAGTCTGGTTTATTGATTACTTGCTGTCTTGATGCAGTGAGCTGGATGTATTGTTTTTTCTTGCGTTTTGTATATTTTATGATTGTCGAAAGCTGGGAATCTTGTGTAGGACAGCAGTTTTATGCCTTGACATGGGCACCTCTTTCCTTCTAGGTGTTTAATGTGGGAGTTTGAGTTAATCTGCTCAGGAGCTGGGCTGGGTTTGAGGGTTTTTTTATTTTGTTTTTGTTTTTTTTGCGGTACGCGGGCCTCTCACTGTTGTGGCCTCTCCCGTTGCGGAGCACAGGCTCCGGACGCGCAGGCTCAGCGGCCATGGCTCCCGGGCCTAGCCGCTCCGCGGCATGTGGGATCTTCCCAGACTGGGGCAAGAACCCGTGTCCCCTGCATCAGCAGGTGGACTCTCAACCACTGCACCACCAGGGAAGCCCTGGGTTTGAGTTTTGTTGCTGTGATGTCCTCAGTGCACAGCAGGCTTCCAGTTGCTCTGGTGATACTTTGTGTTTAGAGTGGGGCGGGTGCTCCAGAGGATTTTTCTGTGTCTGCCCTAATTTCAGCTTTAGGCTGTCCTTTGTATTGCGTCTCAGGAAGGGCATGTCTCATACGGTCTCAGCAGTTTCAGCTGAGATTTCCTATTCATTTGTTGAGAACATATTTTCCTTTATAATGTTGAACATATTTGCAGTAGCTGCTTTAAATGCTTTTCTGCTAATTCTAACATATAAGTCATCTTTGGGTGGGTTTCCATTTCTTTTTTGAGTATGAGTCACTTTTTTCTTTTTCTTTGTATGTCTAGTGATTTTGGATTGTATTCTGGGCAGTGTGAATCATACATTGTAGAGATTCTGCATTCTGTCTCTTTTCTCTGCAGAAAATTGGTTTTTGTTAGCAAGCAGTTAACTTGGTTCACCTCAAACTCTAACCTCTTTCCTTCAGTTGAAATACCTGTTCAACTATTTTTCCTTAATTCAACTCCTTAGAATCTGAGTGCTTGTGGATTTCAGAGGTCAGTGGGATACGAGCAGAGTTTATATACAAAATTTGTGACTCTTTCCTTTCTGGTATTTCCCCAACCCCCATGCTTTCCAGCAGCTTTGGTGGTCCTGAGATATCTCCTCTGCTTCTTCGAGGCAATGATAAGACCCTGGGTTTTCTACCAAATTTCAGCTGCCCTGTATGGCCTCAGCTGGGGCCTACACTCAAACCTATAGTCATAAAACTAGGAAACTCACCCGGTGCCAGTTCCTTCCAGATGCAGATTTCTTTCATTTTCTGCCTGCTTTTAGTTTCTCTTCACTGCTTTTAAGTAGTTGATGTTTGTTTGTTTTCAAGATGTCAATTATTTTCAGCAGGAACATTGGTCCGTTTGGAACTACTCCTCAATGAGCAGAAGTTGGGTATTTAGGCTCATATTTTTATTTTTTTAAAGAATCTTTAAAAAAAAAATTTTTTTTTTTTATTGTATTTTTTTTGGCCACACCACGCAGCTTGCAGGATCTTAGTTCCCCGACCGGGGATCGAACCCATGCCCCTTGTGGTGGAAGCGCAGAGTCCTGACCACTGGACTGCCAGGGAAATCCTTAGGCTCCTATTTTTATTTTTTTTACTTTATTTATTTATTTATTTATAAAAGATTTTTTGATGTGGACCATTTTTAAAGTCTTTTATTTGTTACAATATTGCTTCCGTTTTATGCTTTGATTTTTTGGCCCCGAGACACGTGGAATCTTAGCTCCCCAACTAGGGATCAAACCTGCACTCCACATCTTTCCCTGGATATCTCATCGGGTCCTCAAATTGCATGTGTCCTCATCTCTTTCCCTCCCAGAGTCCTCTTCTTCTCTCTTATCTCTGTATGTGGAACCTCCTTTCTATCTCCACCATTTCCAGGTGGTCAGCAAGTGGGTTGATTCTGCCTCATTGAAGAGCCCTTGAATCCGTGTACTTCTCCCATCTCCCCTGGTACCACCTGGGTCCAGGCTGTCTGCTCTCTGCTCTGGGTATAACTCATCACCCTGCATGCACTGTTGCCCTCCCACCCCCTGCAGCTGGAAGGATGTCCACCCGAGACACCGTCACTGTCTCCATGTTGCCAGTGGGTGAAGGCCACACTCTTCAGCCTGGCCTGCTTTGGCCTTCCAGCCTCGCCAGCCCTCACAGCACTGCTGTCCTAGATTTCCTTTGGTGTCTGCTGAACACTGTGCTGGGAACACCCTCTCCTTTGCCCGTATAAAAGCTATTAATTATCCTTCTAGTCTTAACTGAGATGTTGTTTCCCGAGGAGGCCTTTCCGGACCTCCTCTCAAGAGCAGGTCACATCCCCTGCTGTGTTCCCAGAGCCCCTTGTACTGCTTCTTTCCTGCATCCCTCACGCGCAGCGATTTTTGAAATCTCTGGCTTTCACTGTAGACTCCGAGTTCCAGGAGGGCAAGTTGCTGCCTTCTTTCCTCCTTTCTCTGACCTTTGCCTGGCAAGTCATGGACACCCAAGTGGTTTTTGTTTAATGAATGGATTAAAGACAAGAATAGCTCCATATGGCAATAGAGTAGACCTGATTACTGTAACGTCAGCTCTCTCCTGCCTGCCACATCTGATTGTGACACACTAATCTTATTTCCCAAAGAGGGATTCGCCGGCAGTTTGACGTGAAGCTGTAATCTAGCCGCTGCTGCAGCAGCAGAGGGGCATGTGCTCGTTCCATGGCTGGTGTCGCGGGCAGCAGTGAGAACACCACCCGGAGCAGCAGGCAGCGCTTTGCCCATTAGAAGGTGCCTCTGAACAGTGCCTTTTTGTACCTTCTCAGAAGGGCAGCGTTGGCCTGTGCCAGGGACTGTCTACTGAGTTGAGACAGATTTGGATCCTTAGACATGCAGTGAGAGCAGGCTGCACTGGGTGGGCGACAGGTCCGTGCACCGTGCCTCAGTCGCGCGCCTTCCATGTGCCCAGTGGCAGAGACGGAGATGGAGCGCCTCTCGCTTGCTCTCGGCTGGCACCCTCCTTGTTCTGACCCGTGTGTCTCTATAACCTGTCCCTCCTCATGTGCTGTGTTCTTTGGGAGATGAAGGCTTCAGGGACATGACCAGTTTCGTAACTGTGAAGTGGACATTTGGACTAAATTTAAAATGTTGACTCCTATTTCCTACTCTTTCCATGTTCCACGAACTTTGCTTTGTCAGTCAGTCTTTGTGCATAATGTGCTCTTCCTGTGAAGACGAGTGCAAGCACCACAGGGTTCAGAATTTTGACCGATGCTTGCTGGTGGGCTCTGCACCGAGGCTTTGTTGGTTCAGGATAAGAAAGGCGTAGTGGCTATGGGCTGTGTGAGTCCTGTCTTCTGGAGCCTCCCTCCAGAGTGCTGTGTGATCACAACCACACAGTCCTCACACGCTTAGAAAACACATTTTGGCATGAAAGATGTGCTCTCCTTGAAAGATACTGTGATAGGCCATTACTTTTGACATCATGATATTCTGAGGGGGAGTAGTTTTTAAATTGTTAATTCTTAAAACGAAGTGCTGACAGGGCTGTTTGACTGGTGTCTGGTTGATCCCGCCTTTCCCCGTCGAGTGTGTTTGCTCTCAGATAGGACTAACTGTCTTCACTCAGCCCAGCCCCATCACATGTCCCTGACACACCGGACCAGGCGGAACATGTCCAGCCTTCCTTGCCTGTCGTCCTGGCCTGGTGACAGCCTCGCTGGGCTCGTCACCGAGGTCAGAGGCGGGCTGGCCTGTGTCTGGGGCACCCATTGTGGGGAGCAGGTGCTGAGGAAGGGGTGTCAGACTGGGCCCAAAGGCTGGCAAATTTGGCCGGGCTGAGGGGGCGAGGGAACCACTGTGCCAGGGCTCGGGGAACCGCAGAGACTCCAACCCAGCCTGTGTTCAGCGAGAACAGGCGGAGCTGTGCCCTTGACGGGGAGGCAGGATCTGGTTGTGTCCCTCCTGAGGGTCCTCACTGCCCTCAGACTGAGGTCCACATGCCAGGCAGTGAGGCTCTTGTCAGTTAGCCACATCCCCACTTTAGAGCTATCCCCCTGCTGCCCTCTCTGTTCCCCACCTGCCCCGTGGTTCAGCCACGCTGGGATTTATTGTCCTCTAACTTGAATGTCCTTCTACCTCTGCTCTGAATGTCGTCTGGCTGAATACTGTTCCCCAGCCCTGTTCTCCACTAGTGAAGCCAGCCATCTGACAGACAAATCCATGTCATTATGCTGCTGAAGGCTTCCCGATGCCTGAAGTCGAAGCAAATGGCTTCTACCTCTGTGGCTTGATAGATCTTTTCTTTTTATTTATTTATTTGGTTGGTTGAACCGGGTCTTAGTTGCAGCTTGCCGGCTCCTTAGTTGTGAACTCTTAGTTGCGGCATGCAAGTGGGATCTAGTTCCCGGGCCAAGGATCGAACCCGGGCCCCCTGCATTGGGAGCACAGAGTCTTAACCACTGTGCCACCAGGGAAATCCCTCTCTGTGGCTTGATAGTGCTTTATCATTCTCTTATTCCAGTTTCCATCCTGACTTCTCTCTGGTTGTAGACACGTATGGCTCCTCCACTAACTGTAGGCACACAGGGCAAGGCTTTGATTTAGTTTGTACTTTTAGACCTAGATGCAGTGGGGGATCTTGGAATTTTGGTTGAATTGCATCAGAGGTAAGTAGCAGTCGGTGGTTTAGAAGTGTTCATATGTGTTGCATGTCTCATCCCTAGAAATAAAAGTTGAATGAGATGTTTTCCCTTGGTCCTTGTCTACGGGAGTTGTTTTGTATAAGGGACTCTGTGGGGAGCCGTTGAGGTGTCCTGGATGGGAAGGAGGGACAGATGAGCCTCAGGGGCAAAGGGAGCAAAACTCATCTTCCTGCTGCCTTTGCCTCTTGAAGTTCAGGGTCAGGTCTCTTTACTGTGACACTTTCCACCCTGTGCAGAGCATCTACTAAGAACATCTTCAACCAGCCGACCTGCTTCTCTGCCGAGAGTACCTACCATGGAAAGTGCCAAGACCATCTCAGGTAATACTTTTTATCTGAAATTTCTTTTAAAAAGATTCTTCCAGAAGTTTTAGTGATGGTACCAAGTACTTTCTCTTTAGGTTTATTTAACCTTACTTGCCCCTTTTGTTGATTGTTTTTCACTCCGAATTTCCCCTATTGTATCTTACACATTTCATAGAAATCACATTTCGTGGCCCTGATTTAAAAAATAAAAAATAAGAGCTAGATAGTTCCATTCACTTAACAGGTGTTCATTAAGTGCCTAGAGTGGGTTAGAAGATATACTGAAAATATAGGTTCATACAAAGTTGCGTAACTGTGAAAGGTTAAAATATGTATCCCAAGATGTGTCATGACTGTTTTTGAAGGGTTATTTCAGAGCACACCAAAAGTTCTCCAGAAGCCAGATTTTTCCAGTGTTATAGCCATTTTACAATGATGAATCTGATGGGCTTACTTTTTCGGTCTCCTAGAGCTCTCTTCAATTTATCAGTGTTCATATTATTTTCCCCTTGTGGCCTTTTTTTTTAACCCTTAATAGCTCAACTAGAAATTGGACCAGGAAAGGAGAGATTCCTATAACCCTGCCTCCAGTGGTTAATGTCCCACTTGTATGTGGATTTAAGTTAGTACAGTTTTTGTACATCTTAGCTGGGTCTTTAAATCAGTGGGAAGTCCAGCCAAAATCACCACCCCCAAAGCCCAGATCCAGAGCCTTTTCCTGTAACAGAGTTCTTCCAATTCTTTCTCAGTCTGTTCCCGCTGTTTGATATAAAATTATCAAAGGTGTTCTCATCCAATTTCCTAGCATACCACTTAAAAGAAACTGCTGACTTAAGGCATACAGAGATCTGACATTGAAAGGAAAAGGCAGAATAATTATAAAATTATGTCAAATATGCAAGTGGATCATTCTGATAAGATCTTGTAATAGGAGAAAGCATGTCTCCTCTCGATCTTTAAACACACCTCTTAGCTGTTGCCGAGTTATAGTCTGCTGTGGCTATCCTAAAATCATCAAGAGACATTTAGCCAATGAAAGGGTGCAGTTCCAGTCATCTGGGGGAAATTACTGGTGTTTGGCACGATTGCATTACAGCCAGCCCAGGATGATGCAGTAATGGCTCCCTCGCATCCAACATCATCTGAGGTGAGAGACTCTGAGGTCAGGAACCTTGTCTCTCGTCTCACGTCATCGTGGCCAGAAAGCCGCTTCTATTGTGGCTCCGTTTTCAACGACTACAATGGCTGCTTCCACCTCCCAGTTCTCAGGACTTTCGTAATTCCAACAAGGCGTAGTGCCTTACGCTTTCAAAATAGGACTTTCCTGATTGTTCTTATCTCTCGGTAGTTGACTTGACACGACACCTTTTGCTTTTCTGTTTCATTGATTCATGTTTTTTAAAACGTGGCTTCAGACTTCCCTGGTGGCGCAGTGGTTAAGAATCCACCTGCTAATGCATGGGACATGGGTTCTATCCCTGGTCCGGGAAGATCCCACATGCTGTGGAGCAGCTAAGCCCATGCGCCTCAACTACTGAAGCCCGCACGCCTAGAACCCTTGCTCTGCAACAAGAGAAGCCATTGCAATGAGAAGCCCGTGCACCACAACAAAGAGTAGCCCCCGCTTGCCGCAACTAGAGAAAGCCCACGCGCATCACCGAAGACCCAAGGCAGCCAAAAAAAAAATCTTGACCCAGAATTAAGTGTGGCCCTGTAACAAAGTATCCTTCCTTTCTGTCTCTTCAACAGTGTTTTTGGCCATGTTCAGAAGGGTTGTGTTGATTTTGGTTGAGAGTGAATGTTGCTTTCATTAGCCTTTGGCTTTGGTCGTGTTTGTAGTTGAACGCAGGTTTGCGGGGGACTCACTGTGAGCCAGGTGGGTGCTTTGAGTGTTAAGGGTGGATGAGACACACTCCTTGCCTTCAGGGAATGTGGACTTCTGTGCATATTTCAACAACTGTACCTTTTTTACAGTTTTTTTTGTTTTGTTTGTTTGTTTGTTTTAATTTATTTTTATTTTTGGCTGTGTTGGGTCTTCGTTTCTGTGCGAGGGCTTTCTCTAGTTGTGGCAAGCGGGGGCCACTCCTCATCGCGGTGCGCGGGCCTCTCACTGTCGCGGCCTCTCTTATTGCGGAGCACAGGCTCCAGACGCGCAAGCTCAGTAGTTGTGGCTCACAGGCCTAGTTGCTCCGTGGCATGTGGGATCTTCCCAGACCAAGGCTCGAACCCATGTCCCCTGCATTGGCAGGCAGATTCTCAACCACTGCGCCACCAAGGAAGCCCCCTACAGTTTTTTAAAATGGAAAAAAAAAACCTTTCAAGTTATCAGTAAGTTAAAGAGAATGTTAGGTTTTCCTCCTGTATGGTAATTTCTGCTCTTTTGGGGACCTGCTGAAGAAGATGTCTCAAGAACTCAGCTTAAAATGTTTTTGCTATAAATTGCATAATGGCTGTTTCTTACACTCAGTGTCCAGACGAAGCAGTGAAGAGATGAAGCGAGATGTCTCTGCACCTGAGGGCGCGTCTCCTGCCTCGCTCATGGCCATTGGTGCCACGTCGCCACAGCTGTCCCTGTCCTCCTCCCCCACGGCCTCCGTGACCCCCACCACTCGAAGCCGGATAAGGTAGAGGACAGTTAGTGTTGGTGCATTTCATGCCTGCTGTTCCTGGCCTTTTGAAATTAAATGATCAGGTTATAAAGTAATGGCATTCGAGCACTGATGTATTTTCATTCTTTATGTGTTATTTAGTGTTTTCTGATCTAGTCTTCTATGCCTAGAATTGGGAAAGATGATTTGAAAGTAAAAAAGTAAAGCAAAGTAAAAGAGATAATTATTTTCCCCAAGCAGCTGGTGTTTTTGTTTTTTGTGGGGTTTTTTGGTTTTGGTTTTTTCAAGTAGAGAACAGCTGAGTACAAAAGTAAGTTTAGTGAAAATAGGGTGTTGATGGAGTGTTGGGGAGGCTGGAAGAGGGGAACTCGAGCGAGGCCTTGAGGGTGGTGGACCGGGAGGAAGGTGAGCGTTACTGGCAGGGTCAGTGACTCCAGTGAGTGTGCAGGAAGGCTGAACACGAACTGAAGGAGGGATGGGAGTGGGTTTCAGAACTTTACTGTATACTGACTTACAAGTTTGAGTAAAAGTGGAATATTTGGTGTCTCAAACTCAAATTATATGCTCACTTTAAAAACCCTGCCTCTCGGGGACCGACCTCTTAGAAGAGTGGTCCCGTACTCAGTGCGGGTCAGGCAGGTCGGGTGCAGTGGAGAGTGCGGCTCATGCCGCCCTGGCCAAGCCTGGGGGAGCATTGTCCGTGCTGGTGGGCAGGGCCCCCACTCTTCCTGGTACCCCTCTTAGAAGTTGTGAGCCTCCACAAGGTGTCTCCTGGCCTTAGCTTCCTTGTCTTACAGTGAAGATGTTACAAGAGAGCACCCTCTGCTCTAGGAGGCTCTTTGCTGCAGCTTCTCATTGTGCCCATAGACTTTACTCGTCTTTGATGCTTTTTAAGCTGTTTCTATAACAAAATGGCCTGTGTGAACTAGAGGAAACCTTTCACGGTGATTGTAGTAGTTACTTTTATTTTGAGCATAATAGAGGTTTTTGGGGCTTTTTTTGGCTTGCCCTTTTGTTTTCATTCACATATCTCACCTTTATCTTCGTTCTCATTTCCTGCGATCAGTGGTGTTATAACGAACTTCTTTGAACCCTTTAAATCAGGGCAGCAATCTGGTGGTCAGGTACACGAACATAAAAGTATATTTCTTCAAGACAGCAGTCTAACTGCAAGTTGAAATATTTTCATATTTTACTTGTGGTTCTAAATAAAAATTGGTGCTATTTCAGTGCACCTCTCACTTGGAAAAGCTTCAGTTCTACATGTGTGCTCTTTGGTTTCCTACCATACTTTGTAGGATGAATATGGACAGAATAATAGTAAGCCACCTGTAACATCATAACCTCTAGGACAGTTACTGGACTGTTAAGTGTATGGGTCGTAGGGCTAGAATCTCCACTTGTGCAGTCATCACTAAAAATTAGACCAGGCTTTTAAGAGTGTGCTGCTTGTCAAGGAACAGGTTGTTTTACAGAGTGCTCCTTGGTATTCTGTTCTGCTTCTAGAATAGTTTCTGGAAGGAGGGATTGGGTACTAGAGGAGTGGGTTGTATGCCTCCCCTGCTCCATTGCCAGGGTGATCACAAAATCTTTTTTGATTCAGTGTCTGGTCTGGGGCAGGATATTTCTTCTGCCTCCAAGGCAGTTGACAGTGCCCTAAAGTTCCCTCCATATTATTTTAAGAAATGAGTAATGTATAGCCATTGATTTTCACCCCCCCCCCCCAAGCTTCTGTAGTTGGTCTGTCTTGTAGTAAACTCTGAAGTTCCTTGAGAGGCAGGGTCTCTGTGTTGCTCACTGCGCCCTGCCCAGCACATGCACATGGCCTGGCACAGTGGTGCTGTGCCAAGAGAGGGTCCTTCCTTTCTTCCCTAAGTGAAAATAAGGAACCCAAGATGCAATGGTGCTGAATCTTTGCCAGTTTCCCTGTGGATAATGAGTAGAGCCCCCTACAGATGGCAGAGCCCCCTGATGGTGGTGGGTCTGTGGGACCCATAAAAATTGACAGGCAAAATCCAACGGGTGAAGGTACATCATGCCATTGGATGCCTCCGAGTGTGCGTTTGTTCTGTTCAAATGTTCTGCTGTGTTTGTTGGATTTCTGGTTTAGAAGGGTGCTCAAATAAGAAATATTTCAACTTGGGTTCCTTATTTTCACTTATCAGGGAAGAAAGGAAGGACCCTCTCTCGGCATTGGCAAGAGAATATGGAGGATCCAAGAGGAACGCCTTGCTGAAGTGGTGTCAGAAGAAAACCGAAGGCTATCAGGTAGCCCCATGGTTCTTTTGTCCCAGGGGAGCAGCTGCCACGCCAGGTGCTGATGGCGCAGCTCACCTGAGCAGTGACGAGTCCTGCACTGGGTTCCAGGTCTACCCTGAACGTGGTGGAGTATCCCTTGGATGAAATAAGTTTCTTACCTTTCCAGAGCAGCTAACCTTTACAATATTCTTGTTCAGCTGTTGTAGCACTTTATCATTTAAGTCCCAGTTAATTGCTTTTGTTAAGGCCTCATCTGGACTAAGAGTGAAAATATATTTATTTTACTTTAAATTAAGATTTTACTTATCATTGATATGTTTAAAGTTTTCTCTTAGCTTTTTCCCCTTCCCACTGGGCTGTCTTTGTGCCCTGTCATTTCACATCTGGACTGTTTTATAGCCTCTCCTTTCTTGCCCTGTCAGTCTCTCTCTCTTTCTCTCTCTCTTTTTTTTATTAACCCTTTTTTAAGAACTGAAGTGTAGTTAATTTATGATGTGTTAGTTTTAGGTGTATAACAGTGATTCATTTATACATATATATATATATTTCTATTCTTTTTCAGATTCTTTTCCATTATAGGTCACTATGAGACATTGAATATGGTTCCCCTTGCTATGTAGCAGGACCTTGTTGTTTATCTATTTTATATATAGTAGTTAGTATCTGCTAATCCCAAACTCCTAATTTATCCCCCCCCCCCCCACAACACACACATACTGTATCCCTTCTGGTAACAGTAAGTTTGTTTTTATATGTCTGTGAGTCTGTTTCTGTTTTGTAAATAAGTTCATTTGTATCATTTTTTTAGATTCCACACATAAGTGATATCATATGATACTTGTCTCTGACGTACTTCACTTAATATGATAATCTCTATGTCCATGTTGCTGCAAATAGCATTATTTCATTCTTTTTTATGGCTGAGTAGTATTCTATCATATATATGTACCGCATCTTTATCCATTCATCTGTCGGTGGACATTTAGGTTGCTTCCATGACATTATGCTAAATGAAATGGGCCATACACAGAAGTACAAATATTATAGGATTCCACTTACATGAACTCCGTAGAATAGTCACATTCATAGAGACTGAAAGTAGAATGGTGGTTGCCAGGGGCTGGGGGCAGGGAGTAATGGGGATTTATTGTTTAAAGGGTACAGAGGGCCTCCCTGGTGGCGCAAGTGGTTGAGAGTCCGCCTGCCGATGCAGGGGATACGGGTTCGTGCCCCGGTCTGGGAGGATCCCATATGCCGCGGGGCGGCTGGGCCCGTGAGCCATGGCCGCTGAGCCTGCGCGTCCGGAGCCTGCGCGTCCGGAGCCTGTGCTCCGCAACGGGGGAGGCCACAACAGTGAGAGGCCCGCATACCGCAAAAAAAAAAAAAAAAAAAAAAAGGGTACAGAGTTGCAGTTTTCAAGATGAAGAAAGTTCTGGAAATGGATGCCGGTGATGGTTGCACAACCATGTGAATGTACTTAATGCCACTGAACTGTACACTTATAAAATAATTGCTTAGCCCCCCCCCAAAAAAAAGAAAAAAGAAGTAAATGATTGGGATACAGCTAGATAGGAGAACCTAGCAAGGACATAGAAGATTTGAACCATATACTATATACATGAACTATATACTAATTAGACCTGTGAGACATCTGTTGAACACTCTATCCAACAACAGCAAAGTATGTATTCTTCTCAGGTGCACGTAGAACATTCAGGATAGGCTGTATGTTGAGTAATAAAACAAATCTTCATAAATTTTAAAAGATTGAAATTGCACAAAGTATCTTTTCTGATCACAATGGAATGAAATTAGAAATTAATAACTGAAGGAAAATTCACAACATAACATAACAAAACTATGGGAGATGCTGAAAAGCAGCTCTCAGGGAAATTTATAGCTGTGAACACCTACCTTTATAAAGAAGAAGAATCTCAGGACTTCCCTCACGGTCCAGTGGTTAAGACCCCGCTTTTCCAATGCAGGGGGTGTGGGTTTGATCCCTGGTCGGGGTACTAAGATCCCACATGCTGTGCGGTGTGGCCAAAAGATAAAAAAAAAAGAAGAAGAAGAAAAATCTCAAATCAATGATCTAACCATCAACGTGAAGAAAGTAGAAAAAGAAGAGCAGACTAAGCCTAAAGCAGTCAGAGGAAGGAAATAATAAAGGTCAGAGCAGAAATAAAGGAGATAGAAGAATCAGTAGAGAACATCAGTGACACCAGAAGTTTGTTCTTTGAAAAGATCAGCAAATCTACAGATCTTTACCTAGATTGACAAAGGAAAAAAAAAAGAGGAGACTAAAATTACTAGAATTAGGAATAAAGGAGAGGACATTACTAATGACCTTATAGAAATGAAAGGGATTAAAAGGGAATACTGTGAACAGTATACCAACAAATTGTTTAACGTAGATGAATTTGACAAATACCTTGAAATACACAAACTATAAAAATTAGCTCAAGGACTTGCCTGGTGGCACAGTGGTTAAGAATCCGCGTGCCAATGCAGGGGACACGGGTTTGAGCCCTGGTCCAGAAGATCCCACATGCCGTGGAGCAACTAAGCCCATGTGCCACAACTACTGAGCCCATGCGCCGCAACTACTGAAGCCCGCATGCCTAGAACCCGTGCTCTGCAACAAGAGAAGCCACTGAAATGAGAAGCCAGCCCACCACAACGAAGAGTAGCCCCCACTTGCTGCAACTAGAGAAAGCACGTGCGCAGCAACGAAGACCCAATGCAGCCAAAAATATTAATTAATTAATTAATTTAAAAATAACTCAAGAAGAAAGAAAATCTGGGACTTCCCTGGTGGTCCAGTGGTTAAAGACTTCACCTTCCAGCGCAGGGGGTACGGTTTCGATCCCTGGTCAGGGAGCTAAGATCCCATATTCCTCGCCGCCATAAAAACAAAACATAAAACAGAAGCAATATTGTAACCAAAAAATTCAATAAAGACTTTAAAAATGGTCCACATCAAAAAAAAATCTTTAAAAAGAAAGAAAATCTGAGTAGACGTATAGCAACTAAAGAAACAGAATTAGTGATCATAAAACTTTCAACAGGGCTTCCCTGGTGGCGCAGTGGTTGAGAGTCCGCCTGCCAATGCAGGGGACACGGGTTCGTGCCCCGGTCCGGGAAGATCCCACATGCCGGGGAGCGGCTGGGCCTGTGAGCCATGACCACTGAGCCTGCATGTCCGGAGCCTGTGCTCCGCAATGGGAGAGGCCACAACAGTGAGAGGCCCGCGTACCGCAAAAAAAAAAAAACTTTCAACAAAGAAAAGCCCAGGGCCTGATGGCTTCACTGGTAAATTCTACCAGACGTTTAAAAGAAGAATTAACAGCAGTCTTTCTCAAACTCTTCCAAAAATAGAATAGAGAACATTTCCTAATTCATTCTGTGAGTCCAGTATTACCCTGATAACAAAGCCAGAAAAAGACATCACAAGAAAACTACAGACCAATATTTCTTATGCAAAAATCCTCAATAAAATATACAAACAGAATCCAGCAGCAAATAAAAGGAACTGTGCACCATGACCAAGTTGGATTTATCCCAGGAATGCAAAGTTGGTTCAACATATGAAAATTAAAGTAATACACCATGTTGTGGAATAAAGGGAAAAAAACACAATATCATCTCAGTGGATGCAGAAAAAGTGTTTGACAAAATTCAAAACCCATTCATGATAAAAAAAAAAAAAACCACTCAACAAACTAGGAATAGAAGGGAACTTTCTCAACCTGATAAAGGGTATCTGTGAAAACCCACAGCTACCATCGTACTTAATGGTAAAAGACTAGGTGCTTGTCCCCCAAGATCAGGAACAGGAAAGGGTGCCCACTCTCACCATTTCTATTGACATTTTTTTTTTTTTTTTTCAGACTCTCAACCACTGACTGCACCACCAGGGAAGCCCTCTATTGACATTTTATTGGAAGTTCTCGCTAGGGCAGCTGGGCAAGAGAAAGAAAAAAAGGCATTGAAGAGGAAGAAGTAGGGGGCTTCCCTGGTGGCGCAGTGGTTGAGTCTGCCTGCCGATGCAGGGGACACGGGTTTGTGCCCCGGTCCGGGAGGATCCCACATGCCACGGAGCGGCTGGGACCCGTGAGCCATGACCACTGAGCCTGCGTGTCCGGAGCCTGTGCTCTGCAACGGGAGAGGCCACAACAGTGAGAGGCCCACGTACCGCAAAAAAAAAAAAAAAAAAGAAGAAAAGAAGTAAAACTGTGTCTATTTGCAGATGACATGATTGCTATCTAGAAAACCTTCAAGAATTCACATAAAAACCTTTGGAGCTACTAAACAAATCCAGCAGAGTTTCAGGATACAAGGTCAATATAAAAATCAGTTGAGGGCTTCCCTGGTGGCGCAGTGGTTGAGAGTCCGCCTGCCGATGCAGGGGACACGGGTTCGTGCCCCGATCCCGGAAGATCCCACATGCCGCGGAGCGGCTGGGCCCGCGAGCCATGGCCGCGGAGCCTGTGTGTCCGGAGCCTGTGCTCCGCAACGGGAGAGGCCACAGCAGTGAGAGGCCCGCGTACAGCAAAAAAAAAAAAAAAAAAAAAAAAAAAAAAAAAAAATCAGTTGAATTTCTCTATACTAGCAATGAAACTCTGAAAATGAAATTAAGACAACATTTCCATTTATAATAGCATCATAATAATATATCTGGGGGAATTCCCTGGTGGTCCAGTGGTTAAGACTCCTCACTTCCACTGCAGGGGGCATGGGTTTGATCCCTGGTCCCTGGTGGGGGAACTAAGATCCTGTGTTCTGCGAGGTGTGGCCAAAAATAATAATAACATAATATTAACATATCCGGAGAAAAGCATGGTTCGAAAGGATACATGCACCCCAGTGTTCATTGCAGCGCTGTTTACAGTTGCTGAGACATGGAGGCAACCTAGGTGTCCATCAACAGATGAGTGGGTAAAGAAGATGTGGTACGTATGTACGATTGCATGTTATCAGCCATTAAAAAGAGTGAAATAATGCTGTTTGCAGCAACATGGATGGACCTGGAGGTTATCATACTTAGTGAAGTAAGTCAGAGGAAGACAAATATATGGTGTCGCTTATATGTGGAATCTTAAAAAATGATACAAATGAACTTACTACAAAACAGAAACAGACTCACAGACTTAGAAAACAAACCTACGTTACCAGGGGGGAAGGGTGGGAGGGAGAGATAGACTGGGAGTTTGGGATTGACATGTAAACACTGCTATATTTAAAATAGATAACCAGCAAGGACCTACTGTATAGCACAGGGAACCCTGCTCAATATTCTGTAATAACCTAAATGGGAAAAGAATTTGAAAAAGAATAGATGCATTTATATGTATAACTGAATCACTTTACACCTGAAACTAACACAACATTGTTAATCAACTATACTCCACTATAAAATAAAAATAAAGAATAAAAGACTTAGAAATAAATTAACCAAGGGGATACAAGGCTTGTACACTGGAAACTACAAACATTGTGAAAGAAATTAAAATCTAAGTAAATGGAAAGATCCTTTATTCATGGATTAGAAGTTTTGATACATGCTACAACGTGGATGAATCTTAAAAATATTATGCTAAGTGAAAGATGCCAGATATAAAACTCCATCCTAAAAGACTTCAGTCCTCCATACCTGAAAGCAGGGGTAAGGGCCTCCCTGGTGGCGCAGTGGTTAAGAGTCCGCCTGCCGATGCAGGGGATACGGGTTCGTGCCCCGGTCTGGGAGGATCCCATATGCCGCGGAGCGGCTGGGCCCGTGAGCCATGGCCGCTGGGCCTGCGCATCCGGAGCCTGTGCTCCGCAACGGGAGAGGCCACAACAGTGAGAGGCCCGCATACCGCAAAAAGAAAAAAAAAAAAAAAAAAATCAGGGTAAAACTGATGCTCTCAGCTTTGCCAAGTAGCAAGAACATCAATGCTGTGGCTCCTAATTTGATCGAGGACTGAAATCTCGAGCATAAATCAGTATTGCCCAACCCTTTACATTTTTTTCTTTAACATCATTTTTTATTGGGCTATACTGCACATAAGATACAGGTCACCCATTTAAAAATGTACATTTTAGTGTCTTCACAGAGTTGTGCAGCCATCACCACAATTAGTTTTAGAGAATTTTCATCAATCTGAAAAGAAATCTTGTACCTGTTAGCAGTCCCTCCCCATTTGCTGTAGGTAGCCACGGATCTACTTCCTGTCTCCATAGACGTGCCTGTTCTGGGCATTTCATGGCACTGGAATTATACAGCGTGTGGTTCTCTGTGGCTTCCTCTTTCATTGAGCATAATGTTTTCACGGTTCACCCATGTTGTAGCATGTTCTCCACGTGTCACTCCTTTTACGACTGAACAGTATTCCACCTTGTGGACCACCTGTTGTCGTCCCATCTGCTGACGCCGTCTGGTCGTCGTGGCCATTACTTACGATGCTGCTGTGCACACTGCGTACGAAGGCTTTACATGGACATAAGTAATTTTTTCACCCTCCTGTCTGTCTTTTACTTGGCTGCCAAAGTGGTTTGAAATTGTGATCTGGTTATTTCTCTTTAAGCTGCTTCTCCTTTGCCGTTTGGTTAAAGCCTCAAATCCTTGGTGTGGAGAACAAGACCCCTTACAGTTGATCTGGCCCCTGTGTAGTCTTATCAGCTTCTCCACAATCACACCTTGGCCACTGGTGCCCCCCATCCTGTCACTTCACCCCCTCCATCTGGGGAGTGTCTGCTCCTTCAGCTTCAAAGTCAGCATCTGTGCAACGTTGCCTTTGCTCTGCTCCGCCCCCACAAGGGTTCATCCCTAATGTGCACCCCCTCCTCCCAGAGCCCCGGGAGCCTAGTTCTTCCTTGACTTGAACCCAGTCCAGGGCAGAGTGCTTTCTGTATATCAAGGCATGTTTTTTTTAGGGGAGGGTGTGTCTTTGTATCTGTAATTCATTTTCCCTGTGTTACAGAACCCCACATGGTATATCCCAAGGATACTGAAGTTGTCGGTTTGTGTGTGTGTCTTCCTTTCTAGACTGTGAGCTCCTTAGAAGGGCCTGTCTTTGCCTCCCAGCGTCCAGCAGAAGGCCCTGCACATGGCAGAGCTGAATGACTGAACCTATATGTTGAATGTCATGGGATACCTTGGAGGTTCATTTTTAGAACAGTGGTTCGCAGGCTTGTATACAAAAACCTGTGAAGATTGTGGGAAAAGTGCAGATTCCTGAGAACCAACCCTCAAGGTTTATAATTTGAGAGGTGCGTTGGGAGACTCTGGAATCTGCATTTTTACAGGCATTGCACTTGATCCATAGACCATGCTGTGAGAATCATACATAGAGTCGTGATTAAGACCTTGGACTTGAGTGTCAGATAAGGTTTGAATGTCAGCTCTGCCTCTTACATGTGACCTTTTGCAAATTACGTAGACTCTCTGGGCCTCAGTTTCCTCCTCTGTAAAATGGAAGCTTAAGTGAGGCAGTTGTGCACATTTCTAGCATATGCTACGTGTTTAACGGATTTTAAAAGTATTATTTTTCTATGTTATTGCATGTCATCTTGTAACATAAGCTTTAAATTTTCCTAGACCATTACCCTTAAATTGAGTAATTTTAGATAATTAGAAAGTGCCTCCCCCTTGATTATGGAATTTTGCCATGTAGCAAGTTGATTAAAAATTAAGTAACCAGGGCTTCCCTGGTGGCGCAGTGGTTGAGAGTCCGCCTGCCGATGCAGGAGACACGGGTTCGTGCCCCGGTCTGGGAAGATCCCACATGCCGCAGGGCGGCTGGGCCCGTGAGCCATGGCCGCTGAGCCTGCGCGTCTGGAGGCTGTGCTCCGCAACGGGAGAGGCCACAACGGTGAGAGGTCCGCGTACCGCAAAAAAAAAAAAAAAAAAAATTAAGTAACCAAGTTGATTGAGGTAATTTAAGCATTAAATCAATGATTTAACTAATGTCTCTTGGTCCCCTCCACTTAAATTCTCTGATTCTGTGATTTTAAGGTACATTGTGTTAAGTTAAAAAAACACACACAAATCAATTCCTTAAGATGCTCAATTAATAATTTTAATTTTTTTTTGTTTACTGGGTACATAAAATGCAAGAGGAAATATAATGCAAAACAGAATGGTTAGCCATTCATAAAGAAAAACCGTTTTATACATTGGGCGGTCTGTGCTACAAACTCATTTCCCCCCTTCCTTACTTCCTGTGGACACTTTTGTAATGATGTCTATGTATGGCTTTTTTGTTTGTCTGGCTTTTGTTTCCTGTGAGACTGGTATCTGTTTTGCTGTTTAAAAGTAGATAGGATGCTGGTTCTTTTATTTCAAGGTCTGTGAGTTAAAATTGGACATAATTTTATATGCATAATCTTTTTAAGCTGAAAGATATATCTGATAGAGCTCTTAATTTGTCAAGAGCCCTGTAAGAAGTGCCAGAGCCCTTTCCTTATCTAGCTGTAAGTATGGATGTGCGTACCCCTCCTTGAAGCCAGCAGTGTGGGACCAGTCTTTGGTCTCTGACTTCCCACAATCAGCAGGAGAGGGCAGGCTGTGACACTGGACTGGCTCACTAGAGCAGGAGCTGTTACGTGACACTTAGCACATTCTGCACTCTCAGGCCCCAAGTGCATCGTTAGTGCTGGGACTGCGCGTGCTTTATGTCGTAGGAACTGTCTAATCAACAGAGATAGATTCCCTAATACTCATATCATCTTCCGCTAACTCTCTTAAGAGTCATCCTAAAATAATTGTACTAATCACTGTAATTTCATTAACCATCCATTATAAAACAAGCCCTTGTGAGTTGGCCTTTTATCTGACAAATACATTTTTCTCTTTTAAATTGCGCCCTGCCACCAATTATTCACTGAAGTTTTAGAATACTAGAATATTACCTTTGAAGGGGACTTGACGATCTAAGTAAACCATCAGGTTTACAGATGTGGGCCTGAACCCCTGCCAGGATCAGTGACTCCCTCAAGGCTGAGCCATGAGTCTGTGACATCACAGACAGCCTTCAGAACTATTGCTTTAAGGACTGAGTCTTTCTTCTTTTTTAGTCAGTGCCTCAGCTTGTATACAATTGTGGGGGTTTTTTAATTTTTTTTTATTTGTTTATTTTTGGCTGCATTGGGTCTTCGTTGCTGCACGCGGGCATTCTCTAGTTGTGGCGAGCAGGGACTACTCTTCGTTGTGGTGTGTGGGCTTCTCATTGTTGTGGCCTCTCTTGTTGCGGAGCACGGGCTCTAAGCACACGGGCTTCAGTAGTTGTGGCACGTGGGCTCAGTAGTTGTGGCTCACAGACTCTAGACCACAGGCTCAGTAGTTGTGGCGTGTGGGCTTAGTTGCTCCACAGCATGTGGGATCTTCCCAGACCGGGGCTTGAATCCGTGTCCCCTGCATTGGCAGGCGGATTCTTAACCACTGAGCCACCAGGGAAGCCCTATAATTGTGTTTTTTAATTAATTCAAATATATAGATACCTCTAATAGTTCTTTAGTGCTTATGGAGAGAAGTGATGCTCCACTGTCCTATACCATCACCTCTGTAAATTCTGCTTCCCAGAGGCAGCTACTCCAGTTCTTTGACTGTTTCTTTAGGGATTAACAATGTAAGATTGATGGTATGAGACTAACCAGGTAATAAGGAAAATAACTCGTACTTTCAGTATACTTTTCTTTGGTTCTAAATTTTATATTTAACAGCTTCTGTTGTACTGTTGTTTTCTTGCTCTGGGAAAACCTAATTGAATACAATCAAGGAGCCTCTAAAGGTTAATTTAAGAGAGCTTTACTTTGAAATCTCATTGTTTTCTGATAAAATAGCAGGCCTAGAGATGGATTAGTTAATCCAAAGGATAATGAAATCACTTAATCTAGTACAAAATAGTTTTAATAAATGGGCAAAAGCTTTTAGTACTGCCTGAGGTAATGTAATCTCAAATAACATTAAGAATGCACAGTTTTATTGAGGGATTTGCTCATTAGTGCTTGGGCCAAAGGAGGAAAGATTGTACATTTCTTAGTGGAGGTTAATGGAATCAGAAGAATTGATGGACTTGAATGGTTTAAAAGTGATGTTTTTATGTGCTATGCTTTACTTGCTTTCTAGCAATATTTCCTAATATAGAAATTAATTTATCAAATACATACTAAGCTCTGTGTCAGATAGTGTGCTGGGCATTGAAGCAGAAATCAGGAAATAGAAAGGAGTTCCTGTTTCTGGAAGCTTGTGGACTAGTCAGTGAAATATGCATTAGTAATTAAAACTCAATATGGACTTCTGTGTATGGTTATGATAGGTTATCAGATCAAACTCTGCTGAGAACTATTTTGTTTAAAATGCAAATATATATATATATATATGTCTGTGAAGGCACTGGGGACTAATGAAGGCAGCTGGGACAAATTTGGCAGGAGCCAAGATTGCAGGGAGAAAGAGGTCACACTGAGTTGGGCTTCTGTTTACACTGCCTTTTTCAACCCTTGGAGCATTTGCCAGCTCCTGGCATGCATCAGAGACCAAACAGAAAGCAGTGGTCCAGAGCTTGTTTCAGAGTCACTGAGGAGGGACACTAAAATCTGAATTTGGAGCTACTAAGGCAACAGAGATTTAAGAGTCCTAAATCCCAGGGAGAAGACAGTCTCAGAGTAGTGAACTCAACATTTGACTTAGCTCTTGTCCTCAAGGTATTTGTCGCATGCTAAGATGCGTGGAGGTGGACCTGGAGAACTTCAGCAGAAATCTGCTGCTGAGAGGATAGAGACTTCAGCACGGCTTTTGTTCTCCTGGTACCAGGAAGAAAAAAACCAAGAGTTCAAGACCAGCCAAGGAGGAGTGACCCTGGCAGACATCCTGGGAGTTAGTAGAGCCCTCAGAAGAACTGTGCCTTACAGATAAAGGTTAACTGGAAAAGGCCAGCTTGAAATTCAGCATCAGAACTTTCACCTGCTACATCGAGGTGTTCAGCTGCCAGAAGAAACTTAAAACCTTTCTGCAGGGAGATGGCACCATCCAGCCCCTTATATTCTGATATCTAGTGTCTCGCAGTCCATCAGAAATACGTCATGCCAGTAAACATGATCAAATGACTGAAAATCAAGGGAAATAATAAGTAATATAGGGAGAAACTTCAGGTGATCCAGATACTTAGATTAGGCCTTTAAAATAACTGATTAGGGCTTCCCTGGTGGCGCAGTGGTTGGGAGTCCGCCTGCCGATGCAGGGGACACGGGTTCATGCCCCGGTCCAGGAGGATCCCACATGCCGCGGAGCGGCTGGGCCTGTGAGCCATGGCTGCTGAGCCTGCGCGTTCGGAGCCTGTGCTCCGCAACGGGAGAGGCCACAACAGTGAGAGGCCCACACACCGCAAAAAAAATAAATAAATAAATAAATAAAATAAAATAACTGATTAATGTGTTCAAGAAAATAGATGAAGAGAAAGAAAATTTTACCAGAGAAATGGAATCTATAAAATAGAATCAGATGGAAATTTTAGAATTAAAAAAATACAACAGCTGAAATTAGGAATTCCAATACATGCATTTAACAGCACACTAGATACAATACAAATTTGTGAACTGTAGGGTTGATCAGTTAAAAATATCCACAGTGAAGCACTGAGAGATGAAAGGTTGAAAAAATACGTAAGAAGGTGTCATAGATGTGGGACACAGTAGAAGATTTAACACGTGTGTAGTTGGAGTCCTAGGAGGAGAGGGAAGGACAGGAGTGTCCTACTAAAACTGCCACAAATGAAAGTCAATGAGAAAAATCATAAAATAGAGAGAAAAGGTATTAGCTTCAGAATAGTACTGATAAGACTGGCAACTTCTCCATAGATGGACAAAAACATAATTTATCACCAACAGGCCCACTCTGAAAGAAAAAAGGAAATTCTTTGAGCAGAAAGAAAATAATCCCATAGGGAAACAAAATTATAGGAAGGCATAAAGAGCAGTGGGAGAAATAAGTATATGGGTAAGTATAAATGAATATTGACTGCAGTATAATAAAAATGTCCTGTTTAATGATGTATTTAGTTTTAAAATATAAAACAAAAATGGCTCCAGAGGTTGGTAGAAAGGTAAATGTCATTAACATGTTGTAAGGTCCTTGTATTGTCCAGAAAGTTATAAAATTCTGAATTTATGGTAGATATTAGTGAGTTAAGGGTCACATACCATAAGTCTCTAGGGCTGCACTGTCTGATACAGTGGCCATTGGCTGCATGTGATTATCAAGCACTTCAAATGTGGCCAGTCCAAATTGAGGTGTGCTGTGATTATAAAACACACATCAGATTTTGAAGACTTAGTATGGGGGAAAAAGGATGTAAAACAACCCATTTAAAAATATTGATACATATTGAAATGATCATATTTTAATATATTAGATTGAATAAAATATATTAATATTATATGTCTTACTGTTTTAATGTGACTGCTAGAAATTATATATTGGTAACAACTAAAACAATAATAAAAAATGGAAAATTAAGAGGCTAATAGAGGGGGAAATGGAGTAATAATAAATACTCAATCCAAAAGAAGGCAGGAAAGGAGAGAAAAGGAACAAAGCATAAGGGTACAGAAGTAAATTTAAACCCAGGTATATTACAATTGCATTATACATACATGGACTGAGTATTACACTTAAAAGACCAAGATTTTCAGATTATAAAAAACAAACCCAATGCTGTTTTGCATATAAGAACCATCCTTTAACTGGAAAGACTGAAGAAGATGAAAGAATGGGAAAGATACTATGCAAGCACTAATCAAAGTTGGGAGATCTATACTAACATCAGACAAAGTACTTGTCACAGAAATAAATATTACTAGGGATTTCCCTGGTGGTGCAGTGGTTAAGAATCCGCCTGCCAATGCAACAGACAGGGGTTCGAGCCCTGGTCCAGAAAGATCCCACATGCCGTGGAGCAACTAAGCCTGTGCACCACAACTACTGAGCCTGCACTCTAGAGCCCACCAGCCACAACTACTGAGCCTGCATGCTACAACTGCTGAAGCCTGTGCACCTAGAGCCCATGCTCCGCAACAAGAGAAGCCACCGCAATGAGAAGCCACGCACCGCAACGAAGAGAGTAGCCCCCATTCACTGCAACTAGAGAAAGCCCGTGCGCAGCAACGAAGACCCAGAGCGGCCAAAAGTAAATAAATAAATTAATTTTTTTAAAAAAAGGAAATATTACTAAAGATAAAGATGGCACTTCATTATGATAAAAGGATCAAAACAAAAATAGCAACAACTGCAGTAGTCAAGGCAGTCATGGGAAAGACATATCCTAAACTCATATGTGCCTGATAACATAGCCCCAAAGAACATAAAGCAAAACTGACAGAACTGAAAGGAGAGAAAGACAGTCTCTCAGTCATATTTGGAGGTTTTAACACACCTCTCTCAGTAACTAGTAGAAGCAAACAGAAATTTCATAAAGCTATAGAAGATTGGAGTAACACAGTTAACCAATTTGTCCTGACTGACAGCTATAAAATGCTGCACCAGACAACTGCAGATTGCCCATTCCTTCCAGTTGGCCACAGAATGTTGATCAAAATGGGCCATATGCTGAGCCTTATGTAGCAAGTCTCAAAAAATTTCAAAGAATTAAAATCCTTCAGAGTAAGGTCTCAAAATGAAAGGATAGATATGATCAGTAGATGCAGAAAAAGCATTTGATAAAATTCAGCAGCTGTTTCACTCTTTAATTTTTTTTAAAGGAACAAATTTCTAACAAGTTAGGAATAGAAGCTGCTTTCCTTACTCTGATAAAAGGTATCTAGAAAAAAATAGTAGACAAGACATCAATCTTAATTGTGACATCAAGAGCTTTTTGTCAGAAACGAGGAAAGCAAGAAGACTGCTCTCAATTCTCTTCACTGTTGTATTGAAAGTCCTAGCTAGGGCAGTAAGGCAGAAAAAGAAATAAAAAGTGTAATGATTGGAAAGAAAGATAGAAAACTGTTTATTTACAGACATAATTATGATATAGAAAATCTAACAAAGATGCAGATATAAACATAAGAATCAAACAAAAATTTTTAAAGATTTCATTTTTATTAGCATTTTAAAATTCAAGTACATAGGAATGAATCTAATGCAAGATGTATAGAACAGAAGAATATAAAATATCATTGTAAGAAGTTAAAGAAGACCTAAGTAAATGGCATGATGTGCTAATAAGTTCATTGATTGAAAGAGCAGATAATCTATAAAGTAAATGTAATCCCAATCAGAATATCAGCAGGGTTTTCTTTATTTTTTTTAATGGAAATTGACCAGCTGATTAACATTTATATGGAAACCCACTTGGATAGATACCCCGGGCAGTCTTGGAAAACAAAGCTGGAGGACTTGTACTACCCAATAGGAAGACTTCACAAGCACTTCATAAAAAAGGATATCCAATGGCCGGTAATAAACAGCTGAAAAAATGCCCAGCGTCATTAATCATCAGGGAAATACAAATTAAAACCACAATGAGGTGATGCTACAGCAGATTAGACACAGAATGCCTAATTCAAAAAGCTGATAATGCCTAATGTTGGGAAAGAAGCAGAATAAGAACACTTAGACCTTGCTGATGGGGTTGGAAAATGTTCCAGCCATTTTGGAGAACTATTTGGAAGTGTTTGCTGGAGTTGAATATTCATATATCATATGAGCAAGCAGTTTCACTCTCAGGTATATCTCAACCGGAGTGTGTACGTGCATTCATCAAAAGACATGTATGAGGTTGTTAACAATCTTGGGTTGCTTGAAACCCCAGAAGTTGGCAAGATTAGTCTAATATGTGTCACAATAATGGTTAACCTTTTAGGAGGTCACAGGAGGCTTTCTGGGTTATAAGTACTAGGTAACTAGTACTTAATGAAAAATGGAGAAACTATGAATTCCATCATATTTTCTACATAGACAATTTTGCCATCTGCGACTAAAGACAGTTTTAATTCTTCCTTTATAATCTAGGTGCCTTTTATTCCTTTTTCTTTCCTTATTGTACTGGCTAGAAACTACAGTACATTATTGAATAGAAGCAGATATCCCTGTCTTGTTACTGGTCTTAGGGCAGGGGTCAGTAGAGTTTTACTTAAAGGCCTAACAGTAAATATTTTAGACTCTGTGGGTCATAGGTCTCTGTTGCAACTATTCAACTCTGCCATTGTACCTTGAAATTAGCCATAAGTCAATACATAAATAAATAGGCGTGCCTAAATTTTAGTCAAAATAGGCAAGAGGGTCATAGTTTGCTGATACCTATCTTAGGGGGAAGGCATTCAGTCTTTTACCATTAAGTGTACCATTAGCTCCAGGTTTTGTTGATGGCCTTAATCAGGTTGAGAAAGCTCCCTTCTATTCCTCGGTTGCTGAAAGGTTTTTTTGTTTGTTTTTGTTTTTTAGTCAGGATTAGATGCCAGATTTTGTCAAATGCCATTTCGGCATCAATTGAGATGATCATGTGTTTTTTTTTCCTTCATTCTGTCCATATGGTATATTTCATTCATTGATTTTCATGTGTTGAACTATCCTTGAATTCCAAAAATAAATCCCACTTGGTCATGGCGTATGATCCTTTTAATATGCTACTGAATTTGGTTTGCTAGTATTTTGTTGAGGATTTTTACATCATTGTTCATAAGGGATATTTCTCTGTAGTTTTGTTTTCTTACAGTGTCTCTGTCTGGCTTTGGTATCAGAGTAGTGTTGGCCCCATAGAATGAGTTAGGAAGTGTTTCCTCCTCTTCAATTTTTGGAAAAGTTTTGAGGAGGATTGGTGTTATTTCTTCTTTAAATGTTTGGTAGAATTCACCTGTGAAGCCATCCATTCCAAGGCTTTTTTTGTTGGGGGGTTTTTGATTACTGATTCAATCTTCTTACTAGTTAAAGGTCTGTTCAGATTTCCTGTTCCTTCATAATTCAGTCTTGATAGGTTTTGTGTTTCTAGGAGTTTGTCTATTTCATCTGGGTTATCCAACTTACTGGTGAACACTTATTCATAGTACTCTCTTATAATCCTTTTTATTTTTGTAGAATCAATAGTAATGCCCCTACTTTCTCATCTTAGTAATTTGAGTTTTCTCTCCTTTTCTTAGTCTTTCTAGCTAAAGTTTTATCAATTTTGTTGATCTTTTCAAAGAACCAACTTTTGGTTTTACCGATTTTTCTCTGTTATCTACTCTTTTTTTTTTTTTTTTTTTTCCTTTTTGCGTTATGTGGGCCTCTCACTGTTGTGGCCTCTCCCGTTGCGGAGCACAGGCTCCGGATGCGCAGGCCCAGCGGCCATGGCTCACGGGCCCAGCCGCTCCGCGGCATATGGGATCCTCCCAGACCGGGGCACAAACCCGTATCCCCTGCATCGGCAGGCGGACTCTCAACCACTGCGCCACCAGGGAGGCCCTGTTATCTACTCTTTATTTTGTTTATCTCTGTTCTAATCTTTATTATCTCCTTCCTTCTGTTAGCTTTTGGGTTTAATTTGTTCTTTTTCTAGCTCCTTAAGATGTAAAGTTAGTTAGTTTGTTGATTTGAGTTCTTATTTCTGAACATTTAAGAGTTTATAGCTATAAATTTTCCCCCAACACTGCTTTTGCTGTGTCCCATAAGTTTTAGTTTTAGTATGTTGTGTTTTAATTTTCAATTGTCTTTTTTTTTAATCTAATCTGGGGGCCAGAGTTTCCTTTTTTTTTTTTTTAACTGAGTCTTTTAATTAATTAATTAATTTAGTTGCACCGGGTCTTAGTTGTGGCGGGCAGGCTCCTTAGTTGCAGCTCGCAGGCTCCTTAGTTGTGGCATGTGATCTCTTAGTTGCACATGCATGTGGGATCTAGTTCCCTGACCAGGGATCGAACCTGGGCCCCCTGCATTGGGAGTGTGGAGTCTTATCCACTGCACCACCAGGGAAGTCCCTCAATTGTCTTTAATTATTTTCTGATTTTCCTTGTGACTTCTTTGATCTTCCAGTTGTTTAAGGTGATTTATTTTTTAAAAAGTAGTAAACCAACCTTGTATTCCTGGGATAGACTCCACTTGGTTATGATGTATTATCCTTTTTCTGTCTTGTTGATTTGTTAAAATTTTGTTTAGAATTTTTGCATCTATGTTTATGAGGATATTGGTCTGCAGTTTTCTTTATGTCTTTAGCAGGATTTGGTACCAGGGTAATGTTGACCTCATGGAATGAGTTGTTAAGAAGTCTCTCTTCTTTATTTTTCTGGAAAAGTTTATGTACAATCAGTATTATTTCCTACTTAAATGTTTGGTAGAATTCCCCAGTGAAGCCACCTGGGTCGGGGGTTTTCTTCATGGGAAAGTTTTTAACGACAAATCCAATTTCTTTAGTAACTCTAGGGTTGTTCAGGTTATCTGTTTCTTCTTGAGTGAGCTTTGGTTGTTTGAGTCTTTCAAGGAATCTGTCCATTTCATCTGAGTTGTTGAATTTATTGCCATAAAGTTGGTCATAATATTCCCTTATTATCTTTTAGATATTTGTAGAATCTGAAGTGTTGTATCTGCTCTGATCCCTGATATTGCAGTCTGTATATTCTCTCTTGTTTCCTGATTAATTTAGCTAAAGGTTTATCAAATTTACCTTCTCAATGAACCAGTTTTTTGTTCTGTTTTGTTTTGTTTTTTGGCTGCATTGGGTCTTCGTTGCTGCACGCAGGCTTTCTCTAGTTGTGGTGAGCAGGGGCTACTCTTTGTTGCGGTGAGTGGGCCTCTCATTGTGGCGGCTTCTCTTGTTGCAGAGCACATGCTCTAGGCATGCAGGCTCAGTAGTTGTGGCTCACAGACTCTAGAGCACAGGCTCAGTAACTGTGGTGCACAGGCTTCGTTGCTCCGCCGCATGTGGGATCTTCCCAGACTAGGGCTTGAACCCATGTACCCCTCTCTGGCAGGCGGATTCTTAACCACTGCACCACCAGGGAAGTCCCTAATTTTATTTATTTTCTTTAATGTTTTTGTTTTTCTGTTTCATTGATCTGTACTCTGGTCTTTTTGTTTTCTTCTGCTTACCTTGGGTTTTATTTGCTCTTCTTTAGTTTCTTAAGGTAGAAGTTGTCTTGATTTGAAGGTTTTTTCTGCTATAGATGCTTACTGCTAGAAATTTCCACCAAAGTACTTATTACTTTAATGGTATCCCACAAACTTTGATATATGGTATATTCTTTTTCATTCAGTTCAAAATACTTACTAATTTAATTTCCCTTTTGATTTCTTCTTTGACCCATGGGTTATATAGAAGTATGTTATTTAATTTCCAAACACTTAGGGATTTTCCAGAGATCTTTCTATTATTGATTTCTGACTTCAATCCATTGTGGTCAGAGAACATACTCTCTGTGACTTGAATCTCTTTTAAATTTTTTGAGACTCATTTTGTGGCCCAGAACATGGTATATAGTTTTTTAAAATACTATTCTTCTGTTGTTGGAAAAAATGTTCTTCAAATGTCAGTTAGAGCCTGTTGGTTGAGAGTGTTGTCAACATGTTCTGTATCTTCAGCTGCTTTGTGTCCTTGCTCTGTCAGCTGTTGAGTGAGGGGTATTGGAATGTCTTGACTTGAAGTTGTGGATTTTCTGTCTCCTTGCAGTGCTAATAGTTTCTGCTTTGTGTATTTTGAAACTGTTATTGGGTACATAAATGTTAAGGATGAGAAGTTGACCTCTGTCATTATGAAATGACCTTCTTTATCCCTGATAATATTCTTTGCTCTGAAGTCTTCTTTGTCTGATACACCCACTCTGGCTTTATTTTGATTACAAAATATTATTATTTTGATTATTTTGATTACAGTTTAACATGTTGTATGTTTTTCTAGTGTGTTTCTGATAGGTAGCATATAGCTGAGTATTACCATATTGCTGTTTTTTAAGTTATTTTCCTAACGATTACTCTAGGGATTACAATGTACATCTTACCAGAGTTTACTTAAGGTTTTTCTGACTTAATTTGGTAAAATATAGCTCCAGTGTAGCCCCATTTCCTCGCTCTTCATTTGTGCTGTGATTGTCAATATATATTAGATTTGTGTTATAAACCCAATAGTACAGTGTTATAATTATTCCTTTATACAATGCTATTTTTTAAAAAACCTAAAAGAAGAACAGTAATGAGGGCAGCTTCTGGTGAGAGAGCCACAGACTTTCTGTTCTACCGGAAGTTTTAGTCCCTTTTCATGAATAATGCTTCTTAATTTATTTCCTTTGATTGATTTCCAGAGTCCTGAAATGATTATTTTTGACCAGTTTGTCCAGTTTCATGTTTTTTTAGGAGAGGATTTGTCGGCCTCTGCTCCACCACAGCTGGAAGTCTCCTAGCATGCTTCCTTTTGGGATTCTTCTTTATTTCCTGACGCTTTTTCAGTAAGCAGCAACAAATTCTCCCAGAATTGTGTGTCCCTGTGGGTTGAAGAGAGTAGAGTGAGAATGAATGGCCAGATAAAAATAGCTTGGTCCTTCCCAGCTCCTTTGAAATAGTAGATTGTCTGTAGAAAGTAGGAGAAAGGAAGTTCCCTCCTTGGGCCGTGTGCCGTGTCCACGGGGAGCGTGCTGGTGTCTGCCTATACGGCCCGGGCGCCAGTGCTGCACCCTCCCCAAGCCACTGCTTGGAAGCTGTAAAGGCAGCTTTCATCCCTGGGAGAGATTGGCCCCAGAGACCCAGGTTCCTTTTGGTGCTTCTTGGTCACTGCATGCTGGGAGGGGCCGGGGAAGAGAGCAGCTCCTCTACACACAACCCCTCCTCCCCTGGCCTGAGAGTGCGGGTGGAACGTTACTGCTGTGGATACTCCCCTCCCTTTTTAAGGAGGTCTTCAGTCTCTCTCAGGAAGACGCTACAAGTGCCACTTTCCCCATCCTCCCTTCTCTCTCTCCCCTTCCACCTTCCTAACATCCTCTCTTTGTGATTGGAGTTAGTGCTTGCGTTGGGGAGGGCAGAACAGGAGGTTAGGAAAGCTAGGGGCTCTGCCAGTGGATAGGGTACAGTTGGAAGAATGCATTCAGGATCCCTGAAGCTCAGAGCAAAGCTTAGAGTTGGTTTGATTTCCTCTGCTGTATCTGGAGTCTCAGGCCACAGGGACGGCTTCCCAGAGTTAAAAATAAAAAAGGTGCAGGCAGTAGATAAGGGTTTTGATCTGAATCAGATCTAGGTTGGAAGTCTAAATTTTTTTGTTTTACATTGTCACTTTGCATGGAAACTAAGTTCCCATACAGAAAGATCTTATTGTTTGTAAATATCACTGTGTTCCAGGGGTTTAAAATACTTGAACAAAGGGGAAAAGAATGGCCAGATTTGTGGTCCCACCCGTTCTTTATGTGGACTTGCATACACTCACAGGTTCTCTCCAGTGGAGCGATTAAAGCTGCTAGTCTAATTGTCCTCTGACCCGATGGCACGCCGTCTCCATCCAGAAAGCTTGCAGCAGCCGAGCAAGGTCACTTGCCCACCAGGCGCCCCTGGGAGCAGAGCGCGCTCGGCTTGGGCTGGGCTCCGTACGGCGGTCACGGTGGAGAGAGAGAACGGCTTACTGTTTTCAGGGATTCCTCTTAGTGCCAAACATAGCAGCTGGGAAACAGAGTTTTCCCAGAATCACGATGTACTTCTTGTGTTCTGTTTAAACATGATTTGACAGCGACTGTTAACCTCTATTTCCAGAAATGTCAGGGCTATAATTTTTAAATTAATTGCTTAGTAACATTGAGATAAATTAGTGTGATCATTGTTTTAGTGTGAGGTAGGTGACACTAAGTCAGGTTTCCCCCTGTGACACCAGTTAGGTTTTCCTACACAGGTGAGAGGGTGTGGGAATCACACACGGCGCTGGTTCTTAAACACTGATTCTCGCCTTTCTTATTGGGAGCGTCTTTCAGAGCCACATTCGGGGTCCATACATTCCGGAAGATGTTCAGTAGAGCTGACCTTCCAGCTGCCGGGCGGAGCCGTGGTCAGTACACAGAAGCAGCAGCCTCTCAGATATGCCTGCTGTGACCTCACCAACAGGATGGGCTTGTGCAAGTGCAGAGGTGGGAGGGGTCCACGGAGTTTCCACAGTTTCCGCGGAGTCACAGACTCCGTGACTCGGGGTCCTGCTCCTCTGCCCTTCCTTCTTCCCGTGTAACTCCCATGAGGACAGAGAGAAACCTGCTGAGTGTGGTCGACGGTTTGGTCACCAAGCGCTCTTAGTTAGCTTTAAGATACTTGTCTCAGGAGTGCATTTGCTTAGATAAAGTTTGAAGTGCTTCATCGGAATCAGCATCCAAAATTCCATTCTCAGAAGTTGGAGAAAGTCAGACTTGAGACGGCCCCTAGAAATCGTGAAGATGGGGCTTCCATTCCATAGGGAGGAAGCTGCAAGCCAGCGGGGTGCTTGCAGCCTGAGCTCTTGCTGTAGGGTCTCCCGACACCCAGCCCCAGGCTCTTCCTACCAAGCTGTCCTGCTTCCCCAGCAGTGCCCCAGACTCCAGTAAGTTTCCAGTAAGTCGGTCTTTTTATTTTATGAGTAATGCTGAGAAATAGAAGACAAATCAGAAAAGTAACATTTTCAAGAACTGCTTAATTATTTTGCTAAAAGCAGAATCATTAAATTGTCTGGGTCACATAATCTTTATGTATCATCTCTGGTAGCATGCATAGTCCTTACTCCCTTACATCGTGAGAAGCCTTTTTTTCCTTCTTGTGCTTCATTGACTTTGGATGGGGTGCCAGCATAACGATGTGAAGTCCACAGAGGAGTTGAGATTTGACGGGTTAATTTCATTATGTACATGATGCTCTGCGTTTTCACAAACGAGTTTAGCCTGAGGTCATTTGGGAAATTTAGGTACCTCTTCATTTGTAGAAGGAGATTATTTGTGAAGATGCTCCATTGCTGCCTCGTGGTACACATATAACTATAGAAAGGGTAACTAACCATTAGATTCTGTAGGGAAGAGGAAAGAGAACCTGGTTTCCTTTCCAGTTGGGCTCTTCAGACCCAGGAGAAAGGAGGCTGGTCTGTAATCTGCTGTGTAACAGGCACCACGCCAAGAGTGGGTGACTTGCAGTAAGCATGGCGTTGACTTGGCTTTTAAAGGTCCGGTGGGGGTGGGTAGGGCACAGAAGGCGCAGTTCACCTCTGCTCCATCGCAGGCTCCCGCCCTCACGCCTCTGGTGGTTGAGACTTGCACTGGGGCTGTGACCGGAAACCTCCGTGCAGCCTCTCCCTGTGGCCAGGGCTTCCTCACAGCGTGCTGGCCGTGATCCAAGGGCAGATGTCCCAAGAGAGGGACAGGTAACGGCCCCTCGCCTTTCATGACCTGGGGGCAGAGGCCTGCCTGGCTCCAGGGGAGGGAAGTAGACCCCACCTCCTGATGGGCAGTGAGGCTCTGAAGAGGATGCAGGGCAGAAATACCATCAGGCTGTTGTTTCTCAAGAGTCCAGGCTGCCACAGAGATGGCTTTGTCTTATTTAAGGAAGTAGAGATGCTAATAATGTGATGTGAACCTTGTCAGAACCTGGTAATGATTTTTAAAAACACTGGCTCACAGGTGAGAGGCAGCCTGGGTGGAGCAGTGACAGTCAGTGAAGAGGTGAAGGATTCCCGCTGTGCAAGCAGAGGTGCCCAGGGGTTCACTGGAGCCCACCCTGGGTGTCCAGCAGACAGCACCTCCCGTAAGTCGCTGGCCTGGGGCGGGTTCTGCCATGGTTTAACCCTGCACTGCATTCAGTTATAAAACTCCAAAACACCAGGAATAAGAGGAAAAGCTTAAAAACTGAGAGAGCCTGTGTAGTACCTAAATCTGAACGTGTTTGTGGCTTTGGGATGCCCTTTTTTTTAAACAAACGTATTGAGGTAGAATTGACATATGTTATTACTACATATATTTTTTCTTCCAGTTTTATTGAGGTAGAATTGACATACAGCACTGTATAGATTTAAGGTGTAGAGCATAATGATTTGACTTACGTACATCATGAAACCATGACCACAATAAATTTAGTGAACGTCCATCGTCTTGTATAGATACAAAATAAAAGAGAAAAATATTTTTGTGTTGAGAACTCTTAGGACTTACTCTCTCAACTTTCATATATAACATACAGCAATGTTAATTCTATTTATCATGTTTATGTTCCGTCCCTAGTATTTATCTTGAAACTGGAAGTTTGTACCCTCCAGTTCCCCCTCCCCCACCCTCACCTCTGGTGACCACAAATCTGATCTGCTTTTCTGTGCGTTTGTTTGTTCGTTTTTGAAGTATAGTAGACCCACAGCACTGTGATGCATAACACAGTGGTTTGGAGTTTCTGTACAGTACAAAATGGACACTACTGCTGCACATATTTACATTTTACAAGTTGATGAAACACACCTGTGAAACCATCCCCATGTGAGATGAGCATCTCCACCTCCTCGGAAGCTTCCTCAGGCGCCTTTGCATGCCGGTCGTCCCGCCCCACCCCTGCCACTGTCCCTAGGCAACCACTCATCTGCTGTCCCTGCAGGGTTTGCATTTTTTATAATTTTGTATAAATGGAATCATAGTGTGTGCAATTTGGGGAGGGGTCTGGCTTCTCTCACTGAGCATAATTATTTTGAGATTCATTTATATTGTTGCATATATCTATTTGTTATCCATTTGGCTGTTGGTGGACATTTGTCTGGTTCCAGTTGTTGCTTGTGGTGAGGAAAGCTCCCGTGAACATTTGGTGCAGGCGTTTGTAGAGGCATCTGAAAGTGGTTGGCTGGATCATGAGGTCGGTATAGGTTTAACTCTTTAAGAAGCTGCCAGACTGTCTTCCCAAGTGGCTGCACCCACTCTGCTCCCCCACGTGCACAAGGGCCCTCATTCCTTCCTGTCCTGGCCAGGACTGGGCACGGTCGGCCTCTGTCCTCTCGTAGGTGTATGGTTTTGGTTTTGGTTTTTTGCAGGTGCCGGTGAACTAATGGTGTTGGGTGTCTTTCCCTGTGCTTATTTGGGATATGTTCATGTACCTTCTTGGTGAAGTGTCCGTCACAAGGTCATTGAATACAAGGAGGGATGTAATGCCCTCTAGAGCATGACCTTTGCCTTCAAGGAACTTCCAACATTATTTTTGAAACATAATATTTCCAAGCCTTTTAAAATTATGCCTTTTCCTAGGCATAAGACCGCCTTTTGTATGACTCAGATTTGTGATCACAAGCGTGCACTACTGTGCCACGAAGGCTCCAGGCGTGAGCGACCTTTAGACTTCTACCGACACCGTATCCCTCCTCGTGGCCCTCAACTCTCTCTCTCTGGCTGCATCCTAACATGTTTTATACCAAGAAACCAACTTGTATGCAAAAGAAAACCAGAAAAGTAAGGAACCGGGAGTTCAGGAGCCCAGCGCCATGCACAGGGCCCCAGCAGGACGGACAAGGGGTAGTCACGCTCCACCACGGGGTCCAGAGAGAAGCGTTTTCCTACTTGCCTCTGCTTGTTGCCCTCAAGGGCAGGTAAGTAAACCATTGAGCTGGGGCTTTGGAGAGAAATACAAGAGGGTGGTGCCACAGCCGTCTGTGTTCCCTATTTTAGATGTTTGGCCATTTTCCCTCTGCCAGAACGGTACCTGGTAGGTGTAGAAACAAATCCACTGACAGATCTGAAAGCAGCAGTTCCTGCTGGAGGCAGTGAAGTGAGTTCATCTTGAGGTGAGCGTGCTGTGTTGAGCGGCTCTGTCCCAGGATCATTTCTTTCCCTCACGGCCCTTTCACGTGCGGGCTGCCTGGCCCCTGGGCGTCCTGGTATCCTGGGTCAGACAGACGCGTTCCCTGCGATTTCAGAAACGGGAAGACTTGTCCGTGGTCCTGCCAGGCTAGGCTCTCCTTCTGTCTCAGCGCCTCCGAAGGTGTTCTGAGGGCTGGGAGGGTGGCGGTGCGTCCCCATGGGCACCCTGCCTGCCGGGGTCCCAGCAGGGCTGTGTCCACGCCTTTGCTCTGATGGATTAATACTGTGCTGCAGTCTCTGTGTGGTAGTTTCCTTTTCTGCATAAGTTATATTTTTCAAGTGTAAGGTGTTTGAACGAGTCTAGGTGCACTCTGTGTCTGTCCTTTATGCTTTATAAAGTGTTGTCTTATTTTCAGCAGCCCTCATGTTTAGAAGCTGAAACTTTTTTTTTAAAGCCCATTGCTACACTGAAGCTTTCAGATCCTCAGGCGTTTTTTTCCTGGATTTTCTCTACTTCCCTTCAGACTGCTCTTAAGCCAGCTCTGGAGCAGCCTCTGCGGAGGGCCTTGAGAGCAGCCCAGGGTTCTGCTCGGTGCTTGGTGGAGAACAACCGCTCGCGGAGCTGCAGCCCAAGCGGAAAACCGGTTGCTCGGTGCTGTTCGGGCCATAGGCGCTGTGGTCCCACGACAGAGACGGGCCGCTCACGGAGCCGTCAGTTTTCATGTCCGGCCCAAATAGGGGTCCCCAGGGGCTGGGTGTTGACTAGAGGAGAGGGACTTGGACCCAGCGGGACCTCCCTGGCCTGCGCCCGTCCGTGTCATGGAAGGTGGTCAGCGCTGCCTCAGGAGGCCAGATGAGGGGCCGAGCGAGACCTGCGAGCTCTAGCTGGCACTTTATTAAATCCTCGTAATTGGGTCTTTTCCCCATTTTGTGTATGAGAAAGTTGAGACTCCTCCAAGTTAAACTGTATGCCCACAGCCCTGTAGCTTGTAAGGAGTGGCCCCAGGTCCCTGGGACCCTAAACCCACGATGCCTCCTACTGTGCAGAGAGGGAGCCTTCAGCTCGGTAGAAGGCATCAACTGAGACGTAAGCCGGGGGAGAGTGAGCCTTGAGAGCTGCCCCAGGAGCTCCAGCTAGACTGAGGGCCCTTCCTCGGAGAAGGCATTTGAACAGGGGCCCCCACGAGTCGGAGCTGCTCGTGCTGGGCGGCCCTCGAGGCTGCAGCACCCAGACTGCACTGCGTCCATGTTCCAGAGCCTGAGTACAAGGTTGGTGACCTCTGTCCCGAGAACACCCTGGAAGAGGCCGTCCTGGGAAGTTCGGGAGTGCTCCTTCTCCTCCTCAAACACTCCCCTGGGCCGCTGGGGCTGGGACCAGCCACCCTTCTCCCTCCGTGCCCACGCCCCCCCAGAGCACACACAGGGAAGGTACAGCTGGGAGTACTGTCTCCTTCGGTTGAAATTGCATTTTAGTGAGTGATAACCCTGCCGGAGCTAGACACAGTCTAGAAAAGGCAGAGTCAGTTCCTAAGCTGCTAATAAAACTGCTAGGACTTGCCCAGTGCTCATGACTTAACTGACCTCACCAAGGGCTCTTGCTGACCGTCCCTGCCTGGTGGCCATTTCCTGAATTTTCACCTGTGTGCTCCAACACAAAAAGTTTCCTTTGGGAGGGGTTTATGGGAAATATGGGGACATCAATCCGGTCCCTTAGGGTGACATGAAGTGTCCCCTCAAAATAGGTTCATTTGACTGAAAAGAGTTATTACAGCATATTAAGCCTGTGGTGCATGGTTCTACCTTGGACTCTATGGAACTTCAGCATAGTTAGAGCTGCTTCCTGGATGTGTGCTCGCACCCTGAGCACGTCAGGCCGCATCACTGCAGGTCAGTGCGGCCCCTTCCCTCCCAGGACACTGGACAGCCATCCCCAGGATGGGTGGTGGGTCAGGTCCCTTTTGAGTTGGCAGAGTGCTTGGTGTATCCTGGTGGTAAAGGAAGCAGACTGATACCCTGCTTCTACCTTTAACTGTTTGTTTTTAAGAAATTAAAAAATTTTAGAGCAGGGCCAGGGCCGTAGTAAATTCCCATAAAATGCACTCGTGAGTCATTGCATGTGAGCCGTAACTTCTTCAGTAAACGCTTGTGGGTAGTTAGTTGCTTGTGAGGCCTACCTGGTGTACAGACTTACTGAGCATAAACTACTTCCGAACATCAAACAATTTCTAAAATTGTAGTAAAATACACATAATGTAAAGCATACCATCTTAGCCATTTTTACGTCTACAGTTGAGTGGCATTAAGTACATTCGCACTCTTGTGTGTCTGTCAGCACCTTCTAGTTCCAGAACTTCTCATCTGGAACTGTTTCCCGGCCGCAGCCCCTGACAGCCACACATCTGCTTTCTGTCTCTGGATTTCACTATTTTGGGTGTTTCATATAAATGGAGTCATATAATTTGTGGCCTTTGTGTCTCACTTTCACTCAGCGTAATGTTTCCAGATTCATCCACTTTGTACCATGTGTCGTTCCTTTCTGTGGCTCGAAAACACCCCATCGTGGGGATGCTCCCCGTTTTGTTTATCCATTTTCCGGTTGGTAGACATTTGTGTTGCTTTCACCTTCGGACTCCTGTGCTGCTGTGGACACTCGTGTGGGGGATTTGTGTCCACGCCATCTTCAGGTCTTCTCGGTTTGTCCCCAGGGAGTGGCCTCACTGGGGCGCACAGTGATTCTACGTGTAAGTGACCAGGAGTCGTCACATTGCTCCGCAGCAGCTGCACTGTCTTACGTTCCCAGCAGCAAGAACAGGGCCTCTGGTTTCTCCACATCCTCACCAGCATCTGTTGTTTTCAGTTTTCTGAGTACTGTGCATCCTGGCGGTATGAGGTGGTGGCTCAGCCTAGTTCTGATTTGCAATTCCCTGGTGACCAACAGCGTTGAGTGTCTTCTCTTGTGCTGCTGGCCATTGTCCGTCGACTTTGGAGAAATGTCTGTTCAGATCCTCTGCCCATTTTCATATTTGGGCCATTGGGTTGTTTGTCTGTCATTGAGTTGTAGGTTTGTTTGGTTTTCATGGAAATTTTCAAATACACACTAAAGCTGTGAGAATAGTAAAAGGACACTCAGTACACCGCCCAGGCCCAGGTGGTCAGCGCACAGTCCTCGCTCTCCCACCCCTGCCTGGTGATTCCAAAGCAGGGTCCAGCCATTTAATGTCACCACATATTTGGACAGAGGTCAGACTTCCCAACTGAATCATGGTCAGTTTTACCGTTGATTTCCTTGACTTAAGATCCAAATAAGGTTCACACGTTGCATTTGGATAATATGCCTCTTTTAAGTCTGTTTTAATCTTAAAACTCCCATCCCTCTTTTTGTTTCCTTTCAGTTTGTCTTTGGAAGGAACTGGACTGTGTCCTGTGGAGCATCTGCATTTTAGGTTTGGTGTTGACAGCCCTGCAGTGCTGTCCCTGGTGTAAACTGGTAGTAGATTCGAGGCTGGATCTGATTCCAGCTCAGATTTCCAGCAGAAGCCCCTCAGGTGGAGTTGTGTCCGTCCGTCCAGGTAGAGGAGAGGGGGGCCAGCTCGCTACCGCTGCTGATCATGGTCGCCCAACAGTGCTGGTCTTGCTCCGTCTGTCCCAGTAATTCCTCTTTTCAGATAGGCTCCTCCATCGGCTGTTTGGTTGCCTTATGTCGAGTCTGGTCAGGAAGGTTCCGTCTAGTGCTTGATCCTGGCCTGGTTCCCTAGCACACAGGGTCCTGAGTGAGGTCCAGCTGGCCCAGCCAGGCCTCGTGCTGGGATGTCCCGTCCATCATGTTTCCAGCTGCCTTTGGTCTTCGGGTCGGTGGTCCTGTCTCCTGGCTGCACGCTCAGGGCATCTGGGGAACTTTATGGAGAATGGTGCCCAGACCAGCCGGATCAGCCTCTCTGGCGGACGGCTGAGAGGTGTCACCTTGAAAAGGTTTTGCCCGTGATTCTGAGGCCTTTATTGGAATCCCTCCCCGCACAGGGCACAAGATACAGGCCTGTCTCCGGGGTCGCTGGCCCCCTGGGCTGCCTGCCCTGGCATCCTTCCTTCCTTCCTCCCACTTTACACACGCCCCGACATGGACATCGTGACGAGCGGGCCTCAGATTTCCCAGACCCCTGCCACCTCCCCGCTCCTCTCCTCTCCCCTCCCCTGACCTGGAGCAGAGCCTGGCTCAACTTCAAACAGGAGACAGCATGGAGGCCCCAGGCAGCACCTCAGATGTGCAGCCAGCGCGGGCACCCCAGCATCAGCAGGCTACTGCATGTTCCTCCCGGGGCCTCTGGGGCCTCCCGCTAGCAGTCACTCCTGGAGCACTAAAACCCGCCTCCTGGTGGCTTTTCCCTCTCTTCTAGGCACTGGATCTCCCACCCTCCTCACCCAGATTCCTTAACACCCTCCAAACCCTGTCCCTCGGCCCAGGGCTGAGGCCTCGAGGCCCCGTGGACAGGGGTTTGTCTGTGGCTCTGTCCTGCCTCCCGAAGGCGGGCGGTGTACTCGGCCATGGTCACGGTCACGGGGGGATCCCACCACGGCAGCTGAGACGGCCAAGGAAGTGGTGCCATGAGTGTTGCAGAGATTAATCATGGGTTTTGGCCCTTTGCCTTATGCCCCCAAAAATGGCATTTCCTTAAATAGATCAGAACCTTAACAACTATATGGTATTTGGGGGTACATTTTATGGCCCTTAATTAAACTTCAGACACATTAAAACATTTTAAGATGTTTTATGACCTATTCTTAATCTTTTTTTGTGGAAATTTCTGTAACTTCTTGGCTCTCAGACTCCAGCCCTCAACCCTCGATGCACAGAGGTGGGACTCACCTGCCGCCACAGGCGGGGACAGGGTGCATCTAAGGGCGCAGGATCAGGGAGGGCACATGTCCCAGTTCGGGGAGCTGCCCGCCGAGGGCAGCGGGGGCCAGGGGAGTCTGAGCTCTGGTGAGATGAAGAGGGCAGCTGAGGGCCCTGCACACAGGCCACAGCCATCTGCCTACAGATCACCGTCAGCCCTTCCTGGATGGAAGGAAAATGGAGTGAAGCACCTCATTTGAGTCTGTGCTCAAAGCTTTTTTTTTTTAATATAAATTTATTTATTTATTTATTTATTTATTTATTTAGCTATCTATCTATCTATCTATCTATCTATTGGCTGCGTTGGGTCTTTGTTGCTGTGCGCAGGCTTTCTCTAGTTGCAGCGAGAGGGGGCTACTCTTTGTTGCAGTGAGCGGGCTTCTCACTGTGGTGGCTTCTCTTTATTGCAGAGCACAGGCTCTAGGCACGTGGGCTCAGTAGTTGTGGCTTGTGGGCTCTAGAGCGCAGGCTCAGTAGTTGTGGCGCACGGGCTTAGTTGCTCCGCGGCATGTGGGATCTTTCTGGACCAGGGCTCGAACCCATGTCCCCTGCATTGGGAGATGGATTCTTAACCACTGCGCCACCAGGGAAGTCCCTCAAGGCTTTTTTTGAACTTTTGCTCTGGCTCGTCCCGTAACCCTTTTGTTTTCGTCCGAACTTGGACTTATCTTGTGCAGTAGGAAAGCCCTGAAGACACCTGAAAGCTAAATGCGAAATCTGAATTCATTAATTAGCAACTTATATTATAATTACTATGTCTCTATTTTAAAAGAAAACTGTTTCATTCTTAGAGAGCTTGGCACTGCCTGTGAATAGTGCGAAGAAAGTCCTCCCGTTAGTGTGCACGTTCCCCTCAAAAAGCACCAGTTTTGGCTCTACGAGTATTTTTTGTAAAGGGGTCAGCCGGCCACCTGCAGAGCTGCGGTGTCAGGGCCCGTAGGGCGGAAGGTCCTTGACCCTGCAGCTGCTTCAGAGAGAAACACACTGGAAGACAGGTCTCATAGTCAAGGACCTTCCTCTTCACTGGAAGTACCACTTTCTGAAAACAGAAATTCCATTTCTAGACAACTTTGTGAAGGAAATACGTGAAGAAGTCTATCTGTGAGAGTTGCGAGGCTGTGCAGATGATGTGCCCTGTGCTGTGGTTTGTGGTGCTCCTCCTCTGGCGACCTGCTCACTGTGACCAGTGGCACCCCGAGCACTGCCTTGTTCCAGTGGGCTTTCTGGCAGCACTGATGCTGTTGACCCCTCCCAGTTCTGATGCTTCCTCCTTTGGCTTCTGGTTTGTCCCGCCTGTCAGACCTTCCCCTGTGTCCCGTTGAAGGCGGTTCTCCTCTGCCTGGCCCTTATACTGAGGGGCTTGGTCTGAGGCCTCCCTCCTGCGCACTGTCCGCTCCGGCCACCCCCGGCCACCCCCCTACGCTGCGTCCCCAGCTGCAGACCCTCGTGTCAGCACCAGGCACCTCCCTGGGTGCCACAGACGTAATTGTCGGGAGTACCTCCCCCCAGTGAGCCGTGCGTCACTGGAGGACCCTGCTGTCCAGTTCTGCCAGCACAGACTGCGGGCTCTCTCCTTCCTCACGGCCAGTCAGTCCCCAAGTCCAGTTTGCTTTTCTCCGGAGCCTCTGTAGCCCTCACTTCTCCTCCCTACTCACCACCCTGATGTCCCCTGCTCCCAGCTCAGCCCCAGATGACTCATACCCAGGCCCCTGCCTGCAGGCCTGTGGGTGTCTCGCTGGGGGTCAGCACTGTGGCTCCCTCCAAGGCCAAGGTCTCCTGCACCGCCCTGGAGGGCTGCGGCTCTGGTGTCCTCACAGGCCTGCAGAGACGGTCCATGCACGTCCCTGTGGCATTTGAGTTGCTTTGCGATGAGCGGTCGTAGAGCCGACGTCCCTCCCGCCTTGGGTGTTGAATGATTTTGCGAGAGCTTATTATCTGCGCTCTTCTTGGAAACCGTGTGGGGTGGGGCCCAGGTCCCCTGCCCACTGCTCACCTCGGGGGCCTGGAGCTCCCTGTGGTCCCTGTTTGGGCACAGCCGGTAGTGGGAGGGATTGGCTCCCGTGGGAACGGCCATTTCTCTGGCAATGTCATACAGTTTTTGTACCTTTCCGTGCATTTATTTCTTTCTATGGATCCTGTCCTTTTATTAATACGCTGTGACAGCCGTGGGGCCCAGAGCACAGACAGGAGGCTGGGAACATCCCACCTTCCCTGTGCTTTTCAGCTTTGGAGACAGCCTTGCTGTCTCCATGCTTTTCTGTGTCCCGTCTGTGTTATTTCATAGTATCAATAGTTTGATTTTTCAGCCCCGAACATGAAAAACACTGAAGTAGATGGTGAGATGGGAGCAGAGGGTGCAGGCCTCACCGCCTCCCCGCCCACCCCTGTGTCAGGGCCTGGCTGCTTCCCCAGCATCTTTGGATGGGCCGGGGCCGCACTGGCCAGGCCCCCTCCATCTCGCAGGGGGCAGGACAGTGGTCTCGGTTTCAGTTGTTTTGATTTGGAAATTGGCCGTCGTTGCCCTGGGGCCCCAGGCCCGCTGTCTCCTCGGGGTGCCTCATTCACGAGGTGCTGCTCTGACTGCGGGGTCCAGGCTGGGGGTCTGGTCTGTTTGGAGGAAGCTGGATGGCCGAGTTCCCACAGCTGGAAGCTGGGGCACAGCTGCTTTCTCCGGTGCCGGGGCCTTTGCCTCGGGCCGGTGAGGCCAGGCACGTAGGCGGCTCCGGCTCCGCCACATCAGGCCTAGGGGCAGGAAGTAGAGATTTGTTTTCCTCCAGGCGTGCATGTGACCCGCGGGCAGGGGTCGGAGCCTCTGGCTGCCGTAAGCTACACTCAGTCCCGTACGGAGCTGGGACACGTTGTGAAGGAGCTCATTCCCTGCTGCCCATGCGATGGTGACCAGTGTCCTGGCTCTTTTGTCAGGGCGTTTGGACCTGATGACTGGGAGGAATAATCCCACAGGAATCATCTGTGACCTGAGCCTCCTCATGGAAAAACGCTTCTGGGGTTTATGAGAATTAAAGTGACACACGGCCCGGAGGATGCTGGGGACCAGGGTTCCTGGCCCTGTCCTCCCACCCACCAGCCCCACACCTTGGACAGGTGACTTCCTTCCCTGGTCCTAGCTTCCTCCCAGGTGGGGCTGAAGCGCCCCCGCTGGCTGCTTCCTGAGATCCCGATGACATCAAAGGGGCCGGTTGGCCATGGCCGTAACTGTGGTTGTGCCAGAGCAGAGGCCTGTGAGGGCAGCCAGCCTGTCGGGGCGGTATCTTCATGGTCACAAGTGTGGGGACTGCCCAGGCCTCATCTTAGGGGGGCGGTGATGTCACTGAGTGGCTGGTGGCCCACGGCCAGCGCACCTTACCGCCGCCTCTCCCTGGGGCTGTCAGCAGATTTGCACCCCTTTGCACCTTAACCTGATCACCTTCCTCACCACAGTTTATGGACAAGGCCTCCAGGCCAGATTGGGGGCCACTGAGGGAGTGACCTCTGGGATCACTGCCCCCAGAGCTGCTGCCCTTCAGAGGGTCGTGGTTGAGCAGTCCCCAGAGGGCAGCGTCCTGGGTGCCTGCAGTCAGGGCTAGACGCTTCCTTTTGGTGACAGAGTTGTGTCCACACTTACCTGCTGCTTTTGTCAGGAGAGCCCCACCCTCCCCACCCGCCCTTGTCCCTGGGCCCTACTTGGTGTCAGTTTTGTGAGGGGGTCGGGCCGGCAGACTTTGTAGAACTCCCTATGGAGGTGAATAGCGTTGTTGTTCTTTGGCCGCTGCTCCTGGGGAGTGAGGACTGCCACCTCGAGCACGGTCACCCAGGAAGCGGACTCGTGCATTTGAAGGCTGCATGAAACAGCAGTAAGACGTGAAGCAGGAGGTGCTGGGGGTTGGGGTGCTCTCTTTTTCAGTTTGTGGCATTTTCATGAAGCGTGTGAATTTCCAAATTTCATTGTGGAGTTTCAGCTTCAAAAGGGTTCTTGCAAATAAAGGTAAAGGCTACTTTCTAGCTGAATTGCTTTATCATATAATAAAATACTCTGAATGACGTGTTTCTTCTGTAGTTGTGAACAATTTAATTTGAATATGGAGTAGGTGCCCCCTCAAAGAGTCAAGGTGGTTCTCGGAGATGCATTGTGGGAGCCCCACCCCCACCCCCCACCCCCCGGTCATTGGCACCGAGTACAGGCTGGCGGCTGGTCCTCAGAGTGCAGGGGTTGTGATGTCCTGTAAATGATGGGGAGGAGGCTGGACCACAGCTCTTCCTAACACAGCGCTGCTGGCCCCCCGGTGCCCCAGAGGCGGAGCCCCCAGCCCCCAGGGCTGTGTCCTCCCAGGTCAGGGTTTGGGTAGCTCAAGTTTCTGCTCCTGTGGTTGCAGCGATCTGGTGTGCAGGGTGGGGGCCAGTCACTGACACCAGCTGGTCCTGGGCTTGGCCCCCAGCCCCCCAGCCTGCCGTGCTTCCTGCAGAGGCTCAGCCTGCTGGGCCTGGGGGCCTCCGCCCCCCTCGGCCATCTCCTGAGAAGCCCGCGGTGTGTGTTGCTCACGTTTTCTTTCTTTTCCTGCAGAATATCGACATCACCAACTTTAGCAGCAGCTGGAACGACGGGCTGGCCTTCTGTGCTCTCCTGCACACGTACCTGCCTGCCCACATTCCCTACCAGGAGCTCAATAGCCAGGATAAGGTGAGGCCATGGAGGGCAGGCGGCGAGGATGGGGAGAGAGCCCTCCATGGCGGTGGCGGTGGTGGGGCAAGCTGCTGGCTCCTCACACACCCCAGTGGCCTCTCTGGGGAACGACATTGAGGGTCAGGGCTTCTTGAGGAGAGTGGTCTGGGCAGCGCCACCCACGCCAGGCCACCTTCCCCACGTCCAGCCATGACCGGCTCACGGTGCAGCCCTGCCCAGGTGGGCACTGGGAGAGGACCCAGGCCCAAGCCCTCTGGTGTGCACCCGCATCGTCCCCTCCTGCCCTTCAGACGACCTTTGAAGACCCTCACGGGGAGGAAACAATTTCACAGGTGTTGCTTATTAGCTTTGGGGGTGCTGGGCGGCTCAGAGCTGATGTGTGAAAAGTGACCCTCCTGTGTGGAGAGGAAAGAACAAGTGTGTGGGGGTCACTCCGCAGCTGGTCACCAGAGGGGCGGGGCGGTGGGCACGGGTGTGGACTGGGCTGGTCAGGCAGCCCTCCCCGGCCCCGCTCACGCACCCGTCACATGGTTTCTTTTCCAGCGGAGGAACTTCACCCTGGCCTTCCAGGCTGCCGAGAGTGTCGGCATCAAGTCCACACTGGTGAGCCCCCGACCCCTGAGGAGAGACCCCTGGGAGGCCTGGTGACCAGGAGGCTGCTGGGTGGGGACTGGGGCCCCTGCGGGCCCTGCACCAGCCGCAAGGATGTCCTGCGGGTGGGGTGCAGATGGTCCCCTGCCCGGCACTCTTTATGCCTCCCGTCAAGTGTCCCAGGGAAGTGCCCTGAGTGGGGGGTGGTCACGTTTCTCTGTCAAAAGCACATTCCAGCAGATCTGCCTTGGGTGTCAAAGTAGAGGCAGGGGAGGGCAGGGCAAGGCCCCAGAGCACTTCTCAAGGGGGGGAAGGGAGGCGGAGGAGCCCTGGGGTCAGGGCTGTGCTCTGGGCTACAGTAGCTCAGGACAGACGTGTTTCCGTGGGGGCTCCTGCCTCGTCACCAAGTCTGACTTCCAGGGGGAAAATACCTCGTCCAAATGCAAAGCCAGAGACTTCCACGCCCTGAGATGCTGATGAAATTAATGTGACGGGGGTGTTGCACATCTTGGGGGTCCACAGAGTGAAGGACCCCACAGGGCCAGGTCAGGAACCCCCAGTGCCACCTCCCACCCCGAGGTTACCCATCACCCTGCCTTGTGACAGCCGATAGCTTTGAAGACATATTTGCACTCATCTTTACCCTGCAAGAGTGTTTGTGTAGAGTTCCATAAATATGTCTTCTGAATTCACAGAAATACGTGTTTCTGAGTGGCTTCTATTCAATTGTATATATAGAGAGAGAAATTACAGTCGTTGAAATATTTCTCATTATCTGGATATTTTACACCATGTGTAAAATTCTGATATATAAGCAGGCAGTTTCCCCACCCTAAAAACTTTCCGTTGAGATTCTTACACTGGACATACATGTGTTCTTTCTCCCCATCCCATTGACTCTGGTGCTCATTTGTGTCTCGCACCCATGGGACCCCTGGGAGCAGTGCCCTGCAAGGACAGCAGGTCTTTCGTGGGGGCCTCGTGGGCATGTCTCAGAGCCCAGGGTCCCCCGCCTGCTTCCCGGCAGCATCAGCTGATGTCTCCCCGACCATGGGGCCCACACAGGACACACAGAACTGTGGCTTCCGGGGCTTCAGGGGGTTGCCCACCGTGGGGCAGGCAGTACCTGGTGGGAAGCACACTCAGAGGTGACGCCGGAGGGGTTAGCGAGGAGAGGCAGGTGGGGAGGAGGGCCCAACTCCCCCTCCCCCAGAGGAGACCAGCCCCTTCCAGCCTTGAGGGGCAGCCCTGGGCAGGGCGGGAGGCTTGGACATTGCCTACGCCCAGGGCGAGGAGCTTCCTGGGTACTTGGCCGCTGACCTGTGCAGTGAGACTCAGACAAAAGTCCCATGAAGGAGGCCTCCAACCCCAGAGCCCTTGGTGCTGTGGCTGGGAGGCAACCCGGGCTCTAACTAGCCTCTTCTCCTCTGTCAGGACATTAACGAGATGGTCGGGACCGAGCGGCCGGACTGGCAGAACGTGATGCTCTATGTGACGGCCATCTACAAGTACTTTGAGACCTGAGCACCCGAGGCCCCACGGTCACCCCGGACGCAGCGCCCTTCACTCTGCCCCTGGCCGCCCCGCAGCGTGTGAGCCCCGCCCCCGGCAGGCGGGGGACTCGGCCTGTGTGGCCTGCGCTTGGGCCAGGCTCTTCCACCTGGCCTCTGCGGCCAGGGCCCCGCGCACACGCTGACCTGCTGGAGAGATTGGGGAACCATTAGCACTGGGGCGGGAGGAAAGGCTCACTCACGGTCCAACCTAGGGAAGGGGATTCGTGCGCGGGCAGCTCCCTAGGTTGTGAAAGCTTCCTGCAGCACCTCAACTGCTCGCCCCTGAGAACTGGGCTGGGGTGGGGGGAATGGGTACCTGATAGGCCCCTGTTCCCCTCCTGTGTGACAGGGCATCCTCGCCGGCAATATGGACCGTGCCCCCCGCCCTCAGGCTCTGCCAATCTTCAGCTCCAGGGGCTCGGAAACCCAGCACCAACCTCAGGGTTCCAGACAAAGGAATCTTTCCTAAGGAGTTCTCTTTTTTTCTTATGAGCAATACTTGGGGGAAATGGCTCTTGTTCTCTTAGTACCAAAGTTAAGTTGTTTTGGTAAGTGTAGCGATAAAACACAAAATCTGGACATAAGGTGATGAAAGCCAGAACCAACGTCGCAAGAAACAGGAGGAAAAGCTGAACAAGTCAAGGGGCCCAGATGGTGCGATTTCAGTCCCTGAGTCGCTCGGAAGTGACCCTCCTGGCTGGGGTGGAAGAAAGTGCCTTAGCTCTGCAGGCGAGGCTGCCGCCGCCATCCAGATGACAACTCTCAGCCCTTCTTGGGAACGGGGAGCCGCTGTTGGTCAAACAGTCTCGAGACCTGCACTTCCAGAACACAAATAAGCAGGAGGAAGAGCGGCCGTTGCCCCACAGAATGTGAGACGGAGGCTCGGGGAGGCCGCCCAGCCAGCCTGGGGGCTGCGGCTCCATGTGTGAGCAGGAGGTTCAAGATCGGGTTGGACGAGTCGACAGCCCAGGACAGAGGGCGACTGTGAGATGGGCTGTACATGCAGCCCGCTGGCCCAGGTCACCGGCTGCCACCCCCGGGGAGGCTCCTGGTGAAACGCCTGTTTTCAGCTGCAGAGCAGCGCCCAGCCCAGAGCACACAGGAGACCCCTCCTCCCTGACAGGCTCTGTCATTGCATCTGCTGCCCTGCTGGGCACCTGTGCTGTCAGCTGAGTGACTGTCAGGGGAGAGTTGTTGCTTTTCAGTGTCTCTCCTCTTGGGTTTTCTCTCATCTGCCCTTATGGTGGCCTGTGTACCTGATCTGCGGCCACATTTTTGCCTATTTATTATGTGAGGCGGCTGTTTTGGCCAATGGAGACTTTCCTGGGTCTGCAGTTCACACCGCTGTCCCTGGCGGCTCCTGCTGCAGGGCCTGGGGGTGGTGGGGTCGCCGGTGTCCTCTGGAGGAGCGTGGCCACTGCTGATGGGCTGGTGTTGCCCGGCCTCGGCCCCCGGGGTTGGTGACGGGGCAGAGGGGGCTGCAGGGAGAGGGCTTCCTGGGTGCCCAGCCGCCTCTCTGACAACAGGCCGTGTGGCCGAGCTGCCCACGATTTCCACATGGATCCACGGCTGACAAGGTTCCAGAAGCAAGACATTTCGCTTTTCCTGGTAGGATCCTTGTACTGTTGGCTTTAAGGGGTGACCCTGGACGGTCCTTTGTTCCTAGAAGTGGTGCTGTGATGTGCTTTGGGTCCAGTGGCAGTTGCTGCGAAGTCTCCAGGAAGACATCCTGCCTCCTCCCTTCAAGCACAAGCTTTACTGCAAAAGGACCAGTGTTGGTTTTCTCTTGACCACGAGCTTCTGCTGACTGATGATACTGTTAAGTTTTTGTTCTATTAAATGTTCTTGAATGTATTAAAATTGTTGTGACACATCAGGCTTGGGCTTTTCTGGGTCGCTGTGAACAGGACCCTCGCCACCTCTGGGGACTGGCTGTGGCAGGGAGGGCGCCTGAGCCCACAGGCCAGGAGACGTCGCCGGGGGGCCTGAGTGGGGTGTGGCAGGGGAGGCTTTGGCCATCTGCCTGCGTCTGGGGTGGGATGGCCCAGGTGAGCCATGCAGCCTGGGCAGCCTTGTGACCGCGGAGGTTCTGTAACGGGCACCAGGCCCCAGAAGCACCACCTGAGCTGCCCCCACAACCCCCACCTGTGGCCCAGACATGTGCTGCTCTGGGTTGGGGAGGGTGCCTTGAGGTTTTCTGGGGTTTTTTAGAAATGTGTCTTCTTGGAGATAATTTTGAGGACGTATAAAATTACAGAGAAAAAAATCAATAATTATACCACTCACAGGCACCCAACCAATCAAGCTTTTCTTCCTGGGCATCTTGTGTGGAATGACAGTGACTCCACAGAGCACAGCCGGGAACATTGCTGCACCTCGTCACGTTGCACATGACACAGGTCACGTGCAGAGGCCGTGGCGTCCCCTCCTGTTCACACTGGCAGACCTGGGCACCCCTCCCAGGCCTGCGACCCCCTCCCCAGGGTCAGGGTTTCATCTGGTAACTGATTCGCTCCCCAGGAGGCCCAGAGCCGCCAGCTGAGTGGTGGTGTGTGTGTGTCCGAGAGCGGTGGCCCGGCTTCTCCCCACTCAGCAGCTGTGTGGCCAGGGCTATGTGGCCGGGGCCGAAGACACTGAGCTCCCTCCCTTGGCTGCTGCAGGGAAGTCGCCCAGCCAAGGCCCCAGGCTCTGAGACACGGGCCTGTGGGCCCTGCATGTGGCGGCAGGAGTGGGGGACCCCACCCGGCACCCTGGGCAGTGGTGGAAGCTCTGCTGTCTTAGCTGCTGCCCCACAGGGTGGGGTCCCTCCCCAGAACACTCCTGCCTGCTGTGCCAGCTGCCTCAGTAGCAGACCGACTCCTCATCTCCAGAGCCTCTCCGGCGCGGTTGGGCAGACTAGGGAGCGTCCTCTTGGGCTTGGGGAGGCCTGGCTTCCCACGGCACAGCACTCCTGCGGCCCAGGGTTGGCCGGGTTTTGTCTGAGGTGGCCCCTTAGCAGGGGACAGGGACAGACATCAGGGCTCTGGTGCCTGCAGGCCCCATGCTGTGTCGGGGTGAGGGGCAGGTTATCGTCAGGCCCCAGGTTGCTGGGAAAGCGCTGGCCAGAGTGCCAGCCCCAGCAGGCCAGGACTTCGCTGGGCTGCCCGGGTCATTGGTGCAGGAGGCAGCATGGGTGCACAGAGGACAGGGCTCCACGCTCCCTGGGCTTGACCCGCTCCCTTGGTGGGGAGCACTTGGGAGAGCAGGCTGGGTGTGCAGGAAGGGCTGGGAGCTGGGGGGCTTGTGGGGAGGGGCAGAGGGTGACTGGACATGGCCTGCAGTCTGTGCCACCCCAGCTGTGCCAGGCCCAGGGCAAGGGCAGGCCCCAGGAGCCCTTGGTTGGTGATGTCTGCATTATTGGGGTGGGGGGCGGGGATCCAGGGTTCCAAAGAGGGAGACACCACAAGGTCTGGAATCTTAGGTGGCAGAACCAGAAGGGCTGGGGAGGAGTACGGGGTGGAACATTACCAGCACCCATCAGGCAGGAAGCAGGGACACCCAGGTCTCCCCCAGGTCTGCCACCAACACCTGTGAGGGGCTGGGGCTCTTCCCACCTCTGCAATATGGTCACCCCAGGAAGGGTCCCCCTTGGACCGTGCTCCCAGGCTCTCTGTGAAGCGGGGTGGGAGGTACCTGGTGAGGTCTGAGGCGGGGGTCCTGGGAGAGTGGTGAGGGGTGGCTTTCATATTCTAGCAGCTGCTGCTGTGTGGGTGCCTGGGGCCCTGGCTTAGGGCCATTCTTAGGTTGGTGAGTGACAAGTCTCGCATGCCAGGGGCTGTCCCTGCCACCATTGTCCAGGACAAGGCCCCACTCCCATCTGGGCCTCAGTTTCCATATCCACAGGGATGCACCCAGATCAGCTCAGAGGCACAGGGTTCCCCGCAGGGTTGCCATGTGACAGCAGAAGTCATCGTGGGCTGAAGCATCCTCCCAGGACTGGGCTGGAGGATGGGGTGGTCCTGCAGCTGCCTGGCTGCGGGCGGCTGGAGAGCTTCCTCATGTGATTCTGCTTTTTTGGGGCCTTAGTCTGAGCATAAACTGGAGTCCCGTGAGGTCCCCCCACTTCCTCAATCCCAGAGCCCCAGGAACTGTGTGGTGCCTGCTCCTTTAGAGGAGAAGTTGGTGAGTACCTCAGGGTGGCCTGGTGGTTCCCGGGGACACTGGCCCCGGCACCCACTGGGTGCTTCATCCTGGGTCTGGCCACCTTTCTCTGGCCCAGCTGGCCCCAGAGCAAACAATCGGGCCAGAGGCCACCCAGGTGCATCCTGGATAGGAACAAAGAGCCCGCGGGAGTAGGTTGGGGGTGGGAGTCTGAGAATGGAATTCTGGAGCGGGAGAGCCCAGCTGGCCCCCTGCCGAGCCGGGCCTTGAGGGAAGGAAGGGTGGGTGCCCACAGCCTTCACAGTTTGTCTTGAGGCTGGGCAGGGAAACCAAGGGCCTGGAGGTAGTCGATGGGGCCGGCCAGGGCACCCCTGAGCCCATCACCCTCGGTGCTGCCTCAGGCCTGCAGGGCTCCCTGAGCCTGGCACCTGAGGAGGACTCTCAGGGCCAAGGGCAAGGGGCTCGCTGGCTGATGGGGTGGGGCATCAGGGGGTCCCCCAGGAGGGCCTGGAGGAGCACATCCACTCCATGGGGGAGGCGGAGTTTGTGAACAGCCCTCCCATATGCCTGCTTCCTGTCATGTGCTCTCTGGGCAATGGCTTCACTGGGGACCTGGACAAAGGCACCTGGCAAATGACACAAGACCATTGGAGCAAACTCCCCACCCCGTCCCATCTCTAACAGGGGCTGCTATAGAGCAAGGCTGGGGACCATGCTGCTTCGAGGCCAGGTAGGTTCCAGGGCCTAGGGAGCGGGCTCCAGGGCTGGAGCCAAGCCAGGCCCTGCTGCCAACCCTAGGCCTGGGGCACCCACACCGAGGAGGGGCTTCCCATTGGGCCCCACGAGTGAACTCTAAGGGCTTTGGCACCCTGGCCATGAGGGCCAGCTACAGAAATGAAGCCTTCAGCCCCTGGGCGCTGGATGTAGCCAGTGTGGGGGCAGGTGTGTGCATGGCCAGGCCACACCTGGGGAGGTCTCGGCAGGACAGCCACTGGGCCCCAGAATGGAAATGGCAGGGGAGAGCTTCATGGGGACCCATGCTGGGGACTAGGGGACAAGAGTGACCCCAGTATTGGCTGAGTGATGGTCTCTGCCCTATGAACCCCCATAGTCGCGTCTGGGCCCCAGGTGGCTCTCAAGCTGTTCCCTACATGTCTGTTGAGTGAAGACTTGAGTGAATACGGGCCCAACAGATGTTGGCAGGAGGGTTTTGTCCCAGCTGTAGGAGTTTGTCCCATGTAATGGCCCAGAAGCAAGGGAGGGAAGCCAAGGGCCTGGGGGGGGAGGGTCCCCCAGTGGGACAGCACCTCCCCAGGTTCCTCATGGTCTGACTGGCACAGCTAAGGAGGAGGCAGGGCAGGAAGGCGATAGTCCCATCTTACAGGTAAGGCAACCAAGGCAACCCCAGCCGAGGTCTTGATTCGCCTCAGTGGAGGTGAGTGCGCGGGAGGACGGCAGAGCCAGCGGGGGCTGGACCACAGCCTGGACTGGGGGGTGGGGGCAAGGCAGCTAATGAGGTTGGAAATCAGGACGGGGAGGTTCCCAATTTGAACATTCTCACTTGCCTCTTCCCATGAGGTCTCAGGTTTTTCTCATGTCAGAGTCCCAGCCCCTCCCAGCATGCCCTTTTCTGCCTCGCTGCGCCTGGAGACAGGGGCCCACTGGACATAAGGGGAAACGGGAAGCAGGGGATCCAAGCTGGCTGAATGGGGCTGGCAACAAGCTGGGGAGGCTGCCAGGCAGTGGAGGCTGGTACCTTGGGCTCTGCTCCTGGGATGGAGGAGCTGGCCAAGTACCTGTGCAGGCTCTCACTTCCCACCTGCCCTTCCCTCCGGCCTCTGCTCCCACTGACCTCCACCCTGGGGGCCAGCAACACCCCCTCTCTGCCCCACCCCACCGTGACCCTGCTGGTCCCAGGAGGTTTGAGAATGCAAGGTTCCTGCAAACCCTTGGCCACCAACACCCTGGCCTCTGAGTGGCTCGTCCTGCTGTGCACAGGACTGGGGTTACTCCACTTCTGTCCAGATTCAAGGGTCGAAGGGAGTCCCCTTGTGTGCCTGGACTGGGGCTGGATGGATGTGAGGTCGTTTCCAATTTGGATTCACCACAACATGGATCTGTGGGGTGGGAGGAAGATGAAATCCCAGCGCAAGGGTCTGAGATTCCAGGTTAGTCAGGGATGCAGGAGGTGACTACCCCTCTCTTTGCTCAGAGCAGTTGGGGAGGGGGAAGGAACTGACCAGGCACCAGAGCTGAGGAGTTCTTGGAGGGATCACTGGAATTGGGGCTGACTTCTTAGAGGCATCTTTGAGCTGAGGTACCAGCCCTCCAACCCCACCAGCGCGGGACCAGACTTAGGGAGGGAGGGAGAGCAAGGCTGTGGACCCTACTGGCAGGCGTGTCCCTGAGGTCCCTGGTATGAGGCCGAATTTTCTCCTTCAGGAACTGGGGATCCATGGAAAGATTTGAGGAGAAGCAGGCACAGGACGCTTCCCGGGATGACACAGGGGTACCGACCCGCTCAGCTCCGATGATGAGGGACAGCAGGGCTCCGTGAGGACCCAAGCGGCAAGGGCAGCCTGGGGCTTCTTGGAGGAGGGGAGGGAGTGTGGCTCTGGGCCCCAGGGGTGAGAGAATCATCGAAGGGGAGGGGGTGTGGTCCGGAGGGAAGTGGCCTGAACGGACGCGAGAGCTGGGAGGGCGCGCCGGAGCAGGAGGCGGGCATCAGCCGGACTTGTGGGCTGGCCGCCCTGGCGGGGCCACCTGGCCTCGGTTTCCCCACGCGGCGGGGCGGAGCGAGAACCGCGCGGGTCTGGAAGCCGCCCTGCAGGGGGCGCCCGCGGGCGGCGCGGCCGGAGCTGGAGACCCAGCGGCCGCCGAGACGGCGGGAGCCGGCGCGCTAGCAGCAGGTCAGCGGGGTCCCGCGTCCGGGTTCCCCAGGGTCCCGGGCGGGCGGCCGGGCAGCGTGGGGCCGTCGGAGGCTGCTGGACTGGGAGGGCGGGAGGCGCGGGTCCCCTCCTTCAGGTGCCCCGCCGCTCCGTCTCTTCCCGCCGACCTGAGAGCGAGTTCGTGGGCCGGGGTCCGAGCCCTGCCCGCGGCGGCGGCGGGAACAGCGGGTGCAGGGGTGGCTCGAGTGCGGCTGTCGCCCTAAGCCCGGTCGGGGGACGGTGCGCAGACCCTCTGGGCCGCCCTGAAATGGACCGGAAGGTGCGCAGGGTAAGCGGGGAGGGGAAGGGGCGAGAGAGCGCGGCCCCAGCGGCAGGGGCGGGAACCTCGCCGGTGCGTCCGGGGCCACGGGCCGCCCGGGTACTCAATGAGCCCTCAGGGCGCGCCCTGGCCTGGCTGGGCTCGAGGCACAGAGGCCGGCCTGAGCAGGGCGAGCCGGACCCCGCAGACGAGAACTTCCACAGGTGGAGCTGCCGAATGTCCAGGTGTTCCCGGGAGGCTGGGTGAGCAGACGGCGTCCGAGCGCCTGGGGCGCGGCGAGAAAGGGGGAGTCGAACGCCGGCCGAGCGCGGGCGCGTCCGGTGGGCATTGGTGGCGGGAACCGGACTTAGGGGTCCCAGGAGAGGCCGGTGTTGGAGGCGCGCCTTGGACTGTCCTGGCCGTCCGCCGGGCTGCCCTGAGCCGCCGTAGGAATTGCGGGAATGGTGGCGGCCCTCGAGGGACTTGGCGCAGGATGCTCAGGGGATCAAGGAGGGGCCGGGGCCAGCGGAGCAGAGATGTCTGCGTTGCGGGCGCGGCCACCGCGCTTTAGACTTCAATTTCCCCGACTGTACAATGGGAGGAAGGCGGAGGCCGAGGGCTCCGCAGGGGAGAAAAGAGAAGAGAGAGGCGGGAGGGCAGGTCCCCACCCCCTTTTCTCTGGACTGGAGCTGACCCCTGGGGGAGGACTAGGGCGGCCCCTTGTGCCGGTTCTCCCTCCCCATCTCAGGCGGCACCTAGGCCCGCTTCCAGCCACAGGGCCTGTGCTCCTTTCCCACCTGGAGCTCAGGCTGCCCTCTCCTTGGCCTCTGCTATCCAGCTTCCGTAGACTCCCAGCCTCTGCACCCTCAGAAGACACTCCATGTCACCTCTATGCCGCTAGGGCTGCCCCTGCGTGTCCTGGCCCCGGGGGCCATGATGGAGAGTTCTTGGGAGCACAGTGGGCTAGGGAGGCTGTGTGGCATCAGGGGCTGCCTCCTTAGTCCTGCGGGGGCTGGTCCTAGATGCCTTGGGTGGGCTGGAAAGACTCTGCCCTATGGGCCAGGCCCCCTCCCAGGCTCTGGTCCGTGGCAGGAGCTCCTCGCTGAGGCTTGTCCACATCTCCTTGCTCTACCCTTGCCCTTTGGGGTTTCCCTGGCTCTCCCAGGTCCTGGTGTCTCTTGGGCCACTGCCCCTCCCTCCCTATCCCCTCACTGCAGACCAGATTCTGGGCTAAGCTGGCTTCTCTGTTCATCGCCTCAGGGAGGCTGAGGGCAGCCCAGACATGGCTGGCAGGAGACAGGCTTTGGGCCAGGTGGGTTTTGGTGGATGTGTGTGTTGCCTTCCTCACACTGGCCTGGGAAGTGCAGGTCTCTGACCACACACTGGTCCTGCCCCCAGGAGTCCACAGCCTAAGAGGGCAATGGCTGGCTTCAGGGGCAACCCAACAGACCAGAGACTTCCATGCCCAAACCTGGGTTCTAGTCTTGATTCACTTGCTGAGCAGCCCTGGGCCAGTCATTACCCCAGCAAACCCATCTTCTCATCTGTAAAACAAGCATGATGGTGCGAGCAATGCTTAACGTTCAGGGTTGTGGTGGAGAGTAAATGAGAGACAGGCATTGGTTGTGGGGGACAGATTGGGGTCTGTGCTTGAGCTGGGAGGGCGGGAGGGAGGCTGTTAGCCTTATGGGGTTGGGGGGACACCACAAGAGATCGCTGTCGGCCGAGGGACATGTGGACTGGAGTTGGATTGGGAGCAAGCACCTGGCATCACACCCTGCAAAATGTAGGGCCTCTAGGTGGCTCTGGGCAGTGTCTGCTGTGTAGGACCACAGCTCCTGGTGGCCCTCAGCAGTGACCTGAAATCCCTCAGCAACTCCTGCTCCCATTTAACCTGCCTGACTCCTGAGCCGCCTCTGAGTGAGCTGAAACTGCCACCCCAAGTGTCTTGTGGGGGTCAGTCTTGTCTGCTGAAAGATGTGTATACATGAGAGCCAAGGCGAGCACAGCCAGAGGGAAGGCAAGGGCTTGAAGGATGGGCTGAGAAGAAGTTTGGGTGTGTGTGTCAGGGGACCCTGAGGAGATCACTGGTGTCAGGTGCTAAGTTGACAAAAGGATGAGCTCTGGCCCCTAGGGAAGGATCTGGGCCTGGGAAATGTTGGCGGCCACAGAAGGGAGGGTTTGCCCCATGGTCTGGAGGTTGAAGGGAGCAGTGGGAGTGCAGTGCTAAAGGTGGGCCCCTGGAAGTCTGTGCTGGGTCCAGATGGGGTAAAGGAAGTGAGGAATGGCAGGAGTTCAGAGCTGGGATGCAGGGAGCCCTCCCAAGAGACTGCTCACCTCCTGGACAGGGCTGGGAGCTCTGGGTGGTGGGAAGGAGCAGTTTAGTGGCAGAGGTCCCCCAGCCCTTGCCCACAGAATCATGCAAGGGGCCCCTGGAGTGTGGAAGCCATGGGATCCTGACTCCTGATGGGGACTGGAGGAGAAGGTCAGCTGCCCTCACTCTAGCTGGGGGAGCAGGGTTGGGGGCGGGGGGAGATGGGGAAGTGAAGGCAGGATGCTTCAGCTTTCCAGGACCCCCGCAGGCCTTCTCTGGCATGCCTCTGGGCCTTGCAGACTGTTGCCTTTGCCTGGAATCTCCTTTCCTCTCTTCCCTGACCCTTCAAATCCAGCATGAATGCCCCCTCCTCTGAGAGCCCTTCCAGACTCCTCTGGCCCACAACCCCTTCCATAGGACAAGCCTGTTTCAGAAGTTGCTGGGCAGGGTCTTTCTGTGGTTCCCACCTCTGTTGCTGCTCGTGAAAGCCCAGCTGTGTGCCATGGAGAGGCAGTCAGTGCCACTCTGGTGCCTCCCTGCTGTCAGGGTAGTGGTTTCTGCCCAGAGGCCCCCAGGGCTGGTATGTGTTTGCCCATCTGTCACAGAGCATTCACCTCTGGCCCCTCAGTGGCCTCTGCAAACCGTGAGCTGGGTACCAGGGGCCACTGAGTAACCAGGGAGCAGTGGCAGGGCCGTGCTGGAGTTGGTCTGGCTGACCCTCTTGCTCTCTCCTGTCAGCCTCCAGGGCTGCATCATCACATCTTCGTCCCAGGGACCCCAGAAGAGGGTCTGCCTGCCTCCCATCCTCAGCATACCCACCCTCTGGGAGCTCCTAAGGCTATGCACCTGGCACTGCCCCTTCAGCAGGCCAGCCTTCTGTCAGGGTCCCACCCCGGGCCCACTAGGATCTATGTTCTCAGGGCCATTTAGAAAGCTGCCCCCCGCCATCTTAACCTCTTCAGGCATGGTAGTGCCTGTCATCCCGCCAGTAGAAGATTCACTTGAGAGAGGTGTGGGTGCTGAGCCATGTGGGTCGGGAGGTTGTCTCACTGTGGCCTGCTGTACCAGAGGGGCCACAGTGTAGAGGGGAAGCCTCTTACTCAGGGTCTCAGGGAGTGTGGGATGGGGCAGGAGTGGGACCCCATCTGGGTTCCTTGCAACGCAGGGTGGGCACATAGCACTTTGTGTGTGGAGTGGCCCCCCTTGGAGGGGGGAGTCAGGTGAGGCTGCCCATGGGGGTGAGTGGCCACGTCAGGCTGGGAAGAGGCAGGGCCTGTGGCCTCTCTGGCATCTGGCCTGGACACGAAGGGGTGGAAGGGGGATTCTGGGCCCCCAGCAGGGAGAAAGGCCCTGCGGCTCCAGGCGCTGTGTGGAGGCTGCTCTGGGGGCTGGGCTCAGTGCAGGGAGCAGGCTCTCAGCCCCAGTCCTGCCCACATCCTGCCCCCAGGCTCTGAAAGCAGCAGCTGCACACCCCAGGGGCCGTGGGGGAAGGGACACTACGGGTGCCTGCCAGGGTACCTGGGGCCCAGCCCTCACAAGGTTCCTGAAGTGGGAGCTGCTAGCAACCCTGCAGGGAGGGAGAGAGGGAGGGAAGAGGTGCCGTGACACAGTGGATGCTCACCTCCAGGCAACACTGGAGACGGCCCTGCTCTCGTTGATGGGTTTGGAGAGGGGCCTGGCCGGCCCCAGGGTCCTGGGGTTTGGGAGGCTTGTGCCCGGGCCTGAGCCACTCCAAAGGCCACTGGAGGGCTTGTGGTTGGAGCAGAGCTGAGCTGCCTGTCTAGCTATTTCTCCTTTGCTTGTTGACCTCTCCACTCTCCCACTGAGTTCCCTTCCCATTGAGGTGCTGCTGCTCAATCTACCTTCCATTTCTTTCAACTAACTACCTGCTCTGAGGTTTGGGTGGGAATTCCACAGTGTGGTCTTCAGATCCCCAACTGTCTCCTCAAACTGTATGCACATGACGACACATCAATTGTGTTCACCTCAATCCCTGTTTTTCATTTCCAGGATTTTTGTATTATTTCTCGTTCATATTTGCCTGTTCTTGTTTTGGTTCTGCCAATAATTCTCATTCTTGTTTATGGATACTACTCCTTTATCTCTCTGAAGATCATAAATGTCTTTGAAAATCATTATTAGATTACTATATTATCTTTATCTCTTCTGGAATGAATTAATCTCCGTATTTTGGCTGCTGTTGCTTATCTTTCTTACCCTTAATTTTCCTCCTGTGCTTTGAAACTGTGGTTTGCAGGCTCATCTTAGTGGGAGCTGAGGTCTTGGAAGTGGGGAGTGACCTGCACACCTGGGTAGTAGCCAGCTCTCAGGACAGTCTCCTGGGACAACTCTGCCTTAAGGCCCCCCACTGTGGGCTCAGGGCCTGTTGGGGTCAGGCTCAGCAGCAGGTGGCATAAAGCTCCCTGTGCTGTAGCAGCTGGGATGCTGTCTGGCACAGAGTAGGTACTTGGAAACATCTGCTGTGAGAAAGTAGTGGAGGATTCTCAGGCTGGGATTCTGGAGCCCAGGAACAGGCCCAGTGTGGCTGCAACAGGCCCAAGGCGCTAGGCTGGCCTTGGTACATTGCCCTTAGCTGCACTCAGGAGCAGGTGTGCAGGGTCCTGCCTGGAAGTTGGCGGGCACTTCTATCCAGCAGGCTCTGGGGGGTACAGCCACCATGTGGGCATGTGTACAGAAAGCCTTGCTAGTCTGATGTACAAGGGGCCAGGAAATGTGCAGGTTTTGATTAAATGGAGTTTTAATTAGAGTGGCCAGGCTGGTGAGGGTAAGGAGGAAGGTGGGAAGAAGAGGCAGTTTTGAGTCTAACTGCTGGGGAATCCTGTGGGGTTGTCCTTTTGAGGCTTATCATGCACCTTCCCCAGCATGTAACTCTGATCTATATGGGATGGCTTTTGCCCTCTGCCCTGTCCCCAACAAGGGACAATTACAAGGAAATATTACATTATTAATATTTCATTTCCCCTCTTGGCTAGCAACAGATGACTCAAGGATTAATTAGAGCCAACAGAGAGGAATAGGAAATTGCCAGATCCTGGCCCCGCCCCCAGCCCCCTCCCCCTGGGCCTCCAACCTTCCTGTCACTCTTGCTCTAGGAGGCCTCTGAAGGGAGGAAAGCAGAGAGGGGCCAGGAGGCCCTAGGAAATCTTCCTGCTGCTGTTTTTCATGGGCATTCCCCCAGCTGTTCCACCCTTTTATGCTCATGGTAAAGCTGGGAGGGCATTAGCCTCTTTGGGCCTTAGCTTCCTCATCTGTAGAGTGAGGTTCATGGGGCCGGCCAGTGAGGACACAGATGACCCACAGGCCTCTGCACCCTCATTTCCTGAGCCCCCAAGCAGGCCGTACAAACTATTGTAGAGGGTCTGGAGTGGAGTCCAGGAAGGTGGGCCCTGGGAGAGCACAGGGCTTGGTGGCTCAGTGGTGGCTGGAGCCTGGTTTTCCCCAGCTGACTGTGTACGTTGATTCCCAGTTCCTGTCAGTGACTCATTAGTAGGTTGAAACAGGCCATCATGGGAGCATTTTACTACAGAACTCTGGCAAAGGCCCCAAGTTAGGGCACCCCCAATCCTGGGCTGACTTGCGGTCTGGCAGCTGGGAAGCTCCAACCTCCTCCCAGCTACCTCCGTGCCCTGCCCACCCTGCGGTGCCTTGGGCTCCACTGATGTGCTGTGCTTGGGGCTGGGAGATTCTAGTCTGGCAGATAACCAGGTTGCCGTGTGGCCAGGCAAGCTTCAACCCGGGATGTGCTGGCAGCTGCCGGAGGGCCTGCAGGAAAGCTGTAGAAGGCAGATGGGGAGCCCAGTGTGCAGGGAGGCAGCCTTCCAGACCCAGCTGGCAGGGGTGTGTCTGGCTCCTTGCAGGGCTGACCTGGGCTGGAGGGTCTGTTGTATCCAGTGAGACTGGAAAGGCACCCCAGGACTGCTGGACAGTAGGAAGGTGCCTTCAGCTTAATCAGGAAGGGTGCTGGTACCAGGTGCTGTGAGGCCTGAGAGCCCACAGTACAGAAGGTGATGGGGAAACCCCGAGGATTTAGGGGTCCCGAGTCTGCCAGGAGAAACTCACCAAACAGAGGGCTTGGGTTAGGGTCCCCAAAGACCCTTCCATGCTTGGCATCCCAGCCCACATGGAGTCAGCCCAACATCCAGGGCAGATGCTAATGATGTGACCCCATCAGTAGGGCTCCAGGCAGTGGGGCCAGACAGCCCACGTTCAGCTCCACAAAAACGTGGTACTTATCTGGGTCAGGTGGATCACTGGTGGCCCCACCTTATCTGACCCTGGGCAGGACCCTCTGAATCTGGATGATGGCCTAGGGCCAAGTCAGGTTTCTAGCCTGGGCTGGTTGGACTGGCAGAGGCTGTGTCTCTGTCAATGCAGATTCCCCAGGAGAGGCTGAGGCCAGGGTAAGAAGGATGGCAGGGGGTTGTCAGAAGGCCAGGAAGGTGGGTGGGTGGCTCACTGGTGGTAGGAGGCAGGGTCCCTGGGGCTTGCTGGGCCTGACTGGACAGTGGCCCGCTGCTGGTGGTGCTGAACCTGGGAGGCCACCAGATGGGAGGCAGCTCTGGGGCTGTCACTTCACTTCTGCAGAATGAGGACGAGGAGACCCTGGACACATAGCCTCTGCAGTCAGGGTGCCCCTGGTGAATGCTACTCTGGGCTGCAGGCCGGGAGCACCAAGGGACAGTGTGGCCAGAGATGGCACCAGGAGACTTGGTCTGCCCCACCTTTGCTAGTGACATGCTTTGTAAGCAGCTGGCTGGCAAGTGCCCTGTGCACAGCAGGGGCTCGGTGGGACTTGTCCGTGGCCCCTTGGAGGCAGGCTCCTGCCAGGCCTGGGAGAAGCCGTGGGCTGCAGGAACCCCTTGGGTTCTCAGGAGCTCGGCCTCCTCTTCTCTCTCCGGCTTCCTGGGGCTGGGCACTCCCCTCCAAGCCTCCCAATGGGCATGGGGGACGCCTCTCTGGTGTACCTCTCCATGCCCACCCAGCTCCTGCCACCTGAGGCAGATCGGAGTTAGAAGGAAACTTGGGGTCATCTATTGCAGCTCTAAATCACCTCCTGGACAGGGTTGGGGGAGCCTGGCCCTTGGAATACAGGCAGGGACAATGAGCAAACTTCTCCCAATGTTGCCAGTCCTCTTTTTTTTTTTTTTTTTTTTTTTTTTAATATTTATTTATTTGTTTGGCTGCTCCGGGTCTTAGTTGCAGCATGTGGGATCTAGTTCCCTGACCAGGGATCGAACCCAGGCCCCCTGCATTGGAGTGCCGAGTCTTAACCACTGGACCACCAGGGAAGCCCTGCCGGTCCTCTTGATCCCTCGTATCCTGGAAGAGAGACGGGGGGATGCAGCCCCGAGCCCACACGTGAGCCTGAAAGGCAGCTTCAGGCTTCTTGTTCCCGGGCAGGCGGCAGCCACTATCCATGTGCAGCTGGACCCCATGAGAGCCCAGGACTGGAGGAGGGGGTGGATTTGACATGGAGGACACTGCTGGGCAGCACAAGTGAGTGTGACAAGGGGGAGGGAGAGGTGATGGGGAGAGGCCCCTGGACTGGCAGGGGCGATGGAGACTCTTTCACAAGCTCAAGGGGGATCCCTGGGGGTTTGGGCTGGAGAGACTAAGACTTCTGCTTCTACTGGGTTTCACCAATTCTTTACATTTCTATGACATTTTGACTGGGGGTGCCCTTTCAAATGTGTTCACTCCCTTCTCATAGAATCATGGGTGAGAGCTGAAATAGCCCTCAGAAGCTATTGGGGTCCAACCTCCCCACTGTATCAGTGGGGAAACTGAGGCCCAGAAAGGAAAAACATTGTTGCCCGCAGTCCCCAGTCCCTGAGCGCACCAGCCAGGCAGAGAAGCAGGCTGGGGAGCAGGTGCGGGAGGAGGGAGTGAGGGGGGAGGCGAGGCGGCCGCCCCTCCCAGATGTGCAGTCAGCTGGCGGGGGCTGCTGAGGGGCGGGCTCCCTTTGTGCCTGCTCCAACACCCTGTGCAGCACCACCAGTGAGGGCAAGAGGGCTTACCTGCCAGCAGTGGGAGACAGGACCAGAGGGCCACCAGATCCTCCCAGATCAGAGCTCTGGGGTCTCTGGGCCTGTTCCTTATGAAGGCAGCATAGGTAGGTGCTGGTAGTCCCCAGGGAGCGCTCTCAGGGGGATGGAGCAGACTGAAGCTGGCTGAGAGAGAAGGTGGGTGGCCCTGGGAGATCCAGGGGTTAAGGAGGCCTTTCCAGGAGGGAGGGTCGTGGGGTAGTTGGTGGTGAGCTCAGGGACCCAGGAAACTGGCAGAGCTGCCACAGAAGGCTTGAGAAGCTGAGCCTGGGGGCCAACACAAGTGACTCAACTCTGAAAGTTCTCGTCTTCTCTGGAAGAAAAACAGACTGGGGTTGATCCCTGGCCCTCTGATTCAGGTGGGAGAGGCAGGGCACGGTAGGTCATCCTCAGGCTGATGCCTGGCCTGTGGGGAGGGCGTTGGGGAGCCGGGGCTGAGGGCTGCCCCTGGGAACCTTCAGCTGTGCCCCTGCCAGTGGTCCACCTCTTCACGCGGCTTCTCCCTTGACAGGTGCCACAGGAACTCTGAAGCTAAGCTGAGCCAAGATGCCGCCAGAGCCCCTGGAGAGGGCCTGGTTTCTGAAGACTCGGAGTTGGCTGTGAAAAGCCCTTGGGGAGGCCCCCCCCCAACGGCAGGGACGCTCCTGGCTCCTGTGAAGGGGCTCAGGGCCTGGGCAGGCCAGCTGTGCTGCAGCTATGGACCGTGAGCTGGCCTGGCCTGCGTCCTTGCTGACCCTGCCCATCTGCAGCTGTGCCCAACATGGGCTCCTCGGTGTACATCATGGTGGAGCTGGCCATTGCCGTGCTGGCCATCCTGGGCAACGTGCTGGTGTGCTGGGCTGTGTGGCTGAACAGCAATCTGCAGAACGTCACCAACTACTTTGTGGTATCCCTGGCGGCGGCCGACATCGCCGTGGGGGTCCTTGCCATCCCTTTTGCCATAACCATCAGCACGGGGTTCTGTGCCGCCTGCCACAGCTGCCTCTTCTTCGCCTGCTTCGTGCTAGTCCTCACGCAGAGCTCCATCTTCAGCCTCCTGGCCATCGCCATTGACCGCTACATCGCCATCCGCATCCCACTCCGGTGAGCCACGTTCTCTTCCCTGGTACACCTCATACTGGGGGCTACATCTGTGAAAAGGCTCCCTGTGTCAGGGTCTGGTCTGTGCCAGGATCAGGGTGAACCAGGGGTCAGGGTGAACTTGGGGTCAGGATTTGGTCTGGGGTCAGTGTGTGGAGCTGAGGACAGGGCCATTGGGCTCAGTCTGGGGCTGCCCAGGGCTTGGCACATGGCCAGCACTTTTGCCACACCAGCTGATCCCTGTGGGCACAAGGCAGGCTGGCCCTTCCCAGGCTCCCCTGGGCTACATGGGTGAGGCTCCCGTGTTTTGGCTGTTGGCAGATATGTGCAGCCCAGGCCTGGGTGGATGCATCTGGGCCGTTCTTCACACAGCATGACAGTGGGGCAGGGTGGGCACCACGGGAAACCACAGGACCTGAGAGCTAGAAGCCCGCCCACCCACCCGCCTTCCTCCAGCTCCTCCAGGCCGGCCTGCAGCTTGCACATTAGGAAAATGACCCAGAGAGGGGAAGTGACTTGGTCAAATGCCTTCGTGAGTCACTTGGACCTCTATGCAAATTCTGTTTTGCTCAGTCACCAAGTGTTCATGGGGGACGGGGTCTGGCTGGTGGACTGGGGTTTTTATGGTGAAACTTTTATGAAATGACCTCAGCCATGTATTGTGTAAACGAAGACTTTCCCCGAGGCTGAGTTCACTTAAACGCAGCCTCCACCTACCACCACCAACCCATGGACAGGGCTAGGAAGTGTGTCCCTCCCCATCTGGGGGCCGGACTGGGGGCCTTCTGCCCTACCTCCTCGCCTCTCCACCCTGGAGCTGGGTTCCACAGCCTAGGTGGCTGCAGGCCCTGAGGGAGGTCTCAGAGGATGGTGCGCCCCCATCCAGTGGCGAATTCTCTGAACCAGAGTAGTAGCCCCACGCTGGGCTGAGGGTGTCCCAGCCAGGACAGGGAACAGGCTCAATGAGCAAATGGAAATATAGAGTGTCAAACCCAGGAGCACCCTTAGAGGTCATTTCCTCTCATGGATGGGAAAATGAGGCTCAGAGAAGGGAGTCAGCCCCCAGGGCTACACGATGAGTTGGTAGCACAGTCAGGACTGGGCCTGGGAAGAAACATGACTGCCACCCTCGGTGACTTCAGTCTTTTGGGAGCTGGTCATAGGATGGCCCCAGTCTCCCAGAACCTGGGCCACCCGGGCTCTAAGGGAAAAGCAGACACCCTCATCATGCTGCTCAAATGAAGGAAGGAGCCTGGGCCCCATGTGCCCCTCCCAGAATACTTTGTCTCGGGACAGCCTAGGACTCTTGTCAAAAGAAAAGGGGACTCTGGCTGGTCCTAATGGAGGATCAGCCTAAACGGGCAGAGCCAGAGTCCAGGCTCGTCCAGGACACAGAGGCCTAAGGGCTCCCAGGCTGATTGATTGGTGTCCACTTCGGGGCCAGGCCAGTGTGGGCTGGGCCGGGCCGGCCCTGGCGGAATGTTCAGTGGGGAGCACAGGTGTCGTTCTTTCTTCCCTGATTCAAGGAGCAGTGGATTCAAGGGAGAGATCAGGGCTGCTGGTCTCAATCAAAAGGGCCTTCCTTGGCTTCTTTTTCTTGTCTCTGTTTTTCAAGAGTCAAAAGTCCCATCCTCCCTGATGCAAGAGGATGGGACATGCTGTGTGACTGGGAAGTCAGCTGCCTCTCTCTGGGGCCATTTTTCATCTATGAAAGGGGCCAGGTCTCTATCCCTCTGAGCTCACAAAGGTGTTCTGAGGGCCCAGTGAGTGGACTGGAGTGATGGGTCCCTGAGGAAGGATGGCAGGGTGGGGTGGATGGAGATTCAGGTCTTTCTGAAGCTGCTGGAGGTTCAGAGCCATGGACCTGCGCCCCCCTCAACCCCATCTGCCTGCCCGACCCCCACAATCTTCCAGAGCGGGACCTAGTTCCACCCAGACCTTGGCCATTTGAGCTCCACTTGATAGGGCTTAGAAGGGTCAGCCTGGCTGTCTTGGGTCAGGGAGCCAATGGGATGACGGTGGTGATGATGCTTAACACCCCTTGGGGCAGAGCGCCACGGTTGCCAGAGGATGTTGGCTCAGCGTCTCCTTTGATGTTCTCAGCCGGCATTGTGGCCAGGCGGATGTTATGACCCTCCTGTTATTCGTGGGGAGGCCGGAGAAGGAAAAGTGTCTCCTGACGCGGGGACTCCAGGGCCCTTCACGCTGCTCCAGGTCCCCTTGGGTCCCTCCACTTTACTCTTCCTCAAGGGTACTGGGCTGACGAGGGCTGGGAGAACGAGGTGCGTAAAGTTGTCCGTGTGGGGCTCCTGAGAGCAAGCTGGGCATGAGTGGGGACTAGATGGAGGCAGATGGTAACCCGGGGCAGCTCTGGGACTGCTGCCTGGCCCAGGGTGCCCATTCCTGCCCCCCTTCCTCTGTCCCCTTCCAGCTGGAATCCAGTCTCTCCTGTGTGCTGTTTCCTGATCCACTCAGTAAGTCCATTTGGCTACCCTGAAGTCTAGCCTCTGACCGATGCTCTGGATGCCTAGCTCCAGGCCTGCACCGTTCACCATTAATTTTTCTTTTTTTAAAAAAGAATTCAGTTTCAGAAAAATCTTATGTGCTCCTTCCCAAGTGCACGGACCCTACTGGGCTAGGGCAGGGCCTGGACAGAGGCAGGGATGGGAGCGCTCCGTGTCCCCAGAGGACAGAATTCCCAGGGTGACAAAGGCTTTCTTTTCCCAGGGGAATTCCACACCCCTTGTCTCCCATCTCTCACTTTAGCCCCCTCTGACTGCTCTCTCCCTTCGGGAAACAGGCCTTCTTATGGGGCAGCAGAGTCCTGTGTGGTGAATTGCCCCAGGGAATAAAACCTGAGTACCCTGGCTTCTAAGGGGGCAGGATTGGGAGAGAGGACTCCCTGCAGGAGGTGACGCCATGGGTTGCTGGGGATGCATTGGAAAGGGCATTGGCATGTGTGGGGGAAGGGGTAACAGAAGGGGGCCAAGCCTGGACAAAGGTCACAGGGAAGGAATTAATTAGCATATGGGCTCTGGGCCAGGGAGAGGTGACAGAGAGGAGAACAGGCCTACAGGGAGGCTGTGGGGCTGGCTCAGGCCTGCCCATGCCTGGGAGGGAGTTTGGGTTTTAGCTGTAGGTCAGTGGCTCCTTTGGACAACTTAGGAAAGCTCCGCCTTCTCTTGACTGAAGGGCAAATGCACAGGAAGCCCTGACCTGAATTGTGGGGGGTACTATTGGATCATAGGGTAAGCCCCCAATGTGAGTAATGGGGAGCCCCCAGGAAGGGGCAGCCTGGAGGACACAGGGATGCAGAAGCACCTCCAAACACGGGGGCTGTGGTTCTGGCACCAGCTTCCTATGACACTTCTGGACTCCCCAGAACAGCAGAGCATGACCCTGGATGGCCTTGGCACCCCCTCCACCAGGCAGGCAGTCTATGTCTGAGGCCCAGGAGGGCAAGATGTGACTGCCTTAGTCACAGACACAGGTCAGGGGATGGGAGATGCTGCTGGGCCAGGCTGTGGCTTGGCCATGGCTCCATCTGGGCCCTAATGTTGATCCAGTCCCCTGGGAGCTTGGGTCCAGGGCTCTCAGCCTAAGAGGCTTTCTTTCGAATAACAAAATTAATCTGTTTGGTATCTTTTTAAAATAAATAATACCTGCATGTATTACAACATCAAAAAAGAACAAAAGCATATACGGTAAAGAATTGTCCCCCTTGCCCCACCTCACCTCCCTTCCTGGAAGGCAGTGTTGGGAATCCTTCCAGACATCCTTTGCACACACAGACAAGTGCTATCAATGTGTTTCTGTTTCTGTCCCCAGGACAGGAGGGGCTTTCTTTTCAGAATGCAGTGGCAGACTTCCTCTCCTGGGTTTCCTCATCTAAATGTAGACAAGTGGACAAAACAGGAATTTTCAAACCGTGTCCCCAGAAGCCTTCAGGCTGGGCCCTGGCTTCCCCCCCAGTTCATTCATTCAGTGAATATTATTAAGCCTCCTCTCTTCCTCGGCAGCTCCAATTCTGTGATTGCCTGGGAATGCTGGTGAGAAGGGTTGCTGCTGGAGAACAATTTGAAAATCCCCAAAGCCCGTGGCCTCCAGGATCTTCTACACCATCCCTATTACTGCTTGCTTCTGCTTGACTGCCTCAAATGACAGGAGCTTCACCACTGCCTGAGACAGTCCATTTCTCCTGTGAATAGCTCATTTACCCTGAGCCACAATCCATCTCCCTATAATTTTCACCCAACAATTCTACAATCTGCCCTCATGGGACAGTGCTCACAAGCCCCAGATTCTTAGTCCCATTTTACAGATGGGGAAACTGAGGCTCAGAGAGGCACAGTGACAACATGGCTAAACAAGAATGCACCATCGCTAGAACCCAGAGAGGGAATATGCTTTTCTTCAGAAAAATATCAACATTAAAATAGCCTCCTGGGACTTCCCTGGTGCCCAGCGGTTAAGACTCCGAGCTCACAATGCAGGAGGCCCAGGTTCGATCCCTGGTCAGGGAACTAGATCCCACATGCCACAACTAAGAGCCCGCATGCCACAATGAAGATGCCACATGCCGCAACTAAGACCCAGTGCAGCCAAATAAATAAATAAATATTTTAAAAATTAAAATAGCCTCCTATTCAGTCAGATCATATAAATTACTATTTGTAGAGTACTAAAAACAGTGCCTGGCACTGGCAAGTGCTATATAAGTAATAAATGGAAAAAAAACCCTGTGACCTCAAGTTTGAAGCTCCAGAACAGGAAATAGGGCAGTGTAGGCTCTCTGTGGCTTGACAGAAATGGGCAAGTCCATGACCCTCTTCCTGCTGCAGGCACCCAAGCCCCCAGCGAATGGGGCTGCAGAGCTCGGGAGAACGGTCCTGCTAGGTTACCGTTTGGGTTCAGAAATGAGGAAGTTACCTTGGCCCGAGTTGCCTCTGGATTCCTGGAATGTCCAGGCAAGTCCATTCCTCTCCTTGGGCCTCAGTTTCTCTACCTATAACATGAGAGGGTTGGAATAGACAAGAGGTCAGAGGCCACCGTGTTTTTTTTTCCCTTAATTTGAATCAGTTGACGAAATTTAAACCATGGGAGATTTTACCCAGAAAAATCAGCTCCCAGACCCTGCTGAGATCTGGCAGCACTGGGCAAGTTTGCACGTTGGGGATGGGGGAGGGGGGTGGCTGAGTGGTATCAGCTGCCTCCTGCACACAGGGTAAATACCCACCAGCCTGCCTGCCTCACACGTTTGTCACCTCTAGGCCCCTGTGTTTGCTACCCCATGGACTAGTTTCTAAGGATACTTCCAACTCTGGAATTAAGCGTGTTTTTCCTTGACGCCTACTATGTCCTGTCTCAGTGATGGTAATGCAGAGATGGATGTAGGGACCCAAGGGGCCCCCAGCCTTGGGAGCCCAGATTGGGTAGGGATTAGTTGAGCTTGGGTAGGAAACTTCTCTGAGATCTATCTAACATGAACGTAGAAAGGATGGGTAGGGTTTACTAGGTACAGAGGAATGCAGTCTGGTGTTGCTGAAATCAAAACCGTTAAACGGGGGCTTCCCTGGTGGCGCAGTGGTTGAGAGTCCGCCTGCCGAAGCAGGGGACACGGGTTCGTGCCCCGGTCCAGGAAGATCCCACATGCCGCAAAGCGGCTGGGCCTGTGAGCCGTGGCCACTGAACCTGCACGTCCCGAGCCTGTTGCTCCACAACAGGAGAGGCCACAACAGTGAGAGGCCTGCGCACCGCACAAAAAAAAAAACCAAACAAAACAAAAACCGTTAAACGCAAAGTCATCCCTCAGAGGTTACTGAGGTCACCTTCCTCAGTCAGGGAGATGAGTTTTTGATTGCCCTTTCCTTTAATATAATCTATACCACCCTTTTTTGTTGGCCTGAGGTCAGCTTCTGAGCCAGCAGATCAGGCCACTCCCCGAGTCTGGAACTGAGTCTGGTGCTCTAGAGTACTGAGTGATTTGGGGCAGACTACTTCTCCTCTCTGGACCTTAGAATCTCATGCAACTCTTTCCTCTTGAATGTTAAGGCTTATATAAATGTTAAGACATACTGATCTCATCTCTCTCCAGAGGGCTGTGGGTGAATTTGGAAGGGAGAGGGGGTAGCTCATTTGGCCCAGGACCTCCACCCCTCCTTTTCCCACCTGTGCCGCCTCTCCTTAGGGGCTTCTGGAGACCCTAAGTCAAGTGGGGAAGGAAGATCATAAGCACAAGAGATGTGAACCACCTACAGGTTTGATCTGGCTGGTTCGGTCCCCAGCGAGCGAGTACCCTCCTGACCCGTTCCCACTCTAAATAAAGGGACACCCACTGTAGCATCGACTGAGATCAACATGGAGGTTATAACTTCTCCCCTCCTCGCCCCCCAGAATCACTTATTAATTCCTTCAAACCAAACTAATTAAATCCCAGGACTACTCGTAATACTATTCAAAAATCATCTGGATGTCCGTGCAGTGGTCTCCCTTTCCAGGGTGCCTGCTCTCCTGTTACCTCCTGTGAGAAAAGGCCAGGCTTGGCCCTCCCCTGAACAGAAGAGGATACTGAGGCTAGGAGGCAGGAAGTGACTGGTCCAAGACCCCACAGCCAGTGGATGAGGTACAGGTTGCTGCTCTGGGTTTCTGGCTCTTGGCCCTTCCTAGCCCTAGTTTCCCAGGCCTCTGACGCTGGTCTCCTCTCCCCAGGTACAATGGCTTGGTGACAGGCACGAGGGCCAAGGGCATCATTGCAGTCTGCTGGGTGCTATCGTTTGCCATCGGCCTGACTCCCATGCTAGGCTGGAACAACTGCAGTCAGCAGGAGGGCAGAAACCACTCGCAGGGCTGCAGGGTGGGCCAGGTGGCCTGTCTCTTTGAAGACGTGGTCCCCATGAACTACATGGTGTACTACAACTTCTTTGCTTGTGTCCTGGTGCCCCTGCTGCTCATGCTGGGTGTCTACTTGCGGATCTTCCTGGCGGCCCGGCGACAGTTGAAGCAGATGGAGAGCCAGCCTCTGCCGGGGGAGCGAGCCCGGTCCACGCTGCAGAAGGAGGTCCACGCTGCCAAGTCGCTGGCCATCATTGTGGGGCTCTTCGCCCTCTGCTGGCTGCCCCTGCACATCATCAACTGCTTCACCTTCTTCTGTCCCAAGTGCAGCCATGCCCCACCCTGGCTCATGTACCTGGCCATCATCCTCTCCCACACCAATTCCGTGGTGAATCCCTTCATCTATGCCTACCGCATCCGCGAGTTCCGCCAGACCTTCCGCAAGATCATTCGCAGCCACATCCTGAGGCAGCGGGAGCCCTTCAAAGCAGGTGGCACCAGTGCCCGGGCCCTGGCAGCTCACAGCAGCGACGCAGAGCAGATCAGCCTCCGCCTCAATGGCCACCCTCCCGGGGTGTGGGCCAATGGCAGTGCCCCCCAGCCTGAGCGGCGACCCAATGGCTACACCCTGGGGCTGGTGAGTGGAGGGAGTGCCCATGAGTCCCACAGGGACACGGGCCTCCCAGACGTGGAGCTCCTCAGACAGGAGCTCAAGGGAGAGCGCCCAGAGTCCCTGGGCCTCGAGGGTCCCCAAGCCCAGGATGGAGCAGGAGTGTCCTGATGATCCACCGAGTCTGCCCCTTCCTAAGGGAAGGAAATCTTTCTCTTCCTGGTTGGTGGAACCAGTCACGTTGAGAGAAGAGTGCATGTGCCGAGACCCTTCTCATGGCCGGTTTCCACTTTGGACTGAGGAGGGAGCCCCGGCTGGAGCAGCATGAGGCCCAGAAGGAAGGGTTTGGAGTCCAAAGAAGTGGACGTTTCATGCTGGGAGGCCCTGCATCAGGCCAGAGCCCCAGCACGAGAGCATCTTGGTTGGCCAGGGCTGGTCCCCAACTCCAGAAGCACCTAGAAGTGCCACCTTGTCTCCGCAGAGCAGCTGTGGCAGAGCAGGTTGGCTGGCCTGAGGCTGGGGAGTGGTTCCAAAAGGCCCCCTGCCACACACACCACCCTCCCCAGACTTTCCAAGGATTCAGGAGCTATTGTGCTCAGAGGTGGCGTTTGACTATTTTTTCCAGGAGAAAATGTAAGCGTGAGGAAACCCTTTTTATCTTCCCTCCCTGGTTGCTGGCTCTGTTTCAGCCCTGCTGCTAACCTGGCACCAGGAGTTGGCCCAGGGAGACCCAGGCAGCCCTCTCCCGCTGCCATGAGCTGCCATGCACGTCTCCTTCGAGGACGGCGAGTTGTAATGGAGCCGTGCCCAAGCGTGGGCACAGGGGAGGATGTCGGGGCTGGCCAGCATGGGTGAGCCTGGGGAGCTCAGAGCTGCCCAGGTAGAGGCCCTATCTAACTGCCTTTCCTTCTGAAGGGAATGTTGTTTTTTTTTTTTTTCTGAGATACAATAAAAATGAGCCACGTTGTGTTTTAAGCTTGTCCAATGAGAATGGTGTCTGAGTTCCTTTCCCTACTCCACAGCCAGGCCTGGCACACACATATGGGTATGTGTTGCAGGTGTGAGAGAGTGTGCACATATGTGCAGACAGCCTGCCTGCCTGGGGCTGTGGTGGGGCTCCCAGGCTCCCATCTTCCTAGGGAAGAGGCTTCCTGGATGCACCAAAATGCAAATGCCCATGTGCAGCCCCAAACCTGCGTTCCTGTGAGAAGAGGATGTGAAAGGAGGGGGCCCTTTCTCTAGCTGCTCTCCCTCCAGAAGCCACAGACCCATCCAGCCCTAGGCATTCCCTCGGTGTGGGGACCAGGCTCCTCCCTCCCTCATTACCTTCCTAATGTCCTTTGTAGGTCTCCTTCTATGTTACCTTCTCAGAGCTGTTTCCTTCACTCTCCACTGCCCTGCTCCACCCCTCAGCTGAGAGGGGATCTAGAAATGATGAGGGGGTGGGGTGGGGGGCTAAACTGCCTTCCCCTGGAGTCATCCCTCCTCCTACTCCCACAAAGAAACATACAAGGAACGGGTGTTTCCTGCTCTAACACCGTCTCTGGGGCCCCCTGCCTAAGGAGGGGGTGCCACCCTTCTGTGCTTGAGAAGTCTGAGGCCCAGGGGAAGTGAGCAGCCTGCCCCAGCTGGAGGACCAGTCTTGGTCTCAAGTCTCGCAGGCATACTCAGGGCGAAGACGGGCAGGAATGTTAGAACTTCACAGGTAATCCTCACGCAGCCCTGGGAGCCCCATTTTACAGATGACTAAACAACAGAGAGACTAAACCACCTCTCTTGAACAGAGAGGTTAAGTACCTGCCCCAGTCACACAGCTAGTAAATGGCAGAAGTGAACTTAAAACCCAAGGTTTATCTGACCAAAAAATCCATGATTTTTTTCCCATTAACTTAACGATGAACTATTTCAACCAAACCGAAAAATATGAAATAATACCATGTTCCCACTACTCTGCTCAAGAAACGAAACATGACAACCAACCCCTCCCCATATTATCACCCTGCTTCATGCACCTGGAAACAACCACTTTCCTGGGTTTCATTTTGTTCCACTGCACATCTTTATACTTCTACTAGACAGATGTATATGTAAGTATCCCTAAACCAACACAGGTTTATTTTAGTAATATTTCACTGTCATATCTATCAGAGGTCCTCTGGACTGGCTGCACAGAAGAGACCTAGGATGCTCTAAAGAGTGCCTGAGCCCTTACCCCAGAGATGCTGGGTGGACCCAGGCAGCAGCAATTCCCCAGGGGTTCTCATGGACAGTCAGGGTCAGAACCACTGACACAAACGCACAACCCACGCCAGCTCCCTCCACCCACCTACACACTTTGGCCTGTGCTTGCTGCGGGCTGAGGGCAGAACAGTGGCCTGTTTTGTGCCTGAGGCGGCCAAGCGCACAGATGCTGTCAGTCCTCATGACCAACTGGTGGGAAGAGGCCACTAAGAGAACCACAAAGGTGGGTAAAGAAGAAATATCGTCTCTCCATCCTTTTTGAGGTCTCTTGGGAACAGAGCTTTGGGTGCTGGGCTACATGGTGCAGGCTTTGGGTTGGGGAAGAACAGGGACAGGGTCTTAGGAAACACTCTGGATACAACTGAGCCCTAGACCCTCGCAGGACCAGCCCCTAGGCCAGCTCTGGAGCCCAGGCCCACATGATCATGCTTCCTCGGGTCCCCAGGGGGCCCAGTGTCCCATCACCACACACACCCTGTACAAGCTCCCACTGTGAGCCAGGCTCATGTGTAAGTGCACGTACACAGACACGAACAGATGCATGTGTCATTCCCTGACCATGAGAGAATACACGTGTACGCACGCAAACATACATGTGGGCAAAGCCCACCTCAACAGCAGCAGCAGCAGTGAGACATAAGGCCTGGCCCAGCCCTGGGGCTGCAGATGTGTGTCTGCCTGGGGCCAAAGTGCCGGGGGCAATACCAGGGCTGCTCTAAGCCCTAAAGCTCTGTCCTAGGGCCCCTCTGCTCTCTCCTTGCTCTTCCCAAAGGGCTGGGGATGGACCGCATGCCTCAGGCAAGCCTGTCCCAAGCACAAGAGTTCCATCACAGAACCTGTCCATGTGGTGGCCCCAGCCCCTCTCCATGGCGGTTGTGGCCACGGTCCCCAGGGAAGCCTGTGAGCAGAGGCCTGGCTCAGGCCACGTCCTGGCTCATCACTCGCCCCATGAGAGACAGGACCCCTACCTTTGCAAGCCTCCCCATTTGTGTTAAGGTCCTTTCCTCTGGGAGGACTTACATAAAACACTTTGGGCTCCTGGTGGGTGGGGTGGGCCAGCCTCAGTTTTGCACATACTGACCAGGGGACAAGCTCTGGAGACAAATCAAGGCAGCTCAGAGATGAAGGGCAGCCTGGGAAGTAAGAGGAAATGAGAGGCTGCCCCCTGGATCTACTGGGCTGGGTCTTGGTAACCCAGAGCTGGAAGTGGGCCTTCTTTGCAACTGTGGTAGAGAAACAGGAACCCGGGGGCTCGCAGAAGCCAACTGCTTAGGGAGTAGGAATGGTTCCGTGCAGCCTGCCCTGATGCCCAGGGCCTAAATAAAGGCACGTCAGGATGGCACTCTGTGCCTAGAACGCACCCCTATCCTGTCATGTCACACAGGCTCCTGGCCAGTCCTGTGGGCTGCTGCCATGGTGAACACTCTTCCCCTAAGCTCCCAAAGCGCTTCCTGAGCATGCTGGGACACCCCTCTACTGATGGGAGGTTACGCTAGGGGGAAGGGACTTGGGGAGACCTGAGATCTGCTGTGAGGCAAGTCACTCCCTCAGGGAATGAAAAAGCGCTCTTAAAAGTGGAGAACACTCTATCAGAACGTCTGATGACCACAGCCCTCTCCTCCCCTCCTCTGTTCTAAGGCACCGCTCACTGCACTGTCACTCATCACTAGCAGTAACTGTCACTGTTGGGATAGCCCCTGTCAGGCTGCAGAGCCGGGAGGGGGGCGGGAGAATGTCAGATGACTCACAGCCTTAAAGGAGAAGGCTGGACACACAAAACACAGAGCCTGGGTGCAGAGGCACCTTCCTAGGTGCTCTGGCTCCACCCTTTCTTTTGCCAGAGGAGAAAGGGCAACTCAGCAGAGCTTCCCCACAAGCCCCCCTGCCCTGCCACTAGTCAGGCTTAGAGAGGGGCTGGGCTCAGGGAGAGGCCAGGCCAGGGTGTCAGCACAAGGCTAGGCAGGTGACAGGTGTGATGACCCAGTGTCCTCTGAGCGAAGAATTTTTTTCCCACCAGTAGGAAAAGGCTTGGTGCAGAACCATCCACACTTCTCTGCCTTGCCCAGGGAAGTGTGTGTGTATGTGTGTGTTGGGGGCGGAGGGAGAAAGGGGGATTGATTTTGCAGAATCAGCCTCTGGACTGGCACCTAATGACCAGTAAGCTCTCAGAGAGGGCTTGGGTAGGAAGAAGCAGACTAGAACTAGAGTCCCATCTTCTGACTTTTTGTTCCTCTCAACCACTTAATGAGAACCTGCTGGTGATGCTGGGCCTGGGGCAGTAGGGAAGCGGGTGCACGGGGTGTACAGGTGCCACCAATAGGGGCAGCAGGAGGTGAGGCCACCAGCAGGACACAGGCTCTGGGAGTGCAGTGGAGGAGCAGGTCTCACCCAACTGGGGAATCAGGCAGATTGAAGTGAGTTAGTCTTCCCAAGGCCAGCGGTCAAGTCCAGGGCTGTGTTTTCCAGGTGTTTGTTAGGAGATGTGAAGGAGAAGGAGCTGAGTAGACGTGCACCTGATTTACATCTGCCCACACAGGATTATGCCACCCATTTGCAGGCAATTTTCAAGTTAAAATGTTGTCAGAGGGTTGTCACAGTTTTGATCTTTTCTGTTCTTTCTCAATCCACCCACATTTTCTAGTTGGTTTAGAAAGGAGAGTGAGGGGGATAAAACCTGGTTTAGATTCAGATTTTTGGAAATGTTAGATGGGACTTTAAAAATTATGTAGTTTTCTCTTGGGAAAATTTAGGCCCAGAACCCAACATACATCACAACTGTTGTCTGCTGCAGAATCTTTAGGGGGACTAGAGAGACCAGACCAGGCCTTCTGCAGTCACCCTCAGATGACTACCTCTGGGGTTTCAGCTTGACTCTCTTTCCTGCCTCATTCAGAGATGCCAAAAAATCCCTCTGCTTGCTCCTAAAACCACCACCCTGCTTCGCCGAGCTCTGAATGGGGGTCAGTACCAGGTTCAAACGGCCTTGCCACTGACTTCTTCTCTGACTGTGGGCAAGCCCCTCTTTGAACTGCCATGCCTGCTTTTAGATAAAGCAGATAATAAATGTGAAAGCACTCTGAAGGTATATGAGATAAAGAAACATGGCTAGTGTGAATTTAAACCAGGTACCTGGAAGCCTCTCGTGTCTGTGGGGCCAGGAGCTGGGTGTGGACACTGGCTGACAACTGAGGCAAGGGACACAGACTATGAATCACTTGCTGTCTGCAGCCCAATCCTGTCCCATACATTTAACACCTCAAGTCCAGGGGAGTTAAGGCTTATCAAAGATGCAACAGAGGAGATATTATAAATGTCTGAGCTGACAGAATCAGGATTCAAAATGACCTCAGGGACACCAGACAGAGAAAACTGAGCAAAGATCAGTGTAAAGTCCTGTACTGAGTTTGAAAAAGCAAATGTGCAGGGAGAAGTGGGAAGAGAGAACCCAGCTACCATCAGTTCACATCATGACAATGAACGCTTCAGTTGCTAAGGTCAGCAGTGGCCAACTTTGTGCAAAATGCCAGAGAAAGAAATGGCTGCAGCCGCAAGCTGCATTGAACTGCCGTTAACAGGAGCCCCAGGCAGGAAGAGGTCACAGGGTCAAGGTCCTGGCTCAAGGCAGGAGGCTGGTGTTCAGTTCCCAACACCACAGCTGATCATCAACAAACTGAAGTACCCTATGAAGACGTGCCCACCCAGAGAAGGTAGTCTCTCAGTGACACCTGGCAGGATTAACAAGTAACGAAAGGAAGGCACTCAAGACTGGGGGCGGAGGCGGGGTGTGTCTGCAAACCAGAAACTGAAAACGGTTGGAGGAAAGAAGGCTGGAGATGACTGAGGCAGAGCCATGACACCAGGTGAGCAGACCAGAATAGGGAGGCAGCTTGTCATGTGCTGTCCCAAGGGCACAACTAGGCTTAGTAGGACAACCTACAGGAGTTCTGGGGCTCACAGCAACTCTGGTGGAACAACTATAGTTCATGTTTGAGGCTACCAGGCTGCAGCAAATGGAGACCCCTCCAAAGACACTCAGGCCTCACTGGACTGCAAGGGGCCTGGGCATCTTTGTGAGTCTTTGAGGAGCCTCCCCCGAACCATGAGGGCATAAGGCCAGATAAGGATGGGTCTTCTTTCTTGCCCAGAATTGTCTCAGGATCCTGGAAGCCCGAAGCAGGAATGGGGGATAAGACAGGTGATAAGGAAGAGGGAATGACAAAGTATAAACAAAATAAAACCATCACCTGACTCAAGTTTATAGGTATAGGTGAGGGGCGATGACCAGGTGTGAACTGAAAGGAATCAAAAGGGCCCAGTGCCCTATATCGACGGAATATACCCAAGACCTAAAATTCTTCCCACCAGAACCACCTGCAGTGACAGCAGGTGGTGACAGCTGAAGTGCACTGCTGTCTGGTGGGGGCAACATGTAATTTATCAGGTTAGCATGTGGACATCTGGTGGAGAAGCTTGAGGAGCTGGGACATGGGGTAGATAAGGTTTCACGCAGCACAGGGTTAAGCAAACTTTGCCAGTTATGAAGTGCTCTACCCAATGAGTGCCCGAGGGTGAAGTATGGGAGGGTCCTCACCCACCTCCTCCCTACCCCCATACTTCCCACTGCCACTCCTAACTGCCCTAATCCTTTCCTTATCTCCCCAAGTCCAATCTACTGTATCCTGCTAATTCCTCTTTCCAGATGTCTTCTGGATCTGTTCAATCCATCCTACTCCCAGGAACCCCCAAAAGTCATGGTGTTAGCTGAGGCCTCACCATCTCTCACCCACCTGGACAAGCTCCAAACCAACCTCTCTGCATTTCTCTTTTTACCATAATCGATTCAGCCCCTGCAGTCAGATTAGCCTTCACACAGCACCTCCAATTATGCCCCTCCTTGCTCAGAACTTCAGTGTATATCACATCAAGCCTCCCTCTAGAATGGCAGTCAGGCCACAGCTCTGCTCTCCAGCCTTGCCTCCACCCACGCCCCCAGCCTCCCCAGCTAAGCCAAACTGAACAGCTCCCACCCTCCTCCCTCCTAACCCATTCCCTGCCTCTCCCTTTCAGGGAGGCCTCTGCTAGGAATGCTGACTCTCTGAATCTCTCCTATTTTCAATACATCCCATGCTTCAAAACCAGCTGAAGAGCCACCTCCTCCAGGAGGCCCTCTTGAACCCTCTGCTGGAAGCCTCTTCTCCCTCTTCCCAGTTCCTTTAGCACTTAGTGCCTGTCCTGTGCACTGTAAGTTTGTCACCTACTTCTGGTAACATCTCTTCTGCTAAGGTAGGACTTAGCTCCTGGATAATGTGCTGGTTTCACCAGTGTGTGTTCTGTCTCCCTACATAGACCATAAGTTCTAATCCTAACCATAGACTTCCAGAGAGTGGAGTGGGAATGGCATCTCCTCCAACCCAGGGCTAAGCATAGTGAGCACCTGATAAGGCGTGGTGACCAGACATGGTGGGAAAGAGCATGGCCATGAAGTTGAGAGACCTGGCTCTTAGCCCTTTGCAGTCCTAATGGGTCACATGACTTTAAGTATGGTGGCAAGCTTCTTTCCCTGCAAAATGATGAAGCACAGGGACAATGCAAAACGTCCCTTCCAGCTCTGGTGCTCCCCAAGTCTGTGTGACTGCAGACTGACCCAGCCTTAGGCCTGGCTAGGGAAGGAGCAAGGGGAGCTATGGAACAGCCCTTGGAGGGAGCAAGGGAGAGGGAGATGCGGAGCTAATAGCTCTGGAGGAAGGAAGGACATGCTGGGCTAATGGGATAATTGGATAATCCTCAGAGCGAGGGGCTGCCAGGCTGGGGCCAGCTGTTAGAAGCAGACACAAATAGCACAAGCAAAACAAGGGTGCTGGTGCAGGAAGCAGCTTGCTGAGAGATATGGGGGAGGTGTTGTGGTGGTTAGGGGGTGGGGGAGGGGGATGGAAGGGAAACTGAAGCCCCCATTCTGTGGGGGACATTAAGGACAGGCCCTTAGGGACCCTGTGCTCTGAATCTGTAACAAAGATTCCATTTAGGGGCCTTGGACCCATTTCCACTTTAGGGGACATTCTTAGAGACCCTGGACTTACTCTGGCCTTGAGGGTATCCCTCCACCAAGATCACCCATAGGGATCATGAAGCCCTCATCCCTGCCCACTGAGGTTTATCTGCAGATGGGCCATTTGTTTGACATGCCTGTGAAAATATTGCTGGACTCTTATAAAATAATAATTTTGGATGCAGGTCTCAGGGTTCCCTTCTTTCAGGCTGAAAAGTGGATCTGTCAGGGGGTTGGGCACAGAACAAAAGAAACTTGGGAGGGGGCTCTGGTCTAGAGTCAGATGCCTGGCTTCTAGTCCCAGCTCTACTGGGTCACATAATTCATGATATAATTTCTCTGGTCCTCAGCCCATCCATAAACGGGGGCAATAAGCAATACTCTCCCTGCAAGGCTGTTGTGAAGATAAAGTAAGATCATGAATGGGAAAGTAACTGGAAATTTGTAAGTCGTCTGCCAAGTACTTTAGTCCTAACTCTGTTTCTAACAAACTCTATATGATTTTGCAAAGGCTATTTCCTTTCTCTGGGTTCCAGTTTTTCCTACTATAAAGTAATAAGATCAAATGGGATGCTCTTTAAATTCCCTTCTAATCCTAATGATTCTAATCCTTATAAAAATAGCTTGTTTACACTTGTATACACTGTAAGTAAAGCATGAGAAAGGAAAATTTGAGGCCAATATTATTCATGAATTTAGATATAAAATACTCAATATTAGCAAACCATATACAGCAATGTATAAAAATAATATAAATCATGACCCATTAGAGTTTATCCCAGGAATGCAACGGTGGCTTAACATTAGATAATCAATCAATATTATTCATATTAATAAACATATCTCAATAGACACAGAAAATGATTATGATTTAAAAAATTCAACATCCATTCATATTAAAAACTCTTAGCAAACTAGAAATATAAAGGTATTTTCTTAACCCAATAAACAGTATTTTTCAAAAACCTACAGCAGACATGATACTCAGTGGTGAAATGTTAGAAGCCTTCTCTTTCTAGTAAAGACCAAACTCACTATGCTATTCAATATTGTACTAAAGGTCTGAGAGATCACAGTAAGACACGAAAAAGATACAAGACTGGGAAAGGAAATAAAGTGATATTATTTGCATTAATTGTCTGTATTGAAAAATTCAAAAAAATTTCTTTAGAGATTATTGTACTAATGAGAGTTCATCAAGGCTGCTGGGTATATGGTCAATATAAAAAATCAATAGCATTCCTATATATCAGCAAAAACTATTATAAGAAGTAATTTACAAATACATTATTTACAATAGCAACAAAAACTAGAGGGTACCTAAGAATAAATCTAACAAATATGCACAAAAGAGAAGACTCAAATTGATGAAGAGACGTGCCATGTTCATGGATGGGAAGAGTTGCTATTATAAAACTGGAAATTATCCCCAAATTAATTTGATATCAAGTACAATTCCCTTAAAAATCCCAAAAGGGTTTTTATGAAATTTGACAATTTGGATCCAAAAAAAATCATGTGGAAAAAAAAAGGCAGGGTCAAGAAGAGCTAAAATATTTTTCTTCCTTTGGAAGAAGGTGAAAATTTGCCTTAACATATCTAAAGTATAAAGTTCAAGTCATTACAATAGGCAAACAGGCAAACAGATGAAGTGAATGGGATATAAAGGTTAGAAGCAAATTTATCTTGTATGGGCATGTGTTATATAGTAGAGGTCACATTACAAATCACAGAAAAAGGACAGAGTGTTCCCTAAATGGTTCTAAGACAACAGAGTTTCTTCATGGAGAAATAAAATTGAAAACAAAATAAAGGTGGTAAAACAAAAAAACTAACTCTTCTAAAAGCAAACATAAGAAAATATCTTTATGATCTCTGAAGATGGATTTTTTAAAACACAAAGCAAAAGCTTTAAGATGGATTTTTTAAAACACAAAGCAAAAGTTTGCTTTCTAAAAGCAAACATAAGAAAATATCTTTATGATCTCTGAAGATGGATTTTTTAAAACACAAAGCAAAAACTTTAAGAGAAAATGCTGCTAAATCGACTTATTAAAAATTTTTAACTTTTCCCACAAAAAATCATTCAAAAAGTACAAAGAAAAGCCACAAACTAGGAGAAAGTAACTATAGTGCATATAATCAATAAAGGATTAGTGTCCACAATATATAACTCCTATGAAAATAAACAACCTATTAGAGGGCTTCCCTGGTGGTGCAGTGGTTAAGAATCCACCTGCCAATGCAGGGGACACAGGTTCGAGCCCTGGTCCGGGAAGATCCCACATGCCACGGAGCAACTAAGCCCATGTGCCACAATTACTAAGCCTGCACTCTAGAGCCTGCGAGCCACAACTACTGAGCCCATGTGCCACAACTACTGAAGCCCACGCACCTAGAGCATGTGCTCCACAACAAGAGAAGCCACCACAATGAGAAGCCCGTGCACCGCAACAGAGAGTAGCCCCCACTCGCCGCAACTAGAGAAAGCCACGCACAGCAACAAAGAACAAAAGCAGCCAAAAGTAAACAAATAAAATAAATTTATAATAAATAAATAACAACCTATTAGATAAATGGGTGAAATTATAACCAATTTAGATGAAGAAGTCTAAATGATCAATAAACATGTGAAAATAAGTTCAATCTCCTTATACATTATTGGTGGGAATGTAAATTGGTCCAATCTCTATGGAAAACAATATGGGAAAACAATATGGAGGTTCCTCAAAAAAGTAAAAATAGATTTACCATATGATCCAGCAATCCCACTCCGGGGTATATACCCAAAGGAAATGAAAACAGGATTTCAACGAGGTATCTGCACTCCCATGTTTATCGCAGCATTATTCACAATAGCCAAGATATGGAAACAACTCAAATGCCCATCAATGGATGAATGGATAAAAAAGATGTGGTACATATACACAATGGAAAAGGAGATTATCCTGCCATTTGCAATACAGGTGGACCTTGAGTTAAGCGAGATAAGTCACACAGAGAAAGACAAGCACTGTATGATATCACTTACATGTGGAATCTAAAAAAGTTTAACCTGTTAAAAAACAGAGTAAAATGGTGGTACCAGGGGATGGGTGTGTGTGTGCGTGTGTGCGCGCGCGTGTGTGTGTGTGTTTATGTGTGTGTGTGGGGCGGTAAGATTGATGGTGTTTAAGGGCACAAACTTGTAATGAGTAGTAAATAAGCCATAGAGTTCTAATGTACAATATGATGAATATAGACAATAATTTGCCTTAACAAATATAATTATGTAATGTGATAAATATTGTTGCATTGGCAATCATATTACAATATATAAATGTATCAAAGTAACACTGTATACCCTAAACTTACACAATATTACATGTTAACTTTATTCAATTTTTTGAAAAGTTTTAAAAATTAAAAAAAAATTCAGGGATTCCCTGGTGGCGCAGTGGTTGAGAGTCCGCCTGCCGATGCAGAGGATGGGGGTTCATGCCCCGGTCCGGGGGGATCCCGCATGCCGTGGAGTGGCTGGGCCCGTGAGCCGTGGCCGCTGGGCCTGCACGTCCGGAGCCTGTGCTCCGCAGCTGGAGAGGCCACAGTGGTGAGAGGCCCGCGTTACCGCAAAAAAAAAAAAAAATTCAATCTCACTAGTAATTAGGGAAAGGCAAATTAAAATGTATTTTCTGGCCATTCACGGTCAGCCAATTGGCAACAATTTGAAAGTGTCAATGGGGCCCATTCATGTGATTAGAGGGTTGGGGCTTTAAGGGAACTTCAGGGAGGGGAGAGGACTAGAGATTGAATTCAACATCATGGCCAGTGATTCAATCATGCCTATGTAATAAAACCCCAATAAAAGCAAAACTCTGGACAACAAAGTTCGGGTGAGCTTCCCTGGTTAACATACTCAGTGCATATTGTCATACACTGATGTGCCAGGAGAGTGGTGTGTCCTCACTCCACAGGGAGACAACACAGAAGCTTTGAATTTAGGACCCTCCCAGACCTTGCCCTATACATCTCTTCTTTTGGCTGGTCCTGATTTGTATCCTTTTTGCTATTAGAAAACTGTAAGTTTAAAAAAAAAGTGTTGGTGGGGATGTGAAAAGACAGAAATATGTAATAACCTAGTACAGTTGGAGATGTGAATATCCTATCATTTTCCACTCTAGGCCTCAATCTTCAATAAAGACACACACATATATATAAAACCATGCATATGGACATTCATTACAATGCAATACTAAAAAGCTGAAGCAACCCTCAGAGGTGAAATGGATACATAAACTGTGGTTTGTTCCTACAGGGAACTGTCATACAGAAGACAAAATGAATGAACTCGACCTATCAACACTTATTCTGTACTCTAAGTTAAATTTATCTAGCAATTTCCAAACTAAGCCTTGAATTTCTGCCTTATGTGCCAGTGCTCATGGCTATTGTCCTTCCCCTCACTTTTAGCCCAACAAATCCCTGAGTCCTTTAATCCTGACACTACAGATGGGAAAACCAAGATCCACAGAGGCTGAGTCGTGCTAACTTCACATGGCAGATGAGCAGTGGAACCGGAAGCAGAACCAGAACTCTAGCCTTCTGACTCCTCATCTCAAGTAAGGCTGCAGAGAATCTCAGAGAATGGTAAATGCAGAATCTATCCCACCTCCCAGCCTGGGGCACTCCATCCTTTCAACATCCCTGGATAGCCCTGGTCTCAGCTGCTACAACTTCTAGCTAATGAAGTGTTTAGATCTAGCTTCACCTTTCAATCACCGTGTGACTCAGTTAAGTCAATCTCTCTGTGACTCAGTTTTCTCATGTTAGATGCCAATAATCTCTGCCTGGCTGTCACATGACCTTATTAACAGCATCAAGTTAAATAAAGGATAAGAAGCAATAAATGTGTGAAATAAATGAAATAAATAACTTTTTATTATTCTCAGGATGCATAAATGCCTGCCCTCTTGCTACAGAGATCATGGGATTTCCAAGTTGTAAAGAGATTTGATGTAGAGCATTTTGCCGTGAAGCATGGTAGTGGAGTGGGGGGTGCTGGCCTTATACCAGAAGCAGGACTCTGGAAGCTCTACTCCCTTTCCCCACCTCATCTGCCTTGTCACCTCTGTGCCACTCAGCTCTCTTGCACAGGAGACTAGCAGGCAGTCTGGGGCTCCTGGAGGCAGGGCCAGCCAGCCCTGACAAAATATTGAAGTGAGCCAAGTTGGTCTTCAAAATCTCTTCCCTGTGCCCTTTCTCCTGGTCTAGGCTTCACTACATCTTTCCTGGGTTACTGAGGGAGGGCTTCTGGTTCCACCTCCTTCCCTTCTACCCACCGTTAGGTTTCCCACTATTTAAGTAAGACGTATAAGGACCTTGAGGTTGGAAACTATGCCTGGCCCCATCTTGGCAGAGTCCGTATTCAGCAAATGCTGAATTGAGCCAAGGTACTGCCTGTGTATCCCTCCCTTACCAGGTGCATTGTGCAGAGCTGGGCCTCTTGCTCACAAGGAAGACATCTGATGGGTCCCTTCCCACAGGCTTTTGGGAACCACTGCCTTTGCCCTCCCCTCCCAGGCTCTGTGCTTTTTCCAACAGGCCTGTGGGGAGCACTGATAAACCTGGGAGATGGTCACATAGCGCAGTGGAGGGACTGTATGGGCCGGGGACTTGGCTCCCTACCCTGACTCCTCTGCTGCTGCCCATAGGTTTCACACCACCATGTTCCCTGGCAAGGGCAGTGGCCTGGGGTTCCCCACGGACAGGGCTGGCACTGAGAAATGCTTCGAAGTTGAGGTTACGCTACTTCTCTTCTCATTTTTAAAATGTAGAAATATTTCCCATTCTCCTCCCTTCACAGTACTGTTAAGAACTAAATGTGAATTAATTAAGAATTAAAGATTAAATGTGAAAACAAGTAAGAAGAGAAGTGAGACAGGCAAGGCATCTCCAGAGCCACGCTGGTCTGCCAGGCCCTCCCGACTGCGATCCTCGGGCCACTGCCAGCTTAGACTTCGGTCTGGCTGCCCGTGGCCCTCCTCTCATCCAGACCAGAGACATAGGGATTAAACACAGGAACGTTGCCCTCCTGAGTGACCTTTTATCTACACAGGATGGTTTTCTCTGACAAATAGACCAAAAGGAAGGAATGTCAGCAAGACATTAGTTCTTTTCTTAGCCTCTCAATGGCTGACATTTCAGGAAACCAAAATTCTGAACGGGACCAGAGGGGATTTCAATTCACTCTGCCTGTCTGCAGGCAGGGTCAGTCTTACATTGGGATTCTATTACACAGGGTGCACTTCCAGAGGTTCAGGGGAGGCCTCTGTCCAAAAATCTCTTCCAAACTTATTTGCTCATGCTTGGAAATCCATCATTAGAGCTTTACTTCTTTGGCACAAGCCAAATGTGAGTTTTTGTCTTTTGTACAATCACACAAAGCATACATAAAATCGTATCAGTCACCTCATTGTGAATGAAATAAATTGGTCCTTTCCTGACAATAGGCTCGGATGGAGATTAGAAGGCTAGAAGATTGCCAGCGCAGCCCCTGGGGCTATAAGAGGGAAGATGGGAAGCGTGCAGAAGAGAAAGGATATAGAGGGGGTGGAGCTGCTGAAGCCTTTTGACCTAGACAGTCAGGTGCAGCCTCCAAAGCACACAGAAAAACTACATGTAAAAAAAGCCAGGCGGGCTTCCCTGGTGGCGCAGTGGTTGAGAGTCCGCCTGCCAATGCAGGGGACACGGGTTCGTGCCCCAGTCCGAGAAGATCCCACATGCTGCAGAGAGGCTGGGCCCGTGAGCCATGGCCGCTGAGCCTGCGCGTCCGGAGCCTGTGCTCCACAACGGGAGAGGCCACAACAGTGAGAGGCCCACGTACCGCAAAAAAAAAAAAAAAAAAAAAAAGCCAGACAAAAAAAATAGATCACACTCTATGATTCCATTTATATCTAGCAAATGCAAAGTAATCTACAGTGACAGAAAGCAGATCAGTGGTTGCCTGTGCAGGTTGGGGGGAGGCAGGAGGGAGGAATGACAAAGGAAATGGGGAAATTTGGGGAGTGATCAGTATCTTGATTATGATGATGGTTTCAGAAGTATATATATATATGGATCAAAATTTATCAAATCACACACTTCATATACGTGCAGTTTATTTATTATATGTCAGATACCTCAATAACACTTTTTGGAAGAGTAAAAAAAAAAAAAAGCTACGTGAGTACAGTGTGCCTGCCAAATCACCCATCTCACACACCTCTGGTAAGTTCTGACAGAAACAAGTGTTTTCCAAGAAGACACCTCATCTCTCTGAGAATTGGGTATTCTCTCTGTAAGTTGATAGGGACGAACTAGACAATCCCAAGGTTCTATCCAGATATCACATTCTAGGCTGTGAGGGTCAAATATATTAACTAATAGGAAACCATTATAAAAGCTTAAAGGATTTGATTCAAATAGAAGGCAGGAATTAATAGCCAATGTATATAGAGATACTGAGTAAAAATAGTGGATTAAACACGTGTCTAATTTCAATATATCTAAAACTCCACTAAAAAGGATTCTTTTTTAGGGCAAAGTCTCCAGTGGGAGCTCTTGGAAAGGAAAAATATGACATCAGAAATAAAAATGTAACAAAACCATTAGAAGACAGATTGAGGAAATTTCCCAGAGAGTAGAATAAAAAGACAAAGATAGAAACTAGGAAAGAACAGATGAGAAATTAATCCCAATAGCTGAATCACAGGAGTTTTAGAAATATAATGAAGCATATAAAATAATTCAAGAAAACACTCCAGAATCAAAGGACATGAGCTTTCAGACTGAAAGGGCCACCAAGTGGCCAGCACCATAGGTATGTCCTCGTGACATTTCTTATGCTGGGGACTAAGAAGTCCTACCAGCCCACATGCAAAGAAAGCACGGCCTCAACAGCAGTCCTGAAAGCTAGAAGACCGTGGAGCCACACTACCAAGTGACTCTTATCTAGGGCCCTACACTTAATCAACATGTAAGGTTTCAAAAAATTTCCCTTTCATGCACTCTCAGAAGTTCTAGAAAATATAAGTCATCAAAAAGAGGGAAGGAAGCAAAAAAATGAGAACACATGGGATCCAGAAACAGGTGATCCAAGACAGGAAAGAAGCAAGGGAATTTGGAATTCCTTGGATGACAGTATGGGGGAGGGGTTCCCGAGACGGCAGCAGTACCCCCAGAACAGGAGAGAAGAAAGCCTCCAAGAGACTGTCCCAAGAACATATTGAGAGATCTGGATAACTGGCAGAGTTTAGGGTTAATTAGTGCTAAGATCTTAGAAACCTAAATGCATGAAAAAACAAGATAATCAAAACAAAAAGATACGTTGGGAAGGAAAATCAATCATAGTTGACTCCATTGCTTAGCTGTGAACGAGATTTACATTGTCATAATGACAAGTGCACTAATTACTGATCTAACCAAAATTACACTATAACTATACTGGGAACTATATTGGGCATAGGAAGTATAACATGTGTAGAGGGGGTGAGTGGAGAAAAGGGAGCTGAATCCTCATCTCCCATGGTGGGAAGTCAACAGATAATGCCTGAACTGAAAAATCAGGAAGTAGCAATACAAACATGTTATTTATAGATAGGTAAAAGAATGAGCTAAACAAGTTGAAAATGGTCTCTCTAGAGAAGGAAAAGTGGGGGTAGGGTGGTGGAGGGAAGCTGAGGACCACTCTTTGTCTTAATAAACCTTGTAGCACTGTAGAAGTTGACTTTTTAAATTATGTGCCTATAGGGAATTCCCTGGAGGTCCAGTGGTTAGGACTCCACGCTTCCACTGCAGGGGGCGCAGGTTCGACCCCTGGTTGGGGAACTAAGATCCCACACTGCCTTGCAGCGCAGCCAAAAAATAAAATAAGAAAACATAAATTACATGCCTGTATAACTTTGATAAAATATAATAACTTAAAAAATGAGTGTGGTGAAATTCACAATTATTGAGGGCCTGCAGTGCAAACAGGTGTTCCACATGTAGGCACCATGGTTTTATTAAAAACACAAGGATGGGGCTTCCCTGGTGGCGCAGTGGTTGAGAGTCCGCCTGCCGATGCAGGGGACACGGGTTCGTGCCCCGGTCTGGGAGGATCCCACATGCCGCGGAGTGGCTGGGCCCGTGAGCCATGGCCGTTGAGCCTGCGCGTCCGGAGCCTGTGCTCCGCAACGGGAGAGGCCACAACAGTGAGAGGCCCACATACCGCAAAAAAAAAAAAAACAAAAAAAACAAAAAAAAAAAACACATGGATGAGGGTGCTTCCATTTGGAAAGTAACACGGGGGCTAATCCCACAGTGCTTACTGCCTCCTCAGTAAGTTACTTGGCCTAAATCTCAGGGTGTCTCTTTGAGAAACCAGATGCAAGGAGTGGTGAAGGTTTTTTTAAGCAAATGTCTAGAGAATACAGAGTGAGCAGAGCCTAGATCTACAGCCAGCTGCTTCAGGTCCTAATTTGGAGAAGAGCAGTGGGTAGAAATGTGGTGAGTGGGACAGAAAAACATGCCATCCTCTAGTAGTTAACAGACTGGCCCCAGCAGCATGAAAAGAACAAGAAGGAAGCCCTGTTTATGAGTTGTCTCATACCCTGAGCATCAGACTTTGTTTCTTATACTCTTGTGTCTTAAATTTCAGTGGAAACCGGAGAGTTTCTCCTTTAGGATGTTGAAATGGTGACCCCATGAGTCCTGTTGTCAGCTACCACCATCAGCAGCAGCATAGGGCCAGATCTCAGGCAAAAACACCCATCAGAGAGGCCACAGTGTCATTAGCAAGCTGAGAAGGGAGAACTCACAATACGAGTGGAAGAAAAACACCCAAACTAGGAATGAAAAGACCCAGCTTCCCAGATTTCCTCTCTGCCACTTCTTGTTTTGTGCCCTTTCTTTGCTTTATAAGTCGCTCATACACATGGCTCAACTTTTCTTTTCTGTAAAAGTACTTGACTAGATGCTTTCAAGGGGCAATCCTGGCATGTAAGAAAGTACACACCCTGAGGCAGGGTCCGTGTCTGTCTTGTTATGGTGGATTGTATACTGCATTCTGTAAACCTGCTGTAGTCCCCAGGTCTACACATTCGTATGGTGGGGAAGGGGGAAGGGGGAGGGGGAAGAACTTGTTGCAGAAATTTTTTTTCTTTTTTTCTTTCTTTATTTTTTATTCTTTTGGGTTTTCTCTTTTGTTGCTGTTGTTTTCTGTTGGCAGGACACATCCAAAGATCCAAGTTTATTTTAAAAAGAAATGGAAAAAAGCACGTAGCACAATGCCTGACACATACCAGATATTCGATAACTATAGAATGAATGAAATGGAAGGTAAAGAGAATCAGTTTATTAGAGTCTTAAAACTGGAAAATGACCCCAGTCAATGAAATTCATCACAGATGAAGAAACAAAAGCCTAGTGAGAAGGGAACACATGTGTTTGTGGTCACCCCAGCTAAGCAGGAATGGAGCTGAGTCTCAAGTCCCAACCCTGTGGGAGCTCAATAGAGGGTAGATCAGGACAGATAGACAGGGAAGGGAAAGAGCCACATATTGGACTATTTAGAGGAAAACATCAGTGTAACAAAATACTATTCTGAACTAACTAGTAAAGTTGGGCAGTGAAGTAAGATAGAGTAAAAAGAGCACACAGTATCTGGTTCAAGTCCCACTTCTGCCACTCACTTGTGTGATTTGGGGCTAACTACCTTATCTGAGTCTAAAAAGTATGGATAATAATAGCATCTGCTTTAGAGAATTCTTGTGAGAGTGAAAATAAGTTAGATATGGTATATGAAGAAAATATTTTACAAGCTATAAAGTATCACAGATTGTTAACCTGTTTGGCTAGGATCCCTCCTGAGTATCTCACACTAACAAATCAACATGGATTATTAATGACAGTTTTCTTCAGCCAGCTAATTGTCACTTTGAAAATCAAATGTAAGGACCTTGAAGGGGGGTAAGTTCTGATGGAGGGGGCAGTAGGAAGAAGTGGGCAGTTAGAATCTAGGTGGTGGTGCTGCAGGGGCTGGTCCTGAGTGGTCAAGAGCAGATTACACCAAGGCAGGGCATAGGGAGGGCTGGCCCATGATCTGGAAACCGGTTTCTAGACTTCATGACTGGGGGGACCTGTGAACCCTCCTGGTGGGTTTCCCCTTCTGTAGAGGAGAGATAATACCACCTCTACTAACTTGGAGACTCCTGTAACATCATGTGAGATGGTGGCTGTGAAGAACCTTTAAGAATCACTGATCACCATCTCTGCAAATGGGAGTTTATCATTCCTTTAGAAGAACATGGATGACAGGATATAAGGCACATGTATAATAAACCTTGCCCACTGTTATGGACTGAATTGTGTCCCCCCAGGTTCATATGAGGAAGCCCTAACCCCCAATGTGATTGTATTTGGAGATAGGACCTTTAAAGAGGTTATTAAGGTTAAATGAGGTCATAAGGATAGGGTACTAATCCAACAGGACTGCTGTCCTTGTAAGATGAGGAAAAGACACCAGGGATGTACGCACACAGAGAAACGGCCATGTGAGGACACAGCGGGAGGACAACCACCTGTAAAGCACAGAGAGGCCTCAGGAGAAAGCAAACTTGCCGACACTTTGATCTTGGATTTCCAGCCTCCAGAACTATGAGAAATAAGTTTCTATTGTTTAAGCCCCTCAGGCTGTGGCATTTTATTATGGCAGCCTGAGCAAACTAACACTCCACCTAATAGTTTTGCTGCCTTTACTACTTTCCCCAGAACAGATTCTCCCTTCACACTGAAGGGTAACACACAAAAGTGGTTCCTAGAGGCATTCCAGGAAGCCAGCAAAGGGAGGAGGCAGCATGGCAAGTGGTCAGGACCAGGTGTTAGGAGCTTGCCCAGTCTACTTGTGGGTTATGTCCCTGAACTGCTGAGTGAGTGAAACCATCTTTGTCTGCTCTTAGATACCAAGTTTGTCTTCTTCTGCCTATGTACCAAGATTCTGAGACTCAACAGAATAAGCTGTTTAAAGAGCTTTTAGTCCAAGGGAAGGATGTAGCACACGATTAAAGCTCAACTTTCCTCTTTGTTGTGTGCTATGCAATTTGAATAGTGGTACCTTAGAAATAAGGGACAATGTTTGAATCTTGATTGGGAGCTCCACAAGTAATTATGTTGAATCCTGTCAGAATGAAAATGACAAATCTGGCACTCTGTATTCTCCTTACACACTGACTTCATAGGTTTATTCATTCAACAAATTTTCTTGATCACCTACTACATGCCAACTTCTATTGTAAATCTCAGAGATATACTAAGAATAAAATAGGGGCTTCCCTGGTGGCGCAGTTGTTGAGAGTCCACCTGCTGATGCAGGGGACACGGGTTCGTGCCCCGGTCTGGGAGGATCCCACATGCCGCGGAGCGGCTAGGCCCGTGAGCCATGGCCGCTGAGCCTGCACGTCTGGAGCCTGTGCTTCGCAACGGGAGAGGCCACAACAGTGAGAGGCCCAGGTACCACAAAAAAAAAGAATAAAATAGACATAGTTCCTGTACTTACAGAGCTTACAGTTGAGTGGGAGAATAGAGATAAGAGCCAGAGGATAGAAATAAAACTCTGTGGCCTGGCATTTGAAAACCCAGTTTAATTTGGGCCCAGACAACCTCTCCAGGTACCGCCTACACTCCTACTGAAATGCCTTGCGCCAACCAAATCACCCCAGTCAAACCTTTCTAACCTCTGTGCTTTCATGCTTATTCCCTACCTGGAATGCTTTTTATACCTTATTTAAATCCTATCCATCCAGCAAGGAGTGGTAGGCAGCCTCTAAGATGGCTCCCAATGACCTCTGCCTCTTGGTATTCACACCCTTGTATGTGGGCTGAACCTAGTGACTTGCGTCCACTGAGTGAGCAAAAGTGATGGGACATCACTTCTGAGATTAGGTTACAAAAGGGCTGTGGTGTCTATCTTGGTCACTCTTGCTCTCTCTTAAATCTCTCACCCTGGGGGAAGCCAGCACCAAGGCTTGAAGAAGCGTGTGGAGAGGCTGTGTCACAAGGGACTGAGGCCTGCCAACGACCAATTCAGTGGGCTTGAAACTGGGTTCCCCTCTATGTCCTGTTGAGACTTTAGGCTGGGAGCTGGACCACAACCTCACAAAAGACCTTGAGCCAGAGTCGCCCTGCTAAGCTGGACCCAATCCTTAACCCACAGAAACTGTGAGATAATATATGTTTTTGCTCTAAGCCACTAAGTTTTGAGGTAATTTGTTACACAGCAACAGACAACTAACACACAGACCTGGTTCAAACTACCCCCTGAGGTTTCTTTCACCTAGCCTAGCCCAAAGCAACTTCTACCTCCTTTGAACTTGTAGAGCTGCTCTCATTGGTCATTTTATACCTTTGCAACATTACTTACCTTCTATCCTCTGTGTTTCTGGTCCATTCCAAGTAACCCAAGATCACTAGCTGCTTAAATTTCTTGTGTGTCCCTGTTCAGAGCAAGTATTTGGCAAAGTAGAGAAAGAGGTTTTGAGAGGCTAGAATTTTGTGCAGAAATGGGCTTTTAGTTCATATCTGGTGGCTGACGGATAAATGACTTGGAGGTGGGAAACTGACATGGAAGTTAGAAAAGGGACTATAGCTTGGGAAGAGCTAATTTTTGGACTTCACCTATGTGATGCATCAGCGGCTAATACTAACAGTCAGTCCTCCTTGAAAATTCTTTCTGGCAATTTCCTTCTTATTGTGTGAGGAGCTTAGCCTTATGTTGGCAGTTGTGAGAGGCAACAGAGAGGGTGGCTCTGGGGCACTGGGGTCACTTCAGAAGAGGGAAGCTAATTGTTTTCTCAGGTCCCCTCTCTCACGTTTATCCTTTTCAGGGCCTCTGTAGCAGGACGGTGCTGAAGCCCATTTCCTACACGTAGCACATTTATTTAAAACACATACCACGTATACACAAAAAACCAAATGCAAAGGAAAACGGGGGAAAAGGCTGCTGAAGACCAGAGTCACTAAAAGTTCAGGCTAAGAATAGACAAGGAACTCTGAGAGCTGCTCGGCTATGTGACCTCCTACAGGGTCTTGGCAATAAGCCCGATCCAGCTTTGTTTTTTCTACGCCTTTACAAAGAAAGAGCACTAGCTTAGGAGTCAGGAGAACTGAGTTCTAGGCCTGGCTCTGCCGGTGCCTTCTTCTGTGACCTTGGGTGAGTCCTTCCCCTCTCTGGGCCTCAGTTTCCCATTTGGAAACAAAAGGGCTGGACTAGACTCCAATACTGACAGAACGCAAAGGAAAATATTAGGTCAGCTAAAAAGTTCATTTGGGTTTTCCCATCAGATGTTACAGAAAAACCCGAACGAACTTTTTGGCCAACCCAAGAGAAAGGATGCTAACCCACTTGGGACGCAGGAGACCTGACTTCTTGTCCCAGCCTTGTCACTAAGAAGCCCAACCTCTTTGGGCCTCTGCTTCTTCATCTATAAAACAAGGTGATATATTCATTCATCCATTCCTTCAACAAATACTTTTTGAGCACCTACTACGTTACCAGGCTTGGTGTTAGAGATATGATGGTGAACCTAGACAGACGTGGTCCATGTTCTCATGGAATTTCAAGTCTATTGGTGGCAGTGGAAAAGAGGAAAAGATGAACTGTAATCAGTCATGTAAATGAGGGTGTCATTAATGCCAAGGTAAGTATGATAAAGGAAGGATCATACTTGGTTTTGGTGACTGAGGGACACTTGCAACCTCCATCAATTCCAGTGTTCTGTGATCCAACAGGCGTCTCTGCTGGGCAGCAAAGAGAAACCCTTTGATGAACTCACATCTCATACCATAGCTTTTTTTTTTTCCAGAACAGCACAGCTCAATTAACCCAATCAACCATCACTCATCTACTGGGTACATATGACAGGGAATCAACCACCAATTCCTGGCTTCCTGGAGCTTACACTAGTGGGCAGAATAAATCATGAACTGACACAGCTACAAAATTTCTCACACCATTCTGACTGCTAATTATATGCTTTAAATAATAATGTTTATAAGAATTAAGAATCAAGTGGGGATTTGGATGTGCTAGGGCAATCAGAGACATTTTCTTAGAAGTAGAAATTGAGGTAGGCCCTGAAGGTTTGTTGCATAATTTTAGATAAACAGAAACACTCTTATCAGGGTGCAATGGCCCCATTCCCTACTACTAGACAGAAAAGGTACATGGGACATACAAGAGAGATCTCAAGTGGGAGATTCCTTAATTCCCTTTGGGGCAGGAGGGATACAAGTCCTCCTTTTTGTCAAGGAGCAAGAGACCTCTTCCGTGACCTACTCTGAATATTGTCCCTTGGATTGGGAGGACTGCTACAGATGAGCTGCCTGACTTGGGGTGGCCACCTACCTCTGTGAGTCTGTTATCTCATTTGTAAAATGAAGGGGTTGGATGATATCCAACATCTCTTAGAGCACCCAGAAAGATGGCTAAAATTTGATTCTTTGTAAGTATTTTTATTATTTTGTAATAAAACTGGTAGTTGCTGCCATGGAGTAGGAGTTGTGGGATCTTAGACATGTTACTAAGTTTTCTAAACATGATTTACTTCTTTTTTTACATTAGTTTTTAGAATTAAAAGGTGATACATGCACATGATTTTTTTAAATAAATTTATTTATTTTATTTATTTATTTTTGGCTACGTTGGGTCTTCGTTGCTGCACGCAGGCTTTCTCTAGTTGTAGTGAGCGGGAGCTACTCTTCGTTGTGGTGCACAGTCTTCTCATTGTGGTGGCTTCTCTTGTTGTGGAGCACGGGCTCTAGGCACATGAGCTTCAGTAGTTGTGGCTTGTGGGCTCTAGAGCGCAGGCTCAGTAGTTGTGGCGCATGGGCTTAGCTGCTCTGCGGCATGTGGGATCTTCCCGGACCAGGGCTCGAACCCATGTCCCCTGCATTGGCAGGCAGATTTTTAACCACTGCGCAACCAGGGAAGCCCATGCACATGATTTTAAACAATCAAATATTACGTTCTTTTTTCTCAAGATTGCTTTGGCAATTTGGGGTCTTTTGTAGTTCCATATAAATTTTAGGATTATTTGTTCTGGTTTTATGAAAAATGTCATGAATATTCTGATAGGGACTGCATTAAATCTATAGATAGTTTTAATGAGTACAGACATTTAAACTATAATAATTCTTCCAATCCAAGAACATGGGATATCTTTCCATTTCTTTGTATCATTTTCAAATTCCTTCATCAATGTTTTATAGTTTTCTGAGTATAGATCTTTCATCTCCTTGGTTAAGTTTATTCCTAGGTATTTTATTCTTTTGATGTAATTTTAAACAGAATTATTTTCTTGCTTTCTCTTTCTGATAGTTCATTATTAATGTATAGAAAAGCAACAGATTTCTGTATATTAATCTTGTATCCTGCAACTTTACTGAATTCATTTATTAGTTCTAATAATTTTCTGGTGGAGACTAAGATTTTCTATATATAGTATCATGTCATCTGCAAATAGTGATAGTTTTACTTCTTCCCTTCCAATTTGGATGCCCTTTATTTCTTTTTCTTGTCTGATTACTCTGGCTAGGACATCCAGGACAATGTTAAGTAGCAGTGGCGAGAGTGGGCATCCTTGTCTTATTCCTGATTTTACAGGAAATGCTTTCAGCTTTTCACTGTTGAGTATGATGTTAGCTGTAGGTTTGTCATAAATGGCCTTTATTATGTTGAGATATGTTCCCTCTATACCAACTCTGATGAGAGTTTTTATCATGAATGGATGTTGAATTTTATCAAATGGTTTTTCTGCATCTACTGAGATGATCAGGTGATTTCTATCTTTCCTTTTGTTAATGTGCTGTATCACACTGATTGATTTGCATACGACGAAACCATCCTTAGGTCCCTGGGGTAAATCCCACCTGATTATGGTGTATGATCCTTTCTGTATTTTACTGAATTCAGTTTGCTGATATTTTGTTGAGGATTTTTGCATCTATGTTCATCAGGGATTTGGGCCTATAATTTTCCTTTTTTGTGTTGTCTTTTTCTGGTTTTGGTATCAGGATAATGGTGACCTTGTACAATGAATTCGGCAGTATTCCATCCTCTCCAATTTTTCGGAATAATTTGAGAAGGATAGGTATTAACTCTTCTTTATATGTTTGGTAGAACTCCCCTGTAAAGCTGTACAGTCCTGTGCTTTTGTTTGCTGGGAGTTGTTTTTAATTACAAATTCGATTTCACTACTAGTGAGAGAAAAAAGAACAAAGCTGGATGTAACACTCCCTGACTTCAGACTATACTACAAAGCTACAGTAATCAAAACAGCATGGTAATGGCACAAAAACATACACATGAATCAAGAGAACAGAATAGAGAGCCCAGAAATAAACCCACACAATTATGGTCAATTAATCTACAGCAGAGGAGGCAAAAATATATAATAGGGAAAAAGACAGTCTTTTCAATAAGTGGTGCTGGGAAAACTGGACAGCTACATGTAAAAGAATGAGTATAGAACATTTCCTCACATCATATACAAAAATAAACTCAAAATGGATTAAAGACCTAAATATAAGATCTGAAACCATAAAAGTCCTAAAAGAGAACATAGGCAGAACACTTTGACATAAATCATGGCAATATTTCTTTGGACCTGTCTCCTAAGGCAAAAGGAATAAAATTGAAAATAAATGACACCTAATTAAACTTAAGAGCTTTTGCACAGCAAAGGAAACCACTGACAAAATGAAAAGACAACTTACTAAACGGGAGAAAATATTTGCAAATTATATGACCAGTTGGGGTTATTTATCCAAAACACATAAACACTTCATACAATTCAATATCAAAAAACAAACAACTCGATTAAGAAATGGGCAGAAGGGGCTTCCCTGGTGGCACAGTGGTTAAGAATCCACCTGCCAATGCAGGGGACACGGGTTCAAGTCCTGCTCCAGGAAGATCCCACATGTTGCAGAACAACTAAGCCCATGCACCACAACTACTGAGCCTGCGTTCCAGAGCCCAGGAGCCACAACTCCTAAAGCCCCAGCGCCTAGAGCCCATGCTCTGCAACAAGAGAAGCCACTGCAAAGGAAGCTCATGCACCACAACGAAGAGTAGCCCCCGCTCACCGCAACTAGAGAAATCCCACGCACAGCAACAAAGGCCCAACACAGCCAAAAAATAAATAAATAAAACAAATAAATTTTTTTAAAAAAAGAAAAAAAGAAATGGGCAGAAGACCTGAATAGACATTGTTCCAAAAAGGACATATAGAGGTCAACAGGCACATGAAAAGATGTTCAACATCACTAATCATCAGAGAAATGCAAATCAAAGCCATAATGAAATATCACCTCATACCTGTCAGAATGGCTATCACCAAAAAGACCACAAATAACAAATGTTGGCAAGGACATAGAGAAAAGCGAGCCCTTATACACCATTTTTTGGGGAATGTAGCTTGGTGAAGCCACTATGAAAAATAGTATGGAGGTTCCTCAAAAAACTAAAAATAGAAGTACCATATGATCCAGCAATTCCACTCCTGGGTATATATATGAAGAGAATGAAAACACTCTTGAAAAGATACATGCACCCCAATGTTCATAGCAGCATTATTTACAACAGCCAAGATATGGAAACAACAAAAGTGTCCATCAACAGATGAATGGATAAAGAAGATATGTGTGTGTGTGTGTGTGTGTGTGTGTGTGTGTGTGTGTGTGTGTGTGTGTGTGTGTATAAAACGGAATATTATTCATCCATAAAAAGAATGAAATTCTGCCATTTGCAACAATGTATACGAACCTAGAGAGCATTATGCTTGGTGAAATAACTCATACAGAGGGCTTCCCTGGTGGCAGTGGTTGAGAGTCCGCCTGCCGATGCAGGGGACACGGGTTCGTGCTCCGGTCCGGGAAGGTACCACATGCCGTGGAGAGGCTGGGCCCGTGAGCCATGGCCGCTGAGCCTGTGCGTCCGGAGCCTGCGCTCCGCAACGGGAGAGGCCATAACAGTGAGAGGCCCACATGAGGCCCACGTACCACAAAAAAAAAAATAGTTCAGACAGAAAAAGATAAATCTCTTTGTTATCACTTATATGTGAAGTCTGAAAAATAAAGAAGTGTATATAACAGGGACTTCCCTAGGTGGCGCAGTGGTTAAGAATCTGCCTGGCAACGCAAGGGACACAGGTTCAATCCCTGGTCCAGGAAGATCCCACATGCCACAGAGCAACTATGCCCGTATGCCACAACTACTGAGCCTGCATGCCACAACTACTGAAGCCCATTCACCCTAGAGCCTGCATGCCACAACTATTGAGCCCATGTGCCACAACTACTGAAGCCCACGCACTCTAGGGCCTGCAAGCCACAACTACTGAGCCCGCATGCTGCAACCGCTGAAGCCCACACGCCTAGAGCCTGTGCTCTGCAACGAGAAGCCAAAGCCACCGCAATGAGAAGCCCATGCACCACAACAAATAGTCCCTGCTCGCCGCAACTAGAGAAAGCCTGCACGCAGCAACAAAGACCCAACACAGGAAAAAAAAAAAAAAAAAGACTATGCTATAAAGGTTACAGAGTTCCTATTTGAGGGCTAAAAAAGCTGTGGAAATAGTGGTGATGGTTGCACAGTACTGTGAATGTAGTTAATACCACTGAATTGTATACCTTAAAATGGTTAAAATGGCAAATTTTATGTTATATATATTTACCACAATTTAAAAAATTAATAATGTAATATTACAAAACTCACTGAATTATACACTTTAAATGGGTGAATTGTATTTCAATAAAACTGCTAAAAAAAAAAACTTTAAAAAAGAGTATACTACAAGGGTGCGAGACTGGAGAAAATACTCTAATCCAAGCCAGGATCTGGTCCCCTCCCCAGAGGCAACTATTTCTTGTTTCTCCTTCTAGAAACAGTCCAGACATAAACAAGTATATTTTGAAATCTATCATTTCTTTTTCTTTTAGCGCAAATGGGGGAAGTGATGTTCTGCTCTGGATTCTGCTTAATTTCACTTACTAACATATTTCAGGTTGTTGCATATCAGCACACACAAATCTACTTCATTCTTTTCTGCTTCTGCACAGAATTCCACTATAGGGAGCTATCCCAATTTACTTAATGAGTTCCCTCATTGATGACGGTTTGATTGTTTCTAGCATTTTTCTACGGCAAACAGTATTGCAGGAAACATCCTTGCACTTATGGCTTTAAACACAGGCATGAATATATCATCAACAGAATAAATTCCTAGTTCTGGTATTATAGGTTCAAAAGGTTAATGCATGTTAAATATTAACATTGCTAAATCCATTTCTCTAGAGTCTACCAATATATACTCCTATCAAGAATTCATTCATTCATTTTTTTCATTCAACCAATATTGGAATGCCTGTTGTGTGCCAGGCACTATTCTAGGCCCTGGGAACACAGCAAATGGATGACAACAACAACAACGACAAGACAAAATCCATTCCCTAATGGAGCTTACAGTCTTGTAGGGGGAGAGGGCAAACAAAAAAGTAAAATATGTAATATTTCAGGTGGTAATAAATGCTATGGCTAAAATAAAGCAGAGAAAGGAGTGTTGGTCAGGGGTGGGGATTGGCAATTGAAATAGGATGGCAGGGTATGAGAATTCTAAGCCTCAGTTTCCTTATGTGTAAAATGGGACAATAACAGTACCTATCTCATAGGACTATTGAAAGAATTCAATGAGGTTATGTCTGGTAGATAATAGTGGACATTTCATAAATTGAGCTAATATTATTATAAACAACCTTACAGGTGAGGAAACTGTGCCCTAGGGAGGAATAATTTGCCTAAGGTCCCAAGGAAAATTAGTGGCTGGGTAAGAATCAGAACCCAGGTCTCCTGACCTTCCCTGCAGTATTACTTCCAAATATACCCAGGGACCTAAAGCACTAAGAAGCCATCCACCCAGGGCTGCTAACGGCACCATGATTTTAGGTTGAAGAGTTCTCTGAGAACGTGATTTTCAACATCAGCAAGAGGGGAGGGAAGATGTGGGAGTACACAAGGTCCTTCTTTAAGGAGAAGCAGTACAATTTCACTCGGGCCTAAGGCTGAGCCTGCTGGGGTGTACTCACAAGACGTTCAGATCCAGGATGGTGCTCTCAGCCAAAGGCAACAAGCTTTCTGGCTGCTGCTGGCCCATCTGCTCTGATGAGACTCTCCCAAACCCTAATCTCCCATTGGTTTCATTCCAAGGAATCTCCTAGAGGAAAGATAAGCAGCAGCTAAATCACAGCTGTAGAAATAATAAGAACCGGACAGGCAGTTGTATCTGTTTGGCCGGGTGAGATTTTTCAAGCAGGCCAAGTGTGTGGTGGTGGTCTCCTAACTCTCTGTGCCCTTTTCTCACCCAGTGGCACCTCTGCTCCCCCTACAACCAGGCACCCACAGCTTCCCTGGGCCTTCTGCCTACACAGTGCCCTACCCCTGCCTGGGTTCTAATCTCCTTCAGCCCTGTCCTTTCTTCATGGAGAGTCTTATCCCCTCCGCTCATCCTAACCTCTCCTTTAAAAGAAGATGCCTGCTTGTTTAACACAGTCAGTATGGAGCAGGATTTAGAGAAGTCAGCATTCTGGGCTTGACCTCTGTTGATGAATGCTTATATGAACCTGGGCAAATCAATTTTTCTGGGCCTCAATTTCTTTACCTAAAAAATGTTGTAAATTATATGGCATTTCAAGCACCATGGAGTAGATTATTCTGCAAAGGGCAGGGACCCCAATGATCTACCTAAAGACAAAGGAGTATACAGGGAAGTAGTGAGGCCAAAGGCAGAAATTTTCAGATTGGAGGTGCTAGAACCACTAAAATGCTATCAAGAAGTATGTTATGATGAACAATGTCATAACAATGTTGATGAATGGCACCCAGTGTCAAGTTTGAGGTTAGCCATAAAGGGAGTTCACACTTCGACAAGAGACCTAGGTTTCGAATTCTATTCTTATACTGAGTAGACCTCAATGCAAGGGAAAATCCAGGCTAGATTTGGACCTACCCTGTCTGCTCTTGAAAAGGGAACCATAAGAAATAAAAGGAGCTTTGGCCCAGATCACCAACTGTTACTTGAATATCATGATGAACATCATGTTAGGGCTAACTAAAGTTTCCTCTGCACGGGTAAAAGCAGGAGGCTTGAGAAACATTCAATTCATAAAAGGGACACTGAACTCAAATTTGGGAAAGTGATCTGAGAAGATTTCAAAAGATGTCAGAACTATAAGCAAATATGTAGATGCTTCCACTTCTGTGGAACTATGGCCAGTTACATAGAGACGAAGCTTCTGTTGGGGTAATTTGAGAAAACGTGAAAATCTTTGTGACTATCACTAACGTATGTTATCTTATGAGGTGGCATCCATAATCTTAACTTTACCCACACAGAGGCAGGGAATAGCATGGATGATGGAGACATGAGATTCTGAATTCCAAAATAACCTGACAGTTACTACATCACTGTTCCTGCCTAGGAAAATAATCTGGACCCCAAACTTTTCTTCTTTGATGCTCCACAGTTGGGTTGATAACAAACTCTCACAGGCTTGAGTCTTTTCAGCATTGTTGATAAAGCAGAGGCAATGGCAGACATGAGTACTTTGGATGGTGAGTCTACCAGATCTGCTTAGATCCTCTCCCTGCTGGGATACCAACAGACTCAGACCTCCAGGGTTGGCGGTGCGTCCTAGAAGAGAAACACTGAAGGAGGGGTGGCACTGCTTTCACGGAGCCTTCAGTGACTTTCCACTGAGCTGTGGGAAAATTTGACAGTTGACTGCAGCTGAATCATAACCCAGAGGTCCTGACTACTCAAATCCTTGAAGATTCCTTTCATTCCTTTCCCAAAGGGGAACCTGGCAAACTCCAATTGGTTAATTCCATTTACCTTCTGTTCCTTGCAAGATGTAGGTGCAGAGTAGTGTGCTCTCACCGGTGGCAAAAGGGTATCGGAATAACAGCATCTACAATCTACAATTACAATAGTTTATATTTATCTAGTACTTACCGTTGTTAGGCGCTTTTTATAGATTTTTTTCATTGAATCTTCACAACTACCCAGTGGGGTATTTACTATTAGTATCCCTAGTTTACAAATGAGAAAACTGCAGCCCAGAGAGGCTAATAACTTGCCCTTGGTCACAAAGCTTGGGTGTGAGGTGCTGAGATTTTTTTTTGCCGTATGCAGGCCTCTCACTATTGTGGCCTCTTCTGTTGTGGAGCACAGGCTCCAGACGCACAGGCTCAGCAGCCATGGCTCATGGGCCCAGCCGCTCCGCGGCATGTGGGATCTTCCCGGACCAGGGCATGAACCCATGTCCCCTGCATCGGCAGGCGGACTCTCAACCACTGCGCCACCAGGGAAGCCCAGGTGCTGAGATTTAATGTAAGCATTCTGACTCCAGAGTCTGTGTTCCTAACCACTATGTCATACTGTATCCAAGACCAGTACAGATATTCCGAACTCAAAAGCACTTTAGGTATCACAGACCAACCTCCAAATTCTGCAGCTGAGAAAACAGACCTAGTGAGATGATGGGAATTGCCTAGTGACAGAGCCAGGATTCGAGGCTGGTCTCTCTACTCCAGGGTTCAATGCTCTCTCTGCTGTATCAGGCCTCAGGTTCTCTGATTCATCTTAAGGACGTGGAGTTCTTTGCTATCTTATTCCTTATTTTTTAGGGATTGGAACTATATATAAACATAAAAATACTTTCACAGACTTTTTCTATAAAATATTGATCCCTCAATTCTTCCTACCCTTTTTTAGGGACTTTTTTTCTTTAACTTGGCTCCTTTTTGCCTTCTCCTTTTTTTTAAATCCCAAGAAAGTGAAAGCAGTTTCAGACAGTATTTTTTTTTAATCTTTGAAATCTTTTAACCAAGTTTCCCTTCTTTTACCAAAGCATTTTAAACACTGCTATTCAGCTATGATTTCTAATTGTCAATCATCCAGTAAGTGCTTTTGATCTCCTCACTATCCTTCCCTGCCTCTCCGTCTTAAGAGATGACCACTAAGGCTCGTTATGTCCCCTCAGCTCCCGTGTGTCCATCTTCAGTTCCTGCTCTGCACAGGTTCTTCCTCACATCCTGCCTCCTGTCATGGAGAAGGTGTCCACACTGCACCCCAGTCATGGAGAGGGTGTCCACACTGCACCCCAGTCATGGAGAGGGTGTCCACACTGCACCCCAGGCAGTCTCGACACAAAGACCTTGGCCCCATTCCTTTCCACTCCCTTCTTTATCCAGACCAACAGATTATAAAGAGGTGGGTAAGAGCCTAGAAAGAGCAACATGTGGTAGGAAGAGTTTGGTCTTTGTAGTCAAACAAATCTTCATCTTTCTGGTCAAGTTTGTTGACTGAGCTGAGCCCCATATGTCAAGTGGATAGGAGACCCCACTTCAAGGTGATTATGAGAATGGAAAGAGAGAATATGTAAAGGGGTTAACAGACCACCTAGCACACAACTGACACTGCCTTCTTACTCTCCTCTGGTTCCTTCCCTTTTCACAAAAAAATGTTCAAAGACCTTCGTTTTTCAAAAAGCCCTAACTCATCCTCAAACAATGAACTGTTCTTTCTCCTTCCTGTCATTCCAACCATATTCACAGTTTATCCTCACTGTTGGCCCTTCCTTCCCCCTATTCAATTCATTTTGGCCACTATATATTGAACCCTACTAGGGATCAGCTCAGCCCATTTCAATACTTCCCCAAACTCTGAATTCAATACACACTTGTGAACTGATGCCACCGCAGCATTAACTGCTGCCCAGCACTCTGACCTCGGGCGACCTGCTCATTTCTGCATCTCCTCCAAGTCCTCTGAACTTTCTGTCTCACCACTTTCTACCTCTCATCTTTCTGCGTCCTGTCTCTGGGTGATCTCTTCCCATGGATTCAACAATCACTATTTGCTTAGATTTCCAACTCTCGTTCTCTCTAGTTCAAATTTCAATCCTTAGGCCCTAGACCTGAGTTCCCAACTGTCCACAGGGATCTCTCTTTGGAGGTTTCATGAGCACCTAAATCTCCAAATTTGCTTTTTCACTTATGGCTCCTGTTTCCTAAATGGCTCCACCACTAAGCCAATGCTCAAGAAAGAAGCCTGACTCATCTTGAACGTCCCTATCTTCCATACACCATACTCTGTGTTTGAGTGGTCACAAATCTCTTTGATTTTTATTTCCACAGTATCTCCTGAACTCACCCTCTCCACTTCCACTGCCTTACTTAGATCAGGGCTTTGTCATGTCTCAGCTTATACTGCAAATTGGAAGCCCTTACTTCCAGTTACTCACCCTGCTCACCCTCTGCACGATCCGTGATTTATCTAATTAATAAATCTGAGCATATTAATCATCTTCTCTAAAACCTTCCATAGCCGTGACCAGGTGAAATCCTGAATATTTATATCTCTAGCTCCCCATTAGAATGAAGGCACCTCTTATTAATTACTGTATACCATTGCCTAGTAGAGTACATTAAATATGCATCAAGAAAGCTTATTACATGAATATAAACCCAGAATCATGGCATGTAGAGAATATGAAAGAAATATGATGTGGTCCCTGTCCTCTAGGAGCTTATACTCTTTTTAAAGAGACAAAACAAACACGAGAAACTATTAAGTACCTAAACTGAGATACAAACTCTAAATGCCAAAGGAGCTCAGAAAAGAGACAGGTCAGTATAAGGTGGAACTTCTGGTGAAGACTTCACAGAGAAGAGGTTTCCCGAGGATCTGAAAGGATGGGCCTAATGAGAATGGGAAATTATGCTGGGGACCAATGAGACTAACCTGGAGAGAATACGTGGGTCAGAAAACAGAGGCCCTCGGGACTTCCCTCGTGGCACAGTGGTTAAGAATCCGCCTGCCAATGCAGGGGACATGGGTTTGAGCCCTGGTCCGGGAAGATCCCACGTGCCGCAGAGCAACTAAGCCCGTGCACCACAGCTACTAAGCCTGTATGCCACAACTACTGAAGCCCACGCCCTGGAGCCTGTGCTCTACAACAAGAGAAGCCACTGCAATGAGAAGCCCGCACACCGCAATGAAGAGTAGTCCCCGCTCACCGCAACTAGAGAAAGCCCGTGCGCAGCAACAAAAACCCAACACGGCCAAAAATAAATTAATTAATTAATTAATTTTTTAAAAAAAGAGGCCCTCAAAGGTCAAGGAAAAAGGAGTTTGCCCAGAGTAAGAAAGCAGTAACTTTTTTGAGTGCTCTAACAATAAAAAACTGTCATATGCAAAAACTATAATAATACAAAAGCTACTTTTGATATACACGCAAACACACTCTTTTAATGCAGCAATCCTTTGACAGACACTATTATCCCCATTTTGCAGATGAGGAAAATGAGACACAGAGCCATAAATAATTTGCTTGGGGCCACACAGCTGTGTGCAAGCCCCTAAGCGCTACAGGCAAAGATAAAGAAAATAACTCCTGCTTTCAAAGATCTCAAGATCCAGAGACAGGGGCACAAATGATTACCTCATAAACAATTACTTATACATCAATGTGTTAGGTAATGTAACAAATATATACACAAGATGGGAAAGTTATTTTAGGAAAATTAATCTAAAAGTATTAGGTTAAAAGTAAATGCTCTACAGGAGACAAAAACACTGAAATTGGAGAAATTAGCTTCCTAGCTAATACAGTGATTCAGGCAAGATCCAGCAAGTGAGGTGATGATGGTGGATGCAGTAAGACTGGAAAAGAGGCAGAATGCAAACTATTCTAAAGCAGAAAAAGTTTAATGTAAGAAAAAGAGAATCAGACACATTTTTAAGTCTGGGAAACTGAGAGAAGGACATTAGTAAGAGAAAGATAAATTCATTTGAAGGTATACTGTGTTGAAGACAAAGTAGGACCATTCAGCTCTGGGAGAATGTAATAGGCCTTAATATAGTCAGATTTAGAAATTAGACTTTTTACATTGTTAGCACCCAGCCTTGAGTTGTACATAATGAAAGAATTTTAAAATATTTTAATGAACTCTGTGCCATTAGGTTGGCCTCTACGTATTTCCTGTGGTTTTATTTTCTCCTCACATTCTCCTAGTCTCTATTGTCAATTCTGTCTTGCCTCATCCTTTCAACAGAAATGAAGTGTGATTATAACATAGCAAAACTGAAGTTTAAACACACAAGAACTTATCTGTACAAAACTGATTCCAAAAATGCTGTTTTTGCTCAACACTTCTCTGGAACTTCTCTGTTGGAGTTGCTTTCAGGGTCAATCTACAATCCAAACTTTACCATCACACTCTGTTAACACCTCCAACCTCATCACTCAATAATTTAGCTCTTGTTTTTTCAAAAATAAAATCTACCCTCAAAAAAACAAAAACAAAAACAAATGCTTAGCAGCAGTAAGGCTGTTCCAGAAGCTGTGCCACAGACTGTAGGCAACTTCCAGAGAGGCTTTCCAAATATTCTGAGTACTGGCTACATCACTGCAGGGAAGGGATGCCCCTACCAAGAGTGGGGCATCATACTGCTAATTATTTCACAGACCCACTTTTCATTTAATCCTTGAAGAAGCCATAGAAGCAAGTATTATCATCTTATGTTAAAGAAGAGTAAAAGAAGGTCCAGAAAAGTTAAGCAACTTGCTCAGGGTTATAAAATACATAGCAGAGTTGGAAAATTTAAAACTTATGATTTTACCACTGTATCACGTTGCTTTTGATAAAATAACTCAATGTATGGGAACATTATTAAACTGTATCATTATTATATAATCTTATCTCATATGGCCATGATTTTAATACTCCTTTAATTTTTTTCCCCACCACTTTCTGTATCTACTAATTTAGGAAAATATGAACAACCAGCCATGAAAACTTGTCATAGATATTGAATTAAGTCTACCTTATAGAAACACAGAACATTAGAAATAGAAATGTCTTTAAATCATCAGGCCTGACTCCCCTGATTATATCATAAGGTTTAAGTATGTTACAATCCAGGTCAACAAGCAAATAGTAATTCCTTCTCCTCAGATAATGTGTTCAACTGAAGGCTCTCGTGTATTTGCCATCAGGGCTTTATTCACACACCCTCTGTTGAATACAGACAGTAAGTTTTACTTATTCCTCCTTTAAATTCTACTCCTTCACCACTGGAACACCATCCACATTTATATACAGCAGATGATTATACTATCTTAAGCTGGGTTGGAAGCCTGCAGGCTTGAATTATTTAAGAGAAAAACATTTCCACTTGTCCTGCCAAACACGTTGATCAATGTTCACTTAAGTGATGTAATCATCTCCTCTCATTTTGTAAGGTCTACTCTCTCTCTTCAGGTGACTAAGCAGTCGACTGCAATCTTCCTTCCTTTAATTAGATAATTTTCAGGCTTGTCTCACCCTTCCGGTTTTTACAACTTCATGCAATCATTTTCTCCTGTGACTACAGTAAAAGGTTTCATGGCTAGAATCTTTCTTTAGCACACGTCTCTAGAACTCGAGCTATCTTCCTGTACACTGGTACAGTGCGACCATTTATCTACTCTGGTGCCCCAGACAGACTGGCTACTCTACAACGGTCACCTTTTTCTGCTTGCAATCTTGCTTTTCCTCCTTCTTGGATTGACCTTCCTGTGTCCTCCACACATCCTTCTGGCTCAGATGCTTGTTCTCCCACCTCTGGACCTGTGTGGCACTTTTGGTAATGTTATCACCTAACATTGTAAACACAGCTACTGTTTATTAAGCACTAACCATGTGCTGCCCCTGGAGTCTTATGTCTGTAATACAAACTACCCATCTTTTCCTCCTACCTGCTCACAACACACCTCCCATCCCCTAGGAAGTCTGTCACTTAGAGGCCTAGCAGTGTCTTGCACACAGCAGGTGCTCAAGAAATAGGAGCCATTATTATGATTATGAGAACAAGCACCATGTGACTTATTCATGTTTGACCCCAGTGCCTGGTACAGTGTCTGGCTCACTCAATACATATTTATAAAACTAACCAATGAAGAGAATAAATGTTAAATGGCTATACGAGCCTTCTGAGACAAGCTGTGCAGCTTGCCATGGACTGCTAAAACTAACTCTTCAGAGTCTAGACAGGAAGAGTACCCAGTTAAGTAAACAGAGATGGGGCTGGGGAGCATGGAAGCACCACCTAGAGGTCCAGGAGGATGCATGGTACCACGTTCAGAAAGCTCTTGTTGGCTAGTGAGTGCAGAGGTTGATTATAGACGACAGCCTCCTGTGGACTGCTCTGAGCACAGGCCAGGATCAGTGTGGCTCCCACATGTAGATGGCATGGTCAGACCAACTCCCTTGATCAGGGAGAAATTTGGGACTGTAGGAAAGGCTCCTGATGATGAAGGGGGTAACTTATTCTTAGAGAATGGAAGCCTATATCTGCAGCACCCACAGAGACCCAAAGGTGAGTCCCTGGGGCCCTGGGATTTGGCAGTGGCAGGAAGTAGTCTGTGTTGGAATCTGGCAACAGCTAGCAGGGCCCAGTGAGCAGAATGAGACTCAAAATCCAGATTCAAGTCTTTGGCAGTGCTAAGTTTAAAAGGGGCAGTGCACTGGGATGCCAGAGAGAGACCTGGATTTAAGGAAACAAAACCCAGATTCAGTTACTGAACTATAGTGCAAACAGGTTTAATGCTGCAAACATGGCAGACTAGTTATTTGATTTGGGGCATTAATTATTCAGGCAGGGCTAGCAGCAAAGTTGAAATCTGAAGTGGGACTCAGATTCTGGGACTAAGGACAGGACTTGTTAGTGGTAAGGTTGTTGGTGGGGCAGAGAACCCAGCACCTTACTATGATACTGCAAACCCTCCACAATGGATAATTAGCACACAGTACAGTCTCTCAGAGCACAAATTCCAGTTGGCTTCAGTGCTAAGGATTTTGAGACACCAGTTATCTATAGATGGTAGAGTACCAAACACAAATCTGTTTGGTCTGGCTTAACAAATATCTAATTCTTTCTATACACTTGTTTCACCCCTGGGCTGTACCTGCCTAGTCTCTTAATCCCACTACAGTGTTTCTCCCCTAACTGATCCCCAGATACAACCACTTCCAAGTTGAAATTACTCTTTACTACCACAAGATAGTTGTTTCATCCTCTGATTCTGGGACCAAAACTTCTGTCACTATTAGGTCCCAGAATCTAGGTCCACACTACCAGTGATAAAAGTGGTCCTTGGACTTCCCTGGTGGCGCAGTGATTAAGAATCCGCCTGCCAATGCAGGGGACATGTGTTCAAGCCCTGGTCCGGGAAGATCCCACATGCCACAGAGCAACTAAGCCCATGCGCCACAACTACTGAGCCTGCGCTCTAGAGCCTGCGAGTCACAACTATTGAAGCCTGCGCACCTAGAGCCCGTGCTCCGCAACAAGAGAAGCCACCACAATGAGAAGCCTGCACACCACAACGAAGAGTAGCCCCCACTCACCACAACTAGAGAAAGCCCAAACACAGCAACGAAGACCCAATGCAGCCAAAAATTAATTAATTAATTTTTAAAAAATTGGTCCTTTTCCATTAAAACCAACCAAACCAAACAAATACACTACAATAAACACTACTACTACTAGTACTACTACTACTAGTACAATCTTCCCATCACCTGGTTCTTCAGTAAGAGCACTCTTCTTGACTTTCACTTCTTCAGATACCAAACTATCTTGTATTGGTCTATGGTCTGTTTGTGGCTCTTTGGATTTAATATCCCTAAGTTTTTTTTGGTTTATGTCAAAGCAATACATACAAATCATGGACCATCTGGTTCAACTACCCATCTGATGACTGACTTTCTTCTACAACACTCCCACCAAGTGGTCATGGGGACTGTACTTGAACACTCAGAATGAATGAGAACTCACTGTCTGCAGAGGCAGCCAATTTCACCTTTGAATCACCTGCTGGAAGTAACTGGGGCTGAAATATGCCTCCCTGAGTTTCTATCCTTTGACTCCAGCTCCTCTCCTTAGGGCCATATGGAACAAATATAAACCTCTTATACATGGCCCCCTTCAGATATCTGAATAAAGTGACAGTATCCTTCCTGAGTTTGTCTGCTTTGTTTTGCTAGTGCCTTCAAAAATTTGTTGCTGTTAGATGGTCTCACCAACATCATCTCTTTCTTTTCTGGATGTATTCAAGATGATCTACATGCCTCGTATCTAGCCCAGAGCAAGACAGATTACAGGTGTGTTCTGGACACTATAACTCTCATAATGCAACCTAAGACTATATCATCTTTTTTGCAGCTACAACACACTGCTGACTCACACTAAGCTTATAATCTGCCAAATACCCCTAAATGCCACACATATTGCTACTAACCCCATTGCATATGTATACAACTGTTTTAGGGAGAGCAGGAAGTAGAGAGGAAGGTCCATTTACCACGTTGAAACTTCATGAAATCTGGGTCCCAAAAATTCAACCTGGGATTTTACATTCCTAATGATACACCAGCCTGTGCTTACTTAGTTTGCTAGCCCAAATGATTAGACAAACTAATGATGGGTCATGGACTAGATTTCAGCTTAGGCTAGTCAGCTTTGATTTATTTCATGGCTTCCCTCAGAATGCAGCCTTCTTCAAAATTACTCATCTTTCAAATGTATGCTATTTATTACCAGAAGAACTGGTGGAAAGAGTATAAATGATTCAATGCAAAGGCATTACCACCACTGGAAAAAATACCCCAAAGATAAGCATCCAGTACTTTAAGGATGGTATATTTATGATTTTCCATGGGAATATTATATCTAAATACCTTTTCCCTGATTAAAAATACCTTGTAGAAATATAGATTTTCAAAGATATTTCCACTTAGCTTATTGGATTATTTCAGTTCAAAGAAAGTAGAATGGGTATTATCATCCTCATTTATAGATGGAGAAACAGACCCAGAAAGGTCATGACTTGTCCTGGCGTAGAACCAGGAGTGAACCCCAAGTCCTTGGATTTCTAGTCCAGTGCAATTCCCACTGTACCCATGGCACTCGATAACACAAGGGTGGCCCAGTCCTGGCCTTAAGGCACTAATATCCAAGGAGTTCTCCATTAGCTGTTAGCCACATGTGCTCTACTTGCCCTTGCCATACAGATAAAAAAAGGTCCCAGTGAAAAGATAAAAAGTTGTTACAACACTTAAGAGATGCCAAACTCTAGCAATTATAAAATTTATGAGAATTAGTCCAATACCTTTAATTTTATAGATTAGGAAGAGATATCAAGTAATTTATCTAAAGCTGCAGTTACCTAATACCAAAACCAGGACTAGAACTTATTTTTTTTTTTTTTTTTCTTTTTGCGGTATGTGGGCCTCTCACTGTTGTGGCCTCTCCCGTTGCGGAGCACAGGCTCCGGATGCGCAGGCCCAGCGGCCATGGCTCACGGGCCCAGCCGCTCCGCGGCATATGGGATCCTCCCAGACCGGGGCACGAACCCGTATCCCCTGCATCGGCAGGCGGACTCTCAACCACTGCGCCACCAGGGAGGCCCCAGAACTTATTTATATACCCAATTCAATGTTCTTTCTGTTATACTATATTGTTTCTCAAAATACATGTAGGCAGCCCTCTGTTACCTATAGCTAGGACATTTCTGAAAATGAGGTCTGATGTATGTTATCTACAACTCAAGAATGTGATGGCTAAAGATCCTGCCAAACTCCTAATCCAAGTGACTATGGGCCAGGAGATAATCAGAGAGGGATGAATCATGACATACTGAACTGGCAACTTCCGAGTAAACAGAGCTATGCTATATGAAGTAGCCCCTGAGGGTGGACTTCTTTCCACCAACAGCAATACTGGTATTGGAACCCACTCAAGGACTTAGACTACTTGTGTCCTAGATGACCAGGGTTTAAAGACAGCTGAGAGTCTTACTGAAAGGAGAGGATTATGCATCTGCCGCAGCTAAGGATGGTCTTTTTAAAAAGCAGGCTAAGGGACTTCCCTGGTGATCCAGTGGGTAAGACTCCATGCTCCCAATGCAGGGGGCGTGGGTTCGATCCCAGGTCAGGGAACTAGATCCTGCATGCATGCCGCAACTAAAGAGTTCGCATGCCGCAACTAAAAGGTCCCACGTGCCACATCAAAACCTGGCACAGCCAAATTAATTTTTTTTAAAAAGCAGGCTAAATATATAGCTACAAAAGGACCCAGTAAATGACTATCTGAACATTTATAAATATTGATGTGGTGTTCAATTTGCTTCAACAATCATTTGTCTAAAGACATGTCATACTTCTATCCTCAAGAAACTTAACAGATTCGATATTATGGAAACACAGGTGAGAACTCAAGCAAGCCTGAGGAGCCAGGAAAGGATTTATTGAAGAGGAGACACCTGATGATTCTTAAGGTTTGGGTGAGAATTTTCTAGGTGAAAAAGCCGCCGAGCAAAGACATAGGCATGAAATGGTATGGAGGGTTTGTGCAACTAGAAACAGTCTGACAGTGCTGGAGCCCAAAGTATGGGCAGGGAAGAGTTATAGCATGAGATGAGGCCTGATGCCATGCCCTCTAGGACTTCGGCCTAAACTAATGAAGTGCCACTGAAGAACAGATCACCCTGGGAGCCAAGGCTGAGGAGGAATCTGAAGTTGGGAGGCAGGAAGACTGATCATGAGTTGGTTGAAGTAATTTAAATGGTGAGAGCCTGTACACGGATGTATAAGTAGCAATAGGAATGTATACGATATATCAGATAGGTCTTATTCCAGAAAAAATGAGGCCATTGAATGTTTTCTGAGGGGTGGGGTCTCCTGACTTAAATATTTCTCTCAGGGCTTTTTCTCATGCTTGACACTTTCATCATCAGAGGTTCCTTCTGTAGGATCCCCCCCACTAAAATGGAGGTGATCACTGCATTTTATTGTTGCTCAGCTAACATTAAGATGGATTATGAGGGGGCTTCCCTGGTGGCGCAGTGGTTGAGAGTCTGCCTGCTGATGCAGGGGACACGGGTTCGTGCCCCAGTCTGGGAAGATCCCACATGCCGCGGAGCGGCTGGGCCCGTGAGCCATGGCCGCCGAGCCTGCTCGTCCGGAGTCTGTGCTCCGCAACAGGAGAGGCCACAACAGTGAGAGGCCCGCGTAACGCAAAAAAAAAAAAAAAAAGATGGATTATGAGGGACTTCCCTGGCGGTCCAGTGGTTAAGACTCCACGCTTCCAATGCAGGGGCGCACGAGTTCAATCCCTGGTCGGGGAACTAAGATCCCACATTGCCACACGGCCAAAAAAAAAAACAAAAAGAGATGGGCTATGAAAGTTTACTGGGAGTAAAGAAGGCCTTGCAGGGATGGGCAGGATTAGTCATTAGGGGAGAAGCAAGGGACTCAAAGCAAAAACAAGGGACAAAAGTTCAGACTGCTCAAAAGGAGACAATGAAATTCCATGTCACCATTTTGGCTGGGCTGGCCCTGCCCTGCTACAAAATCCATTTTCAGGCAGCTTGAGTGCATTATTCTGAAACTCTTTCACGTGAGCCACTTAAAGTCTACACAAGGATAATAATATAAACAATAAAATACACCCTAGCAAAGAAAGAAGAACTATGACTTCTGAGCTAAGGAACACCATATAGGGACAAGTTAACCCAGACATTGGACCTTTAGAAAGTTTCCTAGAAATCGGGTCACTTAAGATCTTTTCACCCTTGACTATAAGTGAAATATTGGCGCCTGTATTTTCATTTCCAGTAAATATAATGTTTAACTTGGAAATCTGACAAATACCAAGAACTTCTGCCCCATAGTTCACAGTATTACTGCGAGAATCAAATGGGACAAAAAGAGGCAAAAGCTTTTGTGTGCTGTAAAGCTAAATGAGGTCATAAGCAGCCCCTCTGGTTCATAGGAGAAAAGAGGAAGATGGGGTCTCCATGTCATGGCCCTTGCAAGGACAGCTCACAAACAACTATCATAAAATCGTTCAAATCTTCCAAATGTTGATGAGCGGAGTCCACAGCAACTTAAGTACCTTCCCTAAAGATTAAAATTAACGTACACTGTGAATTTAAAAGTAACACCTTGGACTTCCCTGGTGGCGCAATGGTTAAGAATCCGCCTGCCAATGCAGGGGACATGGATTCGAGCCCTGGTCCGGGAAGGTCCCACATGCCGCGGAGCGGCTAGGCCCGTGAGCCATGGCCGCTGAGCCTGCGCGTCCGGAGCCTATGCTCCGCAACGGGAGAGGCCACAACAGTGAGAGGCCCACATACCGCAACCGCAAAAAAAAAAAAAAAAAAAATGTTAGTTTTAGAGGGACAACTAAGGATAGACATCAGAGGTAGGGAGTAAAGTTAGAAGACTGGCAGCAATTCAAGCAAAAGATGACATATTGCAGGCATGAGGTGGGAGAAGGAAGGATTTTAGCAAAAGTCAGAAGATAAATTTAGCAGAACTTGATTGCAGGGGGAAAAAAAGAACATGGAGGAGTTGGGGATGATTCCCAAAGGCTTAGCAAATGAGTGGGCAACAAGGCCATTAACTAAACTAGGAAATACCATACAGAAGACAAGAGCACGGCGGAAGAAGGGGGGTTCAAATTCCCTCTGAGGCATTTTGAGTCGGCAATGAATCCTCTCCTTTGAGGCCTTAAACGATTTCCCCTTCTAAGCCAGAAATCACCCCATCCTCTGAGCTCCACGGCACCTAATATAGCGTTTCCACACCGAATTATTTAAATCTGCAGTAATTACAAAGTTTGTCCCTACCTTAAATCACAGAGGAAAGGTACTAGGTCTTGCTGGTCTGTGCAATGCCCTTATCTCGGAGCCTTAGACACAGCAAGCCTTCAAAGTCTGCATTCTTTAAATGCGGCCCCATCAGATACTGGAAACTGCCCGTGAACATGCATTAAATCAATGACCCAAACCTGTGCGTGAGAGGCTTCTGTAACGTCTCTAAAGCCTTGGGCCCCACAGCACCTACTCTGGGCTCCCTGTGTGTTCATCTTATCTGATGTTTAAACAACCCCGCTCGGCAGCGGGATTCCGGTCCACAGAGAAGCAACAGAAGCCCCGCGTCTGAGGTGTCAGGGCCTGCAGGTGTCTGACCAGGTTGAACCTGCCGGCGCCTGCCCCGTCAGGCCGGGTGGGCCAGGCTCGGGGGCTCCTCGGGTTCTTGCGGGGGGGCCGGGGGGGCCCACCCTGGCCTCTGGGCAGCGGACCCAACCCTCCCCCCCAGGAGCCCATGCGGACACCTAGCCACCCGCCCGCCCGCCCCGCGCGGACCGCACCGCTCTCGGTGGTATTGGCCCCACGACGGCGTGAGGGTCCCTGGGTGGGGGCGCGCGGCCCGGCCCCCCAACTCCAGAAACCAGGCCCCGGAAGGCAGCAGCGAGGCCTCCGGCCCGGGGCTCAGCTCGTCCTGTACCTCCATCCGCGTCCCGGGCGCTGCGCCGAAGCCTGAGGGCTTGACGGGAAGGCTCCGCAACAGTCCGTTCACCTCAGGCCCGCCGCAGTCCTGCAGGCCGCATCCTGGCCACTCTCGCCGCTTCTCCGCATCCTCCGTCCCGGGCCCCGTTTCTCGGGGCGGAAACCTGAGGTGAGGAGGGCGAGAGACAAGCACGCGGCCCGGGCACCTGAGCGAGGGCCTCCGAGGGCGGCTGGCATACTGACGGACGGCCAGTCAGGAAGCCGGGCCAGTGGGAGCCACAGCGCTGAGGCGCCGCGTCCCTTGTGGAGGGGGCGTGGCCGGCGCGTGCCGAAGGAGGCGGGAAGGGCGAGGGGCGGTGCCACCCGCGAGGTCCTGAGGCGCTGATTGGCGGCGCGCTGCTGATGTGTGAGGAGGGGGCGTGTCCCCACGTGAGCGCTCCGGGCCGAGGTCGCTGGAGTAGAGGGGAGAGCGCGTGCGCAGTCCTGGCTGTCTGCTCCCGCCTCGTCCTCCTGTTCCTCTTCCTGGGGGCAAAGTCCGTCAGGCAGTTTGCGTCTAAAGAAACGTGCGGACTTCAACCATGGCCGGGGCTGGATTTGAGTCGCTGGAGCGGTGCTTGGAGAAGCATCTGCCACTCGCAGACCTGCAGGAGGTCAAACGCATTCTCTATGGCAAAGAGACCAGGTGTGGGGCCTCGACTGGGAAGGTGGGGGACCTTGGGGCCAGCGGGTGTGGGTCTGGGGGACCAGGCAGAGTGCTTCAGAATCTGAAGGGCTCTACAAGGGCGGTGGTGAAGTACTGAATTGGCGAGCTGAGACCCTAGGAGGTCTAGATGTGACAGCTCTGGGAGCTCAGAGTTGCACAACTGAGAGTGAACTTTACAAGCCCAGAGGGAAAGGACGGTTTTTACTCTTTGTGCTTTCTCTGTGACCACCCAACTCTCTTTCCCAGCTTCCAGTGACCAGCTTCTTCCCCAGAGCCAGGCCTGTCCTCTAGGTGTCTGTCTACGTCATTACCTCCTGTCAGAGCCCCCAGCTCCTCCTTCCTGCAGTGACCCAGCCTCTGGCGGACCCTTGGAGGGAGAGGCCTCTGAATCTGGTTGGCGAAGGAACTTTTCCCACTGGCAAGCCACAGGAGTTAGTTCCCATGCTCAGAGCAAATTTTTTCCACTCCCAGCCAGCTGTGTGCATCACTAGGACTTTCTGAGGGCAGTGCACTGCTGGACACTGGGCATACAGAGCTGGAAGACACTTCCCCTTCCACTCTTGTTTCTCTTCAGTCCACTTCTCTCAAAGCAACCAGAAGATGTAAATCATATCCTGCTATCCTGCTTAAAACTGTATCAGGGATTCCCACAGCCCTTAGAATGTAATGCAAACTCTGACCCCATGCAACTCCTGACTAAACGTCCCACCACTTTCTTGCCCATTTGTGGGCTCCCCCAATCCAACCAGACTGCGCACTCCCTGCCCTTGTGGCAGTGACCTTGAGGCAGGAACCTGATCTGCTCATCTGAAACTGGAGGGTGTTGATTGGATCAGAGATTCCCAGCCACCAGCTGATGTGGAGTTCCTGCAGGGAGGCCAGACCTCAGAGTCTCAGGTGTTTTCACAGCTAGTGGATGGTAAAGGTAGAACAGCTGCCTTTCGGGGTGGACATGGTACAGAAATTTGTCCAAAAGGGCTCTTTGTACCCAAAGAGGGGTGCCCGGGACTGGATGACCTTCAAGGCCCCTCCAGTGTGCTCATGATGGATTACTGCTTCCCACCGCACGTGTAAAGGCTCGTCACGGGGGAAGCCTCTTAGAATTGAGGCTCCTAAAGAAGGTGTCCTGAAGCAGGGTGTGTCTCAGGGTGTTTAAGGGTGAGGTGGGCATGTTCCCCTGGGAAAAGACAGAGCTCGTGGGTGTCAGGGAGAGTCTTAGGAAAATAGAAATAAGTTTCCCACGTAGGGGACTGGCTGGGACCCATTCTAGAGCTCAGAGTAAGGACTGCCTTGTAAAAGGGACTTTGCACATTTGGATCGCTCCAGGGTGGGAAGGGATTGGAATGGGAGGTAAAATGGAAGCCAAATTCCATTAATCAGTGATCACCAGGCCTCTTCCTGGGGCTTGGCTCACAATAACTGAGTAAGTGGTTCCCCTTTTCCATTCTTTCTCCTTTTCCCTTTTCTTGGTTCTGTTCCACCCAGAACTGAGCCCTTCCAAGCTTCACCTCTAGGGTATAAACCTTTGTACTTGTGATTGAGTGGAATTTGGCTATGAACAGACTGCAAAGTGAAGATAGAAAATTAGTCATTTAGGGACTTCCCTGGTGGCGCAGTGGTTAAGAATCCATCTGCCAATGCAGGGGACACAGGTTCGAGCCCTGGTCCGGGAAGATCCCACATGCCTCAGAGCAACCAAGCCCGTGTGCCACAACTACTGAGCCTGCGCTCTAGAGCCCACGAGCCACAGCTACTGAGCCCACATGCCTAGAGCCAGTGCTCCGCAACAAGAGAAGCCACCACTCACAGCAACTAGAGAAGGCCCGCACGCAGCAGCAGACCCAACGCAGCCACAAATAAATAAATAAATTTATTAAAAAGAAAAGAAAAGAAAATTAGTCATTTAAAAATTCTTCTGTTCACTTCTCATGGCCTGACTCAGGCATGGCTGCCTCTATGAATGCCTGATGGACCTGAATCCTCAGCCCCTCCCCTGGACTCCCCCTTTGCTCCACACAAGACCAGCTTCCCACCCCAATAATTGCTGCACCCAACACAAAGATGACGCTTAGTAAATGTTTGCTAAGTGAATGAGCTAAATGGGCCTTTGCCTGTGCCAGACAGATGAAATCCCCAGAGAACATCAACTCTCAGTTTTAAGACAGCCAGAACCAAGAAACATTTATTCATTCAACAAACATTTATTGTTTATTTTTGACTTGGGCACTAGAGGTACAAGGATGAGTTAGCCACGGTTCCTACTCTCGAGGGACTTTCTGTCTTTTGGTGGTTGTCCTACATCATGGTTCTGAAGACCAGAAGTACAAAATCAAGATGTTGGCAGGAATACAGTCTTCCAAAGGTTCTGGGGGAGAATCCTGCCATGCCTTTTCTAGTTTCTGTGGCTTCTGGCGTTCCTTGGCTTGTGGCAGCATCACTCCAATCTCTGCTTCTGTCTTCACTTGGTCTTCTTTTCTCCCTGGGTCTCTCCTCTGGGCGTTTCTTAACCCATCACTGGATTTAGGGCTCACCTGGGTAATACAGGATGATCTTATCTTGAGACCCTTAACTACATCCACAAAGACTCTTTTTCCAAATAAGGTCCCATTCACAGGTTCTGAGCATTAGGACGGTGGACATATCTTTTGGAGGGGCCACAGGTCAGCCCACTACAGAGATTCTGCAGAGGTGGGTGTCAGGGTGGGGGGAGGCTGGGTTTGGGATTGTCCTAGAGATGGTCATTCCAGGTGGAGGAGTGGGTGCAGCGTAGGAATCTGGGGGTCCCAGTGTTAAAGGGGCAGAGGAGGTGGAGATTTTGTGGTAGACTCCAGAGGTAAGGATGCGGGGGGGACCCTAGGGTCAGTATCAAGGATGCTGATCGGGACAGGGACAGAGTGTCAGGTGGCTCAAGGAGGTCTGTAAGGATGGGGACAGCAGGGAGTCCACTGGCTTTAGCAACCAGTAGGCTGGTGGTTCCAGAACAAGAGAGGCCTGTGTAGAGCACGCTTCCCTTCTTTCTTTTTTTTCCTGGTTTTTTAATGGGAGAGACTCAAACAGCTGTCATGGTGAATGTGGCAGGTCTGCAGGAGACAGGGAGAGATGTCCAAAGTGGGTATATCATTAAGTGAAAAAGACATGAAGGGACTTCCCTGGTGGTCCAGTGGTTAAGACTCCGTGCTTTCAATGCAGTGGGGCACAGATTCGATCCCTGGTCAGGGACCTAAGATCCCACATGCCGCTTAGCGCGGCCAAAAAAAAAATAAAGGCATGTAAATGGAAGAGTAGAACATACAGAAGGACACCTTTGTATGTGTAACACACACGCATATCAAAAAATATTGGAAAGATACATAAGACATTGTTAAGGAGATTGTCTCTAGGTTCTGAGATGGAGGGGAACTCATTTTACATTTTCCACTGTTTGATTTTTCCCCCCCATGAGCATGTGTTTCTTTTGTAACAAAGCTCTGGTTTAATTATTTAAAATGCTGATGGTAAAGAGCCATTAGAGGGGAAAGAGAAGTTCTAGAAGCAAGAGCTTGCCAAAGAAGCTGGGGCTGGGCTCCCCTGGGCAAGGTCTGCCTTGACCTCGCTGGAAAGGGGGGTGCCCGGGGAAAAGGCCAGGGGATGTGTGGAGCCAGGACAGGAAGTGATGGGCTTTCCTCCTTGAAGTTGTAGGTGAGGCCCCCAGGGTGGGGGTCTTAGTATCAGGATGAGGGGCAGAGGGGCAAGAGCCAACTGTGGGGACCAAGGGAGGGTTGGGGGCAGCACGGAGCCCCCTTTGTGAGGCTGTGGCCCATTTGCTGGTCTCCACCACGGCTGGTCGGTGCCACACCACATCCTTGAGCCAAGCCTTTGGTGGACACAGCACATGGTTAGAGAATGGGGCTCAAGGGCCAGTTGGGTTCTCCAGGATGAAGCAGGCAAGATTGGGTGAAGGAATGCCAGGGTAACTGGAGGGCGGGGAAACCTTCAGGTAGTGGCCAGACAGTGGGGGGTGCTGGGGAGACGTAGAAGAGCCCAGAAGGCAGTGGAGGCCTGGCCTTCATGGCCTAGGGGACCGGTGTGTGCAGGGAGCTGTGGGCAGGGATGGGAATGGAGGCAGGGAGGTCGAGCATCGTGGAATGATGGGGCTGAGTGTTGAAGGTAGAAATGTGGGGAGAGCTGACAGCTGCAGTCAGTGGGTGGGGAGAGTTAGCCAGAGGAAGAAGGACCCCTTCCAGGTGATGGTTACAGCTCGGCTTGCAAACCTGAGGCGAGCTTTTCCACCTGATGTCTTCCTGGTTGACTGTGCAGGCTGAGGACAGCCTACCAGGACCACTCCCAAGGGCAGCCGGCCCCCAGGCCCTCCTTCTTGTCCTGGCCACCATGGTGACTTGTCCGGGGGAGTGGGGGCGTCCGCCTGCAGGTGGGGGACTGTCTCAGGCAGTCATGGCAACAGGAGGCACAGTGTGGGCACTGCTGCTATTTCTAACCTGCTGAAGCACACGGAACCCTGACTAGTTGAAAAGCAGGCTGATTGTCAGGGGCGGAACCCAACTCCGAGCTGTCAGGGCCATCACAGGGAAACTGCCTGGCAGGGGGCGGTGGCAGGGGGCTCAGGCTGACAGGGCTGTGATTTTGAAAGGAATGTCTTTAAGAAAGTGGTTTAAAGTAGGAGAGAAATATTATTAGATAATGGTTGTCAGGTTATTTTTTGATGCATTCTCTGCGTATTTCATAACCACTGTGCCCCTAGGTGGTAAGGCCTTCCTGGCTGGGGGCCCTGTCCCATGCCCGTGTGGGTTTCACCCCTGGGCCAGGCACAAAATGGGCCATGTGGTCCATGGTCACTTTGGTGGGAGGTTTTAGAAATAATCCACTTGCCTCTGTTAATAAATCACAAACAGGGATGAGCCCTTCAGCCTTTGGTCTGGACATCTGGGCCCCGCCACGCTCACCCAGCATCGGGCAAGGAGCTGCCCTCTCCCCTGGCGGGAAGCAGGACAGGATGGGGTGGGGGGTGGTCACCAAAGACTTGTAATCCTTAGTGGCAAATGGCCACGGGACCCTCCGTCCTGCTGTCATCCTGGCCTGTCTTCCTAGCCGGCTCCCAGACTCCTTCTCAACAGCTCCTTTGTCTCATCACGACCTGCCGCAGCCCCCAGGCTCAGCATGGTCCTCTGACTCTAGTCCACAGACATTTTTGGGAATCTGTTCCCTCTTTCCTGTGCTGCCTGCTGAGACTTCAATTCCCGCCACCCCCCCACCCCCCCACCCCCCCGATTTCAGCAGCTCCAGCATCAACCTTGTGACTAGTTTCCCTGCTGCCCCCTCCCCACTGCCCTCCTCCGCCCAGCCAGACCATGCCGTTCCCAGCTCCAGTCTCCCCAGGGAAGCCCGTTCTCCACCCACTGGGCCCAATTCTCCAGCCCCGCCCCAGCTTCCCACGTGTTGCCATGGCCCTGACCCTGGCCGGCTTCTGGGCCTTCTTGCCGAGACGCTCCCACCTCTTCTCTGCCTGAGGAGTGACTCTGGAGTATCATTAAATGCAGCAGACCTCAGGCAGATCATGTCCCCTCTTTCCTGCCTGTTTAGGAAGCTCGACCTGCCCAGCAGGGCTTTTGAAGCCGCCTCCAAAGGGGACTTTGAGCTGCAGGGCTATGCCTTTCAGGCTGTGGCGGAGCAGCAGAGGAGGCCCCGGACCGTGCGCATGGGGCTTGTTCAGAACAGAACCCCCCTCCCTGCGGACACCCCTGTGGTGAAACAGGTTTGGTCTCTTTTGACTGTAAATACATAAACGGGCAGCTGGCCGCTCTGTGTTTTGAACTCGATCTTGTCCCCGGATGGTTGCCTAGCGGCTCTGCCCTGGCCCCCCCTTCCTTCCAGCCGTGTCTCTTGCTTTTCTTTCTCTTCTGGCTCCTACCCTTTCTCTGCCTTCCTGTCACTCCTCACTATTCTGTCCACCTTCCTTTCCACTTCCTCTCCTGTGATCGAGCTGAAGTTCCATTTACCAGTTGGGAGGGTGCCCTTGTGGCTCACGCGCTCTCCGTGGAACTGCCTCTCGGGCTCCTGCCAGCACACGCCAGTCAGGACCCATCTGTCCACCGTGTGTCCCTCTGCCTGGATCCTAAGATCCCCAGACATCGGTCAGATTGTGAATATGTCTCCTCAGCCCAGGTTGTCAGGTCATCGGGGGGCAGGGATGCTGTCATCACCACCCCCCAGAGCCTAGAAGCACGCTTGGCACCCAGCAGTCATCCGCGGGGCCCCGTGCACGCAGTTCCTCGAGGGAGACCGAGCGTCCATCAGGAAGCATTTGTGGTCTCTGGGTTTTCAGCCTGGTTCCTCTGGTTTGTCTTTGAACAAACACTTCTGAATGTCTCCTGGGAGCCAGACGTCATGCTGAGCACAGAGAACTTGAGGACACTGCTCCCAAGGAGCTCATGGGGTCATGGGAGTGACAGTGGAGGAATGTGACAGCACAATGGGAACAGCGCCACCATAGGGACACACGCAGGCCGGGGAGAATGCAGGTACCCCGATTCTCGGCCCCTTGCTGGAAGAGCTACCCCTCTGGGCAACACGTGATGTGGATAACACATCCAGGGAATTTTGGGTGGGGAAAGGGAGCACATTCTGGCAGAGGGCACAGCTGGGAAAGGCGAGCCATTGGAAGACACCATACACATGGGAGAACAGAAGTGGCAGGACAAGGCGTCCCCGAAGCTGTGGATGCAAGACATCATAAGTGGACTGGGTCCTGGGGGGTAGGGGGTGAGGGAGCAGTTAACCCAGGGGATGCTTGTGGTGTGTGGTGGGCCCACTGAGTGTGGCCCCTCTCACAGTAAGCACTCACATCCTCACATCCTCCTCTTAGCAACCCCACGAGGTGGGCAGCGTTCTCCCCATTCTCCAGTCAAGGAAACCGAGGCTGAGTGAGGCAGCATTGAGTGTGTGTGGGACCCCAGAGCCTCCGCACCGCCACCTTTGACTGCAGACTTGGACCCAAGGACAGTCCAACATACCAGAACCTCCCACCCTCCTCGTCTTCTTGTAGCCGGCCACGTGGGGGTTGAGTTCTAAAGATGGTCTCAACCAACTAATCCTCACTGTTTAAATTGCCAGGTCACTGCCCTGCACAGACGCATCGAGGCCATCGTAGAGGTGGCTGCCATGTGTGGAGTCAACATTATCTGTTTCCAGGAAGCATGGAGTAAGTCTCTCTCGGGGTGCTTTCTCTGCTGCCTTCAGTGCTGTCTTATCTCCATGTTGCCGAGAGTGTCTGCTGCTTGATTTCTTAAAATCTCCTTTCTTTTCTCATCCATAGAAAGGTTCTTTGTCAACAACACCAGCAACCCCAGAACCCCAGACTTCCTCCTTCTTGCGTGCCTCAGTATCTCATCTGAGCCTCGGCCTTCCTCCCAAACTTGAATCCGTTTACTCCTTCCTCTCACCTCCTTACCTCTGCCCTGATCCAAGGCATGTCAGCATCTCCTCAGCTTCTGTAATCGCCTCCAGCTGGTCTCCTCCACTCTGGCCCCTTCTAACTGGCTGCCCACACCTTCTAGGAAAGATCTGTATGAAAACTCTGCACTGCATCATCTGTTCCTCCCCATCTCTGCCGGGCTCTGCCCTGACCTTCTGATACTTTACTCCCCTCCCCCAAGGCCACTGCGCCTGCTGTTCCCTCCACCCAGAGCCAGAGCTGGAGCTGGAGCATTCCTCTCCCCTGGCCTGTAACCCTGCTCGACCTTCGGATCTCAGCTCAGAGCCTGCCTCCCTGTGTAAAGCTGCATCCCTATTAAATACTCCTGCTACCTTGTACCTCTTTATTTTATTTTTATTTTTTGTCATAGTTATACACGTTCATGGTTTAGATTTAAATGGGTCTACAAGGTCTGTTACCAAAAAATAGCTATCCTTTTCCCCACAGGCAGCTACTTCTTCTCTGAGCTGGTTCTTTTGGAATTTACCTTTGCTTGGGTTGCTGCTTCCTAATTTTTCAGTTTTGCATCATTTATTGACTTCCCATGATGGAAGGAGACAGTGTAGTCCTTTGCCCTCTCCTGCCCCCTCTACGCACATGTACCCTTCCTGGTCTGTCCCCAGTCCATTTGCTACCAAGATTCAAAGGAAATCGCTTTGATTTCTTTCCCTGAATAGCTTTCTGTTTTCCCTGCAGTTTGCTTTGTTTACTACATGCTTACCACAAAGTCTACCCCAAACTTTCTGCTGGTTTCCTAAATCCCTCTAAGAGGTTTAGACACATGAAGTAGTCTATTGGTTTCATCTCCTCACAGGAATCTGTCACAGAGCCTTCTGGCTGCTCTTCTCTGAATTGGTTTCCCCCTCTCTGCCATCCCAGGACTCCCTTCACCATCATCCAGGGGGGGTCCCTCTGCCTTGCTTTTGTGTTTCTCCTATCTCACAGCTTCCTCTTTCTTGCTTTTCCCCCTCATTTTGGTTGAGTAGACTGTTTGAGACCTTGCACATCTGAAAATATTGCTGGATAGTTTGGTTGGGTATAGAATTCTGGGTTAGAAACAATTTTCCTTCAGAAATTTGAACACTTTGCTCCATGTCTTCTGGCTTTGGGTGTTGTTGACTAGTCTAAGACTATTTTGATTTATGCCCCATTGTATATGGCCTGTTTTCCCCTAGAAGGTTGTAGGATCTCTTCTTCTCCAGTACTTTGAAATTTCATAATGATGTGCCATGGAGTGTATCTATTTTAATCCATCCTTCTAGACACTTCAGTGAGTTCTAACAGTCTAGAAACTTGAGTCTTTCAGATCTAGGAGATGTTCTTAGATTGTTTCATTCGTGATTTTCTCCCCTTTTTTCTCTCCTCTTTTTTTTGATACTCCTTGCTGTTAGAATGTTGGAACTCTGGACTGGATCCCTCATTTTCTTTTGTATTTGTGCCTATTTTTCATCTCTTTGTCTTTTTGTTCAATTTTCTGGTAGATTTTATCTAATTTGTCATTCAGACTTCTAGTTAGTCTTTTGTTTTTGCTGTCATATTTTGAATTTATGAGAGTTCTTTTGGTCTGAAATTTTCTATTTTATCACATCCTGTTCTCGTTTTATAGTTACAATATCTTCTCTTATCTCTAAGGATATTAAGTAATATTTTTTTTTCTCCCTGCATGGTTCCTAGTTACTCCAAGTTGGTCTCCCCACTGCTGCCCCATTACTTATATTTTAAGAATTGGGGATTAAAAAGCTGATTGCAAGCTCTGAGTTTGTGGGAGGGGCTCCTCCACTGAGTTTCATTATAGGATGACTGGGTTTAGCTGTTTGTTAGGAAATCGCCTATGGTAGTATCTTTGGGTCATTCTTTTCAGGCTGGTCAGATTCCCCAGAGAAAATTCATCTAATCTCCTGCCAAGAGGAAAGGACAGGAGTCCAGTATGCTTATGTTTAGTTAATCCCTTTGTTTTTATCACTCCACTCACCTTTGTCCTGGATTCCCCAAGGCCAGAGATCCTCTGTTTAACTGTCTCTGGAGAGTGAGCCTCTAGCTGGGGTGGGAGAGGCTCAACCCAGCCTCTTGGAGTGGAGAAGGGATCTAACTGCTTCTTAAGTAGACTTTTGACCAATCCTACTTATTTGTCGCCCCCTCCCTGCGTCCCCACCTTCAGAGCTGCATGGTGCCTCTGGCTCCTGAGCTTTCAAGGGGTCTGTGATGGAGAGTGGGGTGCTTCCTGGCCTCCTCCACTGCGGAGGGGACTCAGTATTCTCAGATTCACTAAGATATCTCCCGCCTCCCTCAGCTCTCCAGCCTCCCATGTTTTGTTGTTTTTGTTCCTGGCTCATGCCCCATCCCTGTGGGTTTATACCTGTACACAAAAAACCCTTTACTCTCATTTAATGGGGTTTCAGGAAAGAGCAAAGGAGTGCGTCCCATCTGCCACCTGTACCCAGAAGTTCATCACGTTCTTCACATTTCTCATTATACGTATACTCTTGTGTGATGCTTTTGATTTGTCTGCCTCTTCCATTAGACTATAATCTCCATGTGATCAGTGCCTCGGTGGTATTTATTTTTCCCACCCCAATCCCCACCTCTATTTTTTTAACATTAAAAAAATTTAATTGTAAAATATGCATACTATTACTATTGATAAGTGTACAATTCAGCGACATTAAATACATTTGCAAAATTATGTAACTGTCATCACAATCTATACCCAGACCTTTTCATCATCTCCAGCCAAAACTCTGTACTCCCCTTCCTCTTCCACCCCTGATAACCTCTATTCTACTTTCTGTCTCTATGAATTTGACTACTCTAGGGGCCTCATGTAAGTGGAATCCTACAGTATTTGGCCTTTTGTGTCTGGCGTATTTCACTGAGCATCATGGTTTCAAGGTCCGTCTGTGTTGTTGCATGTGTCAGAGTGTCCTTCCTTTTTATGGCTGAATAATATTCCATTGTTTGGATGGACCACATTCTGCTTATTCTTTCCCCTACCCAGATTTTATCTTTAGTGGCTTGAATAATCCTTGGTACATGACAAACACTGAAAAATATTTATTGGATGGTTTAACCAACTTCTTCTCTTTCTTGGATCAGGAAAACTCCTGCACATCCATCAAGGCCTAGCACGGATACCCCCTCCTTTGGGGGGGCCCTGGGGACTCCCCTACACAGGTTCCCTTTCAGCTCCCATCTTGGCTGGCAGCTCCTGAGGGCAGGGCCTGGTCCAAGCCTGAGCCTGCCTCATGGAGTATTGGTTCAGTGAATGTGGAACCCCCTTCCCCTCTAATTTGGAAACTGTAGTTGGAACTTCACAGCCGACCTCCCCCAACCTCCCTTCCACATGCTTCTTTTGAAAGTTTGTTTACATTACAGCAGTTGTGAAAACAGGAAAAGAAGCCATTAAAATGGAAATGGAGAAATTTGGAGCGCTTAGCAAGCTGAAATGAAATCGGAAAGGGAGGTTTTATTCTCTTGGGGCATTTGAGTCTCTCCTAATGCTCTGAAAGCTGAGAGTGAACAACGGTCATTAAGGATTGTTCTTTGTTATCAACAGCTTTCTTGTTGGCGTCCTTAAAATAGCTCATCCATCTTCACCGATGGTGCCTGGGGAGTCTTGATCTTGGTGCCAAGGCCCCCTGGGCTGGTGCTGGCAGAGGCTGCTGCCCACTTAGCTGCCTCCATGGGCTACCGCCCTGGCAGCTGAGATGGTGGTGGTGCCATCATAGCCCCAGGCTTCCAGGGACTGGAAGGAATCTGGAGGCTGATGCTTCTCTTCTCTGTGAAATGAGGAGTCACACCAACTTCGCAGGGGTATTGGGGACATGCTGCCTATTACCAGGCCTGGCACCATGCTGGGCACATGGCCCGTGTTTGGAAAAGGTTGGTTGCAATTATTACCCCCAAACAGGCCACACAACCCATGCAGCAACCAGGTAGTCCTCGCCAGCCACATCACACAGCTTCCTACAAACCTTCCCTGCACTCTGAGTTTCAGAGTGACCAGAACAGTAGCAAGCATCTGGAAACATCCGTTAGGCTAATCCTCCTAAAAGAAATGGACTTGGGTTATTGGGAGGAGGAAGATCTAAAGAGTACAGTCATCCCTCGGTATCTACAGAGATTGGTTCCAGGACCCCCAACCCTGCAGAGATCAAAATCCAGGGATGCTCAAGTCCTTTATATAAAATAGTGTAGTATTTGCATGTTACTTAACGCACATCCTCCCGTATACTTTAAATCTTTAAATCATCTGGAGGTTACTTGTAATACATAATACAGTGTAAATGCCAATTAAATAGTTGCCCGTGTGTGGCAAATTCAAGTTCTGCTTTTCGGAACTCTGTGGAATCTTTTTTTCAAATATTTTCCGCCTGCTGTTGGGAGAACCTGCAGATGCAGAGGGCCAACTGTATGCGGAATTGGTCCAAACAAGGAATTCAGTACTCTAAATCAAAAAGAAAAGACAAACAGCTCAGCAGGAAGTGGACAAAGGGTACGGACAAGATCATCTGGAGGATGAATCCAGAAAGGCCAGCAACCATGTGGCCAGGTACTCCACCTCACTGGTGACACGGGAAACGCATGTCTAATCCCAATGAGATCCCAGCTCACAGCATCAGACTGGCGGGTGTGGATGCACGTGGCCGAGGCTGTCGAGCAGTGGGACACACTCAGCCAGAGGTACCTGGTGCCTACCCCCATCGCAGCCCCCTCCACCCCACAAAGGAAACTGCCGTTGAGAATCTGGTGTGCATGGCGTTCTTTGAATTGTTACTGCATGTATATGTACCTGCTTTTTTTTTTTAAGCAAACAAAAATCAGTGAGTTAATGACATTTCCTATCGAATTAGCCCCCTAGATGGTGGCATCTAGCCAGAGGTCACAGAAATAATGCTTTTATCCTTGGGGAGTGCTCAGCCTACCCAGTGGTTCCCAAACTTCTGATGGTGTCATTAAATGAATGGCTTTTCTTGTTCCTGAGCAAGGCTCAGTCCCTGGGAGGATGAACATTCCTGTGGTGATGTGTGAGGATCCCAGCGCCATCCTCGGTGGCCCTCTGACACTGTCCCCAAGGAGCCTTTGTTGTTCTCTTAACCAACCAGCAGATTGGCCAGCAGCTCGGGATCTGCTGGTTGGGAACAGTTTCTGGCTATACCTTTTGCAAAAAATTTTTAACATATATATGTATTGTTAAAATTGTGGTAAAATAGACATAATGTAAAATTTACCGTTTTAACCGTTTTCAAGTGCACAGTTCTGTAGCATTAAGTACATTCACATTATTGTGTAACCATCACCACTATCCATCTCCAGAACCTTTGCATCTTCCCAAACTGACACTCTGTCCCCCTTAAACAACATCTCCCCATTCTCCCCTCCCCCAGCCCCTGGCACCCACCATCTAATTTCTGTCTCTGTGAACGTGCCTATACTAGGTCCCCCATGTAAGTGGAACCATATAGCACTCGTCCTTCTGTGTCTGGCTTATTTCAATGCGCGTAATGTCTTCAAGGTTCACCCATGTTGTAGCAAGTGTCAAACTTTCCTTCCTTTTTAAGGCTGAATAATATTCCATCTAATGGATGGACCACATTTTGTTAATCCATTTGTCCACTGGTGGACACTTGGGTCATTTCCATCTTTTGGCTGTTGTGAATCATGCTGCTGTGAACGTGGGTGTGCATGTATCTGTTCAGATTTCTGCTGCAAGTGTTTTTAAGACCATAGGAAGGACATTTGGCCTCGCCTCTTATTCTGCCATGAAGCCTAAAGGGGAGGCGTCCCCACAGCCAGGGATGGGCCTCAGAAGGCAGACCAAGGCTCTTGGGGCTGGGGTCTCCTGTGGAAACCCTCCCCCACCAGGCCAAGGACCCCCCCTCAGAGACCATGAGCTTGGATGTGATTCTGACCTTTCTCCTCTCCACAGCTATGCCCTTTGCTTTCTGTACGAGAGAGAAGCTTCCATGGACGGAATTTGCCGAGTCAGCAGAGGACGGGCCCACCACCAAGTTCTGTCAAGAGGTAGGATGTTAACCTACCTTTAACTGTTAACTAACCTCTGGCAGCGACCAAACACGGACAGGTCACAAAGAGAGGCCGCAGCTGCCAGGGGTGGCCCTTCTCCATGGAAAACACACCCATTTGGCTCTTGCTTTCCTGGGTGAGAATAGATAAGACTATTTACTGCCCCTCCCCCCCCTTTTTTAGTGTACTTTCTTTTTTTTTTAAATAAATTTATTTATTTATGTATTTATTTTTGGTAGTGTTGGGTCTTTGTTGCTGCGCGTAGAATTTTTCTAGTTGTGGCGAGCGGGGGCTACTCTTTGTTGAGGTGCACAGGCTTCTCGTTGCGGTGGCTTCTCTTGTTGCGGAGAACGGGCTCTAGGAACCTGGGCTTCAGTAGCTGTGGCTCGTGGGCTCTAGAGCGCAGACTCAGTAGTTGTGGCGCACGGGCTTAGTTGCTCTGCGGCATGTGGGACCTTCCCAGACCAGGGCTTGAACCCATGTCCCCTGCACTGGCAAGTGGACTCTTAACCACTGCACCACCAGGGAAGTACCTAGTGTACTTTCACTTAAAATCAGAGTTTCAGAGCCAGAAGGGCCCTTAATGGCTTTTTAAGTGAGGGGGCTGCAGCCCACGGAGGGTGTCCTGGAGATGACTCCCGTAGTAGGGTCTGCAGCTGGCAAGTGCGGCGCTGGCACTCGGGGACTGAGGTCAAAGTCGAGTCTGTGTCCAGAGCTCTGCTACGCCACTTGCTGTTCGCCTGAGTTATGGAAGCATCTCTGCATGGCCCGTCTCATCAGTGTAGAAACTGGGCTTCCTTTTTCTTTATTAAAACCTCATAATACATGTTCTATGATCCCATTTATATGAAATGTCCTGGATAGGCAAATGCTTGGAGGCAGAAGGCAGATTAGTGGTTGCCAGGGGCTGGGCGGGGAGAGGGGATGGGGAGTGACTGCTCATGGGGACAGGGTTTCCACTCGGGGTGTTGAAAATGTTCTAAAATTAGTTTGTGGTGTTGGTTGCACAACTCTGAATGTACTGAAAACCACTGAATGGCACACTTTGAAAGAATGGACTTTATGCTCCGTGAATTGTATCTTAATAAAGCGGTCATCCAGAAAACCCCAATGACATTCCAAGAGGTTACGAATGATGACTTATGCTTATTCTCACCTTGAAAAAAATAACTCCTTTCATTTCTCCAATGTCCCATTTCAGACTTTCTACATATACTTAGGGGCTTTTGGAGCAGAACTGTAATCATAGTGATTCTATCAATACTGAGTTGTGATTCCAAACATCCCTGTTCTCAGCCACCAGACTGTTGATTCTGTGCTACGAGGCAGGAAGTGACTGCAGATGGCGTGCCTGAACCAGGGTGGGAGGAAGGAAGAGCAAAGGGAGGATGGGGATGAGCTGGTTCCAGGGGACCCCTGTCTGCATCGAGGGCCCCGGGACCACAGCTGCCCCCACGTGGCTCGTAGCATCCCCTTCTGCCCGCTATGCCATCCCTCTGTTCTGTCATTAAGGTCAGAAGTAGCAACGGGCTGGTAAGAGCTGATGACAAATGACCAGCTGGGGCTGCTCATCCTGGTCACCAGATCCTGAACTTCTTATTTGAGACAAAAGGAATTTGGTGTCAAGAGTTATGTTTGGTTTGGTTCTGGGGGTTTTTTGTATAGATGAGACATATGATTTATTTTATTTTATTTTATTTTATTTATTTTGGCTGTGCCACGTGGCATGTGGGATCCTAGTTCCCCAACCAGGGATCAAACCCACACCCCCTGCCATGGAAGCGCAGTCTTAACCACTGGACCACCAGGGAAATCCCTTTTTTCTTTGTTATTATGGTAAAAAACACATAACATAAAATTAATCATCTTAACCATTTTTAAGTGTACAGGTCAGTCATGTTAAGTATCTTCACAGTGTTGTGAAGCAAACCTCTAGAACTTTGTCATCTTGTAAATCTGAAACCCTCCACCCATGGAATGACCCCCTCCATCCCCAGCTGCTGGTGCCTGACGTTCCACTTTGTTTCTATGAATTTGCCTAGCTTAGATGCCTCACATGAGTGCACTCCTGCAGTGTTTGTCCTTTTGCGCCTGGCTGATTTCACTTGGCATAACGTTGTCAGGTTCATCCATGTCAGGGATGACAGCCATGTCATCCATAGGCCAGGATTTCCTTCCTTTTTAAGGCTGAATAATACTCCATTGCATGTATACACCACGATTTATTTAGATGCTTGTGTTGCTTCCACCTTTTGGCTGTCGTGAATAGTGCTGCTCAGAACATCGGTGTGAAAGTCTACTTTTCTGCACGGTTGCTGGTCCTATGGTAACTGTGTTTAACTCCGCCAGGAATGCGGCATCATTTACATTCCCGCTGGTGGTTTATGAAGGTTCCTGTTTCCCCACATCCTTGTCAACGCTTGTTACCTTCTTTTTTGTTTTGTCTTGTTATTGCCTCTGGATCTGAAGGTCTATGGGAAGTGGCATTAAGTCTTGCTTTTATTTTATTTGTACTGTAGGGTCTGTGATCTTTGTACAGGGCTCACAGCATTGGAAAACAAAAGACTTAGCTCTCTGTGCACCCTTTAGAATTAGGAAATCAGCCTTACCCACACTAAAAAGGTCCCCAGGGCTATTTTCAATATTTCAGAAATCCTGATATAACCCATACACCCTCTCATTAGGGTTGCTAGGCTAATTGAAATTTCAAGTGATTTAATTCTGACTAGAATTATTTAAGTTTAGACTGCTTAAGAATAGAGAATGCATTTCACCTGTTAGCACAAACGTGGCATATAGTAAACGGTAAAGTGAATGAATAAATAATTATTATTCTCACTTGTATCAGAAAGAGAAAAAAGACTAATTTCAGTTATTTTGGGTATATACCCAGAACTGGCATTATGGAGTCATACAGTAGTTCTGTTTTTAATTTTTGAGGAATCGCCTTACTGTTTTCCACAGCAGCTGTACGGTTTTTACACTCCCACCAACAGTGCACAAGGACGATGCTGGTTCCTATCTAGCTAAGCTTGGGCGTCAGGACAACGCTGGCATTTAGTCTTCAAGGAGTAGATGCAGGGAGAGCTCAGAACCCCGTCTAGCTCTCTAGGAGGACCATTAGATCCTTCCATAAAAATGTATGACACTTGATTTGAAAATAGGACTGTGCCGTGCTCATTTTTCCAGCTGGCGAGGAAGCATGACATGGTGGTGGTGTCCCCCATCCTGGAGCGAGACACGGAGCATGGGGACATCTTGTGGAACACAGCCGTGGTGATCTCCAACTCTGGAGCCGTCCTGGGCAAGACGAGGAAAAACCACATCCCCAGAGTGGGCGACTTCAATGAGGTGAGCTGCCCCTCGGATGACCAGCGCAGCTGCAGCACGGTGTGGCAACAGCACTGGGGGCCTCCCTGCACTGCACTGCATAACACAGGTGGATGGGATGCAGTGGGATTCCCGGTGAGTCCCAAACGCCTTTAGTGCAGAGGGCTATTTTTTAAAAAATATAACCTGATTTGGCTTCCTGGAATTTTTCTTTGAAGTAAGTCGTATACAAATTAAAACCAAAATCAATAGTGCACAAGCGTGAAATGATTCCCGTGGCCCCGTTCAGGCCCTGAGCTCCTCATCCGTCACAGTCTAGTTCTTGTTTGGTGGGGAGAGGTCCTTGTCCATGGCTCCCGTGGGGTCTGAGCCAGCCATGTCCACGTGTCAGGTGACAGCGAGGAATGTGTGTCTGTGCACAGGTGTGTTAGCTGGGGCTTGGTGCCCATAATCAGGCTGTAAGTCAGGGAAGCTGTTCTGGTCAGTTAATGCCCATCATGGGTGTGTAGGTGGAAGGAGGTGGATGTTTGAAGGAGGGAAATGAACTCCACCTAATGCCTAAGATATGAAGTCTGAACTTGATCTGCAGTAAGTACAGTTGTTCGGGATGTGATATCCCCATCCTTTGCCACCCTCCCTGATTGTGGGGATCCCAGCCACTCTCAGACTGGTCAGGCAGACGAGAAAGGATGTGCAGAGATAGCCAAGGCCCTCTGGGGAGAAAGAAGAAGCCAGCATTCCCCAGTGACAGCAGGAGGCGAGGGCGGGAAGACGTGCCCCTCACCTGTTTACCCTGGGATTAATCTTTAGCTCCCCACAGATAGTGACGGGCTTTTCTCAACACGCCAGGATCTGCTCTGGCGTCCACCCTGTGTGAGCATCCTGGCTGCTGCCCGACTCTGACGAATTTTGAAATTAATGGGAGGAGGCAAAAGGCAGGAAGCAGATCTGTGTGAGACCCTGACCAGCACCCCAAGGGGGCAGGCGGAGAGGCAGGGTTGGCAGGACTGTGTCCCACCTGCCTGCCACGCAGGGACATCCTTGACCCCAGGCAGGGTGCCCAGGGAGCTTTGTGGAGAAGAGGACTTTCAGAGTGGGATCCTAGTCTCATGTTGGCCTTCGTTAGCTGGGCAGGTCCTGTGTCCATTGGGCTACGGTGTGCCCCCAAGCAGGGTAAGAGCTGCTCTGGACGAGCCCCCATCCCTTCAGTTCTAACCTTCTGATGGGAACGGGTGGTTGGTGAGGACATTGACCAACTTGTGTTAACACTGACCACACACCTCAGCCTCTAGTTGTACCATGATTGAAACCTCACCAAGTTTATCTTTGAAATACTGTGGGAAGTTGCTTTGGGGACTTTTTAACATGCCACAAAAGAAACTGTGGGTAAGTGCTCAAGCCACGGTGATTCCCCCTTGGGTCAGCTTGCTGTTATTGTGTCTAGGTTTTCAGATTTGGGGATTTTTTTTAAGTGGATTGAAATTTTGGAACTTAAAGTAGAGTCATACCAGGAGCATCCCTTTTGGAGTATGGGTGACATTTCATTTTTCTGTCAAGTTTAAGGAAAGGGAAACTTGACAGCTCAGAGGCATCCATACATGACCCTTTGTCTTCCAGTCCACATACTACATGGAGGGAAACCTGGGCCACCCCGTGTTCCAGACTCAGTTCGGGAGGATCGCCGTGAACATTTGCTACGGGCGGCACCACCCCCTCAACTGGCTCATGTATAGCATCAACGGTGCTGAGGTCATCTTCAACCCCTCGGCCACCACCGGAGAGCTCAGGTCACTTGGCACAAGGGACTTGGGAGGGCTCTGGGGGCAGGCTGCAGGGCACGGAGGCAGGTTTGGGAAACAGCAGGCAGGTGCGACCACCAGGTCATCTGAACCCTGGGATGGTGCCAACTTTTCCGTGAAAAAAATCCTCCAAGTGTCAATTACGATCCCTCCTAAAGAGCTGTGCTGTACTGTAAAATACCATCCTTGGCTACGATGGTGTCTCAGGTAATTATAATCTCCCCCATCGCTGACAGGACTCAGAAAAGCTCCCCTTCTAAGGGGTCTGGAGCATCGGAGGTATCTGGCCAGCTTCAGCTCCCCCTCCTGTCACTGCTGTGCTCCTGGGGGGTTGGGAGGTGGGGTGACGAATGAGGAGTCCTCAGTCTCCTGTCTGCAGAGTCCGGAGCAGGGAGGGCAGACACCCCGACGAGAGAAGGAGCAGATGATGGGTCGGAGCTGAGAGGGTCCTTAAGACATCAGTCAGGTGGCTCTGAAACCTGTTTTTAGCGAACCAAGTGTTTCCTTCTGATAACACAGAACCCGTGTTTGGGTGTTAACCTCACCTCTGAGTAGATAAAGCTGTTGTGACCAGGGTAGAGGGTGGGCCTGGCAGCCCTGAGCTCCTGGGCAAGCCCGGGGCCCCTCACTGAATAAGAGCAGGCGGCTGAGATGACCCAGCACGACTGCACTTCCGCTGCTTCTCCCTCCCCAACGGCTGAGCTTCTGGGTGATTTCCAGCTTTGCATCATCAACAAGTACCAAAGCTCTAGGAATTTGTGTGCAAATACCTCTCTCCCCAGCTCACTTCCTCCAAAGCAGCATTCCTGGGTCGGGAGGTGCTGGCTTTCACTCTCTGTCATGGGGCAGGGCCGGGAGGGGGAGTCCCAGTCCCCACGTGGGGTCAGCTGGGGGAGTTCTGGGGGGCAGCCTTGAGTTCCCTGTCAGCCCACCCCTCTCATTCTTGTCCTCGCTCTCCATGAAATTTCAGTCTAATTTCTTCTAAAAGTCTGGATGTGACATTCACTTTACCTTTTTCTTGAGCGTGATGCCCCCTCCACAGCATGACTTCTCTCAGTGTTCTGATCTGCACAGCAGGTCCCTCAAAGAACGCAGACCCCTCTCTGCTACCCCAGACCTGCCGCCCCATCCATGCACCCCATCTTGTCTGAGTCTAGGGGGGCACTGTCGGGCAGAAGGGGACACTCGAGTCTTGGATCTCCCCTCAGAGAATCTCTGGGGGCCTCCTGGCAGCGTGGCCACTATGACAACGGTCCGTCGGCAGTTGCGACAAAGGGTGATTCCTGGTCGTCGGGCCACCAAGCCTGGGCAGAACCTCTGGGCCCTAGAGCAGCGCCTCCTGCCGGCCATGTGTAAGACATCCAGCAAGCTCCATCTCCCCAAAAGGGTCCCTGGAGGATCCTGAAGCCAGTGCCCCACCGGGTACAGCTGCTGTCAGGCCAGGCTGGGCACAGCTGTGGCCTGGAATCAGATGGTCACGTCTCCAACCAAGTGCCCCCAGGCTTTTATCAGCCCCAGTTAAGCGAACAGAAGCACCTTAACGTAATACACAGGTGTCCTTGGCTTATTAAAAGTTATCGATCTTCCTTCCTTGGCCAACAGTGGTCCAACTGGTGCCCTCCAAGGACGTGGTTCTGCTGGCTGTTATAACTCTGACAGGTCTTTCAGAAGCAGTATGTCTCACAAGTTCCCACAGCGTCCACACCTTGACCAGATAATTATAGTCTGAGAACCTTAGCCTGAGGACGCATCTGAGAGAGGAGGGGAAGGCTGCCTGCCTGAAGATGCTTATGGCAGCATGATTGATTACAAGAAAAGCTGGAAGGGAGAGAGAGGTCAGAGTCAGGTCAACGCCAGCCCACCTTTTCCATGGGTTATCGTACAGCCACTAAAACAGATCTTCATGGAGGTACTGCAGCATCATGATGAAAGCCTGTGAGCAAAAAGATGTTTCCAGGCTGGGATCAGAACTCTGCAAAGACTGAAGATGGTCGTAGAGTGTGAGAAAATTACAACAGGTGGTTCACTAGGATGGTGCAACTCTGAGTTTCTTAAAATACTGAATGATTATTTGTAGAATTGATGGCAAGCACGATGCCAGGCAGATCCCCACCAGCTGTGCACAAGCATCGGCTTACAGCTTCTGGAAGCATCCATCCCCTTCTCCGTCATCTGCCACCTCCTGTATCAGAGCCCCCCCAGACACACACACACACACACACACACACACACACACACGCACATGCACAGATTGGAAGGGTATCCTCATTTGTGGGTCCCACAGTTCCAAGCACCCAATGGAGGCAAAGTGCTTTTTGATGAACTGAGTCATCCTGACAAACCGTGCAGCCCGTGTGGTCAAGGATTTCTACCACGTATGTGTGTTAATAGGAAAGCCGCCATCCCCACCCCTCGATGCCTTTCCCCTTCCCACTGTGATTATTTTTAGGGGCTTGTGTACACCGTGCTGGGAAAGTGGCAGATGTCCCCATACCCCCGCCGGGCTCTCCACGATTCCCGCGTGCCCCGGCTCTCACGAACCTCCGGCTTCCTTTCCCTTGCTTGCTTTGCGAGCCTCCGTTTTATTGCCAGCTGTGGTTTTGAGTCCTGCACTCCGCACCCTCCCTGGAGAACTGCAAGAACGATGTTTTATGGCATTCGCTCTGCAACTGTCTGTTTAATTCCCGAAAATGTCATTGACGGGTGTGTTTCTGTAAAAATCCTTTCTTAAAAGTTTTGTCAGCTCGGCTTAGCAGCTGGAGTGGGGAGAAAAGCGGCAAAATGAGTCCCCTCAATCAAGCCTGTGATTTTTTTTCTTCCAGACTCGTGAATCCTCCTGAGAATTAGGCTTGTGACAAGCACCCACCCACCCCTTCCACCTACTCTCTGGTTTAAACCAGGTGCATGCTGACAGGAAGGAAGATTCCAGGGCATCCCGCTCCCAGTCACTCAGCGTTTCTAAGTGGGCATTACATCTGTCAGTTCAGAATCCTAATCACCTTGCTCCTCAGACAGATAATTAGTGACAAGGAGGCCCACTGAATCCCACGGCACATTTTCTTTGGTGGGCTGGGGAAGGACCTGTCTGGTTGGGGCAAAGTTTCCCACCCTGTCCCCCCTTCGCAGGTGCTGGACTGAGGGAGGCCTGCAGCTCAGCTGTGCCTGTGGGATGACTCCTTTCCGGGCCCATAGAAGAACCAGGGGGCCTCGGCTGCGAGACTCAGGGTTCAGAAAAGGGAGATGTGGGGGGCACTGGGAAATGGGGGCCAGCACAGGGAAGGCGATGCCCACGTACAACCTAAATTCCTTTCAGGTGTACTCTGTTTGCTAGGCCTGAAATCTCCCCCTGTAGAGACTGCTTTGCAAGGCAGCACAGCAGGGTAGGGATTGGGGGACACGTTACACACAAGCCACCAGGGCCCCAGCTCCCTTCTGACATTTACCAGCCTGGGAGGTGGGTTCCTGACCCCCACCTGGGAGGAGGGAACGAGTGAGAAGCAGCAGTTAAGGGGTTCCTGCAACAGCCTCCCACCCCCACCCCGCCCCCAGAAGCTTCATCTGCATGGTCTCTGAGGAAGTTTCAGAAAAGGAAACTGAGTCAGGGTGAGGCTTTGATCCAGGGCTGCTTCTGCTGCGTTGGGCCCTCTCCAAAAGGCCGCTTTGGCTTGAGCCGGGGACGAGCTGGCCTGTTTGTGGGTTTGGGGTCACCCACGGACGCAGTGAGTCTCCCTGGCCATCCCCACCGCCGGCCTGGAAGGCTGGCACCCGGGCTGCAGCTCGGGGCCGAGCATCCTCTGAGCTTGGCTGGGAAGTCGGCAACCTGGTTCCTCTCCTTCCGCTCTCACAGTGAGTCCCTGTGGCCAATCGAGGCCAGAAACGCAGCCATCGCCAATCACTGCTTCACCTGCGCCATCAACCGGGTAGGCGAGGTAAGTGCCCGAGGCCTGGCCTCCAGGAAGCCCTCCTGCAGCTGCTGCGAAACCTGCCTGCCAGCGGGGCCCAGGCTCTTCAGAGCAGCAAAAGCCACAAGGGAAAGAACTGCTGTTGCTGTGGCCCTGCTGGGGACACCTGGTGTTACACCTCCTCTCTGCATGCAGGCACGCCCCACATGGTAGGGTCCCAGCAGGGGGCAGACCGGCTTCTGTCACTTTGAAAGAAAGCACTGTCCCTCCCCTGTTTTTGTCTGTTTTGTCTTTAGCTGAAACCATTTTGAAAGGCTCTCACCTCAGTACCCAGTTTCTCCCCACCCACCCTTGACCTCATGCACCAAAGGATTCTGACTACAAACACCATGTATTTATTGCAAAACAAATCCTCTTCCTCATTCTTACTAATCAGATGTCAAACTCTAATCAGATTATCTGATCAGTCTGAGAGAACACTAAGTCGGTCTAATTTCTGACAACGTAAAGAAACTCGGTGTTTTAATTAGCCCGCCTATCCCTGTCCCTGCTGGATGCACAGTTTCCATTAGGCTTCTGGAAGATATTGAGAGCCACGAGCAGACACCCCCGCTGCTGCCTTCGCAGACCCCAGGCTGGGCTTTATGACTCCAGCAGACGAGCCTCAGACGCCCTCCACGGCCCTGGGAACCACTCTCTGCAATGACTTTCTCTTCTCCCAGCAGATGGCAAAATCCGGGTCTTCCCCTGGCTGGTCAGATGCCCCGCTGGCTGCCTGCTGGCCTGGGGCTAGGACTCAGCAGGGACGGTTAAGTTCAGGCTGGTCCACATCACTTTAACTCCTAACTCCCTCACCCCAGCCTGACGTTGATGAACAACCCAGCAGCGCCCCCTATAGGTGTGTCTTACCTTGGTTTTATTTCCCAGGAGTTCTTTCCGAACGAGTTCACCTCTGGGGATGGCAAGAAAGGTATGTCCCGTGACTTTCCGTGGGACCGCATATGAGGGGTGGGCCTCACTGTTCCTTCCCCGTCTGCCGCTTCCAGGCAGGGTCTACCCCACAGACTGTGTCTGCACAGCTGTGTTCCCATGTGGATCGGCATTCCTGGCCCTGTGACCACCTCATTCCCCAGATGAGGATGGAGTAGAGATCAGACTCCATCCATCCCCCGGGACTAGGGTGAAGATGGACTGAGGTGTGGGGGAGCCCTTTGTGAGCGCCCTGAAATAGGGGTGCATCATCCACCCCGCAGACCTCACTCCCCGCTTCCTTTGTCCTCGTCCACACCCCTCAGTCCCCAGCTGTACAAATGCCCCAGAGCCCGGCATGGCTGCCTTGGGTTCCTAGAATCCACAGCTTGCTTTGATCTGAGGGCAGGTCTCACCTCACCTCTGCTAGGAATCTGCCCCCCACTCCCCGCCTCACCTCTCTAGCCTGGAATGTGGGAGGGGGGCTGCCCCCTCACCAAGGAGGTGTCTGAACTCGCTCATGGTTCCCGCCCTGGGAAGCAGGGGGCGCTGAGGGGGTCTGTCTCCCAGAAAAGCATTTCCTGAAAGGGCTCCACATCCCCCACAACGTGAGGCCTTGGAGACCTCCTGAGTGCCACTTAGCTCCCTGCAGGAAAGTGAAGCCAGCTGGGCCCTGCACTGTGCCCACATGCTCCCTACACACCTTCAGGGTGGCTGTTACCCTGCTTTACTGGTGAGGGGACCGAGGCCTGGAGGGAGGGGCGGGTGACACAGCTGGCACGGCTGGCGAGGGCAGAGCTCACCTTGCGGGGCCACCACAGGAAGCCCTGCAGAGCCATGCAAATCCCTTGGGCTATAGTGGCTGATGCTGGAGCCGGAGGCCAATACCTCTACTAGGGTGACCTGTAAAAGGTTCCCGGGGCAGAGGTGAGGGTGCTGAGGTTGACATGCAGCCACTTGCTGGGCCTCCAGGCCCAAGGAGGGAGGCAGGTCCTTGGGACCTTGGCCACCACTGGGAAGGGAGGTGGGGACCCTTTGTCCTGGGAGTCTCTTGGTGCACCCGTCCCCCTGCAGAGTCCACCCATGTCTGCCTGAGCTCACGGGGGCCTTGCCTTTGCTCCTTCACAGCTCACCGGGACTTCGGCTACTTTTATGGCTCAAGCTACGTGGCGGCCCCTGATGGCAGCCGCACCCCCGGGCTCTCCCGCAACCGGGATGGGCTGCTGGTCACCGAGCTCGACCTCAACCTCTGCCGGCAGGTGAATGACATCTGGGGCTTCAAGGTGGGTCCTGAGTCCCCTGCTCCTCTGCGTGGGCCCTTCCTGCCCCCAGTCCTGGGAACTGCGGCTGCTGGGGGCCTCAGGGACAGCCGCGTGAGGCTACGAGTTGAGCAGAAGGTCCGGTGTCTGCCTCCTTGAAGGCCAGGGCCGGTGCTCAGGGGAGGAGCCACTGGGTCAAACGATACCCAGGCAGCCGGCCTCAATAAATTCTCTGCTCATCTGATTTAGATTCTGGGCACCTTCAAGCAAATTAATCGCAATTTCATTTGTCCAGAGAATAGAGTGGATTGGCCTCGCTAATCCTTTTTTCCTTTCCAGGCATTTGCACTTGTCACAAGGTAAATATGCATGTCTGGCTCTGCCTGTGGCCAGGCCCCAAGTCTAGGCCTTGACAATGGAGGGAAGTGGGTCAAGCAGAGAAATGGGATCCAGGCCTGGCTCTGCCACTGCCTTGCAAGCCCCTTCTGCTCCCGGCCTTAGTACTCCCATTTGTAAAACAAGAGGCTGAACTCGAAGGCCCCAGGTGGCCTTGGAGACCAATACCCTGTGACACCACAGGAGTGTAAGTGCCCACCTCCTAGGATAGGGTGCTTGCAGCCTGGGACCCCCCCAAAATGTGGCATCTCATCAAGGACACAGATGGAGTTTGCTGTGTTAGTGTCTAGCAGTATTTCCACCAACTCTGCACCCACTTATAAGAAAATCATCAGATGTAGAGAACAAACGTATGCACACCAAGGTGGGAAAGTGGCGGGGGGTGGGCGGGGGTGGGATGAACTGGGAGATTGGGATTGACATATATACACTAATATGTATAAAATAGATAACTAGTAAGAACATACTGTATAAAAAAAATTTAAAAAAAGAAAGAAAGAAAATCATACACACAAATGAACATCGCATTGTCAGGACGGAATGACTTTGCCCAGCATGTCTGGAAGGGACCAGGACTTCGGATCCAGCCAGATGTGGGCTTTAGGCCTGACTCCCCTGTTACGTGAGGGTGGGTCCTTGGGCATGTTTCCTGAGTCCCAGGTTCTCATTGGACAGAGAAGGCACTGCCCACATGAAAGTCTCCTGGCCTATCTCTCCTCCTCCGGAAGCTTAGATAAATGCAGGATTCCACACAAATTAGAAGTGGGAACCAATAAACAGAATGGTTTCTCATTAGTAACTTTTTTTTTTTTTTTTTTTTTTTCCTGTACGTGGGCCTCTCACTGTTGTGGCCTCTCCTGTTGCGGAGCACAGGCTCCGGATGCGCAGGCTCAGCGGCCATGGCTCACAGGCCCAGCCGCTCCGAGGCATGTGGGATCTTCCCGGACCGGGACACGAACCCGTGTCCCCTGCATCGGCAGGCTGACTCTCAACCACTGCGCCACCAGGGAAGCCCTCATCAGTAACTTTTTGAAAGCGGAAGCCTTCCCAAGCTATGCTGGGCATGAGTTCCCGTCAAGGCTTTAGAAAGGAGGGAGGGAGGGAATGCTGGGGTGTGAGCACCCTGGGTGGGCTTTCCGGCCCCACCCCCAGCCTCTCCCAGCCTCTGTCTGTGTCCATGATGAGATGCCATGTGGAATGGATGGGCCTCCAGAGCCAGGGGACCAGGGTGCGAATCCCAGCAACTCCACTCCTGGCTCGTGACAGGTCAAGCCCTCCTCCCTCCTGCCTTGGAGCCACCACACCTGGCGGAAGATCACAGAGGTCTTTCAGCAGGAGGGGCTAGGGAGTGTGAGTCATCACCGGCATCCGTGATCTTCGCCACAGCTCCGGAATCGTTGCCAAAAGGTTACACGGGGGTTGTGCCTCTATATTATACTCTGAGACTGTCCTGTCAACCAGTCTTCCTAACGCATATCTGTCCCATGGCTGCCCTCCAGTGGCAGTAGGTGGTGGTGAGCAAATGAGGGCGGTTATGAAACGGGAACCTCTAAAGTCTGTGTTTCGCTTTCAGATGACAGGCAGATACGAGATGTATGCACGGGAGCTTGCCGAAGCTATCCAACCCAACTACAGCCCCAAGATTGTGAAAGAGTAGCAGGCTTCAGCTGCTGCCCACCAAGGAGGGCACCTCTGCCCACAGCAGATCAGCCAGGGCTCCGGGCTCTAGTGTCCAAATTCTCCTTGATGCCCTGATTGGCATCTGCTGCCCAGATTGGTTTTAAAGTGCCTGGGTGGGGAGGGTCGAATGAGTACCAGGTTTCCTTCTGTGGTGATGAAAATGTTTTGGGACTGGATAGAGGTGATGGCTACACAACATTGTGAATGTACCAAATCCACTGAATTGTTCACTTTGAAATGATTAAACTTTGTTAAGTGAATTTTAGAAATTCAATTAAAAACAATCCCAGGGGGCCTCCCTGGTGGCGCAGTGGTTGAGAGTCCGCCTGCCGATGCAGGGGACACAGGTTCGTGCCCCAGTCCGGGAAGATCCCACATGCCGCAGAGCGGCTAGGCCCGTGAGCCATGGCCGCTGAGCCTGTGCGTCCAGAGCCTGTGCTCCGCAACGGGAGAGGCCACAACAATGAGAGGCCCGCGTACCGCAAAAAAAAAAAAAAAAAAACAACCCCAGGGACTTCCCTGGTGGTCCTGTGGCTAAGACTCCCAATGCAGGGGGCCTGGGTTCGCTCCCTGCTCAGGGAACTAGATCCCACATGCATGCTACAACTAAGAGGCCCGCATGCTGCAACTAAAAAGATCCCACGTGCCACAACGAAGACCCGGCACAGCCTAAATAAATAAATAAATAAATATTTAAAAAAATAAATCAAGACATTCTCAGGCACCCATTGTGTGGGTTGGTTTGAAGTTACACAGGTGGGAGGCCCCAGTCCTGAGTTTCTCCGCTTCTCTGTTTAGACTGACAGCAATTCGAGGGTCAGCGTGGGAGTGTATGCGCTAGAGGGAGGTGAGGCTGACCAGAGTCACTGAGGCGCCTGGTGGCTGCCAGCAGGGAGAAAGTCATTGGAAGAGTCATCTTGGCTATAGTCTCCACTTATTCAATCAGACGCTAATCTGGGTGTTGCTGTGAAGGTATTTAGTCAATGTGATTAAAGCCCATAGCCAGTTAACCAAGCAAGTGAGATTATCCTAGATAATCTGGGTAGGCCTGATTTAATCTGTCAAAAGGCCCTGAGAGCAGGGCTGAGGTTCCCGGATGAGGAAGGGATTCGCGTGTGTAGAGCAGCCTCATCCCAGGCCCGAGCATTCCAGTCTGCCCTTCCTGACAGCCTGCTCTCCAGGTTTCAGGCTTGTCCATCCAGACCCCACAGTCACTGAAATCAATTCCTTGCAATGAATTCCTTAATATGTATCCTACCATTTCTGCTTCTTTTTTTCTTTTTTCTTTTGGCCATGCCTCAAGGCTTGCAGGATCTTAGTTCCCTAACCAGGGACTGAACCCGCGCCCTCGGCAGTGGAAGCTCAGAGTCCTAACCACTGGACCACCAGGGAATTCTCTTGTTTCTCTTTCCTTGGTGGACCCTGACTGATACAGGTTCTGGTATTGGAACTGTTTCTAGAGGAACAGAATCTCAAGGATGAGTCTTCTGTGTTGGTTCTAGGATTCCTGGAATTCTCTAATTCGATTGGATTTAAAGGCACTGATGAGCTATGAGCTGGACCTGGGCAATTGGAGGCTCTTACCCTCTTCCGTGTCCTTGGAATGTCCATTCTGCCCACTGTTCCTACATTAGGAACGACATCGGTGATGCAGCCTTGAGAGAGTGGTGTGTTATTGAGCCCATCTGGACTGTATTAGTGACTGAACCCCATTAAGGCGTCTGTGTAAACTCTTAAGATTCTGACAGGCAGGTGGCAGAGATCTACTCATCTTGCAGCCGCCCAAGACAAGCTTCCTATGTAAGTCCTTTTATTAAAACTGCCACCTGCCAATCTGGAGTGGCTGCTTCTTTCTTTGGTCTCTTCTTGCCCTCCGAGAGCAGGGGACAGTTTTAAATTTTACCCGGGGAACTCCTGAGGTTGCGAACCAACATAATTGTATGCCAACAAATTGGATACCCTAGATGAAATGGACAAATACCTAGAAATACAAAACCTATCAAGTCTGAGTCACAGGGGCTTCCCTGGTGGCGCAGTTGTTAAGAATCCGCCTGACAATGCGGGGGAAGTGGGTTCGAGCCCTGATCAGGGAAGATCCCACATGCCACGGAGCAACTAAGCTCGTGTGCCACAACTACTGAGACTGCGTGCCACAACTACTGAAGCCCACACGCCTAGAGCCCGTGCTCCACAACAAGAGAATCCACTGCAATGAGAAGCCCATGCACCCCCGCACACCGCAACTAGAGAAAGCCCACGCACAGCAACGAAGACCCAAGGCAGGCAAAAATAAGTAAATAAAATAAATTTATTTAAAAAAGACTGAGTCACGGGCTTCCCTGGTGGCGCAGTGGTTGAGAGTCCGCCTGCCGATGCAGGGGACACGGGTTCGTGCCCTGGTCTGGGAAGATCCCACATGCCGTGGAGTGGCTGGGCCCGTGAGCCATGGCCGCTGAGCCTGTGCGTCCGGAGCCTGTGCTCCGCAACGGGAGAGGCCACAGCAGTGAGAGGCCGGCGTACCGCAAAAAAAAAAAAAAGAAAGAAAGAAAAAAAGACTGAGTCACAAAGAAATAGAAAATCTGAATAGACCTATAACTAGTAAGGAGACTGACGGAGTAATCAAAACCCTCCCAACAAAAAGAAAAGCCTGAGACCTGATGGCTTCAGTGATGAATTCTACCAAACATTCAAAGAAGAACTAACACCAATTCTTCTCACATTATTCCAAAAAACTGAAGAGGAGGGAGCACTTCTTAACTCATTCTGTAAGGCCAACATTACCCTGACACCCAAGCCAGACAAAGATGCTACAAGAAAACAAAACTACAGACCAATATCTCTTTGAATATTGATGCAAATACCCTCAACAAAATACTAGCAAACTGAAATCAGCAGCATGTTAAAAGGATTATACACCATGACCAAGTGCGATTCATTCCCAGAATGTGAGGATGGTCCAAAATACAAAAATCAATGTAATATGCCACATTAAAATCTCAGATGATCAACTTAATTGATGTAGAAAAAGCATTTCACAAAATTGAAAACCCTTTCATGATTAAAAAAAACACTCAAATCGGAATAAAACACTCAACATAACACGGAATAGAAGTAAACTACATAACAGAGACCATATATGAAAAACCCACAGTTAACATCATGCATAGTTAATGGTGAAAGTCTCAATGCCCACTTTTTGCACTTCTATTCAACATAGTGTTGGAAGTTATAGCCAAAGCAATTAAATAAATAAATAAGCTTATCCCAATTTGAAAGAAGTAAAATCATGTTTGTAGATGACATCCTGTATGTAGAAAACCCTAAAGATTTCACACCAAAAAAGTATTAGAACTAATAAATGAATTTAGCAACGCAACAAGACACAAAAGCAACACACAAAAATCCGTTGTATTTCTATACATTAAACAATTTGAAAAGGAAATTAAGAAAATAATTCCACTTAGAATAGCATCAAAAAGAAATACTTAGGAATTAACCAAGGAGGTGAAAGACTTCTACAATGAAAACTACAGGGAATTCCCTGGTGGTCCAGTGGTTAGGACTCGGTGCTTTCACTGCTGAAGGTGCAGGTTCAATCCCTGGTTGGGTAAATGAGATCCCACAAGCCATGCAATGCGGCCAAAAAAAAAAAATTAGTATTTACCTAATAGATTTGTTATGAGGATGTAAAGCACTCAGAATAGTCTGGCACCTTGTAAGAGCTCAATAAATGCTAGTTATTATTATTTTTTTAAAAATCAAAACAAAAAACCCAACAACGCCCATTAAATGATTGTGCTGGGAAGTCCTTCCTGGTCACATGCCTCAGTCCACAATGAGTCTTGGGCGCTGGAATGCAGATGTCTGCATGGTGCAGGCTGAGGCCTGGGCTTCTGCTCTTGTTTCTCCTGTCCTCAGCTCCAGGTGCACAGCAGGCCCCTGGGGAAATTCTGTAGAGCAAAGGAAGGCACGCTGGTTCAGCTGGGACCCTGGGCAGAGGATCTCATGGCTGGGGACTGTGGTATTCAAAAGAGAAATCGGCTTTTTTCTTCTGATTGTAGTGAGCAAATATTTTATAGAAAATTTAGAAGATAAGGAAAAATACAGAGAAGGGAGAAAAAAATCATCTCTAGTCCTCCAACCCAAAGATAGATCATAGCTAACATTTTGGCATATTTCTTTTCAGTCCTATTTTATGGACTATGCCTATTTTAACATAATTGGGATCATAATGTCCATATAATTTTGTGGTGTTCCCTTCTGTTTCTCAACGTAATGTGAACATTTTCCTTCACCATAAAAAAAAATTGTTTTTAAACACTTTACCAGCTGCATAGTGTTCGACATGTAGATGGCCCCCTATTTATTTAATTATTCCCCTACATTAGACATTAAGGTATGTATGTATGTATTTATTCATTGCTGTTACAAGCGATGCTGGTATGAATACTTTAATGGCTAAATTAGTCTTATTTCTATTGTTTTCTTTAGGATAGGTCCCAGGAAATGGAATTCACTGTGTTGAAAAGCATGAACGTCTTATCGAGAACTGGGAAGAATCTGAGACCTTACCCTATGTGCAAGCTGATGAGTTAGCTGACCTCAGTTTCATGGATGCTCAGCAAAAGATACAACACTCCTGGATCAGAGACAAAGGACTTCGTTACAACAATAGCAGCAGCCAGAGTACCAGCATTTTCTTGCAGGAGTTCCCTGAGCCCCAATTCCCACAAGACAACACAAAGAGGGCCAAGTGACTCCTACACACACAGTGAGTTGCATTAAGGAGAGAAAGGGGAAAAGAGAGATGAGAGCTTAGAGAATTTGACTCTTTTATACTGGACGGTAAAGTATGTCTGCTCCTTGTTCTAAAGACAGACGCTGCCCCTCTCTACCAAGGTCGCAAAAACACCTGTGCTTTGCTCTGGAGGGAGACCTATCTCTATCTTACAAGGCTGTTGGCTCTGCAGACACCCTTGAAAATGGTCTGGGACAAAGGCATTCATGGTTTTAGCTCGCAATTCATGCAGAAATTTGAGAAATGTGAGAGACCCACAACAATAACTTCCAAAAATATCCACCCCTCATTTCTACACCATCTTGACTTCTGGCAACTTCCCCATGAGTGTACCACGCCAACAGTTGCTCTCATTAATCTGATCAACAGAAGATGGACTAAATCAATTCAGTTTGTCTCTCGGCATTTAATTAATTTCACCCACAGCGCTTCAAGGAGCAGAATGAGTCCCACCTGCAGTATTAACCTCAATCCCACCTCCCCCACCCACCCCCCACCCCTGGGTCCTCGACCCAACAGGCTGGACAAATCCCATAAGCCATCAAGGTCTATCTTAGAAAAAGTCAAATGGCTTTCTCACATACTGACCTCTCCACTTAGCCTAGGTCATTAATCCAGGAATGGCAGGATATATTAGGTATTGCCCAGTCAATGCTTTGGCCCACAAGGAAGAAGCCTAGGCAAGTTTATCATTCGTAGCCACGCTGGCCAGTAAGTTGACACTGACCTGAATGACTTCCAGGGCCAAGGTGGTATCACTGGTCACTTTAGCTACAGTCAGGGACAAATTGTGCATCACTGTTTCTAATCAATGACTACCATCACAGGGATAACTACCCACAGAATCCACCTAAATAATGGGTCAGTTATCGGTCCAGGAAGCTCCCCAGGGTAACTCAGGATAGCCTCATTTCAGTGAGGTCTCGTCTGTGGGCTACCCAACCTACTGGTGGTATTTGTTTAAACACTTGAAGGGGGAATTCCCTGGCGGTCCAGTGGTTAGGACTCTGTGCACTCAATGCCTAGGGCCCAGGTTCGATCCCTGGTCAGGGAACTAAGATCCTGCAAGCCACGGCGCGGTCAAAAAAAACCAAACCAAAACAAAACAAAACAAATAAACACTTGAAGGTCTGTTATAACCACCACAAAGATGCAAGACACTGTTCAGGGAGGTTGGTGAGTTCATGCATGGCATCCACACAAGTACAGTCATCAGGGCACACATGGTGCCCCTAGAAAGAAAGTGTTATTTACAAGTGTGGGGGTCCCCCAAGAGGGACCTCCATCCGTCAAGACAGAGGTTGATAATGCCTCTAGTGTGGCCTCCTGGCCAGCTGGTAGGCCTTTGGGTTCCCAGTTGAGTTTGAATAATTGAGTCTGATCCTCATATTTGGAAGGACTGCCTGAGGGCAGTCATCCAATCTATTCTGTTTGCCCATGCCGCCAGCTGGGTGGCATTCTTCTTCCCCACAGGGTGACTGAGTGAGTCCTATGGGAATGGGGGTTGGGAAGGCATCTGGTGGTACTGCAGGAATTTTTCCTGGAGGATACAGGAGCCAACCACATGCCCTGCATTTCCAATAGACTTATGGTGAGGTTAACAGGAATCACACTGTAGTCAAAGCCATCTAGTCAGGAAGAGGGCAAACCCTGTTACATTTAAGATGCTTGCAGAAGTTTGGGAGAACTGCACCAGGGCGTTTTTTTGGAAGGCTCCAGAGGCAATTATGAAAGGCAAAGATCATTCGTGATTAATGCCTGTCTCTACCTATCTCCTGGGATCTAAGGTGTTTCCTACCTCGGGACCAGAGTTGCTGCTCCCCCTCCAAAATCAGCATAGCTAAACTCCAGTGACTAAAATGTCACCTGTTAAATTTTTTCCCCCAGTTTTCTCCTTCTCATACCAAAACCTTTTGTTTGGAAGGGTCAGGTGCAAGAAGAAAAGGGCATTTTTATAAAATGCAGAGAGACCCAATATATTCCCCACTTTGTCCCGCATGGGCCGCCGTAGGGGTTCTCCTCAAGCAATGTCCTCACCCAAGTGGTTGCGGTCCTTGTGATCTAAGATCATGCCAGTCCATCAGGAGAATCAAAGTGGCTGAACCAGAATCAAGTTTGAACCCCTAGGCCCCCTTTTGGCTTGGCTTTCACCTAGAAAATGTGCCAACCAGGCCGGCCCAGAGCTGCTCTCAGGGGAAAGAAAGAAGCAAGGTGTCCAGGAATAGTCAAGTCTGAATCCCCAAATTTCAAAATAGGTCCTTATGACCTTCTTACCACTTTCATCCAGATGTCCCCAGCAAGTGGCTTTTCTAGGGACAGGTGCATTCAATGACCAAAATGCTTTACAAAAGTGTGTGGACCAGGAGGCAGTGAGGGAAGTAGAGCCAGAAACCTTTTTGTGGTGATTTTTGAGGAGGCATTCCAGTGTTGAATGATTCCAGATGCCTGTGGATGGATGGCAGGGAGTGTGGAGGGTCCACTGAATATCTTGACTTCTGCTCATTGTTGACTAGCTTTTGTGATGAAAGGTACACCTTGTCAGACTGCAAATGGCCCCCAAAGCCAAAAACACCACACAGATTAGTTTCAAGGGCCACAACGGTGTGCCTAGAGTTGGCTGATTGGAATGGAACAGCAACTCCATAACCCTAAAAAGTGTCAACCGTGATGAGTAACCATGAATAGCCCCAAGAGCAGGTGGGAGGTATGATGGAGTCAGAGGTGTGCCGCCCGGGGCCACACCCTGGGCAAGGTGACCTCCTTCCCTGCAAGAGAAATGGGCCAGCCCTTGGCAGGAATCACAGCTCTGGCATGCAGTGGTGGCCTCCGCATCAGAAACCACTTTTCCTTTGTGCCAGGTCCAAGGTGGTGGGTGTGTTGTCATACCCAGCCCAGTGATGAATCCAGGTGGCAGTCAGGTGGCACAGGGGTGCAATCACCAGCCTTATCCCAGTTGGTTGCATCAGAGAACAGGCTTGGGCATCCACATGAGTGATCTAGATAGTTTGAAGTTTGCGGGGTGGCAGACCCAACAACAGCCCAAGAGCCAGTAAAAACACATCAGGGTTTACCAAGTGGAGGATTGGCCTAGTGCATGAGAATGGCCTGGAATTCTCGCTACTGAGCAGAGGACTCACGTCCATTTCTGGTTCTGGGCCGTGCTGCTGAGGGTAAACAGCAGAGCAGCCAGTGGACACCACTGGATTTCAGCTTAGTCGACCCATTGGTGAATAAGACCCAGGCATTTGGGGGAACTTGAGGTCACCATAGAACCAGTGGCTTTGCTTTGGTAGAAGGAGTTGGGGATGTAAGTTCCCCCTGGAGGATCAGCTGCCAGTTTTTTCAGGTAAAGCTGAGGTGTCCCTCAGGCCAGGGGAAATCCACGATGTGGGTCCCTGGATACTGCAGCTGGGGCAGGCTGGACGGAGATGAGTCACAGGAGAGCAGGATCTGTGCTCCTCCAGAGCGTTGGGGCCACACGCCAGGCTCCCTACCTGGAGACAGGCCCCCTGGGGCCAGTGCAGCCCAGCTCTGGCTCCAGAACTCAGAGTTCACTTCCTGGCTCTGCTGGCACAGCTCACTCCTGCAGGGCCACTGGGTTGCTTCTGACCGTGACCTGGACCAAGGATTGGGAAAGCAGCAATGATGGGTTTGGGTCAAGCTCTGTCCATAACTCTTTGAACGATTACCTCGGGCCAGTCGCTCCCCTCTCTGGGCTGCAGTCTCCCCAGTGGACTAGACCAGTGGTTACCCAAGGATGGGCATGTTTCACAGAATACCAGTGTTCCACAGAAACAAACTCTGTGGCAAAACAGTTTGGGGAAATCCTAAATGAATGGGGTCCCCCTGCCGCAGGATTATAGAGTCTTTTCTGCACATCCTAAATCTCTGGGCGGGAGCTGCAGCATGCAGTGTTTTCCAAGCTGATCTGACCAGGGCACCCCATCATATAGAACTTCTCACCACTAGTATTCTGAAGGGCATGACTCAGGACACGCTAGAGAGGATGGTCTCCAGAACGTTCCTAGCTCTGGTCTATGGGACCTCTAGTGATCCTTGCCTCCTGGCGTTCACGCTTGCTCTCATGCTCTCGTGCTCTTGCTCTCTCCCTCCCTCCTTCCCTCCCTCCCTCTTATTACCTCCTGTCATGTCATGAGGATGCCCAGGCAGCCTGTGATCAGCAGCCCTATGAGTGAGCTTGGGAGCAGATGCTTCAGCCCCAGTCCAGCCTTGAGGCGATTGCAACCCTGCCCAACAGCTTGAGAGACCCTCAGGTAACCCCATGAGCAACCCTGGGCAAAAGGCGCCAGCTTACCTGCACCCAAACCTCTGCTTTGTCTGGCCCCTTGGCTCCCAGTGGGGCCCTTCCCAGGAGTCCTCAGCCTGTTCCCCCGCTATGCGCTCCCCATGTGCTCTGGGCAACGTACTCCACCCAGGACTCATCATGCCCCGCCCCCCCTTTGGTACCTCCTGCTTCAATGCCTCCCTCGTTCTGTCATTTTCCTTCCATAATTGTATTCAGGGGCCACTCAGAGGCCCCAAACCAATCTCTCCCATGCCTGTCCCGACCCATGATATGTCCAGTCAGGATGGGCTCCTTCCCCCCGGGTGGGCAGGGCTCATGCTCAAGTGCAGAGGGGGGCGCTCCCTGCCAGGGCTCACATGCTATTGGCTACACTCATAGGACACCTGCCCTGCTGCCTGGCACACTAGCTGGGCACACTGACCTCAGGTGGTCAGCTCCCTGACTGAAGCTGTGTCCAGAGGGCTGTTCTCCAGAGATCTCTGTCTCCACAATGTGGGGCTTGGGGAGGGGTCGAGCAGCAGTCAGGCAGCATGAGAGCACCGGCTGCAGACCAGGACCTACAGGCTCCGGCTCCATCAGCTCTCTGTAGGACCTGGGGCAGGTCTGAGGATGCCAGATAATGCAGGATTTCCAAACACGTTCTTTTTCTGTAGATTCTTTTAAAAACATTTATTTATTTATTTATTTAATTTTAAAATTTTTGGCTGCATTGGGTCTTCGTTGCTGCACACGGGCTTTCTCTAGTTGCGGCAAGCAGGGGCTACTCTTCGTTGCAGTGCGCGGGCTTCTCATTGTGGTAGCTTCTCTTGCTGAGGAGCACGGGCTCTAGGCACGCGGGCTCAGTAGTTGTGGCACACAGGCTTAGTTGTTCCGCAGTATGTGGGATCCTCCTGGACCAGGGATCGAACCCGTGTCCCCTGCATTGGCAGGCAGATTCTTAACCACTGTGCCACCAGGGAAGTCCTTTCTGTAGATTCTTATCAAGCAAAATGCCAGGAGTCCAGCAGCCAGCAGAAAAGGGTTCAGGGTGCAGGGAGGGCTGTAGTCCTGCCCTCTGCACCCCCCATGCCCTCCTGTGGGCCCCACTGTCCCCCCACTCCTCCCCCACCCTCCCGGGTCCTCCTCCTGCCCACAGCTATGCATCATCCAGGCCCTCTCCAAGACCCATGGTCAAGGTCGAGCTGAGCTCTGAGGCTCTCCCACCTCCAGCACTGCTTGTCTGCACCTCCACAGGCCCTGGAAGGGATGCAAGCCCGAGAAGCAGGAAGCTATTCCAGTCCCAGCTAAACCTGCTGTGGCAGGTCGAGGGCTCGGGTTCCTGTGCACTGGTGCTGAGAACCCGAGGACAAGACAAGAATCACTCATTTCGCAGTGAGGATAATGTTTACTGAGAATGGCTCATTACAAACAAAATATATGTATAAAATCTCTGTAATGCAAAAGATCCCTTTTGTCCCCAGGTGGCTGAACAGAGCCAACAGTCCAGCGTGGCCCCGTGTGTGACCAGGGGGTTGTGGTGCCACGTGCTGTAGGCAGAGTTCCTGCCGTCTGGGCTCTGTCTCCAGCCCCATTTTCATGATTTGTGCGGGAACACGACACAATTGAGGTTTGCGTCCTGCCTCCATGACCCTCCCCAGGCAGGTGGCACCACCCCAGGGGCAGGCGGCTCTTGTGAATCTTCCAGACAGGTGACCTCTAATCTGCGCTTGCCCTGAGAAGCCCTCCTCCAAGCCCAGGGATTGAGTGTCTCTGATGGACAGAGGTGCCGTGACCTCTCTTTGTGGAGGCTGCTCTCCGTGCCAGCCTCACTCACAGGCAGCCATCCTGAAAGCTTCACTTCCTCTGTTTCCCTTGACACATCTGTCCTCACCAGTGTTACCCGGACCCCTCCTGAGGACACCCAAACCCAAAGCCACCATGCATGGTACTCCTGGGCGTGGGACAGCGCTCCCTGGGATCCTGGGCCACCCAGCATTAAGGCAATGGACACGAGGCCAGTCTGCAGGCAGCTCTAGTCTCTGAAACCCAGGGTGGCTACCCAACCAACAACGCCTCCCTCTTGGTCAAGGCCGTCTGGTGTTGAGGAACAATGTGGTTAGGTGGTCTGACAGCCCTTGTCAGCAGAGCCCACCCCTGCCCCTCAGAGTAGCCACGGCTCTGTAGGGGCAGACGCGGAGCATGGCCATGGTCGGCAGTCTGAGGGAGGGGCAGCAGCTGCCCCACATCATGCCTTGGGCACCGGAAGACCGAGATGCATGGTGCCACAGCGGTGTGGCTGTTGAGGCATCCCTACCCCACTAGCCAGAGGCAACCCGAGGCGTGGGTATCCCCAGCCCCTTTGGGAATGATCCACTGTCCTTATTTTTCAGGTGCAGACCCAGGTTCAAGACCCAGCTCCACCACTCTCCTGGGCCAGATTCTGTCCGTATGGTGAGAGGCCCCTTTGAAAGAGAACTTGGGCTGGCTTACCTGTCCTGTGAAGAGAGGTGTCAGTGGTTCCAAAGTACCTACAATCTCACTATTATTGTCTTACTTGAGGTTGAGTCTCACCCCCATAAAGTGAAAACTTAAATCTCAAAAACACCACCCTCCCCTTCTCAAAAAAAAGAAAAAAGAAAAAGAAAACAGCTCTAGTCCATGCTATGGTGCCGTGCTGTGTGATCCTGGGTAGGCAACACCCCTCCTGTCAAACAGAAGAGACCCAAAGTTCTGTGCAAAAGGTCCTGATGTGAACACCAGGGTGGGTGGTGGAGGGTCACAGTACCCACCCTCCACCCAGCCACTGATCAGCCACGCAGGCCCAGGGCCCCAGCAACCAACCCTGCGAAACTTGGGGCTCCCTGCCCTCAGACGCAAGTCCCGCTGCCTGCCTAGTCAGGAAGCCTTGCGGGTGTGAGCATCTTTGGGGCCCAGGCAGCTATTCCTGGCCCTTGGGGTCAGGCATTGTGAGCACTGCTGGCCAGCAGGAGCCAGGGTCCCACCTGCAGCCCAGGTTTCCACCCCAAGGAGATGGAGTACCTGGAGGGCCGCAGGAGCCTCAGAGTCCTTTCTGCCTGAGGTCCAGCCCTCCCCAGGGGCCAGAAGCCTTGCAATCAGCTGCAGGAACTGGTCCCACTGGGAGGTGGGAGGGGGCGGCGGCATCCACCAAAGGGCCCAGGGGGGTCTGCGGTACTTCCAGGTCCCTGCAAGGCTGGAGCAGTCCCAGCCCCGGGGGCCCAGGCCAGCTACACAGTCTCCAAACAAACAGACAAGCAACATCTCTCTCAGGGCTCAGTCACCAGGTCTGTGGGGAGATGGGCTCAGGCTTCTCCCTCTGCCCTGGGTCTGGCTCACAGGCAACAAGGGCACCCGTAGGGGTGGATGTCCCCTGAGCACAGCTGGAGTCAGCCTCGGGGTCCTGGGGGAGGCTCCACTCAGATGATCCGGTGACGACCCAGCAACCAGCAGGAGTGCAGGGTAAGTGGCATGACGGCTCGGCGCTGGTGGATTAAGCAGGTGGGACTCAGCCTCCTAGAACTCCCTGGGGCTTGGTCACATGAGCCAGAGCCACAGTTCCACATCTGAGCCCCGGCAGCCCCAGGCCTGGGCCAGGGCCTCCTGAGTGGGCCCAGCTGGGGCAGGGCAGGGTGGGGTCCAAGGGCCTGGGCACACCAGGCTCCTGCTGTCAGCTGTCCAAGTAGACAAAGAGGATGTCCTCGTCCGTGCCGTAGCTGGTTCTGGCCTCCTCGAAGTTACTGATGCTGGTGCTGCACATTCCTGCTGGAGCACGAGGGGCAGAGCAGGGTCAGCGGGTGAGGCGAGCACCTGCCTGACCAGCGCCCAGGGAAGCCACGTCCCACATGCCTGGCTGCCCCTCACTGCTCGGGAAGCCCTCCTTGCCTATTGCAGCCTTTGTGAGCTTGTTCTCTGACCTTTCCCCAGCTCAGCAGATGGAGAAAGTGAGGCCCAGAGAGGGGAAGAAACACGCGCGAGGTCGCACGGGACAAGTCTGTGTGAGTCAGGGTGGTCCTTCCCCATCCCCAGGGCCACGGGAGCCCTGGGGGGTTCTGGAGCCAGGGCTGGGGCCGGGGCTGGGCAGACTTTCCTTTCTGACAAGTGTGCTGGCTGTCCTCGGAGGGCTGGCCTGGGGGATGTGGAAACTGTGGCCCGTGCAGCTGAGACAGCAGGGTGGGCCCCAGGAGGTGGCAGGGGGCTGGCACAGTGTGAGGGGGAGAGGGCTGGCCTGTGATGACAGGGGCGTGGAGGCTAGCACAGCCCCAAGTTGTGGCTGGTTTCCTGCATGGCCAGAGGGGTGGCAAGGATGAGGGAGTCCAGGGGGAGGAGGGGCTCTGGGGAGAAGGCACTGAGGTAGGTCTTGGCCACACCAGGTTGAATGGGAGGAGTCGTGGGGGCCAGGGGCCGCCCCGCCCACTGTTCCCGCCTGCCACACTTACGGTCAGCATAGGCCGGGTTGTTGTAGAAGATGCAGCCAGTGGCCCGGTTGTAGCCACGCAGCACGATGAAATGGCCCTGGTAGTCGGGGGTGCGGCAAAAGCAGCGGTGGCCACTGGGGGCAAAGCAGCAGTACTTGACGGGGCTGGAGCAGAGGTCGCAGTGCAGCACCCCTGAGTTCACCAGCACGATGGCCACGTGGCCCTGTGCCAGGTGGGCCTGGATGTCCTGCACGCTCACTGTGCTGTGGGCAGGAGGAGGGTCAGCTGTCGCCGCTGGGCCCCATTCCCCGTCTCTCAAGTGGACCCCCACTTGGACCACTGTCCTGTCCTGTGTCACAAAGCTTGGGGACATGGCTCGTGTCTGCCCTGAGCTCCTCGCAGGTGGGAATGTCCTGCTTTGTTACGGTGGCCCAGGCTCAGATGGGGGCCAAGCATGGGACCAGGGTTGGAGGGCTCTGAGTGTGCCCAGGACAAGCTGGCCCCATCAGGCCCTTCACAGGGTGACAGTTCAGCTCCAGACAGACCCCCATCAAGCGCCACTGGAGCAGCACCCCACCTCTTGACCTGGTTAGTGAATTCTTTTGTACAAGCACCCCCCGCCTTGGTCTTTTACCCTAAATGATGCGTGATTAATGTAAACTGTTGGTTTAATTTGCTTCCCAAAATCTGAGCCAAGCACGACTTCACCAGTTTCAAAACCAAGTGCTTCTCTGAAAGGGTTATTTTTCTTTTTCTCTAAGGCTCCTCGTGGCAGAAGGGGCTGCCCAGGAAGGACTGGTCAGCAGCACATTGAGGGGAACCCCCAGTTCAGCCAGCTGCTCCAGACTCTTAGGCACGGCCCCCCTCCAATGCCCCCAGAAGGAAGCAAGTCCAAGTAAGACCCAGAGGGGAGAAGGGCTGCAAGGGTCCTCTACACCTGGGGCCCCAACATCTTCACGGGGGGACGCTCACCCACTCTGGGCCCTCCGTCCTTACAAGCTCCTCAGGAGCACACATTAGCACCTCATGGCCTGGCCCAACTCCAGCCAGGCTGAGTCACAGGACTGTCCGGTCTGTTGCCTTGGCCCAGGGAAACATGCTATTTTTCCATTTGGTCTTTGAAATGAAACAGCTGGCTGAGTTGCCAACGGTATGTACCAGAGTGGGATTTCAGCGACCGGGAAAAGCAGGGGCTGGACTGGAAGGAAAAGAGCAGACTCCATGGGACCCCGGGGGTGCAAGTCCCAGGTTCGAGTCACAGCATGGCTGAGTTGGGGTGGCCGTGGTGACTCACACTGTTTTCCCCATCAGTTTCCTCACCTGGCGGACGGGGACAGCCCCAGCTCTCCACTCAACAAGGCAGCATCTGTCAAGTGCCACTAAGCACACATCGGCGGCCTCTCCCTCCAACATGTGCTCACGGGGCCCAAGGATGTGTGGAGACATTTTCCCTGTTTCCCAGTGGGCTTTCGTGTGCCTAGCTTACGTTACAATGAAAACAGAAATCTGGGGGAAATGGGAGACCCAAGAGAGGTCTGGGGGGCCCAGCCCAGGTCTGAGCCAGCAGGCCTGGGCGCATTACCTACAGGGAGCCCAGGGAAAGAAATGGCTTGCATCGGGGCAAGTCGTTCGCGGTGTCTCCTGAGTCCTGCCCCCATGTGTAGATTGAGAAGGGGGATCCACGTAAGGTCAAGCAGCCCGTGGGGAGATCTGGCAGCCAGGCCTCCCTAGACAGTGTCACCCTGGGCTGTCCCTGTCACCCTCCATCACCGTGCCAGCATGTTCCCCAGGCCGTCACCCCTTTATTAGGGTCCCTGTGCTCTGTCCCATGCCACCATTCTGTGAGCAGCCCGAGGGCTGGCTAGAGTCTGTCTTGCTCACCTGTCCCTCCATCCCCCACTCAGGATCTACCCCAGGCCAGAGTTTTGTGTATAGTAGGTCATGTAGCCCCACTTGTTCCTATTTCATGGATGGAAAAACTAAGGCCTGGGGAGGGGGGGCAAGTCAGTCAGTGCCCAGGGCCACCTGGGTAGAAAACCCCAGTTCTGCCTGACTCCCCAGCCTTTCCTGAGGCCTCCCCCCAACCTGCAAGACTGTGGGTGAGCAGGTGCACAAGGAAGGGCAGGGGTGGGGTGGACTCACCACTTCTCCACCAGCACCTTGCAGGCCTTCGCTTGTGCGAACAGCTGGTTCACCCGGGTCTCCTCTGTATCGAAGTGCTTCCTGTAGAAGGACTGAAGAGAGAAGGGCAGCTGGAGAGGCCACTGCCCTCACCCCACTTGCATGGAGTAAGCAGCACCTTCTGGAGTTAGCAGAGGAGCCCAGCCTGCAGGGGGACAGCACAGGCAGCATGCCTGGGTGGAGGCTGTGTCTGTCCCGAGTGGGCAGGGCAGCTGGCCGGGAGCGCAGGACCACACAGAGAATGAGGAGGATGCTCAGGAGATGGGTGGGCAGCAGGCTCAGGCTGGCACCCTGTGGAAGGTTAGCCGCCCCTGGGCTTGTGTACCCCGATGGGCAGGACTCTGGAGTGAATGAGCAAATGGGCCGGCTGAGGCCCCTGGATATCTAGCCATCACTCAGCTCAGCCAGTGTATGTTAGCAAGGAACAATCTTTGTTTGGTGCAGGGGTCTTAAGGGGGCCAGAGCCCCTGTGGGGGAGGCAGAAAAGACCCTGCTCTTAGGCCCTTTCCTCTGCCTCGCGGCCACACTGACCAAGCCAGATCCGTGAGCCTTCTTCCCCTGGTCTAGGAGGTTCAGAGGAGAGTTAGGTTGACGGGCACTGGCCACCGTGCGACAACCCTCTTGCCAGCGAGACCGGTAGTGACTCTGCTGTGCCAAAGTTTGGAGTGTGGGCCGTGATCCACCCTGCGGGAGGCAGGTGAGACCAGCTCCAGCTGTGCTGGGTGGGAAAATGCACTGGGGTATGGGCAAGGCTATGCTGGCATTTTTTTTAAAAAGAAAAATAAAAGAAACGAAAGACAGTATATTGGTTTTTCTTCCAGAACACCAATGACCCAACTTGGAGCCAGCTGTCCCCATGAGAAGGAAGAAAATCGGTGAATGATGGCGGAGGAGGACAGTGTGTGCTCTGAGGCCTGGCCCGGCTCATGCTGGGACACAGGGAAGGACACAGGAAGGTCACCCAGACGCTCCTCTGTGCATCGTCAGGTGCTGTCGAAGGCAGGCGGTGGGTGTCTGTGGTGGGGGTGTCAGGAGGGACCCGGCTTGCTACTGGGGTCCTCTGAGCAGCTGGACCCAAGGTGATCTGTTCCGACAGCTCACAAGTCCTGTCCATAGCGCGTCTGCCTTGGTTCCCCGGTCTCCGCACACTGCGTGCTCACCTGGGTGTCCAGGTCTGGACCACACCCTCTTCTGATCACCACATCTGGTGAAGGCCAGTGGCCGGCGCTCACCTGGTTCTTGTAGCCCTTGTCCACGCCCAGGGTCTGGGTGCAGAAGCGATGCCTCACGCCAAAGTGGCGCATCAGGTAGGCCAGGTCGATGGTCCAGATGCTCCTGGTCAGCCGCAGCTCCTGCAGGGCACTTTCGAACTCACTGTCGTCCAGCTGGCCCAGGTAGCTGTGGGCAGATGGGCTGTTGAAGTCAGGGAAGCTGACCCGGGTCACCCTCTACCCGAGGGCCTGCCAGCCACTGTCTGAGCTCCTGCGCCCCCGGAAGGCTCTGTCCTTTGTCATGAACCCCTACGTCCTGCCCACACACTGACAGGCACAACCCGAGGCTGCTGGGGGCACTGCGCTGGCCACGGAGTCCAGGGCCTGGATTCTGCGTCTGACCTCTCTTGCTGGCTGTGACTCTGGTCAAGTCTTGCCATCCTCTCTGGCCTCGCCAGCTTCGTCTCTAGGACCATCTAAGTGCTTGGACCACATCAGTGGTTTTCTAAGTTTTAGGCACAGAATCCTTTTCTTGAACCCTATCTTGCCTGGAATTCCAGGAGGTAAAATGGGTAAGGGAGAGGCTGCCCTGGGGTTCTAGGCTGCTACCTGAAAACTCTGTGACAAGCAGATGGCTATGGTCCCTCCGTGCCCCAGTGGTCAAGGTTCTTGTGATATTCACGCAGCCTCAGCTCAGCGGTCAGCTCCCTAGTGACTCAGTCTCCCAAGAGTCCAAGGCCAGGGGTGGGGAGGACACCACATCTCAATCATGGGGTCACTCTGTGGGCCAGGCCCAGGCACCTGGGACTTCCTGGCCATTCCAGAGCCCTGGCATTCTCAGGACGCAGACCTGGAAGGCCTGGTCCACCGTTGCTTGCTTTTGCAGGTGGGATGGAGCCTGGATGGAAGCTGGGCCTCCCACAAGCCCCAACAGAGGAGAGCCACATGGACGATGAATCCCACCCAGGTCTCTCCCTGTGTGCCCCCCCGGCAAGAGCAGGTGCTGTGGACTGGGAGGGCTAAGGCCTGCCCACTCACCGCAGCACCATCCTGGAGCAGGCCAGGCCGCAGTCCCAGTGGTAGAGCTGCTGGATAATGGGCACGGGCAGCTGCACAAAGTCCCCTGCATGGAAACACACGGAGGTCACAGACCCTGGTGTAGGGCCCACCACTGCCACTCCCACCATAATCAGCTGCTGCCCAGATCCTGCAGGGGCCATTCAGGGACCAGTGCACAGCCTTACAAAAGGCCCCCCAATCCATTCTCCTCACCACGGCAGTGAGCTCCCCGAAATGCCAGTCAGAGCAGGCCAGCCCTACACAAAACCCTCCAGTGGGCTGGCTCCCATACCTCCCAGGACAAGGCCTTCATGGCTGCTGCTCCAGCACCCTCTGCTTCCTTGCCTCCCCGTATCCTCACCAGCTAACTCCTGTCCACAGACGTCACTTCTCCATGATGACCCCTGTTGTGCCTGGCGCCCCACTCCGTGCATTCCCAGCCCCACAGGCCCCTCTCCAGAGCCCTCTCTGTGGTGGGCGCTCCGAGGAGGCAGGGACAGGGTGGCAGCCGGGAGGCACTCAGCAGATATTCATGTCTGAATTCCTGAGGCCCCTGACTCCACAGCCCCCAGGGCTACAAGGAGGGGTCTGTCACGTGTCTGCATGTGGAACGCTACCCTGGGCGGAGCAGAAAGGGCCCGACCTAGGCATTCCGGCATTCCAGCCCCGGCTCTGCCAGTGGCCGGCTGTGGGCTAGGCCACTGACTCCCTCATGCTGGACAGAGTCTGGCCATCTCTAAAGTAGGGACTTTGGTCTGATTCAGTTGTTCAATCAACAAATAATTCCCAAGAGCCCAGTAAGTGCCTGGCATGTGAACCAGAGATGGTTGTGAGTGACACAGACAGGTCCCTGCCCTGGTGGACAGCAAAAACAAGCAGAGTAGGAGAAAAACAAAGGGCCAGGATAGGGGAAGTTGGGGGGGGGGTGTGCCTTAGAGAGGAGAGCCAGGGGGCGCCAGGCAGGGCTGCGGCAGGCAAGCTGGCACGCGGCCTGCAGGACCCGCCTGCCCTGGGATCCTGTGAATCTGGACAGAGCTTAGAGTCTAAAGAACCGGAAGGATTTCTCTCCGGCTGTGAGCACTCTGTTCACTTAGGACGCCCTTTCAGCCCATGTGGTTTCCCTGCCTCAGGGGTCTCCAGGGGACTCTCCTGAACCCACGACTGGTCTGTGCAGAGCTGCCCTGGCCTCCACTGCGTGCACCAACCAGGAGGGCCACCCATGAATCCTGGAGTCTGTCCTGGCCTTTCAACCTGCTGGTCTTGTCCAGGCAGCCTCTTGTCTGGAGTGGGTCCCAAGCTCCTACTCCCCATGTCTAAACACTCCCCGGCTCTCAAGGCCTGGCTCAGATGCCAGCACTTTTGGGGCCTTCCCTGATCCCAGGCTGGCCGTGCCCCTTCCCTAATCTGCACTCTGCCGGGCCAGAGTTCATGCTTTGGCTCACAGGAGGAGACCCCCGCATCGAGCTCATCTGTGCCCTGCTGGGCTGTCACACATTCCCAGGAGGCAGGGACCCGTGACTGCTCCTTTGCTGCACTGTACTGTCCTCTCTCCTATGCCTCACCAGCGGGGCCCTTGGAAGGCAGGATGGCACAGGTAAGTGCAGGCCACCAGCTGGCTGAGTCACATGGCCTCTCGGTGCCTGCTCCTTTCTCACAGACGCCAGCCCACAGGGTGCTGTGGGCACTTGGGGCAAGAATGTGTGCGAAGCCCTTCACAGGCGCTGCCGTGAGCCCTGACTTCCATCCAGCTGGGGCCAGGCACACTGAGACCAGGCAGGCTCAGGCTTTGCTCCCTCCTTCCCCGACCCCTGGAGGCTCTAAAAGGAACCCAGGCCATGACTAGAGGCCTTCTGATATTCCCCTCCACCCACTGCGATGGATTCAGCCCCCAGGGCTCCATCCTGCCTGACTTCTGCCTGTCCTCTGCCCCAATTTCTACCCCCAGCCCCTCTCCTGTTTCTGTACACAGCAGCTGGAGGGATACCTTCCAGTCTCCCATTGCTCTTAGAATAACGTCCTTATCTCTTACTAAGGCCTGTAAGGCCTGCCCCACTCGTTCACTTTGGCCCTCACCCCAGGACCTTTATATGTGCAGCTCTGGAACTCTCTTACCCTCAGTACTCAAGTCTTCCCCTTTTTGTCACTTAGGTCCCAGCTTAAAGTCTCCTCCCATGAGAAGCGTTTTCTGACTGTACCTTTGGGAGAAGGGGCTCTTCTTCACAGTATTTCCCTGTTTCCTTCACAGTACTTAGCAAAAGTAACAAAAACAAGAAAAATAAAATAAAGCTATCCTGTCTCCCCACTAGGCTGTAAGCTTCCTAAGGGCAGAGAATGTGCTAATCTTGTTCACTGTTATTCCCAGTGCTTAATGTCTGATGCTTAGTAGTAACTCAAACCTTTGCTGGAAAAAAAAAACGAACTTATTAAGCACCACTGTGTGTCAGGTAACTGAGACCAAGCCCTGCCCTCCAGGTGTTCACATCCTAAAGTAATCCCCCAACGAGCTGAGTGGAGAGAGAAGCCTATGCAGTGTGCTGTCCCCTTGTGGTGGGTGCCTCCCTCTTCAAGAACCCCTCACTGTGGCTTTAAACTGCCTTTCTGTTTTTCTCTACATGGGCTGTTTACTCCCCAGCCTTTGCTCTTGCATATCCCTTAGTCCGAAAGGTGGTCTCCCATCCAAATGCTCTGGTCTCTTTCCCTCCCTGAGGCCCTCTATATGGAGGATTGGAGGTGGTGTGTAACTTCCCCACTGGACAGACTGGGAATTCCTCAGTGGCAGGCAGACAACATTCGCCTCCTCCCAACCCTCAGACCACAGCTGGCACACAGACATGCTTGAATCGCGAATGGAAGGCGTTTTTTTTCAAAAAGGCCTTATCCCTCGAGATACCCAGGCCTACGTGTCACCACAATACTCCCCTTTCCCCCAGGCTTCCAGACTGTGCCCCTCTGTTCACAGCTCCCTCCTTGCTCTGTGGCCTGGGCTCTGACACTGGCTAGCTGGGCCATCTTTGGCCAGGCTTTGACTCTTCCTGTGCCTCCCCTATGCCCAGCTGTAAACGTCGCAGAGGTCGGCGGCTCTCTAGGGCCCTCGGGAACTCTGCTGCCCCTTCTCTTCTTGCCCTGCTCTCTAACTCTTTTATCCTTACCCCACCCCCAGGGTGGCTAAACGTCCCCACGTGGCCATCCCGAATCCTGGCACAAGCGGGTCAGCCAACAGGGACCCAGAGATACTCCTGTGGTGGGTGATAAGAGTAGGCGAGGCCTTCCAAGCCCAAAGCTGCTGCCAGATGTTGATGCCTGGAGCCAAGGGACTGTCCCACCTGAGAGCTAGGGTCTGCCTGTAAGGTCCTGGCCTGGCTTCAGTTGGCAGCTGTCGCCAAGGAAGGAAGGCAGCTCACTGGCCCTGAATACTTAACCCCTCTCGGCCTCAGTCTGCTCATCTGCAAAAGTGTAAATAACATTGGTAACCGACTTTGTCATTATGAGCATTAACGAGGCTCTGCACGTAAACAACTTAGCATAGTGCCTGCCCACAGAAAGCTCCCTGTAAACGTGAGTCACTACTCCACAGAGGCTCAGGAAAGGCAAGTGTCTGATCCAAGATCACAGAGTTAGGTAACTGGAGGAGTAGGCAGGCAAATCCCAGGGTAGCCCCGGGCTCTACTCCTTGCTGCAATCACAGTGTCCCACTAATGCCTCAGGGTTGGGGTTAATGTGCTCCTGACCTCTCCAGTGTGTTGGCACTTCACTTTAGAGTTTACCAGCCCTTTCTCTTTCTCATCAACCCTGTGCCTTAAGCAGAGCAGGAATCACTGCTTTCCCCCTCCCCCACTTAGAAAAGCAACCACCGCACTGAACGGGTCAGTCTGTTTCCGCCCCAAAGGAACTCAGGCCACCTGGGGCAGAGGAACTAGAGAGTGAAGAACTGTAGCTGGGTCTGGAAGGCCAGGGGAAGGCCCTCCCCCATTGCTCTGTACTCCCAGCCAGTTCCCAGCCCTTCTAGGCCTTAACTACCCGAGGGGACAGGATCTTCCAAGCCCCAGGAGGACTTTTCGTTTCTGGGGAAGGTGCCGCTCCTAACTCTCAACGGGGACCCTCCCACCATGACCGCAATCAGAGCTGCCTGGGGTCCCAGCCCAGGGAGTATCAGGAAACCCCAACTAACCGGGGCTGGCGGTGGGGTGGCCAAGGCGGAGTGCACACCTGGCCAGGTTTCGCTCAAAGCTCTACAGCCCGGGCCGCGGCGGCCGTCAGCCCAAGGTCGCGCGGCCGGACCCTGCCCCGCACTAGGGCGGGGTCCCCCCTGTTCCCCGAGGTGAGAGCTGAGCCCTCGAGGAGCACTGACCGGGTTCGAGCGGCGGCCCCGCTGCCTCCGCCTCCGTCCTCATGACGCGGGCGGCGGGGGGCTCCCATGGCCCCGGCCCGGAGCCGGCTGCAGCTTCGGCTTTGACTGGGGCTGGAGCGGGACCCGTGCGCGCCGGGATCCTGGGCAGCCACCGCCAGCACCAGCGCGCTGGGGTGAAGGGGAGGCAGCGGCTGGGCCGCCCCAAGCCCCGCCCTGGCCCTTCCAGGCCGCGGCCCGCCCCGCCCCGACTCCTACGCCTCCAGGCCCCCGGGCTCGGGATCTCAGCTCGTCCGGTCGCTAGCGGTCCCGGCTCCCGGGAGCCCCGCCCCTGGCCTCCCGAGCCTCGCACCCCTTCCCCGCCCGGCTCCCCGGAAGCTCCGCCCAGGCCCGGGCGTTCCGCAAACGCGGGCTCCCCAGGGGCTCTTCCCCGTGCAAGCTCCGCCTCGGCCCGGCCAGCTCCTCCGCCAGCCTCGGGCCGAGGCAGAGCGCGGGGCTCCGGGAGACCAAGCCCCACTCCGACCCCCTGGAGGGAAGGTCACGGGCCGCCCCCGCTCCGCTCCGTCCCTGTTTCCCTATCCGTATGGTGGGATACTCGCCTCGCTCAGGGCGCCCCTTACCTGGCGCTGCCGGGTTCTCAAGGTTAGATTGTGAGGGCAGGTCTTGACCCTCGGCCCCACCGCCTGTCGCCCCCCATGCCCACCTTGCCGTCCAGCCCGTCGCTGGTGTGGGATGCTTGGAAACGCGACCCCCCTCTGCCCTTGCCGGCCCGAGGGTCGATGTTTCCGGCGGCACCTGGGTCCGGTCATCAGCCCTCTCTTCCGGGCCCGGAACTATTATACCAGAGCCCAAGTTTCCCAGCCGGCGGGGTGAGGAGAAAGCGGAGGCGAGACTTCGCCCGCCACTAGGAAAAGGAAGGGGGCGGGCCCTGCGCGAGGCATTTTGGGAACGCGTGGTATTCTGGGAGAGCGGGACCCGCCATTCGCTCGCTTCACGCCTTCGCAGTCGCAAGAGTCACCTCCGTACCAGAAAAGAAGAGGAGACCGGAACCGGTGAGGAGAGGCCGGGGCGGGCGAGGGTAGGCCGAGGTACCCGCGAGGGGCCGGGGGCTGGAGGAGGACGCGCTGCCGGGAAGCTTTGCGGGGCTCGGGGAGGGAGAAGAGCGGGAAGCCCGGCCACCCAAACATGAGCGTCGCCTCACTAGCGCCTGGGAGTGAGTTCGTTAGCTTTTCCCCAAAGTACATGCTCTTCAGTTTCTATACCTCTCCAGGCCAGTGTTTTTTGAATCATCCAGGTAATGGTCTTGAGATCATTTCTAACTGATTGCCTCCTTCCCCCAAATCCTACCTGGGTGATCCTTTTCAAAGCCCTTTGCATCTCTGCCTCCATCCCCCTTTCAGACACTGGTCCCCTCATGCTTTCTACACTGTTACACAAGTTTTTATCAAGTTTCCCTGCCTCTAAATCGCGTTCGATTCATTTTGTAAGTGCGTATGCCTTTCCATCGGATAATTCCTATACTGCCGTGGTTCCCCCACTGCGTTCAGCATAAAATCCACACTCCTAAGGCTCCGCACCAGGGGAGCCTGTCTTTCCCAACCTCTCCTGTTCCTTTTCCTCTCTTGACCACACAAGATGTGCCCATCTTGGAACAGAAAAAGTCCACTGCTTTTCCCTTTTAATTAGGTCAAGTCAGGCTCTTGCCCTGATTATGTTTTTCCTCCAAGATAAGCATTTCCTGCTTGTAGCACATTGTCACTTTGTGAACACTTTGCTATTTTCTCTTTAGCCTTGATGGTGAAGTAAGTGGAGGGTCAGAGAGCACTTAATAGGTTGAATTAAATGCACAGCCTCTTCTCGACTTGCCTGGCTCTTTTGGTCTGTATCTGCACTGCTTAGTGCCCAATGCATTGGGCTCTTGAAACGTGGCTAATGTGACTGAAGGACTGAGTTTTCTATTTTAATTTTATTTTATTTTAATTGAGTTTAATTTCAGTAGCTGCATGTAGACAGTGGCTACTGCCTTGGACAGCTCAGGTCTGTGTCATAGGTTCTCCAAGAGATGTTACCCACAACTGAGGGTTGACAAATATACATGCATTCCAACCTTCTCTTCTCCAACACACAGTATTGGGGAACACATAGTTATTTGATGAAAAGTAAGCGATCTACAGTGGGAGGGAGATGGGAGGCACTTTTCATTTCCATTAACTTTCCCTCTAGCCTCCCTGTTCCTCCCCACCCACATCTTGCATGTGTTTGCTAGATAGGTCCTTCAAGCTAGGAGTTAAGCTACTTTTTTCTGTAAAAAAACAAAAAAAAAACCCGCACCTTTGGCATCTTTGCTAAGTTTTGTGTAGTTTCAGGCCTTGAGGGCGTGGTGTTTGCCACATGCCTTCTTGGGCTCTGAAAGGTGAACTAACTGTTGTCTCTCTCACTGTAGAACTCTCTTCCTGCCGAGATGTCTATTGGCGTGCCGATTAAAGTCCTACATGAGGCTGAGGGTCACATCGTGACATGTGAGACGAACACTGGTGAGGTGTATCGAGGGAAGCTCATTGAAGCAGAGGACAACATGAACTGCCAGGTATCCTGCTTTGCACTTGAGGCTGTAGGGGAGGCTTGAGCCTGTGCCTTGGAGGACAGAAAGATGGTGGTTGGGGGTCTTTTTGAAGTTCTCATTCAGCAGTTATTTACCGAGTGCCTAATGTGTGCCAGGCACTGCTACGGGTACTGGGGATGTGAGTATAAATAAGAGCCATTCGGAAGTTTGGAATATTTAACTTTGTTCTTTGTGTCTCCCAATCCCATAATCATTTTCTCCCATATTTTGGGGACCTGATTAAGAAAAGTGACACTACCTTCAAGAAAACCATCGGGTTCGGGGCCACTGTTCAGTTACCCCATATGTTTGCATAGTGCTTTGCAGTTAGCAGAATCTTCTGCTCACATATTGTGTTTATTTGCCATTTTTCTTGGGGGAGGCATCTCATTTGATTGCATTTATAGCAACTACCTTGTGAGGTAAGCAGGTTTGGTGATAGTTTCATCATCCATAAGATAGGAAGAATAGGGAACTTCCCTGGTGGTCCAGTAGTAAAGAATCCACCTTACAATGCAGGGAACGTGGGTTCGATCCCTGGTCAGGGAACTAAGATCCCACGTGCCATGGGGCAACTAAGCCTGAGCGCTACAACTACTGAGCTCGCATGTCTAAACTAGAGCCCATGTGCTGAAAACTACAGAGCTTCATGTGCTCTGGAACCCGCGCGCCACAACTAGAGAGAAAAGCTGCAACAAAAGATCCCACATGCCGCAACTAAGAACCAACGCAGCCAGAGATAAATAAAATAAATAAATAATAAACCTTAAAAAAAAAGATGGGAAGAATAAGATTAAAGGACTCATCTACTGAACGTCACTCTGTTAATGAATGTTGGAGCCACTTCTTGATGTGGTGCCCTTCCTGTGGCACAGCGTTGCCTTTTGTTAACAGTCACGTGGATTTGTATGGCATCGCTTTACAAAGTGTGTAACATAATTTCTCCTTAAGAGCTTGGACTTTGGAATCAGATGTGGCTTTGAATTCTGATTGACCTTGGGCATGTTAATCACCTCAGTTTTCTCATCTGTAAAATGAGAACAGAATTAGTTCTGCAAGAGATTGACTGGGAAAGCTAACAATAAAGGGTAAAGGAGAGGGAGCAGGAGAGCTTTCAGTCTGGGGTGCTGGTCTGACACTGGGGAAAGGAGAGGGGAAAGGAAGGAGGGTTGAGTAGGAAGAGCCTTAGATGGTAGTGTATCTCTGAGGAAGTCTCAGCCAGGCAAAGGAAGGTTTCTCATTGGAAGAGTCTAGCATGGGGCACAGGTGGCCTGGCTCTATACCCCCACTGTGGTCAGTCATTGGCTGGCAGCTTGCGAAGAGAGTGGCTTCAGGGTGAATGCTGTGGTGGATCCCAGTCCGAGCAGTGCACTCCCAAGACTGCCACTGGGGTAACACCCCCACCCCAGGGCTGTTCTGAAGATCAGATGAGTGTGTGTGTGTGTGTGTGTGTGGCAACTAGCTCAGCACCTTGCACGTTGTAAATGTCAACATATGGTACCTGTTGATGTTTCCTAGGTGAGAAAACTGAAGGTCAGAGAGGTGAGGTGAGTTACCCAAGGTCATATTGCAGGACAGGTGTCCTAAGTATCCATTGTTTCACAGGGTTCATTGGTTTATTTGTGATTTCTCTGTAGCTTTGAGCATCCTCTTCCTGCCAGGTTGACCAGCTGGGGGTTCCCTCGTGTTTGGGGAAATAGACATATGGTGACTGCAGGTTTCTCTCCTCGGTGTTAATGCCACAGAGGTGGGTGGGTGGCCTCTCTGCAGGTCTGGTGGGGCCAGGCTTCCTTTGCCTTCGTGAGGTATGGCTGTCATAGGTCCAGTCCCCTGGCTGAAGGCATCCTCATCCATTTTAAGGTGCTTCAGTTTGGTGAGTAGAATGCAAGACTAGGATAGGGACTCTTCGTGTGTTTATTCAGCTGTTTATTTGGATAACTTTCTGAGTTTGCAAAGCTTCAGACTTCCCATCTGTAACGTGAAGGTAAGGTGTCTGACCGGGTGACCTTGGTGTTCTCTCTGATGGTAGCCAGTGTGAAGTAAAGCACACAGACCCTGTGATGGATCTGGAATCATTGCAGCCTGCCACCTGGTGTGACTTGTCATGAGCTTTGGACCTCCCTCACCCTCTGTTCCCTCCTTTCTAAATCAGGGATAAAAATAGCACCTCAGCCTCAGCACTGTAGTGCAGAATAAACGAGCCGTTGCATGTCAGATAGTGGGGCCCTGCCACCTCCTTCCACCTGTGTTAATCTGCTAGGGCTGCCATAACAGAGTCCCATGCTGGGTGGCTTAAACAATAGAAATTTATTCTCAGGGTTCTGGAGGCTAGAAGTTCGAGCTCAAGGTGTTGCAAGGTTGGTTCTTCTGAGGGCTGTGAGGGAGGGATCTATTCCAAGCCTCTCTCCTTGGCTTATAGATGGCTGTCTTCTTCCTTTATCTTCACGTGGTCTTCCCTCTGTGTGTGTCCGTATCATAATCTCTTCTTATAAGGACATAAGTCATATTGGACTAGGGCCCAGTTACCTCTGTAAAGATCCAGTCTTGAAATACAGTCACGTTGGTGGGGACTAAGACTTCCAATATATGAATTTGGGGGGTGTGTACAATTCAGCCTGTTACCCTGCCCATGCCAAGATTCGAGGCCTCACGGGGTACAGCGAAACCTGGCGTGTTGGATAGACCCCAGCAGGCTGTGGCGGAGCTGAGCTCACTGTGGTGAGCACCCAGCGCAGTTGACTCACGTGTCCCTGGGCTGGGAGGCCGATGGTGCCTGCTGTTCTCCTTTCTTCCTAGTCTCAGTAAGTCTGCCCTTAGGGGATGAGAGAGTCCTCTTGGCTCTCTCTCTGCTTGTTCTTTGCTAGAGGGCAGCTGAGTTCAGTGTTTGCCATTTGATGTTGGGTTTTAATAACATTCTATTATAAAAATGGTGTGGGGGACTTCCCTGGTGGTGCAATGGTTAGGAATCTGCCTGCCAATGCAGGGGACACGGGTTCGAGCCCTGGTCCAGGAAGATCCCATATGCCCCGGAGCAACTAAGTCCATGTGCCACAACTACTGAGCCTGTGCTCTAGAGCCTGCGAGCCACAACTACTGAGCCCGTGTGCCTAGAGCCCATGCTCCGCAACAAGAGAAGCCACCGCAATAAGAAGCCCATGCACCACAACGAAGAGTAGCCCCCTCTCACCGCAACTAGAGAAAGCCCGCACGCAGCAACGAAGACCCAATGCATCCAAAAAATAAATAAATAAAATTTAAAACAAAAAAAGGTTTTTGAGGAAGACCAAAGTGAATAGTTGTTTTTTCGTGGGAACTTATATGTGATTAAATTTTTAAAAATATTTTTCTTACTTTAAAATGACAATCGTGTTAAGCTTGTGATCATAAAGCACAGTAAATGTTATTTTTTAAAAAGAGAGTAAGGGCCAAATCCAGAATTTCATTATTTTTAAAGTGATGTAATTCCTAGATGTTTTGGTGGGGGAAAAGTGATAGTTAATAGATTCTGAAGAAATGATGCTTTGGGGGCTTTGGCATGATCACCCCGTCAGTGACAGGACTGTTTGAACTGTTTTCTTGGCTGTGGCGTAATGGTCTGTGGAAAAATCTACCTAGATGTTTCTTCTGAGCTATTTGAGAGTGGATTGCAGTCATCATACTCCTTTATTGCATAATATGTTGTGTGTATCTGTGTATATTTCCTCTTACTGTATCCATAGTGCAGTTATTAATTCAAGAACTCCAAGATTGAGTCAGTACTTTAACCTGCAGTGTATCCAGTTTCTACAGGTGCACAGTGTGTCCTTTATGGCCGTGTAGTCCTCTCTGCCTCATTCCTGGGTTTAGTTGTCAACTCATTTGATGCTTCTTTGGTCTGGGACGGTTCCTCCAAGTTTGTTTTTCACACCATTGATGATTTTGAAGACTAGAGGCCAGTTATTTTGTTAGAATGTCCCTTGTTTGGGGTTTCTCTGATGCTTCTTCCTAATTAGATTTGGGTTATGCTTTTATGGGCTGTTATTGTGTGATTTTTGTCTCCTCAGAGGGTCAGTCAGGCCTAAACACCTGTTTGCCCCTTGTTTGCAATGTTAACCTTGATCTTTTGGTTGTTATGTGGTCTCTCCACTGTATGTTCCTTTTCCTTTTGTAACTAATGAGAATTTTGTGGGGAGGTTCTTTAAGTAAATACGTTGTGAGCATTCTGTTCCTCATTATTATCCCATTCTTCAGCCCCATTTAGCTTGCCGTGAAGATTCTTGCTTGAATCTTTTTACTATGATGGTTACAAAGAATAATTTTTGTTTTTCCTCCATCATTCTTTCTGTATTTATTGGGTCTGCTGTATGGAAGTGCCTTCCCTTACCCCCCCCATTTATCCATTCATTTACTATCAATATAGGCTCATACTGTCAATATGTTTTGTTAAGGGTGTTATAATCCATTGCTGTCATTGTTTATTTTGATGTTCCAGTTATCCCAGATTTGACCAGTAGGAGCCTCGCAAGCTGACTCTTGTGTCCTTTGGTGTGTCCTGGTCATTTTGGGGGAGCACATCCCTATCTTCTGGTATAAGATGCTTGTTACAGGCTCATCTTTTACCTTCCCTAACCCAGCTCTGGAATCAGCCATTTCTTCAGGAGCCTTGCTTGCTTTTAGGTTGGGAGTAGAATTTAGAAACCAAACTCTAAATTCTACTGGGTGCTGTTAAGCATTTTGAAGTCTTAGTTTAACTTGTCAAACTAGGACCTGTGTCCAAATGGCTGTGGCTTAACAGTGCCAGAAGTTTCCGTTCATTGCATGCACATTCTGTGCCAGGTACTATGCTGGGGTTTTACATACAATAGGTCCTTGAGTCATCACAGGACATCTCTGAGGACAAGCTTCCAGGTGCCCAGGGTGACCAAGCATGGAAGGAGCCAATCTAAATCCAAGTGTCTGACTCCCAAGTCTGTGAACTTGGCGACAGTCTCTAAAATGAGGCCTAGAGTAAACCTGTTGGATCCCATGCCTCTGAAAGCATCAGGCCCTCAGTTCTGACTGTCAGATTCCAGACAGGAAAATGAGGATGGTGGGACAGGGAGGGGGTGAACATCTGCTGGCTGCTCGCCGTGTGCCCCGCAGCTGGGATGCTGTGACCGACTATCCTTGGCCACCCAGCACCCTCCGTCCCGGCCCCAGACATGTGGGTAATGAGTACAGAGACGGTCTGTACTAAGATCTTCTCTCCCCAAAGTGTCATTGCAGTTGGGCACCTGACTTATGCCATCTGTGTTTCATTGTGGCTGTTTGGGAGAGTTGAATGGACGGGGTGTTCCTGCCTGACTTTCATTTAAACCGAGTTCACACAAGTTGCTGCCTTTAGCTCATAATGCGAGCGCAGCTTGGGCTTGTTGACAAGCTGTGTACCCGGCGGAGGGATACACGGCACGGCCATTTCTCTGCTGGTGCCGTGGAGAGAGCGCGAGAGCAGCGGCCAGCCTGGTTCCTAGGCTGTAATAGGACTAGAGATGCTGGGCTCTTTCTTGCTTCAGCCCAGGTGGACACATGCCGTTTGTGAAAGCACTCAGTGTAAGTGTTGTTGATCTTATGTAACAGCCTCTGTCAGGGATTCTCAGAGCGGGTTGGGGAGGCAGTGACAGAGGAGGGCGTGAGATGTACCAGGATGTGCTGGAGGGGAGGCGGCTTGGCAGCTGCAGGGCAGCCTTAGAGCGTGTTTGATCTTTCTGCCTCTGGGCGCTCATGCAGAGGCCGCAGGGGCCAGTTAACACTCGAAGAAAAGAGCAAGTCAGGCTGAGGTGACAACAAGCAGTCAGAAACTGGGGAGCCAGCACACCTCTCTCCCATGTGCGCTTGACCCATTCTGAATAAATTGTAGTCCTTTTCCATCCAGAAGGCTGATAAAATAAACTGCTTTATCTGATAAACGTGGTGCCTGTTGAGATTGGCACTGGCAGGTTTGTGTCACGTTCCCACGCCCAGCCAGTATCCCGGCTGGATTCTCCTCTAAGCCCCCCTCCAGCCCCCACCCCCCATCCCACGGTTGACGCATTCATCTGTCCGAAGTGCCGCCCTAGCCCTGTCTGCCCTGCCTCTGTCCACAGACTTGCGTGGCCCCACAGTCTCTGGGGTGACGGCCCTGCCCTCGGCCCCAGTTCCTCTGCTCCGTGTCCTGTCTGGTCTTTGTGCGAACTCTCGCCTCACACCTGTCCTTATTCTGAGCCATTCATGCAGGCACTGCCACCCCCACTTCTCAGTCCCTGTCACCCAAGCCAGAGGGGCTCTGTCTCACCTACTAGAGTGTGTCCCCTGGGAGGTCAGGGACCGCATCTGGTGCATGCTCGTAAGCCTCACGGCGCTTTTGCAGTCCATGTACTGGGCAGATGCGGGAGGGGACACAGGGTTTGGACAAGCAATTCTAAGCCATTTCAGTTAGTTTATCACGTGCTGGTGGGAGAGCGAGGATGGCAGAGTTGGGGCTTTGGGGGCCAGTCCAGGCATTTGAATCAGGAGTCCCTGCCTTCTGGCTGTTGGACCTTGGACAAGTGCCTTAGTTTTTTTATCTTTAAAAATGGGAAATCTCATACTGTTAGGACCATCTCTGAAGTGCTGAGCACAGTCCCTGGCGCACACAATAGACCCTCTGGAGTTCCCCCAGCTTTATTTAGTGATGTGAGTTTCTGCATTTCTGGACTCCCTTCCTTGCCGAGGCTTGTCTTCACATACCCTGCTCTCCACTGGTGCTGTTGGCCTTTACTCATGAGCCGGTGGTTCCCTTCCAGATGTCCAACATCACAGTCACATACAGAGATGGCCGAGTGGCACAGCTGGAGCAGGTGTACATCCGTGGCAGCAAGATCCGCTTTCTGATTTTGCCTGACATGCTGAAAAACGCACCCATGTTAAAGAGCATGAAAAATAAAAACCAAGGCTCGGGGGCCGGTCGGGGAAAGGCTGCTATTCTGAAGGCCCAAGGTAGGTGCTCCTCATGCACTGGTTGTGACATGCGGGTGTGTCATGTACCTTTTAGAAATGCCCTGTTATTGCTGGGGCATGGGGGTGGACCTGACCTGAGCCATCTCCATACCCATTGCCACCCCTTTTCCCTGCAGTTGGGGGATCCAAGTGCCCTGCCTTCTCTGTCTGCCTCACCTGATCCCATTTACAGGAGTTATGCAAAATCCAAAGTGGCTCCTTAGAAAGAAGATGGGGACTTAAATGAAAGAGTAGATAAGTCTCCTATAATGACTCTCTAGGAGGCCCTTTGTTTTCAGAAATTCTGGGGTGTCTGGGGGAAGCTTGCCCTGGTCTAGTTTGCTGACTAGAGGCACCGTGGTGTTGATTAGCTGACTCCTAAAGCAATGGGATAATAGTTCCTCTTGAGGCTGGGGATGTCTACTGATACACAATATAAATAAGGGAAATGGGGGGGGGAATCCACTTTCAGATAAGAAATAAGCAGTTTTGAGCCATCTTTACCCATTAAAGGGGGCTGACTTCATTTTCAAAACTTCTTACATTTGAAAATAAGTCCGTCCTTTACCACTTTCCAAAAGTGGGACTAGCCTTTTCCCAGTGACTTGGTCTGACCTCTTTTCTTGGTTAGCCCAACCAGAGTTTTGTATGTGGGTCCTGAAAAGTTCTGCCATGTTGATTAGCTAAGAAAGCAAATGCAGTCGCTAGGAACCGTCTTAGTATTTATTGGTAAAAGGCTTTACAGTGCAGGAGTCACCTCTGTCCGTGTTTTTAGCTGCAGTACATATGTTGAGTTTAAAGACGCAGTAGAATAACCCTTTAAAATGCCCTCCAGAAAAACTGATCAGAGAATCTCCTTGCCCTTCCTGGAAGAGAGATAGTTGTGGGGAGATGGGACCAAAGCTCTGGACCTTTGTCCTGGAGAAGGAACTATTTTCAGAAGTTCCAGCTTTGTGCTACAGCTGCTGTTCTCTCTGCTTCCTCAAGGAGGGCTGCCCTCGTTGTCACTGTGTAACGATACCATCTTCTCTAGCAAAGGGAGGAGCCCAGTGGCCGAGCACTAGAAGGCGCTTGGAAGTGAGTCTGCCTTGGCCCGCTGACCTCTGCCTGAGCCACTGTGCCTGTGCCAGCCCCAGGCTCTGTAAGAGGAGAGGGGTGAGGTTCCAGTTAGTAGCCGTCAGGATATTGTCACCCGTTCTTCAAAGCCACTGGTCTCCTAGAACCTTTGGGTCACAGAGAACAGCAGTCTTTATGTGGGGAGTGGTTTTGGTTTTTTCCCCCCATTCCAAAATATTTCACACCTGCAGAATAGCTCGAAGAATAATAAAACCCCTCACCCAGATTTAATAGATACTAACATTTAACATCTGTTTGTTTCAGAATTTTCAGTGTGAATTAAATGCATCTGTCATGTTTTATTAGCTCACCCTGGGCCAGCTCTGAGAAGTCATCTTTTCTATGGTTCCCGTACTGGGTCCCCAAACCACCTTTGCCACAAGGCCTTGCCTCTGGTGGGGAACAGTGCTGGGCTGGAAGGCAGGAGTCCAGGGCTCTCCAGCTCTGATGCCAGGCACCTGCCCCTCCCAGGGTCTCTGTTTCCCCCATGAAATGTGACACGGTGAGCATGGTGCTGTACCGGGTGGCCTTTCAGGCCCCTTCCTGGGCCATGTCCTGGGGCTCTGGCTGCTCTGTAATATGAGTCCTTACTAACCTGGCCTTGTCCTTTCTCTTCCCCACCTTTCTTTCAGTGGCCGCAAGAGGGAGAGGACGTGGAATGGGACGTGGAAACATCTTCCAGAAGCGAAGATAAATTTATCTGTTGGACAGAACTTTGCCTTTATTTTTTTCTTTTAGGTTATCTGGGTCAGGGGGTGCGTGCGTATGTATATGTCTTAGGTTATCTTTTGACATCTTTTTCTTTAGATCTGGGTAAATGTTAAACTAAATAAATATGGTGGGGTTTTTTCTTTTTGAGAATATAAGGACTGTGTGTTCATTTTGTATTTTTGTGTGTGTGTGTGTGTTTGCTTTGGCAGCAGGTTAAACTTTCACACCCTGTGAGATGTCCTGCATTTTTCCAGTTTGAAGTAGCATAGTTACTGATAAGAGCATAAGCTGCTGTTCCAGGCCACTTGCTGGTTAAGCCCTTGGAACAACTCCAAGGGTGCACAGATTGCCTCGTTCTTCGGCACGGACATTCATGCAGCACTTTGTTCAGGCAGCCTTTGTGGGCGCACCATCAGCTCAACTTGAACAACACAACACACGTGGTCATGGTCTGTGAAAAAAACCTAATACTGTGACCTTGTAGCCTGGAAACCCCAGTGACTCAGCATTTAGCAAAAGTAATCCAATATTAAAATGTAATTCAGGGCTTCCCTGGTGGCACAGTGCTTACGAATCCTCCTCCCAATGCAGGGGACACGGGTTCCATCCCTGGTCCAGAAAGATCCCACGTGCTGCGGAGCAGCTATGCCCGTGTGCCACAACTACTGAACCTGCGGCCTAGAGTCTGTGTGCCACAACTACTGAAGTCTGCGCAGCTAGAGCCCATGCTCTGCAACAAGAGAAGCCACCACAATTAGAAGCCCGTGCACCGCAACGAAGAGAAGCCCCCACTTGCCGCAACTAAAGAAAGCCTGTGCACAGCAATGAAGACCCAACACGACCAAAACCAAATTAATTAATTAATTTTTAAAAATGATCCTGATGTGTCAGGACTTTAAAAAAAAGAAAAAAGGTAATTCAGAGAGTCCTAGTGGCTGCTGTACTGGCTTCATAAGCAGTTTTGTGGTGATTCAGCAGACAGGTTCTTGTGTGTTTATCAGAGCATCTCAGCATGGACTGGCACAGCTGCAGCTCTTAATGCAGCGAAGGTAACTAAAGAGCACAGGGTGTGCAAAGTGAATAGCTGACAAAAACACAGAAATTGGGAAAGCAACCTGGAGAAGTCAGACACTGAAGAGAGGTCTTGCAGGGATTCCATGAAGGATGAGCTAGAGCAAAAACTTGAGGAAAAAGGATCAATTATTGGCCCTTAGAATGTTGCTCATTGAACAGATGGTTCAGGTACTGGAGGGAGAGGAAGAACCTACATCAGGCAGAGATTTTTTATTTTTATTGGAGTATAATTGCTTTACAGTGTTGTGTTTCTGCTGTAGAACAAAGTGAATCAGCTATATCCCCTCCCTGTTGAGCCTCCCTCCCACCCCCCACCCCCCCATCCCACCCCTCTAAGTCATCACAGAGCACCGAGCTGAGCTCACTGTGCTATACAGCAGGTTCCCACTAACTAGCTATTTTACACCTGGTAGTGTATATATGTCAGTGCTACTCTCAATTCGTCCCACCTTCTGTGTCCACAAGTCCGTTCTCAATGTCCGCGTCTCTTCCTGCCCTGCAAATAGGTTCATTAGTACCATTTTTCTAGATTCCATATGTATGCGTTAATGAACGATATATATTTTTTTCTCTTTCTTCACTCTGTATGACAGACTCTAGGTTCATCCACATCACTATAAATGACCCAGTTTCGTTCCTTTTTATGGCTAATATTCCGTTGTATATATGTACCACATCTTCTTTATCCATTCATCTGCTGATGGACATTTAGGTTGCTTCCATGTCATGGCTATTGTAAATAGTGCTGCAATGAACTTTGGGATATATGTATCTTTTTAAATCATGTTTTTCTCAGGGTATATGCCCAGCAGTGGGATTGCTAGGTCATATGGTAGTGCTATTTTTAGTTTTTTATTTTTTAATTTATTTAATTTATTTATTTTTGGCTGCGTTGGGTCTTTGTTGCTGCACGCGGGCTTTCTCTGGTTGCTGCGAGCGGGGGCCACTCTTCGTCACGGTGTGTGGGCTTCTTTTTGCAGTGGCTTCTCCTGTTGCAGAGCACGGTCTCCAGGCACGCAGACTTCAGTAGTTGTGGCTTGCGGGCTCTAGAGCACAGGCTCAGTAGCTGTGGCACACGGGCTTAGTCGCTCCACAGCATGTGGGATCTTCCTGGACCAGGGCTCGAACCCGTGTCCCCTGTGTTGGCAGGCAGATTCCCAACCACTGTGCCACCAGGGAAGCCCCTATTTTTAGTTTTTTAAGGAACCTCCATACTGTTCTCCATAGTGGCTGTATCAATTTACATTTCCACCAACAGTGCAAGAGGGTTCCCTTTTCTCCACAACCTCTCCAGTATTTCTTGTTTATAGATTTTTTTGATGATGGCCATTCTGACCAGTGTGAGGTGGAACCTCATTGTGGTTTTGATTTGCATTTCTCTAATAATTAGTGATGTTGAGCATCTTTTCATGTGTTTGTTGGCCATCTGTATCAAGTAGAGATTTTCTAGTAAGCTTTGTCTTGTGGTTATGACACAACCACGTGGTGACAGACCTTGTATCATTCCTGTAATAAGAACTCGAGGACAGTGAGCATCATTGGGTCTGTCAGCTAACAGGACCGTTCCCCCCGAGAGCAACCCCTGTGTTGTGTCTCTTGCTCCCCCACCCCCAGCTCTTCTGATAACGTTTGGATGCAGTGTGGCCAGTGGCCCCACAAGCAGTGCTGCTCCAGTGGAGGGTTTCCTGCACGTGGGGTGGTTTCCAGTGAACTCACTGTGGAAGGGAGTTAATTTGTTTTAGATGTGACCAAGAGTTAACTTGTTTCTGGTAAGAAAAGAAACATGCACATTGAGTTACATACAGAGTGGGTTTCTTTCAGGTAGAAGTTATGATACCCATAGTGCCCTGTCTGGAATACCCTCCCCCTTCCCCTTGATTTAGACATTGATTTATTGGCTTCTTAATTGAGCCTCCTGAATTAGTAATATAGTGAGTTAGAGCAGTGGTTTCCACATCAGCTAGAGATCTTGTTAGAAGTGAAGGTTCCACAGCACCAATCCTAGAGGTGCCTATTACTTGGTCTGGAATTGGAGCCCAGGAATCTGCATTTTAAACCATGCCCTTGCCGCCGCGGCTTCATGATTCTAATTTGGTATATCCAAGGCCACATTTTGACCCTGGTCTAAAGTGTGTTATTTTATGTAAGCGCTACATTTTTTAATTTTAATTTTTGGCTGCACCACATGGCTTGCGGGATCTGTTTCCTGACCAGGGATTGAACCCGGGCTCTCAGCAACCAAGTCCCAAACTGAACTGCCAGGGAATTCCCTGGAAGTTTTGTAAAACAATAAAGAAGATTAACCTAAAACATAGAGCTTTATAAATAGTTTTATATCCTGCACTTTAGAAAAAAATCAGTTACTCACATTGAAAGAGCAAATAGTTCTGAGAGGCTTATGAAAAACAGCAGCCCTTCTGCCCTGTCTGACCCTCTCCCCCATTTCCCCTGCTTCTGGGGAGTCCCTTTCAACTCTTGGCTGGTTGTTTGTATTTGCCTCCATGTCTCAATTTAAACCTGTTTGTATGGCTACTCCTTGATGTTTCATTTTAGGCATTTATCTTTCAGCTTCTTCCTCCTGCCCACCATGCATGGACTCCCCATCGCCCATCTCCCTGATATTATAATTCTGGTTAGATCATATTCAGTGTTTATGTTATTAGGGCTGGGTATTTAAATCACAGCTGAGCCAGGTGGTAGACTAGATTACTTTCCTGCAGAACTTTTTCCTAGAATTGATTCGCTTACATCCTTATTGGCTTAATTTTCTGTCAACTTGTCACTGGTTTAACCTCAGACTTCTCTGTAGACATTAATACATCATCTGTTTGATCAGTTTCTTCTTGATTGGCCCCACTCTGGACTGGCTTTCCTTTGTGCCTAAGGTATTGCTGTTATCGTGGGCTTTCCTCTGTTGAATCTCCTGTTGTTTGTGTAACCTCTTCCTCTTATGATTTATTACCTCGTCCAGTAGAGACTTGCTGTGGAAGGGGGGTGCATGGGAAGTAATTTTTTGAGAGACGTTGCATGTCTGAAAGTGGCTTGTTCTCATACTCGATTGAGTATGAAATTCTAGGTTGGAGTTCGTTTTCCTTTAGAATTTTGAAGGCATTGTTAATTTTTCATCTAGCATCTTGTGTTCCCATGGAGAAGTCTGAGACCGTTCTGAGTGCTGACCTTTGTATCTGACTCTCTCCCTTCTGTTGCCAGTGTTCTGAGATTCACACTGACGTGCCTTGGCAAAGGTCTGTTGGTGCATTGTGCTAGGCTCTTGCTGGACCTTTTCAGAATGGACTTTAATCCTTCATTTCTGGGAAACTTTATTGAATTACTTGTTAATGATTTCCTACCTTTGGTTTTCTGATTTTTCTTTCTGGAATTCCTGTTATTCAGATGTTGGATCTCCTGGATTTACCTGTTTTTCTCCTCTTTTCTCTCCTTGCCTCTCCTATCCCCCATTTTCTTGTTTTTTGATCTCCTTTGTAGATTTCCCCAAGTTGATTCTCTGAAGGTTCATTTTTCTTTTTTTTTTTTATTTTTAAATTTTATTTATTTTTTGGTTGCATTGGGTCTTTGTTGCTGTGTGCAGGCTTTCTCTAGTTGTGGCGAGTGGGGGCTACTCTTGTGGTGCGTGGGCTTCTCATTGTGGTGGCTTCTCGTTGTGGAGCACAGGCTCTAGGCGTGCAGGCTCAGTAGTTGTGGCTCGCGGGCTCTAGAGTGCAGGCTCAGTAGTTGTGGCACATGGGCTTAGTTGCTCTGCGGCATGTGGGATCTTCCCGGACCAGAACTTGAACCCATGTCCCCTGCATTGGCAGGTGGATTCTTAACCACAGCGCCACCAGGAAACACCAGTCCTGTTTTGTTGTTTTTAATAGGACCTTGGGACTTCCCTGGCGGTCCAGTGGTTAAACTCCCTGCTTCCACTGCAGGGGGCACGGGTTCGAACCCTGGTTGGGGAACTAAGATCCCACATGCCGTGCAGCACGGGCAAAAAAAAAAAAAAGGACCTCATTCCAGGGTTGCAATATCTTCCTATCTCTGAGGACGTTAATTAATATGCTGTGTTGAAGCTTTCATCTCCTGCGTGATGTTTTCTTACCCTTTTCTGTTTTAGTCTTTCATGTTATAGACTTTACTTAGCTGCCTGGCAATCATTGGTAGTCTACTTACGTTTAAGAGCAGAGTATTAAAAAGAATATATGTTTGTAAGGGGACCTGATTGGACTTTTCTGAGTAAATCTCCCATGTCTATATCTTTAGGACTTCCCTCTTGGGCTGGTCAGATTCCTTGGAGAAACCTTCAGTCTTGTCAGGTGGGTTTACCTTGAACTGCTGGCCTACTGGGAGCTCAGTGGGGGAAGAGGACTGGGGATTTTCAGCATTCATGTCATCTTCCAGGTCTCTGGGAAGGCTTCCTAGTCCAGAAACCTTCTAACCTCCTCTAGAGAGTAAGCATCCAACTTTTTGCCAAAGTTGGGAAGGGGCAGTCTCAGGATCATATGAAGGTCTGAATGTTTAAGCACATTCTCTCTTTTTAAAAAACATGTCTTTTCTTGGAAAACATACTACTTTAAAATTGAAAACAACTTGACAAGGTAAAGAAGATACAGAACAAAGAATGATGTCATAGAAAGATAACTAGACCAAGACTTAAGAGATGGATTCTGGCTCTGACTACCCCCACTACCAATTCTGTCTAAGCCTCTGGTTTGTTATCTGTACAAGGGAGGGTTTAGACTCAGTTGATTCATTGATACTGTCTCAGCTTCTATACTCACCTGCTGCATATTTCATAACCTTTTTAAAAAAATAAAGTCAAAGCACACGGGATTTTTTTCTGCTTCTGGCCAAGATGGAGGTAATTGCCTAGACTTACCCTCATGCCTGAAAAAAAATCAAAACTCAGGACATTGAAGGAGAGTAATCCCTGAGAGATGGGAAACAAATAAGGTGAGCTTACTGCCTTGTGAGGGTTTCCAGGCTATGACACAGGGGGAACCACCAGGCTCTCTGGGTTGAGGAGGCAGCTCGAGTTCATACGACAGAACAGCAGGAGAAGAAAGCTGCATAGAGGACCCAGGAGGTCTGCAGAAGATCCCTCTTGAATATTCAGAATACCGATCAGCATACGAGTGTGAGGAAACAGGATGGGGAAGAAACCATCAAAAAGGATTATAACAGTGCATTCCCACCGGCCAGAGAAAAACTCAACTCACAGGATAGTGGATAGACTATTATACCAAGAATTTTATTTTAATCAGGTATAGTAAGGTGACAGACATGGAGATGACTTCCTTGAAAGAAGAGTTTATTACAATTCCCAAGAGCAGGGAGCATGCCATGCCATGCAGGGTCACACGAGGAAACATCAGGTGGGTCAATAGGCAGGAGTGAAAGGAGAGCATGGCCCAGAGCCTCTGTTATGGTTTCCACGGGGAAAGCATGGGTGAGGCAGCGTAGACCAGTTTGAGTAAGTCTAGAATTGGATAATTTGAACAAATCAGAGGGCTCTGAGCTATAGGAGTAGTCTACAGTTATGTGGTACCTGGCCCTGTGGTGATTTATAGTAGGGCAGATAATGGCTTGGTGTGTGAGAGTTAAATGTCGTTGCGGGTAGACTTTGGATTGGTTAGTTTTTATGTGAAAGGTATACCGTGCAGGCGAATTGTTTACTATCTCTAGGAAATAACTAACTCTAGGAGGGGCAGTCTCTCCAGGATGAGCAAGGCCCCAAGATGTCAAAGCACCATTTAAAAAATTTTAAAACATTCAATAAAAAAACATTAAACACGAATAATACAAAAATATGATGTATTTTAAGACAAGTATCCAGGAAAGTCTTGCCTCATAAATGAACTATTAGGCCTAGATTGAGCATTGCTCTGGACCCAGCTAACAAATCATAAAAACAGGACTTGAAAGGATCAAGCTGTTTCCAGGTCAGTTAGCTGTATTCTAGAACAAAGCCCAAAAAGATTTATAGGAACATAAAAACATCTAGCACCCTACAAAGTAAAATTCACAATGTCTGGCATCCAGTCAAAGATTACCAGGCATGCAAAGAGGCAGGAAAGCACAACCCGTAATAAGAATAATCAAAACATCCAAAACTGACACAGATGTTAGAAGTAGCAGAGAAGGACATTAAGACGGTTGTTTTGTTTGTTTGTTTTGTTTTTATAAATTTATTTATTTATTTTTGGCTATGTTGGGTCTTTGTTGCTGTGCGTGGGCTTCCTCTAGTTGCAGCGAGCAGGGGCTACTCTTCATTGCGGTGTGTGGGCTTCTCATTGTGGTGGCTTCTCTTGTTGTGGAGCATGGGCTCTAGGCATGTGGGCTTCAGTAGTTGTGGCAGGTGAGCTCAGTAGTTGTGGCACACAGGCTTAGTTGCTCCATGGCATGTGGGATCTTCCCAGGACTTGAACCTGTGTCCCCTGCGTTGGAAGGTGGATTCTTAACCACTGCACCACCAGGGAAGCCCAAGACGGTTGTTTTAACTCTTTCATATATTCAAAAAGTTAAGTAGAGACATGTACAATCTAAAAAGAAGGACGAGGGCCTCCCTGGTGGTGCAGTGGTTGAGAGTCCGCCTGCCGATGCAGGGGATACGGGTTCGTGCCCCGGTCTGGGAGGATCCCATATGCCGCAGAGCAGCTGGGCTCGTGAGCCATAGCCGCTGAGCCTGCGCATCCGGAGCCTGTGCTCCGCAACGGGAGAGGCCACAACAGTGAGAGGCCCGCGTACCGCAAAAAAAATAAAAATAAAAATAAAAAAATTAAAAAAATTAAAAGAAGGACGAGGGAGTTCTTTGGTAGTCTAGTGGTTAGGATGCAGCACTTTCACTGCCGTGCCCTGGGTTCAGTCCCTGGCTGGGGAACTGAGATCCCGCAAGCCATGCAGCACAGCCAAAATAATAATAATAAAAATAAAAAGAAGAACAAGGGGGTGTAATAGGAGGAGAAAGGAGAAGGAAAAGAGAAAGAGAAACTTCTCATTGAACTTCTATAGCTGGATGGGATTCACAGCAGATTAGACATTACAGAAGAAAAGCTCAATGAACTTTAAGGCATAAGCTATAGAAACTATCCAAGGTGAAACTTACACAGAAAAAAAGAATTTGAAAAAGAAAAGAGCTTTGGGACAACTCCAAGTTTCCTAATATATGGGTAGTTGGAGTCCCCAAAGGGGAGGTGATGAGGGGACAGAAAAGGTACTTGAAGTAATAATGGCCAAAAACTTTCCTAACTGGATGAAAACTATAAACCCACAGATCCCAAAAGCTAAATGAACTCCAAGCACAAGAAAACAACACCAAGGCATATGTCATAACTCATAGCCAGTGGTGAAGAGAAAAATTCCAAAAAGCAGCTGGAGAAAAAAAAGTGCTATATTAGAGGAACAAAGGTAAGGATGACATTTCTCATTGGGAACCATGCAAACATGAAGACAGTGAAGCAACAACTTCAAAGTATTGACAAAAAATTATCAATCTAGAATTCAATACCTGGGGGGGATAAATCTTTTTAAGATGAAGGCAAAATAAAATGTTTTCAGACACACAAAGGCTGAAAAAAATTCATCACCAGGAGGCCTGCTATACAAAAAATGTTAAAGGACATCCTTCTAGAAAAAGAAAACTAGACCAGATGGAAATCTGGATCTACACAAAGGAGTGAAGCTTGTATTACGGTGCTTATGATATGTAAAAGTAAAATGCATGACAATATTAGCCTAAAGGCCAAGAGGGGAAAACATATACTAAATTTCTTATATTAGAAGTGGTATATTACTTGAAGTCTGTGATAATTAAAAAATGTATAATATAAACCCCAAAGCAACCTAAAATAACAAAGAATTATGCCAACATTCAAATATCCAACAACTGATGAATGGGTAAACGAAAGTGGTATATCCATACAATTAGAATATTATTTAGCCATTAAAAGGAATGAATTACTGACACATGCTACAACGTGGATGAATTTTGAAAACATGGTAAGTGAAAGAAGACACAAAAGGCCACATATTGTACGTTTCCATGTATGTGAAATGTCTATAATAGGCAAATTCATAGACACAAAGCAGATTAGTGATTGCCAGAGGTTGGGAGAGGGGAGAATACGGAGTGCCTGCTTAATGGGTATGGGGTTTCTTTTTGGGGTAATGAAAATGTTCTGTCATTAGATAGTGATGATGTTTGCACAACACGGAGAATGTACTAAAAACAACTCAATTGCACACTTTAAAATGGTTAACATGGGGCTTCCCTGGTGGCGCAGTGGTTGAGAGTCCGCCTGCCGATGGAGGGGACATGGGTTCGTGCCCCGGTCCAGGAAGATCCCACATGCCGCGGAGTGACTGGGCCCGTGAGCCATGGCCACTGAGCCTGCGCGTCCGGAGCCTGTGCTCCGCAACGGGAGAGGCCACAACAGTGAGAGGCCCACGTACTGCAAAAAAAAAAAAAAATGCTTAACATGAAGAATTTTATATTATGTGGATTTTACTTCAATAAAAAGAGTTAAGCCAACAGAGGAGATTTATGATGGATTTATAAATAAATAATTATACCAAAATAAGGCAGAAAAAGAAAAAGAGGAACAAAGAACAGATCAGGTCTTCCCTGGTGGCACAGTGGTTAAGAATCCGCCTGCCGATGCAGGGGACATGGGTTCGAGCCCTGGGCCAGGAGGATCCCACATGACACGGAGCAACTAAGCCCATGCTCCACAACTACTGAGCCTGTGCTCTGGAGCCTGTGAGCCACAACTACTGAAGCCCGCATACCACAACTACCTAAGGCGGCACGCCTAGAGCCTGTGCTCCGCAGCAAGAGAAGCTACCACAATGAGAAGCCCACGCAACAAAAAGTAGCCCCCTCTCACTACACCTAGAGAAAGCCCACATGCAGCAATAAGGACCCAACACAGACAAAAATAAATAAATAAATACATTTAAAAGAACAGATGGGGTAAATAAAAAATAAATAGCAAGATAGTAGGCTTAAGTCTAACCATTCAAAAATCACAGTAAATATAAATGGCATAAACACTCCAATTAAAAAGCAGAGATTGTCACATTGGATTAAAAAAGCAAAATCCAACTACATGCTATCTACAAGAAACACTTTATTATTTATTTATTTTTGGCTGCATTGGGTCTTTCTCTAGTTGCAGTGAGTGGGGGCTACTCTTCGTTGCATTGCCTAGGCTTCTCATTGCGGTGGCTTCTCTTGTTGCGGAGCACGGGCTCTAAGCACGCGGGCTTCAGTAGTTGCGGCATGTGGGCTCAGTAGTTGTGGCTCACAGGCTCTAGAGCGCAGGCTAAGTAGTTGTGCACGGGCTTAGTTGCTCCACAGTATGTGGGATCTTCCCAGACCAGGGATCGAATCTGTGTTCCCCGCACTGGCAGGCAGATTCTCAACCCCTGTGCCACCAGGGAAGTCCAGAAACACTTTAAATATAAAGACATAAATAGGTTAAAAGTAAGAGGATGGGAAAGAATACCATTGCTAACAGTAGTCAAAAGAAAGCTGGAGTAGCTATATTAATATCAGACAAGTAGGTTTCAGGGATAATGAAGGTTATTTCATAATGATGATAGGGTCAGTTAATCAAGGAGCCATAACAATCTTAAACATTTATGCACCTAATAATAAAGCTTCAAAATACATGAAACAAAAAATGGATAGAAATAAGAGACAGACAAATACAAGTACAGTCAGAGTTCAGTTCTCCTCTCAATAATTGATAGACCAAGTAAGCAGGAAATCAGTAAGGATATAGTAGCCTTGAACAACATGGTAAGTCAACTTAACTTTGATTAACACAGGACACCCAACAATAGTAGAATACACATTCTTCTCAAGTGCACACAGAACATTTATCAAGATTCAAAAGGCTTCAAGCCATATTATGTTGTCTGACCACACTATAATTAGAAATCATTTATCACAAGGATCCTTGGGAAATCTCTAAATATTTGGAAACAAAATGACACACTTCTAAGTAACCCATAGATCAAAGAAGAAACCAAAAGAGAAATTGGAAAGTAGTTTGTACTGACTTGAAAATGGAAACACAACATATCAGAATTTGTGGGATGCCACTAAAGCAGAACTTAGAGAAGTAATTAATAGCACTACCCAGTAAAGAATGTCACTAGGGCCTCCCTGGTGGCGCAGTGGTTGAGAGTCCGCCTGCCGATGCAGGGGACACGGGTTCGTGCCCCGATCCCGGAGGATCCCACATGCCGCGGAGCGGCTGGGCCCGCGAGCCATGGCCGCGGGGCCTGTGTGTCCGGAGCCTGTGCTCCGCAACGGGAGAGGCCACAGCAGTGAGAGGCCCGCGTACAGCAAAAAAAAAAAAAAAAAAAAAAAAAAAAAAAAAAAAAAAGAATGTCACTAGACATTCGGCTCCACAAGGATTGAATATAAGCCACTGCAGCCATTGACCTTCGACACACCCTGAAAAGAGTTCAGGACAGAGATCAAGAATGAGGCACTCTGTGCTCTGGGAAAACTGGCAGAACAGACCATAAGATAGTTAGATATTTTCAGGAGAAATTTTTTATGAACCTGGATTCTTGCATCTTCCCTTAGAAAAACACTAAATCATTAACTAAGATTTCCATTCCTTGTGACTAGCAGCAACCTTCTACTGAGATGTGTGCTTGGTTGCACCTACCCCCTTTGCCAAAATCACATATATACTGACCTCTCCCCTTACCTCTTCTGAACAGTTTCTTGAGCTATCTGAGAGGCTCTCTCCCAGGCTACAGTCCTCAGTAAGACACTGGATAAACTCCACTCACAGCTTGTACATTGTGCGTTTTTGTTTGTGTTTTTTTAAGTAGCAGTAAACACCTATATTAGGAAAAAAGAAAGGTCTCAGGTCAATGATCTCAGCTATATTAATATCAGACAAGAAGATTTCATGGGACTTCCCTGGCGGCACAGTGGTTAATAATCCACCTGCCAATGCAGGAGACACGGGTTCGATCCCTGGTCTGGAAAGATCCCACATGCCGCGGAGCAACTAAGCCCGTGTGCCACAACTACTGAGCCTGTGCTCTAGAGCCTGTGAGCCACAACTACTGAAGCCTGTGCACCTAGAGCTGTGCTCCACAATGAGAGAAGCCACCGCAATGAGAAGCCCACGCACCACAACAAGGAGTAGCCCCCACTCGCCACAACTAGAGAAAGCCCGCACACAGCAACGAAGACCCAATGCAGCCAAAAATAAATAAATAAATAAATTAATTAAAAAAAAAGAATCTGCCTGCCAGTGCAGTGGATGTGGGTTCCATCCCCGGTCTGGGAAGATCCCACATGCCGCCGAGCAACTAAGCCCTACACCACAACTACTTGAGCCCACGCACCACAACTACCGAAGCCCGTGAGCCCTAGAGCCCGTGCGCCACAACTACTGCACCCGCATGCTGCAACTACTGAAGCCCACGTGCCTAGAGCCCGTGCACCACAACTAGAGAAGCCACTGCAATGAGAAGCCCACGCACCGCAACAAAGAGTAGTCCCGGCTCGCCGCAATTAGAGAAAGCCTGCGCGCAGCAAGACACAACGCAGCCAAAAAAAAAAAAAAGGATCTAGAGGGAATTCCCTGGCTGTCCAGTGGTTAGGAATCTGTGCTTTCACTACCGTGGCCTGGGTTCAATCCATGGTTGGAGAACTAAGATCCCACAAGCTGCCCCCCGCCCCAAAAAAATCTAGAAAAAGAAGAGCCAATGAAATTTGAAGAAAGTGGAAGAAAACAAGTAAGGATCTAAGTGGGTATCAATGAAATAGAAAACTGTAGAGAATAATCAGTGAAACCAAAAGATGATTCTTTAACAAGATCAACAAAATTGATAAATCTCTAGCCAGACTGGTCAGGCAATGGGGGGAAAAAAGAGGAAGACAAAATTACCAATCTCAGGGATGAGAGAGGTGACTGCTACAGATTCCACAGATATTAAAAGAGAATGTTACAGGGAATTCCCTGGCAGTCCTGTGGTTAGGACTCCGTGCTTTCACTGCCAAGGGCCCAGGTTCAATACATGGTCAAGGAACTAAGATCCCGCAAGCTGCGTGGCACGTCCAAAAAAAAGAGAGAGAATGTTATGAACAACTTCATGTCAACAAATTCCACAATTAGATGAAATGGACAAATTCCTTGAAAGATCCAAAATACAAACACTCTCTCAAGAAGTAATAGCTAACCTGAAAAGCCCTACATTTATAAAAGAAATTGGAATTGTAGTTGAAAACCTTCCCACAAAGAAAACCTTAGACTTGTGTGCCTTCACTGAGGAATTCTATCAAATAGTTAAGGAAGAAATAATATCAATTTTACACAAACCGTTCCCAAAAAAATTTAAGAGAAGGGAATACGTCTCAGCTCATTTTATGAGACCAGCATTACCCTGACACCAAAACCAGGCAAAAGTATTACAAAAAGAGAAAACCATACTGAGATATCACTACCCAAGAGAAAAGGAAATATCTGTTCATGCAAAAACTTGTACATGATATTCATAGCAGTTTTATTTGTAATAGCTAAACACTGGAAACAACACAAATGTCCACCAACAGGTGAGTGAATTGTGGTACATCCATCCAATACAATGCTACTGGGCAATTAAAAGGGACTATTGATACATGCATCACTGTGGGAGTCTCAATTATGCTAAGTGAGAGAAGTCATATAAAAAAGAGTACACCCTGTATGATTCCATATATCTAAAACTAGAAAATGCACATTAATCTATAGAGACAGAAAGCAGGTCAATTGTTGCTTGGGGAAGGAGGGGAAAGGGACGGTGGGAGGGAGACATTGCCAAGGGGCACAAGGAGACTTTTGGGTGTGACAGATACGTTTACTTCATGGATTTATACACAAGTCAGAATGCGCCATGTAGCACAATTTCAACTTGTAACACTTGGGATGTCCACTTAATTGGTTTTTTTTTAAATGTTATTTATTTATTTATTTATTGCTGTATCACGTGGCATGTGGAACTTCCCTGACCAGGGATCAAACCCGAGTCCCTGCAGTGGAAGCACCGAGTCTTAACCACTGGACCACCAGGGAAGTGTACTTAATTGTATTTTAGTTGTACGACAAAGAAGAATTGTTTTTTAAATAAGGTATTGTTATCATTATTGTTGTTCTTATTATTATTTGGCCGCGCCACGCGGCTTGCAGGATCTCAGTTCCTGGACCAGGGGTTGAACCTGGGCCCCGGCAGTGGAAGTGCTGAATCCTAACCATAGATCACCAGGGAACTCCCGGTATTAGTTTTAAAAAATAAAATTAAAGTATACAGCTGGGAAAGGAAATACTGCTTTCCATTGTTGGTTGGCAACTATCTCTAAGAGGAAGAAGTATGTTTTCCTTTCTCTCCAGGACCTAGAGAAAAACCTCTGTGCTGGGTTAATATCAGCCACTGGGATGATCAGTCATCTGAGATTCCGGATTCTCAAAAAGACTGTCTGCAGAGGCTGACCTTTGCTGTAGACTCATATCTTAAAGAACTTTATCTGGACTCAAATGTCCTCCCTTCAGGGACAGAACAGAAATTCCCAAGTATTGGTCACTAAGGTCCTGCAGGCATCTTTTCTACATCTTTCCTTTTGATGCTCTCAACATCCTGGCAAGACCTGAGGAGGTGAAGGCACCTCACCTGCAGCTGTCCCAGCCAGGCCACCGGAAGTGGGCATGGATCCCACACCCCAGAGTGGGGCTCAGTCTGACAAGTACTTCCAAACCCACTCCTCACCAGTCCCTTTCCATCCCAGAAGAGGGCTCCCCTCCCCACCCATTTTGCACATGAGGAAATGGAGGCCAGGGAGGTCCTGTCTGGTCTTGTTCCAGGGCAGTGCAGCTGGAGGTCGCTCTCCGCTGCAGGGCACCTGCCAGCAGGGCCACCGTGATGTCTCCTGCCTCGAATGCCCTCTGGCAGGGCTTGGTGGAATCCCCCTGGCAGGAATTTGGGTGAAGCAGGAAGGGGTTAGCATCCCAGACTGAAGCCAGGCCACCTGGCTCACTTCTCGGCATCTCCAGTTCTAGCCCTTTGACCTTGGACAGGTCACTCCACCTCTCCCTGATTCAGCTCACTCACCTCCAAAATGGAGGTGGTAATAGCACTCACCTCCTACAAGTGCAAAGAGAATTAAAGGGGTGTAAAGCCATCGGAACAGTGCTTGGCCCCGAGAGAGGCTACAGAAGCACTCTTAAATAAATAAATGGCTTCAGCCCTGTCTAGTCCCGAGGTTTAGGCTCCTGCCATTCCCACCCAGAGAGCCCTGAGTGGAGGCCCCACTGACGCTACAGAGCATCTGCCCTGTGTCCCCCACGCGGCAGGCACTTTCCAATCCTTGTGTCAGCCTCACTCCAGCAGGATAAGGGGAGGCTTCGTGAGCCTCGTTCCCAAGATGAGGGAACAGACCCCTAGGGGACCACACCACCAGCAGGTGACAGGGTAGGACCAGGCCAGGTCTGTCTGCCTCTGAGACTGGGCCTAGGAGAGGACCGGCCCAAGCAAGGCCCACCTAGCACCTCCTTGGTCTGGAACTTGGGCTGGAGCCGGCCTGGAGGGCATGCTCTGCCCACCAGGCTGCATGACTTCTGGGGTGTACCTGCCTGCAGAGTAGCCTCGCTGGTGGTCGTAAGGGCCCCTCGAAGGGGCCCTGGACACCTGCATGGGAACAAGGGCAGCCCGCCTCTCTCCAGCTGTTTCATGCTCCAGCCCAGCCAGTGCATCGCGTGCATCCATCTGAGAGGCGGGGAGATTGAGAACAGCTGCCTCTGCCTGGATTCTCCCAGAGCTCGCCTGGCAACACCCGGCCAAGGTCCTCACACCATCCTGGTAAGAATCTCTTTGAGTGGTCATGTTCGTCACATTCAAGGTTTGTGGGCAAATGAGGGCCAGGGATGGGCAGGGAGCGAGGGGCAGGTGGGACACAGACAGCTTGGCGTTTCTCCAGCCGGGAGCTGCAGGACACGGGCTTATCAGCTTGCCTGGCCCTGGGCCGGCTTCCTCATCCTTCTCCTCTCTGTGGCCCCTTCTACCCCCACCCGCTTTGCCTTCCCCTGGGGAGCCTGAGCCTCTGTCCCAGAGCGGGGGACACAGGGAGATACTTCTGTGGCTCCCAAGCCACTGGGCAGGCTCATGTCTTTAAAGCGAGGAGGCCAGGGAGGGGCCGGGACCCCAGGATGGAGCATTGAGAGCTGGAAGGGATGGTGGACAGAGGAGAGGAGAGACCGGGGCCGGAGAGGGAGCGGAGCTGGGCTGAACCGGGTGCTCTTCACGCCTTTCCGGCTTTCTCCCGATAGGGGTGCCGCCAAAAGCAGTGAGAGGGGCGGGGCCTGACCTCGGGGCTGGCAGGCAGCGCAGGAGAGGAGCTCCTTTTCCTCACTGCCTCTTGTTGGTCCTGGGACCGACGTCACCCTTCTTGGCCATCTCCCTTCTGTCCCAAGAGGCTGTTGTGCATCCGGCTGCCTGGGGACGTGTGTAATCAGTGCTGACTCACAGTCCCCTGTGGGCCAGAGCTATGGGGGAAGGTCAACTGGTGGGCCCAGGGATGTGGGCCCGGGGGACCCCCACCTTCTCCTTGGCCTGTGGGGGTCCCTCCGCTGCTGGGTCTCTCCTCATCCTGCAGGATCCAGCTGCCCTAGTCCTGACGTCCCAGTGCTGCAGGGGAGCCTTGGGCCGTGGCTTCCCTGCCGCAGCCTCAGTCCACCCGACACCTCTAAATTCCCTCCTTGTTCCGGCCCAGCTCCTAGTCGGGCTGAACTCCAGCTCCCCACACTGGGCTGGGAGGTGACTGTGGCGTCTGGTCTGGAGCCTGCCCTTGTGCTGCTTGGGGAAGACAGGAGACGGCCCCCTGCTGGGGCAGCTCCAGTACTGCTCTCCCCTGGGCCCCCACCGCTGTGGGCCGTGCCCACCTCACCCCTGCATGCTCCCTTGGGGTCCCGCATGGGGGGAGCACTGTGCATGTGGGCCCCCAGGACCTGGAGGGAACACAGAGCTCTTCGTCTCTGGCCTGATGTCTCTCCTCCCCCACCCTGTGGAGTTGCCCACTCGCCAAGTACAGGAGGCCTGGGGGGTGGGTACCAGGGCTGGTGGGCAGTGCTGTGCCCTGTGGGAAATGAGCTTTGCCCTCTGTCAGCACAGCCTTGTGCCCAGCCCAGGGGGCCCTGGTGGGGAGGTCAGCAGCCTGCGCTCCTCTCTGGGCTCCCAACCTGCTCCTCCCCAGCTCTTTCCTCAAAGTGCCCAAGCACTGCCCAGACAGACGTGAGTGCCAGGTCTCTGGAGGCCTCCTCTAACTCCCTGACCACAGACGGACCCTCCCCACTTCTTTGGTTTCTGTGGGAACCCTGCCCAGGGAGCACTACAGGGGAGATCAGTGTGAGCTTGGTCCCTCCCTTTTGGTCAGGCAGGGCCCCTGAGTCCCAGCCACCCCTTCTCCCACACCCAGCCACAGGGCTGGTGCTCAGTGGCCCTGAGGCCCACAATGCAGAAAGGCTGAGGTGGAGGTGGCATCAGCCTTTATTGTGGGGTCTGCACAGTAGGTGCCGGGCCCCTCCTGCTGAGGGAAGGCTGAGACTCCAGCCTGGACCGACCATCCACTCTCCAATGAGCCCATCCTCCTCTGTGCACTGGATCCAGGTCCTGTGGGGTAACTCCGCCTCCATCACCCCCTCCCACGTGCTCGGGTGCATTGCCAGTCAGGAAGCAGGAGCCAGGGTGGGTGGTGGGTCACCTGGTGCAGCAGGCCTGGGGCTCGGGCCCTGGCCCAGCAGCTGCAGAGCCCCAGGTGGAGGCAAGGGCCGTGGCCCCGGCCACGCCACCCTCAGGCTCTGGGTCCAGGCTCTCGTAGATGGTGGGCAGCGAGGTGCGCTGGCTTAGCCGCCGGCGCAGGCCAACCAGCAGGGGCTGGGGCAGGGAGGCCACATCCACGTTGTTGCCCAGGTCCACCCAGGCCAGCACCGGGAACTTGGTGGTGTCCTTGATGGCCTCAGTGAGCTCACGGGCGGCAGCCCGCGTCAGCCGGTTGCCGTTGAGCAGAAGCTGGGTGAGGCGGGGCAGCGTCCAGAGGCTGGGCAGCAGCCGGTGCAGCAGCTCGTCACTCAGCCCCGTGAAGCTCAGGTCCAGCACTGCCAGCCTGGCACCCTGGCTGCCCAGGTAGCGCATGATATGCTGCACGTCCCGCACCGACAGTGGTATCCCCGATAGGTTCACGGTCTCCCCCGCCGGCAGAGTCTTCTGGAGGTTGCTCTTGAGGCTGCGGGAGGGTCGAGGGTGGGGAGGGACTGAGCAAGGGCCCCACCTGCCTCCGACAGTGACCCCTCCGTCAGGGCAGTGCAGGGCAGCAAGGCCCAGGCCCTGCAGATGGCCACTTCCTAGATGAGTGGCCACGGGCAATGCTCTGAATCGCTCTGAGCCTTAGTCCCCTTTGGTTAAGAGGCGACCTGGCTGTGAGGATTAGATGCACTTGCGTTAAGGCTCCATGGGCTGTTATAAAAACCCTCTGTGTACTTGCATCACCACACCTGTTACATCTGTTGTCTCTTATTTTTATGCCAACTCAGTGGGGGGGGAATGATTATCCTATTCTGCAGAGGAGCAAACGGGTGCTTGGAGGGGTGACATGACCCTTCCACGGTCACACACCACTAAGGGGGAGCCAGGTCTCCAAATCGGGGTGTTCTGACCCCTGAGCCCATGCTTTTTTTTCACGTGTCTCCTCTAAGGTTGACCCTTTTGGAATAAGGATAGATGTGGGAACAGGCCCAGGGTAAGCAAGAGGGCCTTGTTGGGGGATGTGGGTGGGATCTGCCCTAGGGGAGGGGTCCCTGTGTCCTAAGCTAGAAGGGAGGTTTAGAGACTGAGGAGGGTCCCCCACTGCCCCCAGAACCCCCTCTAGTTCTCTCCTGTCATTTGAACATGGGCCTGCCTGGGGGCTGACAGCTGTGGGAACACCTCCAGGGCCCTCACCTGCCAAGGCAGGGAACAACCCCATGGGCTCCAGGCTCAGCATGGGCCACCAGGCCTGAGGGAGGGGGCAGGAGGCTGGGGGGCAAGCAGGGGAGAGCACCAGGGCCCAGGTGCCAGTGGCCTGTTCCCAGGCTGAGTCTGTGGCCACGAGGTTGTGATGGAGTGACTAAGCGGGACCCCGTTGCAGAGTGAGCTGCTGGGCTGGCCTTGGAGGCCTCAGCTTCAGGCAGCCTGGCAAAGAGTCCCCAAAGGGCTTCAGGAAGCAGGGCAGTGTGGCCTTGGGCAAGACACTCTGCTTCCCCTGGCCTCAGTTTCCTTCCCTGGAAAATGGGAATCATGACCCAGACTCCACCTCCCTCCCAGCCTGTCCTGGGAACTCTGCTGACTCCAGCTGAGGCCCCCAGGGGGGCCAGGCCCTGTGATAGGCAGGGCGTTGAGGGACAGGCAGATGGCAGGAGGCAGTCACACAGAAAGGAGCTGGCCTTGGGGAGTATCCGCCTGCATTGCCACCGGCCAGTGACGGGCTGTGATGCAGCCAAGGGTGAGGGCCTGCAGGGTGGGATTTCAGGCCCCAGCTCTTGTTGACAGAGGCCTGGGAAGGGACCCCCAGAGGCCAGGCAGCTGGGCTGTGTCTGGGCTCCCTTACCAGCTCTGGGTCTTCCTTCGGGGCAGGCTGGACCCCTGTTGCCGCTTGGAGTGAGGGGTGAGGTGGTAGATGAGCTGCCGGCAGGTCTTGTCCGAGGACTTCCAGAGCTCATAGTCCTGCGGGGGCAGCGCTGTCAGGGGAGGCGGAGCCCTGTGCGCCCCCAGGCCTTGGGGACCCAAGTGTGTGCATGCGCACAGCCATTCATCACGGATCACTGAGCCGCCCACTGGCTTTCCCCTCCACCCCCGCCCCCCTGCCCCGTGGCCTGGCACAGAGCCAGGGGAGGCTGCCCACTGGGAGCTGGACAGGCTGGTCTGAGGCCCGTGGTGCCCGGCGGGAGGAAGCCCAGACAATGGGCCCTTGTTCCCTGTCCTCAGGCCCTGGGCCAGAGTCTCGGGCTATCAGCCGCTGGCTCCCTGTCTACCCTCGGTGCCCCCCTGGGACTCACCACAGGGTGAGGCAGGACCAGGCCTCTCCAGGGAGCCCTGCTCCACTGACGCCACCCCCAGGGAATAGGAACAAGCCAGGTCAGCACGCTTTTCTTCCTCTCACTCTCCAAGCGAGACCGCACCCGTGGGGCCTGGGTCTGGGCTGCCAGCAGGGAGGGTTACCATTTTCCAGCACCACCACCTGGCTCTCTCTGGCTCCCAAGTGGGCCCTTGCAGAGGCCCAGCTCGGGCAGGATGCGGGGTGGACTGCTTTCCACAAGCTGGCACCAAGCACGCTCCACCACCCAGCACATTCTTTTATCCAGTCCCTCTGTTAACAGCGGGCACACACAGTGGCAGCAAGCCCCAGGGGTCACCGCGATGGCTCTAGGCTAGCCTCAGAGACCCCTCGGTGACAAGTGCACCTGGACGTGGCAGTTCAGAGCTGGCAGGGCCCAGAGTGGGCATTCCTGTTTCACATGGGGGCTCACTGTGACAAAGGGCCAGGGGCTGGGGGCCGGCCACAGGCTGTGTCGGGAGTGCGGCACCTTCCATGCTTATGGCAGGACGTCCGCAGGTGCCGACATAGCAGGTGGGGACAGGTGTTCTGGGCAGACGCGGTGGCAGGAGGGGAGTCGAGGCTGCAGGTGGCAGGTGCCAGCTCAACACGAGGAGGGATGTGCTTGTGGCTTGAGTTGCTGTGGGACGCAGTGGGAACATGTGGACAGGGTTTCCAGCCAAGGGAGCTCTCTTCTGGCTCTGGGACTCGGGCTGGGAGCCTGGTTCCATCAATGGATTTGTCAGAATGTCCTGTATCCCGAAGGGTCCCCATAGGACTACCTGCCTGGGTCCCAGGGCCTGGTGCACAGTGCTGAAATTCAGGAAACGGGTCTAGGGAACTCCCTGGCGATCCAGTGGTTAGGGCTCCGTGCTTCCACTGCAGGGGGCACAGGTTTAATCCCTGGTCAGGGAACTAAAATACTGGATGCCGTGCTGCAGGGCCAAAAAAAAAAAGAGGAAACGGGTCTACCCAACAGATGACTTTCCAGGGCTGGGAAAGCAGAGTTCCCATGTGCTCCAGCTGCTGGCCAGCCTCATACACTGAAACTGGCATCAGGTCCCAGAGAGGGACAGTGATCCGCCTAAGGCCACGCAGCAGACCAGGTGAGGGCCCAGATCCTAGCTCCCAGCTCTAGGCTCTTCTGGCCTGTCAACCACACTACCCAGCCTGGGGCCCGTGCCTCACCGACTTGGGGCACTGCAGGTCCCGGGCCAGGTTCACAAGCAGGTCGTGGGAGATGGGGTCCACCAGATTGAGGAAGGCCACGTTCCTGTAGAGGATGTCTGTGAGGAGGGTCCCCTCGAGGCCCAGGTCCTGCAGGTAGTGAGAGTGGAGTGAGCCAGGGGTCGAGGCCTCCCTCCCCTAGCCCCCATCCCAGCCAGCCAGAGGCTCTCACATCCATTCCCCTCTCTCCATTTCCCCTCTGAGGCTTGCTGGAGCCCTCCCCACAGTGGCGAAGAGCAAACTGTCCGGGGAAGGTGGACCCTTTGGATGAGCAGAGGGTCGGTGCATCGGGGGCCTCAGGGAGGCGGTAAGTGTGTCCGGGAACCCTTAGACTGGTTCCCTGGAGGTGAAACGTTCTGCTGAGACCCCCTGGCTCCTCTGGGATTGGGTTTGTCTGGGGGATTCTCTGGGGGCTCCTTGATGATCCCCAAATGCCCCTGCCCTCCTCATTCCCTTTGGGCCCCCTGCCTCTATCCACCTGTCCCCGAGCTCTCCTGAGCTATGGCTGCCACCTCTTTGCTGAGGGTCCAGACCCTTCCTGTCAGGGTGGAACTCTCTCTCAGCTCATACGACCCAAAGGCAACTCAGACCGGGTGTGTCTCGCCTCCTGTGCCCCAGCTCAGTAAAGGGTGCCACCATCCCATCTTCCCAGGCACTTGGGCCAGAGCCCAGGTATCACCCCGCACTATTCCCTCATCCCTCCTCTGCCCAGCTCCCCCTACCCCAACCCACTGCTCAAGGAGCTTCAGGCCTCATCCCCTCACAGCCTCCTCCCGGGGCTCCCGGCCTCCTGATACCCTTCCAGTCCACCCTAATGCTGCCAGAGCCAGCTCTATGAAACACACACTTGACCCCTTAACCCCTTCAGTGGAAACCAAATGCTTTCAAGGTTGTGTGATGGCAGAGACTCGCACACAGCCTGCAGTCTCAGAACTCTCCGTGGCCTGGCCTTCACACCCTCTCTCGCCCACCAGCCTTCCTGTCCAGCCTCCAAGCACCCACCCCTCACACAGATCCCACCATCAGGTCCCTGGCCTGCCCTGGCCTTCCTGCCTTCACCCCTTGGCCTCTTCCTCCTGTTATTCCCGTAGGCCTGGTGTGGTGCCTTTTAGGGGGTCCGTTTAGAGGATATGCCGACAAGCTGATGGGACAGGCATAGCCAGGAGGGGCCTCGAGACCCCATGTGGGCCCTCCCCAAGCCAGAGAGTAACATGTTCTGTGTATGAGCCCAGGGCACAGGAGGCCAGGCCAGGCCAGAATGACCAAGGTCCATAACTGCAGAGTCCCTGAAGGTTATGGGGCAGGACAGGTGGGCCTCAAATTCCAACCTTTGGGACACCAGTGGGCAACCTAGCTCATTCCCCAGCTAAAATTTCCAGCTGGTGCCTTGGGCTGCAGACGCCATGCTGGACAGAGATCGTGCCTCTGAATAGTCTCTGGCTGATTTGTGCTGCTCTGTTGTTTGCATTTTAAACACAGCTCAAGTTGGAGATGACAGCTAGGGAGGATCCAGTAGAAGGGAAGGATGGCTGGTGAGCCTGGGCTGACCCAGTCAGGGTCCCAGACCGCAGCCTGCCTTCTGCTGATGTGGACAGCTCCTCTTAAAGGGCCAGCCCCACCTTTCCAGCCTGAGAGAAAGGAAACCCAGTGCAGCAGGAGGAGCAGAGCTGGGAGACTGGAGGGTGAGCTCTGGCCTTGGCTGGCCCCCAATTTGCTCTGTGGCCCTAGGCTCACTGCTTTTCTCCAAGCCTCAGTCTCCCAATCATCCACCTGCAGGTCAAAGATCACCAGCACAGCTGATTTCGGCTTACAGGATGGGGCAGATTGTGGTGGCAGCTGCTGCAGGGTATAGGGATGTGGGCAGAGAGGAGTGGCTTGCTCAGTGGTGATGCTGGGATCAGAACCCATGTCTCTTAAGGCAACCCAGGGCTAGGGATATGGGACTCAGGTACCTGGTGTATGTGGAACCAGAGCCCCCGCCCGTCGTGATGTGATGTTGTGATGTACAGATGCCAGGTGTGTGTACTCAATGGGCGAGAGCTGCCTGTTAGGAGGATGGGCATTGTGTGCTGTGGCTTTGTCTGAGCTGACGTGGAGAGGTTGCACCCACTGACCAGCTGGGCTGTCGCTTCCCCAGGTCCTTGCTCCGGGGTCCAGTGCAGCTCCTCCCTTCACCCTGGAGGGGGGAACCATCCTCTTCCCATTGCCCCTCAATACAAGATGATTCACCCCCACCTGCCCTCTTCTCAGCCGCCCTCCTTTCTTGGCAGGGCCTGAATGTGGACTCTTAGCTCCAGACTTGGGAGCACCCTAAACACCCACAACTGACCTCAAACCCCAGAGACGCGTACAGTCATGGGACCCCTCCACACTCACAGTCCCCCTGACCCCACAACTCTAGCTGACTGCCTTCCCTCCCTCGCCCTCCGGCCCAGACAAGACCCCCACCCCCTGAAGCCAGTCGTCCCCTCCCCTCGGAACCCTCCCGGCCCGCGCGCCCGAGGCCAGCTCCGCATCTCCTCCCAGCCCCTCCTCGGCCTCCAGCCCCGGTCGGCCGGCCGGCTGCTTGGCTGCTTCTCACCTGGCGCAGGAGGCGCAGCAGCTGCCGGGCGCGCTCTGGCCGCCGCTCGCGGAGCGTCGACTGGATCTCGCGGAGCCAGCGCACCCGGCGCTCATAGGGCGCCGGCCCGCACCCCGCCGCCGCCCCAGCCTCCGAGCCCGCTTCGGGCCCGGCCCTCCGGCCCAGCCGCGCCCCCATGGCCGCCGCGCGGTGGGCGCCGAGCCGGCGGGAGGCAGGGCCGCTTGCGCCCCGCCCCTGGCCCCGCCCGGGATGCTCCGGGTGGGGAGCGCGGGATCCAAGGCTGCGCGCCCCGGCCGGGCCGAAGCGGAGGAAGGGAGGAGGGTTCCTGCTGGGGGCCCCGGAGCTCCCAACTCGGTTTGGGGTGTCGCTAGAGGAGGCCCTCGACCGCGCTAGACCTGGCTCGAGCCCTGTCGCCAGGAACTGGAGCCGCCGGGACGAGGTGGCGCTCGGCGCCTTTAAAGGCTCGGAGCCCCCGTGCTGATTGTGGAACAGTCGCTTTGGCGTGGCAAAGTGCACTGGACTTGGAGTCAGGGCGGGGTGGGTGGGGGTTCCGCTGCCGTTTGCCAGCTTTAGACAGTGCCAGCGCCTGCTTTCAGAATCTCCCCCGCCCCAACCGCAGCGAGCAGTTGTAGCATCTGACCTGTCCACCCTGCGTGGACACTTCTGAGTTGACAAATGTTTATCACCCCTCCCTGCTTGGCTGGGGGCAGACTTGGGCAGGCCGGCCTCCTCTGCCAGCCACCTGGGAGATAAATGGGATGGGGGATGCTGGTTAACCATCTCAGCCTGGCTCTGGGCAGGCTGGCAGCAGGCCAACCGCACCTGCCTCTGCTTCAGTCTTCCCCGTGACAGAAGTGGGGAAAGTGTGTGGGGTGGGGACTGGCTACTCCAGGGACCAGGTTTGAGCCAGGAACCCACTAGCTGGAGGGGTCTTTGTTGGAGGCTTGCTGCCCCTTATAGCACCCCCCACTCAGCTCTGGGCCCCTCACATTCCCAGGGTAGGGGGCATTTGGGGCACTAGGCTCCAGACCCTGACCTCCACAGCAAGGAGTGTGTGTCCAGCCTGGGAGGACAGTGTAGCTGGGCACGGGTGCAGGGGGTTGAGCATGGACAGCGATAGGGGGAGGGGAGGCTGTCCGAGGGCCTGTGGTAAGTGAGGGCAGAGTTAGGCTCCTTCTTCTGAGTTAAGAATTGTCCCCCCCAAGACTGTGTCCAAGACAGAGTGCTGGGCTCTGTGGTGCCCTGGGGCTGAGCCCCTGAGACAAGGCAGAGGGCCTGACCACCCACTGAACCCCAGCCCTTGTCGTTGCCTGCTTGGGCGCCCCCACTGGGCCTGTTCCTGGGGCCTTCCTATCCTGGACCCCCTTCTTTCCTGCCATCTGCGACTGGACCCAGACACCTCCCTTCACTGCTATGTAGCCAACTTTGTCCTGGGGCCACCTTGGCACCACAGGTTTCCTCCCTGGCAAACCTGTACGACTGCCTGGCCTGCCTTCCTCCGGGGCCAAGGTGCTGCTGTCACTAAACTGCGCCAGAGACTTCAGCAGCCCCATTGCCCCAGGGGCCTCGCAGGCCCCTACCCAGAGCTGGCAGGCTGGTAAGACCTCCCCCACCCCAATCTCAGGGCTCGAGCCAGAGCTGGGATGATTCCCAGATTGTGACCATATCCTTCCAGAGGCTGAGCCAGGTCTGGACATTGTCCCCTCAAAAGCGAGAAGGCCGAGGTTGGCGGGGTGGGGGGTGGGCGGGGGGAAGGCAAGGGAGGGCTGAGCCTGGATGTCCTGAAGGGGGACCATCAGGCAGCGGCAGAGGGGGTATGCCCAGAGCTTGGAGTCCCATGGAAAGTGGAGAACTGCTCCCCAGCCCCACCCTCTGTGTCCTTGGCTGAGAGATTCCTGGAGAACATTTTCCAGGAAAGGAGGGAGGGGTGGCATCTGGGCCCAAATCCCTGCATGGGCCTCCCTCAGCCTCCTGTGGGGGGTGGCGAGGTTGACTCTTTCTGGCCTAACCTGATTGGGACAGGGGACCCCAGAGAAAGAGCTGTGCCCTCGGGAATGGGAGCATTGTCCCCCCCACTGGCCGGCCTCCATGTATGCTTAACTAAAGCCTGCTGGCCCCTCTGCCTGGAGTTGCCCTGGGCCGCTGAGCTGTGTTTGGGGACACCCCGTGGGTGGGGGGCTGTGGTGTTGCCCTCTCAGCCCCCAGGGCTGATGTGGAGGTTCAGGGGTTCTCGGGGCAGCCTTACCACCCCTGAGAGCCAGTGAGGTGGAAGGCTGGGGAGCCAGAGAGTCAGGTGGACGGACCCCAGGCCCTGCTGGGGGCATCTTGGGCCCCAAATGGGAACTTCCAGGAGACAAGTAGCACCGACAGCTGGTGGCCCAGGTGGAATGACAGGGAAGCAGGGTCCTGATGACCCAGCAGGTGGAGTGGAGGGCTGTGGCTGGCGCTGCAGCTGGACCTGTCCCACCTTCGGGCGTCTTCTCTACCCACCCAGTGGGATATTTCAAGCTCAGGAGGAAGAAGGGCAGCCCAGGGCTGATGGTACCTCAGCAAGGAGCCAGGTGCCACTGAGCCTCCTGGCAGCCACTGCAAAGAAGGATGCAGGATGGATTCGGAACTCACTAGGAGGAAGGAAGCAGACAGACAGTCTATGGAAACAGTTTCCCCTGGATCTGGCTCTAAGGAATAGGTTGTGAGCTTCCTGCAGGGCTAGGAGTCATCACGGGGGTCACAGGTGTAGGCTTAGGCCCCAGCTCCTAATCCCCTGGACCTGCCCCCTTTTGGGGTATATAAACATGGGCAAGGTAGTTAGTGGTATTAGTTTTCTGTGGCTGTCATAACAAATTACCACAAACTTGGTAATGGCTTAAAACGACAGAAATGTATTCTCTCCCAGTTCTGGAGGCCAGGAGTCTGAAATCAAGGTGTTGGCAGGGCTGTGCTCTCTGAAGGTGCTAGGGAATCATCTTTCTTTGCCCGTTGCCAGCTTCTGGCGATGGCCAGCAGTTCTCGGCCTTCCTTGGCTTGTAGCTGCTTCACTGCAATCTCTGCCTCCGTGGCCACAAGGCCTTCACTGTGTCTGTGTGCCTCCCTTCTTACAGGGAGCCTACCTTATTGAATTTAGAGCCTACCTTAACCCAGGATGATCTCATCTTAACTAATGACTTCTACAAAGACTCTATTTCCAAATAGGGTCCCATTCAGAGCTCCCAGATGGATGTGGATTTGGGGGGAAACTATTCAGCCCACTACAGTAGCTTCTGCAAAACTGTTTCCTCCTCTGTAAAATGGGGAAAATAGAATGCCCATCTGGCAAAGGTGTAGGATTAGACGCAGCAAGGAAAGCATCCAGCACACATGCATGTGGCATGTGTAGGCTCTAATCAATCTTCCATGCCGAATCCACCCAGCCACCTGACAGCCATTATACTTACACTTAATGATGATCACTGGGCCCTGTGGATACTTAAGAGACAAAGACGCAGGAGGTTAAAGGAACAGCAGAGGTGGGGAGCTGTGATGGGGGTCCCAGACACTGCGGGAGCCGAGGAAGACATCAGACCAGGAGACAGAGGAGGGCTTCAATGAGGAGGCGGTGGCGTTGAGGTTGGGGCCTGATGGAAGAGCCCCAGCAGTAGGGCAGTGGGTGAATCACACAGAGGAAGGGGCGGGCCCCAGCTGACAGGAATTTATCTGGAGGGCCACGTGAACATTTGGAGGGTTTTTCAGTGGGGGAGGGATGTGCTCAGAGCACTGGGGATGCAGTAGTAGAGCGGCTGGGGACCCTGCGAAGTTGCCAGGTGAGAGGGGGCGGTGCGGGGGGGCTGGGGGTCAGCTTTGGCGAGCGGGAGGCGGGTGTAGAGGTAGGGGCTGCTGGACAGGGCCGGTGAGGATGCGTGGGCTGCTGTCCAGGGCTAGGCCCTGGCTAACGTGGCTGGTGGAGGTCTGGGAGGGTAGCTGCCTAGCTCAGGTTCCGGCTTGTTGGTTAACCCAAGGCGTCTGAAACATTAGCCAACAGGATGTTTCAGTGAAGGGGGCCAAAGAGATGCTGAAAAAGGGGGTGGGGCAGGGCTTCTACAAGCCCAGGCAGGCTGAGCAGGGTGTGCATGGAGAGTGTGGGGCAGTTTTGGCATTAGCGGAAATGCGCATCCACTTAGCCCTGTGCAGGGTCGTGGGGTGGGGGATGGCAGCGTGGAGAGGTGGGCTTGGGCGTTGCACCCACCCCCCCACATGGAGATAGGAGTATGTCGGCTCTCCGGGAGACCAAGCCATGTGCTGGGCTGGGGGCTGGGGTATGGACCAGACGCAGCCTTCCTCCTCCACCCCCTGGAGCTACCAGACACCGCAGATAATTGTGAGGTGATGTGATAAATGCTACCTATGCAGGGAGCCATAGACAGGGAGGATGGGGTGGCCAGGAGGGGGGCACTTATGACCTCTGAGCTCTGGGCTGCTCATCCAGGAGGGAGAGGCAGCTGCAGGCCCAGGTGCTGGACCACGGAGGTCATGGTGCTCACAGCAGCCTGTACATGGCCGTCTCAGTGCATCTGCCCAACCACTATTTTAATGATCCCTGCTCTCCAGATAGAAAACTGAAGGCAGGAAGAGGAGACCCTGGGCCATCAGGGCTGGGACTGAACTTGAACCTAGGGACTGTAGAGCCCATGCCCTTGGTTGTGCAGCCTCTGAGTTTGGGAATTAGACTTGGTCCACTGGGTGCCAGACTGGCTCTGCTGCCGGAAGTTCCCAGGTGTTAACAAGCTGCTAGCCCTGGAGGCCCATGTACTTGCCCGAGCTCCAGCCTCTGTCCTCACATCAAAGGTGGGTGCTGAGATGGTGAACCGCTACAAGGGCGCCAGGGAGTGTCTGGGGCACAGGGGGCTCTCTGCCTATGCCTGCAATTGGCCAGAGCTCACTTCCCACTACCACTGGGCCTCGCCAGCCCCTTCACCAAGCCTGAGTTCTCCTTCCATCCCTTCAGTGTGGTCTGTGTGGCTCTGAGAGGTGGTGAACAAATAGCCATAGGGTGTGGGGAGCCCTGCTCTGTGGCCTGTGACAGTGGGCAGGGTGTTAGGCCAGGTCCCCCTGAAGCAGGTGCAGAAGGCATTCCAAGAAGGGAAATTGGGGCTTGACATTGGGAAGAACCTGCCAACCAACCAGTCTCACTGTCCTTAGAGGTAGTGAGTTCCCTGTCAGGGCAGGTGTGCAAGCTGACCTTTCTGGGGTGACGGAGATGGGAGCTCAGAGGCCAAACATTTGAGATTCTGTGGCCCTCAAATTGATGAAGATGAACTTTTGTTCAGCCAACTGACCAGATGTCTCCTCAGTGCAGATACCAGGGGACACAAAATGTCTTGGATGATATTAGGTTTCCTGACTCCCGGTGGGCCCTGAGATCCTGGCCCAGCAGTTCTGGAGGACGGGTTAGGTGCTGCTTACGTCTGGACCTGCCTGCCTGGCTCACTCACTGTGAGGCTCCCAACTGCATTTTGGGATGTTGTGTCTTTTTTTCTGGCCGAGTCATGTGGCTTGTGGGATCCCAGTTCCCCACCATGTATTGAACCCAGGCCCCAGCAGTGAAAGCCCAGAATCCTAACCACTAGGCCACCAGGGAGCGCCCAGGATGTTGTGTCTCTACCAGCCAGATGTGGCCCACCTGGGGCACAGGCTCACCTGGCACTTCCGGGGGCTCAGACACAGCCACTCCCGGGACCTGACAGCAGGGTGGGGCACCACTAGCAGGAAGTGGTCTGCAGGTCCTTCCCCACTTCCTGGGTTGCTGTCCTGCCGAGTAGCTTTGGGTAAGTCCTTTTTCCACTTAGGCTGGGGTTTCCTGTGCCAGGAGCACCCTGCTTGCCCCACCAGTGCTTTGTTTTTCCAGGCATAGAAATGGGGCAGACCTGAGCCTGTTAGAGCAGGAAAGTGGCCTCCAAGGCCTCTGTGGGCCCATTTCTCAGAGGGGCCAGGATGGGCCAGGTGCCTGCCTCCCTGCCCACTTGTCCAGGGCCTGAGCCTCCTGTCTGGCCAAGGCCCCCAAACTCTCTAGGTTGCTGGTGCCAGCACCGCAGGGGTGATTAGCAGATGAAAGGCTTTGGGATGGTGGGGTGGAGGCCAGCCCGACCCAGGGGAGCTCCTCCAGGAGCAGGGACACAGAGACCCAAGCTCAGCCAGCCCCCAGCCAGCGCCCCATCAACACTCCCTTCTTCCCATGGCCCCTGCCCTCTGCCTGACTCCCGGAATGGCTGAGGAGCTAATGGTCACCCACCAGGGTCTTAATGAGTGAGCTGGTGTTAATGGGTTACCCAGCCCGGTGGCACATTCACCAGCCTCCCCAGGCTCTCAAAGTCCAGATGCACTGGCCTGACCTTCAGGGTCTGAGCTCAGCCACTTCCTTTTCCAGCTTTGATGCCTCAGGGCTCGGGAAGGGTCAGGGCGTCAAGAATCTCCCTTGTACCCTCACTGCTGCGGAGATGCCCCAGGCTCAAATTGTTCCCTCTGCCTGGGTGGCCTCCACAGTCCAATCCCAGTGCTATCTGGATCCCCCCCATAGTTTCTGCCCCTCCCTGGGGGTCCTGGGTCTTCCTCCTTGGTTGACTATACTATCCCATCTTCAGTCTGGCTGGGGGCTCCTTGAGAGAAGAATCTGAATGGGCCAGGATCAGATGGGAGAGTGAGTGAGTGAATGAATGATGGATGAATACATGTAAGCAGCAGGCTGTGTGTGGACCTCAGAAGAATGGGCAGGCTTGGGCCTGCCAGCCCTGTGGGGGCACCCACCCCATCCTGTTGGGCTGGAGCAGGTGGTGGGTGTGTGAGCAAATGGCCCCATCCTCCATCAGCCTGCCTCCTCAACCCCAGAAAGTTGAGGGATGAGGAAAGGCTCCCCGGGTCATGTGACTCCTTTCTGTCCTGGTGACGGTGACCAGGGTCCTTGGAGTGACAGCCTGTGGACATCTGCAGCCCTGGGGGTTGGGGAGAGGGCATCCCCTGACCAGGAACTCTAGAGAAAACGTCAGGCCTGACGGGGCCTCTGATGCTCACACACCCACCCCTGTTGGTGGAGGCATCTGGCTGTGCCCAGCACTGTGGGAGCCCTCTTTGGATATTGAACGTGGCCAAGAGTTCTCCTCCTCCCAGAGGACCCTTGGCCTAACTGGCCTCTACCTGAAACCCAGCCTCATGTAGCCCTACCCAGGCCCTCAAAGCTCAGGTCTCTTATGCAGGGTTTGGGACCCCACTGGGCTTGAAGAGGCTACCTGCTGTCCCAGGTCACACAGCCCCAGGGACAGGACCAGGAACCAGTCCTCTTCCCACCTGGAAAGGTTCCTGTGCCTTTAAAGCCTCCCCCCACTCAGGCCAGCAGGGGGAGGGAGGGGAGGAGCTGGGCACTGGGGACTCTGCTCTGTGCTGGAGTACAGAGGGAGGACCAGCCTCGCAGCCAGGTGAGCTGGGGCAGGATGGGCGTCTGGCTGTACCCCAGTGCTATGTGACCCTGAAGCTCAGCTCACCATCTCTGAGCTGCTGGACATCGTAGGAGTGGGGAGCTCAGGCTTGGGGCCTCTCGGGGGCATCTGGAGGACTGGGTTCCAGCCCCAGCTCTGTTATGTCCTGGCTGTTCTCTGGAGGAGTCCCCTGTCCTCTCTGAGCCTCAGTTTATACACCTGCGTCATGGGAGTGAGCTGCCCTTCAGGGTGATGGGGGTGGGGATTGTGTGGACGGATGCTGCAGAGGGGTCGCATGGATGGGCAGAGCCTTAGGCCCTTGGTCTGACTGGGTCTGGGCTGGGAGCCTCTGTTTCTTTTCCAGTAAGTGGGTTTGAGGCTGCCTGACAAGGCTTTCCGGCTGACTGCTACAGTTGTGGGGTGGGTGGAGGAGGGCGGGGAAGTGGGCTTCTTGGATTGAGAGGGAGGAGGGCAGTGTGGAGAAACTGAGGCCCAAAGGATGGGGCAGCCTGGGGTGGTGGTGGGGTAACTGGGGTGGCGGGTCTGGAGTGGAGGCGAGTGGTGATGGGGGCTGAGGCGCTGTGTCCTCGGGCCACATCTCTCGGGCTCTGGTTTGCTCTCAGGGTGGGGGTGGGGCATGGCCGGTACAAGTACAAGGAAGGGGTGATTTCACAAGTCCGGGGACGCCCGCCCCCTTGCGGTCATTGCAGGCATGTATAGCTATTTCGACAGGTTTCCGGCAGGTAGTGGTTATCAGGTCTTGGGGAAGGAGCCTTTTTCTAATTCTCAACCCTATTCCACCAGGGTGGGCAGCAAGGGAGACAGATCCCAAATCCGGCCTGGGTCATGGTAAGCTTCCTGCCCAGAGCTGTGTTCTCATACCTAGGAGACATCACTCCTCACTGTGGGCACTGGTGGTAAGGAAGGTGAAGGGGTGCCTACCTGTCCATCCATGTGCCTCCAGGGCCAAGTCGCTTCTACCTAAGCCTCGGCTTCCGGCCTGTGAATGGGTTTGGGGCTGTGCCCAGTTTCGCTCCTGTGACTCTGGGGTTGGAGGATTAACAGAGAAACCCCACGCTGTCTGCTCTGTCTCACTCTTCTTCATGCTCTCTTCTCTGCTGCGTCCTGGAACATGCTCGCTCAGCCTAGATTCAGCATGGGTGTGTGTGTGTATGGGTGTGTGTGTGTGTGTGTGTGTGTGTGTGTGTGTGTGTCCTGGGAGGGGGTGGTGCTGATGGCAGGGTCAGTATCTCTGGCTGGGTGAGGCTTGCATATTCCTGGGGGCAGAGAACTCAGCACCTTTTGTGCCTAGGACAGGAGCCGTGGGGTCTGGAGGAGACCTCCAGCCCAGACCCACTGCCCCCAGGTCCCCTCTCTGCATGTGGGTGTGGGGGGCTGACTGGGACAGAATGTGACATGCTTGATATGTGAGGAAGGGCTTTGTTCTCTACGTATGTATGCCTCAGTTGACATGGCCTTTGAGACACCTTCGCTCTTGTCTCCCCTCCGTAGAACCTGCAGCTGCTGCTGGGCTTCCTCCAACTTGCCTCAGCTCAGGGTTTTCCTGTTGAGGTCACCTGGGGGGTCTGGGTCATCCTCTGCCCACTCAGACCTTCTTCTTACCTTCCTGCCACTTCTGCCATGTCTCATGCCATCCCAGGCAGGGAGAAAACCATTGAGCAGCCTCAGGCATTGAGACAGCCCTGTGGCTCTCCACTGCAGACCCCTCCCAGCCGACTGAGCTGCAATGCAGCCATTCAGGCAGGACCAAATACCCTGATGTTCCTGGCTGATGTTCAGTCCTCGGGGACAGGTCTTGGGCCTTGGTCCCTGGATCTTGCATCTTCTTAGTTACCCTGGTCTGCAGGGGAGGGGATGGTGTCTAGGGAAAGAGCTGTCATGGCACCCCCATCCCAGGGTCATGCTGGTTGAGGATTTCATGGTAGTGCATTGGGTCGGTTCCATGCCAAGCCCACCCAAGGGCAGTTGAGTGATAGGACCAGGCCTGTTCTGGCTGTGTGACCCAGGGCAGGCAGCAATGTCTGGTCAGCCTCCACGTCTCCTTCTACCTATCAAATGGTGCAGCCTTGCGGGGTTATTGCGGATTAGATGTCACAGATGGGGGCTGTGGGGGCTCCTGGGCAGCTTCAGCACAGCGAGCTGGGGAGCGGGGGAGGGAAGCATGACTCAGGAAGTAGCTGATCCTTCCCCTTGGCTGACGAAAGCGAAAGGGGGATGGGGCAGTGTCCAAGTTCCCTGGGGCGGGTCTGCAGCTGCTCCTGACTCTGGACTCCTTGGTGGGCTGGTCAGGGACATGCAGCAGCTTGGGGCAGGTATGGGGTAGCCAGGTGTGCACTGGTGGGCTGTGTGACCTTGGACCCACTCTGGCCGTTTCTGGGCCCTGCCTTTCCAGGCTGTTTAGGTGGTTCCGTGGGCCTGGGGCACTAATGTTCCTGGATAGGTGGTGGAACCTTCCGGACTTGAAGCCCTGGGCCGTGCTCCAGGGAGGTACCCTTGCCGTCCAGCTGTGGGGTGTGGTGAGCCTCTCAGGTCTGGGTTCTGCTCTGGTGCTGGTGACACCCCTGCTCCACGGCCTCAGGAACCATCTCTGGGACACCATGTCTGGCCCTGGAGTTCAGATACCCTGAACAAAGACAGGGCAAGCCTGTGGGGGACACCCACCCTTCAGAGGGTCCTGAGTCCGGGAGGAGGGATGCCTTGTCTCTGTCGCCACACCTCGCCTTCCCCATTGGGGCCACACCCCTTGCCTGCTGCCACCATCCAGGGGACCCCAAGGGTCACTGCTGACAGCACCTCCCACCTTCAGGGCCCTCCCAGGGCTGCATGAACTCTAGTCACCTGGCAATAGGCCGAGTCCCTGTGCCTCCTTGTTGCCGTGACATGACAGCAGCCTCCGGCCACCCTCCGGCCATCCTCCCCGCCAGGCCAGACCTTTCTTTGAGGACCGCCCGCTCTCCACCTACTCTGACATACACAGGGATTCTAGGTGGCCCCCGGCAGGCCTCTCTCCATCTCCCCCCCGCACCCCTCCCACCCCCATCCCCCACCCCCTAGACTAGATGAGCACGTGAGTTCCTCCGGCCCCTCCTGCTCCTTTCCTGCCTCTGCTCCTCCTGGAAGGAGCCCACCCCCATCCCAGATCCCAGCCCAGCTCTGAGGCCCCCAGAGGAGCTATGACCCGGCAGGGCCGCAGGCGTGGCTCTGGGCGGCTCCTGGGAGTGGGGGTGCCTGGCCTACACTGTGGCCAAGGTTTTCCCAGGCAGACAAATCTGCCTCTTCCTCCCCAGCCAGTGTCCCAACCCAGAGCTGTCTTCTGAGGAACAGGGGCTGTCCTGGCCCCCGGCTGCCCCCAGGCCTCAGGTAAGCCCACCAGGGTGAGGAGGAGCAGGATCGCTACTGGAGGTCAAGTACCTGCTCTCTGGCCTCAGTTTCCCTTCCTGACACTGATTTGGGTGAGAGCCAGTCCTCTGGGCTTGGACGTTGTTTTAGTGAGGCTGAGAAAAACTTGTGTGGGGAATGGGAAACGGAAGCACAGTCACCCGGCAGGGTGTCTTCCGCAGGGCTGGGATGGCTGCCTATGGGGGGCTGAGTCAGGCCTCCCTACTGCCCTGCCCAGGGAGAAGGGGATGGGTCAGTGCGGCCCACCCCTCCACCCACTCCCTGGCAGACTGAGCCTCGCAGGGTACCCCCTGCCCTTTGGGGAGCCCACTTGGGCCCTTGGGTGAAAGGATGCACAGGCAGATGGTTGAGGGGGCTGGAGCGTGGACCTCAGGAGGTCTTGGCTGGCTCGTCTAGGGGCCTGAGGGTGGAGAGGAGGACCCAGAGTTGTGGGCATGGGGTCTCAGCTGATGGTCCCAAGCCCAGGAGAAATGAGGCCATGCCCCCAAGCTGCCCAGCGTGGCCTGACCCAGTGGACAGGACTGGGGGGCCTCCTTGACCGGTGGGGCTGTGCCTGTGCTGGGGAGGGGGACACCTTCTCCTGTCCTGCCCCGCCCACCCCGCCACATATGATGGGAAAGTTCTAGGTCTGGAACAGATGCCTCAGGTTGCCAGCCCAGCTCCCGAGGTCCCGCAGACCTCCCAGCATAGCTGCCTCCATCAGGAACCCTTAACCCTGACCTGGCCCCCTGCCAGGGCCCGGGGTACGCCCTGAGAGCTGTCAGGCCTGGCAGAGGGCATGGACTGTCCTCAGGGCAGCGGTGGCAGCAGGATCTGGCTGGCTCTTTGGAGAGAGCCTTGCCTTCTGACTGCTCTTCCAAGGGCTGAAGAGCAGGCAATGCTGGTGGGGGATGGGAGGGTGTCCAGCGAGAAACGGTGGTGCCTAGATTCGGTCAAGGTGGTCAAGACAGAGAGGAAGGCTGGCTTGGACCCTGCTGAGGGTGTGGGGTGGTAGTCTGCTGTGTGACCGCCCCCTGAGCCTGGGGAGGAGAAAGCCCTTCTGTGCTGGGGTCTGTATGCCCCCACATTGGGTAGGACTCCATTCCTAGACCAGCTCTAGGAGACCCTGTGAATAGGGACAGGGTAGCCAGAGGGGTCCCAGCCCTGGGCTCTCCAGCAGACATCGCCCTTTGGAGGGAACTGAGTCCGGGAGAGGAGGCACCCTGCCTCTGTCACCACACCTCTCCTCCCCCGTTGGGGTCACACCCCTCGCCTGCTGCCATTGCCACGGGGACCCCAAGGGTTACTTCCATCCCTCCCTCACAGCCTGGCAGGAGGTCAACAGGGAAATAAACGGTGAGTGGAGGCTGACCGGCTCCCCTCTGCCATACACACAGGTCTCCAGGCCCCCCCAACATAGCCAACACTTACCTAACACTTCACGCTTTCCAACCCACTTCATCTTCACAATACTCCCAGCAGGCCCTTCTGTCATTCCACTGGACAGATGGTCAGGTGGTCAGTGACTTGCCCAAGGTCCCACACAGGTGAGACGGGGCAGGCTGGCCCCAGAGCCCACACTCCATCCCCTCGGCTGGCACACTGGCCCTCACCCCCTGGTCACGTGACAGCTCCCTGCCCTGTGCAACACCCTTGCTGCGCAGGGGAGAAATGCACTGTGGGGACGGAATATTCACCAACATGGGAGTGGCTGACAGAGTTCATCAGGGGCAGAGACACCTCACATTGCTCCCTGGAGGGCCAGGCCCAGCCCACTTCAGAAACACCTGCTCCATTTTCAGGAGAAAGCAGACTGCGTGGTCCGGGAGTCTCCCTGGAGCAGATTCTGTGGCCACAGGCTCCTGCAGAGCGGGAAGGAGACCCCAGTTATTTCTCTGGCCTGTTCAGCCAAAACCATCTTTTTTTTTTTTTTTTTACCGGTACGCAGGCCTCTCACTGTTGTGGCCTCTTCCGTTGCGGAGCACAGGCTCCGGATGCACAGGCTCAGCGGCCATGGCTCACGGGCCCAGCCGCTCCGCAGCATGTGGGATCTTCCCAAACCGGGGCACGAATCCGTGTCCCCTGCATCGGCAGGTGGACTCTCAACCACTGCGCCACCAGGGAAGTCCCCAAAACCATCTTTTGTGGCCACCTCCCCGGGAGGCTCAGGGCTCCCACCCGCCGAGGAAGGTAGGCTCTGGTCCCACAGTGGCTAATCTGATGATTTCCGGAGACTGTGGGTGCCCCCTTTGAGGGCACAACAAAAGCTGAACCCCACGCTCTGTGGCAGGTCACTCTGGGGACCCAAGGACGGTGCCGGGAAGGAATCAGGCCAGGCCTGTGCCTCCCGGAGTGACCTGCTTGGTGGTGGAGGGCTCTGCCACTGTGAGGAGACAGACAAGGTCCTGCAGGATCAGGGGCTCCTCTCCGGAAGTGAAATCCGGGGGGCTCCCTGCTGGAGATGGGGTCCTTACTGGTAGGGGGCCCTGAGGATAAGCAGGAGGATTTGGGGGGGCAGAGGTAGGACCAGGAGCTTCTGGCAGAGGGAGTGGCCTGAGCAAAAATCTGGGGGCTGGGTGACCCATGCATTCTGGGGGCCGGAAGGAGACACGAGGACATGTGTCTGAGGCTCGACTTTGTGCTGTGCCCTGCGGGACGAGGATGTGCCCAAGGCCAGGTCAGCAGTGGTGCCCTGACCTTCTACCCTCCCATCCCCCATGCCCGCAGAGCCATGAAGAAGCGGTCCATGCTGCTGGCCCTGGTGGCCGTGGTCCTAATGCTCCTTATCATTGGCCTCTGTGTCTGGTTGTCTGAGACCTTCAAGCCCTACAGCCACGTGTACCCCAGAGCTGCCGTGGCCACGGATGCCAAGCGCTGTTCAGAGATCGGGAGGTGAGTGGGGCAGGGTGTGGGGACACAGGCCCTGGAAGACAGCCACCATAAGTGGACCTGGGCAAGACCCTCGCCTCTCTGGGACTCAGTTTCCCCACTGGTAAAGGGGCTGCCTGGTTGAGGGGTGTTCAGTGTGCGTGAAGCTGCCTATCCTGTCCTTGGACCTTCTCAGCAGCTTCTGGTCAGGGGAGAAGGGGACACTGGCCCCGAGAGCAGGGTATGGGCCTCCCAGAGTCCAGCTGAGCCCTTTTCTCAGTTCAAGGGTGTCTGTCTCTTCAGATAAACTCTGCTGTTTTATTTTTAGACCCCTAGCTCACATGTACAAAGATCAGTTCTCACTTAAACACTTAAACAGAAAAAAGATATTATTAATAAAAAGTAACAATTTCCCCTTTTTTTTTCAATTATAAGTCACGTACATCTGTTTGCTTGAAAAAGAGGAACATTTAAGCCCATTGGTTTTAGAATACAACAGTTTTTTACATTAAAAAATCAAAAACTATGGGCTCCTCTCCATCCTCCTTTGGGCAGGGTGGCCAGGCGGTGGGGAGGTGTGTGGAGGGGTGCGCATCTCGGAGGGTAGAGAGCCCGCCGGCTCTCACTCCCGGCACGTGCCACTGGCAGGGATGCGTTGCTGGACGGCGGCTCAGCGGTGGATGCTGCCATCGCGGCCCTGCTGTGCGTGGGGCTCATGAACGCACACAGCATGGGCATCGGGGGTGGCCTGTTTCTCACCATCTACAACAGCACCACACGTGAGTGGCTGGCAGGGTGGGAGGTGAATGGCGGGGCTGCCTGCCTCAGGCTGCACTTGGGCTGGGCAGGCAGAGCTGGGCAACTCCTAGGTTCACACAAGTGAGGGGCTGGTGTTGGTCCAGACTGCCCACATGCTTCTTCTTCCAGGAAAGGCTGAGGTCATCAACGCCCGAGAGGTGGCCCCTCAGCTGGCCTCTGCCGGCATGTTCAACAGCTCAGAGCAGTCAGAGGAAGGTGAGTGCAGGCTCGGTGTGGGTGCGGTGGCAGGACGAGCTGCTGGAAGGCATGAACACCCCCCCACCCTCCACATTCTCCCTACCCCATCTGGGGCTGGGAGTGGCTCTGGCAGTCCCCTCCCATCCCTTCCTGGCCCCACAAAACCCTCCATAATGATTGGTCAAGCCCATCATTACAGAGGGTAAAGAGAGCTTCTGTTATTTCTGCTCAGGCCCCTCCAGGGCCACCCGGAGCTAGAACACGGAGAGAGTGATTACTATTACAACAGCTTGCATGTGCCGGGGTCCTGGGGCCAGCACTCTGCTCAGCCCTTTTCACCGATGAGCCCTTTGAGTCCTCCCTGTATGCTTGGCAGGTAGAGCGTGGTGTTGATTCTCATTTTACAGGTGGGGATGCTGAGGCCCAGAGAGGTCATGTAAACTGATTAAGGTCACACAGCTGGATGGTGGTAAAGCTGGGATTGAACCCAGGCTATCTAAACCCTGGGTTTTTAAAGGGCCTCCAAGTCATTCATTCGTTGGTTCATTTGTTCATCTGTGGGGATAGCTCTCTAGAGTATGGGGAAGAGTCTCTTTTCTAACCTGTCCTTAAGCCAAGAAGGAAATCCCTGCAATTCCCCAGGCTGCCAAGGGAAATCAATGGCCACCAGGGGGCGCCCCTGCAAGGACCCCGGTGGATTGCAGGATGAGGTTGGAGGGAAGGAGGGGTGGGGATTAAAGGCCATAGTGGGTCTGAACCCCTCCTGCAGGCTCTGCAGGACCCCTCCTGCATGTGGAACCCTGGGTAGGGTGCTGAGAGCAGCCGTTTTGGAATCTCCTCCAACACAGTCTTTGAATTTTTACCCACTGGGAAACTCAGTGTAGAAATGAAATCATTCAGATTGTGAGATTGTGGGAATCTTACAGACTTAGCATCTTTGGAAGCTTGGAATTCATGTATTTAACTAGGGCTTGTTGGGCACCTCCTACAGCGTCAAGGGCTGTTCCCTAAGCCAGTAGAAACAAAGATAACAGGTGAAATACACATTCCAGGTGGAGCAGGGAGAGAGAGCACACATGGGTGTGCCATGTGCCACAGCACTGCCTGGGAAGCAGAGGTGGGAAGGGTTGGAGGGCTTGTGGGTTCACCAGGTGCCCTGGTCAGGGCATGTGAGCAAAGACCCAGAGGCTGGGGCTGGGGACAGCTGTGGGGGTGTCTGGGGGAAAGAGGAGGACACAGGGTCAGGTAGAACCGCCCAGGTCATGTTGGACCTCATGGATCATCATGTCTGAGTGAGGTAAATGTGTTCCCTGAGTCGAAGGGGGGACCTGGGTAGATCTGGCCGCTTTCTGATGGGACCCCCTCAGGCTGCTGTGAAAGAGAGGGAGCAAGTTACCTGCCCATCAGGTGGCCCATCAGGATGTCACGGTGATAACCAGGGAGAGATGAAATTGGCGACTGGTGGCTGGGCGGAGCTGCAGATTTGCTGATGGGCTGGGTGTGACGCATACCCAGGAGTCTCGGGTGAGTTGGGGTCTCAGGTCTGCACCTGGAAGGACAGGGTGGCCCTTACAGAGACCAGCAAGGTGTTAAGTTTGAGAAGCCTTTTTCAAGTGGGCAGGTGCATCCTCAGATCTGGCCATCAGGGGAGCAGGCCAAAGAGTCAGTCTGGGAGTTGTCAGCATGTAATGGACCCTGCAGCCTGACATGGAGGAGGGCACCAAGAGTTGGTGCAGACAGAGGAGAGGGCAGGGAGTTGCAGAAGTGACGTAGGAAGAGAGAGTGATGGGCCAGGTAAGATGAGAAAGAGACCCTGCACTGGCAGCGTGGGGGTCACTGGTGACCTTGGTGACAGTGTGGCATGAGAGCCTGATTGACCAAGGTCAGGGCAGCACTTATTTAAGGGGGAGGAATTGTGTGCTGGGTGTCAAACCTTCTGGTATGTGCCAATGTTGTAACAACCCGGATCTTGGAACCTCATGCCCCACTTCAGGGTGGGAGAGACAGCTTGAGAGCTGCAGCCGCCAAGCCTGGGAGTGCCGCCTCTACCCTGCCTCTCAGGGTTGAAAGCAGGAGGGTGCCTGGGAACCGAGGCTGTGGCTGAAACTTTCTGGGTCAGTGCTGGCTTTAGGGTGTGGCGGGGGCAGTGAGGCCTAGTGGGGAACCAGGGTCCAGGGCTCTGTTTCCAGGGGAATCATGGCTCCTCAAAGGACAGTGCTGGGAAACAAAACTCCTTATGGTCAGATGGGGAAACCGAGACCCAGAGAGGGGACAGGGCAGGGGTTTGGGCTCAGGTCCCAGTTGGGACAATGGAAGAGAGGAAGAGAGGCCCTTGCTTTGGGACCAGCCCAGCCTTGAGAGTGGCCTGGGCTTGTGCCAGGGGCTTTGGCAGGTTTTGGAGGAACACTTGAGTCTTATGGGATGAGGGGCCTCGTGGCCCAGGAGGCTCAAACTGAGAAGTGGTGAGGTCTGGCTTCCTTATACTCTCGCTGTGCAACCGTGGGCCTGGCACAGGATTTCAGACATGGTGGCACCTGCGGAGACAGGCATCCAGGCCTGGGACAGCGGAACCCAGCACACGTGCTACCGCCCCTCCCTCCTGTGCCCTCATCAGACAGCCGAGCTGAGCCACACTCATGCCTGCTGAGTCCAGACGTGACCTCAAAAACCTATGTCCTTCCTGAGCCTCACTGGTCCCACCTGGGGATGTGCCTGGAACCTCCCCCGTGTGGAGCCACTAGCTGTGTCCCTCTCCCTCGCAGGTGGGCTGTCGGTGGCGATTCCAGGCGAGATCCGCGGCTATGAGCTGGCACACCAGCGGCACGGGCGGCTGCCCTGGGCTCGCCTCTTCCAGCCCAGCATCCAGCTGGCCCGCCAGGGCTTCCCTGTGGGGAAGAGCTTGGCGGGAGCCCTGCAGAGAAGCCAGGCTGCCATCCAGCGGCACCCTGAGCTGTGGTACGTCTGTGGTCCCTACTGGTGGGCGTGAGCGGGTGGCACTTTCAGGAACCTGCGCTGAACGAGGGACCAAAGCCCTGCCTGTTCTGAGCCTGGGGGTGGGGTCCCGGCCCCACCTGGGCTGGATTCTGTGGACAGGGGCACCCAATCCTTTGTTCTTTTGTGTGTGTGTGAGGGGAGTGGCTGAGTCCGCCCCACCTGCCTGCCTCACGGGAGCCCCTTCTGCCCCAGCGAGGTGTTCTGCCGGGATGGGAAGGTGCTGCGGGAGGGGGACCGAGTGACCATGCCTCGGCTGGCCGACACCTACGAGACGCTGGCCTTGGAGGGCGCTCAGGCTTTCTACAACGGGAGCCTCACGGCTCAGATTGTCAAGGACATCCAGGAGGCCGGTGAGCGGGCGACCTCAGGGGCCTGGGGCCAGGAACTCCACAGCGGGAACACTGAGCCTGGGGTCCTTGGGTCCTACCTGGCCTGGACACTGGGTCCTCAGGGAGTGTCTGGCAGGGGAGGGTCACAGATGTGTCTGCAGTTAATGACAGGCCACAGGGATCCACAGCTCCTGGTTAAGTCAAAGCTGAGAGAAACCCTGCAGTCCAGGAGGGAAAACCCTGGTGGGGGTAATGCAGGTGTAGGCAGGAGCCAGGGTTGGGGAAGCGCTAAAGTACAGACCCTGGAGGACTTCCTGGAGGAGGTGGTGCCTGAGCCACAGGTGAGGTTGGACTTTGTAAGCAGAGAGAACAGTTTGAGGCCTGGAGAGGCTTTTAATTCTCCAGGAGGATCACAGGGGATGAGGGCGGGCTTGGTGAGTGAGGCATGGGAGGGACTGCATGCAGGGCCTGCAGTTGGGAACTTGTGGGCAGGTTCTCATAGGTTCAGGAGCCCCATGCTGCCTCTCCCTCACCGAGCCATGGCCTCTTCATGTTAGTTTTCCCAGTGTGTCAGGGAGGAGGGTGATTAGCATGTTGACCTTTACCACTGCCATCTGGAAATTAGCCTGTGAATACTTGGTATGTCTGGAGCCATTTCCCTAGAGAATTAAGAGCTTCCCTCTACCCACCCATTAGTCATAGGAGGAGGGGACTTGGGGGAGGAGGTAGGGGAAGTGGGGGATGGGAGCAGATATTTCCCACTTAGAGAAGATCCTCTGGCCGCCAACAGGACAGACGACAGACCCAGAGGCCAGTGGGGCAGCAGGTGGAGGGCGCTGGCCTGGACCTGGCCAGGGGGAGGTGGCACCGTCAGGGAGGTCCGGGGATAGACAGGGCTCCCCGCTTGATGGCCCCCCAGAAGTGTACCCCATCTCCGTGTCACCCCATGTAGGGGGCATCGTGACGGCCGAGGACCTGAACAACTACCGCGCAGGGCTGATCGAGCACCCACTCAGCATCAGCCTCGGGGACACCCAGCTCTATGTGCCCAGTGCCCCGCTCAGCGGGCCAGTGCTGGCCCTCATCCTCAACATCCTCAAAGGTGAGCTGCCCTCCACGGCCCTGCAGAGCAGCGTCCTGGGGGTGGGCACAGCCGTGCGAGGCCTTGGGGTCACGGGGTGGCTCTCAGTGCCAGAGTTCACGCTGGGCGGCCTGGTCCAGAGGGCACATCTGGTAAATCTGAGTGGTCATCTGTGACCCCGTGGACTGGGTAGCCCTGTGGCTGACATGTGAGGCCCAGACCTGGGGGACCCTTGCTTCCTTCCATCCTCCCCCGCCTCCCAAGCAGCTACTGCTGTTGGTTATTAAACGTCCCCCTTCTCAAGGTGAACCAAGTGGGTCAGGGAGGCGTGGACCACCCCCCCTCCAGGGCACTCAGCTGTCCTCGCCGAGCTGGGTTGTCCCGGGGCCACCGGGACCACCAACCTGCCCGGCTCTGCCCAACCAGGGTACAACTTCTCCCGGGCGAGCGTGGAGACACCTGAGCAGAAGGGCCTGACCTACCACCGCATAGTGGAGGCCTTCCGGTTTGCCTACGCCAAGAGGACCCTGCTTGGGGACCCCAAGTTTGTCAATGTGACTGAGGTAAAGGGCAGGGGCTGGCCTTTGATGGGTGGGGGGCCTACCATGGAGATGCCAGGAGGGCTCCCCGGGCCACCCCAGCCTCACTCAGGCTTTATTCATCTAGTTCTGCCACTGACTTGCCCTTGGCCCTACAGTGTGCTAGGATGGACTGTTGACCCTGAGTCCTGGCCTCTGCCCCACAGAGCTCACAGGGTGGGAGAGACAGACTTGTCAGTGAGTGATAGTGCCCTCCTCTGCCACACTCCAACCTTGGGGCCTTTGCATGTGCTGTGTCCTTGGCCTGGAAGGCTCTGGAGTGGTCAGTGCCGAGGTGAGGAATGCACAGGGGCATCACAGCCCTCCGGGTGGAGGAGGGTGGATTCAGGGGAGGGGACCAGTGTTCCAGTTGGGCAGAGGCCCCAGCCACGTGCTCCCTGGTCACACCCAGGAGCTAACTTCCCAGATCCCCACCCAGGCCCTGCACTGCCCGACCCACCCACTTGCCATGTGCCCCAGCTCCAGGCTGGACCTCCACCTCCACCCCGATCACATCCCTCATTACCTACTTGGGTACCCCCGACCCTGCAAGGTAGACTCGCAGACCCCCTCACGCTGACCTGTGACCTCCCGCAGCTGCTCAGCAGCCCCTCTTCTCTTTCCTGGGGATGATTTTGCACTCACTGCTGCCCACCTCAGCACCTGGCATCCCTGAGGTGGTGGAAGCCACTGCATCATGCCCCTCTTTGCCCTCCCTCCCGGCTGAGACTGGCCTTCTGCTCGTCCACTCTCTGACTCTGCACGCCCTTCCTACACTGCTGCTCTCCCTCCTGGGATCCCAGTCTGCCCTTTCTGATGGGTCATTTCTGAAAGAGGTGTACGGTTGTGGGTCCAGAACCCTCCAGCTGCTGCCCCGTCCCTCTGCTCCCCCTTGGGGCAAACTTGGCCACCACCTCCTCTCTGGAGCCCTCTCCCCTCGTGCCCACCCTTCCTCCCTCCATACCTGCGCCGCCAGGTCCTGAGACCAGCCTCCGTTTCCCCTTTGGTCCACTCTCTGCAGCATCTCACCATGTTCACCAGCACCTCCCTCCCTTGACTTTTTAATTTGCAAGGTTATGGACGTTGGGGCACATTTCCTTCCTCTCTCCCCGTCTCCATCCGTCTCCCCCTTGCTCTCCCTGTTTTTTCCTTTTTAGATGCCTGGTCAGCCTTTCCCCAGGGGTCCCATCCATGTCTTGAGGCCCCCGGCCCGTCAAGCTCACACCTGCTGTTGCTGTCACGTCTGCCAGTCTCTTAGCCTCAATGGACCCCCTGGGCTGTTTTGTTGATTTTAAGGCCCAGGGCAGTTGTCTTTTAGGCTGTCCCAATTCCTGGATTCAACCCTGTTTCCTTGGAAGTAGATTCAGGCTGAACGTTTTCCCCTTGGATTAGTCACTTAATTCATGGGTGTTGCTGGAACCTTCTGGAGGCATTTCCTCTGCTCAGCCTCCTGCGCCCTGCCTTGCCCATGAACTCAACACATCAGGTGTGGCCCATCACCCACCTGAGACAGATTCTTCAGGGTCCGACGAGCTCCTTTCCCAAATCAGGCTCCCAACCTGCCCCAGTTAGAGGCCACTATAGACTGAAGACTTGGAGCCTTTCTCCGTTCCTCTTTTCCACCTGGTAAGCCCCCAGCATCTCACCTGGTGGATATCATAGCCTCCCAGTTGGGTTTCACCCCCACACAGCTGCCGGAGGGATAACACCCATCAGCTGCTCACTCCTCTGCCCTAAGCACAGGTGGCTTTGAAGTCCTTATAGGGCTTGTAAGGACCTATGGGATCAGCCTCTGCTGGCATCTTCAACCTCCTCTCTCCCTAACCCCATTCACTGTCTGCCTGTCACTCACAGGCCTGCCTTAGGGCCTTTGCATTACCATTCAGGTGGCTTTTTCAGATACTACCTTCTCTGAGAAGCCCTCCCTGACCACTCTGCTCCCACCCCATCACACTCCACCCCCCTCACCTGGCTTGTTCTTTCCAGCACATCCCTGCCTGCCTTTGTCTTCTCTGCTGTGAGGGTGGGGACCTGCGTGTCTGTTCCCTGCTGATCCCCCAGTGCTGGGCATGAAGTTACAAGTTCCCTGAATGAATGAATTATTGGATGCAGTGAGAGTGGGCACTCTGAGGACGGACAGACATTCAGAGTTGCTGGACAGCAGCAGAGACAGAGGCTGGGGAGGGGGGGTCAGACGGGCCACGTGAGACTTTGGGTGCAAGAGGGTTATGGTCAGAGCCATGGCTGGGGGCTTCCTGAGAGCTGCTCGCACAAGCCCATCCCCCTCCCCACCTCCCTCACCTCCTCAGGCCAGCTCTGGGGTCTCGGCAGGTGGTCCGCAACATGAGCTCCGAGTTCTTCGCTGCCCAGCTCCGGGCCCGGATCTCCGATGACACCACTCACCCAGCCTCTTACTACGAGCCTGAGTTCTACACACCGGATGACGGGGGCACCGCCCACCTGTCCGTGGTCTCAGAGGATGGCAGTGCCGTGTCGGCCACCAGCACCATCAACCTCTAGTAGGGCTGCTGGGTGGCCGGGTGGGCCGGGGCTGCCTGCGTGTCCTAGAAGGGGGGCTCCACATTGGTAGAGTGCTTTCCCCTACCTCCCCAGGGAGCGTGTTGGCACTTCGGTGGGCACGTGGGGCTGGTGGGACGGGGCAGGGGTGGGCACAGCTCTCTGATCCAGCTGGTCTGCAGCTTCGGTTCCAAGGTGCTGTCACGGGCCAACGGGATCCTGTTCAATGATGAGATGGATGACTTCAGCTCCCCCAACATCATCAACCAGTTCGGGGTGCCCCCCTCACCGGCCAACTTCATCACGCCAGGTGTGGGCACAGGGCTTGGGTGGGGAGGGGGCTGGGGTCCCAACAGGCAGCTGACCAGCTCCTCTGTCCCCTCCCTCCCGCCGGCCGGCTGCAGGGAAACAGCCGCTCTCGTCCATGTGCCCGGCGATCATCGTGGGTCAGGACGGCCGGGTCCGCATGGTGGTGGGTGCCTCTGGGGGCACGCAGATCACCACATCCACTGCACTGGTATGTGCCACCTGCCTGTGCCCCCAGCCCCTTGCCCGCTGGGCTACACTGACCCCATCCCCTCATCTGCAGGCCATTATCCACAGCCTGTGGTTCGGCTACGATGTGAAGCAGGCGGTGGAGGAGCCCCGGCTGCACAACCAGCTTTTGCCCAACACCACAACGCTGGAGAAAGACATTGACCAGGTTGGGGGCGGTGCTGAGTCACAGTGGGGGCCCCTGGGAATCCTGGAACAGGGCCTGGATCTCCTGAGCCACTGCGGAGTGGACAATGGCTGCTGTCCTCTGCCTGGGGCAGATGACTCTCATGCCCGCTGCCTGGGCCACTTTGCACCCCATGCTGTGAGGGCCAGGCCACCTGCTCCAATGAGACCCAGTCAGCCCAGCTGCCCCCAACTTGCTCTTTGTGGCCACTCAGACAGAAACGGCACCACCTGCGTTTGTGGAACCCATGCCCACACAGGTGTGGTTCAGACGGTGTCTTGGGCCCCCGTTGAGGCCTCCCTCTCCCTCCCACCCCCAGGCAGTGGCTGCAGCCCTGAAGACCCGGCACCACCACACCGAGGTCACTTCTACCTACATTGCTGTGGTACAGGCCATTGTCCGCACAGCTGGCGGCTGGGCGGCTGCCTCAGACTCCAGGAAAGGCGGGGAGCCTGCGGGCTACTGAGCACTCAGGCAGGCAAGGTGGACCAGCAGCCCAGGGATGAGATGTCCGCTGGGGGTGGGGGGCTGGGAGTGGGACTTTGGGGGACATGCTTCCCCTGTGAGCGGCAAAACAGTGCAATAAATGGGGGCTGCAGTGCCAGGCTCTGGGCGGTCTTGCCGGCTGGCTCCCAATTCCCTGGGCCTCAGCATCCTGTGTGAAGTGGGGCCACCTGGCAGGGAAGGATGGAGATAAGGGATTCAGAGGTCTGGACAGCTCAGGCACTGGAGCCAGCCTCAGCATTTTCACTGGAACGGGGCGGGAGCTGGGAGTGGAGGGCTGGGGTGGGGGCCCAGGGTGGGCCATGCCAAGCACTGTTCTTCCTCACCTTGAGCCCCACGACGAGAGCCAGACCACTTCTTCCCTGGGCTGGGCAGCAGCACTTCCCAGTGTCAGCCACCAGGGGGCGCATGGCCCCGGCGTTTCCTCCTGGGAACCCTGGAACCTCTTCAGCCCGGCGGGTGTCCAGCCTCACCATAACCAGCACACACTGAGGTGAAGCTGAGGTCTGGGTGGGGGTGGTATTGGGCAAGAGGCTGGAGCAAAACATGTTGGTCAGGGCCAGACCCAGGGGGCTTTCCAAGCAGAAACCCAGAGTGAAACCCAAGCTGTGATCCACTCCAGAAGGAGGCCCAGTTCTCAGGGATCCATGAACTGGAAGAGGTCGCCAAATCTCCAGGGGTCAGGGCTTGGGCCAGCGCCCCAGGGAGGGTGGCTCTGGATGGGGGAGAACCACAGACGCAGCGCCCAGCCTCCCACACCGGGGCCAGCCCCTCCCTCCCTCAGGGCCTCCTAACTCATCCTTTATACACAGTTGTAACGCCCGAGGTGAGGTGCTGGGAAAGACCTGGGGAGGTGGGCAGGGGTGAGGGGGTCCCAGCACAACAGCAAGACATCCCCCTGCCTAGTGAGCACCAGTGGGGGCCCCTGAGGGCAGGGGCACAGGACGAGGAGAGCCCAGGTTTGGGCTCTCCTTCATGAGGCAGAAAATCCTGATGCTTCCAAAGTGCCCACAGGGAAACAGGGTGTTGGTCTGCAGAGTGCCCCCATGTCTGAGCCTGAGCCCTCGAGGGTGGCATCTCTGGGGTCCCTGGGGGATGGGGGGACAAGATGGAGGCTGAGCTGGTGGGGTGGGCAGTTCTCAGCCCTCATTTTAGCCCCAGAGGAAAGGCTGTGGCCAATTTGCAGGGGAGAAGACTGAGGCCTGAGGGGCGGGCCTTGCTCCAGCGGAGGTGGGGGCTGGCCTGGAACTCCCTGGGCCCCAGCACGTGGACAGGGTGCATCCCAGTTCCCCAGCCGTTATGAGGTTCAGCTCCCCCCTGGGGCCTGGAGACTTGGCTTCCCCTCTCTTTCCTGCCCCTCATCTCCTGGACACGGATGTCCAGGGCCCTTCCTGGCTGGACCTCCCTGACCGCACTTCTGGCCAGCCCAGCACAATGCCTGTTCCTTCCCTGGGCCTTCGCTCTAGCAGTCCCTGCACCCTGGCCTCTGCCTGACTAGGAAGGCTGGGGAGAGGGGCCGTTGTCTCTGTCCCTGCTTCCTCTGCCTCCCGGGCTGGCCCTGGCCCAGGAATGCACTCTGGTTCCTGGTTGAGCAATGTCACTGTGGTTTGGGGGTCCGGTGGGGGTGGTGGGAGGTGACCGCAGCCCTCCCCACCCCCCAAGGGTGCCCCAGTAGCCCCTCCAGCTCAGGCTGGCAGGGGCTTTGGACAGGGGGGCCTGGCAGGCTCTGTGGCTGTGCGGGCAGCACGTGCCTCAGTTTCTCTGCTGTGCCAGAAGGGGTAAAGAGACCTGGGGAGGGCAAAGCTCAGCTGGAAAGGAAGCTGGGAGAATGTGGGGGCTCTGGGGGTGGGAGTCCAGCCCCTGCACCCTGTGCCTTGCTGAGTCTCGTCAAAGGGGGCACCTCGGGGAGCCACCACTCTCCCAGCCACCTCCCAGCTGGGCACCCTGAAGCTTGGGCAGGGCAGGGTGCAGGCCGGTGCCCCCAGGAGAGGAGGCGCTGTCAGCTCAGGAAGAGGGAAGCAGACACGCTACCAGGGATGGGCAGAGATGCAGGTGGAAGGGAAGCCCGCTCCCTGAGGCCCAGTGGCATTTCCGGGACAGCAGGCCCCAGGGATGGACAGTCCGGTGGGCACTGTGTGCCAAGGGCTGGACGCAGGCCCTGTCTGCATTCCCCACACAGAAATCTTGTCCTGGTCATTTGGCATTCCAGTCGCCTCCCCTGAGCGGACAGGGAAGCCAAGCCCCCTCCTGGTCACCCCTGGCCACCCCCTGCCCTGGCTTCAGCTGAGCTGGGACTTGAACTCAGGTCCTGATTGACATTGCCTTGGGTCCCCCTCTGTCTGCCTCTGGTCCCCTTTAGCCCCAGTGTCCTCTGGCTCTGAGGATGCTGCGGTGAGCTGCGGCTGGGCGGGGCCCCATGAAGAGGAGGTGAGTTGGGGTTCTGCCCTGGCCCCCTGCCCCACTGAGCCTGATCCAGGGGAGGGTCCTGGGCAGGCCTGCACTCTGCTGTCCTGGCTTTGCTGGGAACCAGGGAGCAGCCATGGGATCCTGGGAGCCCTGCACCCCAGCTTCTCCCGGGAAGCCAAGCAGGCACCGAGTCCTCACACACACAGGACAGGACAGGGTAGCCCTGGGCATTGGCAGCCGGTGGGAGGGGTAATTGTACCAAGGCTTTCAGGGGACAGGCGGTGGGAACAGCAGTGAGGGAGTTAACGGCAGCCGCTGGCTTCTCTCTGGCAGGAAAAACTCCCCATAGACGCCCTGCTGCCTGGCGCCTTGCCAGGGCCAAGACTGGGGCTGAAAACTGGAAGTCCAGGCGGGCGGCCAGCTCTGCCTCGGAGGTGGGCGCTGGAGGAAGGCAGCAGCCCCGCTGCCAGCGGCCTGTCCACATTCCCACCTGTCCGCCTGGCTGCCCGCTGTTCGCCTGGAAACCTGTCTATCCATCTGTAATCCTGACTGTCCACTTGTCCATCTGACTTTCCTTCTCTGTCCAGCCATCTGGCTGTCAATCCATTTGTTTGTCTCTGGCTCTGGTCTATTTGTCTATCTGTCCCATCATCTGTGAGTCCATCTGCTCATCTTGTTGTCCATTCATCCACCTGTCTCTCTGTATCTCTCCGCCCACTGGTCTGTGTGCCCACTTACCTCCCCTCTCCCCCTGGGCCACAGAGCCATGGCCCAGGGCCACGGGGCCACGGTCAGCATGGTCCTGCTGGGGCTGGGGCTGGCGCTGGCCATCATCGTGCCTATCATGGTCATCTCTTGGCACCGCGTCCACTGTGGCCCCCAGGCCTTTGCCCATGCTGCAGTTGCTGCGGACTCTAAGATCTGCTCGGACATTGGGCGGTGAGTAGGAGGTGGGTGGGAACTGGGTGGCCCTTGACGCTGACCCCTCCCGGAGACTTTGTGACCAGCGGCGAGAGTGTGGAGAAGGCGCACGTGTGTGCGTGCTGGCATGTGGGGGTCGTGTGGATTTGGGCTCCAGTAAGGAAGCAGCCTCAGGGCCCTTGCACAGACCAGGTAGCAGGTGTGTACATGAGACAGACAGGGGTTTAGGGTAACAACAGGGTGGGCAGAGCAGAGGTGATGTGTGAGGCTGATCCTAGCTCCAGGGCTTGGGAGGCCCAGCGAGGGCACTGCTGCAGTGTTGCTTGTCTGGTCCCGGCCCCTTCAGAGAAGCCCTGGCAGTTTTCCAAGGCTGGGGTCTTCCCCCGGGGGCATGGGTGAGAGGGTTCAGGGGCTCCATATGTGAGGACTGCCTGCCGGGGTGCACTCAGTGCTGCCCAAGACCAGGCTCCCCTCCTGGCCCTGGGAAACTGGCCTCTGATGGCATCATGTCCCCCACGGCCTCCCCTCTGCGTCAAGGCCTGGCGCCAGGCAAGTGGCAGGCAGAGTGACTGATGTTTGGTGGACCGGGGCAGGGAGGCTGCGGAGAGGGGCCCCAGCTGATGTTTCCCTGCGCTCTTCCAGGAAGCCCAGCCCACAGGAGGCTTCCGCTGCCTACCAGGACGGGATGTGCAGGATGCCCCTCCTGGCCCCTGCCCCACTCTGGGCTTGTGGGAGCCTGGGCTAGCAGCCCCCTCCCTGCCAGCTCAGTCTGCTTCCCGGAATATCTGCCTCAAGGGCCATTGTCAGGATCAGAAGTGCTTTGTGAACCAAAGAGGACTGTCCTGGACCAAGGGGCAGTGTGTCTGAGTCCCACCCAGGGCACCACTGGGCAGATGGCATCCCTGCCCCCTTCATCCCGGGGTCACCCCTCTTCCGTGCTTTCTCCCTTGGTTTCATTCCTTCCTTCCTCCCTTCATCTTCCATCTGTCTGTTTGTCTGTCCCTGCCCTGCCCCCTTCTGGCCTGGTCCTCAGGCTCTTCTCAGGGTGCTTTGTCCCCTCCCTCAGGGCTCCCTCTAGGATAACAGGGACAAGTTGGGGGCAGACTGCTTGGTCTTCCCAGAGGGCTCTCAGGGGCCGGGAGGGGAATGACCCCTCCCAATGCTCTGGAGAACTGCAGAGGTGCTGTGCCCCCTGAGCCCATATTTGCAAAGATGCAAACAAGTTGGGGCTTCAGACCCAGAGACCACTGATGGGGACGCGGACCCCAGGGGTGGGGGGCTGCTGCCACGGATCTGTGAGGGGGTCCGGGCCTGTTGTGTCTCCCCAAGTCTTTGTTGGGGGTTTTGGAGGGCCGGGGGTTGTGGTCTCTGCTCCGCAGCCCTCGCTGGTGAGGTGAGCAGATGTGGTTCCCCCCAAGTGTTTCATGTCCTTGGCGCTCCACTTCCTGCTTTTGTTCTAAGAAACCAGGGGTGGGAGAGAGCCTGGAGCTGCCACAGCTGCTGTGGGACAGGGGCTCACATGATCTGTCAGGGCTGGGGAGATCCTGCAAGGGCCTCCTAGACCCCACCTCCTTCCACCCTGTGAGCACTGGGTTCTCTCAGTGGAGCTGGGACTCCTGCAGCAGCCAGAGCCCCTGGGGGAGGATCTGGCTCCAAGCCTAGTGTAGACACAATAGAAGCACGTTGACAACGAGGGCACACCCCATCCTGTGTGATGCCAGTGTGTTAGGCTCATGTGCAAACTGGGAGTTCCGAGGCTCCACGTGAGGGCTTGCCTTCAAGGGAGACTTCAGGGTTAGTGGTGATTTTTAGGCTTTGTGATGTCTGTCTGCTGTGACCACTCAGAAATGCCACACAGGATCCTGAGTGGAGGGTTCATAGTTCCACTTGACTTAGAGGAAACTAGGCCTGCACAGAAGGGACCAGCTGGGTGTCACAGCATGAGCGGGCCCAGCTGGGACTGTCCTGCTCTGCTGCCCCTGCAGAGAGGGAATCTCTCCGGGGTTGGAAGGTAGGGTCTTCCCAGGGTCCCCACCCTCTGCCCAGGATTCCAGCCTGCCCTGGGCTCAGATCGTAAAGGCCAGAGCTTCAGTGGCCATGTGGGTAGTTGTTGAGGGGGCCGGCGGGGGGCCCAGGGTGCTTGTCCTGTGGGGCCCTGGAGTCAGGGGTGGGGAGGGGCTGGGCCCCGCAGGTTGGGTCTCATCAGCTGCTTCAGACCCATTCAGGAGTCGGCCTGTGGGTCATGCCCTCGGTGCAGAGGAGAAAGGGGACTCTGGACAAGCCTCGGTTTCCCCACCTGTGAAGTGGGGCTCGTGTTGGCACCTCTGTCACGGAGCGCGCCCGGCCCAGAGGAGGTGTCCCTGGCCTGTTGTAACAGTGGCTTGGTCTGGATGTGGTCGGCATCTCAACAGGGGACCCTGCTGTGGGGAAGGCTCACGGGATTATGGTGTGATGTCACCCTTCCTCCCCTCCCAGCCCTTGTGACCCTAGTGGCTCTCTGGACTCCCGGTTGACTCACCAGGAAATTACTGCACTTCCAACCCTCTGGGGTTCAGGAGGAAACAGCCTGTAGACCTGGGCATCATGCACACACACGTGTGATCGTGCGTGTCCGAGTGTGTATGTGACAGCAGCCTCCCAGCTCCTTGGGGACAGGCAGGTGAAAGAAGTGTGACTGCTCTGCACCGCAGCTCTCTGCTGGCCACAACTGGCCCCTTCACAGCTGAGGAGACCCAGGCTCAAGGAGGGTGAGGCATGTGCCTGGTGAGTAGGAACCCCAACCCAGGTGGCCCCGAGCGCGTACCATCCTGTCTGTGGACATGAGCGTGTTCATGGTACATATTGGCGGGCGTCGTGGATGCGTGAAGGTGTGTGATGCTTGGCTACCTGCAGCACCTGCCACCTGCCAGCCATTGTCCTGGAGTCATAGTGGTAACCAGATGGTCAAGGCTCTTGCCTTCGTAGTGGGGGGAGACAGACAATAACTCCACACCTAATGCTGAAGGGTTGGAAGTGATTATTGGTCATTCTGGGTATCCTCGTCTGTGAAATTTCTGTTAAAATCTTTTGCCCATCTTTCTGTCAAATGTATATCAAATGCATTTTCTGCATTATCAAGACAATCAAATGATTTTTCTCCCTTTAAAAAAGTGCAGTGGGACTTCCCTGGCGGTCCAGTGGTTAAGGCTCCACACTTCCAATGCAGAGGGCGTGGGTTCGATCCCTCGTTGGGGAAATAAGATCTCACATGCTACGGGTGTCACAGCCAAAAAAAAAAAAAAAAAAAAAGCAATAAATGTTAAACTGCCCTTGCATTCCTGGAAGGAACCCAGCTTGTTCATAATTTAATATCATTTTTATTTATCCCTAGGTTTGATTTGCTAATATTTTGTTTAGGATTTTTTTCTTCATATTCATGAGAGGTACTGGTCTGTAATTTTCCTTTCTTCTCATGTCCTTGTCAGGTGTTGGTGTCAAGGTTACACTGGCCTCATAAAAAGAGCTAGGAAATGTCCTCTCCTTTTCCATAGTCTGCAAGAATAGGTTTTGTGTTGTTGTTTTTTCTTGTTCTTAAGATTGGTGTTATTTCCTCCTTAAACGTTTGGAAGAATTTACTGGTTAATCTTCTGAGCCTGAGTTCTTTGTGTGCATGCGAAGGTTTTAAATAACAGATTCTGTTTCTTTAACAAGTATAAGACTTTCAAGTTTTTATTTTTTCTTGAGTCAGTTTTGGTAAGTTCTTTCCAAGGAATTTGTCCAGTTTGTGCAAGTTGTCATGTGTTGGCATATAACTGTTTATAACGTCCTCTCATTATTATCCTCTTAATGTCCATAGAGTCTGTAATGAGGCCCCTTTTTCATTCTCGATATTGGTAACTAGCGTTTTCTCTTATCATTCTTGATCAGTCTTGATAAGGATTTTATCAATTTTATTGTATTTTGGAAGAATCAACTTTTGGCTTTGTTGATTTTCTTTATGATGCATTTATTTCCTCTTTCATTAGTTTCTACTTTTATCTTGGCTCTTTTCTCCTCCTCCCATTGAGTTTAAGTTGCTTTTTAAAAAATATTCATCTTGGGCTTCCCTGGTGGCGCAGTGGTTGAGAGTCCGCCTGCCGATGCAGGGGACACGGGTTCGTGCCCCGGTCCGGAAGGATCCCACGTGCTGCGGAGCGGCTGGGCTCGTGAGCCATGGCCGCTGGGCCTGCGCGTCCGGAGCCTGTGCTCCGCAACAGGAGAGGCCACAACAGTACAACAGTGAGAGGCCCGCGTACCGCAAAAAAAAAAAAAAAAAAAAAGATTTTCTTTCTCTTATAAGAGACTTAGTCCTTTTTACCTAGATGCCCAAATAATTATTAATTTTTATTAATATCCAATAGGTTAATTTGAATACATCTCTATATTGGCTATTCTGAATTGATTTCCCGATGCAGTGGAGTGTGCTTTCGACAAGTAATTTTTTTTTTAATCAGAAAAGTTACCTTGAATTGTAGTTTTTATTATTTATTATGTTCCATAGATTTGGCTTTCCTCCTTGGGACTCCTATTAAGTGTACATTTGATCTTCTTTATATCTGTATTTTAAAATCTCTTTCTTCATTTTTTTAAGAAGATTTATTTATTTATTTATTTTATTTTATTTTTTGGCTGTGTCGGATCTTGGTTGCAGCATGCGGGATCTTCATTGAGGCATGAGGGATCTTTTTGTTGCAGTGCGTGGGCTCTTTGTTGCGGCATGTGGGCTTCTCTCTAGTTGTGGCATGCGGGTTTTCTCTTCTCTGGTTGTGGTGCGTGGGCTCCAGGGCACATGGGCTCTGTAATTTGTGGCACAAAAGCTCTTTAGTTGAGGTATGCGAGCTCAGGAGTTGTGGTACGCAGGCTTAGTTGCCCCACGGCGTGTGGTATCTTAGTTCCTTGACCAGGGATCGAACCTGTGCCCCCGGCATTGTAAGGCAGATTCTTTACCACTGGACCACCAGGGAAGTCCTTCTTCATTTCGTTTTGATTGAAAATAATTTCCCCCTTTTCATCTTATCTTTCTTTTAATGTATCTCTATAGGTATTGGCTCTGTGTTTATCCTTGTTTAGCCTTCACTTCTGATAATTTTTTCTTTTATGCTTCATTCTTTCATGAGTTCTGTAATTTTTTTTTTTTTTTTTTTTTTTTTTGCGGTACGCGGGCCTCTCACTGCTGTGGCCTCTCCCGTCGCGGAGCACAGGCTCCGGACACGCAGGCCCAGCGGCCATGGCTCACGGGCCCAGGTGCTCCGCGGCATGTGGGATCTTCCCAGACCTGGGCACGAACCCGTGTCCCCCGCATCGGCAGGTGGACTCCCAACCACTGCACCACCAGGGAAGCCCCTATAATTTTGTTTTTTAAGTCTTCAGCTTCTCCAGCCACTTCATTTTAAGGTTTTTCTAATTCTAATGTATACTGTTCTTTCATTGCTTCTATAATTCTTTTAATTTATTTAGCACATCTTAAAAATATTAAGTTGCAGTTTACGTCTGCTCTGTGGGCTTGTCTTTCTGGCATGCCTCCACGGGACATTATTCTGATTCTTATTATCTTTTTTCCTTATATCAACTCTGTATGGGGTGTGGCTTCAATACCTTTTATTGTTCATGTTTAAGGAAGATGAGATTTCCTGTACTTTGAGTTTAGAAGGTAAGTCAGAATAGGTTTTATAGCATCATGGCTCTTGGTTCCTTTTGTTGTTTTCACAGAATGATTTAAAATATATATATGGCCTCCTACTTTCTGGTATTTGTCTTCTCTGATCACCTCCACAACTTTTTTTTTTTGGCTGCACTGCGCAGCTCGTGGGATCTTAGTTTCCTGACCAGGGATTGAACCCAGGCCCTTGGCAGTGAAAACGCAGAGTCCCAACCACTGGACCGCCAGGGAATTCCCTACCTCCATAACTTTTTGAAAACATCTACATCTTCACTATCCTTTTGCCCCTGTCGTTCCTGTCCTGCTCAGTCTGACTTCTCCTCCCACTAGCTTCCCCTCCGTGCAGGGCTCTGTTCTGGAGAGAGAATGGGATCTCCCATGTGGAGAGTTCTCAGGACCCAGAACTCCTCGGCACCCTCCAAACTTCCCTTGGCCACCTTTCACTCACCCGTAAGCTGGAGACTGCAAAAGTCAACCTGTAAAATTCATCTGCGCAAAGGTTCTCGGGTTAATTGGTTTTCCAGGCTTCCCTGTGAGAACCAGTGGGCGGTCTGGGAGTTCTCCAGACCCACTGTCTCCCCTTCCCTTCCTTCCCACCATTGCTGATAACCCTACTGCTTTTTTTTTTTTTTTTGTCTGCGTTGGGTCTTCGTTGCTGCGCGCAGGCTTTCTCTAGTTGCAGTGAGCGGGGGCTACTCTTCGTTGTGGTGCACAGGCTTCTCATTGCGGTGGCTTCTCTTGTTGCAGAGCACGGGTTGTAGGCACGTGGGCTTCAGTAGTTGTGGCACGTGGGCTCAGTAGTTGTGGCTCGTGGGCTCTAGAGCACAGGCTCAGTAGTTGTGGCTCACAGACTTAGTTGCTCCACGGCATGTGAGATCTTCCCAGACCAGGGCTTGAACCCATGTCCCCTGCATTGGCAGGCGGATTCTTTTTTTTACTTACTTACTTATTTACTTACTTACTTTATTTATTTATTTATGGCTGCATTAGGTCTTCGTTGCTGTGTGTGGGCTTTCTCTAGTTGCGGCGAGCAGGGGCTACTCTCCATTGCGGTGCGCGGGTTTCTCATTTCAGTGGCTTCTCTTGTTGCGGAGCATGGGCTCTAGGCGCATGGGCCTCAGTAGTTGTGGCATGTGGGCTCAGTAGTTGTGGCTCATGGGCTCTAGAGTGCAGGCTCAGTAGTTGTGGCGCACAGCTTAGTTGCTCCACGGCATGTGGGATCTTCCCGGACTAGGGCTCGAACCCATGCCCCCTGCATTGGCAGGTGGATTCTTAACCACTGTGCCACCAGGGAAGTCCTGATAGGCAGATTCTTAACCATTGCACCACAAGGGAAGCCCAATCCTACTGCTTTTGATGTAAGATATTTTCATTACACTTGGTTCAAAATATTCTCTAATTTCCATTGTACCGTCTTCTTTGTTACATGGGTTATTTAGTAGTGTTTGTCTTGATTTCCAAACATATGAGGATTTTCTAATTTTTGTGAACTTGTTGAGACTTAAAGGTCCAGAAAACGATCAATTTTTAAAAATATTCTGTGCATTCTGGGAAAGAATGTGCGTGCAACACTGCTGTTGAGCGCAGTGTTCTGTATATGTCAGTTCAGTCAGTTTATTATTATGATGTCATAATAATACAGCCTCACTGTAGAAGATTTTTTTTCTTCTTATTCTATCAGTTACTGAGAGAAGTGTGTTCGTCTCCTACTGTGATGTTTGTCTAATTCTTCCTTTCATTCTGCCAATTTTTGCTTCATATATTTTAAAACTGTTAAGTGCATATACATTTATATTTTCATATCTTCTTATTGAATTGAGGTTTTTATAGTAATATGTCCCTCATTATCTCTAATAATATTTTCTTTTAAAAGTCTACTTTGTTTGAAATTAATATAGTTATACAAGCTTTCTTGGTTAGTGTTTGTATATATTTTTTTAATCATTTTATCCCCTATGTGTCTCTCTTTTTTTCTTAATTGAAGTATAGTTGATTTACAATGTCATGTTAGTTTCAGGTATACAACACAGTGATTCTGTTATATATTCTTTTTCAGATTCTTTTCCCTTATAGGTTATTGCACAATATTGAGTATAGTTCCCTGTGCTCTACAGTAGGTCCTTGTTCGTTACCTATTTTATTCCCCTATGTCTCAATCTATTTTCTATATATTCTATCATTTTTTCTCTCTGTAGAAAATTTGGATATTTTGTATTGAATTAATCTTTTTTTAAAATTTGTGTTTAAACTGTTGGTAATCTCCTGTTAGCATTGAGCTCCTAATTCCATATTTTATAGTTGCCAGTTCTCTGATGAAATTCTTAATCTTGTCTTTTATTTCCTTGCATATAGTTATTCAAAGTCTGAGGTCTGACCCTTCATAATCTGGAGATCCTATGGTCTTTTCCTTCATTATCTATGCTTTCTCTTGGGCTTTGTGCTGTCTTCCTTCCTTGTTTGCCTGGTCTTTTTTTTTTATATAACAATAAACACCTTTTTTACATGAGCTAACATAGGAGGGAGGAGGATTTATTTGCTTTTCGAGGCCTTGGTATTCCTCAGATAGAATTCCAGCTCCTTGTCCTCGAGCGCAAAGCCATCTGCTTGACCACACTGGCCTGGTCTTGAAGTGATGCATGCAAAATGCTTGCCCTGCTAGAACTGCTCCTCTAGAACAGTGGTCCCCAAGCTTTTTGGCACCAGTAACTGGTTTCATAGAAGACAATTTTTCCACGGACCGGGGCGGTGGGTGGGTGGGGGAGATGGTTCAGGCAGTAATACAAGCGATTTTCAGGCAGTAATGTGAGTGATGGGGAGCAGCAGATGAAGCTTTGCTTGCTCATATCCTGCTGTGCGGCCTGGTTCCTAATAGATTGCAGACCGCTGGGGACCCCTGCTCTAGAAGACTGCTGATTTGGGCGTTCTTCTTCCTTTCTTCATATTTCTTCTGAATTTTCTTTGATTGTTTTTTGTTTAAAGTCTCTTCCTCCTCAGGAGTCAGCTTGGCCTCTTCTTGCAGCCCAGGGGCAGGGCATAGTGGGGCTTGTACCACTGTGGGTACTGTGTGTTGTTGGTGAGCACAATGCCGTTCTGCACCAGGGTCTTGGTATGGACCAGTTCATCGTTGGATGCCTTGTAGACAATATCAGTAATCCTTGTCTTGCGTTTACAGCACGCCGAGCCCCAGGAGAAGTTCCCCATGTCCAGCCTCAAGGCCCAGTACTTCTTGTTGTCTCCCCACACGCAGACTCTGTGTCTGTGGCAGGGACCAGTCTTGGTGTTGGCAGCAGGGCATCCCAGCTCACACTTCTGCTTCTGGTTGTAGGGCTTCCTTTTGCCCTAGGTCTTGTGGTGCTGTGCCAGTTGTCCTGAGAGATGCCCATCGCTCGGCACTGGCTGGAAAGAAGGCTTAGTCCTTTTTAGTTGAGCACTAGCAAGCGTGTATAAAGATTGTTAAAACTTTTTAGAAATAATTTGAGGCCTATATGCACAGAAATCTCTGGTGTTCCTATACACCAACCATGAAAAATCAGGAAGAGAAATTAAGAAAACACTCCCATTTACCATTGCAAAAACATATATATAATACCCAGGAATAAACCTGACTAAGGAGGCGAAAGACTTGTACTCACAAAACTATAAAACACTGATGAAAGAAATCAAAGATGACATAAACAGATGGAGAAATATACCATGTTCTTGGATTGGAAGAATCAATATTGTGAAAATGACTATACTACCCAAAGCAATCTACAGATTCAATGCAATCCCTATCAAACTACCAATGGCATTCTTCACAGAATTAGAACAAAAAATCTTACAATTTGTATGGAAACACAAAAAGACCCTGAATAGCCAAAGCAATCTTGTGAAAGAAAAATGGAGTTGGAGGAATCAGGCATCTCGACTTCAAACCATACCACAAAGCTACAGTAATCAAGACAGTATGGTACTGGCACAAAAAGAAATATAGATCAGTGGTACAGTATAGAATGCCCAGAGGTAAACCCATACACATATGGGCACCTAATTTATGACAAAGGAGGCAAGAACATACAATGGAGAAAAGACAGCCTCTTCAATAAGTGGTGCTGGGGAAACTGGACAACTACATGTAAAACAATGAAATTAGAACACTACCTAACACCATACACAAAAATAAACTCCAAATGGATTAAAGACTTAAATGTAAGACCAAACACTATAAAACTCTTAGAGGCGCGGGCTTCCCTGGTGGTGCAGTGGTTGAGAGTCCGCCTGCCGATGCAGGGGACGTGGGTTCGTGCCCCGGTCTGGGAAGATCCCACGTGCCGTGGAGCGGCTGGGCCCGTGAGCCATGGCCGCTGAGCCTGCGTGTCCGGAGCCTGTGCTCCGCAATGGGTTGGGCCACAACAGTGAGAGGCGCGCATACCACACACACACACACAAAAAAAACTCTTAGAGGAAAACAGGAAAAACACTCTTTGACATAAACCACAGCAAGATCTTTTTTTTGTGTGTGTGTGTGGTATGCGGGCCTCACACTGTTGTGGCCTCTCCCGTTGCGGAGCACAGGCTCCGGACGCGCAGGCTCAGTGGCCATGGCTCACGGGCCCAGCCGCTCCACGGCACGTGGGATCCTCCCAGACCGGGGCACGAACCCGCGTCCCCTGCATCGGCAGGCGGACCCCCAACCACTGCGCCACCAGGGAAGCCCGCAAGATCTTTTTTGACCCACCTCCTAGAGTAATGGATATAAAAACAAAAATAAACAAATGGGGCTTAATTAAACAAAATCTTTTGCACAGCAAAGGAAATCATAAATAAGACAAAAAGACAACTCTCAGAATGGGAGAAAATATTTGCAAATGAAACAACAGACAAAGGATTAATCTCCACAATATACAAACAGCTCCTGGAGCTCAATATCAGAAAAACAAACAATCGGGTTAAAAAATGGGTGGAAGACCTAAATAGACATTTCACCAAGGAAGACATACAGATGGCCAAGAGGCACATGAAAAGATGCTCAACATCACTAATTATTGGAGAAATGCAAATCAAAACTACAATGAGGTATCACCTCATGCCGGTCAGAGTGGCCATTATCAAAAAATCTAGAAACAGTAGATGCTGGAAAGGGTGTGGTGAAAAGGGAACACTCCTGCACTGTTGGTGGGAATGTAAGTTGATACAACCACTATGCAAAACAGTATGGAGGTTCATTAAAAAACTAAAAATAGCACTACCATATGACCCAGCAATCCCACTACTGGGCATATACCCTGAGAAAACCATAATTCAAGGAGAGACATGCACCACAATGCTCACTGCAGCACTATTTACAATAGCCAGGACATGGAACCAGCCTAAATGTCCATCGACAGATGAATGCATAAAGAAGATGTGGCACATATATACAATGGTATATTACTCAGCCATAAAAAGAAATGAAATTGAATTATTTGTAGTGAGGTGGATGGACCTAGAGTCTGTCTTACAGAGTGAAGTAAGTCAGAAAGAGCAAAACAAATACTGTATGCTAATGCATTTATATGGAATCTAATAAAAAAAAAAATGGTACTGATGAACCTAGTTGCAGAGCAGGAATAAAGAGGTAGACACAGAGAATGGACTTGAGGACATGGGGTGGGAGTGCAAAGCTGGGGGGAAGTGAGAGTAGCATCAACATATATACACTACCGAATGTAAAATAGTTGGCTGGTGGGGAGCAGCAGCATAGCACAGGGAGATCGGCTCCGTGCTTTGGGATGACCTAGAGGGGTGGGATAGGGAGGATGGGAGGGAGGCTCAAGAGGGAGGGGATATGGGGGGGACATGTGTATGCATATGGCTGATTCGCTTTGTTGTGCAACAGGAACTAACAGTATTGTGAAGCAATTATACTCCAATAAAGATCTATTAAAAAATAATAATAATTTGAGGCCTAGGATACCAACATTCTGGGATCACCTTAATCCAGTTTGAGTGGCTGAGGTCATCTGAAGCTGGGCCGCCGTGCTTGTAAGAGCTGCTCTGTATCTAGTTGACTGTTACTCGGAGTGAGGACCCATCCCCAGGTGTGGTCCCCCAGCACACCCATCCCCAGGCACTGGAGGATGTCAGAAGCCCTGCTTGGCCGTTCAGCCTCCTCTTCCAGGACTGGCAGTCGTCTGGAGGGGAAAAGAGGCTCCAAAAGCCAGGCTCCTCTCACTCGGAGGCCTGTATTTCTCTCCTGTTTCTGACGCCCTTGAGCAGATGTTTTCTATTTGTTTGGCTTTTCTAGTTGTCTGTGGAAGTTTGGTCTGAATTGTTTAGTCTTTCATTACTAGGATATCTGCTTTACATGTTAACAGATTATTTTTTTAAAAACCTATGGGAGCAAGGGAGATGCAGGGGACCAGATAGGAGACTGTTACAGTAACCCAGGTGAGAGATGCTTGTGGCTTAGACCAGGGTGGTGGTGTGGTGGAGGAGGTAATGAGAAAGGATTGGAATCTAGGTGTATTTTGGAGGTATAACTAACAGGCAGGATTGGCCGTTGGATATGGGGATGAAAGAAAGTGACCAATCAAGGACGACTCTGAGGTTTATAGCCTGAGGGTGAATGGTTGTGTCCTTTTCTAGGATCATGATGACTAAGAAAGGAGCAGTTTGGGGGGCAGAGGTGGGAGGGAAGGAAAAAGTGCAGTTTAGGTCATGTCAAGAGTGAAATACCTCTTAGATGCCTAGGGGAGGTAGCCTGTGGATGGCTGAGGATAAGTGCCTGGAGTTTAGGGGAGATCAAATTTGGGGGTCATCAGCACAGAGGTTGCATTTTAAGCCCTGAGCCTGGATCAGCTCATCGGGGGGAGGACATAGATGCACCAGGACCAAGGACTGAGCCTGGGGCTTCCAACATCCTGAGGTTGGGGTGGTGGCAGGAAAACCAGAGCGTGGTAGGTGGGGGTCCTGAAAGCCTAGTGTGGAAAGCACTTCCGAGGTCAAGTGAGATGCAGCCTTTGTGATGGGAATTTAAATTTTTTTCGTTTGTCTTTTTTGTTTATGGTGTTTTAGTCTAATTAAAATGTGTGTTTCTCTGTGCCTGGATGTAGAATCTTAGTTCTTTCATACTTCTGGCTTCGTGCCCTCTTTCCCATTCCAAGATTACCTGTGTCCATGTGGCACCCATGTGTGCCCACATGTGGGCCCAGAGCAGGGATATGTGGCTCCGGGGAGGGGTGAGCCCAGCATGGAGTGGTCAGATCAGTGTGCCTGAGCTGAGAAGGTGCTGGGGTCAGTGGTGGGGGAAGGGGACCCAGGCCCAGCCCCCCTTTGGGCCTTGGTTTCGCATCTGTGACCTTGAGGTGCTGGGGAGGATTCCTGGCTGTGAGGGAAGAGGCAGCCCCCAGTGAGCTGTGTAGGGCTGTGCCCCAGGGAGACAGGCATTTCCTCAGCACAGGCCAGTCTGACCAGCACCTAGGAGCTGAAGGGTTCACCCCTCGCTGCCCATGGACAGATGGGGAGACTGAGGCCTGAGAGCATTCCCACAGACCGTGGGGCCCTGGGAGGGGCTGCGGAACCCATCAGCCCAAGCCCTAAGCCCTGATGGCAGGGCAGGATCCCGGGGTCACTTGAAAAAGTCCAGTCTTGAAGGGGTTGGGCCAGTGTGTCCCCAGTGAGATGAGGAGTGGCATCTGCCAGGCTAGGCTCCCAGCGCTGCCGGGAGGGACGGAGGGTCTGGCCCGGGCCTGGCTCTGCCTGTTGTAAATGAGCCACTGCTGCTGGGAGGACCCTAGGGAATAATGGTAGCTGGAGCACTTTGTAAACTGAGAAGCACCTTATATACAGCCAGGGGCGGTGTAAATGGCATCACAATTTGCCATCTGTAGAGTGCTGTACACCTGTGAGTGGCTGGACTTAAGGGGCAGCCCGGTGTGGTCTCCAAACTAACCTGTGGTTTGGTGGCAGGTTAGTGGCAGCAGACAGGCCACCCACGTGTCTCCATTCCCCAGTGAATGCTAGCAGAGCAGCCCAGGTCAGGAGGCCAGGGCAGGGGAGCCCGGCCACTTACTCTGTGACATGTTCCCTAGAGCCATCCTCCAGCAGCACGGCTCACCCGTGGATGCCACCATCGCAGCTCTGGTCTGCACCGGGGTTGTCAACCCCCAAAGCATGGGCCTGGGTGGAGGGGTCATCTTCACTATCTACAATGCATCCACAGGTGAGTCCATACGGGACCCCCGTGGGGAGGATGGGCTCGTCCACAGGTGCTAACAGTGAGGTGCTTTTAGACCACCTGAGTGTATGGCCAACCTGCCCTGTCTACCCACGCCCCTTCCTGGGTCTCTTGGTGCCCCTCAACCTCTGCAAAGCCTAAACCAAGTGTTAGTACAGAGGCCAGTTCATGGTACAGAGAGAGAAACTGAGGCCTAGAGCAGGGCCGGGGCTGTCTGAGGGGGACTGTTGATGTGCAGTGAGGCCTGGCAGCCACCGGGGTGCCCCTGACACCCCACACGCCCTGCCCAACTCCAGGGAAGGTGGAAGTCATCAACGCCAGGGAGACGGTACCCGCCAGCCACGTCCCAGGTCTGCTGGACCAGTGCAAGCAGGCCCAGCCTCTGGGCACAGGTGAGGCCCTAGAGGGGCCACCCGCTCCCACCCCACCAGACCACTGGGGCTGACCAGAACCCCCCACCCTGAAGGGGCAGTGCCCCTCATGGACGGCTGAACCACCCTGGCACTGAGGGGTGGCAGCTGGGGATGGGGAGCCCCTGCGGAGGTCCTGACTCCCCGGGTTTTCCCGGGGGAGGGCTGAGTTGGGAGGGACGATCCAAGCAGAGGGCCCACCTCAGCCGAAGGCCCTGAGGGTTCAGTGGAGACGGGTTGGGGGGCTGGGGGTGGTGGGCGGGGATGGGGCCAGTTTTTCTTGTCCTCACAGGCCTGGCCACGGACTTTGTGCAGAGGGCAGTGGGGAGGCACGGGGGTGTGAGGGGGGAGGGCCGTGGTCCCAGGTGGGCTCCAGAGGCTCGCTCTGGCTGCCACGACTGGGGGGCCAGGCAGCCAAGTGTGGAGTGATGGAGAGCCCCCGGGGGCCAAGGGGGGCGGCCCAGGGGCAGGGGCGTGATACCCGTGCCGTGCAGGTGCCCAGTGGATTGGGGTGCCCGGGGAGCTCCGCGGCTATGCTGAAGCCCACCACCGCCACGGCCGCCTGCCCTGGGCGCAGCTCTTCGGGCCCACCATCGCGCTGCTCCGGGGGGGCCTCCGCGTGCCTCGCATCCTCAGCTACTTCCTGCACAGCAGCTACCTGCGCCCTTCCCTGCACGCATCGTCCCTGAGGTGAGCTCTGATGGGGGCCCAGGGCCCCTCCTCAGCTCCTCCTCCAGCCAGCAGATCAACCTTCTGGGGGCCAGGGCCCTGGATGGCCAGTATGTCACTGTCTCAGCTCAGAGACCTCCGGTTCCACGTGGCAGAACCTCATCAGAGGGCTCAGGCCAGATAGAGTTTATGGCAAGGTGATGGGGCTCCCAGGGCGCAGATTTGGGCCCTGCCCCCCCCCTCTCTCTGGGCTGGCGGGAGGGCTTTGGCCACCCCACTCGCCCACCTGGGCAGCCCACTGACCAGGAGGAGTGCCAGGTGTCAGGCCCTGGGTGGACGCTGGCTTGACGGGGGTGGGGGCGTGTCCTCCCTGGGCCTGGGTGATGAGAGACATGAGGGTGTCAGCCCCACCCAATCCTGGAGAATCTGCCCCCATGACCACCACAGCCCCTCAGGACTCCGGACCAGGACTCCGGACCAGGACTCCCTCCCTGTAGGGTCCTTGCAGAAGTGTGGCTGCCCTCCAGGACGTGGCCTCACCCTGGGGCCACCCCCCACTCCCCAGGCAGCTCTTCTTCAATGGGACAGAACCCCTGAGTCTTCACGACCCACTCCCGTGGCCCGCGCTGGCCGCCACCCTGGAGACCGTGGCTGCGGAAGGCGCAGAGGCCCTCTACACGGGGAGGCTGGGCCGGATGTTGCTGGAGGACGTTGCCAAAGAAGGTCAGCACGTGAGGCCCCACAGCCCCGTTCCGCCAGAGAAAGAGGGGTCTGGGCGCCAGGGCGGAGGGTGCGTCCGGTCCTCTCCTCCCCTCCCCTCCCCTTGCCCTGAGAGGGGGCCAGCTGCTTCCAGGGCTCGGAGAGGCCGTTGCCCCAGTCCTGCCCACTGCTGGTCTCAGGGACCTTGCAGTCAAAGCCCCCGAGGAGCAGGGCCCCGAGGGTTAGGGCCACGAGACGGGAGCTATCGGTGGCTGCAGGGGTGCTCCTGGGCCTGGAGTTGGCCACCCTCAGTCTCTCAGAGGCCAGCTTGCCTCCCCCACCTTCTCCCACTCTCCCCTCCAACCTGCCCGTCCCTGGCCTCTGTCCACCCATCCCCCAGCCCTGAGGCCACTGCCCACAGGCCCAGCACCACCCCTCTGGGCCTGGAAGGCTGGGGAACGAGGGGGGGCCCCCACTGTGTGCACCAAGGTCCCTGGCTGACACTCTGCACCTCGTTTCCCCGTCTGTACATGGAGTCCTCTGTCTCATCCCAGGGAGCCGGCTGACCCCGCAGGACCTGGCATCATTCCAGCCTGAGGTGGTGGACGCCCTGGAGGTGCCCTTGGGGAACTACACCCTGTACTCACCGCCACCGCCTGCAGGGGGCGCGATTCTCAGCTTTGTCCTCAATGTGCTCAAAGGTGAGGCCCCCAAGGGCCCAGGGGTCCGGTGCCCGTGAACTGAATTCCAGGCCCAGCCAGGCTCTGGGTAGCCACTGCCTCCTCCAGCTCAGCCCCCTCCTCAGATACTGAAGACGGGGCTGAGGAGTGGGCCAGGACGGTGTGCTCTAGAGCTGGCCTCCGGTGTGGCCCATGCCTGGTCTCTGCTGAAGGGTCTGCCATCATCTACCCACTAAGTGCCCCCAGGTGACCCCGGCGTAGGGCACAGGTGCAGTGGCTCTGCAGGTGGTGAGCTGCCGGTCCAGTGTGTGCAGCTAGGCCTGAGGCCCAGCCTATTGCAGCCTGCAAGGGGGTTGCGGGGTGTGGGGGGCATCCTGGCAGTGCCCAGAGCTGGGGCTGCCTGATGCTGCCTGTGGCTGCCGTAACAAAGTATCACAAATTACCAAAACCTGGTGGCTCAGACAACAGAAATTTATTCTCTCATAGTTCTGGAGCCCAGAAGTTCAAAATCAGGGTGGCTGCAGGGCCACATTCCTTCCGGGGGACCTGGGGGAGAATCTGTTCTTTACCTCTTCCAGCTTCTGGCGGCTGCCGGCATTCCTAGGCTTGTGGCTGCATCCCTGCAATTTCAGCCTCCGTGGTCACACGGCCTCCCTCTTCTCTGTGTCTGTTTTATAAGGATATATGTGATTACATTTAGCGCCCACCCGGATAATCCAGGATAATCCGCTCCTCTCAAGATCCTTAATTTAATCACACATTTGCCATACAAGGTAATATTCACTCTTTTTCCATATAAGGTAGCATTCACAGGTTCTGGGAATTAGGACATGGACAAATCTTTCTCAACCCACTATACAGGATGACCCCCACCTGCGCCCACCCCCTCCCCAGGGTTCAACTTTTCCGCGGAGTCGGTGGCCAGCCCCGAGGGGAGGGTGAACTTGTACCATCACCTCGTGGAGACGCTCAAGTTTGCTAGGGGGCAGAGGTGGCGGCTGTGGGACCCTCGAAGCCACCCGGAGGTCCAGGTGAGGTGCCCTGAGCTGGTGGAGAGCCCCCTTCCCTGCCCCAGGGCTCAGCATGAAGGGAGGGTCAGGCCAACGGGTGCTCCGTCCACAGACCCTGAGAGCCTGGCGGGTGAGGCTGGAGGGATGTGTACACGGTTGGTTCTAGAACAGGATGGCCTGGCAGTGGCCCAGAGCAGGGAGGGTGCAGCAGTCCGGGGACTGAAGGGAGCCCTGGAGGGGCAGGTACGGGAGGGCAGTGGTGGCGCTGCGTCTCTGACACCCTTAGGGGACCTTCTGCTCTGTGACCCCACCTGGCCTCTCACTGACCCCGTCACCTGTCTGCCCACCCCAGAACGCCTCCCAGGACCTGCTGGGGGAGGCTCTGGCCCAGCACATCCACCAGCAGATCGACACCCGGGGTGACCACCAGCTCAGCCACTACAGCCTGGCGGGCACCTGGAGCCACAGGATGGGCACGGCCCACGTGTCCGTGCTGGGGGAGGATGGCAGCGCTGTGTCTGCCACCAGCACCATCAATACGCCGTATGTGGGGCCGGGGGCAGGTGGGCAGGCCCCACTCCATTCCCTAGACCTCAGCCCTCCACCCCCAGCCTGGCCTCCCAGCACCTCCCTGGCTGTGTCCATCGAGTGGTACCTTGTTTTCCCCTCTCCTGTGTCAAAAGCGTCCTACACCCTGACACCTCTGGCCAAAAAGGCTGCTGATGGGGTGGCCCTGAGCCAGGATGAGAACGGGTATTACAACCAGGAGGATACCGTGGTGGGGGACAGGGTGGATTTTGGGGGGCAGGGCCAGGGAGGGAAGAGCAGTTCCAGGATGCTGGAGGGCAGCTGCTAAAACGAGGGGCTTCTGGAGGGCTGGGGCGCAGCCCATGTGTGTCGGGAGCCCACGGCCCGCGCCCAGCTCTGCCTCTGTCCACAGCTTTGGAGCCATGGTGTACTCACCGCGCACCGGCATCCTCCTCAACAACGAGCTCCTGGACCTGTGCTGGAGGCACCTGCGGGGCTCCGGAGTCACCCCCCCTCCCGGTAAGCACAGTGCCCCCAGGCGAGAGGAGGGAAGGCAGGAAGGCTGGGCAGGCCCAGCACAGAGACAGGGATGGAGGGGGCGGCCCCGGGGGGCGCTGGCTCAGAAGCGAGGCTATACTGATACCCGTCCGGCCTCCAGTTCCAGGCGAGCGGCCCCCGTCATCCATGGTCCCCTCCATCTTAGTCAACGCAGCCCAGAGGTCGAAGCTGGTGATCGGCGGGGCTGGCGGGGAGCTCATCATCTCTGCTGTGGCCCAGGTGAGTCTGGGGGCTCCTGGATGGAATGTGCCCTCGCTGGGTGGCCCTGTTGTCCTGATGTCCTGGGAGGGGTTGGGGAGGGTGGCTGGTGCCCCTCCCTCCCTCCCTGCCTGCATCCTTCTCTCCCCCACCAGGCCATCATGAACAAGCTGTGGCTGGGCCTTGACCTGCAAGCTGCCATTGCAGCCCCCATCCTGCACGTGGACAGCAAGGGCCGGGTAGAGTACGAGCCCAACTTCAGCCAGGTGAGGCCGTGGGCCAAGCCACCGCTAGGCAGACGCCTCAGCGCTTGCCTTCAGAGCCCCTGGTGGGGCCTCAGCTTTTGAGTGTGCCCAGTGCACTTTGGCTTTGGGGGCCACCAGGAGTTGAGAAGCTCCATGGGGGAGGCAACAGGCGGCTGGTCTCCACGGCAGGGGACAGGGTGTTGTTCACATGACTCCCAGAATGAGCTCCCCTGCACCTTGGTCCCTGCTCTTTCTGGGCCAGTCTCTCCGTAGGCTACTTTCCCCGGCTGAGGCCTCTCAGACTCTCCCTCATGGTGATCTGCAGCTTTTATCTGCAGGTTTATTTCTAAAGGAGTCTATTATTCCTGGGAGTCTGCAGAGGGATTTCCCTCCAGGGCACTGGGTTCTTGGTTCCCCACACAAGCAGGCCCAGGAGCTGAATTCTCTTGTGGGACTCCCAGCCCCTCCCCTCCGCCTGGGCAGATGGCTGGCCTCCTTGGAAGGTCTCTGGGCTGGCAGATGCCCTCACTAGGGCCCACTTTAAAGGACTAACAGCTTTTCAAGGCTCCAAACTTCATGCCCAGGGTCCATTCAAGCAGCTGGGGTTCAAGGTCATCAAAGCTGCCTTTCCTGTTATGAGCTTCTCTGGTCTCAAGGCCGCCTCCCAGGGCCGTTGGAATTCTGAGGACCACAGAGTGAGGGGCCTTGAGTCCAAGGGGGTGTGTAGTCCTGAGAACCTTGGTCTTTGGGCCTGGAGACTAAGGACCTCAGCCTGTCAGGCCCAAACTCTCAGAGTGCGAGGCCCTCCCTCCCAGCCTCCCTCCCTCCCTGTGCAGGGTCCTCCCCGTGGCAGGAGGACTTGATGCTCTCCCAGGACTCATCCTCTTAGGCCCTTCTCCTTGACCTTGACTGAAGGTCTTTACTCTGTGAACACCATTCTCCAAGGACCTCACCTCTGAGAATTTGGACCTGACAGCCTGGAATCCAGAGAACCCCGAGCCCACAGCCCTCAGCTCCCTGGAAGGTTAGAGTGTTGGCCACACAGCTCAGGGCCTCCCATGGAGAACACGTGAGGCCCTGGAGACCCTGAGTCTCCAAGGGCCCTGAGAGCCAAGGCCCAGGCCTGAGGCCAGGAGGGTCCTTGTTCCTCAGGGCCTTGGAGTTCGGCCACTATGACCCTAAAGAATAGTCTCCGAGGACCACAGGTCCTGCTGTGGCTGTGAGGAGCTGGGCCTTCCAACCTAAGGACACTAGGTAATTAGCACGTCAGGCAGAGATACACCCAAGGCCATAGCGCCTGGAGACCTCGCCGTACCCGTGGCTCAGGTCCTGGAGGCCCTGGTCCTGGGGACAGCAGGGCACCTGGAACTGAGGGCCCTGGTGGGTGGGGGTCCTTGGCCTTAAGTGGGAATGTGGGGCCCAAGTAACACAGGTCTCCACATGCCAGGATCTCTGTGAAGAGTCACAGACTGGCAAGTGTGGGGACCAGGCCCCAAGGCAAGGTACTCAGGCCCTCAGACACCAACACCTGGGCCCTGATGCCCTCCAATTCCACACACTCACCGTCTCAGACCTGAGCCTTTACAGCCCGTGCTCGGAGTGCCTCACCCTTGGGGACCGCTGGTGCCTGTGGCCTGGGGTCCATGTCCTTGGACTCATGGGTGTTCAGAAGCCTCCAGCTGACTCCTCCACCAGCGGGGCCCTGGAGAGTCTGGGACCCCCATCTTCTCATGCTGGTGTTGAGATGGCAGATCCTAAGCTGCCAACAATGCTGGCACCAGGGCCATTCCTCCTGTCCAGGGCAGGAGCCAGATGTTGAGTTGGGCCCTTCTTGTGTATGGGTGACCTGGGACTCCAAAGGGCCCAAGCTCTGCCTTCTAGAAGACTTTGCTTTCAAGGTCCTCAAAACGTTGAAAGCTATCTTCTCCACAGAAGCCCTTGGACTCCTTGGTTGTCACGTTGAGGCCCCTGGTGTCCTTGATCCAGGACAGAAGTGAACCTGCATCTCAGCTTCCTTCTAGTCCGGGCGATGTCCTCCTGTCATATCCCCTGGAGCCCAGGCTTCTCCTCTGGGGCCTTTGGAGTGGGAGGCCGTAGACTCCATGCCTGCAGACAAGGCTGCGTCCAGCGGCCCTCTGTCCTCTCCCAGACCGCCCCTGCCAGTCCTGCCTCCTCGGCCAGGGTCCTCAGCTCCCTGCCCGGGTCCCAGCCCCTCCATGACCAGCCTTCTCTCCTCTCCAGGAGGTGAAGAAGGGGCTCCAGTACCGGGGCCAGAACCAGACCGAGAGGCCCATTTTCCTGAACGTGGTCCAGGCCGTGTCCCAGGACGGGGCCTGCGTGTACGCCGCAGCGGACCCCAGGAAGGGTGGGGAGCCCTCAGGCTACTAAAGAGGTTGCTCCCTCCCCACTGGGATCCCGCCCAGCACACGTCCAGGCTGGCCTGGTCCATGGGACCGAGTGCTCCAGCAGAATCTGGACCCCTTGGCAGGACAGTCAGCCTGGGGCTTCAAGAGGTGGGGACAGCCCAGCAGATGGACGGCTGTGGGGGCTGAGCCCTCCCCTCCCAGAGCCCCTGTGGCCCTGCCCAGACCCCTCCAACCTCCCCAGGCCTCTCACCCAGGACTGTGCCCCCGCTCTCCAAAGCCCCATTCCCCAGCTGTGTATCTTCCAGTCCAAGATTAAAGAAGAGGCTGCACCACGCTTGATTCAGGGCTGAGGTGGGGAGGAGGCCTTCAGAAAGCACGTGCAGTGAGCTGCAGCCCTCCACACACACCACCACGGAGCCGGGGAAACCAGACACGGGCTGGGCCTTCTCCAGGCCGCCCCTGGACACTTGCTGGGGCTCCGCACATGGCTGCCCGGACCCACCCATTGGGAGGAAGGCAGGGGTGTGGCCTGGGGGCACCTGTCCCTGGCTCCTGGGGGCCCTTGGCCCAGGCCCGTCCTGGAGCTTGTCCTCCGTGCCAGGAAAAGGCTGGATGAAGCGAGACCTAAGCCCCCCCCAGCCCCCAACTCCAACATGTTCTCACCCTCGGCACTGTTGACGTTTTGGGTGAGTCATTCTTCGCGGGGGCGCTGTCCACGCACTGTAGGTGGTGGAGCAGCATCCCTGGCCTCCCCTTGCTAGGTGCAGCGTCATCCCACCCCCACAGCCAGTCACCAAACCACCCCCGATTGAGACCCACGAGCCCCCAGCCACCGTGGATGGCTTTGCCAGCTCCTGGGTGCGCCGCCCTCCCTGGGGGGGATCCTGCCCCATGCCGAGTCCTGGGAGCATTGGGAGTTCCTGTTTCACCCCAAACATCCCACAGGGGTGTACCTCCGCCTGGAAGGGCGCCACTACAGATCCATCACCTCCCATTCTGCCTAGAGTTCAGCCGCACAGGACGGGTTGGGTGTTGCTCCTGTGCCTGCTGGGACAGAGTACTACACACTGAGGGCCTTCAGACAACAGACACCCTCGCCGCAGTGCCTCCCAGCTGCATCCCCAGAGCATGATAACGGTGTCCCTACACTCCTGACTCACCCTCTGCCATCCCTGGGACCCTCACCACCCCCTGGAGCCTCAGTTACCACTTGTGAGCTGATGGGTCCCTGCCCAGGCTCTAGCCCAGGTTTCTGGACCGTCAGACTCACATACCTACTCACCCACCCACCCACCCACCTCCCACCTCCAGAGCACCTGGGATCCACAGGCACCTCGGACTCAACACACCCAAGCAGAAGCCAGCTCTGAGGCAGCCGGAAGTTCTCCAGTGCCCCCCTCTCCCCGCTCCATGATAGTCACCCAGTCCTCTCCCACCATCTGCGTGGTTTGGCCTTGGTTCCACCTCTTTGTCCCTTTCTGCCTCCTTGCCGCTGCCACAGCCTCGATCCACGCCCTACTCATGACAGTGATGAGCCTTGGAAAATGCATACCTGATCCTGCCATGAGGCCACACAGAGCCCTCCTTGGCTCCTGGGGGCCCCTGGAGGAAGCCCATTCCTCTCGCTCCCTGCTCATCCCACCCTAGGTTACTTGCCGGGCCCCTGCCCACATCCCTCCTGGACCACAAGCAATGCCAACCAAGATGCATTCCCAGCCCAGTTAGCGACTCTTACAGCCTCTTTAAACACCTTGTTACACAGAGGAAATCAAAGCAGTATCTTCAAAATAACATTCACATCAATACAGATCAGCCCCCACAGAATATGGCTAAAGCAGGGCTCAGAGGAAAATATATTGCCTTAAATAGTTACATTAATAATAATCAAAACAAATAAAGTATCTAACATACGAAGTTAGTAAAAGAACAATCAGAACGGTAAGGAAGGCAAGAGGAAGAATTTAGTAACAACTGAAGCAGAAATTGATAAATTTGAAGTCAGAAGAACAGATGTTTGAAAAAGATACATAAGCTATTAGCTAGCCAATTAGTAAACATGAAGGACGTGTAAATACACACAGAAAAGAAATGAGAACGGGGAAATAACCTAAGCTATAGAGGAAGTTAGAAGTACTAGAAAAGATTACTCATTTTAATAAAAATAAATTTGGAAACTTGACAAATTACTTTCTAGGACGATATAAGTAGAATTGCGATACTTAACACATACTAAAAACATTGCCACTTATCTGAAATTCAGATTTAATTGGGCAGGCTTTATTTTTATTTGCTAAATCTGACAAGCTTAAGTATAAATGACAAACGGGTCCAAGAAAGAGCAAAGGTCTAGACATGTCAGTGATCACAAAAAAAACTGAGAACGTGGCAGAACACTGGCTTACCTCAAATGCCCTTCTGGAAAGTTTCCCAGGCGAGGTGTGTCCTGCCGTTAGGATCAGAGGGCCTCTCTTGCCAGTTAAGCTGCCACAGTGTAGAGCGAGGAGGAACACTTCCACATTCACTTTATGAAGTCAGCATAGGACTAGCCCCAAACTTGGCAAAGCACACCAAAGACCAATTGTGTTTGGGAAACTCAGCACAAAACTCCTCAAACAAATACAAGCAAGGAGACTCCAAGCAACACATTCAAAAGGACAGGGTGTCCGGGTAGGGCCGACACCATTACTGCTGGGAATGTCCATGAGAGGGACTTGTACTCCTCTTTCACCAGAGGAGAAAAATCAGAGTCCTCTCCATGGAGAGGCATTTGACAAAATTCAACACTCATTCTTTTTTTTTTTTTTTCGCGGTACGCGGGCCTCTCACTGTTGTGGCCTCTCCCGTTGCGGAGCACAGGCTCCGGACGCACAGGCTCAGCGGCCATGGCTCACGGGCCCAGCCTCTCCACGGCATGTGGGATCTTCCCGGACCGGGGCACGAACCCGTGTGCCCTGCATCGGCAGGCGGACTCTCAACCACTGCGCCACCAGGGAAGCCCTCAACACTCATTCTTGATTTAAAAAAAACAAAACAAAAAAAACCCCCACAGACAAAACAACAACAAAACACTGAATAAAATGGAAATAAATGGATATTCCCTTAACATGAATAAATATCTCAAAACAACAGTAACATCTGTTGGACACTGACCATGGCTAGGTGCTACTCTACTGCTTTACATGTATTAATTCACGTAATTCTCCCTAATGAAAGGGAGCTATGATGAGCCCCATCTTACAATGAGAATACTGATGTACTAAAGCTCCCAGGGCCCTGTGGAGTAAGTGCCAGAGGTGGAAACTGGGGAGACAGATGGAGAAAATGAGTCTTGACCCCATACCATATACAGAAATTTATTTGAGATGAATCTTAGGCCTAAATGGAAAAACTAAAATAAATGCCTGGGCAACCAGTCCAGAATCATTTATTACAAAGACCATCATTTTCCTCATTGAACTGTATCAGTGCTTTTGTGAAACAAACAAAAAAACTCAAGTAAACGAAGCCATCAGATTTTAAAACACACTGTAAACATACAGTAGGTTAAAACAGCATATGAATAAACCTCAGAAATCAATCAACCACAACACAAAGTTCACAAAGAAATGCAAACATATGGGAATTTTGTCTGCTAAAAGAGCATTTTGAAGCAGTAGAAAAAAGATGAATTGCTGACAATCAGTATTAGAACAAGTGGGTAGCCACCTGGAAAACAGTAAAGTGGGACCCCGGCCTTTTATTTATACCAAATTAAATGCCAGTTGGACCAAAGATTTAAGAGTTAAAAATAAAACCATATAAATATTGTAAAAAAATGGGAAAAAAAAATTTATTTATGTTCTTAGAGTGGGGAAGTCCTTTTTTAGGCACGACATAAAATCAAGAAGCCATATTAAAGGGACTTCCCTGGTGGTCCAGTGGGTAAGACTCCACACTCCCAATGCAGGGGGCCTGGGTTCGATCCCTGGTCAGGGAACTAGATCCCACTTGCTGCAACTAATAGTTCGCGTGAGGCAACTAAAGATCCCACGTGCCACAACTAAGACCTGACGCAACCTAAATTAATTAATTAAAAAAAAAAGAAGCCATACTAAATTGGGACTTCCCTGGCAGTTCAGTGGTTAAGACTCTGCCCTTCCGATGCAGGGGGCAGGTTTGATCCCTGCTCAGAGAACTAAGATCCCACATGCCATGCGGCATGGCCAAAAAATTAAAAAAAAAAAAAAAGAAATTTGAACACATAAAAATTTTAAATTTTGACGTGAAAAATATTTCAAAAGACCAATGAAGGGCTTCCCTGGTGGCGCAGTGGTTGAGAGTCCGCCTGTCGATGCAGGGGACACGGGTTCGTGCCCCGGTCCGGGAAGATCCCACATGCCACGGAGCGGCTGGGCCCGTGAGCCATGGCCGCTGAGCCTGCGCGTCCGGAGCCTGTGCTCCGCAAAGGGAGAGGCCACAACAGTGAGAGGCCCGTGTACCGCAAAAAAAAAAAAAAAAAAAGACCAATGAAAACCTTGCAGAAAGACAGTTTCAATACGTGATCTGGGGCTGGTTACTTCAATATTTAAATATTTAATATCAAAGACCAAGTATCCGTTAGAAAGAGGCACAGGGATATGACTCATTAGACCACAGAAAGAGAACTACAAATCGCCATTTCAACATATAAAAAATGGCTCAACCTCAGTGATAAATGCGCCAATTAAAAAAACAATGAGATCCACAGGGACAAAGCAAATGGCTCCAGCCCAAAGGCTTCCTCTGTGAACACTTCCAAACACTGACAGAACAAGTCAGTCTTACACAAACTCTTCCTGAGAACAGAACAGAGAAAACACTGCCCAACTTTTAATAAGGCCAGCATAATCCTGAGAACAAAACCTGACAAAGAAACTTCATGAAAGAAAAGTACAGGGTGATTTCATTCATGCACAGAGATGCAAAATTCCTAAATGAAATCTGAGCAAGCCAAATTCATATATATAAATTCATCACTACCAATTTGGGTTTATTCTGGGAATGCATGATTGGTTGAACATTACAAAATCAAGCAATGCAATTCACTGTATTAACATACTAATAGAATAAAGAAGAAAAATCATTCACCATCTCAATAAATGCAGAAAAGCATTTGATAAAATTTGCCAACTTTCACAATAAAAATTCTCAGTAACTAGAAATAGAAGAAAACTTCCTTTATTTTATAAGTTGCGGCTACAAAACCCTACAGTAAACATCATACTTCATGGTAAAACATACAAGCCTTCCTTTTGAGATTGAGACCAATTCCTTTTGAGATGGAAACATGCATTGCTAGCTTTCATCATTTCCTGTCCATACTGAAAGCGAAGTCCTTGCCAGGGCAATAAGGTGAGAAAAAAGAACAAAAGGTATAATTGGAAAGGAGGCCATAACACTGTCAATATCTGTAGGTACTTAACAGGTAAACTGTTAGAAATAAGTCAACTGAACAAGATCACTGGAATCAAGGAAAATATACAAAAATCAATGATATTTCTATATCATTCACAAATAGAAAACACTTTTTTGAACTGAAATCACTTACAATAGCATTAAAAAAAAAATCCATGCCTAGAAGTAAAACTAACAAGTATGCAAGACCTCTACACTGAACACTACAAAATATAACTGAAGAATTTGAAGAAAACGAATAAATGGAGGATTATACTACATTCATGGACTAGAAGGCTTAGTGCTGTGAAGAAGCCAATTCTCCCCACATTCACCTATAAATCCAATGCAATCCTAATAAAAATCCTCACAGGTTTGTGTGTGTGTATGTGTGTGTGTGTGGAAATTGGCAAGCTGATTCTAAAATTCATATGGAGACACCAAGGACCAGGACTAGCCCAGGCAATCCTGAGGAAGAACATGGAGAGGAATCTCCCTGGTGGTTCAGTGGTTAAGACTCCAAGCTTCCAATGCAAGAGGCCTGGGTTTGATCCCTGGTCAGGGAACTAGGTCCCACATGCCACAGCTAAAGATCCCACGTGCTGCAGCTAAAGAAAAAGATCCTGCATGCCACAACAAAGATCCCGCATGCTGCAACTAAGACCCAGTGCAGCCAAATAAATAAATAAAAATAAAATATTAAAAAAAAAAAGATATGGCCAATTAAAAAAAAAGAACATAAAGGAGGACTCACATTACCAGATGTCAGGAACAAGCTATGGTAATTAAGGCAATTTGGTATTGGTGCAAAAATAAACTGGGCAGGGCTTCCCTGGTGGTGCAGTGTTTAAGAATTCACCTGCCAATGCAGGGGACACAGGTTCGATCCCTGGTCCAGGAGGATCCCACATGCCATGGAGCAACTAAGCCCATGCGTCACAACTACTGAGCCTGTGCTCTAGAGCCCGCAAGCCACAACTATTGAGCCCATGCGCCACAACTACTTAAGCCCGTGTGCCTAGAGCCCACGTTCCGCAACAAGAGAAGCAACCACAATGAGATGCCTGCTTACCGCAAAGAAGAGTAGCCCCTGCTCAACGTAACTAGAGAAAGTCCATGCAGCAATGAAAACCCGATGCAGCCAAAAATAAATAAATAAAATAAATTAAAAAAAAATCTATCAAAAATAAACTGGGCAATGGGACAGAACAGAAAGTCACCTGACCTCTGACAGAGGAGACACAGCAGTGCAATGGGAAAGGAATGCTGTTTCAATAAACAGTACTGAGTCAATCAGATAGCCAGATGAAAATTGTGTATCCTGACTCCTACCTCACACCATGCACAAAAATCATTCCAGATGGTTGGCAGATCTAATCATGAAATATCACACAATAACACTTTTATAGGAAAATACAGAACAGCTTTGTGACTTGGGAGAAGGCACATGTTTCTTAAACAGGACACAAAAAGTACTAACTGTAAAAGAAAAAAATGGATAAACTGACCTACATAAAAATTAAGAACTTCTATTCAACAAAAGACATTAAAATAGTGAAAAGGCAACCCATGGAATACGAGAGTATCTGCAGTGCTTATATCTGACAATAAACTCTTACCCAGAATAAAGAACTCCTACAAATCAATTAGAGAGCTCCAGATAACCTGATGGAAAATGGGCAAAAGACTTGAACACACCTCATAAAAGAGGAGCTCTGGATGGCCAGTGAACATACAAAGAAATGAACAGCTTCACTAGTTATCAAAAACAATGCAAAATAAATCCACAATATGCTACCACTATATACCCATCAGAATAGCCAAAATTCAAGAGACCAACAATGCCAAGTGTTGGCAAAAATATGGCAAAATGGGGACTTCCCTTGCAGTCCAGTGGTTAAGACTCCACACTTCCACTGCAGGGGGCATGGATTTGACCCCTGGTTAGGGAACTAAGATCCCACACTAACATTCCACTTCTATAAACAAAGTACAAATACAGAGGTTTTTTTTTTTTTTTTTTTTAAATATATATATATGGCAAAATGGAATTGCCATTCGCTGCCGGTGGGAACATCAACTGGTAAAACTACTTTGGAAAACCAGTATTACCTACTAAAACTACCACACTCCTACCTCATGCCCAGCAATGCTACTCCTAGGAACTTACCCAATATAAATGCGTATGTCTGTAACTGACCAGGACCCTATGGGGCCTTCCTGGAATAGACCCTGCCCCCTCCAATGTCCTCTGCCTGCCTCTCTGTCTATAGAAAAACTTCAGTCTCCAAGGCCTTCCCTGAGTTTCAGAGAATACACTTAATCAGAGAAGTGACAAATGCAGAAAGAAAGAAGAATAGCCAAGCAAGACAAAGTAACAATAGTTTAGCCATTAAACAAAGTCAAGGACCTTCAGTTACTCCTCAAGGGCTACAGATAATATTCTGAGCTATGTCCTTTGAGCCATTTTGCAGATACTGAAACCCCCATCAGGTGGAAGAAGTTAACTGCATGCTGCCCACTAGCACATAGACCCCAGACCAGTTGGAACCAGAAGGATGATGATGTTGACTCCCAATTACCTCACCACCAACCTATCAGAAAAATGTCCACGACCTGACCACGCACCCTGAAACCTCCCTCCCTCACCCTGTCTTTAAAACCTTTCCCTGAGGGACTTCCCTGGTGGCGCAGTGGATAAGACTGCACACTCCCAATGCAGGGGACCCAGGTTCAACCCCTGGTCAGGGAACTAGATCCCACATGCATGCTGCAACTAAGAGTCTGCATGCCACAACTAAGGAGTCCATGTGCTGCAACTAAGGAGCTGGCAAACTGCAACTAAAACCTGGTGCAACCAAATAAATAAATTATTTAATAATAAAATAAAACCTTTCCCTGAAAGCTATCAGGGAGTTCGGGCCTTCTGAGCATTAGGTACCTGGACTCCTTGCTTGGTCTTGCAATAAATGCTGCACTTTCCTTCAGCACAACTTGGTGTCAGTAGATTGGCTTTACTGCATGAAGGCGAGCAGACCCACGTTTGGTTCGGTAACACATCTGTTCATCAAAAGACACATATAAGAATGTTTACAGCACTAGCCATTATAGCTCCAAACTGAAAACCACCCCAAAGCGCCTCAACAGGGAAATGGATAAACAAATTCATTAGCTGAAATAATACTCAGAAAAAATAAAAAACTCAAAGCAGAACACCTCAACATGGATGAATCTCATAAACATAATATGCGCAAGCAGCTAGATGCAGAGAGCGTCGACTCTAGGATTCCACCTGTGTGAAGGACAAACCAGGCAGAACTCGCCTATGGGGTGAGAAACTGGTGGTTGACCTGAGGACGAGGGAGAGGACAGTGTCTGACAGAGAAAATGTTAGGGGTGACCAGAGTGGTGGTTCACTGGGCATGTTCACAAGCTGTACCCTGAGCAGTGCACTCTCTTGCTTACAACTTACACTTTATTTAGCAGAGTTCCATCAAAGAAGCAGGGCCCACACCATGGGAACTGGGCAAGGGGTCCCTGTAAGGCTACTGTCTCCCATGGGATGATGCAGCCTGAGGTCCATGTGGCAGAGTCAGGAGGGAAGATGCATGGAAAGTGGAGGGAGGATCCAGAGCTGACTGGAGCCCGTGAGGATGGGCTGAAGCCCACATCCCTTCTTGTTGCCAAGGGCGACAAAGGTTTCTTGTAGCAACTGGATTGCTTTGTCACACACCTGACCCAGGAGAATGGATTGAGGGTGGACTGGGAGGAGGTGGAGTGGTTGCCTGGATTCCGCTGGCGCTGATAAGCTGGGTCAGCAGGCGCGACACAAGGAGTGTGACCTACAAAAGAGGTTGCCAATTCCCTTCCGCCCTCCCAATCCTGCACAGGAATCTCTCTTGAGGTCCTAACCCAAAACACATTGGGAAGGGAATTCCGGGAATGCCGGTCAGCCTGACAGAGGCCCCACGATGTGTTTCACTAACTGACAAAGAGCAAAAAATCTGAAGGCTCCTTACACTGATGAGGGTGTAGGGGGCCCGGCAATCGCGTAGGTTGGTGGTGAGTGTCAGCGGGTACAACTCTAGGAGGAAAACAAATGTGTCGTTTAACCAGCCCATCGGACTTCCCTGGTGGCGCAGTGGTTAGGAATCCGCCAGCCAATGCAGGGGACACAGGTTCAAGCCCTGGTCTGGGAAGATCCCACATGCCGCGGAGCAACTAGGCCCGTGCGCCACAACTACTGAGCCTGCGCTCTACAGCCCGTGAGCCACAACTACTGAGCCCGCGTGCCTAGAGCCCGTGCTCCACAACCAGAGAAGCCACTGCAATGAGAAGCCCAAGCACCGCAACGAAGAGCAGCCCCCGCTCGCCACAACTAGAGAAAGCCAGGGCGCAGCAACAAAGACCCAACACAGCCAAAAATAAATAATATAAATAAATAAATTTAAAAACAAAAACAAAAAAAACCCCAGCCCATCATCTTGTGTGAATTTCCCCTACAGGTGAACCTGAACTTACTTACCAAGCACAACAGCATTTGAAGAAGCAAAAGACTGTCCACCACCTGGGGAATGACTAAGTAAATTCCTGTTTGAGTTTTAAAATTTTCTAATTGTAGTAAAATACAAATAACACAGGACTTCCCTGGTGGCTCAGTGGTTAACAATCTGCCTGACAATGCAGGGGACACGGGTTTGAGCCCTGGTCTGGGAAGATTCCACACGCCGTGGAGCAACTAAGCCCGTGCACCACAACTACTGAGCCTGTGCTCTACAGCCTGCGTGCCACAACTACTAAGCCCATGTGCCACAACTACTGAAGCCCACGTGCCTAGAGCCCGTGCTCCATAACAAGAGAAGCCACCGCAATGAGAGGTCCGTGCACCACAACGAAGAGTAGCCCCTGCTCACTGCAACTACAGAAAGCCCGTGCGCAGCAATGAAGACCCAATGCAGCCAAAAACATATAAATAAAATAAATTTTTAAAAAATAACAAAAACTTTACCGTCTTAACCATTTCTAAGGGTCCAGCACAGTGGCATTAAGTACTTTCACATGGTTGCACAATCATCACCACCACCCATCTTGACCTTTTTTTGTTCCCAAACTGAAACTGTGCCCATTAATTGACAGCTCCCAGGAGTTCCCTGGTGGTCTGGTAGTTAGAATTTGGTGTTTTCACTGCCATGGCCCGGGTTCAATCCCCGGTCAGGGAACTTGCCAAAAACAACAGCTCCCCATTTCCCCTCCGCAGCCCCTGGCAACCTCTATTCTACCCTCTGTCTCTATGAATTTGCTCTAGGGACCTCATGTAAGTGGAATCATGCAGTATTTGTCCTTTTGTGGCTGGCTTATTTCACTTAGCATAATGTGCTCAAGGTTCATCCATGTTGTAGCAGTGGTCAGAATGTCCTTCCTTTTTATGACCCGATAATATTCCATTGTACAGATAGACCACATTTGTTTATCCATTCACCTGTTGATGGACACTTAAGTTGCCTCCACCTTTTGGCTATTGTGAATAACGCTGCTATGAACATTGGAAGATCCACTGAATTTTTAAAAACCTTTTGCACATAATATTTATCTTCAACACTAATGAAAAACATAAGGCCATCTTTTCACATCTCTGCCTGTTGTGTATAGTTCAGGGGATCAATTGCTGCAACACATAGACCCCAAAATGTACTATGGCTTACTCACAAGGGAAGTTTATTTTTTGTTCCCAAAGCAGTACTGGATGGGTGAACAGGTGGGGATGGGGAGATCTTTCCACATGCTAGGGACCCGGTTTGGCATGGCTTCCAGTCACCTGTGCAACATTGGGAGCAGGGGGAAGGGCCTGCAGGGGGTTGCCTGTGGAGGTGTTAAGGACCAACCCTGGAACTGCCCCACCCCCTCCGGCTAGAAACTAGTCACATGACTGCACCAACTGCAAAGGGTGCTGGGGAATGGAGTCCAGTGCTTTCGGAAGGGCACCCGGCTTGTGTGGCTGCAGAGTACCTACTGGACCTCACTTCTCTAATGGCTTCTGTCCTCTGAAATTCAGCTGGAGCCAGACTCCTCCAAGAAGCACCCACCTGGCCTCCTGCTCCCACAATGCACTACACTGATCACACCCCCTCCAGAGCAGCATGGACCATGGGGACAGGGGTCTCCCAGCAGAGGCCTGGCCCGGGGCAGGGACTCGGTCACCTGGGGCTTTGTGGGAGGAAGCAGCCTGGCAGAGGGGTCCCCACTCCCCACATTGGTCCCTTCCCCCCACATCAGCCCCTTCCCACTGTTCAGCCAACAGGAAGCCCAAGTGGGAGGCTGGAGGGGAAGTGGTGTTTCCCCTCCTCGGGAGGCTAGAGGCCTCTGTTGGTGGGGCAATTGCCTCTGTGGTGAGGGCCCCATGCAACCGCATGGTTCTCACTTTCTTGGGGACCTGGCCTGGCTCCTTGGCCTCCCCCAGCCTTTGTCCCTCGCTGGCTCCTATTTCACTTCCCAGCTCTCCCATTACCTGCATTTCCAAGTCCCTGGATTACTGTCCTCCAAATCCCAGCTAGTACAAGGGACAGGGGGCTGGCCGCTGGGTTCTGGTGCTGTCACTCCCTGGGGCTGTGGTTTGGGGAGACCACCTCTCTGAGGCCAGGGTGCCTACCGTTGATGTTTCTAGGGAGTCTATGCCCAGCTCTGGGATCTTGTGCCCTCACACAGGCCCTGCAGCACCCCAGACTCCCGACGGGCCCCTGGGAAAACCCTGCCAGGTGTTGGGGCTTCCCAGCCCGGCCAGCCCCTGGCACTGGGAAGGCCTGACGTCTGGGGCCAGGGCCACGATGGAGCCCTTCTCCTGCCAGGGCAGCTCCAGGGCCTGCCTTAGAGGGACAAGAGTAGGGTAGGGAGCCTGAGGGAGGCCATGCTTTACTTTCAGGATGAAGCCTGGCAGGGGAGGCACCTCTGCTGCTGCCCTCCATGTCACTCCTCAGACCTGAGTGCACTGCCCATCCTCTGAGCCTTTGCCCAGGCTGTTCCTCTACCTGCAAAGCCCTCTGACCAATCACACCTCTGAGGCCAGTCTGGGCGGTGACGCTGCCCCTGCCCTCCTGCCCTGACCAGGAACCTGACCCTCACCCACTGTCAAGGGCCTGGCCCAGCCTGGCTCGGCAAGGGAGGTATCGGGGCTCAGTTTGGTGGGAGGCCAGCCCTGCCTTACCTCATCTGCAGAGAGGAAAGTACCTGCCCAGGGGCCAAAGGGTGGGCCCTCAGCCCCCCTGTCCTGAGCTGGAAGCCCAGAGGTTGGGGGCAGGTGGGTGGGGTCTGGAAGGACAAGAAGCACTGACCCCATCCGCCTCCACCAGAGTCTTCTCAGCACCACCCCCAGGACTCCCACCTGCCCCACTCTCATCTTAGCTCTGTTCAAATGTGCCCCACTGTGCACACTCCAGGAATCCCTGCAGACGGGATCTGCCACTGCCCCTGCCCACCCCTCTGCCAAAGGTGAGGCTGAGGAGGTAGGGAGGCCTGGCCTCCGATCCGAGTGGTCAGTGCCAGCTGGACAACGTTGAGTAACCCATGCAACCTCTGAGACTGGGGGACGACTCGAGCCCCACCCCCACAAGATGAGGGAGATGAAGAGGTGGGTCTGCATGAACCTTGGCCGAGGTTGTGACCACAAGCCTGCTGGCCCAGCTGCACTGCTCTCCCTGATGGCCTGGGTCCCTGTGTAGCCTCCGTCTCCACTGTTCTTACCCTCTGCTGCCCCCACGTGGCCACTCTTGGTGCTGCGGTGAGGGGGCTTCACTCAGCCTCCCACCCAGGGCTCCAGATCTCATGGGCAACCCCCTGCCCCTCACTCCTCTCAGGCAGAGCTGCCCGCACTGGCGAGGGGGCGCCAACCTCTAACCCCACACTCCCTGGTGCTTTCTCCATCTAATATCTATGATGCAAATCTGACCCCATCCTACCCTGCCCAGGCCTGCCCACAGCCCCCATTCAGCACCCTTGCTACAAACGGGGCAGCGATGGCATAAGGCCTGGGCCCTGTACTAGCTTCTGGACACTCCTGGGCAAAGGGCTCAGGGACCGGGACCAGTGGGCATCGCATTACCAGACTGCCTCTGGGGCTGTGACAGGGCAGGGTGGGGGCCCCAGGGCCAGGCTGCCAGCTTGCTTGTTCCCTACACTGGGGGAGGGTGGGTCACCCAGCCCTGTCCCTTCTCGAGTGCCCAGTGTAGCACCTCATGGAGAACCCTTCCCCTCCCCACCACAACGTGGTCATTGTTCTAGATCCCACTTTACAGATGGAGAGACAGAGGTTGGGGAGAGACCGGTCCCAGGTGACCTGCCAGTGGACGAAGGCCTCAGACCCAGGTTGCTCTGGGTACTGTGGACCGCACAGGGCAACCGTGGGACTCCCTGGAACCGAAGCACAGCACGAGCATCAGGACACCAGGGAAGGGGCACCAAAGGCTTGTTTTCTCCCCCAACAGGCAGGGAGGGGTGTTTCAGGAGGTGTTCCAGAGACTTAGAATTACAAGCCTGGAGCTTAGAGGGTGACTCTCCACACCCAAGTCTGGACCCACCTACAGTCTCAGGCCAGGCCCAGGGTCTGGGAATCAAGGCAGCTCGGCCCTGGGGCTCCCTGTTGGGGCACCAGGACTCAGTATACTGGGAATCAGCATCATGGGCACGGGATCTGAGGTACTGGCCTTTGAATATCAGGTGCTGGAGTATTAGGGCTCAGGAGACAGGCCTCAGAATTCAAGGGTACGGAGTCTCAGGCCTGGGGAATTAAGAGTCAGGGTGGTCTCCCTGGTGGCGCAGTGGTTGAGAGTCCGCCTGCCGATGCAGGGGACACGGGTTCGTGCCCCAGTCCGGGAAGATCCCACATGCCGCGGAGCGGCTGGGCCCGTGAGCCATGGCCGCTGAGCCTGCGCGTCTGGAGCCTGTGCTCCGCAGCGGGAGAGGCCACAGCAGTGAGAGGCCCGCGTACCGCAAAAAAAAAAAAAAAAAAAAAAAAAAAAAAAAGAATCGGGGGTATGTGGGGAACAGAGCCTCGGGAACTCCACAGTGACCGCTCAAGGTCCGGGTCTTTGGTGACAGAGCAGGGCACCGGGCTTTAAAGGCTCAGGTTCAGGTGTCCGTGTCCCAGGTGTATGGTGGTAGGGATTTGTGGATCCAAGTACTGGGGTGCACATTCTTGGGAGTTTGGGAGGCTGGTCTTTGGCCCCGGGGAGGTCCTGTGTGCCCTTGGCGGCCGGCCAAGCGTGCTTCCCTCAGGGTTGCGAACCCCAGACGGCCCTGCAACAGAGACTGGGTCTAGAACAGGCCCGGTGGTCCCACCCGTGCCCCGGGGCGCCAGGAGAGCCTAGGAGGGGCGGATGCGGGTCTGGGAGGGCGGGGGCCTCACGTGTTGCTCTTCCTGCGGCGTAGGAGAACGTAGACGAGCGCGACGAGGACCACCACCGCCAGGCCTCCAAAGATAATGCCCAGCAGCACCGCGTAGCTCCGCCCTAGAGAGGCGGCAGGGCGCAAGGCGCAGGTGGGCGCACACGTACGGGCACGTAAGCGGGGCAGGCGCGTGGGCGGGGCAATGCTGGGGGCAGGCCGAGAGCTGGTGGGGGGGGCCAGTAGGTGGGCGGGGCATCCTCACCTGGCTGGCAAGTCGGGGTGGGCCGGGACCAGGTGCCATCAGCCTGGCAGGTGCTGGCCTCGGCCCCGGCCAGGCTGTAGCCGCTGTCGCAGTGGAAGTGGACAGTGGAGCCCACCAGGTACCTCATGCCCTCCTTGTGCCCGTTGGAGGGCGGGGCCAGCCAGCCACAGGACACCACTGGGGCAAGGGTGGGGCACAGACCACAGGCCTGAGCTGCTGACCACAGCCGCCAGCCTGGGGAGCCGTGTCCAAGCGCCCGGTGCCCGCCGCCCTCACCCACCGCCGCCCTCACCGGGCTGCAGGCTCTGCGCGCGAAGCAGGTGCTGCCTGTGGACCAACCGCGTGGCGTTGCCCACGCTCAGGCTCCCGGTGGCCGCCACGTCGAAGTTGCAGAAATTGTTGTCCCCACACAGTTTGGCCGCCTCACTCGCCTGGCTGGGGCTGGAGGTGGTCTCCTCGGGGAAGAGGGGCAGGAAATTGGGGTCATGCTTGGGCCGGAGCAGGAAGTTTTCCACGAGGAACTTGGAGTCGTAGGTGAGCAGGGAGGAGGCGTTCTCCACAGCCCCTGGGGGGACAGCAGCAGGCCTGGCTGGTGGGAGGGCCTGGGGGCTCCCCCCACCTCCACTGAGCAGCCCCCGGCATGGTGCCCCCTCCCCTCCAGCCTGTGGTCACTCACAGTCAGCCCCAAACTGGAACAGTTCTCGGGAACTGGCACTGGGGGGCAGGACCTGGCCGCTGTGCAGGGTGAAGTCGTCTGAGGGGTTGTCATTGAGTGTCCCAAGGAGGCCTCGTGTGTGGGTCAGGAACTTATCGGGCAGCAGGACCGCCACACTCAGGAACGGACCCTGGATGCTGACCTCCAGGCCGGCCCCTGATGACAGCATGACTGATACTCTGTCCCCAGCAGCTACTGACAGGAACATGCCTGGACACAGGGGAAGCTGGGGTCAGGGCCGCCCCTGTGGGCACCTTGCCGTGACCCCGGAGCCCCGGGATGCATGGGCCGGCACCCATGGGCTCAGGGGCAGGGGATGGTGTCCCCAGGGCCCAGCCTGCTATGACACACCACCACCCTGGGCGGTGGATCTGAGGTGCCCAGGCCCTAAAGGGAGCCCCCCTACCAGGGCCGTGCATGGGGGTTGCCTGTCGGCCCTCACGCCCTGACTCCACCTCCTCATCTGCACCCTGGACACCTCCGCCTGCTTTCTGCCAGGGCCAGAGAGAGGTGTGGAGGCCCCGGCGGGGAGGGCCTCCACCACCCCACTCACCCTTCAGGTCCATCCAGCTTTGCTCTTTGAAGCTGAGCACCTCCTGGTTCAGCAGTACCTGCAGAGCCCCGGACCCATCCCTCAGCCGGACCTCTACCACATCTGAGTTGCCCTCCTGGACAGCCACAGCAGTCAGCCCTGTGCCTCGGTCCTGAGAGCCTGGGATGATGGATGCAAAATGGGGTCCACTCGGCTCAGCCTCCCCCTCCCCAGGGATGACCCTGAGCCACCCAGAGCCCCAGGGCCCGGCCTCACCCTTGGGTGTCATCCTGGTCTGGGCCCGCGCCTGCAACCTCAGGTCGGTCCCAGAGGCCTCCAGCAGCACATACTCGCCGCGCCCATTGAATGTGAAGTTGGTGCCATCGAAGGTGACAAAGTGTGGGTCCCCAAAAGCAGAGGCTGGGGAGAGCGGAGGGTCAGGCAGGTTGCCCTGGCCCCGCCCTGCCTGGGGCCCCGCCCTGGCCAGCACCTGCCCAGGCAGCACGCACCCAGGCGCGGGGGCTGGTAGCTGCGGCAGTCACTGGAGGGCCGCCTCTGCATGTAGCGGGAGCACTCGGGCGCCCAGAGGCAGCAATAGTAGAAGCTGATGACATCGTAGGTCCAGTGGGAGAGGCCCGGCACGCGGGGTGGCATGCGGTATGGGGGTGCGCCCCAGTCGTGGCCGCGGTCTGGGGTGCTGCCGCTGGTGGAGTCGGCTGTCAGGAGCTGTGTGCCCGCCGCCGTGTAGCAGCACTGCTGGCCTGAGCCATATAGGGGGCTGGGGGCACAGACAGGTCAGGGCCGCCGTGGCATCCTGCCCCCAGCCCCTACCCCGCACCCTGCCCACCGTCTCCATGCTCACCTGGCTTGCACGGAGCGAACGCAGTGCACAGCCCCTGGGTGGTAGGTGCACACGCTGCCATGCTCGATGTCACAGCCGTAGTCTGCCTGCAGAGCGGCTGGTTGCTGTCCCCTGCACTGGCTTTGGGCTCTGTCATCCCCTCCCTGGGAGCCAACCCCTCTGGGGCCCTGGGCCCTCAGACCCCAGCCTTACCTCCCAGGTCTCTTACCTGCCTCCCCTGCACTGCCTTGGACGGCACAGCCGTGTGCCTAGTGGGGGCAGCTGGTCCCGCCTGTCCCCTCGCTCCCTACTGGGCCCTGACTGGGGTGGGGGCTCACTTGGAAGCGGCCAGAGTCAGCCTGGGCCTGGGCCAGGGTGCAGGGGCAGTCGGGCACCTCCTCCAGGAAGTTGGGCAGCTGGTCCTCCAGCTCCTCCCAGGCCAGGCACTGAGCTCGGGCCCAGGCCACAGGGTCTGCCCGGAAGTCATTGCCCAGGTGCCAGGCTAGCGCGTGCTCGTTGCTCCAGAGTGCGTGCACGTCCCTATGGGGACACATGCACACTAGGGGCCACCCTTCCTGCCCTCGGCCCTGGCTCCCCGTCCAGCGTGGGGGCAGCAGGCAGACAGGCCCCAGCCCATCTGCTGCAGGGCGGCCCTTACTTCTCTCCTGGGTGGTGTTTGCTGTTGACAATGCGAAGGGCACCCACTTTCCACCTCTGGTAGTTTTGAGGTGCAGGTTTTGGTGTGAAGGTGAAGGAGCCGGAGTTGGTGATGCTTGTGGCCAAGGAGTACAGGTACGACCACGCTGCCGTCCACTCCTGGGAGTACGGCTTCCCTGGGGGAGAGAAGGCCTTGTCAGCCCCCGGGCCTGTCCGAGGAACCCTGGGGCATGGGGTGGGCGGGTGGGACGCCGGTCTTTGGTGCTCAGAGCAGCCTGTTAAATGGACAGAAGGGTGGACAGATGACCACCATAGGAGGCCCTGCCCTGTTTGGGGAGGGAGCCAGGCCCAAGGCCGGCCAGCCATCCGGGGGCTCAGAGAGGACGGGGCAGAGCAAGCCTTTTCTGTTTCCAGGATAAACCTTGTATCCAGGAGCGGAGAATGGCCACACCTCTTCCTAGAGCTGGTACCCAAACAGCCAGGGCTCCCCAGCTTCCCTGTGCTGCTCCAGCCAGTTCCCCTTCCTTGCCTGCATTCTTCCCACTAGAAATCCCCACCTGGATTCCCCCCACCTGGAATCCCCTTTCTCCCATCTCTGCAAGCCCCAAACTCCTGACCCCACCAGGCCCCACAGGCAGCCTAGGGTTACTCTGCTGGCCTCACCTGTCTCCTCATAGCCCCACAGCTCTACGTTGACGGAGTTCGTGGGCAGAGCCAAGGTGTTCCAGGTCAGGGTGAGGTTACCCTGGATGCTGGCTGTGCCGTAGTATTGCCAGCGGGTCTCGTTCACCAGCTGGCTCTTTTCGGACTCTGACACTTTGCTGGGGTGCACTGGGCAGGGGGCAGGGGGCGGGGGTGAGGGGTGAGTGAAGGCCCGGGGCCCAGGGGGTCCAGGGGAGGAGGCCCGGGGCTCTTAGAGCTGTGGGGACCTCGCAAGGACAAAGCACAGCAGTCCCTGGGGAGCGATGCTCTCCCCCTGGTGGCAGGAAAGGGCAGGAACTGGGAGAGGCAGGGCCCTGCCCCCACCCACGCCCAGGCCTCTGTCCTCCACCTGGCTGCTCCCCTCCCCTGGCTGGCTGAGCCACACTCCCTCTGGGCTGGAACTCCTGCATGGGTGCCAGCGGTGGGGAAAGGAGCTTGGGGAGCCTGCACCCAGGGAGTGGGGCAGGCCTCCAGAGGGACAGGTTCACACAGAGCAGGTGGGCCAGGTGTGCATAGATTAGCGCCAAGGAAAGTCCCTGTGAGGGGCCTGGGCCTGGAGGGTACGGCCTGGTGCCTCCAGTCTGGACCAGCATGTTGGGGCTTACCAGCCAGCCAGGTGCCTGAGCGTGGGAAGGAGCGGCCATTGTCCATGGAGAGTGTGAAGGGGATGCGGCCAGTCTCATAGAGCAAGGGTGACACACAGTGCACTCGTCCCGAGGAGTCCACGAAGCCGCGGGTCTGGATGCTCTCCTTAAAGCTGTGAGGGTGGAGGAGGCCGGAGAGGCTGGGCCAGCGTGGGCTGACCTCTCTGAGGCTCCCAGCCTCCTCCCTGGGGAACCCATCCGGCCAGCCATCCCAGTCCTCTGTCCCGGGGGCCCCACCCAACCAGCCAGTGGGTCTGAGCCCCAGCGTGCACAGAGCCCTCGGGCCTCCCACCTGCAGATCACGCTGTCAGTGGGGTTGGACCAGTTGAGATGCTGCATCACAAAATCCTTGCCACCCATGATGGAGCCCGAGTAGGGCAAGATCTCCAGGCAGAAGTCCCGAATGTCCGAGCAGCAGCTGGCCAGGCCGAAGCAGGTCGGGTGGCAGGAGCACGGCCCACCCTGGACTCCACAACGGTGGGAGCAGCTCCCCTGGGCACCTGCAGGAGAGGGCCCTGAGTGCCCAGCCTGGCCACCTCATGTACAGGGCCCACATCTCTTTCCCCCTGGAGCCTGTTAGAAGGATCCCCAGGAGAAAGCTGGCCAGGAATTGCACTGACCACCATGTGGACCCAGTGGAAACCCATAGGGCCCGTGGGGTGGGGTAACTCTTAGTCCAGTTGGCCTGAATGACTGGCTAGAATGAGGGGAGATTTGGGGAAATGTGTCCACACATGAAACTTTTTGGGAGGAGCCCCTGGGCAGATTGACCCTCAGCTACCAAGTCCGGTACCTGACGGTGTCCTCAGATGGCTACACGTGCCTGACCCCTTGACATGGGCCGGGGACCTGTCTCCACTCCTAAAGCATCAATGGACCGGCAGCCGGGAGAAGAACCACGCCGGCTTGCCCGATCTGGGGTCTGGGATATGGCTACTAAGAGTGCCATTGGAGGCCCACTAGGGGCTGGCGCCCAGGCTGAGTTTGCCCCATCTCACTCCGCTGGGCAGTGCAGGCTCACCGGCTACGGCCCCACCCTCGGGGGAGGAGGCCAGGGGTTCTCCCCTTCGTTTAGGGGAGAGGAGGGACAGTTCCAGCAGAGGACCCAGCCAGGCCAGGAGAGGGGACAGGGTGGTTTGGTGGGGGGCTGTGGGCACCCATCGCCCTGGAGCTGGCCTGGCTGCGCAGATTGGAGGGTGGAGACTGGGGTGGGGTGCAGGCCCACGTCCCATCTGGCCCTTCCCTGCCATCCCCCAAAGGGGCCGGTCAAGGGCCAGGCTTGGGCCTGAGCCACCACTGCAGGCCTTACTTCACCCAGCACAGGGCCTGGCACTCAATAAATATTTATTGACCGAGACTGTGATGGCTCGAGGGGGTGGGGAAGGAGGCCCAGTGATGACTGTAAGTGAGATAAGTGGAAGGAGGGTGTTGGTGCTTCCCTGATGGGAGATAGGCCGGGGAGGGGGCTGGGGAGCTGGCAAAAAACAGCTCAGCCCAGCCCAGCCCAGCCCGGGGGCCAGGGTCCCGGCTCTGGAGTGCGTGGCCTTCCCCTAGACTTTCTCGGGTTCAGTCCACCCTGAGAAGAATCCTGCCTCTGGCCAGGCAGGGGGCCCAGTGGGGCTGGGGGCTCCTCCGTGTACAAACACACCCTCCATCGGGGCTCGAGGTTCAGGCCAAGGGCTCTCCTGAGCTCACCACCCCGTGGCCACCTCCCTCCCAGCCCGCCTCCGCCTTCTGGCTCCCAGCCAGCTTAGGGTAGGCATGGTCCAGATCCCCCCATCCCTACCAGCACCCCCTTGACCTTGGGCTCCCCAGAATTTCTTCTTAGCACCCCCAGTATGGTCACAGATGGCCCGACGGATGGACAGAGGCTGAGCCCAGGGAAGTTCTGCCCGGGGTCTGACTACAGCGGGCAGATGGACAGAGACGGGGGACAGAAGGGCAGCGTGGGGGCATACCTGCTGCAGGCCGGGGGCCTGGGCCAGGGGCTGTCACCAGCAGCAGCAGGGCCCAGGGCAGGAGAGACAGCTTCATGGTGCCTGCCTGTGTCTGCAGCCAGCGCAGCAGTGGCTGGGAGGTGGCGGTGGCGGCGGCTCACTCTCCACGGCCTGGCCCCGCCCCACGCTGCCGCCCCGCCCCACCCGGGTCCCCTCTCAAAGTCCACAGGTGTCCTATGCGCTAGCAGGGCCCTACTTGCCCAGTTAGCACATTCCTCGCCCTCGGCCCCGCGACTCGGGGAGGGGGCCGACGTCCTGAAGCCGGATGTCCGGAGGCTGCAGCTCAGACCCTGGATCCCACCCCCGGGCCTGCTCTGGGGATCCAGGCCAGGCTCCAGAAGGGGATGGGATGCTGCAGTGGGGATGAGGCAGGGTTGTCCTTGCAATCCCAGGATTCCAGCCCCTGGGGTCCCAGGCCACAGGCCCGGCACCTCAGCTTCCCTGCAGGGAGCAGGGGGTCCCAGTTCCTCCCCACAGCTGGGTGGGGTAAGGGAGCAAGTGACGTCCTGCTGGTGCCTGCTGCAGGCTGGCTGTGTGGGCACTGGGGGAGGGCTCCTTCTCAGGAAGGGTGGGAGCTGTCAGACACAGCTCCGTGGGGATCCCCCTTGGAGGGAGGAGGGGAAGGGGGAAGGGGAAGGGGGAAGGAGGAGGGGAAGGGAGAGTGGGGGAGGGAAGGGAGAGTTGGGGAGGAGAAGGAGGCAGGAGGTGAAGGGGGAGAGGGGGAGGGGAAGAGAGAGAGGGGGAGGAGAAGGAGTAGGGAGGGGCCTAGCCTCAGGCAAATTAACCCTGGGGGTGGGGTGGGAGCTGAGGCCAGGACCCTGGTCTCCCCTTGGCCTGGCTCTCTGGGCCCCTGGGTCAGTCTGAGGGCTCCAGACGTGCTTCCGCCTTGGGCTGGGGACCAGGAAAGGAGCCGCCCGGCCCCCCCCACCCCTGCCCTTTCACTCTCGATATTTGCATAATCTCTTCTTTGTATACGTTCCTCCTCAGGCCCAGACTGGGAGGGGGTGGTTAGGTCACCGGGAGAGGCATCTTCTGGGAGCCTCCAAGGTCAGGGTATGGGGGGAACCCAGGCCTAGGACTCACTTGGGCTCTGCCACCTGGGCCCGGGGTCTGGACAGGCAGACAGTGGCGGTTTCTCAAGACGTCTGAAAGAGACAGGGTCCTGGACCCCTCAGGGAACTGAAGGTAGCGGGGCACAGGCTTTGGCCACATGACCGGCCTTGGCCGCGGGGGTCGGCCAGCCTTGTTCCCTGGTCACCTCTGCCTCACAGCTGCTCCAGAGAGCTGGGCTGCTACAGGTGTCGGGAGCCAGCCGCGGGAGTCGGTACCAGAAGTCCCAAGCGGATTACTGGGTGTTCAGAGCACCTCTGTGGGCAGGTGCCCTGGGTGTGGGCACTGAGGTCCCAAGCCAGCCGAAGGGCTGGTGCTGGGACCCGCCCGGGCCCAGAGCACGGCTTAGGGAAGGAAGCTCCTGGGGAGGGTCCGAGGTGTCCTGCGCCCCAGCCAGGAAGGGCCCTGGGAGATGGCTAGGCTGTTCCCAGGAAGGGGGTCTGTGGACCGGGGGAAGGAAGGTGGCCACCTCCTCTCCCCAGCCTGCGCCAGAAGCCAGGAGTGCAGCGTGGGGGTCCAGGGGGCTCAGCTGAGTAACTGCTGGTTCCCTCAGGCCCTGCGGCCTTGAGAAGGGCCTGAGTCAGTGCCAGTTCAGTGCCCTGGGTTCCCACGTGGCTCTGCCGGGCCTGGGCTGGGGACCCTGCAGTGTCCAGCCTCTTGGGCCTTTCTTCCCAGGCGGTGGGGGGTGGGGGCACAGTGTCCAGCCCATGAGGGGCACAGCGCAGCAAGAAGGGTCTCTGTCCCCTCCCCGGACAGAACGCCTTTCAGAGGAGGCCCCCAGAGCAGGACCGGGCCCCAGCTGTGGGGCTGGCAGCTGGGCCCCCACGGCACGGAGGGGGCTTGACACTGCGAAGGGCAGGTGCTCCCACAGAACAGACGGGCTTGGAGCCGGGATGGTGGGGCCAGCATCACTCTGCTGGGGCCCCACATTTGTATCTTGCACCAAGCCCCCCGACTCATGTGGCTGGTCCTGTCAGAGGGCGAGTATGGTGGGAGGCCAGTGCCGCGCCCCTGCCTCTCAGGCCCCTCCCGAGGGTGCCCATCACATTGGGGTGCAAGTCACCTCCTCAGCACGGCTGGGACCCTCCTGACCCTGACTCTGGAGGGACGTGCCCTCACCCCTGTGCTCCTTCCAGGCCCTGCTGCTATCTCTCCCGGGAGCGTCTGCCCCGTGTGGCTCCCGCCTGCTCCCTGGGTGCCTGTGGGTCAGGCCCTGACCTGGCCTTGGGGAGGAGGGCCCAGAAAGCCTGGACAGGGATCGCCACCCCAGGGGACAAAGAGGCCAAGACGACTGTTCCATCTTTATTAGAAAAGCAACCAAAAAAGGACCCTCCACTGCCGTGACCCAGACAGAGCCCGCAGAGGGTGGATGCGGCCGCCTGGCTGGGGGCGGTCACCTTTACAAAGAAAATCACTTCATAAAAAAGGAGGCGGGCCCTGCTGGGCTCCCGTGGCCTGTGGCCCTGTGGTGGGGAACGCCCCACTGGGTGGGGCGGGGGGGGTGGGGGTGGGGGTGGTGCGTGGGGAGTGGCCCTCAGATGTCCATGTAGTCATCATCCTCATCTGTCTCGCTCTCCAGCGAGGACTCCTGGCTCGATGTCTCCAGGACCTCCAGGGCCGGCTGGCACAGGCTCTCCTTCCTCACATTGGCAGCCGACTGGGCAGACAGGATGGCTGACTGCACAGACCGGGTGGGGCAGTGGTCAGTGGCAGCCTGGCAACCCCCACCCCGCCCCCAGCCCTGTGTCCCACCCAGGACCTGCAGTCACCTTCAGCTTCTGTTTGGTCTCCTCTGAGATGCTGCCTTTGGGCGAGAGCAGGGTCGGGGTGGGTGGCGTGACGGTGATCTCAGGGGGGAACTTGGTGGTGGCCGACGGGATGACCAGCTTTGGCATGTTGGGCAGGAGGCGTGATTTGGCCCGGCCGGGCTCAGCCTTGCCCAGGTGGCCCTCAGGTGGCTGGGCACTCTCACCACTGGGCACCTTGGAGCTGGCAACTGCGGGGTGGACCCAGTGGACTGAGCCGGGCTCTTGGCCTACCAGGCCCGCCTGCCCCTCCTTTGCTTGGGCCTCATCCCCCGCAAACCCTGCACCACAGAGGCAGCAAGACGCCTCCTCTGACAGCATCAGACCGCCCTACCCTCTCTCTTTAGGCCTGTGCTGGTTGCCAGGCTCCCAGGCCTTCTCCTGTCTCTCTGCCTCCCGGAGGGCCTGGCTCTGGCTCTGGGCTGTGGGGCACCCCCAAAAGCACAGTGTTCACTGGGTGCCCAGGGCTGGGACACGGGCAAGCCCCGCACCTCCCAGGCATGCGTGTGAGCTCTCAGACCATCCTAGTGAGGCAGGAGATAGACGAGCCCCCAGGGCGAACAGCTAGAGTTCGCTCCCTGTGGACAGATACTCCAAGATGAAAATAGCAGGACAATTGAGAAAGGAGGCTGGGCCCTGCCCAGATGAGAAATAACAGACCACATATTCCTCATTCTCAAGTCAAAGAGACCTTCCTGACTAGAAAGCTCCTTGGAGGTCAAAAGGGGAGTGATGCTCACTACCCATATAGGTCTCTTCCCTAGAATCCATCTTGGTTAAGAGAGGCACGAACACAGGGGAGGATCCTGAGATATACCAAATACGGACTCGGAACCAAGCAAATCAAAATGATTGGCCAAAGGAAACCCGGAAGAAATGTCCCATATAAGTGATTCAAACTAGCAGGAGGGCACCACTCTCTCTCTGAGCCCACCACCTGTGTGTCTATCCACATGTACTGTACACTTTTTCCTCCTAATAAACACTTTACTTGCTTCACTACTTTCCGTCTTTGTGGAAATTCTTTTCTGCAAAGCCGAAGGGCCAGGGCCTTGTCACTAACCACTGGTCTAGTGGCTAGGGTTCAGCACTCTCACTGGCCGGGAACCAAAACCCGACTTCAAGCCACTGCAGGCCGAGGCCACCCGAGATCCCTGGGACACACATTCTATTGGTCGTTCCCGCCACAGGGAGGATGCTGGGGCCCAGAGCCGGCCGCTCGGCCAGCATCCACTTTCCCCTTGCGCCTCAGGATGAGCCAGAGCGGCGAGGCAGCAGTGTGGGCTGGCAGCCTCCAGGAGCCACAACCTGGCTGGCGTCCACATTCTTCCGCTGCTCCATGGCTTTAAAAGGAGCGGGGCTCACTCGGCCCCCGTGCCCGACTCCCTCGGGCTGGCACAGGGCCCTGCTGTCCTGAGTGGGGTCTGCGAGAGGCCCCAGCCCTGAGGAGTCCCCGAGGGGCCTGGCTGGTTGAGGCGGCTGGTGGGAACGGGCTGTGACTCAGACACGGACACGGACACAGACATGACACGGATGCCCGTCTGGCTCCGCCCAACCCGGCCAGCCCTCTGCCCACCCCTGACTCCTCCCCTCCCCACGCCTGCCCCGCCCCTGGCCCCATCTGGGCACAGGCAACCCTCCCTCTCGGCTAGGCCACCTTGGTCTGTGCTCAGCACCTCCCTAGCTATTCCCCTCTGTGAGGCAGAGGGTGGAAGGCCGGGGTGGGGGTGCGGGTGGGGGTGGTGTCTCGGGGCCCTTCCCTCCCCTGAGGAAGCTCTCCAGTCAGGCCTCCCCTGCCTGGCCTGCTGGCCCTGGGGGCCGTGATGGGCTGCTCCCGACTGGCCTTACCCTGGCTGCAGGTGGGCTCGGCGCCTGTCCGGGGGGCCGCCTCTGCTGGCCAGCAGTGCGGCTCTGCTGGAGGGCCCTCGGGGGCCATCTTCACCTGCTCGCTGCACCGCGGCTCCTGGGGCAGGAAGCCCGTGCCCTCTGCCCCTCCTGCCAGCTCTTCTCCCTCTGTGGAGACACAGCACGGCTGTGGGTGATGCACCCCCCACCCTTGGGATAGGGGCCTCCACCTCCACCATGGCCGCACAGGGGCTCCGCTGGAACAATCGCCCGGGTGGGGCCAGGCTGCTACCAGCAGGAAACTGCTCACCCCCTGTGGACATGCTATGAACCTGACACAGTGGGGGCCCCACCCCAGCTCACAGGAGTGGCCACTGGAACCGAACAATCCAGCTAAGGACAAAGGAGATGGAGCGGTGGTGGGCCTGGCGCCCTCCTGCCAGGCCACACCTTCCAGGCATGAGGAGGGGGCTGGGAATCGGCCTCCGTGGTGCCAGGTGGTCAGTCGGCACAGGTGCGCCTGCCCCCAGGGCCCCCAGCCACGTCCAGCCTCTTTGCACTCCCATTCCTCCTCCTTCCCCTTCAGGCCCGGACTCTCCTGCCAGGGCTCTCCTGCCACGCTGGCCATGACCCCAACACCCTGCCGCTCCCCACTTGGCCAGGAGCGGTGATGCTGGCCCCTCCCTGGCTGGGCAGGGGGACAGATGGGCCTCCTGCCTGTCAGCTCCAGCTCCTGGAGGACAGCACCTGCCTTGCTGCTCGGCCGCGAGCCACGCCCTCCCTTCTCGGTTCTGACTGCCCGGCAGTCAGGGTCACAGCCTCTTCGTTCCCAGGGTCCAGCTCCACATGCTGCCAGGGATGAGCCCCTGGGAGGCTCCAGAGCTGCCCTCCTGGGCCCCGCGGAGCAGGTGGAGCAGCAGGAATCCTGTGGCCCCGCGGCAGAAATGGGTCACTGCACTGGGCACGCACCCACGATGCGATGCAGGTCTGGTGGCTGTCTGGTCCAGGGCCTTCCATAGGTGGCAAAGCCCTGCCTGGCTGGGCCCAACACTGAGGGCCTGGCCGCGCGACCTGGAGGGGCTGCTTGGGTTGGGGGGGCAGGCAGGGGGCTACCTTGCTGCGAGCAGTCTACAGGCCAGGCTGGCAGGAAGCGAAGTCTGCCCTCAGGGGGCAGGTATCAGTCCCTCCTGCCCCCAGGGCACGGCCCGGCCTCCCTTCTTGAGGGGTGGCCAGAGGAGGAGGGACACTCGAGGCAGGGAAGTCCAGCAGAGACTCAAGCACGTGGAGAGGTGCTTCCCAGGCCAGGCGGCCCTGTGAGGAGGACCACGGCGGGGTGGTGGTGGGGACCAACGGGGAGGGGACCTGCCTGGGGCCTCAGCCTTCAGGGAAGAGCTATCTGGGGCTCCCCGAGCCCCCAGGCCTCAGGCTCTGTGGAAACAGGGGGACGGGCTGGAATCCTGAGCCATCGGGGCAACCCTCCCTGCTCCCTAGGCAGACTCACAACCTGGCCGCTGAGTCCCCAAGGCCCAGTGTCCTGGAGGCACCCCTGACCCAGGCTCAGACTCTCCCTGGCTTCTCTACTGGCACGAGGCCGACACTGTGGCCCCCTCAATCCCATCTGGCGGGCGGCACCCTGCACAGACAGGTGCTCCCTGCTCCGAGTCCTGAGCCAGCTGGTCCCACGGCCTGGAGCGCCCACTCCCCACCCCTGGAGCCCTGACCACCTCAGCAAGAGGGACCCTCAATCACTCATGGGCCAGGCACCGTCAGCAGGAAATCAAGTCCTGGTCTGTGGCAGGCAGACACCCAAGGAAACAGGGAGGTGAGCAGACGGGGGCAGCGATGGGTAGTGTCAGGGCCCCTCTTGGGGGATGCACAGTGGAGGAACTGAGGCCTCCAGCCAACAGCTGGCGAGAAGCTGAGGCCACCAACAACCTGAGAGCGCCCAGGGGACCAGCTGATGGCCTGACGCCCCCGAAGCTCTGATCCTCTGGGGCAGGAGTCAGGCGAGGGCGGCGACAGGCCAAGGGACAACAGCTAGGTCTTCGTGGAGTGAGTGGCTTCCCTAGGTCGTGGATGGTCATTGCCACCACCCTGTGAAGTCACCCCCAGCAAAACCCGCCTGTAGGGCCGTGCTCACCGTCTGCCACCGTTGCTCTGCTGGGTGTGGACACCGAGATACATGGGACAGCAGAGAGGAGGGGATGCCCAGGCCACTGGGTGGAGCCGCACCTGTGGCCCTTCGGCCTCAGAGGCTCCTCCCTAAACACTCGGCTGCAGGGGCTACCTCAGGGGAGGTGACTGTCTCAGGCCGTGGCCAGCACTGCTGTGACTGGCTGGGTAGAGGGTCCCTGCACTTCCCCACCTTCAGAGCAAACTAGGGACCCGCGAGGTTGGGGGCCTGGGCCCTCAGCCTCCATCTGGGCAGAGCAGCCTGTGGGAACAGTGCTCCTGGTCACGGTTAACCGGGCTTCCAGGTCTGGCTCCGGCCAGGCACTCCTGCTACGGCTGACTGTCCCCTTGTTCAGATGGGTCAGGAAATGACATGGCCGAGCCTGCATGGCGGACAGTAGCAGCCCAGCTGTGGCCCTCCACGTCGATGGCTCCTGGTGGACAGGTGAGCCTGGCCTTTGGGGACGAGCAGGGATGTGCGGGCAGGTGGGAGCCCGGCCCCGGTCCACGGAGCAGGGAGCGAGAGGTGCAGGGTGTGTGCGCGTGTGTGTGTTTGTCCTGAAGCGTCTGCCCTCCCTGGTCTGCTGGCTGCCCCTGCCCGCGGGCTGCCATTCCCGTACCCAGTGGCATCTAGATTTGGAAGGAACTGGGGCTCCCTCCTGCCGACAGAGCCCTCAGCCCCATCCTTCCGCAGCCCCCGCCTCAGCCTGGCTGGCTTCCGTCTGCCTCGCCCCGGGGGCGCAGGGGCTGGGCAGGTCTGCCCCACAGCCCAGCAGGCACCCAGGACTGCTCACAGGCCTGAGAGGTCTCGTGTGCGCTGGGGTCAGGACCCCCTCCCCATTCCTGAATCCTCGTGGGAGGAGAAACATGGTGAGGTGGGTGCCGTGAGGGTGGGGTGGGGTGGAGACAGCTTCTCAGGGATCACCAGGCTGGAGGCGCCCACACTCTCCATGCAATGAGTAGGACTTACTGCTGGCTGGCAACGGGGTCTGGGCCCTGCTCTGGCCCAGCCGGGCCTCACCACCAGGTGAAGGGGATGGGACTCACCTGGGTCCAAAGAGGACATGCTGGGGGTGGCCTCGGGCCTGTGTGGCCGTGGGGGCCCGGGATCCTTGGACGGGTCCGGGGTAGAGGCTGACGCCGAGGGAGGACAGGTGGCAGCAGCCGGGGCGGCAGCCTGCGCAGGACGAGGCTTGGTGTGGCTATCGCTGGGCCGCTGGGGGGTGTCCGCCGGCGTGGGGTCAGGGGCTGCAGGGGCCACAGCTGTAGGGAAGAAGTTCTCTCGGCTGTCCTTAGGGTGCTTTGGGGTGGTGGGTGTGTCCCCTGCAGCCTGGGAGGACAAAGGGGAGGTGAGGGAGGCCAGCTGGGCAGGCCTGAGTCCACGCTATCCCCCAGGACACCTGTCACGGTGCCCTGCTCTGGGCCCCAGTGCTAGCAGGGAGGCCCACTCTGCCAACTCGGGACACCGTGGGGGGCCCCGAGTCCCTCCCTAGGAGAACTTCCAGGCCACACTGGCAGGGGCTCAGTGGAGGGGCATCAGGCTGGCCGGGATCTTCACCCTCCCACTCCTGGGTGCCAGCCTGGGAGGAACATGCCAGCCATGACCCGGGGCACAGGTTGGTGGCCCCCAGTGGGGGACTGCAGTACGGGAGGTCAGTCTTGGAGGGCGACTTCCCAAGGCCACTGGTGGAGGGGTCCTGAGACAGCCGGGATGACACCGCAAGAGTCAGCTCCTGGGCTTTGTGCAGCCCCAAAGCCACAGCATCCGAGGTGGCCCCAAGCGTGGCCCCTGCCTGTAGCCTGGCCTCGGCTGCCCCGTGGTTCCCCCACCAGGGGCCGTCGGTTCTCAGGGCCTCCCCGTCTTCGTGTACACAGTTCCCTCTACCGCTAGGCCTTTTCCACTTTCCACCTGAAGCCCACTCCCCAGGCGGTGTGACGGCCATGGCTCCCTGAGAGCAGCTGCGAGGTGGGGCAGGGGCCCTGCGCGGCCTCTGGCAGCAGAGCTGAGGGCTGCACCCCAGTGCCTGAGCCACACCCCAGCCTGCAGGCCACCAGCCCCAGGCCCACCATACTTTGAGCCAGTCCACACCAGGGCCGGGGGGACCCCTGCCCGGGGCTGCAAGTGCGGAAGCCTCACGCCTGCTGGGAGTACCTTGCTCCCCCGTGACCCTGTCTCTTCTGACATTTGTTCTGCTGGACACGCCCCATCCCCAGCTTCACGGGGTGCGGTCACCCCGGCGACTCTGCTGTGCAGTGAGCGTCTGGGATGAGCCCAGACCTCCAGTGGGAGGGCGGGCAGGACAGAACCTGTCTGTCATGGGCAGACACATGGGGAAGGTGGGTGCTGTGTCCCTGTCCTGCGGGAGCCACGGGTGATGGCACTCAGCCTCTAATTATGTCCCGAGCACCCTCCTGGCGTGTGCCGGGCTGCGTGGCAACTCGGAAATGCCTCCAGCAAAATGGACACAAAATGGGTGGGAGCAGTGGCTCCCAGGGCCACGGCCGCCTCCCCCGCAGCGCTGGCCAGAGGCGGGCCCAGGACAGCTGTGACCGACATGGTTGTCATCCCTAAGGTCGCTTCCTAGGCTCCTCTGACAGGCCAGGTCCCAGCTGGGTGCTGGTCCTCCGTGGGCCTCCATCTCCCCATGTCCCCTCCTTGCCCTTGGCTCCTGCCAGCTCAGCACCCCCTTTCACCTCAGACCAGAGACCAGTTAAGGGGGAAGCTGTCTGGGGGTTTCCTGTGTGGTTCTATCATTTCAAGCACCTTAAAAGTCTGCATCAGAAACAGCCCTCCTTTCTCTGGAGTGATTACTGCCCACCTGCCCCAATCTGGGTTGGTGGAGGAGGCAGGAGGGGGACCCCTGGCCCCGACCCTGCTCTGGGGCCCTGGGCAGTCATTTCTGTCCCACAGATCAGAGGTTGTGACGAGGTGGATGCACTGTGAACTCTGCTGCCTTGGCAATAGCAGGGCGGTGGGGACTGCCGGCAGGGGGGCACCTGTCTCCAGGGATTCCTGCCCTCAGCTGGGGGTCTGGCCCACCTGTGTGGCCCACAGCCCACTTGGTGAAGGTTGAACCCCTGGGCTTCCTCGGACCCAGAGCCCAGGTGGGGTAGTGGCCCGATGCCCCACTCCACTGAGAAAAAGCCCATCTGGACACCGAGGGGCAGCCAGCCGCTGAGGGACTAGGACACGACTCCCCGGCTGCAGCTGGACGCCCACTGCCCTGAGCTCCTGCCTCTGGACTCCTTCATGACACCCTTCCCCAGGGGGCCCAAGGAAGAGTGAGGACTGGGAAGGCCGGGCCTGCTGCTGGGGCAGGGCAGTCAGGCCACCCCTGGGGATAAAGAGGCCGCACCTACCCAAATGGCAGGTACCTGCCCTTTGACTTAGTGACCTGGCCCGGGATCATCCCCACCTGTGGCTCACCTGACCTGGCCCCTGCCCCAGCCCACCCTCTCCACCCAACAGCAGGGAGTCTTCCCAAAACACGATGCTGGACAAACACCAGGACCCCCGCCCACTCTGCTCCTATCAGCCCCGTATCCCAGCTCCACCTCTGTGCAGAGGAGCGACCTTTCCAGTTGAAGTCGACTAAGTAGGGAACATCCTCCCTGTTTAGAAAAAAGGTACGGGGGTGAAGGGACCTTCATGTCACATGCCCAGTCAGAGCTGGGGTCTGACGCACCCCCAGGCAGGTGGTCAGGGGCTCCTTCAGGGCCTGAGGCTCAGCTGCCCATCTCCCCTGGGCCCACCTGACCAGCCTGCAGCCCGGGGCGGGCTCTGCACGACGAGGCTGGCACAGGCAGGGTCACGCTTACCTGTCTCTGGGCGGCGGCCCCAAGGTGGACCTGACAGAACTTCACGGCCTGCTCCAGGGCAGCCTCCTCGTCCACCTGAGCAAGGAGATGCCCAAGGTCAGAGGGCAGGGGCCTCGGTGGCCAGCCTTCCCCCGGCCCCTGGTGTTTGAGGACAGCTCCCAGGATGAGCCCTCTCACTGCTGCTCCCCCCAGGACCCCAGCCCTGTCTCCCAGGCCCATCCGCCCGGGTCACTGCTCTGGGCCCAGCTGGCCAAGCCACATTCATGTCTGTGGCTGTGCTATTTCATCCTCGGGGGCTGAGGCTGGTGGGCTCTGAGCCAGAACCTGCCCCTCAAGTGGGCAATGAGGCCAGAGAGGCCTGGGGGTCGCCCTGGATGAGCAGCAGGCAGGGCATGAGGGAGACAGCCAGCCTGGAGAGGCCAAAGGGCCCGCCCTCACCAGCAGGGAATGCAGGGCTTTTTTCTAGTTTATCAGCAACAAAAAAAGTTACTGCTGGATGCTTGTGAGGTGGTGATAAGACAGACACGCTCACAAGTTGCAGTGCAAATTAACACAAGTTAAAAGGAAAACAGTGTATGAAGATGGTCACCCTGTATGGTCACAGTGCAGGGTTCTTCCTATTTTTCTCTAAATAGAGAAAAAAACGTGTGCCTAATGGATTTTTTTTTAAAAAAGGAAACAGAATAAGAAGGGCGCCTCCACTGCAGCCCCCTACTCGGGGGCCTGGCTCCCTGTGCCAGACTTGACAAGATTTCTGCAAAGTGGCTTCCTTTCCTTTATGGGTGAATATAAACATTTAAAAGCATGTTGTTTTCCTTTTGCTTTTTGGTATATGTTTCCCCAGCTTTACTAACGCTTAGTTGACAAATAAACTTTTAACAAATCTGAACCTATCTCGTGCTCACAGTAGAAAACCTCAGAGGTGACTAGGAATGACTCTGAAAGCCCACCCCGGGCGGCCTGGCAGTGATCATACTTGGGAACAGTGCCGCCAGGCCCGCCCCAAGGCCACCCACCTGCTTGATGAGCATGTAGGTCTCGGACATGATCCTCTCGATGCGGCCCAGGTCATAGGCCACGCCCTTCTGGCCTTGCTGCCACACTCGGTAGGCGTCCAGCAGGAGGGTCTTGCCGGACTCTGTGTCCTCCAGGAGCTTCCTCTTGCGGCTGGGCCGTGGAGGTGCCTCCTCGGGGTGGCTGCCTGTCCTGGGTCCAGGGGTGGCGGCTGGGGCAGCGGCAGCAGCTGGTGGGGCCGGTGTGGGCGGGCTGGGCTGCTGCCGGGCGCTGATGCTCAGCTCCTCCAGGGACAGCTCGGCTGGCCGGCTCTCGGGGCCCCAGTCTCTTGGGGGGCGGCCTGGCTGCAGGGGTGGCGCCCGCTCTGAGTCCGAGCCACGGGTGGCGGCCTCCCCTGTGTCCATGGGCTCTGTGGGGCCTGCCCGGGGGCTCTCCTTGTCCTTCCGCTCCCCGCCCTGGTCTGCACCATCTCCTGCATCCACAGCCACAGGCCGGTGGTTGTGGGGGCCTGCTTTGCCCCCTGGCTCGGCCCCTGGCCCTGAGCCATCAGCCAGAGGAGGCTTCTTGGGGTGCGGGAGGCCTTCCTGGCTATCCTCAGGACTGGCCTTGTGGGAGACGTCAGTGGTCATCCTGGCTCCGGGGAAGCCACAGGCCTTGGGCCCTGTGCGTTCTGACCCCTGTGAGGAAACCAATGGTAAGACTCAGTGTGTCTGGCGTTTCTGCCACAAGAAAGCACCCTTGGGTACCAGGTTTGCCCACCCACCAAGGCCACTCAGGCTCTGCCCATCTGCCCGCTGGCCAGGGCTGGGCCTGGAGAGCTGCCTGGGAAGGCCCTCCCTGCTCTGAAGCTCCGGCCTTGACGGGGGCCGATGAGGCCTTGGAGGTGGCTCTGCTCTTGAGGACCAGCTGGCCCTCGCCAAACGGCTTCTCTATGTGCGGGCACCTCGCGGGGAAGTGACCTGCCAGGGCCGCCAAGTGTGCTCACTGCAGAGCCGAGCCCACCCTGAGCCCCTGCACCAGGGCCCAGCCAGTTCTGCTGGGCAGGGGGGCACTGTAGCCAGATGGCCCTGGCTCCCAGCGGCCCCGCCTGCTAGCCTGGTGACCAGCCTCCGGGCCCTCAGGGCACCCAGCTGTGAAGAGGGACCGTGTGTGCACCAGCTCCTGGGGGCTGGCGGGTGAGGGTGCGGGGCCACGGGCTTTGCCATCTGCTCCGCTGTGCGAGCTGCTGTCTCCTGAGCTGGTCCTGCCGGGCGGGGCTGCCTCAGGAGCGTCACCACCTTCGTCACCATCCACGGGCTCACTTTGGCCAAGCGTGTCGGTGCCTCACACGAGGTGCCTGCGAGTTCCTTTTTGAACTGACCTTCCCACCTGGGGAGGCAGGGGAGTACTGCCCACAGGTGGGGGTGTGGGGACCTGCCCAGGGTGGGCGGGGTGTACCTCCGAGAGCTCACTCAGTGTGTCCTCCAGCACCTTCACAGTGAGGATGAAGGCCCGTTGAGCCAGGACCTGGCGGTCAGCATCTCGCAGATACTTCCTGCAGGCATGCGGGGGTGGCCAGAGCATCAGAGCTGGATGGCGGCCCTTGCCCCTCCAAGTCCCACCCAGCTGGGGGGTCTGCTCCCCAGAAGTGTTCCCCGAGCCTCCTCCTCTTCGCCCAGCACTGTGTCCTGGGCCCCCCTGAGCTGGGCTGTGAGCCCCAGGGGCGGGGCGGGCCAGGTTCAGTGAGCTTGGGGGCCCCCGGCTTCTCTCCCACAAGCCCATCTCCAGGGAGCCCCAGGCCCCTGCTGAAGCCCCCACCCCAGCCCCTGGCACGGCACAGGTGAGTGAGACAGCGAAGAGGTGAGGCATGGTGCTGGCAGCAGGAGGCCTCGCAGCTGGGCCACGCCACGTCTGAGCTGCGTCTCTCCTGGGACCACCCCCCCCAACCACTGCAAGTGGCGGCTGTCCCTCAGTCCTGTCTGTCCCAAGAGGTCTCTGGTTACCTCTGAGGCCCAGGCCCCCTGTGGCTCGGCCCACTATTACTGGCCTTCACCTGGGGACCCTGGCTGTCATTTGGACACCTGCTGTCCCCACGAGCTGACAGCATCCCCAGGCGCCCCAAGCTGGGGAAAGCAGGAGGAAGGGCTAGCTTGTCCAGAGTCTCAGTGGAGAAACCAAACCCAGTGGGGAGAGCCCGTGCTTGCCCCAGGGAGTCTGGGGCAGGGGCGCTGGTGTTTGGTTTCCAGACAGCGGGACAGAGAGGGCCTTGAGGAGAAGGACTGGGTTGGGCTCCCTGCTAGTGTAGATGCTCCGGGCAGACGGGGCCGAGGGGCTCCAGGCAGTACGTGCTTGTGCTCTGAGCCACGGCAGTGCCAGCCGCCCCCACAGGGCTGACCACACGCTGGACTGGGCCGGCTGACTGGGCGGCTGCACTCACTTGCCCTGGTCCGGGGTCCGCTGCAGCATGGAGGAGACCTTCAGCAGGGTGCTGTGGTCCCGGAGCTGGGCCAGCACCTTGAGCAGCAGCACAATGGAGCGGTTCATGTGCCAGGCAAAGCTGCCCGGCCGGTCGATCTCGTCCACGGGGATCCGCCAGATGCCCTGCGGGATGGACGTGGCGGGCATGAGAGGAGGGCCGCTGCGACCAGAGCCTGCCCTGGGGCCCAAGGGGACGGGAATGCGGCCCCCCACCTGCTTCCTCCCACAGATGGGGGGCAAGGACGCGTGCATAGTTCTGCACCCTCCTCTTCTGAAAGGCTGCACGGCCTCCGTTTACTTGATCGGCTCCCCCGGGAAGCACACGGGTTGCGCCTGGTCAAATGGCAGGACTGGGAGAAGTCGGGGCCTACGCGTCTCCTGCACAGGTGCTGACTTAGCGTGGGACCTGTTCCTAGAGGGAAACTCTAGGAACTCGTGAGGCCGAGGGTCAAAAGGTGCCGCCATACCACGGCAGCTGTGCTGGCCAGACAGGCCCAGGCCTGGGCCCCACCCACGGCTCTCCCTCCAGCAGTGCCTAGAGACTCGCAGGCCCGCCGAAAATGACCAGCAGCTCCCAGGATGCCGGGTTCCCTCAACACACCTTTGCCCAGCACTTTGCTCTGGCTGGGATCTCCTCCCCACTTCCCGCCTGCCTAACTCCACTGTCTGACGGCTGAGCGGGGGTAGGACTGGCTCTGGGGAGCCCCACAGCCATCTCCCCCCCCGGGGCCGTGCTTAGCCCACCGCTGCACCCGGCACCCTGCCTATCACCAGCCCCAAGGTCTGGTTCCCTGCGGTGCCCCCCCACCAGCATGGGGTCTGACACGCACTCAGACCCAGTCAAGGTGAGGTGAAGCCCAGGATGGCTGAGAGAATGACAAGTGAACAGAAGCTCACACCTCTGAGCCATATCTCCGGGTCAGGTTCCCAGATGGGTCCCTGCAGCTGACCCCTGGAGAAACTCCTGCCCAGGAAGGACAGAACCATGAGCACCACCGCCTCTCCCATGTGGGGCCCACGGCAGGATGTCCAGGCGGAGCCCCTCTCAGGGCCCTATTCCCGTGGGAGCTGGAGGACGGTCCACAGCGCCCTCCCTGCTCCAGCAGCCCTGGGAAGGAAGCCAGAGCACCTCCAGGCCTGCGCCATTTGGGCAAGGGAGAAGCTTGAGGGCTTCCCTGGTGGTGCAGTGGTTAAGAATCTGCTGCCAATGCAGGGGACACGGGTTCGAGCCCTGGTCCAGGAAGATCCCACATGCCGCAGAGCAACTAAGCCTGAGCGCCGCAACCACTGAGCCTGCGCTCTAGAGCCCGTGCTCCGCAACAAGAGAAGCCGCTGCAACAAGAAGCCAATGCGCTACAACGAATAGTAGCCCCTGCTCGCCGCAACTAGAGAAAGCCTGTGCACAGCAACAAAGACCCATCGCGGCCAATAAATAAATAAATACATACATAAATAAATAAATTTATAAAAAAAAGAAAAAAAAGAGAGGAGCTTGAAACTCTCAGGGCTGAGTCTCCGCAGCCTGCACGCCTGGTCCCCGAGCTCACAGTGGACATGGAGGGCCCGCCCGGGCAGGCTGGGCCCCTGTCCAGACAAAACTGGGGGCCTAACACCAATGCTGCATCTCCTACTGGGCAGGCGTGGCTTCTGCAGCAGTTCGGGGAAAGCTGCCACTGGAGAGGACGAGGGACAGCCAGAGTGGCCCAGGCACCCCGCCCCCAGGTGTGATGGCAGTGGCCAGGAGGGTGCCAGGCCCAGCAGTATAAGACCAAGGAAGGGCCCGCCCCACCAAGGCACTTCAGACATCACCGTGGTCCCCACCACAGCCTGCACAGGGCGGTGACACAAGGCATTTACCTGTTTTTTTTTTCCCTTGGGGTGGGGGAGCCAAAACGAGCCGAGGCACACACTGAGAAACTCCCTGGAGGGTGCGGTGTCCCCCCTCTTCCCCTGCCACAGTGGGCTAGCCTCCCGCCACTGCCAGCCCACTGGGAATTGCCACGCAATGCCTCAATTAAGACAATTTCCGGGTGACACTGAGAGGGGTCTGCCTGCCACCTGCCCTGTCACATGGAGGCACTACCCACTGCCCGTCTCACCCTCTGGGACTGCTCTCCCCGCCCGGCACCGACGGTCTGGTGCATCAAGATCACGGACGTTTCCAGGCACACAGCTGGCTGAACCTGCTTGCTGTGTAGGTGGGAAGCCTGGGCCAGCAAGGGGCAGCCCGCCCCCAGCCACACTGCTGGACAGCAGCCAGCCCAGAGGCCTGTGGCCCCTCCCGCCTCAGCCACTGACTCAGCCCGCTGAGCAGCCCCTCCTCGGGCAGCCAGGACACAGTCACCGGGACAGGTCCAGTTTGCATCCCTTCACACAAGAGTTCAGCAGCAGAGGCCCCCATGCACCCATCCAGAGGGCACGTGTGCAGGCCCCAGGGAGGGCAGGGGGTCAGCAGTGCGTGAGAGGAAGACTGGCTGCGCCGGGGGGCCTGAAGGACAGGCCAAAGCAGTATCCCAGCGAGTAGGAGCCACGCAGCAGGCAGTCCACAAGGAGAGTTCGGGACAGGGTGCCTCGAGGGAGGGAGGCAGGTCTGGTGTCAGGCGGGGCTGGGGGGCCACGACTCAGACCCCCTCCTCACTGTGCCCTCCCCCAGACTCCCCTCTCCCAGGCAGCAGGCACTCCATCCTGGCTGGGATGCCGCCTGCTTGGAGAGCCGCGGGTGGTGCAGGGGGCGCAGTGGCAGCCTCAGAGCACTCAGAAACGCCAGGACTGTGCTCAGAGCTCACCCGTGTGCCAAGCGGCTCATCTGGAGTGTCCCAGCCGACCCTGCAGCCCATCAGAACGGCTCTGGGCTCCTGGCTGACAGATGAGGTCACCGAGACAGACTGCAACCACCTGAATAATTCATGGAGCCCCAGACTCTGGGCCGTGCGCTTAATACCAGTTACCAAACCCTCCCTGCAGCCCCAAGAGCCGGGCATCCTCCTGCTGCTCTTGAGGAAACCGAGCTGCACCAGCTGAGCCCCACAGCGGGGCAGGCCAGGGGTCCTGGGAGCTGGGGTGGGTTGCCCTACTTGGGGACCCTTAAAGACGTCCCCGAGGGAGCTGAGGCTGGGTCAGTGGCATGGTGGGGTGCCATCGAACATGCCATCCACTTACAAGGGGGGGCTGTGAAGCAAGGCGAGGCTAGAGCCTGGGCAGGAGGGCCATGAGGTTTTGGCTTCTGGTCACCGCAGCCCCGGCAGGTGGTGCCCCAGGGAAGGGACGGACAGCAGATGGCCCCACTGGCATGGAGCACTGCTCCTCGCTGCCAGGCCAAGGGCGTGCTCAGGCCCATGGCTCACGCTGTCTCCAGCACATTGTGGTCTTAGGAGAGCTTCTTCCTGGAGGGGCAGGGGCTCCATTCCCCCCAGATGCCTTATTGGCGGGCCAGTCCACACCTCCCTAACCGCCTCAGTGTGGGCCAGAAGGAGCCCCGGCTCCCTGCACCCCAGGAGGGCTGCCGGCACAGCCTCTTCATCCAACCCGGGGCCGACTCCGAGCCTGGCAGATGGAGGGCAGAGATCCAGACACAGTTCTGGTTTGCACGGCAAACCCAACCACCCTCTGCTGGGCCACCACTCGGGCCATCCTCCATGGCATACTTCAGGGTCATTCCAGGGCTCCCAGCCCCACGTGTCACCTTCATGGGCCCCACCTTTCAGTCAAGGCTCCTCCACTCCAAGGGCCCAGGCAAAGGCTCCCCAGGAAAACAAGGGGCCAGGAAATGCCAGGGCAGGAAAGAAGGCTGAGAGAGGCACGGCCCAGTCGGGCTCCACTCCATCCGAGCCACACTCAACCCCGGGGCCAGGCTTGTCTAGGAGGGGATGAGGCTCAGGCCATGGGGGCTGGGTGGAGACTCGGATTCGTCCTATGCCCACACCAGCAAGGATAGCCCGTGTGTGTAATCAACCCCGCCCAAGGCTGCCCAGTGACCCTGGGGTGGGACCAGGACACAGCGGCCAGACCCCTTTGTCCCCCACTCTCTGTGCCCTCCCTGAAGGCTCACAAAGGAACAAGAAGTCAGCAACACGACCTGTGACTTACAGACGTACAAATGGGGGGTGCAGAGAATTAGACAGTGACACCGGGTCACTTCAGTCTTCAGCCGGGGCCTTGGAAGCCCTGCCCTCAGAGGGACGGGGGAGCCAGCGCCCTCCCCAGCACCCTGAGGGCCTCAGAGCCTTCGTGATCAAATCCCTGGGGCCCTGTTGTGGGAGTCTTCCCGGAATCCTGGGCTCCTCCTGCTGTCCCCTGCTGCCCCACCCACGGGACTCAGATGTGGCCCCTTCCCCACTCTGCTGCCACCGGGGTCATGCCCAGCCGGGGCACCAGGTGTGGCTCAAACAAAAGGACAGAGAAGAAAGTAACGACAGCTAGGAGCACCCAGAAAGGCCGAGAAGAAGCTGCACCTAGGAGCCTCATGTAGGAAGTGAGGAGGGAAAGGCGATAGGGGACCCACAGCGGCCGGAGGGCGGGAAGAGGTAGAAGCAGGTGGTTGGGCAGGCAACCCAGGAGGGCCTGTGTCTGCTTGGTGCCTTCCCAGGCCCAGCCCAGCCTGAGCAAGGGCTGCCACAGGGTGGTGTCAAGGGCCGACCTAGCTCTCGTGGGCAGCAGCCAGTCCCGAGGGCCTGAATCCTGCCGCGCGGCGACCCCAGACTCTGAGCTGCCACCGGTGGGCAGGCAGGAGGGGCTGAGTCTCTCTTGCTTACTGGCTCCTCCACCCCCTGAATAGAGCTGGCCTTCTGGGGGGCCACCAGGCAGGCCTGCACACCCTCTACAAAAGGAATGTTCCTGGTCAAGACCACAAACCCTGGCCCCAAGTCCCCACAACCTCGGTGCAGCTCTCGGGCGGTTCTGAGAGAGTTGCCAGCGCTGCACCTGAGCCAAGGCCTGGTCAAGCCTGGGGGAGTCTGTGCCCCAGATGGAGCCCCCGCAGGTGCTAGGGAGGCCCCTGGGTCCCCCAGGGCAGCTCAGCCTGGCAACTGTACAGAAAGCCAAGTGCATCCCAGGGACTGGGGGATCACACGGATGGGTCAGGCACACCCCCAAAGGGGTCCATGCTGGTGGGATAGGCAGACACAGATGGCTGCCATCCAGGGCGAGGGGACAGATGAGAGATTGGGATAAGGAAAAAGGGGCTGAGAGAGCAAGGACTTTGGGGAGGGAGTTGTACAGGAAAAGCCAGGGAGGAAGCCAGAAAGGAGCAGGAACTGGAGGAAGAGGGAGGGGAGCCCCTGCCAAGTGAGGGGAAACGGGCAGCCCCCTAGAGTCGACCTTATGACCCAAGTGTCCTGAGCAGAAGGTAGAGAGGAGCGTGAGTTCTTTCACCTTAACTTCTAGCTCAGTAATGGCGCACGCGGATGTTCCTGCCCCATCAAAAACTCCCCATCACTTAAAAGGACCCCAGTGCGTCACCCTGCAGGTGGACCCTAACTCGCTTGGTCCCCTCCTGGATGACATTTGGGGCAGAGTCTTCAGGATCATTCGGAAGAATGTCGGCTGAACAGCCTTCCCCACAGAGCCTTTCTCCCTCTCCTCGGGCTGGACCCCTCCCCACAGAGGGGACAATGGTGGGCTTGCAGCAGCCGGTGCTGTCCTGGAGGCCGTGCCTGGGCTCCTGATCTAAGATGCGGAGAGCGTCCCACCTGCCCAGGCCCTCCCAGCCCCCACCTGTCCCACGCCCACAGCATGACAGGTGAGCAAGGCCTCCCACGGCCGCTCAGTCCAACATCCCTGTTCACAGAGAACACAATGATGCGAGCATCCCAGGGAGAGCCCGCCTCCCTGGCAGAGGGATTCCTGCAGCCCACCCCCTTGGCATGGGTGCAGCAGTGACTCAGCGCTCCGAGCAGGCGAGGCCATGAGAGCCTGCTGGCATCCCACTCCGAGGAGCCGTGGGCTGGGGGCTGTAGGAGCAGGAGGGCAAGAGGGAGCCTCTCAGCAAGAAGGGGTGTCAGGGTAGGAGCCTAGGAGCCTTTTTTCCCAGAGAAGCATAAAAACTTTGTTTCCAGGACAGCCTCGGTGCCGCAGCCCAACCCTGAGCCGAGCAAAGAAAGTGTCGGTATCTTGACTGTGAGGCCTTGAGGTCAAGAGCAGCCCTGGGGAGAATACTGGCGCCCTCCACAGTCTTGGGGAGACACCTGTTACCTGTAAACCCACGCAAACCTCCCAAGCAGCGAGACCACTCGGAGAAGGGCGGAGAGGGCTGTGCAGGGCTGCATCTGGTGCCCATGAGTCCCTGGGGCCGACTGTACTCACAGGGCACCTTCCCAGCTTCTCCCACACATGACCCCACTTACACCTCCCCCGGAGAGACTAGTTCCAGGGCACACAGCCAACAGGGAGCTGAGCTGGCAGCAGAACTCAGCCTACCCAGCTCTTCCCGCTCCACCCTGCCTGCCCCCAAGTAGGGTGAACATCACAGACAGGCAGGCCAGCAGGGCATCACCTCTCCCACCACCGGCCCAGATGGCTCCATCGCCTCCAGGAACTGCCCTGGTGGAGTCCTGAGACCTTTTGGGGCCAGGACTGCGTTTCCAGGTTGCCAGCTCCCCATCTTCCTGATGCCCTGCAGAGCTAAGGGCCCTGCACCTCCCACAGCAATCGGAGCCACCATCCCGCTCCAGGCCTTGGGTTAAGGGCGCGCCAGGGGCGGGCGAGGTTGAACACGCCTGGGGGCAGGAAGCCCTGCAGCCTCCTCTGCAAAACCATCAGGGCCACCTCTCTGGCCGCAGGGTTGCACAGAGGCCGCCAGGGGCGCCTTGGCCCTGCCCCCAGGAGCCGTCCAAGCTGGGCTGCGAAGGGAAAGGGATTCCCCGCGCCATCCACAGGTAATGAGTCCCCAGCGCAGAAAAGGGCTGGGGAAGCCTGCAATTTGCCTGCGGCCGGTGCCCGCCCGTTTCCAGCCTCTTCTGCCAAATGAGATGTCGCACACGGGATCCCCAGAACTGCCAGGCCGTCCGTCCCCTCCCCCTCCGGGGAGAAGCAGAAATGACAAACAACTAAGAGCGCGGAGGCAGCCCACCCGGCAACTCCGCCGGGCCCCCCTCGCCTCCGCGCCGAGCCCCTCCGCCCCCTCTGCGGCGGGGCAGGGTCCCGGCCCAGGCCGGGGCTTGGAGTAGGCCAGGCGCTCGCCAAGCCCCGACACCATCTTCCCACCCCCGCACGGCAGCTATTTATAGCCGGGGAAGCACCGCGCGGGGTGCCGCTGCCCACCCGCCGGCCGGCTCACCATCCCCGGTAGTGGCCCGCGCAGCTCCCCGTCCGCACCGCCCGCCGCGAAGTTGCTGGGTCGGCGAGCTAGCGGCTTTCGCTTTCGCGGGGCCGGCGCAGCGCACACCCCCGCGCGCCCACTTGCGTCCCCGGCGGGTCGGCTGGGCTCGCCCCAGGCTCGCGGGCGGGCTTCTCCCCCGGGCCCCCCCCCGCCCCGGTCCGCCCGCCGCCCACCTGGCGCTGTGCGGGGCCCCGGCCGGGGGCAGGGGGCGCCGCGGCCCCGCCGCCTGCCGACTTCCTCTGCCGCGGCGCCCGGGAAACCGCGGCCCGCGGGCTTCCTGCTGCGCCGGGCGGGCCGGGGGCCAGGCGGGGGGCGGCCGCGCGAGCCGGCCCGGAGGACTGAGCCAAAGCTCGGGAGAGCGCAGAGCCTGCGGGCAGAGGGGAGACACTGTCGCGGCCCGGCCCCCGCCCCGGCCCCGGGCAAGTTCCTACCCGCCGGCTCCGCCGTGGCATCTGTGCAGGGAGCTAGGGCGGGCGCCGGGCCATGGCGCGGAGGCTCGCTCGCTCGCTGGCTCGGCGGGCCGGGGCGGGGCGGCGGGGCCGGACGGGGCGCGGGCGCTCGCTCGCTGTTCGGCCTGGAAGCGGGCCCAGCGGCACGGCTGACTTTGCCGGCAAATACTCGCGGGTTCCGGGCCGGGCCGCTGAGGGTACCGGGGGCACAGCCCTCACCGCGGGAGGCTGTGGGACCTGGCGTCCCAGGCCGAGCCGGGTAGGGGCGGCCAGGAGTGCGGAGGGCAGGGCGACAGGGGCCAGCAACGCGCCGGGCTGGGGCCGTCCTCGCCCTGTACCGGGCAGCTCTGTGCGTGGGGCCCCTGGAGTTGTGCCCCGAGGGCCCGGTGCAGGGCAGAGGCGTGGGTGAGTGGGGGATGTCCTTGCTGACCCAGTGGGGCAGTGGGAGCCGGAGTGAAGACTCTCCCAGGCCCATCCTCAGCGGGGAGGGCAGGACAGGGGCATCACGGCATCCCCCAGGGGGCTTTCCAGCTGGGAGGGGGCTCGTTTTCCAGTTGGCTGTGAGGCCCCAGGAACAGAAGACACTGGGGGAAGGGGTGGGTCTGGGCAGAAGCCAGGCAGGCTCAGGAGCCCCTCAGCCTCGGCATATGGCAGCCCTGCAGAGGCCTGCGGGTGCCAGGAGCGGGACTGTGCCCCTTCTGAGAGGAGTGGGCTCAGAAGGGACGCCCCCGGCACCCACAGCCCCAGCGAATACACAGCACCTTCCTCTCTGGCTTCCTGTGGAGCCAGCCGCCCTGGAATTATCCACCAGCTCCTGGTTGCTTCTACCCCAGATGAGGACAGGCCGAGCAAAGGCGCTGCCCCCAGGCCAGGCACCGGCCTCCCCACCATCCCTCCCCCACCTCAGCACCACGAGGGCCCGGCTCTTTCCTCCCTCCCCAAACACGCAGATGCCTCAGATCCACCAGGTCCCTATCCTGGTGACACTTGTCCTGGTGACATCTCCCCAAGCCAGATAGTTTCCTTCTGTCCTGCCCCGGCTGGCTCCTGCCCACCAGCTTTCCCAGGCTTGCCACGTGCCCCCAGTCCAATCGGCCCAAGGCCAACCTTCGGCCAGGGGGCTGTGCACTCCCTGCCTGCCCTCCCTCCGGGGGGCGCAGAGGCAGTGGCTCACACTCCCTGGAGGATCAGGACACTCTGTCTGGCCCTGGGCTCCCAGAGGCCACACAGCTGCAGGGAGACAGGCCACCTTGAGGCTGTACCCACTGGGCTGGGTCTCAGGCGAGGAGTGCTCCTGCCGCATGTCCTCAAGTCACAACAGCTGTTCACTGTCCACACTCATGTCGTCATGACACCCACACGTGGGGACAGGTTCAGAGTCACACAGCAGGAAGTCTAGTATGGCTGAGAGCCATCCCCAGGCCTGGCCGGCTCCAGAAGGGGTGGGGACACCCCCCAGCTGTCCCCAGGGCTAGAGCAGACATGGGACGCTCATGCCCTGCACAGGTCGAGTCAGACCCAGGGAGGCTGAAGATGTGTGTGGGCATCACATCTGGGCCAGAAAGAAACGGTGTGTGTGGAACGGGTAGTTCTCTGGAAACAGGCCCCTGTGTGCAGGAGGCCTCCCACACAGCCTGGAAGCGGCAGGTGGGGGCAGCCCTGGGCTCAGGGTCTTGCTGTCACAGCAGGAGGGAGGCCATGGAGGGCGAGGGGAGCTCAGGGGCTCTGGGGAGAGATGCCCCGGGCGAATGCTGGCACCTGAGGGCTCCACCTCCTTGGCCTGCTCCAGCACCACACGGCACCCTGCACCCCAGCCCTCTCCAGAGCCCCAAGAGATGGGCATCACCGTCTCTAGCTGCCAGGCCGCAGAACAAGGAAGTAGGGACCACCCTCCCTGACCCCCCCCAGGGGGAAACATTTCTGTGCACATGGGGATCCCCCCGGGGCTTCATGTGACAGCACTGTGATAGCTGTGGGACTGGTGGGCCTGAGAACTTCTGGGGCCTGAAAAAACCTTGTGCCCCACGTGGCACTTGTCAGCACCCTATGCAGGTCCTAATCGCCCACAAAGCACTTGGACGTGCAGGACACAGGCCTCTGACTACTGCCCCGGAGAAACAGCTGCTCCCCACCTCAGGGCCACCCTGAGGGCCTAAGAGGGTGGGAGCTCCTGCAGCACTATGCCACCCTCGGGGCCACCCTGACCTTGCTCCCCCACGGCCAGCAGGAGCCCCCTTGAGCAGGGAGGGGCTGGTCTAACCTGTGAGCTGGCTGTTCAGGGTTAATCCTGGGGAGGGGGTGTCCCTGGCCACCTTGCCTGGGTGCTGAAGGGTGTGCTCCAGCCTGCCCCTGGAGTCACCCTTGTCACTGGCCTAGTCACAGTGAGCGCCCCAGGACTGCCTGAGCCTGGCAGGCTCCTGGGAGGAGGACTGATGCAGGAGGGGGTGCACGGCCCTGCGCTGCAGACAGGCCCGGCACCTGAGAAGCCCCTTGACCTCAGGGCAGGACGAGCCCCACACTATCAGGGTGCCCCACTGCCTCTCCAAGGGACACCTAACCTTAATCCCCCAGAGCAAACTTCAACAATCGATCATAAGAAGAAAACAAACATCTGATCCGCATGGGGCTTTGCCTGACAGACCCCTCTCCCCACTCTAGCCCCAGGACCTGTGGGTGACCAAGAAGACAAGGAAGATGGTGGCAAGGGCAAGGGCAACAGGTAATTGGCCCTGAGAGCCACCTCCCCCTGCCTTGGGCCTTACTCATTGACCTCTTCCAGATGGGGGGCTGGGGGCCAGCAGGAGGAAGAGGTGGCCAGGGCTGAGCTGGGGAAGGAAACGGCCCGCACACAGGCCCCTTCCTGCCCTCGGCCCAGAGCCCAGGCCTTCTCCACATGGCCCTCACCCCGGGCAGCCTCACTGCCTACAGGACCCTTTCTTTCTTCTCCTCAGCCCTAAGGGAGAGGTTCTGGTCCATCCCCGGTCAAGGGCCAGCCCTGGAAAGTCCTGACCTTCGCATCCCCAGCCACCGTCCACCCAGCACCCCTTGGCGGCCAGCGGGGAGGTAGGCAGGCTGGGGCTGGACCCATGTCCATGCTGGGAAGTCGGGCGGCCAGCTTTCCTCTTGCGGCCCCCACCTGGCCATCCCCGTTCAGTCTCTGCTCTGCCACCATCTCTTAGGTGAAGCACTTGCACGCCCATCGGGGCTGCAGAGGGGGAGCTGTGAGCCCGGGAGCCCAGGGATGGCTGCCAAAGCCAGAAGGAGCCAGAGGAGGTGAGACTGGACGACTCCAGCCTTGTCTGTGTGCGTAGCCCCTGGCCTGAGGGTGGTCAGAGACAAGGTCCAGACTGTCTCAAGGCGTCCGTGTTGAGTGAGGAGCAGCAGAGGACAAACAGTAGCCTTGGGGTAGAGGCTGTCATCCCTATGCAAGTGGAAAGGAAGACTCCAAGGCCAAGAAGCGTGTGGTGGACCGGGGAGTGGAAGCCAGACTAACGGACCAACGTGTGCAAGAGCCCAGGCCTGCACCCGGGGCGGTGTGCAGAGCATGTGGCGGGCCTGCTCACACCTCTCTGGCCACCTTCCTCTCAGCGGGCAGCACAACCCCCTCGAGTGGCCACACCCTCCTTGGAAACACGCACCTGTGCTTTGCCTCACACGCCCCAGGCCTGCACCCCCAGCAGAGGTGGGCTCCTGGCCCTGCAAAGCCAAGACCCAGACCTAGAGCTAGCTGCTGGCCAAGGTGCCACCAGCTGCGCTGCCCATGGGACCACGTGGCCCTGTGGCCTCTCACGGTCACCCTTCTCAAGACCTGATCCAACGCAGACCTGCAGGCTGCTCCTGGTTCCTTCCTGCCAGCTGTTACCCCAGCCCCCGCCTTGACTTAACCCCAGTCTTCCCCAGGCTAAGTCCAATGCTGCCTTTTAGGTAGCAAGAATGCTTCTTAGAGTTAACAGTCCAAATTCTCAGCACTGGAGCTTTGAGCTGCCAGCTGGTCTGGAGGTGCAGGCCTCCCCACTGTGGGATGCTGGCTCTGTGTGTCGTGTGCCTGAGCAATCTCTCTGCCGGTAGCGTGCCAGCCTCACAGGCCCACGGCAGCCAGCTTCCTCTCCTTTCCCTGACAGCTGAGAAAGAAGCTCGCCTTCCACCCGGGGCACACAGACCCCAGCTGCAGCCCCATCTCATTCTCACTAGAGCCTCTGGCGCTCAAAAGCGGCTCAGACTATGCTCTGCAGCTGCAAAGTATTGCTGATGTCACTGAGTCCAGCAGTTTTGCCTGTTTGACCCATGAGTGAGGACACAGGTGGGGAACAAGGACCTGCCCAGGGAAACAAAGAGGGCCGGGCGCAAGGACCCCTGTCCCTTGGTCCAGGGCAGCATCCACCTCAGCAGACAGCTGTGCCCATGCCACGCTCAGCTCCGTGGGGATGAGCACACGAGTGTGCATGCACCTCCACCAGTGCCTGATCTGCAGGGCCTGCCCAAGGCCCCAGTCACCATGGGGCAGAGCCAGGGTCTCGGTCATGGATGCCAGGGCTGTTGTGCGCAGGCACTGACACAGCCATGGCCCATGCCAGCTCAGCTGACCTGGCAATTCCAGCCCGGCTGGGGGCTCAGGAGTGGAGCCAGCCTCAGAGGGAGAGAAACAAGGTCGGGGTTGGGGACAGAGCAGTTTCAGGAAGAAGTGGCAGGCCTGTGGGCTGGATGCTGTTGGACAGGGATCTCCCCACATGGCGGTGGGGGTGAGGGTGGCTGGGACGATCAGGGATGGCCAATGGGACCAGGTGGAGGGCAAGGGGTGCCTAGTGTGTGCAGCAGGGCTGCACGTGGCCTCATGGAGAGAGGGACTGCCAGGGGTCTGGGGAATGGGCAGCGAGGAGAAGAGACGCCAGCAGGCTTTGATGCCTCTCGGGGTGATCTGGGACTCGGCGTGTGTTTGATGGGAGCCCAAGAGAGCCTCCTCAGGGCAAGAGGGTGCTAACACTTGGCTCCTTTGAGCCTACCCCACGTCAGGGTTGGAAATGAGAGCTACCGTCCAGGCTTCTAGAATAGCCCAGTCTTTGGAGGGCTGCTGAGCTGCTTCCGTTTCATCTCAGGAGGGGAGCCTGCATCCTAGAAAAGCCATGTCTGATGTGCACATGGAGAAAACTAGGACAACCCATCCACCATCTGACCCCTGGCTCCTAATGAGTGGCCTTTATGGGCTCGGGGGCATCTGTGCTGAGCAAGTGGAGCCAGGTTCAGGCTACAAGTGGTGGCAGTGGCCGTGGCCTGTGCCAGGTGTCTTCCCTGGATGACCAGCACAGGATCCTCATGCAGGGAGGGGCCAAGCTGAAGGGGTGGCAGGGGTCAGGCACTGACCACAGACAAAGCCGACATCCCAGGCAGAGCTGGTGCCTCCACTGGCATTCAGGTCCCAAGCAGGCTAACGGCCCGCCACCTCCCCCAAACCCTTCACGCTCGTGTAGAACATAAGAAGGGGAACAAACTCATCCAGGCTCGTCCTGCAGAGCAGGGCTCTGTCCCCAATCTGCAGGGGTGCCCTGAACCAGAAGAACAAATGTGAGATGTTACAAGCACAGCATCCCTCCCCTCTCTAGAGCGCCGTGCAGCCTCTGCTGTGGCCCGGGGGCCTCCCACTGCGCAGTGAGGAAAGAGGACAAGGACCGGCCCCTGGGAGCAGGGCCCCTACACCTGCTGGGTGCTCCTGCTGGCAGGTGGCACAACTTGCAGAGGCCTGAGTCCACGAGCCAAGCCAAACAGCGTTGCAGCACATATCCAATCACTCTCTGGCTAGAGCGCACCCTCCCCCGGACGTACCTCTGGATGACCATGGACGTGGGCGGCCCTGGGGACGGCCAGCCCTGCCCTCTCCAGCACCACCTGCCCCACCCAGTGCCGACCCTCACGTGCCATTTGGCCTCTCTCTGTTCCCCCTCCTGGACCACCTTCTCCCTGGTCTGTCCGGCCACCTTGCCCCCTTCCCCTTGCTGCAGCTGGCCGACCCCCTCTCCTGCACCCTCGGCACACGCAGGGTGCCGGGTGCGCTGCTCACACCCAGCCCCGAGGAAGGGGGGCTGAGGCAGGGGCTCCCGCAGGTTGAGCCCTCCCTCCGAGAGCTCGCTGCGCCCAAGCACCACCGTCTCCTCCTCATGGGTTTCCCGTGGTGCCCCTGCCGCAGGGCCGGCTTCATTCCCCACCCAAGAGGGGCCTGGAGCCCAGGATTCCCCACCCCTCCTCTGAGTAGGGCCAGGGGGGTCCTTCTCTGGAAATAAAGCCCAGCACTGAGCCGCTGGGGCTGGGGCGGCCTCCCCTGCAGCCTGGAGCGGGCCCTTGCTCGTCTGTCCTAAGCAAATTTGCCAGCGTCCCCACATGGGGAGCTGGGGGTTGGGTGTGACAGGACGTTACCTGAGAATCAGTGCCACCCTGGTGAGGGGCTGGGCTTCGTGGGGGAAGTTCCACCTGCTTTGGCATACCCTAATTTTAGACTTCTTATACCTAATTAGAGATCAACATTTCAAAATTTGTTTTTAATCAACCAAATTCCTGCACATCCTTCCCAACTGGCCCCGAGCCACCTCGCCTCCTTCCCACGGACCCCAGTGAGCCCGTGTGCTCTTTTCCACGAAGTCCCTTCCCCCAGCTGCCTCCTCCTCCTGCCGGGGCCTTCCTGGACCCTCTCCTGGACACAGTGGCCCCGGGGCACATGTGGTAATGGTCTCCCGTGATCCTCGATAACCCCGTGAGATGGGTCTGGTCAGCCCCAGTTTACAGATGAAGAAACTGAGTCTTACCAATACTGAGTGGCTTGCCCAAAGCCACCAGCTATGGGTGGGGCCGGGCATGGTGCAGGGCCTAAGGCTGGCCAGGAGCAGAGTTGAGGGTGAGGGCGTGGGCGGCCTTTGAGTGGCCTCAGCCTGGCCTGTGAGGGAGTACATGCTCTGCCCCCAGGGGCACGTGGTGGCCACAGCCCATCACCATGGAAACCAGGCAGGGGCCCCTGGAGCCCTCAGCTCTGGTTTGGATTTCAAACCCAATGCCGCTTTCTCAGAAGCAACTTGGTCAAACTTTCCAAATAGGAAAAGTGGAAGGAAAAAGAGAGAAATTCCCAGCCTGAAGCCACCCCAGAAAGACAGCCTGGGCCCTGAGCTGGGGAAGCCCTGTCTGGGTGGGCAGTGTGGTGGCAGGGCAGAGACCCCGTAGCCTCCCCAGGGCTCATGCCCCTCCTCTGGGGAGCAGGCGGTGGCGGTGCAGCCCAAGCAGGTGGGCCCAGCCCTTCCTGTCTCTGCGGGAGCAGCTGCCCTTTTGTGTTTCCCAGTGGGGTGTGTGAGAAAGGGCTCTTTTGGAAAAAGGGTTGGAAAACCACTGACCTCATCCAGCTGGCCCGCCTTTGGAGATGGGGAAACTGAGGTCAGGGTCGGGACCAGGAAGTCAAAAGCAGGGCTAAACCCCGAAAATAGGGCAACATGGCTAGGCCCAGAGCAGGCGCACAGGAAGATCTGTGGGTCGGGGCCCATGTGGACGGGCCACTGGGGCATCCACACTCCAGCCCCCTGCAGCAGCCCAGGCTCCACGCCATGGGGGTGCTGCCCAGCCCTGCGCTCGGGCTCCTGGGCCAGCGCCCATCGCCACAGGAAGGCCGTCCTCCCTTGGGGCTTCCACTCCAGCTCAGGATGACTCTGAGCTACCCAGGGCACACCGGGGAAGCCCGCAAGGAAGGGGAGGTGAATGAGCAGCAGACACAGGCACGGTGCCCTGAGGGGATGGGGGACAGGAAAAGGCCACCAGATACACTCTGCCCTCCCCTATGCCCCCACCCATTGCCAGACCCCTTAGGGACCCTCAGCTGCTCTCCATCCTGCCCCCTCCCACCCCCCAGAATCCTCTGTGGGGGCATACGCTCCTGCCCACTGCTTTCACTGTCAAGACAGGTGTTTGGAGGCGTGAGGCAAGGCAGTCACACACTCTGGCAGGGGTGGGCCCGGAATGGCCACGTCCTGATTGCACCAGGCTGCTCCCTGGGGCCCAGTGTGTGGCTTGTGGCCATCTTGACACTGTTGGGACTACAGGGCTCTCGAGTGCCAAGCGCTGGACATTCACATCCCCCATCTCACAGATGAGGAGGTTGGGTCTGTGCAGTCACAGGGCACCTGACTCGGTCAGAGGTGCGCTGGCCCACGGGGGCGGCCCCCCGTCAAAAGCAGCGAGCCTTGGCTCAGCCGCAGCCCCCACACTCCCTGGCTCTGTGGCTCAGGGCTTGTGGTCTTCAGAGTCCCTCCTGCTGGGCTGGGGTGGGGCCAGCTAATCAGGGCCAGGCAAGCAGGATGATGCCCAGGGTAGAGGTGGGATTGAACCTCCACTCCTGCCGGGCTGGGCGCAGGCTGGGTGGGGAGGGCGGTGGGCAGGAGGTGAGAAGCATCCAAGCTCTGCTCCCTGCGGGCTGCGCGATGCTGGGCCTCAGTTTGCTCACCGTGAGATGGGAATCATGGGGACGCAGGGAGGAGGGAATGTCTGCCGTCCCCGAGCTCCTCTGTGCCCCATGGAAGCAAGCCTTGTGGCCTCCCTTCCACAGCAGAGGCCCGCTCCCTGACATTGTTTCCCACCTCAGCCCAGGGGCCAGGCCACAGCCACTGCCCTCCCACAGGCCGGGAGCCACAGGGAGGGCCTGCATCCGGAGTGAGCCCCAGCACTCCATGGGCCAAGAGGACTAAGCAGAGACTGGCATAGCCAAGCATCCTCCTTCCCAAAGGACAGGTTCCTGCAGCGACTCTGCCACAGCCGAGGCCTCGGGGAGCCCCCTTCCTCCTGGCCCTGCCCCGCTGGGTCCTGCTCCTGTGGCCTCAGGAAACACAGCCCTCCCTTGGCCCTCTCCCACGGCTCCCTGCGGCTCCCTGCCATCCGTGGTCTGAGCAGCTGCCTGCCCTGCTCCACTTTCCAAACCCTCAAGAGGGCCCTGGGCCTCCTCCGGAAGCTGCCCCCCTGCTGCCCTCCAGGCGGCGCCTGCCTGGGGCAGTGTCCCAGGGGGATGAAGCTGAGCCTGATACGTGCGGGCCTCAGAAAGACTCAGCGGAGACACTGATTCCAGGAGCAAGCCTCTGAGAAATAACTTACAGTGGGAAAAGCAGTGCCCACTGGAAAATGTTCTTCTCTCAGGAATGTTACACAGCAAGCTCCTGACCATTCTGGATGCGTATACAAACACTGCCGTCCCGGGGCTGGCCAGAAACTCTGGGGTGGAGGCTGCCCGCCGGATGTGGGCCCCAGGGCAAGTCCCGTGCCCCACTGGGGGACCATCATGGTGGGGTCGAGAATGCTAAGGGCTGAAGCACACTGCCACCTTCTGCCCGGGCATCCTGGCACGGCCACCGCAGTGAGCCCACACCTGGACACAGAAACTGTCCCCAAGGGCCAGGCAAAAATGCACGTGGGGGCAGTCCGTCCAGAGGCTGATTATGTCTGGTTTTTTAAAGTCTAGCTGTGAATGGGTGTGGCTTGGCTTGGGCAGGGATTTATGACCGCTGTGGTCCTGTCAGGGCAGGGGCCCAGGCATTCTGCAGACGGGAAGGCCTTGGGCACCTGCTCCAGGCTGAACCAGGCCCAGTGGGCTGGAGGCTGTGAAGTCCCATGAAGCTTGCAGAGCCGAGGACACGGGAAGGAAGGAGAGCTCAGTGTGATGCTAAGAAGTCACAAGTTTGCTAACCTTTTAAAGACTTAAAAACTGGGCCTTTTCGGGCTTCCCTGGTGGCGCAGTGGTTGAGAGTCTGCCTGCCGATGCAGGGGACACGGGTTTGTGCCCCGGTCCAGAAAGATCCCACATGCTGCGGAGCGGCTGGGCCCATGAGCCATGGCCACTGAGCCTGCGCGTCTGGAGCCTGTGCTCCGCAACCCGAGAGGCCACAGCAGTGAGAGACCCGCGTACCAAAAAAAAAAAACTGGGCCTTTTCCCTTGGAGAACTTGAAGTGATTTTTTGTTTACTTTGCTTTTGCAACCGGCCCATCAATCAACTCAATAACGCTAAAAATACCGCCACAGCAGCAATTCCTACTACAGCCCAGTGTTCGATTTCCTCAATTTAACTTTTCCCTTCTTTTCTGTTCTCTAATTCCCACTGACGTTGACTGGGTGTCCTTTACCCTGACGTCAGGACGGTGTTGTGCACGGCCTCAGTGATCTCAGCGAGGATGGGGCAGGCGGTGACCTGCCACGGCCCCCCTCCATCGAGAGTGGGGATAGGAACAGAGGCCCGGGAGGGGTGTCCACTGGTGACAAGGAATCCCAGTTTCTTCTAGGAATCGGTCGACACCAGCATGTGGAACTGAACCACCCTCAGGTAAATGGTAGTACGATGAACTGCGGGCCTGCAGGGGCACCCTGTGTCTCACTCGCCCACACAGACCCAGGGCCCACCCCTGGGCCCACCTCCACCTGCGCCCTCACACTCTCTGTCCCTATGGCCCTGCCTGTCACCCTGTCGGTCCAGGAGCGTGTGCTGGGCCCGTCCTTGCCTGTCTCTGGGGCCCGTCCACTGGCTGCGTTCCCACCACCCTGACTTGTTTCAGAACGTCGGGATCCCGGCTCAGGCGCCCACTTGCAGTGTGGCTGGGCCTCAGTTTCCTCCTCTGTAAGGCAGGGATGATGGCACGACCAACACCTTGTGGGTTCTAAGGATGCGACGTGCTGCTGTGAGCGGTGGCGCCCAGAGGAGTGGAGGCCAGCAGCGCACCTGGCCCTGTCCCAGCCCGGCCCCTCCAGCACGTCTGCGTCAGCTGGTGTCACGTCTGCCCCCTGCCAGCCCCTCTGCCCTGCGAGGACCTGGCCCACCCCTGCGGGCACGGGGCCACCCCCGGGCTCCCACTGCTCTGTGGTGCAGGCACCCCCACGCCACCTCCTCTGCCTCTCTCGACCTCCTGCTCACCCTCAGGTTACGGGCTCTGACCTCCAAGAGTGGTGGGGCTTTATTCAGGCCTGAGGGTCTCAAAAAGCATATGTGCAAAAGTGATGGCAAACCCACTGCGAGCTCTGGGCTCCCACGGCTGTTGTTCACCTGGTCGCCTCCCCCAGAGACCTGGTGCCCCTCAAGAGTGGGCCTCACTCATGGCATGATGGAAGGTAATCAAGGGCCATGCACAGAGTGCTTTGCCACCAGGAGGTCTCAGAGAAAGGGAGGGGCAAGGGACCTCCCCCCCACCCCAGGAGGGTAGAGGCACAGGATACAAGCTGCCACACTCACCTCCCTGACACCCACACTCTCTAGAGCCCAGATGTGGCTGCTGAACTCTGAATGGCACAGCTGCTAAGGGAGCAGGCCTTGGAGTGGGACACACCTGGATTTAAATCCCAGCCTGGCCACTTGTTAGCTGTGTGACCTTGGGCTACTCCCTGGGCCCTGCACCTCATTCAAAGGGGCTATAACAGAACCAGCCTCCCCAGGGCCCTGGCCGCTGTCACGGCTGCTGGCAGCTACTGTGCAGAGGCCCACTTGACATTCTCTCCCAGGACCCACAGCAGCCAAGGCAGCCAGGGGAGGGGCTGTGAACAGGGCCCGGAAACAGGGCCACAAGCTCTGCTGTCCAGCCTGGTGGACAGAGACTAGAAAAGGGCTTTTGGTTTTAACAGCCTAAAATGCCCACTGGTATCAACCTCCCCATCTGTACACGGGGACAATAACAGTGCCTGAGCACCACAGACGTGCTGTGGGGACCAGAGTGAGCGCCCGTAAATGGCGCCAGTCCTGCCACTGCCCCCCGTCCAAGGCCAGGCCAGACCAGGCACAGATGCTCTGGCCTCTCTCTGTCACTGTGCTGTGCCTTGGGAGCCCCAGCAGGGTGGGCCTGGGGGTCTACACAGAGAGGTGGCCGGGCCCAGCCAGCCAGTCACTCGAGGCCATGTCCACATGGCCCCGCTGCCCAGGGGAGGCCCTGGTCTACACCGTGGCCACTACTGACCCCGGCCCCCCATCAACCTGGCATGCGGCCTCACCTCCCAGGGCAGGGCTAGATGCCCATGCCCCCTGCCCAGGCCACCATCCTCCTCATCGCCAAATGGGCCAATCCCAGTGTGGAGCCAGAGCTGGCCTTCCGCCCTTCCTCCTCACAGGCACTGCCGGCTGCCACCCGCGGCTTCAGCACCAGAGATCACAAGGTCCACATCCCTCCTCCGGCCTAGACTGGCTGTGGGACCTCAGCCAAGGCACCTCACCTACTGGTGCCTCTGTGAAACAGGACTAATAATCCAGCCACTGCGTGGGTTGGCCTGTGGCCCCTGGATCTTGCTGTCAACTGGCCCAGGGCCTGGCACGAGCCGGTCTAACACCCAGGTGACACTCGCCTTGAGGTGTGGGCAGAGGGACAAGCCGAGGTGGAAGGTGACCGGGTCCACAGCCGAGCCCAAGTGGAGGGAAGGTGATGTGGGCGGGACCAATTTCGGAAAAACTGTCGGTCTGCTGTCAGGCGGGTGCTTCCTCTCCTGGCTGTCTTGGCCCCGGGCCAAGCGGGCGGGCAGACTCGGCACTGGAGAAGCCATGCCAGGGCACCCGCAGGCCGGAACACCCCACAGGGACACACTGCGCGGCTTGTTTACTGCCAGGAGGCAGCACAAAGCCCCGCTGCCAGGGGCGGGTGGGTATAGTTAACTGGGTGGAGACCAACACCTCTTCCCTGGATTGAGGCTGCAAAGGCCCTGAACTTGAGGCTGGCGTCCGGGGATGATGCCACTGACTCAGTCAACGGGTGTAGGCAAGTGAGGCAGGGGCTGCCCGCGGGCCCACCAGGCGCTGAGCTGGAAGGGCAGGGGAAGAGGGGCCAAGTCAGGCCCCGCAACAGGAGGTGGCTGTCCCAGGCACAGACCCCAGGGCCTGGCCAGGGCTAGGCGCCCCCTCGCTAGGGGCTGCTGCTTCCTAGCTGACCTCGTCCCAGGGACCTCTAGAGGGTGGGAGGGATTCACATTTACCAGGCACACCTGCCTGCCGGGCACTGTGCTGGGGGTGCATCAGGGGGCAATGGCAATGCTGTTCTAGATGAGGCCCCCACCTAGGGATGCCCAGGCACACTGAGCTCTAGAGGCCAGGCCCTGCCCAGCACCACGGGCTCTCTCCCTGGGGGAAGGGTGCTGGCTGAGGCCTGGCCTACACAGTGGGCCATACCTGGGGCTGGGCCATAGCTGGGGGTCAGAGGCCCCTGGCCTGGGAGGTGGGCCCGTTGCACCTGCCCCTCCCTAACACCAGCATCTGCAACTGGGTGGGGTTGGGGGACCCCCCAGGTCACAGAGCCAACTGGTAGCGAGTCAGAGTAGGATCGGTGGGACGGATTCCTGCCAAGAAGCACAGGGTGCCAGGGGCTTTAGAGACCTTCTCTCCTTCCCCCAGCTCTGGCAGGTAGCTGTCCGGCAGCTGGCTGCCCAACCAGGGGGCCCTTCCTCCCACATCAGGGCCCTCAGTGAGCCACCAGGCTCCAGGGCACAAACACTTAACGAAACAAAGATGACTCCTGATGACTGTATCTCCCATCAGTTTAAGCAACTCAGAGTCAGGACAAACAGAACCACAGGGTGTGTGGTGGCTGCAGAGGAGAGTGCACCAGAGCCCAGGCAAAGGCACAGGCCTGGGCGTGGGAAGGTGCTCCAGTCTCCCTGGTCACCCCACAGGTGGGCCAAAATGAGAGTCTCCTTCGGTTCTGATTGCCCGGAGGGGCAGGGCAGTGGCCGGCGGGAAGGCACCTGGCCCAGCTCGGCAGAGCCATTAGCCGTGCATGGGAGCACTGGGTAAGGAGTGCTTGTCCTGGAGCCCCGGAAGCAGTCCTCCTGTACCAGTGAAGAACTGAAGCTGCCGATCCACGGGGGAGAGGTTAGGTAAAGGCGCCCCGGGACAGCCAGACAGTGGCGTCTGCAGCAGTGACAACACAGCTGCATCCACAGGCACTGACGGTAGAGCCAGGACACACAGAAGGGGGTCCAGGTGGTGGGTGGGGATGGCGACACCCACATCTCAGGCTGCCCCACTCGAGCCAGGGCAAGCCCTTCCACCCTCCAGCCAGGTCCCTTCTGGTCCCCAGCACTGCCCTCTTGAAGCACCACCAGATCTGCACACAAGCCCAAGGGCCCGGAGCAGGCTGACTTCCTGTCCTAAGGGTGAGTTGTGTGATTGGCCAAGAGTGTGCCGAGGGCTCCTGTCCGCCTGTCATGACCATCCTGCCAACGAGCAACCCCATGCCCTGTGTGGGCTGAGTAAGGGGTGAGTGGCTGGGAGCCAAACCCGCTGGGGCCTAAAGTCTGTGCTTTTCTCAGTGACGATGCGGCCCTGGGACCTGCCCTGGGGGCTGCCAGCCACCGACAGCCGTGGGCTGCTTTCCTGAGCCGAGGGCGGGACTCTTCATGGGGCGGGAGCGGCCGTGGAGGAGGCCCCGCAGGCCAGCACTCCCCCTCCACTCCCTCAAACTCAGGCCACAGCCACGGAGGCCTGCACAGCCTGGGAAGCAGGAACAGTGCCGACCAGGCCCTCGCTCTCTTTGCTTCTTTCACGGTGGCTGGAAACTGGGTTGAAACAAGAAAAAAAAACCCTGCTTGCTAAAATCAGCAAACATTTTGGGGAAGGAGGGAGAGCCATCTCTGGTTTGGTTACTATGGGAACGTTTCCGAATCAACTACCAGCGGGAGAGAAGTTTGCCCTGGACAGAGCAGCCCGGCTCCAGCCCCCACGGGCCCCCCACCCAGGGGCGCACACACCTGCCCAGGAAGCCGTGGAAACTTCCAGGCACTCAGAGACAAGCCCGTGGCCTCTGCTTTCCTGGTCTCCTCTGCCCAGGGACGGACAGCCCCTCTCTGCAGCCCCCTCAGGGCTGGCACTGGCTCAGGAGGGCTCCCACCCCCAGGCCCAGCCCCGCTTCGCTGCCTCCCACCCAGGCCTCTGTGTCCTCTCTGGGGTCCCAGCTCCCTGCACGGTCGTCCTGAGGAGGCACCGCTGAGTCATGTGGCCACACGCCTTCTGCCCGTCCCTCTCCAGGGCCCAGGCCAAGCCGTGCCAGGGCGGGGAGGGCCACAGGACTTCAACCAGCAATGTCCAACAACTCCCGGCTCTGTTCTGGCAAAGGCCAGACCGTTCTGCCTGTTGGGAGAGGGCGGGGTGTGGGGCCCTTGGGTGGGGCTGCGGCCACCCCGGACTCAAGCCCGGGGCCAGGATCCAGCCTGCCCGGCACATGGCCCACAGACGGGATTTTCCACAGCAGAGAAGGGGTGGGTGGGAGCCAGTGCCTCAGTCAAGTCGTTGGGGCGGGGGGGTGATGGAGACGCGCCAAGTTCATTGCTCTCCCTCAGATGTTCATCCCACCGCATGGCTGGGCCACTATGCGCCAGGTCTCTGCCGCAGGGCCCAGGCCACCGGTCCCCTGTGCACCCAGCCCTCTGCCCGGCCCCTCATGCTCCCCGAGAAGCCCTGGCCAGCGCAGCCTCAGCCCCGGCCTCCCTCTGGCCCCCTCCCTGGCCAAGCAGCACCCACTACCCGTGGGAGCCCTGCCTCCAGCCAACCAGACTCTTTGAGGGTCCCGCTCTCTCCCTGTGCCCCACAGCACGCTACAGAGGCCCGCACGACCAGGCAAGCACAAAGGGGCAAGCCCGCGAGTGTCCTGCGGCAGGGCCCACGGCAGCCAGCGCTGGCCAAACCAGGAGGACATGCTTGGAGACGGACTGTCAGGGAGATGGTCCACAGACCCGCAGCGAGCGCCTCCTCGGGACCCAGAGAACACACAGCCACTGGCGGCCTGCACCCCTTACAGGGAATGTCCCCAAGACTTAGTGTCGGCGAAAAAGCCCAAGTTACCAAAAAGCACCCCCCCCATACACATATACACACAGGCATATTTTTTAAAGCAGAATGACAAACTTGTCTGATTTGGTACACGTACACTTGAGAAAAGGGAGTAGCCGGCCACTCACAAGAGATACCTCTAAGGAGGGCAGGAGGCCTGGAGTGGGAGACCAGGGGTGTGGGCTCTGCTGTGCGTCTGTACGGTTTGCAATGACGATGTGGCCCAATGACAATGCAGCTCACATGATTTTCAGAAATCGCCAGTAAAAAGTTAAGAGGCAGGTCTCCTAGCCCAGGCCCTGAGGATGAGGGCGCCGCCCAGGGTGGTGGGGGCTTGGATGGCCCTGCCCTTGCCTCCCCACACCTGCTCACAGGGCCAGTCCCTGCCCCGCCCCCGCCCCAGGCCCGGGCAGTAACCCCAGCGCTGGAAGGGAGAAGAGTCAGCCTGCTCGTCCTGACCCCCAGCCCAGCTGTCAGCCCAGCCCATTGGCCAGGGCAGCAGTCAGCCGAGGGCTGCCCTAAACACTCCTCGTAAACAAGGCAGGAGGCATCCCTCCTGCTAAGATCTGTCCCACAAACGCATGCAGGGCCAGCACTCCCTGAGGCGATGGGAGTGAGCCGTGTCTGGAAGACACATCCACCCCGAGGGTCCAGCCACAGCAATGGCAAGGCCAGAGTGGGTGGTTCAGCAGGGGCCGTGCTGTCACCAGCCAGCCGGAGTACCTGTCCCTCGGGTGCTGCATAAAAGGGGGTGCCAGCACCTGTCTGCCCTCTGCCCAGAGATTAACCTTTCACTGCGATGCACAGAGAAACAAAAGCTGACCCAGAAGAGGCAAAACCATGCAAAACGTCCAGTTCAGCCTGTGGGGCTCATTTCTGGAAGGCTCTGGAAACCACAGGAGGAGCTGCGGGCAGCAGGCATCTGAGGGGCTGGCCTCCTTAACTCTGCTGTTAGGAAGGCTGGTGCCTGACCTGGAAGGAAGAAAGGGGGGTTGGGTCCCTCCTTGCAACATTACTGCACAGGCTTTAAGGGCAAAGCACCATGGGGCGGCGGGGGAAACTTTCCCCAAGCACCGACCATGCACCAGCTCCCAAGTGAGGCCACTTCCCCTTATCTAACTGGGTCCTCAGTCACTCTTCAGGCCCACGTGTAAGGAGAGCAAGCAGGAGTTCAGGGGAACCAAGCCACCTGCCTGGCTCTCACTCTGGTTCAGCAACTGCAGAAGAAAGTTTTGCAGAACACTGAAGAAGGGCCCCTTTCATTAATATAGAAACAGTACTTGTAAATCAATAACAAAAGGGCCAATAATCCAATAGGAAAATGAACCTGAGTAGAAACTACACAGAAAAAATTAAAACTGCTTACATGACATCACAGTCCCACTCACAAAGAACACAAGTGTTTTTCACCCACTGAAAAGCAAACATGAAACCATTCAATAATAGAGTAAGTCAGTAAGTCCAGGGTTGGGGAGGAGCTGGATCGGAGGGTAGCATCTGCTAAAACTTCAAGGCCCCACAAACCCCTTGCCCCGGGAATTGTCTCTCAGAGTGTATTCTAGGAGTGGACCCCCCACACGTGTGCAAAGACATATATACCAGCATTGTCTGTAACAGTGGAAGACTGGAAACAACCTAAATGCCCATCAATAGGGGTGGTTAGTAAACCTTGGACATCCACATGGGAGGACCAGGCAGCTATTAAAAAGAACAGCAAGTTCAAAAACACCCTCCAACGGCTTCCCTGGTGGCGCAGTGGTTGAGAGTCCGCCTGCCGATGCAGGGGACACGGGTTCGTGCCCTTGTCCGGGAAGATCCCACATGCTGTGGAGCGGCTGGGCCCGTGAGCCATGGCTGCTGAGCCTGCGCGTCCGGAGCCTGTGCTCCGCAACGGGAGAAGCCACAACAGTGAGAGGCCCGCATACTGCAAAACCCCCCACAAAAAAACAAAAACAAAACACCCTCCAAGACACACGCTTAAGTGAAGAAAAACCAGGGGCAGGAGCACGTGCACTTTGCCCTTGTGTGCGTCTCCGGGCACGGGCTCCAAAGCGGGCAGGATGAGGGACAGTGGCTGTGGCCTGGGCATCTGGGTGGGAGGGAGCATCTCTTTCACAGCAAACCCCTTGGTACCATGCAGATTGATTACGGGTTACATCTACCACTTGTCTATAAAATACCCATAGGGAGAGGGCTGGCAGGAGCAGGGCTCCCAGGCTCGGAGCCCCTGCTCAAGCCTGGGAGAGGAGAAAAGCCATGAATCCAGACACCCACCACCCAGCCGGCTCTCAGCAGGCACCTCACTCTGCCCATATGGCTCAAGAGCCAGCCTCTGCCACATCCCTCCAGACCCCCCAAGACCTGCCCCCCTCGGCTCCTGTCCAGGCCAATCCTGCCCTTCGGTTTCTCTAGATGTGATGGGGAAGCAAGGAAAATACAGAAGAAACCAAAGCTCAGAGGATCCATGTGACATGCCAAAGCCACCCAGCTGAGGACAGGTGAGGAGGATGGGTGAGGACCCATAAGTGGAGCAGAGTGAGGGGCCAGTGGTCTCTGTGCAGGGCAGAACAAATGCGGGAGGCCCAGGCCAGGCAGGTTGGCCAGGAGGGGCAGATGTGGGCTCTACGGGGCCTCGGGGATGGGCCATGTCTTGCCTGAGGGTGGGTCTCTACCTAGCATGGAACATCAGAGCTGGAAGGGCATTGAAGACCCAGCACTGGCCACACTCGTTTTTTTTCAGCAGCAGACCAGCCTCCAATCAGAATCTCCAGGTGCCCAGGGCCCCAAGGGGGCACGTGGGGCTGCTCCAGGGGAAGCAGGGCACGGGCCTAGAGTCCCTCTCACCACTGCCCACCGCGGCCCCAGAGAACCACCGAGCTCGTCCAGGCCTCTCCCCATAGCTGGCAAACCAGTGCCCGGAGGGGGCAGCGACCTGCCAGAAGTCGCTCAGCAAGCAGGGCCTCACTCCCGAGTCTGGCGCACTCTCAACTGTGCCACCCAGCCTGCCCTCTGAGGCCGCTGCCATCCCGCGTCCTGGGAACACCCACACCGGGGTCCATTCCCACACCTTCCTTCCGTGAAAAGCGCTGGCAGCCAGCAGCCGCGGAAATCAACAAGGCAAACTACTCACGTTGAAGAAATTGGTCTTGTTCCTCTCGCAGAAGAGCCCCTGTGCCGGCATGTGCTGCAGCTGTTGCCATGGGATACCGCTACCTAGCAACACGTCGCGGGCCCACTGGAGGTTCTGGGGAAGCAAGAAGTAGGTTGGAAGTGAGTGTGTAGGCAACTCTGGGCGCCCACGGAGAAGGGAGGCGGTCCCCTCCTTCCAGGCTGCGTGGGCAAAGCAGCAGCTCCTGCAGACATCCATCCCGCAGCGCCCGGCGGCCCCGGCTGCCGGCTTTGATCATCTGGCTGTGGGGTGCGTTTCAGGAACTGGTTTCCTGCCTAATAACAGCTGACCTAGGAGACCGTGGCCTCAGACTGCCTGAGGAGGGCACAGACAGGGACGCCTCACCCTGACAACTTCGCAAGCTGCTACACGGACCCAGCACCCCACCTTCTGCCAGGGGATGCCCCCACTGGCTCAAACGGTCAAGCCTGACTTGTCAGGCCGTCAGCCTGGGAGAGCTGGGGCTCTGCAGGACGCTGGGGATGCGTGCTTGTTGGGGCGGGTGGGGGGGCTCTGTCCAGTGCTCAGGCCACTGCTCTCTGGGCAGTGGTGCCTCTTGGTGGAACCCAGGGCTGGGTGAGAAGCCAGGGCTTCTCTGGGGCCTTCTCATGGACTGGAGAGCATGCCTTCCCAGCAGAGCACAGACAGCGTGGGCCCAACTGCGGGCCTGTCAGCCTCCCACAGACTCGGCAGACAGCAGGCTCCAGGCAGCCCCCAGGTGGGCCAGACGGAACTGACCAACGGCTCAGGAGACCTTATCAGGTTCACATCCGAGGCCCCGGATGGAGCTGACAGGGACAAGGAGACCCGTGGGGAACGGACAGGCACCAGGCCAGCGGGGGCACCTGACCCGTCCGCATACCTGCAGCTTCGCAGTGGGGTGGGGCGACGTGTGCCACCCAGGCAGAGCACGTCACTGTGACCCTCACCACGTGGAACTGCCAAGGAGAGCGGCCTCCAGTGCTGCCTGAGGTCCAGAGCCAGTAAGGGCGGAGCAGGGCCTGCATTTGGCCCAGGCCAGAACCCCAAGGCCGGGATCTTCTCTGGACCCCGCGGGGGTGGGGTGGGGTGGGGTGGGGGTCATGTTGCAGACCTGCCTTGGCCTCTGCCTTGTGCTCGGCACCGCGCTCCCCCAGGGACGCAGGCGGCCCCCTCTCAGGCCTCATGTGACCTGGCCCCACTCGCCGGGCTGGAGCCCCTCACCGGCTCAAGGGTGGGGGTCCTGGTGAGGGGCTCTCCTCTGCTTGAAGGTGCCCCTCGCTCAGAGCAGGCCCGGCCCATCACCCCTTCTGACCTCCAAACCCACGTGCCACCCCACTCACCCCCACAGCCCTCAAACAGCCTCGTCCACGGCCCTGCTGTCTGTCAGCCCCGAGGGCAGGGACAGACAGACCTCTTCATTGATGGCTCCTCAGGGTCTAGATCAGTAGGGGGTCCATAGAAAGGGTGGGACAGATATTTGGGAAAAGAATCAAAGGAAGGGGACTTCCTTAGTGGCGCAGTGGTTAAAAATCCACCTGCCAATGCAGGGGACACGGGTTTGATCCCTGGTCCAGGAAGATCCCACATGCCATGGAGCAACTAAGCCCATGCGCCACAACTACTGAGCCTGCGCTCTAGAGCCCGCGAGCCACAACTACTGAGCCCGCATGCCACAACTACTGAAGCCCGCACACCTAGAGCCCGTGCTCCACAACAAGGGAAGCCACCGCAATGAGAAGCCCGTGCACCACAATGAAGAGTAGCCCCCACTAGCTGCAACTAGAGAAAGCCCGCACGCAGCAACTAAGACCTGCCGCAGCCAAAAAAAAAAAAAAAAAAAAGAATCAAAGGAAGATGGGCAGAGTTTGAGCTTGAAGGAAATGCAGCCCATCAAGCCAAGGGGACAGACTAAGGCCCAGAGGCAAGAAGGAGACTGAAACACACACTGGGGAGTGGGGAGCCCAGGGCACTGGAGGGGGCAGAGCAGCCACCCACCCAGGGCTCAGCACACTGGGGAGCCCAGGAAAGGACTGCTTGAGCACTCAGGAGCCGGGGAGGCCGGAGCATAAGGTTGTTCTGTGGAAAACACCCCCCGCTGGTCCCCCAGACAGGCATTCAGAGGTCCGGGTCTGCTCACAGAGCTACACGCAGGTGCGGGGTGGTGCACACGGACCTTTGTGGAAGTGCATGACAGCCTCGGAGAGCCGGACCGCCTGGCGGTGGCCATCAGGACACACCTAGCGTCAGTTGGAGTACCCCAGGAATGCAGACAGGAAAGCAACCGTGTACACACACGGCGCCTCAGGGAGAACTCCCTGCCCTTCCCACACCTTCTCCCAGGAGCTGGCCCTGCCATCGCCCCTGTTCCGCCCTCCCACTGCTGAGCGCTGAAGGGAGGCACAGCACTGGGAGGTAGGAGGCTGGGGTGGGGGTGAGGCCAGAGAGCTTCTCTCCCAAGTTCCCTCCCTGAGAGGTTGCCAAGGGTTGGCTGCCAAAGGGCAAACACTCCAGGGGCACTGCAGCTGACCCAGGCCTGCACTGCCCACCCGGACCAGGCCCGTCTCCTTCGTTAACGGCTCTTCAGATCAGCGGTTGGATGGTGCCGTTGCGACCTGCCGGGCTCCCACGGCCACCCCACTGGCTCTCCCCACAGCCGCCCGAGTCTCACACACGTCCCCACTGCCCCCAGCCTTGCGACGCTTTAATCTCACTCAGAATGACGCCCCACAACTCCTCCCCACCTAACCGGCCCTCCTGAGCTCTGCCGCCTCCCAGCCCTCCCTTCCTGCCCGGCTAGTCACACGGGCTGTGGGCTGAGCCCCATCCAGGGCATGCGTGTCGTCTGTGTGTCCACCTGGAGGCCTCTCCCCGATAGCTCCTCGCTGGGCCCTCGCCTGTCGGGTCTTTGCTTAGAGAGGCCTCCTGGGCGCCCTGTCCAAACGGCCACACTCCTGCGCCCATTCCTACCCACTTCCTCTCGCCCCACTCTCCTCCCCTGGGAGCCTGTTGCGGAATGCGTGAGCACCCTGGAGGGCACGCCAAGCACAGGCACTCCTGCCATGTGGTGGCTGTGGGACGACGTGGTGATGGGTTCACCCCTCTTTCCAAACGTGAACAACAGTATCTGTGATGCACACGGCCGGCAGAGGGCTTGACCTACTCAAACCGATGGGCTCCATGGCATGGAGAGGGGCCCATCTGTCCCGCTGACTCTGGCCCCAAAGGCACAGCACCCTTCACACCACATGGCACAGACTTTGAAGTGCATAACCAAGGTTCCTAAGCTGAGAAAAACATCGAGTTCTCACTTTATAAACCACACAAGTAAAGCCTGACAAGAACCTGGCTGGGGTCTGCATGGAGAGGCTGGGGTCTGCGTGGAGAGGCTGGGGGGTGGGGGGCATTTTACGTGCCCAGAGGGGAGCAGGGCTGCAAGCAGGTGGGCAGTTCTGCGCTGTGGCCACCTGCCCTTGTGGTGCCGGGTCCTGGCCCCGATCGCTCACATGCGCCTACAGAAGGGCACACAGCCTGTGCAGGAGGGTCAGTCCCTTCACACCTGCCCACTCCTCAGAGGCTCTGAGGGTCCCACACATGAGCTGGTGGCCCAGCGGGTAGAGGACCGCCCAGAGCAGAGCACAAGCTGACAATGAATCGGTCAGGGCTTCCCCAGAGATCTCGTGGTGGGCACAGCTCTGCCAACCCTCCTGGAGGGAGGGGGCAGCCCTAACCAAACAAGTCCTAAACAGACACAGGCCTGGGCCCTAGCCCACTGCAGCAGGGTGAAGGGGCATCTCAGGTCACTTGGATCTGCATTTCCCTGATGGGTAACGGTGTGGAGCATCTTTTCTTGTGCTTATTGGCCATTTGTATGTCTTCTTTGGAGAAATGTCTATTCAGACCCTTCGCCCATTTTTACTTATTTATTTAAATTTATTTATTTATTTATTTTTGGCCACATCAGGTCTTCATTGCTGCGTGCGGGCTTCTCTAGTTGCGGCAAGCAGGGGCTACTCTTCGTTGCAGAGCACGGGCTCTAGGCGCGTGAACTTCAGTGGTTGTGGCACGTGGACTCAGTAGTTGTGGCTCACAGGCTCTGGAACGCAAGCTCAGTAGTTGTGGCGCACGGGCTTAGTTGCTCTGCAGCACGTGGGATCTTCCCAGGCCAGGGATTGAACCCGTGTCCCCTGCATTGGCTGGTGGATTCTTAACCACTGCGCCCCCAGGGAAGTCCCACCCACTTTTAAATTGGGTTGCCTTTTAATTAACAAGTTGTAAGAGTTCTTTATATATTCTAGATACAAGTCCCTTATCAGATATGTGACTTGCAAATATTTCTCCCATTCTGTGGATCATCTTTTCACTTTGATAGTGTCCTCTGAAGCACAAAGGACCCACAGGGCCTCTATGCTCCAGGCAGCCACCGACCCATGAGATGGCAACGGGGAGATGCCACTGCCAAGCCCACAGGCAGATTTGATGAAGAAACAGGCTGCTGTTGAGCCCACATGGCAGGAAGCGTTTGTTACCCAACAGCTGCGTGGGAAGTGGTCGCTGCTGATCAGTGACTGATTCTGCTGAGAGCTCTGGCCACGCCCCCAGGACTGTGGGCTGCCTCGACAGGTTCCCGCGCTCAGCCCTCAAGGCAGTGAGGTGTTCACAGACTGCTAGGCAAAGCCTCTGGATGAAGCAAATGGCAGCCCACGGAGCCCCCAGGGCGCGGCCAGGCCCGGGTGCACATTGGGGGCCCTCCATGGCCAATGCAGGAGAGAGGGGGGCTCATGAGTCGAGACAGTGCTCCCTCTGGGAGAACCACGTGGCGAACCTGGGCACACAGTGACCGAGGAGATGCAGAAACGGGGTGTGATGCCTGAGGCGCAGAAAACCTGGGCAGCCTCGTCTCCGCCACCCAGTCCAGCCACCCTACCCCACCCCACCCCATGGCCGCCACAGACCATCACAGGGGACCCAGACAACCTGGGGGAATTAGAGGAAAGAGCAAACAGCCAACTGTGAGCATGGACACACTCATGACGTTGGGGGGCAGTGGAGTGACAGGGCCTGGGCTCCCAGAGCCGGGCTCCCTGACTTCAAGCAGAGGACATGACCCCCGATGGTCAACGGTGTGAGTGCCCAAGAGCTGAGAGAAGAGACACATGCAGCGTACTCTCTGTTATACTGGCAAAACTATGAATAGCCCCGCTCCAATTTTTCTTTAATTTTGACATAAATACTGTTTTTCACTTTTAAAAAGCCCACTCAGCAAGGGAACAGGTTGTGGAGCCCTTTATGGGCACAGCTCCTGTGCTCAGATTAAAGCCATTTAAAGGGGAGGCAGGGGTGGGCGTGCCGCAGGCCTCCGTGGGGCCCACATCACAGCCCAGCTCTCCCTCACCCAACCCTGTGACTTCCGCCACCCTTCCCTAAGAGGCGTCTTGTACCCTACATCCCGCCTCAGCAACTGCTCTGGAGAAGGGGAGCATCAGCCACAGGGCCCCCACAGACTGTTCGAGTGGGAGTTTTATTAAAATCCAGGTCTGCCTGGGTCTAGAAGGCCTGGGCTCTGGAGGTCAGGTGCACTGCTGAGTGCAGGCCAGGCAGCGATGGGCAGCTGGGAAAGCCTGACGCCCTGCAGCTGAGACGGAGCCCCTGCCGAGGTCCCCCCACCAGGCCTGCCAACTGCTCTACCTGCTCTGCTCCACGAAAACCAACCAAGCCACGTGAGTGCACCAGCCACAGAACCCCATCCAGGACCTTCCCGTCACAACCAGCGCCAGGGTCCATCTCAGGTCAACTGCCCTCCCTAGTTCTTCAAACGTCCCACAGAGAAGCCAGCCAGGGGCCAGCAGCTTCTGGCTGCTGAGCTCAGGTCTTACTGAGCAGACAAAAGCAGAGACCACAGCCTGACCCCCGACGCCGCCCCACCAACCGCTCACCTGTCTGGGCACTGCCCTCCCCTCCAGCCGCCACATCCCCACTGGACCCGTGGCCACCCTAGGGGTCTCAGCCTAAGGGTACCTTCCCAGAGCGCAGTGGCACCCCAGCCTGTGTGCACCCCACTGTCTTCCCTGTAGGGTTTGTCATGATGCGACTTGCTTTATCTGCTCATTTGCATATTTTTGATCTCCCCCCGCCCCGCCCCCCCCCGCTGCCCCAACATAGCTCTGTGGGAGCTGTCTCCCAGTGCCTCCGGGGCAAGTGTGAGTGAAAGAACGCAGACAGGCCCCACTTCCCCCACAAATGCTAAGCGCCAGCAGGAGAGGCCTGGCTGGGAAGCACCGGGAGCCCCTACATCATCTGCCCTCCAAGCTGGAGGAGGCTGCCAGCGCCAAAGCCCACGCGCGGAGCCAGTGACAAAGGCCGGCAGCTGCGTGGAGAGGTGAGCCCAGGGCAGGGTGACGGCCAGGAGGTCCGCGCAAGACGCAGCCTGAGGGACGGGGGCTGGGGGGGGCTCTAAGGCCACGGGGGAGGGAGCCACCAGTGAGGCCCTCACAGGGAGGAGCTGACGAGCCTGTCGTCCCCCGTCCCTCACCCCAAAGCCAGAATCTGAGCATGTGGTCCTGCTGGGGGAGCAGCCCCATGCCTGCCCCTGTCACCTGTCACCTGGAAGGCTGGACACCTCCAGCCCGCCCGCCTCGTGGCCCTCTGCCCATCCCTCCCGCCACTGCCGCCAGAAACCTCTACCAGCTCCGACGCGTCAACCCCTCTCCCTCAGCCTCGTGCTCACCCGGTGGGTCTTGCTGTAGGTGTAGAGGAAGGCCAGGCGGTAGAGGCTCTTGTAGTGCTGGGGGAAGCGGCTGAGGCACAGGCGGAGCGAGGCGATGCACTGCTCCGTGAGGAACTGGCGCTGCTCCTCTGCGCCGGCCGGCAGCCCCTGGGGGAAGGCAGCTGGCTCCCCCAGCGGGTCCCCTCTCTTCCTCCCATCCCATGGGGCAGGCACAGAAGTTGGGGGCTTGGCAGGGGTGCCAGCGGAGGCCGGGGGGTCGGCAGCAGGCTTCTGGATGCTTTGCTCTGTGGCCCGGAAGCCTTCTGAGCTCTCCGAGGACTCCTCGGCTTTTCCTGAATTGAGAACAAAGAAAAGAAAGTCACCTCGGCTTTAGGCCCTCTCCCCATGGCAGTCCACCACCAGCGACAGGGGCACTTTGGTGAGCGATCAGCATAGCTGGGTCCACACTCTTGCTGGATGGGAGCTGGACCCAGGCGACTCAGGGGCCGGATCGCTGCCTCTGCCCCCCGAGCGCCCAGCTGAGGCCTCCGTGGCCTCCAGTCTCCTCCCTGATGAAACAGGATATCTCAGCTGGCACGCAGCTGAGAGGGGGGCTCTGAGCTGGGCTCAGGGTGTCCCTGTGGGTGGTGGCACAGGGCTGCCCACCTCAAGGCCGTGCATGTGAATGGGGAAGCAGCCCAAAGAGGGCAGGCATGGCCACCACCACCGAGGGCAGCACCAGCTCCATGCTCAGCGCCCCCAGCCCGCCTGCCCCTCCAGCCCACCGGAGAGGCAGCGTGGGGTAGTGGATGAGGGTACAGACTGACCCTCTCTGGACCTCAGGTTCTTCTCCAGTAAAAGGGAACAGCCAGTGCTTTCCCCTGGGGAGGCTGGGAGGCCTGGCTGCTGTTGTTGCTACTGTCCACCAAGTGGCTGTGTGCCCCGGCCCGGCCACAGTGAGAAAGCTTCCAGAATCCATGGCCGGCTGACCAGCCACGGCCTCAGCGCAGTGCCAGGGCCGCCGGCCTGCCTGCAACCTCCCAGCAAGCCCGGGAGTGGGCTCTGCCCACTGACTTCCACCGCGGGGCCTGGGGGCCCCACAGGAGCTAGGCAGACTCTGGGGCCAGATCAGGGCCCGCCCCAAGAAAGGAGGGGTTCAGGCTAAAAAGAAAGCACATTTGTGACATATAGTACCCAAAGGCTTTTTGGCTCTCCCACACGGGGCCGCAGTGGGGTCCTAACAACAAGGACAGTGTCACCAGCGCCCACCGCATACGAGGCGCCTGCGTGCACCTGCCTGAGATGCCGCGTTTGACCCCACAACCCAGGAGCGGGCCTGGGATCACTCCCATCCTACACGGGAAACAGCGGGGCCCAGGGAGGTGAGTGGCTCAGCCAACCGAGGTCCCCGGACAGCAGCGGAGGTGCGAGGGCAGAGGCCAGGACCCACGTTGTCCAGCGCTGCCCAGGCTCCCAGGACACCCCAGCAGTCCTGCCCACACGCTGAGTCAGGTCTCCATACCTCTCTCCTCTGCGGCCCCCTGAAGGTCTTTCCCGGACGGTCCTACTTGGGAACTGGGAGCGGGCGGCCTCTTCTCTGTGTAGGGCTTCTGGGAACCCTCCAGGGAGCTGGCAGGCTCATTGAAGAGGTCCTGTGTCGAGCTGGAGTCCGAGAGTGCCACGGCTGTGCTCTCCTGGCTGCGTTCTGGGGAGAGAAGGACAGAGGCGGCAGCGTGAACCCTGGCACCTGGGGAACAGAGGGGCCTACCACGGAGCCTCTCGGCCAGAGGTCTGGCCACTGCCCCGTGCACAGCCACTCTGACACTGCCTGGCCCGCCTGTCCTGGAGGCCACTGAGCCACTCACCAGAGGCACCAATTTCCTGGGTTTTCCCCCAAGAGTGGTGTTCTGGTAAGTGTTTGACAATTGACTCTCAGGAGGGGAAAGCCTTCGTTTGTAGCATTTACTGATTTCTGTGGTGTAAATACTCCCACCGTGGCCAATTTCGAGATACCAATGTGATTTATCTGAATGCAGGGTTGGGAAGAGATGCACAGTAGTGATTATACATCACCGCACAGTATTCCTACCGCAACAGGCACACGTAATCGCGATGGGGAAGAACTCAGCCAACACTTTTACCCAGTCTCCGAAGGCCACGTGTGGTGGGTCTGCAGTGACAGTACAGATCACTGGGACTTGCAGACCCCAGGTTGGAGGCGCCCCCTGGGCTCCTCTCCACGGCCTCCCAGCTGCTCCTGAGGAAGATGGGGGCGGGGCAGGAGAGATTGGGGGACATCTTCCCGGGGTGCAGGCTGCTGTGGGAAGGGTATGAAGCCCTGGCTGGACCTTTCTCCCCAACAGAGCAAGTCAGAACCAACAGGGGAGGGGCAGCAAGCCTGGTGATAGCCCTGTCGCCTCCAGGGCACAGGTGAAGACCCACGGGAAACACCTGCAGGGAATCGCCCAGGGCCTGAACACTCCCACCAAGACACAGGGACCCGGCTGGCCAGGTCTGAGGCTGCACCCAGACAACAGAGGACCAGCCGAGCCCCCAGCCCGGGCTGGTAGGCATGGACTCACAGCCAAGCACTCTGCTGCAGGAAGAGGGGCAAGGACGTGGAGAGACCCACCTGAGGGGCACACAGAGGGCCTGAAGCAAGCAGAAGGTGGAAACGTTGAGAAAACCTTCCAGCAAACCACCCCACCCTGAGCACAAGGCAGCATTGGGGGAACTGGAGGCCGGGGGTGGGGTGCACCAAGGGAACCACAGCAACAGCAAGACCCAACCCTGCTCAGCTTCCACCTCGTCAGCCTCACTTCCCCACCTGACGCCTGGGAGCTTAAGAGTGAAGCCCATTCCAGGCATGAATATCAGTTATCTCAACCTCTTCTGTCCTACACACGCTATCTCGAGTTCAATATAAAAAGTATAAGACACACACACACGCAAAAGCAGAAAAGAACACTGTCAAGAGACAAAAAGATCAACAGAACTGGGCTCAGAGGTGACCCTCCCCTCTCTTTTTTGTATTTACCTTCTCTAAAGTATTACTAACTCCTGATGAAAGCGAAACCAGCAGCCATGCATCATGGACTGGCAGCACGTGTAAGAATGAAATGAACGAGAGCAGCAGCCTGAGAGAAGGGAGGTTCACGCTGCTGCATGTGAAGCAGGATCACATCCTCCAAGGGCAGACTGTGATCACCTGAAGATGTATTTTCTTAACCCTAATGCAGGCACTACATTATTTTTAAAAAAGAGTTATAAATAAACCAATAGTAGAGATAAAAGACAACCATTAAAAAATAGCACTTCGTTTTTGTCTTGAACTTTGTGTACTTGAAGGTGACGCTCACTAGTCACGTGACCTTGAATAAGTAAGGCCCTTTCCCCACCTCTGAGTTGCAGCCACGTATCATCTCAGGGGAGCTGGTGCCATGGGGGCTTCTGGGGTCTGGCCCTCAACCCTTGCTCAGCTGCTGGAGAGCCTGGATGCCCAGTCGGCAGTGCCCTGGGGCCACCAGCAGGACAGCATGAGCTGCTTAGCAGGCAAACTCACAACAGAATGGGAAACTGTTCTGGCAAAGTCGAGAGCCTGGACTCTGGGAGACCCCGGCCGCCCGAGTCCAGGTCCTGCTCTGTCACTTACTGGGTCGGACAGCTTAGGCGGTTGCCATAATTTCTTTACACTTGTTTCCCGACGTGTGGAACTGTCATAATACATGTGCCCACTTCATGGGGTTGTTATGAGGATTAAAGTGCCTGATACACTGTGAATGTTCATGAAATGTCAGCTCAACTATCACCAGTATGACCTCAGAGAACCCGGACCATCTCATCTCTAATGTCTCAGATGTGACACACAAGGGTTTAGTCCTAAAGGCCACACTGGACACAGGGCCTGTCGACAGGGTGCTGACCACTCCTTACACTGACTGGGCAACACCATCCCAGGTGCGCTGGGCAGCACACAGGACACCAAGAATTAGGCCCGTGCTTCCAACAGCAGCTCTGGGGCTCCACCTCTCTACCCACATCTGACTGCTGACCAGGCTTTGGGGACAGTGACCTTTCAGGCAGCTCCATAGCTGCCTCTGCATGTCCACTGCCCAGTAAGTGCAGGGCATCAGCATCTCACTTCGTGGGGGAAGGGACCTCCTAGGCAAGGGGCTCTCCCCTGACTGCAAGGCAGATCCCAAGCTCCATAAGCTCCAAGTGGGGGTGATGGGCAGTGTGAAGGCATCGCTTCTCCAGGGCTGGCAGCCGACCCTCTGGGCTCCGGGAGGCCCAGACCTGCACTCCAATCCCAGAGCTGCCACTTGGGCTGCTCGAGGCCTCCATGTCATGGTCTTTAACATGTTTGTCACTGCCTGCCCCCCCCACCTCTGCCCCCGACACACACACAGGATTCCCACAGGGGCCTGCTTGGTTCCTGGCACACTGGAGTGACGCCCACCAACCCACCCGGCCCTCAGCCCCACCTCTGGCCCTGACAAAGGACTCAGGCTCGTGGTTAAGCGGTCCTGGCAATCAGCCGATGGGCGCTCCCCTGCCAGCACCCAAGCAGCCGCAGGCGCCGCAGGGCTGGGCAGCACGGCCTGCAGCGGGCAGGCATCCAGGAGGCAGCACAGCGGGAGGACTGACTGAGAGCTGTCATGAGGCTGATGGGCCACGAGCTCACAAGTTGTTGGGCTTTGGGCCTGAAGGAACTGCTCATTTGATGGAACCCGTTGTGATCATCATGAAAACCAAGGATCAGCTTAAACAAACATTCGGATATTTCCTACCAATGAGCTAATGTCCTGGCAGCGCTGCCCGGTGAGGGTGAGGGAGGGTGGTGTGGGCAGGACGGCGGTACCCGCTCCCCGGGGAGTGACAGGTAGAGGGGCCTCAGCTGAGCCTCCTTTAAAACTGCACCTGCAGCCACCACAGAGCAGGACACATGTCAGCCAGGGAGCCAGCGGGAATGGGGCTGCGACCACGCTTCCCTGACCCCTTCAACACGTGGGTGAAAACCTAGGACGCTGACCCTGACAGGGCAGAGAGCAGCATCGGCTGGCACGACGCGTGTGGTTCCTCCCAGGGTGATCGTGGGCACTCACGGAGCCCTGAGGAACATGTAAAGGGCCGGGAAGTCCCCAGGGGCCAGCACATCACGCAGCACACCCTGCAGCTTGGGGGAGGCGAGGGTCTGCGAAGCAAGAGGGTGGGGGATGCTCATGCCTGGGAAGCAGAGGATAAGTGTGTCGCTGCAAAGACAGACACCAACGGGGACTCAGGAGGCCCGGGGCCAAGTATCTCCAATCCTCTCGGGTCTCGTGTGTCAGAGAGGGTTGGCACGAGACTGTTGAAAATGATCCTGATTTTAAATACTAAGAAGCAAGTGAGGTCCCACTTGGGGGCCTGTGGAGGGGCTGCACTGGGGCTTCCTGGGCCCCTGGTCCTAAGGCAGAGCCAGACTCAGCTAAACAGCCGGCGACCTGCAGGGCTGGGCAGGAGGGCCTTCCCAGGAAAGGCACACAGGTGGGTGGACCCTGGAGACCACCCACCGCCCAAGCTCCCGACTTCCTTAGTGGGCTGCCTAGGGGCCAGCAGGAAAGAGAGCTGGCACCCGGGTGGAGGGCCGGCTACACAGGCAGCCCTGCACTCCTTCCAGGGCGCTTTTTTAGAACCTGTCCACACAGAACCTGCTCACACTAATACATACATGAGGCAGGGTTATAAATATGTCACTCTTACTGTTAATCACTGGAGAGGTTCACTTCCAAGCCCCTGGGCCACCGCAGCCCTTCCTCTGAACCTTAGAGGGACGTGCATCTGTTGACCTGCTTTCTCAGCCCGGGCACCCCCACCACCACCTCCAGGGGGACCCACAGCCAGGGCAAGTGAGCAGAGCTGGGGGCACAGAGGGAAAGGGGCCCGGCCTGGTGACACAAGCCCCTGTCCCACCGGGGCTTTCTTTATATGGGTTTGACTCAGTTCACATCCCTTGAACATTCTCAGGATTTGCAGGCCAGCCTGAAAGAGCTCTTTGGTTACAAGACACACGTTCCCTGCTGTGTTTTCTCCATTTGCTCTGGCAGGAAGGCTAGAAACGGCCACAGCCAGCTAGTCCATTAGCTCAGCTATATGAAAGCTCAAGGAAAAAGACGCGTGCTTGTGTGATCAAAACTGCAGCAACTCTGGCTGCTGAGCCCTGAAAAGATCACCAATTTTCTGCCGACCAGAAAACAACAGGTTTCTAAGAACTGTAAACTTGGGTGGAATCAATATTTTGAGAAATCTTTCAACTGGGCAAAACCTGCCCCAGTCGGGCCCTGATGACCGCCAAGAAGGGACTTGTCCACCGGGAGTAGGGCTGGGGTGTGGGATGGGTGCCCTCCTGCAGGCCAAGGAGACTGGACAGACCTCCAAGAGAAGAGACACCAGAAACCCACCCCATCCATCCCCCAGAGAGGTAGCAGTGGAGCCAGGCCCCCAGTGCTCAGAGTGGGGAGAAGGGACTTCCCTGGTGGTGCAGTGGTTAAGAATCCGCCTGCCAATGCAGGGGACATGGGCTCAATCCCTGGTCCGGAAAGATCCCACAAGCCACGGAGCAACTAAGGCCACGAGCCACAACTGCTGAAGCCCGTGCGCTCTAGGGCCCACGTGCCGCAACTACAGAACCCATGTGCTGCAACTATTGAGGCCTGCGAGCCTAGAGCCCGTGCTCTGCAACAAGAGAAGCCACTGCAATGAGAAGTCCACGCACTCCAACGAAGAGTAGCCCCCGCTCACCGCAACTAGAGAAAGCCCACGCATAGCAACAAAGACCCAACACGGCCAAAAAAAAAAAAATTTTTTTAAGAATGGGGAGGGGACTTCCCTGGTGGTGCAGTGGTTAAGAATCCACCTGCCAATGCAAGGGACACGGGTTCAAGCCCTGCTCCGGATAGATCCCACATGCCACGGAGCAACTAAGCTCCTGTGCCACAACTACTGAGCCTGTGCTCTAGAGCCCACGAGCCACAACCACTGAAGCCTGCGCACCTAGAGCCTGTGCTCCGCAACGAGAAGCCACCGCAATGAGAAGCCCACGCACTGCAACGAAGAGTAGACCCGGCTTGCCACAACTAGAGAAAGCCCGCGCACAGCAACAAAGACCCAGCGCAGCCAAATAAATAAATAAACAAATAAATAAATTTAAAAAAAAAAAGAATGGGGAGAAGACCTGGCCTCATAGCGTGCCCCTTGCCCTGAGCCCTCACCATGCACTACCCTGCTCCCCGAGCCGGCAAGGCACTGACCAGGGAGGCCTCGGGCAGCTTTGTTTTCCTAATGGCAGGCGGGTGGACAGCTGCCTCTCGACCCCGATACCAGGGCAGGCAGAGCAGGTCAGGTGAGAGCAGCACCCCACAGCTACCTGGAGGGGTTCCCAGGAAGGCTCTTCCAACAGAGGATGATTGGGAACCTGCCTTTCTCAGAGCCAGAGAGAGAGAGAGAGAGAGACACCGCAACCACGCCACTCCCCTGTGGCCTTCAGGCCCTGCTGCTTCCCAAGCTCTCTCCCTCAAGGTTTCTCTTCCACCCACCCGGTCATCTATCTCAGTGTCCAAATGCCACAGGACTCTCCAACCTCCGTGTCTTTGCTCCCACGGCCCCTCACCCGAAATGGCCCTGCAGCTCTCTCTGGAGGCCCACCTCCTCCAGGAAGTCCCCCCGATCCACCAAACCCCAGAGCCAGCTCATGGCACTCCCTCATGACACCAAGCACTGCCCCAGGGACACAGACCCAACTGAGATCTCATCTCGGCTCTCCCCACGGCGCCCTCTCCTAGGCCCAGCACACAGCAGACGCTAACAGATGCCATGACCAGCTACAGCCCAAAGACGTTTTTCAAAGGTGAGAATGAGGGAGAAGAGGACAGAGAAGGTGACAGGCTCTGCCCTCTGCCAGCCTCCCTCCTTGGCCCGACACCAGTCCCACCCTGTGGGGACTTGCAGGACCACCTGGGCTCCATGAGGAGAAGGTCTATGTGCAGGACAAGCCCAGCATAGGCTTGTCCCCTCGGCCAGGCCGAGGACACCACGGCTGCAGAGCGCACGGTGAGCATTTTTACACCCTTGTCCTTGTAAAGAACACTTTGTATCTTATAGTCTGTTGCCTTTGCTACCCTTTTAAGCAAGAAAGAATAAAGCAACGGAAACACAGACTGAGCTGCCTGCCGGACAGGTGGGTGGGCGGGCAGTGTGGGGAGGCCACTGCCGCGCGTGCGTCTGGCCAGAACTGGGATGATGGGCCGGGGCAGAAGCCAAGCACATCAAACACACACTCTCCAAACCACAGGACAGCAATACAGAGGTGCTCCCGGCCAGCGGGAAGCAGGGAGCCGGACTGAGGGTCAGCATGCGGCCAGCTCGGTCCCTGAAGCGAGCTGTGACAGCACAAGCAGAGGACAGCCTGGAGAACAGTGGTCAGGGTTAGGGGCAGCACGGGCAATATTGGTGGAGGCAGCGTGGGCGAGTGGGCGAGGACGAGCACAGATGGGACACGACACAGACGGTGACGGTGACAGCATGGCAGGTGAGGATGGATGGTCGTGAGGGGGCTTGATACAGGCACGCTGGGCTGCCCCGAAGGCCCACACCTACCCCTGGGGCTCAGGGCAGCCACGGTTCATGCTGTAAAGGGGGTCACACGGGCACCCTGCACCCACCCCAGCCCCTGTGGCTCCCGCTCGCCTGACCCTGGCTTGCCCTCCCCTCCCCGACAGTGACCTCCAACACACCCCTCAGATCTTGACTAAGCTTCAGGAAGGCTTCCCACCCACCAAGAGACCAGGACAGGTCTCTATGGGACCCTCTGCTGTTCACGGAATCACACCTGCTCCTGTACCAAGCACCCGCAGCAGGGCAGGGCCCAGGGCTGTGCCATGTACCTGGCACAGGGCCGCAGGACGGGCAGGGCCTTGGGCAGGCTGGAGAGCCCCACCCTGAGGCCCCCTCTGGCTCTGGCTCTGACATTCCAAAGTGATGTGGAGCACGACAGCCAGACAGTGAGGGTCCTGGCCAGTCCAAGCCAGGGCCCAGGCTGTTCTATAAGGGTCCCACTCCCTGGGCCCTGCCACCAGGGAACTTCCAACAGGGAGACGCACAGACCCAGAGCCTTCCAGGCTGTGGCGACCTCCCAGTGTGGCCTCTCCACTGGCCCAGGGCGGGTGGGGGAGGACACTGAGACCCCAGGTGCCCTTGGCTCCACCCCAACTAGCCCCGCAGCCTCCTGCCCTCAGCTCACTCCCTCACGGGGGACAGGACACACGGCCAAGCCTGCCGGGTGACTGTGAGGACGGGTACCCGCTACCACTCCCAGGACCCAGCCTGGAGCCCCACGCGGAGCGAGCACGCACAGCTTCATGGTGGGGCCCCCATGCACACACACGCACATATACGCACACACGCGCACACTGCACAACGCATGTGGGGAGGAGCACAGAGCTTGTCTGGGAACCTCATCACGCTGTGGTCGAGCCTGTGTGAGCGGCGATCTCTGGAAGCCCCCTGAAGGTCCCAACACACTGCAACGTGGAAGATTTCAGCGCTGCGGGCGAATCCCAAGACGGATGGGAGGGAGAGGTGAGGCAGGCGGGGCTGCTGGGAGCGGAGGTCCTGCTCTGTCTCTCTCTGTCCCTCTCGGCCCAACCAGGGCCCCTCAGGTCAGCCGTGGGCGCCTCCAGCTGCCCGAGGGCCAGTTCCAAGGACTTCTCCCCAGGGCCGCAGACGGGCTGCAGGAAGCTCCCCACCCTGGTGTGGGGGGCAAAAGCGTGCAGGTGGGGCCGGTTCAGAGAGCACCCCAGGGCCACCTATGCTAAGCTAAGTAATTACTAAGACAATGAATAACTGTCAAGCTCCCTACATAGGCCGCAGCCATCCTCCTAAATCTCCCCTCAATCTCTCTCCAGGTCAGAACTGAGCCCGGCTGGCTCCTGGTGGTGAAGCAGAGGCGTCCTCAAGTGCAGCGCGGCCCTGAGGCTGGGTCTCCTCACCACACCCCAGGGAGGGCCTGGCACTCGACTGCCCGTCCAGCGGGCGGCAAGTTAGCTTGATGGTCCCTGTGGTGCAGGGGACCAGGGCCCCTCGGGGGCCGACTTCAGAGGATGCCACCTGCCCCTCTTCTGAGGCCGCACCACAGCTGGAGGGTCAGGGCGCAAAGCCAGGGTGACTGACCCCACACCTGAGCTCCCCCGGCTGAGCAGCGGCGACCGGGGCCCCTGCCAGCTCCGACAACAGCTCAGGGTGCCTGCGTCTAGGAGGCGGCTGTGACCCGCAGGCACCCTCGCTTAACACCCACGAGGAGAACGTCACCCCCGTCGCACAGGTGCGGAAGCTGTGGCTCAGAGAAGTGAAATCCTTGCCGAGGGCAGAGCTGGTGGAGGGGGCAAGGTAGCTCTGCCCTGGCCGCCCTGTCTGACCTAGAGCAGGGCCCCAGCCTCTGCACACTCATCTGCACCAGGGCTGGGCGCACGCGCCATCCTCCTCGCCAGGCAGGGGCTCCACGCCGGCCCCCGACCTCCCGTAGCAGGAGACCCCAGGCTGGTCATGGGAGGTAGGAGCTGAGGTGGCTGGTGCAGACAGACCTTGGAGGCTCCAGCACATCCCCCGGCATCGGCAGCCTGCTGCTTCTGCCCTAGCCAGGGCCTTGCCCGGCAGCCAGCAAGGCTGCCCTAGGGCCACTCCAACGTTCCAAGACCACGGATAGCTCAGGGCCCCAAACATTCTCGTGCTGTGGACGCCACTTTCTCTCTGAGGTGAGGGCTGAGAGTTCTAACAGCACCGTAGATAGGCCTGGCCAGCGCAGGGCTTCCCGGCACAACCAGCTGGGGCTGGCCACGGCGAGCCATGGGATCTCAAAGGCTCCACGTCATTAACAAGAATCACTTTGCATAAAAAGTTTTTACAACCATTCAAAAACGTACAACCACTGAAATAATATCTGAGCGTATTTGTGTGGCTCCCCCTACAAGCTTCCAGAACCAGACGCCCAGGACATGTTACAACGGCACCTGTCCCCAGTGCTGTGCTCCCCACGGCTCCACGCACACACAGGTGTTGCCAGCGTGGGACACCCTGAGAGGCGTTCCTCCCTCCTGAGACGGGCCTGGTGCTAATTCCTCCAGGAGGTACCTGGCAGAATGGAATTCCCAAGCAAGGACTTATTTCCAGTGTTTTCTCAATATTCTCAAGAGTAAAAGGAGAGGACAGGGTTTAACTTGAGGTGAGTGAGACCTGGAAGGTCCCTGTTTCAGGAATGTCTGCGGTATCACAGCAAGAAGATCAGGCCAGCCAGCTCCCAGGTCCATGCTCCCTGCTCTGGGGTGGGCAGGGAGGTGATAGAGACACACAGCACACGCTCAGACCCGCACGCGCTCAGACCACAGCCCCTCCACACACACCACAGGCCACCCTGAACCCCGGAGGGGACACCGCCAGCGTCCTCTCCTCTTGGGTCACAAACCACACCCCGAGGAGTCTAGTTTGCCACCTTGCCCCCCTCCACCAGCTCTGCCCTGGCCCTGCTCCCAAGCCCTGCTCTCCAGGAGCTGTGCACTGGGTCCTGCCGAGCTGAGCGACGTGGGAGCGAGGGCCTGGGTGGCCTTCAGCATTGTCACTGCCCCCAGGGTTCCACCTAGTGGCCCCCAAGGCCCACCAGTTGGCCCGGTGCCGTGCAGGTGAGGGGAACATGAAGAGACTGAGCTGCGAGGCCGGCATGCAAGCCTCCGGTGTTAGTAAGGATGTGGGTGACCGACCACCACCTGCCCGTCCCACATGGGGAGCCAGCTGACCCCACCACCAACCCATCTGGATTCCCGGGGTGACAGACTCAGAGTCACGGCCCTCCCCAATCATCAGAAGGACGTGCCGTAATAACGTGGGGGCCACTCGGGGCTGCCTGCAGACGCCAGTGGCCTCCCAACTGCCCTTTCACGTCCCCAGCTCACAGGGAGGAAATGCAGGCTTGCAAAGGCCCCCAGGTGGGTGGGGGCAGGTGGCGACCCTGAGCATGTCTGGGGAGCACAGGATCACCGTGAGTCCATGAGGTTAATGACCAGCCGCAACATTGCCCGTGTCACTCCAGACCCGGCACCCCCCTCACCAAAACAAAGCGGCTCATCACCCGAAGCACCCGCCCCCGTGATTGGCGTGCCGCCCTGGGCTGGCAGGAGGGAGAACAGGGACTGTACCGTCCGGCGTCGCCTGCTGGTGGGGTTTTTTACATTTGACGTAATCGTGGTCAATCGGAGTGGCTGTGTAAGGTGGGGATGTCAGACCTGGGCCAGAGGAGGAAGGGAGGGAGGCTCCGGGGCCCGGCAGTGTCCCAGCTGAAGAGTGGGAGTCCTCGTCCACCAGGCAGGCCTTCTCCCTGTGGACCAGAGGGTCAGGGCGCAGGTCAGAACCGCGGCCCACTGAAATGGGGCACATGCCGGTCTGGATGGTGCCCTTCCCAGGGCAGGGGCCCCTGTTCCCAGCGCCTCTGGTGACACCCGCCCCCTCTGGCATCCAGGGGCTGAAGGGGTGGCCCCACGGGCCCCAGCCAGAAGCTGCCCACCCCTCACGGCTGCGCTTGCCGGCAGCTCACGTCTCACACCCTGGAGACCACTCCTCAGAAGCACCTGCCCAGCGCCCCTCCAGGCCGCGTCAGCGCCCTTAGTGTGACACCCGTGGCCTGACACAATTCATCTGGATTTACTGCGCACTCACACGTGTACAAGGGTATATGCTACAACGTTGAGAAAAAAGTTAAAAACAGCTGAAACGTGCAAGGAAATGGCTATAGAGAGCAGGGCGCACCTGTGCTCTGCAATAACACACACCCGGACAAGTGGGCACCATCTACGGAGTGGGTCCCAGACTCGCTGCTGGGAAAAAGCAAACTCTGCAACACCTCCAGGAGCTTGTTTTTATAAAATAAAAGAACCCCTATAACTGGACGTTTACGTGAAAGTGTGTGCAAATGCACAGAACATGATTTGGGAAACTCAACCATGAACAGACGCTAACTCTGGGGGTGAGAAAGGATTTGTCATGTTTTAGTCCATACATTTACACATTACCAGAATTTTCTATAACTAGTATGTATTTGCGTATTATTTGTATAAGTTTTAAGTTTAAAAAAATTACAATCACAAAAAGGCCACATCACTGTGCCTTGGGGGCCCTGTATGACTACAGTCTCAGGGCACACCGTGTCCACCTGGTGACCTGCCGCACATGTGCCCACCTGTCCCATAGCTGACAGGCCCCGGGTGCAGGTCTCTCTGGCACTGGGCAGAGCCTGCACGGTGCCCAGCCAGGCAAGGGCCCAGGGATGGGGCAAGCTGAGCCAGAGCTCCAGGACGCGGAAGCCGGGGTGACCCACAATCAAGGGGAGGCCCGGGGGTCTGGCCCAGGCCTGCCAAGAGAACCCCATCAGGGCCCCAGCGCCATGAGCTCTCTGGTGCCGCGAGAGGAGCCCCCCCACCTCTCACACCCTCCCGGCCTCTCAGGAGAAGGGGCAGCAGCCCTCAGAGGGCCCCACCCCAGGAAGAGGCCCTGGCAGAGGGTGCCAGGGTAGGAGGCTGCCGCGTGCAGCATCCACACAGGCAGAGCTGTGCTGGGAGGGCGAGTCAGCTCCTCCAGGGACCGTCCAAGGACGAGGAGGTGATGGGCACGCACAAGCAGCCTCTCTGTCTCAGGTTCAACAGAAGGGCCTCGGCCCAGCCACTGGGAGCCTCGGGCCAGACCTGACTCTGCAGGCTCTGGGAGACTCAGCAGACCCCTCCCCACCCCAATGCCCACCGCCCAGCCACCGCCCAACCACCGGGAGCACGTGCTACTCACTTTTCTGAGGCTTTGGGCGCGTTCTTCTCCTCGCCCCTGGCAAAGGGCCCTTCTGCAGCCTCCTTCATGAAGCTGACGAGTACCTCTGCACTGACCCCAGAGTCGGGCCTCCCCAGGAGCTTCAGGATGGATGCGTGGAGCCGGAAGTACACCTGGGACAAGGACGCGGGTGTGAGCAGCCCTCCCAGCTGCCGAGGTTCGCTGCCCACCCCACCAGCTGTTAATCCAGCACAGCCTCCCACCCAGCACCCACACTCCTTCCTGGTACCGCGGAGAGTGGACAGCTCCTGCACACACGTCTCCCCCGCACCATGGGCTCCCTGAGGCCACAAGTAGCGGGACTTCTGTCTGTGTCCCTGCCCCGGAGCCGCCCTGCGGACAGAGGCAGGCAGGCAGTGCTGCAGGAGTGAGGCCTGGGCCTTCCCTCCTTTCCTCCGTCCTCACCACACTCGTCCATTCACAAGCGTGAGGCCAGCGGCCCAGGCCCCCAGCCAGAAGAGCCCAGGGCACTTTACTGCCCCCAGGAAGTATCACACACCACAGGTGACCAGGCTTGACCTTCCCACCCAGGTGTGGGTGCCACTTGGCTCCCACGGACAGCACAGTGGGTGACACGAAGGCTGCTGTGGCCACAGGCCCTGATTAACCAGCCTCTCCTCACCCAGAGGCAGTTCTAGACAGATACCAGCCAGGACCCACCCAGGTGAGATGCCTGGTGGTTCAGCCAAGGCCACACTCTCAAGTGGGCACCCTGGACAGAAGAGCCCACACCCAGAGCCCCTCCACCTCCAGCCAACCCGTGGGCCCCAGAGAAACCGGCCCAGAAAGTCCATTTTTAGATGCGGGGCACCCATATGTGCCCAGGTGGCCAAACTCAGGGGAAAGCCAAGTGTTCCACTGGCAAAGGTCATCCAAGCAGCAGGTGAAGTATTTTGAATGAAGGCTCAACAACAGAGGGGAATTTTCACCAGGGCAAGATTAAATTCTTAAAGAGGAATGCCTTTTTTTTTTTTTTTTGTGGTACGCGGGCCTCTCACTGTTGTGGCCTCTCCCGTTGCGGAGCACAGGCTCCGGACGCGCAGGCTCAGCGGCCATGGCTCACGGACCCAGTCGCTCCGCAGCATGTGGGATCTTCCCGGACCAGGGCACAAACCCGTGTCCCCTGCATCGGCAGGCGGACTCTCAACCACTGTGCCACCAGGGAAGCCCAGAATGCCATTTTTAAAGCAAGACAGACACATGGTCCAGCTGAGCGCCTGCCCCCTGAGAGCCCGGGTGGTGTGCTGGGAGGGTGGCCTCAGCCCCTCATCCAGAAGGCCCTGGGCCCTGAAGCGCCAGCATCCTGCCTGCTCACTGGTTCTATCAGACAGCAGCAGAGGCCAAAAGTCCAAGGAAGATACATGCAGGAAAAAAGAGAGCAGTCGTTCTCCTGAGAGTGAGAGAGCCCAGGCTGAGTGTGCTGACTGCCCTCCCTCAGCAGCCTCAGGGAACGCCAGCCACTCCTCTGGGCAGCAGCCTTCTCATGCCCCAGGCGGGAGTCCCTCCAAGGACGGGCTCCTGACCCAAGTGTAAAGCATGAAAGAAATGCGATGGGGAAGGACATGGGGCCTGGGCTGTGTGGACAGCTACCAGGATGCTGCCGGGGAAGCACTAGACAGGAAGTTGCCTTCACACGGAACCCCCAGAGGTGGCCCAACACTGCTATACACCACTCAGCATGGAGCACTTTTAAAAAGCAAACTTTTTAAAATGCGACTTTTTTGTTTGCTCACAAGGTTCACAGATCACCACAAGGCTCCAGGCACAGGCCGTTATTGATCTAGTATTACGTGACCTGGGGAAGGGCTCAGAGGAGTGTTCCCTGGGACACCCCTGGTGGCCTAGTGGTTAGGACTCAGTGCTTTCACCGCTGTGGTCTGGGTTCAATCCCTGGTTGTGGAACTGAGATCGCAAGCCCCACAGCAAGGCCAAAAAAAAAAAGTGCTTCCTGACACACACACACACACACACACACACACACACACACACACGAAGCCACGCCCAGCCTGCACCCTTCACAGAGGGAGTGGAGGAGAGGCCACACCCACGAAGAAGGGGCTGGGTGCTCAGCCAGGCAAGGGGCCAGGAGAACATGAAGGAAGCCCCAGCTCCTTCCACTACATCTAGTCCAATGAGAAAAACAAATTGAAAGATGGTAAGAAAATGTTACTGTGTGTCTACATGTTAATAGGAAACATGCCTAGAAAAACAAGGACATGGCCAAACTGTCAACGTGGATTATTGCAGATGAGGAGCTAGGATCAGTGGGGACTTTAACTTTTCAGTTTAAACACTTCTGAATTATTTGATTATTACATTTTTCTTAACCATTAACATGTATTAATTTAATAAACGGGAAAAAAAACCTAAATGCAAAAAAGGCATACACAAGCAGATTTTGCCACAAATTTCAAGCACCTTTCTGGGCGGGGGATTGGTGGGGGCGGACACACAGCCTGAGAAAGGGTGACGCTGACAAGCCCAGGGCCTTGGGAAGCCTGGTGCACCCATGCCTGCGCTGTGTCCTCAGTGGCCCCCTCACGGTACCACCATGGGCACCACCGAGAGCGCTGAGCCACACACCTGGAACCACAGATGCAAATCCAGGCAGCACACACGCGCTCTGCTCAGGAGGAGCAGCGCAAGACCCTGAACCGGGGGTCTAGAGGGCCGGCGGCTGCCCAGCTGAGTCCCACCAGGACAGGTACTTGGGGCACCCCCTGCAGGCTGGGAGCTCTCCCATGCACCCAGGGACCAGGCTGCAGGCGCGAGTGCCCCGGAGCCAGGGACACCGCGTGCTAATGCTCCCTCCCCGAGAAAGGATGGTGAGCACCCCTTAGAGAGAGAGAGGAAAGGCTGTTTTAATTGAACTGCACACAAAGAAGTTTCCAGTGGGTTGCAGGGAAGTCACTGGGACCGTGTGCCCATCCCCAGGGAGACAGTGAGACCGGCCCGTCCCCTCCCCACGTCCCCGCCCGGGGCCAGCGCGGCATCACCTCCAGGGCCTCCATGGCCAGCTCGGGGGGGTTGTGGTAGTGGATCTTCTTGGGGTAGCGGGCCGCCTCCTCGTGCAGGTAGTGGCCGGCTTGCCGGTAGTGCCGCAGGTACACGGTGGGCGGCTGCTGCTGCTTCTCAGCCACCTTGCCCAGCATGTAGTGGATGAGCCACTCCTCCTCATCCCCGTCACCCTCGCAGCGCGCCGCCGATGTGAAGCAGTGCCTGGCGGTCTCCAGCATGCTGTCTCGCCGCTCCTCCATCTGGAATGAGACCACGTGGTGTCCTACTGCCACACTGACATGCTGTGTGGCTCCTTCACGTCCCTCTTCAAGGAGCCAAGGGAGCCCCTGCAGCACACAGACCTCGGGCCAGACACCCAGCACCCACACTAGGGGAACATTCCCCCACCAGGAGGGGCTTCAAACTTCCTAGCGCAGTGTCAAGAATTTTACAAGGACGCAACAAGCTCCTCTGAGGGAGCAGGGAAGAGACAACAGCTTCTCCACGGCCCTGAAACTGGTGGCTGACCAGCGCTCACAGGAGACTGGCCCTGGACTCACCCACCCCGGACCCAGTGTCCAGAGGCCAGGGACCAAGCTGGCATGGACCCCAGGACAGCGGCCGCCCCTGCCCCTCACCTGCTGCACAAGCTCAGGGGGCAGCTCAGGCCTCCACTGCTTCAACTGGCGTGAGGCGAAGGAGTGCAGGGCATAGGACATGGTTCCGAACTCGATCCACAGGGACAGGTTGGAGCTGTCGATCTCCAGCGCCTGCCGGAAGCAGTTCAGCACGGGTGTGGCGTGCTTCCAGATGGGCCCGTCGCTCTTCAGCTCGTTGGAGTTCAGTTTGTCCTGAATGCGGCTGGCCCGGGCCAGGGCCATGCCCGCCCAAGAGTCAAACCTGTGGTCATGACACAGCCCGGCTCAACATACTGCTGCCCTCACTGCCCGGCAGACACGGTGCCCACGGGCACATGGGCTCCACCTCAGACTTCCTAACTCCACCACCGCGGGCATCCCTGAGCCAGGAAACATGGCCCCGCAGGCCCACCTCCAGAGAAGAGCACAGGGCACAAGTCACCCAGCCCCTCATGGCACCCAGGCACTGCCCTGAGAGGATCGCCCCTGGCATAGCCAGACGCTGGCACCCTGCTGCCCTCTGCTCCCCTGCCTGGAGGACATCCCCCCAGGATGGCTCTGAGGGGGAGGAAAGGGCCTGGTCCGCAGGCGTAACCTCATGACCTATAACCTCCCTGACCAACAGCACGGAGCAGCCCAGACTCCTGAGACCCCTGCCACCTAGCTTCTGCCGGATCCGCACTCCCCCCTGGGACCCTGCCCTCTCCAGCTCAGGCACCAGCAGCAAGATGGACAGCAAGGGGACCATGTGATGGATGAGACCCCATCATTCTGAGACCACCCCAGAGAAACTGCTGGTGAGAATGCAGGAACCTCTCTGAGGCACCAAGACCATTTCTGGGCCCTCGAAAGAGTCTGGAATTCTCTAGCACAGAGAACAGAAAAGGCAGCAATCACATGGACATGCTACCCTCCGCAGACTGACAAGTCTTCCACTACCGTGGCACAAACTTCAAAGCCAGCCCCTGGCATCCCTGGGCTGTGCAAGGTCAGGGGAACCTGGGCAGCTCACAAAGCTTCCAGGCCCTTCCACTGCTCTCCAAGCGACCAGAGATGAGGGAGCAGGAGAGACCTGAGAGGACAGTGCAGGACCCCCCTCGAGAGGGGTCCTGAGCACCTTCTTCTCCAGGGGTGGGGCCTGGGAGAGAGCATGCTCTCTCCACCTGGGCAGCTCCTTCCACACCACAGCAGATGCCCACGTGCGTGCATGAGACCAAAACAGAAACCACCATCTCCTGTTGCAAATACAAGCAAGCAGAACACAGACACATTGTCACAAAAACTTGAAACGCTCCTCTGGGTGCTGCCAGGAGCCAGGCTCCCCCTTCCCTCAGACAGGTGGGTGTTGTCACTGTCACTTTTCAGACGTGGCAGCAGCAGGAAGTGAGCACTCAGCCAGCCTGAGTGCAGCTCTGATCCACCACCCCGGGCCACGCGACCCTAAGCCACTGCGACCCTGGGCCCCACGACCCCAGTCGGCAGCGACCACAGGAAGGACAGCCAGGGCCACCACCACACAGGCCCTTGCCTGGAGGAAACCACAGGCTGAGCAAGAGGGGCTGCAGGAGAGCCTTTCCCACAGCAGTGGGAGTCATGCGCTGGCTTCTCCACCTAGACCCCAGCCCTCCTGCCCCGGCCAGGTGGGTCCTGCCTGATAAGGCAGAGCCCTCCGTTCCCGACAACTCCCAGGAGGGCTGCCTATGGAGGCCACTCTGGACCCTTCAGACACAGGTCACCAGCAGAGAGTGGTCTCCTTCCGACCCTGGCCCTCCTAGGCGCAGCAGCCATCAGAAAAGATTCCCTCTCAATCAAGCAAGTCAGACTTTATGAGCTTAGCAGGCCCTTCACGAGGATCAGGCCGATCAGTACAATTTAAGAAGAGGCCGCCAGGGACCACTGGGAAGAAAGCATGAGCCTTACGTACGATGGGCTCTCCTGCCATCAATGCACTGCATCCCAGGAAGGAAGGAGCCCCCCTCCCCTGCCACCAAAGAAGAAAACAACCACAACGAAAGGCACTGCAGTGGAAGAAGCAAGAGTCCACCCAGCCGACTCCCCAGGGCTGCGGGCCGGGACCAGAAGGACACAGTTGCCTGCTTTGACCCTGCCCCCACCCCAGGGACTGGGGAAGAAGGCTCTGCCCTTCCTCACCTCTGCGGAGTGCCCACCTGCCCTCCCTTCCTTCTTTCTGGCCTCCTTGCTGTGGGCAGGGGAACCCCAAGCCGCCCCGGGAAGAGCTCTCCGAGACGAGTCCCCAGCCCTCCCACAGCCGGCCTGCGCAGCACCCGGTGGCTGACCTATTGGGGCAGACGCAGATGTCGTGCATGTAGAACTTGATGGCCTTGGACTGCTCCTTGTTTTTGAAATGGTAATCAGCCAGGAGGTAGTAGAGCTCATTCACCACCGAAGGGGAGGGGTCGGCCCCTTCCGGGAGGCAGGGCACCTGGTAGGTGAGAGGGCAAGGGTGAGGGGACATGGAGCCAGGGACTTGGGTGTCACCAGGGTGCGACCAGGACCTTTCACTTCCCAGGGCCCTGCCAGCTGGCGCAGAGCAGGGGAGAGGCCAAGGCACACAGGCGGAGGTGCTGGAGGAGACAGGACATGGCCGGCACACCAGCTCCTACCTCTGCAGAGGTGCCCTCGATGTAGGAGGAGACTTTGTCCAGGCTCAGGGCTGGCCGCTCTGTGCGGGGCACGATGGTGGCAATTCGCTTCAGGAGGTTGGCCAAGTCAGCGGACACGGTACTGGTCTTATAGCTGTCAAACTCAGGAAGGGTCTTGGGCTTAAAGTACTCGAACATGAACAGGGCATCCTCCCATATCAGATCCACCTGAAAGAAGGCAGAGGCAGGCCATAGTGCGGTCCAGGTATAGTGCACGGCGGGGAGTCCTTCTATGGAAACGCTCAGTGTCCAATGTAGACAAGGAGAGCCTCAAATGACTCCCACATACTTAAAACATCTGCTCGCTGACTGCAATCCCTAAACCCAAGTGTGTGACGCAGAAAAGTGAACCAGCACAAACCCGGTCTTTATAGAGACAAACACTGGAACCGAGGGCTCGCTCTGAGTCCACATGGCCATGACAGAGGGCAGGTCACCTGGTTGCCAAATACTGACCAAGCGCTTGCTCTGGGCCAGGGCGCTCTGCATGCCACGGGGGTCACGGCGGGGACCCTGCCCAGAGTCGCACACACTTAGGGGATGGACTCCCTCAAAGAATAATTGACCGTGTTCAGGACCACTGAGGTAACACACCCACTAGCGGTCTGAAAACCAAACACCAAAAAAACAGAAACCCTCTAAGGAATTATCTGCATTATTCAAATTGGGGGAAAAAGATCTACTGAAAAATTGCCATGCTGCATTTTTGAATGATTAGTCAACATTTATGAAACTAGTTCTTGCGAGAAAAGCAAGAACTTTCTTTGGTGGGACTAGTCCACCTGATGTAGCAAATCCCACCTCCCAACCCGACCCCCCCCACCACGACAGCACCCCCACCAGGGGAGCCCAGGCCCTGCCCCCAGGGGGCCCTCACCTGCTGAGCCGAGTGCTCCTCCAGGTACCTGGCCTTGCTCTTCTTGCTGGGGTAGCTGTACAGGCAGTAGAAGCATTGCTCCAAGGCTGTCTCCAGCTCCTCCTTGTATGGGTGAGTGTCCTCAGAAGCGGATGCAGCAAGCTCCTTCTGGAGGACGCGCACCTAGGTGGTGGGCGGGCGGGAAGAGGCACCTGGGGGAGGGCCGGCAGCCGCCTGCACAGTGGGCCCATCAGCTCTGCTAACCTGAGGAGCTTGTCTGGGCCTGTGTCCTGGAACCGGCCTGCCACCCCCTTGGGAGCCATCTGGGCCCCGCTCTGCAGGGCGTGCTGAGGATTTGCCCAGCTTCCCTCCTTCCAGCACCGCAGGCAGTTTCTTGCAGTTTCTAGCTACACTTGTTCATTTAGACATTCATCTGCTCCCCAAATATCTACTGAGCACCGTCTTATGCTGGGCACATCGAGACACTGTCCCTGCCTTTGGGAAGCTCAGACTCCCGTGGAGGGGTGTGAATTAAAGTTATAATGTCAGACGATAAATCCCATTAGGGCCGAGGGAACCTCTCTCTGGCAGACAGACATTAGTGAGGATCTCAGAGGCGGTGAGTGATAGTCAGCTGGTCAATCTACAGAGGTCAAAGCAACGGCTACCATTATGATGCCCAACTATTAGCAAACATACATTCTTTTCAAGCATCTGCAGTATTTTTACCAAAACTAGACAAAAAGCAAGTCTCAACAAATACCAAGGACTAGGTATAATACAGACCACATCCTCCAAACATAATTCGATAAAATTAGAAATCAGTTACATAAAGATAGCAAATATCTCAGCCATAAAAAGGAACAAAATTGGGTCATTTGTTGAGACGAGGATGGATCTAGAGACTGTCATACAGAGTGAAGTAAGTCAGAAAGAGAAAAATAAATATCGTATATTAATGCATATATGTGGAACCTAGAAAAATGGTACAGATGAACCGGTTTGCAGGGCAGAAACTGAGACACAGATGTAGAGAACAAACGTATGGACACCAAGGGGGGAAAGCGGCAGGAGGGTCGGGGGGGTGGTGCGATGAATTGGGCGATTGGGACTGACATGTATACACTGAAGTGTATAAAATTGATGACTAATAACCTGCTGTATAAAAAAATAAATAAAATAAAATTCAAAAATAAAAAAAGACCTTGTCATAAAAAAATAAATAAAAATAAAGATCGCAAATATCAAAACTTATGGCATGCAGCTAAAAATGTACTTGGGGAAAACTTATAATCTCCAACACACGTATTAGAAGGTGATCACTAAAATAAGCATTTACTTCAATAAGTTAGAAAAAACACGAAGCAAATCCAAAGAAAGTAAAAAATAAAGTGTCAATTAGTGAACTAGAAAGCAAAGAAAAAATAGGTCAATAAACCAATAACTGGTAGTTTGAAAAAACTAATTTCGATAAACCTCATAAAAGACTGGTTTTTCAAAAATGGAAAAGGAAGCATAAATAAATGATTTTAGCAATGAAAAAGGGGGCATAACTAGAGGTACTACAGAGACTTTTAAAAGCATCAGCAAATACCGTGAACAACTTTATGCTTACATGGACACTATTCCAAAAACAGAACTGACCATGGAAGAAAAAATCCAAATGAACCTAAAATCACTAAAGAAGAGAGTCAATAGTTTAAATTTTACTCCAAGAGAGAAGCGGGGAGAGAGAGGGGAAGAGAGAGAAAGAAAGCAAGAAAGCACGGGCACGCACTCTAGACCCGGGGTGACAATGGCCAGAGAAGGGCGGGAGCGCCCCAGCAGCACTTACGTAGAATCGCAGCAGGGCCCCGTCAGAGTTGCAACACCAGGCCCTCCGGCCCAAGTACTCATGGGCTGTGTTGAGCAGCATGAGGGAGGAAGGGAGCATGGGCAGATCGGCTGTCACTGGGGAAAGACCAGGCGACACACAGGGTCAGTGCAAGCACGGCTGGGAGCAGTGAGCCCCCCTCCTCTGTCTATACCAAGGGGCCGCAGAGTTCCCCCTCTTTCCTTTTTCATCTTTTTGTCTTTTAAAATCAGTAATGATGTGACTGGGTTTACTAAAGCAGTACATGCTTATCAAAAAACAATTCAGATCACACAGGACCGTATACAGAAGGAATGGTCTATCACCAAACAGCAGCACTGCCCACCCCCCACCCCCCGCCCCCAATAACCAGGGCTGACATTTGGTGAACATCACTGGAAGCATCTTTCTATGCATGTATGAAACATTTTGAAAGAGACAAGTCATTTACGACAGTGGAACCCATACTACACATACCATTGCTTAACTTAAAAATTCTTATATTTAGGTCTGTTTAACTACTACAGAAGGAAAAAGAATTACCAAATCTCAGTTAAATGTTTGTTCATCACTAGAACTATGACTAGTTCCTTAAAGATCCCTTGGTGTGTTTGAAACTCTGAGCCATAACCCATCATGGTCTTATAACTAACGTTTTTAAAGAGGATTAGGATAGAAATAGAAAAAACAGAATCAAGATTCTTTCATGAAATTTGTTTTGTACTTTTAAAAAAAATTATTTAATTTTATTTATTTTTGGCTGTGTTGGGTCTTTGTTGCTGCACGCAGGCTTTCTCTAGTTGCGGCGAGCGGGGGCTACTCTTCATTGTGGTGTGCGGGATTCTCATTGCGGTGGCTTCTCTTGTTGCAGAGCATGGGCTCTGGGCTCAGTAGTTGTGGCGCACAGGCTTAGGTGCTCCACGGCATGTGGGATCTTCACGGACCTGGGATCGAACCTGTGTCCCCTGCATTGGCAAGCAGATTCTTAACCACTGCGCCACCAGGGAAGTCCTTTCATTTCCATTTTCAACAGCATCAAATGACTCTTACACCAGGTCAGTGATGGCTCTGTGGTAGCTTTTTCCTCCTCTCCCCCAGCTCCCAATCTGGTCATACATACTGCTTCTAGTTCAGTAGGGTTATAACACGTACATTCTGTTCTGCAGCCATAATCAGCCCGGCTGCTCTCTTTCGACTCTGATTCTAAGTGGATCTGGTGCTCATCGCAAGCTCTTTCCTGTGGCTTTTCCATCCTGACTCATGTTCGTTTACTGACTTCATCCTCCAGCCATGCTTCTAAGAAGCACTCAAGGAGCTGGAATCCACTGTAATTACAAACGACTGGCTACATGCCTGGGCCCACACTTTCCTGCCCTGAGAACCCTGCAGACATATGGACATGACCCCAACTGCACTGAACACTGCCAGGGAGAAATCTGAAATGAGCCCTGTTCTTTGTCCCATTAAGATAAATTGCTTTTTCAGTTTAGAAACCTGACAAGTCTTTACCCCTAAAATAGATCTTTCATCAGGATGCATCCTGATGTAGATGGTTGCATATCAACTTTTCTTGGTATATACTTTGAACCTGCAGATTCAGTGTTTATTACAATTCAGAGAACTCTTCCTGTATTTGACATCAGATTTCTTGCTGTCATCAGGGGCCCCATTCACCCTCACACTGGACCACCTCTGTCTTCCACATCTACCGCCTTCTCTCCAGTGCTGTGAGCTCTTAATCCGTCTCCCGCAGTTTCAGTCATATTCACTCTGCTCCTCGCTGTTTTAGTTTATTAGTTTATAATGGTGAGATGTGGTTTGCAGCGTTTTCCCTTAGTTCTGCAGTTTTCCTTTTCATTTCATTCTGCTTACCGTCTTAGAAATTTTAACAAGTGATTTTCTTGGGTCAATCACCCACAAGCCTCTGCCTCTGCTCCTTGCTGTATGCTTTCTTCCAGGCCTAGTTCACCTGTCTCTCGAATGGTGTGTTCCTTCTTCCCTTCCTGTACTCGATGCGGGGTGTGGGGTAGGGGTGGGCCACGATCTGTCAGCATGCCCGCCATGTCACCTCTCTCTATCCTGCTCATGGTCAGCCAGGGCGGCTCCTCAGACCACAGCAGCGCTGCAATCACCATGAAGGAATTTTCTGGGGCATCTCCCATAAAGGAGACCAGCCTGCCCTTCCTCGAAGCTGTGAGCTTGCAGCAGGTGCTGCTCTCAATCACTTTCCGCCACCTGTGTCTGCTGAGGGAAAAGAAGGGAGCTCGCTCGACCAGCTGCATCAGTCCACACTGGGGCACCAGGGTTTTGTCCTCTCTTCTGAGATCTCCTAAAGGTAGGATGGCTGCCCGGGGAGAGCAGTGCGGCCAGCACGTGGCCCCAGCCAGCAGTTCCTTCGGCTTGGCTACAGCCGCGGGAGCCACATCCAGTGACTGAAGTGAGATGGGAGGGCAAAGGCCTGGCTTCCTCTGCCCGACATGCTACAGAGCCCCTGCCGGGGGCCGAGACGACGTCAGGATGCACCCTGCTCTCCCCGCTGCTTCCCGCTTCCTTTCACGAGTAGAGATTCCTAATATACCATCCCAACATCTGCTCCAGGGAACTCAGCATGCAACATTGCCCCACGCTGGGCCCTTACTGCCGGCCAGAGTGCCCTCCATGTAGTCTGCCACCAGGAGGGGCAGGACCCAGCAGCCCTTCCTGCCTCTGCCAAGGCCCAGGGCAATACAGGGGGCAGCCCCACCAGCCCACTCTCTACAGAACAGAGGACTCTGTCCACTCACCCTGTCCACTCAGTCCTCCTCCTGGGGGTGGAGGAGGGGATGGGCCACACCGGCGGCCAGTCCACCAGGATCTTTGTTTCCCTAGCCCACCCTTTTGAAGTTTATGGCCTTGGACTGTCCTCCTCCCCTCATTTGCTTACTGGCAGTTTTTTCAAAAACTATATTATGGGGACTTCCCTGGTGGCACAGTGGATAAGACTCCACACTCCCAATGCAGGGGGCCTGGGTTCGATCCCTAGTCAGGGAACTAGATCCCACATGCATGTCGCAACTGAGTTCGCATGCCACAACTAAGGAGCCCGCCTGCCACAACTGAGACCAGGTGCAACCAAATAAATAAATAAATAAATATTTAAAATAAAACAAAAGAAATCCTGTTACTAAAATAGCAAACAACAACAAAAAAACCCTATATTGTGCTTGCATAATTAATTAAGAGGAGACTCTTAATTAGGTGTAAACCTTAATTTTTTTTCACCACTGAAGTTTTTTTGTAAAACACAGAGGCACTATTTGTCAAGCACTCTAAAGATAACCGTTCTAAAAATTTATCCAAAAAAATCAATTCAGCAGAAGCAAAAAGGCGTGCATGAGGTATTGACTAAAGAATGACCAGTAAGAGAGAAACACCGCTGCCCTGAGAGTTGGGCAAAGCAGGGCACCTCTCCTAGCATCGCGAAGACAACGGAACACAGCCACACAGCTTATGCCCGGGGGCGAAAGCCTTTCTCGGTCTGGCTCCTTGCCAAGTCCAGCCACATGCCCAGCCCTTCCGGGTTCCTGCCCAGCTGCCCCATCGCTTCCCGGCCCCCCATCAGGCCTCAGGCATGGCACTGTGGGTGCTGCTAGTGGTCCCGTCTGTCGCCCCCACTGTGAACCTTTCCAGGCCAGAGGTTCTCACCCACGGAGGCCTGACAAGCAGAGAGCAGCTGACAGACACCTGCAGAGTGAAGCACTTGGAGCAAGAGAGCAAGTGGAAGGAAGGCAAGCTGGTGTGGGCTCCGTGGTTGTGGCCACACAGCTGACTTTCCTTCCTGTGCGCTTTGCTGATCTGTCAAATGACTGAGGAAAACCCCCCCAATAAATTCAATTTTAAGCTGGTTGAATATACACATAAGTACGTGTATTGTAATCATAGCTATATAAAAAGTATACGTATATCAGCCAAGTTTAGATTGAAAATGCGAGAAAACCAAAGGAATAAAGTCCATTCGGTAGAGCTACACTCTTTGCTTAAATGTCATTTAGCTGTTGGATTTTGATGTCATTTCTTCCACCGACCACATTTCCCACCACTGTGCTGACCCGGCTCAAGTGCCATCTCCACACAGGGTCCTGGCTCGCCCCTGCGGCCTCTGCACTCGGCACCAGCACCCCTCGTGCCAGCAATGACCTGCCGTGGCAACGATGGCTTTACTGCCCCATAGGCCCTCCAACAACCCTGAGATGGTGCCACTATCCCCAGAGTGGACGGGGGGAACAGAGGCTGGGGGTCGCCTGACTGGCCCATGGTCACATGGCCAAGTGGAACCTGTGCCTGCTTGCCCCGTGCTGCCCTCCAGCTGCCTGGGCCCACACCCACGAGGGCCCACAGGCTGCGCAGGGACTGGAGGAGCTGGCGGCACGAGGCTCCCAGAGCAAGCCCACTCCTCACGGTGCTCGCCACCTGCACCCGACGTGAAACACTGCACAGGCCACAGCCCCGCCCCCACCGCATGGTGGGGAGCCTCTGCCTCCATCCAAGTGCCATGAAACATCCGCTGCCCGAGCCCAAGCCCACTCACGGTGCCTGGACAGGGCTGCAGGGCCCTGAGGCAGAGACGAGAGGCAGGGACACCGGGCTGAGGGCCATCCCCACCGGATCGTGTCCCCACACCTTCATCTGCCGGGCTCTGGAGCTGCTGCTGGTGGCACAGGGAGCGGAAGCTGTCCTCTTCCTGCCGGATGATGCGGTGCAAGATGATCCAGGGCAGCACCGAGGACACGTGGGGCTCCTTGGGCTCCTCCTGCACAGCCATGCTGCAGTCGATGACCTGGGGCGATGGGGCGTCACTGTAGGGTCAGCTCCCCCCAGGGTGCGTCCTCAGGGCCAACCGGGCTGCGGGTGGGCAGGAAGGAGCCAGGTTACCTGGATGAGGTTGTTGGTGAGACGGGTGAGGCCAGCGGCGGAGGATGAGTCCCTCAGGATGCTGCCACTGCTGTCTGCTGAGAGTGCCTGCTCGATGCCCAGCAGCAGCTGGGTTACCGTGGCCACCCACTCCTCCTTGGCGGCAGCCTCAGTGGCATTAACCATCTGCTGGACCGCCTCATTCAGAGCCACGTCAGAGCACTCGAAGCACTGACGGTGGTCCTCCAGCCGGAGCAAGGAGTCCTGCATGAGGGAGGAGGGGGCAGGAAGGCGCTGTGAGAGCTACGGCCACGCTCGCCACGCCTGGCCCCACAGGGGCCCAGGGCATGCAGAGCAGGCCCGCCCACCTCGACCGCCCTCTGAGGTGACAGACAGGCAGAAACGCACCTGAACGCAGATCAAAACCACCCCCAACATAAGAGCCTTAATTTCCAGGAAAACGGGACCTGTGTTTCTTTAGGGAAAGCCAGCACCGAGCAGGAGCTGCTGAGGTGTGAAGCCCACAGGGGCAGAGGTGGAGGCCGCAGGCTGGAGCCAACCCCACCTGATCAGAACACGCAAGGGGCTGGTTGACAGAAAGTCAGAGACAAGACAAGGACCCATCACTCTAATGTGACGTGATCCCCAGTGCTTGAGGCCAGAAAGAGCCAAAAAGCAGAAGAATAACTGCCAACAAATGAGGAGAGCAGATCACCACTGACTGTGGCAACAGACCATCCACCCAAAACAGAAACCATCAGAGATAAAGGGAATGCAGTGAAGTGGCCAGATTTAAAATAAACACGCAAAAATCAACAGGGTTCCTATGAACCATAAACGTAGTTAGAAAACATAATGACCAGCAAAAATGTCCTGCTCAAACAGCAACCCAAAGTATCAGGACTAAGAATCAACACAACCATGAGGAGACTGTACACTTACATTGAAGAATGTGGCAGGCAGCTCGTCTACACAGGGAGACCGAGCCTCCTGCATACCCCAGAGAGGATTCCAAGTCAGACCCCCACCCTACAAAAGCTAGGTGAAGCGGGTTACACGCAGGCATGAACCCAACACCTAACACTGCAGGAAGAAGCAAGGCGCACAGGCCTCTGTCTGTCTGTTGACACGCCCCCTGCAGCCTCCCTTGTGGAGAGTAGGTTCTGTCAGGGGGCCTCCCCGCTGCCCGGTGTCAGGCACACTGTGGGAGCTCCATCCTGTGTGTGCAACAACTGGATGAATGTTGTTCTAGCCTCGAAAAGGCTTTCTAAGCATAATGAACAAATTCACCACTGTTTGAAAACATCAAGAGATTTAATGACCTAAAAAGTCAAAACTTATGTACGTCAAAGAAAGCACAAGCTGCAACTTAAAAGCAGACAACAAACTGGGAAAAAACATTCGATGAGAAAAAGATTAATATCTCTAATATATAAAAAGCATTCCAAATCAATAAGAAAACACACCCCCTCAAGAGGAAAAGGAGCAAAAACCAGCATTTTCTCCAGCACTCGGCCTAGGCCTCATCTCGGGCTTCAGCACCGTGTGGTGCCTCCCCAGCAGCAGGCCCCTCCCCTGGGGCCCCCCCACCCACTTTGCCCAGGAGCTCCAGACCACAGAGCAAGACCACCTGAGCCACTGAGCTGGCCTGTCCCTGGCACACTCAGCTGTCCACCTCACAGCCACTGACGCTGAGGTCATCACAGCTCATCCCCTGCCCTCCTCTCCCCATTTTTCCCCTTTCACCTCCGCTTGTTCCCAGTCACACCCCTTAACCATTTCCCAGTTCAAGAAAGTCAGTTCAGAAAGCCCGGGAGGGGACTTCCCTGGCGGTCCAGTGGTTAAGACTTTGCACTTCCACTGCAGGGGAAGCGGGTTCGATCCCTGGTCAGGGAACTAAGATCCCACATGCTGTACGGTGTGGCCAAAAAAATTTTTTTAAAGGTTAAAAAAAATAAAAATTTTTAAAAAGCCCAGGAGAAGACTGGGCTCTCTCCCTAGACTGAAGAGGAAGGACCCAGTGAGATAATAAATCAAAGCCCACCCCACACCACTGAGCACATCCTGTGTATCATCTTCCACATCCATCTCCACGCGTCCCAAGGATGGCGGCAGCGGCCACTGCCAGCACCCATCTGGGGCTTGCCACATGCCAGGCGTGATGCCCACACACGCCAGCTCAGGAAACTCCACAGCAGGCCTCTGAGGCACAGACAATAACCATCCCCGCTCCGGAGACAAGACGCTGAGGCGCGGAGAGGCTGAGTGACCACGCAGCCCAGCAGAGGCTTGGTGCCCGGCCAGCTCTCAGCAGGGGTTCACGTGCTGAGGACGGGGGCATGGAGGGAGCCGACAGGGCACATGGGCCTCACACACCACACTCGTGTTCCTTTCCTTCAACTACTTGATCCTACGGGACTATTTACCTTCTCTTAATTCTTCACATTGTATAGATATTTTATCAATTTTATATGTACTCAATAGTTAATTTAAAAAGCAAGGAACAACAGGCAGATGAACCATCAGGTGGATGGATGGCTAAGCCCTGACTAGTCTCCCTTCCCCCTCTGCCACGTGGAAGTTCAGAGCCTGGCGCAGGCTCACCTTGATTGAGCCCAGCAGACCCCTAGGTTCCAATTCCCGCCCCCGTATATTCTCACCACGTCTTCCCGGTGCCCGAGGGGGCGGATTTTACTCCACTTCTCTCTGCTTTCTCCAGGGCTGTCTCCAAGCCCCCAGAGAAGAAACTCCGGCCAAGCAGAAAGCACAAGCAGGAGAAGGGCCGGGGCAGCACACACCTGCAGCAGCAGCAGCTGGGCCGGCCTCTCAGGCACAGATGTCATGAACTCCAGGTGTTTGGCCCGGTCAAACCCACTGGGGCACAAGGTGGGGCGGAGCAGGCGCACGACGGCCTGGTGGTCGCCAGCCTCATACAGCCGCTGAGTCTCCTCCAGTGACTGGCACCGTTCCAGCGACCTCAGGTTCTTGTCGATCTGGAAAAGGCCCAGAATCACTGCCTGACGACCAAGCCCTCACGGGCTCCCTGAATGCAGCCAGAGTTTTGCATTTTTAAAAAAATTAATTTATTTTATTTTATTTATTTTTTATTTTTGGCTGCGTTGGGTCTTCGCTGCTGCGTGCGGGCTTTTCTCTGGTTGCGGCGAGCGGGGCCTACGCTTCGTTGCGGTGTGCGGTCTTCTCATTGCGGAGGCTTCTCTTGTTGTGGAGCACGGGCTCTAGGTGCGCGGGCTTCAGTAGTTGCAGCGCACGGGCTCAGTAGTTGTGGCTCACGGTCTCTAGAGTGCAGGATCAGTAGTTGTGGCGCATGGGCTTAGCTGCTCCACGGCATGTGGGATCTTCCCGAACCAGGGATCGACCCGTGTCCTCTGCATTGGCAGGCGGACTCTTAACCACTGCGCCCCCAGGGAAGCCCCCCAGAGTTTTGCATTTAACAGACCCAGCTGAGAAGTATTAACAGCAAGTAAATACCTTATAAAATACTTTATAAATAGTATTTCTATTAAGGGCAAGGCATTCAAGTCTTTGAAGAACGAATATACCAAAAAACAAAACTACCACAGAAGCAGAAGGGCTCCAGAAAGTGTCTGTGAAAATAGTTAGACAGCCTCATGGCCACAGTTCAGCGAACCAGACTCCTAGAACCGTGGAGCATGGGGCTTCAGAGACCTAGGGAGCCCAGGCCAGAGGCTGGCACACACCACCAACCCCCAGAACCTTCTCCTCACAGGAGGCCTGCAGGATACAGGCAGCAGGGGCACTGCACTAGGCCTGGCCCTGAAACCACTCTGCAAGAGTCTGAAGGCTTTCAGCCAATGTGAATGTGTCACAGATGTGGAACTGTGGGCATGCAGTCAGAGGCTGCACAGTGAGGACAGGATTAGAATCACACACCGCTGACCCACCCCAGGGCCAGAGCAGCAGTGGTCTGCTTCTGCGGGGCTTTTCCTCTCGTTCCTCTGGGGCTGCTGCCACACGCAGGCCAGAGAGCTGAGCAAGAGCCATTCTCCACCCTGTGGGCAGACACCTCCACCCCGGCTCCCAGCCACCGGCCCCCAGAGGAGCGCTCCATCAGGGGATGTGCCTGCGAGTCCGTGGCACCCTGTGCCTCAGAGCTGCCTCTCCTGGGTCCCACCCTGCCCTGCTCAGCACGTGGGCCGCTCTCCTAGTCCGTACGGACAGGTCAGGCCTTTGACCAAGAAAACACCATCAAAAAGCTCCCACTCACCTCCTCCAGGGAGACGACTGAGTCATTGTGGAGGTTGGGCAGGCGGATCACGACGTCTCTTTGCTCGGCTCCCGCCGCAGCCCGGGCGGCAGCGGAGCTCTGCAGCATCTCCGTGCAGATGTCATAGTTCTCCAGGGCCTGCTCCATGTCTCCCTGGGCAGAGGAGAGGTACTCGCTGTGCTGCACCAGGTGCCTGCCCCCTGAGCCCACCAGACTGGGGGCACCATGAGGGTGGTTTTAGCCAACTACTACCATATCCCCTCTACAGAGGGGGTGGGGCTTAGTAAGTACCTGCTGAATGAACGCATGAACGAATGATTCACACTACAGCTCCAAGGGGAGCATCGTGACCCTCGTGGTGGCAGTGAGGACACCGGGACACCAGAGCAAGGCTGAGCATCTATTCCAAATCTTGAGCAAAGCTGGCAGAGCCGCGACTGTACCCAGGCATGTCCCAGCTCCAGAACCGACTGTGGGGCACTGGCTGCCACAGTGTGCAAGGGGCTGGGGGACAGCCAGCCCTCCTGGGCCCTCCAGACAAGCTCCATTCACACAGATGGGCAGTGATTCCCTCCCAAAAAACTCTGCACCCATTTGCACACACACTCAGGCTCTCTCAGGAAACATAAGGAAGGGGTCAAGGCTCCAAAGCAACCTCGCTGGGTCTATAGGGGGCCCATGAGGCCCCTCGTGGTGCTACAGCTGTGCTGATGGTGGGCGTCGGGATTTCTGAGATGCTGCACGTTCCCCACCACATCCCACCTCCTCATGCAGAGCCCAGTGCCCAGGCAGGTGCCACACGTGCGCACACACACCATCCACCACGCAGCCAGCTCTCTCCCCTCCCTCCGGGTGCCAGCGCATCTTCCCCAAGCAGCCGACCACAGACCAACCTGCAGCGCCAGGAACCGCGCCTTCAACCAGTACACGCGGACCACAAACTCCAGCCAGCCATCCTCAAACAGGTCCCGCTGGGACGAAGCAAATGACAGCTGCAGGAGGTCCCCCAGGAAGTGGGCTCCCGGGAAGTCGGGCCCGAACCTGCCACTCACCACACCCACAGGGCAGTTCCGAGGAGACACTGAAAACCATCAAGCCAGAAGGAGTCAACCGCATGTGCGGGGCCCAGACACCCTTCTGCTCCCTGAGGTTGCCCCCAGACCCAAGCCCTTGGATCCTCACAGCCCCCGAGCGGCAGAGAGCCAGCTGGGCTGGATGGGGATATGGAGACCCTGGGGCTAGAGGCCCTCATCCGGCAGACTGATCTGGAACATATCTTTGCTCACCAGGTGGTGGTTTAAGTCAGAATGATCCACGTCACCTGGGACAATGACTGGGGACACGTAAAGTATCAGGTGATAACCTGAGAAAACGGAAATGTCACGTCCCTCATCCTGAGTAACAGAAGCAGGCAGGTGGCTCCCTTGGGGCTCAGCTGCTTCTCAAAGGCCCCGGGTCTTTCCTGGCCTGACAAGCTGACCCAGGAAATGTGCCCCCTGTAGGTGTGACTCAGCCCCCCACTCCTGCCCCTTCCCGGCTGCCGAGGGCCCAGAAAAGTCGCCCCACACAGAACACGGAAGGTCGCCTACCTGCAGAGCTCCGGCCCTTGGTCAGCAGCCACTGGTCCAGCTGCAGCTCCATGCAGGAGAGGGACATCAGCATCATGTCCTGCAGGACGGGCGCGGATGGTCAGGAACAGGGTCACATAGGTCAAGGCCAGGGGATGGAACGAACCTAAACTAAAATTTACTCTGATGACAACATCAAGTTTCCCTCTACCTACTTTCCATTTCATAAGTGGTAATCACTGGCTTCCTACTGGGACATAAGGAGAGGCACATGGATCTACGCTGGAACAGACTCGGGAGGACCCGGGAGACCCGCCTTCAGTCCTCGAGGCCTGTCCTATGGAAGAGGCAGCCCTGCCACCTGCCGAGCGCCAGGCACTCAACCCTGACAGCCCCCAGGGTGGGCGCGTCATTCCCTGGGTGGACCAGGAAGCTGAGACTCAACAGTAAGGAGGCGCCAGCCTGGCCAACGGGCACAGCTGGGAAATAACCAAGCTGGTCTGTCTAGGGACCAAAGCCTTGGCCCCTCCCGCCGCTCCACCCTGCTGGGACATAAGGAGAGGAATGTGGATCTACACTGGAACAGACTCGGGATGACCCAGGAGAGTCTGGGCAGGCGGGCCTGGGCAGATGCTGCCAGGAAGCAGTCCTTGGGGTGTCCCAGTGGAGGCTGCACCGCCAGGGGCCCCTGACCCACATGCCCCTGAGGACCTGTGAACCTGGAGCTCCTCCACCTCTGTGATCCCAGCAAGAAATACCACCCAGGGGGCCCTGAAAGCTCCCAGTGCTGCCTCCTCAGAAGCAGCCTGCCTCCTCTCACGGGAGAAGGGGCCAAAGCACCCTGGCTCCCTTGGCCCTGGGAGGCACTGAGTGCAAGAGCCTGGGCTGCAGAGGGCAGCGCGTAGGCTCGGCCCCCACAGCTGGCAGTCCCCAGCACCCCTTCGGCAGCAGCCTTCCTCCACCTCTGCACTTGTGTCTCCTCACTTGCTGAAAAAACGGGTAGCGACGGTCCCTGGTGCCTAGAACACAGCAAACCTCCACCTTGCAGCCTCTCCGCTGCTCTCCTCCCGCTCATAAACCTCCCTCCCCCGTGACCCGCCCCCCATCTCAACCCCACACCTCCACCTGCAGTTGCAGCCCAAGTCCCCTGCCTACGCCTGGCCCCCGCCTGGCCCCCGCCTGCCCGCCGCCCGGCCAGCCAACCTGGATGTGCCTGTCGCCACAGTCCCTGAGCAGCGGGTTGGGCAGGCTGGCGCTGTGCCTCCGCCAGCTGTGGTAGATGCTGAGCACGACCTCTGCCAGGCCCGGCGGCCAGCGCAGCAGGAACCTGTGGCCCATGCTCTTCAGGTAGCGCATCATGAGCTCCAGGATGCCCCCGTTGCTCAGGTTCCCCAGCAGGAAGGCGTGCACGTCTTGCTTCTCTGCCCGGAGTGGGGGAAGTGACAAGACTTCAACAGAGGACCCTCTGTGCCAGGGGCCCCATTTTGTTCGGGAGATGAGAGCGGGCGTCAGCGGGAAGAGCCCATGTGCCCCAGGGGGGCGCTGAGGGCAGGCCTCACGGCTGTGGGCACACCTATCTGAACCTCCAAGGCCCAGGCGGGTACGAGAGGGCTGACCCCTGGGTGTGGCCTTGTACAGCAGCACAGCTCCTGGCCATACCCAAGAGCTGTGATGTACCCATTCGACCGGCAAAGCCCGCACCCCTAGGGGAGCACGGTGGAGTGTGAGCCAGGACACTCCAGCGCACCCCCTTCCTCCAGCTGACCACAGACCTCAGGCAGGACAAAGCCAGGCAGCCCCTGGACCACCCTTGAAAAACCACCCAGATCTGTCCCCCCAGCACGCGGCCTGAGCGGGTTCCAGGAGAATGGGAGGAAGGAGTCCTCACAGCACTGCCCGTGGTGCCCGGGTCCTACCAGATTCCATGAACGTGGCTGAGTCGAAGGACAGCCTGTGGGGCCCGACGCTTGGGAAGTTCTCCAGTTTGGCTTCTGACGGGACTTCGTAGTTACTAAAGGGATCGTCTTCCTCCTCGGGGTCCAGCTTTCTTAACCTGCATGGAACACACTGAACTCGCAAAGGCCACGGCGCATGTTCCAACACCTTCCCCTGAGAGAGAGGAGAGCTGAGCCGGACCCAAGGCTGGCCCCAGCCCCACGGAGAGCTAGAGACAGAGGCCGAAAGGCTCCACTTGGGCAGCACAGTCGGCCAGGCCTCCAGGTGCCACGGCCCAAGGAAGGCCTGGGGGACGAGGAGAAAGTGGGTGGGTGGGCGGCCCCTCCACAGCTCCTCATAGCTCTCTGAGCCCAGGGAGGCCTCTCCCAGCAGGCACCACACCTCAGACCCCCCCCAGGGACTCCATTTTAGCAGAGCCCACCACCTCGCCGAGGATGGACAGGTAGGCGCCTCCTGACATCCTGGTGTACAACTGCACGCCCCTGCCCCAGGGACCACGCCCAGCAAGCCACCGTGTGCCCCTGCCTGACGATTCGAGGAAGCTGACGTGAAAACCACACCGGAAACCAGCAGTTGAAATAAAGAATAAAAAAGAAGGTAGACACTATTCCACACGAAGGGGGCTGGGGAGCAAGGCCCTGGGCAGGGCAACAAGTGGAGGGGAGATGGGGAAATGGTCCTCAGGCCCCTTGGCACCTCCTCTTCGCAGCCCTCAGAAGGGAGACCTGCTTTTGGAGGGGCGGCTAGGAAGGAACTGATCAGAGAGCCCGTGTCCTCCACTCACTGAGAACAGCTCCACTTCTGAGCATTTCCCTCTCACCACACAAAAACGGAAAGGCAGCAAATTAGGAAAATCAGGAACCTTGTGGCAAAACAGATTTACAATCCACCTAAAGCTCCTGGCTCCTCCTCCTCCTCCTCCACTTGGATGCGTCACCATTGAAACCTACTGTCACGAGCCAAAATGCCAGCTGAGGACTCCTGGGACACATGCTCACGTAACACACGTAGTTACCTCCCAAACTCCACTCCAGTAACCGGGAAGGAATAAAATGGAGTCACAGGGGGTAAGAGAGGAAGCCCCAGCTGACAAGACATGCCCACCAAACGTTAGAAGGCAGAGAGATGCCCGACCAGCAGAGACTGACTGCTCTCTGCCCTCAGTGAGGGCATTAAGAAGTCTGGCACTGGCACCATAAACCCCAGGAAGGCTCAGGCATCAAGGTCCCGGAGCGTCTGAGGGAGGTGACAGGGCAAGGACCAAAAGCATGGGGGCTAGCGAAGACCTAGGGGAGGAGCACTGGGGCGCAGCCCCCCAGCTCCACGTAGCCTGGCCCATCTCCTCCCGGGAGGCTCCTCTGAGGAACACCGCGAACCAGTGAAAGCAAGGGATGACTCCTGAGCCCACCATCCACCTTCTCAGAGTTCGAGGGAACCCTGCCGAGCCTGGAGAAGCCAAGCAGGCGCCCTCCCTGAGCGCAGGGGGTCCCTTCCACGGGCCGTCCCCACATCTGCACCTGAGGAGCAGCAGCCCCAGGCCTCCTGGCAACAAGGGAAGGCCTGGGGGCGTAAGCGGGTCACCTCCAGCTCCAAAAGACACAAAACTCACAGTTCCTGCCTTCAGTACATTCAGAGGCAGGAGAGGCAAGAAAACCCAAGCCCCCAATCCAGGAAGACCTGAGCGTTGGCCGTTTGTACAGATGTTACAAGAAGACGGAGGACATGCCTGGAGGGGAGGGCGACCACGGAACCAGAGACGTGACGGGAGGCAGGAGGTTTGTGTGCTTCCTTTGCTAAAACAGAAAAAGTGCACTGTACCTGGACGGCAAGAACTTCACCAGCAGCTCCTGGAAGTCCACCTTCTCTTCTTTTTTGCACTTAGTGTTTCGGACGCGGGCAGACCGCCGCTTCGCCGTCTCCCCGCTCTCCTCAGAAATCTTCTTCCGCTTCACCCCTTTCTTGGATTTATCTCCTCCAGAAACATCACCTTCACAAAGAGAGCACGTTGAAATCTCACAAGAGGCAGGCTAGGGAAATGCACCACGAGGCACTCGGTCCCTTCCTTTATAATAACCCTGCCTGCAGGTTTAACCTGTGGCTTCTTTGACATTCAGGAAATCTCCTGTCTGCTCTAACAAGGAGCCTGGGAAAAGTCCATTCCAAACTGCTTAAGTCTCACCCCTTTCTCCAACTCACAGAGCCCAATAGCCAGATCTCAAGGCTACTTTCCACACCTATAGAACGCCAGGGTCTCAGAGTCAAATGCCCCACCCCCCTGCCCCTCCCACTGGCTGGCCTGGGATGGAACAGAGCAAGTAGCAATGACACTGACTCTGTCCATCGTCATGGCCCAGTGACATGATGTGGGCAAGAGAGTCGCATAAATCATACAGAGAGGAGAGGGGTGTCATGTATGATTAAGTTAAAAACAATCATATACAGGTTCATTCAGAAACTTCCTTAACTGCCAGATATTCTTCATCGGTGACACAAAAATCAAGGAAAGGCTCAGGAACTTTAGTCTGAAATTCTTTTACAACTCCAATGATAATAGAAACCAATAAAACCATTCCAACATATACTACCGCATACGGCGGTAACTATGCTGACTGCTTCTTAAAGCTAAAGAACTCAGAACATCAGTGCACAGCAGCACTGGGCGCAGGGCGTAAGCCAGCAACTGAGTAGAACCAGCAGAGGGACCCGCCAGCTCACAGGTCACAAGCAGGAGTAAACTCTACCCCAGGACTGAGCAACTGGGCATCAAGTGGTCTGAGGAGCTGTATCCCTGAGGCCAACCCCTTCCCTGCAGGGGCCCCAATGCAGAAGCCACCCCTGACGAGAGAGGCCCTGCGAGCAGGCCCAGAGGTTCCCCTGTGGGGCCAGGAGCAGCAGCAGGACCCGTCCCTCTGGAGAGGCCAGGGCACCCCGACTCTCATTCATGCTCAGCAGATGGGGTCTCTCCCGAAACCAACCCCAAGGCCTGCTCACCCGCGGGCATGCCCGTCTCCAACAGGCTGGGGCTGTGCAGCAGGAAGCTGGCCGTGGCCACGGGGGCGTAAGAGAGCACAGGCTCTGCCACGGTCACCTCGGGGTTGGCATTGACAGGGCTCGGCTGGATCACGCTGACAGGTGCCACCACGGCAGAGGACACCAGGGGCTGGCCGGGGTCCTGGTAGTCAGACAGGTCGATCCTCTTGCCAAGGCTGGGCCGCGGGGGCTCGCAGGTGGTGAGGTGGTGGTACGTGGCCAGCAGGCTCTCCCCGAGGCACTTCCAGCTGCAGGGAGAGGGTCACCGCCCGGGTCAGCACACAACACAGGGTGCCCGGAGCTCAAGGCCGCCATCTCCATGAGGGCGGGGTGGTCTCAGTTTACTGATGGCTGAGGTGGAGCAGCGGAGCTGGAGCAGAGCCCGCACCCGCTCCACTGCCCGCAGGAGAAGCCCTGAGGCATCTCAGCCCCAGGCCCCTTCAGACCTACCAGGAGAAACCACAGACTCACTCAAAAACCCCTTCTCTACAAGGTCGAATCTTTAAAACCATGGTGTCCTTGTCCTGTTGCCACTAGTCTGGTTTTCTGGGGGAGGAATACTGACAGGGATATGGTCCAAAGGGGCTGAACAGCTCTTGGGCCGGGGCTTGCTGGATGCAAACCGAGACTGTCGTGTGTTTTGTTGTGTGTAAGTTGTGTTGTGTGCCCTGTTGTGGTGAGGTGTAGCATGTGTTATGTTGTATGCTGTCTGTTGTTTTGTGTTTTACATGTAGTCATGTGTTGTGTTGTATGTCATGCTGTGTTATGGTATGACACAGTGTAGCATGACATACTCACCCTTCCAACCCTGAACAGCTTCCCAGGCCCTCAGACTAAAAACCAAAGCCTCCGCCTGTCCCCTCAGTGGCGCCCAGCCTCATCGCACCGCCGCAACCCTGCCCCCTCCCCCGCCCCCTCCCCCGCCCGCCCCCTGCACTCTCGCCTAGCTAGCTTGCTTTCAGTTCTGCAAACAAAACCACCCCCAACATACCACAGGGCCTTTGCACAGGCTTCCCTCTGCCGGGAAACAACACCCCACTCACACCTCCCAGCTCCTCTGCCTGATCCATGCCCACTCCTCCACCAGACTCCAGCTCTGGCCCTAAGCCTTCCCCAACCCCTGGAGCAGTGCAGACCCCCTTATGAGCTCTCGGTGCTGTGTTTCTCTCCTCGAGGGGCCTGTCAGCTTTGCACATGTGCCCCTCCTTCTGGTGACTGAGTACCCCTGGGACTGCCTCCAGTTTCCTGGGAAACCCAAACGTGCAGGAACGAACAAGTAGGAGCAGTAACGTGGGTCAGAACCAGCCCCTCCTGCGTGCTGGCTCTGCACGACCCCCGAGCACTCGATTCAATTATCATGATGACCCTACAAGAGAGGGATGCTGCTCCCTCTTTTCCAGGAAGTGGCACATAATGACCCGGCGAGGGCACCAGGGCTGGACCCAGGTCTGTCCCATCCGGTGGGGAGCTGCGGGCCACCACGACTTGCCTCCACATATGAGACACTCTCAACTTATAGGCACGAGGGTCAATGTCAGGATGTTAGGAACAGACCTCACCGAAGGGCTAAATGACCCCAACTCCAGGGACCACCCTTCCCAGGGCTACGCTGAGGCCCACCTTCCAGGGTGCCGAGCAGCCCTAGCAGGGGAACATGGACTAGAGATCGGGAAGCCAGGACCTGGGATCAGCTCCCCCCTCACCATCAGCCTCTCTGAGTCATCCCCCATCCAGGGCTTGGCTAATGCTGGTTTCCTTCTCCCCTTAGGGTGGGCAGATGAGAGGGGCGTACAGGAACATGGCAGGTGGTGGGTCAAGGACAGCAACAGAGAGGGACTTCGACCGGGGAAGGCCCGGCCTGCTTCCTGCAGTCACCCGCCCATGTGTGCCCAGCTCCTGCCACGGCAGCAGCCCAGGAGGGCTCAGCCCCCTCCCAAGCAGGGCCCAGTGGCCACCCGGCAGCCCAGACCCAGACGACCTACGTGAAGAAGGGGATGGGCTGCACCAGCTTCAGGTCCGGCTCCTTCTCGTGCATGGTCAGCGCCTGCCGCCTCCTCCGAAGCCCCAGGGCCTCGTCCACGATGGCCTGCGACTCAGCCGCGCTCACCGACACCTCGTGGATGGACATGTCACTGAGAGTGCGTGAGACAGAGAGGAGTGACTGTGCCGCACTACAGCCAAGATGGAAATCTTACACAGAAGGATGCAGTTAATATCCTTTAATCTGTATTAATTCTTCCTACAAATAAAATAACCACTTGAGTCTGGGCTGAAAAGGGCAGTAATTAGCATTCTTAATACCCATGTTACACTAGAAATGATTAATGCCCTTTGATCCGCTTACAATTCATCACCTTCATCTGTATTAACAGGATCATAGTAATGGCAGAAAAGCCACAGAAATATTAAATGCTGCTCTCAATTATTTGCTGAAAACCTTTTAAGGATTTAACTCTCCCATCCTACCCATCCCAAAAAAGGTCATCAGACCAGCCAAGCTCACCAAAGCCTATGGAAATCAACAGAAAGGGTGGGAGTTTGAGGCCCCGGATGCCTCCCACAGGCACACCTCTGCCTGTGGTGGCCCGGCGAGACCTGCCCCCACTGCCCCATGCCCTCCTCCCCACAGGGCTTCCCCGTGGAGCCACACGCTTATGGACTCATCCTCTGTCCTACATGCTCATCAACCACCTCTCCAAAGAAGGTCAGCTCCCTCAGGACAGATGTGAATAAGAGGCATAGTCTTACGAGGGACAAACACCAAAATAACCACTAACTCCCAACCGGTGAGCTCCCAGGGCCAAGGAGATACCAGAGGGCACAGGAGTTGGTTCCACTGGAGGATGGGCGGGGAGGCAGCTCAAACTTAGAAAGCTGCCAAGAGGGGATGTGGGGCTTGGAATACGAAGGGGCATGAAGACACAATAGGGAGAGGTGGGGATTCCAGGTGAGGGCGCTGTGGGAGCCAGGGTGCGGGACCGGACAGGACACAGCAGGGCCCTGGGACAGCTCTCCTCTTGGGGGAGGGAGAAGCAGGAGGAGAACTGGGGGGTCAGACTGCAAAGGGCCTCCTGGGCAATGCTGCCGAGCATGAGCCTCATCCCGGAGGCAGGCATGGTGGCCCGATTAGAGGCGGGCCGGGCAACACAGGAAGCACAGCCTCGGAAAGGGGTAGGGTGGGCAGCAAGGAGCGAGGTGAACAAGGCTGCTGTGAGCACCCAGAGGAGAGCCACAGGGCAGCGGGGAAGGAGGGCAGCAGGGAAGGAGGGCAGCGGACAGGCGGAGGCACCGCCCATATGAGGCGTGTAGGGAAACAATAAACCAAGCAGATCAGAGCCATTTGCCAAGCAAGGGGCCTCAACAGCCCCCAGCCGCTGGGGAGGAGGTGGCGGGCTGCAGACTCACCATTTCAGGAACATCCGGAGGGAGTCCTGGCGGAGACACGGTTGCTCCTCGAAGATCTTCTCCTTGAGAACCAGCCCCTTGCTGTAGCGGCAGTCCTTCTCCAAAGCTTTGCAAATGAAGTACAGACAAGCTGGCCAGGAAAGAAACAGGCATGACCTCCAAGCTGCACTCTGACTCTCTGGCCTTGCCAGTGACGCCAGGGAAGTAGTCCCTGCTCTGGAGTCCAAGAAACACCAGGTAAATGATGACAAGACACCACTTTAATCCATCCAATCGGGAACGATTTTTGAAAATAATAATACCAAGGTCAAGGGGCAAAGGCCCACACTGCCAGGGAGGACGGCTGAACAACCTTTCTGGGGAAACATGGGCATCAAACACAGACCCTCAGCCCAGCAAGCCCACCTTGAGGAAACCCTTTGGGAACCAGCTGTCGGCAAACTGGAGTACGGCCGCCAGCTCCTCTCTGCCTGGGCACCGGACAGCCCCGTGCCCCGCCCAGCTCCAGAGTCTGAGTATGGATGCAAGGCACTCCCATCAGGAATAACCAGAGAATGATGGAGCGGGGGAGGAGGAAGGAAAGCTGGAGCAGAAGCAGAGATGCCACGCGGAAGTCAGGGAGAAGGGCTGCAGGAGAGCGGTGCCCACGCCACAAGCAGAAGAGGGTCTGGGCTGCCCCGCCAGCCGCCCACTGAACTAGGGACAGGGGGCCCAGAGGTTCCCGCCTAACCAGAAGGAGGAGGAGGACATGGTTTCCCCTGGGAAGGTGGTGGGAACAGAGAGAAAACCAGGGGGGCACCAAGCCTCTGGATGGGCTGGTCAGCAGCACCAGAGCTGACCGCGCCCGCAGCAGAGGGAGGCCTGCCTACTCCTCTCGAGCATCCATGTACCGGCTGCTCATACCCTGGGGCTTCGATGCGGTTCTGCGGCTCTCACAGACACATGCACCGCTCTGTCCCCCAAACCCATCTTCCCACCCATACTTCAGCTTATCAAGTGCAGCTTCTCCAGGAGAGAGAACTGAGCCTGGTGCCAGAGAGAAGGCGGGACGCTGAGGCTGGGGCCTCCAGGGGGCGCCCAAGCTCCAGAAAGAGCCCGGGGAGAGACCCACAGTCACTGAAGAAAGCACTGGAGTCAAAACAGGCGATCCACAGCACGGGCGCGGACATCCACGGAAGGACACGCCCGAGAACGTTTGCGTGGAGGGACACAAGGGCCCAAGTCCAGAAATGACCCCACGTGCAAGCACGCGATGGTCAGAGGGTGCAGAGGAGGGCAGACGGCAGAGGCCCCACAGCAAAGGGGCAGGGAGAAGGCACCCGCCCCCGCCCCCACCCGGGCCCACCTGGAGGAGGCGACAGAGGGCTGAGCTGGCTCTGGGGACACAGGGAGAAGTCAGGGTCACCTCGGGCAGGGACAACTGGGAAGGGGCCACAGCAGCCTGCCCCTGGGGCACGCCGACCCCGCCGCCAGCCCTGTGCTGCGCGCGGTTCACCTGACTATACAGAGCTACAGGTGGAGTCCCGTGGGTGGCGAGCAGGGCCCAGCTTCCCAGCCTCCGCTACCCCATCCTGCTCCACCTGCTCGATGCGCTCTTTGAAAGAGAAGGAAAAGCCTCCAAGAGTCAGCCTTCTAGCTGTAACCTTCAATGTGAGGGCAAGTGCTGGCAGCAGGTCTGTCCTGAAAAGAATGAGCAGGCCGTGCCAGGACCGCCTGTGCCCGAGGCCAGCTGCCCTGCGCCCAGCCCTGCCCGGGGCCCTCCCACAGAGCTGCCTGGAGGAGCTGGCCCAAGAGGCCCAGAACCCCAACAGCACCCGCCTCAGGACAGCCTGTGAGGGGCCGAGCAGAGGGCCAGGCGGGGTCAGAGAGTGAAGCAACTGGAAGGCAGACAGGGCTCCGTCTGGCACAGATCTTTCCAGCAGCCCTGCTGCTCTGTGGAAGGACCAGATGCTAAAAGGAGGGAGTGAGCTCCCGGCACTGGGAGTTAGACTGCAGCCGCTAGGCTGTCTGTCAGCAACTTATAAGAACAGGCACAGGACGGGACACCACAGAGACAAAATGAGAGACTGAAGGGAAAACCGCTTAGAAGACATGCTTCCTACTACAATGCATGGGGTAAGTCTCAACCGAGAAAGAAAGACAAGCAGAGTAAAGCAGGGAAGCAAAGGCATCTCCATTTCCCCTGAAGGTGGGGCAGAAAGCACTTCGGTGTTAACTCTGGCTCCGAGCTCATCCAGGCCTCCTGCCCTCCTCGGTCCCAATGCACAAGCACATGGCAGAAAGCAGCGACACCCCACTCACTGGTATAATCGCTGAGGGTGTATAGGACAGTGATGAGGTTGTCCAAGCAGGGCCAGTGGTCAGGATTGCACCGCAGCCCTTCCTCAAAAGCGTGGCGAGCCAGGGGGACCCGGATGAGCCTCAGGGCCACGTGTCCGATTTTATACCAGAGGTTGACGTCCGTGGAGTCCAGCATGACCGCCTGGTAGCAGCACAGCAGAGGCACACTCAGTCAGCTCCCCAGAGCGGGCATCCGTGGTGGCAGGAGGGCACAGCACCAGCCCAGCCACCCAGACTGCCCAAGGAATGACAGGGAAGTCACGTGGGCCAATTTATCTAACTCAGAACATGTTCTTAATACATTTTGTCACTCTGAACACCTGTACTCCTTTCATATTTGCTATGTAAAAGAAATGCAAGAAGTAGAATTAAAAGAAAATACAGAAGCCTTCTGGGATTCTAGAAACAGCATGGGTGGGAGACAGACGTGGGTTCACATCCATACTCCCACACTGCCCAGCAGCGTGGCCGCCAGCCTCAGTATCCTCATCCCTAAAATGAGGATAAAGACGCCCTTCTTGCCAGATGGCATGAGGGTGAGCACGTGCATGGTGCTGGCGCCTCAGAGGGGCCCGCACAGGTAAGCCAGCCTGACAGAAATAATGGCAGTACGATTCTGAGTAGGTACTGGGTGCCAGGGGTCAGGCTCTGTGTTCAGCACCCTCTTTATATCACTCCAACTCTATGGCGTAGACCTGGAGGCCCAGAGAAATGAAGCAATCACCCATGGTCATGTGTGCCCTGCGTGGCAGAGGAAGCACACACATGCAGCCCTCTCTGAACTTGCTACTGTCACCCACTGCCTGTGGCCTCGGGCACTACAGCTGACACAGCACCACACACTCTTCAACCAACCAGACCACAACCCCACCCCTCCCCCAAGGACTCCCAAAGACCCGGCTGAGGGGAGCACCTCCAGGTAGAACTCCATGGCTGTCTCCAGGTCCTCCCTCTGGGCGGCCAGCTGGGCCAGGTTCTTAAACGTGGAGTACTTCAGCATCAGCCCAGGGTGTTTCAACCCCTCCTTCTCATCACCAGACGAAACTGCCTGAGAACAAAGCAAACAGAGGAGCAAAGTGACACCCAGGCCCTGAAGCCTCAGCCGGCAGTCAGCAGGACACCTGGCTTCAGGGCTGGCTTCTGCCACAGGCCCTTGGGCCAGTCCAGTGCCACCCTCCACTGGAAAATGAAAGTGTGGCCCCAGATGTCCTTTAAGGACCCCCCAGTTCCGAGCACACAGAGGAGAAAGGCCAGACCACCAAGAGGAGGTTTGCGGGCCCTCTGGGCACCAAAAGACACAGAGGGAACCCTCCCGGCACTACTGCCACGCCGGAGGGCCCAAGCCTAGATGGTGACATTTACAGCATCAGTAAGCCAGCCAGCAGCTCCCGCACGCCACTCCCAGCTCTGATGCTTCACTAGCTGCATGGCTCTGAGCCAACACCACCTCGCTAAGCCTCCATCTCCACACTGTGAACTGGGGACAACGCACCCGCACTTGGCAGAGTAGCTGTGAAGACCAAGTAGGAAGAGCAGCTGGCATTTACGGAGCTCTTACTCTGCACCTAGAACAGTTCTGCATGCTTCTCTGGACTCACCCAACCCTCAGAGCAAGCCAGCGAGGTGGACGCTCCACAGGCGGGGAAGCTGGGGGCAGAGGGCCTCTGGGGCCTCACCTCTCGCAGGAGGCGCGCCTCCAGGAGCTCGTGGTAGGCCTTGGCGGACTCCTCAAACCGGTCGTGCTTCTGCAGATCCAGGGCCTTGTGGTACAAGGCAAAAGCCTCTGCTTCCTGCAAACCAAGACAGGACACATTTTCACACAGCACAAAGGTTTGTCTTTTTAAGCCAACAATGTGTGAGAGGGGGCTGCCGTCAAGGCCATGTTACTCGTCAGCTGCACGCTCGGTGGTGGAAACAGTCCTAATGCTCCAAGCTCGCAGGAGCTCATCACTGGGAGAAGAGCCCCTCAGCAGCGCCCCCAAGGAGACACGAGCAGCACGGGCTCGCCTGAGTCTAAGCAACAGCAGAAGGCAGGCTGAGGACACAGAGCAGAGTAATGCCAAGGTTCTGTGAGTCTCGCTGACGCTTTCTGGGAGAGCGGCCCCACCAGCCGTAATAACCCAGGGACTCCAAGAGAGAGCAGGGAAGGCTTCCACTGCTTTCTATGTACCGCTCTGCCCCAGCCTGCTCGCTGCCGGGAGGGGCAGAGGGGGCACTGGGCAGGCTGAGCCCCACTGACACCCCTGAGGGCCGGGGACCACTGACTAGCAGCATCTGTGAGGGCTCCACACTGTCCTGGCTTCTCCCGAGAAGGGGGAGGTGTATGCTTATTCCAGGGAAAACAAAGACCCAGCAAACCCTTGTTATATTCGCGTAGGATGTCGGGGGAGAGACGGCCGAGAGGAAGGCAGGCAGGCTGGGATGGAAGTGGTGCCGGGCCTCGTGGCAGAGAGGAAAGACCAAGAATCCGTGCTCCCCACAGACCACCAGTGAGACCTGGGCTAGGCAGCACCCTCCAGGGCCTCCCCCTGGAAAGTGACGTGCTGCCGTCCCCCGGGTGTGCCAGCTCCTGAGGCCCACAGAGACGACCGGCTGAGTGAAGAGCCAGCCCCAGCTGCAGAAGGGCCCACGCACACTCAGAATAAACAGTGTGACCATCCTCAGTGTGACCCTCTCTAAGTGAAGCAGGTCAAACAGGAGATGGAGAGCCAGCCACCTCTGTAAACAGGGTTTTCCTCTAAACTCCCATTCAGGAGACATCGGGATGCATCTGAAACATGGTGCCACCACAGAAATGAGAATCAAGGTCCAGCTACAGAGAAGTCCATGGACCACACACCTGCGCCTCCTTTGTCTGGGTCTTGTGACTTTTAAAGCTTCCTTCATGCTCATCCTCAACCGTGGAGCTGGCATTTAAGGCTGCGATTCGAATCTAGAAGCAGAGGTTTGACGGAAGAGTTGCTTTTAGATGAGACGTGTCTCATCTCTTCAATAACCCACAACGTTCACAACACTCTGTAACACACTCGGCCTCAAACAGCTACGGCCTCCCCAGATGCAGAGGAAAAGGAGGACTGGGACATTCTGAGGGAACCACACCAACCTGTTCAGGGAGCATGTCCACTACAAAAGGAACAGGCTGGGGACACCCCAGCAATGGCCCGACACAGCAGAAGACCCAGGCATCGGAAAAACAGATTCCAATGACACGGGATAACTGTGTGCCTCTCTAGCCATGGTGATGTGGCCCTGCAAACCACCCAACAGGAGAGCGGGCACCCACACCCTCGAGGGTGCCAAGAGCCCTCTGGGGAGGAAGGCTGTCCCATTCGGACAGCCTTCAGGGCCCACCCAAGAACACGCCCCTCGCCCCAGAGCACCACAGAGCAGGTGAGCATCAGCACATACCATAGTCAGAGGCTTCGGCACACCGCCCAGCACCGCCCAGCACTGCCCAGCACCGGCAGGGCAGTGCCAGCCCACGCGGCTCCTATGGAGGAAGCAGAACAGGCTGAGGGAGGGCCCGGGAAGCACCAGGCCATCAGGAACCCGTGTCCAAACCCACGGGCCTCCCGGCTCTGGGCACACAGGCTAGTGGGCCTTGGGATGGCTCTTCAGTCTGTCACCCGGGGAGCCCCTGGTCCTTGGGACGGAGTGCCCACCTTTGCCAGACCAGGGGCCAGGGACAGAGGGGAGTGAGACCGACATCTGCCCCCAGGGCTCACTGCTCAGCAGAGATAACAGATCGATAAACAATTATTTTTTCAAAAGTTAAATGAAATAAAGAGAAACACAGGCAACAGGTGGAGAACAAGTCATTCGAAGGGATGGAGGAAGGTGAAGGAGGAAGCCCTGTGTTAAGCCCCAGGAAGGGACAGCAGTGGGGTGGAGGGTGGGGAGGCAGAGGCAGGGGGCCTGGAGGGTGGGAGGGACATATAAAAGGAAAAAAATTAGAGGTAGGCAGACCAGTGTGAAATCTGCTAAAAAAATGACAGGATTGGTGAGGACGTGGAGAAATCAGAACCTCATCCACTGCAGATGGGAACGAAAAATGGTGAAACCGTCTGGCAATTGCTCAGAATGTCAAACACAGAAATTCCACCCCCAAGAGAAATGAAAACATGTCCACACCAAAACTTGTTCATGAATGTTCACAGCAGCATTACTCATGACAGATTAAAGGTGGAAACAACCCAAATGTCCGTCAACTGACAAATGGATAAAGAAAATGTGGTATGTCCATACAATGGATTATTATTCAGTGATAAAACAAATTAAAGCACTGGTACTTGCTACAATATGGATGAACCTTGAAAGCACGCTAAATGAAGGAAGCCAGTCACGAAGGCCACATATTGTCTGATTCCATTTATACAAAATGTCCAGAATAGGCAAATCTACAGAACCAGAAAGTAGTCTAGGGGAGGGGGACACATGGGGAGTGACCACTACCACGTACAGGGCTTCTTTCTGGGGTGATGAAAATGTCCTGAAATCGATGGTGGTGATGGTTGCACAGCTCTGTGGATACACTTACACTCACTGAATTGTATACCCTACATAGGCAAGCTGCATGGTCTGTGAACTATGTGCTGCTATTAAACAAAGAGATGCCAGGAGCTTGGCTGGGGCAGTGGCACTGGGGACAGAGGGGGGACACGTTCCAGGAGGCAAACTCACAGAACGGGGCCCCTGGGAGGCTGGAGGGAGCAGCAGGGGTGCCGGTAACAGCGGAGGTTCTGGCCTGCGGGGCGGGGAGGAAGAGGCAGCACCACCGAACAAGCCCGTCAGGGCAGAGGAGGGAGCCAGGAAGAGTCCCACCTGAGAGGCTGGCAGGAGGCCCCGACGGGCCCAGCAGGCAGTGGAAATGAGCCTTGGCAGAGACTGAACACGTGCTCCACATGTATAAAGTAAAATGACCACTGCTACTGCCAACAGAGCTCACAGCTACGACCTTCACAATGGGCTCTGAGTTCTCCAAGAGTTCCTACAAGGAAGAAAGAAAGTACAGTCTTCTTCGCAGACGAGGAAGACTCAAACCCCACGAGGCGGACAGCTATTTTATCTCCTGGGTTCCACATTTAGAAAAAAGAATTCTGCTGATTAACTCTGGAAACTGCTGCTTGACCATAAACTATGCTACGATGGGCACTGTGAGCACCATACAATCTGGAAAAAAAAAGACGATAAAAGTAGAAACTATAGGGCTTCCCTGGTGGCACAGTGGTTGGGAGTCCGCCTGCCGATGCAGGGGACACAGGTTCGTACCCCGGTCCGGGAAGATCCCACATGCCGTGGAGCAGCTGGGCCCGTGAGCCATGGCCACTGAGCCTGCGCATCCGGAGCCTGTGCTCCGCAATGGGAGAGGCCACAACAGTGAGAGGCCCACATACTGCAAAAAAAAAAAAAAAAAAAAAAGTAGAAACTATAGCACTAAAACCCTGTACCTAGGGAAAACACACACACATCCCAAGGGGCAGTGCCCCTGTGAAGAGCGAAGGGAGAGAATGAAGTCCCCGTCAACTCTGGGTGGTGTTTTTCAGTCGACATTTCAGAGGCCAAACCAGCTTCCCCAAGGACTCACTCTTCTCTGGGAGTGGATTTCCACACGTGCCTTTGATTGTGGACAGATCAGGCTTCACAGCAACCGATTCAGCTGTCAGATTCTTGACTAAGGAAGGAAGGCCCTCCCTCCACCCCTGCTCCCTACCCAGGCAGCGTATATTGCCTGAAGACCAGCATGGGACCCGCGCCTCGTGCCCTCAGCACCCCCACCTCCTCCCTCGCCATACACTGATGCCTGGCAGCTCTAGCAAACTGCTCCCGTTCTTTGTTGAAAGAGCTGTGGAGAGATTTTGCTTCCTTTTGTTTCGTTTGTTTAAAATTGAAATTAGTTATTTTCTTCTGCTGGACAGTAGTAAATAGACCAGGATGTTGAGTTACCTGCTAGACTGCAGTAAAACACACACACACGCACTAACAAGTGCTGACAAGGATGTGGAGAAATTAGAACCCTTGTGAATAAGATTCAGCCTTAAAAAGGAAGGACCCTCTGACACATGCTACATAGATTAACCCTGAAGACATTATGTTAAGGGAAATAAGCCAGTAACAAAACTATGATTCCATTTATATGGGGTACCTAAAATAGGCAAATTCATAAAGACAGGAAGTAGAATGGTGGTTGCCAAGGCTGGCGGAAGGGAAGGATGGGGAGGTATTGTTTAGTGGGCAGAGTTTCCGTTTGGGAAGATGAGGTGGATGCTGGTGATGATTGCACAACCATGTGGATGCATTTAATGCTATGGAACTGCACACTTAAATATAGTTAAAGTGGTACGTTTCATGTTAAGTATACTTCACCAAAGTTTAAAAAAAAATCCCAAAGGATAGAAAAACAAAAGCCTGATAGAAAAGTGGGGAAAAGATATGAGCAAACAATTCACACACACACAAAAAGACATACAACTGGCTCTCAAACATATGAAAAAATGTTGGAACTCACTAATAATTAGAGAGATGCAAATTAAAACAACATTGAAACTCCATTTCTCCTCTACCACATTGGCCAAAAGTGAGGCAGGAAAGCACACCCTAGTGGGGAGGTTGTGGGCAAACAGGCACTACTCTCAGGCATCGCTGGTGGGAATGCAAATTAGTACGACCTCTCTGGAGAGGAATTTGACAATAGCTAACAAAATGACCTTTGTTACCTTGTTACACTTACCTTTCAACCCAGCAGTTCTGGGAATCTACCCTGAAGATGTACTTTGAACAACATAAAAATACATACCACAGGGTTATTCACCCGCAGCAGTTTGCAACTGCAAGATATTGGAAACAACCTAAATGGCCACAGACAATAGAGTGGATGAATAAATAAACTATGATACAACCACACAGGGAAGCAATACGCAGCTGCAAAATTAGTGAGAAAATGTTCACAGCAGTATTATTCATAATGATCAAAAAGTAGAAACAACCCAAATGTCCATCAACTGATGAATGGATAAATAAAATGTGGTCTATCTGTACAATGGAATATTATTCAGCCGTAAAAAGGAATGGAGTACTGACAACACAGATGAACCATGAAAACATGATGCTCAGTGAAGGAAGCAGAAACAGACCACACACCGTATGATCCCATTACTATGAAATGTCCAGAAAAGGCAAATCTACACAGGCAGAAAGTACATTAGTGAATACCTAGGGCTGGGGGAGGAGGTGATGGGAAGTGAGTGTTAATAGACACAGGGTTCCTTTTGGGGGGATAAAAATGTTCTAAAATTGATTGTGGTGATACCTGCAGAACTCTGTGAATATACTAAAAACCAATGAATTGTAAACTTTAAATGGGTGCATTGTATGGTATATAAATTATATATCAATAAAACTGTTTTTAAAAAAATGAATAGGAAGGACTTCCCTGGTAGCACACTGGTTAAGAACACGGGTTTGAGCCCTGGTCTGGGAAGATCCCACATGCTACAGAGCAACTAAGCCCATGTGCCACAACTACTGAGCCCTCATGTCACAACTACTGAAGCCTGCAACGAGAGAAGCCACCACAATGAGAAGCCCACACACCGCAAAGAAGAATAGACCCCGCTCGCCGCAACTACAGACAGCTGCGTGCAGCAATGAAGACCCGAAGCAGCCAAAAATAAATAAATTTAATAAATAAAAATTTAAAAAATGAATAGGATATCTATGAACAGATACAGGGTGATTTTCAAGACATACTGTTAAGTAAAAAAGAGCAAATACAAATATTTATAGCATGCCACCCTTCATATAAGAAAGAAGAGGATATAAGAAAACACACAACCATCTATTCTTTGTGCAAAAGAAACATGAAAGGATAATCCAGGTACCAGAGACATCAGTTAGTTACAGGAGGTGAGTGGGAAGGGGTGCAGGGGAGAATGGGAACAAGGTGGAGGGGATGCGGAGGCAAGGACCCTTCTCTGCGTATACCTTGTGCACAGCTCTGACTCTGAGAGCCACGGTCACGTGTCACACTCCAAAAATAAACAATCAAAATCAACTAGGATCTAGGGGGGACCCAAAATGGAATATAAATACTAGTAATGAACCTGTTGTATCACAAATAGCATAACCACACTGAAGAGGATAAGGAAGAAAAGAAAAAACCTGTATAAAACAGTATCTTGACTGGATACCTCAAGGCTAAAGACAAAAAGGAGCTTCGATTCCAGGGTTGGGGCAGAGAAAATACAAGATGAGCCTGGAACATCTTGTGGCGCCAGAAGGTAAGTACTCAAAAAAATGATGAGGGTTTGTTGATAGGACACAGCGGCTAACCTGAAGGAGACCCTAAATAGCCAAAGCCAAACAGTAAGCAACAAAATAACAGTAAGATTAGATTTTAACTCACAGAATAAAATGAATATCCTTGGTTCCATACTGATACAAATAAATAATCAAATAAATAAATAAATGAGAAAAGGAATAGCTCTTCCTTCAACTGAATTTCAATGAATAAATGCAGAAGGAAAGAAACATAATTACCTTTAGGCAAATGCCACAAAGATCCACAGATGGATGCTAAGGTCAGTGGGTATAGATTTTCCAGAACCAGAATTTGCAACCTCTCAAAGTATCTCCCCCAAAGATACTTACTAACTACAAGGGAAAAAATTGTAACTTTACAGTATTGAAACCTGGCAGACACCAACTAAACCAAGCAATCAAAGTAAACATCACCAGTAATGAAACATGTCTACCTCCTGAACTCCTTGATACGATGCACTGAGGACACCATGTTTGTGTTATTCTGGCCTAAAATGCATAACTTCACTCCAATCATGAGAAAACATCAGACAAGCCTAAGCTGAGGGATATCAGACAAAATAACTGATCAGTACTTTTAAAAAGTAGCAAGGTCAAGAAGTTAAGAAAAGACTAAAAAACTGTTAAGGACTAAGGTGGAGACTATGGAGAAATGACTAAATGCAATACGGGATCTTGGATACAATCCTGGGATGAAAATAGACCACTGGAAAAACTGGTAAAATTCCAACCAAGTCTGTAGTCGAGTTAATAATATTGTATCAATACTAGTTTTCTGTTCTTAATAATTATGCTAGGATTACATAAGATGTTAACATTAGGGAAGCAGCATGAGAGACACATGGAAACTCACTATATTATTGTTGCAACTTTTCTCTAAATCTAAAAGTAGTTTAAAAGACAACCTACAGAATGGAAGAAAATATTTGCAAATGGTGCATCTGACAAGGAATTAATCTCCAAAATACACAAAACAGCTCCTACAGCTCAATATCAAAAAAAACAAACAACCCAATAAAAAAATGGGCTGAAGATCTAAATAGACATTCCTCCAAAGAAGACATACAGATGGCCAAAAGACACATGAAAAGATGCTCAACATTGCTAATTATTAGAGAAATGCATATCAAAACTACAATGAGGCATCACCTCACACACTCAGAATGGCCATCATTAAAAAGTCTACAGGGCTTCCCTAGTGGCACAATGGTAAGAATCCGCCTGCCAATGCAGGGGACATGGGTTCAAGCCGTGGTCTGGGAAGATCACACACACCACGGAGCAACTAAGCCCGTGCACCACAACTACTGAGCCTGCGCTCTAGAGCCTGTGAGCCACAGCTACTGAGCCCATGTGCCACAACTACTGAAGCCCACGCACCTAGAGCCCGTGCTCCACGACAACAGAAGCCACCTTAACGAGAGGCCTACCCACCACAACAAAGAGTAGCCCCCCCGAGCGCCGCAACTAAAAAGAAAGCCCGCGTGCAGCAACAAAGTCCCAACGCAGCCAAAAATAAATAAATAAATAAATAAATAAATGTATAAAAATAAGTAAAGTGTTAAAAAAAAAGTCTACAAATAACAAATGCTGAAGAGGGTGTAGAGGAAAGGGAACCTTCCTACACTGTTGGTGGGAATGTAAACTGGTGCAGCCGCTATGGAGAACAGTATGGAGGTTCCTTAAAAAACTAAAAATAGAGCTACCAAACGAGCCTGCAATCCCACTCCCGGGCATATATCTGGAGAAAACCATAATTTGAAAAGATACATGTACCCCAGTGTTCACTGAAGCACTATTTACAATAGTCAAGACACGGAAGCAAACTAAATGTCCATCGACAGATGAATGGATAAATAAAATGTGGTATATTTATACAATGGAATATTACTCAGCCATAAAAGAAAGAATGAGGGACTTCCCTGGTGGTCCAGTGGTAAAGAATCTGCCTTCCAATGCAGGGGACGCGGGTTCAATCCCTGGTGGAGGAACCAAGAACCCATTTGCCGCGGGGCAACTAAGCCCGCGGGCGACAACTACTGAGCTCGCGCGCCTCAACAAGGGAGCCCGCGTGCCACAAACTACAGAGCCCACGCACTCTGGAGCCCGCGTACCACAACTAGAGAGAAGCCCACGCGCCACAACCAAGAGTCCACACACTGTAACAAAAGATCCCGTGTACCGCAACTAAGACCAGACGCAGACAAAAAAATAAGGAAACTAAATAAATTAAATAAATATCAGGGGCTTCCCTGGTGGCGCAGTGGTTGAGAGTCCGCCCCCCGATGCAGGGGACACGGGTTCGTGCCCCGGTCCGGGAGGATCCCACATGCCGCGGAGCGGCTGGGCCCGTGAGCCATGGCCGCTGAGCCTGCACGTCCGGAGCCTGTGCTCCGCGGCGGGAGAGGCCACAACAGTGAGAGGCCCGCGCACTGAAAAAAAAAAAAAAAAATCAAAACAAAAAAGAATGAAATAATGCCATTTGCAGCAACAAGGATGGACCTAGAGGTTATTATACCAAGTGAAGTAAGACAGGGAAAGACAAATATCATATGATATTGCTTATATGTGTAACCTAAAAAAAAAAAAGATACAAATGAACTTATATACAACAAAGAAATAGACCCACAGACATAGAAAACAAACTTATGGTTACCAAAGCGGGGGGGATAAATTGAGAGTTTGGGATTAACAGATACACACTACTATATATAAAATAGATGACCAACAGGGACCTACTGTATAGCACAGGGAACTGTACTCAATATTTTGTAATAACCTATAAGGGAAATTAATCTGAAAAAAAATAGATATATATGTACGTATAACCAAATTACTTTGCGGTACACCTGAAACTAACACAACATTGTAAATCAACTATACTTCAATTAAAACACACACACACAGGGCCTCCCTGGTGGCGCAAGTGGTTGAGAGTCCGCCTGCCGATGCAGGGGATACGGGTTCGTGCCCCGGTCTGGGAGGATCCCATATGCCGCGGAGCGGCTGGGCCCGTGAGCCATGGCCGCTGGGCCTGCGCGTCCGGAGCCTGCGCGTCCGGAGCCTGTGCTCCGCAACGGGGGAGGCCACAACAGTGAGAGGCCCGCATACTGCAAAAAAAAAAAAAAAAAAAAAACAACACACACACACAAAGTAGTTTAAAATAAAAACTTTACAAAGAAATAACCATTTGAGATTATATATTTATCATCTGTAAGCAATGTGAGAATGAGGACCATAGCCATTTGAGATTATATATTTATCATCTGTAAGCAATGTGAGAATGAGGACCATAGCCATATTATTCACCACAAACCCTAGAAACCACAAAAAGGAGTTTAAAAAAAAAAAAAAAAAGCTACTGTATAAAGAAGAGAAGGGAAGTATCTGGTACTCATTTCTCAGTCTCCCAGCAGAACAGCTGCATTTTCTCAGAACAGCACATTCAGGAGTTAAACCTCACAAGTTTTCAAACTCTTTATAGTTTTCAGGTCCTTCAGAACACATAACAACAGCACACTTTGAGCACCTTGTACCCTGATCCAGTGGTAAGTGGTGATGTTTCCTAGCAGGCTCTGGCCTGGGAGTCAGGAAGAATAGGTCTTAAGCTCAGTTGGGGCACTACCCGGCTGTGTGACTGCCATGGCATAAGATACCCCCTCTGGGTCTCAGTTTCCTCTACTGCATGAGTCTTTGGAGTAAATCAGGCGTCTGCAAGCTCACTAGCCTACTGTTTCCATACAGCCCAAGAGCAAAGAATGATTTTTACATTTTTAAATGGTTGAAAAACTTCGTGACACGTGAAAATTACATAAAACTTACATAAAATTCAAATTTCAGTGTCCCTAAATAAAATTTTATTGAAACACCACCACTCTCTTACATACTGTCTTTGGCTGCGACCACAGTACTCAGTAAAGTATAGCACCCGAATACTTATACTATTATAAGTATACTCATACTTACTATAGCCACAAGACATAATACTATTATAAAAATCATTATATCTACAACCAAAGTTTGCCAACCCCTGAACGAGACCACTTCGAGGATACTCCAGTTCTAAGAACGATTATGAGTCACCCAGAAGGAAGCCCAGCCGCATGGAATCCGCATACACAGCACGACCTGTAGTAACCCAGGCCCCCAAGGGTGGAGGGGCCCCCAGAGCCCCTTGTGCAGACACCTGCCCCAGCATCAGGAAGCTCTATCCGGCCCGGGTCCGCTTCCTCGGGGCGGTGGGGCAGTCAAGGCTTGCAGTTTGGAGCCAATGGCCCGCGGGGGAGCCGGGGACTCGGGACAAGAGGCTGCACATCCTCTCGGCCTCAGTTTCCACCCATGAGGGGCGCTCACCGCGCAGCGCCGCCGTGAAGGTGAAGTAGAAGGACGCGAGGCGGTGGTCAGCGCGGGGCCCGGCACCGCAGTCGCAGACCGGACGGCGGCTCCCGCTGCGGCCACTGTGACCCCTGCCCCCACGCGGAGCCCCTCTCAGCCCCCCGGGACGAGCAGGAGCCGACGAGAGGCCCGCGCGGCAGCGGGGCCCAGCCGGGCCACTCCGGGTCCCGGCTTCGGTTTCCCCACGAGGAGCCCCAGCGCCCGCCCGGCCGGACCCCGCGACCGCCGCCCCTCAAACCCCCGCCCCCGGCAGGGCAGAGCCGCGCCCCCACCCGGGGCCGCCCCAAACCCGCTGCCAGCGAACTCACCAGGCGTCTCCACGGCAACCGCCTGTCCTCCGGACCCCCGCGCCTGCCGGCTACGCGCCTCACAACAAGGCGCGCTCCCATTGGCTCCGGAGCCGGCTCCACCAGCCAGTCGGCAAGCGCTTACGCGCCGCCCCGCGGAGCTGGCGCGCGAGGACCATGCAGGTGGCTGGTGTAACGTTGCACTTCGGCCTGAGCGCGGCTGGGGGCTCAGCGCCCGCTGCTGCCCGAATCCCGCCCGCTCCCTCCCCACCGCTCGTCGTACCCGGGAAGCGCCGAGCTCGGGGCCTGGCCCGCAGCAGCTGCCAAGTGACGGCCGCACTACTGTTACAACCTGCGACAGGTGTTCTGAAGGCCGTGGAAACCTGGGGGCACTTGGAGGGAACCGGGGCCGGAAGAGCATTCTCACATTACCTGGACCTCACCTCGTTCCGAAAAGGATTTGAAAAACCTAAAAGTCACAGATACAAGCAACTACTGAATCAAAAGGAAAAGGGGGAGGGGGAGCGGGGGGATGAACGGACCGGGGAGGAAGTGACAGAACAGAACTGGAAGGAGGGCCCAGCGTTGACGGGTTTCTGACAAGGGCCTGGGACACAGAGGTAACGCTCTTGGGAGCTAAGCGTATTAGGGAAGTGCTTCACACTGGTTGACATTCATAGCGGCTTGAGTCCAGCAAGAATGACTTAAAGAACGAATGTTACGGCTTTTTCTTTGACTTTATTTAGAGACAGTAAAACCATGGTGAAGAACTCATAGACGGTTCAGTACAGTAAAGCTTTAATGATATGCTAGTAGATAAAAGAATAATTGAGTCGGCAACTTTGATTTTTGAGAGTATAAGGGGCAGGGTTGGGTTAAACAGAGCATAAACAGATGGTTTCAAACTTTCATGGATGACTTGCAACCTTGTATGCAGTTCCCACCACTGAGTTGTATCTTGAAAGATGCTCTGGAATGAAAGTTGAAAAAAGATGGGGAGGGTGGTGCAAGCAGCAGGGAGCTAGCTGTGTGGCAAGGTTTTGAGTTGAGAAACACTGCTGGCCATGCAGGAGCCTCATGCAGCATGGTGTTATCAGGGGGTAAAACTCAGGGCCACAACGGGGAGAGGTAATGCCCGCGTGGGGGGAGGGGCCAGTCCTCACAGCAAACAGGTGACATCACTCACAATAGTGGGGATGAGAGATTGAAGCTGGGGAGACCAGATCGGAGGCTCTTACCTTACGGTCCAGGCAAGGGTTAGGTATGAATCCCTCCTTAGGCACTTCAACCATTCATTTGCATTCAACCCACAAACATTCCCTGAGCCCCTTTGGGAAGCAAGACATCCATGTTGGCAGAAGGAATGAGAGCAGAAACAGCTGGGACAGCGAGCCAGGGAAAGGAACTCCAAGCTGTAGCTTTTAAGTCCTCAGCGGTGGCCAGGTAAACACAGCAGGCACAGGCACATTCTTTTGGAAACTAACTTATTAACCAGGTGGACTGCATAGACTGCAAATCTCAATTTAGTATTTCATTGGTGCACAGGATGATCAAAGCTTTAATTGTGCAGAGAAACATAGCACCCAGAGATGTAAACTCTGCATCCGGAAGGAAACTGAAAAGGTGACTTCCTTTGGGCTACCCCCACCCCACCTGTATATCCTCTGAAATGCAAAAGCATGGTATATTCTTTAGATGGGGGTGCGGGATCCCATTCATTTCATTTCTAGAAGCAGATGTTGCATTTCTGGGTTTGCCATTCTGGGACATGGATTTTTTTTTTTTTTTTTTTTTTCTGTATGCAGGCCTCTCACTGTTGTGGCCTCTCCCGTTGCGGAGCACAGGCTCCAGACGCGCAGGCTCAGCTTCCATGGCTCACGGGCCCAGCCGCTCTGCAGCATGTGGGATGTTCCCGGACTGGAGCACGAACCCATGTCCCCTGCATCAGCAGGCAGACTCTCAACCACTGTGCCACCAGGGAAGCCCTGGGACATGGATTTTTGCAAGGCGCGCAGCTACACTGAATCCTCATCAGGAGAAGGTGAAGTTTGGCAATGTCCAGGGAAGGTCCCTGAAGCCCAGGCTGAGGACAGGAACATCTGGTCAGCAGAGTCTGCAGGAAGGCCCAGGCTGGACCAGCTGCCAGCTCCTCCCCACCAGCCTGAACATGGGCATTGGGAGCAGGGCCTCCAAGCTGAGCCCTCCACCCTCTGATTTGGGCAGCCGAGATACAAGACATGAAACAGAGGCCCTGGAGACAGGAACATCCCACCTCCCAGGCTCCCTAAGGTCCCCACCTCATAAACCAACCCTGCTGCCCAGGGTGGCCCAGAATGCCGGAGGAGGATAAAGGGAAGTAGAGAAGTCATGTTTGAGAGACAACGCTCTTCATTTATTTGTCATAAGGATGGGGAAGAGGACCGTGAGGTCACAGGCCTGTCTGCATGTGGGGGTGCCAGAAACTGGTATCCACCAGGCCCTCACTCTGCCAGGAGGCCTCTCTGGAAGGGGCTGCCAGCTCACAGATGCCCTGGACGCCCTCCACGCCAATCATAAAAAGGTCATGACTGTCCCCTTCTTGCCGATCTGCCAGGGCTCCAAGGGGAGAAAGCGGATAATTATCCTTCAGGAGACAGAGAAAAAGATGTCATCAGCTCCTTGGCTAATGCCTCACATTTCAAGACCCCTAGCCAGGTACTCCCACCATGGGCTCCCAGGCCAGCCTGCCTTAGCCCACCAGGCATTTTGCAAGCCTGTCTCAACCCATTAATGCTCTCTGCCCAACCCCCGACAGGGCAGTGGGCATGTCAAGGTTGGGATGGTGACTGCACATCATCATCACCCACCAAGAACAGACTCTCAACATGGCGGCCTCTGTGGTCACTGTATGCTCTGTCTGTGGGTTCACAGGGGAGCCCTGTCTTCCAAACTGCAGACCCCATGGGGGCATGGGCAGTGCCCAAGCTGCCTGTTTTCGCAAAGCCTGGCTCAAGAAGGCCAGGCACAGGGTGACTCCCCCCACCACCCCTGTAATGTCTGTGGAGTGAGTGAGTGTGCCCCTCTCACAGAAGTGATAGGAAGTTCCTTGTAAAGAAACAGTATACCTGGGATAGCCTGGGACCAAGGAGGTATATGTGACAACCTCAGTTTTCCCATCTGTAAATAGGCATAATGGAGGTATCTACCTCATGGGGATGGCACGTCCACACGAGGGGTGTGGAGAGGGGGACAAAACTTCTAAGGATCAAATGGGATCAGGCATGTGAGTTACCCATGGAGTATCTGGCACATGGTAAATTACACATTACTTATGTTGTTAGAATTATTATCATTCCCCAGCTTGAGGACCAGGTCTAAGCACCCCCCAGAAGTAACCATTCTTCACCAGCCTTCCTGGGCCAATGAAGGCTCCATTCTGGAAGGTTCTTTCAAGCTTCTCATATACTTAGTTCCTCGTAGGCATGGACTTGGCTCAGGAATATTTTTCACCCAGGAAGAAACTTTAACCTTGCCACAGAATTCCAGGTTTGGGAGCTGTAGGTGTTCTTGGGAGTTGTTTAATCCATGCCTCTCTATTCACAGAAGAGAAGGCTACAAACCAGAGGTGGTTCACTTCCAGGTTTGTCTGGATCCTCCAGCTGCATGGGACCCAGAACCCAGGTCTCCAGACATTCAGGCCAATGCTCTTTCCACTACTCTGTGGCCCTCCCAGGAACCTTACCTGGGACCTAATTGGGCCATAGGCCCAAAGGTCACAGCCTCAGGACATACCCAGAATTCCTCAACCAGCTTGGAGAAGCTCTAGAAAATTACACCTGTTTCCCTAAGATGTGGGGAAGCCTGAAGGCAGATGATAAATGGCCTTGGTTTTGTCAGGGTAGCAACATCCTGCCCTACCAGGTGTCAAGGCAGGTGCAGTATAGTGCCATCCCATGCAGCACCCCCAGGGAGCGGTTAAAGGAGAGCCTTCCCACTTCACAGATGGAAACACTGAGGTCCTGGAGGCCACACCTTGCCCAGGTGTCACAGGGACTACAGAGCCAGGAATTCACTCAATTCCACTACCACTCTCAAGGTGGGCCCACCACCGGGGGTCGCAAGGGGCCCTGCGGCACCACATCTTTCTAGCGAAGGGTGGGGAAGTAATTTTTTCCCCAGCCTTAGAAAGGGCCTCAAGTCGGATCCCTGCCCCGTCTCGCAGCAGTCCCCAGAGGGTCCTCTCCCTGCCCCTACGCACCGGTCCTGGGCCAGGTCCAGCTCCTTGGTGAGAAACTCGAAGAGGCGGGCACTGTGGCCGCGGTTCTCCTCGGCCGTGCCCACCACACCGATGGAGGAGACGAGCAGCTGCGCGCCGGGCTCCGCCGAGCCGTTCATCGCCATGACCAGGCCGGGCCGCACCGTCACGTTCACGCGCTGCGGGGACACGAAAGTTTCGCCTGAAGCCGGTGTAGGACGGGATGGTGCTGAGGACCGGGCAGCGCGGAGTGGGGAGGCGCGGGCCCCGCGGGATCAGGGCTGGGGGCACAGGCCGGGGTCCTTGGAGGTCACGTCGGGGTCATGGCTGGGCAAGGCGACAGGGAGCAGACGTGGTGGGTGGGGCCGCGGGGTCTTGGAGAGCGGGAGGTCAAACTTGGCGGGCGGCGGGCGCGGAAGAGTCAGGGTCGCGGTGGGGAAGCCGGGGCACGGACAGAGCCCGACGCCATCCGCCAACCTCCTCCCTCTCCGTGCTCCCCTGCCCATACTCACGTCCTCAGGCTTGCCCAGGATGGCGGCAGTGGCCGCGCAGAGCCGCTTCTCTAGCCCCGCGGGCACACGGCCGGCGGGCAAGTTCGTGTCCAGCTCAACGAACGGCATTTCTAGCGGGAAGGCGCGCGAAAGCCCGCCAGGAAGAAAGAAAGCACAGAGTCCAGGTGAGTGATCTCCAGGGTAGGGCTGTAGGGAGCAGGGGCGGGGCGCCGCGGAAACCCGCTTCTCATTGGCTGGGAAAGTACACAGCGCCCCCCGATTGGCTGCCTAGACTACACCCCCGGCTTCGGCCGACAGTCTCCGCCTGCGACGGCGCTGATTTCCGGAAGTGCTGTAGCCTGGCCGGCTCCGAGTAACCCCACCCCCAAGGAGACATTGGCCGCTCCGGGCCCCGCCCACACGCCAGGCCCCGCCCCCCGCTCCAGCCACACTGGCCGAGGTTTCCGGTCTCCTGCAGCTTTCCAGCGCTGCTGCGGTCGTCCGCTTCTTAGCCAATATTTAGATGGAGGTTTGAACACCCCCGCCAAACACACACACCTGTAGGAGCCTTCCCCAGGCTCCACCCTAAAAACGTTACATCGTCACGGAGGCTTAAAATTATTTTTAAATGGGTTGCCTCCAAGTCAGGCAACTTCACGTTCCATGTGTGAATCTGCACTTCTCTTGATCAGGACACCTGGTGATACATGTGGGCTCGAGTGGGGCTGGGCAGAGACCCTCGGGCTCCCTGAATCCCTACCTGGCCCCCAAAGACATCTACCTTTGTGGCCTCTTGTGCCTGTGCCAACCTTGCCTCACGGTGAAGGACAGCCCACCGGGGGGTGAGAGCTGCCAAGTCCCAGTAGAATTACCAGCAATGTTTACAGGACCCTATGTTTTTATAGGTGAAACAAAAGTTGTTATTTAAAATGTGGAAGTCGGACTTCCCTGGTGGTGCAGTGGTTTAGAATCTGCCTGGCAATGCAGGGGACACAGGTTCAAGCCCTAGTCCGGGAAGATCCCACATGCCACGGAGCAACTAAGCCCGTGCCCCCAACTACTGAGCCTGTGCTCTAGAGCCCATAAGCCACAACTACTGAAGCCCGTGTGCCTACAGCCCATGCTCCGCAACAAGAGAAGCCACCGCAATGAGAAACCCGCGCACCACAATGAAGAGTAGCCCCCACTCACCACAACTAGAGAAAGCCTGCACACAGCAAGAAAGGCCCAATTCAGCCAAACTAATTAATTAATTAAAATGAAAAAACTGTGTAAGTCTGTTGAGGTAGCCAAACATGGTACTCTCATCTGTGCTGTAAAGTTGTCTGAATTGTAAATGACAAAGATAATTGAAATTGTATGGGTGTATATGAACAATTTCAATTACACATCTAAAATTCTATTTAAGTGCACATATTAAAGGAGCCTCTATGGGAGGCAGGCAGGCTGAGGCTCTGTCTGTCGATGACCCTGTCTCCTTCGTTTATTAGATGATTCAGATATCAGAGGGTCTAAGACACAAGACAGGTAGATTGTGACCATCCTGAGGGACAGGTGACAAGTCTGGGACCCAGGGTGTAGCGTGGAGAAGACAGTGGCCGGGGTTACGAGTAGGCATGGGAGAGCAAAACCCCTCAGCAGCACCAGGAGGCCAGGAACTAACCTGAGACTTCCCTCCCTGCAAGGAGGTTCATGAACCAGCCCTGCACCCCACCTGTGGGAGACAGCGTCACCCCAGAGGGAAGAGAGAGACCTAGGAGACTGAGGTGATTCCTGATTGTGACTCTCTTTACCAAGTCAACTGTGACATGTGCCAGTCCAGGTGGCATGGAACCAGCTCCCTGCCAGGACTGAGGGAGGGAAGCTTTGGGGCTGAGGAGCCCAGAGGGGTCACCTGACTTGGCCTAGGGTGAGAAGTTGGAGGAATTCTCCCTGGAGAAGGACGTGGTAACAAATGCCAAAAGACCAGGAAGAGCACCAGGCAGGAAAGGTGAGGGGGAGCCCGGTAGGCAGCAGAAATAGGCTGAGCCAAGGCCAGGAGGCCAAGGAGGAAGCTGGGAGTTGGTGTTGGGGTGGGGGGGTGGAACCAGGAAAATGGTGGGCTACTGGGGGAAACCAGACGGGGTGCCCTGCAGGGACGGGGGAAGGCCTCAAATGTAAAGTTCAGTGACTCGTCCTTTGTCCTCTAGCCTCAGGGCAGTGAGGCACCAGGGTAAGTTTCAAACAGGAGAGGGCCGGGGGTCAGGGTCACATCTGTGTTTACTAAAGCTATTTCCAGAGGTCACACGGAAGTCAGCGTGCAAGGGGTAAGGGTGAAGTTGGCAGGCAGACAGAAGAAGGAACACAGGACTGGCGTGTGGAAGGCACTGTGGACCGGACTCTGCGCAGGTGTCTCACTCACAGCCGAGGGGAGGCAGTGCCATTTCTTTATTCTGAGGACAGAGCTCCGTCGACGGTGGCTCTGCAGGCCCACCCGGTACTCACTGCAACAAAAGCTGCACCAAGGGCTTCAGCCTCTCCTTCATGGCAGTGTCGGCTGGAGGCAGGTCCTTAGCCTTCATGATGTCCGCGTGGGCCTCCTGGAAGAGGTCCTCCCCCACCGCGGCTTCCACGCGCTTGCGCCACGCAGCCAGCTTAGGCCGGCTTTTGAAGATGTCACAGCCAGCACTGACAGGCTATGGGAGAGGGAGCCAGGTGGAGGGGTGGGACCCAGGGAAGCACAAGGCAGCATGTCCCAACTTAGGGATCCCTTGGGTGGATTTTCCCTCCTCTGCCACACGGGTGATAGGCTGGGGGTTCTCCTCCAGGAAATACCGAGAAGCTGCTCAATATCCCTGCAGGGTGGGGTTTTTAAGCCCCTTTTTACAGATGAGGATGCTGAGGCTCAGAGGGGGAAGTGACCCGCCCAGGGCCCCCCAGCCAGAAAGGGCAATGTGAGCTGGTACACTGGCTCTCTCCCAGGGTGCCCCAATGCCCAGCTGGCCCACCACCCCACGACACTCACATGCATCAGCTCTGTGATGGCCACCAAGTCTGCCACTGAGATGTGAGGCCCAGACAGGAAGTCCTGGTCCTTCAGGAACTTGTCCTCAAGCAGCTGCAGGCACCTGTCCAGCTCGGCCAGAGTAGATGCCAGTGTCTCAGGGGGCACCCGTTGGCCCAGGAACACAGGGAACAACATCTGGTAGGCGGGCAGGCAGAGGGAGGGCTCAGGGTCTGCCCAAGGCCCAGCATGGTTCCTGCTCTCATTCCACCTATCAGCCATCCTCCGCATTTCTCCTCACTCCCATCTACCATTTCCGACCCACAGCCACTACCAGCCCAGGCCATATCCCTTACTCAGGCACAGATAGCCTCCACCTCTTCCTGGGTCATCACATCGGGCAGCCGGGGGATACTTCAGCAATCCCAGTCTGCCCATATCTTCTCCCTGCATAAAGCCTTCCATGGCTCCCTGGTGCCCTCACTGCAAAGGCCTCAACACAGGGCAGAAGCCATCCTCTCCCACCCCACCTCCCACTCCACCCCAGGCTTCTCAAATGGGAATGTGCGTGCAGATCCCTCTGGGATGTGATTCAAGTGTACGGTCCTTATCAGTACACCTGGGTGGGGCCTGAGACTCTGCATTTCCAAGCTCCCAGGTGACACTCATGCTCCTGGCCCATGGCCCACACTCTGAGTAGCAAACATCTACACTCACTTTCCTGGACTTCTCTCCATTCTGCCCTCAAATGCACCGGGCTTCCTCCCCCACCACAGCTTGTAAAGCTATGGAAAGCTTCTTTGTGCTAAATGGACCCCCAGAGGGAATTCCCTGGCAGACCAGTGGTTAGACTTCCGCGCTCACTGCCGAGGGCCTGGGTTTCATCTCTGGTCAGGGAACTAAGATCCCACAAGCTGCATGGCCAAAAACAACAACAACAACAACAAATGGGCCCCCAGAACAGTGGTTCCATACATGCAGCAGGGGCCAACTCACACTCCCTCACACACACAGGGAGCCTGCTCTGTGCCAGACACTATGTAAGTGCTTTACCAATAATAACTCAGAGTTCACATTTCAAAAACCTCTGCACGTTTGGTAAGTAAAAATGGTATCTGCATGCTCTTTTCATGTGCATTTGCTTGATTTTTACTGAAGTTACATGTTTTCATCCATTTATTGACCCTTTCTCCCTGTCCTTCAGTTACATCTCTGCTGGTTTCTTCTGCGCATTTTTCTCCTGTGTTTTGATGGGCTTCTAAGAGCGTCTTATTATTTTTTTAAGCTTATTGATTGATTGATTGATTGATTGATTGATTGCTGCGTTGGTCTTCGTTGCTGCGCCCGGGCTTTCTCTAGTTGCGGCGAGTGGGGGCTACTCTTCCTTGTGGTGTGCGGGCTTCTCATTTTGGTGGCTTCACTTGTTGCAGAGCACGGGCTCTAGGCGCGCGGGCTTCAGTAGTTGCGGCATGTGGGTTCTGGACTTCTCCGGTGGCATAGTGGTTAAGAATCCACCCACCAGTGCAGGGGACACGGGTTCAAGCCCTGGTCTGGGAAGATCCCACATGCCGCAGGGCAGCTAAGCCCGTGCGCCACAACTACTGAGCTCACACTCTGCAACTACTGAAGCCCACATGCCACAACTACTGAATCCCGTGCGCCTAGAACCGGTGCTCTGCAACAAGAGAAGCCACTGCAATGAGAAGCCCGCGCACCGCAACGAAGAGTAGCCCCCGCTCACCACAACTAGAGAAAGCCCGCGCGCAGCAACGAAGACCCAATGCAGCCAAAAATAAAAAATAAAAAATAAATTGTTTTTAATGTTCTTTCTAACATTTCTTTGCCATGATCTTTCCCAGGTTTTTTTTTTTTTTTTTGCTTGTTTTCATTCTTTTTTTTTCTTACACAGATTTTGTGTAAAATCGATTAGCCTTTTCTTTAAGTCTCCCACTGTTACTAGGCTTATAAATCCTTGCATACCCAGAAATCAGATCAACATTTAGTGAAATATCTTATTTCTTCCTACTTTGAGGTTTTTCGCTTAACACCTCTCCATCTGGAAAGTACATGTGTAGCAAAGTGAAGGTTTGATTCTTTTCTCTCCCAAAAGACAATATTCCCAGGCAGCTTGGAATGTGCAAAAGGGCACAAGATTAATTTCCAGCAGCTCAGGAATCAAGACATATTGGGGGAGTCATTCCCAGGCTCTGTACCTTGGTTTCCCCTCTGGGAAACAAGTTGGTTGCCCTGGAGCATCTCTGGCATTCTAGAATTTAGTGTTCTCAGGTCTCAGGTCTGAATGGAATGCTTTAGACAGAAAGCACCATCCCCTGGTCACCGAGGAAGGGCTCCCTGCTCTGAAGCTCACCTTCTGCCACATGGTCCGGGTGCAGCTTGTTCGCAGGGTCGTGTGCTGCCACGCCAGGTACTCATCCACACGGGCTCGGGACTGCAGGTCCTGGGGGTACCAGTGGTCAGGGGCCTCATACTTGCGGGTCAAATACAGCAGGATGGCCACACTGGGGGACACGGTGGTTGCAGGGGACATGCCCCAGTCACTCTTTAACCATTCCACAGGGGCCAGGCCCTGGGTGAGGCCGGTCCCTGCTCCTCACACATCTTTCCCCAGCTCCTGGGGGTGGAACATTTCACTGTTTCTGGTACAGAGTAGGAGTGTGAGGCTCAGAGAGGTTAAGTGACAGCCAGGATCATACAGCTCTATGTTGGGCCATCCTATCATCAGAACTAAGGGCACCAAGTGAAAAACAAAATGTCATGAGATTTCAGAAAGTGGGCGTATGCTCAGAGAAATCTCCCATGAGGAAGCAGTGCCCAACATGTGTCCCGAAGGATGAAAGCGACTCCAATACCATTCCCCAACATCTCAAGGGCAGGGACAGCAACAGGAGGAAGACCAGGCGCCCCTCCCAGCCCTGGGCAGCTCTGCTGACTTCAACCCACTCTCCACCTTCGGGCTGGTAAGGGGCTCAAGGCACACAAGCCACGATCCAAGCCATCAACGGTGGACACACAGATGGCTGACTGGTGCAGCCAAGGGACCCGTTACCTCTCAGCCAAGGTGAAGTCCCCATCCTTCAAGGCTGGCACCTTCCTCAGGGGGTTCACCTGGGCAAAGTCATCGCTGTATTGCTGGCCTGTGGGAGAGACCAGTGAGGCAGGTGGGGAGAACTCTGAGCCCTCTGAGGTATCTGCCCACCCCTACCCCAATGTCCAGGCACCAACTTTCTGAGGCCTCCATCCAGGTGGGGCAACAGAGAAGACGAGGCCACTCTGCTGGTCAGCGGATCACACTTGCTGAGCCTGCCAGAGGTCCCCCCTTCCTGTGTCCACCACCCCACCTTGGAACCTGGTCAAGTAGCATCTCAGCTTGGACTTGGGAGGAGGGTGATTCACTGCAACTGTAATCCATCCCAGCCCTGGCCAACTCCATCCATGCATCAGACACTCTAGCCTCCTCCCTGGGCTCTAGGCTTGTCCACTGCAATCCACCTCTCTAAGCCAACTGGGTGACCTGTCTACACCCCAGAGCTCCAGCCACACCTGCTCCCGGCCCTCAGCAAACCTCGCTCTCACCAGCAATACTTGCCCGACTCAGCCACTCAACCTCCTGCAGGTCAGCTCCTCTTTCTTTCTTGTGCCAAACCTTCAAGGCTCCTCCCCCACAGGGGTTCCCAGGTCTGAATCACATCTGCATACCTCCCTGGCCCGGGCCAGTGCAGAGGGTACACCAAGTAATGTATGTGGAGTCGGAGGGCTTCAGTGGAGCCGGGATCCAGCCTGGCCGTAGGACCGCCTGTGGGCCTCTATGCCCTTCTACTGCATGGACGGAAATCACCCCTACCCATCCTCCCTCTAGAAATTGCCTCTGTGCCCAGCCCCCACCCCAAGGAGCATTGAAAAGTCAGAGCAAGCTGGCATCAAAGTAGCTGGTGGCTCACGCTGGGGCACCAGAGGCAGAAGGTGGGCAGGCTCAGCCAAGCAGGGGTCTCCCTCCGGGCCTGCCGAAGGGGCTCTGAATCCAGAGCTTATCCTACTGTCCAGTTACAGCCCTGCCCCCTCCCCGCATTCTGTATAAGTGGAGGGGACCTAGGCAGGCATAGGTAGGAGTAAAGAGACCAGATACAGGTGTCCAACTTCCTCCTGCCAGCAGACCCAGAAACTCCAGAGATGGGGGCTGCTTCCACTGGGAATGAGGAGGCAGTTCACTGTTTTCTCCAAGCCCAGGTGTGGAGGTGTTGGAGCTGTCACTCCACTTCCCGCGGCCCCACACCCCCACACCCCCACTGCTCTCTACCTGCTCTGCTCCTTCCTAACCTGTATTTTGAAGAACGGTTAGTATTTACTAGGCAAAGGTCAAGACTCTGAAAATACACAACTTATAGGCGAAGCCACGGTTTCCGACTGGAGTCTGTCTCTTGCCGTCTGTCTGCGCAGGCCGCCTGACCGTGGGGCCCCGGGAGTCCGTGTGCACACAGGGGCCCAGACCCCGGGCCTGCCTGCCGGGCCCACCTTTGAGCAGGTCCACGGTGCGCAGCTCGAAGGGGATGCCGTTCTTCTTGGCGAAGATGTAGACGGCGCGGCAAGGCTGGGACAGCAAGTCCAGGTAGAGCTGCAGGCCCATGGCGGGGGCGGGGGTTAGGATTAGTGCAGGACTGGGGCAAAAGCTGCGGGCAGGGACCACCTGCCACACAGCCGGCGGCCCCGCGCAGCCTAATTAATCGAGCCCGGCCACGCCCTCCCCGCCCATTGGATGGTGCCGGAGAACTTTGGACCAATCAGCTGCGGCCTCGCTCTCCCGCCTTCCCTCTCCGGGGTTCTGGGCTGGGGTCCCTTTCCCGGTGGGGAGGGTACAGGGAGACGGACTCTGACAGTTTCTCGCCGCCAGGTCAGTCCCCTAACCCGGACCTCAATGTCTACCTGAGTCAAATGGGGCGAGGGGATGATACTGGGGTACGACGTCGAGGGCACTTCCAGCGCAGACACTCAGTGAATTTAGAGTCGGAAGTGTTGGCCCAAGCCACCTTCCCCCACTCCCGGAGGGGGCTGAAAGAGGAGGGACTTAAGTGTCCCCAGGAACACAAATAGAGGAGGAGAAAGGAAGTGCCACGGCCTCCCCTGGGCCCAATGCAGAGGGTGGAGGTTGGGGAGGGCGTGTGGGCCTCTGCACCCAGCAAAGATTAGGTCCACACTTCAGGAAGCCGCCCCTCCCCAACCTTCCTTACACTCCCGGCTAATCCCTCCAGCAAAGCAGAAGCCCTGTGGGGCCCATCTAGAGGTTTGCAGGGGGGCCTGGAACCTCCCCACTTCCTTCGCAGGGCCAAACCCCTCCAACTACAAGCCTGGAGCTCCTGAAGTCTGTGGCTGTGATGCCCTCATTCTCTAAGCAAGCCTCCTGGATAAAAAACCCTGTCCCCAAACCCAAGACTCAGAGAAAGCCCCTTGGCAAAAGGATCGGTTACTGCAAAACTTGAGAATAGCTTGGCCTTCCTGGGCCCCAGGCTCCCAGTTTATAGAAGACTTATCCCCCAGGGCGGGGCCATGTTCTCCGCCCCCTCCAGTGGACTGCCCTCCTCCACAAGTCACCCTTGGCCAGATTACTGCAATATCCAAATCTCCCTGCTTCCTCCCTGGCCACCGTCCAGTCCAACCCCCAACAGCAGCCAGAATATTATTCTAAAATGCAAGCTGAGCATTCCGTTCCTCTTCATGGTTTGCAGCTCCTAAGTGTGGCATTTAAGGCCCCTCATGACTGAGTCCTGACCAGGAGAGCTGCTGTTTGGATTTCCCCTCCCGACCAATTCCTCAGGACAGATGCAGGACTTGTGATTTACAATACTTGGTGCCAAAGGGCCACGTCCTGGGTGACTGGCCCAGCAAAGCGATAGCTGGCATGCCTACAGCCAACACCAGTGGATGCCCGATACTCCTGCTGTCTTTCTCTAAGAACTAGAAGGCAAGGGGGCATTTGTTAATTTCACTCTTGACAACCATCAGGGGGAAGCTGACCCATGGGGCCTAGGAAAGGGGGTTGTCTTTTGAATAGAGGCCAAGACCAAGGTCAGGACAGAAGGAAGTTCAAATAAACCACACGTCAGAGTTAGAAGCAGAGGCTCAGGCTGAGCCCAGGTTTATTTCCCAAACTGAAAAGAAGATGCAGTGATTAAAGGAGACAAGGTCTGGGTATGCCATTCTCATCGTGGCTTTTAGGCAGCTGTGGAAGATGAGTGGGGACCTGGCCCAGGGAGCAGAGGGGCAATGGGACTCAGGAAAGTCACGCCTGCTCTCTGGGTCTGCCTCCCATGGGACATGGAAAGGAAGGTGCTTTGTGAACTGCCAAGGGCAGAGCAGAGGCTTCCCAGCTCACTGGATCATGGACAGCGCCCTAGGCATCAACTTCCGCTTAATGGTGGGGTCTGCAGGCTGGGAGTCCTTGGCCTTCAGGATGACCTCATGGGCCTCCTGGAAGAGGACCTCCCCCACTGCCGTCTCCACGCGCTGGTGCCACGCAGCCAGCTTGGGTCGGCCTTCAAAGACTCGGCAGCCGGCACCCACAGGCTGTAGGGAGACAGGGGACAGGATGGGCATGGATGGGTGAGGCCAAGTATGGCAGCATCTACTTGGTTTGGAGGCCACAGAACTCCAGAAGGTTTCTACACATAAGCACAGTCCCATGCCCAGGTGGGGCAGTGTAAGCAGGACTTCAGCAGCCACCCAAGACCTCCCCTGCCTAGTCCCCCCAACAACCGCCCACAGCACTCACATACACAAGCTCCGTGATGGCTATCAGGTCAGCCAGAGAGATGTGGGGCCCAGTGAGAAAGGCCTTGTTCTGGAGGAACTTGTCCTCAAGCACCTGCAGGGTCACGTCCAACTCTGCCAGTGTGGCTGTCAGCATCTCAGGAGAGACCGGCTCACCCAGGTAAACAGGGAGCATCACCTGGTGGGTGGGCAGGCAAAGTGGGGGGTTAGGGCCCAGCCCAGCCTCAGGGGCAGGAAGGCAAGTTTCCCTGCCCTTAGAGCTGCCTCCTGGTTCCATGCATTTTTTTTCCTACAGGGAAATTCCTAAAGGACTCCTTTTCCCGGAACTATTCCTGTTCCCACAGTCTGAGCCTGGGGCATCTGACACAAGGACTCAAACCCCTTTGAGAATGACTCAGAGGGGACCTGAACAATGAGTTTCATACTTTGGGGGAAGGGCCTGGCTTAGGAATGATTATTTTTTAACCTCTTTCCCCCAGATTATAAAATCAGTACTTCATACAGTATAAATAGAAGGATGGGCTTTTAAGGTCTCAACTTTGTTGCTTATCAACTATGTGAACTAGAGCAAAACACTCAAACCCTCTGAGCCTCGATTTCCACATCTGTGATATGGGAATAATAGTACAGGGCTCATCTTGTAAATGGAAAAGTGAGGCCCAGAGAGAGACAGACAGTTGCCTGAGACCACACAGCCAAGAAAAGACTAAGCCAAGTGTGGAACTGACGTCTTCTGACCCAGAGAGCTGCCAGGGACTAGGGAGAAGAGCCAGGAAAGGGTAGCATTCAGGATTCTGGGAGGAGGGCATTTGGGGTGAAGCCATCAACAGCCTCAGGCTTGCCAGAGCTGTCAGGGAGACACAGTGGATGGGGAGCAGGGGAGGGAGCTTCCTGCTCAGTCTGGTGTTTTGTTGGGTAAAGTTGCTTGGGGACCCTGGGACTCTGGAAAGGTAAACAGGACTAGGATTGTGCACAAGCCCTGGTGGCTTCTGTTTCCTCCCCCAAACAACAAGGTAGACAGGGTCAGTGATCACCCACCGGTGGCCTGGAGGCCAGTGCTGGGCTAATGACATTCCTTTGGCTGCAGACTTTTTTTTTTTTTTAGAAGATGTTGGGGGTAGGAGTTTATTAATTAATTTATTTATTATTTTTGCTGTGTTGGGTCTTCGTTTCTGTGTGAGGGCTTTCTCTACTTGCAGCGAGCGGGGCCATTCTTCATCGCAGTGCATGGGCCTCTCACTATCGTGGCCTCTCTTGTTGTGGAGCACAGGCTCCAGACACGCAGGCTCAGTGGTTGTGGCTCACAGGCCTTGTTGCTCCGCGGCATGTGGGATCCTCCCAGACCAGGGTTCGAACCCGTGTCCCCTGCATTAGCAGGCAGATTCTCAACCACTGCGCCACCAGGGAAGCCCCTGGCTGCACACTTTTTAAAACTATGGATCACTTGCTGACATTTAAAAGTGGAGACATTTCATATAAAAATCCTGAACTTTCCAGCTTCTTTTTAACATAAAGGTGCTGGCCACACAGGGCCGGCATTCCTACCTGGCCACCAGCGCAGCATCTAAGGCTGCTGCTGGGGAGAAGCTGCTCCTTGGTGGGGGAAGCGGGAGGGTGGGGGGAGCAACGGCTCTTAGTTTGCCAAACCCCACATAAGTCCGCCCCCCGTGTATTCTCTGCCTCACCCCAGCAGCAGACTGTCTACATTTCCCTTCTGTTCCCATGGGGTGGTTCCAAAGTTCTTAGGGTTTTAAAAAGTGTTTTTATTCCTCTTTAAATATAAAAGACCATAAGAGGATAATAAATAAATTCTGATTTATTCTTATCAGGAAATGCTATAGAGTAGTTAGAAAAAAATAAATTAGACCCACCCATAGCACTATGGAAAAATGCAAGTTCCAGAATGATATGAGAGCATTTATATAAAATTGTAAGCACTCAAAGCAAAACTTTATTTTTATGGCTACACATAAATGTAATAATGTAGAAAATCGTGAACTGAAAGGACTTGAACCAGATCCTGGGGAGCAGGGGGCACCTCAGGAAGGAACAAGGGCAACAAAGAGGTCTTTTGACTTTTGTCTCTAATGTTTCCTTTTTCATATAAAAAAAAATAGAAGACACAATAAAACTCATGACCCAGAATTAGCCATACACTTTCAAAAATGAGGAGTGCACTTCTGATGAAGATATGACAGTCACAAAAAAACCACTGCTCCCATCGTAACACTGAAAAGAAAATAAACTTATTTTCCTTTAAAGTCTTCAAAGAATATAGAACTTTAAAAAAGGGAAAATAAAAGAACAAAAAAGCCTAAACCTGTTCTGTCCAATATGGAAACCACTGGCAAGGAGATGTTACTGAGCTCTTAAAATATGGCTGGTCTTAGGTGAAATGTGCTGTGCATGTAAAATACACACCAGAAAACAGACACAGATCAATGGAACAGGATAGAGAGCCCAGAAATAAACCCACGCACTTATGGTCAATTACAACAAAGGAGGCAAGAATATACAACAGAGAAAAGACAGTCTCTTCAATAAGTGGTGCAGGGAAAACTGGACAGCTACATGTAAAAGAATGAAATTAGAACATTCTCTAGCACCATACACAAAGATAAACTCAAAATGGATTAAAGACCTAGACATAAGACCGGAAACAGTAAAACTCCTAGAGGAAAACATAGGCAGAACCACTGAGGGGCACTTAAGTGTCATTGTTGATGAACACTGGGGTTGCTTCCACAGCTATTGTGAATAATGGCTATTGTGAATATTGCTGCTATGAACATCTCTTCGAGACCCTGCTTTCAATTATTTTGGGTATATACCCAGAAGTGGAAGTGCTGGGTCATGTGGTAATTGTATTTTTAATTTTTGGGGGGAACCATCATACTGTTTTCCACAGCAGCTGCACCACTTACCATTCCCATCAACAGCGCACAAGAGTTCTAATTTCTTCTTATTCTCACCAACACTTGTTATTTTGTTCACATATATATATATATATATATATATATATATATATACACACATATATACATGTATATATACACCCCCATTCCAGTGGGGGTGAAGTGGTATCTCATTATAGTTTTAATTTGCACTTTCCTAATGATTAGTGATACTGAACATATTTTCATGTGTTTATTAGCCAAAATGATACTATTTTGAGTACACTGGGTTAAGTAAAGTATAGTCATTTCAACTGTTTCTTTTTACTTTTTAATTGTGGCTACTAGAAGATTTAAGACTGCATATATCTCACTTTGTACTTTGGTGCAGCACTGGACTAAATGAACTAAATTCCAGAGGGCACGAGCCCTCCCTAGGTAAGCCACATTCATCCCTGGGGTCCAGGCAAGCAGGGGTGCAAGCCTGCCATCAGCATAGGAGTTTTCTGATGAAGCAGCCACGTGGAGAACTTAGGGCAGGGCTGAAAAGTAGAGCCATCTCACGGTGGTACTTGGTGCTTAGATTCCAAATCCCTGCTGGAGGAAAGCAAGCAACCTGATTCCACCCTCCAGATACCTGAAACCAGAGATGAGCTGAAACTAACTAATGCCACATCCCAGCCCCACTCCTGACTAGCTGGAAGGGAGGAACCCCCCACCAAGACTGCCTGATAGAGGAAAGTGCAAGCCCTTTCTCAGGTATTTATTATGTATTCAGTCTCTACTCTCCTTTTATACATACTGTGCAGCACACAATAATAAATTATAAGACATACAGAGAAAGAGGAAAATGTGGCCCATAATCAAGAAGGATAAAAAAACAACCAATAGAGACAGACTCACAGAGAACCCAGGGGTTGAAATTAGCTGACAAAGACTTTTAAGTAACTATTATAAATATGTTAAAGAATTTAGAAGAAAAGATGGACCAAGTGGGTGAGTGGATGGTGAATTTCAGCAGAGACATGGAAACTCTAAACCAAATGGAATTTCTAGAACTGAAAATTACATATCTCGAATAAAGAATGCATTAGATGGGCTTACCAGCAAACAGAAGGAAGGATTAGGAAGTCAAAGTCAGGTCAATAGAAGCTATTCAAACTGAAAGAAAGAATGCGATGTTGCCGGAGCCCTTTTGGTGCGATGTCCTCACTGCCCCCGCCTGGAGAGGGGCACCTCACCTTATGCCACAGGACCCAGAGGCAGTTTCTCCACAGGGTTGTGTGCTGCCAGGCCAGGCACTCATCCACACGGGCACAGGCCTGTGTGGTCCTGGGGGTACCAGTGGTCAGGGACCTTATACTTGCGGGCCAGGTAGAGCAGAACTGCCATACTGTGGGGGAGGGGAGGACATGATGGGTGGGGGAAAATATGGATCTAGGGGCTTTATACAGAGTCCCTTCCTTAACCTTCCTGACCATGTGCCAAGGTATTTGCTCGGTTTCCAGACAAGGAAGCCAGGCTCAGAACAGGGATGGGAGTTGCCCAGGGCACACAGCCTTTGGTGGCAGAACTGAAAGTCTGTCTATGGCTAATACCCAAGCTCATCCTATCACCAGGCGAAATCCCACGGCAAGTCCTGCCAAGTGTTCTGAGACAGCTTCTGATGGGAAAATTAGAGAGAGCTTCCTGGAGGAGATGACATCAAAGCTGAGCCTTAAAGAATCTCAGTTCTTTCCAGTCTGCATCTACTCTTGTCATCCGACATTCAGCCCCTCCCAGATGGCCTGGTGGTTCAAGAAGGCTTTCCTGTTGTCCCTAAAGCACCTGCTGGAAACACAGGGCGGCGGGGGCGGCGGGGGGGGGGCGGTGCTGCGGGATCATGAACCAGCAGGACAGACAACGCTCCCGCAGCTCCCCTCCTGCCCTGGGTTAGGAGGGCTGCCTTGGTGTTGGGGCGGGGGTGGACCCAGAAGAGCACTGAATGTGGGAATTTGGGGCCATAGGAAGGCCTTCAGGAACTCGGGATACCCCAGGGGCTGGGCACCCCAGCCAAAGGGGCAGAAAACCTCTGTATCTGCCACTGGCCTAGGTTCCTTACTGGGAACCCTGCACCCACATCCAGCTGAACAGCTCACTTGTCTTTTTGCTCTTTTTGCTCCCAACTAATTGTTCAAGGAAGCTCCGAGGAGGGCTGAAGGTCCCTGGGAGCCATGCACCTCCCAAAGTAGGGGAGAAGAGACAGAGAAATGCAGAGATTGCACGCCGCCCCTGGCAGGTACGCGTGGGCGGTCAACAGTGGGCAGCACAGGACTCAGGCCAGTAAGGGCAGCAGGAGGGAAGATGGCGCTGGCAGAAGGTGGGAGGAATTCTTTGGGGGTGCATCCACCTCGAGATTCCAGAGATGAGTTCAAAAGTTCCAGGTTCCCCTTGTTTTGGGAGGCGTGACTTAGGTGATGAAGGGGGCAGAACTGGAATAAAATTTCATCCTCCCTGAAGAGATTTCTACTTCTTGGGACTGTTGTGATGCAAAACATGCACGTGTCTGGTGGCCCTCCCACGGGCATGGACCACCCAGGGAAGGGGCAGCCCAGAGATGGAACCACTGGGGCATCAAAACACAAGTTTGGCCAGCAGGCAACCCTTGGAGGGGATGAAGCCACCCTGCCCCACACCCCTGCCCAGGGACCCATCACCAACAACCACAGGATTGGTACAGATGTAAAACAGATGCGTTCTTTTCCAACCATCCCTGTGAACTGAAACCCTGAACAGGCAGGAGCTGGGGATCAAGCCCTGACTCTCTGTAGGATGTTGGGCAAAGGGCCCTTCACCTCAGAGGACTTCAGTTTCCTGTCTATGAAATAGAGAGCTAGGACGAGATGGTTCTAGCGAGGTCTGGTAGCAGCCCCGGGTCCCCAGTTACCTCTCGGTCAAAATGAAGTCCCCGCCCTTCAAGGCAGGCACCTTCTGCCGGGGGTTCACCTGGGCAAAGACATCACTGAGGTGCTGGCCTGCAGAGAGCCCATCGTGGTGGGTGGTGGGAGGGAAACGCCAAGCCCTGCCTGGCTGCACCAACCCCCCACGCCACCCCCGTCTCAAGGCCCAGGCCCCAATTTCATGGCTCTTCTCCAGCCCCGGGCTGCTCTCCGGTGTGGGAAAGGTTGCTGTGGGAGGAGTGGGAGGCTGTTCTGCCAGCTGGTGCAAAAGACCTTGACACCCCTTGCCAGGTTCTGGTGGGCATAACCTTCCCCCAACAGCACGCCCCCAAAACAGAGCTCAAGAAGCTCCAGCCAGGGTGGGGCCTCTCCTTGCCTGGGCCCTCAAAGACACCCAACCCACTGCCTTTCTCCACTGTTGCCAGCATCACAAGCGCCCATGCAGGGTGTCCCCAGCTGCAGGGGCCGGGAGGCTGGTGCCCTGAGTGGACTGTGATTTCCTATGGTGCCCCTTTCCCTGTGGACTCTAAGATAGGGTCACCAAACACAGACAAGTGGCCTCTTCCTGGTGTCCACTTACTTGCAACCAACTTCCACAGGCCCCTGTGTGTCCCCTTGCTCACCCTGCCCTGGGCACCTGGGACAGAGCTGGCCCTGTCGTTAGGCTCTGCATTCTTGTCCCACCACAGCTCCCAAGAAAGGTGCAGCCCACTGTCCCCCAGGACCCTGACCTCTGCTTAAGCTCATATGAGTGTTTTCTGCTCCTTCAGATGCAGCCAGAGAGAAGCTTCTGAAGGGCACTTAAGCATCACTGCTGCCATGCTCAACAGCCTTCAGTGGTTCCCCATTACCACGGGAGCAGGGGGAAGCTGCTCAAAGTCATAAACTATCCACTACAGCCTTACCCCTCCAGCCTCAGCCCCACTCTCCTCCCTCTCCCTCCCTTCAGACTGTTCCTTCACCAAGGACCCTCCCCTCCTCTCCTGGTGAAACACACCTCCTACTGCACCCTCTATCTGACAGCCCAGTTTGGACATCCCTTTGTCCCCATGCCCTCTCCCCTACCCCACACTCTGCAGAGGTAACCCCTGGGCAGGACAAGTGGGCAGTCCCCAGAGGAGGCTGGGAAGAGATGGCGATTCAGGCAGAAGGACAGGCTGGCCCAAAGGCAGAATGGCAGGCGAGGCCCACCGAGCTGGGGGCGCTGGGTGGAAGGCTCAGCCAGGCAGAGTTGCCCTACTTGCCCCACCAGCAAAAAGGGAGTTCTGCTTTCCGCTACCCCAGCTGCCATGCCAACTGTGCCCTTGGGACCTTGGGGACCTGTCAGAGAAACAAACCCTCTTGCTCAGAGTGCAGGGCTCGCCAAGCCCCTGCAGTCCCCCTCCTGCTCCCAGAACTCCCCGTCGGCTGCCCCCCTTTCCAGTAGGAATAAGAGAGGCAGAGGACAAGGTAAGTGAAGGCAAAGCAGGAGGAGGAGGAAGGGACAGAGGGGGACCCAGTGCAGCCCAGGCCAGAGCATCAGCATCAGCAGTTGGGGCCACAAAGGAGGGACTCACTCTGCCACACTCCCCATGCGGCCCCCTAAAGCCCTCTCCTCCTGCCCCTATCTCTTTCCCTGAGGCCCCATCCCTATGCCCAGGTGCACCCCCTCTGTTCGCAGCGTCCCTCCTCCTTTCTTCATGCCTCCCCCACATTTTACTCCGCTTCAGCTGAGCCCCGTGGTCCATTCCATGGGACCAAGCAGAGTTTGGGGATCCCCGAATCTCGTATCTCCCTGGTGGCTCACCTATTCGGCGCTGGCCCCAGGATGGGGGTGGCCTGGAGAGGGGTCCCCCTAATTGGTGTTCGGCCTCCCCGTCCCTCACTGACTTCTCGGTCCCCCAGACCCGGGCCTGGCCCACCTTTGCGCAGGTCCACGGAGCGCAGCTCGAAGGGGATGCCGTTCTTCTTGGCGAAGATGTAGACGGCGCGGCAGGGTTGGGACAGCAGGTCCAGGTAGAGCTCCAGGCCCATGGCGGGGGCGGACCACCCTCGCAAAGCAAGGAATACGGAACACAGCAAGCCCAGCGCTGGGTCTGACGAACAGCAGCGCGGCCCGCCCCCCTGGTAGCTCCCCATTGGCGCTTGGGCCGCGCACTTGGGTGCAATCGCGGAAGCCCGGCGGCGAGTCTGCGCGCTGGGCGGGGGCTCCGGATGGTCCCCCTGGGGGAGGCGGGTCGGGAGGGCTCAGAGGGCCCCCAGGCCCAAGCTCATCTCACTGAGCATAACGTCTTCAAGGCTCATCCTAGTTGTAGCGTGTGTCAGAACTTCCTGTTTCACGGATGAGAAAATTGAGGCCCACAGTGATTACAGGTCCAGAAAGTCTGACTCCAGCAGCTATGCTCTTGGCCACGAGCTGCAGAGATCCTGGCGCCAGCAAGAGGCAAAGCCTCAGGGCTTACGGTCAGCGTGGTGGGCTAACTCACTTCGCCCCGGTGCGCGCCCTGGACTCTGACCGCAGGTCTTCCTGCTCCTGCCAGCCCAGTGCCTCAATCTCGTTCCCTGGGTTTGTTTCTTCCCTTCTCTGGGCCTCTGTTTCCCCATCTTTAAAATGATGGAGCGATCCCACTGAAAGATCCAGCAATCCCACTTCTGGGCATATATCCAAAGAAAATGAAAACAGGATCTGGAAGAGATATCTGTAATCCCATGTTCATTGCAGCATTATTCACAGTAGCCAAGATATGGAAACAACCTAAGCGTCTGTTAAGGGGTGACTGGATAAAGAAAATTTGGAGAATATACACAGACACATACAGAGGAATCTTTCATTCAGCCTTTAAAAAGAAGGAAATCTTGTCATTTGCAACAACATGGATGAACCTGGAGGTCATTATGCTAAGTGAAATAAGACAGACACAGAAAGACAAATACTGCCTGATCTCACTTATGCGTGTGGAATCTAAAAAATGTGGAACTCTAACAAGCAGAGAGTAGATGGTGGTTACCAGGGGCTGGAGGGGGAGAGGGGAAATGGCAACATATTGGTCAAAGGGTATAAAGTTTTGAATACCCAAGATAAATAAGTTATGGAGATCTAATGCACAGCATGGTGACTATAGTTAACAGCACTGCATGGTATACTTGAAATTTGCGGAGTAGTTCTTAATTGTTCTCAGCAACAACAAAAAATGGTAACTTGTCTGCTGAAAGGAAGGAAAAAAACCACAACCTGAGTGTTGTGAGTGAAGTTTGATCCAGGGTCTTGCTGAAAACTACAGCACAGGAGACAGCCTTTTCAAAAATCCAGTTTTTGTTTCATTGATCGTCTCTATTGTTTTTCTCTTCTCTATTTCACTTATCTCCACTGGCATCTTTATTATTTCTTTTCTTCTGCTGGTTGTGGGTTTAGTTTGCTCTTCTTTTTTCTACCTCCTTAAGGTGTAAGTTCGGTTACTGATTTGAGATCTGTATGCCTTTACAGTTACAAATTTGCTTCATAGCTCTGCTTCTGCTGCATCCCATAAGTTTGGGTGTATTGTGTTTTTGTTTTCATTTGTTCAAAGTACTTTCTAATTTCCCTTGTGATTTCTTCTTTGATCCACTGGTTGTTTAAAAATGGATTGTTTAATTTCCAGATATTTCATTTTCTAGTTTTCCTTCTGTTGATTTCTCATTTTATTCCACTGTGTTCAGAAACACACACTGTATGATTTCAATCTGTTTAAATTTCTTGGGATTTATTTTATGGCTTCACAAAGGGTCTAACCTGGAGAATACTGCCTGTGCCCTTGAGAAGAACATGTATTCTGTGTTGTGGGTGCAGTGCTATGTGTAGTTGGCAGGCCGATGGGTTTAGGGTGTTGCTCAATCATCCATTTCCTTGGGGATCTTTGGTCTCACTCTTTTATCCATTAGTGAAAGTAGAGCACGGAAGTCTCAACTCTTATTATTGACAGTTTAATCATGTTTAACCTTTAATTTTCAAATTCTTTTTGGAAGATGGGGGGACTCGTGACTGCCCCCCAGACCCACCACATCAGACGTGTGTCCCAGGCTCAGCAACCATGGTGGTTGTTCCAGTTCTTTATTAGGCAAACAGTGATTTTCAGCGTTTCCCCTAGGGTAGGAGGCACCGGGGGCTGAGCCGGCCAGGCCCACCGGCTGGGCTGCTTCTACTTGAACTTCTGCAGCAAATCGCAGATCCTCTCCTTGACCATCGGATCCAGCGTGGAGCAGTCCCACTCCGCCAACTTCACCAGCCGGTCGTGGGCCTCCCAGAAGAGGCCGGAGCCGATGGCCAGCTCCACCCTCACGCGCCACTCGGCCAGCTTGGAGCTATTGAGGAAGATGTTATTGTTGCCCGCCATGGGCTGTGGAGAGACAGAGAGGAAGGCATGGTCAGCCTGTGGACCAGCCCCACCTGGGTCCCTCCTACAGCTGCAGGGCTCTCCCCATCTGTCCCTGTGGACAGTGAGCTGGCTAACCCCCGAGGCCTGGTCAGGGGTCGCAGGCCATGTAACATATGTGGGTGGGGATGGAAGATCCCTGTGGGCTCTCAGTCGCTGGTCTTGCTCCAAGGCTCCTGAATCCCTCTCTAAGGGACCCCTGGCCCAGGGGTTCCCACTTCTCCAGCGTGAAACCTCCCAGGGGTCCTGCCCTCTTCCAGGGAAACCCCTTGTCCCCAGATGAGGGTGGGAGGAATTCAGTTATTTTTCGCCCGTGTTGAATCTCCCTCTGTGATCAAGCACAGGGGCGGGGACGAGAAAGCCATCAGGCAGCCTAAGAAACATGCACACAAGATGTTTGGGGGGTTGTGGATGAAATTTAAGGGGTGGGGGGTGAAACTGAGGGGACTACACCACCTGGGACAGAAAGATTGGAATGTTTTTTACCCGGTGCTGGTCCACACTGTACACTGACGAGGGCCACTTTGCATACTGGCCAGGGTCTCAACAGCGTCCTTCACAGCAGCTAGGTCAGAACTGGCCACCCTCCCCTGCACATAGAAACCACATAAATGCCACCCCACACCCAGGTGTGTCCCCCCATGCACAGCAGATGCCCCTCAGACCCAGAGCCAGGGAGCTGCTCTGTACAACCATCTGTCTGGAGCTCTGGAAAAGAGGCGCTTTGGCTGAAGGACACTTTGGAAGCCTCTGGACTATTCCCGGAGAGTCCAGCGGGAGGAGGAGGCATCCAGGATCCTGGCAGACTGACCAAGAAACACTGTGTTCTTCTCCTTGTCCCATGCTGGCCCTCCAGCTCCTGCCCCTGCCCCCACAGAGGACTCTTGGTGAAGCATGAATGACCACGATCCTCCCCGGTTCCAAACCTGTGTTTCCTGTGGCCCCTGGGTCAAGGCCAGACACCCAGGCGTGGCTCCCACAGTCCCCATATCTCCCCCTTCACCAGCCTTTCTGAAAGTTATGGTCACAGAGGAGTCCCTCCTCTGCCCAGGCTCCATCCCCCCATCACCCCACCGCTACCTGCATCATCTCCACCAGGGCTACCAAGTCGGCCAGGGAGATGTTGTCCCCGGTGACGAACATCTTCTCCTGCAGAAACTTTTCCTCGAAGAGCTTCAAGTTGTTCTTCACCTCTGCCAGCATCTGCTCTGTCTTCTCAGCTGGAACTTCCTCACCCGTGATCATCGGGATCAGCAGCTGGCCAGGGTGGGGGAGGGGAGGGAGAGGAGGCCATATCTGACCCTCCAGGTCTCAGTACTCTTTTCTGCTAGAGAGGTGGTGGACAGTACCAAGGATGTAAAGTGGTGTCAACTCTTTTAGCAGTTCTGGTTGGTAGAAGTTGCCTGGGACCCTTGTTCAGAAGGATTTGAGGTCCCAGCAGGAAAGAATCCTATGACTGATTACTGATATCTGTCACAGGCATAGGATAAGAAGTAGGGACACATGTACTGGTTATTTGTCATCTTCAAATTTGGTAGTCTTTATGGGCCCTTCGACTCTGGGGGGGGGGTTTGGGGTGGTGGTGGCTGCATGGCTTGCCGGATCTTAATTCCCTGACCAGGGATTTAACCTGGGCCACAGCAGTGACAGTTCCAAGTCCTAACCTCTGGACCACCAGGGAATTCCCTACTGTGATATTTTCTAGTTTGGAATGAAATGTCTTGAATCCTTCAGTGATACCAGCCCCTCCTGGGCACCCCTCACCTTGTCTTTATAAGGGTCCTTCCTACTCAGTGGTTCACACTCCCCACAGCTCTGTAAGGCAGGCAGGAAAGGGAGCTGTGGAAATGAGGCTCAGGGAGGGAGGGACACTTGCTTGAGCCCCCGCTTTGGCCCTGCTCACCTTGATCCAGAGTATCTTGTTCATGGGCAGCTGAATGGCTGTGTGTTGCCAGGCCATGAACTTGTCCACACAGGCGCGCGTGTGCAGGTCTGGCGGGTACCAGTGCGAGGGCGCACTGTACTTGCGGCACAGGTAGAAAAGGATGGCCACACTGCAGAGAGGACAGTCAGGGCGCTCCTCTGGCCTCCCCAACCCTCTACACGAACCATCCAGCGGGGCTGGGCCCAATGTGGGCCCTCCAGCCACAGGTGGGCTCTAGGCACTGACATCCCACCTGGAGGAGGATGAGCCCCGAGGGCCCCGGGAAAGGCAGTCAGTCCGCCCCCATCAGCGAGGGCAGGGAGGGGCCCTGCAGGGCAGGTGGGAGTTGGTGGATGGCGTCAGGAAAGGCAGTCCAGACAGGGCACAACACGTAGGGAAACACGGGGTAAGAGGGAGCGCGGGAAATCTGGAGAAAGCAGAACCCATGAGTGACGGGGAGAGGGTGCGGGGTGGGTGGGGAGAGGTCAGGGACAGCCGGAGACGGCCTGCACCTCTCTGTCCACGCCCACCGCCCACCGCCCCCACCACCACACCTTCCGTGTCTCCTGATCCTGCACCTGGAAGTTACGGTCCTCAATGCTTATTCCCTGCCTTCAGCCCTCCCGGCTCCCACACTGGGAGCTCGGATACCAAGTGGGGCCCACACACACCAGCACCTTCTCTGACAGCCCCTGCCCCCAGGGTGAACCAGAGCTTACTGTGACCGGAGGAGCCCCACCTCCTGGGGGACAGGCGCCCAGCCCACATCACAGTCCCTGGGATGACCCTGGAATGGGCATCTGGCCTTTTGTCTGGCCAGCACCCTTTCCCCCACTTTTCCCGCAGGGACCCGCTCCACCAACAGTTATTCTGGCCTGGGTGATTGGCAGTCATGGGCCCCAGTGACCTGGCCAGTGAGAGGCCCACAAGTAAGCAGGTGACTCGACTGGGCCCATCCCTGTCCTTCCTGAGAACTTCAGATCACCTACGAAGGAGGGGTTGCTCGTTTTGCGAGGACCAGGTGCTTCAAAGATGAGGCTACAGAGCTGTTGCTGGTGGTGGGAATAGGAGAAAATGCTGAGAGAAGCTGGCAGGTGGGCTGGTGGGGGAAAGCATCAGAACCACCATAGCTAGGCCCAGATTCCCCTGGCTTGTCACATCCCCCAGTAAACTCAAACTAGTTGAGCTGAGTTTCTGCCTTGCATGGCTGGTGTCCTTAGCCCCTCACTCAGTGCCCTAATAGACACCTGTGGGCAGAGGGGCCAGGAGGCTGGAGGGATGGGGGAAGGGTGGATCTTTGGAGAAGGTCTAAGGGGGATGGTAGTGGATTCACAGCCGTTCTAAGGCCCAGGACTGGGAGGTGGGAGGGAAGGACCAGCAGGGTGAGAAGGTGGCATAATAAGAAGGCCAAGGGCAGAGGTGGGGGCCCTGCTCTGGAGAGAAAACCAAGGGTGTGGCTGGACAATCACTTGGTAAAGATATTAGGCAGGTGACTTGTGAATCTAAGGGACCATTTCAGCAGAAACACTGACAGCTTGTACTGAAGGAGACAGATGGGATGAAATGAACAAAGGCTGTCAGACACCTCTGTGAAATGGGCTGATGGGACTATTCAACCTTCAAGAAAAGGAAAGAATAACCCAGAGGGAGGCTCAGGGGCCAGTAGGGCTGTCCTGCCACCACAGGCCTGGGGTACTGGTTCTAAAAGGTGGGGCCAACACCCTGATAGGCCCAGAGGACAGAGTATGGAGCTAAAGAGGATGATTTTGTTAAGAGAGAAACGAAAGGCCCAAAATGGAGTCACTTGTGCTAAGCCCCACATCAGCAAACCGAGACTCAGTACCTTAATCTAACTGCAGTTTCAGCCTCTCCCAGGAATGTGACCTTTAACCAGTTAATCTGGAATTACCTGGTCAGCACTAGTGAGGTCATCTGCCTGATAGACCCCTGGCTTCCCCCAAAGAAAGGTGATCTTGACTAAAACAATCCAGTCTTTGCTAGAAACTTCCTTTTCCTGCCTCCTTCTGCCTATAAAAAGCCTTTCATTTTGTACAGCTCATCAGAGCTCCTTTCTAGGTGGGACGCTGCTCTGTTCATGAATTGTTGAATCTTTAATTTTACTCAGTTGAATTTTGATTTTTAACAATGCTCAAGCCTTAAAATCGAATGCAATTTGTGCTGCCAGGTTTCAGACTTGCTGGAGATGCAGGAGCCTTTTTTTCCTTCCTATCCTCTGTTTTGGAATGGTAATGTCTAGCCTATGCCTGTCCCCCCACTGCATTTTGGAAACAGGATAACTTGTCGTCTGGTTTCACAGGTTCATAGATGGAAGGGAATTTTGCCCCAGGATGAATCAAACCCTGAATCGCACCCATACCTGATTTGGATGATTTAGAGGATGGCCTTTTGGACTTAAAGGTGATGCTAGGATGATTACGACCTTTGGAGATGCTGGGATGGGGTGAACGTATGAGCAGGACATGAATTTGGGGGGGCCAGGGAGCATACGGTTATGAGTTGAATTGTGTCTCCCAAAAAAGACATGTTGAAGTCTTAATACCCAGTACCTTAAAATGTGACCTTATTTGGAAAGAAGGTCTTTACAGAGGTCATCAAGTTAAAATGAAGTCATTGGAGTAGATGCTAATCCAAAATGACTGGTGTCGGGACTCCCCTGGTGGCGCAGTGGTTAAGAATCCACCTGCCAATGCCGGGGACATGGGTTCGATCCCTGGTGCGGGGAGATCCCACATGCCTCGGAGCAACTGAACCCGTGCGCTACAACTACTGAGTCTGTGCTCTAGAGCCTGCGAGCCACAACTACTGAGCCCACGTGCTGCAACTACTGAAGCCTGTTCACCTAGAGCCCGTGCTCTGCAACAAGAGAAGCCACTGCAATGAGAAGCCCGTGCACCTCAACAAAGAGTAGCCCCCACTCACCACAACTAGAGAAAGCCTGCGCGCAGCAACGAAGATCCAACGCAGCTAAAAAAAAAAAAGACTGGTGTCCTTATAAAAAGGGGAAATTTGGACACAGAGACATGCACAGAGGGAAAGCGATGTGAATAGACACAGGGAGAAGATGGCCATCTTCCAGACAAGGAACACCCTAGGCTACCAGAACCTAGGAGGGATCTGGAACAAATCCTTCCTGGCCCCTTCATGGCGAGCATGGCCCTACCAACACCTTGATTTCAGACTTCTACCCCAGAGCCATGAGACGATACATTTCTGTTGTTCTAAGCCAGCCAGTCGGTGGTACCCTCTTACAGCAGTCCTAGAAATGTACCTAGCCCTGGGCCATCCAGACTTCCATGGTCCACTTGGGAGATATACTTTAAGTTATGAGACCACCTGTGAAGCAGGCTGAGAAACAATGAACTCTGAATCTTACCAAACCTTGAGATCCAACTACCAGTTTACAGGAAATGAAGGGACAGAAAGCCATGTTACACGGCACCATGAGGATGCAGTCAGCAAAATTTAGACCATTGGAAATTCCACAGGACAAAGGAGCTGGTTTCTTCAACCACAGCAAAAATGCAAAGGTCCAAGGTGGGGCGTGGAGGGGGATGGAGATGAAAAGAGACTGAAGAGGTGGATCAATCAGTTGCACTCTTTGCAGCTTATTTGGACCCTGATTCCAAGGCACAAACTGCAAAGAAAATATGTCTGAGATATTCAGAGACTGTCAAATATGAACAGGATATGTGATGAAATACAGGAATTATTGTTAATTTTATTAGGTGTCATCATGGTATTGTGGTGATGTTTTTTTTGGTTTTTTTTAAAGAGACTTTATCTCTTAGATGGTCATTCCTAAACATTTACAGGTGAAGGAATGGAGTGGCCAGGAGGCAGGGGAACAGAGTGGAGTATAGATGATGCAAAATGGGCCCCTGGGTGGACCACTGTTGGAACTATGGGGTGGGTATGTGGGTCCGTTATACTCCTCCTTATTTACTATTTACTCTACTTTAGTGTATGTGTGAACTTTTCCAGAGTAAAAGAAAAAAAAAAATCAATAGGCACCAGCAGGAGGGCTGCCACTGAATCTCCCAGGAAGAGCAGATACATGGTGGGAGAGCCAGGGAAGACCGTTACCTTTCGGATAAGACAAATTTTCCATCTTTGAGACTGGGCAGCTTCCTCGGGGGGTTGATCTCAATGTACTCCTTGCTGTGGTGGTGACCTGAGAGGTGCAGGAAGGTCTGAGGCTGCTGGGACCCCAGGGAAGAGAGACCCAGGCCTCCCAGAGGCAGAAATGCCTTTCTCTCCATTTTCTCAAGAAGGGGAAACTGAGTCCCAGAGGAAAACCATGGCTCACCCCAGGTAAGGGGGCAAATCAGCGGCCCAACAGGGACCAGGTCAGGACGCCTGCCCCCATCCCAGGCTCTGTGACCAGGACAACCTTTTGGCTCACAGAAGCTGGAGGCCTCCAGCCCTCACCCCTAACTCTTGGCCTAAAGCCACAGCCTGTGAATCAACAGAAGCCCTAGGGGTCTGGATCCCACCCCTAGACCCCCTGCCCCTCTAAGGAGAGGGCAGGTGCCAGCACAGGAGCCCCAGCCCCAGCACACAGATGGAATCCAAAAGGGAGCCTCCCATATGCACTCAATCCAGGTGATCCGAACAGAGAACCCTATGTGTGGGGGGGGTGGGGGGGGAGTTTTAACTCTTCCTTGGCCAGCTGCCTCCATTGAAAACACTTCCGGGGGCTCTACTGCCACCCCGATAATGTCCAGGGCTCCCGGGTCTCCTCATCTGTGCTCTGGAGGCTCCAGCCTCTGCAAGCTGAGGTTTTAGAGCTGCTTGGAGTGGTGATGGAGAGTGCAGCCACGGACCTCACCCAGGCTTGGGGGTCACCCTGAGCAGGTCTGAACACTTGGAGCAGGGGAATGGGTGTGGATGGAAGTAAATAAGGAATAACCGTGTGCCTCTGCGACCTCTGCCAACCTAATTGGCAGGTGCTGCAGCTGACGAGGTGCTGGGCACCCTCGAGGAGAAGGTGGGGCGCTAGGTGGGGGTCCCTCCACCCCTCTTCCTCCCACTTTCCCCCGGAAGAGCCTGTTCATCACAGTGGGGCAGAGTCCGTGGGGACCGGCAAAGGCAGGCGGGGCAGGAGCACCACCAACAATTCCCTTGGGAAGCTTTTCTTCCCCTGTGGACTTTGTGGGGGTCTCCTCTGTCTCTGTCTCCGCTTCTCAGAAATACCCCAACCTTGTGTCCTGCCTTCCCACCCAGGCAGCTGCGGGTGCCGACCTTTCAGCAGATCCACAAACTGGAAGTCGAAAGGGATGCCGTTCTTCCTGGCGAAGATGTAGACAGCGCGGCACGACGCAGACAGCAGGTCTAGGTAGAGCTCCAGGCCCATGCTGGGCCCCCGCTGCGGCCGGCAGACACCCAACCTCAGCCAAAATGCAGCCTGTGCCCTGGCCCTGTGCCCACCAGCTCAGGCCCAGACCCCCGCGTTCTGGAACTTCTTGTTCACTTGGTGTTGTCATGAGGCTGAGAAGCCTGGAATTCTCACAGCAGCAAAGATTCTGAGGAAACCCAGGAACAGGCTGGGGAGAGGCCTGTGGCTTGGGTCCAAGGGGTCAGGGGTGGCTGTGACCTTGCCCTTCCCCTCCCTGGGGGTGCCCGTTTGTACTCCTGGCCCGGGTCTGAGAAGGGCTTCCACACGGGAACTCCTGGGGCCAGACCTTCACGGCAGAATGTAATCGAAGGGGCGTTGCAGGATCCAGAGTGAGGATGGGATGAGAACTAACCCAGGAGGGTTCCAGAAGCTGGGAGCGGGGGTATCCACAGGTCAATCTAGCCTGAACTGTGGCTAGAAATGGGTGGGGAGAAAGAAACAGGAGCCCAGGGGGCTGTCAGGGCATTGGGGTGATGCCACAGGGGACTCAAGGGGCCACGCAGAGGAGCCTAGAAACCTCCAACCTGGGTTGGGACTGGCTGTGGCCAGGCCAAGCACCTGGACTAGGCACCTGGTGGCAGAGGAAGGTCACTGTGGGGGCCTGAGTGCTGCTCACTCTGAGCTGCGTGACTTCAGGAGATCCCCTGACCATTTGGAAATGGGGAGAGCCCACTTCCCGGGACAGAGAGAGGCTGGACACAGAGTGTTTACTATAGATGGCAGAGTGCAGGGGCACGGCAGACCCTCAGCGGAGTTGCTCTTTCACCCTCTGCACAAGCTTCTGGGCCAGCTGGGGATCCCACTGGGCCTCTTGGGGGTCCCGAGGCTGAAGCATTCACCTGTGGGCCTCCTGGAAGAGCTCAAGGCCCAGGGTGGCCTCCACACAGGCTTGCCACACAGCAAGCCAGGGCCAGTCTTGGAAGAGGTTGCAGCCGACGGCAGTGGGCTGGGGAGACAGGGCAGCTGGAGCCTGGGCTCAGCCTGCGCCCAGAACAGCCCCAGAGGGCAAGTGGGCAGGAGAACCTCACCGGCATCAGCTCTGTGAATGCCATCAGATCCGCCAGGGAGACCTACTCAGTGGCCAGGAAGGGCCTGGCCGCCAGGACCTCCTGATCCAGGTGCTGCAGAGCGGGCGTCAGCTTCCCCAACAGCTGCTCCAGCTGCACAGCATCCACAGGCTGCCCGGAGAAGTGGGGCAGGAGAGACTGGGCTGGGAAGAGAGGTGACAGCTTATCTTGGGGCCCTCCAAGCCTCCTCAACCTCCTCTTCACCCCTCCCTCAGCAGCCATTTATCAGCAATGCCCTCTGGGGCTCTGCATTCAGAAGGATTCTGAGGTTTCATTCAAGCTCAGGGGAAAGACAGCTGTGATAGATTAGTGATGTCTGCCCAGGGCAGTAGATGGGAGTTGATATAAGGGCCAACAGGTCCCTTCCAGCTCTGGGGGTCCTGGCTCCTGCCCAGGCAGGATAGGGCAGGGAGGCTCACCTTACACAGGTAGACGCTGGTGGCAGGCAGCTGGATGGCCGTGTGCTGCCTCGCCAGGTACTCATCCACACGGATGTGGGCCTGCAGTTCAGGTGGGTACCAGTGTGCCTCTGTCTGGCACAGGTATAAAAGGATGGCCACGCTGTGGGCAGGAGGTGTCAGAGATCTGCCCACCCCGCCTGGGCAGCTCCATCTCTCACTAGCAGGGAGATAGGACTGTGCCAGCGCTCCAACTCCACCTCCTGGGGAGGAGCTCCCCACAGCCATGTCCCCTCCAGGTGGCATCTTCCCCCACCAAACGGCTCCATTCCTCCCTTCCAAGCTCTGCTCCTCCCTGGGTTTCAAGCCCCCTCCCCGCTACTACTCCAGCCTGCCCTCTGCCTGGGGACCCAGCTCTCTGGTATCAGGGTCCCTACTCAGAGGGAGGGAGGCAGACCTGCCACAGACACCCCGTCCTAAGGGGTCTCCAAGTTCCCTTCTGGGCCAGTTCTACTTGGTGCTCAGAGTCTGGGGGAGGGGCTCAGAGGGTCCCCCACTCTATTTTTTTTGGCCGCACCTCACGGCCTGTGGGATCTCAGTTCCCCAACCAGGGATCGAACACGAGCCCCTGCAGTGGAAGTGTGGATTCTTTTTTTTTTTTTTAAATAAATTTATTTATTTATTTTTATTAGCGGCCCAGAAACACTGGAAACTTCCTAAGCTCTGGGATTGGCTGACCTCCCCAGATATACCAAGACCTGTGTGCAGGCGCGGGCCCGCTGCTCCCTGCTTCAGCTCCCCTGGTGACCTACATTACTCGTATCCCTGAGGCTGAGCTGTCCTGTCAGCTCCGTGGTTTAGGGAATATGTAGGAAAGACATGTGGTGAATCTCTTCATTTCACAGATGGGGAAAACTGATGCCCAGAGGGGAGCCAAGCAGGCTCTTGACCCCAGGGTCCCTCGGATCAGGCTCCCAGGGGAAGCAGGCCCTGAGGCAGGCGTCTCAGACCAGGGGACAGGGCAGTAGGGCAAGCCTGCAGAGGACAAGGTGGGAGGCCTGAGGGGGAGCCTACACTGCCCAGCTCTCCAGAATGGACAAGCCCCGAGTGGTCTCCGGGCCACCGGCGCAAAGATCACAGAGCCGGGTGCAGCCACCCAGAGGGTGCTGGGGGACACAGGACCCAGGAGCAGCTCACAGGGCCTGGGCCGAAGCAGAGGGTACTTGGCATCGTGTAGCACTGGGTGGCCTCAGGGAAGGCATCCTAGAAGGGTGCAGTGTGGGGCTCCCGGTGAGCAGGTGGCGGAAAGGCATTCGATGCAGAAGCAACAGCACCGGCAAGGGAGGTGCCAGGCTGCAAACCAGGGCTGAAGGCGCCGGTTGCCCCAGAGGCCAGGGGTCTTTGCTGGCAGGTGACGCGGTACCACTGGGGCAATGGTGGAGAGCGGGTAGCAGTCTGTGCCTCCACCCCCATCTGTCCCACATCTCAGTTCGAGCTGTTATTTGGAAATGAGTTTTTGCTGCTGCTTTGAAGGCTGACAACACCCCTGTGGGCCTTGGGGCAGCTGTGGCATCAGGGGAAGGGACGGCTGCTTGGTGGGCGGCGGAGCCCACGCTTCGGAGGAAATGGAGCTGGCCGGGTGCGGGGCGGGGGGTGGGGGAGGACTGGGGTTGGAGACAGATGTCTTGAGAGGGAGAGCAGCTGCTCTCCTCGGCATGCAGGGACGGTTATTAGCTCCAGGGGGCTTGGGAGCATGGCGGGCTCCCCGCCATGTGGAACCCTGATCCACAGTTGCCCCCTTTTTCCTGTCCAAGGAGCCACTGCTGTGCGACACCCCAGCTGACCAGAGCCTCTGGCGCTCCCTGATTCATGGGGGCAGTGTGCCGTGCTCTGCCCTCCGGAACCCCTCCATCCTCCCCAACACAGCAGGTGCCCAGCCTCCTTGGCCCTCAGAGACCCCTGCAGCTGAGGAGACCCCCGTGGCTCATGTGAGGCCACAAGGTGAAAGTCCAAGCTGGGGGCACTGGGAGGGAATGTGAGGTCTGACGCTGGGAGGTGGTGGCCTGGTGTCGACACACCCCGGGAACCGGGATGGTGTTCTCACCTGTGAAATGAAGGAGTCGGATGAGATGCTCACAGACACCTAGGCCCCTGCTCTCACGACCTCGTGTGGTGCATCAAGGTGAAGGCCAAGAGCAGGGGGAAGAGGCCGTGTGCTGGGAACTTGGGCGTTGGGGGGCACACAGCTGGGGAGCTCAGGGGATGTGACAAAGGCCAGGACGAGGCAGGAGCCTGTCACAGGGCAGGTGCTCATACCCAAGAGGGAGGCCCCAGGCCGCAAGCCAGGCTGAGGGATGTTTGGCTGCAGCTGGAGCCATGCCACACCCCACCCTCCCCTGGCATGGAGACTGACTCCAGTCCCCTCACTGAGGACAGAATGAGACTTAGGTGAACTGGAAGACCTCTGTGGAAGAGGAGCGTCCCCTCCGAAAGATGGGCCACACCCTCCAGACTCCCTTGAACCAATTCTCCTCCTTTCAAAGGTCACAACTGTCCCCACTGTCCTGGAAGTAAATCTTCAATATCCAGGGAGCTCACTGGGGGCTGACGGTGGAGAGTGCCCCCTGGACCTGGACTGAAGGAGAGCAGCCCTCAGGCATCTGAATGAGCAAGCTGGCACTGGCAGGCTGCCCCAGAGGTGTGGGGTTGGGGGTGGATCCAAGTGGAAAGTGCCAAGGGACTGGGCTAGGTAGCCCCGGGGCCTGGGCTGTTCTGAAGTTGCCATAATCAGAGGGCAAGTGTGACCTGCTACAAGCCTGGGATGGGCACCCGAAGCTTCCTGCCCCTGCCTGCTGGGAGTTCACACTGAAGCCACAGTGGGTGCCACATGGGCTGGGCCACTAGCAGCCACCCCAAGGAAGGAGCCCGTGGCCACCCCAGGCCCCAGCACACATACAAGGTGGCCCTTGTCACTGTGTATCACTCAGAGGTGGGCCTGCTCCTCACTCCCAGCATCAGAAGGGAAGCGCTCCAGAGGCTTGGTCCAGATAGTAATAACCCTTTTCCCCAGAGCCCCTCAGCTTCCAAAAACAAATTCACTTAAATTCTGTGGAATTTTAAAAAATCGCCTCCATCTAGGATGTTCTTGTCTATCTTAGGGGCTGAGGAAGAACAAAGGGTTTCAATGGCTCGGGGCCAGCAGGAATCCAGAGGTGAGGCCCCCAGGAATGGGGTTCATGTGGCCAGAGTCCCTTCTCTGTGCCAGCAGCTGCAATGAACTGGACTTCTCCCCCAGGGCAGGCAGTGCAGGAAGTGTGGAGCTGGCCCTTCACACAAATTCCCAGTGCTCATGGCTGGGCCTCACTTGGAAGGAGTCGCTGCCAGGGCCCATGGAGGCGCTCACGCTGCAGGGCAGTAAAGTGTTCAGCCCAAAGGCGACTGGACCTGAGCAAGCAGCACCTCGTGCCTGGAGGACTGCCTGCTGCCCTATCGCTGTCCCCACGAGGGAGCGAGCCCCTGCACTTGGAGAAGGGATCCTAGGCCAGGAGACCCCAGCTACACTGGACCTTGACACTGACTTTGTTTTCACAGGGTACCCTCAGCGCCAGGACCTCCAGAGTCCTAGTGGGGTTAACTAGCCACCTGGAGGCTTTCAGAGCTGCTGCGCCGTAAGACCTGAAGAGTACCCAAATTACAGGGGATGTTCTCTCAGGGAACTGCTGTGCCCGAGGGGAGCAGAGACCAGGCCCAGAACTGGGGTGAACAGGGCAACATAACCAGGAACTCCACCTCCTGGGCACCTTCCCTCCTACCAGACCCAAAAGCTGTTGCAAAGTTCCAGAACAACGGGATTTCCCAAGTCAAGACACTGAGGCAGCAGCCTATCGAAAAGTGACCCTGGATGGAGTGGGGAGGACCTTCTCTACCCCCCCGCCCCCACTTAGATTCTGACCCCTCTCCCTTTCCCCGCCAGCCCTAGCCCAAGAGGTAGATCGGCCTCTGCGGGAGGTGGGGGTGGGGTAGGGGACGATCGCCGACGAATTCCCGTAGGATTCCGGGGTCTGCGGCCTCGGGCAGGATGCCAACCACAGCTGGGCCTTCTGCTGGGGGCTGGGGGCGTGGAGAGGCTAGGCTGCAGATTCTGGGGGCACCCCTCCCGATCTCGGTTCCCCAGTCACTGACTCAGCCCTGCACCGATTCCTCCGCAAGCCAAGGAAGCCCGAGGCAGCCGCAGTCTCCACACCGTTTATTTCTCCGTCTCGGTAGGTGGGGTCGCTGGGGCGGGGCGGGCAGAAAACCGCGCGCAGGCTGCGGGCTCGGGGCAGGGGAGCCCGGGACGCGACACTCAGGCGAAGGTGGAGCCGTTCCAGCCCACGTTAGCCGCGTTCATGTCGTAGTAGTTGATATAGATCCTGCGGGGGAGGAAGCGGGTCTAAGCGGGCTGCGAGGTGGCCGCCGTGGCCGGGTGCCCCCTGTCCCCCGACGCCCACAAACCTGTCCGGGCTGATGCGCAGGCGTTCGGCCAGTAGGCCGCACAGCAGCTTGCTGTAGGAGCGGTTCTGCGCGCCGCCGATCTTGCCGATGCTGTGCAGGCTGCAGAGCGCGCACGGCTCGCTGGAGCCCCCGAAGGCCATGAGTTGGTCCGGCACCACGTGCACCGCGATGTACTGAGGGGGAGGGGCAGCGGTCAGCGAGCCTCCTGGCCTCGCCGGCCCGGACGCCCCCATCCCTTCCCCTCCCGGAGCCCCATCCCGGAGCCGCCTTCCCCGCCCAAGCCCCATCCCGAGGCCACCTCCCCCGCCCCAGCCCGGGACCGCTTGGCCGGGCCCTCCCCGCAGACCTGCGCCGGCTTGCCCGTGGCCTGCGCCAGCTGCTGGGTGAGCTCGGAGAGGAGCCCATCCGGCACAGAGGCGCGGGGAACGTTGGTGTTCACCAGGAATATCGGCATGACGGCGAGGGACGGCGAAGACAGGGACACAGGAACAAACCGACTCGCGCGCAAACACCGCCGGGAAACCTCTGAGCTACGTGACCACCGCCCGGCGCCCCGCCCAGTGCGGCTGCAGCCCAGCCTCCCGTGACACCACAGCCGGCGGAGGCCCCGCCCCCGAGGCCGCGGAGCGCTCGCGCCTGGTGACGTCACCGCCTGGTGACGTCACCGTCTGCGGAGGCCCAGCCCGCCCGGCGGACCTCGGAGCCATTGCAGAGTCGGTCCTTGGCCTTGAGCACCTCCTCAAAGTCGTTCTCCACGCGGCGGCCAGAAATCTGCCTGTCCCTCGTTTGTCAGTCCTTTCATCTAGTCACAGCGACGTCTATGTGCCGGGAGCAGCGGGGATGCGGCTTTTAGCGGGACAGATGGCCTCTGGCCCTCCAGCAGATCACAGCCAGACAAGCAGATGGAGTCCCAGCTCATTCCACTGAGCCCTTGTGTGTCCCCAGTCTCCGCGCGCGCGCGCGCGTTTGTGTGTGTGTGTGAGATGGGGAGGGGTGGTCATTGCTGCAGGAGGGAGGGGGCTGCCACAAGCGAGTCACCATCCAGAGGCCTTCCCTGCACCCCTGCTCTTCAGGGTGGGTGAGGATGCCAGGAGGTGCCCAGGAGAGGGGCAGGGAGTCGGAGGGGTTCCAAAGGCAGTCAGCAACTCCGTCTCAGAGCCCACGCCAAAGCCCCATCCGGTACCCTGGGCAACCCCTCTGCAGGTCTAGAAACTTTAGCTCCTCAGGGAAGCCCCACCCTAGCCAGGTCCTGTGGGGATGCCCTCTCACAGAGCCCTGGGTGCAGTCTCTCTCTTCCACTGTTGGTCAGCTCAGGGGGCACCTAGTAGGTGCCAAACATACAAGAGACATGGACTAAATACTGGTTGAATGAATGAATGAAGTTAGCCATGACACGGCAGGAAGAGGACAGGGCCAGGGATGAGCCTGCAGGCCCTGCCATTCCTGGGCAGGAGGGCCACCCGACTCCCGCTCTGAGGAGACCCTGGTCGGGGGGCTGTGCTGGGGAGCAGAGCTCTGCAGGCACTCGAGGGGGTTTGGCTCATGCTGGTTTGACCAAGTCTCAGAGCTCTCCAGGGAGGTCCTGTCCTTGGTCTCTGGCAGGTGTGGTCTGGTTAAGGTGGCACAGCACACACTGGCCTGGACACTGGGCATGTGATAGAGCAAGGCCACCATGCCTGTGGGAGCAGGTGGCCTCAGGCAGGAGGTCACATGGCCCAGCTGTGCAAATGCTCTGTTAAATGTGGATCCCTCCAGGTGGGCCCCAGGTCATACCCCTCCCCACTCCCACACCCCAGCAGACTTCCTGTGCCCAGGGCTCTGTTACCACTGATGCACTGATGCACCCCATGCACTGTCTCCAGCCCGGGGTGCTCCTCTGAGCCCCAGCAGCCAACTCCGCATGTCCTGCTACCTGTGTCCACATCCCAGTGCATGACTATTCTCCCACCCCTGATCGACTGCCAGTGAATTGTGCCTCCCTCCACTGTCCCTTTATCCTCACTTCTCCGGCCCCCACCCCGCCTTAGTCTAAGTTAGCTGGCACCACCTTTGGCCTGGCCTGCCTGGGGGAGGGGTCTGTCTCCCCACCCCCTGGCAGCAGATCTGGCCATGTGACTTGCCTTGCCCAGTGAAATGTGAACAGAACTGACCCAAGTGACTCCAGCCAGAAGATTCAGGAGCCAGCACCTGGTTGGCGGTTCTCTGATAATGGAAGTGGGTGACACAGTGAAGCCTCGCCAGCAAATAACCTGCGACACCCTGTAGGTGAGCCACTGTTCAGGCCATGCTCCTGGCTTCTGGCTCCTGGCTTGGGCGTTGGTCCTGGATCGCTGTCGGCCTGTACTCTCCCTCATCTGCCTCAGGCTCAGTTCCTCAGGAAAGCCCCAGAGCTCCTGGCTCCAGTCAGGTCCTCTCCTTCAAGGCCATCACCATATCTCTGTTTGCGAGTTACTGCTTCCTTTCTGGGCTGCATGAGGTGGGGGACATTGCTGTGGCCTACCTTCTGACCCATTACTAGGTAGCAGGCGGAGGGCCTCCAAAGACGACCATGCCCGATTCCCTGGAACCTGTGAATATGTTACCTTACGAGGCAAAAGGCACTTTGTAGATGTAATTAGGGTTACAGACTTTACAGTAGGGAAGTTATCATGGATTATCTAGGTGGGGCCAATGTAATCACATGAGCCCTTAAAAGCAGAGAATTTTCTCCAGCTCAAGTAAGAGATGCAGCAGGAGGGGCGGTCAGAGAGCCTCAAAGCAGAAGGACTCAGATGTGCCATTACTGGCTTTGAAGATGAAGGGGCCTCAGTCGTTCAGCCGCAAGGAACTGAATTCTGCCAGCAGCTTGAATGAGCTCAGAAGTGGGTTCCTCCCTACTTGACCTGGAGACGCCTTGACTTCGCCCGTGAGACCTGAAGAAGAAGACCAGTCACTTTGTACTCGATTGTGACCCACAGAAACTGAGATAATAAACGTGTTGTTTTAAGCTGCTCAATTTGTGGTAATTTGTTCTAGGAACAGTAGAACAGTAACACCCCAGCGTCCCCAGGGGCTCTATAATCACCTGCTGAACAACAGCGCACACGCACCAGGAGCCCTTGGCCCCCCAAATCCTCTCCTGCTCCCTCCTCACTGACAGCATCCCAGTTCTGTTTCCTTAGAACCTTCACCGTCCCGGAGCCACTGGCAACCAGGCATGGCCACCGGAGGTAGCTGTGGGCCATGTGATGTGCAGGGTCCATAAGGAAGCAGCTGCCTGCAGATGGAGGCTCTACCCTATGCCCTTCCTCCTACCCCCTCCTGGAAACTGGACAGGACTGCACTCCCGCCTGGAACCGGAACAGAACTGCCAGACGTGCAGCAGCTGCCAGGCAACCCTGAGCTGGAAAAACACAGGCAAAGGAGGGGGAGTGGCAACCCCGAGGAGCCTGGGGCTCTGGCGGCTCTGCCCAGCCCCTTCAGCTGCCTTTACGTTACAGGAGAAAAGTAAGCCCCTCTCTGCTTGAAGCACCACTGCTCAGGGTTTCTGACGTTTGCAGCCCCAGGGCAGCTCCTGGCTGGTACAGAGGACTTCTTGAGGGCCACGCCCCACAGTTGAGGGCTGCTGGGCAGAGAGGGGGTGGGAAGGAAACCTCAGGATGTAGGGAAACGCCAGCTGGATGAGGAGGAATACGGCCCATACGAGCACCCGGCAGGCCCCTAAAGCTGGCAGCCGTGCCCCCCACCCTGGTTGAACATCTCTGTGGGCAGGACGCAAGTCACCCACGCTGGATGGGGTGCATGGGGAGGGGGAGAGCCTGCTGACTCCATGATGCAGGGCTACTGCTGTCCTCTTGCTGCCTCTCCCTGACACGGACCTGGCCATCGGTCCATGTCCACGGACGGTCCACCTGGCCACCGGGTCCCACAGCTCCTTCGCCAGCTTCATTCCCCTTGCCATCCCTCCCCCGGGCACTCGCGGTTCATCACTCACAGCAAGAACCCAGCCAGCCTTGAGCCCCCGACTGTCCCCCACGCACCAGTCCCTGTGCCCTTGTTTGCTGAATGTGGTAAAAGTTGCAGCAAAGACAAGCAAAGGAAACACCCTCCCCCTCCAGTCACAGCGGAAGAAGACCTGGGGGGTCATCATCCCTGCTGGAGACCGCCCCCCCGAGTTGTAGCTGAAGGTACAGGATTTTAAGAGGGGTGTCTGCCAGGAGAGCACCACACTGCAAAAGCAGGGCCTAGGCTTGTTGGGGCGCTAGCGGTCATGGCCAGCTCTCCCCCACAGATGAGACACGGTTCAGAGAGGATGATCTGGGCTGAGCCTCTTAAACTCTCTGAGCCTCAGCTGCAAAATTTCAAAATGGGGGAATTCTTTTTCCATAGATTTGTGTGAAGATTTGACGAGATTAAGGACAATCGCAAAGTGCTTACACTCAGTATGTGCTCAGTAAAAGCTACCCGATCTTTGTCATCAAGTGTCCTGGAGCAGAAAACGGACTAACAGGCCTGACCCTAATGGTGGCACTGGGCAGTGTGTGCGACTGTGCTTTCCCTCCCTGGTGGCCAGGTCCTTCCCCACCCCCGCCCCTCCCCCATCCCATCAAACCTGAAGCCAGGCTGCGTCTCCCCCACCTCTCCTGGAACGGCCTCTCCTGTCTGTGGGGTCCTGTCCCTGTTTCCTTGCCCTGCTGAGGGGTTCCCTGGGCAACAAGGACTTCCAACGCCCACCCCACACTCTCAGAGCCAATTTGGCTGGGTGGACAGCAAGTGGGACATGGCCCAAGGGCTAGGCCCAGGCTGGGGGCATCTCTATGGTCCATGCTGGGGACCAGGGCACCTAAGTGTGACCAGTGCAGTCCCAGACCTGGGACACAGCCTGACGCCTGCCCTGCTCACAGCCTGTGCACCACGGGATTTCGGGGGATGGATCCTTTCTGACTAATCTTCACCAGGGGCCAGTAGTGGCCACGGTGGCCACTGGTGCCGAGGGTGGGGGGGGCAGCTGGGGAGGTGGGTCAGCAGAGGCGGAGATGGGGCAGGTGGCGGAGAGAAGCTGGGAAACACACAGAGGGCTCCCAGAGTGCTGACACCTGCCTTCCAGAAAGCTCCACATTTACCGGACCCACAGGCCTTCAGTCCCATCCTTCAACACTCCTGCCTCCAAAGGAACCTCAGCTGGGCCTGTCCTCAGGAAGCCAGCTCCAGGTGACTTCTCCATGAGACCTCTCCTGACCCCGACTCAGAGAGTTCTCGCTCCCCAGAGAAGCTACTGCTTGCCACTTCTGCTAATTTGGCGGTTACTGCTTCCTACTGAAAGCCAGACAAATTCTTTATGATACAACGATGATAAATTGTTTTTTTGACCTAAGTGCCAAGGTAATCCAATGGGGAAAAGATGGTCTTTTCAACAAACAGTGCCGGCACCACTGGACATCCATTAAAAGTAAATGAATAAGGGAATTCCCTGGTGGTCCAGTGATTGGGACTCGGCGCTTTCACTGGGCCTGGGTTCAATCCCTGGTCAGGAAACTGAGATCCTGCAAGCCACGCAACGCAGCTTAAAAAAAAAAAAAAATGGTGGACACTAGATGACTGTGGATGTGGTGATGACTTTTTAGATACAACACAATCCATTAAAGAATTCATAAGCTGAACTTCTTTAAACTTAAAAACATCTGGGGACTTCCCTGGTGGTCCAGTGGTTGAGACTTCACCTTACAATGCAGGGGGTGCGGGTTCCATCTCTGGTCCAGGAACTAAGATCGCACATGCCTCCAGGCCAAGAAACCAAAACATAAAACAGAAGCAATATTGTAACAAATTCAATAAAGACTTTAAAAATGGGCTTCTTTGGTGGTGCAGTGGTTAAGAATCCGCCTGCCGATGCAGGGGACGTGGGTTCAAGCCCTGGTCCAGGAGGATCCCACATGCCACGGGGCAACTAAGCCCGTGCACCACAACTTCTGAGCCTGCGCTCCGCAGCAAGAGAAGCCACGGCAATGAGAAGCCAGCGCACTGCAACAAAGAGTAGCCCCCGCTCACAACAACTAGAGAAAACCTGCGCACAGCAATGAAGACCCCATGCAGCCAAAAATAAATAAAATAAAATAAATTAATTTAAAAAAAAGACTTTAAAAACTATATACAGGGACTTCCCTGGTGGCACAGTGATTAAGAATCCACCTGCCAATGCAGGGGACACGGGTTCGAGCCCTGGTCCAGGAGGATCCCACATGCCATGGGGCAACTAAGCCCGTGTGCCACAACTACTGAGCCTGTGCTCTAGAGCCCGCGAGCCACAACTACTGAAGCCCGTGTGCCTAGAGCCCATGCTCCACAACAAAAGAAGCCATCGCAATGAGAAGCCTGCACACCACAACGAAGAGTAACACCCGCTCGCCACAACTAGAGGAAGCCTGCACACAGCAACAAAGACCCCATGCAACCAAAAATAAATTAAATAAATAAATTTATTAAAAAATATATATACATTTTATAAATAAATAATAAAAACGTCTGCTCTGTGGAAGGCACTGTCAAGAAAATGAAAAGGCAAACCACAGACTGGGAGAAAATATCTGCAAAAGATGCATCTGATCAAAGACTGTTATACAAAATATACAAAGAACTCTTAAAACTCAACAATAAGAAAACAAACAGGGGCTTCCCTGGTGGCGCAGTGGTTGAGAGTCCTCCTGCCGATGCAGGGGACACGGGTTCGTGCCCCGATCCCGGAAGATCCCACATGCCGCGGAGCGGCTGGGCCCGCAAGCCATGGCCGCGGAGCCTGTGTGTCCGGAGCCTGTGCTCCGCAACGGGAGAGGCCACAGCAGTGAGAGGCCCGCGTACAGCAAAAAAAAAAAAAAAAAAAAAAAAAGAAAACAAACAACTTGATTTTTAAAAACAGCCAAACAGTTTTTTTTAAATTAATTAATTTATTTATTGGCTGCGTTGGGTCTTCGTTGCTGTGCGCGGGCTTTCTCTATTTGCGGCAAGCAGGGGCTACTCTTTGTTGCAGTGTGCAGGCTTCTCATTGAGGTGGCTTCTCTTTGCTGCCGAGCACAGGCTCTGGGCACGCGGGCTGCAGTAGTTGTGGCACGCGGGCTCAGTGGCTTGCAGGTTCTAGAGCTCAGGCTCAGTAGTTGTGGCACACGGGCTTAGTTGCTCCACGGCATGTGGGATCTTCCCGGACCAGGGCTTGAACCCGTGTCCCCTGCATTGGCAGGCGGATTCTTAACCACTGCGCCACCAGGGAAGTCCCCAAACACTTTTAACAGACACTCACCAAAGAAGATATATACAGATGGCAAATTAGCATACAAAAAGATGTTCCATGTTTGTTATCTGGGAAGTGCAAATTACAACAAAATACCACCACACACTTACTAGAATGGCCCAAATCACTGACAACACCAAATGTTGGTGAGGATGTGGAGCAACAGGAACTCTCATTCAGTGCTGGTGGGAATTAAAATGGTATAGCCACTTTGGAAGAGAGTTTGGCAGGTTCTTACAAAACTAAACATACACTTACCCTATGATCCAGTAATCATGCTTCTTGGTATTTACCCAAAGGAGATGAAAATGTATGTCCACACAAAAACCTGCACATGGATGTATATAGCAGCTTTATTCATGATTGCCAAAAGGAACCAAAATGTCCTTCAGTAGGTGAATAAACTTTGGGACATTCAGACAATGGAATTTTACTCAGTGCAAAAAGAACTATTAAGCAATGAAAAGACATGGAAGAAACTTAAATGCATATTACTAAGTGAAAGAAGCCAATCTGAAAAGGCTACATACTCTATGATTCCAACCATATGACATTCTGGAGAAAACAAAATTGTAGAGACCATAGAAAGACTAGTGATCGCCAGGCGCTGGGCAGGGGCAGGAAAGGGATGACCATGTAGAACAGAGAGGATTTTTAGGGCAGGGAAAATACTCTGTATGATACTATCATGGTGGATACATGTCATCATACATTTGTCCAAACCCATAGCATGTAAAACTACAGGAGTGAACCCTAATGTAAACTGTGGACTTTGGGTGTGATAATGACATGTCAATGTAGGGTCGTGGATTGTAACAAACGTCCCGCTCTGGTGGGGGACATTGATAATAGGAGGCTGTGCATGTGTGGGAGAGGGGGCATATGGGAAATCTCTGTACTTTTCTCTCAATTTTGCTGTGAAATTAAAACTACTCTAAAAAAATATTTTTTAAAAAATAGTGGGCAAAAGACTTGAATAGTCTTCACAAAAGAAGATACGTGAATGGTCATATTAGCACACGAAGAGATGCTTAGCATTATTAGCCATCAGGGAAATACCTCAATAAAACCACAAGACGCCACTACACACTCAGTGGAATGGCTAGATTAAGAAGACTGACAGTGCCAAGTGCTGATGAGGATTTGGAGCACCCAGAAGTCTCATCAATTGCTAGCGGGAATGTAAAACAGTATACGCACTTTGGAAAACAGTTTCTTCTACAGTTAAACATACTTTCAGGGCCTCCCTGGTGGCGCAGTGGTTGAGAGTCCGCCTGCCGATGCAGGGGATACGGGTTCGTGCCCCGGTCTGGGAGGATCCCATATGCCGCGGAGCGGCTGGGCCCGTGAGCCATGGCCGCTGGGCCTGCGCGTCCGGAGCCTGTGCTCCGCAACGGGAGAGGCCACAACAGTGAGAGGCCCGCATACAGCAAAAAGAAAAAAAAAAAAAAAAAAAAAAAACATACTTTCATTATTTTTTTAACATCTTTATTGGAGTATAATTGCTTTACAATGGTGTGTTAGTTTCTGCTTTATAACAAAGTGATACATTCATTATTAAACCCAGCAATTCATTTACCCCAAAGAAATGAAAGCATACATCTACACAACTTGTGCAGGAATGTTCATAACAGTTTTATTCATCATGGCCAACAATTAGAAACAGGGCTTCTCTGGTGGCTCAGTGGTTAAGAATCCACCTGCCAATGCAGAGGACATGGGTTCGAGCCCTGGTCTGGAAAGATCCCACATGCTGCAGAACAGCTAAGCCCGTGTGCTACAACTACTGAGCCTGCGCTCTAGAGCCCGCGTGCCACAACTACTGAAGCCCGCATGCCTAGAACCCGTGCTCCGCAGCAGGAGAAGCTGCCACAATGAGAAGCCCACGCACCATGGCAAAAAGTAGCTCCCACTCGCCGAAACTAGAGAAAGCCTGTGCGCAGCAACGAAGGCCCAATGCAGCCAAAAATAAATAAATAAATAAATAAAATTTATTAAAAAAAAAAACAAATAACCAATTAGAAACAGCCAAATGTCCACCTGCAGGGAAATGGGTTAACAAATGATGATATATCCATACAGTGGAATACTATTCAGCCATACAAAGGGATATATGCTAATACATGCAACAACACACATGAACCTCAAAAACTTTATCTGGAGCAAAGCCAGACACAAATGCATACATATGGTATGAAATTATATCAAATTCTGAAAAAGAAATCTGACCTATAGTGACAGAAGGCAGATCCGCAGTTGCCTAGGGCCTGGGGTTGGGCAGGGTATTGATTGCGAAGGGGCATGACGGAACTTTGGAGATGATGTGACCAGTCTACCTTGACGGTGGTGGTGGTTCATGGATATGTACACCTGTCAAAACTTATCAAATGTAAACTTAATATGGATACATTTTATTGTATGTAAATTATACCTCAATAAAGTTGATTTTTAACAATCAATTCCTCAGAAAATCCTTCCCTGACCACTCCCCTCTCAAACACCCCTTGGTAAACACACCCTTCAGAAGCTGTATTTTCTTCCGCTTCATTTCCCCAAGTCTGTTTGTTTTGTTTTGTTTTAAGATTTTTTTGATGTAGACCTTTTTTAAAGTCTTTATTGAATTTGTTACAATAGGGCTTTCCTGGTGGTGCAGTGGTTAAGAATCTGCCTGCCAATGCAGGGGCCACGGGTTTGAGCCCTGGTCCAGGAGGATCCCACATGCCACGGAGCAGCTGAGCCCATGCGCCACAACTACTGAGCCCACGTGCCACAACCACTGAAGCCTGCACGCCTACAGCCCGCGCTCCGCAAGGAGAAGCCAACGCAATGAGAAGCCCACGCACCGCAACGAACAGTAGCCCTCGCTCGCTGTGGCTAGAACCACTAGCCCGCTCGCCACAATGAAGACCCAATGCAGCCATAAATAAATAAATAAATAAATAAATAAATAAATAAATAAAACTTTAAAAATTTGTTACAATATTGCTTCTGTTTTATGTTTTGGTTTTTTGGCTGCAAGGCATGTGGGATCTTATCTCCCCATCCAGGGATCGAACACGCACCCCCTGCATTGGAAGGCGAAGTCTTAACCACTGGACTGCCAGTGAAGTCCACCCAAGTTTGTAATTGTGCTTTTATTGGTTTCCTGTTAACTGCCTCCAGACAGGGAGCACCGAGAGGTCCCAGACCCCACCTCTCCAGCTCACCACTGATGGCTAAACACCAGGCCTGCACACAGTAGGTGCTCAACAAACACCCATTAAACAAGGGGATGCAGGGCTGGTGAATGGAGAGGGCCTGAGGGAAGAGCAGCGGCCAGCTGGGACCCAGCCAAACCTGCTGAGCTAGAGTTCTGTGGACTGGATGACCTCCGGCCCGTCCACGCGGGGCCCTGGCTCCACCCCAGGGAAGTTGAGTCTGTGCAATTCCTCTGAGATGTCCACGAAGCTCTTGCCTCTGGTCTCAGGGAGGAAGAAGCCAGTGTAGACGGCCCCACAGACACAGACACAGAGGAAAGGCACATAGAGGAAATGGGACAAGCCCTCCTGTGGGTTAAGAGACCCAAGATCTGGTGTGGCCCATTCAGCCCCCACATGGAAGGCCCCACCACAGGTCCTGATGAGGGACTTGACCCTCTTGGCTCAGATAAGCCCCATCCCCTTCAGTCTCACACCTCCTGGATGGAGCCTCCCCTGGGGTTCTCATGCTGACAAGGACAAAACCTATGGCAGGGCCCCCGGGAGGGAGGGGCAGGCAGGCCTACCATGATGAAGGGGAACCCCAGCCCGACTAGGAAGAGCATGGTCCACATGAGCGCCCCGCAGACCATGTAGGCAGCAGGCCGGGCCATCTGGTCAAACAGCTCTGTGGCCAGGATCCCGGTCACTCCGGCTGGAAGGAGGAGTGGGGACAGGAGGCTGCCAGCCAGGGCTCCCTGGCCGGCCTTCCCCCGACCTTGCCCCAGACAAGAAAGTGGGGCCCTTCCAGAGCTCCTCCAGCCATTCCCTCCCAGAAGCCTGTACAGTGGGGGGAGGGCACACCCAAGCATCCTTCACCCAGACATCCGTGCTCCTTCAGCCAGGCCCAAAGGCAGGAGCTCTTCCCACTCACCAGGGCCAATGCCAAAGCTGAGGATGAAGGCAAAGACGCAGGACATGGCCAGGTAGGGCATCCATGGGAGGGAGCTCTGCGACAGAGGGGCGGGGGTGGGGGGTGGTGAGGTGAGGTCAGGCGGGGCCCAGCCGCCCGGCCCTCATCCACGCCCAGCTACCTGCAGGCACAGGGCCGCTGTGAAGACGCTCCCCCAGCAGGTCATCAGGCCGTACCCCCCCATCAGCAGCATCCGTCGGCCCACCCTCTCGATCACCACACACTGCAAAGGAAAAGGAGCCCTCACTGATTCACTGGTGTGGGCCACGGTCGCGGTCCCCTCGGTTTGCGGGCCAGCAGTGGGGAGGGGCCTCATGAGGAAGGTGGGGAGGCGGGCGCGAGAGCAATTTACCGCTTCAGTGGATTAAGACATTATTAACTTCTCAGAGGACCTCAGTCATTCAACCTCATTCAGTTTCGCCATCTCAAAATGGTGGTGGGAGTGCCCGGCAAACTAGGTGCTCGATAAGTGCTTGCTAACTCGCCGTATTTTAACATAGCGACCTGAAGTGCAAGTGGCTTAGCGCCGAGGCCTGCGGTCCCCGGAGGGCCAGCACCCCGAGGATCAGCACCCCGAAGGTGAGCACCCCGAGGGCCAGCACCCCGAAGGGTCCGTCGCAGGGCTGGGGGATGGGGTGTCATCCCGGAGGCAGACTCACGCTGAGCAGCGCAGCCAGCAGCTCGCAGCCCCCGGTCCCGATGGTGGCGTACTGGACCTTCTCCGGAGGAATCCGCGCCTGGCTGAACACTGCCGACGCGTAGGCGTACACCTGCCGGGGGGGGGGGGGGGGGGGGAGGGGCGAGAGGCCGAGGCGCACCGGCTCTCTCCCGGACCCTGCTCCACCCCCTTCCCCCTCCCCTCTCCCCCCAACACCGACCTGGCCCGGACTGCTCACCGCGTCGTTCCCGCACAGCTCCATGGCCCCGCCCAGCACCACCAGGCTCGCCACCTGCCTCCGCAGCGCACGGTCCCGGAACAGCTCCCACGGGCGCCGCGCGCGCCGGCCCTGGCAGGCGGCGCGCTCCCGCTCCAACTCGGCCAGCTCCCCGGCCAGGTCCGCGGGGCCCCGCAGCCGCTGCAGCGCTGGGGGAGGGGGCAGGGCAGAGGACGCTGAGCTCCCTCCCCCAGGCCCTCTGTGGCCCCCACAGTGAGCTGCCCACGCCCACCTCCTTTCGCCTTCCCAGGGTCCCCTTGGTCTGATGGGGATGATCAGTTCACAGCACCACGGAGCAGAAAGGGCTTTAGAAACTCGGGGTTCTGCGGTTGCATCACACAGGACACGACAATTGTGGCAGATCTCCACTGCCGTCTCAGTTCTCCACCCGTCCCTGGGCCATGGGATTTGGCAATTGCTCCCACTAAGGAGGCGTGTATACATCTGCCCCTTGGTGCTGGGCTCCCCCCTGCGACTCTCCCTGGCCCGTAGAATTAGGCTGTAGGAGGGCGTGCCGCGTGTTCCAATCCAGCCTCAAGAGACCTGCTGGTTTCTATTTGGTCTTCTGTCATCATCATAAAAACTTGCGGTGGGGCTGGCCCACTGGTCCCAGGAAAAAGCAGAGATGGCCCAGCTGGGACCGTCCTAGATCAGCCAGTGCCCAGCTGACCCACACCAGTGACAGAGCCTCCAGCCAGACCTAACCTTCATCAGCCAACCCCAGAGAACTAAGAGGCTTGGGCTAAGTAATTGCTTCCTTGGTCTCCTGCGGAGGTGCGACTGTTAGGCAACAAGAAAAAAAACGGACCCTGGTGCCGGGAGTAGGAGACGCCATAACTAGGGCCTATGACATACAGTGTTGGTTCCTAACCAGGCAGAGGACGGTGAGGAGGCTGGAAGAATGAAAGCCTGTGTAACGTGCAAGAAACAAAACAGGTCTAATGAACTTCTGGACTTGGGCAAAGAGATCTCCAAGTGTCGAAAGCATGAACTAGCTGCCTTTACCTGAGTATTCTGAGCTGATTGTAAGGTAAATGAGCTCAAAAAGACCTTCAGAGGGAACACAATTTAATCAAATTTAACTTATTCCAGAGCTTGCTAGGTTAGTTAAATAAAAAAGAAAAAGAAATCTGTTTCTTATCTCTAGCTTCTCCATCTAGCAGAGTCCTAGGTTAAATCACAGCCTGAGAGCAAAGACTAAATCCAGAGCAAGGCCAGCGAGCCCTGGCCTGAGGGTAAAGATCAAATCAAGGGTATGGCTTACTGCAGTGCCTCATAGACCCTCCTGGCTGGAAAAACGGGCATTACAGAGGCTTAAGGGTATTGGTCCACCGCAGCTCGACATGCCCTAAATTCCAGTAATTAGGTTGCAAGAGAGAAGCATGTCTCGAAAAGAATTGTGGGTGTGGCTTTCTGGCACATAAATCAAATGCACAGAAAATTCACATCATTTTTGGAGAAAGTTGTATTGACAGAAGCTCTGCCAGCCTGGATGAAAAGACACCAAGACAGTTCGAAATGTAAAGACTTCTGTGCCCCAGTTTTCTATAGGTACATTTTCCAGGGCCCTCTTCAGGTGTCAAGGAAGGTGATAGAAAAGGAAGGACTTCTCAGTGGCCTGGGGAGCCCCTCCCTGGGGGCAGAGCCAGGGCTTCATGCAGGAGCACTCTCCATCCCAGGGCAGGGGAACATGGCAGGGTTTTCCCAGGGGCACTCAGCATTGCTATGGATCGGCAACTGCTTTCTGCCTCCTTGCCGCCTCTTTTTTGAAAAACATTTTTTCACCAGTGTCTGCTGAGTGCGTGCGAGGCAGAAGACTTCTGTTTATCTCCTAGGTCTTTGGCTCAAGAAAAGGCATATATAGACTTGACATGATCTTAAGATCCTGGACTTCAAGCCTGATGCCATGATTGGGTGAGACTTGGTGGGGGTGGGGGGTGTTTCCGGATAGCACTGAGCATGTTCCTGCTCAGGGGAGGGACATGAATAATAATTGTGACCACCATGGCAAGCTGGGAAGAATACATTAGTGGGCCCTGGTCTTCGCCCCTTGCCACATGAGTGGAGATGCCATGGATTTTCCCATCTCTGGACTTTGGGTTCAGTGACATGACTCTCCTTGGCTAAGGGGAGGTTAGTGGGCAGGAAGGGACCAAAGGTTTGGAAAGTGCTTGTGCAGTGGATCTGCCTTTCGGGCTAGTCTGTCAGTACCAAGAGTGCGAGGAGCAGCGTGTGCAGCAGAGCTGAACTGCTCCAGCCCAGACCAGCCTCAACTGGCCAGCCCCAGCTGACCCCAACACCATGAGCCAGCCCAATTGAGATCAGCAGGGTCGTGCAAACAGCCCAGCAAGTAAATGATAGAAGATGCAGTAAAGGATTGTGTGCTTTAAGCCAGAGATTTTGGGATTGTTCCTTCGCCATCATTATTGTGGCCATAGCTAACAGGGAAGACCATCAGCCCAGCTGGCATCGGGCCCTTGAGGTCTTCCTCAGTGTTTCTTCATCTTGCATGTCAGGCAGGGGGCAGGTGGTGCTCCTTCTCTGCACCACCCTGGGGGTTCCCAGATGGCAGGTGCTGGGTCTGTTCCATCCCACTGCCTTGGTGCTTAGGACAGCCCCTTGATAAAGAGCTCTGAAGGGATGGATGGATCATGAAATTGAGGCACAAAGAGAGGGATAGCTTTTCCTGAATAAATGCGACCCAGGAAATGAGGACCCACGTGCTCTGGCCAGATGTGCCCCATGGTCAAGGGTGGTCTGGAGGCCCGAGGTCAGGGACTCACCTGCCAGACAGGCCTCGGAGTCTCCACAGTCAATGAGGAGGTAGCGTGGGCTCTCGGGGAGCAGGGGCAGGGAGGCCAGCTGGAGCACCCCAGGCACCAGGCAGCTGGCCAGCAGAAGGGGCCAGGCCTGCGGGCCACCCAGGAGCTCCCTGGGGAGACAGAGGAGAGGCTGGGCCAGATGCCTCATTGTCAGAGCTCTGTCCCCTACCGGCCCCCCTGAGGGCAGAGGGTCTGCATTACCCTGTGCCTCTTCCCAACCAGCTCTGGGTCTGGACACCCAGGTAGGGAACCACGATAGGACAGGGTCATAGCCCCACCTCATCCCTGGCAACTCCTCTCCCCAGGGCTCTTCCCAGGGCACAGGGCTCTGCCCTCACCTCCCTTTTCTGGGATGAACAGGACACGCTCCCTTTAAAAGCCCGAACTTGCACCCTCTCCTCTTTGCTCCCTGATCCAGAGAGGCGAGAAGAGGGTGACTCACACCAAGTGTGGCTGACTGACACCACACTGGCCAGATGCATGTGGACAGGGTTTCAACGCCTTCATACAAGGAAGCAACGCCTTAATCCACTTGGGGGGGTAGGGGAGAAATTTAGGTGAAGAAGGGCTTTCCCTGGCATCCCTCTAACCTCTCAGTGCACGTGGGGTGGGGGGGTGGCACTTACCTGAGTCCAACCACCTGACCCATCACGATCCCCAGGGCGGTGAAGATGGCTGAGGTCATGGCCACAGCCCCTCGGAGCTCCGTGGGGGCGCTCTCCCCCAGGTACATGGGCTGGACATTCATGCTCACACCTGGACAGGAGCACAGCAGCCGTCAGCCACAGGCTGGACTCCCGCAACGCTTGGGCCCGCCTCTCCCCCCCACCCCCGCCCGCCCCCGCCGCAGCCTTGGCACCACCAGCCCAACATCTACAGGCACTGAGTGCTGCTCCCTCAGCCCAAGCGCTCTGAGGGGTTCCTCCCCACCTGATGTAGGGCCAGCAGGACTCCAGTCAGCTCCCAGGACTTCTGAGAGAGAAGCCCTATCACCGGGAGGAGTGTGAGGGGCTCAGAGGGAGCAGATGCCCACCAGCGGCCCCGGCTCTCACCTCTTATATCAACTACCACTGCATGTTCTCCCCCATCTTGGCTTCCCTGGGGACGCACCTCGCACCCAGGCAGCCAGTGGGAAAATGGAACTGGATGGCGCCCCCACTGCCCACCCCAGAGGGTGACAGTCGGCAAAAGCTAGGAGGCCGCAGTACTGGGGCACCATCCACCTGGGAACACGTCAGGGAGTGCTGCTCCATCCCCTCCCTGATGTGGGAGCAGGAAACAGCCCTCAAACAAGGTCCTGCCTCTCTCTGAGCACTGGGTGGGGGAAGCTGGGAGGAAGGTGGGTGCACTGATTGCCAGAAGCTCTCCCACAGAGGTACACCCACTCTTCCTACAGACAATTAGGGAGGGATTCCTTCTGTGCCATGTACTCAGGGCACAAAGTTTGACCTGGTCCCTCTTCCCTGAAATGTGGGCTGTTCTGAGTGACTCACTTCTAATAAGTAGACTGTGGCAAAACTGATGGTGTATGACTTCTGAGATTAGGCCATAAAATGCACTGGGACTGCGTCCTTGCGCACACACGTGGGCTCCCTCTCTCCCATCACTTCCTCTGGAGAAAACCAGCCGCAGTGCTGTGAGAACACTCAAGCAGCCCTATGGGGAGACCCATAAGCTGAGGAGCCCGGGGCTCCTGCAAACAGCACACGAGGGCGCCATCTCAGAAGCACGTCCTCCAGCCCCAGCCAAACCTCAGGTGACTGCAGCCCTGCCTGACAACTTGATCACAGCCTCCTGAAAGGCCCCAAGCCAGGACCACCCAGCTAAGACACTCCTGGTTCCTAACCCAGAGAAACCATGAGTTAATAAATGTTGCTGGTGTTAAGCCACTAAATTGTGGAGTACTTTGTTTCACAGGAATAGATAACTAACTAATAAAGACATCAGCACCTGGCTGTATAAACAGTAGGAGTCAAGGGGGATTGTTGATGGGCACCCCTAAAAGCCCAGGTGGACACGCTTAAAATTCTGCTCCCTCCCATGACAAGCCCCAGAGCCTGAGGGGTCCCTAAGAGGCTACTCTGCTTCTGTAGGGAAGATCAGAGAGCTCGTCCTAGATGCCTTTTCATCTTGACTGCCAGGAAGCTCCCAGCTTAGAGGACTTCTGTTGGTTTAAGTTTGGGGATGTTTGCCCTCCCATCCCTTACAACTTTTCCATTTTTCTAGATCCACTTTAAGTACCTAGTTATATGACCCTTTTAAGATAAATCATATCTAATCATTCTGCAAAAAAAATGGTGGGCATGAATGGAAAACAAATCAATGAATGAAGGGAATAAAGAGGATACAGGAAAGAGTAAGAACAGAGGCAGGAGGGGATCCCCCCCCACACACACACTGTACCTGCGCTGACGCCCACGAGCAGCCGCCCCAGCATGATCATCTCAAAGGAGCCTGCTCTGCGGCTGAAGCCAAACAGGGTCGCTGCAGCCACCACGAAGATGTTATTCACCAGCAGGGACTTCTTCCTTGGGGAAGCCAAACACAGGCGAGAGAGGTGGGTTCAGTCCTGAGGACCACCCCTGGGGACCCTTCTCTGAAGCTGCAGCCACCCCTGATCAGACCTGTGTGTGCATGAGGGGACTGAGTCAGGAGTGTGAGCTACACGAACAGAAATGACGCTGGCCACTGTAGCTGGGGTCACTTGTGGGATGCCCCCAGGGGCCTACTCCCACTCCCCTCCTCCAATATGCCCCAAATTACTCTCCTTTCTGCCTCCACCACGGCTTGAAGTGACAGAACTCGTATGGCTTTATCCCTACAGATTGAGTATTGCTCTCCTCACACTCCTCTGTAAAGCAAAGGGCCTAATATCTGATTTCTCAGACTCAAGGAAACCCTGGGGAGGAAGAACAGGGACTTCCGGAGTGAGGGAAGGGACACCTGGGAAGACAAGTCCCTTCCCGTTTCCTCCGTGCATTGCAGAGTCACTGTTCAGAAACTTCAGGATGGCTGGGTGGTCTCTGCCAGGCTGGTTCAACGGGACAGACAGCAAAACAGGAAGGGGCACTGGGCATGTCAGCAGCTCCACACAATGAGGCGTCAGCTCTGGGCTCCTGACACCGCGCTCAGAGGCGCCGTCATGCAGGTCACCCAAGAGAGCCCACAGGAGGTCATATGGCTCATGTACTGACAAGGAAATGAGCCACAGGAAGCCGCTGGCCTGCTCCAAACCAACAGCACAGGGGTGAAAGATGGGCCAAAGCTCAGATCCCCTGGCCTAGAGAATGGAGAGTGACAGTGGATTATAACTTGATCCTGTGGTAACTCCAGTTGCGACTTATAAGCCACATATGGCTTCCTCACTGGTATAAATTAATACAGTACTTCCAGGACTTTCCTGGTGGTCCAGTGGTTAAGACTCCACGCTTCCAATGCAGGGGGCACGGGTTCAATCCCTGGTTGGGGAAGTTCTGCATGCCAATGCCGCGCGGTGCAGACAAAAACAAACAAACAAAAAAACACAGTACATCCATTGTAGCTATTTATCTGGCGAATGCATTTTGCTGCATTTCAATACACAGACGACAGCAGAAACATTTACTTCCGCCCGGCAGGGAGAGTACTGCACCTTTCCGACCTCCTTAGGGACATGGCAGCTCTCCAGCTCTGGGCCACACCTGCTCCATGGGGAGCTGCCTGCCTCAGGCATCTTGCTGGCCCGCTGCTTTGATGACTTTATGCTGAAAGGACCTGGGGAAGAGGAAGCGGCAAGTGCACCCGACGTCATGGTAACATACAAGCACGACAGAGCGGGAGCCGCCACACCAGTGGAGTTCCTGACGTCCGAGGGCACATTTCCTCCAAAGTGCAGGATGGCTTGCTGCCCTTCCTCTAAGAAGGATGGACAAATCTCAGATGGCTTCTTTCTACTTTGGAGGCAGCCTGTCCCACAGTGAGTGTCGTGATTGATACCTACACTGGATGATTTGCAAACCTGGAAGCTGTGAGTGGAGTATGCCCTAGCGGGTCCAAACCAGCTGCCAGATGCTCCGCCCCTCGACCCTCTAGACCTGGGAGATTGTGGTGCTCAAAGTGCCTCCAAGGAGAATCCCAGTGCAAGACCTAGGATTTTGGAGTAAAACCACTACTTCAGTGAATTACTACCCCCTTAATCAGAAATAACTCCTGGCTGGTCACTAGGCCCTAGTGGAGAATAAACACCAGAATGGGGTGTTTGGCTATTGTTTTAGCCAGCTGAGTCCTGGTTTTCTGTTACTTGCCGTTGATACTCCTGCTAAATACACAAACATGTTATCTGTGCAATTTTGCTTCCAACAAAGGAGGTTACATCAGTGAAAGTGGAAGGATGGGTGCCCATTGAACTCAGTATCGCATTAGGAACCCTGTCATTCAGAAGTAGATGACCTCAGAGGGTAATAACCTGCTGAAGGACCCACACCATCAGGACTGCCATGCCCACTCAAGCATGAAGATTGGGGTCACCCCGATCGGCAAACAGCCTTAGGCCGGTGGAAGTGCTGACACAAGACAGGAGCAGAAAACTTGAGGATGGACGTTCCCGAGGCAGGTTTTGGAGTGACCAGCTCCAAAACCCGGGAGCAGACCCTCTACCTATGTTTCCAGGTTCTGGATCATACGCTTTAAACTAAATTCATCCACTAGTTTCCTTTTTTTGATTAATTTTCCCTACACTTTCTTCTTTCTTCTTCCCATGAGGTGTCTTGAGGGCAGTTAAGTTTACCATTAAGTGTGTAGATTGCAGAATATCAACACGTTAACGGCAGGGCTGGCAGATTGGTCATCACGTGGAAACTCTGCACTCAGGGAGGACACCTCTGTTGTGTCGTCCCTGGTGGCTGTGATGAGGCAGTGCCCTGGGTGGTCTCAGGAAGGACTGAACCAACTAACGTGAGGAGGGGCACATGGGGAGCTGAATATATGGGTGAAAGGTGCTGACACATGCTGGGTGGCCAGCCGTGGGGGGTACCATGAGAGCCGCTTGTTTTTCTGCCCAGCCTTGCTTCTCTCCTGCTGTCTCATGGGTGTAGGCGTGCAACCCAAGGTGGGCCAGGAACAACCCGTCTCCCTTGATTCTGAGAGCGAGTGAAGATGCTGGAGGTGGAACAAGGCTGGAGCTGATGCGCTGAAGGCATCTCCCAGGAGGAAAGTCCAGGCTAGGGTGGCCTTGCATCCTGCCCTCCCCAGGCCTGGCTTTTGACCACTTCCTTTTGTCCTATGAGCTGCCCCAGTATCCTTTGCGTTATCACAGTTTTCCATTCAGTCTGTCAGAGTCTGTCTCTCTTGTTTGCGACCCAAGATCTGTATCAGTTGGATAGAAAGTGGGGCACTGGGGAGAAAACACCTGTTCACAGTCAGACAACGTGTGTTGTATTGGCAGCCATGGGTCCTCCCTCCCTCCCAGCATGGGACTCTTCCCTCTGCCACATCTGCTGGGAAATGTGAATCACCCAGTGAAACTGCAGGCAGAGCAGGAGGCCGGTGAGGAGTTGACGCAGGCCTGGGCCTGCCGGGCATCCTGCCCACACCCGGGGTGCCCCTCATTGAAGGGCATTTGGGGGCCCACGGGAAGCACTTACCTCCCCAGTGTGATGGCCAAGGGGCCAGCAAGCAGCGCTCCCAGAAAGCCCCCCACGGGGTACAGAGACACGATGAGGGACCACACGAGCAGGACCAGATGGTCGGGCAGCGGCCGGCCGGTTCGCATCTGCCACGTCTCATTGGTGAATTCCTGAATGTGCTGTGGACAGAGATGCCAGTCAGCCCCCCTGGGGCGGGGGCTCCCTCCCCACAACAGGCCTTCTCCCCACAGGCCCTGCCTCTGCAGAGCAGGCAAGTCTCCCCAGCAATCCTACTCCCTTCGGGGCAGGACCAAACTCACCCAACTGCAGGGCACTGTGCCGTCTCTTTCAAACACAGTGTCTCCTGGAGCTCAGAGCTGGCCAGTGTCTATGTGCCCCTCTGAGCCCACTAACAGCCCCCCTCCCCCACTTTTGGCCTGGGAAGCCACCTGCATGGGCCACATCAGCAGGCTCCCCTGATGACCAGCTTTCTGATGGACTTGGCCATCAGTGAGCATCAGCAGAGCAACAGAGGAGGCGGGAGGAGTGTTTGTCCCCAGGGCTCCTTCACTGGGGGCACCTCAGGATTGCTGCAACGCCTGACCAAAAGACCCAGATACTCTCCTCTTGGTCAGAGATGAATGTCAGTGTCTGGCTGGTCTTAGGCCTCCCAACAGGATGTGAGGGAGGACATGAGGATGACCAGGGGGTGTAGGTGAGCAGGCCAGCTCAGGGTAATGGCTGTTAGCCTGGTGCCCGCCTGGTCCCTCTGCAGGAAGGACCTGTCCAGGGGAGCTGGGACCAGGGCCAGCTTCCCCTGACCTGGGCTTGAAATCCTCAAGGGTGACCATTCAAGGGGGTAGGGGAAGCCTCAGAAGCCAAGGAAGTCTCATTTGCAGGAGCCAGTGATGGCACATGGGAAGCAAGGCCTGAGAGTGTCCTGCTGTGGGCAGATCCCTCTCCAGCCTGCAAGTTTGCACTGAAGTGGACACTCGCAGGCTTGTTAAATAAACAAATAAAAAAGCAAATGGAGCTCAGACCCCCCTTTCTAAACCCTTCATTTCATCCTCTTTTAAGGGACTGGGCAGCTATAGTTGTTTCTGCCCAGAATGTACTCCCATCCCCAACTTCTAAGCAACAACATGCTTTGAGGGAAATTCTTTCCCCTTGACAATTACAGCCCCCTACACAGTTGGTCACCTGACCCAGGCCTGGCCAATCAAAGTGCTCCACCCTCCTGACCACATGATCAGCCTAGTGGGCATGTGATCCAAACCAGCCAATCAAACTCTTCCCCAGCCTTTCTGTTGGAACTAACAGGAAGGACTTCTGTTTGGGGGTTCCCAGTCCAGGACAGGAAGTGAGTCTGGTGACAGCTGCTCTCTTGCACTGGGTGGAGGATGATGCCCCGCACGGATAGGGGAGCCCCAGTTCCATCCTGGGACCTGTTTCCTGCAGCCCCACCTCCTTCACAGCTATGTGACAGGACACTTGCCCTTCTCACTTAGGTGGGATAGAGGTGGCTTCTATCAATGGGGCTGAGAGATTCATCCTTTCCACAGGCATTTACGGAACATCGGCACAGGCCAGGACAGAGTCAGGTGCTGGGGACTCAAAGATGACTTGGACACTGAGAGGAGACCAGCAGGAGGCTGAGACCAAGGGCTGGGGAGGGAGGGTGACTCCAGCTGGGGGGCTGCTAAAGGAAGGCTTCAGGGAGGTGATGGCATTTGGGTGGCTCTTGAAGGGCTTCTTGCAGGCGGGGCAGAGAGGGCTTCCCATCAGAAGGAGTCTTCAAGGAAGGGCTGGGTGCATTTGGGGAACTGCATTTAACCTGCTTTGGTAGCGGAGTTGGGGGAACGAAGGTGGGAGACAGGTGGACAGGTTCTGATCCCAGGAGGCCTTGGACTTCAGGTGGATGAGTCTGTCCTTATTCCTGTAGGCACTGGGGAGCCACAGAATGTTTCTGGGCAGGGGAGTGGTTTGATCAAACTTGAGAGGATCTAGAAGGGGGAGGTCAAAGGCAGGTAGGCCAGTGATACAGGCAGGAAAGACAGGGTCTGAACTGGGATTGTGGAAGAGACCCAAGGAGAAATGGCTGGAAGCCAGAGGCAGTTAGGAAGGACTTGGTGTCCAAGAGGGAGGGAAGAGTCAGGGCGGACCCCAGTCACTGGGTGGATGGTGGAGTCATCTACTGACATCAGGGACTCAGGAGAACTTGCGAGTTTCAGGGGAGGATGCAGAGCTGGGTTTGAACTAGCAGGGCCTGTGGAACATCGCAGTAGAGGTGGACATGTGGGAGAAAGCTCCACCAAGTGGATGCTGGCCTGAAGATCTGCTGCAGGCAGCTGCTGGCCCTGGCCCAGCACCCACTGGGATGGTGACGGTGCACATGTGGGGTACATACCGAAGTCGGGGCATTGATGATGGAGAGGTTGTAGCCAAATTGAAAAGTCCCACCAATGCCAGCCGCACAGATGGTCAGGAGCAGGACCCCGCCCTGGAACTGAGGAGAGAGGAGAGGACACAGAGTGCCTGATTACAGCCTCCACCAATCCCAGCACTGCAATCTATCTGAACCAGGCAATGATGGCTCCACTTTGCAGATGAAGAAACTGAGGCAGAGAGGAGTTGCCTAGGTCATATGGCTGGCAGGTAGCAGAGGCATCCCTAGCCTTCTGCTCTGAGTCCAGGATCTCTCTGCCCCTTCACCCCTGACAGCATTTTCCTGAGATGGACAGCCATTCCGGGCCCTCCTTGCAGGGCTGCCCCTGGGCATGCCTGCTGTGGCTCAGGGGACAATGCCTTGAGCTGGGGCCCCACAGGCGTGAAGCTCTGCCTCTGGCAGGACAGGAGTCCCTGAGCTACAGTGACTCGCCCCAGTGAAACTCTCTCAACAGAGTGGCTGGGCCTCCCTCTCTTCCCTCCCAGCCTGTTCTGCCAGGAGGCTAAGAGGAGGGGCCACACGGACCTACATGTGTGGGGCACATGGAGCAGCAGAGCAGCCTGGGTCCCAGTGCCAGCTCTGCCCTTCCTCCCTCATCTTCTCTAAGTGGCTTCCTCGCTGGCCCTGGTGATGATAATGGCTACCTTCAGGCTGCGGGACAGCCAATGTGCATGTGCACTACACACACCTGGTACAACAAAGGGCAGCTTTTCATCCTCATGCAGCACCCTTAGAGATGGAGGGAGAACTCCCCAAGGCACCCAGCTCAGCGCCCTGATGCCCCATTATTAGATTGGTATCTTTTTCGGGGGATTCACAGTCTTATTTATATTTTTTCTCATAATTTTTAATTACAAAATAACATGCTCGTTAAATTTTTTGAAAATCCAGTGTATGCTAACAGTTCTCCACTCTCCCAAATAGCAGTGAACTGCTTCCCTCAGATATTTTCTGAGACATTCACAAAGTGGTTAACTATACAAAAATCAAATTGTTGATCTTTTCCTAGTAACTCTATACTACCTTTCTTGCTCGGGCAAATTGTCCCTCAAGTATATAGCACTGTGTCATATTTATTATTTTTTAATACTTAAATACAAGCTTCAAGTCAGAAGGATGTTTGGCTAAGAGCTTTCTGAAGAATTTCCAGAACCTGAAGACTACTTACTCATTCATCAGTGAAATACCAAGTGCCTGTCCCAGCCAGGAACTGAGCTGGGAGGCACATACGCGGGGGAGGTGGGGGGAATGACAGACCTGCTTTCACCGTATTGTGAGAACCTGGCCTGGGGGTGGGGAGGTAGAGGAAGAGGCTCTGAGGGCAGGATCCTGCCAAAGATCTTGCCACAGGTCTGCAGGCAGGTCTATGACAGGCACCCTGGCTGCCCGCAAGTTCCTACAAGGTCTAAGTAACTTCCTCCCAAGCCTGAAGCCATAGGGGGAAGCCAGGTGAGAACCCAGGAGTCCCCTCTCACTGGAGTCACTGGAAGCACCCTGCTGGGCTGCCCGGAGGTGAGAGTTCCACTAAGAGAGCAGATCTGCAGGAAGCAGCAAGTCGCGCACAGCCTGATGAGAACGGAGCCCATGTGGCAGGGGTGCTGGCAGGTCTCCAAGACAGCATAAATTACTTCATTCCATGAGATCGTGCATGGAGATTGCCTAGTCCTCTGACTGGTCATGAAAAGCATTCAGACATTAGCTATGGTGGTGATTATTAAGTCAGTGAATAAAGATTTCTTGCTTCCCTACTGTGGGCAATAAATCTACTGTTCTAGGTGCTGGGGATATAGTAGTGAACAAAAGAGACGAAATCCGTGACCATTCCAGCGGGGGAAGACAGGCAGTAACAAATAAACAAGGAAAATACATAGTATGTCAGCTGTGCGACGTAGACAGAAAGCAGGCGAAGGTGAGAGGGGGTGTCTGGAAAAGGTGGTCAGGGAATACGCCATGAGAAGGGGGCATCCGCACAAAGACTTGAAGGAGGTGAGGGGAAGCGCCATGCAGATCAGCGCCGGTTGGCGGGGGAAACCCTGAGGCGGGGTGGTGAGTGGTATAGGCTTGCTCTTCCCGCTGCCCCGCCCCCTCGGTGCAGCAGGACGGAACCAGCGTGGAGATGAAGGCTGGGGAGAGAAGTGAAGATGGGAAACAGGCCCAGGACGGGATGAGGCGGCCAGGACTGCAGTGCCCTGGGGCTGCTGATTCTGGGGGCGTGTCCGGCCCACACGAGGACCAGAGGGATGCTAGCCTGGGACGCGGCCGGTGCGCAGGTCCCGCACACTGCGCCCCAGCCCAACACTGCGCGTGAACGCATGCTCTTGTTCGTCTCGGCCGAGTACCTAGCTCCACTGTGCAAACAAAGATCAGATACTTCTGTACACTGGACGCGTTCGTTGAGCCTTCCCGAGGGCACGCCAGTCCGTAATCCCTCATCCGAGTAGCCTGGGCCGGCAGGTCTCGGAATTCAGACGTTTGCGAAAAGCGGATGGGCGTGGAAGAGGGAAGCGCATGCGTAGTGGGCGTTTGCGAAGGCTCGCTCAAAGCTTACCTTAGCCAGAGCGCGCGGCCAAGACACGTGCGCAGGCGCACAGGGCGTAAAGGGGGTGGGGGCTGGGGTCCCGCGAGCGGGTCACCTGAGTCCGAGGCTGTAACGGCGGCTCGTGTTCATCCTCCATCCCTCCCTTTCTGCAGCTCTGAAGGTGAAAAGCCACTGACTCCTTACTCGGCCGAGCCTGTGGCCCATCTCCGCAGACCGGAAGGGGGCTCAGGTCCGAAGTCACCACGGCCAACCCCTGCATCCGCCTCCGCATGTCTTGGCCTGATCAGCGCGCTCCAGACTCGCCCGAAATCCCGGCCCTGGCCCCTAGTCCCCTCGTCTCCTCCCCCGCTGCCGCCTCCGGAGTGACTCTCAGCCCGTCACTGCTGCGCTCTCCTTTGGACCTCCGCCGCCGCCCCTTCCGGCCCCTCTGCCCGGCCTCCTCTCACCCCAACCTGGCGCCCCTGCCCGCCTCCGGGAGGCCCCTGTCCCCAGGCACTATGAGGGCCGAGCCCTTGATTCTTCACAGACATCCCCACTCTCCTCCAGTACAGGTGTCCCCGCCCTTTCCCCCCGGAGGAGGGACAGGATTAGGAGGGCCAAAAGGCAGACCCACCAGTCTGGAGAGCTCTCATCCGTCCGTCCTGGCAGAGCCAGTGACTTGGAACGCGGATGGGAGACCCAGTCTCGGGTTGCAGCCCAGGGATCCATTCCGTGAGAGGCCAGCTCGGCCTATGCGACAAGATTAGTCCGGCCCAGTGGACCTTGTGAGATGAGGAACCACCGGGTCCACTGGGCAGGATTAATCTTTTATTTCTCAGGGCTTCTCAGGTCCTTCATGAACCCAGGAGTTGGATTAAGGCCAAATCGAAACCAGTTGCCAAAGATGCTATTTTTGGTCATAGAAACATAGACCTGAAAATTACCCTAGGAAGTCATCTGAGCAAAGACTGTGATAGGACATTCACCAGAAGGGATACTGTTTTATTTTTGCTGCCCTGAACTTTTAAAAGTTTCTAAAAAACATCATGCATTTTTAAAGGAAAAATATCGATACAATAAATAAAATATTAGCAGTTGCTAAGTGCGTGCCTTTCTGCATCTAATGAGATGATCCACTGCTGCGATAATACCGTCTTCGCTCCCTCCCCGCCGCCCCCCACCATGGACACCTCGCTGGAGTCAGCCCCCCAATGCGTGGGCTCCCCAGCCACTAACTATTATCCTTAAGCAAGGGAGCTTGAGGTTTCTCTTCGGCAAACATTAATCAGGAGTTTAACCTTGAGTGTGTAAAAGTCAAGGTTGTGAGTGTTTGTGGCTGCCCAGTGCTGATGGCTAATCCTCTCAACGTCCCTGAGACTCCACAAGGTGGAGTCTGTGTCCGCAGCACCCCTGCAGCCCTGCTGGAAGTCGGGGCTGGGCTTTCAGATCTCCAAGTCCAGCGCAGACCCTACGGGATGGGGCCGTCAAACCACGCCTGAGTCAGGGGAGCGTGGAAAGACAACCCCCACGCGTGCCGACTCCTTCTCCGGGGAGCTTCCCGCGTGAATTCCCACCCAGTCTTGGTTTCCCTGGTGAGAAGGCAGAGGTGGGGGTGTTACAAAATCCTGGCTCCCTGTCCACCGATGCCGAATAGAAATAAGGAGACAGAGTTTGGAGGAAATAGAACAGAGTAGCTTTATTCCTTTTGCCAGGCAAGAGGGGAAGACAGTAGGCTAGCGCCTCAAGAACTGTGCCCCCCTCCTTGGGGAATCGGAGATTTTATATGTGGGGCTCGCAGTCCGGGGTATATGATAAGGATCAAAAGTAGTGAAGGTCTTGCATTTTTCTTCTGCAAATTCATGGCCAAAGCTGGTATCAGGCGGCTCAGCAACCAGGTCTGGTGTCCCTGAAGTTATCGGCTGGTGACCTTCTTTCTGAAATGAAGAGTGCTACAAGGGAGTGTAGGGGGAGAAGAAAGGCCAGGTGCAAAGGGTAATTTGTATGGAGTCAGAGAGTAACCAGCTTTGTGAAGGACAAGTCTAGCTACAAGTGTTTATTAGTAGTAATAGCTAAAGAATAACCAAGATTACTTAACTCTTTCAGGCCTGTTTATATTGTTTCCCCGGCCTGTTCACTGTTTCCTTATTTTCCTTGTTTATCAGAAAATTCTCATGTCTATTTTTGCTGCAACAGGGGCAAGGGAGGAGGGGGGGCCTGCTTTCAGTCACCAGTGCTCAGGACTTCCGGGAGGGAGGCCAACGTGGGTGGTGACGCCCCTCCCCCGCCATGGGAGCCACGACCCACGCTCCCTCCTACACTCCGGAGCCTGTCACTCTGCAGATGGGGAAACTGAGGCCCAGAGCTGGCGGGGAGGGGGGAGTAGGGGGATCCGCCCCCGGCACTCAGCGGGAAGCAGGGAACACGGCGGCTCGCACCGAAGGTAATCGATACCGCAAAGCTGGCTGGAGGGCTCCACCGGGTCTGCGCTCCACCGAGCCCCCGGCTGCTCCTACCCCCGCAGAAGCGGCGAGGCCGCCTCGTCGACCCGAGCCTACTCCAGAAGGTGCCTCCACTGTTACCCGGGCCCGGGGACTCCCCTGACCCCCGGATTAGGCCTCCAGACCGCATTTAGCCCTCCCGGGCCGCCCCCGCCAGTTGCCGGGATCCGTCCCCGCTGCCGAGACCGGCTCCGGCCGCGAGGGGGCGACAAAGCCCGCGCTTCGGGAGTTGGCGCGGCGGGTCGCCAGACCTCTCGGAGCTCCGCGGTGGCAGGGAAACCAAGAGGCCTGAGCCAGGGCCCCGCCAGATGCGGGGAACTCCGGGGGGAGCTGCCCCCACGGCCCCTGGGCGCCGAGTCCTGGCCGAGCCCGGGCGTCCCCTGTTCCACGAGCCCCAGGTGATTTCGCTTCCTTGGTCCTGCGCACCCAGACCGCGCCCCGCCGGGGAGGGGGCGGGGGGCAGGGCCTTGGTCGGGAGCTCGGAGGTCTGACACCCAGCCCACCCTGCCTCTGCCTCGCTGTGTGCCTCCCCTCTCTGCTCCATGAGGGGTGGGACAGGAGTCTGGATGGTGGCCTAACCCCTGGAGCCTGGGCTCAGGCTGGCCCCCATGGTCCCTGGTCTCTCCTTCAGCCCATCAGCTGGGCATCCATCACCAGGTGGGTGGTGGGTGGGCTGACCTGCTTTGACCCGACTGCCTCCCCTCTGACCTCAGCGTCCTCATCTGTCAGCTGTGTTTTCCAGGAAGGGCTGGGGAGTGGTTCAAGGCCCCTCCTCCTTGCAGCCTTCCCTGTTCCTCCCACTTGGACTGGCAACTCTACTCTACACCAGGAGCCTCCCAAGGAGGCACTGGCTGGAGTTCAGAGGCCACCTGACCTTGGGCACCAGGCTGTCAGGGTGGGCAGTGAGCCATCACCAAGCACAGCAGGCCGGCCACAGGCCTGGCTGCAGCTGATACCAATGGGGTACCTGCAGTCCCAACATGTACCTCCTCTCTCCAGGCTCCATTTGCTCACCTGTAAAATGGGGACATCATGACGACTGACGTGCCCCCTGCACAGGCGCTGCACCCTCAGGCCCCAGGTGTGTCTGTTGACTGCCTGCACTGAGCATCCTAAGGGCAGGTACCGTGCCCTCTCTTGATCTCCAGACAGACCCTGCCTGTGGGTAGGTGAACACAAGGGGCTGCAGCCTGACTGAGTGTGGAGGGCAAGGCCTAGGGGCAGCCCCTGCAGGCTCAACCCCAAATCCAGCTTCTCCCTCCTCCTCAGAGCTGGCATCCACTCCAGTTCTGGGTCACATTTCCAACTTAACGATTCAAAACTAAGAAAGAAAGAAGAAACCCCAAGCAACAACCAGCCGAGCAGCCCCTCCTGGCCACCCTTTGATATTTGAGGACTGAACAGTGGAGCTGATTGCGGATAGGAGATTTAAAGCCATCTTAATTAGAAGCAAAGAATGTCCTCGGGGTTGGCTGTTCTAAAAATACAGCTGTGCCCACATCTGGAGGGGAAGGGTGGGAGGCGGGGGGTGGGGATGGCGGTTAGACAGAGTCTGAAGTGCTGACGCCTGCATTCCCTGGTGGGGGAGGCCCCCTCCCAGCAGGGCCCATGGTGGGGGAAGAGGGGAGGACACCAAAGTGGCCAGTCCCCTGTGGCTGGGCCACCTGGTGCAGGTTTGGGATGGAGCTGAACAGGCAGCCCACCCCTTCCTGGGCCCACCCTCACCCCTTCCCCGTGCCGTCCCCACACCCCAGCCTCAGTTTCCCCAGGGGTTTGGTTAACACCCGCTGCTTCTTTCACCAGCCCCCGCCTGACACAGGCACAGCTTCTGACTGGGGAGGGGATTTTTCCTGGGTTTGATATTGAGTGCTATTTGTTACCTTTTATGAACTTGTCGCTTGTTTTGTTCGTATCCTCATTCTAAACAAATGAGGTACTTTTGTACCTAATCTTGGATTTGTAACTTTGCATTTGTTTTCTTAAAGAGGCCCTAATACCTCACACAAGTGAAGGGCGTGTGAGGCTGGGAGAACATCTTGAGTGAAATGTGGAGGTGGGGCTTGTGTGGTGTCTGGGCCGGGGGGCGGGGGGGGGTGGAGGGGTACAAGGACGCAGGGTTCCTGTCCCAGGGGCTGAGCGAGCACCTTGCCTGGGGCTCACCCTCCCCGGTATGTGAGCAGGGCCTGGGCTGCTTGGCAGGGGTGTCAGGGGTATAAGCCAGGTGGGAGATGGGGGAGCCCAGGGCCTTTCTGAGGTTCTCCATCCTCCTGCTCTGAGCACTCAGTCACTTTCTGGGCAAGGCTCCCAGAGTGGTGGCCCCTGTCCTCCCAGGTCCTTGCCAGACTACAGATGGGAATTGCCTGATGATCTGGCAGGCAGGCTATGGGTAGGAAGACTGTGGGACAGTGTGGCCCTCAGGTTCCACATGGACCGGATCCCATGTGCATCCCCGGGTGTACAGGTGGGCAGCAGACCCGTGTGGGACACACAGTCTTTTCACTGTGTCTCCATGAACTCACATCCCCGGCCCTGCCATTTGGCTGATTCAGCCAAGCAGATAATTTTCTTCCAAAACACAGCCCCGCAGCCACACTGAGCTCGAAAATAGCTGAGGTGGAGGGGGCGGCGGGGGGGGAGGGCGCGCCGCCAGCTGCTCTGTGGCTCTGGCTGGAGGCGGCTTTGATGGTCAGGTAGTGGCCATAGCAGTGAGTGGAATGAGGGGCAATTGATGAGGGTCATGACAGCCGGGCATTGAAGGTCAGGCTGGCCTGGCAGCTGGGGCTGGGGAGGGACCATCTCATCCAGCCACTGAGGGTCAGAGATAGAGAAACCAGGGTCCAGGCGGGGAGTCCCACACCCCAGCTACTCAGCAGGGGAGCATCCAGGGAGCAGAGTCACCTGTCAGAGACATGGCAGGAGCCCAGAGGTGGCAGAGAGATTTTTGTCTCTGAACCACAGCTGGAGAAGGGTGAAGGCAAGGAGCTGGGAGGGCAGGGCTGGGGAGGCCAGGGAGGGCTTCCCTGAGCGGTCCTGTCCCCCCGGGACCCCTAACTCGGCCTGTCCCAAACCAACAGGGGGTCTCCCTCCCAAACCTGGCCCTCCCCTACGTCTCAGCCCCCTCGCCGAGCACTCACTAAGGTCTATGCCTTCCGCCTCCTTGACCCTGTCACCCTCGCTGTCACGTGCCCGCCACTGCAGGCCGCAGCCATCTTCCCCTCTGACCCCTGCTCTCTCCAAAGAGCCGCCATCTGATCCTAACCTCACCTGGGGCTCTTCACTGCCCTTGGGACAGAGACCATCACCTACAGGGCCTGTCAGCCAGCCTCTCATCATATGCAGCTCCTTCCCTGCCTCTGTCCCTCCATGCCACCTCAAGACCTTTGCACAAGCTGCTCCCCTGTCGGGCCTGGCTAAAGCTTACTCTTCCTCTATCCTGACTGCCTCCTCCCTCCCCAGCCTACCCAGAGACCCTCAAATTCCTGGAAAGTCTATGTTGCTACCAGGCTCAGAACGCCAGGCCCAGGTTGCCCCCTCTGCCGGGCAGGCCTGACACAGCCCACCTGGACGGCTTGTTGTTCTTATGCTCCGGTCACGAGCAGCTGCTGCCAAGTGAGTTCCGGACTCAGTGCTAAAAATATCCCATGACCCAGACAGGAAGGGCCACCGGGGACACAGCTGCTCCTGGGGGCACTGGCTGGAGCTGCGGTGACACCCACCCACAGCAGTTGGGGGCGTGGTCCATGTGCTGGGAGGGGGTGGGCACTGAGCTCGCAGCCCCTGAGGAAAGGCCCCGCGAGGGGTGCCACATGTTATCCACAGGAAGACACAGAGCCTCCAGCACTCACCTTGTTTCTGCTTCTTGCCAGCTGTTACCACGGGCACTTGCTGCCTTCGGAATAACATACATCTAAAAATTGAGTGTGTGGGGCCCTAACAGAAGGTAAGTGAGCTCTGGTCCCTTCAGGGAGGGCTTCCTGGAGTAGGGGGCATTTCTATCACCCTCTCTCCCTCTCCTTTTAACAGAACATCTAGGCTGGTAGGGAGGGAAATGAGTGACTGAATAAGTCAGATCTGGGCCGTCCCAGGAGAGAGATGCTGAATAAGAGGTGGGGAAAGGACTGGAGGGTTCCCTGTGGGGCCGGGGAGTGGGAGTCAGGGTTGGCTCCAGGTTTCGGGGTTGTCACTGGGGTCTCATGAGGGTCTCTGCTGGTGTATGAGCCCTGTGAGGAAGAAGGCCAGCTTGGTGGGCACGCAGCAGGTGCTGTCCTGCCTGTAGGCACTGGAGAGCCTGGACAGAGAAATCAGGGGTCTTCCGGTGTCCCTGGAACTGGGCACCTGTCCCCAGACCTGGGCTCCTTGCTCTGTAGCAGGCAGGGTCCCAAGGCCAACGAGGTGGCTTGGAGAGCAGGCTCATCGCCACCTCGCCACAGGCCCGCCTCCTGCCATAGTCCTCAGCCCAGGAGAGAGGAGGCGGCCTCTCGGGCCGGCCTGCTGCCCTGCTGCTCAGGACAGACAGATGGCTACACAGGCATTAGCATCCAGCACCCCGCCTGCCTGGCTCACCCAGACCTTCTCTCTGTAGTTAACTGTCTGGAGGTGCCAGGGGTCAGAGCAGCGGGCCCGGTGCCTCTCGAGTGGCCTGTCCTGGGCCTGACACTGGACGTGAAAGACTGGACTGGTGGTGACAGTCTGCCCCAGGCCCTGCTCTGCCTCCTAGGGGCCTCAGTCCCCACCTGAGGGTACCCTGGGCCTGAGAAGGGAAGATGTGCAGTAGAACCCTGCCGCTGCTCCTGGCATGTCCTGCCCCCACCCTGGGCTCCGTCTCCCAGGAATGTGCTTCTCCAGCCCCAAACCCGGCTCCTGCCTTATCAGCCCCATCGAAGGGGAGAGACAGACACCCCTATCACATGACGGCCCCTCTGTTAGTCCCAGCCTGACCCTGAGCGGAGGGCCAGCCAGTGCCTGCTTGCTGAGGGGCCCGGAGGCAGGAATGCCTCCCCTTCCCCGTGCAGACAGGAAACCTGACCCCCTCGCTGGCTCCTTCAAGCCTGGCAGGCGCCCGCCCTGATGTCTGAGGCCCTGGATCCCAGCCCTGCAGCCGCACCTCCACCTGGGTGGAATCCCACCTGGGTGGGATTTGCTCCGCCAGCTTCACCTCGAATGTGACCTAGATTTGCTTTGCTGGAAAATGGAGGCTGTCTGAGGGGGCGTTATCAGCTTGCTCCCACCAGCCTCTCAGCCCTTGGTCCAACCCCTGCTGTATCAGACTGACCTCTCCTCACTCCTGAACCCAATGCACACCCCCTTCACGCTCCCAGCCTCTCCCTCCACGCCCCTCCCAAGTGGGCCTCCAGGGGCCACTCCCCAGGGGACCCCTCTTAGCCCTCCTAGGATCCACCTGAAATGGAGTTTCTCCTTTCTACCAAAATAACAAGGTATCTCAGCTGGTTCTCCCCACTCCAGTCTCCCTGGGGGACTCAGGGTCCAGCCCAGGGCTTCCCTCACCTGCCACACTCGAGTCCAAAGTTGAGCTCCCATTTGGTAAAGGTCAGGGCACCTTCCTCTCCCTCATGGCCGCCATTATCCAGGGACCTTGGCGTGGCTTCCCAGGCCACGTCTCCCAGGGCTTCTCACTACCTTGTCCCTGCAGCCTTTTCCTGGTTCTGCTGCAGCCTCCCTGGTCTCCCTGCTTCCCTGGCTGTCTGCCTTCTCTCTCTAACTAATGAAGGTCGAGCTGCCCAGGCCTGGCCTCGCCCCTTGGGCATCTCACGCAGGCCCAAGGCTAAAAATTGGTCTACTGAAGGCTGCTACCCACACTTGGACCGCCTGCCTGACATCTCCCCCAACATCACACTTGGGTTTTTCCACACGGATGTCATACAGATGCCCCAAACTCAGTGAGGCCAGAACAGGACTCTCCATCTGCCTGCCTTTCTCCCAGGCATTCTCCAGCTCAGTAAAGGCCACTGCCTTCCATCCACCCTGCAGCTCAGGCCTCGAAGTCACCCTTGACTCCTCTCTCACAGCTCTGTCTAGTCTGGCAAACCCACATCCCACCCCTCCCGGCCCTCCAGGCTCCACCCTGCCCAAGCCACCTGCATCCCTTGCATCATCCCTTGCTCACCGATTCCTCTGGCAGTCTACTGTGCTCACAGCAGTGACAATCAAACATCACCTCTTCACAGAGGATTCCCAGATCACCCCATCTGGCCTGGGGCACACTACCCAACCCTCCAGCCTCCACTTGGCTGTTATTTCCGTTAGCGCGCTGTCCTGCAAACACTAGGTCTCATCTTAGCACAAGACCATGATGGCCTGTCTCCTTGGCTACACCAGGAGGGCAGGAGTGATAGCATCTTTTGTTGGCCTTTGTGTCTTCAGCATCCAGAACAGGGCTTGGCACATAGTCGGTGCTCAATAAATGATTGACTTTGTTCATTAGAATGAATAAATGGAGTTTCCCTTTTCCACCAAAATAACAAGGTCCTCTCCAGCCCGTCCACTTGCTCCAGCCTGCCTCGTCACCGGGGCTGCAAGTCCCCAGCCTGGCCCCTCCTCCGGCGGCCCTCGTGGGGCTTCCCAAGGAGCCGGCAGTTTCAGCAGGGCCTGGACGTGCGGGGGGATTTGGACTCGCGGCTGAGCGCCTCCTTCGCTGCTCTTGTTCCCGGAGGGAAGAAGGACGGCACGGGTCGCCGGCCAAGCCAGGTGGATGGACATATCAGTGCGGCCGAACACCGGGTTCCGCCCCGCCCACGCCCCCGCGTGGCCCAGCGTGGCCCCGCCCCTTCAGTCTCGCGGGGCCTCCTCGAGCAAGCACTCCTAGCCTCGCCCCCAGGGTGGCTCGTGGGTCCTCGCTATTGGTCCTCCCTTAGTTTGCCGCGAAGCGCCCAGTTCCTCATTGGCCACACATTCTCCCGCGCTGCAGCCGCAGTCACCACAACAAGCGCCACGTGCTCAACCGTGGGGCTTGCTCATTGGCCGTGAGTCCCAACCCACCCACGCCCCCATCCTGCCCCCGGCTTCCTGCTTCCTCCTCCTATTGGTTACCTGTCCCAACACCCCTCCCTCTAGCCCGGGCGCGCCACACCTCGGATGAGGATTGGCCGAAGACAGGAAGGCGGGGTTTGGAGGCAGGTTAAGAGCGCTTGGCGGTCGGGCCACGCGTTCCTGAGAAGGTTCAATGGCGTGGCAGGGGGTGGCGACCGAGTTCCTGCAGGTGCCGGCGGTGACGCGGACCTACACCACAGCCTGCGTCCTCACCACCGCCGCCGTGGTGAGCCGGGCGGGCGGGTGGGTATAGCCATGGTTACAGCCCTGGGGGTTGCCATGGTTACGGTTGGACCAGCACCCCCCCCCCCCGCCCGCCGGGGGGTAGCTCCTGACGCCCCCTGGTTCCGCAGCAGCTGGAGCTCCTCAGCCCCTTCCAGCTCTACTTCAATCCGCACCTCGTGTTCCGGAAGTTCCAGGTGAGGCTGCCCCGCCCCTTGCACCTGCTGGCCCAGCCCCGCCCGCCCTGCGCCTGACCGCCCGCCCCCATGCAGGTCTGGAGGCTCGTCACCAACTTCCTCTTCTTCGGGCCCCTGGGATTCAGCTTCTTCTTCAACATGCTCTTCGTGTATCCTTCACCGCGCGGGCCCGAGAGGCGGGGGTGGGGGGGGGTGGGAACGGCGGGAGCGGGGAAACTGAGCTCCGCTGGGAGGCACTTCCTATACGGACGCTGCAGGTTTCGCTACTGCCGTCTGCTGGAGGAGGGCTCCTTCCGCGGCCGCACGGCCGACTTCGTCTTCATGTTTCTCTTTGGGGGTGTCCTTATGATCGTATCCTTCCCGGGCTCTGGAACCTCTGGGCCCGGGCTGTGCTGGCCCTGGGGCCCAGCTTGAGCGCCGGTTGGAGAGGGACAGAGTCGCTTCCTCCAGCTTAGGCTGTATTGAGCGTGCATCGCGTGCTCAGCTCCGGGTGCCAGGGCTAGGTCCAGTGCAGTGCCCAAAATGCCACACGGTGGGGTACCCGGCGCTCTGAGCCCTGAATGCCAGTATCCAGGAGGAACTGGGGCCGGGATGACCAGTGGTGGGGCCTGGGGTGAGGTGGAGAGGCAGTGCAGATCAGGTGGCCCCTGGAGGCCACAATGTGGCCTTAGATTGGGAAGGGAAACCAGCCAGCGGGAAGGTTCCAGGGGTTTAGGAAGTCAGAGGGGCCCTGGGCAGGGCATGAGGCCTTGACTCTGGCCCAGCTGCTGGGGCTCCTGGGCAGCCTCTTCTTCCTGGGCCAGGCCCTCACAGCCATGCTGGTATACGTATGGAGCCGCCGCAGCCCCCGGGTGAGGGTCAACTTCTTCGGCCTCCTCACCTTCCAGGCGCCATTCCTGCCCTGGGCGCTCATGGGCTTCTCAATGCTGCTGGGCAACTCAATCCTCGTGGACCTCCTGGGTGAGCCTGCTGTCCATCCAGCCTTCCCCAAGCAGGCTGTCAGGGACTTGAGGGTCTGCTTGGCCAGGGCCCCCCGTCCACCTGCACTGGACCTCTCATCTGTCCCCACCGCCTCTTCCTGCCCTCACGGCTACCCTGTTCTTCCAGCCCCTCAAACAAGCCAGCCTTATCGGTTTTACTTCAGGCCTCACCTGCTTGCTGATGCTTGTGTAGGTTCTGACCCAGGTGGGGATGGGTGGGTCAGGGTTCCTGCTTCATGGCTCCCATTCCTCCCATGTTCTCAGGCCTGACCCCCTCCCAGGACCTGCCCTCTTCTGGGCCAATCCTGGCCCCACCCTGGGCTGGCAGTCTGTGTAGGACATTGGTCACCCGTGCTCTGGGGCCTTCAGGGCTGCGCTGGCCGTGGGCTCTGGGCTGTGGAGGGTGGCTTTAGCAGTTGGTGGCTCTCCCACAGGGATTGTCGTGGGCCACATCTACTACTTCCTGGAGGATGTCTTCCCCAACCAGCCTGGCGGCAAGAGGCTGCTGCTGACCCCTGGCTTCCTGTGAGTGCTGACAGCCCTCCCTACTCCCCCCCAGATGGTTCCCTACCCCATGGGGTAACCCCTGTTGGCTGAAGCTCAGCGTGGGCCCCTCCCCACAGGAAGCTGCTACTGGATGCCCCAGAGGAGGACCCCAATTACCTGCCCCTCCCTGAGGAGCAGCCAGGACCCCTGCAGCAGTGACCCCACCCAAGGCCAGGACCAGCCCCAGGGGCCCATCTTCCCGGCCTCTGGCAGGCCTGCATTCCCCCCGCAACCCCGGCTTGTAGCACAGCTACCTGTCCTGGAAGCTGGGCCATGCCCAGGGCCCACCCGAATAAACAGTGACCTGCATTCTCTTCACATACAGCACTGGCCCTCCTGCCTCGGCCGGCCACACCTTTCCATGCAGGGTAGGCGCTGCTGGCCTTGACCAAGGGCCACCAAGCCTGACCTGCTCTCTCAGACCAAGAGCAGGTGGTAGGATGGGAGGCCCAGAGAGGGTCCAGAACCTACCCACAATTGCCCAGCAGAGCTTTGAGCTCTCATCCCCACCCTGACTGTGCCTCAATTCAGCCTTCAGTGAGGGGTGTCAGATACTGGTGGCGGGGCCAGGACTGGGCTAGCCAGTCATGCTGAGCCCAGTCTGTGGTGGCTGCTGCCCGAGGGGCCCTCAGGCTGATGCCTCTCTAGGCCCCTCCTGTCCCTCACCAGCAACCCACAAGGGGAGCTTTGCCTCATTTTCCAGCTAAGCAGCTAAAGAACTGGCTAAGTACCCAAGGGGCCAGGTGCAGAAAGGGGGCAGGACCTTTCTGTGACCCCGAAGCCTTAAGTGTCACCTCAGCAGAGTCCAACGGCTGAGGCAGAGACCTCTGGGAAGCTCTGCCCCTGCCATTTTCAGTTGAGGACGCGGAAGCCTCCTCTGGCCCACAGCTCACTTGCATCAGATGACCAGTCCACATGGTTTATTCCTGGATCGTCACCAGCACGAGGGCTCCTCCAGCCACCGGCTGTCACGTTCACAGATGACAGAAGTATTCGCCATGGAATGGACCTTGACGTTGTAGTGAAACCTTTGGAGCAGCAGTGGGCTCTGCGGTGGGCAGGTGGCATGTGAAGGCCCGTCCCCGGGCCTCTCCCAGGCAGGTGGCCAGCCTGGCCAGTGGGCTGAGGCAGGCAGGGTGTATCCCACCCACCGGCTGGGGGCTTGGGCCACCGCCTGCTGGCCTGAACACACACCTCATCAGTGGAGCCCACTTGTCTCCAAAGCCAGCTGGACCTGGAGCCTTCCTCTTTGTTCAAGGCCTTCCAGTGAAGCCCAGCTGTCTCCTTGCTTAGGGTCCAGCAAGTTCCACTTCTGGATGAAGGGCAGTGGCTGGAGTACAAATTCCTAGGACGTGCTCACGAGGCCCCCCACCACCCCCGCCCCAGCCCAGATGCCAGGCCCATCTCACCCCACATCCCACAGCGAGAACCCTCAGGGCTCTGCCCCTGCCCAGTGTGGGGCTTCGGCTGGGTACTGGGCGCCGTGGGGCCCCAGCCATGCTCCGGGGAGCAGAGCAGGCCTGACCCTCAGTCCTGCCAGCAACTGAAGGTGCAGGGTCTGGGCCCACAGTCTTCAGTGAGACTGTAGCTATGCCTGGGTTACCCTGCGGTGCCTGGCCCAGTGAGCAGGTCCCCATGTGCCACCCTCCTGGGTCCCACATCCCAGGCAGAGTGGGGACCCTTCCACATTACAGAAGAGGATGCAGAGCTGCATCACCTTCGAGGTGGCGCCAGGTTGGGTGTACTGCTCCACACTCTTCTCCTGTTACTCCTCACAACCGGCAGGGAGGTGGGGGCTGGCCCGGCCACAGCATCAGCTGCGGGTGGAGATGGGCCCCAGTCCACCTGTTACGTGTGAGGTGCTAGGAGGTGTGGCGAGAGCAGAGCACACCTGCTGGAGCTGAACCGCTGGGCGTGGGCACCCGGGCTGGCAACACACCCTCAACGACCGCACAAGATGAGGCCTCTCCAAGGACCAGAGAAGCAGGCTCCTGGCTGGGGGCGGGGCTGTGGCTGATAGGGCAAGCAGCCCTGCCTGCTGAGCCTCACCTTCTCATCCCTCTGGGACTGCAAGGACTTGCTGAGCACAGGTGGGCGGGATGCCGGGGACAAGGGGAATCAAAACTGCTCTGAGTCACGGGCCTTGCAGGGCTGAGAATAGAGCCACAGCCCTGCTAAGGCCCAGCTGGGGACATGAGGCAGAGGAGGGTGAGGGGCCTGCCCGCAGCCTCGACCACGTGTCCTGACCACATGTGTTCTCCCCATTCTTGTTTTTATGCCACCACTTTGAAGAAACAGAACAGGACCTGTTGCCTTTTATTTAAAAAATGTTGCTTGCCCTGCCTGGGGCTCCTATACAAAAACAAAACACAACCCCAAACGAGGCTTCTTCCTGACCAGAGACGGGCGGTGGGGACTGGAGCTCAGCAAAAGGAATGTGTACCCTGGGGTGGATGACCAGGAGGCCCCTGCCCCATGCTCCTCAGGATGGCCGGGCTGCCCCCTCCTTGCCAGAAGATGGAGGGGAGACGGTCCAATCTTCCAGATGCTCCGTGGGAGCCAAGCACCACTGGGTGGTTACCAGGCCGGGGCAGTGTTGGCCAGACGCCTCATCCGCCTGCAGGAGGGGAGAGGGTGGTGACCCTGGGCAGCTGCCCCTCCACCAGGGATCTCTAGGGCAGCCAGGGGAAGGGGCAGAGACAGGACGTGGTAGGTGGGATCCCCAACCCCTCCCTCAGCCTTGGCCTGTCTGCTACTTGGGGCCCTGAAGCTGCCCTCTGTCCCACCCACCTCTCCAGGGGTCCCGAAACCTGGTCTAGGCTGTGGTCAGACCGACCCAAGGGCTACTCTTGTCCCTTGCAGGGCTAGACTGGGACTCATCATCCAGGGGCCTGCTGGGTCTTGGGAAAGGCGACGGTCCTATCCTGCCTGGAAATGGGGCTGGGGAGGCACCTTGTGTTCCTGTCCTGGTCGCGGATCTTCTTCTCCATCTCGGCGTCTGTCAGGGTCTCCAGCAGCGGGCACCACTGATCAGCGTCGCCTGTATTCCGGATGGCAATCTCCACCGTGGGCAGGGGGTTCTCACTGTGGAAGACGGGAGGAAGTAGACAGTTCACAGAGCAGCAGCTGGAGAGGCCCCAGAAAGCACTGTCCATGCCCCACGGGCAGCTGGAATGTTGGAGCCTGGTTTCTGTGCCCAGCCCCCAACAGGGCGGTGGGGTGCTGCAGCCCAGCGGACAGCACAACAGTGACTCCGGGTCTGCATGTTGGGGAAGGGTCCACAGGACAGCGCTGCAGAGCCAGCTGTTCCCACTGCAACTGTGGGGAGGGGGAGGGCCGTCCGCCTCGCTCAGCGTCCACGAAAAAGGAAACCAAAGGAGTCCACCCAGGAGTCCAGATGCCGCTCACCTAGGGCCACTGCCCCTGATGGTCCCACACACGGCTCCTCAGCCCGTCATGGGGCCCAGAACCCACAACCCCTGACCGCTCCACCTTGGGGTCCCTCAGAAACGTCTCCGACTCCAGCTGAGGGCCACCTGCACACCCTCTGGCTAAGTGGACTCGGTGGTGGGGGGAGGTCAGCCTCAGCGAGGCCACCAAAGCTGGGGGTGCCTGACCGAGCTGCTGCCTCTGCCAGGAGGGCCAAGCCCAGGCTGCCTGGTGAGCCTCAGCACAGCCCGAGACCTGCCCTCGTCTACCTGGAGCCCTGTAGAGTCAGCTCTGGAGGAGGGAGAGCAGGGGGGGCCCCAGGGAGGTGCCCGGTGAATGATGGCACAGAAAAAAACGGGCCCCTGGCCTTGGTCTTAACACCTCATCTCGAAAATGGGGACAATGTCCTTGCTGTGAGGGATTTCAGAGGATCACTATTACTAACATCCAACGTACATCCACTATGTGGGGGCCAGTGCCACTCCCACAGCCCCCCGAGCCTGTACCGAGGGGCTGCCCAGCGTGACTGCAGAGCCCCCGCCCACCCCCCTCATGTTGCTCCTCGGCCTGGAGTCTCAGGGACCGCAGGTGCACGGGGCACAGCCCAGGGCTGCCCTGCTCCCCTGCAGAAGTGGGGTTCACCTCTTGCTGCCACAGCTTGGCCCATGGGGTCCATGCCCGTGAGGCCCGGAGCCGGTGCTGGTGACTCAGAGGCCCGTGGCTGGGCCGCCCCTCCTCGGCCGCTCCTGACAGCTGCTCCCCAGCCGGGTGGCGGTTTGGCAATCCCAAAACCAGCCGGCCACAGACCCAAACATCATTCCTCACCTCGAGGGCTCCCAGCCGCCTTCCTCAGGAGGGGGAAACATGAAAGTCACCAAGCCCATGCGGAGGGGAGCCAAACATGTTTTCCTCTTAAACAAGAGCTGGTGCGTGGGTCCTGGAGGCCCCTGTGTTTACCTCCCCATGGCTCTGGGAAGATTCCACCCCAGTGGGTTTGTTCTAAAATAAGAACTGCTTGAACCAGGCACGGAAGGATGGGTCTGGAGCCAGCAGGCCCCATAGGTGTTGCGGGGGACATGCGGGCAGAGAGCCACCCTGCCGCCCTCAGAATCCCCTCTGATGGGATTGTGCTTCCCGGGCCTCAAGGCCACCTGGGACCCTGATGTTCCCACAACCTGTGGTATCCAGGCAGGGAGGCCATGGCTGAGGAGGCAGAGGACCTGGACGTTCATCTTCGATGTGACCTCACTTTTATGACCTCACGAGGTACGAGAGGCCAGCTGAGAAGCAAGACTGTGCCCACTTGGTAGATGAGAAAGAACAAGGCTGCAATGGTGAGCAACCTGCCCACAGCTCCTCAGCTGGGAGGAAGGGGCAAAACTCGACGTTGCCTTCCTGTTTATGATCAACTAACTTTGGATAAGGGGCCAGACTCACTCAATGGGGACAGAGCAGTCTTTCCTCCAACAAATGGTGCTGGGACAGGAGCCTGGATCAGGCCACCGTTTCTTAGGTAAGACACCAAAAGCACAAGCAACAAAAGAAAAAATAGATAAACTGGACATCATCAAAATCTTAAACTTTTGTGGGACTTCCCTGGTGATCGAGTGGTTAAGACTTCGCCTTCCAATGCAGTGGGTGCAGGTTCAATCCCTGGTTGGGGAGCTAAGATCCCACATGCCTCTCGCCAAAAAGCCAAAACAAGCAATATTGTAACAAATTCAATAAAGACGTTGAAACAATGGTCCACATCAAAAAAAAAAAATTTAACTTTTGTGCCTGAAAGGACACTCTCACGAAAGTGAAATATAATCCCACAAAATGGGAGAGAATATTTGCAAATCATGTATGTGATAAGGGACCTGTAGCTGGGATATATAATGAACTTTTACAACTAAATAATAAAACACCAAATAACCCAATTAAAACACAAAGGACTTGAACAACCTTTTGTCTAAAGAAGATATACACACGTCCAATAGCACATGAAAATATGCTCAACACCATCAGCCACTGGGAAATGCAAATCAAACCACACCGAGATGCCACTAGGGTGGCTAGGATCAAAGTCAGGCGAGGATGTGGAGAAACTGGAGCCCTTGCTCTGCTGGAGAGAATGCAAAATGGCGCAGCTGCTTTGAAAACAAGTCTAGTGGCTCCTCCAAACGCTAAACAGAGCTACCACGTGACTCAGCAATTCCACCCTTAGGTACATACCCAAGAGAACTGAAAATAGGTGTTCAAACAAAACCTCGTGCACAAATGTTCACGGCAGCACTACCCTTAACAGCCAAAAGTTAACACAACCCAAATGACCAACTGATGACTGGATAAATAAAGTATGGTCTGTCTATATGATGGAATATTATTCAGCCACAAAAAGGAATGAAGCTCTGATACAGGCTCCACATGGACGAACCCTGAAAACATTATGCTAAGAAGCCAGCCACAAAAAACCATATGTCATATGATTCTATTTACATTAAGTAATCAGAACAGGCAGATCTACAGATGGGAAGTAGATCAGCGGTTGCCCAGGACTGCGGAACTGTGCAAACACACAAAAACCCACTGAGTCGTCACTCTAGGTGGTGAACGAAAACAAGCCGGCCAGCCCGGCCATGGGGCCAGCGCAGGGGCTGGAGCCCCAGGACTAACCTCTTCTGGTGGCTCTGGTCAGCCAGTCCACAACGACCCTGGTGCCTCCCAACCCTGAGGCTGTTCCAGTGACAATGCCTCTGTCCCCCACCGGGCACAGCTGCCAGGTTCTCTGACCCTTTGCCTGTCCCCAGCTTCCTCCAGCCGCTCCTGCCCTGGCCATCTGCTGCCTCCTCCCTGGCCCACACCCTCTGGCCTCGGTGGCCAGGCACTCGCATCTCCTCTGCTGGACAGCGTGCTGGTTCTCCCGTGTCCCCAGCCAGGGTGCAGGGCTGGCCTGGAGGAGGTAGAGGAACTCTGCAGGATGCCACCCCCCTCACAGTCTCGGTGACTATCTGACACCCTCACACCCTCTGCCCAGCCCTCCCCTGGGGAGCCCTGCCCCCTCATCACTGTCTCTGTCTCCATTCCGCTGGCTCCAGGACATCTATATGTCCTTCTGCTTCAGCTCTGTCCTCTAGCAGCCACACGCCCACGTCCCCCTCATGCTCACTGCCTGCCTCTGCCCACATCAGGCTTGCCCGGCCCACTGCCTGTTCTCCGCACTGGTGCCCCAGCTCACTAGCCTGTGACTAGCCTGCTCCACTGTCGCAGAGGACGGCACCGCGGCCAGACACCGGGCTGGGCTCAGTCCGGGGGAGACAGCCAGCACTGGCTCACAGGAATCCAGAGTGCTTCCAACAGGGGTGACGGGGCCCAGAGCTTAAAGTCCCCTTGAGGAGTCATGTGACTCAGCAGCTGCCAAGCCTCGCGTAGCAGAAACCAGGCCGGGGCTCCCAGTCCAGCTCTCTGTGGGCCAGGCAGGCCCTGGCCCTGGGGGTGCGGCAAGCCCCTCTCCTTTCCCCAGGCAGAGGCTGGACAGCAGGGAAAGGCTGCTACTGGTCTCCCGGGGAGCTCCCGAGGCGCGGGGAGTGCACGGGGAGAACGCGGGGTGGGGTCAGGAGACAAAGTTCCAGGCACCCTGCTGGCCGCAGTCCTGCCCCTGGATGATAAAGCCTGACCTCGTGCTCCCCTTCCTACCCTGCCAGCTCTCCGAGCACCCCGCTGCCCAGCCCAGACCCAGCACACGCGAGCCCACGAAGCCTGGTCGGCTGGGGAAGTGCAGCAGCCCTCCTGACGCCAAAGGAGGCCTGTGGCCGCCTCCAGACCACCAGGCAGGCCGCACCCACCCAGCTGGCTGGGCCAGGCTGCTGTGGAAGGGACATGCTTACCACAGTCCCCAGTGGGGTGGCCCTGCCTTTGATCCTGAGGATTTGAAACCTGCATCTTCAGTACCAGAGTCATTCCCACCCACACAACGGAACGTGTTAACTAGCTGCTGAAATGGGAGCACTCCATCCAAGTCCTGACCTGCACGCCTCGGGGCCCCTGCGGGCCTGCTCTGGAGCTGTAGGTCGCACTGCCGACAGCCCAGAGCCCCGGGAATCAGAGCAGGAGGGATGCAGCCTCGTGTGTGGACACCCTCCAAGTCCCCCTGCTGCACACCAGTGAGGTGTGGGCCCTGACTCAGCATTTGGGGATGAGGGACTCCCAGGACCTCAGGGTCGACTCTAGGAAGCAAGGCCACCCCAGACTGGCCCCAGACCGGTCGGCCTCAGCTTGCATGCCGTCAGTGGACACACACCGTGACACGGTGAGCAGACCTCCCATGGGATGTGGAGTGTGGGCCTGGACCCACATCTGTGGAGCAGGATCCCCAGTTAGCGGGGTTGCTGGTGGTCATGGGAGGCCACGCATGTTATGTCAGCCGGGACGCCCGGGGCCTCAGGCCCTGCGGGTGTTGGTCATTCCTTCTCTCTTGCTCAGAGCTACAGGAAAACTGAGAAGGCTACCTCCTGGGATTTCTGGGGGAAGCAGCTGAGACACAGGTAAGCCCACGCACCCCCTCAGCTGCCCCGTCTCTGCAGGGCTCTTCGGCTTTGCTCCTCCGCACCACCTTAAGGGGGGGTCGGTCCCTCAGTAACGGCCTCCAAATGTGGACGGTGACAGCTCGACGAGCAGAATAAATCCTAACATCCTGTTTTGATGCAGAGATACTCAGTGCCGCCCCCACTGGCACCCATCCCGCAGAGGAAAAGGAGCTCGGGGGACAGGGCTGGATGTGACAAACAGTCCTGTGGGTGGGCGAGCTCTGCTATGTGGTTAACACTCGCCGACTCCTGCCCCGGCCAGGCCTGCATGGCAGGGCCACCAGGAACAGGAAGGCCACATCTGTGTCATGAGGAGCCCCATCCCCCAGTCCACCCCCACCAGCACCCATGACACTGGACCAAATGCTACATTTACACTCCCTACCCCGCCCCATCCCCAGCAGCCTGAACGCTACTCCCTCTTCCACACTGGCGGCAACCAGTACGGGTCCAGCCGGCGGAGGCGCCCACCACCTGCTCTCTGACTGAACAAGTAGCCTCTTGACTCCCCTTCCAGGGAAGGCAGCATGGAGTAGCCCTTGTTTGAGATTCAGTGCCAGTCCATCAGACGACCCTGACCGAGGAAGGGTCTGGGTGAGTGCAGGGAGGAGGTGGCGTGTGAGGGCGGCAGGGGCTGCTGGTGGCAGAGTGAGTGAGGACAGAGGGGCAGACCCGCCACCTCCTTAGATCCTCCTCTGTGATGGGGGATGGGAGGAGCCAACAGAGGCCGTTGAGCCCGCAAAGCTGCCCTCGGCCAGATGGCATCATGAGGCTCCAGAAAGTCCCAAAGGCATCACTACACACAGGGGGAAGCCTTGTCCCCAGAATGGTCTGCAGAAGGAGGAGGAGGCACCTGTCCGAGACCTACCTGAAGGCGTAGGTCTTCTGATGCCAGCTCAGCTGTCCCCGGATGCTGTACGCGATGGTGGTGACGAACTCCCCGCCCAGCCCCAGCTCGGAGCACAGCTTCAGTGCAAACTTCTCTGGTGAGTTCTCCTTCTCTGACATGTCCCACTCGAACTGGTCCACCAGGGAGATGTTTCCCACGTGGATGTTCAGCTGGGCCAGAACCAGGAACACGAGTCAGAGCAGGCAGAACTGCATCCCCCCTCCAGGCCCATGAGAAAGTGAGAGGCTGCCCTTATCCCTCTGGCTGCAACTCCCCATCCGCAAACGGGGCTGACCCCACAGACCTCCTGGGCGGCCAGAGGGACTGTGGTTCAGGCCCTGGCACTGTCACCCTCTAGGGAGGGCCCTGGAGGGCCCCGGGCACCTGAGTCCCGCCTTGCCCCTGTTCCCACCCCCTCGCTCCCTGCACTGGCCGGTACCCTCTTCTCTGCCCTTCTACCGCGCCGCTCTGCACCTTTACAACATGATAAACACTGGTCACTCATCAGATACTATCCCCAAGCCCTCACCTGAGCCAGCGTCTACCCCCCTACTCTGTCTCTTCACGGAACATGCCCTGCTCTGAAATCATCTGCTACGTGCGCTCACAGACCCACAGCCCGCAAGGCACAGGCAGAGCCTGGGCAGGTGGGGGTGGGGGGCGGCGGGAGCGGAGGCCATGCCGGCTCCTCCGCCTCGTTCCCCAGAGGCATCTGTGAGACATGCCACCTGCAGCCACAGCCTGTGCCCCAGGAGCTCCCCACCCTGACTTCTCACCCCACAGATGACCTGGGCCTGCTCTGAAACTGGGCATCAGCGACTCACAGAAAGGACAACTCGGGGTCTGGCGGCATTCACTGGGCATCGTGTGGAGACCCCTGCCCCTGCTGTCCAGCCCTCTGCCAGCCAAGCACGCCACGGTGCACCTGCCCCTTCATGCTACTGTCCCCAGGCGCTCAGCTGGGCTTTTAAGGTTCGGATCGGGACTCGTCCATGCCTTCAGAGAAACGTGAGGCCCTACCACCTGACCTGTGCATGAAGTCCTGCACCTCTGGGCCCCCTGCACAGCGCTCCACTCTGCAGCCGAGGCCCAGCCACTCCCGCCTCCAAGCCATGCCCTTGCTGGGCGACCAAGCAGGTCTGCTGGTGAGAATCGGAAGAGCCGGCCCTTCCCAGCAGGAACCACGTGTCTGCTGAGCCACGTCGGCACAACAGGACCGGAAAGCGAAGCAGCAGCAGGCAGCCCGTGGACACATCACACGGGACCAAACCACCCCACGCACGACTCGGCCTGGCCATCAGGGGTGCCACGCAGACCGGTGCCTGTTTGTGCGCTGTGCCGACTGCTCATCAACGCTATCGTTTATTAAGAAATGCAGACTCCTGCCGACCCAGGAGACGCACAGGGGACACACAGTGGGAAAAACAGACACAGAGTCATCTTCATGGGTTGACATCCAGTGCAGGGTTAAATACGTGAATGAGGGGACATCAGAGGTGTAGGTGCTGAGGGGAAGAGGGGGAGGGGCAGAAAGTGCAGTCAGCCGTTAGCCAGGAGCCCCAGGAAGGCCGCCCAGTGGAGGGGGCATTTTAGGAAGAACTGGACAAGCTGAGAGAGAGCAGGGTGGGGCTCCCAGGGGAGGGTATGGGCAGAGCAGGGCCTGAGGCCTCCACAGAGGACACAGGAAACTCACAGAGTGGGGACTGGGAGCCGTCGGTGGGGGTGGGGGGGTGGGGGGTGGCTGGACTGTGGGGCCAGGCCCCCTGAGCAGGCTCCCCAGCTTCAACCTGAATCACCCACATGCCATTCCCTCCCCAGAAAGGGCCCACCAGCCCCCCAGAGTCTGACAGCTCCACCCTCAGCTGCACTGAGCCCCACAACCCTGGAGGGCCAGGTGTCCTGGTTGTGGTGCCAGCCTGAGCTTTCGTTCCACCGCTCCGGGAGCACCTGTGAGCAGCCGCCCTGAGCCTTAGGGCTCTGCTCTGTGAGGAGACATTGGTCTGATGTCGTCCTCCACTGTGTCCCAGAAGCACCCGGCTCCTCTGGAGTCTGTGACACACGGGAAACCCTGGATGTGGCCATCAGCGTGCTCGCCTACCAGGTGGCACGCTCCCCCCAGGTCACAGTGCCCACGAGGCTCTGCCCCCACCGGAAGCAGGCCTTCCCTGACCAGCTGTGTCCGGCCCCAGTGCTGGCAGGCCCTCACAACCCGAACCAAGCAGGACCCCGACCTGGGGATGGTCTCCCAGCAGCCTACCAGCCGACACCATCCCATGGGTGGGGATTATAGGTGGGTGTGAGAGACTGAATGGACCCCACGGCTGAAAGCTGTCTAGTCACCAAGAAAGCCTCTGATCAGGGAGCAGGTGATGGTCCCAGGTGGATTTTCAACTGCCTGACAACTTTCTGTATGGCTGCCCACAAGCCCCATCAGGATAATAAAAAGATGACACTCAGTTACAAGAAAATGTCAGAGAAGCCAGCTGTCAGACTCACAAGGACCCTCCCTGTGGCTGACCCCGCCTATCTGGAACCACGCAGTTGGGTGTAGCCAACTCTGCAAGTCCACGTCCCCACCATGGTTACAGGACAAAGATGCAGCACAGAGCGGAGTAGGGACCATCCTCCAGGGGCCACAGGCTGCGCACAGGGACACAGGTGTTGGTCCCACAGCTGCACCCCACACATCCCCACCGCTTCTCTCCCAGGACATCCCCCTTCTTTCTCACCCGTGCCCTTTTTCTGCTAGTTGGCCATGAGAAACTGAAATAGGTTAAGAAAAATAAATTCATATTTCTCTTAAAAGAAATTAACTAGCAAGGAGGTTGAATCAGTAATTAAAAACCTCCCTACAAAGAAAAGCCCTGGACCGGATGGCTTTACTGGTGAATCCTACCAAACGTTTAAAGAAGAATTAATACCAATCCTTATCAAATCCTGCCAAAAACAGGATGGACTTGAGGACACAGGGAGGGAGAAGGGTAAGCTGGGACGAAGTGAGAGAGTGGCATGGACTTATAAATACTACCAAATGTAAAATAGATAGCTAGTGGGAAGCAGCCGCATAACACAGGGAGATCAGCTCGTTGCTTTGTAACCATCCAGAGGGGTGGCAAGAAGATACAAGAGGGAGATATGCGGATATATGTATATGTATAGCTTATTCACTTCGTTATAAAGCAGAAACTAACACACCACTGTAAAGCAATTATACTCCAATAAAGATCTTAAAAAAAAAAAATCCTGCCAAAAAACTGAAAAGCAAGGAATACTTCATAACTCATTGCTTTGTTACCAAAGCCAGGCAAAGATACTACAAGAAAGGAAAACTATAGACCAATACTTCTTATGAACATTGATATAAAAATCCTCAGCGGACTCCCCTGGTGGCGCAGTGGTTAAGAATCCACCTGCCAATGCAGGGAACATGGGTTCGAGCCCAGGTCCAGGAAGATCCCACATGCCGCAGAGCAACTAAGCCCATGCGCCACAACTACTGAGCCTGTGCTCTAGAGCCCAAGAGCCACAACTACTGAAGCCCGTGAACCCAGAGCCTATGCTCTGCAACAAAGAGAAGCCACCACAATGAGAAGCCCGCGCACCGCAATGAAAAGTAGCCCCCACTCGCTGCTACTAGAGAAAGCCTACACGCAGCAAGACCCAATGCAGCCAAAAATAAATTTAAAAAAAAATTCAACAAAATACTAGCAAAACTGAATTCAACAGCACATTAGAAGAATTACACACCATTATAAATGATACAACAATATAAATAAACTATAAAAAGTGAAACCTATTCTGGCAATGCAGGGATGGCTCAATAAGAAAACCGATCAATGCAATAAACCACTTGAACAGAATGAAGGACAAAAACCATATGATCGGGGCTTCCCTGGTGGCGCAGTGGTTGGGAGTCCGCCTGCCGATGCAGGGGACATGGGTTCGTGCCCCGGTCTGGGAAGATCCCACATGCTGCGGAGCGGCTGGGCCCGTGAGCCATGGCCGCTGGGCCTGCGCGTCCGGAGCCTGTGCTCCGCAACGGGAGAGGCCACAACAGTGAGAGGCCCGCGTATCGAGAAAAACAAACAAACAAAAAAACCCACAATGAGATATTGCTTCATACCAAGCAGGCTCTGCAGCAGGCAGGCCTGGGCCCAAACCCCAGCTCTACCACTTCTCAGCAGGGCAGTTGGGGGTAGGTGGCCCCACCTCTTCACTTGTAACACAGCATCTTCCCCCAGGATGGTGGGGGTTACTGAGACAGTATGGGATGTGCTTGGCCCAGCCTGCCCATGGGAAGAGTGTGGCAGTGTGCTCATCTTACTGTAGCCTTCCCTGCTCTACCCGTCAGCTGGCATAACCTCCTTTGTACCACCCAGGCTCTGCTCCACACCTGGCAATGCCACAGCAGCACCCCGAATGCGCCCAGAATGTGATACCTTACTCAGAAGTCAGCCCACGCCTTTCCTGGGATAAGCTGCCTGAAAGACAGCTTTCCAGAAGCCCTGTCCAACAGTATTAATCCCAGACAGGCTTCTGTTGAAGCCTCCACGTAGCTTCAGCACCCCATGACCCCCACCAGTACAAGGAGGGCCCTGGTGCAGGGTGGGGAGCTGCTTACCTTGATAATGACACGCTGGTCTGACTGGTCCTCCAGGATGCTGTCTGTGGGGTAGGACTCGATCTGCTGTCTGATGGCGGAGGCGATGGCTGGTACGAACGTCAGTGGGTTCAAATCCAGGTCATCACAGAGAATTTCTGAAAACATCTCAGGGGTCATCAGCTTCTCTGAAATGAGGTGAGAGGTATGGATTGCTGGTGGATTGCAGGGCCTAATGTCACCGTGCTCATCCCTGAACTCCCCGAGCCCGTCCTCCTCTGCCAACCCACCTGGATGAAGATGAGCATAAAGATGAGGACGATGGATCCTCCCAGACACGGTAAGGAGAGGAAGCACAAGATGAACACCCCCCTTCTGGCCCTTAATCCATACACACCACCCCCCCGACACCTCTGGAGGTGGTCAAGACCCTATGTGCTCCCCAACCCCAGGCTCCCCACTCCCAGGCTTAGCACTGCACGGCTCCGTTAGTTCTAACCAGTGAGCTGTCTGGGGAGGGGGGAAGCAAAGGCACTTCAGAGCTGACGCGCCACTTCCTCCCCTCTTCCAACCCAGGCAACCAGGGAAGCCCACGCGGAGACACAGGGAGGAGGAGATGGCCTCAGAGGAAACCAACGTTGCCAACACCCTGACTCGGACTTCCAGCCTCCAGAACTGGGAGGAGATAAAACCTGCTGTTATGCCCCCAGGCTGTGGGACTTTGTCACCTCGGCCTGAGCTAACACAGATTCCTTCCAGACAAGCCACTTGGAAGCCAGCATCCACTGGAAGACGGAGCAGGTGCATGTCTATCCACTATTTCCTCGGCAGTGGAAATCCCTCAGAGATCACCTGGGGCTGCGTGTGGCTTTTTACAACCCCTCGCTGAGTTTCTGACTCTGTGGGCAGCACACACACTCAACAAGGCGACAGCGTGGGGGCGGGTATGGATCCTGGATCCTGGAGATGTAACTGCCTCAGGCGTGAGCTTCATGGGGACTGTCCACTACTGGCCGGACTACAGCAAGGTCCTGTGCAGTCATCTGTTTTCCCCAGACCTGCCCTCTTTCTCATAACCCAAACTTCAATGACCATGTGCCAAACTGGGATGAGCCACAGAGAAGGGAAAGCAAAGAGTGAATTCCCGGGTTTCCCTGGTGGCGCAGTGGTTTAAGAATCCGCCTGCCAATGCAGAGGACACAGGTTCGAGCCCTGGTCCGGGAGGATCCCACATGTCATGGAGCAACTAAGCCTTGCCCCACAGCTACTGAACCTGCGCTCTAGAGCCCGCAAGCCACAACGACTGAGCCCGCATGCTACAACTACTGAAGCCCACAGGCCTAGAGCCCGTGCTCCACAACAAGAGAAGCCACTGCAGTGAGAAGCCTGTGCACTGCAACGAAGAGTAGACGCCGCTCTCTGCAACTAGAGAAAGCCCATGCGCAACAATGAAGACCCAATGCAGCCAAAAATAAATAAATAAGTAAAATAAATAAATTTATACATATATATATATAAAAAAAGAATGAATTCCCTCACAAGTACTCGGCATGATTCCATCTTCAAGAACGAGGTCTGCTGGGACTTCCCTGATGGTGCAGTGGCTAAGAATCTGCCTGCCAATGCAGAGGACACAGGTTCGAGCCCTGGTCTGGGAAGATCCCACATGCAGCGGAGCAACTAAGCCCGTGCGCCACAACTACTGAGCCTGTGTGCCACAACTACTGAAGCCCACGTGCCTAGAGCGCGTGCTCCACAATGAGAAGCCACCACAATGAGAAGCCCACACACCGCAACGAAGAGTAGCCCCCACTCGCTGCAACTAGAGAAAGCCCACATGCAACAAAGAAGGAAGGAAGGGAGGAAGGAAGAAAAGAAAGAAATAACTAAATAAATAAATAGAATGAGGTCTGCTTAACAGACAACTGACCCCACTATTTCACTAGCCCAGAGGAAGGGCTAGAGACCAACCCTCCTCACAGCACCATTGTGCCAGACCTGAACACTCAGCCAGCCTACTACTGATAACGCATACATCCAGTTTTGGAGAAGCAGCAGGAAGCTAAGGGGCTCAGGCCAAGCGTCCTATGAGTATATTGTGCAGAGAATTTTAAAAATTAACTTTTTTAGTCTATGATCGTCATAGATTCAGATGCCGCCTTGATTACTGCAGCTCCACACCAAGTCTTGGGATTAGGAAGACTCATTCCTCCTACTTTCTTCTTTTCCAAAATTGCTTTAGCTACTCTAGTTCCTTTGCCTTTCCATTGAAATTTTAGAATAATTTTGTCTAAATCTACAAAATGTCTTGCTGGGATTTTCAAAGAAATTGCATTAAACTTGCATATTAAAAGGGAAAAGATATGGAGATATATGTATATGTATAATTGACTCACTTTGTTATAAAGCAGAAACTAACACACCATTGTAAAGCAATTATACTCCAATAAAAATGAAAAAAAATAAACTTGCATATTAATTTAGGGAGAATTAACATCTTGAATCTTCTGATCCATGAACATAGTTGTCCGTCCATTTATTCAGATCTCCTTTAATTACTTCCATCAGTGCTTTATAGTTTTCAGCATATGAAATGTTTCCTGAAACAAACTATATGCTTGTAAGATTTACACCTTTTTTCTTAACTGTGTAACTGTAAATAGTAACATTTTTATACTGGACACTTGAGTGTCCACGTGTTCACTGACAGTATATAATGTATAGAAATACAATTGACTTTTGCATGTTTATTTTGGGTCTTGTGACCTTGCTAAGACTTGGTTATTAGTTCTAGCAGGTTTTTTGGGTAGGTCTCTTGGGATTTTCTATGTAGATAATCATGCCATCTACAAATAAAGACAGTTTTATTTCTTCCTTTCTGAAGCGTATGTTTTTTATATCATTTTCCTGCCTTGTTACACTGGCTAGTACTTCTAGCACTATGTTGTCTATTCCCAATTTCCTGAGTTTTTATCAAGAACGAGTGCTGGATTTTGTTAAATGCTTTTTTTGTATCAATTGATATAATCAAGGGATTTATCTTTTCTAGTCTGTTAATATGATGGATCACACTGACTGATTTTCAAACACTAAACCAGGTTTGCATTCCAGGATTTGAACCCAAAGTCCACACCCTCCAAATCTACTCCACAATGCTCTGAATGTCACAATCAGAGTCCAGGGTCCCCCTGATGGGCAGCAGGCAGGAAACAAGACTGTGTGCAAGACGGTGGGTTGGCCACCACATACCGTTCATGTTCCAGGTAAAGGCATCTCGCAGCTTCTGCCCGTCGATCTCCATGTCCAGTCGGATGGGAACCAGCACCTCGGGCTGGGACGCGTTCTCATGGATCACAGCTGGGTCGTGGTCGTCGAAGCTGGAAGGGAGGCAGCAGCATGCTCAGCAAGGGGGGCTGGGGTCCCTGCACCCAGGGCCGCCCTCTCTGCACCACTGGTCACTGTGACCTAACCAGAGGGGAAACCCCGCTTCTTATAGGGACTTGTCCACTATGGGCTGAGTCGGCAGAGACAGTGCCAGCAGGGGTCCACGCTAATGGACACGCGGGACGGGAGAGGAGATGCTGACTTGGGCAGCAGGACAAGATGGAGATGTCCGAAGTAAGGGACATTTAAGCCCCAAGACAGGCAGGACTTTCCCAGGAAACTGTAGGAAAGGAAGGGTACTCCCAAAAGTGGAAGCCCTTGAGCAAAGGCCGAGGGGCAGGAGAGTCGAGAACTGCTGAGGGAAGGAGGGGTGCAGATGGTGTTGGGGAGCAGTGGGAGGATGCTGGGAAGCCACAGGGGTCCAAGTGCCCACAGTTCTCCATCTCCAGCCTCGACCCCGAGGGAGCCCCAGGAGGACTGAGAACAAGGCAGTTCTGTGCTCACACCTGCATTTTAGGAAGACGAAGCGGGAAGATACGGGGTGAGGGTGGGTGCAGGAAACCCAAGGGTGGAAGACCGAGGGTTGAGATCTGTTCTCAGAGAGCTGGGGGCACAGATGACAAATAAACAAACAAATGAGGAAAACACCCCCCTCTCTCCGCCCAGACACGAATGCTCTAGGACAGAGTGGTCATTCTAAAAGGGGAGGACCACTCTGAGAAGTGACATTCAAACAGAGATGGGGAGGGAGAAAAAGCAAGGGGGAGGAGGGAAGGAGGAGGGAGAAAGGGATGAGCCTGCAGATGCTGACAGGAAGTGAGGGAATTGCGAGGGCAGGAGTGCCTGGGAGGCTGAAGAGTGCTGAGAAGGCCACAGTGCCTGAGGTGAAGGGCGGCAGGAGCCGGGGCCAGAGAGGGGCAGCCACCACCAGGACTCTGTCACGTGGATGCTGGTGTGACGGGGCATCTAGAGGACCTGCCCTGGCTGAAGGGGCACATGCCCAATGGGGAGCTGGCCAAGGGTGGCCGGATTCTAAACACTTGGAGAGCTGAGCAAGTAGAATTTGTGGAGACTGGCTCTATGGTGTGAGAAGGAGGAAGAGTTCCAGGATTGTGCTCCAAGCACAGGAAGGACGGGATTGTTGTGTCCTGGGCTAGAGAAGCCTACAGGCAGCCTGTGCTGGAGGTGCCTGGGGCGGCATTCAGAGGAGAGCTTAGTGGGCGGGAGCTTGAAAAATGGCCCCCCAGAGACATCTATGTCCAAAGTCTTGGAACCTGTAACTGTCATCTTACAGAGCAAAAAAGGAGAGGAAGCCTTGTCCAAGTGGGCCCTAAGTTACATCACAAGTGTCCTCACAAGAAAGAGAGGGAGAGGGAGTTCCCTGGTGGCCTAGTGGTTAGGATTCCAGGTTTTTACTGTGGTGGCCCAGGTTCAATCCCTGGTCAGGGAACTGAGATCCTGCAAGCCACGCGGCACGGCCAGAAAAAAAAGAGAGTGAAAGAGAAAGAGAGGGATGTTTCACACACACAGAGGAGGCCATGTGACCAGGGAGGAAGAGACTGGAGTGATGCTGCCACGAGCCAAGGAACGTGGCAGCTGCCAGCAGCTGGAAGGGACCCTGGAGGGAGCAGGGCCCGGCAACACCTTGATTCCAGCCCAGTGAAACTCCCGGCCTCTGGAACTGTGTGAGAATAAACTTGTGTTGCTTCAAGCCACCCAGTTTGTGGCATTCTGTTCTGGCACCATGGGCAACTAAGCATTGAGTCATGTGGATGGCAGAGAAAAGGTCCAGAGACTGCACCCAGGAACGCTACCTGAGGAGCTAGGGGTGAGCGCAGGCAGAGCCAGGCTGGACCATGCAGAGCCAGTCATGCTGGACGCTGAGGGAGACCAGCCCCAAGGAGGAGCAGTGCAGCGTTTCGGGGACAGGAGATCAAAGCAGAGCGTTTTTCTGGGGAGGAGGAAACTAAAACATGCTGGAGGACCTCGGTGGACTCAGAGGGCGAGGCCCACTCACCACAGCGGGAATGTCCTCTTCTTGTCCCGGCCCATGCGGTTCCTGTTGATGGTGGTGGAGCAGGGCACGGCATCCAGGTGGTGGGAGCTGTTGGGCAGGGTGGGCACCCACTGGCTGTTCCTCTTAGCCTTCTGTTCCCTGGGAGACATGGAAATACCTCCGCTCAGTCTATGAGCCGAAACTGCCCACCAGGCATCAGGTCGTGGTCAGTGGGTGCCCACTGCGCCCCTGCTGGGCCCCAGGTCCCAGTGGGGACCTCTGTGCACCCCAGACTCCGCAGGCGTCTATTCCCTAGGCTCCCACCAGCACCTGCTCCTGGGTTAGGGGAGGTGCAGAGGGGCCCCAGCCCAGTGCCTCAGCCATGACCCAACGTGCTACATGCTGGGCACAGCTGCATGGAAGCAGTCCCTTCTGCGAGGAAGGGACTGTACAAGAAGCCTGCCCAGAAGAGCAGCCCTGGAGCAAAGCCTTAAATGCTGAGTCACGGTTCATGGGTGGAGGAGAGGAGAGCATTTCAGGAAGAACACAGAGGGCAGCAGAGCTGGAGACACAGAGAGGGTCCTGATTACAGGGGCTGGCGTGCTCTGCAGGAAATGGATGCACTCAGCAGGTGGCTGTGAGTCCCTGGAGGTTTGAAGCAGGCAGAGACTCAGACTGTTATTTTAGACATGCAGTCCAGGCTGAGACAGACTAGGCAACAGCTCTGGCCTCTGGGCCTTCAGACCAGTAGAAGTGAGAAGACACATTGGTAAATACTCTCTACAAAATGATGCTCAAAGTAATCCAAGGAACCCATGTCCCAAAAGAGCTCACTCTTCTCTCCAAATTACAAGTTGCTTTTACTACTAGGAAAGTACCAAAAGCTGACCGACAGGAGGGGGTGGGCTCCCACCTTGCTCTGCGAGACCCTTCATCACCCTCGGGCCGTGTCCCTAGTAACCTGGGAGCAACGCGAGGGCAGCAACTGTACGTAACTCACCTTTCCATCCCCAACCTCTGTACCATGTCACCTTCATGATTTTCCGTAACCGCATCACTTGAAACAATGGCCTGCCCCCCGCCTTAGTGCTCCCGCCATCTCATGCACCTAAATGCATGTTTTCTTGAGAGTTGAAAGCGTCGAGCAGGTATTCTGCACGTCTCGCTCATGTGAGCCAGGTTTCGGGTTGCTGCAGGGTCTACTTACCCACAACACATCATGTAACCCCAGACTACTTGGGTGTCTGCATCTTCGCTCACACAGCCTTTCCCTGAGGCAGGACACTCAAGGGGCTCCCTAGTTCCCTTCATAATTCACATGCCACCAATAGCATCTCTGTACTTATAATGGTTTTTGTTGACAGTATAAATTATTTCCCTGGGACAAATTCCCAGGGGTGGAATTAATAGATCAGAGACCAACAAAAAACTTTGAGGCCACAATGCCTGAGGCAGAGCCGCCACGGTGGGCGCGAGTGTGCCCACTCCATGACACCCTCTCCGGTTCTTTATGTTGCTAGTTATTTATATTTTTATTCTGCATTTTTAAAGTCACACTCAAGAACAAACATCATTCCCTGTGTTTGTTTACTCCTGTGCCTCAGTGTGGATCACGCTTTACCTATTTGTCTACATAAAATAGAGAAATACTTGGGGTATCCAAGTTTTTCTTATAAATCTAAATGAACTCTACAAGGTAGCAACTTCCCAATTACTCCCCTGTTTAGTTGTTAACGTAAATGCTCTTTCAAAGGATCTACGCTGATACGTTCAAATCTATTGTTTGTTTCTTTTGTGAGCTGATCTGGGCCACTAATTGTTCTGACAGATTAGTGAATCCCACTTTCAAAGCATTCTTAATGACTCTCCAGAACCCAAGACTTGACTTATGTTTCTTAGAAGTTCCAAAGTCAGAAAAAACTTCGAAGCCTGGCTAAGACGACCTGTAAACACAGTGGGTAAATTGCTGAAAAGTATTTTGGTTCCAGAGCATGAGAAAAATACCCGTGGGTGTCCCGAGAGCGAGCCGAGCCTGAGGGTGCAGTACCTGAGGTAGGTGGGGGGTTCCGTGCTGATGGATACGGCCTTGTACTTCTCATCGTTGCCATCCAGAATCTCTTCCACCTCGGAGGCTTTTAACAGAGTTACGCTGGTGGCCAAGGTCGTGTATCCATGATCTGCAACCAGAGATGCGGCTGCGGTCACCCTGCGGGAGGGCAGTGAGCAGCAGCAGCCAGGAGATGCAGCGCACTGAGGTCCTCACATGCAGGAGGTGGAAAAGCGGGTGTCAACCTCACTACTGCCCAATGCTGGCCTCTTCCAAAGGGGCGGTCTGGACCCTGGCTTTCTCTAGAGGCCCTCCCGGGTCAGCACTCCCTGGATGGACGGGGACTAACGTGTCCCGGGAGGAGCACTGGCTCCAGGCACAGGGTACGCCCATGGGCAGCTCAGCCCGCGGAGCCTCTCGGGGAAAGGAAGGCTCCAGAGTGACACCGCCAGTGGGAAGAGGTCTGACACCGCTGCAGTCCACGACACGAAGCAAGGTGGAAATGAAATGGGGGATGAGAAACATTTTTCTTTTAAAACAAGAGCCCAGAGAGTTGGAAAGAGCTGCTGTACACCAAACAGGAATTCCTGGCCCAGCGCCAGTGGATGCGAGCTGCCCGGGAGCGGGGAGTTCTAGACAGTTCGACCACAGCTCGCCTAGGAAGCCTGGTGGAGAGACAGATGGTTACAGGAAAGAGGCTCCCGAGCGCGAGGCCGAAGAGTCGCCAAGGCTTCCAAGGGGCAAGCGCAGCTGGGGACGCACTGGTTAGTGACTGGCGCTCCACTGGGGCGGAGGGAGGACCAGGGAGGCTTTGGAAAGCGCGGGAGGGAGGAGTGAAAAGTTACAGCAGCGCATAGGAAAGCAGCTCCGGCTCCTGCATTAAAAGAACATGGTAGACGAGACCAACGCAGGGCTTACAGACGAACCGGCACGGGACGGACTGCAAAGAGCACATGCACACACACAGGGACGCGGGCACACGCACGCAAACGGGCACACGCACGCAAACGGGGGACGCGCACGCACGCGGGCACATGCACACGAGGCCCGGGCCAGCTCCGCCAGGCAACCCTGCCAAAGGGAAGGAAGCTTCGACCAAGCCCAGAGGCACAGGGCCTCTCCCCAGCTCAGAGATGAGGAGCACCCTCTGCCCGCCCTCCCGGGTCGGGTGGCAGCGCCCCACAGCCCCAAGCGGGACATGCACACGAGCGCCAGCAGACCGACTGCCAGAACCAAGTGCCACACGATGGATGTGCGCTGGGAAGCGAAGCGGTGAAAGCCTGAGGGGAGCGGGGGCTGGGGCGGCCCCCCGCCGCCCGGGCGCATGGAGGGTGACGATGGCAACACGCCCGCGGCAGATGGTAGAGCATCACAGCATTCCTAAAACGTTTTCAGACCAGCGGTCTTCACAACACCCTCTCCGCCCTGGCCCCGCCCCCTCCGCCCACCGCCCGCTGCCAACACCTGACCCTGACCAACCCTGACGGAGGACCACCCGCTCCAGGGGGGCCTCCAGGACGCTCCACCACCCTAAGGTCAGGGCTGCCGTGAAGACGCTCCAGAGTGAAAACGTTTTATCTTCATGACATAAGCGAGTGGTTTTGAAACAGGTTTACAAACCCTCGTGAAGACGCACCCTTAGTGTTAGGTTTTGTTTTTTTACCATGTGACGATGCAACTATTTTCTTCCTCTCTTCCACAGTGGCTAGTCGCCTCCAGAGCGAGGGGTATCTCTTGTACAGAGAACCTCGGAACATACGGAGGTAGTTTCCCACCTATGAGTAAAGCGAGAAGGCTCATTATGAGGGTCGCAGCTCCTCGAGGAAAGGGAGGGCCCTGGCTCAGAGGCTCTGCTGGATGAGTGACAGACAAACACACCTCGACTTGGCCCCCAGGCCTCCAGGCGCCAGGCTTCCAGCAGCAGTAAAAATACATTCTGCTGACATCAGGGGTTCAACAGCAGTTCGTATCTGGCCTACATCTGTCCCTCTGGCAGGGGTAATAACATCTGCATCCTGACGACAGGACCAAGTTCAGAAAGGCCTGACCAGACGCTGGGGAGGCAGGCCCCCCGAGCTCACTAAGAAGCTCGATGTGATTCTGATTTTGGACTAAGGATCGCTGGCACTTTCCAGAAATGTAAGGCCTCTCTGACTTTCTTTTATCTTAAGACTTTGATATTTTTACGATGTAATAAAGACCAAAAAGGTCTTTTAATTTTAGACAGATGCAGGATAATTTCCCCCATGGCCTTTGTTGCTTTGTTTAGTAACAAAACTCAAACCAGAAATACCAAAGGAATTTTCCAAAGAGTTTAAAATGCACTTATCAGCAATCCTTAGATTGCTATATAAATCATTACTGCCCCAAACAATAGCTTCAGTTTGCCTGTACCAAATACTCGAAGTACGACTTACTTGATGAAAAGAAATCTAGTCCTAAAGTTTTTATAAAGAAACTCCATTGTTTCACTGACTTCAAAAACGAACACTTGAGTCACATGGCCAGGGACAGCAGGTGGACTGCGTGGGTACTGGCTCCACCTGTGACCAGGCATCACTTCCCTTTTCTGGGTCTCCCTACTTATCTGTCAGATGTTCATCAACTGTGAGGTTCACCCACGAAGGACCACTTCTACTACTTTCCCACTTACCTACCCCATTATAGTATATTTATTTTTAAAAAGTTTCTCCATTTTTCATGAATCAAAGATTTACACGATGCCCAACTAGGGCTGCCGAACAGTGCAAGAGAAAGTGGCCACAGGGTCACTGGTGCTCCCCACTGTGGGCACAGACCCATGCGAGTTATTTGGCTTGAGTGTGGTTACCGTCCAAGGGTAAACACATAGTTTCCATTAGGTTTTTGAAAAGACACTGACTATAATGCCCCCACTACTACTTTGCAGGTCCTGCAGACCTCCCACACTCCTAGGCCCTTCCCAAGGTCCCTTCAGAGCTTAGGAGACCAGGTCTGCCTTCCTGGGTTTTCCCTGAACCAGCCTTTGCCACCTCTGGACCCAGGTTTCCCAAATGGAAAACCAAGGTGTGGTTATGGGGATTTCCTAGGATTCTCTCAGCAGTGACTCTGGCGTGGTGACAACGGCTGCCTGCAGATGGCAGGAGAAGGGTGACATGCTCACTGCAGCTGTGGATGCCCTCCCAAGGCTGCTACACCCAAGTGTGTGGGGGCGCTGAGGGTGCTGCTCTGGCGGGCCCACCTCTCTGAATACGGTGCCTGTTTGCCAAGGACATGGGGCCTGGGGGTCATCCGCCCAATGCTGTCAGAGGAGCTGCTGCTATCAGTAGACAGCACTCTGACCTTGAACCCTTCTCAGGCCTCCCAAGGCCTGATGATTGGTAAGCCAGGCCCCAGAAAGCAAACTGCCTCTCCCTTCTCCCATCTGGTCTCTATAAACTGCATCTCAGGACAAACGTTCTCACTCAACAGGGCTGAAAGAAAAGACTGCAGTTAGCTTTCTAGAATCTAAAATGTGCTAAGGGGAAGAACTTAGAGACCACCTAGTCTAAGCATCTCATTACATACATGAGAAAAGTGACACACAGGCAGAGCCGAAACCAGGCCTCCTGACGTTCTGCCCACCTGGCTGCGGGCTCCACCTAATAAACGCAAGCTTGATTTTCAAAAGTACCACCGACTCAGGGCCAATGGTAAACTGACTGCTCTTCCTGCCCGTTAGATCAGGTAAAGGTTTCTTTCTTTTTCTTAAATTAACTAATTAATTTATTTTTGGCTGCATTGGGTCTTTGTTGCTACGCGCAGGCTTTCTCTAGTGGCAGTGAGCAGGGGCTACTCTTCGTTGAGGTGCATGGACTTCTCATTGCGGTGGCTTCTCTTGTTGCAGAGCACAGGCTCTAGGTGCGTGGGCTTCAGTAGTTGCAGCACATGGGCTCAGTAATTGTGGCTCGCAGGCTCTAGATCGCAGGCTCAGTAGTCGTGGCTTAGTTGCTGCATGGCATGTGGGATATTCCGGGACCAGGGCTCGAACCCATGTCCCCTGCACTGGCAGGCGGATTCTTAACCACAGCGCCACCAGGGAAGTCCCAGGTAAAGTTTTCTTTAAACAACCTGTCCATCATCACAAACTGAAACTCCTCCACTGCCTTTGTGCCCACCGGCCAATGAGGACCATTCTGAGCTATGGCAGATGGCAGGCACTGGCTCCTCTCCTCAGCACAGCTAGCTTTGAAGAGTAGTATTTTTGTGATGACATGAAAAATGTGTTGCATCCTGCCCCTTGTGTTTTACAAAAACTGGTGAAAAAAGGAAACACTAAGGTTCTGATGCTACTGAAAACACTGGTCTCATAACTCAATACAACTCAGACAAGCCAGGAATCACAGGAAGTCCTGGAAGCCTCAGTGTGACCATCATGAGGCTTAATTCATTCACACTATGTTCAATTGTGATGGAAAAAAAAACATTGTGGGGGAAAAAAAGAAAAAAAAAAGGAATGAAATGTCTAATACTGAAAACTGCTACAAAGAGAAGCAACTGCTGGCACTTGTAACTGCTTTAACTCTCCAACATCTGCACTTAACTCATTACATGAGGAAGACACTACTGCTTGGTGTTTGCACATCTAAATTGCATATCTATAATTGAAAAATATATGTGTATGTGCATGTACACACACAAACCGGGGACTGCTAAAAAGGCCTAGTTTGAGGCAATCTGGAAAAACTTAATATACTTGGTATAAACTACCAGTGAAGAACCAGTTGTAGGGTTTTCCTAAAGTCAGTCATCCACATGATTCAACAGAGTGCTGAAAAGTCACTTTTATTTAAGGATTAAAGGCTTAAGTCTCTTTCCCCTGTACTAACTCAGAGTAGGTTCAAGATATCCGAAATGTCAAGCGCTTCCGAATTGCTGATAGATCTGACTCGGGGGCTGCAGCCAAAAGCAAGCATCCTCCTCCCAACCTGTTTCCTCACTGGTAATCAAAGGTCAGAACAACTCCCCGCCCACCTCAAAGTTCACGAACACGAAGGGGGTGAGCCCTCACTAAGCCCCGTGTTTCGAACATAGGATTTCAGGATCCCAGCTCCAGCAGTGTGGGATGGGTGCGCGTGAGGGGTCCAACATCTCCCCCCACGTGTCGCAAAAGATAACACCCCGTTTCTATGTGTCCGGCTGGAGCTGTGGAACTCAGCGTGGCCCAGGGGCCCCGGGACGCCGCAGCCCTGGCAGCTGGGCGAGTCCGCGACTCCGCAACACCAGCGGGTGAACCCAAGCGGCCGAGCGCGGGGCGGGGGCCTGCTCAACCACGCCCCGGTCAAACCGCGCCCCAAGACAGACAGACCACGCCCCGCTGGCCGGCCGTACACGCGCGCGCGCGCCCGCCCTTCCGCCGCGATGAATGGAGACGCGCGTTCCCGGCGCGCAGACCCGCCCCGAGGCTCCCGCGGGGACCAGGCCGGCCAGGGGCCCGGAGAGAGAGGACGCGCCGCGGGTTACCTCAGAGCCGATCATGTAGAACTCGCCGTCGTCTTCCAGCTGGAACTTGACAGGCTTCTGCCCGAAGGTCTTGCTCAGCGCCATCATCATCATTGCGGCGGCAGAGTCGGGTGGCCACGATCGGGCTGCGAGGGTCAGGAGAGCTGAGGCGGGGCCGGGGTGCGCCGAGCCCAGGGAAACCGAAGCCGGAGGCGAAGGGCTGGCCGAGCCGGGCCGGGTGCTTGCGCCGCCGCCGGGCTCCTCCACCGCCGCAGCAGACGACCAGGCCGCACTCAGTGCGCAGGCGCGGGCGTTGACGCTGACGCGCGCGCCGCTGCCGCCCAAACAAAAGGCCGGGCGCGCCCACGCGTGCCCCTTAAAGGGGTCTCGACCCGTTTCTCTTCCTCCCAGGTCGCCTCCCAAGTGGAGGTACCAGGGAAAATTTCTCCCGGACAGAAGTAGCAACCGCGGCCCTGACTCAGGCGGTGGTCTTCCCAGTCTCACAGCTGGGACTGTAACTCAGACCAGTGAGGAGGAACAAGGCGAGGCCTGACGGCCTGGAGGAGGCCAGAAGCACATATGCCTCAGTTTCCTCGGCCCAAGAACTCAGTGCAGCTGAGCAGATAGGAGGGCTCAGGGACCGCTATCCCAGCTCCGGGCCCACACTGTTCCTGTGGCTTTGGGGATGGGGTTGGCAGGATTTCAAAGCCCAGGTGGTGTTTGGTTTGGCTGGTGCATCCTCTGAGTGCTGGGGTTGGCGGGGGCGGGGGGACCGTCTCCATTCCCTCCTTAACTCTGCGCTTTATGCCTACCACAAGCCCGGTGCACTGAAGCCAGACAGCCAGGCCCTGGGGCGCTTACAGCTGGAGCGGGGCCTGACACACAGGAAAGCATCAAAGCATCCGTGTATCCTGTTGAACAATTGCAGTAGGTAAAAAACGGCCCACTGCTGACAATTTTCTATGGTTCCATCTGATAAATGGCAGCCGTGGTAGGTGCCACTCCGAAGAACATTCTCGTGGGGCTGGGTGGCAGGCGAGGAGACCCTGGAGAGTTAGGAATGCTTGGCGGTGGTAACCATGAGTTTTGTTCTGTGTCTTGACAGCGGCAGGATAGTGGCTGGAGCGTGGCATGATCAAAAAGAGTGACCACCACTTGGTGGAGGAGGGTATGAGGGGCCATTGGGGAGGCAGGGAACAGATTATAAAGCCACTCCAGGCACCCAGCAAGATGAGGAGGAGCCCTAAGCAGGGCACCCGGCCCCGAGGACCAGGGGCTTGGGGGTGGGGTGGGCTGCAACCCTGGCTCCCAGGGCAGAGCAGGTCCCCAGCCAGGCCTCCCACCTCCCTGGCCCAGCTCTCCCCCCATCCTGGCCTTGCAGTCACAGAGACACCCCAGGCAGGCAGGTAGAAAATGACCATGTTTAATGACAGTCCTCAGTAAAAAAAAAAAAAAAAAGAAAAAAAAAGAAAGAAACAAAGAAAAGGCTTTATACACACTGTACACATTTACATGGCTTTGGAGGGCTTGGTGTGGGGTGAGGGCTGGAGAGGATCCGACCCGTGATAGGATTGAGGTATGTTGGGGCCTCCAGGTCCCAGGGTCTCTGGCAGGAAGCACCCCCCTCCCCAGCTGCCTGGCCCTTGCGCCCTGGATCCTGGGGAACAGGTCTCCAGAACCACCAACTGGAAGGCAGCCAGTTCCAAGCACCTACCAGAGCTGACTTCTCAGGAAAAGACAGAAGGCACAGTGCCCTGGGACCCACATGCCAGCACCCTGTGGGACCCCACAGCCAGGACAGTGAGGGCTCCAACTCCCCCAGCCCTGCTGAGGTGCTACCCTGAAGGATGGGGACAGAGACCCAGGGCAGCTGGGTTTGACTGTGACCTGCAAAGGTTGGGTGGAGCTGGCCTGAGGCCACCCTCACCCTTAATGCTGGAGCCGCCCTGCCCAGTCTGAGGCAGTCACTGGCAGTGGCCACGACCCGCGCGGCCCTCCCTGCAGTCCTGATGGCAGTGCTCGCCCCCACCCCCACCCCCAGTAGGCACGGCTCCGTGCCGTGCCCAGTGCCCACAGCCACAAAGATGGCCATAGTCTCCAGCCGATGTCGGTGTCCTGGCAGGGGTTAGCGGCCCTGAGGACATCCAAGCCGTGGTTAGCGGAAAGTATTGGCAGGCTCGGTACACCCAAAGAAGTCGGGGCCCACGAGGCGGGGGAAGCCCTCCAGGGCCTTCACCTTCACAGGGTCAAACTTCCAGTAGAGGCGGCCGCGCAGGAAGTAGGCATAGCCTGAGGAGACAGGAGGGTCAGGCGGGGCGAGTGGACACAGGGGCAAGTCCCAGTGGGCAGACCTTGGCCACTGCTGAGTTCCTTGAAACCTGTAGACCCCAGGGTGTCCCTTCCAAAACCTCCCTTTGGGCAAGCCCTTCTGCCTGCCCCAGGGTCTGGTCTGAGCTACCACCCAGCCTGACAGAGGCCAGAGCCTCGGAGGCCCAACTCCTGCCTCTCAGGAAAGCAAATCTCGCCCCTCTCACCACCTCTCCTGTGCCTTGAGTCAGATGGGGGACACTGGCGACCTGGAGCCCAGGAGCCCAAGGCCACTACAGGACAGCTCTCCCAGCAGGTCCCGATGTGGGGGAGCACAGAAGCAAAGGGGGGGACACGGGAGAGAGCACTGGACTGTGAGTCCCAGATCTAGTGCTTCAAGATCACAGGAGGCAGGTGGCTCTTGGCTAGAAGCAGGGACTGCCTGGGTGGAGGTCCTGGCTCTGTCCACCTTGGTGGCCCCGGTTAGGTACCTCAGCACCTGAACCTCTGTTTGCTTTTCTGGAAACTGGGTTCATAATAGATGCTACATCGGGAAATCGCATGAGACGTGTACAGAGCTCAGCACTGTGCCCAGAGCCTCGTTGGCCCTCAGCAAGCAGCAGTTACTTCACCAGGCACGACCGAGGGACCTCAGCAAGTCCTTGCACCTCTCTGGCCCTCAGTCTCCTCATCAGCAGCACAGGGGTCTAGCACTGCCCTGGCACAAGGAGGGGGTAGAGAGGGAGTTCGCCAGGCAGAGGACCCGCAATGAGAGCTGATGCCCAGCCACCACCGGTGGGAGATGCAGCCACCACACCGCTTCCCCCAGCCACCCCACCCCCAGCGCACCGTCAGCATCCTGGAAGGCAGCGTCGATCTCAGAGGGCACCCCTCGCCAGTCGGTGGCCCGGCGGGGCACGGGGCTGTCCACACGGCGGGTGCTGGGGTGGAAGCGCCAGTAGTCTCCGCCTCGGAAGAAGTAGATCTTGTTCTTCTCGGGGCCCCAGACCAGGGCGGCGTGGACCAGGGACCCCAGTAGGCCCAGCTCAGAGAGGGGCGCGGGGCCCAGGACTGGCTTCTCACCATCGTATACCCAGTATTGAGCTCCTGTTAGAGAGTGGAGGCTGCAACAAGCTGCCCAACTGCCACGTCCAGCCACTGTGGACCCGCCCAGCCACCACCATGGCCACGGACTTTCCCAGCCTCAGTTTCCTTGTCCGTAAAACATGAAGGCCAGCAATGCCTGCTTGGCACCCCCCACCCCCAAGTAGGACATTGGGCAATGCAGGCACTGGGAGGTACACGTGGGGAAGTTTACTCTAAGCAGCAGAGTGGCCGCCTTGGCTCCCACTCCTTCCCTGCACTTGGCTGCCCCGGACAGGCACCTGCTGCCCATCCCTGGGCCCAGCCCTGCCGCAGCAGGCCCTAGCTGGGCCCTTGTGAAGTCCCTGCCGCCTGCAATGCTCCAGGCTCTCGTCTCTGCCAGACCCAGATCACATCCCTCTCTGCCTTTTCCAAGCTGTGCCCTCATGCAGGTCACTTCACCACCTCTGAGCCCCGGAGCCTCGTCTCTAGACCAGGGGTAATAATCACACATGCTCCATGGGGTGTGATACCTTCAATTCTACTCCAACCTCGATAGCCGCTTCCTCTACGAAGTCTCCCAGCTGTGCCCAGAGGAGTGAGCCATACTCTTCCTTGGCCCCAAGAGTTCGGGGCACCCTCCATCTGTTCATCACATCTGCCGTCTGTCCCTACCCTTGTTCATGATATTCCTGAAGGGTGACCTCCAGCCCCCACTCACCTTGGAAGAACCAGATGTGGCCCTGGGCATCCTCGAAGGCTGCATCCACGGAGGTGGGCAGCCCCTGCCAGTGGCGCGAGGCCAGCGCAGGGTAGCCGGGCTGCAGCCGGCCCCCGCGCAGCCGCCATACAAAGCCTGCCTTGAAGAAGAAGAGTTCGCCGCGGATGGTGGCGACCGCATCAAAGGAGACCTGGCAGGCATCTGGTGGGGCGTCTGGCTGGGGTAGGAGGGAAGGGTCAGAAAGAGCCTGCACTGGAGCCACAGAGGCCAGCCGTGGGGGTCGGGGCTGGAAGCAGGGCCTCACCTCCTGCCTCCCCACCCTCCTGGGCCTCACCTCCAGTGGTGCAATCTCGTTGGTGTCCACCCCGGCCCTGGGGCCCAGGTCTGGGGGCCTAGATGTGGGGGCTAGCCGAGGCCGGCCGTAGAGGTGCTGGATGCCCCTGCGGTCATCCGGGCTGAGGCTCAGCGGGTATCGGAAGGTGTAGAAAGGGGACATGAGGGCCTTAGCAGCTGTCGTGTGCTGCAGCCCGAGCACATGGCCAAATTCGTGGGCTGCCACCTGCAGGAGGTCTGTGCCTGGAAAAGGGAGATAGCCCAGCAATCCCCGAGCTCCTGCAGCAAGACACTGAGCTGCGGGCCCAGCTCAGGGACCTCGGCAAGTCCCCATTCTCTATGATGTTCAGTAGCCCCATCTGGAAAGTGGGTCCCCCGCCCATACCCTGGTTGTCCCCGATTGTCCAGGTCTCGTCATAGTCGAAGTGGACATCCCCTTCTCGGTGGGTCTTGGGGAAGAAGGCGTGGGCCAGGATGCCCCCAGGTCCATCAAACGGCAGGTTGTCCCCATGCCAGTACCTGCAGGGGAGTGGGGGCAGAGTCAGTGGCTGCTGATGGGTGGGGCTCATTCCTAGAGGGGTCCCCGGCCACTGGCTCACCTGGTGAAGTCGATCATGATGTCAGCGTGGCCCTCGTGCACCTCGGTAAAGGTGAGTGGCGTCACATCACTCCATACCTGTAGGGCCTCTGCCACTGTCTGCCGCGCCTGTTCCCGCACCAGCTGCCATGGGAACCGGAGGATCCTGGGGGAGGAGGAGGGGCCTGGACCTGGCTCATGGGGCAGCGTCAGCCCCTGATGGCTCTTGGGCCAGGAGTTGCCCCTGGATGCTGCTCAGTGGGGAAGCAGGCATGCACGACACAGGCCAGGTGTGCCCTGGGCCTCAGGTGTGGCACACCAGTCCCTCTGCCACATGGGCACATCTTTGTGTGGGTTTGTGTCCTCAGGTGCCCATGGGTATCTGCATTGGGTGGAAAGAACACAGGACCAGGAGCCCCGAGGCCCACCTTCTAGACCTGACTATACCGCTCACTGTGGGGAGACGTTGGGCCCTAGACCTGCCCCCTCCTGGTTCCCAGCTCCCCACCCAGGACATTTCCGGAGCCCCCAGCAGTCTCGGCTCCAATGCCTCGGGGCACCACACCAGTATTCACACCTTCTCTCCCAGGATGAGCCCCACTGCATCACCCTGGGGGACCTCAGGCCACCTGAGCTATTACCTGTCCTGCCACTGCTGCTCCCTACCTGCTCGGATCCCAAGCTGCAGCGATAGATAGGAACCCAGTGTGGATAACACCTAGCTCGCTGAGAGGAGGGGCCGTGCCTGCCTCATTCACCACAGAATCCCAGGACCTGGCCCTTAGTGCATCCCCACAGAGGCTGCCTGGCTGACTGAAGGCTGTGTCCCCACATGTCTACGGTGTGACCAGGCATGTGCTGAGACTCCTCTGCTGAGGGAGGGCATGGGTACAGGGGGTACCATCTGTGTGGGCATCTAAGTTTGGGTTTGGGGTGTTGACCCAGGGGGCTCGGGGGCCAGTGGATACACCAGCCTGTTACCATGGGGATCTGGCACAAGTGTGTCTCAAGAAGCAGGGTGAGGGCGGTAGGTGGAGGGCGAGAGCCTGCTCGCAGTCCCTGGCCCTACCTGTAGGTGAGGTCCGTCTTTTCCCAGCGTCCGCCCGACAGCACGAACCGCTTTTGTCGGTTGTGGGCGCTCGGCCCGTCCAGCGGGTCAGGCACGCCGCAGCGGGGAGGTCTGGGGCCGGTGGCAGGCTGAGGGGCCTTCTGGGCGGTCGGGGCAGGTGCCGGGCTGCTGGGAGGAGCTTCACGCCAGGGCTGCGGCCCCCTCCTCACTGGGTGGCGGCGGTGGGCATCCTGTGCAGGAGAGAGGATGCAGGGGCCTGCTCAGGCCTTGGGTCCTGGTGGCCCATGGTCAGAGGTGTGGACGGTCGGCGCACCCTCACTCGACTCCAGCCGGCCGTGTCGATGGCCAAGCTGAGGCCGTCACGCAGCAGGGCCCTTTGGCGCAGGCTGACTGGCGTCCAGATGCTGATTCCAAGGCCTCCTACCGCCTCCTGCCCCCTTGTGGAGGGCCTGGGCTGCCGGGTACCTACTCCTGCCATTTGGGCTGGTGAGGACTGGGTCGGGGTGCAGCCCTGACTGTACTCTTCACACACACCCAGGAAGGGACCCCACAAAGCTTCCAAGGAAAGGCCAGGGAAACTCCCCCTCCACCCCCCCCAGCAGATACCTTTCCACCTCCCTTTCTTCCTGGGCACCCCCGGCCCCCACTCTGCCCTCTCCAGTTACGTGAGCTGGCTCCTGCCCAGGACAGCCACTGCAGCCACTCCCCAGCGTGGAGGGGCTGTAGTTCTGCCTCAATTTGCTCACCTGACAAACGGGGACGATAATTCCCCAGAGCGCGGATCTGAGGATGAACCAGGCAGTGCATACAAAGTGCGAAGGGCACCGGGAACTGAGGTCTGATTGCTGGGGGCAGTCTTGCTCACGCCCTGCCAGGGCTGGGTACACGGCCGGGCTAGATGTGCTCTGTTTGCCCCCTCCACGGGGGTATGGGGGACAGACAGTTACCAGACACCCAGCCCCACCGTGCCAGAGCCCCTGGACCAGCAACAGTGATTCTGACCTGGAGCTCCCACCCTCCGAGAGTCCCAGGATGGAGGTCGCAGTTCTCATGCATGGAAAAAACAGAAGCTCAGAGAGGTAGAGAGACCCGGCGGGGTCACCCAGCAAGGGCATGGCCAGGCCAGGTGAGGACTCTGGCATCCCAGGCAGGGGGCGAAGGCCCGGCTTGGGACACAGTAAAGCTGAGGGAGAGGCACAGAGCAGTGCCGTCTGCTGAGAGACTCAGCGCCTGTCTAGTCTGGGCCTGTCTGGTCAGGGCCGCTGTGGCCTCCCCACAGCCATATTTGGGGTGGGAGCTGGGCCACCGAGGCCCCACCCTCGGCCTCAGCCTCTGGCGGCTCTCCCAGGCCCTGGGTGCCCCAGAGTTCTGATGAGCATCCTAACCCCCCCAGCTCCCGATTCCAGAGCCACCAAGAACTCAACCCCCTGGAGCCACTCAACCCCCAAGGACTCCCCATGATGAAGGGGTCGTCTAGACACCTGGAGCTTCTGGGGTGTGAGGCCCTGGGCCAGTTTTCCCCATTTCAGAGTTGCTTCTTGAATGGCTGATCACCTGACAGAGCCCATCCATACTGAGTGTGCCAGTACTAAGTACTGATGGCTGTTGCAGCTTACCCGTATCTAGGCTAGGACGCTGCCAACTGCTCCACGGACACGCTCTCAGCCCCTGATGGGACCTCCCACCATCTGTGCAGTCATCATCCCCATTTCTCAGGTGAGGACCCGGAGCCCAGAGAAGTTAAACAACTTGTGGGGGGCACAGCTGGCAGGTGGTGGGCTGTCTGCACTCACAACCCACCCCCTACTTGCTACTCTGCTCTGCTTTTCAGGCTGGGGTCACCCTACCCCTGGAGGAGGGACCCAGGCTGGCCTCACCTTGATGACAGAAGAGAAGGAAGGGGAAATGATTAAGCACCTGCCACTTCCCAGGCACTCTGGAGGCAGGTTCACTGAACCTCCCCACCCCCATCCCCAGCATAAGTTGGGGAGGATATGCATGCCAGGTCTCACATCAAGGATGTGGACCCCAGACTTATGTGACAAGCCATGACGGCCTGCACCTTCCCCTCCCCAGGAAGGTCTAGCCCATAGACCTCCAGGATAAATAGATTCCTTCCCCCCAACCCTGGCCAGGGTCTGAGGACCCTCCCCAGGAAGGCCAGGGCTGTGTCGTTCCTGGGAGCCCCAAACAGCCCAGAGCCCAGCCTGCAAGCTCTGTTTATGCCCACGAGCAGACAGCTCCTCCCCCCAGTGAGGCCTGAGCAGCCAGCCACAGAGGGAGGGTGGGTGTGCCTTTCTTTCCTGCCCCCACAAGGCACCAAGTCCTCATGGATCCCCCACGAGGACCCCTGGATCATGGGACTGTCAGTGCAGCAGGAAGAGCCACGGGCTGAGATTCAGAAGGCCCAGTTCTGTGCTGTGGAGACCCTGGATGGAGTGACCCTGGGCAAGTCACTGTCCTCTCTTAGCCTCGACTTTCCTATCTGTCAAATGGGAATGGTGCCGTGGCAAAGGGCTAAATGACCTCCATCTGTAATGCCCGCTGCAGTGTCTGGCACAGAGAAAAGCCTCTTCCTGGTCTGGCTTCTTGCCCCGTGGGCCCTCCCCTCCCACACCTGGGAATCTGCTCCACCCAATTCCCTACAGCTCCCCTGAAGTTTCCAGACTTTAAATCGTAACAAAGGAGTTGCAGCTAGAAGGGAGCTCTCAGGCCCAGAGAGGAAGAGTGACTCGTGCTGGGTCCACCCACAAGCCAGGGGCCTCTTGCTCCCCGCCCACATCACGTTCATTGGTACTGGAGAGCGAATGAGCAGGAGGCACTAGGATCAAGGCCCCTGGGAAGTGGGGTCTTTTTCTTGGAGCCCACCATTTAAGGGGTCTTGGCCTCAGTTTCCCATTGCTAGGATAGGACACATGCTCCCTGCCCTGCCGACCTCCTGCACTCTCTCTTCCCAAGTCCTTTCCGGCCTGGGGCCAGGGGCCCTCCCTAGCTGCAAGGCCTGGCATGCAGCAACCTGATTCCTCAGATGGGTGTGCCAGTCCCCCCAGGGCAGCTGGGAGGCAGTGAGGTGGGGGGTGGGCATAGACCACGCCTGGCCTCATCTACAGCCCTGGGGGATTGGGGAGCAGGTATCACCCCATTTCCCAGGGGAAGAAACAGAGCCCAGAGAGGTCAAGGTCTTGGCTCAGGGTCACACAGCAAGTCAGCCAAGAGCTGGGCCTAGATCTGGGGTTCATCCCTCCCCACCCATAGCCCCACATCCCCCCAGCTCTGGCCTGTCTCCAAAACCCACATTCCTGAGAAATGCGCCTCTTTGGAGAAGGTCTGCCTCCTCCTTGGCCAGCGGCCTCCCTCAGCCTGCCCTAGGGAGGGTGCACAGCTCCCTCACCCCACCCTTCTCTGGCGGGCACCAAACCACAGCCTCAAACATACTCGAGGAATTTCTTGGGGAACTCAGCCTCCTGGCTGAGCTAGAGGCTTGGGGTCAGCCCCTGGGTCAACCTCCAATTAGGAAAATGGGAGGTACCTAGCAGAGGGGAGGTGAGGGAAGACCCCAGACTGAAAAGTGCTGGGTAAGGCCAGGCCGGGTGTGCCCCTCTCTGGGTCTGTTTGCTGTTGGTCCAGCGGGACAGTTACTCATAGCTACTCTCTTTACTGTGGGCAGGAGGTGACCCTGAGGGGAGGGCATTTGGTTAGACTGTGAGGAAGGCAGGGAGCATCACCACGCCATTCTATGCCCCCTGAGGCTCAGAGAGATCAAGCAACCTGCCCAAGTCACACTGCTAGTGGGCAGGCAGGTCCATCTCCCCCCACCTCCCCCGCTGGCTCCAGAAGGGAAGGCAGCGTCCACCCCACTGGGCGGCGGGGCTTTCATCAACCCTGAAGGCTGTGAACTGGGATGGATAAATATTTACAGAGCTTTTCTGGCCCTGCCAACAGCAGTCCGGGGATAAACACATCGGAGGCGACCCCAAATGCTCCCTGCATATCTGCAGCGTGACAGACAACGGCCCAGCTCAGACCCAGACCCGACTGACCCTGCACAAGCAGCAAAGTAGCAGCTGCAGGTGACAATGTCTCCAGTGTGCCTGGCTGAGCCCTCTCCTGGCCTCACTTCATATACTCTGCAGCCCAGCAGTGGGCACTGTTGCCTCCCACCCACCCAGACAAGACTGGGGTCGGGGGTGCTGAGGCTCCAGAGGGCTCACCTAGGGTCACGTGGTTCAAACCCAGGTCTCTCCCATACCCGAACCCCATGGATTCAACAGCTACCCAGGGTGATTTCTGACTCTGCCCCAAGGTCTAGGGGACCAGGAGGGGCTGGGAAAGAGGCAGGGTCCCTGGACTGAGGTGCCCACCACCCCTTCTGTCCTCTCCTGCTCCTATAGTCAGGGCAGGGGAGGGCAGAGCTGGCGTGGCTGGACAGAGGGGCCCAGCCTGGCCAGATCTCCCTCCTCACTGGACTCTACCTGCCACCCCCCTAATGCTCCCATCCCTGCCTGGGCTGGCTGGATGCTCAGCTGGGCGTCTGAGTGGGCTGGGTACCCAGCGGGCTCTGGGTCTGCAGTTGCCCAGGCTGTAACCCCAGGCCCACCTGGCCGCCCCGGGACTGGTCCCCCCCAAGCGCCAGCCGGAGGGGAGGGTGCAGTTTTCCCAGGCACACACAGGCTGTCACACATGCCGGGACCTCCTTCCTCTCCCGATCACACCTTCCTCTCCCTTCCCTGTCTGACCCTACCCCCTGCTCTCTGAGGGTCTCGACTCCCTGCTCTCGGCCCCTTCTTTCTCACCCAACTCATATAACACACACTAGCTCTCACACTCATGCTGCCTCCTGGCTCCACGCTCCCCAATATCGCCACTCTCAGGTGCCAGGTGGTGGCGCCTCCTCCAGGCTCAGACCCCATTTCCCCGGCACCGGCTGCCCTCCCCAGCGCTTCCTTAACCCTCCAGCCTGGAGGTGTGCTCACGGAGGCCACACATCTGGAGGCTGACGCCAGCCTGAGACCTGATGGGCTTTGTCCCTGCAGTAAATAGGGGGCCCTGTAGCCACTCCCGCTGTACCTCCCCCAACACACACCCCAGTATCTCGGCCGGGGCGCCGAGGAGCAGGTCCCAGAGCTGGGAGTGGGGAGCGGAGTCCCGCTCACCAGCCTGAGCGATCCCGGCGCAGGCTCCACTTGCACACCTCCAGGGACGGGAAGCTCACTATCTATCACGCCCCCCAGGGACCCAGACAGCTTTTCGGGTAACGGGCCGCGCCGGGCCACCCCGGGCATCCCCGTGGGTCCAGCTCGGCCACCGGGCCCAGCCCGCGTGCCCGGCGCCCCTCGGCGGGGGGCGGCCAGCCGGCGGCGGGCACTCACCGGCGACCGCGGGGCCCGGGCCAGCAGCGGCGGCGGCGGGAGCAGCAGCAGCAGCAGCAGCAGCAGCGGGAGCAGGAGGGCGCGCGGGGCCGCGCCGCGGAGCCGGGCGGCCCAAGCCATCCGCCCCGGGGCTGCTGGGCCTGCTGGGCCGCGCCGGCCGCCGCCCCTTATAGCCTCCGCCCCGCCCCCGCCCGCCCGGCCCCGCCCCCGTGTCTTTTGTTCTGCACTCGCCCCGCGCTGGCGGCCAGGGTGGGGGAGGTGGGCGGGGAGGGCTGGCCAGGCGGGGGCCGGCCCGCGGACCCAATCCTTCCCGGGCGGGCCGGCCCTGCGGTCTCAGGGGCCTGGTGCTGGGGGACCCTGGCCAGCCGGTGCTGCTCCGGGCCTCAGTTTCCCCGATGCGGTGGAGAGTCTGAGAGGAGCCGCGTTTCACTCCCCCCCCTCTTGACCAGGCCACCTTTGGAAGGCGCATCCCTAGCTGGTCTCCCTGGGGCCTTGACCTCTGACTTCCTGTTAGCCTGTGACAGGTGGCGGTACCCACGGGCAAGTTCTGCCACTCCTCAGAGCCTCAGCTGATCCATCTGGAAGATGGCACTATAGCCCCTGTGAGGAAAGGGATATTAAAATGTGCCCCAGAGGAAACTGAGGCATATGGTGGCGGCTGGCCAGGACCCCAGCTTGGCGCAGAACCATAGACAATTATAGATGGGGAAACTGAAGCCCTAAGAGGGAGGGACGAGATCAGGCTTTTCCAAACCAGCAGGCAGGCGGAGGGGTCAGAAGGCCCTCTAGCTGGTTAGCTGGTGGGAGGGTACGGTCAGAAAGCCATGGGGGGCATTGTCTGAGTGGGGCACTGGGGGCCCAGACTCCTGAGACCGAGGATAAGTAGGTGAGAATCAGAGGAGGGGGTGATGACCACACGCTGGAAGGGATCCTCCAGGCTCATATACTCCCTGTGATGACCAGGGACTTCACCACCTTGCCAGGCAATCCGCTCCATCATGGGTAATGCTGGGGAGCCAGGACACAGGCGGTGGCTCCCGTCCTGGTGGGCGGGGTGCTGAGCTGCCTCAGTGTGAGGCTGTGGGCACCCATCCTGGGCCTAAGAAGCGGGGAGGCGGTGTGGGGAGGGGGAGGAGAGGGACACCGGCTGACTCAGCCCTCCCTCCGGGTCCCAGTCCGGGGAGCCTTCACAGCCTCTCCAGGGAGGCTCTACAGAGACCCCTAGAGGGCAAGGAGAGGAAAGACAGCAGTGATTTTTACTACCTGGGCTGTTTGCCATCTTTTTCTTTAAAGTGATTTACTTTTAAAAATTGAAATGCCTACTTCAGCCTCATTTTAGCCACATTGGTCAAGAAATCATAGATTTGATGAGCTAATTATACGTTTTTTCCCAATACACATGAAAATATAGACAGTAAAAATATTTGTGTAACTACCTTAAGTGGTCTTGAGTGCCTCCAGGGGAGCATGGCCTTGCTTTGCGGAACCACCTGACATGGGAGCTCAAGTAACAACCTCCCATGTTGTAGGCCGCAGTGGAGAGCCATGGTTACAGCAAGCTGGGCTGGTCACAGAGGGCTTCCTGCAGGAGGAGGACCCTGATCAGCCTAGGATGGGCCAGTTTGGCAATGGGAACAAGTGGTCAGGGGCTGCATGAGCAAAGGATTGGAGGCTGGACCAGGCCCGGCATGTCTACATGGAGAGAGTAGCCACCCTTCACATGCTTCCCTCACCTCGAGGCCAATGGTCACCCCCACTGCAGAGAGGAGAAAATTTGGGCCCAGGCCCAGATGAGGGTCAGGGGAGGGCCCTGCTTCCCAGGCTGGCTGACAGGACTGTGTGGTTGGGACACAGTAGAGACATGCTGAGCCTGTCAGGTACTGCCCATGTCCCCTTCATCCCTTCTGCCCCTTCCTCACAGAGGGGCCTCCTTTCCCCACCTGGGACCCCTCCCCCATGATTTTGCTGTGGGCGATTTCATCCTCCCCACAGTCCTGGTGCTGGGAGGCCTCCCTCGGGCATAGGGGACAGTGATGAGGGGGTGGTAAAGAGGTCAGGACCTCTCCCCGCTAAGGGTAGCAATAAAAGACTATGAAAACCTCCTGTTCCCGAAGGGCTGGGAAGCGTCCTAAATTCGGCATTGCCCTGCCCTGGGCCTGGAGCCAAGGTGGTAAAATTCGAGGCCACAGGATTCAAACCCGCGCAAACACCTCTAGGTTACGGCCTTTGGGAAGGACACCCTGCATAAACGCTGTCGGGGTCTGGCGTTGCATCCGTGGGGCAGGGGGTCGGGTTGGGTGGAGGGCCACGCAGGGGGCCTCGTCGCACCCCAGCGGGGGCTGCCCGCGCCCCGCAGTGATTTTGCCGGGAAGGAGTCCGAGAGCGGTCAGGACGCCCCCTGGCGGGAGCTTGGGAACCGTCGCGGAGGGTGGGTGCTTCTTCCCCTGCCCAGTCCACCCGCGACCCTGAGGCCACGCCGGAGCCAGCGAGCCCGGTCCGATAGTAGGGGAAGGAGCAGGGCCCGGCCTCCCGGTGCCCCCCTTCCCAAGCGCGGGACAGCCCCTAGCTCCACTCCCAGAGCTCCGCAGTGGTCTTTGAAGGACCAGGCTTCGCTCCTGCGTACGCCCTCGGCGCCATGAGACAGCGGCCCGTGTCCCCAGGGCGCACATAGCTCGGGCCAGGAGCTGGGAGGGCGCAGGGTCACCGGCAACGGGTGCTGCCGGATGGAGAGGCCGGGTGACCCTCGGGGGTGCAGCCTGGCCCCGGGTCCCGAGCCTCCGACCGGGGGCGTGTCCCCGCGGCCCCGCCCCGGCCCCGCCCCGCAGCGCCGGCCGTGACAGGCGCCGCCGCCTTCGTTCCCGAATCGGAGCCGCAGTCACCGCCGCCGTCTCCGACTCGGCTCAGCCGGTCCCACCGCCGCCACCATGCCCCGGGGGAGCCGCAGCATGGCCTCCCGGCCAGCCAGGTGGGAGCGGGACGAGGGCCCGCAGGGTGGGGTCTGGGGAAGCGCGGCCCCCAAGGGCGTGACAGCGTGACCTTGGCGCCTGATGCGCCATCTTGGCGGGGGAGGGGCGGGGTACCGTAATCACGCGTCTAAGACGGTGGTCGTCCACCCTCGGGGAGGAGGAGAGGGTGCCTCTCCGGAGCTGCGGCCCCCTGGGGCCGCCGGCCTGGAGTCCGGCCGGGATTAACCCTGCTTCTTCCCATCCCGCAGCCGCAACGCCGCGCCCTCTGCCCACCCGCCCGCCCACCCGCCGTCCTCGGCCGTGGCCTCAGCCACCGCCCCGTCGGGCCAGCCCGGCCTGATGGCGCAGATGGCGACCACGGCCGCCGGAGTGGCCGTGGGCTCGGCTGTGGGACACGTCGTGGGCAGCGCCCTGACCGGAGCCTTGAGCGGGGGGAGCTCAGAGCCCGCCGAGCCTGCTGCCCAGCAGGTGAGCAAGGGCTCAGGGGAAACTGAGGCTGCCTTCTCTCAAAGCCACTGAGCGGGGAGCTGCCGGAACGTCCAGCGAGGAGTGTCCAGGGTGTCCAGAGCTGCCTCGGCCGGGGACTGTGCCCAAGAAGGGTCCTGTTAGTCTCTTTGCTGTTGGTCTCTGGTCACAGGCCGGCTCTCCCTGCCCCTCCCCTGAGGCCAAGGTTCCTAGACCCCTGTGGACAGACACCAACCAGCCCTTTAAAGATGGGGAAACTGAGGCCCTTAGGGTCTCAGAGACTGGCCCAAGGTCACCTAAACCTAGTAGAAGGGAGGGATGTGGAAGTTCCTGAGTCCGTGCTCTCTCTCTCCCAGGTAGCCCCTTCCTGTAGCCCCTGCACCCAAGGGTGAAGGGTAGCCAGTGACTCTGGGTCTGTTCCCTGCTGGCCTGTCCCCCACTGGGCACCCCACCAGTCCTGAACCAAATTCTGGCTTAGTGGTGGGGTCGGGGGTCATGAGGATCAGTGTTGCTGAGCAGGAAGGTGCTAGAACTTGTGGGGGTGGGGCTTATACTCCAGCAGAGCACTGGGCTTTTCTAGAACCTTCTCTCACCTCCCACCCCCACCTGCCAGCATACCTGTTATGAGGCAGCTGGGAATGCTGTCTGTACCAGCACCAACAGGGTGGCTTTGAGAGGGCTGTGGGCTCACCCTGTTTCAGGGATGGAGCAGCTGAGGCTAAACAGGGCAGGCTGGGCCTGGCAGGGCTGGGGGCGTTAGGAGGGGCAGCCGGCACCCCCAGCTTTGGAGTCCTCTTCTGGGTGCCAACCCCAAGCTGACCTTGCTGCTTCCTGTGCTGTAACCCCAGGCCCCGGCCCGCACTGCCCCGCAGCCCCTGCAGATGGGGCCCTGCGCCTATGAGATCAGGCAGTTCCTGGACTGCTCCACCACTCAGAGCGACCTGACCCTGTGTGAGGGCTTCAGCGAGGCCCTGAAGCAGTGCAAGTACAACCACGGTGAGCTGGGAGGCCCTGACCTCTGCTGGGGTGGGAGCGGTGGTCCCTCCTGTACCTGCGGCCTGACCTCCACCTGTGCCGGCCCTCCCTCTGCAGGTCTGAGCTCCCTGCCCTGAAGAGACCGGTGCAGATTCAGGGGCCACCCCTGCAGCCACCTTCACACCTTCACCGACAGCAAGACCATGACGTCAGATTGTACCCACATAGCTGGCACTGGGAGTGAGGAGGGGGTTTCTCACCCCACAGATGACCCAAGACGAAAATGTGCAATTAAAAGAGTTTATGTTAGATTGGAGCCTGCTGTGTCCACTCTCATTGGACTTTCTGTGGGTGGGGGAGGATGGATGGATGTCCCACTGTGGAGTGGGATGCTTCACCTTCAGCTGGTGTCCTGGGTGGGGAGGGTGACCTTGTAATCCTGTGTAATCTGATAGCCTCAGGCAGTCCAGACTGGGTGGTGAGGCATTAGCAGGTGACCATAAGCCTCAAGGGCGTCTGACTCCTGGGGGCTGGAATCCCTGGAGGAGCGTGCTGTCTCCTCTCAGGGACCCCTGCCCCTCCACCCTTCTCATCTCTGCCTCTGGATCCCTTTCTCCGCACCCACATCTTAGGGGCCCCGCGGCGGCCTCAAGTTCTGTCAGTGACCTTGCAATTTCTCAGAAATTCCAGATTCTGCAAGAGGAATGCTGCTGGGCCTTTGCGCCTGATCACACCAGGCAGAGGTCACGGCCAACCCCCTTGGATCTGAGTCCAGCTTGGCCACTTGGCCGTGATGTGCCAGGTCACGGGGCCTGCCGGAACAGAGGTGCTGGCCCTTCAAACGCCATCACACCCTGTGCTGCTGCCTTCACTGAGTTCATTCAGCAGCTCGGCACTGAGCACCTACAGTGTGCCAGGCCCTATTCCATGTCTCCCTGCCCTTGTGCAGGCACTTAGCCTCCAGCGGGATGGTGGGGACCTGTCTCTGGATATAGTGTCTTCCATCATGTGGGTATTCGTGTGTCTCTGAGGGGGGTTGGCACTGGGGTCCACCTCTCAGCACACACATCTGTCCCCTGGGAAGGGGTCCCATATCTGGGTATGAGCATCCCCCCAGGGATCCATGTCTCCTCCTTACCTGGCTCTCGGCCCCAGCTAGTGGATCCCAGACAGCAGGAAGCCCACCCTTCAGGGCCGTGAAGGAGGGCCTTGCTCCTGGTGGCCATGCAGAGTGCTGGCGCGCCTTCTCCAGCCATCGCCCAGTGGGGGCAGGCCCGACAGCCAGCGCAGCTCCTCTGGAAGGCCCAAGAAGCCCTGCCTGTGGGGGGCTGGTGGGAAGGCACATCCTCCCCCTGGGGCTCTCCTGTGACACTCACCTGTCAGCTCTGGACACCGCTCATCCAGGTTCTCCAGGAGGGACTCATAGCAGGTGGGGGCCCCGCCCTCACCCTCTGCAGAGGGAAGAAGGCTGATTCCTGGCTGGCCTGGTGGTCCTCACCCCCACCTCTCACTCTGAACCTGTTTGCTGGCCCACAGTGGGGTCAGGACAGGGCATTGGATGGGAAGGTCAGGGCTAGGTCCTGGCCAAAGTAGGGGCTCGGCAGGGCTTGGGTGGTCTGTGGCTGCTGTCCCCCCTCTTATATTCCAACATAGCTGCACAGGGGGCATCTGGGGCCCCACTTACTGATGATCAGCACTAGGACATAGGTCCCACGCTCCTGCAGCAGGGGGCTGCCCATGGAGGGCGCCGGGGAAGGCCCCTCCTCCAGTCCCTCAGCCAGGTTCACCAGGTGCCCGTCCTCAGCCAGGAGGGCTATGGTCACTGGGGAAGCAGAGAGGGAGGCAGGGCAGGGCTGGAATCCCTACCTGGGGGCCCTCATTGGTTCTCCCAGCACCCCTCCCTGCCCCCTCACCATCTGAGGGCACCTGCCCCCTCTGCCTCAGGTGGGTGATGAGGATCACCAGGCTGCACCAGGGGTTCACCAGCTCCCAGCAGCCGGCTGTGGGGGAGGAGCAGAGGTGAACGAATGGCACCCTCTATTCCCCCCAAACTGGGACCCTCTGCCTCCCTCCCGTCTCTTCCCTACAGAGCAGGGAATGGGGCTACGAGATTAGGAATGTACCCCCTTCCATCTCCCAAGATGTTGGTGACCAGGGTGCACAACTTCTGCCTTTCTCACGCGACCCTCCCCTCCCACTTCAGCCCCACCTCCGGCACCTGACAGCCCCTCACCCACTACCCCACAGCAGCCCCGCCTCCACCAGAAGGTCAGGAATCTGCAGCTGGGGCTAGAGCTTTAGGTGCCTCATGCCCCCTGAAGCTGGAGGACCACTGACCAGCTAAGGGATGGAGCAGTTTGAACATTTGCTCCACGGCAGCGGCTTGGTGGCTGCGTGGCCCGTGCGCTCCTAGAGGAGCCCACGTGCATTTCCCAGGACCCAGCCGGGGTTTCCCCTCAAGGGACTCTCCGCAGACGCTCCCATCCCTTCCCATGTGTACCCCTTCCCCCTGCCACCTCCCCACTCTCCCTCAAGGCAGAGGGAATGTACCCCCACCAGTCTGCCGGGACAGGGGACCCCACTTACCTCCAGACATCACCGTGATAAACATGGCTGCAGGGGGGAGGAGACAGATGTGGGGGCTTTGATCCCCCACCCCCAACTTCCTAAGGAAGGAGCTGGGGCTGAGATCTACCCCGTGTGGCGCCCTGCGGGAGACGTGTGTGTCGGGGATGGGGGAGTGATGGGTGGGTGGGTCCAAGTGCAGCTCCCCGCTCAGCCGCCCTTGGGGCTGGGCTCCACCAGCCCAGGGGGTCCTTGCAGCTAGTCCAGGAGCCTTGGCCTCCTCTTCCTCCCGCTAGCTAGATCAGAGTACAGAAAAGACTCAGGCCCTCCCAGCTTCCAAGCTGGTCTCCATGGGAGTGGGAGCTGCCAAGAGGTCTAGGCAGGAAATGCCTTCCCCCCAGTATCCCGGTAACGGGCTCTGGGGAGGGTCCGGACATTCCCTGACGCAGGGCTCTAGTGGGGGCTGGAGCCTCAGTGCCCAGGGATGTCCAGAGACCACATCCCCTCACCAGTAGAGACAGAGCTCCCAGGCTGAAAGCAGGGAAGATTCCTGGGGGTGGGGTGCTGGCGTGGCTGTAGCAGAAGCGGGATCCTCACCAACCTCGCAGGCTCCCAATCAACTCAAGGCCCCCTGTCCTGGGCTCACTCCCAGCCTCCCTCTCTTCTGTCCTTGTTTCTTTCCTTTCTTAGTCAAGTTTATTGAGTTATGGTTTACATACAGTAAAATTCACTTTTGAGTGAACAAAACACTTTTGAGTGTTTTCCAGTTGTGACAAGTCTCACAGAACCACCACCAGTCTGGATACACAACATTTCCATCACTCTCCCAAATTCCTTCATGCCCCTTTGTGGTCACCCCAGCCCCTGGCAAGCGCTGCAGTGTTCCCTGCCCCCACCTCTTCCAGACTGTCACGTCACAGAGAGGGAAGCAGCAGACAGCGCGGAGCCTTTCATGTGCGGCTGCTTTCACCTAGCTCCATGCATGCGGGATTCACCGGGGTCATCAACCGGTGTCAGTGGATCCTTCCTTTCATCACCCAGGAGGGTCCCACTGCCTGGAGGTGCCACGGTCTGTGGATCCACTCACCTGCTGCTGTTTGGATTGTTTCCCGTTTTGGGTGATTATGAGTAAAGCCAGTACAGACACTCTGGGTGAAGAGACGTTTCCATTTCTCTACTGTAAATCTCAGCAAGAGGGATTGCTGGGTCCTCTGGGGAGAGTATGTTTAACTTTGTAAGAAACTGCCATTGTTTTCCAGCGTGGGCAGCGTTTGCATTGCCCCTCTTTCCGCCTGGTTGTGGTTGGGCCTCTGGACTCATGGCGGGTCAGGATACCTCCTTCTTAGCTGCCCTGCCACTGCACCCCGGTGATTAGACTATTCATCCACCCCCTGCAGGCAGAGCTCAAGGCAGGAGGCCCCAGGGGGCCCAGATCCTCCCCGCAGCTCGTCAGCATCACTCTGCCTCTGGACAGGACTTGCCTCAGTGCTCACACCTGTAAAGCAGTGAGAGGCACCGCTCACGGCACCACGGGCAAGTTAGCGTGAGGGTGGAACGCAGTAACCCTTTTGAGTGCTACCTGGGTGCTCAGCCTGCAGCAGGCGCTCAGAGGCAACACTGGGGAAAGCCCCGGGGCAGCGCTTCCCAAACTTACAGGTAGGGCACTTTCTTCCAAAATCTGGGGACCCGTGTCCTGCAGAACACAGCCCAGGAGTGGCTGCAGCCAGATTCTGGAAGGAATGGAACTCCCGGCCTGGACCTTCAGCTCCAATGACCACCCCTCTGTTTTCCGAGGGGTTTGTCTTTAGTGCCGCCGAGGAGGGATCTTTTGTCTTGAGTGTCATGGAGGTGCTCTAAGGAGGTGTTAGGACTGGAGTGGGACCCACAGTGAGAGCTTTGTAACCTTCCCCAAGCGAGCTCTCAAGGCTACAAAGTAACAAGAGCACACTGCTTTAACTTGTTTTATTATTTTTTAGGTATTTGGTAAGGCCAGCAGATCAGGAGATGATTGCCATTGAGAAGCTGGTTTGTTACAGTTCCCAAGTGGAGGAGGCATGACACCCCATGGTGGGGGAGGCCACATGGGAAAGCATCAGGGCTGGTCAGGAGGCAGAGAGAGAGGGGGAACTCTGGGTAGGAGCCTCTATTGTGGTTTCTGAGGGAAGAAACAGTGAGGTGGGGTGAGCAGGCTCAGGGTTGGCTGTTTGGAATAACTTCATGCTCTGGGGCACAGGAACCGTCCCTGGTTGTCTGGTACTTGCCCTGGGTGACAGGGCAGGAGGGCAGTGGCCCAGTGAGAGCCCCACGTAGGGGAGGTGGTCAGGGGAGTGTGGACTCAGGAATGGTTGGTTTGCATTTGAAAAGTGTGTTACTGTCTCTAGGAACTGGCTGACCCTGGGAGGGCCAGTCCCTCCAAGGTCAGCAAGGCCCCAGATGTCAAAGCATCAGGATAGAGAATATAAAAGGCATGATTAATACACACAAAGTCTTATCTATGTTTTTTTTGTTTTTGTTTTGGCTGCAACGTGCAGCTTGTGGGATCTCAGTTCCCTTACCAGGGGTTGAACCCAGGCCACGCAATGAAAGCCCAGAATCCTAACCACTAGGCAACCAAGGAACTCCCACAAAGTCCTATCTTTGCACCTTCACAACACTTGGGCTGGCACACTGCTCGTCTTTCGTTTCCAGATGAGGAAACTGAGGCACAGAGGGGGGAACTTGGCTGAAGTTGTGCAGTCAAGAGGAGGGGGATCTGGGATTCAGGTTTGAATCCCAGCGCGGGTTGAATCCCAACCAAAGTCAGCTCCCCTCGGTCTGGCAAACTCTCTTACCCACAACAGGAGTGCAGATTGGCACAACCATGTCGGGAACCCCGGCGGTATCTACTAAAACTAAACAGAAGGGGAACTTCCCTGGCGGTCCAGTGGTTAGGACTCTGCGCTTCCACTGCAGGGAGCACGGGTTCGATCCCTGGTTGGGGAACTAAGATCCCGCATGCTGCGTGGTGCGATGCGGCCAAAAAAAAAACCAACACTAAACGGAAACGTTCCCTGTCCTGGGTGTCTGCCCAGCAGAAACCAGAGCTCAGGTGCACCAATGACACAGGCAGGAATGCTCGCAGCAGTTCTCCTTGAAATAGCCAAAGATGAAAGCACCCGAATGGCTAGTAACAGGAGATGGATAAATTAATTGTGGCTATCCACACAGTGGCTTACACACAGCTGTGACAACGAATTAAACATTGCTGCACACACAGATGACTCATAATGTTTAACAAAAGAAGCAGAAACAAAAGAGGACACACTATCACTCCATTTACAGCTGACGTTCTACAGCAAAACCGATTAACCAGAGTCCCACTCGGTTACCATCGAGGGCTAAGAGGGTGTTACTGGCAGGGAAGGCGCGTGAGGGAACCTTCCGGGGTGATGGAAATGTTCTAAATTTTGGTCTGGGTAGAGGCTGCAGGGATATATATATAAAATCATTGAGCCATACATGTAAGATTTGTGCACTTGACCGTATGAGTTATACCTCAGTGAAGAGCAGCCACCTGCTCTAACTGCACTTGTGGATTTCCGGGCTTCTGTTCTCAAGAAGGCCCTGTGGGGCCAGGATGCTGACGTTTGGGAAGATAAGGTCTGGCTGCTGGGCCCCAGCACCGCCCTCCCACCTTGTCAGTGGGTTGATTTGCATGCCCTGTCTTGGTCCAGCAGCCTCCCCAGTGTGCCCTGAAGCACCTGGAGCACGCCCAGCGCAAGCCCAACACAACAAGCGACTCCCACCTGCCTCCCTGCCTCTGGCCATGGCCTGTCGGCATCTGGCCCTCCTTCTGACTGGGGTCCTCCTGGCAGGTGAGCCCTCCCTGGGCCTTGCTCACCCGGGGGTGGAGTGGGAGACAGCACACTGGCTCTGGAAGTCCCCTGTAAGGAAGCAAATCCATGTGGTCAGTGGGGAAGGTTTTGGAAGGGTCCTTGAGGTGGAGAGGAGAACTGCCCACAGGTGGCCCTGCCCCAGACTTGAGGCAAGTCACTTCTCTGTGTGGGCCTCAGTTTCCCCATTTGCGAATGACCAGATTGCTAGGGTCCCTTTGGACTCTGACTCTTGGGGGTCTCAGAGACTCATCACCTTTTGAGTTTTTCAGAGGGGAAGCTGGTGTGGGCTGGTTCCTACCCCACAGGGCCTCAGGGACATGCTAACCCTGAGAAGGTCTTCAGCAGCCAGTGGCCGGAGGCTGAGCCAATGGGTAGTAACAGCCCAGGAGGCTTCTTGGGGGTCGGCAGTCTGTAGCCAGGGTTTGGACAAGCCAGTGTGACCAAAGTGATAGGGGTCTGTAGGGCAAGGGATGAGGGTGGGCAGCCCAGAGACCACCAGCGCACCCTCTGAACTCTAGATCCTTAGCTGCACATGGCTCCTTGGAAACATGACACTAATGGGGGCTTAGGGGTCGCCAGCTCTGTGCCCCACCCAGTGACGATCCCATGGCACCGGGCTGTGAGTTTTTGGGAGAGGACTCTCCTGGGAGTCTGACCAAGACTTTGTGGGGCAGGGGCAGGAAGGAAGGGGCCCAGGCCAGACCTGAGTGTGTCTGTCTCTCTCAGCCTCCCAGCCAACCCTGACCCAGCCGGACACACTGCTGGTCTTCCCAGGCCAAGTGGCCCAACTCTCCTGCATGCTCAGCCCCCGCCATGCCAGCGTCGGGGACTACGGCGTGTCTTGGTATCAGCAGCGGGCAGGCAGCGCCCCCCGCTTGCTCCTCCACTACCGCTCAGAGGAGGACCACCACCGCCCCCCTGACATCCCTGACCGCTTCTCAGCAGCCACAGATGCAGCCCATAATGCCTGCATCCTGACCATCAGCCCCGTGCAGCCTGAAGACGCCGCGGATTATTACTGCTCTGTGGGCTACATACCCTAGGGGTGGGGTGTGGGTTGAGTGCCTTCCATCTGCTTCCCACTTATGCTCCTGACCTTGGGACCCTCCCTTTCTCTGAGCCTTGATTTTCCTCCTTTGTAAAATGGGTTAATAATCAACGTGTCAACAATAACTATTCTGAGGGCCATGAGATCCTGGCTGAAAAAGTGACTGTGGTTGGTCTGGGAGTGTGGGGGTAGGGATTCTGGGGATTGTTGCAGAAGCGGAAGCACCTGAGACCCTTGGGTGGGGCCCCACCTCCCTACCAGCCCCCAGGGGGCTCAGAATGGTGGCTCTTGCCTTCCTGTGACTGGAGGAGCTGGAGTGAGAGAAAAAATAACCAGCGCTTGCTGGTCCCAGCTCTGCATGGCTGGTTGTGGTCCAACACACACAGGGTCACTGGACTGGGTCCCTAGAAGCCCCTGCCTACTCCTGGATGGGGCTAGGAGGCACCTGAGGGCCAGGACGGAAGGTGCTGAAGACAGGTGGGCAGATGGCAGGGGCAGAATGGGCAGCAGCCATCCTTGGGTAGAGGGGCAAGTCTTGCCACCAGAAGCAGAAGTGAGCTCTGGGAGGGGGGTCGGGGGCTGAAGAACACACCCCGTTCCCCTCCCGGTTCCACCTGAACGGAGGCCATCCCTCAGATGCAGAGGTGGGGTCCACAGAGGGTTCCACCTAGGCTCCCAGCCATCTCCTGGGCCCTCTCCGGGCTCTCCTCATTTGTCTCTGCGGGGACGAGGTGAGCAAGCAGGACCAGAGCTCCCCAAGAAGGGAGGGGGAATCGCAGCAGGACCCCGGGCCTGCGCGGGGTAACGGGCTCCGCAGCCCTGAGCGCGCCTGCCCTTCTCCCGGGGACACAGCCACCGCAAGGCCTCTGGCCGGCCCCACCCCCAGGACAGGTGCCCAGGAGCCGGCCGCACCTCCCAGCCTCAATTTCCTCCTCTGCGCTCCCGCCAACGCCCGCCCAGCCGGGACGCGCTCCGGGACGGCCCAGAGCCCTGAGCCGACTGGACGGCCCATTCCGACGCCAGCCCTGCGACCCGGATCCCAGCGACCAGGCGGAGACGCGTACTGCGCGGTGGGACCAGCGAGACACTGGCCTCCGCGCGGCCTAGAGCGGTCCCGGAAGTGCTGCGGGAGGGGGCGGGGCTCGGGCTCTCGGGCCGCCGCGGGCTCCGCGTCAGCAGCCGCATCCGAGCGAGGTCAAGGCCGCGGGCAGGAGCAGCTCAGGTGCGGCCCCGCCCTGCTCGCCCGCGGCCCCGCCCCCGCTCAGGTGAGCGGCCCCGCCCCGGCCTAGGTGAGTGGCTCTGCGGCAGCCAGTGTGGCCACCTCTTCCTCCGGTGGCGCAGGTGTGGGCGACCCCCGTCCGTGGAAGCAGGTGCGGGTCCGCGGCCGCTCGCTGGCCTCCAGCCAGGAGGCCCTGACTGGCCCGAGGGTCGGCCGGGTGCCCAGGCCCTGGGGGTCCCAGGAGGATGGAGTGACGGAGGCAGGAGGAGCCGGGGAAGGCCCGAGAGAGGTGGGAAGCGTGGGGTTCCAGACCTTTGGATTTTCGGTCCCAAAATATTTACAACATCGTTGGGCACAGATAAAGTATCGCCAACTTTTTCAACACAGTGGAGACTTCAGCGTGTAGCTGGTACATAGTGGGAATGGAAAAACCCCGAGGAGGGAACCTCGGAAACACCAGGATTTAGCAGGTGGGTGGAGGCACAATCCCCAGATACCGAGAAAGAGGGGTCAGAGGGCATGAAAATTAGGGGGGGAAGAAACCAAGGGAATGAAGTGGGGCGTGGGAGTGGGGGTAGGTTGGCCAGCAAGGTGGGTTAGTGAAGGGTGGGCTCGTATTGTCACATCGTCCAGTTTTTCATGAGAAAACCTACTGAGTTTTAAATATTGGCAGCTAAGTCAAACAAAAAGGAAAAGCCTGACTCTTTGAGAGCCAAACACAACGTGTCTGTGGCAGGATCCCCAGAGTGCCAATCTGCAGTCTCTGAAATGAAGGGTTTTGAGAGGGATGTCTTGGGGAGGCCTTCCAGAGGGGGGAGGAAGTGAGGACCCAGAAGAGAGGGCTTGGCCGTAAGGAGGTCATTCGATGCTGGGGCTGAAGTCCCAGCTGAAATTGGAAACTTGAAGTTTGTCTCCGCGCCAGACACAGTCGTATGATTTTCCTTGGCAACATTCAGCATCTTAGGAGGAGCTGGCAGAGGAGGTGGGTAGTTAGTGGCAGGGCAGGGAGGTGAGGAATGTGATGCTGGTCAGCGAGCTGGTTGAAGTGACGCCCATAGTTAGACCCGCTGTAGTCTAAGCTAGATGGGGAAGGGGTGAAAATGGGACGTGAGGTTTGAGGAGGTCGGGTGAGGCGGGGGCGAGTGGAGACCGTGGTTGTGAAGAGGAGTGGGAGTGATCACAGGCTTTTTAAAAAAAATTATATATTTATTTATTTATTTATTTTTGGCTGCATTGGGTCTTTGTTGCTGTGCACGGGCTTTCTCTAGTAGCCGCGAGCGGGGGCTCCTCTTCGTTGAGGTGCACTGGCCTCATTGCGGTGGCTCTCGTTGCGGAGCATGGGCTCTAGGCACGTGTGCTTCAGTAGTTGTGGCGTGGGGGCTTCAGTAGTTGTGGCACATGGGCTTAGTTGCTCCGTGGCATGTGGGATCTTCCCGGACCAGAACTTGAACCTACGTCCCCTGCATTGGCAGGTGGATTCTCAACCATTGCACCACCAGGGAAGTCTGACACAGGCTTCTTGAGGATATTGCAGTTCTGTGGGTTTTTTCACACCTGGCCTTTCTACTGGCTGAAAAGTCATTAAAAAAAAAATTCCAAATAGGAATGAGTTCCATCATGACTATTCTGATTAATTTAGTATGTCTTTTTGAGGCAGTTCCTCTCTGACTTCAGTGTAAGGATGATAGTACCTTTGTATGGAGTCCTGAGGAGTACATGAGATATGCTTGTAAAAGGTCTAGCCGTGCCTTGCACACAGTAGTTGCTCAATAAACTCGAGTTGTCATCATTATGGTACCTGAAGAGTTTCCCTGGAGGTTGCATAGCAGTTTGTGGGTGGGGTCCTGCGGGGCTCCCTCTGGGCCCCCACAGTGGGATGGGGGGCTGAGTGGGGTGTTCTAGCCTCCTTCCTTGTCCCTCCGAAAACACCCCCTTCAACCGGAGCAGCTCTGCTTTTGTATGTTTCATTTATTCATATCTCCCAGATAATTGACTTATTTGAATAAAGAGTACTTTGGCAAAATAAAAGTGTGGTAAGCAGTTCTAACACAAACACAAATAACTTTTCCTCCATTCAGTCATTTATTTATTCAATAAATGTGTGTGTAATGATTGAGTGGCTGTGCTGGGAGCTGGGGATTCCAATATGGAGGAGCCCCGGATTTGCCCTCGGGGAGCTCGCAGGCGGTGGTGGGGAAAGTCCTGCCATGACATTTGCCCTCCAGGTGGTGAGTGCTGTGATGGACATATGCCGCATGCTCCACTGTCGCCAAGGCCACGTGCCCACGATTGTCAGAGTCTGAGGGTGCAGGGAACAGGGGACATTTGAACTGAGTCTGGAAGGATGAGCAAGTGGCCATGTGAGAAGAGTGGGGACCAGTCAAGAGGAGGAAACAGCAGCACGTGTGAGTGGTGGAGCTGGAAGTTTGGGGGTGTGTGGAAGGAGAAGCAGGGGACAGGGCCGCATGGCCGCGTGTGGAGGACTTGGGCTGCTGCAAGCTCCTGAGAAGGGGGATGCCACGATCAGGACTGTGTTTTGGGTGTTTGACTTTGGCATCCACGTAGAGAACGGGCTGCAGGGAGCGGGGAAGCTGGAGGTAGGCAGCCAGTGGGGAGGCGAGTCACACGGAGGCCTGAGCTGCCCAGTGGCAGCTCGGAGAGAGGCAGAGACCCCTTCAGTAAAGACGGGAAGTGGACAGGACGGGGTGTGCCGGCAGGAATGAGAAGGGCTGACTCCCTGGGCTCCGGCTGGGGCTCTGGGCTGGAGGCCTGCAGCCGACCGATCGTAGGAGGGGGGTGTGTGCTCTCTCTTTCCCAACAAGACCCCAGCCCCAACCTCCTCCGGTAGCTGGAGTCTTGCCCCTTTTTCAGAATGGCTCCACTTCCTGTCCTTGCCCACCTTTCTGGACACCCTGAGCCTTTAGAGTCTGGACACCACCGTGTGTCATTGTCTGTCTGTCTGTCTTCTTTGCAGTTGTTACTGGTAAGTCAGACTTGTCTCTGACTCAGTAAGGACCATCTCAAGGGCAAGACTGTGTCTTTGGTTATATCTACCTTAGACTCTGGCATCTACTAGGTGCTTGACTTGCTGACTTGACAGTGTCTCTTGTTTTCTTTTCAGAATCTGAGAGCAGTAAGTGTGCCCCAAAGAGAAACAGTCACTAGGGGTGAGCCCGGACCCACAATGGAGATTCCCCCGGCAGCCAAGCTGGGTGAGGCCTTCGTGTTTGAGGACGGGTTGGAAATGCAGACAAATCTTTTCCCGGAGGAGGACCCGGGGGACCCTTTTCTTCAGGAAAGGGGTTTAGAGCAGATGGCTGTCATCTACAAGGAGATCCCTCTGGGGGAGCAGGACGATTATGAGGGGAATATCAGTCTGTGCTCAAGCCCCGTCCAGCATCAGAGCATCCCCCCAGGAGACAGACCCCAGGACGATGAGCCATCCAGCCCAACCTTCCTCCAGAAATCAGACCTGACTATGTGCCAGATAATCCACAGCGAGGAAGCGTCTGGTAAGCCCGATGGGGAGACGGCGGGCAGGGGGGACTCGGGACCCGAGGGGCCTCACAGGACTGCACAGCCAGCCAAGCCCTACGCGTGTCGCGAGTGCGGCAAGGCCTTCAGCCAGAGCTCACACCTGCTTAGGCACCTGGTGATCCACACGGGGGAGAAGCCCTACGAGTGCTGTGAGTGTGGCAAGGCCTTCAGCCAGAGCTCACACCTGCTGCGGCACCAGGCCATCCACACGGGGGAGAAGCCCTACGAGTGCCGGGAGTGCGGCAAGGCCTTCCGCCAGAGCTCTGCACTCGCGCAGCACCAGAAGACCCACACCGGGAAGAGGCCATACGCGTGCAGGGAGTGCGGGAAGGACTTCAGTCGGAGCTCGAGCCTCCGGAAGCACGAGCGCATCCACACCGGGGAGAAGCCCTATCAATGTAAGGAGTGCGGGAAATCCTTCAACCAGAGTTCGGGCCTGAGCCAGCACCGGAAGATCCACACACTGAAGAAACCGCACGAGTGCGAGCTCTGTGGGAAGGCCTTCTGCCACCGGTCCCACCTCATCCGGCACCAGAGGATCCACACAGGCAAGAAGCCGTATGCGTGCGAGGAGTGCGGGAAGGCCTTCAGCCAGAGCTCCAACCTCATTGAGCACCGCAAAACACACACGGGCGAGAAGCCTTACAAGTGCCACAAGTGCGGCAAGGCCTTCAGCCAGAGCTCCTCGCTCATCGAGCACCAGCGCATCCACACCGGCGAGAAGCCCTATGAGTGTGGCCAGTGTGGCAAGGCCTTCTGCCACAGCTCGGCCCTCATCCAGCACCAGCGCATCCACACGGGCCGGAAGCCCTATGTGTGCAATGAGTGCGGCAAGGCCTTCCGCCACCGCTCGGCCCTCATCGAGCACTACAAGACCCACACGCGGGAGAGGCCCTATGAGTGCAACCGCTGCGGCAAGGCCTTCCGGGGCAGCTCGCACCTCATCCGCCACCAGAAGGTCCATGCGGGGGACAAGCTCTAGAGGAGGGGCTGGCGCCAAGGCCTGCGCCTCTGCCAGCTGGAGCCCGGCCCCCAACTCATCTGTAAGGCCTGCCCGCCTCCCCAGACCAGTGCCTCCTGGAAATGCCCGCCTGCCCTGGTGGCAGGGCCCGGCCCCTGCTCCGCGGCCCTGGCCCAGCAGGGGGACTGGGTGGGGTGGGGAGGGAGGCCAAGGGCCGGGGCGCCAGGGCACAGCCGGCTCTCAGATGTCTCATGCTCACCTGTGACCCAATGGGGTTTAGTTTTGCCCTCTATTCGCTTTTTCCAGAATCCAGAAGAAGAATAAACGTCAGAGGGAGAAAGTGGAGTTAAACCCATGAAAATGTCAGATGAGCTCTAACATCAGGCACTTTTAGAAGAAGTAACCGTGTTCGCGGTCCAATCAACTGAAGGAAAATGGATCCAAAGTAGACGCGTCAGCAGCCCACCTCGGGCACTGGTGGGGACTGCCAGCTCAGGTGACAGAGCAGAGGGAGGGCCTGGAGGACTCATCCTGGGTGTGGGGGTGAGGCCCCCGTGTGCTCTCTCAGCCCTCGACGTGGGTGAGCTGAGAGCGGTTCTGGCCAGCAACTCTTCCAGGAGGTGGAGGCGTGGTCCCGGAGGCCGGTGGACGGTGCAGCCTGGCTCTGGCTCAGCCCGGGCAAAGGCTCACTGCCCTCCTGGGGGTAACCCTCCACCAGACCTAGGGCCCCAACCACAGCGTGCCTTGGACATCATCGGGGCCCGTCTCTGGTCGGCGCTTTGCAGCCTCCCCTCCGCCCTCCAGTGCAAGGGGATAGAAGGTGATTAGGTCAGAAAGTTGGGGTTCAAGTTCCAGTTCTGGCCCCTCCCTCACCTTGGTGACCCCTTCCGTGAGGTGGGCCTATTGGGACTGGCCACATTCCCCTAAGGGCTGGTGCAGGCTCCTGTTCAGAGTGGGACCATGCATGAACGTGCTTTGTCGGCTGGCGATTGAGGATGGAGACCCACAGTGACCCCTGCCCCACCTGCAGGGGAGGTGCATCCTTGTCTGGTTCCCGAAATGGCAGGGCCCCCCCTTCAGCCAGGCTTTCCCTCCCTCCCTCCAGCTTGTGTCCTGGGTGCGGCGCCCTGGGCAGGACACTTCCTGCACGCCGTCCCCGCAGCGGCAGTGTGTCTGCGTCCTGTCCTTCTCTCTGTCCTCCCCACTGGGGGTTGTTTAACGAGTACCATTGTCTGCGTCCTGCCCTGACCAGTTCAGTTGGGCATCCCCAGAGGTGGGGCTCCGACAGTGGCATGTTTTTAAAGCTCCCCAGGTGATTAGAAGGTTCCCCTGCATAGCAGGCTGTGAGCCCATGCTGGCTCCCAGGCAGCCCCAGCATCTCCCAGATGGCATCGTCCAGAGCAGAGCTTGAAGGTGGCCATCCTGTCTATGACCTCTGCCCACTACCCCAGGGATGGCTTCAGGCAGTGCCGTGTCTGGCTGGTTGGTAAGGGTTTGTCCCAGGCCTTTGTGTGTCCACGAGGATCTTTAGTTCTGGCTCCCGGGCTCCTCAGAGCTAGTGTGGGGAGGACGCAGTCAGAGCTATTTTGAAGCTTTACGAGTCTCTGGCTGAAATCCCATGAACCCATCATGGTCACGCTAGTTACTTCAGCTTATGAGAAGCTCAGCTGGGCAGCTGTGTATAGTTTAGATGAATGAAAATGGGAAAGCCATAGTGGTTACTTCTTAAGTGGGGCTTGGTAGGCCAGAGATGTTAAAACGACAGGTCTGTTGGGCTGGGAAGATCGGCTCTGTCCAGCTCCTCTCTGCTGTGTGAGTCTGTGGAGCATTGAACCAGCTCTCCAGGCCCCCACAGAGCCTCTGCATGAACAGGTGGACCAGCCTGACCGGGCGGTGCCAGGCACTGTCTGCAGGCAGCCTGCATGGAGGGTCTTCGGTCACCAGTGAGAGTGAAGACAGAGTACTGACACCTCTGCTCAGTGCAGGTGGGACATTGCCCCCCCGCCCAAGATCTACCTCCTCACCCCCTGCTGTCCCCACATTCGGCCTCAGCCTTGGCCAGTTGTCTGCTTCCTACCTTTGATGTCTGTCCCCGCACATTGCACCAGCCAAATTTTTTTTTTTTTAAGCATCACTTTGCACATGTCACCACTCTCCTTAAAACCAACCTTCAGGGGTCTTCTGCACGTAAACCCCCATTTTAGCCAGCCTGGGTTACCCGCGCGAGGAAGCGTCTCGATGTTCCCACCACGCCCAGATGCACCCGACTCACGCCCAGCTTCTCTCAGCTCATTTAAGCTGTTCTCACATTTTTGAATATGCACTTTTTCTCTTCCTCCCCCACATCTCCTTTCTTCCTTTTGACTATGTAACATGGGGATTAAGACCCACTTTCTGAAGAGTTGACAGACTCTCACAAAACCATGGTCAGACCAGGCAGGTACTTTCTTTGTAGGAAGTGTGAGCAGAACCTTGTTCTTTCAGTTCAAATTCTTTCACTGATTTCTTATGTATTTTTATTTTTCTTTCTTTTTTTTTTTTTTTTTTTTTTTTTTTGCGGTACACGGGCCTCTCACTGTTGTGGCCTCTTCCGATGCGGAGCACAGGCTCCAGACACACAGGCTCAGCGGCCATGGCTCACGGGCCCAGCCGCTCCGCGGCATGTGGGATCTTCCCGGACCGGGGCACGATCCCGCGTCCCCTGCATCGGCAGGCAGACTCTCAACCACTGCGCCACCAGGGAAGCCCTGGATTTTTAAATCTTTTCATTTATTTAGGTTCTCAAACAGTGTGATGTTATAAGAGATCATCTTGGTAATATTTTAATCATCCTTCAGTTTAGTTGTTTGTTTTTGTTTTATTGTCTTACATTTTTTCCTTTTAGTTGTTGAGTGTTGTAAAGCTCCAGTTCTTGGTTCTGTTTACTAATTGAATTGTTTGTCAAAGTACATGTATTCTGCTCTTTTCTTTCTTTTTTTTTGACTTAATACTTTACATTTCTTAAGATTATTTAGATACAGTTAATCATTTTTAATATTTCTAGTAAATTGGGGTACTTTAGCCTATGATTTTTTTCTTACAGTTAGAGCTTTTGCTGCACTCCATAATGTTGACATGTGTTGTCTTTTGCTGTTGTCCTTAGGACTTTCCCTTTGGCCCAACTATTACTATTGTTATTGTTATTATTAATATTTTCCAGTGATGACTGCTGAGGTTATGGCTGTTACTTCTTATGGTACGTGGTGGTGTCAACATTTCTAAGTGTCCATAGAACTTCTCTGGGCCTGAATATATTATCAGTTTTTATAAGACGTTTGTGTACTCTCAAGAAACGTGTTTTTACTCCATCAGTTCTATTTGTTAAATCAGTTTTTATATTATTTTATTCAAGTCCATACTCTCTCTAACTTTACTTCAGAGTTCTTAACCTGGGGTCCAAGGACTGCCTGGGAGTCCATGAGCATGCAGGGGTTTCAGAGGTCGTGGACGCCGGGGACTGAACAAAGCTGTGTGGATATGTGCATGCATGAGTTATTCTGGGAGGGGGGTCTGTAGCACTCACCACATTTTGGAAGGGCTCTGTGACCCTAAAGTAGGTAAGAACACTCATTTACCTAGTCAAATCACAGTCTGATTTTGTGTGTTTTTTTCTTTACGTATTTCTATTTTGCGTTAATTTCTGTTTCTTTTTTATGTATGTTGTTGCTTTGTTAGTCGTGCAGTTATCTTCTTAAGAAATAGGCAGGGTACAAATGATCAAGTAATTACCATATTTGGGGCATATATGTTTGATAGTGACATATCGAAAAACTGTGCCTTTTAGTGCCCTCTTTGCCTCTTTTAATGCTTCTAGCTTCAACTTCTCTTTTCCAAATATCGTAATGGAAGCCCCTTGCTTTTTTTGAATTTGCATTTGCCTGAGAGTTTATTTAGCTCGGCATTTTATTTTTAAAATTTGTGTATATATTTTGCTATATATCTGTAACTTATAAACAGCAAATTGTTGGATTTTGTTTTCTGATTTTTTCTGTAATTCTTCTCATATAAGTTCTATTAACATTGTTTAGCGTAAGGCATAAATTACCTTCATCTTAATATTTTAATATATATTAACTCATTTAACCCAAAAAGGTCATGCTCATCTCCCCCCAACCCCCGTCTCTATGAGTTATTATCCATGTGTAGAGCATCACTTCTGGGTAGACTAGAGGTCTGCCATGGGGCACACCTGCTCCTCCTGGTCTTCATCAGTGCCAGGCTCTGTCCTGAGCCCCTCTTGAAGCCACATCCTCTCGCTTCAGTGTCCTTGGCTGTGATTTGGAGGAATGATGTTACCTCACATCCCCGTGGGGCTTGGAAGACTAAGGAGTGCAAGCCTGTGTGGAAAACTGAAGGCGTAGGTGATTATTACACTATCAGTATTGTGAAAGATTCCTTTGTTTTTCTGTTCTTCTTAATCCCAAAGTTTGTTCAACATAACTTAGAACACTACATCATGCTTTACTTTTTAGAAATAATATGCGATGCAGCAAAGAGCTAGACATCAGGCCCACCCTCCCTGAGGGAACCCACACAGTCATGTGAAAGAGAGGTGGGGACCCTGATCTTGTGCCCCTCTCCCCATCACCTGTCTGTCCCAGGATGGTCCCCTTAACTTTCCCCTTTCTCCCCTGACCCCTCCCGTGGTGGGGGCAGAGGCTCAAGAAGGTGGTCACTCTGGCCGCTCCTGTTGCAGGTGGGAACCCGAGGCCAGTGGTTTACCACAGGTGCAGTGGTTTAGTGTCAGATCTACCGGCAGCCATGGGGAGGAACAGTTCAGATGTGATGCTGGAGCCCCAGCCTGCTGCTGCCGGGACTTCTTAGAGGCCACAGTGGGTTCAGTCACCACGGGCTGAGGTGGAAACCAAACGGCCTCTCTGCTCAGAGTCACTCTGCTCTTGGGGCCAAGCGGATGCTCACCAGCATCACACATGTCTGGATGTATTTGCCATCGACTGACACCCACCTTACAGGGGGTGGGGAAAGGCAACCCCTTTCTTGTGGGGGAACCCCCCTTCAGTATCTGATAACCAGGAAGCCCAGTCGGAAGGTGGCCTGGGGAGTGTGGGGTGGGGTGTCTTGAGATGGACCATCCCTCCTGCACCACAGGCCAGACGCTTTCCCAGTGGCCAGGATGCCGGTGTGGCCGGTGGGGCCGTGTGCTGGAGACCCTCCCACGCCCCACCCCCCGCCCCCATCTGCCCTGGTGGGCATCTTCCTCTGTCACTCACCTTCCTCGGCTCCTGCTCGCTGGGAGGTCTCTGCCCTCTGGGGTCCAGAGCACCAGCTTGAAAGGCTCTTCCTACACCTTTCAATCCCTGCCCCCTGTGCTGCCACCCTCAGCCAGGCCAGATCTTCTCGCAGAGATGACAGGAGCACCTTTGTCCTCCCCAGCCCTCACTTGGGTCTTCCAGCTCCTGGACCCCAGAACTGAGAGGGGGTCATGAGCAGCCACAAACGAATGCGCTCCCTACATAATCCTCATGTGGCCTCATCTGGAAGAGGGAGCAGCTCTGCATGGCTCTGGACTGGTCTTCTCCCGGGACCACAGGCACCCCCAGAGTGAAAAGCTGTCCTGGGCACGTGGTCGGAGGTGGTGAGGGGACCAGTTCCCCTCCTGGAGGCTGGTGGGGCCTCATGGGGTTTTATGAACTGGAGCCTCTACCTCCTGCCGGCGGCCCATCCGCATTCCCAGTGTAGGCCTCGCTCCTGCCATCCTGCCTTCTACCCGCTGTGCCCTGGAGGGGAGTTGCCTGCAGGTGTCATGGGCAGCTGCATCCCCCACTCCACCAGCACTGCCTCGTGAGCTGGCAGCTTGTTCCTGAGTGTCAGCCGCGCTCTTCAGCCTCTTTCTGTCACCCGTTGTTTCCTCTGGTCTCGCTGATCACAACCAGGGTCCGGAGACCCCTCCTCCTCTACCTTCTCATACACCTATCCCCCCAAGTCCTGCCCACAATGTCCCTAATGCCACCCCCTCCTCTCATCTCACTGCACGGCCCCCTCCCTGGCCACCCACCCCCAGCCTTTCTCTCCACCGCAGCCAGAGGCATCCTTCTGCCCTGCAGCCTGATGGGGTCAGCCTCTTCCACAAACACCCACCCTGGTTTCCATGGAAACCGGTGTCAAGATGCTTCCCAATGATCGGACATCTCCTCCCCACCAGGAGCTCCTGTGTTCCGAGCAGGCCTTCGTCCTCAGGGGACCCTCTCCCATCTGTAGGAAGAGCCTGGGCCAAAGACCGGGTGTTCTCGCCCAGGGTCAGCTATTCTGAGAGGGCCAGGCCCCCTGACCCAACCCGCCCCAGACCCGTGCTGCGTCCTGGGTGTCAGGTGCAGTAGAGCTGGGGAAGGAGGCTGAGTTTAGGGTCAGGGCCAGCACTTCAGTTAGTGGAGACTGAGAAGAGAGAAAGGGTCCAGGAGAGGGTCACCCTCTTTTTTTTATTTTTAATTGACATATAGTTGATTTACAATGTTGTGTTAGTTGCAGGTGTACAGCAAAGTGATTCAGATAGATAGGTATAGATTCTTATTCAGATTCTTTTCCATTGTAGATTACTACAAGATATTGAATTTAGTTCCCTGTGCTCTACAGTAGGTCCTTGTTGTTTATCTATTTTATATATAGTAGTGTGTACCTCTTAATCCCAAATTCCTAATTTATCCCTCCCCGCCTTTCCCCTTTGGTAACTATAAGTTTGTTTTCTATGTCTGTGAGTCTATTTCTGTTTTGTAAATAGTTTATTTGTATAATTTTCTAGATTCCGCATGTAAGTGATATCACATGGTATTTGTCTTTCTCATTCTGAATTACTTCACTTAGCATGGTCATCTCTAGGTCCATCCACGTTGCTGCAAATGACATTATTTCATTCTTTTTATGGCTAATATTCCATTATGTATATACACCACATCTTCTTTATCCATTCAGTTATCTTCAACCATTGCCTTCCAGCAGGGGGGCATCCAGTGGGGTTGATCTAATTGAAGGTTTCCTACCACCCCAGCCCTTTGCTGGGTGTCAGGCCAAATGACCTGAGTCTGTGACCAACGGTTGAGAAGCCTATTGTCCTGTGGCCACTCAGAAGCTGTGACCCACACTCCTGGGCTGCATCCTATGCCCCACTGAGCTTAATTAGCTAAACTGGGACTCCTGTTCCTTATCTTACATGTGGAGGATCACCTTGAAAAAGCCAAATCCAACCTCCTTGGTAATAGTTTGTCTGGGAATGTTGGTTTTAACTACTGAAGGCCACACCTCCACTGCCACCTCACCTCCCATGAGGTTTCTCCTATGAAAAGCCCTCAAACAGACTGAGGGGTGGTCATTTTTGAAAAATATGACATCGGGGCCACCCTTGGGAGGCCACCCCGAAGCAGTAGTTCTGCCCTTTAAGCTGTCGTGAGGGAGGTGGGGAGAGGACAGGATTTCGTCCCCTCCTGACACTTGGAAGCAGAAAGTGTTTGGGGGGACAGAGAGTTGAGGGTCCAGCCTCACTCTCACCAGATGTGGGCTCTGGGAGAGGTGAGGGTAAAGGAAGACTGATTCCCTCCTTGCTGACGTGTAACACAGCCTGTACATGCCTGCGGTGTTTGCAAGAGTGTTTGTATTTAGTCCTAAGCGGTCACAGCTTCTGGGTCCTTCGGAAATTGATTTATACATCCCTGGACAGGCTTCTCTAGCTTCACTGTCCTGGGAGCAAATCTCACTAATCCTGGGAGACCTTGCCCTGCAGGTTGCTGGCTGGAGGGGAGAACTTCTGCATCCTTGTGTCCCCTCTCCCCAGCAGCCATCCCAAAGGAGCTGCCTGTGTTCTCACTGCTGATCCATCCCTCTGGTTTCACCCCAGTGTGGATGGGGCCGACCTGTTGGATCCCCACCTCCTCCTGCTGTTCCCTGTGGCCGCTGGCTGTTTGCATGTGCAGGACCAGGACCTGGAGCATCACCCATCAGAGCCCAGAGGACGGGGAGTGGAGACGAGGAGTGAGCCCAGGAGTCTCGAGCGACCAGAGGCAGAATACTGGACTATGTTCTCCGGGAAAGACAGTTTTCTCAAGAAATCGTCAGTAAGGTCACCCCAAACCATCAGCCTTATCTGTTGCAGAGGAGTGGATTTCTCCCTTTGGCTAATGGCGGTTGATTTCTACCTGGACCGGGTATTTATGTTTGAATTACAATCTTTCCCCCCTTTGCGCCTCCAGGGACCTGGAAAACGGAGGCCTGGGCTAGACAGAAGCTTTCTAGAAGATTCACTATTGAAGGGATTCAGAGAAAAACCTTTGGTGGTTGGCGATCTGTGGGGTGTTGGGGGGGGCCAAGTGTAATGGTTTAGCTATTTTTACGGGACCAGATTCTTTGTGTCCATAGCGCAGCTGGCCAAAACGCTTAAACAACCAGAGGTTTGCAGCAAAGAGGGGGTTTATCCGCAAGGCAGCCAATGAGGAGATCAGAGAACACTCTCAAATCTGCCTCCCTGAAAGCAAGGGTCTGGGTGTTTACGGGATGGAGAATCAAGCAGCAGGGCGGTCTGAGGTGTGGGGAGCGCGGAGGAAAATGATTAGAAAAAGGAGCAGGGACTGTGGTTCTGCGCAGGTGTAACCAACTCCCGGCCTCTGCACGCTCACAGCACGATCTGGGGGCGGACTTTTTAAGGAGCGGACTCTCGCGCACGCCCAGTGGGAGGGTCAGGGGTCCCATCCAGTCTTAGCCAGCTCAGCTCCAACTAGATGCAGCTGACTCTGAGTTTCTAGAAAACAACCTGGAAGATATTTTATCATTTGGGCTACGTGCTTGGAGTACATGCAGGTCTTAAAACGGCCTTGATTAGTGACGGCAGGTGGAATGGATTTGACTAATCATGACCCACAGTTCCACTATCTCAGGGGCTGCCCTCATCCCCCACCTATCCTACCGTAGGTTGGGGCATAGGACGCTGAGATCTGGGACATACTTAGGCTAAACGGTCGGTCAGGGTTGCTGAGCAGACCCGGGGCCATCCTCACACCAACCACTGGCTCTTGTGCCCAATAAAAGGGAAAGAATGCGGGAAAACAGGGAGGCGGTTACTGGCCCTTGCGCTTTCCTCCAGCACCCTCTACTGGCAGAGCCAGACATTGCACGTGTTGACCAAACCTCGGTGCCCGGCTCGGAGGCCCCATCCTTGTCCCAGAGATCTCACCTTCTCCCCAAAATGAGGGACACCTGCTCCCAAGAGTCGTATCCACAGCCAACTGTGTTAATTCCTCCCGAAATTCAGTCACAGTTCCACTGAATATTCTGCTAACCTCCAACAATTCCTACATAAAGTAATGCTGAGAAGAAAAGAGAACGTGGTTGATAAATACACAATAAGGAGCAAAGAAAAAAGACGCAAAGTCACCGCCGTTCTCCTTTTTCATCGCTCATGAATAGGGTTGCCAGATAAAACACAGGATGCCTGGGCTTCCCTGGTGGGGCAGTGGTTGAGAGTCCGCCTGCCGATGCTGGGGACGCGGGTTCGTGCCCCGGTCCGGGAAGATCCCACATGCCTCGGAGCGGCTGGGCCCGTAAGCCATGGCCGCTGAGCCTGCGCGTCCGGAGCCTGTGCTCCGCCATGAGAGAGGCCACAACAGTGAAAGGCCCGCGTACCGCAAAACAAACACAAAAAACCCCAGGATGCTCGCACAGTGAGTAATTTCGTAGTATAAGTATGTCCCAAATATTACAGGGGACATACTTAAACTATTACTTGTTGTTTTTCTGAAATTCAAACCTAATCTACCTTTTTTACACGTTTTGTGGGGCAGTCCTGCAGCCTGGATGGGATTGGGCGGTCTCTGGCGCCCTCTAGCGTTGAAAGGTCTCAGCCTGGTGTTTTGGGGTAGCTGGCAGGTATTTCATTTGTGATGATGTGACCAGGTGAGTATGATCGTCCTTTACGAGGAAGCACGTTTGGAGCTTGTTAGCTGAGGGACCAGAGCAATCAGCCTGCACCCGTGCCCCCAGCCATCCATTTCTCCTTGGGAAATAGGAAGATGTCACCTAGACCTGGAGCTGGGTGGAGAAGGTGCCCTGTGTTCTTGCTGCACCTACTTGGAGTGGAGGTGCCATCAAGTTGTGCTGGGAGGGGGGGGAGGGAGGAAACAGGTCATTTCATGGGTGAAATGTTACAGACTCTCACTGCTTTTGCCAAGTTTTGGTAGACTTCCTTGAATAAATATTTCATTTTTTGTATGCCGTTAGGTCCATTTCCAGAGACTTTAAAGATATAGAGGTTTAAAGATATTTAAAGACTTTAAATATTTATATACAAAGATAATATTATTTCTTAAAATTTATACATAAATTTAAAATTAATATATAAAACATGCATATATAATTATAAATACACAATTATAAACATAACTATATTTATATATTATAAATTCATAAATATATAATTATAAACATAAATACATTATTATAAGTATATAATTATAAACACAAACATTTGTATATTATAAATATATAATTATAAACATTTAAATATTATTATAAATATATAAATTAAAAAATGATTTTCACCACTTTTGCTAGAGGCGGGTCTGTGGAACTCTTTGTGTTGCTGTTCCAGAAGTGGAATTCTCCCACTCCAAACTGGATTTGAAATGACCAGGAAAGAAGTGAAATGTATAAGAATTGGGAAGATAGCAGCAAAACTGTCATTCTTCACAGATGATATGTTTAAGTATGTAGCAAGTCCCACAGAATGCAGATAAATTAACAGAATCTATAAAAAAGTGTAGCAAATTTCAAATGCAAAAACTTACTGTATCTCTATTAACAGCAAATGGAGAATAACATTTAAGGATACATTTTACAATTCATAAAAAATATCAGTTTACTAGGGATAAATCTAAAGAGATGCCCAAGTCATTTGTTTATGGGGAAAACTCTACATACAACTTTATTGAGAATTATTAAAACCTATTAATGGGAGAGAGAGAGGGAGAGAGAGAGAGAGAGAGGGAGGCTATCCATGGATTGAAAGTTCAATGTGGTAAAAGATGCCACTTTCCCTCAAATTGATTGCTAAATTCCCCCAGAACTGGTTCAAGGTGCAGAATTCCTGTACCTTTTTTAGGGAGCAGAAGCCAAAGAGCCGATTCTAATTAAGAGACGCTCAGATCCTCTTGACAGAGAGGAGCGCTCTCCTTCGTCCTGGCCACCTGGGCAGTTTCAAGGTCATGGCCAGAAGGACTTGGTTCCCTGCGACGCCCACTCAGAATTCTCCCTCTCTGTCTGAAGAGGCGACCTTGGTGGGGGGGTCCCCCCATGGGCACACCCGTCCCAACTTCAGCCCAGAGAGTAGGGACCGGGAGGGGCTCCCTGTGCCCTCCGGGGGTCGCCCGCCCCGCCCCCTCTAACTTGGGCCCTCCTGCCGCCCCTTCCTCGGCCGCCAGGGGTCGCCAGGGGTCGCTGTCCCCTCGTTGGGCAAGCCTCGCTGTCCCCTTCCCCTGAGCAGAGGGGAAGGCTGGGGCCCAGAGAGGGGAATCATCTTGCCCAAGGTCACACAGCATGTCAGAGTGACCCTCCTTGTCCACCCTGGGGTCTGGGCTCCCCCAGGCCCTTTGCCACCAGCCCTCCCTCCTTCCAGCCATGGGGTGGGGGTGGCCACTGGGTCCAGTCTCAGGCCTCCTTTCTGTTCCCCTGACTCGGGTCGGGGCTGGGGGTTGATGGGGGGAAGTTGCCCACGGGAGGGGTCTGGGGCCCGGCAGATGGCAGCTCTCCATCCGGGTGCCCTTGTGTGGCCTGTTTCCTGTCCCTGTGGCCTGTTTCCTGTCCCTTAGAGGGGAGGCCCCAGGTTGGGAGGGGGAACACCGGGGGCTGACTCTGTCTCGCTCTCTGGGTTGTTAATCATTTGGGGCCTCGGTTTTCCTACCTGTGAGATAGGACGGTGATGCTTGCTGTGAGCCCCACAGAATCCGGAAGTGGCTCAGCTGGGTAACGCATGTTGCGTGTTTCGTAAATTGTTCAGGACAGTAAGCCACTCAGTAGCCTCAGGGTGCAGCTGCCTTTTGGAATCTCAGATCTGGTCAGGACTGAGACCTTCAGGGCCTCTGCCCCCTGGCCTCACCTCTTCTGAGCCCCGTTCCTGTCCTTCTGCTGGGCTCCGGGGCTTGGGACACTCTGGCCCACCAGCCGGCCTCACTGTGTGCAGCACAGAGAACCGTCCCCACTGGAGAACTCCCGGCCCCCCCCCCCAAGTCCCTCCCTGGGCCTGCTCCCCGCACACTCTGCTGGTCCCTCTCTGCCCGGCTTCCAGTCTGCGTCTGATTCTTCTTCCTCCCCAGGGCAGGGCCCCGCCATGTGACACCGAATGCAAGTGATTGCTGGGCAGTGAGCAGGGTGGTGGGCCAGGCGGCGCGGGAGACAGGAGTCTGGAGTCTCCGAGGAGGAGGGGTCAGGGTGCTTCACTGGGGGGCTGTGTGCGCCAGCCGAGAGCTGCTGCAGCCCCCCCGCTCTGTGCCTTTGCTCATGCTGACCCCCCGGGAGGCCCTTCCTCCCTCTGCCCCTCAGCCCTGGGGGTCCAGCTCCCAGGCCCTGTTTTGAGGTGGCTGAAGTTGCTGCTGCTCCCCTTGGCTGACACCCCAGGACCCCAGGATCCACCGTCCTTGTCTTCCCTGCTAATGTTTACTGGTGGGGGAGGATCTCTTGGCACCATGGGCTCTGGGCTGGGCAGGGGCGAGTTTCCCTGTCTTAGCTTCACCTCCAGGACACGACCTGGGCCCACAGGGGCAGTGAGGGGCGATGGGCGTGAACACTGGTTGATGAGCTGATTGATCAGTGCTGGGGTGAGGGCCATACTCCCCCAGACTCTCGGGTGGGGGCATTCGCCCCCCGGGGTACTGCACGTCTCATGTGTCAGGTGATGCGATGTTATGGCTGTGGCCTGTGGACCTGGCTCTCGGCTTCCCTGGGCCGGGGGACCTATTGGCAGTGTCCCCTGAGAACGAGCTGGTGGAGTCAACCCTGTGGAAGTGATTTGCTTCTTTGGGGGTGAACTCAGGAAACTGTGGCTGGGTGCTTGTCCCCCATCTCCACTCCCATCAGGACCTTGGAGCCCTGGAATGTCCTGGGAAACTCTCTGATTGGAGAAGGACAGGGGAGGAGAGGAGAGAATGGGAGGGTCAGCCTGGAGGGTGGATCGGGGAGGCCTGTAACTGTGAGTGGGGGTGGGGTGGGGAGTCAGGTCACCCACAGGGCAGGAGGCAGCTGGCCTCACCACACTGGCCCATCTGTCACACCTCTTGCCCTCTGTTTGACCTCAGCATATCGACCAAGCACAGGGCAGACTGGGCAGGGAACAGGGCACCCAGTGTCCAAAGGCCCCTCCTTCCATGGTGAAGCAGGCACGTTCCAGGTCTGACTTTGGCCTTGACTGGGCCAGTCCTGCCTTGCCTGGGCCTGGGACATGAGTAGCTGAGAGCCCCACACAGGCCAGGCCCCCAGGAGGCCCAAGGGAGGCTTTTTGGATGGATGGATTGATGGATGATGGGTAGATGGATGGATGGGTGGATGGATGGACAGATAGGTGGACAGATAGATGGACAGACAGATGGATGAGTGACTGACCAATCTGAGGTCCTGTCCATTGGGGAAGGACCGCATGAGGCCTCTTGGGGGACATCTGCGCTCTGGGCTCCTCATTATTACCCCAGACCCAGGACTCCCAGTGCAGTGATTGTGAGGGTCCCCATTTCTCCCCCCTTCCCCTCCTTGGCCCAGTCTCTCCCCCAGAAGAGTCCCAGGTGTGGGGACAGCAGGGAAGGTGTGACTGCAGTGCCCCATGTCCAGCCCTGGCCAGCCCTGCCCCCCGGGCTCCTCTGAGCCCCGAGTGTCTGACTGTGTCCCACATCAGCCGCAGCTGCGCGCCCGGCATTTAGAGAGGTCCCTGGGGGCCCCGAGGAGGGGGTACGACCTGCACAGACACAAGATTCTGGAACAGAAGATGCCCCTTCTGATGGTTGATTGACGTGATCTCTGCCCGGCTTAGGCCTGGGCGCAGGGGCTTGGGTGGCCTGGGTGCTGTGACGCAGGTCCCTTCTCCAGGGGAGCTGGTGGAAGCTTCCAGAACTGGAGCCACTCCTCCCCCCAGCCTGGGGAGAGGGAGGCACCTGCTTCCCCGGGCTGGGCCGGTCGGCGTTTCCTGGCTATTTCGGGCATCAGGGCCTCTTGGTTTCACCAGGCCAGCTGTGCGGCGGTGAGGGTGGGGCCCATGGGGAGCCCAGGGGTGCTGGCCTGAGGCTGGCTGGGCCCGAACAGGCAGATGCTAATGGCAGCAACAGTCAACCTCAAGAGACCAGCAAACATCCATTTTCCATCTGACCATCCCTCCTGGACCCCAGGGAGCGAGTTTCCACTATCACCAGCCCAGCTGCATGGAGGGGACACAGGCCCCAAGCCACCAACCCAGAGTCAGGGCTGTCCTGCCCCCTGGTCGCCTCCAGGCTCGGCCGTGGCCCCTCGTGAGGCCCAGTCGGGCACCCCCAGCCCTCACCGTGGTTGGTTTCTCCAGGGCACGAGGCCGTCCTGCACAACACCACTCCCTCTCTATAGGCTGCTTCTCTGTGCCCACAGGAGCCCCAGCAGAGCTGTGTTGCCACCGCCGAGGTCCCCACACATGGTAGGTGCTCAGGTAAGGGCTGCTGAGCGGTGGATTTGCCCCAGGCAGTGACCGCAGTGGGCCTCATTCACGCAGGGCCTTGGTCCACACTAGCGCTGAGCTGGAGGCCCTGTGTGACCAACGACCCTGCGGGTGGGCTCACCAGGCTGCTCTGGGGTCCCAGCTTCCTTCGGAGAGCCGCTCTCGGCCTGCCCACAGCAGCCTTTCCGTCCTCCTTAGAGAGCCTGTTTGGGGTCTGGCCGAGGCTTCCTCCCTCCTCCCAACACAATCTGGAGGCCTCAGCATGTCCCCAGGAGGCCGGGCCCTGGGCGGGCAGGGATTGCCCATCCTGGTGAGGACCAGAGGGGGATCCAAACTTTGGTGCCCAGCACAGCCCGGGCACAGAGAATGCTCAGTGGACTCCAGCCCTGATGTGAGATGTCCCCAGGCCAGGTGCTGAGGAGCAGAAGGGACCTGGGGGGTTGAGTGGCCACAGGAAGAGAGTGTCACCCTGACCTGTGTGGAAACACACGCACTGCGGTGCCCTGGTGAATCGTGCTGACCATTAGCTACTCTGTCCCTGGAGTGGACAGAGGGTGTCTGATGACCCAGCCCCTCCCCTGGCCCCTGTCCTGGTTGCCCCAGACAGTCTCCCTGATTCTTGTCTGTCACCTCCTCTCCCCTCCCCCAGGGCCCCAGCAGTCACCTCCTCTCCCCTCCCCCAGGGCCCCAGCAGTCACCTCCCCTCCCCTCCCCCAGGGCCCCTCTGCCCTCCCTGCCTGAGGCTATTATGGGCTCTGCTGTGAAGGAAGCCACAACCCCCCTCCCCCATCAGTCACCTCCCCCAACCTTGGCCTCCCACAAGGAAGCCCCAGACGGAGGGCAAGGGCGCTGCCCAGGGTCGCACAGCAGGCAGGGCAGGGCCAGGCCAAGCCCCCTCCCCTGACCTGACACTCTTCTATTAGACCAGGGGTCTGCCCAACATGCCCCCACCCCACTGCCTCCCAGTGCCCTGGGGCCACCAGTCCGCAGGGGCTGTCCTGGCTCTGAGCTGAGCAGGGCAGGCCCGGTGCATCCCTCATGGTCAGTGTGCCCTCTGTGAAGTGGGCAATGGCAGCCCTGATGGGGACTTCAAGGCTCCCTGAGGGGCTGTGATGAGCCTCGAGACGTGCTCAGTGCCGGCTGCTGGGGGATCCGCCTTGTGGGGCCGGGCAGTGGATGAAATCTTATCCCACGTGTGCGGGGAGATGCTCCCTGGGCGGGGAGCTGACCTGGGGGCTTGAGGACATGGTGGGGTAAGCGGTGGGCTCTACGGGTGTCCCCCCAACTCATGAGCTGTTCCAGGGCAGGTGGTCCTGTCTCCTTGCTCCCAGCACTGGCCCACTGACGGTTTGCTGAATGAATGAGTGAGTGAATGGATGAATGACATGTCTTGCAGGGCTGAGGATCTGTGGAAAGAGCTGGAGTGGGGGCAGGTCAGCCAGCAGCTCACCCTGTAACCCTGGGCAGGTCCCCCAACCCACATCCCGCTGACAGAGCCTCAGTTCTCTCCTCTGTGAATTGGGCCCACAAAACCCACCCTGCTTTGCTGTGTGGACTCAGAGGGTCCATGAAGCCTCTCCTGCCTGCCCCTACCTGCACCGAGTCAGTATAGATTGAGGAGCCAACCCCACAGAGCCTTAGGATGCCTCTGATGTCCAGAGGCTGCGGGGTCGTGTGCTCAGCACCGTCTCCCGGCCAGCACTGCACAGCCTCCTCGGGAGGGAAGGTGACCTCATGAGGGGGGCCCGGGTGGCCACTGTGTGTGTGGCCCTGAGAGCCTGTGGGACCTGGGCAGCTGCCTCAGCTCTGGGAACCTCTGTCTCCTCATCCATGAGGTGAGGTGGGGCTTAGCACCCACCTCCCGGGGAGGTCTGGGGGTCACAGGAGGTAGAGAACGATCCACGGGCAGCACCCAGCTGCGGCTCCAGCCTCGTGGCAAAGAGATGACATCTGCAGCAGAGCTGGGGACGGTCAGCCCCACGACCGGGCAGAGTTGGGGTACGGAGGAGGGTGCAGCCGGGTCCCCGTGGACACCCTATTGCCAGCAAGCCTGTTACCAGCTGCGCTGAACTGTGTCCTAGGCGCCCAGGCACAGGTCTCATTCCTTATCCTGATGGGAGGTGTGAGAAGCTGCTTCCTGCAGCCCCTGGGGGTCGGGAGTGGGTGGGAGATGCCTGGGATCAGCTCCTCTCAGCCCCCACGTGCTCAGCCCAGACTGGCTGAGGTTCAAGCATTGTCCACGTGAAGGTCATGAGTGGAGAGCTGAGTGCGGGTTATCAGGGAGCGGCAGGCCTCTGTCAGGTGGATGGGGACAGGGACTGTCATGCCAGCAAAGGGAGCAGCCGGAGCAAACTGCAGAGGCGTGAAGCAGTGTGGCCTTTGGGGACAGAAGCCCTTGGGCTTAGAGTAGAAGGTGTTGGTGGGACACGGAGGCAGCAGAAACCGTGTCTGGGAGTGTGGGAGGAGCAGATGCTGAAGGGACCTGTACTGGGGGCGTGGTGTTTGAACTTTACCCTCAAGATGCTGCTACTGGGCCAGTCTAGCCCTGTGCCAGACTGACACTTCCGGTGGCAGGGCACAGTGAGCCCTCACCTCCAGGAACCAGGACCAAGGTGGGGCCTCCAAGAAGACAGCACCCTCTCTCAGCCCCTCCCCCAGTGCCCTGACCCAGATTTCTGACCCAGAGGAGGGGAAGGGCATGAGGAAGCCAGCCCCTCCAACCCAAGGCCCCTGTCCCCCAAGGTCCTTCTTTGGCCCTAACGACTCTGTCGTTGTTGGGCCTGGCTTGGACCTGCCCGACCTCTCCTGGGTCCCAGGGCCAGGGACCTGGGTCCAGGTGGGCTCAGAACTCTCCAGGTGGTTTGATGCCTGGCTGGTAAGGCCTGGAGAACATTTAACCGGGGCTGGAGGGAAGCAGTGCCCCAGAGCAGAAGCTAAGATCAAAGTCCCCTCCCCATGAGCCCAGGAGAAGGGGCTGCAGGAGGCCAGGGAGGAAGGAGGGGGAGCCTGGGCTGGGAGGCCCCCAGGAGTGGCCCAGCCCAGGGACCAGGCAGGACACAGAGGGAGAGGAATGTGGGCGAAGGTTCCCGAGTTAGTTACGCTAACATCCATACTGGAAAGAAAGGACAAGCCGGGGGCAGGGAGGTGTGGAGGGTCCCCACCAGAGCAGGGAGGGAGGGCTCATCTGGAGGTCACCAGCCATAGGCAGCTCCGGCCAGGAAGGTGGCAGGGGGTGGATACGGCCCTATGCTGGAGGAGGAGTGGGAGGAAGGAGAGGGCGGATGGGTGATGTGTCCTGGCTTGTTGCCTGGGTGATGCCCCCACCCAGGAGACTGTGAGCCTCTCCCCTTAGTTACTTTCTCACTGGCGCCTAGGATTCCCCACCCCACCCCCAGAATTCTGGAGAGGGTGCAAATTAAATACGAGACAAAAAAAGAAATGAGCAGAGATTTCTGAATAACGATGAAAACATTCTATTGAGAGTTGATTGGGTGCAGGAGGAAGGGCTGGGGGGACCAGGATGGGAGGAGAGACCCCCCCAGGGGACCCGTGGCTCCAGGCCCCAGAGAGTGGGGGGTCCAGGGACCTAAGGGCACCCTGAGGACGCCACTGTCTTCTCCACAGTGCTCCCCTCGTGCGTGACCTGGCAGCTGACCCTGTCGTAAGATTTCCACTCGCTGGCCGTCAGGGCCAGGTAGCTGCTGGCCGCGTACTTGTTGTTGCTCTGTTTCAAGGGCTGGGCGGTCTCCACGCCCCTGGTGATGGTGGTGCTGCCTGCCTTCCAGGCCACCGTCACGTTGCCCGGGTAGAAGTCATTGATGAGACACACCAGGGTGGCCTTGTTGGCCTTGAGCTCCTCAGTGGAGGGCGCAAACAGAGTGACTGAGGGTGCAGACTTGGGCTGACCTGTGTGACAGAGGAGGGGGTGTGAGATGCAGGGGAGGGTCCGGGGTTGCCCACCCCCATCATGGCCTCTGTGAGTGTCCCCATGGTGGCCCTGCTTGCCTTCTCTGTCCCCCCTCCCACTCAGCCCCTGGACAGCAGACAGCCCCCAAGAAGCTGTTCCACATCACTCTCCCGGGTGACCCGGCCAAGCCGTCCCATGTGCAGCCTCAGCGTCCCCGTGTGTAACCAAAGCAACTCTCCTCCCTCCTTATGATCCCTGTCAGACTCTGGAGGTGGCTGCTCCTGCTGTTGGGGTCCTTCCTGCCGGTTACCCCAAGACCAACCTGCCTCCCCAGGCCCCAAGGAGAAAGGTGGGGGTCGGTCCTTAAGCTGGGAGGGCAGAGGGGAAGCAGCCCCCAGAGAGAAAAAAGTGACTTTCTCAAGACAGCAGAGGGTGGGACAGGCTGGGAAAGACATGAGAGCCACTTACCTAGGACGGTGAGCTGGGTTCCGCCGCCGAAGATGTACCACGGTAACTGAGACTCGGACCAAAACCCGCCAGGCCAGCACCTGGGGCCTGTCCCCCGGGGGCCGGGCCGGAGTGGGGACCTGCTGGGCATGATGGGAACAGGGCTGTAGCAGGCAGGGCTGTGTCCTCAGGTTGGGGGTGGGTGGGCAGCCAGCCCCCCAGAGGCTGGGGCACTCCTGGGTGTCCCCATGCCCAACCCCCTGTCTGAGGAAGGAGCCACTCACACCTTGTCACCCAGTGTGTCCCCCCAACTCTGAGGCTGTCCTGTGACCACTGAATCCTCAGTGCTGATGGTGCCGCTGAGTGCCGAGTCCCCTCGGGTGGCCATGTGGTGTGGCAGAGTGAGTCCTGAGCTGGCTTGGACCTGCCCGACCTCTCCTGGCCTCATTTTAGAGCTTCTGGGTGTTCCTTCCCCCATAATTTCCCACAGTCCAGCCAGGCAGCTTTCTCCCTGGGCCTGTGGACACCAGGTCATTTGGGGGCCCCCTGCCCTGTTGTCTCCACTCATTGAGATGCAGTTCAGTTCCCCCTCTTTCATGAAGCCTTCTTGGATCTTTCAGATCATTGTCTTTCTGTCCATCCGTTTTTCCATCCATCATCCATCCATCCATCCATCATCCATCCATGCATCCATCATCTATCATCCATCCATCCATCCATCATCCATCCATGCATCCATCTTCTATCATCCATCCATCTGTCCATCATCCATCCATCTATCTATCAACCATCCATCCATCATCCATCCATCATTCATCCATCCATCATCCATCTATCCATCCATCCATCCATCCATCCATCCATCCAACCAACAATGGCTCCCAAACACTTGCCTGCCAAGCACTGTTTTACATTCTGGGACATGCCAGGGCCCTTCTGGCTCTCACCCCATCTCTCCGGTGATGGACAACAGGGCCCTCATCTGGGTCAAGTCTAAGGTCCCTCCCAAGCTCCTGTTGTACCTAATGTCTCTGCAGGATGTAACATAGGGTTGGCCCCCCTTTCCAGTGACTTGGTTCTCCTTGATGTCTGTGACCCCCACTTTCTTCCTTCTTTGTCCTCCCTTTCCCCTGACCCATGCATGGCTACTGATCCCTAGACTGCCTCCCTGGGTCCTCCTTTGCCATCTTCCCACAATGTGCCCACATGATGAGGCTCGAGTCTATTCCAGCTCCAAACCCTTTCCTCGTCTCCACTTAAGTTGCCTATTGACCATCTCCAGCTGGATGCCCAACAGGAAACTCTAACTCACCACTTCCACATGAGACTGACCACTTTTCTCCTATTCCAGTTCTTTTTCTGTCTTCATCTTGTCACAGGTGACCATGAGTGCTCTCACCCCCAGGCCAGAAAACTTTGTCCTTAGATTCTGCATCTAAATACTCCTTCTTAAAGTTAAAACAAGGCCCCAAATAATTAAGAAACAACAGAACCACCCTCAGAGACTCCAAAGCCACAAGAAGTTCCGGTTTTGCCTTTGCTGATTTAAATTCCCAACTCGTACAAAGATGCAGCATTGAGTTGGGGCTCGTTGGATGCAAGAATCTCTGCCAGAGGATCAGACCAGTGTGTTTTCCACCTGCTGAGCTGGCCCAGTTAGCTGTGGTTGGTTTTGTGAGGCAAATATAAGATCTTTTGCTTTAAATTTTTAATTGTTTTAAAATTATAAGAATATTAGATATATAACACAAGTAAGCAATCTAGAAGTGCATTTAAAAAGTGCAATGAGGGCCTCCCTGGTGGCGCAGTGGTTGAGAGTCCGCCTGCCGATGCAGGGGATGCGGGTTCGTGCCCCGGTCTGGGAGGATCCCATATGCCGCGGAGCGGCTGGGCCCGTGAGCCATGGCCGCTGGGCCTGCGCGTCCGGAGCCTGTGCTCCGCAGCGGGGGAGGCCACAGCAGTGAGAGGCCCGCGTACCACAAAAAAAAAAAAAAAAAAAAAAAAAAGTGCAATGAAAGGATACTGGGGACTTCCCCGGTGGTCCAGTGGGTAAGACTCCACGCTTCCAAAGTAGGGGGTCCAGGTTCATTCCCTGGTCAGGGAACTAGATCCCACATGCATGCTGCAACTAAGAGCCTTCATGCTGCAACTAAGAAGTCTGTGTGCCGCAACTAAAGATTCTGCTTGCCACAACGAAGATCCCACGTGCCAAAACTAAGACCCGGTGCAGCCAAAATTAATTAATTAATTAAAAAAGAAAGGATACTAGACAGTAACTCAAAGTCTCTATTCACAGATGACATGATCTTATATACAGAGCAAATAAATTCCGCAGGTGCTTGATCAACACACTAGCAATGAACAATTCATAAAGCGAAATTAAGAAAACAATTCCATTTGCAATGGTACCGATTAAGAATAAATTTAACCAATGAGGTGAAAGACTGTACACTGAAAGCTGCAAAATATTGTTCAAAGATGTTAGAGAAGACCTAAATAAATGGAAAGATGTCCTGCGTTCATGGATTGGAAGAGTTAATATTTGAAAGAGGACAATACTAATCAAAGTGATCTACAGGTCCAATGCAGTCCCTATCAAAATTTCAGTGGGTGATCATTGTTACAGAGATGGAAAAGCTGATCCTAAAATTCACATGGAATTGCAAAGGACTCCAATAGGCAAAACAGTCTTGAAAAAGAACAGGGAATTCCTTGGTGGTCCAGTGGTTAGGGCTCCACATTTCCACTACAGGGGATACCCTGTTCAGGGAACTAAGATCCTGCAAGCCCTGCGGTGTGGGAAAGAAAGAAAGAGAGAGAGAGAAAGAGAGAGGGAGGAAGGAAGGAAGGAAGGAAGGAAGGAAGGAAGGAAGAAAGAATCTCCTCAGCAAATGGTGTTGGGACAACTGGACATCCACATGCAAAAGAATGAAGTTGGACCCCTACCTCATACCATACACAAAAACTCAAAATTGATCGAAGACCTAAGTGTAAAAGCTAAAACTATCTCTTAGAATAAAACATAGGTGTAGATCTTCATGACCTTGGATTAGGCAGCAGATTCTTAGATATGACACTAAAGGTACAAGCAATAAATGAAAGAATAGATAAGTTGGACTTCATCAAAATACAAAACTTTTGTGCCTCCAGGTACATTATCAAGAAAGTGAAAAGACAACTCACAGAATGGAAGAAATAATTTGAAAATCATATATCTGATAAGGGTCTAGTATCCAGAATATATAAAGAAATCTTATGACCTAACAAAGCAACAAAAAGACAACTGATTTAAAAGCTGGGCAAAGGACTTGAAGAGACATTTCCCTAAAGAAGATATAAAAATGACTGACAAGCACTTGAAAAGACCCTTAACATCATTAACAATTATAGAAATGCAAATCAAAACCACAATGAGATACCACTTCACAGCCAGTGGGATGGATATAAAAATAACAATAATAAAAAAAGGAAATAACAAGTGTCGATGAGGATATGGAGAACTGTAACGCTTGTGCATTGCTGGTAGGATTGTAAAATGGTGCAGCCACTGTGGAAAACAGTTTGGCCAACCTCAAAAGTTAAACGTAAAGCTACCATGTGACCCAGCAATTCCACTGTTAGGCATTTACCCAAAAGAATTGAAGACAGATACTCAGAAAAACACTTGACATGAATGTACATAACAGCACTATTTACAATAACCCAAAGGTGGAAATAATACATTAACTAATGAACAGATAAACAAAATGTGGTATATCCATAAAATGGAATATTGGGACTTCCCTGGTGGCACAGTGGTTAAGAATCCACCTGTCAACGCAGGGGACACGGATTCAAGCCCTGGTCCGGGAAGATCCCACATGTCTTGGAGCAACTAAGCCCGTGCGCCACAACTACTGAGCCTGCGCTCTAGAGCCCGTGCTCTGCAACAAGAGAAGCCACCGCAATGAGAAGCCCGTGCAACCCAATGAAGAGTAGCCCCCACTCGCTGCAACTAAAGAAAGCCAGCACACAGCAACAAAGACCCAACGCAGCCCTAAATAAATAAATAAATTTTAAAAAACAAAAAAGGAATATTATTTGGCCTTAAAAAGAATGACATACTGATTCCTGCTACAACATGGATGAACCTTGAAAACATCATGCTAGGTGAAATAAGCCAGACACTAGGGTCTTATATTGTATGATTTCATTTATATGAAATATCCAGCACAGGCAAATTCATAGAGACAGAAAGCAGATTACTGGTTGCCAGGGGCTGGTGAATTGGGGGACTGCAGAGGGACTGCTTTGGGGTTTCCTTTTGGGGTGATTATTATAGACTCAGGAAAAATATAGTGGTGATGGTCACAAAACATAGTGAACGCACTAAATGTCACCGAATTGTGTATTTTAAAATAGTTAAAATAGTGAATTTTGGGTATTCCCTGGTGGTCCACTCGTTAGGACTTGGTGCTTTCACTGCTGGGGGCCGGGTTTGATCCCTGGTCAGGGAACTAAGGTCCCACAAGCTACTCGGCCAAAAAAAAAAAAAAAGTGAATTTTATGTTAAAAGAATTTTATCTCAATTTCTTAAAACACTGACAGTACCGAGTGCTGGGGAGAATACAGAGCAACTGTAACTCATACACTTTGCTTGTGGGAATGTAAAAAGTTTTAGCCACTCTGGAAAGCTGTTTGGTAGTTTTATGTAAACATACACTTACTTATCAATCAAATCCTACTCCTAGGTATTTAACCAAGGAATGAAAACTCATGTTCAAACAAAGACTTATATGCAAATGTATATACTGGCTTTATTTATCATTGCCAAAAACTGGAAACAACCCAAATGTTCCTCAATTGGTGAATAGTTAATAAATTCTGATACGTTCATAGATGGAATCCTACTTAGCAATAGAAAGGAACAAACTATAGATAAAGGGGATAATTGGATAATTGCAAAGCTTTTATACTGACCTAAAGAAGCCAGACTCATACGGTTACGTACTTGGAATATATTGAGCAATAAAAAGGAATGAAATATGTACAACCAACAGTCAGGATGAACAGCCAGAAAACTATGCTGAGTAAAGAAAGTCGCTTCCAGGGCATATATCCAGAGAAAACCATAATTCGAAAAGACACATGCACCCCAATGTTCATTGCAACACTATTTACAGGAGCCAGGACGTGGAAGCAACCTAAATGTCCATCACAGAGGAATGCACAAAGAAGATGTGGTACATACATACAATGGAACATTACTCAGCCATAAAAAAGAATGAAATAATGCCACTTGCAGCAACAGGGATGGACCTAGAGATTGTCATACTGAGGGAAATAAGTCAGAGAAAGACAAATACCATATGATATCGCTTATATGTGGAATCTAAAAAAATGGTACAAATGAACCTATTTACAAAATAGAAATAGAGTCACAGATGTAGAGAACAAACATGGTTACCAGGGGGCAAAGCGGGGGAGGGGTAAACTGGGAGATTGGGATTGACATATACACACTACTAAATATAAAATAAATAACTAATAATAACCTACTGTATAGCACAGGGAACTCTACTCAATACTCTGTAATGGTCTATAAGGGAAAAGAACCTAAAAAAGGGTGGACCTATGTATATCTATAACTGATTCACTTTGCTGTCCACCTGAAATTAACAACACTGTAAATCAATTATACTCCAATAAAAATTTAAAAAAAAAAAGAAAAAGAAAGAAAGTCGGTCCCAACAGGGTACATACCATATGATTCCATTTATAGAACAATCTTGAAAGGACAAAATTAGAAAAGAAGACCAAATTAGTAGTTGCCAGAGTTAGCAAGGGCTTGGGAGGGAGAGAAGTGGGCATGGCTAGAAAGGAATCTTTGTGGCGATGGAAATGTTCTGTACCTTGACTGCGTCCATGTCAATATCCTGGTTGTGATTTTTTATTTTACAAGACATTACCGATGGGAGAAACTAGGTGAAGGGTAGATGGGATCCCTCTGTATTATTTCTTACAGCTGCATGTGAACCTACAATTATCCCAAAATAAAAAGTTTAATTTAAAAAAAGATTACATACTGCATGATGCTGTTTATATCTCAAAAAGGCAAAACTATAGGATCAGAAAGAGATCAGTGGTTTCCATGGTTGGGGCAGAAAAAGAGATTGACTACACAGAGGGCGCAGGGAAATTTTGGTGGGGGGTGGAAATGTTCTGTATCTTGATTGTTGTGAGGGTCACACAACTATAGTTTTATTAAAATTTATACAACTGCTAATACCAAAAAGGATGAATTTTACTCTGTAAATCGAAATAAAACAAAAGCAGTGTGCTAGTATGACATATTGCAGCCTGTTTATAAAAATCTTTATTATGTCATTACAGTTGTCAAAAAAACCATATCAAATGACTGTGTAATACTCCCTACCATGAATGTACCGTAGTTTATTTTACCTTCCCTTATCATTGGACATTTAGGTTGTTTCTACTTCTTCCCCAGGAACACACTTATAGTATTTAGCTGAAGTTCTGATTACATCATCAAGATAAATTTCTAGAGGTGGAATTGCTTGATTAAAAGGAATGTATGTTTTTATGAATCTTGCTATGTTATTCCAGAAATTGTTTGTTCCAGAAATTCAGCCTCCCATTGACAGTCCATGACTGTGCCCGTTCCTCCCCATCAGCACTCTGATAACATCACTTTAAATTCACTTGGCAATTTCATAGGAGATCTTGGTACCTGGTTACCCTGGACCTACTCCCCATCCCCAAGGCACAGGCTTTGGCCAAAGCCCCTTCTCCACGTCCCTTCTCCATTCTCTAATCTGCCCTCACACTGGTCTCTGATCTGGAGCCATTTTTCCAAAACACAAACCTGACTCTGACAGTGCCCCACTTAAATCCCTCAATGACTCCTCATGGAACCCAGGATAAAGGACCGGGCTACAAGACCCCCATGGTCTGCACCCCGCTCTCCCTGGCTCTGGAAACTCCCTGCAGGTCTGTGCACCTCAACTCTCCTCAGCACCCCTTGCTCCCTTTGCCTGGAGCCCCCCCATCACGGGTCAGCGCCCTGGATCTCTAAGACCAGCTCGGACATCCTCGCCCCCCACATCTTACTTCTCCTAAAATGGTCCATGGGTCTGCCCTAGGCCTGGACATGACCCCCTTGGTTCAGGCCCACCCTGAGACCCTGAGTGGCCTGTCGGGTGAGTGGACGTCCTCGGGGGAGACCAACTTCTTGCAGACCATCCCTTCTCTTGGACCATTTTGTTAAAATACAGGACACAGCATTCTCTTAACTGTCCAGCAAAAAAGCCAAGGGGGCCTCCTGGCTCCTCCCTCTCCTGGTCCTCTCACCTCCTTGACTCTGTCCAGCTCTCTGTCCACTCTGCCCATGACAACACCCCCCTCCCTGAGGCCTCTCTAGTTCTGATTTCCCGCCCCCTCCCACCCACCCAACTCCAGTCACATTTCCTTGCAAACATCCCCCAGGACCCCCCAGATGAAGTCTGTCCTCCAGGGACGAGTCCTCCACGTCTGGGCCTGGCCGCCCCTCTAGCCTCTTCTCAGACCCACGTGCTGCAGCCCTGCGGACCCCCGGGAGCTTCCTGAGGGTTCTGTTCCTGTGCTGCCTTGCCCAGGTGGACCCCTTGACCTGAACTCCAACCCCAGTGGGGCCCCCTCTGTCCTGCAGGCAGCGCGCTGCATGTGGCAGTTGTCGCCGGGCCCCTCTTCCCTGGACCTTGAGCTGGGGTCTGACCTGATGGAGGTCCGTCTCTCCTCGTGTTCTCCTGGATCCTGCCCTGGCTGTGCAGTCCCCACCGGACGCTGCGGTGCCGGCCCCGACCTGACACTCACAGACACCCACCCACCTCCACGGCTGTGCTGCTGGTGCCACAGACTCCACTCCTCCTGTCCCAGACCTTCACCACCGTGGCCCCAGCATCCCTGGGGCAGGCGTCAGGCTTCAAGGCCCTCATCCAACTAGGACCCCTCACTTTGCAGAGGGGGAAACTGAGGCTCAGAGAGGCGGACTTGTCAGCCGGGTCTGTTTAGGGGATAGGGATGGGGACAGCTGGAGGCTTGGGCGTTGGAGTCAGAACCAGCTGTGTGACCCTGGGCAGTTGCCTCACCTCTCTGGGCCTCTATCCCTGTAAGTTGGGGGTGACAGAGGGACCTGCCTTGTGGGGCCACTGAGAGGGAGGTTCTGCCCCTAAATGGTCAGTGCCCACGATGAATGTGCTACTGTGTCACTGATCATCGCAAATGGTCCCAGATGCTCAGCAGTTTGTGCAGGGACCTCCCACCACAAGCAGAGAGGAGGGGGCTGGGGTCACACAGCAGCAGCAGGGGCATACTGCGGCCCCCACGGACCCTTGCCCAGGCCTTTCTCATGGAGGCGCCTGCACCCTGGTGGGCTTGGGCTCCCAGGGACCAGTCACAGGAGGTGGTCCTTGGCTGGGGGACCTGGGAACACCAGGGAAGGTCCCCTCACCACACAGCCTCAGCCAGAGCTTGCGCCCTGGTGCTCCAGGGACCAGAGCCTGCCCAGCCAGGGGAAGGGCGAGGAGGTGGCTCACCAGCTAAGAGGAGCCCCAGGGATCCCAGGATGACAGCAGCCACTGCCCCCTCCTGCCCCTGCCTCCCTGTTTCTGCTCTACCCCGAGGACCAGAGCGAGGTGGGCGAGGCACTAGTCTTGGGTACAAAATGTAAGGGGCGCCAAAAAAACTCAGTAATTCAGATAAAGATTTTAATACAATATAAAAAAAATAAAAATTAAGGCAAACAAATCCACACTGGACAAAATGTCAACCCTTCAAATAAAGCCACCGTCTGCCCAGGCCCCTCCTCTCCAGCTGATGCTCCCTTCTCGCCCCTCTCCCCTCACCCGCTCTCTGTCCCCACTCCCAGTTCTGCCTGCAGGGACCCTCATGTCCCCCCATGATTCCCTTGGCCCCTTACCTGTGCCACAGGCTCCAAGGGCTGCTTCCTGCCGGGGTTTCCTTGCGGGGGGCCGTGCTCTGCGGTGCTGGCGTTGGAGACAGCAAGCCATGGGCGCCCATGGCCAGGCCCAGCACTATTAGAGGCCAGTTGTGTCTGAGGACACAGCTCTGACCCCTGCGGGCCTCACAGCCCAACTGGCCTGTCCTGGGCCTCATGTGCCCTCAGGTCAAAGGCACCTCTGGCCAACCCGCTGGCGTGGGCTCCCTGGAGGGGTGTCGGCAGGTGTCCCTGGCTCCCCTCTCTGGCAGTAGCCGTCCTAGTGCGTCCTGGCCCACATGGCCCTGGTCTCTGCCTGGGCCTTCTCTGTCCCTGCCCCCAGCACCCGGCCCCCTCCAGGGCCCATGGCCGTTACTCCTGGGGGTCTATCCCAAGAGGGGCACCCGCCAACTGCTCTGCTGTGGTCGGGATCCAGGGCTCAACCGCCTCACGCAGCAGCCCCTGCCAGCCCCACCCCTGGGACCCTGGGTGGGGCACATCTGCTCCTGCCCTAGTTCCCAAGGGCGCTTGTGTAGCATCTCCCTGGGGCCTGGAGAGGCCGAGGAAGTGCCAGCGGAACAGGAGCGGCTGAGGCCTGAGGTCAGCGGGGTGAGGCTGGGGCTTCTCTTCCGACCAGCCTTGGGTGGGGGTGGTGAGAGGGGAGGAAACAGGTGCAGGTTTAGCAAGAAGCCGGTTTCAAGTCAGGGAATCGTGATTTCATTATAAAATGGTGGGTTTAATGAGCTGTGTTCAGCACCTCATGGTCTCACTCCCCCCCGCCCCATTGTGTCTCACACACACACACACACACACACACACACACACACGCTCATAGATTTTATCCAGAGGTCACCACCACGAGCAGAGTGTCTGGTGCACAGTGGGGACTTCTGCGAGGCCCCCCTTTCCCTCTCCCGTCCAGGGGAGCCTGCCTGCCTCCCCAACATCTGGATGCATCATCGCCCAGGGACCCTGTGCTTTGGGATGGGGTGGGCGGTGGGCAGAAAAGAGGCACTGAGCCCACTTTGGGTTCCGAGGGCCTGGCTCTGTGCTGGTGCTGCCAGCAGTGATGCCTCAGGAATGTTATACATAACATAAAATTTACCATTTTAGCCACTGTTAAGTGTACAATTCAGTGGCATTAAGTCCCTTCACATGGTTGTGCAACCATCACCACCATTCACATCCAGAACTTTCACATCTTCCCAAACTGACACTCTGACCCCATTAAACACGATCTTCCCATCCCCCTCCCCAGCCCCTGGGAATCACCATTCTGCTTTTTTTTTTTTTTGCCATCCTGCACAGCCTGCGAGATCTTAGTTCCCTGACTGGGGATCGAACCTGAGCCTCCTGCAGTGCAAGCAGAGTCTTAACCACTGGACCGCCAGGGAATTCCCCACCACCATTCTGCTTTCTGTCTCTATGATTTTGACCCCTCTAGGGACTTCATATAAGTGGAATCAGACGGGATTTGTACTTTCAAAGTGCTTTTTAAACTGGGAAGTGCTCCACGCACAACACAGATGGAGGATGACTATAATTATTACATTTCTTATTATCATCATTGGGAGCTGGCCCATCTGGTGTGGCTTGGGAAAACCATCGGCCATCAAAAAACAAACGAATCCCTGATGCTATCCAACTGCCACTTTTCAAATTTTGCATTGCAACTCCCAGAGGTTGTGGAACCAATTCAGTCAGGTGCAGCCAGGGTCCCACAACAGTGAGGTCATCCAGAGCAGACGGAGAACAGAAAGCGTCCGCGCAGGGGAGGGCAGCTGGTTCGTGAGGTCCCGCCTCAGTTATCCGAAAACATAGATACACTCTGGATAGTGATGGGAAATGTATTTCTAACTGGGGCTTTTGATAGAAAAACCTTTGGAAAACGCAGTCCTGGTCCAGTTGTTTGTAGGAGATGGAGCTCCTTGTCAAATCTGCCCTTGCACGTCAAGTTTGTGTTTGAACTTGAGTTCAAGTTCAAACTGGATGGAGTTCGTGTTTGAAACCACTCTTTGCTTCAGGTCCTGATGGTTTGTCCATCTCTGTGAGGTTCTCCCCAGGGGCCCCCAGAGTGAATTTCATAGATGCCACGTGCCCTAGTGGAGTTGGGCCATCCCAGACATCCTGTTGGCATCTGTCCTACCGTGGTCATGGGATGCTGTAGCAGACAGACTGACTTCCCCATATCACAGGGAGTTCAAGAAGGCCACCGTGAGGTCAGACTCCGTGGACCGATATGACTTTGCTTAGATACTCATGTCCCACACACACTGACCGGGCATCCCCAAGGCCAGGTACTGCATCCCAAGACCTCACGGTCCTCGGGAAGATGGGCCAGCACTGAACGGTAACTAGGTGCGGGTGCCCTGACACGTGACATGGGGTATAGGGGAGCCCCTGGGAGGGCCTGATCCAGTCCAGCTTCTCCCCATTGTGGTGCTTGGCCCACTCCAGCCTCATACCTGGGTTCCTTGTACCTTGGGGCCTGGGGTGGGGTTCCTGCCAGGGTCCAGGCTGAAGATGCTCCCTCGCAGCACCCCTGTGTGGGTGTGACACTCACCCACTGCCCGGGGCCCAGAAGCTGTGGTTCCCCCGAGGACAGCCCCAGGTCTTGGGGAGAAGAAGGGGCTGCCCCTGAATTCAGTGACCCCAGCTACTCCCCATAACCTGCCCTGCACCTGCTGTTGCTACAGACCACATCCTCCTGTGGTGGCCATGGTTGGAAATCCGGGTCTGGCTGGTCCCTGGAGACCCTTGGGGGATGGGCAGGGCCTTCCCAGCCGGTACAGCTGCATCTCTGGCCTCCCAGGCCTGTCCCCACCCCCTCCCTGGACCGAGAATGGCCGAGGGCTGGATTCAGGCTGAGCCAGAGAGGTCTGGGTCCAGATGTCCTGCTCAGCAGACCCCCTGCTCAGGGTCCCTGGCTCCTCTGTGCCCCGCCCCCACCCGTCTCCCCTAGAGCGGAGGGGTGTGTCATGTCCAGTCACTTCTGCCCTGCTCCCGTGTCAGAGGGCGCCCCTTGCCTCCTGCTGGTCAGCCCCCTGCCCATTCTCCATCCCACAGGCCCCAGAGACTCTTCCTGCGGCCACCAGGACTCCTCTCTCCCAAGTCGTCTCCAGAGCAGACACGTGGGTCCATCTTCTCCAAGTCCCAGGTGTGAACGTTCTAGAAGATTCCAGGTTCTTGGGATCACTAGATCTACTGTATGACTCCCAAGCCCTTCTCTGGGGGTGGTCTCCGCTACTGTGGAAGGTTGAAAACATTCTCCAAAGCCCAGAGGTCTGGAGGTTTCATTTGACGTGAGAGTGACGCTGTAGTCACCCTTGTTTATTTAAGGCCAGTGTCAGAGTTAATTTTATGTGTCAACTTGGCTGGGCCACAGTGCCCAGATATTTGGTCAAACATTATTCTGGATGTTTCTGTGAGGGTTTATTTGGATGAGATTGACATTGAAATCAGTGGATTAACATGAAATTGATGCTTTGAGTAAAGCAGATTACCCTCCCTAATATGGGTGGGCCTCATCCAATCATCTGAAGGCCTGAGTAGAACAAAGACTGACCTCCCCAGAGCTAGAAGGAATTTTGCAGCAGATGGATTCACTGCCCCTTTTCCCTGGGTCTCCAGCTTGCCGGCCCATCCTGCAGATTTTGGACTCACACCTCCACAACCATGTAAGCAATTCCTTAAAATAAATCTCTCTCTATTTATAGACACACACATCCTGCTGGTTCTGTTTCTCTAGAGAAACCTGGCTCACACAGCTCATCCCATGGGTGGTCATTATGATTCCTGTTTCCCAGATGAGGACACTGAAAGTTAGGGCCTTGTTTAGGTGCAGTGACGTGACTTTGGGTTGAGAAGGAGTAAGAACCTTCTTGGTCCAGGATGGAGGTGGCAGGGGAGGGGGGGGGGCGTGGACTGTGAGCACCAGGCTGGGGTGGCTGGGGTGAGCAGTTTCATGCCTTGAGTCCCCGTCTGTCATGTCACCATGAGTCACAGCTCCCACTGCCATGGTAGATGGCACTGTAATAGCCTCATCCTCGGCCCAGTCCCCGCTGATGATCAGGATGGCTGTGTTCCCTGAATGGAGCCAGAGAATTAGTCAGGGATCCCTGAGGGCCGGTTGCTATTGTCATAGACGAACAACACAGGCGCCTGGCCCAACTTCTGCTGGTACCAAGATGCATGTTTATGCATGACGTTACCTCCTGAGCAGGTGATCCTGACCTTGTTCCGGGGGCTATTGACACTGAGGGCGGCTGGGTCAGTTCATAGGCGGCCGTGGAGCCTGTAAGAGAGGAGGAGAGGGGACTTCCCTGGTGGTCCAGTGGCTAAGACTCTGCGCTCCCAATGCAGGGGGCCAGAGTTTGATCCCTGGTCAGGGAACTACATTTCACAGGCCGTAACTAAGGAGCCCACATGCTGCAACTAAGACCTGGCACGTCTTAGTTAAATAAATAAATATTTTTTAAAAAAAGAGAGAGAGAGAGGAGGGGAGAGGGGACTCGAAGATGAAGGCCCATTCCCAGGGGCTCCCACCCTCAGGCTGATCCTGTAGCAGCTGCGGGGGGGTGGGGGTGGGGGGGTGGGGGGGAACGGTGCGCAGCACCTGTGCAGAGAGTGAGGAGGGGAGCAGGAGAGGGGTCCAGGCCATGGTGGAGACGCCCCGAGCTCTGTCTTCTGCACCTGGAGCTGGGCAGGGCCTCCCAGACCCTCTCATTGTGGCTCATGCAAACCTGACCCCTCCTGTCTTTGCTGTGGGCTCCCTGTGCCTCTGAGGCCCTGGTCCCAGTTAGGGGCGCGGCCATCTCGCTGGGCTCCCCACACCCCGCAGGGCTTCTCCCTCTGCCCTCCTGCCTCAGGGAAGGCTGGCTCTGCCTTTGGGTCTGAGATGTGGTCAGGGCCCCAGAACTGGCCCCATACGTGCCTCCCGCCGTGGGCGCCCCCTTCAGGCGGCTCAGAGCAGAAACAGGAGCAGAGCCCCTTCCTTCCGGTTGCTCTCCGATGCCTGCAGCACTGCCGCCTGGCCCTGGTCACACCTCCCAGGGAACATTCATCCCTTTTATGAAGGGTCGTTTGCATTTCAGGCATCTCTCAGGCCTGGGTCTACACAGATTCACAAGAAACAAACCAGTAGCCCCACTCGTCCAGTGGTCCTTGCGGCAGGCGGTTTTGACGGAGGAAGAGGTGCTGCTGGCAGCGCCATATCCCTGTCTGTTTCCCTGGGCGGCAAAGCTCAGAGTGAGGGGTGGTCCGTGGGATTGAGGAAACCAAGGCCGCAGCAATAGCCCCTCCAGGGAGAGGGCTCCAGTTTCCGTCTGGAGAGGGCTGAGAAAGTGGAGCGTGAGGGGTGTGGTGCGGAGGCTCATCCCAGGAGGGGAAAGTGGACGCGGGGGCGGGGGCGCGGGGCTGCCAGGAGGGCAGCTGCAATCCGGGAGTCAGGGCTGCGAAGCCACAGCTGGAGGGTGGTCGAAACGCCCAAACATCCGGGTCTGAGTGGGAGGGAAGGGCCTGTGCTTCTGAGCCAGAAGGAGCCAGAAGGAGCCAGAGGTCAACCGTGGGAGGTGAGCATGCTCTGTGCGTACAGGCACACCTGTTACGTTGCTTCTGGTTTCCAGGTGCTCCTGAGAAGCATCTCCAGAGCATCACCTGCTTGCCCACATGGGTGGTTTGAGTGAGAGTGCCTTAGTGAGGTTGAACCAGATGACAAGGGCGCAGGAAGTGCTCTGAGACTTTCACGTGCGTGGAACCGCCAGGGATCTTGTGAAAATGCGGGTTCAGGCTCAGCAGGTCTGTGGTGACCGGGACACATGGCATTTTTTACAAGCTCCCAGGTGATGCTGCCGCTGCCAGCCTGTGGACCCACATGGCGTAACGGGGTGTAAAGGGCACTCTGCACTGCCCCCTGGCGGCCTTGGTACGCGGTGTCTGTACTTGTCCAGTGGGTGATGGAGGCCATCGGTGGTCACCGCGGCCGGAGGGGCGATTCCCAGGGACAGCTCTGACGTCCGCTGAACTGAAGCTGAGGCTGAACTGGATTGTCAGAGGGTAGAACCTCGGGAAGCCGCGTTTCTGGGTCAAGGAAGTACTGATGAGATGCAGGAAATGAGAGGAGGGTTTGGGTTTGAGGAGCTTTTGCAGACTCCCCAGGTGGACGGCAGTCACTGGAAGTGGAGGGAGGGAGAGGAGCGGTCGTGGTCGGCCTGTGAGGACGACCATCCTCCCAGCACCACCTCCCTCAGCTGCAGTCCAAATAGTCCCCCGGAGGAGAACCCTGCTCCCAACTCCCGGCCTCCGGCACCATTATGCCTTGAAGGCATGAAACAGAGCTTTAACTTTTTTTATTTTTATTTCTTTAATTTTGAGAGAGTGGTGTAAGGTGGGTACTGTTATCCTGAACTTATCCTTAATTTTTCTTCTTTTGGGTGAGTAAACTGTTTGGGATCCTGGCTTAGTAACTACCAGTATCACATGGAGGATTGGATCACATTGGATCTTGCCAATCCCATCACAACCACACCGGCCTCTGTGTGCACAGAGAGCCCTTGCATTTTCACTCTGTCTGACTGGCACGTTCCATCCCCCAAGACCCCTGGGCCTTCCTCAGATCCTCTCCTCTGAGCATCTGGAGGTCTAACTCAGGTCAGAACGTTCGGGCCTCTGGTCTTCAGTACCGCTGGTGACATGTCCAAGCCTGCTGGGTTCTGTGTTTCTGGGTCAGACTTGGGAGCAGCGTCAAACATTTCTGTGCACAGACCACAGCTCTCAGCATCCCTGCACCCCTGTTCTGTATCACAGTCAGGAACCCTGTTGTGATACTTGGGGGTCGGGGAGCTCTTTGGGTACCAGGCAGCAAATCCCAACAATCTGGGAACCCCACCCTCTCCAACATCTCTCGCCTCCATTAACAATTCAGAAAGTTTCCCAAATGTTCCATTCCCTGCACTGACCTTTTTCAATCTTTTCCTTCCACATCACTCCTGATTACTGGATATAATCACCGGATTTGCAAGTTTTCCCTTCTTAGGGAATCACAATGACCCCAGCTGTCTAATGGGGTTCCAGAATGCTGAGGTCTTTGGGACCCAAGAATTCATTCAGTCGTGCATTTGTTTATACATCCACTTACTCAACTCCATTATCAGTGCATATCAGACCCAGAAAATGAGATGAAGAGGTCCTTCTCACTGAGAATTTACGGATTAGTAGAGGAGAGAGACTTGCAAACTAAGTTCAGAGCTGCGCAGCAGGTGCTAAATATAGTTAGGAAAACACGATGTTCGCACATCGCAGGAAGTTAATAACTGCATAAAGAGGTCAAGGAAGTCTTGCCCAAGGAGTGACAGTGGAGATAACTGCGGACCCCAGAGGCGGTGCAGCCAGCTGGGGGTCATGGCAGAGGGACAGGAAGTCCACTGGCAAGTAGATGGCTTGGGCAGAGGTTTGGAGGCAACCGAGAGCATCAGCAGAAACAGATGGTGAGGGCAGTGCACAAGAAATGGGACTTGGGACAGAATCTGGGCCAGTCTCCAAAGGCTGTGTCACAACATGGAGTCTGAATTTTACCCCTTCAACCTGTACTGTCCTGTCGCAGCCAAGGCAACTGTGGACCACTCGGAATGTGACCGGTCCAAATTGAGATGAGCCCCGAATATAAATACACACTGGGTTTTGAAGATTTAGTATGAAAAAAGAGTTAACCAACTCATAACTAATTGTACATTGCATGTTTAAATGATAATATTTGAAATGCATTGGTTTAAATAAAATATGCTATTAAACATCATTTCATCTGTTTCTTTTTATCTTTTTTTAAAAAATGTAGCTACCAGAGAATTGGAAACGGCAGATGTGGCTTGCATCTGTACCTTTGAGGGTGGGAGACAATCGAGGCTAGAGCGGAGAAGCTGCACGGATCCAGCTGCAAGGCTGGATCTGGGAGTAATAAAGATGAGGAGTGGAGGATCCAAGCTGCAGCAGGATGATGGGCAGGAGGCCAGATTATGACCAGGTAAGAAATGACTCAGACTAAAGGAAAGGTTTAGACAAGGGGTAGGCCAGGCCTGGTGACTGATGAGGAAATGATACCACTGCTTTGTTGAGCGTGCGTTACAGTCAAGTGCAGGTTAAGCATTTTATAGAAATTAATTGGTGCTATTATTGTCCTCTTTACAAACAACACTGCAAATGTTGGCCTAGCGTCCAAATGACCCTTCTGAGGCTGACCAGAGCTAAGACTCATGCTCTGCCTGGCCCGAGGCCCGGGTCCAAGTTCCCATCCTCCAGGAATATGGTGGGGCAGGCGTGCTGGGATGATGGAGGAGCTGACCTGACTCCCTGCTCTCTGGGTTTCTTGTCGTGGCTTGGAATCCCAGAATCACAAAGGATGAAAGCAAGGGAAGAACAGGTTACAAGCGGGTGACAGAGTTCTTTGGGGACCACCTAGATGGCCTTTGGAAACCTGGGCCTGGAGGCCCCTGCCAGGAGACAAAGACTTCATGCAGGAAGAACTCAGTGCATTTCAGAGAGTGGAAGCCCAAAGGGTGCTGAGAACTGGCCGGAGCTGAGACCATTGTTTTACAGGCGACTCAGGCCACACATGGAAGGGCTGATATTGACATGAATGTACCCTTCGGGGTCTTTTCAGCCATGATAAATGGACATTCTCAGCCAAGTTTGGATCACAGGGGAGATGGTTTGCCTGGCACCTCTCTGAGTGGGAGGCATGTCCACACGTGGTGTGGACGTGGGTGTACAGGGTCCCTCCCTGCAGAGCACACACTGACTCACCACCCAGGGGCTCAGGGTGCAGATGTGGGCCAGGGTAGCAGGAACCCACTGTTCCCTCTTTACCCGACAAGCTCATCGGCAAGGCCACACACACACCTTGTATCCCTCCTGCCCCCGGGTCTTCCAAGGGTCCAGAGGGTTAGTACCATGGAGTCCTCAGGCAGGAGGAGTTGAGGGTGACCTTGATCACCCCACTGAGTGTGGTTTGGCTGAAACCTAGAGGCAGGAACTGGGTGTTTCTCTGGAACAGGGGTCAGCAAAGTATGGCCTGAGTGCCACATCCAGCCCAGCCCTGTCTGTTTCTGTAAATAAAGGTTAATAGGAAACAGCCATGCCCACATGTTCACGTATTGTCTGTGGATGCTTTTGAGCCATAAGGACAGAAATGAGTAGTTGCCACAAAGATCATATGGCCCAGAAAGCCAAAAATATTTACTACATGGCTCTTTACAGAAAATATTTGCCAGCCCTGCCGCTTTCCTGCACAGAAGAGGAAATGTCTTTCTCTCTCCTAGACCAGTGTTTCTCAGGTGGGGTGTTTTTGCCACCTTGGGGGCCTTTGGTGATGCCTGGAGACATTTTTGGTTGTCATAACGAGGGAAGGAGGGTGTTTGGTGGGTAGAGGCCAGGGATGCTGCTCGACATCCTGCAGTGCACAGGACAGCCCCCTACAACAAAGAGCCATCTGGCCCAGCGAAGGACCTAGACCACCCCTATCACTGGGCATGGCTCTCCTCCCCAGGGGCCCAATGAAGGCATTTTCTAAGCTGCTTACCCTGTGCACAATCAGGTGACAATAGGGGGTCCTGTCCCTTGCAGGGGCATCCCCCAAGATGCTATGGCAGCCCCCTGCCTCCCAGAACCCACAAGACCAGGGGCTCCGGCCAAGCAGACCAAGTGACTGGCCAGGTCTCCTGGGACCTTCACCCTGGTTGGGTCTTGGGTGCATCCCGCTCATTCTGACTGTTCGCAGAACATCTGGGGCCTCCTTGGAACAAATTCAGACCACCCAGCAAAACAACTTCCCAAGACACAAGCAGATTTAATTTCCGAATCCAGCCTCCAAAGGGGTTTCCAGGAGCTTCTCCTCGCCTGGGGCAGCCCAAGACCCCACCCTCCTCGCCACACAACCCTCCCTTTGGGGATGCGTGCCCTTCTGTCTTTGGTTCAAGGTAAGCGTGTCCTAGGGTGCCTGGGAGCCTGGAGCAGCAGGCTCCCTTTCTTCCCTCCTCTCTCTCTGCATCTCCAGCTCCTGCTCCATGCCCTGGACCCCCACGGCGCAGAAATACACAGCCTCATCCTCCGGCTGAAGATCAGAGATGCTCAAATACCCTATGTTCTTAGCCAGGTCTTTGGAGCCAGAGAAGCGAGGGGGGACCTTGGGGCCCTGGTTCTTGTCCGAGTGGGAGAAATATCTCAGCAGGAACCTTGGGGGGTGGCCGGACCTCTGCTGGTACCAGTAGATGCTGTGAACACCGACATCATGGTCACTGCTCAGCGTGCAGGCCAGGCGGATCGTGGTTCCAAGGGACGAGGACACGGATGGCGGCTGATTCAGCACCGGCTGAGGGCCACAAGCTGGGGACACAGGAGGACGTGGGTATCCAGGGCAAAGCAGGGTGAGGGAAGGGGCCGGGGGCCTTGAGCTCTGGGGGTTCTCACCTGTGCAGTGGGCCAGAAGCGCCAGCAGGACAGGGGTCCAGGACATGGTGCAGCCGAGCAGAGCTCTGCCTCCAGTGTGCACTGGGGCCCCAGGCCCTCATGGGGCTGAGCCAGCACCCTCCTCCGCCCTCCCAGGGGTGGGGCCTTGCACACCCAGTTCCCAGTGGCCATCCCAGACTTCTTGGGTTTGCATTGTCGGTTAGGGGGACGGCCCCGTGGTGGCCTTTGCGGCTCCTGCTTTGACCCCAAGGAAGCGTTTAGGGAGGAAGCACCTGCTTGGAGCTCGTGGGCCAGTGCCCAGGAGGCCAGGCTCGAGTCCCCGAGGCGGTGACCTCAACATCCCCCTGAAGAAGATGAGCCTCACAGAATAAGGTTCTTGTGCACATTTATGCGCCTGGTGAACCGGGAAGAGAGGACAGGTACTCAGGGTGGAAAATACCTGCTTGGCGCTGCAGAAAGTGTAAGGGGCCCTGGGGTGAGGGGGCCACTCTGTCCACTCCCATGTCCCTAGCATGCCCTCCACCCAAACCCAGCCCCTTTCCTCCTGGAGTAAAGCTTCCTGGAAGGGAGCATCTTGGGGGCCCCCATGTGGGGCCCAGGGCAGGTGGAGGTGGAGGTACAGTACCCTGACCCACTGCAGCCCTGCCCTGGGCCTCTGCCCCTCCTCCTCATGGTGGTCTCCCCAGGGATCGGGGGAGGAGGCATAAGTGAGCTCAGTGGTCCTGGGGGCCCACTTCTTGGCCAGACCTGCACCTGCACCCTCAGGTCCATAAATAAGATGCTGTGTGGGGAACAAGGGGTTGTATAGAAAAGAACTGGCTGCTCTTTGTCCCTGGCACCTGGAAGGGAGTCTGTCTAAATCCTTGGAATTTCCCGAGTGATAGAAGTGTCTTCGTTATTCATGGGGGACCCTGAGTTTATGCTAATGGATGATTCAGGATGGGGGCTGGCCATGAAGAAAGCCCCACTGTGTGATTCAAAGATTAGGGCTTTAGGCCATGAGATACCAGCACAACCCCCAGGGCGGGGAGGGCGGCCCGAGGCTGAGTCCAAGCACAGAGCCAGTGGTCCCAGGAATCGTCCTGAGTAATGAAACCCCAGTGGAAACTGTGGACACAGAGGTTCAGAGGAGCTTCCCAGGCTGGTGCATTGTGGGCATGCAGGAGGGCAAGGCATCCTGAGGACACAGCAGCCCCACATCTGGGACCCCCATCGCCCCTCATGCACCTCTTCATTTGACTGCTCCTGGTTTGTAGGCTTTACAACAAAACTGGAATCATAAGGATGGAGCTTTCTTGAGTTCTGTATTTCTACCAAGTCATTCAGCCTGACCCCCGCCCCGACCCCACCCAAATCTGTGGCCAATTGGTCAGAAATACAGGTGGCCTGGGACTATCTGAGCTTGCAATCTGAAATGAGCAGTGTTATTTTTTGGGGGGAGGGGACTGTGCCCTTAACTTGTGACCGTTGACCTAACTCCATGTAGCTGATGTCAGAATTGCATTGCAAAGGGCACTCAGCATCGTCTGCTCCCCATTCTCCAGCTCACTAAGCAGGCACTTTGGCCCAGTTATGGACTGGATTGTGTTCCCCCAAATCCATATGTTGAAGCCCTAACCCCCAATGTGACTCTATTTGAAGGTAGAGCCTTTAAGGGAGTAATTAAGGTTAAATGAAGTCATAAGGTTTGGGCCCTAATCCTATATGACTGGTGTCCTTATAAGAAGAGAAAAAGACACCAGAGCTCACTCTGTCTATCTCTCTGTCTGTCTGTCTACCTATTATCTAGCTACCTAACTATCCATCTATCATCTATTAATCTATTTGTATCTGTTATCTATCTATCTAATTTTTATTTTTTAACCTTACTTTACTTTTTAAAATATTTATCTATTTATTTGGTTGCCCCGGTCTTAGTTGTTGCATGTGGGATCTAGTTCCCTGATCAGGGATCAAACCAGGGCCCCCTACATTGGGAACGTGGAGTCCTAACCACTAGACCACCAGGGAATTCCCATATCTATCTATCTATCTATCTATCTATCTATCTATCTCTGCACATACACGAAAAGGCCACGTATGTGAGGACACAGCAAGAAGGCAGTCATCTACAAGCCAGGAAGAGTGGTCTCGCCAGAAACCCACCCTAAAGGCACCTTGATCTTGGACCTCTCGCCTTCAGACTGTGAGAAATGAATTTCTGTTGTGTTAAGCCGTGCAGTCGGTGCCACTTCGTTACGGAAGCCCCAACAGGCTAACACAGGCCCAACATTCTTTCCTATAATTCCACTCCTATATTTCTCCAGAGGCACTTAGGAGGCATCCATACGGACCCGGAAACAGAGGAAGCGCACAAACAGAAACCAAGACACTGAGGGAAGCAAAGTTTTCTCTGCATAAAGGGGCGTGAGCCCAAAATCCTGGGGGAAATCATTGTTTCCCCATCTGTTCAACAAATATCCACCCTGCTCCTGCTCTGCCAGGCACTGCAGATGCCACGGCAGATGTGAGGACAAGATCCTTGTCCTCACAGGGCCTACACTCTCTTGGAGAGTCAGGCTGGTGGACCTGTTGGAGAGGCAACGGCCCTGAAGGTGGCACTGTACTGCAGTCCCTGAGCCTGGGCCCGCGATGCCCCCCGTCATCCTGTAAACCCCTGCCCTTCTCCGGCCGCCATCTTGGCAGACTGCTGACAGATGCTCCACGTCCCCCAGAATCCTAACTGTTGAGGGAAAAGGAGTTGGTTTCTAGCATTCCCCAGAGATAAGGATTGAAAGGAAATGTTAGCTGGGCTCAAGGAACAGGTGAGACTGCATCTTACTTCTCATCAGCCAGTGGATCAGTCAGCATCTTGCAGGAAACAGGACACACCCATTGGAGGGTGTTAAGAGTTGAATTGTGTTCCCCCAAAATTCATGTAGAAGTTCTAACCCCCCCAGTATCCCAGAGTGTGACCTTCCTGTGGGATAGGATCTTCACTGAGGTAATTAAGTTAAAGTGAGGTCATTAGGGTGGGCCCTAATGCAACAAGACTGGAGTCCTTACAAGAAGGGGAAATTTGTGACTTCCCCTGCAGTCCAGTTGTTGGGACTCTGCGCTTTCACTGCCTAGGGTATGGGGTTCTTTTGGTTTTGTTTTGTTTGGTTTTGGTTTTTATTTCACTTACTTATTTTTGGCTGCGTTGGGTCCTCGCCACTGTGCATGGGCTCTCTCTAGTTGTGGCGAGCAGGGGCCACTCTTAGTTGCAGTGCGTGGGCTACTCATTGTGGTGTCTTCTCTTGTTGCGGAGCACGGGCTCTAGTCATGTGGGCTTCAGTAGCTGTGGCACGTGGGCTCAGTAGTTGTGGCACACAGGCCTAGTTGCTCCGAGGTATGTGGGATCTTTCTGGACCAGGGCTCGAACCTGTGTCCCCTGCATTGGCAGGCGGATTCTTAACCACTGCGCAACCAGGGAAGGCCAAGGGCCTGGGTTTGATCCCTGGTCGGGGAACTGAGATCCCACAAGTCGCACAGCTCGGCCAAAAACATAAATAAATAAAAAATAAAAAGAAGGGGAAATGTGGGCACAGAGACAGACACTCAGAGAGGGAGACCATCTGAAGTGACAGAGAGAGAAGACAGAGATCCCTTGAACAGATGCGTCCCTCACAGCCCTCAGAAGGAACCAACCCTGCCCACACCTTGATCCTGGACTTCCAGCCTCCAGAGCTTTGAGACAATAAATTTCTGTTGTTTAAGCCGCCCCGTCTGTGACAACTTGTTGCTGCTGCCCTAGCAAACGAATCCAGAGACTGTTCCAAGATGGCCCCACAAGGCCCCTTGCCATACAGGCTTGTCCTCTCACCAGAAGCTGGAGTCTATGTTTCCTCCCCTTGGCTCTGCACAGGGCTGTGACTATGGCTGAAGTGACCCATGCGAACTGGGTGGCCCTGAGCAGCTGGGTGCGCACTGGGGCTCCTGTCTCACAAACAAAGGATGGAGCAAACATGCCTCCGGCTCCCATGAGCCGCTACGCGGCCTCAAGCTGCTCTACATCCAATCTCCTGGTCCTCTCAGAACTAGCCTCCTTCCTTTGGTGCTAATTTCAATGTCACCTCCTCTGTAGTCTTACCTGACTGCCCCAGGTAAGCAGGCTCACCCCATCTTGCTCTCCTACACACTGCTTTCATTTGTCAAAGCGTTTATCCAGGTTTATCCGGGTGCATCACTCTTCTCCTGACCACAATCTGTGTGAGGACAAGGACCGTTTCTCTGTATTCATCACTGAATGTACAACCCTTAGGTAATACAGTTCCCCTATAGATTTACTATTGTGTAACAACGTGAATGAATGAATGAATGAATGGTGCTTCTCTCCTGGGGGTGACGGCCCACACAGCAGCTGGTGGGCACACAGGGGGTGGGCAGCAAGTGGCGCCCATGAGCAGCTCATGCTCTTCAGCCTCTCGCTCTGGGTGACCAGCTGGAAATTCTAACACAGCCAATTGTGTTCCTGAGCCCCACTGAATGCATGTCGCCCACATTGAGGCCCCAGGCCATTGAGAGGGGACCAGACTCACGACAGCTGCCCTGCCTCTAACTAGAACCACTAAAAATCTACGTTCTGCCCCTGCTGAAATCACACAGGACTATACCATCAACCAAACATCATCAAACATCTTCCTAAGAGTAGAAGTGACCCACAGCTGAGCCCCAAGAGTCTCAGGATGGAGGAAGTGGGGTTAGAAGGGCAGAGGGGTCCCCGTCTGACATGTGGGGGTAGGGAAGGGACGGGAGGAATGTTCTCTTAGTGTAAAATCATGGGGGGGCATGCTTTGTTTCACTTTTTTTTGGAAAAAGTACCAACTACTGTGCAAAGACCAGGTGGAGAGGAAACAGCAGGGGAAGGATTTTACAATAAATGGATTGACATTTGCATGGGTCTACATTTGTAAGCAGTCATTTTCCATCGTAAAATAAATAAAATGAGATAGTTTCTCATTTCAAATCAGTGAACAACGAATTATCAAAGTAAAAATAGGTGAGTGCTTCCTTTTTAAGATTTTTCCACTTTGCATTTTAAAAAATCATCATCAGAGATATTTTTGTTTGTTGTATGTTCTCACTGTAGATGAATAAACAAATTTCAGTAAGTTTCTGGTGGTTAGTTTAGTTTGGGGGCTTTTTTGGTATTTTGTTTCTGCATTGAGCCATATTTGCTCATTTACAGCTTCCCCTAACCTGTGTGGGCATTTGGGTGTGTGACTCTCAGCCCAGGGTGACCTTATTTGCTTTTTAACATGGTCATTCCAATATTTTGAAGGTACCAAGAAGAAAAACTTTTGAGTGTTTATCTTTTTTAAAACAATTACTTTTCTTCTTGAATGAATGAAATAATCAATCCCTCAAACATTTGAACTAAGCCCCCAAATCCAATCAGGCTTAGCTATGGGCAAAGAATATGAAAGTGCTGAAACTTTCTCTTCTTTTTAACAATTTACTTAATCAGATTAATCTAATTAAGGCATTTAACAGAGCTCTGGAAGGGAGAGATTCCCTCACTCCCTCGGGAGGGATGGAGGGCCAGACACACCAGAACTCCAAGCTGTGTGATGCCTGACCAGCTGAAGGTGGGATACCCCAAGTTTACTTAACATTCTGTTTTCCATAAGGAATTGAGCTGGCCAAATTCCTGTGCCCAAGATGCCATTTTCCCAGTATATAGTTACCAACGGGGATTCCCTTGGAATCTCCCTCTCTCTGAAGTCATTACTAAGAGTCAGATCAACTCTTCCTGTCTACCAACAATTGAGGGAGCAGAGTTCTGAGCTGAGGACCAAATCTCAGAGGCTGGAGACTGAAGGAGCCTGTGGCCATCCTGAGGCCCTGGCTCAACCCCACCCCACCCCCATTCATCCAGATGTTTGCCAAGCATCAGGTCCTGGAAGCTGAGGGATGAGTGAGGGAGATTGGTAGAGACTGGGGGATTTCTCTAACCCCTTTATAACATGGGATTTACAAACTCAGATGACGCTTAGAGCATTCAGGTGAGTCTGGGGCAGAAATTCTGCTCTGCACACTGATGTGGCTGGGCCCCTGGGGCTCCGCAGCCTGGGGAAGTATCCATATTGTTGGCCCCCCTATCCTGGGAAGCCCAGGGCACAGTTACAGGGTGCAATGCCCCAGGGGCCAGAGGAGCGGGAGATAACAGAATCACTTGGTTGCACTAAGCGAGCGGGGAGCAGGTTTCTGCCCCACTTGCCCATGGCCCTGGAGCTCTGTTGGTGCGCTGAGGCTGTGGTCACGTGTGCCACAGTAATAAGTAGCCTCGTCCTTGGGCTGGAGACTGGAGATGGTCAAGGAGGCCACGCTGTTGGACCTGGAGCCTTAGAAGCGGGGAGGGACCCCTGCGGGCTGACTGCTATCTGCGAAGACCACCAGCGTGGGGTCCCCGCCCAACACCTGCTGGAGCCACCTGGCATAGTTCCTGCCAAGGTTGTTGTTGCCCCCAGAGCACTGGATGGTGACCGTCTGTCGCAGAGTCCCCGAAATCGAGGCCGGCTGGGTCAGCACTGACTGCGACCAGGACCATGGAAGGAGAGAGACAGAAAGCAGTCACCGAGCTGAGAGCCGGCACTGAACCCAGGAGGAAGGCAGGAGAGGAGCCCACGTGCCCTGCCGGGCTGTGACCTGAGACCGCATCAGCCGGTCACCTGGGAAAAGGGTGAGGAGGGTGAGGGGGAGCAGAGTGGTCCAGGCCATGGTGGAGGGGCCCACAGAGCTCCAGTTCTGAGACCACAGCGGAGGCTGGGTTCCCGGGTCCCTCTAATACCTGCTGACACCTTCGTGGGGGCAGAGATGCAGGAGGATGCTGCTTCCTGATTGACCCCCTGCCGGCCCAGGGCCCTGCTCTGGGCATTGACTGCATGGGGTTGGGGAGTGCTGGCCTCCTGTAGCCGCCTCTCTGGGGAGGAGGGGCGCCTGGTCCCATCGGGACCCCGCGGGTCCTGGCAGAGCACGGCTGCGGTCAGTCACACCCGGGTGAAGGCCCTGTTGGCGCAACTACCTTAGAGTCCCCTTGGGGGTTCGCTGTTGGGAGGTCTCCACCAGCTGTCCCTTTCGGACAGCTCCACGGCGCCCCCTGCCGGCTGCAGATGCGCGAGCCCCAGCACAGGGCTGAACTTGGGGGCGATAAAATCCATATCGTTATTACAGCTGACCTCTAAAATTCATCATTTCCTTCATTTGTGAATACAGGCAAAAAACCTCCACAGTACTGGCCATACCTGTTTGTCACCAACAGAAATAGCAGCTCTTTTCAGATCACCAACCTCCAAATACAGTTTACACTTATCACTGCATCCAAATTCTGGTAGCTATTAGATCAAACCTGCTGCTACACTATCATAGATTTGTTAATTCTACCATCGTGATGAGTGTGCTTCAGGACAATTGGCTTTGTTTGTAATCCTGTGCATTTGTCAGTATTCTCCAGACAAAGACATCCAGGACACACCTGCAGGCAAGTGAGGTTGGGTTTCTGGATTCACTGCACTGTGGGAGCCGTGGGGTGTCTCTGTAGGAGGGTGTTAGGAAAGAATTATTAGGGGATTTGGACTTGTGTTAGGGAATTTCAGGGAAGGTACAAGGAAGCGAGGCTTTGCTGGTGGTTGGATGCTGTCAGGAAGCCGGGTGATCCTATCACTGGGTACTGTCCTCCTTCTAACCCCAGAGGAGGGAGCCCAGAGGAGGAAGCCCAGAGGGGGGCCGAAGCTGTAGCTGGGAGAAAAGTAGCACTCACTCACAAGAGCCAGCATGGGGGGATGTTTGGTCATTTTGTGGTTTGAACAATGCTCATGTTTTCCTGTGTTCATATACGACTGTGGAGTGGTCTTATTTTGTCTTGATCCAGCAGGGTCCCAGACTGGCCTTGTCTGAGGCTGGCTTTCTGTGAAATTATGCATGTTCAGAGGAGCTGTAGGGGCCAGGCCAGCTCCCGGCAACCCAAGACCTGGCTGCTCAGACTGGCTGGCTCCCAGCTGTCAAACGCCATCTTCCCTCTCTCACATACATATCTTAAGAAAATGATAGTGGTTTTATGAGTATTTTTTTAACATGCATCAGTCTAATTGTTCTGCAGTGCCCAAACTATTCCTCACTTTCTTTTGCTTTATAACATGTGTGGAGATCTCTGTGTTTACAGCTGCATACTACTCCATCACCTGCATGACACAATTTGCTTATTAATTCCTGACTGTCTTGGTTTCCAAACTTGGTTGCCATTAGAATCACCTGGGTGCCTGGGTCTCACCCATATCTATGAAACCATAACATTGGGGGCAGAGCGTCAGAGCCAGGAATCAGTGCTTTTTTAAAGATCCCAGGTGGTTCCAATATGCTGCCAAGTTTGGAAACCCCTGCTCTTTGCAATAGTTCTGGAAATCTTGCTGCTTGTTAGAATCACCTGTGGGGCTCTTTCTGTTGTCCAAGAAGTGGAACATTGTTTTGTGTTCTATTTCTTTATCTGGGTGTTAGTCACCCAAGAGTGTTTGCCTTGTGAAAACTCATCAAGCTGAATGCTTGTGGTTTGTGCACTTCTCTGTACATTAAACCTTCTCTGTCCCCTCTGAAGATGTCAGCACAACACACGCTACACCTGAAGACTTTTTTTTAAAAATTCTATTTTATTTATTTTTTTATATAGCAGGTTCTTATTAGTTATCCATTTTACATGTATTAGCGTATATATGTCAATCCCAATCTCCCAATTCATCACACCACCACCACCATCCCACCACCACCACCATCCCACCACTTTCCCCCCTTGGTATCCATACATTTGTTCTCTACATCTGTGTCTCTATTTCTGCCCCGCAAACCCGTTCATCTGTACCATTTTTCTAGGTTCCACATATATACACCTGAAGACTTCTGACACTGTATTTTCTTCAGTGTAGGGGAGGGGATTGGAGTTCTGGGCAAGAACCATGGTCAGAGGAGGGTGCAGTTAGCCTCATGCTACAAATTCGGAGGTCACCACAGGCTGCTTCCTGCAGTCCATGGAAGTTTCATCTCTTCTGCAGAGAGTAGGAGGATAGTACTCAGAAAGTGTCCCTCTGTATCTTCACCCAAGATGTTTCTTGCACCTTAAAGTCTAAACATTTACTATTTCTGTGGCCTGACATGCTACGGTTGGCACTCTGTTGAGCTCCGTGGGAAAAGGGATGTTAACTTTGAAATAGAGTGATTCAGGATCTCTGAGGCCAGCAAGAAACCAAAATGAAACCCAGAGTTGCCTGGGCACATATCTGCAAAAGATAAAAACTCTAATTTCAAGAGATACATGCAACCCAGTGTTCATAGTAGCAGTATTTACAATATCCAAGACATGGAAGCAACCTAAATGTTCATCGACAGATGAAGGGATAAATAAGATGTGATACACACACACACACACAAATATTACTCAGCCATAAAAAAGAATGAAATAGAGGCACAAGAGAGAGGGGTCCCTGCCACAGCTGCCAGTGCAGGAGTGGGGGCCCTGGTCCGGAGACCCAGATCCAATGAGTAGCCTGATCCTAGACCCTGAGAAGAGGGAGGAACATTCCTGAGACCTCACAGATGTGTGAATGGGGTGGCGGTACCCCACTGCCTTTTCACCCTTGCTCAGGATAGGGGAGGGGTTTTCATGTCAATCATCTTCCTGATCCTTGACTGCAGTCCTGCCTCAGGCCCAGGCCTGGGAACCCTGAAACCCAAGGCCCACAGCCACCTTCGTGCCCGCGCTGCGAAGGCCACCGCTGGGGAGAGTGGGTAAAGGGAAAACCCCCGCTCACGTTCCGTGGCGAGGCGCGCCCCGCCCTGCCGCCCACGTGATCTCCCCTGAGAGCAGCAGGCCCCGCCCATCTGCCGCGCGCAAGGCGAGGGGCTTTTCTCGTGCACGTGAATCACTGAGCTCTTCACGCCCGGCCTCGTATGTGAAGCACGGAGAGTCGTGCAGTCGCGCGGGCCTCAGGAGGCCTTGGGCTGCTCCGGTCAGGGCCTGTCCTCCTTCCCCGAGGTTTCTTCCCTCAGCTGCCCCGCGGGGTTTGGGGGCGTTCAGGCCTGAGGCCTGGCGCGGCCGAGGCCTCACAGCGTGGCCCCGGCTTGCTGTGCCCCCGGTCGGCCCTGACTGGGGCCCAGAGAGGTTCTGAAAGGAAAGCTGGAAGCGCGGCGTGGGTGAGTGAGGACTCCGGGCGGCTAGACCTCGTCGAGCTCAGGCACGGGCCGTCGTTACGCCCTTGCGCGCCCACCCTCCTCAGGCCGCGGACGGTGCTGGGGACGCCGTCGGCTGGGCTGCAGCAAAGGCTCGAGGAGACGCAGGCAGGCTCTCCGGGGCAGCCGGGGAGCGCGGGCCGGGGCCGGACCCCGGAGCAGCAGGTCTGAAGGCGGTGGACTCCCCCCGCCCGCCTGGGCCCCGAATAATCTGAAATCCGCGTTCTCCGTCGGGCTCCGAGGCCCCACTCAGAGCTGGGCGCCCTTCCTTGAACGCCCTGCCGAGGCTGCTCGCCTTCCTCGCGCTCCCGCAGTTGCCCTCCAGGCCTCTGACTGGGCTTATCCCGGCAGCGCCGGCAGCGCGCGGTGGCTGTGCTCAGGCTGGGGGTGGGGGAGGCATCGCGCCCCGAAGATGCTGCCGGGCCTGGCCAGGAGTTGCCCGTGGGGGGGCGTGGGGGCTGCGGTATGAGGGTGCTCCGTGAAGGGGCCCAGACGTTGAGATTGGGGGGTGGATTTGCTGATTTGTGGGCATCCTTCAGAGGTAGAATGTTGAACATCCTGTCAGGGACCTAAACAAGTATAAGTGAACTTGCTACAAGGATGGCTTCTGGAAGTGTGCAAAGAGCAACAGCCAGTGCTAAGTGAGGTGGAAACTCCAGGATTGTTGGGACAGGTGGCAGCGGAAGGGGAAGGGGCTCACGGGAGTTGGCAGGCTGGCAAAGACACACTTTCTGCGTAACATCAGAAAAACCAACCAAATGGTTATGCTGCACGGGAAGCCCCAGCAAACACACCAGTTACCAAGGCCCTCGGAATATGCCGATGACAGGGCCAGCAGCCTCACTTGACAGCTCGGTGATGGTGCTCCTCTGTAGGCCAGGGCTGACAGACGCAAAGAGCGGCTGTTACAGGATTAGACTCACTAATAAAAATGGGGATGATAGGACCCTGAAGCAGTTGGGGTCAGGTGATGGCATTTCACATCAGAAGCTGGGTGGACTCAGTTACTGTAATGAGCCATATGGTTGGAGTGGCAGCCAAGGCACCTGACCCACAAAGGGTTATGGACATGGTTTAAAGAGCACAGCGTCCTGTGCATCAGAACGAAGAGTAGGCCCCGCTCACAGCAACTAGAGAAAGCCCGCACGCAGCAACAAAGACCCAACGCAGCCAAAATAAAAAAATAGAATAGTGTCCTTAAGTGCAAGATATCAATAGAAGGACCGCCACCAAGAGTAATACTCTTACTATCAGAAGAAATCAAGGATGGATGATCGGCTGAGGGCAGTCAGCCCAACAAAAAGGCATACTCCCTTGCCAAGTTCCTAGATCTGAGTCAGTTTTCAGGCCTGAAACCCTTTGGTTGAAGGAAGGGACTCTAATAATTTCCTCAAAGGAATCTACATACATTTATTCAGCGTATTAGTTACCTGTTTCTGTACAAGAAATTACCCCAAAACTCAGCAGTGCAGTTTGCTATTATCTCGTACGGTTTCCAAAAGTCAAGAATTTGGTTTCAGCTTAGCTGGGTGGTGCTGGCTCACAGTTTCTCATAAGGATGAAGTCAAGATGTCGTCCGGGGGCTTCCCTGGTGGCGCAGTGGTTGGGAGTCCGCCTGCCGATGCAGGGGATACGGGTTCGTGCCCCGGTCTGGGAGGATCCCACATGCCGCGGAGAGGCTGGGCCCGTGAGCCATGGCCGCTGGGCCTGTGCGTCCGGAGCCTGTGCTCTGCAATGGGGGAGGCCACAACGGTGAGAGGCCCACGTACAGCAAAAAAAAAAAAAAAAAAAAAAAAAGATGTCGTCCGGGGCTGGAGTGTACGCTTCCAAGGTAGCTACTCTCATGCCTGGCAAGTTTTTGACAAGAAGCTTCAGTTGTTTGCCACATGGACCTTTCCATAGGGCTGCTTGGGTGTCTCCATGACACCAAAGGAAATGATCCAAGAGAGAACAAAGTGGAAGTCACAGTATCTTTTCTGACCTAACTTTGGAAGTCACACCCTGTAATTTCCACCACATCCTATTGGTTAGCACAGACCTGGCTTATTCATTGTGGCAGGGGACTTCACAGAGCATGAATACCAGGAGGCAAGAATCATTGCAGCCATTTTGGAGGCTGGCTACCACACTCGGGTAAGTGTAAATAAGGGGAATTGGAATATACAAGCAATTTGAGGATTGGACCAGGGAAAGGGGAATATACAAACAATTTGAATATTGCTGGACATAGTGTCAGAGTTGACGCTGATATCTGGAGATCCAAAACATCATTGTGGCCCACTGTTAGAATGAAGAGCCAGGTAATAAATAGAATCCTGGCCGAGATCAGCTCACAATGGGTATACTGTGTCATTACCCAGTTTGCAAATATGTAATTGGAATAGAACATTTGGAAGTTGATGCTATACTCACATTGGGTCTTTCATCTGTGGGGTAAGAACTATTGTGATGGGGAAGGCCAAATGGAGGCCTCTGTAATTGTTCCCACTCCTGGTCAAGATAGTAAATAAAAAGCAGTACCACATCCTAAGAGGAATGATGGAAAATTGTGCCACTCTTAGGATGTAAAGGACTCATGGGCGGTGGTCCTTGTCATAGTTCCATATAATTCACCAATCTGTCCTTGCAGAAACCAGATTCATCCTGGAGGTTGGCTGAGACTTCTATAAACGTACCCAACTAGAAGCCCCAGTTGAACTGATGTGCCAGATGTGCTCCCTTTCCTTGAGCTCCCTTTCCTTTAGTTAGAAGCATTGTTATAGGAAGTTGTTTATTCTTTGCATCATCAAACAAATCTTGCAGTGGTTATAGGCATGTTGTTATCCTTTGAAAGACACGGAGACTTCATTCCATCGAAGGACACTGCTCGAGGATCGTATTCACTTGTGCCCGTTGGAAAAACTGCAGCAAATTTTCCACGTGTCCAAGGTGATGGCTCTGCCTCCTCTAATCTTCTGCATCATCATCATCTATGTGGGATTTTAGCAGATCTTCGCGTTCCTTGTTGGTAAGGGTTTCTCTGTGCTCTTCCACATGTTCCTCAACATTGTCCTTGATCATGTCAGAGAAGCCTCCCCTACCAACTTCCCTTGCACCATTCAAGATATGCTTGACTTCTGTATCAGTAATGGGGAATCCCCTGAGATGGTTGATTTACCTTTCTCCATCATGGATCGCAACATGCATTGGCTGTCTTGGCCTTCAAGACGTCTGCAGCCTCTGCAGTAAGCACAGTTGTGGAGCTCTTCCATAAATCCATGATGCTGCAGGACTTTCCTGGTGGTCCAGTGGGTAAGACTCTACTCCCAACGCAGAGCTCCCAATGTTATATCTTCTTCTTGGATTGATCCTTTGATCATTATGTAGTGTCCCTCATCTCTCTTTAACAGTCTTTATTTTAAAGTCTATTTTATCTGATATGAGTATTGCTACTCCAGCTTTCTTTTGATTTCCATTTGCATGGAATATCTTTTTCCATCCCTTCACTTTCAGTCTGTATGTGTCCCTAGGTCTGAAGTGTGTCTCTTGTAGACAGCATATATATGGGTCTTGTTTTTGTATCCATTCAGCCAGTCTGTGTCTTTTGGCTGGGGCATTTAATCCATTTACATTCAAGGTTATTATCAATATGTATGTTCCTATTACCATTTTCTTTCTTGTTTTGGGTTTGTTTTTGTGGGTCTTCTTCTTTTGTGTTTCCTGCTTAGAGAAATTGCTTTAGCATTTGTTGTAAAGCTGGTTTGGTGGTGCTGAACTCTCTTAGCTTTTGTTTGTCTGAAAAGCTTTTGATTTCTCCATCGAATGTGAATGAGATCCTTGCTGTCTAGAGTAATCTTGGTTGTAGATTTTTCTCTTTCATCACTTTAAGTATATCCTGCCACTCCCTTCTGGCCTGCAGAGTTTCCACTGAAAAATAAGCTGATAACTTTATGGGGATTCCTTTGTATGTTAATTTTTGTTTTTCCTTTGCTGCTTTTAATATGTTTTCTTTGAATTTAATTTTTGTTAGTTTGATTAATATGTATCTTGGTGTGTTTTTCCTAGGGTTTATCCTGTATGGGACTCTCTCTGCTTCCTAGACTTGGGTGATTACTTCCTTTCCCATGTTAGGGAAGTTTTCAACTATAATCTCTTTAAATATTTTTTCAGACCCTTTCTTTTTCTCTTCTTCTCCTGGGACCCCTATAATTCGAATGTTGGTGCGTTTAGTTTTGTCCCAGAGGTCTCTGAGATTGTCTTCAATTCTTTTCATTCTCTTTTCTTTATTCTGCTCCTCAGCAGTCATTTCCACCATTTTGTTTTCCAGCTCACTTATTTGTTCTTCTGCCTCAGTTATTCTGTTATTGATTCCTTCTCGTGTATTTTTCAGTTCAGTTATTGTGTTGTTCATCTTTGTTTGTTCTTTAGTTCTTCTAGATCTTTGTTAAACATTTCTTGTATTTTCTGAATCTGTGCTTCCATTCTATTTCCGAGATTCTGGATCATCTTTACTGTCATTACTCTGAATTCTTTTTCAGGTAGATTGCCTATTTCCTCTTCATTTATTTGGTCTTGTAGGTTTTTACCTTGTGACATATTTTTTTGCCATATCACTTTTTTTTTTTAATGAGCGGGATTGTGTTCCTGCTTTACTGGTTGTTTGGCCTGATGCTTCCAACACTGGAGTTTGTAGGCTAATGGGTAGAGCTGGGTCTTGGTGGTGAGAGGAGGACCTCCATGAGACCTCACTCCAATGAATAGTCCCTGGGGTCCGAGGTTCTCTGTTAGTCCAGTGGTTTGGACTCAGGGCTCCCACCGCAGGAGCTTTGGCCCAACCCCAGGCTCAGGAACCAAGATCCCGAAAGCCGCGTGGGGTGGCAAAAAAACAAAACAAAACAAAACAAAGTAAAAAAATAAGACTGGGAAACTAACAGATATGTTAAAAAGAACGTAAAAATAAAAATAGAGGTGAATCAACAACCGGAAGGTACATCAGTACCACAATAGTAAAAAAGAGGAGGAGGGAAAAGAAAAAAAAAAAAGAAAGGGGGGGAAAGGCCTTGGCTGTGGAGGGCGGGGCCTAAGCAAGGGCGAGGTTTGGGTGGTTGGCAGGGCCAATACTCAGGACCCACAGGGCTGGAAAAGGCCCTGGGAGCTGTGGGGGGTGGGGCTTAGCCTCAAGGAACAGAAGGGGCCCAGGCGTGCCTCCCAACCCTGGTCTCAGAGGGCAGAGGGCCTCACCTGGGAGCCCAGCAGGCTTCCTGGACTCGAGTGGGAGGGACAAACGCCCTCCTCTACTCTCCTGCTCCTCTGGTCTGGGGTCTGGGAGGGCCCCTCCTGATCTCCCTGGCCTCAGGGGCGCTGATCCTGCCTGGCCTTCACTTCTCCTCCCCCCTCAGCCCCCTTACGTCCTACTGGTTCACTCTGGGGTTCTTCCCGTCTCCTTGGGCGTCAGGGTCCCCCACCAGCAACCAGCAGGTGCCCTAGTTGTGGGGAGACGCTAACTCCGCATCTTCCCATACTGCCATCTTGACTCTGCCTTCCCTTTATTTCTGATAAAATAATTTGTCTCTCTGTTCTTTTGGGTGTGGAATCCGTGTCCTCCCCTCCCCCACCCCCTGCATCACCAGGGAGCCTGAGATATTGGCAGATAGGAAACCTGGGGGCTGGTTGATCAGGCCCCAGGGACAGCCCCACCAGGCCCCTGCTGCCCCAGGGCATGGGCCTGGACTCTGCCACTGTTCTGCCCCAGGCCCATGCCACCCCATAGAATAACACCCAGTGACATCCTCAGACGGAAATGGACAGTTGGGTTGGAAATGGGAAAAGATGGAGAACAACCCAGTCCAGGGGAGGGTGAGACTTAAAGGAATAACATTAATAAATTTACACCCATAAAATTGACCACAAAGATGAAATAGACAAATTCCTTGGAAATCAGTTTCCCAAAAGTAACAGAAGAATACATAGTAAATCTAAAATGTCCTATATCTGCTAAAGAAACAGAATCTCTGGGACTTCCCTGGTGGCGCAGTGGTTAAGAATCTGCCTGCCAATGCAGGGGACAGGGGTTCCAGCCCTGGTCTGGGAAGATCCCGCATGCTGCGGCGGAACTAAGTTCATGGACCACAACTACTGAGCCTGTGCTCTAGAGCCTGCTAGCCACAACTACTGAGCCCGTGTACCACAACTACTGAAGCCTGCGCGCCTAGAGCCTGTGCTCCACAACAAGAGAAGTCACCGCAATGAGAAGCCCATGCATCACAACAAAGATTAGCCCCCCGCCCGCCGCAACTAGGGAAAGCACGCGTGCAGCAACGAAGATGCAATGCAGCCAAAAATAAGTAAGTAAATAAACGAAAAATATTTTTTTAAAAAAGAAATAGAATCTCTAAATTTTTCAGTTTTCCCCCCAAGAAAACCCCATGTCTAGATGGCTTCCCTGTGAATTTCCCTAAGCATTTAAAGCCCTAGCACTAGCCCTACTGAGGCCCCACTGCTAGAGGTGAGCAGCCCGGCTCACCTGCCCCCCCAGTGAAGAGGGGAGGTCCTCTCTGTGCAGATCAGCTCCCCTCCTTAGCGCCGGGCCCACCCTCCCTGCGTTCTGTCAAGATGGCCCCGCGAAGGGTGACCTGGGAAGGCACTGGAAGGCGGCCTTGGGCTCCTGGGGCACTGAGCACCGGGAGGCAGGAGTTGGTGCCCCTGTGCAACAGCCTCCACGTCTCTCAGGGACGTGCCCACAGCGCCCCCTGATGCTTACGAAAAGGTATTACAGGCACTGCCTGCTGACTCCAGCCTTCCCTGACCCTGAAAACACACACACACACACACACACACACACACACACACACACACACACACACACACACACACACACACACACACACACACACACACACACACACACACACACACACACACACACACACACACACACACACACACACACACACACACACACACACACACACACACACACACACCCTTAACAGCGTTTAGGAGAGACTACCTATTAGAATCCTTGTCGGAGGGATAAATTAGGAGTTTGGGATTAACATATATACACTACTATATATAAAATAGATAAATGACAAGGACCTACTGCATAGCACAGGGAACTATATTCAGTATCTTGTAATAACCTAAAATGGAAAAGAATCTGAAAAAATATATATAGGTCCAGCCAAACTGACTTCCAAGTATAAAAGTCACAGTGGTTTATGGTATAACAATATACCATAGTTAGCCACAGAGGCAGACATGCATGTGGAGCTGACATAAGTAAGATGTGAGCACAAGAAACAGGAAAATGCCTTCTGGGATTCAGCTGCCTAGTTTTGAAACTTGGCTCTGTCATTTACACCTGTGTGACCTGTTTCCTCATAAAATCAAGATAATAACAATATCTAGTCCCTAATGTTGCAACGAGAATCAAATGCGTTAAAAATAGAGATGTGCCTAGAACAGAGTAAGCATGGGGTGGTGTTGACTTTTTTTTTTTTTTGACTGCGCTGTGATCTTAGTTCCCCCACCAGGGATCGAACCTGCGCCGCCCACATTGGAAGCACAGAGTCTTAACTACTGGACTGCCAGGGAAGTCCTGGTGTAGACTATTAACAGAACTATGAAGATCATGGCCCAGCCTGTGTCCAATCGGAGAGAAGAGAGACCCAGGAGCTCTCAGCCATATCATCCACCACACCCAGCACCCATGCATAAGTGAGGAGGGTCTAAGGGTCCCTCTGACTCTGAGTCATTTGTCCATGTAAAGGTCACCAGGACAGCCTGACGGCAGCTCCTTGGGAGGTCTGTGGGGAGGACTCAGCTGCAGGGCTGCCCAGGCACAGAGCACAGGCCAGCTGCAGTTTCTCAGAGCTGATGGAGACCCCCAGGCTTCCAGAGCCAACCACTCAGGGCCCCCTGTGGGTCCAGGCCTCAAGTCCTTCCCCTTGCTCTGCAGAATGAACCCCTGAGCTGGGTTAAATTATGGAGCTCTGGTTTTGCCTTTCTGCCAACTGGTGGCACCCGGGATCCAACATTAGCCCTGGACTCCTTAAGTGGGGGCTGTGTGGAGACAGACTGTAAGGTGGCAGGGTCGGGGCCAGGAGAGAGGTGGATCAGGATGGTGGCAGCCAAGGCAGGGATGATTGATAGGATCTCAAATATATTTTGAACATAGTGATAGATAAGGGGTGAGAAAAATAGAGGAATCCAGGATGCCTGCAGGCACTGGGCTTGAGCAACCGGGACGATGGGGTTGCCATTTTGGAGATAGAGAACCTGCCAAGGAGTGGGTTTGTACCAGGAGTTCTGTTTTGAAAGTGAAATCTCAATTTTTGAGACTCAATTTTTTGGCATTTCTCAATCTTAATTTGTAGAATTTTTCTTTTTCCAGACTATAAGGTCTAGTCTTCCAATAAAGGCAAGTTGGGGGAAATGTCTAAGGTAGCAAAGGAATTGTGTGCACGCTATTATTTAAAAGATATTAAAATAAAGCCACGAGGGCTTCCCTGGTGGTGCAGTGGTTGGGGGTCCGCCTGCCGATGCAGGGGACACGGGTTCGTGCCCCGGTCCGGGAAGATCCCACATGCCGCGGAGCGGCTGGGCCCATGAGCCATGGCCGCTGAGCCTGCGCATCAGAGCCTGTGCTCCGCAATGGGAGAGGCTACAGCGGTGAGAGGCCCGCATACCGCAAAAAACAAAAAATAAATAAAATAAAATAAAGCCACGAAAATTACTTTAAACCTTCCACAAACCTATTGCTATAGCACAAAAAATTACTTTTATTTTCCAATTCATCTTCCAGATATGTTTTACATAGTTCATTCACTCATTCCACAAATGTTTATAGCATTGAAAGAAGCCTGCTATACACACATCTGTAGTTTTTAGTTTAATTATTAGCAGTATATATGTTTTCATGCTTAACATCCAGTTTTCATCTTTGTAGGTAATTATTATTGCCTCCCCGCGGCGAGGAAGAACGGGGTGGAGGGCTTGGGGACCCCGGCCAGGGTGGGGTTTGGGGACCTCTGGGGACCCAGGCGGGGAGGGGTCGGGTGGGGTTTGGGGACCTGTGTGGGCCCCGCGTGCTAGGGCTGACTGGAGGAAGTGCCCCGGAACGCGCGAGCCTCGGAACCTGTGGACGCAGGTGTGCGGCGCCGGAGGGCAGAAGGGGACGCCGTCCGCAGACGGACCCGGAAGCAGGTCGCCTCCGGTCGCCGGGAGCGGGAGGCGGAGCGGAACGGGACCCGGGACGCGGGTGAGCGGCGGGCGGTGGGCGGCGGGCGGCTCGGGGTGTGGGCCCAGCCCCGCCGCTGGGAGCTGGTACCGGCCGGGCTCTGCATTCTCGGCGCCTCCCCCCGGGCCAGTGGGTTCGGGGAGTGACCGGAGGCAGCAGGCGCTGCGGCTGGAGCCCCTCTGCGCCGAGTCCCCCTCAGCCCCCCAAGGCGGGGTCCGCGTCGCAGGCGGGGACAGAGGCCGCGCCGCGTCGGGCAGTGTCGGGGTCCAGGCGTCGTCCGCCGCCCCCGGCCCGGTCCGGTTTGGAGGGCGCCGGGGTGTGTTTCTCTGAGTAGTTGGTGTAGACGCGGGGGGTGGGGTGCAGAGGGCACTTTTGTGGACAAATTAGCTGGAATCCTGGGAAGTATTTTCTTACAGTGGCCTCGTCTTCCTTCTTTGTCGCTCAGCCTGTGAGAACAGGACGTGAGAAAGTCACCCCAACGCGGGCTTGGTGGCCAGGGAGCCATGGAGTCCCTAGAGACTTGCCAAAGATCACTGACACTAGTCTGTATTGTTCTGAACCTTAGTCTACTCATAGTTTAAAAAGTTACAGCACAGGCTTCGTAGGGTTGCTAGAAAGATTAAACGAAGTAGCGTTTACAGCTGTAGCGTGCCTGCAAGGGAGGAGCTTAAGAAAGGGTTCTTTTCCTGACTCCATAGGTGTTTGCTAAAGTCACTAAGGTGGGAAATCCTAGGCCTGTAAATGCTGTGCGGACCACTGCTAGGCCTCCACTCCCAAGCTGAATCCACCTGTGCATAAGACACTGACATGGAAGGACTTTATCCACTGTGTCTCCCAAGGATATGTACCATTGTGGTATTGCTGGTGAGTTGATAGGCTAACCTCTACTCTCCTTGACTTTCAGCCCTCTTAATTACAGCCCTAATTTGGGGTGTTTGCTGTCAACATCCTCTTAGCACTTGCTAATCTCCCTTTTTGAAATAAGGGGACAAACTTCAGGCTCGGAGCTTTGGCAGGCAACAAGCTCAAACTTGACAGACCATGTAGGTTATTGAAAAGAATCTAGTTCTGGTTATTGATTACAGGCTTTCAGCTCCTAAGAGGCTATGAAATTTCCCTTTTTTATATATTTAAGCTTTTTCTTCAAGGCAGAAACTTAAGTGAATAATAATGTTGGTAAGGCAGAGGTATTAAGATGGTGTATAAATGAAGTTTGCAAGCCACTGCTCTCAGCTTCTGTTCTCATTGGCTTCCATTTTGAAATTGGAGATGTGCCTTAATGGAAAAATAGGGAGGCCCCAAGATTATCACAGGCAGTTAATCAGTTAAGACTGCCAAAATCTTTTAAAATGTGGAACCTGGTGCAGTTTAAAAAGAAAAAAGAAAAAAGAAAAAAAAAAGTACCTGGCTGGAAGTAAGGAAGCATGAGTTTCAGCCCCAACTTGGTAAATTTCCCAGCTTACCTTTGGAAAATCGCTTTCTCTGGGTCTTTGTTCTCTCTTGAGATGGTTGTACTGGATCATCACCAAGACTCCTTCCCCCAGGATTCTATGATTCCATATCCTTAAAGTGATTTTTTTCCCCTAATAAAGCAGTGGTACTCAGGAGGTTACAAAGTACTCATGCAGTAGTGGAGTATAAACTGTTAAACCAGAAGCCCTGTTTCTTTAGAGCCAGAGCTGCTGGAGACAGGCCACATATCAACTGTGGAATAGCAACTACACAGTGACAGGTGGACAGGCGCTCTGAACTTGGGACTGATGTTGATATGACTTCTGTGACTGTCCAATTGTATCCCTTGTCCTGGATAAATGAGGTAATCCCTTTGAAGATGCTAGGGCAAAATGTCTCTAAAGGGATCTTTACAGAAGAATATGTTAATTATTTACTGGAAGAGTATTTAGGATCCTTAGGTATGAAGGGGAGTAGTGAAGATGTAAAACTTCCAGAAACACCATGGAAAAAAGAACACTGAGGGGCTTCCCTAGTGGCGCAGTGGTTAGGAATCCACTTGCCAATGCAGGGGACACGGGTTCAAGCCCTGGTCCGGGAAGTTCCCACATGCCGTGGAGCAACTAAGCCCAAGCGCCACAACTACTGAGCCTGCACTCTAGAGCCCGCGAGCCACAACTACTGAGCCTGCGTGCCACAACTACTGAAGCCTGTGCGCCTAGAGTCCACGCTCCATGACAGAAGCCACCGCAGTGAGAAGCCCGCGCACCGCAATGAAGAGTAGCCCCCGCTCACTGCAACTAGAGAAAGCCTGCACTTAGCAATGAAGACCCAATGCAGCCAAAAATAAATAATTTTTTTAAGAAAAGAAAAAAGAACATTGAGTAGATGAAATGTTTGCAATACTCTTACAGATTTAAAGTCAGTTTTTCAATTTTAGACATCAAAGAAAGTATTTTTCTTATTCACTTTGCAGGTAAAATTGCTCTTTTATTTATTCAGTCAGTATTTGCTCATCGTCTGTTACTTGTCATTAGAGTAACAGCCCTGTCCTCTTGGAGTTTACGTACGTTCTAGGAACTGTGAGACAAAAAAATAAATACGTAGCTGGAGAGGCCCTCAGGTATAGTGGTCAGTGCTGTAGGGAAGCAAAGCAGGGCTGCCGCTCCGCCCAGGGTGCTCACAGAGGCTGGACAGGATGAGGGCTGCGCATGTGTGTTTAAGTCCTGCCGCTTGATCTCTGGTCTTCCTGACCCTACGATTCCTGCCGTGGGGCAGCACAGCACCCCCACCGAGGGCACTGGCAGGACAGTTACACCATAATTGCTGGCTGCTCTTGTGATGCAGAAGTGAGAAAACCTAAGGGAACGTTTTAGGATAAGTCCTTCCTACTTTGGAAGGGATGGGAAACTCCCTTTGCTGCCAGTTTCCCCTTCTGGCCTCTGGCTTCTGTGGGCGAGAGAAGGGGAGTCCCTGGGCCGCCTTGAAACTCTGCCCCCGGACACTGCACAGCTCATGCCTGCCCTGTGCCACCCCTGCTCTGCTCTGCCCCTCATGGCACAGGGCGACACACTGAGCGTGCAGTGGGTGCTCTGTAAATCATGTGGGATCCCTGAGCTCGTCCCTGGATGTGGGACTGCTATGGCCACATGCTTGTAGTTTTGAGAGATGTCATCAAGTCGCTCCGGTCAAGTTCCACCAGCCACGTCCGGGTCTGCCTGCCCCCCAGCCCCACCACCTGCAACCCTTGCTGGTGACATAAATACAGGCCTGTTCTAGCTGTACTTTGCTTGGGGGAATGTTTTGGACATCAGGTCATACCGTAAAGAGCTAATTTCCTCATTATCTAAACAACTCCTAAAATAAGACAGCAACTCTCTTGGAAAAAATGGGTACAAATATGAATAAACAGCTCACAGGAAAGGATCCATCCTGTCTTTCCCTGAAAAAGGGAGAATCCTTTAAAGAAGAGTTAGTGCCTGAGCCGGGCCTTTGACAATAGAGCTGCCTTCCCCAGGATCCGTGGAACATTCCAGGCAAACGGATGTATTTTTTTCTTTAGACGACAATGTCCAATTTAACCGGCCAGACCCTGGCCTGCAAAGTGAGAGGTGGAGCAGGGCAAGTGGGGAGGTAGGTCAGAGCCTTTTGCGAAGGGTCTCTCGAGCTCTGCTGGGGGCTGGATCTCCTGGCCAGTGGGTCTCAGCCCAGTCGGGAGTCAGGAGGACATGGGTGTCCAGCCTGGGCATCTGCATTGGGTAAAGTGCCCAGGGCACCCTCATGTTCAGCCAAGGTGAGGATGCCGTCTCAGCCCTGGGGGTAAACGACGGCTCCACGGGAGGGGGGGCCAGGCCCAAAGGCCCCCAGGGCTTCCTAGCGTGGATTTGGGGACAAAATCTGTCTGGGGTCATGGGGCCACCTCATCTTTTCAAGCAAAGCTGTGGTCCCGATCCAGTTCAGTTGCCCTAGGCAGTTGTCTGTCAGGTGCCTTCAGGTTTCCCTGAGTTTCTTTTTCTTGCCTCGGGTTTGTTTTGTTCTTTAAAGTGAGAGGTTCCACTGGAAGCATCATTGTTTTCTGTGTGTCTTTTCTCTTAGGAGTTGGCATGGCAGCAGCATGATGCTGCCCTAGGGCAGTGTGTGAGCTGTTTCACTGCCATTTCCCTGAGAGCGGAGTGAAGCAGGGTGCTGGCAGCCTGAGACGAGATGAAGACGGTGCTCATGGTGGCTGAGAAGCCGTCCTTGGCCCAGTCCATCGCCAGAATCCTCTCTCGAGGTAGGAGGGCAGCCCCGGCGCTCTCAACGGCTTTGATCTGTGAGCATGGGCGTTCCTGCTCTGCAGGTCAATCCTTTCTTCTTCCTAAGCAACCCCAGCCTGCTGGAGTCAAGTCTGTTCAGGACAGCAGGCGTGGATGAAGCCCTCAGTCACTAAGTCACTTAGTCCCTGTGGGGTACGATTACTGCCATGCTGAGCATGAGCCGGGGCTCCCACAAGGTGCAGGCGCAGCTGGCAGCACGTGGCAGGCAGGCCACTGGGCGAGTGCTGTGCCGGGCAGGGTGGTCAGTCACGAGCAGCAGAAATGAGCCCTGCTGACTTGCACGGAAGGAGTCCACTGGAAGGACCCCACCCAGCCTAGTCTACTGAGGCCATGCCGTGGGTGTCGGCACCACCGCCCTGTGGACGCCCCGCTGCAGCTGCACCCACGCCCCACACGCCACTTGATGGTGCCACGAGGCTGAGCCGTGCCCCTGAGACCCCAGGGCACTGGGAAAGAGAACACCTGCCCTTGCCTCACCCCAGCCCCTTGGGTGGTTAGTGGGTGCTGGGGACCCAGAGATGGCAGGTGTCCACCTTGACCTCCCCTCAGTCCAGCGGCTGAAGGAAGAGGAGACCCCAGGGCAGCAGGCTGAGAAGTCATCTGAAGAGGAGGGGAGACCCTGGAAGTGCCCAGTCCCCAGAGGCCAAGAAAGTTCAGGGAAGGGGCCATTGGTTGGGAGTGGAGAGGTCACCCTGGAGTTCGATAGTTAGGGGGTCTCTGGGGAACCTCTGAGTAGGGTTTGAAAGGGGCAGAAATCAGATTCAGGAGTGAACACAGAAATGCAGAGAACGACCCGAGAGTGTCTGCTCTTGAGCGTCCAGAGGGGGCGCTCTCGGCCCCCACACACACCCAGCTCTGCGTGTTTCCCCTGAGAGCCGCTAGATCTCTCAGCACCCGGTGACTGCTGCGGCCTGAGGAATGTTGTCACTGACCGCTGTGGGGAGGGGACCCCGGCCCTCCAAGAGGCAGCGTCAGGACCCTGGGTCCCCGCATGGCTGTGCTTCTCCTGCAGGGAGCATGTCCTCACGCAAAGGGCTGAACGGGACGTGCTCAGTGCACGAGTACACCGGGACCTTCACTGGCCAGCTGGTCCGCTTCAAGATGACGTCCGTCTGTGGTCATGTGATGACCCTGGACTTCCTGGGTGAGCCCCTGCCCCCCTGCCCACCTTCCATTGCACTGAGGAGCCCTGCCTTGTGCTGCCCAGGGTCCAGTTGGAGCCCAGGGCAGGCTCCAGGCAGAGAGGTTTGTCCAGAACCCATGAGTCCTGAGGCCAGCAGACTGTGGAGAGCTGACCTGGGGTCCCTGTCCCAGTGGTGCCCCTTGGTCACTGTGAGCCCTGCACCTTCCTGTGCAGAGTGGAGGCAGTGGTCCCCACCTGAGCAGGGGCCTGGCCCGTGCAGGCATTCCACAGAGGGCTGCTGCCCCTCCGAGTATGACCTTTGTCCTGCAGTCCATCAGTGGTGATTGGAAGGCCAGCATCAGTGACCCAGTGGGGCTGGGTGCAGGGTCGCAGTTGATGTGGGTCTGACCTGGGCTCTGACCCTCACTCCACCAGAGCTGGGCCTCCGTGCATTTCTGCTTCTCGTGTGTGAAGGGTCTGAGATCAGTGCCATCGCCTCCCAGGACTGTTTGAGCCCCCAGTGGGGCGGGAGGTGCAGCACTGAGCGCGGGCCGCTCACAGCAGAGCCTCGGCAGTTCTTGCTCCCCTTGGGGCAGGGCATTCGGACCCTGAAGTCAGGGAGCTGGGGCTTGAACTTGGCTGTGTCTGACCAGCGACGCCTAGAAGGAAGCCTACAGGCTGGGCATTTGAGGCCCGAACGCCAAGTAGAGAAGTGTGGGGGATGCGCTGGACGGGGGGCCTGAGGACACTGAGGCCCCCCGGGATCTGCTGAGCACCTGTCGGGGGCCGGCCAAGTGCTGGGTGGGGAGAGGGTACAGAAACCAGCTGGAGGAGGAGACAGGGCATGAGTGGCAGTGAGACCACCAGGAGCGGTGCCCCCAGCCACGGAGAACATCCGGGAGCAGCTCCCACGCGGGGCTCAAGTGTGTTGCCGGCTCACAGCTCAGGCGAAGGGAGGCCCTGCTCTGGGCAAAGGGTTCTCCGAGCCTCCCCCTCCCCACCCTCCTCCTGGGGTCCAAGTCCCAGGAAGCGTGAAGTGTGATCTGGACATCCAATGCCTGTGTTTGTAGGAAAGTACAACAAGTGGGACAAGGTGGACCCCGCCGAGCTGTTCAGCCAAGCCCCAACGGAGAAGAAGGAGGCCAACCCCAAGCTGAACATGGTGAAGTTCCTGCAGGTGCGTCCTGAGTGTGAGGGAGCACCCCCAGCCCACCCCCCGAGGTGCCCTTAGGCCCACTTCTCCCCCACAGTCAGCCTGGGCTCCCCGGCACCCGGGGCAACATCCTGCTTTTAAAATAGTTTGGTGGTGGTGATTTCCTAATTTTAAAACAAGTGCATACATGTGATGAAAATTAGAAAATACAAGTAAGTAAAAAGAAGAAAAATTAATTATAATCTCACTATCCAAGACAACTACTGTTAATACTTAGTTATTTCATTTTAGCTTTTTTTTTAAATGCGGTTTTGGAGGTTAAGATCACATGGCATTTATAACTTTTTTGTCCAAAAAACAGCAGTTCTGAACTAAATTCTTTGCTGAGAGGCTAAGCCAGCCTGACTGTAGCCAGCTCCTTGGCTCAGCCTGGGCCCTGCCCTGGGCTCCGGGGCTCAGGGTGATCGGGGCTGGGCTCTGCTCCGCCAGCCGGGCGGGGGCACCATGGGCAGGCACTGGGGGCCGAGGCAGATGTGATTCCCCATGTGCTATGCTCAGGTGGAGGGCAAAGGCTGTGACTACATCGTACTGTGGCTGGACTGCGACAAGGAGGGAGAGAACATCTGCTTCGAGGTGAGGGGGCTGGGGGTCCATACATCGGCCTTCCCGCCGCTGTCATGCCACTCCTGGGGCTGATGCTGCCAGGGGAACCAGGCACAGGCTTAAATTCTGCTGATTCTGTAGATATTTTAAGATGCACGGGCTCTACCCAGGGGAGGGAGTGTCCCTTTGCCTGAGGGGCACATTGTGAGGAAGCCACGGGGCAGGATTTCCTAGATGGAGGATTGCCTGGAGGAGAGGGTGGGTTCTGAGCATCGCACCCTCCCAGAGCCATGCAGGGACCTTCAGCCAGTGCTGCTTGACACCCTTTCACCTACCTCCTCCTTCTCCCCCCGCCCCCCAAGCTGTGCCCTCCCGCCTCCCGTCTCTGCCAGCCCCCAGGCGCCCCCCCTCAGGCTGGAAGCAGGTGGCAGCTCCCAGGCCTGCCTCCCACAGGAGCCCCTCAGGCTGGAACACCCCAGCTCTCACCTGGGACCTGGCACCTCAGGGAACTGTTCCCAGACACCCCTCTCCCGACCCCTCCCCTGCAGGGCTGCTCCTCCCCAGGGACCTTTGCGTCTGGGGTGGAGAATGTTGGCAGCTCACGGGCTTTCTCCCCTCAGAAACGGAGCCACTCCCTCCCCATAAGGAAGCTGCATGGCCAGGCTCCAGCGGCGACTCCCCTCCCGCTGCACGGCCTTCACTAACTCTTAGTGAGTCTGGGCTCCAGGCCCCCCACGTCCCCCACCCTGCTCTAGCCCTGAGATGCACCGGCCCCCACTCCTATCCACTGCGTTTTCTTCTTTTCCCTTCTCTGTCTTTCCTCCAGTCCCTGGAAAGTCTCCCAAATCCCCTCGGCCCTCCCAGCACTCCCTCTTCTAGAAGGCGGGAAAGTGGGTGGAGCGGGGTGGACTTGGAGGCTGGGGTCCCTTGTGTCCCCTGCAGTAGCGCCTCCTGGTTTGGGGGTGGAAACCACTGTAGGAAGAGAGAGGGTAGCAGTAGGAAGGGAGTTTGAACACAGCGGTGGACAGAAGGAAAGGAAGCGCATGGCAGGGGGCCCGTGGAGACTGAGGCTCCGGGAGGAGAGGGCAGTGGAGGGGGCCTGGCACCCAGGTGAGGTGAGGTGTGGGCATTACAGCCGGCCGCCTCCCCAGGTCCTGGACGCGGTGCTGCCCGTCATGAATCAGGCCCACAGTGGCGAGAAGACAGTGTTCCGGGCCCGGTTCAGCTCCATCACGGACACAGACATCTGCACTGCCATGGTCCGCCTGGGTGAGCCCGACCACAACGAGGCACTCTCAGTGGATGCGCGGCAGGAGCTGGACCTGCGCATCGGCTGCGCCTTCACCAGGTGCCGCCCACCCCCTGGCCAGGCCACTGCCTCGCCTGGCTCCCGGCCTCCCCCCAGGCCTGGTCGGCAACAGGAGATTGTCAGCATTTTAAAATCCCCAAGAAAACTGTCTCTTTAGCTGACGCAGACCACAGAGGTCCCCTCTCGACAAGCAGGGTGGGCAGGTCTTGAGGGGGTGGAGGGGTACGGAATAAAATAGGGCTTCCGGCCAGGGTGGACAGAGCCTCTGCTCTTCCCTTTCCATCTTTTGAGCAGGGAGCTGTTGCCTTGGCCTCCTCCCACACCGACCAGGCAGCCTCCTGCCCCACTCCCACGGGCAGCTAATGACGGTATTTGAGTGAATGTGTGACCAAAATGTCCTCCTCTCCCCCCAACCCCCTTTATAGGTTTCAGACTAAATACTTCCAGGGGAAATACGGCAACCTAGACAGCTCGCTCATCTCCTTCGGGCCATGCCAGACCCCCACGCTGGGCTTCTGTGTGGAGAGACATGATAAAATCCAGTCCTTCAAACCGGAGACCTACTGGGTGCTGCAGGCCAAGGTTCACTTCCTTTTCCTGTTCATGCTGGGTCTTTCCGGGTTTGGATATGGATTCTGAGAGCCTCCATCATCATTGTCATAGTCCCCAGGCCAAGGGCACAGCTGTGGGTGGCTGTCCCACCAGGAAGTGGTTGCAGGTGCCCAGGGAAGGGCCCCCAGCCTTCGTGGAGGCCGCAGGACAAGGCCAGGCCTGGACGCTCTGGCAGCTCAGGGTGAGGTCACCCGCCAGGCCCACGGTTGGGGTGGTCAGGTCCAAGGACTGGACTGAGGGCCACAGGCTGCTGACTTTGGAGCTTCTAAGAAGTCTTGGAACCCCTGCTCTAAGTAAAAAGGAAGGTTTTTCTAAGATTTAGAGCATAATACAGAGCTGCTTCAGTCAACACAGGGCTGGGGTCTCCTAGGTGGGGCCACATCTAGTGCCAGTGGGGCTTAGGGGATGAGAGGTGGGGGCTCCGATGCTCCCTAAGGACACCTCAGCCTCGGCTTGGGGCTCCCCTCCTGAGGCCGTCTGGCTGATCTCAGCACGGAGGCTTTGTGTCAGAGCAGCCTCCACTTGGGGAGGGGCTGGGCCTCAACCTGCACACCTGCGGCTGTGCCCCTGAACAGGTAACAGCCGAGAGACTTTAGCGGCAGGGCCCAGGCGAGGACCAGCTCTGTCTGCCCCAATTCTCCCTGCTGGCGCTGGCTCACCTGGATGCTTTCTCTCCCGGCTCTCCTGTTCCCCTCCTGCAGGTGGATGCCGATAAGGACCGATCCCTCCTTTTGGACTGGGACCGAGTGCGTGTGTTCGACCGGGAGATCGCACAGATGTTCCTGAACATGACCAAGCTGGAGAAGGAGGCCCAGGTGGGCTGCTCCACCCACATCAGTCCCATCTGCCTTGGGGGGAGCCTCAGAAGACTCTGCTGACCTAGGCTTATATCTTTCTCTGCCTTTCTGGAACACAAACACTTTTTAGACAGAAGAATGGTTACTCACGACACGCTCCCCCTAAGAAACTCCTGCCCAGGCCATAGCTGCCGTGCACCACTGCTCTGAGCCCTCCATGTGCCCTGTGGGCATTATCTCCTTTGGGAGGATTCCACCCATATGTCCCTTTTCTGTGACACCTCAGGCTAACAACTAGAGGCCCCTACGCACATCAAGAACCCGCCCAGGTCCCACAGCCAGCATGGGCATCTCTGGGTCATCAGCTTTTGTGGCCTTCATGTGCTACGTTTCTTACTCAGGTTTTCACAAATTGGAAAGCATGGGCTGCATGGCTGTTAGGAAGAGGTTGATGCCACCTGGCAACTGGCTGGCCGCATGGGTGGGGGCATGTCTGTGGTCGTGGCAGCTTATGCCTTGCAGTCGTGACGGCCCCCGTGGTCACTGAGGCTCGCCTGGCCTCCTTCAGCCGCCTTCTCTTGTCCTTCCTGAACCTTCCTGGGCGTCCCCTTGCCCAGGGCAGTTGACTCAGGCTCCAGAGCTTCCCTTAAAGCTGCCCCGTGCTTCTACCCACAATGGCCACCCCGTCTGAGTGCCCCCTCCCCGCGCCGGTGATCCAAGCTGCCCCTGCTGCACAGACACCACTTGGCCTCAGTGTTAGCCCCACATCTGTCCAGAATTCAGGGGGCGCGGCCCTGGCCAGGTCCACGTGAGGTTGGCAGGGGTGAGGGGTGGCATTTGAGAGGTTTGGATTGTTTTTGCCACAGACAAAGCGGTCATCTCTTCTGACAGCAGCTCAGCCTAGAGGCTGACGGTGATTACTCACAACCGTTTTCCTCAAAGTGCGTGGTATTTACCAAGTTCCAAAGTGGTTACCCACTTTCAGAAGTTAGGAGATTTCACATAAAAAATCCCAATTTCCAGCTTCTCCTGACAAATTGGCAGGTGTAGCAACACTAGTGGGCGTAGTGAGGGGTAAGCAGCTGCCCCTGTGACGAGCCCTCACCCCACGGCCCCCTGGGCGCTCCGCCAGCCCCGCAGCCTGGCAGACGCTGGCTCCTGTTGGGTTTCAAATATGCAGCCCCTTCTCCTGACTCTTCCCCTTTTCTCCAGGTTGTCTGTTTTCCCTGGAAAAAAATTTTCTTTCATTTTCCCTTCCTGGGCCTGAACAAATGTTCATTCAAGTCCTGAGTCCTCTATGAAGAGAACTGGAGAAGCTGGGAGGGTAAAAGAGTCTAGACCCTTGGCCACATGTCCTGAGCCTGTCATGGCGTCTCCCTGCACCCATGTGTGAATCTATTCTGTCCCCCAGGTGGAGGCCACGAGCAGGAAGGAGAAGGCCAAGCAGAGGCCGCTGGCCCTGAACACCGTGGAGATGCTGCGTGTAGCCAGCTCTTCCCTGGGTGAGTGTGGACGTTGCCTCAAAGCCCCCAGGAGACTTCTTGGGGCAGGCACATGGCGTCTTGACAATGGCGATTGTGACGATGGCTGCTACCTGAGGGGGACAGCTGCAGTGGCGTCCCTGGTGCAGGGAGAGGCCAGGTGTGGGCGGGGCACTCGACAGGTGTGACAGCTGCGACGTGGCCCTGAGCCTCGTTTCTACCATGGCGAGGAGGTTGTGCTAGAAGGTTGGTCTGGAGCTGGCAGCCTCCAGGCATTGGTGGCCCCTCTGCAGCCTCAGGAAACCGTGGGCACCATCCTCTCAGGGCAGCACCTCCAGGGATGCTCGAGAGGCAGCGATGTCATGGAGTGACCGCTCGCTGAGGCCAGCTTCTGCAGGTTGGGGAGGAGCAGGAGCACGAACCCCATCAGTGCCCTGCAGCGCTGTGAGCGCGGACGCACCCGGGGGCTCAGGACGGAGGGCGCGTGTGGACCATAGGGCATGGGTGTGACCCCAGGCCGAGTAGGACACAGGCGCTCTGAAGGCCACGTTCAGCAGTACGGCTACCAGCGTCTCGAGGGTGACCCGGGGTGTCCCTGCCCTGGTGGGGGAGCTTGGCCTTGGATCGGGCCGTGTGGCCCCCACCTCCCAGGAGCCTGGGCACCTGGCCCGGGGGTGCCTGCTGTCCCGGCGTCCAGGCTGCTGAGCCTGCATGTCCGGCAGGGATGGGCCCACAGCACGCCATGCAGACCGCAGAGCGGCTCTACACGCAGGGCTACATCAGCTACCCGCGCACCGAGACCACCCACTACCCCGAGAGCTTCGACCTGAAGGGGCCTCTGCGGCAACAGGCCAACCACCCCTACTGGGCCGACACGGTGAGGCCAGGACCCCACGGGCCAGGCCAGGATGGGCAGCCGCTCCTCCCGTGAGGGTTGGCAGCCTTGCTAGGCTCATGCCTTGCTCCGGGCTTTCCCCTCAGGTGAAGCGGCTGTTAGCGGAAGGTATCAACCGCCCACGGAAAGGCCACGACGCTGGCGACCATCCCCCCATCACCCCCATGAAGTCTGCCACGGAGGCTGAATTAGGTATGGGGGCTCCCCCCAGAAGTTTGTGCACACATGAACACACACATGCACGCACACGCGTGCGTTTCAAGCTTCCCAGGAGGGCCAGGTGAGGAGCTTTGGCTACATGGCACCTTTGGACGGGGTCAGGCCCCATCAGCATTGTGGGCCCCCACCGGCCCCGGCTGCAGTGAAGGGGCCACCTGAAGGTTGTGCTCTGTCGCCATGGACGGGACAGGAGTGAAGTGGTGGCGGCAGGTGTGTGATGTGCAGGCAGGCGCTGGAGCAGGCCAGGCAGGAGACCACAGATGGAGTGGGATGAGACTGGGGCAGGGTGACAGGCTCAACCATGGGGCGCCCTTACTTCCCACCCTCGAGGCCTTGCTGGTGGCCTGCGTGCTGGGAGAAGGCAGGAGAGGGAGACAGCCCCAGTCTGAAGCGATGGTGGCAGGTCACTTATGGGGTAGGTCGGGCCTTGAAGCGCAGTCCCACCCAGAAGCAGGGCCTGAAAGAGCCACCGAGGCCTGGAGACACTTGCGGTCCTTCCTGTTGTCCCCTCCCCCTTCGAGGGCTTAGAGCAGGCCAGCCCTGGTGCCCAGGCCCTGCTGCTGGAGCACAAGTGCCGGGGCTGCTTGGAGCCAGAGCCCGGCACTGAGCAGCTGCGCCATTTGCAGGCGGCGAGGCCTGGCGGCTGTACGAGTACATCACCAGGCACTTCATTGCTACGGTCAGCCACGACTGCAAGTACCTGCAGAGCACCATCTCCTTCCGGATCGGGCCTGAGCGCTTCACCTGCACAGGCAAGACCGTCATCTCCCCAGGTAGGTGGAGCCAGGCGGGCGCCTCTCCCACCTCCACGGACATGGCCACCGGCCCTGAGTGTCAGCGCCTGGTCTCCGCAGGTTTCACGGAGATCATGCCTTGGCAGAGTGTGCCCCTGGAGGAGAGCCTGCCCACCTGCCAGAGGGGCGACACCTTCGCCGTGGCTGAGGTCAAGATGCTGGAGAAGCAGACGAGCCCCCCTGACTACCTGACGGAGGCTGAGCTCATCACACTCATGGAGAAGCACGGCATCGGTGGGTCCGGGCCCAGGGCTCCCATCCCAGGGCTGGGGCCCAGTGTGGCCAGCTGAGCCTGCAGGGTGGTCGCGGGCAGGCCCTTGCCGAGGCCTCCACCTCAGGACCTGGCCTTGCCTGTAAAGGCCAACACACACCCTTACAGGCACTAACTACCACCCCCAGAGCTGAGTGTTGGCCCAGGTTGCCAGTGACTCACCCACAGGGAGGACACAAAACTCCGACAACTCCACAGGCGACAGGAAAGCCAAGTTCCCACGGCACTGCTTCCCTGCGCGGGGAGTGGACGTGCCCCACCAGGGAGCTAGTGAGCTCAAAACTGGGGTCGCTGATGCACATGTCTCACGGGTGAGGGTCTCTCCCAGTCCCCAGGCTCAGGGGCTGTGACCTGAGGCCTCACCCCCCGGGGGATGGCCTTGCGCCGGTGCTGCCTCCGACGGGCGCTGCCTGTTCCCTGATGGGCTGCCCCAGCTCACCGGGCCCCTCACAGTTGACAGGCTCTGGAGGACTGTGGGACAACCAGGCCACAGTATCTGGACTCTGTTCCATCACTAACAGTCCTGCGGGTGCCTTGCCAGGGAGCCTCGTACCTGTGCCCGGGGTCCTGGTGACAGTGGTGGCCTTACCAGGAGAGCTGGGCTGCTGCTTCCAGGGGCCTGGGTGCCTGCAGTGGGTCCTGGTGGTCCTCAGCCTGCTGCGGGTGTGGGCGCCGCTCACCCAGCACCCTCTGTCCCTTCTCGTTGACGGGACGTCCGTGGCTTCTCGTGGCCGCACACTAGACAGTGCCACGGACCCCCCGGCAGTGGTCAAGGGCGGCCCTGTTGACCAGGGGCCCCGGGGCTGTGCCGAGTGCAGGAGGTGCCGCGGGAGTGTGCGGTGCAGCACTGCAGAGCTGCATGGGGCTCAGAGCCTGGCCCACCTCATCCTGCCAGCCATGGACCTCGGGGAGCAGTAAAGGCAGCATCTGGCAGTGCCAGACGACCTTGATGTCTTTGGGGCAGGTGCACCCCGCAGCTGGGAGCCTGCCCTGGGGGCTGATCATGAGGGACCAGGAGCCAGCAAGTGGGCAAACCCGGGCAGGTTTTGGAGGGACAATTTGTCAGGGAGGCTCCTCTGCATTTGGGGGGCTGGGGCCTTGGTTCTGGAAAGGTGTGGGTGCCACAGGGTCAAGACAGGGAGAGGCCAAGGAGGGCACATTTCCAAATGTGAGGAGCAGGCGACCGAGCTCTGTGACTTTGGCGGAGTTCCTTAGTCTCTCTGAGCTGGAAACATCGACGCTGGGTTCACAGGACAGCCCAGAAAAGGCCTGTGGTGTGGTGCCCAGGGGCAGGGCTGAGAACCGGGGGCCACGAGGCAGGCGGGGGTGAAGGGGGAGCCAAGTCTGACAGGGCCCTGCTGTGTCTCAGGGACGGATGCCAGCATCCCCGTACACATCAACAACATCTGCCAGCGTAACTACGTGGTCGTGGAGAGTGGGCGCCGGCTCAAGCCCACCAACCTTGGTATTGTACTGGTGCACGGCTACTACAAGATTGGTGAGTCCAGCTGCCGGGCGCCTCCCCTCACAGACCCGGCCCTGCAGTGAGCCCACAGCTCCCACCGCAAGGAGGCCGCTCTGGCCATGTCCAGGACCTGCCGTAGCAGGGCTGATGGACACGTGGGTGTGTGTAGGGTCCAAAAGGGGGGACGTGGGCTCTTCCCTGCAGACTGGGACCTGGGGTCCTTGCTGCGGTGCCGTCTGTCTGTCCTGAGGAGTCCTGAGGGGCCCATGGGAGATGGAGTACAGACCCCACCCAAGCAGCTTCGTCCTGTGACGCTGTCCTGGAGGCGGGGTGTCCTGGCCACTCCACACGGGGTGCCGGGGGAGATCACAGGTGGGGGCAGCCCTGGCCCCGTGGCACGAGGGCTCACAGTGCGTCCCCTGCTCCGCAGATGTGGAGCTGGTGCTCCCCACCATTCGCAGTGCAGTGGAGAAGCAGCTGAACCTGATTGCCCAGGGTAAAGCCGACTACCGCCAGGTCCTGGGCCACACCCTGGACGTCTTCAAGAGGAAGTTCCACTACTTCGTGGACTCCATCGCGGGTGAGGCCCGCCTCTTCCCTGCTCCTGGGCCAGAGGACCCTGGTCAGGGCTGCTGCCTCCGGCAGCAATACCAGCTCCCAGATCAAGGCTCTGGGCTCCAGGCCATTGTCGGGATTACAGAGCGAGTGTAGTGACAGCACATGCAGCACACGCGGCTCGTGTGACAAACAGGGCAGCCGCTTGCCGTTCAGTTACTGACGCAAAGACCCCCACCCTCAGGGGTGACCGTATTTACCCTCAGACTCTTGGCCACGTGCAGTAGCTCCTTCAAGCCTGCCCAGTATACCGGATGTCGTAGAGGTGGGCACCCTGGGGTCGGGGTGTGAGTCCCACCCTGCTCACTTTCAGGCATGGATGAGCTGATGGAGGTGTCCTTCTCGCCCCTGGCAGCCACCGGCAAGCCCCTTTCCCGCTGTGGGAAGTGCCACCGGTTCATGAAGTACATACAGGTAGGGGGGAGGGGCTGGGGCGCACGGGGCAGGTGTGCACAGATGGGCAGTCTTGCCACCCCGTGGGTCTTGCTCCAGCTGCCTTTACACGGAGTGACGGGGCGGGGGGGCCTGGGCAGCTTTGCCAACAAACCCCCACCGCTGCCCCCAGACCCAGCAGCACGTAAGCCATTAGGCCACTGAAACACGCACTGTCCATGTTCTCTTGACAACATGTTCCTTGCTCTCATGGATACTAATGTACATGCAGGGATTTTAGCACTGCCTTTGTGTACATGTGGAGCAAGTGTTCTGAGATTCAGTGACCAGGGATCCTTGCCTGAGGTCCTGGTGATATTCCATACTATGTGCTACCTACACATGTTATGCATTAGCATCATGCGCTATGTGTTATGTGTTATAGGTGTTACACGTTATGTTTTACATGTTACGTATCCTATGTCTCAGGGAGAATGGGGGTGGGCAGGAGAGTCGGCAGCCCCAGCAAACCTGTGACCACCCCCCCGACTTTGCCACAGGCCAAGCCAAGCCGCCTGCACTGCTCCCACTGTGATGAGACCTACACCCTCCCCCAGAACGGCACCATCAAGCTCTACAAGGAGCTCCGGTGCCCGCTGGATGACTTCGAGCTGGTTCTGTGGTCATCAGGCTCGCGGGGCAAGAGCTACCCGCTGTGCCCATATTGCTCCAACCACCCACCCTTCCGAGACATGAAGAAAGGTGAGCTGTTCCCTCCCTAGCCAGCTCACCTGTCTCCCGGGCACGTGTGGTCCCTCCTCAGCACCAGCCCTGCTCATGCCATGCTGGACTCTGAGGGGACCCCGCACCTACCATTCCTGAGCTCCCTGCACAGGGCCCCAAGGACCCAGGTGTGCTCGGGCACTGCTCAGGGCCCAGCCGGCCAGTCTGCCGCTCTCTGCCTAGTCGCAATTGGATGGTTGACCGTAGTCAGATCACTTGTGATCTGGGCAGTGGGCATGCTCCTGGGCTGGGGGGAGTGAGAGGATGCAGTGGGAGGGGGCCGCCCCCGGCAAGGGATGAGCCCTCAGTCACCACCTTTCTCAGGGAGACCCATCCCTGCCCTCCAGCAGTTTACAGGACAGCAGATGGCCCCACCTGGGCCACAGAGAGCAAAGTAAAGGCGGGGTGGACTTGGCTGGAGGCCATCCGGAAGCTGTCGGGAAACCTCAGAGTGGGGGGACGTCAAAGGTCAAGGAGGTCTCAGAGAAGAAGAGCCCAGGGCCGGCATGCACGGGGCGAGAGGAGCGCAGTCTGCTGGGATGAGGGTTGGGGTGGAGGTCCCAAGGGTGGGTGGGCGGGCAGGTGGGTGTGCATAATGGTACCCCCTGCACTCCCCCAGGCACAGGCTGCAACGAGTGCACACACCCCACCTGCCAGCACTCGCTGAGCATGCTGGGCATTGGCCAGTGCGTGGAGTGCGAGAGCGGTGTGCTGGTGCTCGACCCCACCTCAGGCCCCAAGTGGCGGGTGGCCTGCAACAGGTGCAATGTGGTGGCACACTGCTTCGAGAATGCCTACCGCGTGCGTGTGTCTGCCGACACCTGCGGCACCTGCGAGGCCGCCCTGCTGGACGTCGACTTCAACAAGGCCAGGTCCCCACTGCCGGGCGATGGCACGCAGCACACGGGCTGCGTCTTCTGCGACCCTGTCTTCCAGGAGCTGGTGGAGCTGAAGCACGCAGCCTCCTGCCACCCCATGCACCGCGGGCCTGGGAGGAGGCAGGGCCGGGGCCGGGGCCGGGGCCGGAGGCCAGCGGGGAAGCCAGGCACCAGGAGACCCAAGGACAAGATGTCAGCCCTGGCTGCCTACTTCGTGTGACGGCCCTGCCCAGGCTCTGCATGGCGTCCTCTGGGTCACAAAAATCATTAAACACATTGTCTTCTCCAGAACGAGCAGCTCGTTGGACCTTGCCTGCTGTCAGAGGGTTGTGCCCGTCCCCCATTGGCCCTCCGGCCCCGTCCGCTCGCCTCTCCCTCGTCCTGCACACGCCCACTTTAGTGCCCGCTCTGCCCGCGTCCTGCAGGGAGGCCACCACACACGGAACAGGGAGCAGACCCAGTCCGAGGCTCCTGTCACGTTCTAGCGCATGTGAGACATGGCACAGTAACTGTGTGCATGCCTCGGGGGTAGCCCAGGCGCCTGGAAGGCAGGAAGCCACCAGCTGCCCACCACCAGCTGTCCTAGGTGGAAGGAGGCGGCTGGGAGAAGCCTCCCTGGATGTTGGCCCTCACTCCCACCCACTGCCCCGGGCCAGACCCCCGCTCCCCACTTGGTGTCTGGGAGCGGATCTGAGCATGGGGCCTGCACCCTTAGGGCCCATTCCCATTTCAGTTCTCAAACACCCGTCCTCTCAGAGGCAGGCAGCAGTTTACATGAGGGAATCGCCCACGTGCCAGGTGGAGAAAGTACCCCACAAGCCACACTGCCCTGCGGGCTGCCTGCCATCTGCCCCCTTCCCAAGCCTGCTCTACCCGAGGGGCACTCAACGTCAGGCCTCCACACTTTGGGATTTCACCCCCTGCCCAGGCTCCACCGCAAGAAGAGGCTCCATGAAACGCCTCTCGTAGCCTGTGCAAGGGGCAGTCAGAACCGTGCTGCCCACACAGGGACCACTACCTCAGTTGTAGATTCACCCTAGAGGCTGGAACGCAGGGGCCGGGTGGACTGGGTGACATGGGGAGGCTCCTTTCCCAAGAGCAGGAGCGGAGCCGGGAGCCGAGGCGGGATGGAATGTAGCGGGGAGGGATTGACAGAAGCCACAGGGCACCAGCATGTCCTTGGCCCAGCACCCACCAGTAGGAGGCAAGCTCTTGGCCAAGCGGCGGTGTCTCGCTTCCCCGTCATCTCCCAGCACCAGCCTTGAATGGAATCAGTGCTCTGAGGAGTCTAGTGTGGGCCCCGCTGAGGAAGCCCATGGGTATGTCAGCGTTCATGGGCTTTGCAATATGGAGTCCTGTCTCACAACTGCCTCACCCACACTGTGGTTCTCAGACTTCACCCTTTACTCATTCTGATGCAAGTGGTCCTGGGCACACTGAGAAACACTGAGGCAGGGTCACACAACAGCCCTAGGAGATAGGTTGGTTGCTATTGTCCCTGTTTTTCTGTTAAAGAAACTGGGCACAGGGCAGCTAAGGAACATGTTCAAGGTCACAGGTCCTAAGAAGTAGCCGCGGGCCTTAGTGGGGTCACCATGGTGATGGACAGGTTACAGGATCTAGGAAGGTGTGAGGAGGAGAATGGGATGAGCAGCACCCGCTCCACCCTGCTTCCTCTGCCCAGGCACCTCCTGCCTTCCACACCCACCCCTTCCCCAGACAGTGTCCTTTCAAATCTGCCAACTGCTTGTTCTCCAGACCCTCCTGTTAGTAAACTTTAGTTCCTGGGATGGACAAAAGCCATGTGTGGGCCTGGAGGTCAGGTGGGCAGGGCCCCAGTGGGGCTTCTGAGAGCTCTTCCTCCATAAAAAGTTTAAATTATGCTTTACAACTGCATTGATATAAAGATGAATATATTAATATTATATACTAAGACATTTTCTTTGACCTAAAAGTTCATTTATCTTTTCTGGCATTAAAACATTTTCTGGGAATTCCCTAGCGGTCCAGTGGTTAGGACTCTGTGTCTCCACTGCAGGGGGCATGGGTTTGATCCCTCATTGGGGAACTAAGATCTCACAAGCCACGTGGCGCAGCCAAAAAAAAAATTTTTTCCCCTGGGCTTCTAAGGTGGCAGAAAAATGACCCCCAAAGATGTCCAGGTCCTTGTCCCTGGAACTATGCTGTTAGATGACGTGGTGGAGGGGAATCGGGGCTGCAGGTGGGATTAAGGTTGCTCATCTGACTTTAAAACAGATTATCCTGGGGTCATCTGGGTGGCCCAAGGTCATCACAAGGGTCTTTTCGGTCCTGGCTTTGAAGGTGGGAGGGGCCATGAGCCAAGGGGTAGGGCAGTTAGAAGCTGAAAAAGGAGGGAGAACGTTCTCCCCTAGAGCCCCCAGAAAGGAAGGCACCCTGATGACTCTTGAACTATCCCATTGAGACCTTACGGGCTTCTGATCTCCAGACCTGTAGATATTAAATGTGTGTGAGTTTGTGGCCATTGGAAGCTAACCGTCCCTAAAAGTGTCGTGGGCCCTGGGCAGTGTGGGCTCGCATCCCTGTTCTGCTGCTAACCGTCTGTTGACTGCGCAAGTTGCCTAACTTCTGGACACCGCCCCGTCTACACAGCCACCACAGGTAGAGACCTGCCGCAATGGCCGGGATACAGGCCGCAGGTGCGCTTGCCCTGCGGGTGGGGCCGCCGGCGCGCGCAGCGGGCCGCCAGGGGGCAGCAGAGGCCGGCCCCGCCCGCCTGGGCCCGACTGCGCCTGCGCGGCGCCCGTGGCGGCCGGACGGGAAGTGGGCGGGGTCGGCTGCAGCGGCTAGAGGGCGCCGGGCGGCCGAGTGGCAGGTGAGCACCGTGGGGACCCGGGGTGCCGCGGGGCGCTGACGGCGCCCGGGGAGGCTCCGGCGGCGGCGCCCGGGGTGCAGGGGCGGGTTGGGGAGCTGGGGAGGCCGAGATGGGGAGCCGCGAGGGGCTGGGAGCCGAGTGGGGGCTGAAGAGCGGGGGCGGCAGCCGGGACCCGGGGAGCCCGGGGCAGGCCTGGGGGCTGCGCGCCCAGGGTGCAGCGGTGGGGTTTGGGCCCGCGGGGGTGTGGCCGAGCCGGGGGGCCGAGGGCCGTGAAGTAGGATGCGGTGCTGAGGGTTGACGTGCCCCCAATGCTTGGGGTTCCTCCTTCCCCTCCGCCCCCACGGGAGCATCTGGCCGGGCCCCTGCGCAGACCCCTACCCCAGAAGCCCCCGCACCTTTGTCGGACTGCAGCTCTGCCCCAGCGCCTCCACCCCTGGCCTGCCCCAACCCGGCCCTCCCCCAAGCGTATTTAAGGTGTTTTAGTTAAAGCCAGTGCTTGGGCTACAGCAGCTTTAGCGAGACGCGTCTGAGATTGAACCTCCGGTAGGGAGGCCATGGCTCCAGCAGTGCAGCTGTGTGACTTCAGGCAAGCCCCTTAGCCTCTCTGTGCAACAGGGAGATATGGCAGCTGATTGTAGGGATTTTAGTGTAGGGCTTAACATAGTGGGGCCTAGTCAATGGTGATGGACTCCTCCGCGCAGCCTTCCGCTCAGCTGGACACATGTCTTGGGTGACACGTCTTGAGTGACACATCCTAATGACATTCCCTGGCGCGAGTTCTGTGGGTTAGCTGTGCTCCCACCATGGGAGATAGAACATGAAGCTCACTGCTGGCTTTTGTGCCATATCCGGCCTATTGTCACAGTTCACTCTTCCTCCTGCAACTGAGCTGGAAATGACAAAGGCGTGGGAAGACCCCACCTGATTCCGGCTTTGCCATTTCCTGCCTGTGTGGCCTCAGGTTGCTGACCTTCCCTGAGTCTGTTTCTTCATTGCAACCTGACTGAGTCCAACAGCGTGTACTCAGCATAGTTGTGAGAGGTAAACAGGATGCAGACCACTCTGCAAACCTCCACACGTTCATTCCTAGAATTCCTTTGTGATATGGCCTGAAGCCAGCCCTGCCCTTAGGACCTGTTTGCTGCCCACCACATTTAGTAGAGTGTCTTTGCTTCCTCTTTCAAGGCGCCAGGCCTCAGGCTGCACCTCCCAGCCCACACCATCCGCAGGGGGGTGTTGGGAGGAGGCCGACACCTTCCCTCTGCCCACACATGCCAGCAGCCGTGCACAAAGGGCCTTGCACGGAGGGCCGTGGTACAGCCGAGAGACCAGGTGTGGGAGTACAGCTTATAATCTTGTGAGAAGTCAAGCCTGTAAAAAGTGGCATTTGCACGACAATGTGAACGTGCTTAATGCAGCAGAACTGTACACTTAAAAGGGTAGAATGATAAATTGTATGTTATATATAGTTTACCATAAGTGTTTTAAAAAGAAAAAAATACATATGTGGGAAAGTATCTGGAAGGGTTTCTGCCATACTCTTCCCAGGGTTTGTTTATGAACGAAGGAATAAGGCTCTATACTTGCAGAAAAATGTTTAACTGTGAATAGATACTTTTGTAACAGTGATGCAGTTTCCCTTCCTAAAGATTGCTGTTTCTCTCTTCACTCCTGTTCTGAAATCAAACAGGACTTGACAAGTATCTTGTCCATACTGCCGAGAAAAACACAGTTGTACAAACACACATTGGTTGAGCTTTGAAGTCAAAACGGTTAAACTGGAGGATAATAAATATTCTAAACGGAAAAAAAAAAGAAAAATGGGCTTTTACAAGTCAGATGCGAGCAGAAGTGCTATAGAGCCGTGAAGACGGCTGTGCCCCAGGTGTGGGGATTTCAGCAGAGGCAGGGCCGGAGCTCTCAGGGCTGCACCTCTCAGGGCTGCACCTGGGCGATGGGCGGAGAAATGAAAGAGGGGCCTGGGAGTGGCCAGCCCCAGGGTCGGCGGCCCATGAGGGGTGGGCGGGGTTTCATCCAGTTAGCAGCCGGGCTCTGCAGTCCCACCTTGGCCTGACTGGGACCCTGGCTGTGTAACTTGGCCCTTTGACTGACGCCTCGCCTGAAAGGTGAGGGTAATAACGCGGGGTATTGGGGGGGGCGGTGTAAGAAGAGATGGCAGGGGAAGTGCGCTCAGAGGGTGGCGGCCCTGCAGTCCCCTGGCGGGTATTAGCCGCAGCACCGTTATTCCTCCTGATGAGCAGTGCAGAGGGGCGTCATTCCAGGAGCTGGAGGACCTGGCCTCGGGCCACATTTGGCCAGACCAGTGGAGCAGGTGGCAGTGGGGGCTGGCAGCCCAGTGTCCCTCTCACGCCCCTCCCAGGTCCTCATGCAGCAGTCTCCCCCCCACCCCCACCCCAGCCTCTCACCAGCTCCCTGGTCAGGCCCAGCCCCGCCGCATCCCGCCATCCCACTGCCTGCCTGCTGGCCTCCATCCTTCTTGACCGGCTCCTCAGTTGGTCCTGGGAGAGCTCAGGGCTATGGTCCTGCCCTTGCCCCTCCTGACCCTCCCAGGGCTGCCTCTAGGCCCCTTTGGGCAGGAATTTCTCCCTCCTGCTGTCATCTTGGGCCCCGGGCGCATATCAGCTGGGGTAGGTCACAGATCCAGGAGCTGGTTGAGAAGAAGATGGCAAGGAAGGAAGTTACTCTTGTCCCTTACCCCAGCTGGCCCCAGAGAAGGAAGCCATGTCCCAGGTCATTTCCTGGCCCTTTGCTCTGCCAGGCTATGCGAAAACAAGCCTGGTAGGTCCTGGTGATGCCCACCTGTCAGCAAAGCCGGGGCTGGGCCAGGCCATGAGAGTAGCAGCCCGCAACCCTCAGGTGCAGTCATGCCTGGGCATGGGGCGGTGGGCACAGGAGCACAGCGGAGACCAGGCCTTGGTGCTGCAGAGGGGAGGGGCTCCCAACCCCCAGAGAAACAGACTCAGGGGATTCGGGTACAGGCCCAAGGAACAGCATCCCAAGGCTGGGAGGCAAGAAGGAGGCCCCTGCATCCCAAAAAAACCCCACCACCATCAGCAAGGTTGAAGGTGAAGGGCCTGAATTCGGTGCTTTGCTTTCGGCTGTGGGCCCTCCCATGCGCCCTGGGAGGTCAGTGAACACCATTTGACCCTAATCACATATCTGATGAGCATGCTTTGGGCCACCAGCGATTTCAGGGCCTCGTATTTGTTTGGACTCAGAATTGCAGGGGAGCTGGGGCCAGTGTTGCCTGGGGCAGCTCTGCATCACTCACATTTCTCTCCTCTATGCGACAGGCCAGAGCATTTCACAGGCAGAAGAGGCAGCTTGGCCTCTTTCCCTGCCCAAGGATGTCCGAGCTTCCTGGGAAGTTCACGCCACCTTCCACCTTCCTGTTGTTTATCGTTGGCTCAGGCCGGCCTGGCTACCTCCTCCCTGCCCTTACCACCCCCACGGTGCCCGGCCTGGCCCCCCATCTCACAGTCTCGGACCCTTGTGTTTATAACGCAGTGTCTAGCTTGCTCTCACCTGATTGTTCTTTATCTTACGTCCTTCATTTGTTTCCCTGTTTGTTTTTTGCGCCCTGGAGCTGTGTTGTGTCACTCACTTGTGAGCAGACAGGAGGGATGGCCATGAGTGGGAGCCTGTCCCCAGAACCTTCCATCACAAGCGCCCCAGTTTCTGTGTTATTCATGTGTGTCTACTTCAAGAAATTAACTTCCAATTCTCCTCGCTGGTAGATGAGAGAGGTTTTGTGTTTCTTTCTTTCTTTGGCCGTGCCACGTGGCTTGTGGGATCTTAGTTCCCTGACCAGGGGTCGAACCCAGGCCCCAGCAGTGAAAGCGCCGACTCCTAACCACTGGACTTTCAGGGAATTCCCTGTTTCTTAATTCACCTCCCTTTAAGCTTCACCCTTTGCCCTCCAGACCCTCCACTGATGACACATCTTGCTTCCCCTTCCCCCTCGCCCCCATGCCTGCTTGTCTGCTGTGTCCCATCTCTGTTCTTCCAGGAGACTTGTGCTGACTTAGGAGCTCTGATCCTCAGTGGGCAGTGAGCCCCCTGTATCCCCCATCCTCCAGCCCATTTGAAGCCCAGGACGGTTGGGGTGTTTGTGGACGTGGACAAACCTTTTAATCTCAGGAGACCTGGGACTCCTCCTGAGAGGACTTATAAGGCTTGACCATGTCCCAAAGGCCCTGACTCTCCTGGGTTAACCCTCTGCTTCCCTCCTGCCCACACGCCCTCTGTACGATGTCCCTGCCACCGTGCCGTCAGGTAGCCCTGCCCCCCTCTGGGCATGACTTCCAGGCTCCCAGGCCCAGTGGCATCACCTCCTCACCTCCCTGCTGCCCGGGTCCGGGGTCAGGTGGAACCCCTGCTCTGGCCGTGTCCACCTGCCTGCATGGCCTGGCCCTGGGTCCCTCTCCTGCCTGCCTCTGGCCACACCGGCCGTCCTCTGCCAGGAACATGCCTTCCTTCTCCTTCAGGACATCCCTCTGCCCCGGGCTCTGTCTCCTGAAGCCACTTCTCTGGGCTCCCCCAGGTCCCCTCTCAGGGTTGTCCCTCGCACGTGGGCCCCGGAACTGTGTGTGAGGCCCGGTAGCCCCGCCTTTCTGCCTGGAGCCCCGGGCTTGGTGCGGCGCCTGCCCCTCGATGCTTCAAGAGGAAGCAAAGAAAGTGAGGCACTCAGCGCTGTAGGGAGCCAGCCGGTCGACTGTATTCTTGCCAACCCTCACGTCTCTCCCTAGAATGAAGACCAGCGACCCGGCAGCAGCCCCCCAGGATGCTCTGGGCATGGCCTCGGGAACCCCACAGCAGAACAGCCAGAAGGCAGAGGAGAACCCCAGCTTCCTGGATGTGCTCCTCCGCGACTTCCCAGCCCCGCTGGGCCCGGAGAGCCCTTTGCCATGGAAGGTCCCAGGGACAATGCTGAGCCAGGAGGAGGTGGAAGGCGAGCTGGCTGAGCTGGCCACGGGCTTCCTGAGCAGCAGGTGAGCGGTGTGGGTGCCGGGACAGGGGCCCAGGATGGAAGGGGGAGGGGAGCACAGGGCACGACCCTGACCCTGGCTGCCTTCACCCCCTGCCTTCCGCTCCTGTTGACTACGGTCTGCGCAGAACTCCCCTACCAGCCCCATGGGTTTCCCAGGGCTGCCACCACCAAGCGCCACAGACCATGCAGCTTAGAGCAATAGAAGTGCCCCGTCTCATTGTCCTGGGGGCCGGAAGTCAGGGCCGCTCCAGGCCTTCCTCTTAGCTTCTGGTGTCGCCTGGTCCTGAGTGTGCCCTGGCCTGTAGACACATCACCCCAGACTGGCTGTTGTTGTCACCAGGCATCCTCCTTGTCTGTCTGTGTCTCTCATCTTCTTGTAAGGACACCAGTCCTATTGGATTAGGGGCCCTGCTCCTGTGTGACCTCATCTTATACCTGCCAAGACCCTAATCCCAAACTAGGTCACGTCCTGAGCCATTGGGTTAGGACTTTAGGGGACCTTTCCGGGGGACACAGTTCAACCCCTGATGGGTGCTAGCAGTAGGTCCCATTTCTATCCGGTCTTGCAGTCAGGGAGGCAGAGGCTAAGAGACTGGCCTGAGGCCTGGCGGTCCCCTGGCCACCAAGACCTGAGAGCTGGTGGCACTGTCCCCGTTTCACAGGCCGTGAAGACAATGTTCAGAGAGGGACACGACCAGCTTGGCAGGTGTTGAGGGAGCCGTGCGCCACCAGCAGCCACAAGGGAGGCTTGTGGGTGAGGGCTGGTGGGTCATTCGTCCCCTGTGAACCTCATCCCTCCCCAGGGGCTGCACCCACCAGCCCTAGTCACTGGGTTACCCCTTGTGCTGGGACATGCCCCGGCCTCTGCGGTGGTGTTCCGTGTCCCCGAGTGCTCTTTCTTCATGGCAGGTAGGCCCCACCCTCTCGCACCGCCGGGGCACCTGCTTGGTGGGATCCGAGGCCCCGTAACAGTCAGCAATAGGAACGTAAAGGCTGCGGGCCCGCTCCAGGGCCGCGTCCATGGAGCTCGGGGGAAATGCCGGTGACCTGTCCCTCGGTGTGGTGTGTGCAGAGGGCGATGCGGGCTGCTTTGTTTTGCTTTGGGAAAATATTTCAGAGGCAGGTGCCGTAAAGCAGATCAATGGAGCCGAGTGGGCCTGGGGCCTGACGAGGCCACATTGGCGGTCTGGGTGCTGGATGTGGGAGAGACAAGGGGCTGGGAGCGCAGAGGAGGGAGGGCCTGGTGCCCACCAGGCACCACAGTGGCACTTGGGGGGCAGAAAGAACGTTGAGGGGCCCTGAATCCCCAGCAGCCACTGGGCAGGGCTGGTGCCCCTGCCAGGCATGAGGAGGGCGAGAGGACCTTCTTGCGGGCAGGGCCTTGGGGGGTGAGTTTAGTTATGGGGGAGGGCGGGTGCCTCAAGTTTCCCCCTCAAGTAGGGGGAAACTCTCAAGGTGGAGCAGGGCTCCTCAAGGCCGAGCAGCGGGCGAGGCTGCGGGCGTGGGGAGAGTGCCAGGCCCTGAGCACAGGGGGTGAATGAGCTCCCGTTAATTAGCAGATGACATAGCAGGCCTGAGACTATCGGTGATTGGCAAGAGGCCAGGGTTCACAGCCCCAGACCCTGAGGCTGGCAGGGGTGGTGCAGGTGGGCTCCCATGGCCCCTATAGACCCCCACGAATCCACCTTGAAGGATTTTTTTTTTCTTTTGGTTCCGCCGCACGGCTTGCGGATCTTAGTTCCCTGACCAGGAATCGAACCTGGGCCCTCGGCAGTGCAAGCGCAGTCTTAACTAGCCAGGGAATTCCCAACCTTGAAGGATGTTAAAACGTGGTATTTTAAAGTCTCATATTTTCCAGCCATTTTAACGGATTTATTTTTGTCCTTCCCTAGTATTTCTTTACAGATGTCACACGTGTCACACGTCTACATACGTCTGGCGGTCGGGGCCCCTACATGCATGTCCCAGCAGCTCGTGTGCAGGCTCTTGGCTATCCAGGCCCGAGTGTGTTGGTCAGCGGGGTTTTTCGGGTTGTAAATGGAATCCTGCGTGAGACTGTCCAGGAGTCAGGTCACGAGGTCGGGACTGTGGTGATTTACCTCCAGTCCTCCCCTTGTGGTCAGCGGTCACCTCTCAGGTCCCTAAGTGGTGCGTCCCTGACACTGTAGCCACTGATGTGCGTTTTCATTTCTGCTTCTAGACTGGAGGCTCCTTGGAAACCCCGAGGTGGCCAGATAAGAGCAGTTCTTATTTCTTGGGTACCTGGTCCCAGTCTCCGAGGCATCGCTGTTATCTTTAGGGGCCTCAGGGCGCAGGGCAGGACCCCTGGATGAGTTGGGAGGGCGGCCAGGAAGCCAGGCTGGGGCCCACATCCAGGCATTGTCCGCTCCCCGTGGCCGGAAGCCGCCTCACTGCCCCCAGCGCCGGGAGCAGAGGTGTACTTCTCCCCGCCCTGAAAAAGGAAAGCCCAGAGGCTGGCAGGAAATCCCCACACGGCAGAGGAACACACTTCTCATGCTTTGGCTGGTTGTTTTTCTTTTTTTTTTCTTAATTAATTAACTTTTTTTTTTTTTTTTTTTTTTTTTGCGGTACGCGGGCCTCTCACTGCTGTGGCCTCTCCCGCTGTGGAGCACAGGCCCCGGATGCACAGGCTCAGCGGCCATGGCCCACGGGCCCAGCCGCTCCGCGGCATGTGGGATCCTCCCGGACTGGGGCACAAACCCGCGTCCCCTGCATCGGCAGGCAGACTCTCAACCACTGCGCCACCAGGGAAGCCTAACTTATTTTTATTTTTGGCTGTTTTGGGTCTTTGTTGCTGCGCGCGGGCTTTGTCTAGTTCCGGCAAGCAGGGGCTACTCTTCGTTGTGGTGCTGGGGCTTCTCATTGTGGTTGCTTCTCTTGTTGCGGAGCATGGGCTCTAGGCATGTGGGCTTCAGTAGTTGTGGCACGTGGGCTCAGTAGTTGTGGTTCACAGGCTCTAGAGCACAGGCTCAGTAGTTGTGGCGCACGGGCTTAGTTGCTCTGCGGCATGTGGGATCTTCCCGGGCCAGGGCTCGAACCTGTGTCCCCTGCATTGGCAGGTGGATTCTTAACCACTGTGCCACCAGGGAAGTCCATGGCTGTTTGTTTTTTAAAGGCAGGTCCAGAGGCTGCTCCCCTGAGTCACTATCTCATTTTAAAAAATGACAGATTCATCCCAGTAGGTCCCTAAGGCCATCTGTAGACACACACCGGGACGCCCAGAGGGATGTGCCCACCCACCTGGCCCAGCCTTCGGGGACAGGTCAGGATGCAGGATGAGTCCTAGAGGCTGCAGAGACAGCTGGGGGATGGAGCCACCCCTTATACTTGGGGAGCTAGGGGTCTTTGTGGCTGGAGTGGGCCCCCGAGGCTGGGGGCTAGGCGGGCAGGCCCTGGAGCCTGTGGAAAGAATTTCCTATAGTGCTTCCCACTGGCCTCGGTCTCTCCACCCCGTGACCTCCCGGAGCTGCCTAGTGTCCCTCTTGTCCCGTACTGGAAGCTTCCCATCCCCCTTGTTTGCTTTCCCGCTCCTGCCTGCACTGACCCTCAGCTCTGCTCTGCGCAGGCTGTCTGACCTTGGTAGCAGCCAGAGAGGTCTTGCTTCCCAGACTCGGCCCCAGGTGGCACCCCTGGGGTCACCCCACTTCTCCAGCTGCTCCGGCGCTCTCTGCCCCACCCCTTTCATCCACCCAGACCACGTGCCCACTGGCCACAGGCCTCTTGACCTCAGTGGAACCTGAGACTCACTGCGGACCCACCCGGTCCCCTGCCCAATGCCTGCTCTGTCCCCTCCCATCCACTGCCAGGCCCACCCTCCAAGATGAGGCCAGGAGGTCTAAAAAAGCCCAATTGCAAGACGGGGATAAAGATGCAGAACTACTAGAGAATGGACTTGAGGACACGGGGAGGGGGAAGGGTAAGCTGGGACAAAGTGAGAGAGCGGCATGGATATATATACACTACCAAACGTAAAATAGATAGCTAGTGGGAAGCAGCCGCATAGCACAGGGAGATCAGCTCGGTGCTTTGTGACCGACTGGAGGGGTGGGATTGGGAGGGTGAGAGGGAGGGAGACGCAAGAGGGAAGAGATGGGGACATATGTATATGTATAGCTGATTCACTTTGTTATAAAGCAGAAGCTGACACACCACTGTAAAGCAATTATACTCCAATAAAGATGTTAAAAAATGCAGTGTATGCAAAGTGCAATAAAGCAAAGCACAATAATCAAAGTGCAAAAAAATTAAATAAAAAAATAAAATAAAAATTAAAAAGCCCAATTGGATCATATCATGTCTCTCTTCGAGCCACACCAAGGTCATGCTGCCTCCCCAGGTTCCCCTTCACCAGCTGTCCCAACAGCCTGCCTTGCCCTGGGACGCCCTGGGCTGCACACAGCCTGATCTTCCAGACACTGCCCATGGGTCCCACGCTCCCTGGATTCCTTTCCTGGGGCGTACGTGACAGAGCACCACGGGCTGGGCAGCTTAAACAACAGAACCCTATTGTCTCAGGATTCTGGAGGCTGGAGGTCCCAGAGCAGGATGTCGGCTGGGCTGGTCCCTCTGGCGGTTGCTGGCGGTCCTCGGCTATAGGCTCAGCTCACCAGTCTTCACCTTCACAGGGCATCTTCCTGTGGGTCTCTGTCTGAAGTTCCCCTTTCGATAAGGACACCAGCATTACTGCATTAGGGGCCCAGTCTACTCCAGTGGGACCTCATTTTAACTCATTGTATCTGCAGCGACCCCGTTTCCAAGTAAGGTCACATTCTGAAGCACTGGGGGTTAGAACTGTAACATACACATTTTGGGAGACACAGTTCAACTTATAGGACTCCCCAACCCCCAAGGGTCCCCAGCTGGTATTGGGGACCAGAAGCTGGTATAAGGCTGGACGTCAGGCAGTTTGGCCTGGCCACTGAGGCCAGCAGAGAGGCAGCTCGCACATCTGTGACTCCCCCTCCCCACCAGCCCCAGTGAGGGCCCCGTAAATGGTACTGCGTGGATGGCCGTCCAGCTGCACGAGAACCAGAGGCCGACCTGCCTGTTGTGGGTGCACGTGGAGTGTGAGTGGTCACCGCTACCTCTGGAAGGGCCTCCGGGAGCAGAAAGGGGCTGGGGGTCTCTGCCTGGAGTGTGGGGCAGGCTCTGGGGTGCTGGCTTCTGCTGAGGAGCCAGCCCCTCACTCCGGGTTCGTGCCCCCAGGAGCGCTCCGCCACCACTTGCTGCCTGCCTGGCCCACGAGGCAGTTACCCAGCTGCTGCAGACGGACCTTTCTGAGTTCAGGAAGTTGCTGGAGCAGGAGGAGGAGGAGGCCCCTGTGACCCGTGAGTCTCCCTCTTGGGGCCCTGGGCTTATTGGGCAACACTCTCCAGCCAGATGGGGGCCAGACTGCAGGGGAGCATCAGGGCTCACCTGGCCCCCCTTTCATTTCCCATTTTGCTGGCGGACAGGGAGGTTGTGGGCAGCGCTGGGCTCATGTGCTTACGACAGGGTGGCAGACCCCAGACGCGGGGAGAGACCTCCCCAGCTTGGAGCCAGCGGGGTGAGCGCTGCAGCCCGGGAGACAAACAGCCATGTCCCGGGTCACACAGGAGGAGCCCGAGTTGCCATCGGGCCTCACCCACACGCTCTTCCACTTCAACGGGTGACAAGTGGGTGGTGATGCGGGAGCCGGTCCCGGGGTCCAGTGGTAGAAAACCCAGAGCTTGGGCCGTGTCTCAGCTGATCCAGGTTGGGACCCTTGTCAGGTGGAGACTCGAGGGTCCCTGAGAGCCTGGGGAGGCTCCACAGAGGCCTGTGTCCTGTTCCTGGGACAGCAGTCAGCGGCCAGAGGAGCCCAGGATGGGAATGAGCCTCGGATCAGGCAGGGCCCTTGTTTTGCAGGCCTTTCTGTCCCTTTCCTAGTAGTTCCTTCCAACTGTATTCCACCCAAAAGTCGGTTCACGTTGGACCGGAACTGCAGAGAGCGAGGGCCTGTGGGCCAGGCCCTGGTAGAGTGTTGGGTGAGCCCCGCCTGAGCAGGGTCTCAGTTCCTCCACACCTGCTGGAGAAGATGCGGGACTGTGGGCCAGCTGGGATGCAGAGAAGCAGGGTGGGTCCTGGGGTCCAGCCCTGGGGTGGGGGTGGGCGGGGGCAGTCGGAGCCTCAGCAGATTTCCCCTCCTTTGCCATTTCTTATTGGACTGTGTTGCTTTATTATTGTTTGTTTTTTAATTGAGACATAATTGACTTGTAACTGTAATTTAAGTGCACAATGTGTCGATTCGGTCCATTTATGCATTGCAGATGGTTACCTGACACCTCCACCACTCACATAATTACTATCCAGCTATGTCCCTTTAAACTTGGCATTAATGCCACATGGAGGGCAGAGCCAGGAGGGGGGGGACACACGTGGCCTCGCCCCCCACCCTGTTCTCTGGCTCCCCGCCCCGGCTGCGTTCCAGCCCAGCCCAGCCCAGCCCAGCCCAGCTCCGAATTCCTGCCCTGAGGCTGTGCGGGTGACAAGACCGCCTTTGTCCTCTGCAGAGCCTGCTGCCCACAAAGGGGCGCCCTGCCAGCCCTGCCCACGTCCAGCGGGAAGTCAGCGCCACCTGCTGGCGGGAAGGAACTGCGCAGCTGACACCCTAGAGCCAGGCCTGGGGGCCCTGCCGGCTGGGGAAGGGGAAGGACATCTCGGCCGGCCCTGCCCTCCAAGCAGGCCTGGGCCTGCTGCCCTCAACAGCTCACCCCTGTCATGGGAGTAGAACACAGTCAAATCAGTCTGTCTATCGAAGCCATTCTTGCAAAACTGGCATCACTCAGGTGTTATAATAATCACTGCCCTGGGACTTCCCTGGTGGTCCAGTGGTAAAGTATCTGCCTTCCAATGTAGGGGACGCAGGTTCGATCCCTGGTCGGGGAACTAAGATCCCAAATGCCGCGGGGCAACTAAACCCATGCGCCACAACTACTGAGCTCATGCGCCTCAGTGAGAGGGCCCGCGTGCCGCAAACTACAGAGCCCACACACCCTGGAGCCCATGCACCACAACTAGAGAGAAGCCTGCGCACCGCAACAGAAGATCCCGCATGCCACAACTAAGACCCAACACAGATAAAAATTAATTAATTTTTTTAAAAAAGAATCAACTCCTGAGGGCGGAGGTGTGACTGAGACCTCTGTGTGGCCGGGCAGGTGGAGCCTCCAGCCGCCCCGCCCTGCCCCAGCAAGCAGTTCCCTTGAGCGGCCTCAGGAGTCTGTGGGCCGAGGTCCTCCTTCCTGTCCTCAAGGGGAGGGGATTAGGCCCCATTCTCGAAGGGAGAAGTAGCAAAGCATTTATGGATGAATTTTAAAACCAGCTCCTGGTTATAGTGGAATATGGGAAAAGCACAAAAAAGTGTCCTTAAGGAAAAGCCTCAGCCGCGGACCCAGCCCGGTGGATGCCCACTGCTGACCTCATGGGGTTTATGCCTTTCCCGCCTCTTATCTTCTGGGTCCAGGCGGGTCGAAGGCTTTTCACGTTCTCATGATCAAACCATATGTGTAATTTCCTCTCTTTTTTTCACATTTTTTCTTAATATCAAATTTTTTTAATGTCGTGACATGAGCATCTCATATGCTTGCAAAGTCTATTTCTGTTTCACTCTTTAACTTTTTAAAAATAAACTCAGGTAACCATAGCCTTGCGTGCGGTTGTGAGAAATAACAGTGAGGGACCCCCTGCATCTTTATCGTGTTGTCCCCAATGGTAACATCTCGAAAACTAGTGAAATATCACGACTAGGATCATGATGTAATCTCATCCCACAAGGATGTCATGTTACCTTTATGGCTACCATAATACCCCCTCCCCACCCTAACCCCTGACAGCCTCCCATCTCTATAATCTTGTCGTTTCAAGTATGCGTATAAATGGAATCACATGGGATTGGCTCTTTTCACTGAGTGTGGTTCCCTGAGATTCGCCCAGGTCTGTGTGTGTCAGTAGCTCTTTCCTTCCTTCCTGTGAGCACTGTTTGGGGTGCGATGTTTGGGAGTTTATCGTTCACCTGTTAAAGGATGTCTGCGCTGATTCCAGCTTTTGGCTGTTGCAGATAACACTTCTGGGACCACCGGGCGCATGTCTCATGTGAACTAATCTCCATTTCTCTGGGATTCGAGCCCCAGGGTGCAATTGCTGGACCGAATGGCAGTTACGTGTTTAGTTGTGAAAAATAGCAGCTTAATTCGTCGCCGGGAGAACAGACCATAATTTACTCTGTTGTTGGGTGTATATTATTTCTAATTAATGCACAATTATAAATGATTCTGTACTTGTTCTTAAATTATCTTTGCATATCCAGCTCTTTCCTTGGGGTGGGCTCCCGTGAGGGGTGTGGCCTCGCCATGTTGAGGTGGGGAGGTGCTCCTTGTGTGTGTTGCCAAACCAGACATTTCTCATGCTGATGACACGGGCTGTCTGCGCAGTTTCTTAGGCTGCTGTGCTCAGGAGGCCCTGGGTGGCAACGGGCTACAGGGGCCACGGGAAGCGGGTGGAGAGTGGGGAGCCCCCGAGGGCCTGCGGTGGCGCTTCCCTAACAGCCCCCTGTCCTGCCCCTTAGTGCTGGACGCTGCGGGCCTGGCACGGAGCCTCTTTGACCGGCTCTGGGAAGTGTGCAGCCAGTGGCAGAAGCAGATGCCCGTGGCTGCCAGGGTCCCGCAGCGGCAGTGGCTGGTCTCCGTGCACGCCATCCGCAATGCCCGCCGCAGGATGGAGGACCGGCACGTGTGCCTCCCTGCCTTCAACCTGCTCTTTGGCCTATCGGTGAGTGCTCTGCCTGGGTGGGGAGGGCCGGGAGGGAAGTGGGAGGTTGCAAGGTCGGGGGAGGACCCTGGGTGCCGAGCGGGGCTGCCGGCTGGAGCCGAGACAGGAGGGATGACCACGGCTGCCGTCAGGGGGCCAGGTCCCAGCGCTCCTGGGCCTGGGCAGCCCCCAGCCCCTGGCTTTCCCGGCTGAGGGCCTAAGGAACGGGAGGCCCCAGCACCACATGCACCTGGACCCCTGCTTGCTGAGCCTGCTCTCCCCACCCACGGGGAGCCACCTGGCGCCTCTCCCCTCATCCCATGCTCCCCCCAGCTGGGCCCAGAGCAGAAGTTGAGGCTCCCGAGGGTCATCCTCTCCCAGACCCCCCGACGTAGCCTGTCCAGTGGTGGAAACCGTGCTGTCCTGCCACACCCTGTCCCAGAAGTGCCCATCTCCACCCCCAGACCAGAGTCTCTGGCTAGGTTGCGGCCTCAGTCAGGCCCAGGGCTGGCAGGACTGTGACCCCCACCACACTCCCCCCCCAGGACTCTGTGGACCGTGCCTACTTTGCCGTGTTCGATGGGCATGGAGGGGTGGATGCTGCAAGGTACGCATCTGTGCACGTGCACGCTGTCGCTGCCCACCGACCAGAGCTGCCCACTGACCCCGCGGGGGCCCTGCAAGCAGCCTTCCGCTGCACCGATGAGATGTTCCTTTGGAAAGCCAGGAGAGAGGTGAGAACCGCGGTGGGGCCAGAGGGGCCAGGCCTCGCAGAGGGAAGGAAGCTGAAGTGGCTGGTGCTGGAAGAAGGCCCTTGCTCAGCCCTGCTGGCAGTTGTGTCCTTTCACTTGTGCCTGGAAGGGGGCTTGAATAGAAGCAGTGTGAGGCTGCCCCCACTCCAGCAGAGGGTGTGAGGGCCTCACGGGGAAGGGCAGCTTGTCTTAAAATGCACCCAGGCTTTCCTCCTAATCAGGTACAGTGGGATGACAGATGCAGAGGCATCTGCCTTATGGTTCCCAAGAGGAGACGCCACCCCACGCAGGGCCACACGGGGAGCACCAGGGTCAGCCAGGAGGCAGAGAGAGAGGAAAGCGTGGCCCTAAGGCTTCAGTGTGATCTCCGTAGGCAGGCAGGTCACAAGCTGAGGACCAGATAGTTTGAATAAGCCTGACAGGCTCTGGGCTACGGGGTGGTCCCCAGCCATCCAGGCCAGGGAGATGTTGGCCTGGCAAGGGACCCTGGCTGAGGATATGGGCTCAGACCACCTGGCTTGTGCAGAAAAGGCACGCTCCCTGGGGAGACATTTGCTCTCTTCAGGAATTAGCCCTGGGAGGGGTACTTTCTTCAGGATTCAGAAGGCCCTTGATTTGTCTAAACATTGTAAAGTACAGAAAACAAAACACAGCACCGATACAGGCAGACCTCAGATCTTGCGGGTTTGGTTCCAGAGCACCTCTGTAACGTGCATATTGGGATAAAGCAAGTCACATGAATGTTTTGGTTTCCCAGTGCAGATAAAAGCTATGTTTACACTGTACCCTCATCTATAAGCATGCAGCAGAATTACGTCTAAAACAACACACGTACCGTAAAAAACACCTTATTGCTAAAAAATGTTAGCCATCATCTGAGCCTTCGAGTCGTGATCTTTTTGCAGTAGGAACATCAAAGATGACTGATCACAGATCACCATGACAGAGAAGAATAATAATGAAAAAGTTTGAAATATCTCAGGAGTTACCAAAATGTGGCACAGAGACATGAAGTGAGCAAATGCTGTTGGAAAAATGGTGACAATAAACTTGCTCGAGGCAGGGTTGCCACAAACCTTCAATTTGTGAAAAACGCACCATCGGCGAAGGGCAATAACAGGAAGCAGCAACACGTCCACCTGATACTCCCCACCCCCCAAACACCTCCCCCGGGCAGGTCTCCCTAGGCTGCTGGTGTCAGCAGTTACCGCGATGAGGCGTTTGTTTCTGAAAGAAGAAAGGACGCATCCGGTCCCTCTGTGACCTTACTGCCCACTGAACCTCACCTTGGAACCTCAGGGGTCCTCCTAGCAGCGTGGATCCTAAGATCGTGTCCCTTTCTGAGATCGAGAAACAGGCCTAGAGAGCTCAGGCCTGGCCCCTTTGACAAGGCTGAGGAGACGTGGTGGGGGCAGGAGGCACTGTCATCAGATGCTCTGAGCACAGACCTCACCAGAATCAACAAGGCTGGATTTGAATCTAAACAGAAAACCTTCCAGGTCTAAGACTGTGAGGTGGGAGCCCCGCGAGCCGGGAGCTCAGGGCTGCTGCTCTAGTCAAGAAAGGAGTCTCTGAAGCAGAGCTGTTTAGTTTAGGCTGTGTTATTAAAAGCACCTTTGCCAAGACGTAATTAACATGTAAGAGACTCCACTTGTCCAAAGAGTACCGTCTGGTAGGTTTGGGCATGTGTCTATGCCCGTGTGCCCGTCACCATGGTAACAGATGTATTCATTACCCCCAAAGTTTCTTCTGTCTTTGGTCATCCCCGCCCCTGCCCCCCAGCTCCCCAGGCACCCACCTGTCTGCTTTCTGACACCGTGAAACGGCAGAGTCTGCTCTGCTGACTTGATGTAAATGCCCCTTTCCTGCTGCCTGCTCCCTGCGTGCATCAGTCTGTTCCTGTTTCCCACTGAGCGCTGTTCTGGGGTTGGTGTCTGGCCAGCGTGGGGCGTGTGCCTGTGGCGGGCTCGCCATCCTCACCCACGTGCGTCCTCTCCCTGCAGCGGCTGCAGAGCGGCACTACAGGGGTGTGCGCGCTTATCGCCGGGAACACCCTGCACGTGGCCTGGCTCGGGGACTCCCAGGTGGTCCTGGTGCAGCAGGGGCAGGTGGTGAAGCTGATGGAGCCACACAGACCTGAGCGGCAGGTAAGGGGCCCCCGGGCAGGCAGGTGGTCAGGGGGACTAGGATGTAAAGGGGCCCTGGACCATCTTCCCAGGAAACTCCTGGTGCTCCTCCAGGGCAGGGCTCCCTGCCTGACTCGAGTGGCTGGGGGTCCCTTAAAGCTTGGGGCTTTAGCTGCCAGGAATCCTGCGTGAGCCCTTCCTGTCACAGCAACATGGAGCCCAGAGCTGCGGGGGAGAGCTGGTCCCTCTGCCCAGCAGGCGGCGCAGTAAGTGGAGTTAACGGGCAGGGTCCTCTCCTGCAGACAGGTGGGGAGTGGTCAGGCACCTGGGCTGTGGGGGAGGAGGGCTTCAGGGAGGAGGTGGCGCTGAGTCGGAGCTGGAAGGGACCAGACTTGGGGCTGAGAGCTGCAGGGCATGGACAAGCTGCTGGGAGATGCGGAAATGAGAGGGAAGGAGGCAGAGCTGGATCCCAAGGCAGGTGTGGGCCCGGCAGGCCAGGCCTGGGGTCCAGGAGAGAGCAGGTTAAGCCAGGACCGGCCACTGAGGCACTCACGGCTGCTGCTCCTGGGGCAGGAGGCACTTTGTAAGGAATCTGGTGGCTTCTGGAATGATCAGACCAGCGGAGGGCAAGCTGAGGCCTGGGTCACAAAGATGCCACTGTAGTCGCCGGCCAGCTGTGGGGAGGACCTGCCTGTCAAGTCAGGAGGGACAGAGAAGAGGGAAGCCAGGCTTTGGGATGGGGAGCCAGAGAGGCCTTGGGCCTCTGAGAGGGTGGTGATGCCTTTGGTCTGAGGGCCGGGGAGCTCGGGGTGGGATGTTCCCTGGGAGTGCAGGGGCTGGTGGGACACCCTGTGAAGACTGGAGGGGCTGGGGATATGGGCCCGGGGGCCACGCGTGGAGCTGCAGGGTCTGCAGTGGGGAGGGTGTGGCAGGAGATTGGGCAAGTCCCATCAGAGGTAGGGGGGAAGCAGGAGAACGCAGCCCTGTGGCAGGGAGCATAGGAGGAACAGCCACCTGCCTGGGCGCGCACAGGTGAGCCACTCAGCCCCTCAGCCCTGGGCGAATGGGCAGGAGGTGGGGCCGGTGAGAGGAAGCAGTGGGCAGGGAGCCTTGCTGAGCCAAGCCGCTGGGAACCCACCCACCGGCCACCAGCTCTGGACTTGGCCTTGGGGAAGCTGTTTCGGGCAGGTGGGAAGGATGAGGTGAGAGGGCAGCCGAGGCGGTGGGTGTCCCAGGAGACAAGAGGTGAAGATAGGGGTGCCCCGAGCCCCAGGATGCCCCAGCCTTGTACCAGGTGAGGTAACAGAGGTGGGAGCCACAGGGGAGGGCACGGGGCAATGGGGTTTTGCTCCAGCACAGACACTGTGTTACCGCCCTTCAGGCAGCAGGCTCACGTCTGGGAAACCTCTCCTTCAGGGGAGTTTATAGGACCGAAACGGTTTTTAGGACTCGTGGCTAGACCAGGCCTCTGTGCTGTCCTCCTAACGCCTGGAGCACCGTCGTCCTCTGTGGAGCCGGACAGCGCCTGGATGGGGGTAGGGGTGGGATGAGAAGGACAAGAACGCAGGGGCACAGGGCTCGTCCAGGGCCTGGTTCAGGTTTCATCTAGCCCTGCAGAGTGGCCGCAGGTACACATGCTTGGTCCATTGAGGGAGGCACAGCATCCCCACCTGGACCCCGGGGCTCTGGCTCTTTCTGCTGCCGTGAGCATTTCCTGGACCCCAAAAGGCTGCTCGGGGACTGGCCATCTGTCTTCGTTGGCACCGTCACCTACTTAGCAATTCCTGCATCTTTGGGATAATTTAGGTGGTTCATCATTTCTCACTGCCTCACTAAGCCTTCCCTTGGGCGTTGATCAAAGCCACAGCTCCCAGTGCTGCCTTGGAACCAGCTGGTCTCCCCTTGGGCAGCGCGGGCATGCCATCGGCACACGCCGCCTACCCGGCCCACCCTGGCTGTCTCCGCAGGACGAGAAGGACCGCATCGAGGCACTGGGTGGCTTTGTGTCCCACATGGACTGCTGGAGGGTCAACGGGACCCTGGCTGTTTCCAGAGCCATCGGTAAGGAGGTGAGGGGGGTGGGAGGGGGCCCCAGGGCCCGGGAATGTGCTCACCGGGTGGTCTGGGAATGCAGCCTCACCTGCTCATCAGTCAGATTGCAAAAGGGCCCTGGTGAATCCAGAGCACAGGTGTAGCCACCTTGGAAACTTGTATCCTGCACAGATAATTGCAGCTTAAGTTATATTCATTAAAACAGTTTCTCAGAAAGATCTAGGAGGAAACCCTTGGCAGTTAGTGTATGTGCTAAAGGTAATTTTTAATGGACAGTCTATAAATGAGGCTCACCCTCCCCTACCCACCTTTCACGCCGATGATTCTTTTTTCTATCTTAAAAAAAAGTGAGAAAAACGGCACCCCCTCCCCCACCCTGTCTTCTCCTGTGGCTGCCAGGCCTTGGTCTGGGGCTCAGACCTCCTTCCAGGGCTGAGAAATCTCTCCCTTCCTGCTCCCCCACCACACCCTGAGATGTGGCCCTGGTCCCTCCAAGCGTCCTGAAATGTTTTGTGCTTCTTGACACACATGGTGCCTTCCTTACAGCTGGACCCCGGGAGGTGGCCCACATGGAGGCCAGGAGGGGTCAGGCTCCTTCCAAGGGGACCGGGACTGGAGAGAGGACCACTGGGCAGCTCCATGTCAGGGAGCAACATATCTGGCTCGTGCCCTGGGGAGAAGTGAACGTCAGGGCCACAGCGGGGGAGGAGGACCAGCGGGAAGCCCTCAGGGGAGGCCTGAGCAGGAGAGAAGCCCAGGGCAGGATCGGGCGGAGGCTGTGCCCTGTTCTCTCCTGGGATGGGGGATAGGAGAGGGTGCATGGGAGGCAGAGCCAGCCTCCCGACTCGGCCGAGGTGCCCGTTGGGTGCGCAGGGAGCCGCAGGGGCTGGGGAGGGCCAGGGCCACATCCGGACAGCATCCTCGGCCTGTGTCCCCTCTGAAGGGAGACAGCTCTTGTAGGGAGCTGCCCTTGGCCCTGCTGGGTTCTGACTCTGCCCGCGGGGACACAGGGCAAGTCTGTCGCATCGCCCTGCTCTGTTCCTTTGGAGCACTTGGCACCCTGTGAAGCTACTTTTCACCCTGTATTGGAGGCGGGGTGGCCACAGGCAGGCCGGGGCCTGGGGAGGGGACAGCAGCAGCGGCATGGCCTTCACGATTCTCTCCCATGCCCAGGGGACGTCTTCCAGAAGCCCTACGTGTCTGGGGAGGCAGACACGGCCTCGCGGGCGCTGACGGGCTCCGAGGACTACCTGCTGCTGGCCTGCGATGGCTTCTTCGACGTGGTCCCCCACCAGGAGGTGGCCGGCCTCGTGCGGAGCCACCTGGTCGGGCAGCAGGGCAGCGGGCTGCGCGTGGCTGAGGAGCTGGTGGCTGCTGCCCGGGAGCGGGGCTCCCACGACAACATCACGGTCATGGTGGTCTTCCTCCGGGACCCCCGAGACCTGCTGGAGCCAGAGACCGATGCTGTGCCGAGAAGCTAGGAGGTCCGGGCCCCCTGCCCCCGTGATCCTCCCCCGCGGATGCCTTAGGACACGGCAGGAGGTGGGCAGGTGACGCCACCCACGGCCTCTGGCCCTGCTTGCGTCACCCCATCCTGGTGGCTGCCAGGGGCATTGCCTGCTCACAGCAGACGGGGTGACAGTGGGATGGTGGGATGTCCAAGCGAAGTCCAAGAAGGAGACCTCACGGAGGAGAAGGGGCCCAGGAAGTGGCTCTGGGCCCCATCGGGCAGGGGTGGGACCAGAGGCTACAGGCTGCGGCCACAGCCAAACCAAAGACACGGGGCATGCTCGCAGGGTAGCAGGACTCTGTGTGTGGGACCTTCGGGCAGAACCAGGAGCCGCAGACATTTTCCAGTGCCCTGGGTGTCCAGCAAAGTTTTCCCATCTGCCCCTCACTGCCCATCACTGGGAGGGCTTGTATGGACCGATGTTCCTGTCTGGCCCTGGTGCCCAGCAGGTCCTGGCCAAGCCAAGTGGCTTCCCAAGTGGGGAGGGTGGCCTCATGGGGAAGGGGGGGTGCCAGGGGTCTGATCTGCAGTGCCCACCAGTGACCTCCCTGGTTCCTGCTCACCCCTCGTGCACCAGGGAGGGAACGCTCAGACAAAGACACGTGTGTCTTGTTGGTGGTTTTTTTTTTCCAGGGAAAGTCTAATTCAGAAGTAGTATTTCCGGTTTTGTCCTTGTTCTGTCAGTGTCAGTAGGACCCGTTGTGTCATAATAACTTAAGCAGAGCTCAGCACTTATTTTATTCCTTAGAAAACTTAAGAATTGCTTTTTTTTTTTTTTTTGAGAAACTTCTTTTGCAGTATTACTGGATTTTTTCTCCTAAATCAGGATTGAAACACACTTTTCCAGGTGGTGTAAATAAGCCATTCAAGTGCCTTAAACAGCTTTAGGCAAGGCTGGAACTGCCAGGCCTGTGTTGGGTTCCGATAGCACGTTTCAGTTTTTTCAAAAGCAGGATTTGTTTTGTTAGAATGTTATAATTTTGGCCAGAATTCTTCCCGGAAGAGTTCTTTCTGCCTTTGTGATGCGCCGATGAGAACGTGGGCTGGGCCTTGGGGCTCCAGAGTCAGGGTGACTGTGGCCCTGCCTCTCAAGTCTCTGACTGGACCCCAGGCTGAGGGACTGAGCTCCGCCAGTGGGCGGGTCCTTGCTGCTGTTTGGAATGTTCCAGAGGTCTTGTGTGTTGGTAGTTGAATTGGTTTCAACAGGAAACACACCTAAGGGGCTCTGCAAGGCCGAGGCAGCTTGAGGGTCTCCGGCTGTGTTTGGAGGCAGGGGGGATGCCACTGGGAGTCTGTCCTTTTCTGCCTGTGGGTGGCGGCCTCTGCTGCCTTGCTTTGCCCAAAGCCCACCTGCCTGCTGGCTCCCACTGAGTGGGTATAGGGTTGGAAGCGCAGGGCCGGGCAGGGGCTCCAGGCGGAGGTCAGGGCCCAGGGAGAGGGGTACCTAGTGGGAGGACCTGGGCTCCCTGTGGTGGGCAGGCTGCCACAGGCAGAGGCCGGCAGGTCTGGGAAGGGCAGTGGGTGGCTTAGCTGAGGCGTTAGAGGATGTCACTGAGGGGGCTTGGTGCCGGGTCCTTGGCTGCGGGGTCCCATGGAGGCGGTCAGAGCCCACCTGCAGTAGGAGGGCCCAGGACAGGCTGTGCAGGGCGCACCCTGATCCCGGCTGCACTGAGGGAGCCTCTGGCCCGGCCTCACCCAGGGAAGGGAGGGCGGTGAGAGCCCCTCCTAAGGCCAGTCCCCAGGAAGCAGGGGGACGCCACCTGCAGGCTCAGCGTTTCCCCCCGTCCCAGCAGGGATGAAGCCGCTGAGACCACGTGCTCAGGGGCTCCTGGTAGAAAGCATTTTTAGCATGGTCACAATTCAGAGAGCAGCTTTGGTGGCCCAGTGAGCAGATGTTGCTCTGGCTAACCTGAATGCCCTGCCTTCTGGGAGCCAGAGGCCCCCTCATCGGCCCCTCCCAGGACAGGGATCAGCCAGCCCTCAGGTTGGGGTGGGGGCCCGAGGGAGCCCTGCCTCGTGCAACACCTGGGCACTGAGCCATCCTCCCCTCTGGACTGGGCACCTTCAGCCTCTGCGAGTCCTGGCCCACTTCCTCTTCAGGTCACAGTCCCAAGAGGGCCACTAGCCAGGGACACTGGTCTGGAAACCTCGGTCGCCTCCTCAAGCCCCAGCTTTGTCACTCCGTCATTATCTTTGTGCATCCCTGGGCCTCAGTGTCCCCTCTGTACTGAGTCTGTTGCACTGAGTCTGTGCAGCTGCCACTGGAATTCTGGAGGTGCTGGGCAAACCGGGGCGTCTTGAGGTGATGCTGCCAGGGCTAAGGGTCCCTCCCCCTGCCAGCAGGGAGGGGTGATTAAGTATTATTAGTATCTATTCTTAACAGTAAGTGGGCTGGGGAAGAATCAAGCTACTGATGCCAGCGCCTTATATGGAAAACAAAAGCCAGAGCTATTGAGCCCTGCTTTTACAGGTGGGGCAGCTCCCAGGCAGCAGGGGTGGGGGAGGCCCAGGAGAGGGGCCAGCGCCAGTGCCGAAATCCCAGGGGGAAATACAGCCTCCCTGACCCAGCCCATCCTCAGCATCTAGGACTAGGAACTGGTGTGTTTCAGGGGGAAGAGCGACGGGGGACAGGCCTCACAGGAGAAGCACAGGCTGTCTGGGATCCTGGGTCACCTTCTAGGGACCCCTGTCCTCCTTGGGCCATCATGCGGCCCCCCCATTGCCCCTTCCCCTGCAGCTAGAGTTCTACCGTGGACTCAGGTGTCCTGGCCACGTCTGCAGTATTCAGAGGGTGGGGGTACAGCTGTGCTGCTCCTGAGCCTGACCCCGACCCGAGCCAAATGGAGACCAAGTGGGCCTTTGCAGAATGAGCTCTTGGGTTTGATTCTGGCTGCAGCCCCAAGCGGGCAGCCCTGGAGGCCTGCGCTCTTCCCCAAGGCTCCACAGCTTTGCCAAATGTACCTGCAGCCTTGCCGAGGGTTTATCCATGCACATCTTGGTGCGCTTCCTGGAAGTGGTGTTCTGTGCGAGGAGGTCTTGTTCCCAGACAGGGTGGCTGTTTCCCCATCCAAGGGACAAGTCCCAGGGGCCTCTGTGCTCGTGTCAATAAACCACAAGCTCTGAACCCCACCCCAGAGTCCCGAGTCTTGTCTCCTTCTCTGGCCTCCTCGCTCCTGGTCCCTGGTGACCAGGGTGTGTTTGGAAGCTGCTGGGGGATCATCTACCAATCTCGCAAAGTGAGCAGATGATTCGGGAGAGTGCTGCCGGCCTGGAGCCCCCCTGGCCCACCAGCCAGCCTGGTTCCCGTCCCTGGGAGTCCGCCAGCACTAGCAGCAGGAAAGCTGTTCACTGCGAGCCTCTTCCAGGGGTGACAAGAGGGGGGTCAGGGGACTTCCCTGGTGGTCCAGTGGTTAAGAATCCTCCTTCCAACGCAGGGGACATGGGTTCAATCCCTGGTTGGGAAAATAAGACCCCACATGCCGTGGGGCAACTAAGCCTACGCACTCTAGAGCCCGCGTACCACAACTAGAGAGAAGCCCGCGTGCTGCAACTAAGACCTGACGCAGCCAAAAATAAATACTTTTTTTTAGAAAAGTTGGGGGGGGGATCTGGCCCCTGGGGAGCCTGCAGGAGTCCTCAGAGGCCCAGGGACTCTGAGGATGGAGACCCTCCCCCATCACACTCAGACAGGAGGTCCCATGTGCTCTGGCCGAGCTCAGATCTCAAGGGAACGTGGGAAACATCAAAAATGCCTGCACGCGGGGACTGCTGAGCCACGGCGCCGAAATGCTGCCTGAACTCCCCAAGACAGGGGCAGGAGGTGGTGCTGGTGCTTTCAGGGGAGTTGGGCCAGCCAGCCAGGATGGCTTTGACACTGCCACCTCCACCCCTGACCCCGTGCTGAGCCTTTGTCCCCTGCGCCTGCATGCCCCCTCTCGCCTACTGTGGGCCTTGCGTGTTGCTCCGAAATCACCCCTGAGGGCTTTCAGTGCCCCTCTGGCTCCAGGTGGCTTGGGGCAGTGGTCTCCCACCCTCCGGCCCCGCAGCAAGGGAGGCAGCTTTATCTAGCTCCAGCCTGCCACCACAGGAGACTGGGGCTCCCAACCAGGCCCTGGGCCCCCCCAGCCCCACCTACTCACCTGTCTGTGTCCCCCTGCCTGCCCCCTCTGCCTCCTCCAAAGCTCCCAGCATAATCTGCCCGGCAGAACTTCATTCTTAAGTGTATGCTGTCTTGATTGTTCCCTAATAAGCTGCCCACGTGTCTGAATCTGCGCTGCAGGCAGATAGTGGCACCCCCACACTCACACACAGTCACACAGCTTGGAACCTGTGGGTGGGGCTGAGTGACCCCTGGTGCAGCTGGACCTTATTCACCTGCTGGACCTGGACCAGGACCAGGCCAGCGTGATAGCAGCTGGGAGTGAGGGCTGCAGCAGGGGATGAACCTGCACCCAGAGGCCAAGTCTGGCACAGACAGCTGAGGGCACAAGGTATGCCTTGGTGGGGCTGGGGGTGGGAGGGGACTGGGTCTCGTGCCCACCAGGTGGGGGTTCTAGCCTGGGGAAGCCACCGACAGCCAGCAGAGCCAGGAAGACAGGCAGGAAGCCAGCTGGGAGGGCTGCTGATTAGCCGGCCCCCCAGTTCCCTTCAGAGGGTCCCAGGGCTTCTAGCTGCCCGCCCTGGTTCTGGACCAGTCAAGGACAGACCCTCCGCCAGCCCCACCCATGAAGCTGCACTTCATCCTGGGTCTGCTTCCGGGGACTTGAGCCTGGACATCTGGGCGCCCAAGGCCAAGGGGTATGTGCAGCCTCGGGACCACTCCAGCCCCGGCAGAGGGTACCCCCAGGTGCCAGGCCCGGGCCCAGGGCGGCCCCTCCTCAGACCACTGTCTCCGCCGCTCCTTATGGCTGTGGCTGGGGAGACCACCTCCTCCTCCTCCCTTTTCTCCCCCTCCCCTCCCCCTCCTTTCTTAAATTATAAAAGTAATATGACTATGTGACAAAACTTGGAAAAGAGAGAAGAAAAACAAGATTTGATTTTGGGTGTGGAACAAAATAGCCAAGTTAAGTGTTCAGAAACGAAACAAAAAGCCTCTAGAAGTGAAAGGCACCTTTTTGCCTAGAAAGAAACAATATAAAGTTGCTGAAGATGAAAAAGATTAAATATAAGAGCCATAGGGACTTCCCTGGTGGCGAAGTGGTTAAGAATCTGCCTGCCAATGCAGGGGACGCGGGTTCGAGCCCTGGTCTGGGAAGATCCCACATGCCACGGAGCAACTAAGCCCATGTGCCACAGCTACTGAGCCTGCGCTCTCGAGCCTGCGAGCCACAATACTGAGCCCACGCGCCGCAACTACTGAAGCCCGTGTGCCTAGAGCCTGTGCTTTGCAACAAGAGGAACCACTGCAATGAGAAGCCCATGCACCGCAACAAAGAGTAGCCCAGCTCACCACAACTAGAGAAAGCCCACGCACAGCAACATAGATCCAACGCAGCCAAAAATAAATACATAAAAATAAAAGAGCCATAAATTTGAGCCTGAACTGCATGTACATATTTCATTGGCAAAAACGGGCTGCAACTTGGTCCATTTAAGGCCTGCTGGTGTCGTCATGTTCTGCGTGAATTCAGGCCTCACGGATGAAGCTGGTTCTCAGCAGCTGCCTCTCCCGTCCAGCCTGGGTGGCCTCGCCGTGAACAGTCCCTTGTCATGACTGCCTCTCCCAGCTTGGGCAGTTCTTCCATCAAGTGTTTGACATAAACACACCAAGAAGCGATGTCATAGATAGGATGTAACTGATGATAATCAGTTACATCGTGCATCTCCCGACATGTTAGTTCGTCTTGCTTGTCTTTTCTGAAAATGGGACTGTGCTGGCTGCATTCTTCTCCATGCCTTGTCACTCAGCATCCTGTTTCTCAGATTCATCCACGTGGTGTGAGTTTCTGGCTTTTTGCAGAAACGGAGCTGCTGTGCACATTCTCAACGGGTGTCCTAGTGCCCATATACCAGGAGTGTCATGTGGACCCTTTTTTTTTTTTTTTTTTTTTTGCGGTACGCGGGCCTCTCACTGCTGTGGCCTCTCCCGTAGTGGAGCACAGGCTCCGGACGCGCAGGCTCAGCGGCCATGGCTCACGGGCTCAGCCGCTCCACGGCATGTGGGATCTTCCCGGACTGGGGCACGAACCCGCGTCCCCTGCATCGGCAGGCAGACTCTCAACCACTGCGCCACCAGGGAAGCCCACGTGGACCCTTCTGACCAAACATTTCCGAAACCCACTGCCCTTTCCCCCAGCTCCACCTCAGTTCAGGGATTGTGTCACCATCCTCCACACTGGTCCCCAGAACCTGAGAGTGGCCTCTGCCCACCCTCATCTCCAGGTGCCTCCTAGCCCCCTGAAGGAGGTCCATTGGACCTATTGTCCACATGGGGACGCCGCTGAGAGCAAGCGAGTGACTATTAATGACAGCTGGGACAACAGCAAACACCAGGATGTCTGATCCCTGTGCATGGGAGGCGTGGACAGTGACTAGTGGGTGACCAGGGTCCTCACTGCCACTGTAGCCAGATATGGAACACAGCCTAGAGCTCCACCAGTTGGAGTTGTTCACAGAGTGGACTCTTAGCGTTTGAAAATGCTGTTCCCAAATAATTTTAGTAAGATGAAATGGGGCAAAAAGGAAATCTAAATACTTAGAAAAATGTAAAGATTAGGGCAAAAACTTAGGTGATGTTAAATGACAAAAGCAAAATACAAAGTGTATTGAAAGCATGTATCTGATCACCTATGTAAATGGACAAATGTACAAGGAGACATATCCAGTCTCCACACAGAGGAAAGGCTGAAAGCCATCACACTATGATTGCAATCGTGATTACCTACCTCTAGGTAGTCAGATTTCTATTTTGGCTTTTGTATTACTATTTTTGTAATATTTTCCAAATTTTTGATAAGTATGTTTTACTTTTAAAATCAAAGCGGGAGTGGGGGAGTTTTAACGCTATTTAAAGAGACAGAAATGGTTCATTCCTTCACAATTGCTTGCTGGTCTAAACTTGGGGTGGAGAACGGAACGGAGGCCCCGCCTGGGCAGGCTCTGCTGTGGGCAGGGGCCTGAGGACCAAGCAGGTGGGCAAATGCCAGGAGGCCTGGCTATTTGATGACACCTCCCCATCCGAGGAGGCAGGCTCAAGGAGCTCTGGAGATGGGGCAGTGGGAGAGTCGTGAGCTCGGGAACAAGGGCCTGGTGGCCAGTGACATTCTGAGTGCGCCTGGAGGCTGCTAGGCCATGCAATTGGCATTGAGCCTGTGGCTAAGACCTGAGACAGACACACAAACTCACGCGTGGGTCAAAGCAAGGGGTAGGGGCCATGGTAGAAGCGCTTAACCACTTGCAAAGAGGAAAGGGAGGAACAGCACTCAGGGCGGAAGGAAGAGCAAGCCTGCGGCCAGCCCGGGGAGGAAGAGTTTGCTGCCCCTGTGTTCTCTTGTGGTTTAGACACTACGTCTCCAGCAGCCCCCTCTCAACAGGGCCTATGCATCTGTGACTCTGATGCCCTGGTAGCTCCTTGGCCTCCTCCTACCAGCCCACAAAGGGCCACGACACTCAGAAAGCACCAGGCCCCACCGTGGAGAAGCCTGGGGCAGTCCACTGGGGATTCCAAGATTGAGCAGTGCTAATCTGTGTTCCTAGAAGCCAAAATGGCTGGTTGCCTCTAGGTGAAGGATTGGCCGGAAAGGGGCCCCAGGAGAGGTTCTAGGTGATGGAAATAGTCTCCATTTTTATTTGGGTCTTGGTGACACAGATGAACACTTTTGTCCAAATTCAATAGACCACGTATTTAAGATCGGGACAGTTCGCTGTATGTAAATTACACCTGGATACAAAATAAAAAGGCTTAGGCCAGACTCTGGGTAACCCAGGCAGCGTGCTTGGGGGAGTCATGGAAGGTGGGAGGGAAGGCCTACCGGGGGAGGTGCCAGGCAGCAGGGCTATGGACGGAGCTCCAAGACAGCCACACAAGCAGGTGGACAGTGACAGTCAAAAGGCCAGTGGCCCAGGGTGCCGCGGTGGTTAGACCATGGCCGTGCTGAGGGACGACCACTGGGCCCAGAGAGCCAGCCACAAGGGAACCTGGGTGAACCCTCCAGGAGTTGGGGAGAGTCAGCACTTACTGTGCACCTACTGTGTGCCAGACCCTGGGCTGGAGAGGCGCGGCTCACTCAGTTACACTGAGGCCCTGAAGGTCACTTCATCCCTGAGCAGAGGAGGAGCTCGAGGCTTAGGGCTGCAGCTGGCGTGAGGCAGAGCCCAGGCCACCTTCTTCCAGAGTCAGAACTGAGCTTCCCACCTCTGGTTGCACGGGCTGTGGCTGGGACCCTACGGGACAGAGAGCTGCCTGGCTGCCCGTGGGGCTGGGTGAGAACAGAGTCAGCCTGTTAGAAACCAGAACTGTGTGCGCCGGCAATTAGTCCTAAATATGCTGTGCTGAAGTCTCAGGTCTCAAGAACTTTTAGAAGGTCAAACACAGGTGGCAAAGGTGGAGCACGTGGGGCCTGGGGTGACGGGTACGGGCCAGGGGCCTGGGACGCCGCACTGGGGTTTGTCTCACGTCCTTCGGCAACAACAAGCCCGCTGTGGTCTCTGCAACTGCATCTGCGGTGTGAAGAGCCCTCCGCGGTGGGTGGTGCTGCCTGGAAGGGGGCGTGACCGCTTCACCCACTGGCCAAGGGACACAAGTGTTTGCCCCACGTGTGCATGGAGGCTCCCGCGGCAGGGGAATCTGAGCTCCGCTCTGCACGCGGGGAGCCAGCGAATAAACCCTCTTCTTCCCCCTCCAGGCTCCTGCCAGCCTCCCCTTGCCAAGCCCGGTCCAAAGCTGCCAGCGGATGCAGTGCAGGGTTTTGAGGCAGCCGGTGGCTGGGAAGGGCATCATCACACATGACAGTCACCCTTGAAAACGGGATCTGGAAGTAAAAGGATAAGTTATGGTACATTTTTATAATGGATTCCGATGTGTCTGGTTAGAAGATTGTGGTAGATTTATTAGGAAAAAAGCAATGAAAATATACAAAACTATCCCATTCGAATGTTTATTTATTTAACATTTTTAATTATGTAAATATGCAATTATGTTCTTAAAAGCACAGGAAAGAAGGGCAGGTACCTCTTGGAGGTGGAGTGGAGGGGCTTCTCTGCTCTGGCCCTCATGCCTTGTTTTACACGCTTTGCATGGTTTGAACTTGCAAAAATGAGCATGAATTTTTATTTTTATTTTTTCCAGCTGCGGGGCATGTGGCATCTTAGTTACCCGGACCATGGATCGAACCCGTGCCCCTTGCAGTGGAAGCACGGAGTCTTAACCACTAGAAGACCAGGGAAGTCTGAAATATTTTTATAATTTAAAAAATTTATAAAATTGAAAGGAAAGAAACCCTTTTGGAAGCCAGGAGTGAAGGGGCTGAGGAAGAGGCTGAGGCAGGGAGAGCTGGGAGGGCTACTTGCCACAGAGAAGCAGGGCAGGCAGTGGGGAGGGAGTGGAGGGCTGGACTGCAAAGTGTTCAAGACCCTCCTGCTCCATTTTCCTCTCCTGCCTTGCCTCCCCTTGGAGGTGGCAGCATGGCTGAAAGCCAAGGAGGCAGCTGGCGTGGTCGGAAAATCAGTTACATGCAAGGGAATTGAGCAAATGTATGGGTGCCAGGTTTTTCTCACTGTTGAGAAGAGAATTGCAAATATGGAAAGGGGGGAGGCTGGAAAGAGCCCTGAGCAATTGGAGATGTCAGTGTGAAATATATAAGTTTAGGTACATATTTGTATGTATATGTATATATTTACACACACACATACACACGTATGCATATATTTTTTCCCTAGCTCTCTCCGCTGAGAGCACCTAGAAGCAATGTCATCCCATTAGCAACAAGCACACCAGACACCCAGATCTTGGTTTCTAAACACCATCCTACACCAAAAAGAATTAGGGCTCCTTGAAGAAATGGCTGATTCCAGGGCTGGGCCACCTGGAAATTAAAAAAGTTCAAAGAATGATGGTGACATGTCACAGGATATAGGGGTCAGCTGGAGGAGCTCCTACTGACCAAATCTGGGGCAACTGGAAATCAAAATAAAATAAAATAACTAAATTACACAGGAACCCATGAGTCCATTTTGAAAAGGAGAAAGAAAAGCTCTTCCTTACAGTACAAAGCCAACTAATGGAATTCCTAGCTGTGCAATAAGGCAAGAAAAAGATGTAAAAAGAATACAGATTAGAAAGAAAGAAACTGTTTCTCTTTGCAGATGATGTGATTATCTATGTAGAAAGTCCCCCAAAATCTATCCTCCTAAAAACACTGTTAAAACTAACCAGTTAGTTTAGCAAGGTTGCAGGATACAAGTTCAATACAGGAAAATCAATAACGTTTCTACTGATTTTGGAAACAGAAACTTTAAAAAAAAACTACCATCTAGGGACTTCCCTGGCAGTCCAGTGGTTAAGACTCTGCACTTCCACTGCACGGGGTGCGGGTTCCATCCCTGGTCCAGGAACTAAGATCCTGCATGACGAGCAGTGTGGCAAAAACAAACAAACAAAACAAAAACAAAAACAACAGGTAAGAGCAAAATTTTTTTTAAGTAAAAATAAAAATAAAAAAAACTACCGGGCGTCCCTAGTGGCACAGTGGTTGAGAGTCCGCCTGCCGATGCAGGGGACACAGGTTCGTGCCCCGGTCCGGGAAGATCCCACATGCCGCAGAGCGGCTGGGCCCGTGAGCCATGGCCGCTGGGCCTGCGCGTCCGGAGCCTGTGTTCCGCAACGGGAGAGGCCACAACAGTGAGAGGCCCGCGTACCGCAAAAAACAAACAAACAAACAAAAAACTACCATTTACAATAGCTCCAAAACACATGAAATACTTGCTATAAATCTAACAAAATATGAACAGGAACTCTATGCTGAAAACTACAAAATTCTGATGAAATAAATCAGAGAAATCTAAATACATAGAGAGACAGGCTATGCTCATGGCTTGGAATAGTCAAAATAGTAAAGATGCCAATTCTCCCCAAACTGATCTACAACTTCAATGTTATTACAGTAAAAATTCCAGTGGCAGAATTTAAAAAATAGATATAGACAAGCTGACTGTAAAATTTATATGGGAAGTCAAAGGAACTAAAACTATTCAAACAATTTAGAAAAATATGAATAAAGTTGGAGGACTCACAGAACCTGATTTAAGACTTACTGTATAGTTGCAGTAATCAAGACAGTCTGGTACTGCCATAAGGGTAGACAGATAGATCAATGGAACTGGAAAAAATCCAGAAATCAGCTATCACAAATGTAGCTAACTGATTTTTTGGTGATAAAATATATCTAACATAAAATTTGCCACTCTAACCATTTTTTTAAAATAAATTTATTTATTTATTTGTGGCTGCATTGGGTCTTCGTTGCAGTGTGCGGGCTTCTCATTGCTGTGGCTTCTCGTTGCAGAGCACAGGCTCTAGGCATGCGGGCTTCAGTAGTTGTGGCTCGCGGGCTCTACAGCTCAGGCTCAGTAGCTGTGGCGCGCGGGCTTAGTTGCTCCAAGGCATGTGGGATCTTCCCGGACCAGGGCTCGAACCTGTGTCCCTGCATTGGCAGGCGGATTCTTAACCACTGCGCCTCCAGGGAAGTCCCCTAACCACTTTTAAATTGTGGTTAAATATACATAACAGAATTTAGCACCTTGATCATTTAAGTGTACAATTCAGTGGTATTAAGCACATTCACAATGTTGTGCAGCCATCAGCACTATCTATTTTCAAAACATTTTCATCACCCCAAGTAGAAGGTCGACCCATTAAGTAATAACTCCCCAGTCTCCACCCTACCTCCAACCCCTGGAACCTCTAATCTACTTTCTGTCATTACTAGATACTCATATAAGTGGAATCATAAATATTTGTCATTTCGTATCTGGCTTATTTCACTTAGCATAATGTGTTAAAGGCTCATCCATGTTGTGGAATATATGAGAACTTCATTTTTATGGTTGAATAACATTCCATTGTATGTATGTACACATTTTGTTTATCCATTCATGGATAAACGTGAACAAACATGACATTTATGTTGTTTCCACACGTTGCCTATTGTAAATAATGCTGCTATGAACATTGAGTTCCTGTTATCAAATCTTTGGGGTATGTATCAATAGCTAGGAGTGGAATTGCTGATGGTATGGTTATTGTATCTTTCACCTTTTGGGGAACTATCAAACTGTCTTCTACAGCAGCTGCACCATTTTATATTCCCACCAGTAAGGTACAGGGTTCCAATATCCGCCATGTTTGCCAACTCTTATTTTCTGTTTGTTTGTTTGTTTTTAGTCATAGCCATCCTAGTAGGTGTGAAGCGATATCTCATTGTGGTTTGATTTGCACTTCCCTAATGACTAATGATGTTGAATATCTTTTATTTATTTATTTATTTATTATTTTTGGCCGCACAGCTTATGAGATCTTAGTTCCCCGTTCAGGGATCAAACCCGGGCCCTGGCAGTGAGAGCACTGAGTCCTAACCACTGGACCTCCAGGGAATTCCCTTGAGCATCTTTTAATGTGCTTATTTGCCATTTGTGTATCTTCTTTGGAGAAATGTCTATTCAAGTCCTTTTCTCCTTTTTTAATTGGGTTGTCTGTTTGTTGTTGAGTTGTAGGAGTTTTTTTTTTAATTGAGGTATAATTGACATACAACATTATATTAGTTTCAGGTGTACTACATAAAGATTCGATATTTGTATTCATTGCAAATTGATCACCATGATAAATCTTAACATCCGTCACCATACCCAGTTACCGATTTTTTTTCTTGTGATGAGAACTTTTAAGATTTATGCTCTTAGCAACTTCAAATATGCAATACAGTATTATTAACTATAATCACCGTACTGTACATTACATCCCCATGACTTATTTATTTTATAACTGGATGTTTGTACCTTAAAAAAAATCTAGAATGAATTATTATTTTTTTCTTCCAACTTTATTGAGATATAATTGACATACAGCACTGTGTAAGTTTAAGGTGTACATCATAATGATCTCACTTACACACATCTTGGAATGACTGTCACAGTAAGGTTAGTGAACATCCATCATCTCATACAGATACAAAATTAAAGGAATAGAAAAAAATTTTTCCTTGTAATGAGAACTCTTAGGATTTACTCTCTTATCAACTTTCACATATAACATGCAACAATGTTAATCCTATTTATTATGTTGTACATTACACCCCAGTACTTATTCATCCTATAATTGGAAGTTTGTACCTTTTGACTGCCTTTATCCAATTCCCCTCCCCTCCCCCCACCTCTTGTAACCACAAATCTGATCTTTTTTTCTATGAGTTTGTTTGAAGTGTAATTGACCTACAACACTATGTTAATTCCTGGTTCACAACGTATAGATCCTATATTTCCATACATCTAAAAATGATCACCATGGGGCTTCACTGGTGGCGCAGTGGTTGGGGGTCCGCCTGCCGATGCAGGAGACGCGGGTTCGTGCCCCGGTCCGGGAGGATCCCACATGCCGCGGAGCGGCTGGGCCAGTGAGCCATGGCCGCTGGGCCTGCGCGTCCGGAGCCTGTGCTCTGAAGCGGGAGGGGCCCCAGAAGTGAGAGGCCGGCGTACCGCAAAAAAAAAAAAAAAATGATCACCACGATAAGTCTAGTTACCCTCTGTCTACTGTCTGTCGCCACACAAATACATTACATAATTATTGACTACGTTCCCCACACTGTATATTTCATATCTGTGACTTGTTTATTTTGCAACTGGAAGTTTGTACCTCTTAATCTCCTTCTCCTATTCCTCTCCCCTCCCACCCCCTTCCCTCTGGCAACCACCTGTTTGTTCTCTGTATCTATGACTCTGTTTCTGTTTTGTTCCGTTGGTTCATTTGTTTTGTTTTTTAGATTCCACATATAAGTGAAATCATACAGTATTTGTCTTTCTCTGTCTGACTTATTTCCTTTAGCATAATACCCTCTAGGCCCATCAATGCTGTCCCAAATGATAAGATTTCATTCTTTTTTATTTCTGAGTAATATTCTGTTGTATATATATACCACATCTTCATTATCCATTCATCTATTGATGGGCACTTAGGTTGCTTCCATATCTTGGGTATTGTAAATAATGCTGCAGTGAACATAGGGGTGCATATATTTTTTATAATTAGCGTTTTTGATTTCTTCAGTTAAATACCCAGGAGTGGAATTGCTGGATCATATGATGTGGTAATTCTATTTTTAATCTTCAAGGAACTGCCATACTTTTTTCACCAATGCTGCACCATTTTACTGCCCGACCAACAGTGCACAATGGTTCCAATTTCTCCACATCCTTCCAACACTTGTTATTTTCCATATGTTTTTATTTTTATTATTATTATTATTATTTTTTGTGGTACACGGGCCTCTCACTGTTGTGGCCTCTCCCGTTGCGGAGCACAGGCTCCGGACGCGCAGGCTCAGCGGCCATGGCTCACGGGCCCAGCCGCTCCGTGGCATGTGGGATCCTCCTGGACCGGGGCACGAACCCATGTCCCCTGCATCAGCAGGCGGACTCTCAACCACTGTGCCACCAGGGAAGCCCTGTTTTTATTTTTAATAGTAGCTATACTAATGGCTGTGTGGTGATATCTCATTGCGGTTTTGATTTTCATTTCCCTAATGATTAGTGATTAGTGGTGTGCTTATTGGACAACTGTATATCTTCTTTGGAGAAATTTCTATTCAGGTCTTTTGCCTATTTTTTAATTGGGTTGTTTGTCTTTTTGTTGTTCAGTTGTAGGAGTTCTATATATATTCTGGATATAATCCCTTATCAGATATATGATTTGCAAATATTTTCTCCCATTTTGTGGGTTGCCTTTTTACTTTAGTGTTAGTGTTCTTTGATGCACAAAGGTTTTAATTCTGATGAAACACAATCTTTTTTTTTTGTTATGTGTGCTTTTAGTGTCATAGCCAAAAACTCTTTGCCAAATCGTAAGCCATGAAGCTTCTCCCTAACTTTTTTTTTTTTTTTTTTTTGGCTGCACTGGGTCTTTGTTGCTGCACACGGGCTTTCTCTAGTTGCAGCAAGTGGAAGCTACTCTTCGCTGTGGTGCGGGCTTCTCATTGTGGTGGCTTCTCTTGTTGCAGAGCATGGGCTCTAGGCGCACAAGCTTCAGTAGTTGCAGCATGCGGGCTCAGTAGTTGTGGCTTGTGGGCTCTAGAGCAGAGGCTCAGTAATTGTGGCACACAGGCTTAGTTGCTCCATGGCATGTGGGATCTTCCCAGACCAGGGCTCGAACCCATGTCCCCTGCATTGGCAGGCAGATCCTTAACCACTGCACCACCAGGGAAGTTCCAGCATTGACATCTTAACAATATTGTCTTCCAGTCCATGAACTGGGGATGTCTTTCCATTTATTTGTGTCTTCTTTAATTTCTTTCAGCAATGTTTCCTGGTTTTCAGTATACAAATCTTTGGTCTCCTTGGTTAAGTTTACCCCTATCTTATTCTTTTCGATGCTATTATAGTGTTTTCTTAATATCCTTTCTGGATTATTCATTGTTAGTGTGTAAAAATGCAACTGATTTTTGTGTGTCGATTTTATATCCTGTAACTTTATTCAATTCGTTTATTAGTTCTAGCAGTGTTTTGTATAACCTTTAGGGTCTTGTACATGTGAGATCATGTCGTGTGCAAACACAGGTAATTTTACCTTCCTTTTCAATTCAGATGACTTTTATTTCTTTTTCTTGCCTAATTTCTCTGGCTAGAACTTCTAATAGTATGTAGAGTAGAAGTGTTGAAAGCACACATCTTGATATTGTTCTTGATTTTAGAGACAGAGCTCTTCTATTTCAATGTAGACATTTACAGCTATAAATTTCCCTCTGAGCACTGTTTTCACTGCACACCTTAAATTTTGGTATACTATGTTTTCATTTTCATTCATCTCAAGGTATTGTCTTACTCCCTTTGTGAGTTATTCTTTGACCCATTGGTTGCTTAAGAGTATATGTTGTTGAATTTTCACGTATTTGTGAGTTCTTCAGCTTTCCTTCTGTTATTCATTTCTAGTTTCAATCCATCATGATTGAAAAAAATATTCTCAATGATTTCAACCTTTTAAAATTTATTAAGACTTGTTTGGCAGCCTAACATATGATCTGTGCAGGAGAATGTTCCATGAGCACTTGAGAGTAATGTGTATTCTGCTGCTGTTGTGTGGTGTTCTGTTTATGTCAGGTCTAACTGGTTTATAGTGTTGTTCAAGTTCTCCATTTCCTTATTGTTCTTCAATCTGGTTGTCCTATCCATTACTGAATGTGGGTATTGAAGTATCCAGCTATTAGTGTAGTATTGTCCATTTCTCCCTTCAGTTCTGTCCATCTTGATTTATTTAATCTTTTGTCAATATATAATGACCTTCTTTGTCTCCTGTAATTTTTTTTAAATTTATTTTTATTTATTTATTATTTTTGGCAGCGTTGGGTCTTCGTTGCTGTGTGTGGGCTTTCTCTAGTTGCAGAGAGCAGGGGCTACTCTTCATTGTGGTGTGTAGGCTTCTCATTGCGGGGGCTTCTCTTGTTGTGGAGCATGGGCTCTAGGCACGTGGGCTTCAGTAGTTGTGGCTCACAGGCTCTAGAGTTCAGGCTCAGTAGTTGTGGCGCACGGCTTAGTTGCTCCATGGCATGTGGGATCTTCCCGGACCAGGGCTCAAACCCGTGTCCTCTGCATTGGCAGGCAGATTCATAACCACTGCACCACCAGGGAAGCCCTCTTGTAATCTTTTCTAATTGAAATTCTGTTTGTCTGACAATAATATAGTGACCTCAGCTCTTTTGTTTATTATTTGCAAAGAATACCTTTTTCCATTCTTTTATCAATACTTTCAAGCTCTTTGTGTTTTTATATCTAATGTGAACCTCTGGTAGATTTCATAAAGATAAGGTCCTGTATTTTTATCCATCTCTATCTTTTAATAGGAGAGTTCAGTCCATTTATATATATATTTTTTTGGCCATGTCACACGGCTTAGTTCCCCAACCAGGGATTGAACCTGGGCCCTCAGCAGTGAAAGCTCTGAGTCCTATCCAGTGGACCACCAGGGAATTCCCTAATGTAATTAGTAGTAAAGAAGGATTTATTTTATTTATGAATTTTAGACAATTCTGGCAGTGATGAATTAGCTCTTCTGTGCTACTCTAACCCCCACTTTTCTCCTTTCATCCTCACAATATATTTTTCCACTGTGTACAGTTAAATCAATAGTTAGTGTTTACGTTATTGACCAAGTAAGTAAACTTTGTTCACTCAAGCTGTAAATTATTATTACATTTTCTTTTTCTTACAAGTTTATTTTATCTGGAGTTAATAATTATTTCTTTCTTCAATTTTTTTAGTTTTCTAAGTACCTAGAGCTGTTTTCTTCCAAAGGTTCCAAACACATAGCAATAATTTTTCCAAATATTCGACCCATAACTGATCAATTCCATCTTTTCCTTGGAGACTTAATCCCACAGACCTCTGTCTTTCTGCTCCACTTTGGACTGGTTGCTCATTAAACCTGGTACACAAATGTTGTCCTGGAACTTCCTTTTGCCAGTCAAGAAAGATTATTTTTGTCATTTAGCTATTTGTTTTCTCTGTGTCTTTTGTGTTTTTTGTTCTTCAATCTCCCCATTACTGCCTCTTTTTAAAAAAATTTAGTTGATTTTTTTGGTGGCATACCATTTTAACTCCCTTCCCCTTTCCTTTTCTGTATATTTTTATTTTCTTAGTAATTACCTTGGGAATCACAATTAACATCTTAAATTTATAACAATTATAAAATAAAGGGCTTCCCTGGTGGCGCAGTGGTTGAGAGTCCGCCTGCCGATGTAGGGGACACGGGTTCGTGCCCCGGTCTGGGAAGATCCCACATGCCGCGGAGCAGCTGGGCCTGTGAGCCATGGCCGCTGAGCCTGCGCGTCCGGAGGCTGTGCTCCGCAACGGGAGACGCCACAGCAGTGAGAGGCCCGCGTACCGCAAAAAAAAAAATAAAAAAAAAAAAATAAATAAAATAAATATAACACATAAACAATTTCAATTAAGTAACAATTTAAAAAAATTATTGGACTTCCCTGGTGGCCCAGTGGTCAAGACTCTGCGCTTCCACTGCAGGGGGCATGGGTTCGTTCCCTGATTGGGGAAGTTCCATGTACCACACAGCACGGCCAAAAAGAAAGAAAAAAAATTTTTTAATTATAATATAAAATACTATGAATTATACTAACTTATTTTAAATATTAAATCATATTACATCCCCATCCTTCCTCTTCTGGCCTCCATGATTTATGAGGAGAAATCAGCTATTCATCTTATCGAGAATCTCTTGTACATACTGAGTCACTGCTCTCTGGCTGTTTAAAAAAATTTTTTTTGTCTTTGGGTTTCCACAATTTGAACATAATGGATCTCCTCTGGATAATGATTAGACGGGGTGGGCATGTGACCCAGTCTGCCATGAGGCAGGAAGGGAGGCTGCTGTGTGTCTGGTTGTCTCCTCACTCCTAAGAAGGGGACTCACCAGGGGAGACCATCCTTTCTGCCTTTGAATAGTGTGGTGCCATGTATAGTCTGGAACTGTTGCAGCCACCTCCCTAACCTGCCTGAGGACGATGCCAATGCACAGAATAGGCTAGAAGGGCAGAGAAGGGGAGCAGAAGCTGTACTTGTGCGATTCTCGTCAGGTGAGAAAGAGTCCGTACTGTTTATACCAATTTGGTTTGGCAGGACCACCACTTAGTGCCTAGGATGTAGCAATTAAGGAGGCGCTTGCTGTCAGATGCTGATGCTGCACTGTGTGACCCTGAGAGTGAGTGTTTCCTTAAATGTTTCACCCTAAGTGCCTCGCTCATCTCTTCCTGGGTCCTGACCCTATGTGATTCAAAGTTTTCTGAACCTACAGCTGAAAGGTTCTAACTGACAAGCAGAGGACACTGAAATGTAAGGAATGGACAGGTAAGAGGAACTCAGAAAAGGAGATGAATAACAGCTGCTCTGTTTGGGCCAGCGTGCTGTTATATAATAATGGTGCCAGCAGCCAGCCCAGCCTTCAGCCTAATACTAAACTTGCCCTCCAAATTTTCAGTCGTAGCCATCTTATTGTCATGATTTTCTACAGTATGTTACTGCATCTGACCTGAACAATATATGCTTATTTGAATTTATTAAAATGTTTTATGGTCCAGTGTAGGATACTTTTTATGTTTTATGTAGGTGTAGAACTCAGTATCTGTTTTTATGCCTTATTATTCTGCTGTTTAACTCGTCTTTATTCTTATTTTTGTTTATTTTATACATCACAGTCTGATAGTGGTGTGTAATATATTTTACTATAACTGTGTTTCTATTAGTTGTATTGTATTTCTAAAGATTGTTTTCTGGTTTGTGTTGCTGTATAATTTGGTGCATTTGGTTTTACAGTGACTTTTTATTCTATGTGTATTTTTTGAACATCTTTTCTAACAACAGTACATATTCAGAGTTTGTCCTTTGATCTGATCTGAGATTTTCATATTTTTATATAGGAATTTTAGCTATTTATGTGTTTCTTATTTATTTACATTTCACTTATTTGCTACACTTAATTTCACTTTCCATCGTCTAATTTTCTTGTATTTTGATGTTGTTTTTTAATGATTCCTTGCCATTTCTTTTTTATTTACAACATGAGGAAAGTGTCTAGTATACTTCTGGTTACATACTCTTGATTTTTGCTGTATGAATTACCTTCTTCCTTTTACCTCTTGTAATAATTTATAAGGTAGACATACAGCTGTTTACACTGAAAAAATATCTGAAATTATATAATTCTTTTTTGATGTGGACCATTTTAAAAGTCTTTATTGAACTTGTTACAGTACTGCTTCTGTTTTATGTTTTGGTTTTTTGGCTGTCAGGCATATGGGATCTTAGCTCCCCAATCAGGGATCGAACCCGCACCCCCTGCATTGGAAGGCGAAGTCTTAACCACTGGACTGGAAGGGAAGTTTTATAATTTTTTTAAATAACCTTTTTCCACATTTTACGTAAAACAAAGACTTAGTACCTTGCTTTTCCTACGCTCTTTCTTCCTATCTGATTGCATTAATCTGAGGTTAAAACCCCCTATTTTAAAAAATCCTCTTTCTCAATTTTTTTCCTTTTGCATTTTGTTTGTTACTATAGCAACAACAATTATTTCAACTTATCAGCATCGGTCTCTACTGAGTGTTTTTATTCAGTTATCTCTCTATCTTTAGCTAGTTTCAAGGCTCATTGCCAGTTCTTTTCTCTTGTTTCATCATTCATGAGTTTCTGATTCATGTCCCGGTGACTTAATGTATGACTGAGCAATTTTTGCAAAAAAGAGAGTTAGTTGGGTCGTGTATTAGTCACAAACTCTTGTGGTTTCAAGTGACAGAATCCAAATTCAAATTGATTTCAGTTAAAAAAAAAGAATATATTTGTCTCATGAACCTGTAAAGTCCAGGCTCAACTGAATACAGCCTCGAACTGTCATCAGGAAACTGTCTCCATCTCTGGACCCTGCTTTCCCCATCTCAGCTTCATTCTCAGAGGGCAGTTCTCACATGGTGGCATGTCTGACCCCAGACTCATACTCCCTGCCCTGGCACCTTGGCAAAAAGGGAGCACTCCTTTCCCAATTGTTTCTGCAGAAGTCTGGGCTGAGGGATTTCCCTGGCGGTCCAGTGGGTAAGACTCCATGCTCCCAATGTAGGGGGCCCGGGTTCGATCCCTAGTTGGGGAACTAGATCCCGCATGCCGCAACTAAGAGCCCGCATGCTGCAACTAAGAGTCAGCATGCCACAACTAAAGTTCCCGCACATGGCAGCGAAGATCCTGCCTGCCGCAACTAAGACCCGGCGCAGTCAAATAAATAAATATATATATATTTTTAAAAGTCTGGGCTGGGCTTCCCTGGTGGCGCAGTGGTTAAGAATCCACCTGCCAGTGCAGGGGACACGGGTTCGAGCCCTGGTCCGGGAAGATCCCACATGCTGCGAAGCAACTAAGCCCGTGTGCCACAACTTCCGAGCCTGTGCTCTAGAGCCCGTGAGCCACAACTACTGAGCCTGCATGTTGCAACTACTGAAGCCCATGAGACTAGACCCCGTGCTCCACAACAAGAGGAGCCACCACGATGAGAAGCCTGTGCACCGCAATGCAGAGCAGCCCCCACTTGCCGCAACTAGAGAAAGCCCGCGTGCAGCAACGAAGACCCAACACAGCCATAAATAAACAAATAAATAATAAATTAATTTAAAAAAAAAAAGTCTGGGCTGAGTGTCAATGGCCTGGATCAGGTCTCATACCCATCCTTTAAACCAACGTCTGTGACTCTGATTGTGGAGCCCTGGATCACATGCTTACTCTTGACTTGGGGGTGGGGCCAGCCCTGCAAACCACATAAGGGTGTAAAAGGGACAGTTCACCAAAGAAAAACAGGATTGTTGCTACCAGAAGGAGAAGGGGTCAATGCTGGGCAGGCAAAAAATAACAGATATCCATTGTTTTCTAAGATTCTACAGATCTGTGAACTGTCACCACTCTAGAGAGACAATAAGGAAGACATCCAGGTGGCCAGCTGGCCATCTAAGCGGGGTCTTAGGCTTAGATAGTGGCTTAGCATGGTCTCACAGTGTTCCAGAGCCTCGTTCTCAGCTCTGTGCTTCTGGAAATTTGTTGTTGTCAGTCTAGCTAGATGATTGTCCCCCATGGGCCTGGCTCACGCCAGCCTGACTCAGCAGAGACAGATGTATATCTAAATCCCATCTTAGAGGGAACAGTTATTGCCAAAGGACCTAAACAGGGCTGTCTCCTGGTCAGTGCATTCTCCCTGTCAAAAACCACAAGTTAAGCCAAACTCTAATCATAAGGTAGCTTAGTGACCACAGAACCAGGCAAGAGAAGTTCTCTGGAGAAAGGTTATTGGCCAGATGCATCATGCCATGATAATACAGTGACTTTAAAATGTCCATAAACACTGGAAGAATGAAGAGAGGACATATTACAAGGCTGAAAGGTAGGAAAGAACCGAGAGCTGCCTGGTCCGGCTGGAGCACAGGGGAGGGCAGGTGAGGAGGGCAGGTAATGTTGTGTGTCAATTATACCTCAACTAAAAAAAAAAGCAAATAAAACAGTGCTTTTCAAAGTTTAATATCCATATGAACCACTGGGGAATCTTGTTAAAATGCAGACCCTGAATCAGTGGTCTGGGGCGGAGCCTGAGATGCTGCCTTCCGAACAAACCCCCACATGATGCTGATGCTGCTGGTCTGGAGACCACACTTTGAGCAGCAACAATTTCCAAAATATTAAGAAATAGAATTTATATGTGTTTGTGATGGGTTGGATGGGAAGAGGCGTTGTGAGCAAGGAAAAATGCGTTGTTAAGGATCATCCCCAAACTTCCAGCTTGAGTATCTGGGTGGTGATGCAATCCACAAGTACAAGACGAGGAACAGGTTTGCGTGGGGTCGATAATAATGATAACATTTATTGGGTATTTACTACGTGCCAGGTTCTTTACATATGCTGTCTTATTTATTCTGTACAATAGGGAGGTAGGTGCTATTGTGATCTTTTTTTTTTTTTTTTTGTGGTACGCGGGCCTCTCACTGTTGTGGCCTCTCCCGTTGCGGAGCACAGGCTCCGGACACGCAGGCTCAGCAGCCATGGCTCACGGGCCCAGCCGCTCCACAGCATGTGGGATCTTCCCGGACCGGGGCATGAACCGGTATCCCCTACATCAGCAGGCGGACTCTCAACCACTGCGCCACCAGGGAAGCCCCCCTATTGTGATCTTTAAGAGTGAGGAAACTGAGGCCAAGGTCATACAGGTAGTAAGTGGAAGAGCCAAGATTCAAACTCGCTCTGGTACTCTGAGGGCAGAACTCCTGCAGTTAACCATTCGCAGTTTGGAAATGTGAAGTTGAAGCCCCTGTAGGATGTCACATGGAGATGTCCAGGTGGACACGCTGACCACAGATTCTGACAGTTAAAGACCCGGGAGGAAGTGAGGCATCAGTGGGAATTAAACCATGCAAGAACGGCTACAACCTACCCTCTCAGAGTGCTGCCAATCTTGTTCCATTTTCCTTTGGCATTTAATTATTACAGAGGAGGACTCTGAAGAAAACCAGCTTTTAAATAATCTTTTTTTTTTTTTTTTTTCCTGACTGGATACTGTGTTTGTTCTTTTCTTTTTTTTTTTTTTTTTTTCAGTACGCGGGCCTCTCACTGTGGTGGCCTTTCCCGTTGCAGAGCACAGGCTCCGGACGCCCAGGCTCAGCGGCCATGGCTCACGGGCCCAGCCGCTCTGTGGCATGTGGGATCTTCCCAGACCAGGGCACGAACCCGTGTCCCCTGCATCGGCAGGCGGACTCTCAACTACTGCGCCACCAGAGAAACTCTGTGTTTGTTCTTTATCCCTGAAATTTAAGAACTTTTCTAGATTATGTCTTGAAGTTGGTTTCTGCTTATTAATTTTTCTGGATTCAGAGAACTCACTCAATTTTCCACTTCTACATCAGATCTTTTTAGACCTAAGGCAAGTTTTCTTTTACTATAAGTTATTGTCTCTAATTGATTTGCTGTCTTCTTTGGGGGGGTGCCTATAGTTTGACTCTCCGTGGTATTCTCCTGTACGTTTTTTCTATCTTAAAGAATTTCATCACTGACTTTTTCTTCTATACTGCTGATTTGCTCTTCTGCATTGTTAAGTCTGCTTTTTACTGCTCCAACCATTGCTTTTACTTTGGCGATCATGGTTTTAATTTCATAGTACTCTCCATTTATCTTGGCCTGTTCTTTAAAAGATGCAATGTCTTCTTTTAGTCGAGAGTAAGAATTAGGTGTTTTCTGAAACTGGGCTCTGCTTCATGGACTAAATATATTGCAAAGGAGTAATTTTTGGCTCTAGCACTTTATTTTTCTCATGTGCCACATATTTCTTTCCCAGAGGGTAAAATTTTTTTTTTTTCCTTATTCACCTTTAATATTGTCTAGCTGATCTTTGTTGTTGATGCCTGGAAGTCCAGGCTTACAAGATCACAGTGTTGGACAATCAGGATGCAGGGTTCCCCACCCTTACTCCCCGTCCAGAGATGGCCCGGGTGTCGGTTCAGAAGCAGTGGTTAGATCATCTTCTGTCTCATTGCATTAGCTATTCTTGGCATTCACTCGCTTCAAGATTCCGACTTTTATTTTCCAACCTCTGGTGTCTGTGACTATTTCTGAGCCTCAGGGTGTGTCTCATATTCTCTAGATCTTGATGCTTTGGACTTCAGCGTTTCTATCTTTGCGTTTCTATTTCAGTATGTCCTATGTCTGAGACGCTGTCCATCTGTACCAATCTGGGTCTCAGTCTCTGAATCTCAATGTTTTTCTCAGTGTCTCGGCCCCCTACTCCCGAACCCCTTACTGATCTTTATATTTCTTCATAGCACTTATCACAACGCGAGTCTCCCTCCCTCCCTTCCTAGCGACCCATCCATCCATGGAGCCACATCTCCTTCTGCTGGAATGTAACTCGTCGCAGAGTGGACGCACAGGATCAGGGTAACACTTGTTGAACGAGCCTCTGTCTGATCAGCGGGTCCCGTCCTGGCCTCTCGTCTCGGCCTCCACCTCTAGGTTTCACACTTTCTCAGGATGCAAATGTCTTTCTCGGTCTCGGTCACCCTTCCGGTTTCTGTCCGTGTGTCTAGGCCTCTAAGTCCGTGTGGGCCGCGGACTCGCACAGGCCTAACCGGGGCGCGCGGCGAGGTATGGCGGAGATTGCCTTCCTGGGCCCCGCCGGCCCACTGGCTCAGCCTCCGCGTCCCCTGTGCCTAGGGGTCCGCCTCCCGCGAGTGCACGTGACCGCGCCCCGCAGAGCCGCCGCAGTGCCAGGCCCCGAGCGCGCTGCTTCCGCCGGCCGCGCAGCCCCGCCTCTGGGCGTGGGGAGCCAATCCGCGCGCACGTCTCCCGGCCCCGCCCGACGCCCTCCTCGGCGCGCGCCCCTCCCTTCGCCTTGCCGGCCCGCCCGTCAGTCAGTCAGGCAGGCAGGCAGTCGGTCCGAGCGGCTGGCTGCTCCTCGCCTCTCCCGCGCGGCGGCCTCCCTCTTCCCTCCCGGCCAGCGGCGGCGGCTGCAGCGGCGGCGGCGCGGTCCCCCGGGAGGCGCGGCGTGGGCCGAGCGGCGGCCGCGGAGCGTCGAGCCCAGCGCGGCGGCTGCTGCGGCCCGGCAGCCAACATGGCGGCGGCGGCGGCGGGCGCGGGCCCCGAGATGGTCCGCGGGCAGGTGTTCGACGTGGGGCCGCGTTACACCAACCTCTCTTACATCGGCGAGGGCGCCTACGGCATGGTGTGGTGAGTGTCCGCGCCGCGCAGCCCGGCCGCCCCCGCCTGGGCCTGGCGGACGCAGCCGCGGTCTCGCCCGGGCCCCGGCCTTCGGCCCCCACCCGGGCTGCGCCGTCGTCCGCGAGCTGGGGGCCTCGGGCCGGGCCGTCGGGCCTGGGTGTTGTTCCTCGCTGGGCTCGGGGGGCGGAGGCCGGGGCCGGGACCCCGGGACCGACAGCGAGGCGCCCCCGCCCCCAGTGTACGCACAGCGCGGTCTCGAATTCCTTCGGATGCTCGCCGCGGCGTGTGTGCACAGCTCCGAAATAATCATATGATTTTCCTCCCCTCGCCTGCGTTTTCCGCGAGCGGCTTTCGTTAAGTGCCTTCCGTGGTGCCAGGGGGGCTCTCCTACGCAGGCTTTCTAAAAGGCGTTAGTGGCAGCAGTGTTCGTTGTGGACTATTTCAATCTTGAAGTCTTTAAAGGGTTTTTAATACCGTAATGCTAGCGTTTCAGGAAGGATAAGCCAGCATTGCTCTTTTGGTTTATTAAGGAGTCATTTGTAGTTGGGCCTAATTTAACTTGTTTTTCTTTTGCCCCCCGTTGAGCTCTCTTACCAGCATAAAGGCATCCAGACGTTTTAGCACAATTACTGTGGACTTTCCCTGTTAATGCTTTAGTGGTCAGTATGTGTGCAGCCCTGATGGAGTTCTTGCAGAATCACATTCAGGCGCTCTCCTCTCGATCCAGCTCACCGAAACGTTTGTGGAATGGGGGTGACGGTCTTGTTTTTCATTAGAACCAACTAGCTGTCGTGTTTTGTGCTGGTGAAGACCTGTGCAAGTGTAGACTCCCTTACACCGAAATCTTCTCGTGAGTGTGTCTTTTCTGTTGAACGAAGGAAATGAACTAACATTTATTGAACACTTCGTGGCAGGTACTGTGCTAGGTCCATTATCTCATTTTGTTTGAACAAACAGCTGGAGGGAGGGGAACGCGGTGATGTCTTTCAGATGAGAAAGTATTTCGAGGTGAAACCAGTTCCTAAGGTCATACAACTAAAGAGGCATACTTGAGACTGTGGACTGAGATCCTGTTTCAGTTGCTGCAGCTCTTTTCATTACACCCCACTTTCCTTAAATAGTGTTATTAATCATATTAGAATTTTAGGGTGTTTTACTCTTATAAGCATTTCTATTTCAGAAATGTATTCAAATTTGAATGATCATAATTTTAGAAATACCATAGAGGGCATGTTTTGCCAAGTGTTAGTTAAAATTATTTTTTTAAAAAGACTTTAATTGAATCTCGAATATTTTCATTCTCTTCAGGAGCAAAATGTTTCACAGTGTACAACTGTGAAAATTAACATGAACTCAGAGGCTTAGGAGCCAAAAGAGAAACTAAATTAGGTCAGGCCTAAAAGAAATAAGGTCCTAGGGCTTCTCTGGTGGCACAGTGGTTAAGAATCTGCCTGCCAATGCAGGGGACACTGGTTCAAGCCCTGGTCTGGGAAGATCCCACATGCCGCGGAGCAACTAAGTTCGTGTGCCACAACTAATGATCCTGTGCTATAGAGCCCGTGAGCCACAACTACTGAAGCCCGTGCACCTAGAGCCCATGCTCTGCAACAAAAGAAGCCACCGCAATGAGAAGTCCTCGCACCGCAATGAAGAGTAGCCCCCGCTCACCGCAACTAGAGAAAGCCCGCGCGCAGCAACGAAGACCCAACACAACCAAAAATAAATAAGTAAAATAAATAAATAAATAAATAAAATTTATTTAAAGAAAAAGAAATAAGGTCCTAGAATGTAACGGAGAGAAAGAACTGCCTGCAGCATCACTTCTGTTGCACCTGCTGGTAAGTATGCCAGTAAACATGTCTCTTTATGAGAGGTTCAGAATTGCCCATCACGTCCTTCAGCCCTTTAAAATATGTACTAAAAAAAACTAGTTTTATGACATTTCAGTTGAAAGTTTTTTTTATTTCTCTTCAATCTGAAGCTGATTTAGATCTGGTAGTTTTCTATCACTGCTGTAGACTTATTTGACCTTCTCAGTCTGTCAGGTGAAATATCAAGTCCTCTTACTGTGATGTTCTTTTCTTAAGTAAGATCCAAGTACAGATATTATTGGAATTAGAATCTGGGTCCAGATTATAGCTTTTTATCTTCAGGTTGATGATATTTATTTAATATAGAATTTAATCTACGTCGTACGCTATTAGCATTTAGTAAATGTTGGTTAACAATGCTGGGTTTATGGAGGATTTCTTGATTGAAATGTTAATATTTGAATAGTGACATTTTTAAAAAATTAATGCTTCCAGAAGGATTTAAGGATTTTCAGGAAAAAAGGTTTTTTTTAAAATTTCCTGAATCAATTCATTAGGAATTTGCCTTTTTCTTGCAGAGTCCTTTCCTAATCATCAAGTGGAGGATATAAAGATGAAAAGTGGAGTTTGAATTGGGCCTTTAGGAGTGAGTGTGATTTTGATAGAAGGATAATAGGTGAAAGTGACAGTTTGAGCTGTGGAATCTAATCCTGGAAAAGTATTTAGGTGACAAACTTGTAGAGGACTCTAAAGGCAAAACTGAGTTTGGTTGTATATTTGTGCAGTGGAGAAAGAGGCAAGCACATGGTCAGTTTTGGAATTTGGGGGGAGGATAGATCAACACTGGTGGAAATGACAGGAAAAAAAACTGAGGTGGGGAATCAGCTAGGCTGTTGTAACCTTCTAGAGGTGAAGTAATATAGTGAGCGTGGAAGATAGCAGATGGAGATGAGAGCCCTTATAAAGATAGAATCAGTAATAGGGGCTCTTGTCAGAAGAGTGGTGGACTTCTAATCATGGCAAGTGTGGGATGAAGCAGAGGATGATGAGTGAGGTCTTAATGGGTAAGAGGTGAGAGAGGTGGGATTTGGATTTGAGAGGGATTTCCAGGCTTGATGATGTGGCATGGACATGGCTGTTAATTCCAAGGCTTCTAGCGTGGGAGCCTGGGAGGATGGTGGTGGTGTTATGAGAGAAGGAATACTGTATAGGCAGAGGAGTTTGCTAAGGAGAAATAGTGAGTTCTGGTTTGGACTTGTTAAGTTTGTGATGCCTTTAGGCCATTTAAGCTATATCCAGAAGGCATCTTGAAAATAAGAGGGAAGTAAAATCTGGAGATGAAAATTTGTGTAAGTGATAGTCTTAGGTGGAGGAGCACAGATTCTTTTTTTTAAATTAATTAATTTTTGGCTGTGTTGGGTCTGCGTTGCTGCGTGCAGGCTTTCTCTAGTTGCAGCGAGGTGGGGCTACTGTTCATTGTGGTGCGCGGGCTTCTCATTGAGGTGGCTTTTCTTGTTGCGGAGCACGGGCTCTAGGCACACTGGCCTCAGTAGTTGTGGCACATGGGCTTAGTTGCTCCGCGGCATGTGGGATCTTCCTGCACCAGGGGTCAAACCCGTGTCCCCGGCATTGGCAGGCGGATTCTTAACCACTGTGCCACCAGGGAAGTCCAGAGCACAGATTCTTATTTGAGGTCATTGGTTAGGTAAAATTGCATGCATATGTTCTGTATGTTTATCCTTTAATGAACAATCCATAATATTCATTAGATTTTCAAAGGGTCCATTATTCCAGAAAGGTTAAGAACCAGTGAGACCAAAGAGGTAGCTCTGGCAAACAAGTGCTTTTAATAGATGGGCAGAGGAAGAGGAAGCTGAGGACTGTGAGATGTATAAGAATCAGGAAAAAAAAATTGTATGAAAGAGGAGAAATTGAAGCTCTTTGCTTGGTCATCTAATTAAGATAAGTATTTTGGATAAGTTCAGTTTGAAACACTTTCTAAATGTGACTGAGAGGTTGTGGAGTCATCTCCATAGAGACACTAATTGAAGCCTTGAGAGTGGACAAGATGAGAAAAATGTGAGAGCTGAGCCAAAGGAATGCCTGACTTTAGGTGTCAATAGAGGGCAAGTTACAGAAGAGGATGGAGGAAATGTGGTTGGAGACCAGAGAACCAGAGTTTGCACTATCATAGGAGCCAAGGGAGGTCGTGGTCATTAGGGATTGGTTTAAATACTGTAGAGAGCACCGTGCAGCTGGAAGAGCAGCTGTTAGATTTGTTAACTTTCAACTCTCCTAACAGATGGGCTCTCTTCTCTTCTCTGCCATCCTGTGTGTGGTTGAGTTTGCTCCTCACCATACCTTTTCACAAGACTTCAAGATCAAGCGATTCTTGGCCAAGAAACAAAAGCAGAATCGTCCCATTTACCACTGGATTCCAGTGAAAACTGGTAATAAAATCAGATACAACTCCAAGAGAAGACATTGGAGAAGAACCAAGCTGGGTCTATAAGGAGCCTTGCACATGAGGTGGCACACATATTTATGCTGCATCTTTTTTTTTTTTTTTTTTTTTTTTTTTTTTTTTTGCGGTATGCGGGCCTCTCACTGTTGTGGCCTCCCCCGTTGCGGAGCACAGGCTCCGGACGCGCAGGCTCCGGACGCGCAGGCTCAGCGGCCATGGCTCACGGGCCCAGCCGCTCCGCGGCATATGGGATCCTCCCAGACCGGGGCACGAACCCGTATCCCCTGCATCGGCAGGCGGACTCTCAACCACTTGCGCCACCAGGGAGGCCCTATGCTGCATCTTACCATGTCACTCTGAGAACATCACTACTATCTGAACAGCTGGATGTGTTTTATTGCAAAAATGATTTTTCTCTTTGTGTGTTTGTGCACTAGGGCTTTGGCTCAGTAATAAATATCTGAGACCTTAAAAAAAAAAAAAAAAAAAAAAAAACCAGATGGTTCCTACTAAAATTTCATTGTGATCACATTCCTGATGGTATAATATCCTGTCCTGTGAAGTTTTTTTGTCATTATGGCAGACTAATAGAACTTTTGTTACGTTTTGTTTTTTAAACATACATACGTTAATTAACATACATTAATTAATCCTCACACTGTCAAGGTGGTTACTTTAAGTAAGTGGGAATTTGAGACACAGAAGGGTTAGTTCACTTGCCCATGGACACGGAGCTTGCAAGTGATAGAGCATCCTAATCTGGTTCCTAAGTGATACTCCACCAAAGACCCAAGTTGAGAAAATACATGTTTTCAGTAACAGAAAATATCTGTTGTCTGCTTTTTGCTTGTGTCATGTTTTACTTTTTTTTAATTAAAAATTTTTTTTTAAATTTATTTTTTGGCTGCCTTGCGTCTTCGTTGCTGCATGCGGGGGCTACTCTTTGTTGCAGTGTGCGGGCTTCTCATTATGGTGGCTTCTCTTGTTGCGGAGCATGGGCTCTAGGCGCATGGGCTTCAGTAGTTATGGCTCATGGGCTCTCTAGAGTGTATACTCTAGTTGTGGAGCACAGGCTTAGTTGCTCTGCAGCATGTGGGATCTTCCTGCACCAGGGGTCAAACCCGTGTCCCCTGCATTGACAGGCGGATTCTTAACCACTGTGCCACCAGGGAAGCCCTGTGTCACGTTTTAGCGTTTTTTTTGTTTGTTTGTTTTGTTTGTTTGTTTGTTTGTTACATTTTAGCCTTTTAAAAAACCTTTCATACGAGGTTATTCACTCAGAAAACTTTCACTGAGCACTTGTTATATGCTAGGGTGCACATGGTCCCAGCCTTTTAGTAGCTCTTAGTCCAGTTAGTGGGATGGAGTTGGGCAGTAATGCAAAGAATGTACCAGTGTCATACAGAAGGGACGTGTGCAGTATTATGAGGAAAAAAGAAGGCCTGAGTGACAGGGGCTGTCTTTGCATGGCTTCACAAACTTTTGAGCTGGATGTTATGTGACTGGGAGTTTGCCTTGAGAAGTGCATTCTAGGTAGAGGAAGACGTACGTGCAAAGGCACAGAAGTACGAAAACAGCACATCAGGTCAGGAAAACCAGGAGTTGTTTGGGAAGCTAGGGGTATGGGTTGAGTGCCTTCGGAAGAAAGCTGGAGTTGAGACAGTTGGGATGGGCCCGGCCAGATTCTGAAGGATATTGTTTACTGAGTTCAGACTTGATTTTCTAGGTGAAAGTCATTAGAGGATGCCCTTTTTCTGCCAGTTCCTCATCACTTTTTATGTTCCCTTCTTTGTCTCTCTTATGCTCTCTATCTGCTTGTGCTTATTTTCTCTTCTTCTTATCTAGGGGTATTCAGTGGGTGTGATTTTTACCCCCTCTCCAGTGGCATTTTGAAATGTATGTGGGTCAGGTTTTGGTTTTTGGTTGTTAAATTGATTGGGGGGTGTTATTGGCCTTCGGTGTGTGTATGGTCAAGGCAGATGTGCTGAACAACCTGCAGCTCACGGTGTAGTCCTGCACTGGAAGACCATCCTGCTAAGAGGCCAGCAGTATTTCCCTCCAGCCCATCCCCAAGAAACACTGGGCCCTGTTCAAGTCCTGTCTTCCTCTAAGGTTCATCTCCTCTGTAAACTTGTGCTTGTTACTCTCTGCTGTAGTGCTCCCTCCTGCCCTCCCTGGAACTCTGCTGGGTATTTGTACCACCTGTTTGAAAGGCAGGGCCAGCAGTAGTATATATCATCTATAAAGGCTTGAGACCTGGAAACGCATCTGGATTCAGATTCATAGTTTTGCTTGTTAACTGTTAATTTAACTTTTAATAAAGATGTCTCTTCTATGCTTTTTGGAGCTCAAAGATGTGAGGAGACCAGCTCAGATGAGCAGCAGAATATCCAGAGTTTCTGAACGGTTTTGAGTGCAAGTAAAACTCAAACAAAATTAAGTTTGATATTAATAACATCTTGGTGGTTAGCTCTGATAGGCCATTCCCATGAATTTAATGGGAATGCTCTCAATTCTCAAGTATTTATAAAAAGAGTCTCATGAAAAGCATCCAAGTTGAGTTTTCCCAGGAATCATCTATAATTTATTCCTCATCTCACATTAACATATCTACTAAGTAAAAAACAACTGATTCCCCAACAAACATCTAGAGCTACCTCACCATCATGCATCCAGCCTGTTCTACCTGCCCACCTGCCTAACCCTGAAATGCTTTTTCTCCCGGTTTGCTTCTCTTGGGGCTCCCATACATTGGAAAGCCAACAGGATAGACATTCTCCAAGATCTCTCTCAGATGCACAGTCTTAGGGCAGGTTCTGGGTTCTGAACCCATCTACCGCTAGTAGGAGCTGGGAAGTGGAGTGTATGTATGGGTGGGGTCTGCATGGATTATGCCATGACCAACTGACTAACATTAGTTGATCTTGAGCAACTTCCTCTCCCATTTTTTTAATTAATTAATTTATGGCTTCGTTGGGTCTTTGTTGCTGCACGCAAGCTTTCTTTAGTTGGTGGCGAGCGGGGGCTACTCTTCGTTGTGGTGTGCGGGCTTCTCATTGTGGTGGCTTCTCTTGTTGTGGAGCACGGGCTCTAGGAGCGCAGGCTTCAGTAGTTGTGGCTCGTGGTCTCTAGAGCGCAGGCTTAGTAGTTGTGATGCAAAGGCTTAGTTGCTCCGTGGTATGTGGGATCTTCCCGGACCAGGGATCCAACCTGTGTCCCTTGCATTGGCAGGTGGATCCTTAACCACTATACTACCAGGGAAGTCTCCTCTCCCATTCTTTGATTTAACAATCAGAGCATCTCGTGTGCCTACCCTGGTTCATGTTCCTGCCCTCTCTCAGGAATGTTGCAGTGCATTGTTGGAGACAGACTGATAGGGAAATAAATTACTGTGTCGTGTGGTAAAAATACCGTTCTGAGATCATTCTGGACAGAGCAGCTAACTCCACTTCGGCTTCCCAGTTACTAATTAAATCAACAAATAGTGTATGTGTACACCAGGCACGCACTAGTTGTTCCACTACATTGGTGAACGAAGCATCTAGCCCTCAGGGAGCTCATGGTCTATGGGTGCCTGGCTGAATGGGAGTGGCTTGAAGAGAAGATTAGAAAGGTTTGGTCAGGCCTTGGCTTTAGGTTCCTTCTAAGGTGTTTCCTTTATGGGAATTCCCTGGCAGTCCAGTGGTTAGGACTCCACGCCCATTATGGCGGACACGGGTTCGATCCCTGGTCAGGGAACTAAGATCCCACAAGCCACATGGTGTGGCCTAAATAGATAAATAAATACTTTGCTTTTATTTCTCTTTTTATAGCACTTATCCTAGACATGTCTAAGATACTTTTTTCAGTTTATTGATAAATCATTTAAGTCCAAAATTAAAGTCTTGAGGAAAATTATTTTCTGTACTATAAAGTTAAAGAACTTTCTAATACTGTTGTTCCAGAGTAATAGTTTACCTCAAGTGATTAGGTTATTCACGTGTGTTTGGCTAAGAGAGAGTTTTTAACTGAGTGGCTGGAAGGAATGTTCTTTGTTTTTCTTTTTTTTTTTTTTTTTTTTTGCGTTATGCGGGCCTCTCACTGCTGTGGCCTCCCCCGCTGCGGAGCACAGGCTCCGGACGCGCAGGCTCAGCGGCCATGGCTCACGGGCCCAGCCGCTCCGCGGCATATGGGATCCTCCCAGACCGGGGCACGAACCCGTATCCCCTGCATCGGCAGGCGGACTCTCAACCACTTGCGCCACCAGGGAGGCCCCTCTTTTTTTTTTTAAATAAATAAATTTATTTAGTTTTGGCTGCATTGGGTCCTCATTGCTCCGTGTGGGCTTTCTCTAGTTGTGGTGAACTGGGGCTACTCTTCGTTGTGGTGTGTGGGCTTCTTGTTGCGGTGGCTTCTCTTGTTGCGGAGCACGGGCTCTAGGCACGTGGGCTTCAGTAGTTGTGGCACGTGGGCTCAGTAGTTGTGGCTCGTGGGCTCTAGGGCACAGGCTCAGTAGCTGTGGCGCATGGGCTTAGTTGCTCCGTGGCATGTGGGATCTTACTGGACCAGGGCTCGAACCCGTTTCCCCTGCATTGGCAGGCGGATTCTTAACCACTGTGCCACCAGGGAAGTCCTTAGACCAAATGTTAATGTTGCCACATTGTCATTGGGAACAAATGTATAGTGAAAAATGTAGAGTTTCAGAGATAGGGAAATTCTTAAATAGAACTGATTAAAAGTAATTCTGGGGAAAAAGTAAATACAGTCTTTTTTATAGAACAAATAGTTTTAGCTGCATAGCTAAGGAAAATAAGTAAAACCATCACATTTCTCCAATTAATACCTAAATTGCCACTGATCACAGGTCAGGCTTGCAAAGTAGAGAGTAAAACCTACAGAATGTACCTTGGTCACAAGGATTTATCTTGAGTCAGTAGCTAAGTTCAGGGTACTGTTACTTATTGCTTCAGTAGATATGTGAAAATGTTTAGTTTGGGGCTTATTTGAGATTTCCTTCCATTTTCAGTGTATCAGTGCTGAACCCATCCTCAAACTTGTATTTCTCTCATTACATCATCTTTCTGTTTCATGGTTGAAACATACTTTTTTTTTTTTTAAAGGATCAATATAATCCTTTCCCCATGAGTTACTTACTTCAGGACTATATAGACATATAAAAATATTTGATGTTATGTTTCAGACCAGTGAGAAACCATTTGATAGGAATGCTAAGTAATCTATTATCTATTACCATCTCCAGGTATGTTCATTGAGCCATTCTACCTGTTGTGTGTTTTGCTGTTTTCAGGCATCCTTTCAGGACAACTCTGATCCCTTAATTCAAGTGATGGTAAAAGTGATATTCCTTAAGAGTGTTGTAAATTATTTCTTTAGTCCAAAGCGAGCTGGAAAGAAAAGACATTTTTGATTCTCTGTCCACTCTGACATAACTGTTGGAAAGAGCCATTTGTTTCCTGCCACAGAGAAAGTGTAAGACAGAAATTAGTCATAAGAGGGCTAAAGTTTTATAGAAACTTTAGGAATGCTTCTGGATACCCCAGCAGGCAGAATGTAGCATTCAAGAACTGGTAAATGTTTATCTAGCATCCTAGAATGTAGTGCTTAACTATAAAAATGTAACTTGGAAAATATTTTGGCCTCATGTGGTTTTTGGCTTTAGCAGGAAAGGCTCTAGTGTTTCCCTATTAAGATGCTGGCATTGGGCTGAGGTGTATTTTATTTATTATATTTACAGAAATATCCATCGCTTCTGTTTTGGTTGTTTTTAACATAAATAAGTGAATTTTCTCAAGTGTTTTTTCTGCCTTCATGGAGATGATCATATGGTTTTTCTCTCTTTAGCATTGAGGATCATACTAATGGATTTCCTTATATTGAATCTTCCTTGCGTTCTTGGAGTAAATCCTAGTTGGTTATGTTATATTCTTTTTTTTCTTTTTTGAATTTTATTTTATTTATATTTTATACAGCAGGTTCTTGTTAGTTGTCTGTTTTATACATATTAGTGTATATATGTCAATTCCAGTCTCCCAGTTCATCCTACAACCACCACCACCCCCTCACCACTTTCCCCCTTGGTGTCCATATGTTTGTTCTCTACATCTGTGTCTCTATTTCTGCCCTGCAAAGTGGTTCATCTGTACCATTTTTCTAGGTTCCGCATGTATGTGTTAATATACGATATTTGTTTTTCTCTTTCTGACTTACTTCACTCTGTATGACAGTCTCTAGATCCATCCACGTCACTACAAATGACCCAATTTCGTCCCTTTTTATGGCTGAGTAATATTCCATTGTATATATGTGCCACATCTTCTTTATCCATTCGTCTGTCGATGGGCATTTAAGTTGTTTCCATGACATAGCTATTGTAAATAGTGCTGCAATGAACACTGGGGTGCATGTTTTTGAATTACGGTTTTTTTGAATTATGGTTTTCTCTGGGTATATGCCCAATAGTGGGATTGCTGGGTCATATGGTGATTCTATTTTTAGTTTTTTAAGGAACCTCCATAATGTTCTCTATAGTGGCTGTATCAATTTACATTCCCACCAGCAGTGCTAGAGGGTTCCCTGTTCTCCACACCCTCTCCAGCATTTGTTGTTTGTAGATTTTCTGATGATGCCCATTCTAACTGGTGTGAGGTGATACACTTCATTGTCGGTTTGTGTGTGTGTGTGTGTGTGTGGTACGCGGGCCTCTCACTGTTGTGGCCTCTCCCATTGCAGAGCACAGGCTCCGGACGCATAGGCTCAGCAGCCATGGCTCTGAGCCCAGCCACTCCGTGACAGGTGGGATCTTCCCAGACCGGGGCACGAACCCGTGTCCCTTGCATCAGCAGGCGGACTCTCAACCACTGCGCCACCAGGGAAGCCCCTCATTGTAGTTTTGATTTGCATTTCTCTAATCAGTGATGTTGAGCAGCTTTTCATGTGCTTCTTGGCCATCTGTATGTCTTCTTTGGAGAAATGTCTGTTTAGGTCTTCTGCCCATTTTTGGATTGGGTTGTTTGTTTTTTTAATATTGAGTTCCTTGAGCTGTTCATATATTTTAGAGATTAATCCTTTGTCTGTTGATTGCTTACAAATATTACCTCCCATTCTGAGAGTTGTCTTTTCGTTTTGTTTGTAGTTTCCTTTGCTTTACAAAAGGTTTTAAGTTTCATTAGGTCCCATTTGTTTATTTGGGGTTTTATTTCTATCACTCTAGGAGGTGGATCAAAAACGATCTTGCTGCTGTGATTTATGTCAAAGAGTGTTCTTCCTATGTTTTCCTCTAAGAGTTTTATAGTGTCCGGTCTTACATTTAGGTCTCTAATCCATTTTGAGTTTATTTTTGTGTTTGGTGTTATGTAGTTTTCTAATTTCATTCTTTTACATGTAGCTCTCCAGTTTTCCCAGCACCACTTATTGAAGAGACTGTCTTTTCTCCATTGCATATCCTTGCCTCCTTTGTCATAGATTAGTTGACCATAGGTGTGTGGGTTTATCTCTGGGCTTTCTATCCTGTTCCATTGATCTATATTTCTATTGATCTATATTTTTGTCCAGTACCATACTGTCTTGATTACTGTAGCTTTGTAATATAGTCTGAAGTCAGGGTCCTCCAGGTCCGTTTTTTTCCCTCAAGACTGCTTTGGCTATTTGGGGTCTTTTGTGTCACCATACAAATTTTAAGATTTTTTCTTCTAGTTCTGTAAAAAATGCCACTGGTAATTTGATAAGGATTGAATTGAATCTGTAGATTGCTTTGGGTAGTATAGTCATCTTCACAATATTGATTCTTCCAATCCAAGAACATGGTATATCTCTCCATCTGTTTGTCATCTTTGATTTCTTTCATCAGTGTTTTATAGTTTTCTGGGTACAGGTCTTTTACTTCCTTGGGTAAGTTTATTCCTAGGTATTTTATTCGTTTTGTTGCAGTGGTGAATGGGATTGTTTCCTTAATTTCTCTGTCTGATCTTTCGTTGTTAGTGTATAGGAATGCAAGAGATTTCTGTGCATTAGTTTTGTATCTGCCAACTTTACCAAATTCATTGATTTGCTCTAGTAGTTTTCTAGTGGCATCTTTAGGATTCCCCATGTATATAGTACCATGTCATCTGCAAACAGTGACAGTTTTACTTCTTCTTTTGCAATTTGTATTCCTTTTATTTCTTGTTTTTCTCGGATTGACACGGCTAGGACTTCGAAAACTATGTTAAATAATAGTGGTGGGAGTGGACATCCTTGTCTTGTTCCTGATCTTAGAGGAAATGCTTTCAGTTTTTCACCATTGAGAATGATGTTTGCTGTGGGTTTGTCGTATATGGCCTTTATTATGTTGAGGTAGGTTCTCTGCCCACTTTCTGGAGAGTTTTTGTCATCAGTGGGTGTTGAATTTTGTCAAAAGCTTTTTCTGCATCTATTGAGATGATCATATGGTTTTTCTTCTTCAATTTTTTAATATGTTGTATCACATTGATTGATTTGCATATATTGAAGAATCCTTGCATCCCTGGGATAAATCCCACTTGATCATGGTGTATGATCCTTTTAATGTGCTGTTGGATTCTATTTGCTAGTATTTTGTTGAGGATTTTTGCATCTATATTCATCAGTGATATTGGTCTGTAATTTTCTTTTTTTGTAGTAACTTTGTCTGGTTTTGGTTATCAGGGTGATGGTGGCCTCATAGAATGAGTTTGGGAGTGTTCCTTCCTCTGCCATTTTTTGGAAGAGTTTGAGAAGGATGGGTGTTAGCTCTTCTCTAGAATTCACCTGTGAAGCCATCTGGTCCTGGACTTCTGTTTGTTTGAAGATTTTTTTTTTTTTTTTTTTTGCGGTATGCGGGCCTCTCACTGTTGTGGCCTCCCCCGTTGTGGAGCACAGGCTCCGGACGCGCAGGCTCCGGACGCGCAGGCTCAGCGGCCATGGCTCACGGGCCCAGCCGCTCAGCGGCATATGGGATCCTCCCAGACCGGGGCACGAACCCGTATCCCCTGCATCGGCAGGCGGACTCTCAACCACTTGCGCCACCAGGGAGGCCCTGTTGGAAGATTTTTAATTACAGTTTCAATTTCATTATTTATTTATTTATTTATTTATTTATTTTTTTGCTGTACGCGGGCCTCTCACTGCTGTGGCCTCTCCCGTTGCGGAGCACAGGCTCCGGACGCACAGGCTCCGCGGCCATGGCTCGCGGGCCCAGCCGCTCCGCGGCATGTGGGATCTTCCGGGATCGGGGCACGAACCCGTGTCCCCTGCATCGGCAGGCGGACTCTCAACCACTGCGCCACCAGGGAAGCCCAATTTCATTACTTTTGATTGGTCTGTTCATATTTCCTTTTCTTCCTGGTTCAGTCTTGGAAGGATATACCTTTCTAAAAATTTGTCCATTTCTTCCAGGTTGTCCATTTTATTGGCATAGAGCTGCTTTTAGTAGTCTCTATGATGCTTTGTATTTGTGCAGTATCCGTTATAACTTCTCCTTTTTCATTTCTGATTTTATTGATTTGAGTCCTCTCTCTTTTTCTTTTTTTTTCTTTATAACAAATTTAATCAGTTATACATATACATATGTTTCCATATCCCCTCCCTTTTGCGTCTCCCTCCCACCCTCCCTATCCCACCCCTCCAGGCAGTCACAAAGCACCGAGCTGATCTCCCTGTGCTATGCGGCTGCTTCCCACTAGCTATCTACCTTACGTTTGGTAGTGTATATATGTCCGTGCCGCTCTTTCACTTTGTCACAGCTTACCCTTCCCCCTCCCCATATCCTCAAGTCCATTCTCTAGTAGGTCTGTGTCTTTATTCCTGTCTTACCCCTATGTTCTTCATGACATTTTTTTCTCTTAAATTCCATATATATGTGTTAGCATACAGTATTTGTCTTTCTCTTTCTGACTTACTTCACTCTGTATGACAGACTCTAGGTCTATCCACCTCATTACAAATAGCTCAATTTCATTTCTTTTTATGGCTGAGTAATATTCCATTGTATATATGTGCCACATCTTCTTTATCCATTCATCCGATGATGGACACTTAGGTTGTTTCCATCTCCAGGCTATTGTAAATAGGGCTGCTATGAACATTTTGGTACATGTCTCTCTTTTTTTTTTTTTTTTTTTTTTTTTGCGGTATGCGGGCCTCTCACTGTTGTGGCCTCCCCCGTTGCGGAGCACAGGCTCCGGACGCGCAGGCTCCGGACGCGCAGGCTCAGCGGCCATGGCTCACGGGCCCAGCCGCTCCGCGGCATATGGGATCCTCCCAGACCGGGGCACGAACCCGTATCCCCTGCATCGGCAGGCGGACTCTCAACCACTTGCGCCACCAGGGAGGCCCGGTACATGTCTCTTTTTGAATTATGGTTTTCTCAGGGTATATGCCCAGTAGTGGGATTGCTGGGTCATATGGTAGTTCTATTTGTAGTTTTTTAAGGAACCTCCATACCGTTCTCCATAGCGGCTGTACCAATTCACATTCCCACCAGCAGTGCAAGAGTGTTCCCTTTTTTCCACACCCTCTCCAGCATTTATTGTTTCTAGATTTTTTGATGATGGCCATTCTGACTGGTGTGAGATGATATCTCATTGTAGTTTTGATTTGCATTTCTCTAATGAGTAAAGATGTTGAGCATCCTTTCATGTGTTTGTTGGCAGTCTGTATATCTTCTGTGGAGAAATGTCTATTTAGGTCTTCTGCCCATTTTTGGATTGGGTTGTTTGTTTTTTTTGTTATTGAGCTGCATGAGCTGCTTATAAATTTTGGAGATTAATCCTTTGTCAGTTGCTTCATTTGCAAATATTTTCTCCCATTCTGAGGGTTGTCTTTTGGTCTTGTTTATGGTTTCCTTTGCTGTGCAAAAGCTTTTAAGTTTCATTAGGTCCCATGTGTTTATTTTTGTCTTTATTTCCATTTCTCTAGGAGGTGGGTCCAAAAGGATCTTGCTGTGATTTATGTCATAGAGTGTTCTGCCTATGTTTTCCTCTAAGAGTTTGATAGTGTCTGGCCTTACATTTAGGTCTTTAATCCATTTTGAGCTTATTTTTGTGTATGGTGTTAGGGAGTGATCTAATCTCATACTTTTACATGTCCCTATCCAGTTTTCCCAGCACCACTTATTGAAGAGACTGTCCTTTCTCCACTGTACATTCCTGCCTCCTTTATCAAAGATAAGGTGACCATATGTCCGTGGGTTTAACTCTGGGCTTTCTATCCTGTTCCATTGATCTATCTTTCTGTTTTTGTGCCAGTACCATACTGTCTTGATTACTGTAGCTTTGTAGTATAGTCTGAAGTCAGGGAGCCTGATTCCTCCAGCTCCATTTTTCGTTCTCAAGATTGCTTTGGCTATTCGGGGTCTTTTGTGTTTCCATACAAATTGTGAAATTTTTTGTTCTAGTTCTGTGAAAAATGCCATTGGTAGTTTGATAGGGATTGCATTGAATCTGTAGATTGCTTTGGGTAGTAGAGTCATTTTCACAATGTTGATTCTTCCAATCCAAGAACATGGTACATCTCTCCATCTATTTGTATCATCTTTAATTTCTTTCATCAGTGTCTTATAATTTTCTGCATACAGGTCTTTTGTCTCCTTAGGTAGGTTTATTCCTAGATATTTTATTCTTTTTGTTGCAGTGGTAAATGGGAGTGTTTCCTTGATTTCACTTTCAGATTTTTCATCATTAGTATATAGGAATGCCAGAGATTTCTGTGCATTAATTTTGTATCCTGCAACTTTACCAAATTCATTGATTAACTCTAGTAGTTTTCTGGTAGCATCTTTAGGATTCTCTATGTATAGTATCATGTCATCTGCAAACAGTGACAGCTTTACTTCTTCTTTTCCAATTTGGATTCCTTTTTTTTCCTTTTCTTCTCTGATTGCTGTGGCTAAAACTTCCAAAACTATGTTGAATAAGAGTGGTGAGAGTGGGCAACCTTGTCTTGTTCCTGGTCTTAGTGGAAATGGTTTCAGTTTTTCACCATTGAGGACGATGCTGGCTGTGGGTTTGTCATATATGGCCTTTATTATGTTGAGGAAAGTTCCCTCTATGCCTACTTTCTGCAGGGTTTTTATCATAAATGGGTGTTGAATTTTGTCGAAAGCTTTCTCTGCATCTATTGAGATGATCATATGGTTTTTCTCCTTCAATTTGTTAATATGGTGTATCACGTTGATTGATTTGCGTATATGGAAGAATCCTTGCTTTCCTGGAATAAACCCCACTTGATCATGGTGTATGATCCTTTTAATGTGCTGTTGGATTCTGTTTGCTAGTATTTTGTTGAGGATTTTTGCATCTATGTTCATCAGTGATATTGGCCTGTAGTTTTCTTTCTTTGTGACATCCTTGTCTGGTTTTGGTATCAAGGTGATGGTGGCCTCGTAGAATGAGTTTGGGAGTGTTCCTCCCTCTGCTATATTTTGGAAGAGTTTCAGAAGGATAGGTGTTAGCTCTTCTCTAAATGCTTGATAGAATTCGCCTGTGAAGCCATCTGGTCCTGGACTTCCGTATGTTGGAAGATTTTTAATCACGGTTTCAATTTCATTACTTGTGATTGGTCTGTTCATATTTTCTATTTCTTCCTGGTTCAGTCTTGGAGGTGTATTACCTTTGTAAGAATTTGTCCATTTCTTCCAGGTTGTCCATTTTATTGGCACAGAGTTGCTTGTAGTAGCCTCTTAAGATGCTTTGTATTTCCGCGGTGTCTGTTGTAACTTCTCCTTTTTCATTTCTAATTTTATTGATTTGAGTCTTCTCCCTCTTTTTCTTGATGAGTCTGGCTAATGGTTTATCAATTTTGTTTATCTTCTCAAAGAACCAGCTTTTACTTTTATTGATCTTTGCTACTGTTTTGTTTCTATTTCATTTATTTCTTCTCTGATCTTTATGATTTCTTCCCTTCTGCTAACTTTGGGTTTTGTTTGTTCTTCTTTCTCTAGTTTCTTTAGGTGTAAGGTTAGATTGTTTATTTGAGATTTTTCTTGTTTCTTGAGGTAGGCTTGTGTAGCTATAAACTTCCCTCTTATGACTGTGTTTGCCGCATCCCATAAGTTTTGGAGCATTGTGTTTTCATTGTCATTTGTCTCTAGGTTTTTTTTTTTGTGTTTTTTTTGCACTACACAGGCCTCTCACTGCTGGGGCCCCTCCCGTTGCGGAGCACAGGCTCTGGACGCGCAGGCTCAGCGGCCATGGCCCATGCACCCAGCCGCTCCGCGGCATGTGGGATCCTCCCGGATCAGGGCACGAACCCGCATCCCCTGCATCGTCAGGCGGACTCTCAACCACTGCGCCACCAGGGAAGCCCTCTAGGTATTTTCTGATTTCCTCTTTGATTTCTTCAGTGATCTCTTGGTTATTTAGTAACGTATTGTTTAGCCTCCATGTGTTTGTGTTTTTTATGTTTTTTTCCCTGTAATTCATTTCTAATCTCATAGTTGTGGTCAGAAAAGATGCTCGATATGATTTCAATTTTCTTAAATTTACTGAGGCTTGATTTGTGACCAAGATGTGTTCTACCCTGGAGAATGTTCTGTGCACACTTGAGAAGAAAGTGTAATCTGCTGTTTTTGGATGGAATGTCCTATAAATATCAATTAAATCTATCTGGTCTATTGTGTCATTTAAAGCTTGTGCTTCCTTATTTCTTTTGTGTCTGGATGATCTGTCCATTGGTGTAAGTGAGGTGTTATAAAGTCCCCCACTATTAATTGTGTTACTGTCGATTTCCTCTTTTATAGCTGTTAGTAGTTGCGCTTTATGTATCGAGGTGCTCCTACGTTGGGTAAAACTATATCTGTAATTGTTATATCTTCTTGGATTGACCCCTTGATCATTATGTAGTGTCCCTCCTTGTCTCTTGTAACATTCTTTATTTTAAAGTCTATTTTATCTGATATTGAGTATTGCTACTACAGCTTTCTTTTGATTTTCATTTGCATGGAATATCTTTTTCCACCCCCTCACTTTCAGTCTGTATGTGTCCCTAGGTCTGAAGTGGGTCTCTTGTAGACAGTATATAGATGGGTCTTGTTCTTGCATCCATTCAGCAAGCCTGTGTCTTTTGGTTGGAGCATTTAATCCATTCATGTTTAAGGTAATTATCGATATATATGTTCCTATGACCATTTTCTTAATTGTTTTGGGTTTGTTTTTGTAGGTCCTTTTCTCCTCTTGTGTTTCCCACTTAGAGAAGTTCCTTTAGCATTTGTTGTAGAGCTGGTGTGGTGGTGCTGAACTCTCTCAGCTTTTGCTTGTCTGTAAACGTTTTAATTTCTCCATCAAATCTGAATGAAATCCTTGCTGGGTAGAGTAATCTTGGTTGCAGGTTTTTCTCCTTCATCACTTTAATTATGTCCTGCCACTCCCTTCTGGCTTGTAGAGTTTCTGCTGAGAGATCAGCTGTTATCCTGATAGGGATTCCCTTGTGTGTTATTTGTTGTTTTTGCCTTGCTGCTTTTAATATGATTTCTTTGTGTTTAATTTTTGACAGTTTGATTAATATGTGTCTTGGCGTATTTCTCCTTGGATTTATTCTGTATGGGACTCTCTGTGCCTCCTGGACTTGATTAACTATTTCCTTTCCCATATTAGGGAAGTTTTCAACTATAATCTCTTCAAATATTTTCTCAGTCCCTTTCTTTTTCTCTTCTTCTTCTGGAACCCCTATAATTCGAACGTTGGTGCGTTTAATGTTGTCCCAGAGGTCTCTGAGACTGTCCTCTGTTCTTTTCATTCTTTTTTCTTTATTTTGCTCTGCAGCAGTTATTTCCACTATTTTATCTTCCACCTCACTTATCCGTTCTTCTGCCTCAGTTATTCTGCTATTGATCCCATCTAGAGTATTTTTTATTTCATGTATTGTGTTTTTAATCAATGCTTGATTCATCTTTAGTTCTTCTAGGTCCTTGTTAACTGTTTCTTGCATTTTGTCTATTCTATTTCCAAGATTTTGGATCTGGGAAATAGAATCTTGGATCATCTTTACCATCATTATTCTGAATTCTTTTTCAGGTAGACTGCCTATTACCTCTTCATTTGTTAGATCTGGTGGGTTTTTATCTTGCTCCTTCTCCTGCTGTGTGTTTTTCTGTCTTCTCATTTTGCTTATGTTACTGTGTTTGGGGTCTCCTTTTTGCAGGCTGCAGGTTCGTAGTTCCCGTTGTTTTTGGTGTCTGTCCCCAGTGGCTAAGGTTGGTTTACTGGGTTGTGTAGGCTTCCTGGTGTAGGGGACTAGTGCCTGTGTTCTGGTGGATGAGGCTGGATCTTGTCTTTCTGGTGGGCAGGTCCACGTCTGGTGGTGTGTTTTGGGGTGTCTGCGGACTTTTTATGATTTTAGGCCACCTCTCTGCTAATGGGTGGCGTTGTGTTCTTGTCTTGCTAGTTGTTTGGCTTAGGGTGTCCAGCACTGTAGCTTGCTGGTCGTTGAGTGAAGCTGGGTGCTGGTGTTGAGATGGAGATCTCTGGAAGATTTTCGCCGTTTGATATTATGTGGAGCTGGGAGGTCTCTTGTGGACCAGTGTCCTGAAGTTGGCTCTCCCACCTCAGAGGCACAGCACTGACTCCTGGCTCCTCAATTTGGGATGATGTGTTGTCTATTCATGTATTCCACAAATGCAGGGTACATCAAGTTGATTGTGGAGCTTTAATCCGCTGCTTCTGAGGCTGCTGGGAGAGGTTTCCCTTTCTCTTCTTTATTCTCACAGCTCCTGGGTCTCAGCTTTGGATTTGGCCCCGCCTCTGCGTATAGGTCGCCGGAGGGCGTCTGTTCTTCGCTCAGACAGGACAGGGTTAAAGGAGCAGCCTCTTCGGGGACTCTGGCTCACTCAGGCCGGGCGGGAGGGAGGGGGGCACGGAGTGCGGGGCGAGCCTGCAGCGGCAGAGGTCGGCGTGACGTTGCACCAGCCCGAGGCGCGCCGTGCGTTCTCCCAGGGAAGCCGCCCCTGGATCCCGGGACCCCGGCAGTGGCGGGCTGCACAGGCTCCCGGAAGGGCGCTGTGGGCAGTGACCTGCGCTCGCACACAGGCTTCTTGGCGGCGGCAGCAGCAGCCCCAGCGTCCCACGCCCGTCACTGGGCTCCGCGCTTTCAGTCGCGACTCGCGCCCGTCTGTGGAGCCCCTTTAAGCAGCGCTCTTAATCCCCTCTCCTCGCGCACCAGGAAACCAAGAGGGAAGAAAAAGTCTCTTGCCTCTTCGGCAGCTCCAGAGTTTTCCCGGACTCCCTCCCGGCTAGCTGTGGCACATTAGCCCCCTTCAGGCTGAGTTCTCGCCGCCAGCCCCAGTCCTCTCCCTGCGCTCTGACCGAAGCCCGAGCCTCAGCTTCCAGCGCTGCGCGCCCTGGCGGGCGAGCAGACAAGCCTCTCGGGCTGGTGAGTGCCGCTCGGCACCGATCCTCTGTGTGGGGATCTCTCCGCTTTGCCCTACCCAGGTATGTGGGGGGTTTCTTGCCTTTTGGGAGGTCTGGGGTCTTCTGCCAGCGTTCAGTAGGTGTTCTGTAGGAGTTGTTCCACGTGTAGCTGTATTTCTGGTGTATCCATGGGGAGGAAGGTGATCTCCGCGTCTTACTCTTCCGCCATCTTACCCGGAAGTCTCTCTCTTTTTCTTGATGAGTCTGGCTAATAGTTTATCAATTTTGTTTATCTTCTCAAAGAACCAACTTTTACTTTTATTGATCTTTGCTGTTGTTTTCTTTGTTTCTGTTCCATTTATTTCTACTCTGATCTTTATGAATTCTTTCCTTCTTCTAATTTTGGGTTTTGTTTGTTTTCCTTTCTCTAGTTCCTTTAGGTGTAAGGTTAGATTATTTTTTTGAGATTTTTCTTGTTTCTTGAGGTAGGCTTGTATTGCTGTAAACCTCCCTCTTAGAACTGCTTTTGCTGCATCCCATAGGTTTTGGATCACTGTGTTTTCATTGTCATTTGTCTCTAGGTATTTTTTGATTTTCTCTTTGATTTCTTGAGTGATCTCTTGGTTATTTAGTAACGTATTGTTTAGCCTCCATGTGTTTGAGTTTTTTACCCTGTAATTGATTTCTAATCTTAACAGCATTGTGGTTGGAAAAGATGCTTGATATGATTTCAGTTTTCTTAAATTTACCGAGGCCTGATTTGTGATCCAAGATATGATCTATCCTGGAAAATGTTCTGTGTGCACTTGAGAAGAAAATGTAATCTGCTGTTTTTGGATGGAAAGTCCTATAAATAACAATTAAATCTATCTGGTCTATTGTGTTATTTGAAGCTTGTGTTTCCATATTAATTTTCTGTCTGGATGACTTGTCCATTGGTGTAAGTGAGGTGTTAAAGTCCTCCATTATTATTGTGTTACTGTCGATTTTCTGTTTTATAGCTCTTAGCAGTTGCCTTATGTATTGAGGTGTTTCTGTGTTGGGTGCATATATATTTATAATTGTTATATCTTCTTCTTGGATTGATTCCTTGATCATTATGTAGTGTCTTTCCTTGTGTCTTGTAACGTTCTTTATTTTAAAGTTATTTTATCTGATATGAGTATTGCTACTCCAGCTTTCTTTTGATTTCCATTTGCATGGAATATCCTTTTCCATCCCCTCACTTTCAGTCTGTATGTGTCCCTAGGTCTGAAGTGGGTCTCTTGTAGACAACATATATATGGGTCTTGTTTTTGTATCCATTCAGCAAGCCTGTGTCTTTTGGCTAGAACATTTAATCCATTCACGTTTAAGTTAATTATTGATTTGTATGTTCCTATTAACATTTTCTTAATTGTTATGGGTTTGTTTTTGTAGGGCCTTTTCTCCTCTTGTGTTTCCCACTTAGAGAAGTTCCTTTAGCATTCGTTGTAGAGCTGGTTTGGTGGTGCTGAATTCTGTTAGCTTTTGCTTGTTTGTAAAGCTTTTGATTTCTCTGTCAAATTTGAATGAGATTCTTGCCAGCTAGAATAATCTTGGTTGTAGGTTCTTCCCTTTCATCACCTTAAACATATCATGCCATTCCCTTCTGGCTTGTAGAGTTTCTGCTGAGAAATCAGCTGTTAACCTATGGAAGTTCCCTTGTATGTTATTTGTCGTTTTTCCCTTGTTGTTTTCAATAATTTTTCTTTGTCTTTAATTTTTGTGAATTTGACTACTATGTGTCTCAGCGTGATTCACCTTCGCTTTATCCCGCCTGGGACTCTCTGCGCTTCCTGGGCTTGGGTGGCTATTTCCTTTCCCATGTTAGGGAAGTTTTCGACTATAATCTCTTCAGATATTTTCTTGGGTCCTTTCTCTCTTCTCCTTCTGCGACCCCTATAATGAGAATGGTGTTCCGTTTACTGTTGTCCCAGAGGTCTCTTAAGGTGTCTTCATTTCTTTTCATTCGTTTTTTTCTTTATTCTGTTATTCTGTCTTCCAGGGCACTTATCTGTTCCTCTGCCTCAGTTATTCTGTTGATTTCTTCTAGTGGTATTTTTCATTTCAGTTATTGTATTGTTCATCTCTGTTCTTTAATTTTTCTAGGTGTTTGTTCTTTAATTCTTCTAGGTCTTTGTTAAACATGTCTTGCAACTTCTTGATCTTTGCTTCCATTCTTTTTCCGAGGTCCTGGATCATCTTTACTATCATTCTGAATTCTTTTTCTGGTAGGTTGCCTGTCTCCACTTCATTAAGTTGTTTTTCTGAGGTCTTATCCTTCATATGGTACAAAGTCTTCTGCCTTTTCATTTTGTCTGTCTTTCTGTGAATGTGGTTTTCCTTCCACAGGCTGCAGGATTGTAGTTCTTCTTGCTTCTGCGGTCTGCCCTCTGGTGGATGAGGCTATCTAAGAGGCTTGTGCAAGCTTCCTGATGGGAGGGACTGGTGGTGGGTAGAGCTGGGTGTTGTTCTGGTGGGCAGAGCTCAGTAAAACTTTAATCCGTTTGTCTGCTGATAGGTGGGGCTGGGTTCCCTCCCTGTTGGTTGTTTGGCCTGAGGCGACCCAGCACTGGAGCCTAACGGCTCTTTGGTGGGGCTAATGGTTGACTCTGGGAGGGCTCACACCAAGGAGCACTTCCCAGAACTTCTGTTGCCAGTGACCTTGTCCCCACGGTGAGCCACAGCCACCCCCGCCTCTGCAGGAGACCCTCCAACACTAGCAGGTAGGTCTGATACAGTCTCCTATGGGGTCACTGCTTCCCCTGGGTCCCAATGCACACACTTCTTTGTGTGTGCCCTCCAAGAGTGGAGTCTCTGTTTCCCCCAGTCCTGTCAAAGTCCTACGATCAAATCCCACTAGCCTTCAAAGTCTGATTCTCTAGGAATTCCGCCTCCCATTGACAGACCCCCAGGTTGGGAAGCCAGACATAGGGCTCAGAACCTTCACCCCAGTGGGTGGACTTCTGTGGTATAAGGGTTCTCCAGTTTGTGAGTCACCCACCCAGCAGTTACGGGATTTGATTTTATTGTGATTGCACCCCTCTTATTGTCTCATTGCGGCTTCTCCTTTGTCTCTGGATATGGAGTATCTTTTTTGGTGAATTCCAGTGTCTTCCTGTCGATGATTGTTCAGCAGTTAGTTGTGATCCTGGTGCTCGCAAGAGGGAGTGAGTGCACGTCCTTTTACTCCACCGTTTTGAACCAATCCTGTATTCTTTTTTATATGTGCTGTTTAAAGAATAAGTTAGGGCTTCCCTGGTGGCACAGTCGTTGAGAGTCCGCCTGCCGATGCAGGGGACACGGGTTTGTGCCGCGGGGCGGCTGGGCCCATGAGCCATGGCCGCTGAGCCTGCGTGCCCGGAGCCTGTGCTCCGCAGCAGGAGAGGCCACAACAGTGAGAGGCCTGCGTACCGCAAAAATAATAATAATAATAATAAGTTAAATACGCATAATCATTGAGCAAATTTGAAAATAGAACACTGTCAGGACCTTAGAAATGTCTTATCAAATCCCCTTGTAGAGTTGACCACTGTCCTCGATTTTGGTGATAATTGTTCTTTTCTGCCTCTCCCCCTTTTTATTTTTTAAGAAATTTTTATTTTTTTACTTTTATTGAAGTATAATATACATACAGAAATGTGCACATAAGATTACAGGTTGATAAATTTTCACAAACTAAGCACACCCACGTAACTAACCAGTGTTCAGATAAACAGTCAGAACCCCAGCACCTCAGAAGATCCCCTTGGACTCCTTCCAGTCGCCATTTGCCAGGGGGAAGCTCTATCCTGATGTGTAACAGCATGGATTCTTTTTGTTTTGTACTTCCCATGAATGGAGCCGTATAATACATTTGTTCTCATTGGTAGCTGGCTTCTTTTATTCAGCATCATGTTTGTGTGGTTGTGGATTATTCATTCTCATTGCAGTATTGGTATTCCATGGTGTGACTATACCATAATTTATTTATCTGTCGTACTGTGAATATGCATTTGGGTTGTTTCCAGTTTTTGGCCATTATTATTAGCACTACTATGACCATTTTAGTGCATGTGTTTTGGTGAACATGTGTGCAAATTTCTGTTGGGTGTATACCTAGGAGCAGAATGGCTGCGTCACAGGGTATGCGTACATTCTACGTTAGTGGATGTTGCCAAGACATTTTCCAAAGTGGTTAAATCGTATTCATGCCCACTATCAGTGTATTAGAGTTCAGACTGCTCTGTATTCTGATCAACACATCATATTTTCTATCTTAGTTTTAACCATTCTGGGGGGCATGAAGTGGTATTTGTTGTGGGCTGGGTGGTGTTTGCATTTTCCTGATGGTTTTAGCTCTGTTTTATATTAGTCTTTTGGCTGTCTTGTGAAGTGTTCAGGTTGTTTGCATTTCTTTTCTATTGAGATTTTGGCCTTTTATTAAATAATAGGAGTTCTTTCTAGATACTGGACATGAGTCTTTTTTTTAGGTTTATGTATTGCAAATACCTTCTCCACTTTGGGAGTTGCCTTTTCATGCTCTTAAGGGAGTCTCTTTGATTCTGTGTCACAGATTTCAGTTCTCTGGTGAACTTCATCATTTTCTCAACTGCTTTCTGCTCGCTAGACTGGCAGTGTTCAGAGAAGGGCTGTTGGTGGGAGGAAGCTCCAGGGAAGGAGTAAGGAGCAGGCCTCTGGCCTGCATTGTGTCTGGTGCAGTTGTGCATGTTGTGAGATCACAGTTGGGAAGGCTAGAGGAGGTCTTTCCCTTTAGCTCAAGGGAAGAAAGTAAGGGCACTAGAAGAACAGACATCACTGGAAAAACCATGGCAGACTGAGTGTATGTGACAGGGTTTTTTGCCAGGTGGCCTTAGCTTCTGAGTCAAGTAGGAGGTTAGGTCGGACATCTGCCAAGAGTGCATTGCCTGGAGGATCGAAGGCTTGGAAAGCGTGGTGAAAGTTTGGGACAGCTCTTGTGTGCTTGAAAGTCAACCAGAGGTGAAGCAAAGGACTGCCCCAACTCCTTGAGAGTGAGGACTTTGTTCAACTGATGTCACCCCAGTACCTAGTACACACATTGCACATAGTAGGTGCTCAGAAGATATTTGTCAGATCAGCCAGGTGGAATAGTACCAGTGATGGTATACTGAGGCTGAGCTAGCTAGCTGAGGCTGCTAGCTCTGTGCTGTCCTCACATTTCCATTTACTTCCCTATATTATTTGAATACCTGAATGAAAGAAGAAATAAAGTTCCTCGTGCCCCTTAGGCCTCTTTAAGAGCAGCAGGAACATATCTCTTTTATCAGTTTAGAAACTGCATTTAAAAATCTCAGCTCTGGCACTAATAGCTGGGTGATTGACAGCATGTCATTTAACTTCTCAGAGTCTCTTCTCAGAGTGTCATTTCACTCTTTGGTGAAACAGGGATCATGCCTTTTGAGTGCTGAAATGACTACATCAACTAAACCACTGTAATCCTGATCCATCTCAATATGGGTTTAGAAGATAAAGCATTGAAATGAATGACTTGGGTGCAGGCTGAACACTTATGTAAGTAGGTAACTTGTGGAGTTTGTTTTGGGGTTTTAAAATTATTTTTTAATTGCAGTAAAATGCATATGACAGAATTTACCATCTTAACCATTTTTGAGTGTACAGTTCAGTAAAAGTATATTCACTTTGCTGTATAACAGATTTGTAGAACTTCTTTATCTTGCAAAACTGAAACTACCCGTTAACAGCTGTACATTCTCCCCTCTCCTCAGCCCCTTTCAACAACCATTCTGCTTTCTCAATGAATTTGACTACTCTAAGTACCTCATATAAGTGAGCATTAATGTTCTCAAGGTTCATTCATATTGTTGCAGATGGCAGGATTTTCTTTGTTATCCATTCATCCATTAATGAACAATTGGGTAGGTTTCACCTCTTGGCTGTTGTGAATAATGCTGCTATGAACGTAGATGTACAAATATCTCTTTAACACTCTGCTTTCAATTCTTTGGCTATATACCCAGAAGTGGAATGTGATTCTGTATTTAATTTTTGGGAGAACTACCGTACTTTTTTTTTTTTTTTTTTTTAATTTTTGGCTGCACCAGGTCTTAGTTGTGGCATGTGGACTTCTTAGTTGTGGTGTGCAAACTCTTAATTGTAGCATGCATGCAGGATCTAGTTCCCCGAACAGGGATCAAACCTGGGTCCTCTGCATTGGGAGCATGGAGTCTTACCCACTGGACCACCAGGGAAGTGTCCCCTACCATACTGTTGTTTTTTTTGGGGGGGGCTGCATTGGGTCTTTGTTGCTGCACGTGGCCTTTCTCTAGTTGTGGCGAGCGGGGGCTACTCTTCGTTGTGGTGCACGTGCTTCTCATTGAGGTGGCTTCCATTGTTGTGCAGCATGGGCTCTAGGTGCACAGGCTTCAGTAGTTGTGGTGCACAGGCTTCAGTAGTTGTGGTGCACAGGCTTAGTTGCTCCGTGGCATGTGGGATCTTCCCGGGCCAGGGCTTGAACCTGTGTCCCCTGCATTGGCAGGCGGATTCTTAACCACTGAGCCACCAGGGAAGCCCTACCATTACTGTTTTTTTTTTTTTTTTTTTTTTGCGGTATGCGGGCCTCTCACTGTTGTGGCCTCCCCCGTCGCGGAGCGCAGGCTCCGGACGCGCAGGCTCAGCGGCCATGGCTCACGGGCCCAGCCGCTCCGCGGCATATGGGATCCTCCCAGACCGGGGCACGAACCCGTATCCCCTGCATCGGCAGGCGGACTCTCAACCACTTGCGCCACCAGGGAGGCCCCATTACTGTTTTTTAAAGCAGCTATACCATTTTACATTCCCACGAACAGTGCACAGGGGTTCCAGTTTCTCCACATCCTCACCAGTACTGGTTTTCTGTTTTTTGATAGTTACCATCCTAATGTGTGTGAGGTGGAGAGTTTGTTTTGATGGGTCCTGTGCTCTGTGTGTTTGGTGTGCTGTCTGTCAGCACTAAATATTTGGAAGCTAAAGTGGGAGTGACTCTCAATAAATATTGTGTTAAGCACTTGCTGGGATAAAAATATGAATAAGGGCTTCCCTGGTGGCGCAGTGGTTGAGAATCTGCCTGCCAATGCAGGGGACACGGGTTCAAGCCCTGGTCTGGGAAGATCCCACATGCCGTGGAGCAACTAGGCCCGTGAGCCACAATTACTGAGCCTGCGCGTCTGGAGCCTGTGCTCCGCAACAAGAAAGGCCACGATAGTGAGAGGCCTGCGCACCGTGATGAGGAGTGGCCCCCACTCGCCGCAACTAGAGAAAGCCCTCGCACAGAAACAAAGACCCAACACAGCCATAAATAAATAAATAAATAAATAAATAAAATCTTAAAAAAAAAAAAAAATATGAATAAAACACAACCCTTACCTCAGAGGAGCCTTTAGTAAATACAGTAGGGCGCTTACAACTTAGAAGTCTGTGTATATACACGTGTGTATGTATTTTCTCTTTGTTCCTAGACAATTATAAAAGTACTTCTTAAATCACATGGTCATCTAGTATCACCATTGTTAATGAATTAATGATGCCAAACATTGGAAGTTAAAGAACGTTTATTTATTTATTTATTTATAAATTTTGTTTATTTATTTATGGCTGTGCTGGGTCTTCATTGCTGCACACGGGCTTTCTCTAGTTGCAGCGAGCGGGGTCTACTCTTCGTTGCAGTGTGCAGGCTTCTCCTTGCACTGGCTTCTCTTGTTGTGGAGCACGGGCTCTAGGCACGTGGGCTCAGTAGTTGTGGCTCACGGGCTTAGTTGCTCCGTGGCATGTGGGATCTTCCTGGACCAGGGCTTGAACCCATGTGTCCTGCATTGGCTGGCGGATTCTTAACCATTGGACCACCAGGGAAGTTCCTTACTTTATTTTGTTGCCACACTGTGCAACAGCTTCTGGGATCTTAGTTCCCCAACCAGGGATTGAACCCAGGCCCTCTGCGGTGAAAGTGCAGAGTCCCAACTACTGGACCACCAGGGAATTCCCTATTTATTTATTTATTTAAATTGAAGTTTAGTTGATTTACAGTGTTTGTTAGTTTCAGGTGTAGAAGAACATTTTATTTTTATTCCGTAGGTTTTTAGTGGAATTTTGTAAGTCTTCAAGATGAATTTTCCAATTAGTCAGACTAGACTTCATAAGTACTCTGATACTTATAATCCCACAGGTGACTTTAGGAGACTCCTCCGTTTTCCTCAACCCTGGGAGGGGGCCTCCAGCATCTGTCTGTTAGTTGTACTTAGGTGGCCTCCAAGATGAGGCTTAGGGCCTCCCTGAGGGGAGAAGTTGGGCATTACCCTCAAGTTCTCCATTATCCCTTAATGGAGCCAAGTGAGAGTCCCCAAAGGATAGTGTGTGCCGAGAAGGTGGGGAGAGCCCAGCCTGCTTCACCTGTGGGGAGTGGCCAGGGGTAGGGGGCAGGGATGAGAGGTACTTTCTCCGTTAAGTGGTCTCAGAATTGTCTGCATAGAAAGCGTTCTTCTCTTTGTTCCTGGAGTTAGTATTAATTGGATTTTTTTTTAATGGTTTTAGTGCATATGATGAAACTACCTAATTGTTTTTATGGTGGTCAAGTTTTTTATGAGAGGCCTTAGTTGAAGAAAAGCACTAATTATGGGTTATTATTCCTAATAGCAGTAATAAATAGTACTTTATCTTTAAAAATATTTCATTGAAATATACATTTAGCCAGGTACACAAATCTTTAATTGTTCAGCCCAGTGAGTTTTCACAGACTGAACACACCTGGGTAATTAGTACCTAGATCAAGAAGCAGAAGTGATAGGCATTCCAGAAGCCTGCTGTGTTCTTCCTTTTAGTCACTACCCACCCCTCACCCACCAGAGTAGCCATTATCCCGACTTCTAACATGTTTACCTGGTTTTGTATTTTATATAAATGGAATCATAAAGTATGTATTCTTTTCTGTGTGGTTTGTTTCACGCACGAGTTGTGAGAATCATATTGTGTGTATTTGTGGCTTAAAATTATTTTTTAAAGTATCCTACTTAACAACCTAGGAAAGGACTTTACCCGTGGCTTTGCCATGCTCCTGATGCTCCAGTTCTGGAAGGAAGATGTTTTTAGGTGGTCTTCACATTCTCTTCATTCCTTTCCTAGACCAAATGACACCTACAAAGTTTTCTGTAATCTTGTTTTTCCTCATTTCGTTTGTTGTAGTACTAATCTACTGCTGTGTAATAAATGCCCTACAACTTCGTGACTTAAAACATCAATAAACATTTGTTACCTCACACTTTCTGTGAGTTAGGAATTGAGTGGGCCTAGCAGGGCAGTTCTGGCTCAGGGCCTCATGAGGTTGCAGCCAAGATTTCAGCTGGGACTGGGGTATCTGCTTCCTAACTCACCCAGCTGACACATTGGTGCTGGTTGTTTATGGTGGGGAGATGGGGGGTTAGGGCTCAAGTTTCTCCCCATGGAGCCCTCTCCATAGGCTGCTTGAGTATCCTCACTACATCGTGGCTGGCTGTGCTCTTCCCAGAGAGCACCTTTTTATGACCTAGCCTCAGAAGACATACAGCATCACTTCCACCCCATTTTACTTGTAAAGCAAGTCACTAAGTCTGGCCTATATTCCAGGGGGAGGAGAATTAGGCTTTTGGAGGTTAGGGAAGTCATCTGCTATATAGACTCATCTAGTGGAACTGTAGCTAACACAGCTATATTTGGCTTTTAAACTCTCTAAAATAGAATAGAGGTTTTAATGAGATAGTTGGAAACTTAATGTCCGCTACCTTGAGTGGATACCACGTAAGCTGATTGCTGTAGTGTAAGGTGGGTAGTATTTTATTTGCATCTGTATTTATAAATATTGGCATTGTGGATGAGTCTGCTGGAGCTCAATGTTAAGTGCTACTATCTTCTGTAACCATTTTACTGCAGTGTCCATTTTACATAAATATCACCTGTTCTTAAAAATGTGCTAATAATTCTTAGGGTTTTGACTCTTTAATGTATGAATTTATACAACTAAGCTTAAAACTATAATACTTTTTTGTATAAAATACATAACATTTTAATACATTCTGACTAGGTCTCCAAGGCTCAGCAGAGGTATAAAATGACACAGTTCAAGTAAATTATCAGGTATATCAGAAGTACAAATTTAAGGGGCTTAGTTGAAATATGGTGATCCTCAGAGGGCTGAGGTGACCCCTGTGCTCTCCCTCTGACAGGAGAGCTCTGCCTTGCCCTTTGCTGCAGCAAGTTCTCTGCAACTTCTGCCTCTGCTGTCTCATCTCCAGATAACGGTCTGTACCCCTCACACTGGCAACCCCTGAGTTCTTACTTCAGCATAGCCAAGAAGGGAGGGGCCACGACCACTGGAATTGGTTCTAAGGGTTGGAACTCATCCCTCGGTCAGGTATGTACAGGTCCACAGTCCACTTATGAGTGGGATTAGTGCTGTTTGTAAAAGAGACCCCACAGAGCTTCCTGGTCCCTTCTACCATGTGAGGGTACAGTGGGAACTCTGCAAACCAGGAAGAGGACCCTCACCTAACCATGCTGGCACTCTGTTCTCAGACTTACAGCCTCCAGAACTGTGAGAAATAAATTTCTGTAGTTTATAAGCTACCCAGTCTGTGTTTTTTTTGTTTTTTGTTTTGTTTTTTTTAGCAGCCCAAATGTAAGACAATCCCTATGTTTTCTTTAAAGAGTTTTATAGTTTTAGCTCTCACATTTAGGTCTTTGATCCATTTAGAGTTACTTTCTGTATATGGTATGAGGTAAGGGTCCAACTTCATTCTTTCGCATGTGGCTATCCAGCTGTCCCAGTGTCATTTGTTGAAAAGACTATCCTTTCCCCACTAAGTGGTCTTGGCACCCTTGTGGAGTATCAGTTTACCATAGACAAATGGGTTTATTTCCAGACTCTCCTCCATTCTGTTTGTTTATCCTTGTGCCAGTACCACGCTGTCTTGATTACTTTCTTTCTTTCTTTCTTTTTTTTTTTTTTTGCGGTACGCGGGCCTTTCACTGTCGTGGTCTCTCCCGTTGCGGAGCACAGGCTCTGGACGCGCAGGCTCAGCGCCCATGGCTCACGGGCCCAGCCGCTCCACGGCATGTGGGATCTTCCCGGACTGGGGCACGAACCCGTGTCCCCTGCATCGGCAGGCGGACTCTCAACCACTGCGCCACCAGGGAAGCCCTTGATTACTTTCTTGATTACTTGCTTTGCAATAAGTTGTTTTTTTTTTTTTTTTTTTTTTTTTTTGCCGTTCGCGGGCCTCTCACTGTTGTGGCCTCTCCCGTTGCGGAGCACAGGCTCCGGACGCGCAGGCTCAGCGGCCATGGCTCACTGGCCCAGCCGCTCCGCGGCATGTGGGATCTTCCCGGACCGGGACACAAACCCATGTCCCCTGCATCGGCAGGCAGACTCTCAACCACTGCGCCACAGGGAAGCCCTGCAATAAGTTTTTAAATTGGGCAGTGTGAGTCCTGTCACTTTGTCCTTCTTTTACAAGATTATTTTGGTTATTCTGGTTCCCTTGAGTTTCCATATGAATTTTAGGATCGGCTTGTCAACTTCTACAAAGAAAAGGCTGGGATTCTGATAGAGATAGTGTTGCATCTTTAGATCAACTTTGGGTGTACTGCCATCTTAACAATATTTTGTCTCCTGATCCATGAACATGGGATGTTTTTCCATCTATTTAAATCAGCAAAGTTTTATAGTTTTAAGAGCGTAAGTTTTACCTCTCTTTTGTTAGGTTTATTCCTAAGTATTTTGTTTTGATGGTATTGTGAATAGACATGTTTTCTTGATTTCATTTTTGTTTTTTAAAAAATAGATTTATTTATGTGTTTATTTTTGGCTGCATTGGGTCTTCGTTGCTGTGTGTGGGCTTTCTCTAGTTGCAGCAAGTGGGGGCTACTCTTCATTGCAGTGCACGGGCTTCTCATTGCAGTGGCCTCTCTTGTTTCGGAACACGGGCTCTAGGCGCGAGGGCTTCAGTAGTTGTGGTGCTCGGGCTTCAGTAGTTGTTCTCGGGCTCAGTAGTCGTGGCTCGCAGGCTCTGGAGTGCAGGCTAAGTAGTTGTGGCGTATGGGCTTAGTTGCTTCACGGCATGTGGGATCTTCCTGGACGGGGGCTCGAACCCGTGTCCCCTGCATTGGCAGGCGGATTCTTAACCACTGTGCCGCCAGGGAAGTCCTTTTCACTGTTTTTAAATGATGCAGCTGTAAACATTTTAGCACAAACAGGACCCCACCCCCACCCCCTCTGAGTAACTTTCTTAGAACCTATTCCCCAAAAATGATTGACCAGGTCAAAGATAGGACTTTTGTAGTATGTGACCAGATTGCTCTCCAGAAATAGCATTTGAATTTGTGCTGTCCCTGTTAATCTTTTTTCCCCACCCACATCCCGCTCTCCCGCACCTGTCCCTGTTAATCTTTAAAAGTCCCTCTTTGCTCTGTGTCCCCCACTCCAGCCCCGGTTCCCTCTTGCTGTGACAACATGGTATTATTCTTTTATTTATATGTAATTGAATAGAAATGAGATAAACCTTTTAGGTGCCTTGTTTTTGGTTATTTGTGAGGCCAAACTTTTTTCTAAGTTTTACTCACTTATCTGATGTTTGAACTGTATTCAAATTATGGAACCGTTTATGCACTAGAAGCTGAGCATTAATGTTCTGAAAGCCTTTAAATTTTTTTCTGAAAGCTTTAAAAATATTTGTATAATCAAATTCATCAACTAATTGTTTGCTGTGTTCTTTTATTGCATCAGAATTGGTGAAATACATGAAGGCCTTTAACCTTTAATTTAGTCTTTTAAGCTGTGTGGAAATAATTGCGGAGAAGAATGCTACATTTATATGCTTTATGTATTTTATTCCATATTAAGAGTATAATTTTAGCAGTATTAGACACTTTGTCTAATTTCACATGAGTTTTCATATTAAACTTAGAGGTGTTTATCTGTGTCTTTCTGGAATCTATTTGTTCCATTGGTCTAGTTTATTATTTTTAACTATAATCTGGTATTATAAGGCTTTTTACTCTTGTTTTGCCCAGATGTGTGCTCTTTAACTTCTTAGCAGGGCTTCTACCTTGAATCCTTGTCAGTTTTTGTACTCTGTTTTTTTTGTTTTTTTTTTTGTTTTTTTTTTTTTAATTTTTTTTTTTTTAACATCTTTTTTTTTTTTGCGGTACGCGGGCCTCTCACTGTTGTGGCCTCTCCCGTTGTGGAGCACAGGCCCCGGACGCACAGGCTCAGCGGCCATGGCTCATGGGCCTAGCCGCTCCGCGCCATGTGGGATCTTCCCAGACCGGGGCACGAACCCATGTCCCCTGCATCGGCAGGCGGACTCTCAACCACTGCACCACCAGGGAAGCCCAGTTTTTGTACTCTGGTGGAGTGGGTTGGCCAAGATAAAACGTATATATCATCAGAATGCCTTTTCTCTCCCTCTTCCCCACTCCCAGGACTCAGAGCCAGTTTATCTCCTTGTTCTTGTGCCTGGTCTTGGTTGCTGGTAGCTCTCCAGAGTGAAGAGATTTTTCAGGTTGAACTCTGGGCCACGCTGTGCGGCTCTCAGGACAGTGAAAGCGCCGAGTCCTAACCCCTGGACTGCCAGGGAATTCCCTCAGGTTGAACTCTTAAGCGTTAGCACCTGATATAGCGATCTGAAAAAAGAATTTTTTTTTTTTAATGAGACCATGCTTTTTTTCAGGGGCGGGGGCAATGATATCTAATTCCAGAACGTTTTTATCACCCCAAAAAGAAACCCTGCACCTAGCAGTCCCTCCCCATATTTCCCCCAGTAATCAACCCCTGTGCAGAGCCTCCTGCCAACATGGAGCTGGTGGAAGGGGTGCCCTTTTACATTCCGGCTTCTTTTCACATGCATTTTACTATTTTGTTAGGTTGTCAAGATTTACTTTTTAGAGTCATTAGTTGCTACTTGGCATTGGCTCTGTAAAATGAACTTGGCGAATAACCACCTTCACTTACTTTACTTCTCATAGTTGGGCCCGGGTGTGCATCATTTTCTCATCTTTCTGCATTCTCAGATCTTTGTTTTTCCTCCTTTTGCCACTAGTTATTCTTCCTTTTTGAGCCTCTTCCTCTTGGATTTAACCCTGATTGGTAGGCACACTATTCTTTTATTCTTGCCAATGAAATCCTTTTTGTTTTTAATTCAAAAAAATATTATTTGATTATTTTCTCTCTGATTTTTATTTATTTTTTTAAATTTTATTGAAGTCTCTGATTTTTTTTTTTTTTTTTTTCGGTATGCGGGCCTCCCACTGCCGTGGCCTCCCCCGTTGTGGAGCACAGGCTCCGGACGCGCAGGCCCAGCGGCCATGGCCCACGGGCCCAGCCGCTCCGCGGCACATGGGATCCTCCCAGACCGGGGCACGAACCCGCATCCCCTGCATCGGCAGGCGGACTCCCAACCACTGCGCCACCAGGGAGGCCCGAAGTCTCTGATTTTAAAGAGTTAATCTTAACTCTTTTTGTGGGCCTCTGTTATTGTAGCTTAATTCTTTTATTTTTATTTTTTGACCGCGCCGTGCAGCTTGCAGGGCCTTAGTTCCCTGATCGGCGATCGAATCTGTGCCCCCTGCAGTGGAAGTGCAGAATCCTAACCACTGGACCACCGGGAAAGTCCCTAATTCTTTTTTTATCTGTTTTCCAGCTCTGGTGGTATCATCTGCACTGTCTTCTGTCTATTTAACTGATTTCTGTTATTGTTACCTTATAAATTATTATTTTTTAATTTACATTCTTCTTACTCATTTTTTTAAATTCCTGATTCTGCTATTTGCAGAATTCTTTTTTTATTTTAAATTCTTTTGTAATATGTCATGCTTCTGCAGAATATATTCTGGTCTGTTTTTATTTAGCATTCCCCTTGTGTGTAACACTTTAAATGTGTTAATGAGTCCCATTTTGTCTTTATCTCCATTCTTAGAGGTGACTCTGCTAAGCCTGCTCCTTTTCTCCTGGACCTTTATGGTTTGTGCTTAGTGGCCACTCCCGCTCCTCGTTGCCCTTTAAAATTTGCTTGCTGTGTTCCTTCAGTTGAGTCTTATCTTTGTTCTTTGTTTATAACATGTTTATTTTGTTGAGTTTTGAAGGAGGCAGCATTCTGTACCATTTCTCACTTAGTGCTTCCCAAAGTTCTGTTGTGTAAGACTTTCTGGGCACATTTTTACATAATGGAAAGAACACAGAATTCAGAGGAAGAACCAAGTGTTAATCCTAGCCCTCGCATTGGGTAGCTTTGGCTAAGATATTTAGACTATATGGTAGCACTTAATTCTTTTAAAGTTTTATATAGTTGTGTTCTTAAAAATTGGCATAATTTTTATATCTAATGGGAATATAAGGAAAATTAAAATAATAGTGTACAGTGATGAACTGAAAATTGATATAATTATTAACTGATTCATTTAAAAATGATAATGAAATAATTAAAAAATGAGATTGTTGGGCTTCCCTGGTGGCGCAGTGGTTTGAGAGTCCGCCTGCCGATGCAGAGGACACAGGTTCGTGCCCCGGTCCGGGAATATCCCACATGCCGCGGAGCGGCTGGGTCCGTGAGCCATGGCCACTGAGCCTGTGCGTCCAGAGCCTGTGCTCCGCAACGGGAGAGGCCACAACAGTGACAGGCCCACATACCGCAAAAAAAAAAAAAAAAAAAAAAAAAAAAAAAAAAAAAGATTGTTGGGCTGGAACTCTGATAAAATTGTTGTCACGTAGGTGGCAGTGGTATTGTTTGCATTTGTGTTGAATTAATGAAATGAGTTCGCAGATACTTACTCTTCCAGATAAGCCTATATATGAGAGATAAGTATTCTTTCCATTTTATGGGGGAGATACTGAGGTTCAGCACAGAGTTGTGACAGTGCAAGAACTTCAATTCAGATTCAGGACTTCCAAGACCAGAGCTTTTGTAACTTGACCCAAAATAAAACTTGACTAGTTTTAAGGTTGTTTCTTCAGATACATGCCAGTCTGTCACTTGGGTAGATTTTTCAGAGTACAGGCCCTAGTTTCAGCAGTTGTCCTGGAGATCAGCTGTCACTCTGAATGTGCGGAGGATCAGTGTTGGGAATTATCTGGGGGCAGCCACTGTCTCTGGCAGTGTTCCTCTCTGTCTGGATCTTTGATTGTGTCTGGGAACAGATACATTTATTGCTCGAGGGTGAAAGTGAAGAGATAATATGGGAAGAAAAGAAAAGAAACTGATTTCAGAAATAAGATTTCCACAGTAACTTGAGCAATGAAACATTTGAGAAATTCTTGGTTGTGCTGATCAGGATCCTACGGAATTCTTGTCGGTCTCTGAAGTCTTTGGGGATCCTTTGTGTACACTCTCAGATTATTGAAACACAGGGACTCAGGCCAGGACCTGAGGGAAGGAGGACTCAATTGAGGAATTGGGAAATCATCAAGAATCATGGCAGTGGCTCCATCATTCTCTCTTTTCACATTCTTCTCATTCCCTGTTTTCTTTTTAAAATCTTTGTTACATGCACACACAAATATACATATATGCATATAATTTTAACAAAAGGATGTAATTTTTTAACTTTTTATTTTGAGATAATTTTAGACTTAGAAAAAAGGTGCAAAAATAGTCCAGAGAGTTCCCATGTACCCACCTTTTCCTAATGTTAACATGGTGTATGTCTGTAGGAATGTCATCAAAACCAAGAAATTAAAACTGGTACAATACTAGATGCAGACCTTATTCACAGTTCCCATTTTCCCCTAATGTCATTTTTTCTTCCAGGATCTCATTTTGCATTTAATTGTTGTGTCTCCTTAGTCGCTTCCAACTGTGGCATTTCTTTATTCTTCCTCTGTCTTTCATAACCCTGACACTTTTAACGAGTACTGGACCGTCGTTTTTGTAAATTTATTTATTTTATTATTTTTGGCTGTGTTGGGTCTTTGTTGCTGTGCGCGGGCTTTCTCTAGTTGTGAGCGGGGGCTGCTCTTCGTCGTGGTGCACGGGCTTCTCATTGCGGTGGCTTCTCTTGTTGCAGAGTACGGACTCTAGGCGTGTGGGCTTCAGTAGTTTTGGCACGCAGACTTCAGTAGTTGTGGCGCACGGGCTTGGTTGCTCCACAGCGTGTAGGATCTTCCCGGACCAGGGCTCGAACCTGTGTCCCCTGCATTGGCAGGCGGATTCTTAACTGCTGCATCACCAGGGAAGCCCTGGACTGTTATTTTTGTAGGCTGTCCCTCAGTTTGTGTTTATCTGATGGTTTTTCATGAATGGAATGAGATTATGCAGTTTTAACAGAAGTGATGTGCCTTTCTTGATACATCACATCAGAGAGTTGGTGTTGTGGAGATATTTTATCCTTAGAGATGTTAACTTTAATCACCTGGTTAAGATGGGGTCCATCTATTTACCCCTTTGTAATTAAAAAATATCTTAGAGGATGTACTTTGAGCCTAAGCAGATGCCCTGTTTCTTCTCAGATTTCTACTCACTAGATTAAGCATCCATCCATGGATCTTTTTCTGAAAAAATTATTGTGGTATTTACCTAATGACAGTCTTTCTATTTTCCTCATTCCATCTGATTGGAGTGCCTCTGTGAGAAAGAGCTGTTCCTTCTCCCCACTGATTTATTCACTTATTTGTGTCAGTATGAACTCATGGGTATTTGTTTTATTCTGTGGGTTTGTAATCCAGTATTGTCATTTTTTATTTCAAATTGTTGCAACTTCGACCTTTGTTTGCTCCTTCAGAGTGACTGCTTTCAACAAACTCCACCCTTGTTTGAGTACCTTTTTAAGGGCAAAGTGTGCTCATTGCTACTGGGGTGTAGTTGCTTCTAAGTCTTCTCAGTGAACAGAGCTGGGAAAATAGATGTGTGTACACCAACCCACACATACACACATCTGTATTTCTCTGTCTGTGTATATGTTAAAAACTATGAGTTCATACTGATGTCTCTGATTCTAATCCAACACCATGTGGTTTATTTTAGCCTTTCCTCTTGCTTGTAATTCTTTCCCCAGCCTGGCTCTCATTATCTTCCATTTTGTTTGCTTATTTGTTCAGTCCCATTCTATTTATACATAAAGTAGATGCAGAATTGCTAACCCATATCCTTGTGAGAAACAAGTTCACTAATTAGATTACAGGATTTGTGTTCAGCCCTTTCCTGCTTTAGCTTTACAGCATCCAGTTAAAATACTGTTTTTAGGCTGGTTTCTAGTTCCTCATGCCCTTCAGTGTGGTTATGTCATTCATTTGTAATACGGTTAGGTTCATTTGTTACTGTTGGTGTTCCATTTGGGGTTCTTCCCATGTCCTCATTCTTTTGTTTCTTTAGTTTTTTGAATATGTGATATGACTGTGACTCAGAGTAAGAGCGATACACAAGGTATACTCAAAGAACAGTCCCTCCCTTCTCATCCCTACCACCCTGTTCCCATCCTCCCCTTCACCGCTTTCCCACTCACCCCCTGTATACAGTCGATTTCTTTAGTTCTGGGTTTATCCTTCCTATATTTCTGCTATACAGATAAGCAGATACATTTATTTTTTTTAATAACCCTTCTTTCTCATATGAAGGGTAGCATAGTATAAATTTCTTTTATACTTTGCTTTTTTTACTTAACATTGTTTCTTGGAACCACTCCGTGTTAGTTTGTAAGAGATCTTTTTCATTCCTTTTTTTTTTTACAGCTGCATAGTACTCCATCATGTGAGTGTATCAGTTCATTCAGCCTTTCTCCAATGTATGGGTATTTAGGTTGCTGCTAGTATTTTGCGGTTACAAATAATGTTGCGGTGAATTACCTTGTGCTTATGTATTTTCATATCACTGGAGATGTATCTTTAGGGTAGAATCCTAGGAGTGGGATTGCTGAATCAAAAGATAGGTGCAGGGCTTCCCTGGTGGCGCAGTGGTTGAGAGTCCGCCTGCCGATGCAGGGGACGCGGGTTCGTGCCCCGTTCTGGGAGGATCCCACATGTCGCGGAGCGGCTGGGCCCGTGAGCCATGGCTGCTGGGCCTGTGCGTCCGGAGCCTGTGCTCCGCGACAGGAGAGGCCACAGCAGTGAGAGGCCCACGTACCGCCAAAAAAAAAAAAAAAAGATAGGTGCAGATGTTTGATTTTGGTAAGGACTGTCCTACCAACCTGTCCAGAGGGTTTATAACCTGTCTTCCCATCAGCAGTGTTTGAGAGTTAATTGCATATATTTTATAACACATACATATGAATGATTATCAGATTCTGTTCAGGGTCTTCCTTTCCTTATCTACTTTCTCTTCTATCATGATGGGTTGGGGAAAGAAAAAAACAACTCCAACTGTAGAAGGTTTTTTAATGGAAAGAAGTAAAATTAGTTTTCCAGCTCTGACTGGAGATTTTTTTACTGGTATTTTAGAGTTATAATTATGTTACAGTTTTCTACTTTACTTAGTTTAGCATCTGTTGTATAACATCTCACTGTCTGCTTAGTTGTGCAGGCAGTTCTTTTCAGTTTAGATAATAATGCTGTTTGCTTCCAGTTTAAACACTTTTCCATCTTCCACAGGTCTGGGCGGGTGTTAACATTTCTGACATTGGGGCAGTTCGTGAGAAACTTGCATTTCTTGACTAACCTAAAGTTTCCATGATGGGGGATGATCATCCGAGCCTTTCTTTCTCTGACTTGACTCACTAGGGTACAGTTTACAAAGGTGAGCAAGGGTGGCCTTACGAAGTAGATCATCCTCTTTCGGACTGTAGCTCCCTTTCCTCCTGCTCCTTCTCCCCTGTACCCTCACTTGAGATCCTCACCTTTATGGTTTCTAATCTCCTAGTCCTGTCTGGCCTGGGTCTGGATCTGTCTGCTGACCTCTCCTCTCTTCTCTTGACGACTCCACTTCCATTTTACGAGAACCCAACTGTTTATTCTGTCTGATCTTACTCACAGGCTGATGGTATATGCTAGAGAAAATTACTGAATCGTCACGATTGACACTACTAAAAATCTCTGGATTCTCATTCCTGCTGGTCTCCAGGATATCTTGTTACTTGTCCCCATTCAGACCCTGATCTCACCTCCCTCCCCTCATGTTTGGTTTGCCTTTTCATCTCCTGCCTTCAGGTCTGCTCTCCCACACCTCATTTACAGGACATACTTACCTCTTGTTTCAGAGGAGACAGGTTTTGCCTCATCCTGACGAAGAAGATCTAAATAGCCAGAACCTTCAAAACAGATAGGCTCCCTTGGGAAGCAGAATGCTTTCTGTATCGTGGTCAGTACGGTGATTTTTGGTTTTGTCCCCTCATTGTCTGCCGTCCTCAGCTTCTTTTCAGTTGCCCTGTCAGAATCATGAGCCAAACCTTGGTTCATCACCAGCAAAAGGGCATAGCCAGTGGAGGACTACTGACCCTCGCATGGTGTAGTGGCTGAGAAACATGGGTTTTGGAGGTCAGCACACCTGGGATTGAATCCCAGTTCTCTTGGCTGCCGGTTGTGTAATCAGAGACAAGTTACTTGACTCCTCCCTTCTGCTTTAGTTTCTTCATCTGTAAAGTAGGGGCTGTGCTTTACCGCCATAGGGTTGTGGTGAAGACAGCAAGTAAAGGTTTTTCTGAAGCTCTCAGCACTGTGCTGAGGGCTCAGTAAGCGGTGGTCATTATGGTTACTGCGGTCCTCTCTCAGTGTCTCACTCAACTTCAGGGCCAGAGGTGCGCAGAGCTGCCTGGGCGGCTACCCGGAATGCGTAGCACTGGAGGAGACTTGACGCTCTTAGTCTTGGTTCAATACGTCTGGCTGTTCTCAGAGCTCACCGCGAGCCAGCCCGACCTGGACCATCCTAGAATTCTTGCCCAGTGAAGGCAGGAGAGGAGGAAGGAAATGTAGGGGGATGATCCACAAGTAAGTAGTAGCCCATCTGCTTCATCAGGGTCTCTCTCATGACAAGTTCAGAGCATAGGTGAACTCCAAAGGTCATTTCTAAAGAGTACTGCTTGGATTAGAGTACTGATTGGATCTGTTCCAGAGTACTAACTCTGACTTTGTGCTACTCTAGTGTGCTTCAAATAACAGAGTTCATGGTTGTGGGGTTTTAGGATGATGATAGTCACGGTACTAAATCCTGATGGGGTATCTTAGATCTAGTAATAGAGACTCATTTTTCCTATTAATTGGAGAGAAATGTTTTTCATACTTTTTCCTTTAATAATTTGTGTACTTGAGCCCACCAAAAATTTGTAGAACCTTTACTGAGTATAAGTCACTACAAGTCTTCATCTTTCTATGGCTATATCTATGCATATATATGTATGTATGTACATTCAGTCATATAATTGGGTGTGGGGTTTTTTCCAGTCTCTTGTATACATATAAAAATTTTTAAAGAAGTTTTGCACTTATGTTTGGAAGAAGCCTGAACAAAGAATAATGGTATCTTCTTTTTGTAACTTGGCCGACACTATCAGGGCAGACATACAGGGCATAGTCAAGCTAGGACTAAAACTCAGACCTCCTGATTTGAAGTCTAGTTTTTTTTTCTGGTGTTACTTTCTTTTTATGGTTTCATTGGATAAATTAATAAAAAATAATAAAGTAACTAAAAATGACTTATACTTTTTTGGGGATGGTCTAATATCTTTCAGGCTTTTCATCTGCTGTTTTTACAATCTTAATAACCCATAGGCTATCCCCATTTTTGAGTCAAGCAAATGGTTGCTCAGAGGTGTTGGGTAGTTCAGTGATGTCTCTCAGCTAGTAAGGGAAGGGGCCAGAATTGGAACTCACCTGACTCTTTGGCCCCTGTTCTATTACTGAAGAGATTAAAAAATGCATATGTAGACAACCAAATTTGTTCAAGCTCTGGGTCCTAGAGAGGGTGCACATGTGTTCATGACATCAGATTTTAAGTTGCAACATCTGAAGTATTATTGGAGCACTCAGTCTTAAAATAATGCAAAATTATGATGGTTTTACAGCTAAAATGACTTTAGCTTTTATTTGCTCACTGAATGGTTCGCACACTCTAAAGAAACCTTTGCACTGGCTTTCTTGGTTAGTAAATTATGAGAGAATCCGGCTAAAAGAACGAATACGTTTCCTTTTAAAGCAGTCATTTGTATTATCCTACCTACTTACTTTTGGAACATTAATTTGGATCAGTCTAACTTACTTAGCATCTGAAGACAAGTTAATTTTTATCTGTGAAACAAAGTACTGTGGTTTTGTGTTCAGATAATTAAAGTTCACCGAAATGGGTAGCTTAGAGAACAGCTTAATAGCGCTCTCTAAAAATAACCCATTAACAGTTGATAGCATTTTAGTTGCTTAACAACAGTGTACAGTATGTGGTGCTAATGCATGAGGAGATAGCTCCTTCATTAGACAAACTTTATTATCCACAAATATTATTGAGCCTCTGCTATGAAATGATTATAACGACAGGGGGCTGGGGAGGATGGGGAGAAAGCCTGAACGTACCAGAAATGTTATATTTATGCCAAAGCCTCAGAAATGACTGTGGAAGCCTGGGCATTTATTCTGATGATGTTGCCACTGCTCAAAACCTGTTTGGAACACTTCCTATGAAATTGTCCTCAGTATGAGCATATGAACCATGAGAGAAAATCAGCCCCACAGTTTTGTAGCATAGCTCAGTTTTTAAAAATCACTTTTTGAGGTATAATTTATATACAACAAAATGGACCTTTTCTTTGTGCAAAGTTCAGTTGAGTCTTGGCAAATACATACCCTGTGTAACCACCACCACAGTGGAGATATAGAACATTACATAACCCCAGGAAGAAGTACCCTTGTGCCCTTTGCTGTCAGTCTTCAGCTCAGGCAACCATGGATCAGTTTTCTATCACTGTAGATCAGCCTCAGCTTACCTAGCGTTTCAGATAAATGGAATTTAGAAGTCTTTGCTCTTTTTTGCCTGGCTTTTTCACTTAGCATAGGGTTTTCCAGGTTCATCCTTGTTGTCGCATGTAGTCATTTCCCTTTTGTTGCTCAGTGCTCTTCCATTGCACGGGTGACACACAGTTTGTTTACTCATTCCTTGTTGATGACTATTTGGGTTGTTCCAAGTTTGTGACTGTTATGAATAAAGCTCCTACAAACATTTGTATACAAGTCTCTATGGATGTATATTTTCTTTATTCTTTAATAGAAGTAATTTGACATACCATATTTTATTAGTTTCACATGTACCACATAGTGATTTGACATTTGTATGCATTGCGAAATGATTACCACAATAAGTACAGTTACCATCTGTCACCATACAAAGTCAATACAGTATCATTGACTGTATTCCTTATGTTGTACATTGCATCCCCGTGACTTATTTATTTTATACCTGTAAGTTTGTACCTCTTGACCCCCTTTACCTGTCCCCCCCCCATCCCTACCCCCTGCCCCTCTGGCAACCACCTGGGTTCTGTTTCGTTTGTTTTGTATTTTAGAGTCCATGTATAAGTGACATCATGTGGTATTTGTCTTTCTCTGTCTGACTTATTTCAGTTAGCGTAATGCCCTCAAGGTCCATCCATGTTGTGGCAGATGACAAGATTTCTTTCATTTTTATGGCTGACTGGTATTCCTTTGTACATGTATACTACATCTTCTTTATCCATTCATCCATCAGTGGACACCTAGGTTGTGTCCGTATCTTGGCTGTTGTCATAGACATATATTTTCATTTCTCTTGAGTAAATAATTAGGAGTGGAACTGCTGGGTTGTATGGTGAGTGTGCATTTAACTTTTCAGAAACCACCAAGCTTTTTCATAGTGGTTGTACCATTTTGTAGTTCCACCTGCAGGGTATGAGAGTTCTAGCTTTTCTACATCCTCATCAGCACTTGGTATGGTCATTGTTTTTCATTTTAACCATTCTAATGGGTATGTTATGTGGTTTTAATTTACATTTCCCTTATGACATTCATCTTTGTATGTGTGTATTGTCACACAAAAAGTGTCTATCCTTTTGCCTATTAAAAAATTTGGGTTGTTTATCTTATTTTGAAGTTGTAAGAGCTCTTTATATACTCTAAATACAAGTCCTACATGTTGCAATTTTTTCTCCCATATGCACAGCTCATTTTTGACCTTGATAGTATTATCTGGCCTGTTCACCCACCTTGCTCACTAGATCCCAGTCAGCACCTTTCCTCTGCAATCTCAGTAACTCCTCCTGTCTCCACTGTTGTCATCTTGTACATTCCAGAGGCTTTACCACTGCCCTTAGAGGTGTGCTGCTTTTTCTTTTTGTGAGTATTTTACTGATTTGAGAGTGCTGCTGGTTCACAGTGCCCTTGAGTCTGGGATGCTGAATGTCCTACACTGGGCGGCATGATTTCATACAATTAACTGACTGGCTTAAAATGCCAGTTTTGTGCTTGTTTCTTAGTCCAAGCCACTACCATCTCTTACTGGTGCTATTGCAGTGCTTCAAATGGTTTCTTTTTTCACTCTTTCCTTTTTACAATTTATTCTTCATATCACAGCTGGAGAGAGCATTTATAAATATAAATTGGGTACTTTTAGTCCTTCCTTAAAGTGGAAGTGCACTTAAGATGAATCTTAAACCCTTAGCACAACTTCCAGGTCACAGCCTCGTCCTGAGCCATGTGCTCTTGGCTTGGTATGTGCCAGCCACCAGTAGCCTTCTTTGGGGTCCACAGATTCACCGGCCTAACCTCTCTCTGTTCAATAGAACACTTGCCTTCTCGGCTACCCCTCACCTGGCTAATTCCAGCCTATCCTTCAGGTCTCTGTTTTAAATGCCACTTCCTAAGAGAGGAAGAGCCTTCCCTGAGCCCCTAATTTAAACCAAGTTCTCTAGTTATCCATGATGTTAATTATAGCATTTGCATTTTTTCTTAGCATCTATCATAATTTATCTATTTTTAATATATGTCTCCTTACCCCACCCCTCCTTTTCTTCTTTTGGCCTTGCCACGCGGCTTGTGGGATCCTAGTTCCCTGACCAGGAAGTGAACCTGTGCCCCCTGCTGCACTAGACCACCAGGGAAGTCCCCTAATACATGTCTCTTTATATTTCCCCCATGTTGTATAAAGTTTATGAGAGTAAGGAGCTTTCTGTTTTCTCTGTAGTATCCATAGCGCTTAACGATGTAGACGATTAATGAATACCTGGTAAAGTTGATTTTAACATTTGAATGGTTTTAAGTTTATTCATTGTGCCTCCTTCAAGATCCCAACTGACATTTTTTCTCTTGAGTACAAACTTCTATGTACTAGTTTTCTATCTCTGCCATTTGCACGGAATCTGTAAATTGCCCTGATAATAAGAGTTCTTAATCTTTATTGTGTCATGGATCTTTTAGGCGGTCAGTGAAACCTGTGGCTCCTTCTCAGATTAGTGGGTTGTTTTTTGTTTTGGTTTGGTTTTTTTAATCCAAAATATGTTTATTGGGATCGTTTCCCATTCATCTTGATTCAGGGTGCTTTTAGTGCTGCTTCCAACTGAAGGAGCATCCTTCTGTAAGCCTTGCTTTTTCCTCCTGTAGGCTGGCAGAGAATAGTAGAGCAGCCAACACACAAAACTACTGTTTGTGCCTGGCTAGAGATGGTGGTAGTTTTATAGCATCCTGGGCATTTCACATCCATGAAGTAGGAGGTGGGGCTCCGCAGCAGGTGCTTCTTGTTGTGTTTCCTCTTCTGGTGAGGGACGCAGGAGATCCTTTGTGAGAGGCACGTTCTCCTGAGGAGGTCCTCACTGACAGATCAGATTAGTGGTCTTAAATGAATAGAATAAATTATGTAAGGTTACCAAGGAAATTGGTTATGTTGAAGTACTGTTTTTTTTAATTAAGAAAATACATCTTTAATGTATGTGCTTCTTTATTAATTCCTTAAATAGCAAGATCAAACAGCAGATGTGACAACTACTGTAATTTCAAAGTAGTGAGACATATAAATATTTCGAGAATTACAACTGTAGGCTTTTTATTGGTCTTAATATTTCTTTGTTTAGCCTCCTTCAGTCTCTGGAAATACTTGTATTTCTTTCCTTTTTTTTCTTTTTTTTTTTCGGTACGCGGGCCTCTCACTGTTGTGGCCTCTCCCGTTGCGGAGCACAGGCTCTGGACACGCAGGCTCAGTGGCCATGGCTCACGGGCCCAGCCACTCCGCGGCACGTGGGATCTTCCTGGACCGGGGCACGAACCTGTGTCCCCTGCATCGACAGGCAGACTCTCAACCACTGCGTCACCAGGGAAGCCCAGAAATACCTATATTTCTGATAGTGTCACTCTCATGGCTGGAGAATTCTTTCTGTTATCAGAATAAAGTACAGATTTGGGAATTGTCTTTACTAAAGGAATTTAGAGCCTGAACCAACATGGCGGAGTAGAAGGACGTGCTCTCACTCCCTCTTGTCAGAACACCAGAATAACAACTAGCTGCGGGACAGTCATCAACAGGAAGACACTGGAACTCACCAAAAAAGATACCCCACATCCAAAGACAAAGAAGAAGCCACAGTGAGATGGTAGGAGGGGCACAATCACAATAAAATCAAATCCCATGACTGCTGGGTGGGTGACTCACAGACCGGAGAACACTTATACCACAGAAGTCCACCCACTGGACTGAGGGTTCTGAGCCCCACGTCAGGCTTCCCAACCTGGGGATCCAGCAACGGGAGGAGGAATTCCTAGAGAATCAGACTTTGAAGTCTAGTGGGATTTGATTGCAGGACTTCGACAGGACTGGGGGAAACAGAGACTCCACTCTTGGAGGGCACACACAAAGTAGTGTGTGCACTGGGACCCAGGGGAAGGAGTGACCCAAGGGAAGAGTGAACCAGACCTACCTGCTAGTGTTGGAGGGTCTCCTGCAGAGGGGTGTGTGTGGCTGTGGCTCACCGTGGGGACAAGGACACTGGCAGCAGAAGTTCTGGGAAGTACTCCTTGGCGTGAGCCCTCCCAGAGTCAGCCATTAGCCCCACCAACGAGCCCAGGTAGGCTCCAGTGTTGGGTTGCCTCAAGCCAAACAACCAACAGGGAGGGAACCCACCCCCAACCAACAGCAGTCAAGCAGATTAAAGTTTTACTGAGCTCTGCCTACCAGAGCAACAGTCAGCTCTACCCACCACCAGTCCCTCCCATCAGGAAACTTGCACAAGCCGCTTAGATAGCCTCATCCACCGGAAGGCAGACAGCAGAAGTAAGAACTACAATCCTGCAGCCTGTAGAACAAAAACCACATTCACAGAAAGATAGACAAGATGAAAAGGCAGAAGACTATGTACTAGATGAAGGAACAAGATAAAACCCCAGAAAAACAACTAAATGAAGTGGAGACAGGCAACCTTCCAGAAAAAGAATTCAGAATAATGATAGTGAAGATGATCCAGGACCTCGGAAAATGAATGGAGGCAAAGATGGAGAAGATGCAAGAAATGTTTAACAAAGACCTAGAAGAATTAAAGAACAAACAAACAGAGATGAACAATACGATAACTGAAATGAAAACTATGCTAGAAGGAATCAATAGCAGAATAACTGAGGTGGAAGAACGGATAAGTGACCTGGAAGACAGAATGGTGGAATTCACTGCTGCGGAACAGAATAAAGAAAAAAGAATGAAAAGAAATGAAGACAGTCTAAGAGACCTCTGGACAACATTAAACACAACAACATTCACATTATAGGGATCCCAGAAGGAGAAGAGAGAGAGAAAGGACCAGAGAAAATATTTGAGATTATAGTCGAAAACTTCTTTAACATGGGAAAGGAAGTAGCCACCCAAGTCCAGGAAGCGCAAAGAGTCCCACACAGGATAAACCCAAGGAGAAACACGCCGAGACACATAGTAATCAAATTGGCAAAAATTAAAGACATTATTGAAAGCAGCAAGGGAAAAATGACAAATAACATACAAGGGAACGCCCATAAGATTAACAGCTGATTTCTCAGCAGAAACTCTACAAGCCAGAAGGGAGTGGCATGATATACTTAAAGTGATGAAAGGGAAGAACCTACAACCAAGATTACTCTACCCAGCAAGGATCTCATTCCATTTGATGGAGAAATCAAAAGCTTTACAGACAAGCAAAAGCTAAGAGAATTCAGCACCACCAAACCAGCTCTACAACAAATGCTAAAGGAACTTCTCTAAGTGGGAAACACAAGAGGAGAAAAGGACCTACAAAAACAAACCCAAAACAATTAAGAAAATGGTCATAGGAACATATATATCGATAATTACCTTAAACATGAATGGATTAAATGCTCCAACCAAAAGACACAGGCTTGCTGAATGGATGCAAGAACAAGACCCATCTATATACTGTCTACAAGAGACCCACTTCAGACCTAGGGACACATACAGACTGAAAGTGAGGGGGTGGAAAAAGATATTCCATGCAAATGAAAATCAAAAGAAAGCTGTAGTAGCAATACTCAATATCAGATAAAATAGACTTTAAAATAAAGAATGTTGGGCCTCCCTGGTGGCGCAGTGGTTGAGAGTCCGCCTGCCGATGCAGGGGATACGGGTTCGTGCCCCGGTCTGGGAGGATCCCATATGCCGCGGAGCAGCTGGGCCCGTGAGCCATGGCCTCTGGGCCTGCGCATCCAGAGCCTGTGCTCCGCAACGGGAGAGGCCACAACAGTGAGAGGCCCGCATACCGCAAAAAGAAAAAAAAAAAAAGAATGTTACAAGAGACAAGGAGGGACACTACATAATGATCAAGGGGTCAATCCAAGAAGATATAACAATTACAGATATAGTTTTACCCAACGTAGGAGCACCTCGATACATAAAGCGCAACTACTAACAGCTATAAAAGAGGAAATCGACAGTAACACAATTAATAGTGGGGGACTTTATAACACCTCACTTACACCAATGGACAGATCATCCAGACACAAAAGAAATAAGGAAGCACAAGCTTTAAATGACACAATAGACCAGATAGATTTAATTGATATTTATAGGACATTCCATCCAAAAACAGCAGATTACACTTTCTTCTCAAGTGTGCACAGAACATTCTCCAGGGTAGAACACATCTTGGTCACAAATCAAGCCTCAGTAAATTTAAGAAAATTGAAATCATATCGAGCATCTTTTCTGACCACAACTATGAGATTAGAAATGAATTACAGGGAAAAAAACATAAAAAACACAAACACATGGAGGCTAAACAATACGTTACTAAATAACCAAGAGATCACTGAAGAAATCAAAGAGGAAATCAGAAAATACCTAGAGGGCTTCCCTGGTGGCGCAGTGGTTGAGAGTCCGCCTGACGATGCAGGGGATGCGGGTTCGTGCCCTGATCCGGGAGGATCCCACATGCCGCGGAGCGGCTGGGTGCATGGGCCATGGCCGCTGAGCCTGCGCGTCCAGAGCCTGTGCTCCGCAACGGGAGGGGCCCCAGCAGTGAGAGGCCTGCGTACCGCAAAAAAAAAAAAAAAAAAAAAGACCGCTTTGGCTATTCGGGGTCTTTTGTGTCCCCAAACAAATTTTAAGATTTTTTGTTCTAGTTCCGTAAAAAATGTCATTGGTAATTTGACAGGGATTGCATTTGACTGTAGATAGGTTTGGGTAGTATAGTCATCTTCACAATATTGATTCTTCCAACCCAAGAACATGGTATATCTCCCCATCTGTTGGTATCATCTTTAATTTCTTTCATCAGTATTTTATAGTTTTCTGCATACAGGTCTTTTGTCTCCCTAGGTAGGTTTATTCCTAGGTATTTTATTCTTTTTGTTGCAGTGGTAACTGGGAGTGTCTCCTTAATTTCTCTTTCAGATATTTCATCATTAGTGTATAGGAATACAAGAGATTTCTGTGCATTAATTTTGCATCCTGCAACTTTACCAAATTCATTGATTAGCTCTAGTAGTTTTCTGGTAGCATCTTTAGGATTCTCTATGCATAGTATCATGTCATCTGCAAACAGTGACAGTTTTACTTTTTTTCCAATTTGTATTCCTTTTATTTCTTTTTCTTCTCTGACTGCCATGGCTAGGATTTCCAAAACTATGTTGAATAATAGTGGTGAGAGTGGATATCCTTGTCTCGTTCCTGATCTCAGAGGAAATGCTTTCAGTTTTTCACCACAGAGAATGATGTTTGCTGTGGGTTTGTCGTATATGGCCTTTATTATGTTGAGGTAGGTTCCCTCTATGCCCACTTTCTGGAGAGTTTTTAGTACAAATGGGTGTTGAATTTTGTCTAAAGTTTTTTTCTTCATTTATTGAAACGATTATATGGTTTTTCTTCTTCAATTTTTTAATATGTTGTATCACATTGATTGACTTGCATATGCTGAAGAATCCTTGCATCCCTGGGATAAATCCCACTTGATCATGGTGTATGATCCTTTTAATGTGCTGTTGGATTCTATTTGCTAGTATTTTGTTGAGGATTTTTGCATCTATATTCATCAGTGATATTGGTCTGTAACTTTCTTTTTTTGTAGTAACTTTGTCTGGTTTTGGTTATCAGGGTGATGGTGGCCTCATAGAATGAGTTTGGGAGTGTTCCTTCCTCTGCCATTTTTTGGAAGAGTTTGAGAAGGATGGGTGTTAGCTCTTCTCTAAACGTTTGATAGAATTCACCTGTGGAGCCATCTGGTCCTGGACTTCCGTATGTTGGAAGATTTTTAATCACGGTTTCAATTTCATTACTTGTGATTGGTCTGTTCATATTTTCTATTTCTTCCTGGTTCAGTCTTGGAGGTGTATTACCTTTGTAAGAATTTGTCCATTTCTTCCAGGTTGTCCATTTTATTGGACAGTCTTGAGGGGAAAAAAACGGAGCTGGAGGAATCAGACTCCCTGACTTCAGACTATACTACAAAGCTGCAGTCATCAAGACGATACGGTACTTGTACAAAAACAGAAACATAGATCAATGGAACAAGATAGAAAGCCCAGAGAAAAACCCATGCACCTATGGTCAACTAATCTATAGCAAAGGAGGCAAGGATGTACAATGGAAAAAAGACATTCACTTCAACAAGTGGTGCTGGGAAACAATGTAAAAAAATGAAATCAGAACACTTCCTAACACCATACACAAAAATAAACTTAAAATGGATTAGAGACCTAAATGTAAGACCAGACACTATAAAACTCTTAGAGGAAAACATAGGAAGAACACTCTTTGACATAAATCACAGCAAGATCTTTTTTGATCCACCTCCTAGAGTAATGGAAATAAAAACAAAAAAAACAAATGGGACCTAATGAAACTTCAGAGTTTTTGCACAGCAAAGGAAACCATAAACAAGACGAAAAGACAACCCTCACAATGGGAGAAAATATTTGCCAATGAATCAACGGACAGAGGATTAATCTCCAAAATATATAAACAGCTCATGCAGCTCAATATTAAGAAAACAGGGCTTCCCTGGTGGCGCAGTGGTTGAGAGTCCGCCTGCCAATGCAGGGGACACGGGTTCGTGCCCCGATCCTGGAAGATCCCACATGCCGCGGAGCGGCTGGGCCCGCGAGCCATGGCCACGGAGCCTGTGTGTCCGGAGCCTGTGCTCCGCAACGGGAGAGGCCACAGCAGTGAGAGGCCCGCGTACAGCAAAAAAAAAAAAAAAAAGAAAGAAAACAAACAACCCAATCCAAAAATGGGCAGAAGACCTAAATAGACATTTCTCCAAAGAAGACATACAAATGGCCAAGAAGCACATGAAAAGCTGCTCAACATCACTAATTATTAGAGAAATGCAAATCAAAACTACAATGAGGTATTGCCTCACACCAGTTAGTATGGGCATCGTCAGAAAATCTACAAACAACAAATGCTGGAGAGGGTGTGGAGAAAAGGGAACCCTCCTGCACTGTTGGTGGGAATGTAAATTGATACAGCCACTATGGAGAACAGTATGGAGGTTCCTTTAAAAAAAAAAAATAGAATTACCATATGATCCAGCACTCCCACTACTGAGCATATACCCAGAGAAAAACGTAATTCAAAAAGACACATGCACCCCAATGTTCATTGCAGTACTATTTACAATAGCCAGGTCATGGAAGCAACCTAAATGTCCATCAACAGACGAATGGATAAAGAACATGTGGTACATATATACAGTGGAATATTACTCAGCCATAAAAAGGAACGAAGTTGGGTCATTTGTAGAGACATGGATGGATCTAGAGACTGTCATACAGAGTGAAGTAAGTCAGAAAGAGAAAAACAAATCTCGTATATTAATGCATATATGTGGAACCTAGAAAAATGGTACAGATGAACCGGTTTGCAGAGCAGAAATTGAGACACAGATGTAGAGAACAAACGTATGGACACCAAGGGGGGAAAGCTGTGTGGGGGGGTGGAGGTGGTGTGATGAATTGGGCAATTGGGATTGACGTGTATACACTGATGTGTATAAAATTGATGACTAATAAGAACCTGCTGTATAAAAAAAATAAAATTTTAAAATTAAAAAGAAAAAAAGAATAAAGTACACCCTGATGAGCTCTAAACTCCAGCTGTACTGGACGACTTTGCACTTGTACCCAGCCCTCCATGCTTTAGTTCCTGCGGCTCCTTCCTTCTGCAAGCCTTTCCTCATAGACTGCCTATTAAACCCTGCTGTGCTTTTTAACCCACCTTAAATAAATACCACCTTCTGAAAGAGGTTCACAGATATTAACATAGAGCAATGTCTGACACATAGTAAACACTCAATAAATTGTAGCTATTATTAAATAAGAATTGTTCATAAAATTTCTTTTTATTATCACCACCAAACTATAAATATCTTGAGTGATGTCCACATAAGAAACAAGGCAACACAATATATCAGTAATTGTGAGTAAACATGATGTGAAGCGAAAATATGCCTCATATGTAATATACATCAAAAATAAAAGTCTTGACCTGGGGGAAACAAGACTTGAAAGTGCCGCATCAACCCTGTTAACTGTTGTTGCTTTTTGCACTGTAGTAAGTATGACTTTGAGAGGAGGAGGTGTGATCAGGAGTCGAGGGTGTAAAGAGTTGGCAGTACAAGCCAGCTCTGTGGGCGGCTCCTCACACCCCACAGCCTTGGAGTGTGCGTGAGAATGCAGTAGCCGAATTGGAAGTGGAGCTGGTGTGGGCACCACCAGCACTTGAGAGTAGTGACCATGCTGAGCGCCCTGCCGTCAGGGCTATGGACAGACCCAGATATACCTAGAAAAGAAGCAGGAAAGTTCAGGATGACAGGGGAAGGTCAATTTTATGAGACAGGATTAAAGAACTTCTAACAGTGAAAGGAACTATACCACAAAAGTAAAGCTATTCAAATGAATAAAGTCTTAAGAATAAAGGTTCTTTCCTAAGCTCTAATAACCAAATAACTAGAAATCCTGAAATTTTGGAATAATGCTTTTTTAAAGAATAAAGGGTACAGCTTTCATGGAGCAATTTGGAGCAGGCCTTTTTTTCCTTCACATGCAAGACCGCTGTCATTCCAGCTGGCAAACGTAGTAGATTTGAAATGGCTCCTCTGTTTCTCAGAGTCCATAATATATCAAATTATTTCTGTATGTCCAAGTGGGAATCCGAAAATAATTCTTTTATGATCTCAGAGCTTAATACCATAGGTATCTGACTGCAGCTTCTCTCAGCTAATACTTGGGCATCAGCATAAGTTTTCACTCTCTGTTGTAATGACAATCTCAGCTACTAAGTGGTGCCTGTTGCTAAGTTGGAAACCAGTGTAGAGAGAGCACTTGTATGTTTCTTTTTTCCTTGACATTTAACACTTTTCTAGAAATACTTACTTTCCCTCGGATTTTGTACATGTGAAGTTGTTAGACTCCAATTAAATGTATGTTAAGCTCCTTGACCTTGTCCCACAGCTTGCTGGTGCTCTGTTTCCCCTGAGGCCCCCATTGCATTACATTTTGGCTAGATTCTACTTCTGTGTCTTCTAGGTCACCAGGTTTTTCTTCAGTGTATAATCTCTTGCTAATTTCAACCATTGTATTTTTTTCATCTCTAGAAGTTCATTTTGAGTCTTTCTTATACCTTCCACTTCTCTCTTTTTTTTTTTTTTGCGGTACGCGGGCCTCTCACTGTTGTGGCCTCTCCCGTTGTGGAGCACAGGCTCCGGACGCGCAGGCTCACGGGCCCAGCCGCTCCGCGGCATGTGGGATCTTCCCGGACCGGGGCACGAACCCGTGTCCCCTGCATCGGCAGGCGGACTCTCAACCACTGCGCCACCAGGGAAGCCCCACTTCTCTCTTTATATCGTGCTCTACATTCATGAACATATGGAGTATATTTATACCAGTACACGTGATTGTCTACTAATTCCATCATCTCTACTTCCTAGGTATGTTTTTTTATTGGCTTTTCTCTTCCATTATAGATTGTATTTTCCTGCTTTTTTGTTTTGTGGCTGTTGTTTTTACTGATTTACAGTATTTCAGATGTACAGCAAAGTGATTCAGTATATTCAATATTTATATATTTTTCAGATTCTTTTCCATTATAGGTTATTGCAAGATATTGAATATAGTTCCTGGGGATTTTTTATTTTTTATTTTGGGTGGGGTTTGGATGTTGATTGGATGCAAGACACTGGATTTTACATTGAGTGCTAGTTTTTTTTTGGTATTTCTTTAAATACTTTGGGACTTTTTTTTCTGGGATACAGTTAAGTTACTTGGAACACTTTGATCCCTTGAAAGCTCTCTTTTAAGCATTTTAGCCCTCTTTTAAGCATTTACTCCAGAATAGCCTTTAGTCAAAGGCTAATTTAGCCTCCGTACTGAGTCAGCAACCTTTCTGAGGACTCAGTTTTTTGTCGTGGTGTGAGGAGGTCTTTACTGGAAAAGTGGTAGAAGAGGAACTGTTCCCAGCCTTGTTCCACATGGATTAGTCCATCTGCTCCTCTCTGGTGGCTCCTTCCCCAGCCTTGGAATTTGATCATGCACAAGCTCTGATCATTATCAGCTGGACACTCAGAGGGAACCCTCTGCGGATCTCCCCAACCTTCTCTGAAGTTCTCCTCTCCTGTACTCAGCTGCAGACATTCTGAGTTGGACTCTTCAGATCTTGAATTCTGTCTCAACTCAGGGAGACTACCAGGCTCCATTTGGGTTTCCTTCTCTGCATTGAAGCCTGGAAACTCCAGGCAGTAAGCTGGGGCAGTCACAGGACTCAGCTTGCTGGCCTGTGTTTCCTGTTGCTGGGTGTCAGAAAACTGTTATTTCATAAATACTGTCTGGTTTTTTTAAGTTAAGGTAAGAGAGTTAGATCAGTCCCTGTTCTTCATCATGGTTAGAAGCAAAAGCCTGTGAAAGTATGTAGAACTTTAAGAATTCATTTAAAAACTCAAGTTATTTCCTTCAAGCTGCCTTATCTTATATTACCTACCCCTCACTGGTTATTTTTTTCTCCCAACAGAATAGACAGAAATAGTAAGACAAAATACAATTTAAATTATGTTTTAAGTCACTCATGGTCCCATCATCCTAGCTTGCTCTGTATATTGCCTCTTCTAGATAAATATTTTTAAGCTGCAGTCTGTTGGTTTATTTTGAATCTCACCTTTAGTTAATACGATCTTCATACTTAGTTTAATGGCTGCACAGTGACCTGTTATATAAATATTCCATAATGTATTAATCCTCATGTTTGGCAATACAGGTTTTGTTCTTTTAGGTAGTTTTGTGGTAAATACCTTCAAATATCATCCCTATTCTTAAGGATGCTCAAAGGGAGAAAGGCAGGTGGGATGATGTTCTATTTATTTCAATCTGCAGTGAGATTTAGTCTATATTGGGTATTTAGTAAATGTTTGTCAAATGATTGAGGTGGAACATAACTTAAAGTTCAATTAGGTAAAGTTTTCAGTTACCTTTTTAGGAATATTTTTTTCCATTGGGCATTCATTTTTATTTTTATGGAGGGTTAAAGTAGATAATTATGAAATGTTTATGTCTCCTTCTACTTATTAAATTAAGCCCATATTTTCTACATGTTAATTACAATTATGTCATCAATTTTGGAGGTATAATTTAGTGGAAGACCTTCAGGTAAACTTTTATGTTGGAATAATTTTAGGTTTACAGAAAAGTTGCCAAGCTAGTGCAGAGGGTTCCCGTAAGCCCCCACCCAGTTTCTGTTTCCCTTGATGTTAACATCTTACATTACTGTATGCACTTATCAAAACTGAGAAACCAGCATTGGTATAAAGAAATTTCAGACTTTATTTGGAATTTGCTTTTCCACTGATTTCCTTTTTCTGTTCCAGGATCCAATCCAGGATACTACATGCATTTAGTTGTTTGCCTGTCTCTCTGTGACTGTTTTCTCACTTTTCTTTTCATGACTTAAAGAGTACTCGTCAAGTATTTTGTAGAATATCCCTCAACTTGGGTTTGTCTGATGTTCTTCTCACTATTAGCCTGGAGTTACAGGTTTAGGGAAAGAATATCACAGAGATGAGCTACCTTTCTCGCCTCATCCTATCAGGGAGTCACAATGTCCACATGACGTCACTGGTAGTGGTAACTGATCACCTGGTGGAGGTGGTATCTGCCAGGCTTCTCCACTGTAAAGTTACTGTCCTTCCTTCTTCACATTCTGTTCTTTTGAAGCAAGTCTCTAAGTTCAGCCTGCCTGCAAGGTGTGGGGGCTGGGAGAGATTGAGTTCCACCTCCTGGAGGGGAGAGGATCTACACATATTACTCTAAGTTCTTCTGTTAGGAAGATTTGTCTCTTCTCCTCCACTGTTTGTTTCTCCCCTGTGAACTTGGTTACAGCTGCTAGAAAGAAGACATAAGTGATTTAGAACGTATAGTTCTGCCATTGAGGAATATAGTCTAATTGAATGGAGGGCATTTGAACAGAACCAAGCTAGGAAACATGAGGTTTGTGAAGTAGGCACTACTTGAGTTGCCACTTTCTCCAAAGCTGTGGCTCCACCATCGTTCCAAGTTGGCTAAGACGGCTCCTGCCTGGTGCACTGCCCTCCCCATTCCATTCCTTCAATAAACTACTACCTGAGGAAACTTCATAAAAATATCGCCATGATTAAAATCCCTGCCTAACATCCTTTGGTGCCTCCCCAGGGTAAAATTGTAGATATTTAAACATGACCTGGTTCCTTCTTATGCCTCCGGCTTCAATCCCATCTGTGTCCCCTTGGGTCCCACTCTCTTGCCGCAGGTTCCTACAGGCCTCTGTAGCTTTGCATGCACCTCTGCTTTGCCTGAAGTGTGTACTGCCTTCTCACACCTGCCTAGTTTTGGGGAGTCTTCTCTTCACCCCACTTGGTCTGCCAGCCTTCGACCCACCCACTGCTTTCATAACAGCCTGTGCCTTTTGGATGTTCCCTTGGATTTGCCAATCATTCTCCTCCTCCTCGCCTTCTTTAAAAGTAGTCACCTTTGCTGCTTCCACTCCTATCCCCACTCGCCTCCATTTACTTCCGCCCAGGGCGCCACACATCAGCTGATTGCAGATTCATTGAATGCTTTCCAGTTGTTGTCAAGCATTCCTGTTTGGAACTCTTTATAATCTTGGCTTCTGAAACACCACTCTCTCCTGGTGTTTATAGGTGCTTCCTCATTCTCTAGCTGGTTCCTCCTCTGTCTGCTCCTGAGTTCTGTCCTCAGACCTGTTTTCTCCACGTATCTCTCCTCAGTAGTGCAACCCTCTGTGGCTTCTGTTAAAAATTCCCAAATCTTACTCCTAACCTTGTTCTCTCTCTTTAATGCTGCTAGAAGCGCAGAGCCATCCGAATCATCTGCAAGCCTCCTCAGATCTTTAAATCAGGAAGTACAAGACTGTCATTGTCTTCCCCTACCCCCATCTTCATTTTGTGCCTCCCAAACCCAGGCCTGCCCCTCATGTTTTGTTTGCAAGGCCTGGGTCAGGAATACAAATGGAGCATCACATACCATATAAATCAAACTAAGAAACAAGAAATGTATTCTCTCCCCCCCCACACACACACCCCAAGACAGATAAACTTTCTTAAAGACCTGGAAGATCAGGTTCAAATTGAAAGATCTTGGGCTTTTTAGAGTTGGGTATCAGCAGTTCGAGGAGAGCAGGCCTCCAGCATAGCCCTCTTCTCTTCCCAGCCAGTGCTGTGCCCCCCAACCCCCATGAGCTGGAGCTTGTGGACCCCCAGCCCAACAGTCCACACACCGTGTATACCCTGCAGATAGCTCCCCTTGTGGTACACACCCTGGAGGAGCATTCTGCTCGCCACCTTGGGATTCTGGGGCTCCTGATGGCACATTCCCCGGACCCCATAATCACCACTGGGTGAGGAGGTGCCTGGTTGGGTGAGGACCAGCTGTCCCCGTAGATGGCCTGATTGTTTTCCTCTCCACATGTTGCCTCTCGCCTTCTCTGTGCCCTTGCTCCTCTTTCGAAAGCCTGCTCATCTTTCAGGGTATGGTTTCTACAGGCCTCATCTTCTTTTAATCCTCTCTTTGTTGCCCTTATTTGGACTTAATCTACCCACCTTCTCCTTGGGTTTCAGAAGTGCTTTACTGTGATAAAGGCAGTGCATCCTGTCTGTTCCTGTCTCCTTCCCTCACTAAATTGCCAGTTTTTTAAGAGGAGGATCACTGTTTGGTTTTGCCCCCAGTACTAACATGAAGTCTCAGAAGTGGGAAGTGCTTGACAAGTGTGGCTTGAATCCGCCGCAGCTCTGGCGTCACCCTCCTGTTGTTGTGGTAACCCTGTCAAAACAGGAAATGAGGTTAGTTTAGCATGACTTGTTCATAATTGACTCATGCTGGTTCCCTTTTCTTCCCTAAGCGATCACAAAACATCTGTTAAATAAATCTACTCCAGAATTTTGTGGGCTTCTACTTCCACATTAACTGGTTAAATACAGTTCTGGAATCTCTGTTCCCACCCACCCTGGCCCTGGAATTCACCATGCATTTGGAGAGCCCTGGCTCCTTTTTTTTTAATTGCTCTCTTAAGAATTGCTTGATGAACAATATACCAGCGTACAGTTTAAGTTTTGACATATTATACACGCATTAAGCTATCAAGACAATTAGATAATGAACATTCATCACCTCCAAAAGTTATCTAGCTTCCATTTCCATTTGTGTAATCCCTCCCTCCCAGCAGCCCCAGGTAAACCCTTCTGATGTGCTTTCTGTCCTCATAGACTAGTTTGCATTTTATATAAGTAGAGGTACTTTTCTTTTGGTCTGGCTTCACTCAGCATAATTATTTTGAGATTCATCTGTGTTGTATATATCAACAGTTTGTTTCCTTTTATTGCTGAATAGTAGGAATCTACCGTTTTAAGAATTGAATGTGCTCACCTCTGGGCTTGACCTCCCATTCCCCACCATTTATGTATCTCAGGATAGAATTCATCTGGGACTTGAAGCTGCATTTATGTAAGATGACTGGGTGCTCTCAATAGCTTGAGCTCCTCAAGGGCACAGTAATAGTATAATCTTTGTATCCTGTTAGTATAACCAAATGGCTGGAAAAAGTTTCCTCCTTTACTTAGGGATGTGTGTCTGTGTGTCTGTGTGTGTCTGTGCCTCTCTCTCTGTTTAATTTATTTATTTACTTTAAATGTATTTATTATTTATTTTTGGTTGCATTGGGTCTTCGTTGCTGTGCGCAGGCTTTCTCTAGTTGCAGTGAGCGGGGGCTACTCTTCGTTGTGGTGCGCGGGCTTCTCATTGCAGTGGCTTCACTTGTTGTGGAGCACGGGCTCTAGGTGCGCGGGCTTCAGTAGTTGTGGCACACAGGCTCAGTAGCTGTGACTGTGGGCTCTAGAGCACAGGCTCAGTAGTTGTGGCACACGGGCTTAGTTGCTCCGCAGCATGTGAGATCTTCCCGGACCAGGGCTCGAACCCATTTCCCCTGCATTGGCAGGCAGATTCTTAACCACTGCGCCACCAGGGGAGCCCTGGATATTTATAATGTTGAGTGTAAACCAATATTTTATAACTATATTTACCTGTGTTCTCTTTTGTTGAACTCAGGCTCTAAAATCTGAATTACCAAAAAAGTTTTGATTTCTAATAGTATTTACTCCCAGTGTTGAATAAGCTTGCTTGAACGACATATCCCTTTGCCTGTCTACCTAAAAATCAGTGGTTTAGGCCTTCTTGCAGCAAACCAAAGCAAAATAAGATTTGAGTAGTTATTCTTTTATTTAAGGAAATAGACGTCACTTCAAAGTGTTGGGGTACCCGAGTGCAATGTATAAATGGTGTGAGAAAACCGAAGCTGAGTGAGACAAGGTCCCTCCTACAGCATAGTTTTGTGGTAGAGTCAGACAAATGCATCACTAATTCTCAGTATAAGTAGACTGATAGATATGATTATAGAAGGACAAACTTGAGAATAAACTTATTTTACTGTTTCCTGTTTCTAGCACTTACCCAGAGGAAACCAGAAGTAATGTCTTACTGCCCGTCCGTGTTCTTTCATTGCTTCGGTCAATGGACCAGATGTTGATACTTGTTAATATGAAAAGCTCTTACAGAAAAGATTCAATAGAATATTGTTCATAAAGATAGTAGTAATATTCAAGATTCAAATTCATCATAAAATTGAAGATAAAATTGTTATTGCTTCTGCTTGGAATTCTATTAAGTCAGACCTTCAGGACAACTTGGAAAGAACTGGGCCCTATGTTATGGCTGTGAAGGTATTTTTTGAACAATACTTTTTAGGTTTTGTTATAAGACTACCCAAACATCTTGATTAAATTTCTTGTGGTGGGGGGAGGAGGAAGAAATAGTCATGTCATTTTGCACGTAAGACAAAGTTGTTGCAAGCAATCAATGCATCCTCCTGCCCCACCTTTTAATTGAAGTATAGTTGACTTAAAATATTAATTTCAGATATACGGCATAGTGATTTAGTATTTTTACAGATTATGCTCCATTAGAAGTTATTACAAGATAATGGCTATAATTCCCTGTGCTATGCAGTATATCCTTATTGCTCTCTTGGGTGCATTTTTGTTTGGGTTGAAGATGTGGTTGATGGTCATTTGATTGTTTCTGCTGAGTCAGTGGAATCTGACACAACAGTAGGAAGTTGTTTTGGAGGCAGAAATGATTGCTCTCACCAGAATGCAGTTGCTGTTAAAAACAGTGGGAAAATGGCGTGTGTGTGTCATACGCCCGTGTTCCTGGATTTATGAAAATGGGCATCTGTACAGTTCCCAGGGCCAGGCCCTCTGTTAGTTTTGAGATTCTGTGTGTGCTGCATTTTGCCAGCCGTATCCTCCCTAGCTTAAGACCTCTTTGTGGATTATACACATGCTTCCTTCACGTGTGTGAAACAAGTATTTGCCCAGAGTGCTAAACATTTAATACTTTACCGCCTTGTTCTGAGAACTGTTTTTAACGCCATCTCCCCTCCTCCCCTCCTTTTTTATTTATTTTTTTAGCTCTGCTTATGATAATGTCAACAAAGTTCGAGTAGCTATCAAGAAAATCAGCCCTTTTGAGCACCAGACCTACTGCCAGAGAACCCTGAGGGAGATAAAAATCTTACTGCGCTTCAGACATGAGAACATCATTGGAATCAATGATATTATTCGAGCACCAACCATCGAGCAGATGAAAGATGTGTATCCTTTTCAGGCAACTGCTCCACTGCTCCGTCACCTGGTTGAGTAATGTAACTGGACGTGTCCTGCACTTATAGGGGCGGAGGAAAAGTAATAAAGCACATTTAAGGGGAAACTGTACTTTGCTTGTCATTTACTGTAATACTTGCATCATTTACATTTTTTCTCTGATTCATTTTTTCATTTGTCAGTAACTGATTTTAGTATCTTTTTGCAAATCCAGTATTTTCTGTCAGTTTCAGTAAAGATTTCCTTTAAGTGTAGTTGTGGAAAATTTTGGAGAACACCTTTTCCAGTCATGTGTTTGCCACTCAAGGTATGGTTTGTTATGATGGTGAAAAGGAAAGAGCAGTCAACTGTGGAGGAGGGTGCCCTGTACAGCACCTGGTCAGGTCCAGACTGTCCTGATCTTAGCGCCATTTCACATCTGGGTCCAGTTTTCTCGTTTTTAAAACTGGCGTGCTCGCCCTCATGATCTTCAAGGCTGGTTCAGCTCTGAAGTTGTGTAATTAACTATGACCAACATTTAGAAATCTGGACTAAGCAGGTAAAAGGCTTGGGTAAAGGAGGCTGCCTGGGTAAAGACTGTGTTTGAAAGGTACAAGTGTGAAGTGTGCTGAGGAGGACCTGATGGGAGAAGGTTCCAGTTCTGGCCGCAGCAGTGTTCCCACCAGTTTGCCCACTTTGCATTCTGCCCCTCCAGGGAGAGGCAGCTCACTATCTCCAGGAAGCCTTTCCATTTTTATTTTATTTATTTTTATTTTTATTATTATTTTTTTTTAGCCTTTCCATTTTTAGACAGCTCTGTCACTAAGTTCTGATGATATTTTAAGTGAAATGCCTCCTCCTGCCATCTGTTGTCCTGCTTTACCTTTTGCCTTGAAAATCACATCTCTGTCAGATGACAAGTTTTCCAGTCATGTTTCCTTCAAAACCTGTACCATGTCTCATCTAGCATGAATCTGTAGATGTGTAATATTTACACAGAAATGAATAAAAGAAATGCAAAAACACTAATGAAATAATATCGTGGTGAAGTTAAAACCTAGCGGCTTTTATAATTTATTTTCTATGGGAATGAAGTTAGCCATAACTAAAATTCTAGATAATGAGATACACGGATAGGCAGGAAAACAAGAGGAGCTCAACCAGGACAGACCCCTTCCTAGCACAACTTCCAACAGTCTTAGTTATTTATACTCTTAACCTTAATTGAAGAGTGAAGCATACAGACTGAGGGTTGAGTTTAGTAGCAAATGTGTTCTAGGCCTGTGTTTCCAAAAGTTTTATGGTTGATTTTTGTGAGAAGGAGGGGGACAAGAAGGGAGGTAAAAGAACAGTGACGTTTTGAGTTGTTGCTAGGCCAGAGAGGAGGGAGTGCCTGGTGCTGGCCCCCACCCTCCCCCAGCCCTTTCCAACAACCCCAGAGGGCGTCTGTTGATGGTGGACAGCTTGGAGACCAGGACTCATCCACACCACCTGCGTCAGGTCTCCGCTAGCGCATCACTGCGCACATCAGGCAGGCGTGATGCCTGCTGTCTCACAGGACCTAAGAAGGAGTTCACGACTTTCCAATTCCTTCTGTTGAGGTGTACCAAGTTTTCATCAGGTTCTCATTTCCCTCCTGAGCCTCATGATGTAATAATGGACCTTTTGGGTTCGTTTTGTTTTCAGTGCTTTGCTAAGTGTGACCAGCTATTTTGGTGTGTTACCTTAATCTTTCCAAACAGATATATAGTACAGGACCTCATGGAAACAGATCTCTACAAGCTCTTGAAGACGCAACACCTCAGCAACGACCATATCTGCTATTTTCTTTACCAGATCCTCAGAGGGTTAAAATATATCCATTCAGCTAATGTGCTGCACCGTGACCTCAAACCTTCCAACCTGCTGCTCAACACCACCTGCGATCTCAAGGTCAGCTTGGTTATTTACTCTTAGGGTGATATCTGTTGAAAAACTCATGTTACTGGGGCATATTTATATTTATTGTTACTCAGATTTAAAATTACACCAGAAATACATGAAAACATTTATGGCAAAAAAAAATGCAAGTAAAGGGTGCTAGTTCTCTTTTTCTTCTCCATCCTATTGCTCCTCCTTCTCCAGAGGTAACCACTATAACAAATTGGTGTATTTTCATCTAAATTTTTACTATGCTCTTATATACACATGTACTTTTTAACTTATATATGTAAATAGGATCATGTGTACATTAAAAGATATATTTCGTTAGTCACCTTTTTCTTTGATAAGTTTTATACAGTAAACACTCAGAAAACAGCAGAAAAGTCGACCTTAATGATTTAGATTCCTAAAGAATGCACTCCCAATAAATAGGGAAACCCTAGATCCTTTATAGTCCTTAGAGTTCTCTTAAAAATGGGAAGCAGGGCTTCCCTGGTGGCGCAGTGGTTGAGAGTCCGCCTGCCGATGCAGGGGGCACGGGTTCGTGCCCCGGTCTGGGAGGATCCCACATGCTGTGGAGCGGCTAGGCCCATGAGCCATGGCCACTGAGCCTGTGCGTCCGGAGCCTGTGCTCCGCGGCGGGAGAGGCCACAGTGGTGAGAGGCCTGCTACTTGGCAGAGCTAAATAAGGAGGGAGGGCTACAGCTGTCTCCAGTATGATGAAGGGAGTGTGGATTCAGTCTAGTAAAAATGCATGTGAATTTAAGACCTAAATGAATGAAATGATATCCCATGTTCATGGATTGGAAGGCTTAATATTGTTAAGATGGCAGTACTTCCCAGTTTGATCTACAGGTTTAATGCAGTCCGTATCGGAGTCCCAGGTGGCTTTTTTTGCAGAAATGGGCAGGCTGATCCTGAAATGCATATAGAAATTCAAGAGACCCAGAATAGCCAAAACAATCTTATGAAAGAGCAAAGTTAGAGTACTCACACTTCCTGATTTTAAAACTTACTACAAAGCTATAGTAATCAAGACATTGTGATTCTGGCATAAGAGTAGGCATATAGCCCACTGGAGTAGAATTGAGTCAATAAATAAACCCATATGTTTTTGGGTTTTTTTCATTCATTCGTTCATTCATTTATTCATTTATTTTTGGCTGTGCTTGGTCTTTGTTGCTGCACACGGGCTTTCTGTAGTTGTGGCAAGTGGGGGCTACTCTTCATTGCAGTGCGCAGGCTTCTCATTGCAGTGGCTTGTCCTGTTGCGGAGCACAGGCTCAGGTGCATGGGCTTCAGTAGTTGTGGCATGCGTGCTCAGTAGTTGTGGCTTGCGGGCTCTAGAGCACAGGCTCAGTAGTTGTAGCACACAGGCTTAGTTGCTTCGCGGCACGTGGGATCTTCCTGGACCAGAGCTCAAGCTCGTGTCCCCTGCATTGGCAGGCGGATTCTTAACCACTGCACCACCAGGGAAGCCCCAACCCACATGTTTATGATCAACTGACTTTTGACAAGAGTGCCAGGATCATTCCCTGGGGAAAGAATAGTCTTTTCACCAAATGGTGCTGGGACAATTGGATAACCACATGCAAAAAAAAAAAAATGAGTTTGGACCCCTCCCTGCCTTGTACTATGTACAAAAATTAACTCAAAATGGATTAGAGATCTAAGTTTAAAGGCTGAAACTAGAATGCACTTAAAAAACACAGGAGTAAATTCTTGCAAACTTGTGTTAGGCAGACTTCTTAGACATGACACCAAAAACACAAGCAACAACATTTTTTTTTTTTATAATAGATTTCAGGGAGTTCCCTGGTGGCCTAGTGGTTAGGACTCAGTGCTTTCACTGCTGTGGCCTGAGTTCAATCCCTGGTCGGGGAACTGAGATCTTGCAAGCTGTATGGCGTGGCGTGGCGTGGCGTGGCGTGGCGTGGCGTGGCATAGCCAAAAAAAAAAAAAGTATTTCATCAAGATGAGAAGCATGAGGGCTTCCCTGGTGGTGCAGTGGTTGAGAGTCCGCCTGCCGATGCAGGGGATACGGGTTCGTGCCCTGGTCTGGGAAGATCCCACATGCCGCGGAGAGGCTGGGCCCGTGAGCCATGGCCGCTGGGCCTGTGCGTCCAGAGCCTGTGCTCCGCAATGGGGGAGGCCACAACAGTGAGAGGCCCGCGTACAGCAAAAAAAAAAAAAAAAAAAAAAAGAGATGAGAAGCATGCACTACAAAGTAACTCATCAAGAGAGTGAAAAGACAACCCACAGAATGAGAGAAAATATTTGGAAATCATATATGTGATAAGAGATTTATATCTAGAATATATGAAAAACTCTTACAGCTTAACAACTAAAAGATAAATGGCACAATTTAAAAGTGGGCAAAGAGTCTGAAAAGACCAGGGATCTAAAGAAGGTATACAAACAACCAATAAGTACATGAAAAGATGCTTGACATCATTAGTCAGTGGGGAAATGCAAATCAAAACCACGAGATACCATTTCACACACACTACAATGATATAATCAGATGATAAGTGTCAGCAAGAACTCGGCCCCAGGTGTATACCTGAGTGGAATGAAAACATGCATCCGCACACAGACAGATATAGAAATATTCATAGTGGTGTAATAGCCCAAAGGCAGAAATAATTCAGATGTCCAAATTACGATGGATAAATAGAATGTGGTGGATCCATACAGTGTAATAAAAAGGAATGAAGTACTGATATGTGCTACAATATGGATGCATCTTTTTTTTTTTTAATGGATCTTAATGAGTTATTTATGTTTTATTTTTGGCTGCATTGGGTCTTCATTGCTGCATGCGGGCTTTCTCTAGTTGCGGCTAGTGGGGGCTACTCTTTGTTGCGGTGCGCGGGCTTCTCATTGTGGTGGCTTCTCTTGTTGTGGTGCACGGGCTCTAGGCACACAGGCTTCAGTAGTTGTGGCACACGGGCTTAGTTGCTCCATGGCATGTGAGATCTTCCCGGACCAAGGTTCGAACCCGTTTCCCCTGCATTGGCAGGCGGATTCTTAACAACTGCGCCAACAGGGAAGCCCAATATGGATGCATCTTGCAAACATTATTAAGTATGTGAGGGAAAGAAACCAGTCATAAAAGATCACATATTGTAGAATAGATGTGTCTGTAGAGATGGAAGGTAGATTAGCAGTTGCTGTGGGCTGTTGGGATTGGGGAGGCATTGGGAGAGACTGCTGATGGTCAGGAGGTTTCTTTTTGAGGTTATAAAAATGTTCTAAAATTGGATAGTAGTATTGGTCATATAGCTCTGTGATATAATACCAAAAACCATTGAACTGCACACTTTAAATGGGAGAATTGTGTAGTATGTGAATTATATCTCCATAAATTTGTTTGAAAAGTACGTATAGATGTATAGTAGTGATCATTTCGTGGACTTCACTTCCACAAACGTTCCTGTGGGAAGCTGTGTAAGGCATACCTGGCAAGGGAGGTGAGTGTCTGTCCCTGCAGTCTGAAAACTGATAGGTCAGGAGTCTGATAAGCAATAGATGATTGCAGTACTGTCTGTTGTAACACACACAAAGGAGAGAGGTGAGTTGGTTCTGACCAGGCTGTGAGGCATCAGGAAGGAGGATTGTAGTGCTGTCCCTCTCAGCATGTCAGGCTTGCAGTGGGCGAGTGGCTGGGCACAGGCAGAAGGAACAATAGAAATATAGTAAGAATAAGAATATAGTAAGAATAAGAATATAGTAAGAATAAGAGTGCACCAACACTGAGGCCTGCGCTGTGTGGCTGCAGCTTTGGTGATCACTGAAGTGTTGATCATGGAGAGCCTTCTGGAACTATCTAAAAAGGCAGTGGGTCCTGTCATCAGGCAATCATCTTATCCGCTGTCGTTGGGTGTTTAAAGCAGGGTGGCAGATGTCCTGTGAAACGTTGTGGAGGACAGCTTCCTGCATCAGGTATGACTCGGTTGGACTCTTGTCACCTCTTAGGATCCTTCTGAGTTAAATTCATGTACTTCCTACATAGGGTGTAGCCAGATACCTGTGCATGGATCTGTGCAGATGAGAGCCAGGTTGGCACACAAGGCAATGGCCGTACTTTGTCGGCTCTTAGTGATTTTCTTGAAAAATTACAGTGAAGAGTGTCCAGGGGCCTCCCTGGTGGCGCAAGTGGTTGAGAGTCCGCCTGCCGATGCAGGGGATACGGGTTCGTGCCCCGGTCTGGGAGGATCCCATATGCCGCGGAGCGGCTGGGCCCGTGAGCCATGGCCGCTGAGCCTGCGCGTCCGGAGCCTGCGCGTCCGGAGCCTGTGCTCCGCAACGGGGGAGGCCACAACAGTGAGAGGCCCGCATACCGCAAAAAAAAAAAAAAAAAAGAGTGTCCAGGCAGCCCAGCTTCGCAAAGGCTCTTGGCGCGCCGCGGCCCGCAGGCACCTGGCATGCGCCCACCCTGCCGCCACGATGCCCAAGAGGAAGGTCAGCTCCGCCGAGGGGGCGGCGAAGGAGGAACCCAAGAGGAGATCAGCGAGGTTGTCAGCTAAACCGGCTCCTGCAAAAGTGGAAACGAAGCCAAAAAAGGCGGCAAGAAAGGATAAATCTTTCGACAAAAAAGTGCAAACAAAAGGGAAAAGGGGAGCAAAGGGAAAACAGGCTGAAGTGGCTAACCAAGAGACTAAAGAAGACTTACCTGCAGAAAATGGAGAAACTAAAAATGAGGAGAGCCCAGCTTCTGATGAAGCAGGAGAGAAAGAAGCCAAGTCTGATTAATATCACACACCTGGTCCTATCAGTGGTCCGTTTCCCTTCTTGTACAATCCAGAGGAATATTTTTATCAACTATTTTGTAAATGCAAGTTTTTTAGTAGCTCTAGAAACATTTTTTAAAAGGAAGGAATACCACCTCATCCCATTTTTTAAGTGTAAATGCTTTTTTTTAAGAAGTGAAATCATTTGCTGGTTGTTTATTTTTTGGTACAACCAGAAAATAGTGGGATATTGAATATGGGAGGCTTTGATTGTCTTGGGTGTCAGCTTAACATTCCACAGATGGAAGGTAGCTTTTATATCCTATAATACAAAGCATACTAAATGGCAGTTTGAAGTCAGTTGTACATATAATGTCCTAAACACTTTAAATTACTTCTCTTCCCACATTGTTTTTGGTAGAATTGTTTCCTAAAGCAAACCACTCACCCCTTGATCTTGGCTCTCCTGGGCAGAATTTTGTGCACTCTGTAACATCTTTGGTCATGGTAGTCCAATTCTTCTAGTAACTGTTAATGTGCTGTGAACAATTGACAATTTGAGTATGTAGTGTATATGATATTAAATTGTGAATTAGTGGGACTTACGATGTAACAACATATCAATATTTGAAGATATTGGTGCTTGATATCCTGTGAAGGAAAATTTGCCCCCAAATTTTAAGCTGGAAAGTCACTGGAATAACTGTTCAGAAAAGAATCACAACTACATGATTTTTTAGGTTTTTGGTACGTATGTTGAGAATTGTGTACAAATTGAAATGTCTGTGTACTGATCCTCAGAACAGCCAATAAAATCTCAATTATGAAAGAATTTCTTGAAGCACATGAAAAAAATTACAGTGAATATTTTTATGTCTCCTAGTGCTTTTTTTTTCTTTCTGTTTCTTATCACAGTCCTTTTATGGCAGATTGCTTTTGTTTGTTTTTGGAGAGCCATTGTTAACATTTTAAGTATGGAATATTTCTGGGAAAAGTTGACTTTTACTTTGGCTTGAAAATGCTTGTCCTTAAGAAGAAGCACAGAACTAGACTACTTTGTCTGTTGTCTCTTCACTGTTTGTGGACTTGTCTTTACCTCGGGCCATTTTATTCACTGCTCACCAAAATGGACACCCACACTGATATATATGTCTTGTTGGCCATCTGCACAATCCAGGCATTGTTTTCAAAGCCCAATTTTAACACACACTCAGAAACACAATAGGATGTTTTAGATATTTACAGCAGTGCAATTCACCCATTTCAAAATGTCCATGTGGGGTGTGCATCATCCACATGGGCATGAATATTCAGGAGAGACTCTCATTCCATAGATGAGTGTGGTGTGTCACCGAGTCACCAATTTGCCGTGGGAGCATGTCCAACAGCCAGGGCACGTGCACGTGGGAGGGTGGAGCTCTGGACTCCCCAAATGCCCATCACATCCTCAGACCTTGGGGTGACCATGATGCTTTCCCACAAGCCCTGTACCTAGAAAGTTTGTGACCGGTGGCCTTACTGACTTGTTATTTGGTCCTTTTTGAATTTTCAAGTAGGTAATGATGTCACTTCTTCCTTCTTCCATTAGCTTCTGTGTTACTAAGTATTTTCTAGTCTTGAGCCCTCAGGATATCAACTCTTCTCAGTGTCTTAGACCTTTAGTTTTTGGCTCTATAAACATGCTTTGTACTTGTTACCTGAAGCCCAGAGACCCAGCATACACCAGCCTCAGGGCCCTCCTGGGACCCTCTCCTTGTAGGCTTCCTCTTTATTACTCAGGACCGCAGAAAAACAAGGGTTGTAGACCCTACTTCGAGATTCTGCTTGCATATTTTTAATGAAACTGCCAGAGGAGTGTGGTCTCCAGCAGTCCGTGTCCTCGCCGTTTGCGTACTGAGCCCCCAGCAGCCCCAGGAGGAGTTCCGGGCTGCTAGGCTCACAGTACGTGTGGTTCTGAGTATGCATGGGAAGGAGGACTTTGAAAGATACAAATGAACCGTCTTTGGGGCTGGCTTTTGTCTTATGAGAATTTGAATTTGCTCAGCCCAAAAAGTAGCCAAGTAGGAGTGATAGGTCATTTTATATTTCTTGTACTGTATCCTGGTTGTCTACCTTCCTTCTTATAGAATTGTAGTGAATTTTATTGCTTTTTTATTTTGAAGCCTTGACAGTTTTTTGGTTAATGCTGTGTTAAAGGAACTTTAAAAAATCACATGAGCTTTCCATTGATACCGTGAATGGAGTTGTGAAGTCTTTTCTTTCTTTTTTTTTTTTTTTTTTAATATTTATTTGTTTGGCTGCGCCGGGTCTTAGTTGCAGCACACGAGATCTTTGTCATGTGCGGGATCTTTAGTTGCAGCATGCGGGATCTAGTTCCCGGACCAGGGATCGAACCCGGGGCCCCCTGCATTGGGAGCGTGGAGTCTTAACCACTGGACCACCAGGGAAGTCCCGAGTTGTGCAATCTTGTAGAGGTCTAAACCCTACATCACCCTCTTTATTTTTTAAATTATAATCAAAAATTTTGAGAACCTGCTGGTTCTATGCCTAATACTAGGAGTGGAGGATACAAGTAATGAAACACGATCCTCCTTATACCAACTCACTATTCTGAAAATTGGTAACTAAAGGGAAAGGATTAAACATTTTCCCTGTCTTTCCAGTGAGATCTGGGCATCAGGGTAAGAAAATAGCCCCAGTTGATGAATGATGGCTCTTCCTTAAAATAAATGCCAGCTAATAAATGCACAAGGAATAATAAAATTAGAGAAGTCGCCATTTTGCAGCCTTCAGTGACGTAATTGATTTGTGCAATATAATCCCTGGACCCTCTGCTCAGCCTCCAGTCCCCTGGGTGGGCTGCCACCGTCTCCCCATGTGGACTCCCTGTTCACCCTGCACCTAGACCATGTCCTGGTCTGAAGCCCTCTCTCAAGCCCACCGGGCTGCTGCGGTTCCTCCCAGCCCACAGTGACCCTCAGGCCACAGGACCCCTTCTGATGGCTTCCAGACAGGAGGAGCAACTGCTGCTTTATTTCTTGTTTAAAGAAGGAGCAGTACTGCAGCGTTCCGCGTGGGGAAGGAATGCTGCTAATTCTAAAACTTTTCCTTCTTCATTTTGCCACTCTGAACAATGCAGGGTTTTTTTTAACATTATTGTTTAAGTATTAATGTAAGATTTTACATTAATGGTAATGCTGTACTCTGGTTTTTTTTTTTTTTTTTTTTTTGTCGTACGCGGGCCTCTCACTGTTGTGGCCTCTCCCATTGCGGAGCACAGGCTCCGGACGCACAGGCTCAGAGGCCATGGCTCACGGGCCCAGCCGCTCCGCGGCATGTGGGATCTTCCCGGACCGGGGCATGAACCCGCGTCCCCTGCCTCGGCACGCGGACTCTCAACCACTGCACCACCAGGGAAGCCCTGTACTCTGGTTTTTACTTTTAAGAGATAATCAGTAGTTCAGATACTGTGAAAAGTGGTCAGTACTAGTCTCTGCCAGTTAATCCACTTGAGTTGCTATGCTTCCTATAAACATTTGAAATAAGGCATTTAATTCACCTGATATTGAGAGCCCACTCCACTTAGGGATAAAAAGTTAATTGAGTATTGCCTTTTTCTAGGGACTTATATTCCAGCTGTGGGGATGGGCATATATCCAGCTAACTGTCATGGATTGTGGGTATGTGCTTAACATATAATACATGTCAAGCAAAGTATTACCAGAGTTCAGAAATGTGAGCCATTCGTGGGATTGGTGTTGGTTCCTGGGAAACCTCTCAGAAGAGGTCACTTTTATGCTGGTATTTAGGGTCAGGCAATGGTGAGCATCAGGTCCTCAACTGAGGGGGCGTCGCGGAGTCAGGAGGGGCATGGAACTGTCCGTAGGAGCAGATGTGGCACAGAGATGGTGGTGGGAGACAGCCGAGCAGACAGTGTGTGGAGGGTCTTTGCTTAAAGAATTTGGGCTTTATTTACTAGGCAGAGGGGATTGGTTAAAAGATTTTTGAGCCAGAAAGGTGATTTATGTTTTAGAAATAACACTCTGGCAGGAATTTTGAGGAGGAATCAGATTGCAGTCAGGTAAAGCTAGTCTCCCTAATTCCAGACAGACTAAGGCCCTGTCGGTTGAGATGTTGGAAGGGCAGCCAGTTGAAGAGCCACTTGGAGAGGTTTCAGCTGTGGGGCCACCCTGTCCCTCACACACTCCCGGGCAGTTGCTCTTGTTTCCCAAGGTCTTCCTGTGGCTGGAATCTCTTCAGTGTTCCAGTGTCACTGCACATGGGTCCTCCTCAGAGAGGGCTGCTCCATCTTAATAAGCACGCTGTCCGGCACCACTATGTTAGCTGTGTCTTGCTCTGTAACAATCACCTCAAAATGTAGTGGCCTTCCAAAGAAGAAGAAATTGAGGATAAAAAGACCAAGTGAAGGCAAAACAGAGTTTTTTGGGTGGTGAAACTATTTCTGTATGACAGTGTACTGGTGGATACATGTCATTACACACTTGTCAAAACTCATAGAATATACAACACCGAGAGTGAACCTGAAGGTAAACTGTGGACTTCGGGTGATAATGATGTGTCAGTGTAGGTTCCTCGACTGTAACAGACGTCCCGCTCTGGTGCAAGATGCTGATAGTGGGGGAGGCAGGTGTACATGGGGAACTCTTTGTACTTTCTGCTGAATTCTGCTGTGAACCCAAAATGGCCCTAGAAAAAGAAAATCTGTTATAAAAATATATATATAGTGGACTTAAACAACAAGAATCACGTTTGAGCTCATAGTTTCTGCAGGTGAGGAGTTCAGTCAGGGTGCAGTGGTGGGCGGTGACTGGTCTCTGCTCCAGCCTCTGGGCCTCGGCTAGAAGATACAGGGGTGGAGGCTCAAGTCATCTCCCACAGGGCCTGGCAGTTGATGCCACGGAACGGCCACGTGTAGCCCACGTGGCCTGGTGTCCTCACAACGTGGGCAGGGTGTTCCAAGTACCCCAGTGGAAAGAGCCAGGTAGAAGCCACATTGCATTTTATGATTTTGCCTCGGAAGTCTCACAGCATCACTTCCACTATATTCTGTTGGTTTAGGCAGTTACAAAGGTTTGGCCAGATTCAAGAGAAGGGAAGATAGATCCTGCCCTCTTGATAAAAATTCAGCCAAAGAGCTTGAAACAGGAGCATGGGTAAGGGTTATATTGGTATGACCCTCTTTAGAAAATCCAGTCTGCCACAGCTGTGTGTAAAGTTGCTCACACCACTTATCCTGTCTTTGTAGATGTTTAAGAATCTCATCAAACCTCCCAAAGTGCGGCTTCTGTTTCTTTGTCCACGCTCCCAGAGGTGTGTGGAGACGTCAGCCTCGGTACTTAGCCTCACTGAGCTGGGAATTTCCTATATGCTGTTTTTTTTAAATCTGGGATTTGTTTTGTGGTTCCACTGACCCACAAAAAGCTGTGGATGAAGTCTGAACCCATCCACGCTGTGTGGGGCTGAGTGTAGTAGAGGGCGGTGAAGGATCTGGGAATCCTGGTCAGGGGCTTACAGTGCTTTTACTCTGCTGCTGAGATGCAGTATTTCTTCTCTGAGCACACAACTCAGAATATGGCTTCAAGTGTCCATTTACATGCAGAGGGCAGACCAAGTGCTGAGCTTTGATTGAACTTGAATCAGAGGATGAGGTGTTAGCCCTGAAAAAAGAGGAGAAACTGTGGGCTGTGTTGAAAGTTGAAGCCACACGGAATTGACGTGAATTGGTGGTAGTCCGGCGTGGCAAATGGTGACTTCTGGATGGCTTAGAGGACCCACCTTTGCATTTAAGGAGAAATCGCTCCTCTCTTGCTTCCTGAGCTGGAATCACACCTGCAGGGATTGTACTGCTGGTGAATTGAGTATTCCTGCAGTTTGTTTCATGGGACTTGGTAGAATAGGCTCTAAGGAAACAAATAGGGTTGCAGGTATGTCGAAAGCCTCAAGATCAGTCAAGCTGAGGTTAGAGCTTACCACGGTCCCCCTGTAAAACTTATGGCCGTCCATCAGCCCGATCCTCTGACAGGCCCGGGACTGTTGAGGGTGCGATGGCATCAGCAAGCTGGCTGGCTCGAGAGGTGAGGCTGGTGCTGGGGGGCGCGGGGTGGTGATGGAGGCCAAGAGGGGACTGTCAGCTGCGAGAGGGCCCAGACAGCCTCACCATGCAGCTCTGTTAGGGTGCGCTTAGAGCGTAGCCTATGGAAGAGCAACTGGGGAAGCAGATGTGACATTGGCTCCTTTTGAAGATGCAGTGACAGTATGTCAAAAGACGGAAATTGGGCGACACAGATACGTCACTTCTCTTGAGTGCTGCAGTCAAAGCAAGCAGCAGGGCCTGTGGGGTCAGAGGTGCCACATGGGGATGCCAGTGTCCAAGGCTAGAGGGAGACACTGGTGAGGTGGACGGGAGCATTCAGAGTCTTTCTGAATTGTCGAGAACTTCAACTATGGGATCTCTCAGCAGAGACTGATGTCCATTTACGTCTCATGAGTATCTCTGAGGTGTATCCCTTCCTCATTATCCTATTTTTATGGCCTGAGCTCAGACCCTTATCACTTCTTAGGTGAATTAAAGCAATAAGCCTCCAAAGTGATCTCTGTCTTCCAGGCTGCCTTCTGCTAAACTCTGGCGTGTCTTTGTTAACATCTCTCTCTGTTTCTCGGGTTAGTTCCCCAGGAGCTAGGAATTAAAATATCCTGCAATTGTACGGGACTAAATATGTTATAGTTACTTTCCTTATACATTGGAGCTGGAGTAGCACCAAAGCTTTGAATGGTGAAAGGCCAGCAAGTACTTTTGTGAGTCAGGAGAAATTAGAAGCTGGGTGTTTGTTTTTTTTTAAAAGATTCATCTTCAGTATGTGAAATATCTTTTAAAGCTTTGGGAGTGGGTTTGGCTACGTGGAGGGGGAAGGAGGTAGGAAGAGCAGGTGGAGGACCAGCAGGAGGTCAGGTCTGTGGAGAGAGGGCGAGTGTGGGAGAGGGGCTGATCCCACGATGACCACCCCTGAGCGTCAGCAGGAGAGGTCTGGTTTGGGTAACCTTATTTTCTGAGCAGAACAGTTTTTGTCAAGTGGCCTAAGCAAGGTTGCTGTGGGATAAGCAGATAATGAGAGGTGAGGATACCTCTGAAGATGTGTTCTGTTCAAGACTCCTCCAGCCTGTTCCTGTCTGATGCGTGGCAGCTGCCTTTCAGATTGTGGTGAGGATTAGGTAAGAGTGAGTGTGTAGAATTCCAAGAAGCATCTGCCACATAGGAATGGTAGCAGTTACTTGTCATCATTACTGCTGTCTTTTTTGTGTTTATGACGTTTTGATGTTAAATTGGTTAGAATCTCTAAGAACGTGTCCTGTTATTTTCTCTCTTAGATCTGTGACTTTGGCTTGGCCCGTGTTGCAGATCCGGACCATGATCACACAGGGTTCCTGACGGAGTATGTTGCCACACGTTGGTACAGGGCTCCGGAAATTATGTTGAATTCCAAGGTAAGGACCAAGTTTGCATAAAGGAAAACCAAGAGGCAAAAGAGCTTTGGACGTGAGTTGCAGTAAGCCTCCCACTCAGTAAGTCTCTTTCCACCTGGGTTGAGGCCTGGCCTGTCTGGTCAGAACCAAGGTATGTCTTTGTCTCCCATTCAACACTGAACTTCTGGGCCCTTGGCTGGGGTAGTGCTGATGTGTTATAGAGTTGGAGGGCCCGCCTCCCTGGTCACTGGTACAATGAATGGTCTGTGTCCCACCCCCTGGTCAGCTCTCCTGCAGTCCTACCTGGGGCAGCTTTCACTCCTGCGGCTGCCACTGCCAGGGGCAGGCTGGCTCTGTGTCAGAGACGAGCTCTGTATACAGTGTGTGTTTCTGTGAATGCGGACCAGAGCTTTTCTGTAAAGGTCAGACATACCTGATAATGAAGAATGCCTCTTTAGCAAAATTATAGTATAATTGGAAGAAAACATTGGTGTGGAAAAAATTGGAGCTGCTATAATTCTTTCAAAATTATATGATGGTCCTGCTTCCAAATGGTAGTCCCTGCATCTGGATCGAAAGCACACTTCTAACAAGGTCTTTGTCTGGGTCATAAGGAATGATTGAAAAATTTATAAAAGCAAGAGAGTGAAGTACGACATCCTTGTTAGGTGTATGAGCAACAGTGGCAAACAGTGAGGGCTGCTGTGGGGATTCAGTTTTGTTTTTTATTTGTTTTATCTTTTGGGCATGCCACACGGCATATGGAATGTTAGTTCCCTGACCAGGGGTCGAACCCGTGCCCCCCTGCATTGACAGCACGGAGTCTTAACCACTGGACCACCAGGGAGGTCCTGGAGTTTCAGTATTTTTAATATATCATTTGCAAGTAGTATTTGAATAAGGTGTCACATTTGAGAAGTTAAGTGCAACTGACATCTAATATCTAATCCTGTATCTCATATCTCAAGACAGATTCTTGATCTCGGTTCCATCTTCCATAGTGTAACATTAATATACATGAAGAAAAGCTATAAAAATAGGGACTTCCCTGGTGGCTCAGTGGTTAAGACTCCACACTCCCAATGCAGGGGGCCTGGCTTCGATCCCTGGTCCAGGAACTAGATCCTTCATTCATGCCGCAACTAAGAGTTCGCATGCCACAACTAAGGAGCAGGCAAGCCACAACTAAGGAGCCCTCCTGCCTCAACTAAGACCCAGTGCAACCAAAAAAAAAAAGAAAAAAAGCTATAAAAACAGACTTTGGACCCCGTGTTCAGGTGTAGGAACCAGAAATCATCCTGAGAGGTTTCGTGGGAATGAGAAGAACAGGTGTAATTAGCCCATAGGCTGCATTCTCTTCCTCCATCCTTTACGAGTGAAAGGGCTTGGGATGTAGGTTGCTTTTGTGAGGAAACGGAATTTGTTTAAAGCAGTTAGTTATTCTTGATATCATACCTGTGTTTAGTTTAGCTATGGAAGTAAAATTCCATTAAAATATATTACATTTAAAGAAGGATTTGGTGTAACAGATGTTTCAAAGGAGAAAATGTTGTGTTGATTCTCTCATAATTCTGTACGACAATCCCACACAACAGGTTCTTGCTGTGGATAGATGGGCCACGTGACAGCCACTCCACGCCAGAGGCGCCCGTGTGTGCAGCAGTGCCTGCCAGCTGGAAGGAAAGCTGTCCTTTGGGTCCTGGGGCCTTGTGGTCTTACAGCATCCATCCCCACTTGAGCTGCTCCCCTGTCTTCACTTCTTGGCCACCCTCCAGGGGGAAGTAGCCAGGAGGGTGGCCTCTGTTTTTGCAGAGTTAACTACAGTCAAAACTGAGTTTGAATCCTTTTTTATTTATAATGCCTCTAGCCTGAGAATGTTACTTCTAGCAATGTATTCAGGATTTTCTTTTTTATTGATTTAGAACATTTTCACACCCACAGAAGAGAGTCCAGTGAACACCCATATTCCCCTTACAGCACCAGCTGTTGACATCTTCTGCCTCCCTCTCTCTCCCGTCTCTTCTCTCTCTTCCCTTGTGTCAAACCCTCTCACACTTCACCAACATAAACCAGCACTGCACACCTCGACTGATGCTAGGAGTTCACTAATACTCCCGAAAAGGTGGTGTGCTTCCCCACAGCCGCAGTACCCTGCGAGCGCCTGTGACGGCCGGCGCTCATTCAGTGCCATCCCAGTTGTGTGTGTCACCCCCATCTGGGACAGTCCTCCCGCCTTCCTGGCTTCTCCATGACATGGAATACTTGGCAGAGCACAGAGGTGGTGTTGTGCCCAGCGGTTCTCTTTCTGAATTCTTGGGACTGGCTCCTCCTGATTAGGTTTAGGTCACACTTTTCTGGCACAAACCCCACAGTCTTGGAAGCCATGTGTGTGGCTCCTCTGTTTCCTGGCAGCCTCTCCCCCAGGGGTGCGCCCTTGAGGACCATTGTCCCCATTGCAAAACGTGATTTTCTAAATTGATTGTTCCTTTTACATCGATGAGCTGGCATTCATCTGTGAAGAAGAGGTTTCCCCCCTTTCTCTTTCTCTTCCTCTGACCCCTGTCTTTGTTTTGAAAACATGATTATGGACTCATGGTGGCTGTGAGGTTTTTTGTTTGTTTGTTTGCTGTGCATTATCTTCTTTTTTTTTTATACTCATTTTCTTAGCTTTGGCCAGCTAGAGCACTGTGTGTGTATGTGTATTTGTAACATTTCATTTTGATAGAATTTTCAATTCGCAGAAACATTGCAAGAAAAGAAAAGGCAGGGGTTCTCAAACATTCTGTTCTCAAGACTCCTTCAATGTCAGAATGTCTAAAAATTTATCCAAGACCCCAAGCAGGTTTTGTTTATGTGGGTTTTATCTATCAATATTTACTATATAGAAATTAAAACGGAAACTTTTTTTTTTTTTGGCTGCATTGGGTCTGTTGCTATGTGCAGGCTTACTCTAGTGGCAATCGGGGGCTACTCTTCATTGTGATGCATGGGATTCTCATTGCAGTGGCTTCTCTTGTTGTGGAGAACAGGCTGTAGGGCACATGGGCTCAGTAGTTGCAGCTTCCCAGACCAGGGCTCGAACCCATGTACCCTGCATTGGCAGGCGGATTCTTAACTGCTGAGCCACCAGTTTGGAGCCCCAAAACTGAAACTTTTTAAAGTATTTATTAATTTTTAAATTAATTTATTTAAAAATAAATGTTAGGGCCTCCCTGGTGGCGCAGTGGTTGAGAGTCCGCCTGCCGATGCAGGGGATACGGGTTCGTGCCCCGGTCTGGGAGGATCCCATATGCCGCGGAGCGGCTGGGCCCGTGAGCCATGGCCGCTGGGCCTGCGCGTCCGGAGCCTGTGCTCCGCAGCGGGAGAGGCCACAACAGTGAGAGGCCCGCATACCGCAAAAAGAAAAATAAATAAATAAATAAATAAATAAAATAAAAAATAAAAATAAATGTTAAAAAGCTAGATAGTTCTCATTTTTAAAATGTTTATTTTCCACAACAAAAACATTTTAGTGAGAAGAGTGGTGTTCTCATCTTTGCATATCTCTTCAGCGTCTGGCTTGATTTGAACACTGCTGGATTCTCACCTGGTTCTGCATTCAGTCTGTCAAATATGTTGTTTCGGTGAAGTTAGTGAAGAGTTATTGAAGAGTCTTCACACGAAGCTCGGAAAGGGAGAGTTAGTAGTCTTTTCAACTACGCTTGGCTCATCATTGATACCACACCAAAACCCAGCAGAGGAAAGGCTAATTGCCATGTGAAATCTGAAACCATGGCATCCATAGCTCTTCCTGACACCAACACCCATGCGTGATTCTGTAACAGAGCGTTAGGGAAGCACGGTTCACTGTTGTCACGTTTCATGTATAATATCCTGTAATGTCATGTAATCTCTAGAAAAATCTCCTGTACACATGTGAGAGAATGAGTGAAGAGGGAAACAGAATCACAGTCGTATTAAAGCAGAGGGAAGCCGCCTCACAGAGCTGCTGGCTGGAACTCTCCACCCTTCACCTCAGATGCACACTCACCAGCTCTTTATGTTTTGTCCCGTTTGCTTTTTCATTCTCTCTCTGTGTGCCTGTTTTTGTGAGTCATTTGAGAATGGATTGTAGATGTGCACCTTTAGCACTAAGCATTTCACCATGTGTGTCCTTAGAACAGTAGTTCGAATGTTCCCTGAGGACATTTGGTTGTGTTTAGAGACATTTTTGGTTGTCACAACTAGTAGGGGAGGTGATGCCGGCATCGAGCAGTGAGAGGTCAGAGCAGTGGCGAGCACCCTGAGGTGCGCAGGCCGGCCCCCCAACAAAGACTTGTCCAGCCCAGAGCGGCAGCAGTGGAGGTGAGAAAGAAGGGTGTTCTCTCACGTGACCATAGTACAGTAATCAAAAGTGGGAAAATTAACACTAATCCAATAGTAATGCCCCATTTATATTCAGATTTTGGATATTGTCCCAATAATAACCTTCGTAGCTTTTCTCAATATGTGTGTAAGGCTCACACGTTGCATTGTTGCTTTAGTCACCTTTAATCTGAAATAGTTCCTCAGCCTTTTTTTTTTTTTTTTTGCAGTATGTGGGCCTCTCACTGTTGTGGCCTCTCCCGTTGTGGAGCACAGGCTCCGGACGCACAGGCCCAGCAGCCATGGCTCACGGGCCCAGCCGCTCCACGGCATGTGGGATCTTCCCGGACCGGGGAACCCGTTTCCCCTGCATCGGCAGGCAGACTCTCAACCACTGCGCCACCAGGGAAGCCCCCTCAGCCTTTCTTGACCTTGATGTTTTTGAATGGTGCGGGTCAGCTACTTGTAGCACATGCCTCAGTTTTGTGTCATGCATTTTGGGCATGAATACCACAGAAAGAGTGTTTTCTTCTCAGCGCATTATCTGTCACATCAGGAGGCACACCTGGTTTGTGTCGGTATCGGTGAAGTTCATGTTGATCCTTTGGTTTACGATGGCGTCCTCCAGGTCTCCACCATCATTATGGTTATAGTTACTGTTAATTATAGTAATAATAATTACCACGTTGGACTTCCCTGGTGGCGCAATGGTTAAGAATCCGCCTGCCAATGCAGGGGATACAGCTTCGAGCCCTGGTCTGGGAAGATCCCACATGCCGCGGAGCAACTAAGCCTGTGCGCCACAACCACTGAGCCTGCGCTCTAGAGCCTGTGTGCCTAGAGCCCATGCTCTGCAACAAGAGAAGCCACTGCAATGAGAAGCCCGCGCACGGCAACAAAGAGTAACCCCCGCTCGCTGCAACTAGAGAAAGCCTGCGTGCAGCAACAAACACACAACACAGCCATAAATAATGAATGAATCAATCAATGTACTAGGAAATTGTGGGAAGATACTTTAAATCTCTGTAATTTACTGAAGAGAATTGTTTTGAAATTCATCCCATTTTATCAGAGCTGTAGATCTCATCATTAATTCTTTGATTTTCAAAAAATACTTTGCTATGTTTCCATAAACTTTAATATTTGTAGAAATTTTTTCCCTCTAGCTTTTCTCCACATTTCTTCTTCTATTTATCACTATACCTAAGCATTCTCCATAAAACTCAACTTATATAGTAACATCTTTTTTTTTTTTACTGTTATATGATAATTCTTCCATGTCTTTTCACCGAATTCCTTTAAAAGAAAAAAATATACCTGAAAAATGAATAGAAAAAGGAGATAAGCAATAGGGATCGGTGAGACATGATGGAGCCAGCACGTGCTTCTTTTCGGCAGAGATCATGGGTAATTGTTGTGTTTTGTTTTTTGTTTTTTTTTTTTTTTGCGGTACGCGGGCCTCTCACTGTTGTGGCCTCTCCCGTTGCGGAGCACAGGCTCTGGACGCGCAGCCTCAGCGGCCATGGCTCACGGGCCCAGCCGCTCCGCGGCATGTGGGATCCTCCCAGACCGGGGCACGAACCCGTGTCCCCTGTATCGGCAGGCGGACTCTCAACCACTGCGCCACCAGGGAAGCCCTGTGTTTTGTTTTTAATGATTTTCAAAATGGATAAAGATATTCTGGATATGTAGCAATGCCCCCCCCTTTTATAATTTATTTTTATTATTATTTTTTGGCTGCTTTGGGCCTTTGTTGCTGTGCACGGGCTTTCTGTAGTTTCGGCAAGTGGGGGCTCCTCTTTGTTGCAGTGCACAGGCTTCTCATTGTGGTGGCTTCTCTTGTTGCAGAGCATGGGCTCTAGGCGCCCGGGCTTCAGTAGTTGTAGCTCGCGGTCTCTAGAGTGCAGGCTCAGTAGCTGTGGCACACGGGCTTAGTTGATCTGTGGCATGTGGGATCTTCCCGGACCAGGGCTCAAACCCGAGTCCCCTGCATTAGCAGGCGGATTCTTAACCACTGCACCACCAGGGAAGTCCAGGTTTCCAAAATGAGTAAGTGGGCCACAAATGTCCTAAAGCAATCAGTGGTTGTTTCTGTTTTTTTCTTTTTCCAGCTTCAGCTTACAAGGATTCTGATTCTTTCTCTCAAATCATTTGAAAAAAGAAATGAAGTATACTGCAGAAATTCTAACTTAATAACAAGTTAATCAACTTTGAAGAGAGAAATAAAATCAAGCAATCTGGGTTGTTTAGTGTCTTATAAGAAAGCCAAATGATATTTGTCTCTCCATGGTCTCTTATTTCTGAATTACAGAGCCAGAGGAGAAGCTGACACTCCAGCAGCCCTGTGCCTGTCATGCAGAAAGGTCTCGTTGTGTCATGGAACAGCAGAGGTCATTCTCCATCTTCTCTCCTTTCCACTGCAGGGCTACACCAAGTCCATTGATATTTGGTCTGTAGGCTGCATCCTGGCAGAGATGCTCTCCAACAGGCCCATCTTCCCGGGGAAGCATTACCTCGACCAACTGAACCACATTCTGGGTAAGGTTCGTGAGCATTCTGGGGACCCACTGTATACATCAGAGTACCCTCAGGAAATTAAGAAGAGTTCCAGCAACTCTTCAGCCTGTGATGGACATGAGCTTTTTTTTAATCTTCCTTGATTTAAAACATTAAGGACTTTTTAAAAAGCATTGGGAGGCAGTGAGAAGACATTGAATGTCAGTGCCCATTCTGCCCCACTGCTGATGGTATGCAGTTGGTTTACCTTGGTCTTGATAATTAACAGCTGATTATTTTATCTGATAGGTATTCTTGGATCCCCATCCCAGGAAGACCTGAATTGTATAATAAATTTAAAAGCTAGAAACTATTTGCTTTCTCTTCCGCACAAAAATAAGGTGCCATGGAACAGGCTGTTCCCAAATGCTGACTCCAAAGGTAAATGTGATTTCACTGATTATTTTTCTTAGGCTTAGCTTTTATTTGTTTCTTTGTCTTATTCATTAAAGCAGTAGGTCACTAGTCTATGGCTGTTGGATAATGCCTTATTTGGTGGTCACTCTTCATTTCTTTCTTCCCTCTTATTTGGGAGCGGTGGCCATAGGGTAAGGGAGTCTGGAGGTGACTGTTTAGTTTTCCGCGTTTTAGTTTCTTTGCTACTTTTTAACTTGGATTAAGTTCAATTTTTTTAAGGTCATCTTGTCATTTGATCATTTTGAAAGTTAGGTTTATCACAGAATAATTCACATAGAGTAAAATTCACCCTTTTTAGTTGTGCAAGTCTTTGAATTTTAACAAACGTATGCAGTCCTGTAACTTCACCACGGTCAAGTTTTGGAGCATTCCCATTGTCCCCAAAAGTTGCCTGGTGCCCCTTCGTAGTCAGTTCCCTCGCCTAGTCCCTGGCAATCAACATCTGATCTGGTTCCTGTCCCTATGGCTTTACCTTTTCCGGAATGTCATAGAATTGCAATTATGTAATACGTAGCCTTTTATGTCTGGATTCTTCCACTCAGCAGAATGCATTTCAGATTTAGATTTATCTGTACTGGTGCCTGTGGCAGTCTCCTCAACAAATGGTGCTGGAACAATTAGACATTTGTGTGCAAAAAATAAGTAACATGGACCTAAATAGAAGGACCAAAGCTATTAAGCTTTGAGAAAAAAACAGGATAGAATCTTCATGGCCTTAGGTTGGGTGAAGATATCTTAGATATGTTCCAAGAGCATGTTCCATAAAAGAGAAAGGTCATACATTCGATTTTAGTCTTTGATATCTTATAAGTTAATTTTGTTTAATAATTATATTATCCTTCATTCCTGCTTAACATGTACCTGTTAAATATATTAGGCAGCTATTTTTTTAACTTTATACTGTCATAGAAGTGTGGTAGGCAGAATAATGACCCCATGCCCAAAGATGTCCGTGTCCTAATTCCCGGAAACTGAATCCATGTTAGGTTACATGACAGAGAGGGGTAAGGTTACTCGTCAGCTAACTTTAAGGTGGGGAGATTAGCATGGGTTGTCCAGGTGAGCCTGGTGTCATCAAAGGGGTCCTTAGAGTGGAAGGAAGGTGTCAGAGGAGGGAACCCAAGAACAGCTTGCTGACATGTTAGTGCAGCGATTTTACAATATTTACATCCAGTCTGCTGTTGACTGAATTTTAGCTTTTTCTAATATGTGTGTATGCATATATGTGTGTGTGTACATATATGTGTATTTTTTAACATTAACAACGATTTGCTTAGATGTTAAATTTGTTTTTTGTGTTGACCTGAGCCAAGTTTCAGAAACACTTGGTTTAAAATTGAATTTCTTTTGGATATAAGAGGAACTGTCTTTTAAACTCTCTGATATAAAGGTAGTGTATGATTATGGTAGACAGTTTGGACGTATAGAAAAAGTAAGAGAATAAGAAATAGTCTTAATTATCAGAATCCCAAAATAACCTTTAATGTTTGCTCTACCAACGTGTGCACAGCTTCTACCTATTTAGTTATAGTTATATAATGTATTCTAGTTGCAGAATTTTCAAAATTAGAACTTCCCATGCCTTGCCACGTATTACTGATTAGACTGGCTTGTGTGCTGTATCGTCCTCCATCCCAAGCATGTTACCTAGATCTGATTTCCTGAGTTACCTTTTTTAAGAGGTGTGTACATAACAAAACTGTACAATTAAGACCTTACAAGAAACAGAACTCTTGGGCTTTTCTCCTGTTTGTTTCCTCATTCTTTTCTCTAGTTAGTCATAATTTGCATCAAATTATTTTAGGTTTTCTTTAGCTTATTTTCCTTAGGTTAAGGTCATGAACTTTGAGATTGGTTCGTTCAGTTAATAATTAACCCCACTAAAATCCAGTTAAATTTGAATTGTAGGTATTGGGTGAATATAATGAAAAAGCGGGGAAGAACTATACACAGAATCAAGTGGAAAGATGGAGTTTAGTGCTGAAATGGGCATAAAACATCATGTGTCCAGAGCACAGGCTTTGCAGCCAGACCTCCCTGGTTCAGTCCACAGCCCAGCCGCTTACCAGCTGAGCATCCTTTGGACAAACTACTTAACCTCTCTGGGCCTCTTGTTTTCCCATTTATAAAATATTAGCTGGGACAAAGCGAAAGAGAGGCATGGACATATATACAGTACCAAACGTAAGGTAGCTAGATAGTGGGAAGCAGCCGCATAGCACAGGGAGATCAGCTCGGTGCTTTGTGACCCCCTGGAGGGGTGGGATAGGGAGGGTGGGAGGGAGGGAGATGCAAGAGGGAAGGAGTGGGGGAACAGATGTATATGTATGACTGATTCACTTTGTTATAAAGCAGAAACTAATAAAAAAAATTCCCTAGCCTAAAACAAAAGAATAAAAACAAACAGTAACAACAAAAATATATATATTAGTACCTGCATCACAGGGTTGTGTGAATGTCTATACTGCTGGTTTTGGTAGGACTAGGTTCTGAGATCTTAAGACAGAGTTTTTCATTTATATATCTTGGGTCCTTTCTATGTCTCTGTAGTTATAAAAAATGGGTACATAACGTTCCCTTGTGCGTGGCCTGTAGTGTCTTTCACAACCTCATGTTGGACATTGACATTCACATCAGTTATCTGTTGCTGTGCAACAAACCCCTCCACAACTCCGAGCCTTCAGATCACCCCATATGATGCTGCACACCTGAAACTTAGAAACAGTTACATTGAAACCAAACCATAACTAGGTTAATGTGGCACCTTGTGAAATGAGATAGAGAAGAGGATCTTACTAAAATTGACCCTTATTACCAAAAATTTTAAAAACCGGACCAGCACATATTTGTTCCAAAGCCCACAGGGCTGGGTGCAGCTGGGCGGGTCTGCTCGGCTTGCCTCGTGCTGCATGGCCTAAGGGTGCCTCACAGCACCTAGCACCCCGTTGGCTCTCGTCCTACAGTGGTCCAGACTGGGCTTCTCATGCTGGCAACAGCATTCCAAAAGAACCAGAGCAGGAGCTGCAAGGTCTCTCCTGGCCGGGTCTCAGAAATGGACATTTCTGCCACAGTCTGTTGGTCAGAGCACATCACAAGGTCAGATCCGACTCAAGAGGGGGAGAAATGAATCCACCCCTTCGTGGGAGGAGCTGCAAAGAAATGGGGGCCATATTTATCTGCCACCAGGTTGCTTCTAGTTTCTTATTACAGCATTGGTAAATGTATTCATTTAATAAATAGATGGGTGTCTGTTCTAAGGCCCTGGACATAGAACAGCAGCAATAAGACAGATTTAAGAACATGCATGCAGGTAGCTAATAGTCTAGATTTGCAAGAAAATAACAGGAAGAAATGAATGGAAGACCCCGGGGATCTCAAGAAATTAAAACTTTCAAGCTGAAACACTGGTGCTTTTAAGTTTGGTTAATAGTATTGGGTTGGCCAAAATGTTCAGATTTTTCCATAAGATCTTATGGGAAAACCCAAGTGAACTCAAAGAGTTCACAGAAAAGGAAATGTAAATGTCTCTTTAAATATAGGAAAAGGGACTCATTGTTATTTATTATATGAGATACGAACATTGAAAGGTCAGTAATTCCATTTTTTTCCCAGTCATCACAGTAGCAAGAATCACAGAGTTTGATAACCCACTGTGTGGTCAAGGCTGTGGGGAAGGGGATCTTCTCAGAGGCAGCTGGTGGAGTGTGAATCCGTGGAGTCTCTCTGAAAGGCAGCTTGGCAATTCTGTCACATGTCTTTTGTTCCAGCAATTCTGGGTATTGCACTTTTGGGTTTGCCAACCAAATGGGGGGGAAGTGACATTTTAATTTGTTTTTCTTTAAGAGTGAGATTGAATATTTTTTCACATGTGTGTTGGAAATTTGGGACTGTTGAGTCCCTTGAACCAGTAGTATTGTAGATTTTTCTTCAAAGGAATCTAGCTTAGGATTCTCTCCAAAATTACTCCCGTGAGGGGGAAGAAATGATTATTCTTCAGCAGATGGTACTGGGCTAGTTGAATAGCTATTTGGAAGAAAACCAGTTTAAATCACTATTCACACATCAAAGTGAATTCCAAAACAATTGATGATCAAATACTTTTTAAAAAATCATACTATTAAAAACGAACAATATTTAAGAGCATTCAGTATTTTTCTGATCTCTGCGTGGGGGAAGAATATCTTCCTAAGCTTTAAAAACAAACCAAGATGGGCTTCCCTGTGGTGCAGTGGTTGAGAGTCTGCCTGCCAATGCAGGGGACATGGGTTTGTGTCCTGGTCTGGGAAGATCCCACATGCCGCAGAGCGGCTGGGCCCGTGAGCCATGGCCACTGAGCCTGCGCGTCCGGAGCCTGTGCTCTGCAGCGGGAAAGGCCACAACAGTGAGAGGCCCGTGTACCGCAAACAAAAACACAAAAGAACCCCAAGATGGCACAGTGGATAAGAATCTGCCTGCCAGTGCAGGGGACACGGGTTCAATCCCTGGTCCGGGAAGATCCCACATGCCACTGAGCAACTAAGCCTGTGTGCTACAACTACTGAGGCTGCGCTCTAGAACCTGCATGCTGCAACTACTGAAGCCCACGCACCTTGTTGTGTTCCGCAACAAGAGAAGCCACCGCAAGGAGAAGCCTGCACACCGCAATGAAGAGTAGCCCCCCGCTCGCCACAACTAGAGAAAGCCAGTGTGCGGCAACGAAGACCCAACGCAGCCAAAAATAAATAAATTAATTAATTTAAAAAAACAACAAAACCAAGAAGACAAACATAAATGAAAGGTAGTAGATTTAAAAGTTTAAAATTTAAACTAGATTAGACCAGGTGTGGACAGATAGATATAATTTGTTCTAGATTGAATAACATTTAAAGAATCCCTGTCCTGTTTTGTTGATGGCCACACACATGGTGGTTAGGTCCTGTACTCTGCGATTGGCCTCCTGAGTGCAGACTTGTGACCTCACTTTTTCACATTTTCCTCATCTCAAAATTGGGGCAAGTTTTACCCACCTCATAGGATAATTGGGAAGGTTGAGAGCTAAGAACATTAGAGAGGGTTAAGAACAGTAGTTCTTAATGTTAGACTTCTTGTTAATGTTATTAGTGTTTAAAGAGCAGAGAGAAATCTAAGGCATCAGTGGATAAATACATGAGCAAAGGACAAGAACACACAACTTCCATGAAGAGGTAATGAGCTGAGAGGTCACTGTGGGAGGAGCCAGTCGGGAGTTAGCAGTTGAGAGTTTGGTCTGGGCCGTGTTAAATTGTTAGAAATGGCTTCCCTGGTGGCACAGTGGTTAAGAATCTGCCTGCCAATGCAGGAGACAGGAGTTCATGCCTTGCTCCAGGAAGATCCCACATGCCGTGGAGCAGCTAAGCCTGTGCGTCAAAACTACTGAGCCTGTGCTCTAGAGCCCGCGAGCCACAACTACTGAGCCTGTGTGCCACAACTACTGAAGCCCGCACGCCTAGAGCCTGTGCTCTGCAACAAGAGAAGCCACCACAGTGAGAAGCCCACACGGAGCAATGAAGACCCGACGCAGCCAAGAATAAATAAATAAATTTAAAAAAAAATTTTTAGAAACAACCTCAGCACTAACTGTTCATTGTTCATGGATCAGAGTCAACTGATACATCTACTCAAAGGAATATTATATCAAGTCCCTAAAAGTGATTTTTACGATGTTTTTGTAGCATGGGAAAATACTAATGAGCAGTGTTGACTGAGGAAATAACACAGCCTTTGTTACGTATAATATGATCTCAACTGTGTGAAAGAAGATGCACAGGGAAATCTACAAAACGTGTCCAGAGATGAGCAGTGGTTCCCGCTGAGCGATGGGGCTGTGGGCATGGGGTGAGTCGTCACAGACTGGAGGGTCGGCTCTTTGAGGCCTTCTCCATCCACTTCATGAGAACCCACTGGGACTGGCCTCGGCCTGAAGAAGGACTTCACCGGCTCTCGGAACCGACAGGCCCAGCAGGGCTTTGATTCCGGGCGTAGCTGCTTTGACCACAATCTGGACTTTGTCATTCAGCGTTGCCTTCCTCTGGTCCATCTTTCTTGTTAACCAGCCTCTTTTCTTGTGGTGACACGATGGCCACCAGCATCTCCAGGCTCACGCTGACCTGTTTCCTGATAGTTTTAGCCCAAGTGTGGGGCTGACACTCACTGCCTCTCTGTCCATACCCTTGACAGTCATTGTGGCCAAGAGAACCCAGTGAATGTGGCCAAGCTGGTGTCAGCGCTCCCACGGGCAAGCCTGAGAGCTCCCCCATGGCAAGTGCAGCTCCCCCTGGCAAGTGCAGCTCCGTGTGGTTAGAGGGCAGGGGACACTGGTGCGCAAAGCCAGCAGACGGCTGTCAGCGCGTGAAGAAAGATGAGGAATTCTGTTCTCTCGGTCCCACTTTTGTTTTTCGTTTTTTGTTTTTTGGGGGTTTTTTTGGCCATGCCATGCGGCATGCAGGATTTTAGTTCCCTGACCAGGGGTCAAACTGGTACCTCCTGCAGGGGAAGAGCGGAGTATTAACCACTGGACTGCCAGGGAATTCCCCTATTTTTTTAAATTTTAAAAAATGCCCTTCTTGTGAGAAGTCTGTGTCCATTTCTCAGATAACCTGCTATTTGAAAAGCCTCCAGACTTTATTACTGCTCCTGTAAATGCGTGTACATATATATGTTCTCAATGGGATAATAAGCTGTATTCTATTTCATTACCTACAGAGAGTCTCTGTATACAGAGAGTGAGAGTCCTGAGCTGACAATAATAGATTTAGGAGTTTTTTTAACAGATAGCATTTGAAATCCTAGAAGAGGCTGGGGAGGTGAAGAGTGAGATGTGTAAGGAGCTGGACAAGAATCTTCCCTGGGCAGTGCGGGAGGGATGGGGATTCTCGCAACCTGTAGAGGAGATGCACACAGATAATGCCTTGTGAGAATGTGGCCGAGTTCAGCACCTCCACGTGGCACAGAGGCCTCCAGTTCAGGTCATGGGTGACCACATAAAAGGAGTGGGAACATGGAGACAGAAAGGACTGAGCCAGGTGAGGGCAGCAGGGGGAGTCACAGCAGGGAGGATCGGCTTTGGGTGGGGAGAGGGTCCCCTCTTTCCACAGAAGGATGCATGTGGATCTGGTGGAGGTATGTCCAGGAAAGTCACCCCTGGGGATCTTGATTTTCTCAGAAGGATGTGCTGAGAGGAATGAGGGCCGGTGGGCAGGAAGGGCATGATCCACCCATGTGAGTAGAGAAGGGCTGACCAGGGCTTTCCCCGAGATCTTGGGGACCATGATAAGATTAAAGATCTTGAGTTTTTGTGGCTCAGCAGTTCTTGGTAGTGTGCTCCTTAGACCTCTAAGGTCCCCAAGATCCTTCCAGGGGGTTGGTGAGGTGAAAACTGCTTTCATGGCGACACTGAGGCATCCTGCACCCTGTCCCTTGTGCTGCCATCTGTGCTCAGTACAGGGCGAGGCGGCAGTGCTAGCCTCCCAGCTAAAACCAGGGCAGCTGCATGTGAGGTGCCCTTGGTGAAGCAGCACAGAGAACTCACTTTGTTGTGTCCTGTCCTTTGTGCCGGTCTTTTTAGTGCTCCATGTGACAGCGCGGGATAAGTGCACGCAGAACACATCTGCCACGTACTGAGTGTAGTGGTTTCCTCAAAGGATGGTGCTATGCAGTTGTTTGAACTGTGAGTTGAATTAGCTGCTTTTTAATAATTGATCCTCAGTAGTTTTCAAGAGCAGGGCTCTGAGATCAGAAAGTTTGAGAAGCACTGTTGCGGTGGCACAGTCTGCACAGGTGGCCTTTTTCTCTGCCCCTGCTCAGAAATTCGAGCTGAGGATGGAAGTGACAGATGGCAACCTTGATCTGGGATCAGAGTGTTGCTGGGTAGGTGAGGTGGCCCCAAAGCAGTGCTGCCAGCCAGGTGACCCGCCCCAGGACCTGGAAGGAGAAGTGACTGATGAGCCAGAAGGGTGCGGTCATGTTGCTACACACACCCCGGAATTAGAGGAGAGGTGTGGGCTCATGGTCGCCACCAGGGAGAGTCAGGATCGTGGTCGGATGTCATCCTGGCCTTGAAGGGGCTTCAGTCTTTTAGGGGAAATAAAATCTGCATCCAAGGAAGCATATGCACAGCCAGCGTGATTCATACGTCGGAGTGGTGCCAGCGGGATGCTGAGCATGTGGGAGGAGGAGGGAGGCCGGGCTCTCTGACTGTGGGAGCAGCACCTGCCAGCTGCTTCCCATCTCCCCCCCTCCCCTCCTGTAGCTGCGAGCAGTGCAAAAATAGTGCTGCAGTCAAAAGAGGCTGGAGAGCCAGTCAGTTTTCAAGTAGCAAACAAAAATTTTTTTAAGCTCTTTTCTTTTGAAATTGTTGCCTAGGATTGAACTTGAAGGAACTGAAAGGTCTGTTTTAGGAGTGTGTCAGCTTCAGAGCATCCAGTTGCCTTGGAGTGCATCCCTCCTTAATATCAACAAGACTTGGAATTTAAAAACAATGCTGTTAGACTCTTGACTGTGGCTGGGCCCTCAGCTTCTCCTGACATGTTCCGAGGTTATCTGATCTCAAGGCAGTCCTTGGAGAAATGTCTGTGAGCTCTAGGGGAGCGGGCGGGAGCGGGAAATGAGGTCGGTTTTAGTACCTGTGTTAGGTATGGTAGGGCTCTGAGGCCCAGCAGGTGTGTTCGCCCGTCTACCAGTTGGAAAATGTACTATTTGTAGAAATTCATTATGTGGGCTTTAAAAAAAACGTACTGGTTTTCACACTTCACTTTATGGACATGAAAAAAGTCCTTTGTTGTGTGGAATTTCTCATCATATCCAACACACAGTGCACCACATCGATGATCTCCTGATTGAAGGTAAGTGGGGCGGTGTGCAGGGATGTGCACGTGGGGGGTCCCCGACCTCGGGCAGTGGGGCACCCCACCCACGCACTCTTTCCCAGCGACTCCCTGGCCAGCCGCCGGCTGCTGTCCATCGGGGAGCACATTTCCTAGTGACTACAGTGATTTTCCATCACCGTTCTTTATCCTAGAGCTTAGAGTCGGGTGCTCATTTGCAGATGGACGAGGTTGATAACCTAATAAGAAACTATCACCGTGAGTAACAAGGCTTCATTAAGTAGATACCAGTGCTTTTGTTTTTGTTAGTGTCAATACATTTTCTAAAAATGTGTGTTCTTTAATAATTACCTGGTAGTTTTTTTTTGCGGTACGCGGGCCTCTCACTGTTGTGGCCTCTCCCGTTGCGGAGCACAGGCTCTGGACGTGCAGGCTCAGCCGCCAGGGCTCACGGGCCCAGCCGCTCCGCGGCATGTGGGATCTTCCCGGACCGGGGCACGAACCCGTGTCCCCTGCATTGGCAGGCGGACTCTCAACCACTGCGCCACCAGGGAAGCCCTACCTAGTAGTTTTTAGATTTATTTCTTGGAGCCCTTGGATTTCTCAGGGGTGTCTCAGGGCTGTGAGCATCACTGGTCTGAGCATTGTTAAATAAAAGGAGACAGTTTTAAAAGAAGGCCTCTTTTTACCTCTTTACCAGAACAGTGATGTCTTTTCTAGCATGTATTCTCCCTCATTGAAACCTACTTCTGACACTAAATACAGGAAGTATTTTGTCACATGACCCTTAACCCTGGTCCCAGCCAGTGTCAGCCGTGCCCCTTGGCTGTCCTCGCGGCCTGAGGTGGTGCCTAGACACTCTGCAGAGGCCCCAGGGCAGGCTGCTCATTGGCCACTGCCTCCGGCTTGTTCCTGTTGGCCCTGCACTTGCTGCCTTGTCGACATGAAAGAGGTGGTCAGGGCTGGACTGCTGGCCAGGTCGAGAGAATACTTTTAGTTTGGGGCCTTGGAGAAAGATGCCAGGCTGCAGAGCAGGCCAGGGGGCCTGTGCTTTACACACGTCTCTCACCCAGGACCTGGAAGGAGGAGGCTGAAACCACATAGGAGGTAGTGACCATTGCAGAAGTGACTTTGGAGTTGACTTAAGAGCAGTACATAAAACCTCTGCTTTTGACCCTGCGAGCAGAGCCGTGATTTAGGACAAGGCCAGGCTTTAGGGGCAGACTTGGGCTTGAATCCTGGCCACTATGTGGAGCCTTTGCTGAGCACATCACCTTCCTGAGTCTGGGTCTCTACTAACAGGTGCTCAGACTCAAGCTCAGAGATGGAACAGGCACCCCTGGGTGGCAGGGGCTCTTTTAGCTCGGTTGTCTTGTGGGTCAGTGGACTTAAACAGGAAGACAAGAGAGTATTTCATTGACTGTTTCTTTGGCTTCTCACCTCTGCAAAACCTTTCTCTTTATAGCTCTGGATTTACTGGACAAGATGTTGACGTTCAACCCTCATAAGAGGATTGAGGTGGAACAGGCTCTGGCCCACCCATACCTGGAGCAGTACTACGACCCAAGTGACGAGGTAAGAGCCTGCACCCCCGGCTGAGTGGCCCTGCCATCATGTGCCTGAGACTAGTGCTGTCCCCACAGCCTGAAACCCCTTCCTCTAGGTCCTCTGCACAGGGTGGGGCCGGGGAAATGGAGGGGGAGGGGAGCACAGGCAGGGAAGGGATCCCAGGACTGTGGTCACGGCTTGTGACAGGAAGAGACATGGAACCGCAGGGCCCGCCCTGAGGGTGGAGGGGAGGAGGGGACAGGTCAGCCAGGACAGTCCCACCAGAGCTTGGTGGCTTCGTGTCTGCCTCCCTGTGTGCCTCCCTAGAGACACGAGAGCCTGTTGTGATGAGGAATCTGGTCGCAGAGGTGCGTGTGCGAGTCTCCAGTGCACACTGGGCATCCAGATGAAGGTGTTGCATGTCGGGCATCTTCTGTCCAAAAGTCCCCGTTCCTTGGCTCTTTGGTTCCTCTGGGGGCTCACTTTTAACTTTGTTCTCTGGAGGATAATGAAGGAAAGTGCAGTAGGAACCAGAAATGTGGATCTTTCTAGTTGAGGCTCAAATGCATAGACAGTAAGCCTTCACACTCCTGTTTTTAAAAAAGGGAGAACCAAGAGGAGTGTGTTAAAGGGGAAATGGAAGAGGAAAGGAAGAACTAACTACAAAAGTGAAAAGCAGTTACATGAAAAAGAGAAAGAGGAAATCAGAGGAAGCATTTTATCAGTCAGCTTCCCCTTCCACAGCCTTTCCAGGAAACAGTTGACACGACCTCCGTGGTACATAACAGGGCAGCAGCTGAAAACATGGGACCTGGGGCTCTTACTGCCCTGTGAGCTGGCAGTTTCCTAAGCCCCACATCCTACTTTCAGGCTGGGGTGGTACTGCACACCCCAAGGGGGCCAGGTGGATTAGAAGGGTGGCATGTGTAGGGTCCCGTACGTCGAGCCCTCCTTCAGGGAGGGGAGCTGCTTGTTTTTCTCTTTTCCCCCTTTCAAGAGGCCAGGGCCTAGCGCAGAGTTTGGGGTGCACGTTTCCTTCCCCTTAATACCTGTTGTGAGGGTGACATGGATAAGGTCTCGGGTGCCTGGTAACAGCTGTATCGTCATCAGGTTCTGTAACATTGCATTCGTTTGGAGGGGGGTGCTTACAAATCAAAATATTAACTGACTCATTACATCTTTTATCATTGAGTATGCATGGAGGTTTTTTTATATGAATAGACAGTATTAGCTTTCTGGTTATTTATAGAGAAAGTATACTAAAAAAAGCAAAAACTTGCAGAAAAATACAAGAAAGATCACTTTGTAGTCTTGTTATGTGGTTATCATTATTAAAATTTTGGAGTGTTTTCTTCTCAGTCTTACATTTCTATATCTAAATTTTAAGAATAAAGTAGAGTTCATTCTGTTTAACACAAATATGGGCATTTTGCCATGATTTTCACCTTTCTTGCGGCTTCATTTTTTAATGGCTCCATAATATTTCTTCATATAAAGATACTGTAATGTATATAATCAAATGTATTTATTCAAGTATTGAGGGTCTTGATTGTGTACACATACTACCACCAGCAGCAGCCCTCCCATCACAGCAGATTCCTGTGGCTGCCATGTGCATGCAGTGCCTGAAGACATTGGAGAATAACGTGGGGATGCTCCCTCTCACTGGTTCGGGCCTCTCGGGAGGTGCACTTCCGTGACTGGAGCGCAGCACAGGGCTGCTCATCACAGGTGCCAGTCCTGCCATCTCAGTTCCAAAGCCTGAGCCGTGGTCTTTCTGTGGAGCAGTGAATGACTGCCTCAGCCACAACCACTTTTGTCTAAACGTTCTGCTTTCTTTTCAAGCCCATCGCCGAAGCACCATTCAAGTTTGACATGGAATTGGATGACTTGCCCAAGGAAAAGCTCAAAGAACTCATTTTTGAAGAGACTGCTAGATTCCAGCCAGGATACAGATCTTAAATTTCTCAGGTACCTGGAGCTTTAACCATATAGTATATCCTAGCAGAGGAGACAGGTAAAAAGCGTTCAAAAAGAGGAAACGCAAATCTCAATTTTAGAGAATATACGGAACGGGAGAGAGAGTGGGGCTTGTTGTGTTAGAACTCTGTAGAAATGAGCAGTGAGATAAAGAATTATGACCAAGGGTTGAGGCACCTGCTGGGGAAATGCTTTGGACAGACCTGCCCGGGACAGCTGGATGGCCGGGCAGTGGGGTCTGCAGACAGGTGACCGAGGGGGCTTCGGGCAGGGTTACGAAGTGGGGGTTCTGCAGCGGTGGGCATTGGGGGTTCTTAGCTTGATCTTAAGTCCATTCTCGCCTGCCTGGGCCTTTTTATTTATTTTCACATATGGGGGTCAGGATGAGGGTTGGTCTGAGGTAACCTGTGTTGGGCAGCGTCCAGGCTTGAGATCAGAAGCTGCTTGAGGTATTTCACACAGAGGGTGTGTGATCAGTCAGGAGGCTGTGGAAGGGCTGGAGAGCAAGAGGGGGGCAGTGGGGCTTCCTGCAGATGGGGGTCTGCAGGGGCTCAGGGGAAGCGATGTGAGCCAGCATCTGTCTGGTCAGCAGGCCAGGAGGGTGCCGGGCCCCTGCCAGAACTGCAGCTGTTAGAGCATCACCATTGCTGAGGAGGGTCAGGAGCCGGACTGCCACTGACCCAGGGACCTCAGGGGCCTGAGTCACCACCACCCTCCAGTACCTCTGAAACCCAGGACCACCCCTCCCAAAGAGCCATGTGTCACTAGAGGCAGAAGAAGGAAGGCTTTTCCTCTCAGTGCCTGCCACTGGCAGTCCCACCAGAAGCAGCTGCCAAGGACAGGCAGCGGTGCTAAGGCAGGGTCCCAGCCCCAGTGCAGGGGACAGGGAAGGGCAGAAGGGGGGCCACAAGCAGATGCGATCAGCTCACCTACTCACAGAGCCACCAGGGCCGGACCAGGGCAGAGAGGGTGGGAGAGGAGCTTCCAGACCTGGGGCTCAGACTGGGGTGTGGTCGGGAGACTGCAGGGGAGTGAGGGGAGCAGAGCCCGAAAGACCCCGATTCCCTAACCAAGCAAGGGAGGGGGACTGGCAGGCCCTTGCTGGGACACACTAGAGGCCAGACTCCAAGCCCGAGCACATGTGCCCCCAGCAGCCAACCTTCAGGAAGTGTCTGAGCAGGAAGGGGAGATGCCACAGGGGACAGGGAGGCCAGTCCAGTGGGGTTGGAAGCGTTCATCCATCCACACCTCACATCGGGACAATCTCTTGAAGAATTTGTTGCTCACAAGGCACTGTGCGGTCATCCACCGACAGAAGGAAAGCAGCCCCTGGGACCCAGCCGTTTTCACCCCTTCCTGGCCTCTCTGCCTGCATTCACGGTGGGGGGATTGTCTCTGCCAGGGGCCTGCTCTCCCGTCCCCGTGTCCGTGCCAGGTCGGCCTGGCTGCATTGGGTGAATAAGCTCTTGTTTGGCTCTTTACAGATTAGGCCACTCACCCCTGGCCTGGAAGGTCAAGCTGAGCAACTTTCTGCAGGGTCCCTTCCATGGGTTGCTTTCCTGTGTGTTCGTGGCCCCTGATTTCCCTGCCTTCTGGTTTCAGGGCGTACATGCTGTGTGCTCACCCCAGTGAGCAGAACAGACAGGACTGAACGTGGCCCCCAAGGAGCACGTGGCCTGAGAGGGAGGGGAGAAAGGCACAGACCGTCATGCACATCTTTGGTGTAGAACATCTGGGGGTGATGGAGCTATCAGTTTGTCATTGTTCATTTAATCCCTGTCACATACTTCTTAGTGCCGGGTAGGAGGGAACGGATGGGTAAGACCCAGGCTTTGCTTTCTAGCAGTCTGATGGCAGGACCCGGAGAGTCAGGCCCAGCATTGTGGTGCTGCACCAGGGGAGGGTTTGGCCCCAAAGGTGCAGAGCGCCGGGAGGGGGCGCCCCGCTGGTGGGGAGGAGCCCGCCTGTCCTCACAGGTGGTCTTAGGTCCTGAAGTGTCAGGGCATCTGACACTGGGCAGTCTGGGTGGCGGGACCTGAGCAGGGACTTGTGGGGTGGCTGGTCAGGCAGCAGGCACAGGGGACCGTGACAGTGACCAGGGTCCTGGGCCGCAGGACAAGGCTGCTGACTGGATGCCTACTGGAGGCCATTACACACGGGGACCGAGCCCACCCGGGGCCCACCCCAGCTCTGAGTATCCAGGGTTGGGGCCTGTCACCAGTGGAGGCGGTGGCAGGGGGGTTGCTCTGTGTTTAGTTCACTTCCTCCAGGCACACAGAAGGCACAGAATGTGCTTGTAGCCTGATTTTTTTCCCAAACGTTTTTTAAATGACAATTTTCACCTATTCTGAGAAGTTGAGGGTTTTACAGTAGACACCCATATTCCCACCACCCCGATCCTATGATTAACATTTTATTATAGTTTCTTTGCCTTCTCATGTATCTGTCCATCCATTCCTCCATCTACCCATCAATCCATCTTGTTTTTTTCTGTGCATTTCAAAGGAAATTTCCAACATCTAGACTGACTTATAATTTAGTCATCTAAGAGAAGAGTGAGTGCAGAGGAGGGTGGGGCGGGGGTGTTGTTAAGCTCTGGGCCAGGTTCTTTCACAGACATTGCCTTTTGATGATCACAGCAACGTTCTCTGAAGTCAGCACACAGCCCAGGTCTGCGATTGACGAAACTGAAGGAGTGTGTTTAAGCATTTTGCTCAAGATTATACATCGGTGGCAAAACTAGGCAGAGAGTCCAGGTCCTTTAAACTCAGAAATCTTTTTTCACCTAGGTTTGCTCCCCAGGGAGATGGAGGGACCGTGGGTGTGAGTTCGCAGTCTGCAGCGAGGGCAGAACTGCGCAGAGGAGAGCCTGGAGGTGCCGGTGCCGTGACACACGGGGCCGCCGGGGGAACGTGCTCATACAGCTGTGGGGGCTTTGCTGGAGGGGACAGCAGGGCCCGCTCCAGGGGAGACCCTAGGTGTCCCCTGCTCGCTGATGTTCTTTTTTTCTTTTTTTTTTTTTCTTGCGGTACATGGGCCTCTCACTGCCGTGGCCTCTCCCGTTGCGGAGCACAGGCTCCAGACGCGCAGGCCCAGCGGCCATGGCTCACGGGCCCAGCCGCTCCGCGGCACATGGGATCTTCCTGGACCGGGGCACGAACCCGTATCCCCTGCATCGGCAGGCGGACCCTCAACCACTGTGCCACCAGGGAAGCCCTCTCGCTGATGTTCTTAGTGGCGGCTCTGAGTGATTGTAAAGGGTCAAAGTATATTCATTATATTTTGTTCAAGGGGCTCTAGTTTAGAAATGTTTTCACTGGAAAGGTAAAAAGGTGTAAGTGGTTAATACGTTGTGACAAGTCTCCGATTCCTCCGGCCTTGGGTCAGCCTCATCCTTACAGGCCATCTCCTTACCTGCTTCCCCGAGAAGCTGGGGAAGAGGAGGTGGTGCCTGCCTTTCTTCCTCCTTCGCCCGTCACTGGACTTTCTCGGGGGGGGGGGGGGGGTACTGATTACTAGGGGCATTAACCTCTTGTTTCCCTTTGGTTTCATTAAAGATAAAAGCATTTAGGGCAGTTTTAGTTTTCTGTCAGCTGCTAGGTGTGGCTGCAGTTCATGGTGACACGCTTAACAGGCCCCGTCTCCAGGGGAAGGAAGGTCTGCTTTGCTTGCATCCTGACGCACTCGATTACCCTCCTGCTGTCTCCATGCGGCTTCGTCGTGAGACAGAGAACGTGCACTTCTCCTCCCCAGGATGGTCCTCGGAGTGGAGGGAATTCCCACGTCCACCCGCGCCCCACCCCCAGCCGTCTGTGCTCACAGCTGAGAACTGCTAGTCTGTAAACGGGTGGAGTGGATTTAACCCAGAATATAATTTCCTCAAGTAAAATAGAGATGTTAGGAGAGTGATGGGGGACGTCGGGGGCCTCCTGAGGGATCCTCGGGTGTTTTCAGGGCCAGGGGGACCTGGCGGGACAGCAGCTATTGGGTCCCCTCCTGCCCTTCCTGGGTCCAGGCCCACCAGCTTCACGCTTCCTACCAGCACTTGATTGTGCTTGTTGTGCTTAGTCACAGAAAACTTGAGCATTAAAAACAACACACTTTCTGCCTCCTGTGTGGTTGATTCTGACCTACCTGCTCATCCAGAGAGAGAGACGTGCTGAGAATAGGAGGCAGAAGCGTTTTCCACTTCACACATGCGTTTACAAAGATTCTCAGACTCTGGTTTGGACCGTTGGTTAATAAATAGCATCTGGGGAATACTGACGCCGGCCTGGCTGTGAGCGAGCATGCGTGTCTCCCCCGGAGTATTCTGGAAACATCCTCTGTTAAACGTCTGAGAGGAGGTGCCCGGGGGTTGGGGGGTGGAGGCAAGCCCACCCTTGAGGAGCCTCGGGTGTGACTCGTGCCACGTGGTTCTGAGGGAAATGACCTTTCCTGCAGGAATGTTTTTCCTTTGCTTTTTCACTCTTCCGTTTTCCTAGCACTGCTGCTGCTGCTTTTCCCACGTGGTTCACCCTTAGCTCACAGTCGGTCTGTCTGTTTCCCAACAGGACACGGGCTCCGAGGACGGGCCACGCGCAGGCATCGCTGTTCTTCCTCCCAGCTCCTGACCCCGGGCCTGTCTCCAGCCTGTCTCGGCGTGTCCACCTGACTCCTTTGAGCCGTTCGGAGGGGCAGTTTCTGGTAGTTGTGGCTTTTATGCTTTCAAAGAATTCCTTCAGTCCAGAGAACTGTTCCTGGCACCCCTGTGTGTGTCGCCCTCCGGTGACCTGTGGCAGTACGTACTTAAGGGCACCTACTGCTCACCTTGCTTTAGTCACTAATCGCTTTCTGGTTTGAAAGATGCAGTGGTTCCACCCTCTCTAATCCTCCCTCCCGATGCCCTGCTGACCCCGCCCTCACCGTCGGTCACTGCGTCTCACCTTCCGGGAGGGCGGCCGCTCCTCGGGCACTTTAAGGCAGTGACGGCCCCTCTTTGCACTCCTCTCCCACCCTGCCGGGGCCCCTGCAGCTCGTGCTCCCGCCCCTGGACCCTGTGGGTGCTCGGCAGCACCTCTCCTCGTGTCATGTTAATCCCTAGCAGATGTAAGGTATATGTACTGCTTGCCCAGCATTTAGAAAATTCAGTCCTTTTTCTAAATAAAAGGAAGAAGTCCTGCATCAGGCAGTTCCACCTGTACCATTTACAGGGGCGCAACACTTGCCAAAATGTGTTATATACAGTTCTGGGTGTTTGCAAGACTTATGCAAAAAGACGTAAAGTGGCAGCTTCTCTCGGGATTTGGTGAGAGGTGCGCGAGGTCATGCAGGCTGCCCAGGTGGTATGGGGCTGAGCTCCACGCCCAGTGGGCACAGGTGCCACGGGCGCTGTAGCCACGCTCGATGCCTGAGGGTCTAGCAGAGAGGAACACTGCATCTTTCAATGAGAAAGTGTACACTTCCTTTTCCTCCTACAGCATGTCAGCATCTCAAGTTCATTTTCAACCTACAATATAACAGTTTGTAATAAAGCCTCCATGAGCTCACGACTGGAGCACTGTTCTGTCGTCAAGTGCTCGCTCACGTCTCTGATGTCACTGAGCTCAGGCCGTCAGGAGCAGCTAGCACTAGGTCCTGCGTGCGTGGAGCCCTCGCCCCTGCCCTCCTGAGCCCTCTAGTGTTTGTTCCCGCCGCCGCACCCTGTGGTGTGGACTCGGTGTTCTGTCCCCGTGCGGTGCCTCCTCTTGACTCCCCCACTGCTCTCTGTGGTGAGAAATCTGCCTTGTTCAGTAATTACTGTACCCTCGCATGACTGTTATAGCTTTCTGTGCGGAGATGACTGTCCAAGTGCCACATGCCTATGATTGAAACAAAAAATCTATTGTTACCTCTGAGTTGTGTTCCACGGAAAATGCTATCCAGCAGATCACTTAGGAAAAATAATTCTATTTTTAGCTTTTCATTTCTCAGCTGTCCTTTTTTTCTTGTTTGATTTTTGACAGCAATGGAGAATGGGTTATATAAAGACTGCCTGCTAATATGAACAGCAATGCACTTGTAATTCATGGAAATAAATGTACATCTTCTATCTTCATATTCATGTTAAGATTCGGTGTTGATTTCCTCTGGATTAGCGAGTCCAAATGGACAGTCAGGCTCAGTCTGTGCTTTAGAACAGAAAGGCTTGCAGGCCTCCCCTTCCCACCAGGCACTGCCCAAACACTTTGCTTTACGTCAGGTGATTTAGAAAGCATTTCTGGAGGGTTCTTTTTTCCTTCCACACAGCAGAGAATCAATTCTGACATGTTCGTTTCTTCAGATCATAGGTCTACAGTGTTCTGTCAGGCTCTGATGAAGCAGCCCAAATGTCTCAGGTTGGATTCTCTGATTTTTTCTAAAGAGGGCCGGCCTGTGTCCCAGTTGAGTGCTGGGAAGGGCTCCACCCCCCACCCTCCAGCCCAGCGTGCTGGTACTCACACCTCACGGGCCAGAGCAGGTGGCTGACTCATCCTCAGAAATCAAAACTACGTCTAGGTTTTTGCCCTGAGATACGTGATTTTCACCTCCATGCACAGAGCTGCCTTGTGAAGGTCCACACAGCATTGAAAAGATACAGAGATTTGACTGTTCCTCGATACATTTTTAAAGGAGCATTGGTAGTTTTATTGCTCTTGTTTCTTTGTACTTTTTAAATGGAATGTTAGCAGTATTATGAGGTTAACCTGCAGTCCTCTAACTAGAAAGAAAGCCATAGCCTTGGTTACTAATCCCTGGGGACTCTAGGCTCTTTTCCCCTGGTACCATGGAGTCAGATGGGCATGAAACCACTAACTGCGTTCTAGAGTCCCTGTAGCCACAGGTTGTGTGTGCTTTTTACTAATCATGCCAAACTTGGTTTAACAGGTCAGGGAATTGTCTTAACCAAGGTACCTGTGAAAAGTACTAGCTGTTAGGTGTGAAAGACATCATTTGGATCTTTCACCTCTAAAAATGTACAGGTTAGGTCATCTAAATTCATGCTGGTGATCCCGAACGCCTCCATTACTGCTCCGCGCAGATAAGTTTCAGACTGATGGCTTTTTTGGTGTCTAAAATGTAAGCAAAAAATTCCTGTCGAAACATTCCAGTCCTTTCACTTAGTATGAAACAAAATACCTAGCAAGCAGGATGGACTTGAGAGAACTCAGGATGACTGTGCAGACACAGCCTTCAAAGCTGGTAGAGACACGCAGACCGTGGACGTGAGGGTAGAAGATCACTGCGTTGGTGCGCAGTGTGTTCACGTGACTCCTGCTACTGCAGGCACAGCGACGGGTGTGGCGGGGCCACAGTGGTCGGTGGCTGTCCCTGAGGCAGACAGGTGTATTGCCTACCACAAGCCGAGTACCAGTCACGTGCAGACCATTCAGAGGAGACTGACCTTTATTTGCTACGTGTTAATACAGATTTTAAATTCGTAATTTTTCTATAGTATGGTAATAGTATGTTAATACACATACATATGCACACATGCTTTGGGTCCTTCCATAATACTTTTATATTTGTAAATCAATGTTTTGGAGCAATCCCAAGTTTAAGGGAAATATTTTTGTAAATGTAGTGGTTTTGAAAATCTGAGCAGTCCTTTTGCTTATACATTTTAAAGCATTTGTGCTTTAAAATTGTCGTGCTGGTGTTTGAAATATGATCCTCCTAGTACAGATGAGAGGCGTGTCCCAGCAGAGGAAACACGCTGTCTCCCTCACTGCAGCCAGCTTGGCATCATGGGTCAGAGACGGGAAATCCAGATGGATGCTGTATGTAGGCTTGCACCAGCTTCCCTGAAGCTCGTGGCCTTTTCTGTGCTGTTTATCCGTGTAGGGCACTCAAGATCTGAAACTGCTTTGTTACCTGCTTTGTACTGTTGGTGCCTTCTTGGTATTGTACCCCAAAACTCTGCATAGATTATTTAGTATAATGGTAAGTTAAAAACAAATGTTAAAGGAAGATTTTATTAAGAATCTGAATGTTTATTCATTATATTGTTACAACTTAACATTTATTTGTGGTATTTGTGATTTGGTTAATCTGTATAAAAATTGTAAGTAGAAAGGTTTTTATTTCATCTTAATTCTTTTGATGTTGTAAACGTACTTTTTAAAAGATGGATTATTTGACTGTTTATGGCACCTAACTTGTAAAAAAACAAAAACTACAAAAAAATTAGAATCATTAAATTGTGTCCGTGTTACCAAAATAACATGGTATTGTGCATGTCTAGTTTAACTGGAATCTTCATACATGAAGATATGGAGTCACCTGGTCCTTTATTACATTTCCCAAGCAAGTGCATCTTCTGGTTTGACTTTGCTCGTAGTACATGGTGGTAGTACCGTCAGCTGGTGCTCTGGAGGCACTGGAATCCTAGTCTGTCCAGAGTGGTCTTCAGACCTTTGGCCGTAGGGGGAGAAGGCAGTGCCACGTGCATCTCCTCTCATCTCCCTGAACTTCAGCAACCCCGCTGCTGGGCAGGTGTCACTGGCCGCCTCTTTTCAGACCAAGAAATCATGACCACGGGAGGGACTGTTGGACATTTGGTTCCTGTCACTGTTGGGCATCGTGCGGTGGCTTATTTACGAGAAAAGATACCAGCAGTGTCCACGGTGAGACAGCAGGAGCTCGGCTCTGGGCCTCGGACCCGCAGCTGCACTGTGGAGCCGGCACGCTCGCCTTGAGCACGGTGAAGGGTATATACAGATACTTCAAGTGCCTAGCGTAGTACCTCCAAGCAAGCGGTAAATCTTCCTAAATTTCTTTTTATTGCTTTAAGGTTTGTCGTGAGGCAGCACGACAGTGTCTGCTAAGCAAACTATTTTCTGTTCACCTGAGAGGAAAACTGCCCCAAACGTTCTTCAGGCAAATGAGTGGATCCCGCCTGAACTGGGAGTTTCTGAGGGGTGTTTGAAGCACTGATATTGCATTTGCTTTCCCTGGAGAGATGAACACGCTTTGCTGTTGTCCCAATCCTTTAGACGATTCAAGTGATCCTCCTGTTAGTGGACACAGGAGTCTGATAACCCTACGTCCCCCACTTTAATCGTGAGCCCCGGCCTTAGCAGCAGTGCAGCCATTCCGGTTGGCACTGTAGATGGCATCTCAGCTGGCCCAGTTCACTGTGTTCAGTCAGAACCAGAGTGTCCAGGGCCGACTGTGACTGCAGAGCAGGTGGAGGTGGGAGGGAGGGGGAGAGGGGCTGGGGTGTCTGCAGAGGAATAGCCGAGCAATGCCTGGTGTCATGGGGGCTTGGCCACCTGTGGGGCTGAGGCTGGGGGGGGCAGGTCCAGGCGGACCCAGGCCATGGCACTTTCTTTGAGTCCAGCGCCAAGGATGGCTGAGGACAAAGGTCATCTTCTAGAGGGGGTGGCGGTGCTCACGACATGTCTGTCCAGGTGAAATGGGAACGGTGTTGTGAGGAGGAGATCCGAGGAGGCCTGCAGTGGAGCCGACCTGAGGGACCACGTCATCAGCGGTGACCCACGGCTGGGTGATACGGGGCCTGGGAGAGACGGCTGAGTGACAGCCACGGCCACCAAGGCTGCACAGGCACCTGCCACTGCTGAGCATGCGTGGCGAGAGGTACAGGAAGGTAGGGGGAGATCTGGTGCTGTTATACCTGGGTCCTGTGCAAATGAGGCTCCCGGGGCTCGCCAGGTCACCCTCAGGGGGTGACAACAGTGAGGGGAGGGGAGAGACCCGTCACCTTGAGCTGTGACCACCCCTGGAAGACTCCGGTCACGCAGACCTCCTGCCTGCCAGCCTCAAGGCTGATCTGCTCGCAGTGGACTGGGTGCCAGGCCCTGCCTGCCAGGAAATCCATGAAGTTGCCGGCCTGTGAGGGAAGGGGAACCTCTCAGCCAGAAAAGGCCCAGAGGACCTGTGTCTAGCAGCTTTGCGATAATGACCATGTCTGCGCAGGTCCACAAAGATGTGTGGATTTAAAATCTTAACGATGACAACAGGAATGTGAAAATTAGTCATTTTTATCAGAAAGCAAAGTTTTGTCTTTTTCTGAGCAGATCAGGGAGACCCTGCGGGTCATCCTCACTCCCTTCATGAGGGCCTTGAAAGCCACCCCAGTGCTATGGACACAGAAAATAGGAGCCTCCTCATTTCAAAATTAAGGCATCTTTAATCACTAATGTCTGGACAAGTTATTTCCTCTTTTCTCCTTCCCCTTCATCCTGTTTCCTAACTAATTTCTTTCTAAAATTGGGAGTCTAAGGAATTCTGCACATAACAATGTGCATTCACATGTTGGGTGTCGACATGCTTTCCCCCAGACCAACCAGAAGCAGGTACTGGGTCCTGACTCAGCCTGTGCTGGGCTGGGTCCGAGGACGGCCTCCAGCTCTTTTCTGCTGTGGCCGCAGGCTTGGGAAAGAGGTGTTAGGGGGTAAAGGTATTAGGTAAGGGGAGCACCGAATTGGGTGGGAGTTGGAGAGGATTACGCTTGAAGTTCTTGGCCAGAGGGGCAGGGAAGCCACCGCCCCTTTTTCAGTTAAGACCAGAAGGTAACAAGTCTGATATCAGCCGTGGAAATAGTGGGAGGACCAGAAAGGGTGCAGCGGGGCTGGGGGTGGGGCTGTGGCCTGGGGCACCGGAGCCAAAGCTTTCAGGTCCGAGTGCTGGCGGATGACTGAGGGGTCTGTGCAGCCTGGCGGTGTGGGCACACAAGCCAGCTGTCCGTCCCCAGCAGATCACCAGGCTGACCCTAAGGCCAGAGTTGGTCAGGAACCAGTGGCCACATCGCCACTCCCAGAAATCTGTGCCCGCTTTTTACTTTCCTCAAAGCCCAAATGAGTGCTGTTACTCCACACTGAAGTGTTCCCATTCCGTGAGTGTGGGGAGCTGGCCAGCTCTATAGGCTGGAGTGTGTGGGGTTCCTGAGGTTGAATCAAGCACCCAGGGAGCAGGAGAACACGAGTGCACGACCACAGCGATAGACCCACCATGGGGACCGGTGGGAATGGCACCAGGGAGCCAGAGCTGATTTCTTCTGAAGAACTGGGGTTTCTTAGATTGCTTTTGAAAGTCTCTGCTGCACTTACGCATCCGGTTTTCAAATTTTCAAGTATTTTTTATCACCAGTGCCCTTTCATGAAGTGAACTCAAAATTCATCTGCTCTGAATAAGCAGGGGTGGGGCACCCCAGCACCCCTACCTGTCTCCATCCCACAGAGCATGATGTTTCTTCCCCAGAAGAACCAAAAGATGATCATAGAAGCCATAGAAGAGCAGATGCCACAAGAAGGCAGCAATTGAAGAAACAAGGCCACAGAAGACACCACGTCCACAGTGGACCAGGGAGGGCCGGCAGCGTGGCGGTTACCTGCCGGAGCGCCTCACCGGTGGATTAGCTGGGGTCAGCCTCCTGATTTAAAAGTGCAGGAAACAAGCTCAGCCTGGTGCTCTGTGATGGCCTAATTGGGTGGGATGGTGGGAGAGGTCCAAGAGGGGAGGGAATGTGTGTATGCGTGTGGCTGATTCACTTCACTGTGTGGCAGAAACAAACACAGCATTGTAAAGCAATTGTATTCTAATAAAAACAAAATACATTTTAAAAAGGGAAGGAAACATTGTTAAGACCACTGAGAAGTACAAATAGGGAGTGGGGGGATAGATGATAAGGAAGATGAGCTTGTAAGGATGGAGGATGAAGTGTCCAGTGTTGATGCAGCGTCTGGCAAGGGCATGTCTGCAGAGGCAGCTGCGTCGTCTGTGAACATGCTGGTTCAGAAGGAAACGCTGGGCCAAGCAGGTTGCAAGGAGGAGGAAGTGACCGTCAGAAGAGGCCTCCCCTGGCCAGGAGGTACGGGGGGCTCAGGACAGGGGCAGGTGTGTGTGCGCTGCCACCAGGGTACATTCCCTGAAAAGACAAGTAGCAGACTGTGCAGACAGAGCATGTGGGTGAAGTCAGGAGGATGAAAAAGACAGATGATGGATGTCATGATGGCCGAGCAAACAGGACGCCTAGTCTGCTCTCTCCCAGATGGCGGCTGGGCACGGGGCCCCTCCCTGACCACCCACCAGGTCGTGGGATGGCCCGGCTGCTCCACAGGGAACGAGGTCTTAGAATAGCCTGGAGCCTAAGAGCTTTGGAGGGAGTCACAGGCTCGTCTCTCCCTTTTTCAGATGTGGTGGCTTAGACAGGCCTGGCCGGAGACACGTAGCTGGGTGACTGGGGGGTCTGACCCCACCCCCCACGGTGGCCAGCGAGGGCACCGACCTGGAATGACCTGTAATGTGCATTCTCTAGTTTCCCACACTGGCTGCTGCAGGTGCGGGTATTCGGCCCACCCACCCACCGCTTGATTTAAAATCGTGTGGCCATCAGGGTAGGATGCCCCGCCTGGGTTCAGAGGACGCAAGTCCATGGGCAGGGGGTGCTCCAAAAGGCAGGCAGACTCACCCCTAGCCCCCTGAGCGCCGGCTGTCTGGCCACAGCCGTTGGCCAGGCCCACTTCGGTCCCTGCTGGGGGGAGGGGTGCAGCCCGGCGGGGAAGGGGTGGGAAGAGATGGAAGCCTAAGCCTGACCCGTAGCTGAGGCACTTCAGGCCCTTGAGGTCTCCGCTGGTGAAATTGGGATGGTGGCTCTCAGGACTCAGGAGGACGGGTGTGTCCTGCATCTGTAGTGGGTTCCACACCGGTGCTTCCCCCCTCCCCCCGCCACCTTCCTTGTCATTTGTGTTTTGCTGCTTGGCTTTGCCTTTTGTTTTTCCTTGAAGTAACAGGTATACATTTCTGGTTCTGGAAGCAGTATCAGGCCCCCAAGGGAGCTTGCCCCCATCCCTCTGGTCCTCGACACCACATCCCCACCTCTCTCCACCTGGACAGCAGCCACGAGCCTCGGGGATGAGATCCCCAGGTCACGGTGATCTCCTACTCAAAATCTCCCCTTCCTGTGGAGGGTCTGGCTTGCTGTCCACCTGCTGCTCCAGCCCCATGACCCCACACCCTTCCTGGTTCTTCCCTCCAAGCCCACCCACTGTCCTGGCTCCAGTGTCAGAACAAACTGGAGGCTGGAGACCACAGGCAGGGAGCAGAGAGCTGAGGCCCCCCCAGGATGGAGGCCAAGCCCCCCTTCGCGGCAGCCCTGCCACCAGAACTGAAGAAGAACTAAAGAATTGCACACTTTGACCAGCATCTCCCCATTTCCCCCACCCCCTAGCCCCTGGTAACCATTCTATTCTAGTTCATGACAGCTCATCATTTTCATCACTGAATAAGAGTTCACTGTATGGATGGACCACAGTTTGTTTATCTGTTCACCTACAGAAGGACATCTTGGTTGCTTCCAGTTTGGGGCAATAATAAAGTTGCTATGAACACTTGGGTGCAGGTTTCTGTGTGGACATAGGTTTTCAAGTCATTCAGGTAAATACCAAGGAGCACAACTGCACCAGGCACAGGTTTAAGGAAGAAATTATATGGATTCTCTAAAGTTTATTCCAGAAAATAGAAGCAGAGGGAACACACCTAACTCATTCTGTGAGGCCATCATTACCTTAATACCAAAACCAGATAAAGACATTACAAGAAAGGAAACTACAGGGCCTCCCTGGTGGCGCAAGTGGTTGAGAGTCCGCCTGCCGATGCAGGGGATACGGGTTCGTGCCCCGGTCTGGGAGGATCCCATATGCCGCGGAGCGGCTGGGCCCGTGAGCCATGGCCGCTGAGCCTGCGCGTCCGGAGCCTGCGCGTCCGGAGCCTGTGCTCCGCAACGGGGGAGGCCACAACAGTGAGAGGCCCGCATACCGCAAAAAAAAAAAAAAAAAAAAAAAAAAAAAAAAAAAAAAGAAAGGAAACTACAAACCAGTATCTTTTATGAATGTGGATGCAGAAGTGCTCAACCAAACACTAGAAAATGGAATCCAGTAATGTATAAAAAGAACTATAGGGGCCTCCCTGGTGGCGCAAGTGGTTGAGAGTCCGCCTGCCGATGCAGGGGATACGGGTTCGTGCCCCGGTCTGGGAGGATCCCATATGCCGCGGAGCGGCTGGGCCCGTGAGCCATGGCCGCTGAGCCTGCGTGTCCGGAGCCTGCGCGTCCAGAGCCTGTGCTCCGCAACGGGGGAGGCCACAACAGTGAGAGGCCCGCATACCGCAAAAAAAAAAAAAAAAAAGAAATAGAAAAAAAGAACTATATGCCATGACCAGATGGATTTATTCCAGACATGCAAGGCTGGTTCAATTCTTGGAAATCAGTTGACGTGAGCCATCACATCAACAAGCTAAAGAAAACTCATATGAGCACATCAATAAATGCAGAAAAAGCATTTGACAAAATCCAACACCCATTCATCATTAAAACTCAGCAAATTAGGAATAGAGGGGAACTTCCTCAACTTGTTAAAGAGCATCTATAAAAAACCTACAGGTCACATAATAATGAGAAACTGCATGCTTTCCTCCCCTAGATGAGGAACAAGGTGAGGATGTCTCCTCTCAGCACTCCTGTTAAACATTGTACTGAAAGAGAAAAAACAAAAACAAAAAACCTTGTATCTTGTACCAGTGAAATTATCCTTCAAAAATGGAGAAATAGGGGCTTCCCTGGCAGTCCAGCGGTTAAGACTCCACACTTACCCTGCAGGGGGCACAGGTTTGATCCCTGGTCGGGGAACTAGAATCCCGCATGCTGTGTGGTGTGGCCAAAAAAAAAAAAAGACTTTCTTAGACAAACAAAAGCTAAAGGAGTTTATTGCTGGTAGATCTGCTTTGTAAAAAACGTTTAAGAATTCTTCAGAGAAAAGGAAAATGATACAGATCAGAAATTTAGATCCATATAAGCATTTAAAATATTCCAGTCCTCTCCTTGCTTATGTGATTTCTGGCAAGAAGTCTGCTGTAATTCCTATCCTTGTTTCTCTATAGTTAAGAGAGTTTGTTTGTTTGTTTTATTCTGGCTTCTTTCAAGATTCCCTCTTTGTCTTTGGTTTTCTGCAGCTTGGATATGATATGCCTGCATGGAGATTTTTGGGCATTTATCCCATTCAGTGTTGTCTGAGATTCCTGGAATCATGATTTGTCATTAATTTTGGAATATTCTCAGCCATTATTACTTTAACCATTTCTTCTGCCCACCTTTCCTTCTGGAATTCCTATTGTGTACATGTTATACCTTTTACAGTTGTCCCACAGTTCTTGAACATTCTGGTTCTTTTTTTTTTTTTTTTTTTTCTCTGTGTTTTAGTTTGAGAAGTTTCTAGTGGCATATCTTCAAGTTCACTGACGCTTTCCTCAGTGGCATCCAATCTACATATGAGCCCATGAAAGGCATTCTCCATTTCTGTTAGGTTATTTTTCTCTAGAATTTTCTTTTGATTCTTTTTTTTTTTTTTTTTTTTTTTGCGGTATGCGGGCCTCTCACTGTTGTGGCCTCCCCCGTTGCGGAGCACAGGCTCCGGACGCGCAGGCTCCGGACGCGCAGGCTCAGCGGCCATGGCTCACGGGCCCAGCCGCTCCGCGGCATATGGGATCCTCCCAGACCGGGGCACGAACCCGTATCCCCTGCATCGGCAGGCGGACTCTCAACCACTTGCGCCACCAGGGAGGCCCTTTCTTTTGATTCTTTCCTAGCATTTCCATCTCTCTGCTTCCATTACTCACCTGTTCCTGCATGTTGTCCATGTTTTCCATTAGAGCCCTTAGCATTTTTTTTTTTTTTTTCAAAGCTTGGGAAGCAGAGCGGCAGGGTTTTTTTGGTTTTACATTTTATTTATTTATTTATGGCTGTGTTGGGTCTTCGTTTCTGTGCAAGGGCTTTCTCTAGTTGTGGCAAGTGGGGGCCACTCTTCATTGCGGTGCGCGGGCCTCTCACTATCGCGGCCTCTCTTGTTGCGGAGCACAGGCTCCAGACGCGCAGGCTCAGTAATTGTGGCTCACGGGCCTAGTTGCTCCACGGCATGTGGGATCTTCCCAGACCAGGGCTCAAACCTGTGTCCCCTGCATTGGCAGGCAGACTCTCAACCACTGCGCCACCAGGGAAGCCCAGCCCTTAGCATATTAATTGTAAGTGTTTTAAATTCCTAGTCCAGTAATTCCAAAATCTCATGTCTAGGTCTGGTTCTGATGCTTCCTTTGCTCTTCAGACTGTGTTTTTCCTTTTCTCTCAGCACATGGGTAACTTCCTGTTGAAAGTAAGACACAATCTGTTGGGTAATAGAAATGGGGTAGACCGGCCTTTAGTGTGAGGTTTTTGTTTTTCTGGCTAGAAGTAAGGCTCTGCTTACTGTTTGTTCAGCTGTAGGTGTCAGAGGCTGAAATGTCCTCCAGTATCCCTGCTTTGTTTCCCCTGTTGTCCCTGGGTTTCCCTAGAGACTCCTCCTTCTTAGGTGGAATCTGAGCCTTGCTGTTCTTTCAGCGGTAATTCTCTGCAGTATACAGGAGCCCTGTTGACCATGCAGAAGAAACGGAGGGAGAGGAAGCATTTTCTGATCATATGATTAGGTCTCAGTCTCCTAGTGGGCCTGTGACCCTCACAAGTGCTTCTCGGGGCTTTTTGGCCCCCTTAAGTAAGACAGAAAGGCTAAGGAGGTGATTTAGGTCTACCCTTCCCCTGTGTTGGATGAAGTTCTGAGAAAGTCCTCTCCCTTCCTTGCTAGCTGACCTTCCTTGTGGATAACAATCTGGGCATGTTTCCCGACGGTAACTTCCCCCGTCCCTAGTCATGCACAGGGGATTTTGCTTCAGTCTTCACTGTGAGAACCTGGTGGGGTTCCTTGGAGGTAAAACTTGTGAAAGTGTGGGGCCCTCTTAGACTGGGTCCCTGTGACTTTTTAACTCTCAGGCCAGTCCACTCAGCCTCCAGCATTTCTTCGATGGTAACATCTTTGATGTTACCGTTTATGGGGTCATTTGAGTGTTCCTGCCAGTTCCTGGCCCCGTGGCTTTTGTTGCTGGTAAGCTGTGATTCTCTCTTCCAGTTTGTGGGGTTGGGGTTGTCCTGTGACAACCATCTGATGGATCTAGAAGTCACTGATTTTCAGTTTATTCAGCTTTTTTCTTGTTGTGAGGGCAGGTGATGACTTCCAAGCTCTTTACATGTTGAAGCTAAAACTGGAAGTTAGTTTTGCACTTGCTGCCCTTCCTAACAAAGGCATCTAGAAGGGCAAGGAGTTGGCGCAGCAGATGTAGCTGTAGAAAACTATTAAGTCCAGTGTCTTGGACAAACTGGAGGATTGCAGAAAAACATGTCCACATCTGATTTCAACACAGACCCATAAGGACAACAGTGCAGGAGACACCACGGGAGCCAGGGGCACATCTGCCATGGGGACCCAACAAGAAAAGTCTATTTTCCAAAACATAAAAAGAACCTCAAAAATACAAGCACCTTGCCTCATTCCCAGCTGATAGGCAATCAAAGAACATTGTCTGCTTACAAGAGGAAAAGTACCCAGTGTCATTAGTAAATAGGGAAATGCAAATGAAAATAAAGACACAGTGCCATTTTGTGCACACCCTACTTTCTGGGGTTTTTGTTGTTGGTGGTCTGTTTTTTTGTTTTTTGTTTTTTTAAGCAAAGGTGAAATTATAAAAGCCAAACATTGTGAAGTTGTAAGGCATTGCTAACAGTGCTGTAAATGTATACGTCCCGCAGAGTGACAGGAACAAATCAGAAGATGTGTTTTGACTCAGTAATTCCTTTACTGGGATTTTTTTCCCAGACAGTAATTCTAGGGAGAACAGCCACGTGTACAGAGGTGTTTGTCCAGCATTATTTGTAAGAGCAGAAAGAAGGTCAGTAGCCTGCATGCCCAGCATTAGGGAATGATCTAGGGGACTTAGCAAGTGGACACAGTGGTGACAGAGTCCGCGTGTCCTCACCCACCTCCCCTTCCCCGACATTCAAAGCCAAGCCTCACTGGGGAATCAGGTAGCTTTCTGTCCACTCCTCTGGAGTGACTTTGCCTCTTCTCTCATCCACTTGCCAGGAAGTTCCTGGAAAGCATGCTGCGTGGTTTGCTCGTTTGGGTATGGCCGCCGCCTCCCTCAGACTCTAGTACAGAGAAAGTCTCTACTGATTCTGATGCGCAAAATAATGGGCTGTGGACCAGCAGCATCACTGTCACCTGGAGCCCATTCAAAAGCAGAATCTCTGCTATAAGGTGGCAAACTTGACGGTATGTTTATTTTCCCACAATTAAACATTAAAATGCAGAATCTCAGGCCCACCTCAGACATACTGCATTTCGGCAAACGTTTTAACAAATTCCCAGGTGATTTGTTTAAATTTTGAAAGTCTCTGTCCATTGCTTGTACAGTTATTCTCAAAATATAAATTTCCATCGTTAGTTACCATTTCTCGTTAAAACGCAGCCTTGATTTTTCTCCCTCACTGCGGGAGGCAGGTTTTAACTTCTCTCGGACCCATTCATTTGCACCAAGAATGGAGAAATCACAGCAGTAACTGGCGGACTCCAAGGACAGCAGGATGCCATGGCAACCGCTTCCATCGGTAATTTAATTTCATCTCTGCTTTTACATCTTTCTTTCCTCAGTCCTGAAGCTGGGAAATTTTTTTAGTTTGGAAGGAACGTAAGATGGCTTGTGGTTGCTATGCCGACAGCAGCTACTTCCTAATAGGCTGGAATATCACACAGGAAACCAGCAGCAATGCATAGATTTTAGACCTCAAGGGGCTACAGCGAACCTTAATCCCCTCGCTTGGCTGAGGGCTCCAGGCCCCACAGCCACACACCAGCCTGCCTTGAATTCCCTACGCAGGCTGCTTGGCCAGGCCACCCAGGGGTCTTAGGCAGACAGGGGTGGAAGGCAGGTGGAGGGACCCTGTTGGAGAATTGCTTTTGGTCTTTTTCTACCCCTAAAACCCAGTGTATTTGCTTGCTGGGGCCGCGATAACAAAGCACCACAGACTGGGCAGCTTAAACAGCAGGATTTATATCTCACAGTCTGGAGGCTGGGAGTCTCAGATCAAGGTGTTGGCTGGTTTGGTTTCTCCTGAGACCTCTCTCCTTGACTTGCAGACAGTCATCTTCTCCCTGTGTCCCTGTATGATCACCCTCTGTGTTTCCATCTTATCTCATAAGGACATCAGTCAGACTGGATTAGGGTCCACCGTAATGGCCTCATTTTAATCTAATCACCTTTAAAGACCCCCATCTCCAAGTACAGTCACATCTGGGGGGACAGAGTTCAGCCCGTTGACACCCACCTGACTGGGTCCTCGTGGAGACTGCCTGCACCCCGGCCTCCGGGACACAGCTGAGAAGGAACCAAGCCCCTGCCTTCCGTGGCTGGCGTCCTGGTGAGGGGAGGGGGCAAGAAACCAAACCAAGAAGACGCTTGCTGGGGGGTGTTAAGGAGGGAAAACAAATCCACGGGATGTGAGGGGGTGAGTGGTGGGCACGGTGGTCCCCCAAGCTTGGAGGGCATGAGGATACATTTGAGAAGAATCCCGGGAATGAGGGGCCTAGGGAGAGGGGATGGCAGGTGCAGAGTCCCCGAGACGGAGCAGAGTGGCAGGAGGCGCTGTGTCTGGAGGCAGTGAGCAAGGGGGGGCTTCCTGGGAAAGAACTTACCATCGCCCCTTGCTTCTGGGAGGTGGTCTCTCAGCCCTCACAAGAGCGTCCATTTGCCTGGGGGCCTGGAGCCTGAGATCAGTAAGTCATGCCTGTGTGATGGAGCCCCAGGAAGAACTCTGCCCCTGACCCTGTGAAGGCCGAGTTTAATCTGGATCCTTTCTCTGCTGTAAACTGAAACCATGAGTGTGTAACACTTTCCATGAGTCCTTCTGTGAGACGGTCAAACCTGAGGGTCATCTTGGAGACCCCAAGCCTGCAGTTGGTGTCAGAAGTCCCCTCCCAACGTCCAGCTGCCTCAAAGCTTGAGGGGACAGAAGCGGGAAGTTAGGGGAGCCGGGGACCAACCATACCACGTGGGGCATTGGAGGGACTCTGGCTTTTAGTCTGTGGGAAGCAGAAAGCTCCTGGGAGCTTTCAGAGGTGGCAGATCTGGTTGTTGTTTTAAAAGCATCTGTCCACAGAGAACACAGTTAAGGAGGCAAAGCCTGCAGCTCAGGGCCACGTGGGCTGGGGCAAGGATCTAGACGAGAGGAGTGTGGTGTGGCCCTGGGCGCAGGGGCGGCTGCGGGGTGTGATGGGGAGAGAGGAGGTGAGGGGCTGGGGGTTCTGGCCGGTGCTGGGAGGGGGCAGCGCCTTCTGCCGAAGTGAGAAAGAAGGCAGCTTGATGGAGAGTGTGCAGAGCTTGAGGTCTCACGGACCTCCGAGGGGGATGCAGTCAGCAGCTGGACGTGAGCCTGGAGTGCAGGGCTCAAGGGAGTTGTCTGTGCTGGGAGCTGTCAGGGCCCCAGCCTCAGGAGGGTGGGAGAGCCGGTGACGCGGGACCAGAGAGGAGGAGAGAGCAGAGCCCGGGACCAGAGTGAGAAAGCGGTTAAAGAAGGTGACCAGCTGAGTGAAATGCTGCTCGGACTGTCCTGTCAGATGTGGCTAGGATCAGACCCGAGGTTTGATGGGGAGAGTGGGATGGGAATCCCAGAATAGGAGGAGCCGGGCTGGCTCTGCAGGGTTGCGGGGAAGCATGGTGACAGCGGATGGGGGTGTGGAGATGACAGCAGGTCCCAAAATCTGCTGGGACCACCCAGGGAAGAGGGGACCGAGGATGCAGGAGAAAGGGTGTGTGCACTGGTGGACCACATGGACTGGTGGTGGCAGGTGGGCAGGGAGACGGCTGGGAGCAGACACAGCAGAGGGGGAGGAGCAGAAGGAGGGAGGAGCGCCATCCAGGAAGGGGGCTTAGGCAGACACAAGAGGTGTGGCAGGTGTAGGGTAGCCAGGAGGAGGGCACTGCCCCAGAACCCAGTCTCCCCAAGCCATGCAGAGTCTCATCCACCCGGGATGGTGTCTGCCCAGAAAGTATGTGGTGTGAGAAGGGGGCCGAGGCAGGAGGTGAGACATGAGAGTGGGTAGGTGGGGGAGGGGACAGTGAGTGTGGCCCTGAGTATGGTGACGGTGGCTGTGGTGGGGACGCCAGCAGGAGGGGGCCAAGGAACAGAGTGGTGTCCCAGAGCGGGCTGCCCATAACTGAGGGTATGGAGGGTGGTGACCAGGCAGTGGGTGGCAGCCTGATGGCTGTGGCTGATGGAGGGCTTGTGAAATTGTGTAGGGAGTCATATGCAGGCTGTGGTTAAGTAAAATAAAGCAGGAGAGTATAGAAAATATTAGGGCCTTGCACAAGGATGCAGATTAGATCATGAAACTTGTCCTATACATGTGGGTGCTGGATCATAATGTAGAATGTGTTTTGTACTATTTTTTACTATAGTAAAGCACAACAACATAACATTTGCCATTTTAACCATTCTTAAGTTTGCAATGCAGTGGTGTTAAGTGCATGCACATTCTTGTGCAACCATCCCCCCTATTTTTCATCATTCGAAACAGAAACTGTACCCATAAAATGTAAATTTTACTGTGGTCATAGTTAAAAACATTTGAAAGGCACTGGTCAGTGGCCAGCGAGGGGGTTCGTGTCTGGGGTGACACAAAGGGCAAGATCCTTGCAGGAAAGGGCCAGTGAGCTGACAGGCCAGGGCACTGTGGCTGCACTCACTTTCATTCTAAGGGAAAGCTGTGTCTACAAGAAGGAAGCCAGGAAATGCAAAGAACAACAGCGAATCTGGTGCTAAATTTCTCAAAGAATTAAGGGGTCTGAAGAAATAGTGCAAAACTAATCGAAGTGCCCAACTACCACTCATAGCTAGATATTTAGGTGAATAGTGAGCAGCCAGGAAAAATATCTGTTAAAAAACCTGCAGTAACAGAAAAAAAGCAAGATACAAAATTATAAAACTTTGGCTCACATCAAAATTAGGATTTTTTTTTCAGCAGAGGACTGGCTGAGAAAAAATATTTGCAATAGCAAAAACAACCAAAGCTTAATATTTTAGACAATCAAAGGAATCTTGAAAATTCACAAGAAAAAAGAAACCCAGTTGGAAATGGAAGGAGACCTGAAAGGCTCAACAGTTCATGAAAAGGTTCAAGAACCGTCAAGTCACTTAGCAGCGGGCTCTGTGGAACGTGGGAGCTGGGGACGTGGCTGGGAGAACGGCCGCGCTCCAACAGCAGATGGGACTCACCCAGAGGCACCGAGAGCTGTGCGGACACATTGCATCGCAGGAAGGAAACAAGATCAAGGGCGCTACCATGTATAGAGAGGGTATCTACGCTGTGACCCAAACGGTGTGGGCTGATGCTGATGCTGGGATTTAAACATCAATCTAGGGAGAAAGGCCGGGGCACCCACACAATGAACACAGGGGAGGCCTGGGGGTGGAGTGCGGACGCGGGGCGGGGCGGGCTGTCCGGGGCTTCCCCACGGGCCACGTGTGCATCCAAGGCGCTCAGGTCCAGCAGCCCTGAGCGGCCGGGAGGGGGGCGGGGTGGCGACGCGGCGGACCCGCCCTCGGGACGGGGTCGTCGAGGGGTCCGGCCAGGAAGCCCGGCCCGCGCCCCCTCCCCTAGCCCCCGGGGCTGTGAGCCGGCGTGGCCTCGGCCGACCCACGTGTGCCGGGAAGAGCGGGAGACCGCCAGCTTCCCGGACTCGTGGTTCCGACCGCCGCAGACCCAGCTGGCCGAGATCTCAGCTCACGGTAACCCGCGCCTGCGCGCCGCGCTCCTCTTTTGAGCCCGCCCCGCCCTAGCCCCGCCCCAACCCTGCCCCGCGCGGCCCCGCCCCCGCTCCCCTCGACCCTCACTGGCGGGCTCCGAGGCCGCGCTCGGCAGGCCGGCCAATGGGAGCGCTGCGCTCCCCCCCGCGGCACGTGCGCCCTGCCCTGCCCAGCCGAGGGCGAGCCGGCCGAGCTGTGGGCGGGGGCGCGCGGGGCGGGGGCGCGCCGTCGGGGCGGGGCGAGGGGCGGGGCGCGTGCCGTGTCCGGGGGCAGGGCCGCGCTCTGATTGGTTGGCGCCGCGCTCCCAGGCCGTTAACGGCGGCGCGGCGGGGCAGCGGCTTCAAAACAAAGGGCAGGCGGCCCGGGGACGGCGGCGTCGGGCATGCCTCGCGCGCAGCCGGAGAGCCAACGGCCGCAGCGCGTCCCGGGCCGCGCCGGGGCCGCCGGAGAGCCGCGCCCGCGCTGAGCGAGGCCGGGCCGATGGGCGCTGCAGGCTGGGGCGCGGACCGGCGGGCGGCGGTGAGTAGGGTGGGCCCGGCGGGCGCACCGGGCGGTGTCGGCCGTGGGGCGGGGGGGCGCGCTGCGGCGGGACCACCTGGGTTCGGCGCGGACCGCGACGCCGGGTCAGGAGCGTTTCCCCGGTTCTCCCTCCTCTCGCCCCTCCCCAACCCGCCCTGGAGGAGGCTCGGGAGGAGCCGCCCGCCTGACGGTAACAGGCTTTTCCCCTAAAAGAAAGGTCGCGCCTGGGGAGGGAAATGAGGACAAAAGGGGCCTCCCAGCGTGTTCACGGAAGGGGGGCGTTTCAAGTTGCCCACGTGAAGGGCGAGGCCGAAATGCCTCGCCCCGCATTCGTTCCCCACTTGTGGCACCGACTGAGCTTCACGGGCGCAGAGCCTGCAGGAGCCTGAGCCTCCTCACCCGGGCGGGGCCGGCCTCAAACGGGAATCGCCCGGAGTCCAGGTTACGTGCCGAGTTCTGCGTGGGAAAGGGCTGCAGTTCCGTCTTAGATGGACCACGGTGTGGACGACGTTGGCGTCCCCACCCCAAGCTTTTTCTGTGCAGTTGCATTTTTCTTCTATATGAAATATACACACCTCAACCTGTTGTTTCCTTTGCTAAGAATGTTATTCTTTCCACCCATAACCCTCACTCTCCTGAACTCCTACCCAGGCCTCCTTCCTCCGGGGATGGCCTTCAGGTGCGTCCCTGAGCAAGCTGCTGCTCTCCCTGCACCTGTGCCTGCTGCGGCCTCCGCTCTGCTCCAAGAGATGGAACACACGTTGGTTGAGCCCCTGCCCCTCCGCGGCAGCTGTGCTTAATTCTGGTGTTGAGTGTTGCGATCCTGCCCGGGTTCCCCCGACCCTCGCTGTGGGATCTGGTCTGAGGGGAGCTAACTCCCCTCAGACTAGAGTGTCTTCTGCATGTGGGAGCCCCTCAGCCAGGACCAGGGGGACCCCATCTTAGCACAGCTGTAGCACAAGGCTTGGCCTGTAGTGAGCACTTTAAAAAAGTAACTGAAATCTTAATCACCAATCTGATTAATCGTCTTTCTGATTTTTTTAAATAAATTTATTTTATTTATTTTTGGCTGCATTGGGTCTTTGTTGCTGCGCGCGGGCTTTCTCTAGCTGTGGAGAGTGGGGGCTACTCTTTGTTGCGGTGTGCGGTCTTCTCGCAGTGGCTTGTTGCGGAGCACGGTCTAGGTGTTCAGGCTTCAGAATTTGTGGCACACGGGCTCAGTAGTTGTGGCTCTTGGGCTCTAGAGCGCAGGCTCAGTAGTTGTGGCGCACGGGCTTAGTTGCTCCGTGGCATGTGGGATCTTCCCGGACCAGGGCTCAAACCCGTGTCCCCTGCATTGGCAGGTGGATTCTTAACCCCTGCAGCACCAGGGAAGTCCCCATCTTTCTGCTTTTAAATCAACTTCTTTATTTTAGAAACTTTAGATTTTCACAAAAGTTCAAGGATAGTACAGACAGTCCCAACGTGCCCCGCACTCCGTGTCCCCGGTGTTACCATCCCATGTTGCCATGGTACAGTTTGCCAAAATTAAAAACTGATAGAGGTATATGCCTTTGACTAAACTCCAGACATTACTTTTTCCGTTTTTGAACCACTAAAATGTATAAAGCTCTTTATGTTGAGAGCCTTTGACCCCTACCTGCCTTCACCAGGTTCCGCCAGGATCCTCTCAAGGGGCGGGGGTGGCGGGTACAGAGGGCAGGGACTTTCCATGCAGAGTCTTTTTCTCCTTGGTAGGCTGATGAGTGGAACATAGATTCGAATATGAAGAAGCAGTAGAAGTCCGCTGCTTTAAAACCTTCTCATCTCTGACACTTTATTCGCAAGTCATTTGCTTTTAACTTTTTAGAAAGTAGTTAGATCTGCTAATCAGCAAAACCTGCAGGGAGTGGGAATTGTGAGCAGAGAGTTGAGTGAGGGGAGGATGGAGAAAGTTCTGAACCGCCAGGTCACTGGAGGCTGAAGGTCCAGGGAGGGCAGTGTGAGTTGGATTCAGGAAAGAAGTCGAGAGAATGAGGTCCAGTCAGCTGCCGGCGAAATCATTCCTGTGATAGTGGCACCGGCACTGCTGAAAGCCTGTCGCCGGTGATGGAGCCAAGCCACATAGTCCACACCTAGGAAGCCTGAGAACCAGCACCAGGGTTCCCCGTGGGGTTTGTGAGGCGTTGAGACAGCTTGCCAACCCTCGGCCACTGCAACAGCAACAGCAACCTGACACCTGGTGTGATTCTTGGGTCCTCCATGGGACTCACGATTCACCCCCATTTTACAGATTGGGTACCAGCTCGGCTTGAGGCCCCACAGGCTCTGTGTATGTGGCTTGGTTGGGTCGAGCCCCCTCAGCAGCCTGGCTCCCGCAGCCATATGGCCCCCAAACCCCCAGCACCGGCCCCATTCTGGCTTCTCTTTGCCTCTCTGTTTTTTCCCTTCCGTTCCCCAACACAGGGATGCTTGATTATGTTTCAATTAGCATGTGGTTAATAAAATGGCATAAGATTCCCAGGCTCTTTCCTCCCACTTCCAGCTGAAGACAGGGCAGCACTCCCTCTATCATGCCTGCATCTTCCCTTCTTAGCGAGGAAAAAGGCAACCTCTGCTAGGAGGCATCCCAGGGCCACGGCTGGGAAACTTAGTTAGTGGGAGAAATTAAAAAGAATGTATCACAGGTTCTTAGAAAAGAAAGGCTCAGTGCCAGCGCCCTCCTCAGCAGTCTGGTGGGAGGAGGTGGAGGCAGGCCACGCTGGGGGGACGAGGGGGCTGGTTACGGGGGGACGTGGGGGCAGCTGGTGGGGCATGAGGGCAGAGGGGGCTTCATCTGAGGGCACAGGAGGCGGCCGGGAGAACTGAAGGAGTCTTCTCGCCCCTCCCAGCGGCCAGCGGTCCAGGAAGGCTGCGGTTCCAGAGATGTGGAAAAAAGCTTTTCAGCCTGTAATTTAAGTAGGAGGTCCATGTGTGCGAAGGGAAGCTGGTACTGCCCGAAGCAAATTGTACACGTGCTGTTGTTCTTTGATGGACACCTTCCAGGCCCCCTACCGCCTGTGGGCCCATGTGCTGTGTGTGTGTGTTTGTGATCAGTACCTACACTTGGTATCAAAATCAAAAGTTACAAAAAAGTAGATGATGAGAAAGAAGTGGCTGAGGCCCCACCTTAGAAACAGTTCTGATAAGTCGAACAGTGCGTTTGGCCAGTCCCTCTTGGTGAGACGGGAGATGGTTTCTAATCTCTAGTTATTACAGGCAATGTTGTAACAGCCTTTTCCGGGTTACTTTGCAAAGGGGCCAAGCAGCCTGGGGGGAAATGCTGGGGATGGACCCTGGGCCTGGGGCCTGCGCCTGGGAGCGCCATTGGGTGCTGCCAGATGGCAGGGATGTCCCAGGTGTCTTCGCCAGTGGGGTTGTCAACTTTTAAAAATCTTTGCCAGCCTACTAGGTTGTAAGACAGGTACAGTGCGCCTTTGGTTTGCATCCGTTTGTGATGTTCACACCTGCTCACATGTCTATAGACACGTGTTTACGGGGGTCCAGGGTGTAGATTCTCAGCTTTGAATCCAGCTGCACAGATTGCTTACTAGCTCTCGGGGTGTCCGTTTCCCTCTCCGCACGGTGGGACTAATCAGACCACTCGTGTCTTAGGGCTGCTGTTAATTCATGGGATTCTCATAGACCAGCAGCAGCCTGGGCCACAAGGCTCTTGGGCACCTCGTGATGGTGCTGGATGGGCGGCTCTCTCCTTGCTGGATGGGGCGGGCGCGTGGGAATCACCTCGGCCTTCTGAGCTGTGTTCTTCCCTGCTGTTGCCAGCGCCGGAGCTTGTGCACCAGCCCCAGGGAGACCCGCTTCCCTGCCCACCTGTGCCTCCGTCCCTCCCCACAGCCAGGTGGGTGAGGCAGGGCTGGGAGGACAAGTGAACCCACACAGGACGAGAAGGGCCGGGAGCCCACGCCCTCCTGGGAGTGTCAGCTGCTTGCTTGGGTGCTGGTTCTCAGGGTTTGTCTTTGGAAGCGTGGTAACAGCACCATATGGACATGGGCCTGATTTACGCTCTCTTAAAATAAATATCCATGCTTATTTTAGGAGGGAAACTTCTGGAATCCAGAATGTTGTTTTTGGCCTAAGAACTTACCTCACACTAACATCTTCGTGGGGTAGTGGCTGCTCCCCAAACTCAGGGGACACAGTGGCTGCAGTAGAAGTGAGGCACGTGATGCATTTCACCTCAGGTACTAAGGTGGGTCCTGACTTGTCAGCAGGTGTGGTTGGAAGAGCCTGTCTGTGTACTGGTGGCTGGAGCACTTGGCCAGGATTTCCCTGCCTCGGGGATATCCAGCCTGAAACCTAGTTAAATCACGACATGCTTCTCTGTGACTGAGATCCAGTCAGGTTGGGCCGCTGCTCCGCTAGGACCCCCGGGAGGGCGGTGACAGGGGCGGACGGCAGGACACAGATGGCAGGATGCCAGGGTGGGAGGCACACCCAGCCTTTGAAGGGTGACTGTGGGTGCTGAGGATGGACCGGGCTCCACAAAGGTGACAGGAGCCCAAGAGTGGGGCTGCTGCGAGGGAAGGGGCGTTCAGGTAGGCCACCAGCATGTGGGGGGCATTCACGTCATGGAGAAATTCAAAGAAACAGAAACGCCTGGCAAGTTGCCACTTTATTTGCGGGATCTTAGTTCCCCAACCAGGGACTAAACCTGGGCCCCCTGCAGTGGGGGACGGAGTCCTAACCTCTGGACTGCCGGGGACGTCCTAAGTTGCCCCTTTAAATAGAGTCGCCCCATCAGAGGCCACTCCGATTTAGAAACGAGGGGTGTCCTGCTTTCTAATTATGAGTCAGAGTGGTGTCATTTGTCTAAAGGATGGGTTAAGTGAAGGCCGTTTCTTTAGTCTCTGTTCAGGTCACTGGGAGCTGTGCTTCTGCCACTAACGGGGCCCAGGACTCTGAAGGCCTGAACCACCAGGGTTAGGAGAGTTTATTCATTTAAAGGTCCTTTAAATACAAAGAGAAAAACTCAGGTGAAGATACTGAAACAGACAACATGTGTTCAGTCAGCACTGCAGTCAGAACAAGCGCTTTCCATCCTTGCTAAGGCTGGTTTTTCTGTCCTGAGCCGGGATACCCCAGCCTTGGTGAGTCTGAATGACCCTGAAATGACCGCTCCCAGGCCGACTCCGCCGCAGCACGAGCTTCCCTCTGGCTGCTTCTGGCCTCTGACGTGATGGAGTTCAGGACACACCACCCCAACGTGTGGCACCTAGGCTTCCTGAGTATCTTAAGCTTGAAGGAGTTTGAGAAAACAGCAGAAGCGGGGTGGTCAGAGTGACCTTCTTCCTTGAACCCCGCCATGAAACTCCCCTTTGAGAGGGCCCCCTCCCTGCACCAGGAAGAGGGAAGGCAGGGAATTGGGGCTGAGAAATCTGTATAAACAAACCTTGTCTTGTCTTCCTAGTTACTCCTTCACCATGGACCACCCCAGCCCAAACCTCTCCAGCCTCGTCAGTTCTTCACAAACTTATTGATTCCTTGTCTAAAAGGTATAAAAGCTTCCTGTTCCTGTTACTCTGTTAGTTTCATTTTCAGACCCAGCCAGGGACCCTAAGAGGGTCAAGGAAAACTTTCCCTCCCCTGCAGACACTTGTAAGATAAGTTCTAGACTCAAAGCTCTCTCTTTGTCTCGCTGACTCCCTGGCTCATTTGTACACACACATACACCCTCCTGGATTGTGATTTGAATTGCATTTAACAATTACTTTGGGGACGATTCATATATTTACAGTATCTTCCAGTCCTGGTCATGATTTAGCTCTCCATTGCTTTAGGTTTTTATTATACCCCTCAGAGTTTTCTAATGTTCTCTGTAAAGGTGTTTCCGGTCTTTGATGTGCTCTTAGATACTTTATTGTTACACTGTTGTATGAGTGTATGTTTTCCCTTATAAGCCTTTTCTTGATTTACCAGCTGGCTGGGACTTCTGGTACCTTTGAATGGAAGTGGCGGTGTAGAGAGCATCCTGGTTTATTCCTGATGTCAAAGATAATGTTTTCTAAGTTTTACCATTAAGCATGATGTTTGCTGTGAGTGGTTTTGGGATTTTTTTATTTGTTTGGTAGATGCCTCATAAAAGGTAAGGAAGTTCTCTTACAATCTTAGTTTGTGTGGAAAGTTTTTTAAATTGTGAATGGATGTTAAATTTTTGTTGAATGCTTTTTTTTTGCATCTATTGAGATAAACAGAACAATTGGTGGTAAATTTTTCTGATATTAAATGATCTTGCATTCCTGTGATAAAATCACCTTAATTATATTGTACCATCCTTTAAAATACTGCTAGACCCTGTTTGGTCATAATACTTAGGATGTTTGCATCTTGGTTTCTTTGAAGAAACTTACAGTGAATTCCCTTTTTTTTTTTTTTCCCCTGCACCGCGGGTCTTTCAGGATCTGTTCCCTGACCAGGGGTTGAACCCGGGCCACAGCAGTGAAAGCCCAGAATCCTAACCACTAGGTCACCAGGGAACTCCCCTGAATTCCATTCTTGTACTGCCCTGACCCAGGTTTTGTGTCAGTTTAAGCTACATCAGATGGTTGGAGAGTGCTTCCCCTTTCTCTTTCCTGAAAGAGTTTGTGTTGGATTGGAATGAATTCTTCCTTGAAGTATGGTGGAGCTCTCCAGGGAAGCTCCTCCTTGCCTGTAGGTGTGTTTGATTTGCATTGATATGTGTGCATCTTGGGGGAGGAGACTTTTTACCAGTGATTTGATTTCCTTAATGTTTATAGGATTATTCAGGTTTTCTGTTTCTTCTTGAATCATATTTTTAACTTAATGTTTTCCAGGAATTTATCTGTGTGGTTTACATTTTCCAATATATTGACTTAAATTGACCGCAGCACCTCTTCCCCATGAGTCTTGCCCCCAGAAGCCATTTCTGATGGCTGGCTCTGCTGTCAGAGGTCATTAGTCTTTTCCGAGAACACACATTTGCCTTGTCGATCCCCCCTGGTGGATCCAAGTTTTCCTTTTCTGTTTCAATATTTTTTTCCTACTTTTTTCCCTCCTTATATTTTTTGGGGGTTGTTTTCCTGTTACTTCTCAAACTTCTTAAAGATAGGTGTTTAGCTCATTAATTCTACCTGCTTATTTTCTAATAAGAGTCTACATTTCCCTTTAAGTTCTGGTAAGTACCTATTTTGTTACTGTTCAAAATATTTTCTAATTTCCATTATTCTTAGACACATGGGTATATAGAAGTACATTTCCTAAATTATAAACATATGAGGATTTTTCTTTCTTTTTTTTTTTTTTTTTTTTTTTTTTTTTTTTGCGGTACGCGGGCCTCTCACTGTTGTGGCCTCTCCCGTTGCGGAGCACAGGCTCTGGACGCACAGGCTCAGCAGCCATGGCTCACGGGCCTAGCCGCTCCATGGCATGTGGGATCTTCCCGGACTGGGCCATGAACCCGTATCCCCTGCATCGGCAGGCAGACTCTCAACCACTACGCCACCAGGGAAGCCCGAGGATTTTTCTACTTATACTTTTTTTTTTTTTTTTTTGCGGTACGCGGGCCTCTCACTGTTGTGGCCTCTCCCATTGCGGGGCACAGGCTCCGGACGCGCAGGCTCAGCAGCCATGGCTCACGGGCCCAGCCGCTCCACGGCGTGTGGGATCTTCCCGGACCGGGGCATGAACCCGTGTCCCCTGCATCGGCAGGCGGACTCTCAACCACTGCGCCACCAGGGAAGCCCTCTAGTTATACTTTATTATTGATTTCTAATTTAATTGTATTGTGGTCATCAGAGAATATACTGTGGTTTCAGTCCTTGAATTTGTTGAGATGTGCTGTGTGGTCAACTTTTGTAAATGTATGTGTGCAGTAAATGAGTCTGTGGTTCTTAGATACAGTTTTCTACATGTATTTTAATTCCAGTTTCTTCATCACAATGTGCAAATCCTGTATATCTGCCCTCATTTGTGTTGTTCTACCAGTTAGTGAAAGATGCAGTAAAATATATACTATATTTTATACAAATATATACTATGTATTTATATTTACTAAATATACTATAAATATATAAATTACTGTGTAAACTATTTATATACTACAATTACTAGTCCTATTTTGATTATAAATTTATCTCTTAAGGTTTTTCCAGTTTTTGACTTACATATTTTGAGACTGTGTTATTAGGTAACAAGATTTACGCTTGCTGTTTATCTCCCTGCTGTTTTATCTCATAAAGTTTTTCCATTAAATGTTAAACCATGTAGGGACTTCCCTGGTGGCATAGTGGTTAAGAATCTGCCTGCCAATGCAGGGGACATGGGTTCGATCCCTGGTCCAGGAAGATCCCACATACCCCGGAGCAACTAAGCCCGTACGCCACAGCTACTGAAGCCCGCGTGCCACAACTACTGAAGCCTGTACACCTAGAGCCCGTGCTCTGCAACAAGAGAAGCCACTGCAGTGAGAAGCCCGCGCACCACAACGAAGAGTAGCCGCTGCTCATGGCAACTAGAGAAAACCTGTGCGCAGCAACAGAGACCCAATGCAGCCAAAAATAATTAATTTTTAAAAATTTAAAAATGGTACTATGTAAGCAAAATATGAATATATTTAATATAGTTTTTACTTTATTATTTTTCAATATTTGTTTTTATTATTTATTTTGGCTGCGCTAGGTCTTTGTTGCGGCATGAGGACTTCTTAGTTGCGGCATGCGGGATCTAGTTCCCTGACCAGGGATCGAACCCGGGCCCCCTGCATTGGGAGTGCGGAGTCTTACCCACTGTACCACCAGGGAAGTCCCTTTACTTTATTATTTAAATATCTTTTTCTATCCTTTTGCTACTTTAACTTCTTTTTTTTTGTTAATTTTTATTGAAATATAGTTGATCTACAATGTTGTGTTAGTTTCAAGTATACAGCAAAGTGATTCAGCTATACATATACACATATACTCATTCTTTTTCAGATATTTTTCCCTATATGGGAAAGATTACAGAATATTTAGTATAGTTCTCTGCGCTATACAGCAGGTCCTTGTTGGTTATCTATTTATATATAGTAGTGTGTGTAAATTAATCCCAAGCTCCTAATTTATCCCTCCCCACCAACCCCCTGCCCTACCTTTCCCCTTTGGGAACCATAAGTTTGTTTTCTAAGTCTGTGAGTCTGTTTCTGTTTTGTAAATTAGTTCATTTGTATCAATTTTTAGATTGTACCTGTAAGTGGTATCATATAATATTTATCTTTCTCTGTCTGATTAACTTCACTTAGTATGATCATCTCTAAGTCAGTCCATGTTGCTGCAAGTGGCATTATTTCATTCTTTTTATGGCTGAGTAATATTCCATTGTAGAAATATACCACATCTTCTTTATCCATTTATCTGTTGATGGACACTTAGGTTGCTTCTGTATCTTGTCTATTGTAAATAGTGCTGCAATGAACATTGAGGTGCATGTATCTTTTCAGAGTATGGTTTTCTTTGGATATTTGCCCAGGAGTGGGATTGCTGGATCATATGGTAGCTCTGTTTTTAGTTTTTAAGGAACCTTCATACTGTTCACAGTAGTGGCTGCACCAATTTACATTCCCACCAACAGTGTAGGAGGGCTCCCTTTTCTCCACATCCTCACCAACATTTGTTATTTGTGTTCCTTTTGATGATAGCCATTCTGACAGGTGTGAGGTGATATCTCATGGTAGTTTTGGTTTGCATTTTTCTATTTTAACTTCTTAGTGTGAATCACATACATACAAGATATCCATAAAACAAATATACTGTTAGCAAATAATTATGATTCATAGGTCTGTGTTGCCACCACCCAGGTTCTAGCCATATCTTTTTATCCTTTCTGCGTCCTTGTTTAAGGTGTGTGTCTCATAAGTAGCATCTAGATAAAGTTTGTTTTCTGTCTAGTTGAAACCTTCAACTCTAACATTTAGTTCATTTACATTTAATATATGCATTGAAATATTTGGGTTTAAGTCTTCCTTCTGTCGTTGTGCTTCCTGTTCTTCCCATGGTGTTTTTCCTCCCTTCCTCACCTCCCTTTACAGGTTTGGAAGTTATACACCTGCTCTTTGTTCTTACAGAAGTTTCATCAGAAATTACAACATTTATCCTTAATGTACCAGGATCTACATTTAATCCACATGTGGGTCTTCTTGTTTGGACACAGAACCCAGACTCTGGGAGTCGTTGGTCTGCGCCTTCGCCCTGGCTTCTCCTGCTCACATATCATGAGCGGATCTCTTCAAAGTTCTGTGAGACGCTGCTGCTCTGCCCACCTGCACATTGACCATTTTCTTTACTCACCATTGAAGCCTTCTTTTAGAGTCTGAAGTTTAGACTTTAGTGGGGTTTTTTGTTTTGTTTTTCTGTCTGAATCATATCCTTCCTTTAGAGATATTTTGCAGAAGTCAAACTTTTTAGTTGTCTGCAAATGTCATTTCCTGAATTCTTTTTATTTATTTGTTTGTTTGTTTATTTATTTATGGCTGTGTTGGGTCTTCATTGCTGCACGCAGGCTTTCTCTAGTTGCATCAAGCAGGGGCTGCTGCTCTTCATTCCAGTGTGTGGGCTTCTCACTGAGGTGGCTTCTCTTGTTGCGGAGCACGGACTCTAGGCATGCTGGCTTCAGTAGTTGTGGCTCGTGGGCTCTAGACCGCAGGCTCAGTAGTTGTGGCGCAGGGGCCTAGTTACTCTGCTGCATGTGGGATCTTCCCGGACCAGGGCTCGAACCCGTGTCCCCTGCATTGGCAGGCAGATTCTTAACCACTGCACCACCAGGGAAGCCCCCATTTCCTGAGTTCTTGAAAGATATTTTCACTGCATGTAGAATTCTGAGATAGCAGTTATTATCTTTCAGGACTTTACAGGTACCTTCCCCTACTGCCCTCTGGGTTCCACTGTTTTACTTGGGAAGTTGCTGTTGAAAGGTAATTTTCCCTTCCCTTCTGGATGCTTCTAAGACTTTTTTTCTTTTTTCTTTGGTGTTCTGCAGTTTCACTATTATGTGATCAGGTGTGGCTTTTTTATTTATCTTGCTTGGGATTGTTGGACTTGTCTGTGGATTGGTGTCTTTCTTCAGTTCTGGAATCGCCTCCTCATCTCCTCACGTAGTGCCTCTGCCCCATTTTTCTCTCACTTTACCTTCTGGAAATCCACACACATCTGTGCTTTTGCTGTCAGATCCAAGAAGTCACTGCCAAATCCAACATCATGAAGATTGTTCCCTACATTTTCTTCTAAGGGTCTTATAGTTTGTTTTTACATTTAGTTCCTTGATCCATTTTGAGTGCATTTTTGTATATGGTGTGAGGCAGGGGTCCAGCTTCATTCTCTCACATGTCAATATCTTGTTTTCCTGCCCCATTTGTTGAAAAGACTGTTCTTTCCACATTGAATGGTTGTGACACCCTTGTTGAAAATCACTTGACTATATATGTGAGGGTTTACTTCTGGACTGATACGTAATTTCTCAGAGATTAATACTGGATCCATCACACACGTATTCATAAATGTCATGGTGCTTTGAGTCACCAGTTCCATTGTTTGGGACGAGATGTATGCAGTGCTGCTGGCCTCACTCAGATGGGAGTCGTGTTGGCTGCTGTTTCTTTCACGTTTTCTGAAGCCACACGATATAAGATGTATTTGGGCAAAAGTTTTCTCAAATTATTTATGTGTAAAAGTAGTTCACCTGCCACTTCCAACTAAATTTAGAATGGCTAAGCCATGATTAGCTATTAGTGTTTTTATGTACTCATATTACTATTGAAGTATTAGATCTTTAACGTCTAGGCCTGCCCTTCCCTTCTTTACAACAGGCTTCCTAAACATACTTTTTGTGTTTCATTCTCTCTGTGACCCTCTGCTCTGTGTTGACTTGTTGACAGGTTGTGGCGTTTTTCTTTCACCCCAGCTGTGTGGACAGAGCCACACACCCTCCGAACAACAACGGCTCTTGCGTGCATGTTCCAGTGTTTCTTCTGTCAGAGAGCCCAGCAGAACTTCAGCGCCTCCCGTGCCAGCCCTGAGCTGAGCCAGGAGTGCCCAGCAGAGATGGTGAAGATGACAAGGTCCAAAACTTTTCAAGCATATCTGCCAAACTGCCACCGAACGTACAGTTGTGTCCATTGCCGGGCCCACCTGGCCAATCACGATGAGCTGATCTCCAAGGCAAGTGTCTGGTCAAGAACTTGGCAGGCTGCCCTCAGCCATGATCACTGAGCCTAAGTGTAGACAAATACTGCACCACCCCATGGCCTTCTGGGTTTGTTGGGCCCAGAATGTCTGGAGCCCTGTGGACAGCACTGAGGGAAATTGTGTGTGTGAGTGAGGGCAGCTACGTCGTGGCCTCGGCCGCGGTCTTTGCCAAGTGGTGGGTTTTGGGGGCCAGGCCACAGGCCTCTGAAGATCCCACAGTAAGATGAGTTAGTGACTTGTCAAGAGCAGTTAAATTCATGTAAAGCCAGAGGACATGGACAGTACAAAGAAGGAAGCCTGGAAAATCTGTGGAAATAGTTTCATAATAAGGGAATTAAGAAAGTTTTAAAACTCAGAATGGTTAAGAAGAGAAGAGGCTGCCTTGGGGGAAATTGGATCGTTCAGGAAAGAGCCTGGGAAGGAAGCTCAGCCAGGGCCGCGGCGCTGTGGGGGCCACGAGCAGCCCCCTGGGGGCGAAGAGGGCAGGACCCGCGTCATTGCCTTGAACTCTTGACTAGCAGTTTGTCCTGTTTATAACCAACCACTTGGGAACATTTAAAACAATCCCTCGGGAGACAGTGACTGTCCTCCCTCCCCGCGCTGTGGGTCACGATCCCCACCCGTCCTCTAAGTCTGCCTCCCTGGGCAGAAGCCTTCTGCTCCTTTGAAAACAAAGTCATCAAGAAGTTTCTGGAATCCATGCTTAGGCCTCTTGTTTCAGGCAGCTAGAAGAACATCTCTGTACTTGTGGTAAGGAAGTGACAGGGTCCTTTTTCTGGGGGGGACACACGTGCGGCTTGCAGGATCTTAGTTCCCTGACCAGGGATGGAACCTGTGCCCCATGTAGTGGAAGTGCACAGTCCTAACCACTGGACCACCAGGGAAGTCCTGGGTCCATCCTCTTAAGGGAAAGCCGTCAGATAAGGTGGTGTCTGTGCCATCACTGCTTCTGTGGCCCCTCTGTGCGTCCAGAAGCTTCAGTGGAAGGGCAGCCCCTCAGCACCAGCTTCGGAGTTAGAGCTGCTCCGGGGCCTCCAGATCGGCCGTGTAGCTCAGGCACTGCTCTGGCCACACGGTAGGGGGAGTGGGTTGTTAGTGTCCAAAAGGAATTTGAGGTACTTCTTTCAAAGGACCCCAAAGCCAGTAGTAAGCTGTTCTTTAAAATAATCAAGCACAGAGGCCCTCTGGGTGGAGCCGCCCCGACGTGGCCTCTCGTCCCAGCTCGTGATGAATGGCGTCACTTCCATCTGACCACGACAAAGCCTCTAACCCCTCTTTCTTCTCTGCAGTCCTTTCAGGGGAGTCAGGGACGAGCCTACCTCTTCAACTCAGTGTGAGTATCGCCGCCGTGGCCTCGCCCGTGCCGTGTCTGCCACCAGGCCCCGCGTGCTGCTGCTGAGAGCCTGCCAGTGCTCGCTGCCATCGAGGGCTCGGGAAAGCAGATGCTTTTTTCCCAGGCTGGGTGTGGTTTGTTTCCCACTGGGGTAGATCTTGATTCCCACCGAGACAGCAGGACTGTGGGCCCCTCCCCACAGCCTGTCCCATCCTGGATTCTCGGGGGAGGCAAGAAGTTGTTCCTTCTCATCAAAGGTAGGGGTAGGCAGGGACAGGAGGGGAGTCAGGAAGGATACCCTGTGTCCTGGGAACAGCTGGTGGGGGCGGAACTGTGGGCCCGGGGCCCCATGAGGGTCCCAGCGCCTCCTCCCCACAGGGTGAACGTGGGCTGCGGCCCTGCGGAGGAGCGGGTCCTTCTCACCGGCCTGCATGCCGTGGCAGACATCTACTGTGAGAACTGCAAGACCACACTCGGGTGGAAATACGTGAGTGACCGCGGGTCTGCTGTAATAAAGAACACGTTCCCAGTGGAAACAAAACATGCCAGGAAGTGGGTTAGGTGCTGCCAGTCAAGGAACACATTTTAAAACTGCATCTTTGAGAGTCCATGGACTGGGGGAGGGAGGGATGGTCACCAGCCAGGTGGGAGGTGGGGGACTGGACATGACCCTGCAGTTGTGCTCACAGCAGACCCCTTGGGGCCCCACCCCCAGGACCTGCCTGGGCCCTGTGCCCTGGTCCTGTCCCACACACCACCCGCCCCCAGACTCCAGCACGGGGCGGCGGGGGGGGGCTGTGTCTGAGCCATTGCATCCCTCGCCCCCGAGAAGGGCCTTCCCCTCTCCACTATCTGTTACCCTGAGGACTTCACTCCCCTGTACCTGGAGTCCCGGAAGGAGGCCTTTGCTTGGCTTCCCTTCCCAAACTGCCCTGCACGTGGTCGGTGCTCAGTAACAAACTTGAATCAGTAGTTCCCGACAAGTTTCACCATCACTCTGCGAGTCCAGGCCAGACCTGCCCTGCTCCTGAGGGCTGGTCACCCAGCTAGCCACCCCTCCCCCGCCCTGGACCACACGGCACAAGGGGCATCTGGGGAGACGTGATACTGCAGTTATTTTCTTTGCAAAGTGTAAAATGAAGTTGAAAAACAAAACCGATTCTGTCCTGAAACCTTGTCTCTCTCTTTTCAAGGAACACGCCTTTGAGAGCAGTCAGAAATATAAGGAAGGAAAATTTATCATTGAGCTTGCTCACATGATCAAAGACAATGGTTGGGAGTAAAGTGAAAACTTCCTGTTCTCTTTTGAATACGATTTTGTGAAAGAGACGGTAAAAGTAATGGAAACATAGGCACATCTGATGGCAGTGTTTCTTGAACTTGAGCCTCACAGGAGGCCTCTCCAGGCCAACCCCCTGGTAAGGCGTCCCTCCGATCTGTGTCTTCTTCAATAACACGGTTATTTCTGAAAAGTTTCAATGACCTTTTTCTAATTTCTCAAGATGTAGAGAAAAGACCTAACCAACTGGTGACTTATCCATCCAGTTAACACCTTCTTTAACCAATGCCGTTAAGATAGTTTGGCTGTGCTCTTTCGTGTTTGATAGAAAACCAGACTGAAGCCCCAAAGCCCACAGGGAGGTCTCTTCGGAGAGCCAGCTTCCCCTCTTGTTTGGAGAGAAGGTACGGTAACTTCTCCCTGATTCGCAGAACACGTTGGTTATTCTTCTTGCAGACGAGCTGTGAGGGCAGTGCTTACTTAGGAATCTCTCAGAAATCTATGAATCTATGCACCAAGGGTGTTTTTTAGCCTTGTTCAAAAACAGAGGCCACCAGTGATAACATTTTAGATAAGCTGTATAGAGAAATGTGTCTAATGGAACATGTTGTTTATTTAAGCCAATAGCTTCCTTATCTCACAGGTGAGTGAACGAGTCGTTAGCAGAGACGGTCTTGGGCCAGTGTGCAGGCGCAGGCCCACAGGGGCTCCAGGTCAGGCGCTGGGCGGCTGGTCCATGGAGTTAAGAGTGGAATGCGCTGGACCAAGGGGAATCGGGTTTCCTTTTCTACTCTGATGCACTTGAAGAAAAAGAATTATTTTTTGCATATTTGAAAGAGGCCAGAGTGGGCTAAGCTTCCAAATTTAACATTTGCCAGATAGTTTTAAAATTTTTTTGGAAAAGGTTAGTCGGAAGACAGGTTTAAACTTTGCAGTGAAGATGTTTGGTTTGCTCAGCAGGTCCCCGTGCCTCCTGGTTCTGTCCTGTGGGCCGACCCAGGCAGGGCCCAGCAGCCAGCCTCCCGAGTCCTGCGTTTCTGCCACAGGTTCAAGTTCTGACTCACCATGCCTATGCAGGGAGTGGGTGCACCACCCACGGGTTTTGGCCACTTTGCAGAGAATGGAGGCCAAAAGGCATTCCCACAGCAGTTTTCATTTTCAGTGTTCTACCTGGCTCTGGCCAGTGGGCCCAGCCTGCCACTGGGCGTCTGGGGGCCTTCAGTGTGGTCACCGGGGCATGAGACTCCCGGGACCCCAGTACCGAGGGTCAGAGAGAGGGCTGAGGGAGGGGGGAAGAGAGGAGGGCACAGGCCGGCTCCCAAACTCCTTCAGACGAGGTTAGTCCTATGGCCACAAGCGCGAGCTGGCTGGGGACAGAGAGGGACTGGCTGCCAGTTGGTGGGTGGCCCTCCCCTGACCCCAGCCACTCACCTGGGCTTCCCTTTGACACCGTCTCTGCCTGGACCTGCAGCCTGGATCGTGGGGAGTGCCCTGCCTGCCCTGGGTGCTGGGTCGTCCACGAGGGTGCCCAGTGGGCCTGAATGCATCTCAAGTTGCCAAGGGAAGTGCTTGGCACGGCACAGGCCTCCACTGCAGGCACTCTGCTGCCTCCCAAGCTGGGCCCCGGGCCTGGTCCTCAGTGCCCCGTGAAGGCCCGGCCAGCACCTTCCCTGAGACGTGAGTACGAATCCCTGAGACCCCACCTGAGCCAGCGGCTCCTCAGCCGGGCCTCCTCCCCAAGCTTCAGCCTGTGGCCCAGCTGCTTCTCCAAAAGATGCTTCCTGACACTGAGGAACCTCCTAAAATTCCTCTGTATCCTATACACTCAACTGACATTTAGAGCTTTTGTATGTTCTGGGCACAGTTACTGCTCCTCTGGCTCTGAGCACTTTGGTTTTGTGCCGTCTCTGTGGTGGCATCGAAGTGTTTTACCAGTGGTCCATGACGACTTTTGTGTTTTTGTAGCTGACACCAACAAAGACTCTTAACACTTTTCTTGTTAGTCTTCTGCAAAATCCGAGCTCCTTTTGAAACCAAATGAACTGACCGTGAGCAGCTTCGAGGACGGACACTCACAAGACCACAACCAGATGTGCTGGTCAAGTGCTGGGATGCGCCACCCTTTTAAATTCCTAAACAGTAAATATCACCCTGTGACTTTTATTTATTTAAGATATTTTTTTCCTTTCGAAGAGTGGGAGGTGATGCCAGGAATATAAATGCATTTAAGTTAAACTATGTAATGTCTTCTGCACAGTACATATACAGTATTTTTATACCTTAACGCTTATTCTTGATGGCATCTGTGAGATATTAGGAGGGATGAGAAATGGGAATTGTTTAAAAAGTCCTTTAATTTACCTGATAACCTCACCAGGGAATTAACAAAATCTGAATGTTTTTAATGTCTAGAAAACTACAATTTAAGCTCAAAACGACCTACAGAAATGTAAACCCTCATTTGTCAAAGGCTCTGGGCAGGCCTGTCCTCCGCTGTGGGTGGTGCCGCGGGGCTGCAGCCCAGGGTGGCTGGCCTTCCCTCAGGGCAGTTGGGCATGGCTGCCGGACAGACGGATGGACAGAAGCCCAGGCCAGCCCGAAGGTTTGCCCCTCAAGCAGGACTGCCAAACTCACGTGCACAGGCTTCCTCTGGCCCCACGTCTGGCTCTCCGTCCTCTGTCTGTGTGAGGTTTAAAAATAAAGCTTCCAGCATCCAATGTCTCCTAGTTAGCAGCATCACGGGTCTCGCAGCCTGACGGGGTAGCCAAGGAGCTGCCGAGGGCGGAGCCCCCAATCCGGGGGTCCAGGAGCCCTAGGCAAGCGTCCCCACGTGGCCCACAAGGGCACTTAGGCTGGCCGTCACCAGGCCCGGCCACCTCCTCCCCGTGACCCCAGCTCCAGGAGACAGCACGGGCGTGTAAGCCCCTCAGTGGTGAGAGGGCTGGGAAGACATGAGGGACAGCAGCCTGGCCCAAGGCCTCGGGGGAGTGGGAAGGTCACCGTAGAGTCCAGGTCCCAGCTGACGGTCATGGGCAGGAGCCTCGGAGGACAGGCTGCACAGCGAGTCCGTGCACAGGGAAGGCGCCGCCATCCGTGGGGACCTGCACACGAGGCTCGGAGGAGGCAGGTGAGACAGGACCAGGGCTCAGAAGCAGAGACGCGGAAAGAGCCACAGTACCTTCTAGAGGTAAGAGCTGTTGGCACTCACTGACGTGAGGTTTCGGGTGAGGCAGGAAAGGAGAGAAATGGGACCAGAGCCCAAGGGGGTGGTGGCCTTGCTGACCCGAGGACACAAGTGCTGAGAGTAGGGAAGGGCAGCGATGACCCTCTTGGCCTCGCAGAGGGAGGAGGCAGCTGTCCCTGAGCTTCCACGGGAGCTTCTGGAAGCCAAGGGAGCAGTGTCACAGTCAGGAGGACTGTGGGATGGAGGGCGCAGAAAGGGCAGACTTTGAAGATCTTCAGTAGAAAGAGACACCCCCGAGCAGGTCCCCAGGTCGTGTGTGAGCACAAGGCCAGGCCCTGAGGCTGGAGAGTAGTTGGCAGGGGGTGGGGGGACGACGGACACCAGCTCCCAGGGCCTCTGCTCGCCCTTTGCCAACAGCGGGAGCCAGCTGGCTTCGCCCTCCTGACTGAGGCAGAGGAACAGATGTGGAGACAGGGCCAGGCCGTCCTACCCAGGGAGAGAAGAGGTGGCCCGTGGACTCCCAAGGCCAGGAAAGAGGACCCAGGCCAATAGACCAGAGCTTTATTGAGTCGCAGCTCAAAGGGCAGACAACTCAGGGGACACAGTCCAAGTCCCTACCAGAATCCAGAGCTGCCAGCCTGCTGCTACCACGAGCTGAAGTCCCCAAAACCTCGGCTGGGCTTTTTCTTGGCCACAGGGACAGCTGCACTGGTGGAGGGTTCTTCCTCTGCTACCCGTTTCCTGGGGAGAGAAGCAGCAGACGAGAGCTGCTGTGTGAGTACCAGGCCCTGAGCTGGGAGCCCCGACTTCCCCTCCTTCACCCTGCACCAAGGCGCCCCCAGCAGCCAGCTCATGACAGGATCCCCTGCCCCTGGCTGCCCACTCCCCGGCGGTAAGTGCAGGGAGAGCACCATGGAGACTCACGTGACCACCGGGCTGATGTACTTGCCCACCCCACGGCGATACGTCTGGGGGCCCTGGCTCCCCTGCTGGGGCTGGCTGGTCTTGGCTGTGCTCTCCAGGGCCGCTGCCTCCAGCTGCGTCTTCTTCCGCTCCTCCGCGATCTGTGGCAGGCAGGGGAGTGTCTGGCCTGGAGCCCTTGGGCCGGGTGGGGCTCCTGGGGACAGAACGGGCCCCGAGTGCCCCCCTCACCTTGGCGTCGGCTTCCTCGTAGGGGTCCACAAACACCGTGGTGGAGTCCATGCGAATCTCCTCCTGGTGGGGGCGGGAGGGGGTGAGCAGAGCCGGCGCAGGCCCCCAGCCCGCCTAGGGCCCGCCCAGTGCCAAGCCTGAGGAGCAGCCCCCATGCTCCCGGGCACATACCTTAGGGCGGTCAGTTTTGGGGTCACTCTCCACATTCTCCATGGCCGTCAGTGTGTCAAAGCCTCCAACAACCCTGCAGCAGAGCAATAGGGCACCTGAGAATGTGCCCAGGGCAGGGCACCCCCAAAGGCCATGTCCCTGCGCAGGCCAGGGGCACAGAGTGGCTCCAGAACGAGCCAGTAGGACCCAGAGATGAGGGGCAGGGTCCCCGGGCCCAGCTGGTGCCCAAGTCCAGCTGGATGCCAGCTCTGTCAACAAAGATTGATCGGGACCCGTCCACCCTCGTAATGTCTGTAGCTGATTTTGTGCTATGACCAGAGCGGGGGTGTGGCAGAGACCATGAAGCCACAGAGCTGGAAATACCATCTGAGCCTTCACAGGATGGGTGCCAAGCCCCAGACAGGAGATGGGGAGAGAGACAGGATGTGGCCCAGCTTTAAGATTCGGGACCATTCAAGGGGGAGAGCCTGAGGGGGTCAGGCAGGGCGCTGGGTAGGCCACTGGGGCGGGTCTCAGGTCCAGAGGGCCCAACTCCCTGCCCATCTCCATCCCCCCACAGAGAAGCCCCAAGCCCCCACTTGTGCAGAGACACAGACGGGGCAAGCGGGAGCAGGCCCAGCCCAGGGGAAGGTAGCCGCCCGACCCGACACTCAGACCTCACGTGCAGCTCCTTACCGCCCGAAGATGGTGTGCTTCTTGTCCAGGTAAGCGCAGGAGCGGAAGGTGATGAAGCTGGGGAAAGAGGGATGGTCAGGGAGAGCCTGCGCCTCCCCACCTGCCTGCCTCGGCCCCCTACCAGGCCGCCCAGGAAGGGGTAGGGGCTCTGCCTCCAGGCCTGGCCGCCGCCAACCTCCTCCTGGGCCGATGCTGTGCCCACAGCCTGTCCCATCAAGACACTGACTACAGGACCACAGACTGTAGCCCGGAAGAAAGGAGGCGACGAGCAGGAAGGGGTCTGGACACAGACACACGCGGGAAAGGGACACAAGGACCAACCTCAAAAATCTTCACGTCTAATTTGGTATAAAAATGGGCAAATTAGGGGGCTTCCCTGGTGATGCAGTGGTTGAGAATCCATCTGCCAATGCAGGGGACACAGGTTCAAGCCCTGGTCCGGGAGGATCCCACATGCCATGGAGCAACTAAGCCCGTGCGCCACAACTACTGAGCCTGCACTCTAGAGCCCAGAAGCAACAGCCACTGAAGCCCGCGCGCCTAGAGCCCGTGCTCCGCAACGAGAAGCCACTGTACCGCAACAAAGAGTAGCCCCCACTCGCTGCAACTAGAGAGAAAGTCCGCATGCAGCAACGAAGACCCAACACAGCCAAAAATAAATTTAAAAAAAAATTTTAAAGGGCAAATTAAACTCCCCGAGGACACAGATGTGAGAGCCGGCGGGTTGACTGGGGGGGGGGGGAAGGGCGCTAACCAGTAACTTCAGACATTAGATGGATGTACTTCGTGACATGAAGCCACAAGGAAAACGTCTAAGTTCCAAACCAGGAGAGAGCGAAAAGAAGGAAACAAAAAGAAATAGAAGAAAAGGCGAAGTAGAAAACAAGATCACCAGAAGCAGCACAGTGACTGGACAGTTAAATATACACTTAGGCTGAATTAAAATAAACCAAGATCTAGGTGTGTGCTGTGTAAGATACTGCTTTTAAGACTTCAAGAATCTACAAGGCTGGGCTTCCCTGGTGGCGCAGTGGTTGAGAGTCCGCCTGCCGATGCAGGGGATACGGGTTCATGTCCCGGTCCGGGAAGACCCCACGTGCCACGGAGCGGCTGGGCCCGTGAGCCATGGCCGCTGAGCCTGCGCGTCCGGAGCCTGTGCTCTGCAATGGGAGAGGCCACAACAGTGAGAGGCCCGCGTACCGCAAAAAAAAAAAAAAACAATCTACATGGCTAAAAGCAGAAGGACGGAAGCAGACAGAAGGGATAGAGGCAGCAAGTGTGGCGATGGTCGCAACACGGAGCAGTCCCCAGAGGAGTGCAGCAATGCTCCCACATCCCCACAGCCCGTGTGGGACCGAGCTCCATCAACACGCGTCAGCAGCCGCCCAGGGAGCGCACCCCTTCCAAGCCCACCGGGCTGCCAGACGTCGAAAATCGCAGAATTGTGCATCCCCGACCTCCGGCCGCCAGGCAGGTCTCCTATTCTCACTTCTAACACAGTTAAAGAAACTCAAGAGAGAATGGAATAAACCTAAAGTAACAGGAGGAAAACAGAAAAACAACAAAAGGGAGACCAAGACATAACAGAAAGGAAATAAAGTCTAAAAGTTAGCTCTTTGAAAAGACAAAACACCCGATAATATTAGAAATAAAAAGAGAAAACCGCCACCAATCCAGCAGCGGTTTTACCGGCTATTTAAGCAGAGTCGGAAATAATAAAAAAAGGTGATACCACCGGCCCTGCCAGCAGCACGCAGAGCACCCACCCAGCCCTGTGGGGCTAAGAAACCGCCACATAGCCCTGCCAGGATGAGACAGATGGAACCACCAGCCACCAGCAAGCAGTTGGGCGGGGGACGCACAGGCCGAGGCTGCAGGGGGAGAGACACGAAAATAAGAAGGGAGAGAACAGAAACCAGGAAGAAGCAATTCGAGGTAGAAACTGAAAATAACTACAGAGAAAGTGACAGCAAACAACCCTTGTAAGCCCTGAGGAAGAACGGACACAGGTGTGGTCAGGGATGGGGAGAGAGGGGGATGCATGGACACAGGCTGAGAATCCAGAGACGGGTGAGTCCCATTCTGGCAAAATGTGAATCAGTGCTTGGCCAGAGCAGCAAAGCCCACCTAAGGGTCAGCAGGATGCTCTGCGGCCGTCCCTGCCCAACAAGGTCACAACAGCTGCCTCGCCTCCAAAGCTGCTCAGCTGTCCCACCAGAAGGCGCTGGCCACCTCGCCCCATGGGCAGCGCCCACGGTACTCGGACCCCATCAAACCAGTGCAGATGACCCAGGCCAGCCCCCATGTGGAGGGAGCAGCAGTCTACAATCTTGGCCAGGACAGACACACGGACACAGCAGAAAGGCTGGCCCACAGCCTCCGGGAGAAAAACAGCATACGCTACAGGGACAGACGCTACAGGAAAGCATCTGCAAACTCAGCAACCTCGCCTGAAAAAGTAGGCCCAACAGCAAACCTGACTGGGTGACGCAACAGAGTCCCATGTCCTCCCCCGCACAGCCCGACGGTGAGGGGGCCATGTTTGCACCAGGAAGGAGAGGACATCCCCTCAAGCTGATAACGTGAATGTCTACGAAGCCTAAGACAGTTTCAGTAAACAACTACTGGAAATATAAGAGAATTTGACAAAGTGCCTAAACAATAGTTTTTCTCTACATGAACAATAACCACCCAGAATTAGGGGAAAAAAAATCTGTTTGCAAAAATATCACAAACTACAAAATCCTTAAGGAAGAGCTTTATCCAGGAAGGCAAAGGACCCATGTGAAGAAACTGTAAAATCGCATTAGAAGATAGAAGACATCCAAGGAGAAGTCAAGGCACATCCTTAGATGGAAACTACCCCACGCACGTCTGTTGTTCTAAAACACACGTCACAAAAAATTTTTTTAATTAAATAAATAAAACACACGTCACCTTGCTCCAATTAGAATAAAGTCCAGATTAGAGAATAAGCAATCAAAGCCAAAGCAACGTGCAAACAGACAGTGAGTGTGGACCTCCTCCTGGAACTCACTACAGAGCCCAGGGCGGAGCTAGTGTGAGCAGGTTAAGTGTAACGTCGGCAGAAGGAACAACAGAGTGAGAGCCAATTCCCACAGGAAGGTGCCAAGTGCCGGGCACGAGGAGGATGACCCGAGGCCCTCATGGCTGGCGGGAAGTGCCTTCTCTGTGGGAAGCTCTCTCAGGGGCTCCGCTGGAGGATGAGCAGGGAAATCACTGGGAACGAGTCACTTAAGACGGGACCACCCATCAGGCAGGAGGGTGTGTTCCGCCCTTCGGGGGCCCCTCCCCACTACACCGGTGCCCGCGATGGCCAGGGTGCCAACTAGCCACCTGACAGACTGTGACGGGCATCCTGATTGTTCAGTCGCCAGCAAGGCTACCATCCACCTGGGGAGGGGACTGCTCTGAGTGACACCAGCACAACTGGGAGGAAACAAACACTGTGCCCACGTCACACACAATCACCAGCGAGATCCCAAAACCAAAGCCTTCCACAACTTCCCCAAGACACATGCACGATGGCACTGGGGACTCCTTAAGCACAAGTGGAAATGCCACAGGAGAGATGTGCCACCTTTCCACAAAATTTTTAAAGTCTGGGAAAATATCTGGAACACAGGTAAAAAATTAAAGATTTTTAAGAATCATAAATCAAGAAACGTAGATGAACTCATAAAGCTCCTAGAGGAGGCTGAGCGGGAGAGAAACACTCCACCTGGGGCCCCATTCCACCAAGCCAGGCGGCTCTGCAGGTGAAGCCAACAAACGTGCATGCGAGCCGCCACCCAAACGGTCCTCAAAGCGCCATCAGTGGCCATGTGGCCCAAACCAACCTCCACAGGCAGCGTGTGGCTCCTGGGAAAACACCCTCCTCTGCGGCCCTGCAGCTCCCCTGCGCCGCCCCCCACCTTCCACTGCTCCTGGAGGCCCCCACCCCCCAGACACTTGGGACACAGGCCACCCAAGCCTGTACGTCTAGCCTGTTCTCACCCTCTCAGCACCAAAACTTAGACCTACTAGGACCAAGGTGGGTGTCCTGGGCATCTAACGCCGAAACACTCACAGAATTCCCGACCCCTCACTGGGTCTCCGCCCCCCGGCCGGGCATCCACATCCACACTCACATCTGGTGCTGCCCTGGCCTGTCACAGGCACCACCACGAGGCGTGGGGTTGCCGGCTGACCCGTCTTATGTGCAGGTGTACACGCCCAGCGCTCAGGCAGGTCTGCGCATGTCCCCACACTTTCTGGATTGGATTCGGGGTGGGGGGCACAATATGTAGGGCGAGGCTCATGGAGAACCTGCAGGAGCCACCCCCTCCCCGGGCCCCTCCCATGGCTGCCCATTGACTCACAACTGAGACTTGTTGGTGTTGGGCCCCGAGTTGGCCATGCTGAGGACGCCGCGGCCCGTGTGCGAGAGGTTGGGCCGGAACTCATCTTGGAAGGGCTTTCCCCAGTACGATTCCCCCCCTGGAGGAGGAGGGGGCACATGGCAGCAAGAATGACCAGGTCCCAGCTGAGCACAGCTCTTGGGACTCGGCCCAGCTCAAAAACCCGTGCGCAATCCCTGGAGTCCTCACTACCAACTCCCTGCAGGACACCCCCGCAGCCCCAGGGCCCTCAGAGCCCCTGGTTAGGGCCCGGCCCGCAGAACAGGGAGTAGTAAAGTGCCAAGGAGACAGGTGGTTCCTGCTCACACCACACAGGGTGAGGGATGAGCTGGCCCAAGCAGCTGGCAGGCTAAGGGGGGCTTTGGAGGGGCAGCGTCCAGGGTGGGGCCCAACCTCCGCCCACTGTGGGCCCCCTTGGTCTGTGGGCAGAGAGGGTGCCCCTGGAGGCCCAGCGGGAGGTAATGTGCCCCCAACCCTTCATCTGTGGCTGAGGGCTCACAACCACCTTGGAACGAGGAAACAGCACGTGGGGCTAGCAGAGTCCCCACACCCCTGCCCTCAGAGCCCGCTGCACAGCCAGAGCTCCCAGGGGCCCAGCACGAGCACCTACCTGTGCCTGTGCCCGTGGGGTCACCTCCCTGTATCTGCAGGAAGAACCAGCCAGTGAGAAGCCGTGCCCATGAGCCTCAGCCCCCCTGCCCCCCCTCCCCCAGCTGCTCCTGGTGAGAATGGGGCCCTCCTGGTTCACCCCCGAGAGGCCTGGTGTGGCCAGCTGGCCCCCGGGTACACATGGGTCACTGCAGGGCTCCGCACGTGGGCACTGGGAGGCCGGTGCACGGCACTCACCACGAAGTTGCGGATGGACCTGTGGAAGAGGGTGCCATCGTAGTACCGCTTCTTGCAAAGCTTGATGAAGTTCTCACAGGTTTTTGGCGTCTACAAAAAAGGCAAGGTGCTTCCCTGAGGCACGTGGCAGCCAGGGAAGGGTCCTGAGGACCCCCAGGGCCCTTGGGCAGTGGAAGGTGGCCCCGACAGTGAGGAAGGACTTGCAAGGCCCAGCAGCCAGGCACTTGCAGGCGGCCACCTCACCCACCAGGTCGCAGTGCAGCTCCAGGTTGAGGTCACCCAAGTTGGTGTGCAGCCGCACGTAGCCCTTCTTTTTCACGAACTGGTAGCGCAGCACGTCCTCATCAATGGCAGCTGCAAGCAAAGGCCTGAGCTGCCTGCCTGCCTGCCCGTGGCCCGGAGCCCCCAGGGGCATTGGGGGGGGGGGGCAGCGGGGCCTGACAGCTCCTCGATGTGGGGAGGGGAGGGCTGGGGGGAGGGGGGAGGGGGGAGGGGGGCCCGACCAGCCAAGAACAGGAGAGGAAGGGGGCTTGGGGGCAACGCCAAGGTGGGACTTGGGCTGGAGCCTGAGGTGGGGTGGCCTGAGGTGGGGTGGCCCCAGCATGGGGAGGGCCTCCCACCACCAGGGAGTCCCCTGGACAGCCGCCCCTATCCCAAGCACAAGCCCACTTTCAAAAGGGGCTGTGTTTGGCCACTCCTGAGTTGCCCATGAGCCCACAAAGCCCAGGCGCGACAGAGCGGTGCTGAGAAGGGCACGGACGAGGGCACCCCACCCTTGGCTGCTGTTAACGCTGGCGGTGGAGACAAAGGCCACTACCTGCTTCATGCGTGGTCTCGGGAACCATGGCAGTGGAGGTGAAGGAGGCGCTGACCTTCCCGGTGGAATAGTGGGCCTGCCAAGAAACCATGCTGGCTCCTCAGCCCCGGGAGGCCACCCCGCTGCTCAGGCCCTGCTCGGTGCCTCTCCTCCAGGAAGGTGTCCCTGACCACCACCCACAGGCGCCTGCAGGGGCCTACCAAGGGGGACAGGACAGCCCAGCCCACACTGGCCTCTCCCCAAGGGCCCAGGAAGCAGGGGCACAGTGAACCAGCAGCCCACGGGCCTCAACTGGGCTGAAGGCCCCGCTGCCAAAGCTCTCACGTTAAGTGAAACCCAGAAAAACACACCAGGCAGAGCCTGGGCATCTCTGGGGTTCAGAGCACCAAGAACTTGAGCTTCTTTTTAAATGTGTTAAGTCCCTACAGGAAAAAATAAGCCTCAATAAACGATTTTTTTTCCTTCTAAACAGAAAGACAAAAAAGTTTCTTCCCATGAGAAAGAAATACACCAAAATGCTAAGAACCATCGTGTTAGAGGTGGGATTAGATTATAAACAACAAACCTTCTTCTTTTAGCACGCTTAGTTTTCTGGACAGTTCTTTACGGGGGCACCTCAGAGGTCCCCCCACCAGGGTCCCCCAGCCCCAGCTCACCAGGTCCTGCCTGAATAGGGGAGGGGCAGCTTTGGGGCTTGACAAGCCAGGGTGCAAACCCTGGTGCCCTCAATGCCAACTGGGGGTCCCAGGAACAACCGTGGGCTGTGTGGGACGAGAAGGTGAGGGCGGGTGCCAGGTACCCCCAATACCACTGGCTCCCTCCCTCCAGCAGCTTGGCACCGCTGAGGTTGCTCTGAGCACCGAGTAACCAGCTTCGCAGGGCAGTGACTCTGCCCATACCCCAGGCAGCTGTGGGGCGAGGAACCACTGAAGCTACCAGGCAGCTGTCCACCTAGCACATCTGCTCCGGGCCGGCCACACCTGTCCGTGGCCCCAGCCTTGCCGGGCCAGCCTCAGTGCAGCCCCGTCCCCAGGAGTGCCCTGAGCGGCAAAGAGGGCAGCGGCGAGGCCCGCTGCCTACTCACAGCGTTCAGCCTGTCAACCTTTGTCTTCTCGGGGACCTTCATGGTGGCTGCCAGCATCTCGTCCCCTTTGAACTCCTTGTAGAGCTCCTGCAGCGTCTCTCGGGTCTCCGTGTTCGTGTTTTTCAAATAATAAGATGGGTCCTGCTTGGCCTTTTCTTCATCTACAAAACAGCGCAGTCGCCCTGAGCAGCCGAGACCCAGCAGCATCCCCAGATGTTGTGACAGGGACAGGAGGCCAGAGCCACTGAGAGCCCCAGCCGGAACACGAGTCTGAAGTGACCAGAGCCTGTCACAGTCACAGCCTCCTGGTCACAACAACCCAGCGAGGAGCCAGTGGGGGAAGAAAGAGCGAGGCCACTGCCCTGTCCCCAGACCGGCCCCAGCCTCAGGGGTCACAGCCTCGCACCACAGGACCCAGTGGCCACGAGCACTCACCACCCTTCATGGGACCTCCATACCCACCCAGCGGCCAGCACGAATGGCCCATCCCTGTGGTGGGACACAGATAATCTCTGAGGAGAAGGCCCATCCAGGCCCCCGAACATGTGGGAAAGGAAGCAGCTCTGAGAGACTTAGAGCCAAGTCCTGACGGGGCGGGGGTGGCGGGGAGATGGCCAGGCTGGGCACCATGGTGATGGCCCGGCTGGCACCGACATGTCTGGCCCCCGATGGCAGGCATGGGCCAACGTGGTCTGCCAACCCCAGCACGAAACAATGGAGCATGGGCTCAGGAAATGCAAGACCTGTGAAAACCTGGGTGAGACTCCCAGACGCTCAAGCCCCAGGGAGGTGGGGGCTTCACCCAGGAGCACAGGCTCTTCTACCCAAGTCCCTGGCACCCGGGCCAGCCCTGGCCATACATACCTGGGTCTATTATTTTCATGTTATTCTTAACGTGAAAGAAGTTGGAGACATTGAATTTGTCCAAACTGGTGGGGTCCTATGGCAAGAACACATGTGGCCGTGAGCCTGGCACCACAGCCAGACCCATCCTGGGCTGTGTGGCTGCTGGGCAACAAAGGACAGGCGGACCGGCAGAGGGACCAGGCTGGGGGCTGCATGGGCACTGCAGGCCAGCAGGGACTCTGCCCTGCGCAGGGTGACGAGCAGGGGTGGGGCGGGGACAGTAGCACAGATGGCGGCTCAGCCAGCTGCGCCCCCTCCTCCTCGCACACAGCCCAACACCCTTGGCTGTGGGCGCGGGACGTGGGGTGCCCACCTCCAGGCCTCCTGCAGGCCGCCCCGCTTCAGCCCGGCTGCCAGACTGACCCCACGGTCTGCCCTGGGGACGGCGAGCCCATCACTGGGGAGAGCCAGGCACCGGCCTCTGATGAGAACGGGATGAGCCACGGGAGGGTCTCGACACCCTGATGTTCTGGGCCGGGTTCTCATGAACTCACTCGGGGCTCTGACACCTACAGGCACACCCTACCCTCGCTCCCGGGTCCCGAGCACACCAGCCCCAGCCCTCAGGCCTGCAACGGGGCTGCCGGGACGTGGAGGTGGCTTTGGGGGCAGAGATGAGGGCCCTGGCACGGCAGGGGTGGCCTCGGAGGGGAGCGGTGAGCCCTGGACTGAGCAGGCTGCCTGTGTGGAGGCCCAGGGTGACTGAGGGCAGGGAGGGCGGGAGGGGCTCTGCCAACAGCCGGGACAGCTGGGAGCTACGCAGGCAGGGGGCTGCGAGACCACTGAGGCAGGAGGAGCCAAGGTCCTGGGCGGGTGGTCCCCGGGCAGGCAGGGAAGGGAACACCCACCTGCAGGGTGATGATGTCCTGCCGGGAGAAGGGGTCGTCAGTCAGCAGGTCTCGGAAGTTCTTGGCCTTGATGTTTAGCTGCTCCACAGCCTAAACCCAGGAGAAAGTCTGCTGTCACGTTGCCTGCCCCCTGACCTGGCAGCCCAGAGCCCACCCAGAGGTAGGGAAAGGACCAAGGCGGGGGACAAGTGTGTGCCACCAAGGGGCGGGGCTTCCTGTGTCCCAGACAGGTTGCTGTTGTCACACATCTGTCTCCCAATGAGCCACCCGAATCCGTGACCCCAGAGCCCCGCGGGGCCAACCTCCACGGATGGGCGTGAAAAAGGCTTAGGGAGGGTTTCCCGCATCACGGGGCCATAGCCCTGCCATCTGCACCCAGCCCAAAGCAGGCCCAGAGCAGGGTGGGTGTGGAAATCGGGACCCCCCCCACAACATGTGATCCCCTGGGGTGGCACTAGGAGCTGAGGTCCCTCCAGGGTCTTTGCCGATGCCTGTGGGGGGGCACCAGGGAACAAGGACCTGCTCAGTGGGCAGAACTGCCCCGGTCTAGTCTGGAGGGCACGAGGAGGCCCTGCCATCTCCTGGCTGCGCCGGTGGCTCTCAGCCCATGAGCCGGCGGCTCTCAGCCCATGAGCCGGCCTGGGGCTCCCCAAGGACCCACCTCGTGGGCGTAGACGTTGCCAGTGGTCCTGATGGCCACGATGTGGCTGTTGTTGGTGAAGACGGTGAACAGCACAGGGCAGTGGTACTTCCCTGGAGAGGAGGCACACGCCCAAGGTCAGAGAGCCAAGGTCAGAGAGCGGGAGAGGTGGAACCCTGCGTCAGCACGCCCAGGGCGGACCCAAGGGACAGCCCACAGCTCAAGCTCCTCCTCCAAGAGCATGAATTCCCATTCATCCTGCAAGACCCAACCCCTGCAGGGCCTTCCTCAGCAAAGTCGGCCTTGTCAGCCCCCAGCCCACCTGGCCTCCCTCTCCACCTCAGGTGTCTGTCACCCTTGCCCACCCACCAGTAGCCCGTCCTTCAGACGCTGCCCCGTACCCGTACCTCCTGCATCCCTCGCCTGGGTTACTGCAACCAGCCCCAGCTGCCCTCCGTGCCCTGCCCCACCCCACCGACACCCGCCCGCAGCCAGGGAGCCTCTTCAAGTCCCAGCAAGAACACTGCAGAAAGGGGAACACTTGGAGATGAGAGACCTTGAATCGTATGGACTCTAAAAATCCTGATTTCAAAACTACAAAAAATAATTATGAGAGCATTCTGGAAACTTGACCACTGGCTAGATAGTCAAAGATACTACGGCATTCCTACTAACTTTTTAGATGTGACAATGGTATTGTAGTTATTATTTCTTAAATCTTTAGCTTTTAGAGATGCACACTGAAGTACTTAAGCACGAGATAGTATGATGTCAGGGATCTGCTTAAAATCACCTGAGTAGGTGCAGAATGCGAGCACAGGTAGAATCAGACACGTTGAAAATGGATGGGAGCTGAAGCTGGGGATGGATACGGGGCAGGGAGTCACACACTAATTCTACTTTCTTTCTTTCTTTTTTTTTTTTTTGGCCGCGCCACGGGATCCTAATTCCCAGACCAGAGATCAAACCTGGGCCTCCCCACAGTGGAAGCACAGAGTCCCAACCACTGGACTGCCAGCGAAGTCCCTAAATCTCTCTACTTTCACATCCCTGAAAATTTCAACTAGGGACTTCCCTGGTGGCGCAGTGGTTAAGAATCCGCCTGCCAATGCAGGGGACACAGGTTCGAGCTCTGGTCCAGGAAGATCCCACATGCCGTGAAGCAACTAAGCCCATGTGCCACAACTAGTCAGCCTGTGCTCTAGAGCTTGTGAGCCACAACTACTGAGCCCACGTGCCGCAACTACTGAAGCCCACACACCTAGAGCCCATGCTCCGCAACAAGAGAAGCCACCACAGTGAGAAGCACGCCCACCGCAATGAAGAGTAGCCCCTGCTTGCTGCAACTAGAGAAAGCCCACATACAGCAACAAAGACCCACTGCAGCCAAGAATAAATTAACAAAAAAAAAAAAAAGAAAGAAAATAAATAATGCTTTCTTTAAAAAAAAAGGACATCCCTGGTGGCGCAGTGGTTAAGAATCTGCCTGCCAATGCAGGGGACACGGGTTCAATCCCTGGTCCAGGAAGATCCCACATGCCGCGGAGCAACTAAGCCCGTGTGCCACAGCTGTTGAGCCTGCGTTCTAGAGCCCGCGAGCCACAACTACTAAGCCTGCATGCCACAACTACTGAAGCCCGCGCGCCTAGAGCCCGTGCTCTGCAACAAGAGAAGCCCGACACTGCAACGAAGAGCAGCCCCTGCTTGCTGCAACTAGAGAAAGCCCACGCGCAGCAACGAAGACCCAACGCAGCCAAAAAAATTAAAAAAAAAAAAATTCAACTAAAAGACAAAACAAAGCCCAAAAAAGGCAATCAATAGATCAAAGTTAGTAAAAATTTTTAAAAAGGCAAAGTTAGGTCAGATCTTTCTTGCTGGAATCTCTTAGTTCTCCCATGGTCACCCCGGCCCCGCATGACTGCTCTGCACCCCATCCCACCTGACTCTGGACCACAGACCCTGCTTCCCGCTCCGCTCACCCTGATGCAGCAACACTGGACTCCTGGCTGTGCCTCGGGGCCTTTGCACAGGCTGAGCCCGCTGCCCGGAATGGTCTCTCCATATCCCCACAGGGCTCCCCTCCCCCGCCATTCCTCCCCCTCCCCCCAGATTTACACTCAAACCCTGTCAGCGAGTCATCCTGTGACCATCTCTCACCCTGCTTTACCTCTGACCTGGTACACACAGCACCTGACACACTACAGTGATCTCATTTCCAATTTCCTCCCTCCCTTTTGTTCCGGGAGAGACCCGGCCTGTCTTGCTCTCCGCACACAGCAGGCGCTCAGTAAACACTTGTGAAGGAGACACACCGAGGGCCTCCCCGAATCACCCACTCTCAGAGCAGGGAGCCACACGGCACCCAGGGACCATCCATGGGGTGCTGTGCTCCCGGCCACCAAGGCCTGCTTGCTCGTTCACTGCCATCTGGCACCTGCTGGGAGCCAGGCCAGCCTCAGCTGCTCCAGCATCTCCCGGAACCACCCGCCCAGCGAGCCCCGACACCGACCTCAACCACGGCACCTACATGCGCCCAGGGCACGGCGCCAGGCCCACAGAGAACCGAGAACAAGGTGGGTGTCCACGGAGGTTGCCTCGGTGCAGGCGTCTGGCCAATGAGAACAGTGGAGGGTGTGGAGGGGTGCAGAGCAGGACCCCAGGACTGGACTGGGGCTTTATGACCAGTGCCAAGCAGAAACCAGCCCAAGAGCCACCTGGCAAATCCGCCAGACCCCCCACGCCCACTGCCCGGCCGCCCGCCCTGGGCCGCAGCCTGAGCAGCTTGTCTCCAGCGATGACTGGACCAGAGCCACGGCCAGGCAGGGCCTGTCTCCCGTGGGGCCCAGCTGGACCCACAAAGGCCACCGGAGGCCCACACGGCCCAAGTGCCCTTGTGGGAAGAAGTGCCCAAGCCTGAGGTTTCATCCCCACCCCAGCTTTAAACTATCTGGACCTTTAAGAAAAAATTATTAGCCTTTGAGGAATCAAAAGCAAGCCTCCAGCCTGATCAGAAAGGAACAAAAACTTGGTAAGAGGCGGGGGCCTCGGGTCCTGCAAGCCAATCCTAGAACTGGCTGTAAAGGATTACTCACCTTCACTGTTCTTTGCAAAGTTCAGCTTGATCAGGGACCTCCCATCCAGTTTCTGAAAGAAGCGTAATTAATAATAACAAGTAACTCACGTGAAGAAGGGCAGAGGCATCCGAACAAACTTTTTGGCCAAATCAATATCTCCTCAGCTGGGCAGTGGGGACCCAGGCGTTTGCCCTGCTGTTCTGCTGTGTGACGACCCAAGAAACACTGGGCACTACAACGTGGGGGAAAAGGAGTCAATGCATGCAAATGCCAAGAGGGGATGGGACGGGATCCTTTCTCAAAACTTCTGGACTTCGTCTGCGGCTCACCTCTTCTCCAGGAACCTGGACAATAAAGCAAAGTCCAGCAGCCGGAGGAAAGCCGCCCAGTGGGGCGGTCTCCGTCAGAGGAAGCGAGGGGGCAGCGGGCAGACCCTGGATGGGGAGGCACAGGCCCTGCAGCACCGGCCAGCTCCAAGGGCCACCTGGAGGAGACGCCGGGCATCCTTCCGCCAGGGCCGAACCCGGTTCTGCCCCACGTCCTCCCTCCCCTGGCACAGTCCCCGCACCCAGCCCAGTGCCCGCTCCCCGACAGTCACCTCGGCCCTGCCTTCATTAGCCAACCACCCCCACACACACACCTATGGACAGATGGTGGGTGCCCGCCCCAGGCACAGCCAACCCAGGGAGACCCACACGCAGCACCCTCCTCCTGGGGTCCCAGGAGGTGACAGGAGCTCACAGCAGCTGACACCACAGGGACAGTCCTCAGGGCCGCGGCCGCGGGGACTCTTGGCACAGGCCGGGAGGGGCACAGGCCCCGCTTGAGGACACACCGCAGACTCCCTGACAGGACACCCGCAGCAGAGGTGATGGCTGGGGGCAGGCGATTGGCGTGCTGTGGGGCTGGGGAGCACCCAGGGAGCGGCTGTCCACAGTAACCGAGGAGACCGAGGCCAGGGGGGCCAGACGTGGACCAGGAAACACGGGGGGCTGGGGCGACGGCAAAGTGCAGCCCCCACCGACAGAGAAGCGAGCCCCAGCCTCGACACAGCCGCAGCCTGATCCCAGGGGAGGTGGTGCATCCCGAAAACAAGGCCACTGCCCAGGGCCCAAGAGTACACATCCGCCTCCAGAACACAGGTAACAAGTGCACAGCTGAGCAAAGACTGAACCCACGACACTTCACACATCCAAGGCTGGTGACCAGGACCCTGCTCACACCCCTCGTCCGCCTCCCTCCCTCCCCCTAGCCTCACCGTACCCGGATCCTCTTGGGCCTCCCCAAAGACGATGACAATGACAGCCTCCACTCTCCACAGGGCCCCCAGGGTCTGTCACAGAGCTGACCAGGCCTCATCCCGGCAGACAGGGCTCTGACCACCAACCAGCCCAGCTCCCAGCTCCGCAGTGCCAGTCACCACACTGCCCACCACTCCCCCAAAGCAGGCCGGACTTCCATCAGGCTGACACCCTGGGGGAGCCAACCTGGCTTCCAGGGTCTGCAGAAGGCCCCGCCCTCCCTGCTCGCCCACCTCTAGCCCCTGCACTGCACCTCCTCAGCCTGCACCCTAGCCCAGGCTCACCCAGCACCTCTTGCCCAGGAAGTACATGGCCCCCGCTGCCTCCCTGCTTCCAACCTCACCTCCCTGAGGTCTGGTCCCGACACAGCAGCCAGAGCCAGGCTTCCAAACAGGCCAGATCACAGCTCGCTACGGCTTAACCCATCTGGCCTCCAGCCCATCCAGAACGAAGCCAGGCTCCCTCTAGGGCTGGCAAGACCCCCCCGATGTAACTCAGACTATCTGCCACCATCTCCCCTCGTCCCCAGGTCACAGCTTCCATGGCACTGCTCCACAGACATCCCCAGGTCCCCCATCCTCCTCTGGTCAGCATCCCATCCCACTCTGCTCACAGCACCAGGGCTCATGCTGCATGGCTAACCCCTTTCTGTGAGTGAATGGGTGCAACCGAATAAATGTGGCAGAGGGAAGGCAAGCTGAGAAGTGAACAGAGAGCAGCGGGAAGAGTGGAAAATGGGCGCCCCAGGGCTTTACAACAAGGCATGCGGAGGGGTGGAGTGTGTCCAGCAGGGAAGTATACTGGAACTCGACTTCAGATTCTCTCCTGCACCTGTACGTGTGATACATCAACAGCTGCTTAACCTAACTCTCCACAGAGTACACGTCACAGAACGCTGGTGCCCACAAGCTACATCACCCAAAGAGACAGGTGACTCCTAGAGCTGCCGAGGGTCTAGGACGTGCATCTCCCCTGACACGCCGCTAATGGGAGTCTAGAACAGTGCGACTCCTCCAGGGGGCAACTTGCCGGGAGCTACCAAGCTGAAAACGCAACCCCCAGTGTCCAGCAGTCCCAGGGGTACAGCGCATGTGTGACCACCATCTCCAACAGCAGAACTCCAAATGCCCCCCCAACTGTGCCACCACAGGAGGGCGCACGCAGCCACCACGGACGCAGGCAGGGCCGAACGCACCGACACCTCGGGGGTGGAAGCAAGGGGCAGTGGGGTCACCGAGCAACTGCATCCACGACCGAGGTAAGACAGATGCCTGCACACGTGTACACAAGTGGGGAACACTCCAGAAAGGACCGGTGTGGGTCCTCCACCACGTTCCTGTACCTGACACCTGGTGTTCACCGGCATCACCAAAGCTCCTGCACAGCCACCTACCTCTCCGTTGCTGGGGTTGGTCCCATACTTCTTAAGCCAAGGGACAATGTTCCTGAAGGGAAGAGGACAGTGTGCATCAGCGGGAGGGCAGGTGCAGCCTGGCGACAGGGCCACAGTGCAGGGAGTCTGCCTCCAGGGGGAGCTGGGAAGGGGCTACACTCCACTTCACTTTTTGCCTCATCAGAGGAAACGGGGGAATATTTCTGGCTACATGGGCTTCAAAGTACGTTCAGGGTTTTTACTCCAGTTATGCATAAACATGGATAAACAACATTAACAGAAAAAGACGTACATACGATGAGATACTGGGCCAGCATCAAAAATCACACTTCCAGAGAATTCTGAATGACATAGGGGAGAAAAGCTCTCATCTGAGTGAAAAATGGATCCTGAACTATCTTCAACAGTATGATCTCAAAAGGTTACCACAAATACACTCCCAGAAAAAGAGCACTACAGATATTGACAGTGCTTTCCCTGGACAATGCAATTATGGCCAATTTTCCCTTTTCCTTTGAAGTATTTTGCAAATCTTCTAAACTGAGTCTGAACTATGAGACAATTACAGAAGCTGGCTTATGTTGGGACATAAAACTGAGCACAAAGCTTCAAAGGGAAGCATTAGAAAAGTATGCACCTAAACTATGGCTCTGCCTTCATGAAGTGAAAGCTACTCAGCTCATTAACACTCTAACAGGTAGGTATGGGGTGAGAATTAGAGCACTAGGGACCCCCACATGGGGGAGAGGCCAACGCCCCTCCAGGCAGAGGTCACAGCAGCACTGCCGCCTCATGCCTGAGGCCCTTCCAGGGCTCCCAAGGCTACTGGGACCTCGGTGTGCCCAGGCTCAGCACTGCCTGGAGCCCAAACACTCCAGCTGGCCCCACAGCCCCTTCCTGAGAGGGTGTCAACAATCTCACCACATTTGTTAGTCAGAAGTCAAGGGAAAACTCACAGCAAGTCAAAGACGACGCCTTCGGGGGTGCAGACCGGGTAGACAAAGGGCTGTAGAGAGAGACTGAGGAAGGACAGGGTCACTGCTGAGCACTGCCCCATCCCATCCCAGGAGACTCTGGGGGCGGTTACCATGGTCTGGAGGAGCCCTGCCTGCTCCTGGCTGCACAGCAGGCTCCGTTCCCGCCACGTTTCCAAGGAGTGGGTAAGTGACTCAGACAAGACCTGACGCCCGGGAGCCCTGGGTAAGTTCCAGTGCAGGGATATGGGTGTCGAAGGCCACTTCCTGCCTCATGGAGGGTCCGCTTAGGAAAAGCAGAGCCCACAGGTGGAGGAGGATGGTATCCAGTGGACTTCCTTGAGCCAATAACCTTTCTTCTGGCATGGGGTCTCCATCACTAGTCACCAAGAGCCCTGGCTTGATGACTTGTTTGTACATCAGTCACCTACGAGTTCGGTCAGCACAGGTCAGGCACCAGGACCTGGACAGCCTGGCAGCACTAGGATCACCTCCCCGGATGCTGCCCCAGGGAGCCCTTGTGGGGAATCCTCACCAGCGCCCCCTCTGGCCCAACCTTCTACTCTAACCCAGTAGTACTGCTGGGGACCGACCAGAGCAGGACCCAACAACAAGGCAAGCTCCAAACAGCAAGACAGTGAACATGCGTCTTCTCCCAACAGGGCCTGAAGGGCACATTCTCAAAGCACGTGTTGCCCAGAACCCAAGGTAGTTACAAAATGGGCGAGACACAGAGCAGAGACCTCTTGGAAGAACTGGGAACCAAAGATTTCCATAGAACCAATTTACAAGACTACATTTCCAGGAGGCTGATGACAAAACTGGTGGCGGTGGTGAGAAATGCAGCTGATGATGTCTCACTTGTTCATACTTCCTGAGCAAGTGAAACAGGTGAGGCCCTCACTCACCATGTGGGGAGCCTCCTGGGAGCCCTGGGCAGATTCAGCGGCTGTGCCCTCAGCCTCCCCTGCCCCCTCACTGCCCCGTGGTATCAGCTGACCTGCCTCACCACAGTGCTGGGATCACCAGGAGAGCTTGGTCAGCTCTCAAGGCTCACCCTGACCTATGGAATCAGAACTTTGGTCGGAGAGAGAGGAGAGCAAGGTGGGGAGAATGCTGTGTAGACACGTGTGTCCAGGACAGAGCTGACCACGGCTCAAACTTGGGGAAACTCAGGCCCATGGGGATCACCAGACCTGCCCACTCCCCCCAAGCCCCAATGTGTCGGGGTTCATTAGTCTAACGAGCGTGGGAAGAGACATCCAAGTGGCTGTGCAGCTGGGTCCCTCCCCACCCCCCCCAGTGACCTGCATTCTCAGGGAAGGGGGAGGGGCCACAGTATCATAACTATCGGGGCTGCTGTTACTACTCAGACTCTGGACCAAAAGGAAAGCATGAAAGCCCTGGGCTCAGAGTCAGACCACTTCCTGGATGGGATACCTGGGAGAGGGAGCTCACTCTTCGAAGCACTGATTCTCTCAACTGTAAGGCAGGCTTGATGACAGAGCCTACCTACCTCTGTAGGTAAGAACAAGGTTAAAAGACAATGCACATAAATGGAGACACAGAACAAGCAGAAAACCATCATCATTTCTTTCCATTGCTGGGTCCCTTCTTCCAGTCCACGGAAGATCCGGGTGGGAGAACGCACACAGAAGCTACACCTGCATCTCCAGGGATCAGATTCACTGTCAAACAGTTGAGTACCCAAGAACAATCACGAGGGCAAGGTTAAACTCTCCAAATTCTTACCTGCAGTGGTCAAAAGGTAGACGACGAAAATCTGTTTGTGCGATATCTGTGTAAAATGAAAATAAAGGACAGAAGACTTACTCTGTAAAAAATTTCACACATGTGCTCTATCAACAAGTCAACTACATTTTAAGAAAAAGTGCATGTAAGTCACGGGGATGAAACACACAGCATGGAGACCGTAGTCAATGATATCTTAAAAATTGTGTGTGGGGCTTCCCTCGTGGCTCAGTGGTTAAGAATCCGCCTACCAATGCAGGGGACACGGGTTTGAGGCCTTGTCCAGGAAGATCCCACATGCCGCAGAGCAATGAAGCCCGTGCATCACAACTACTGAGCCTGCGCTCTACAGCCCGCGAGACACAACTACTGAGCCTGTGCGCCACAACTACTGAAGCCCATGCACCTAGAGTCCGTGCTCCTCAACAAGAGAAGCCACTGCAATGAGAAGCCCACGCACTGCAACAAAGAATAGCCCCCGCTTGCCACAACTAGAAAAAGCCCACGTGCAGCAACAAAGACCCAACACAGTCAAAAATAAATAAATAAAATAAATTTTAATAAATAAATAATAATAGCTGTGTGTGGTGACAGACGGTAACTAGACCTATTTTGGGTTTTGTTTTGCAATGTACAGAAATATCAGACCACTGCATTGTGCACCTGGAAGCCACTCAGTGTTATAGGCCAACGATACGTCGATAAAAAAATAAAACCTGCTAAGATTAAAAAAAGAGGAAAAAGAAACAAAAGAAAACACTGATGTAAATTACCCACTGCAAAAATTGCCGTGTACTAAAACCTTTCTCTAGACAGAACCAAAACGTGGGATACATCAAGAAAGAGCTTAGGGCTTCCCTGGTGGCGCAGTGGTTAAGAATCCGCCTGCCAATGCATGGGACACGGGTTCCAGCCCTGGTCCGGGAAGATCCCACATGCCGCGGAGCAACTAAGCCCGCAAGCCACAACTACTGAGCCTGCGCTCTAGAGCCCCCCCCAGCCACAACTACTGAAGCCCGCGCGCCTAGAGCCTGTGCTCCTCAACAAGAGAAGCCACCGCAATGAGAAGCCCACACACCGCAACAAAGAGTACCCCCGCTCGCCACAGCCAGAGTAAGCCCGCACGCAGCAACTAAGACCCAACGCAGCCAAAAATAAATAAATAAATTTATAAAAAAAAAAAAAAAAAAAAAAAGAGCTTAGAGGAAAAAGTACATACTGCAGGTGGGTTTCTGCCACAACCCTAACTAACACCCCTGCTGTGGGTCTCCCTCTTGGCTTTGCTTTCCAAGAGGCTGGGCCAGTTTTGCTCCCACCAGTGACCGTGACAGTGCTCTTTTGACTGCAGCCTTGATAGCTTTAGGTATTATTTTTCTTTGCATTCTTTTTTTTTTTAATTTATTTATTTTTGGCTGCTTTGGGTCTTTGTTGCTGCACATGGGCTTTCTCTAGTTGCAGCGAGCAGGGTCTACTCTTCGTTGCAGTAAGCGGGCTTCTCACAGCGGTGGCTTGTCTTTGTTGCAGAGCACAGGCTCTAGGCACGTGGGCTTCAACAGCTGTGACACGTGGGGGCTCAGGAGTTGTGGCTCGTGGGCTCTAGAGCACAGGCTCAGTAGTTGTGGCACACAGGCTTAGTTGCTCCACAGCATGTGGGATCTTCCTGGACCAGGGCTCGAACCCATGTCACTTGCACTGGCAGGCGGTTTCTTAACCACTGTGCCACCAAGGAAGTCCCCGTTCTTTGTATTCTTTATTAACTTGACAGAGAAAATATTATTGTAACCTATGTTAAAAAAAATCACCACCAAAATTAAACATTTTGTTCTATGTTTAGTGTATTTCCTCTTTTGTGAACTGTGTCCTCAGCCCATTTGTCTACTGTAGTTTCCATGTTCTTATTAACTGTTCATTTTTACACTTACTGCATTGTGAAGACATCATTCCTTGATTATACCCACACACACCAAAAGGAACAGAAGGATTTCATGCCTTACCTGGTTTCTTGCCACCATAGAAGTGAGTGTATTCAGCACAGGTAATGTACCTGGAGAGAGAGATAATCTTACTACCACCCCTTTATAAAAAGAATAGTCGCTGGAAGTAAGAAGTTGATGACCGAAATCATTTCACTCATTCGGAAAATGCTTATTTAACACGTACTATGTGTCAGGCACATAGTGAAAAACACAACAGAACACGGGGATACGCAAACTCGTAAGCAAACCCAAACGGTCCTGCTCCAAATAGCAGGGTTAACAATGAGAAGCAGCTGGCCACATGAAGACCTGGGGAGAGAGCTTTCCGGGCAGAGGGACCAAGCCGACTAATCACGTATAAAAGCCCTGAGGGAAGAAAATCTAGTGTGTTCCCAAAGAAGGGTAAAGCCACTGAAAAAGAGTGCACGTGGGGGCACGGGGCCACTGATGATGGAAACGCGGGTGGTGGTCGTATCACAAGGGCCTCGCGGGCCGCGGGAGGACTCTGGATTTGCTTCAGGCGGGATGCAAGGACCCTGATTCAGCACAAGTCCTCAAAGCATCACTCTGGCTGCTGTGTGCAGAGGGTCAAGCAATAGGCAGCAGAAAACCAATCTGAGGGCGACTACGAAGGTCCAAGAAAGAGCTGGCATCAACTCCACCTGTGGGAGGACTGGTGGATGAGTGAGAAGCGGTCAATTCCTGGAAGAGCCAGCAGGACGTACTGATGGACAGGAGGCAGAAGGAGCTGAGGGAAACTCCCGGGCTTCTGACCCCACCGAGCGGAGAGCGGTGTGACCACTGAGATGGGAAAATGGGGGAGGAACAGGCTCAGGTGCTGAAAATCAAGAGTTGTTTCCCCGTGGGTCACACTGAATTCGAGAAGCCTATCGGATCTCCAAGTGGAGGTGTCCTAAGCAAGACTGGAGAGATCCCCCGGGGCAGGATGTAAATGGAGAGGAAGCCTGGGGGAGGAGACCTAGGAGGTCCGGAACGGTGGGGAGGAGGATCCAGCAGAGGAGACCAACAAAGAAAGACCCCTGAGGTAGCCTGAAAACAGAGTGTGGTGTCCCAGGCACCGTACAAGGGCTTCAGAGGGAGAGGCGGTCAGCCGCGTCCTACGCTGCTGAGAAGCCCAACAAAATGAGGACTGAGAACTGACTGACCCCCGGATGGAGACGCACGGAAGTTACAGGATCACGACAAGAACAGTGCAGCGGGCAGAGCCCGACTGGAGTGGTTTCAAAGGGAAAACAGAAAACAGCCGGTCGACACAGATCTTCCTCTTCTTGTGATAAAAAAAAAATCAAAGAAACTCGGTGGCAGCTGGTGGTGCCAGGTGGGTTTAATTGGAAGGTGCTGTAGCCCGTGAGCAGGCTGGGGAGCGAGAACCGCGCCCGGGGAAAGCCGGCGGGGTCAGAGCTGGCGAGCGGAGGGGCCGAGGGGACGGGACCCCAAGAGACCCGCGCCTGAGGGAGCCGCCCCGCCGGGGGCCGGCGGAGGCTTCCGGGGAAGCGACGTCAAGAGGGACTCGGCGCGGCGCAGAATGCGGACAGGACCGCTCCCGGCGGCGGCTCAACTTACATCTTGTCCTTCTGGTGCTGTCGCTTCCCCATGGCGGCGGCGGCGGCAGGACCAGCGAGCGAGGAAAAACAACGGCACACAACTCACACCGCGCCCTCTCGGCCGAGCTCCGTAACTACTTCCGGGTCCCTCGGACCCGCCCCGGAAGCGGGCGCTGGGCACGCCGGGAATTGTGGTTCCTGGTGCCCAAGCGCATGACCAGCCGGCGCAGGCGGCTCCCTGGGTCTCTGGGCTGAGCTCGCGGTTGGCTCGGCCACGTCCGAGCTGAGCTCCCTCCGCCTCGAAACCCCGTCTTCCCGGGGGGCCTCTAGCTGGACCGCCTCGCCCGCCCGGCCCCGGCTCAACGCCATCCCCGCCCAAACCCTCCCTGGTTTCTCAGGTCTTAGGCCTGGAGCCCCAAGAACCCCCAGCCTCGGCCCCATCACTGCTCCCCGCCAGGCCGAAACCTCCAAAGCGACGTGCACATTCGCTGTCTGCCCACTCACTGCCCATTTGGTCCCCACCGCCTGCAGGCCCCGCTCCTGGGCGGCCCAGGGGCCGGTGGCCATGAAGCCTGAAGGTCCAAAGCCCTGATGATCCCTTCGGTCTTTTCTGACTGACCCTTCCCTCGGCTGGACCACCACGTTTGTGTGCCCCGGCAGAACCCTGGACCTCCCTCTACACTCAAGCACTGGGTGACCTTGCCCAGGCTCATGGCTTTAAACACCTGTATCCCTTGTCTCCGAACACGAAATGGCCAGCACTTCTGACTCCTGACCTCTACCTGGGTACCGACTGAGCTCAAATTTAACATGTCTGGTAAAAGCATAATTCTCCACCCCCTTCTACCCCTAGTGTCCACTCTCCTCAAGGTACTACTGTCCACCCAGTCACCCCATACATCTCGATCTCAGCTCCCACAAGGGCTTATCACGATTTGTAATCCTGTACTAATTTATCTATGTACTGGCTTACCACACACACATGGATGGGACATAAGCTCCTTAAGGGCCAGGACCCCAACTGCTTGGTCTATTATCTCCAGTCGCAAGCAACGTACAGGGCATCCACAGGGCTCAACCGACATCTGCTAATGGCCAGCATCATTGGGCACTTTGTGAGGACTCATGTCTCACATGCAGGTTTGATTCTAAGGTCAGCGTGCGAGGTAATCAGAGTCAGTGTCTTTGAAACTCTTTGAAACTCTAGGGAGGCACCAAATTGGAAACTGACACGCCAGCTCATTTTCCTCCCAGGAGGGAACAGACCATTGTTTCTAAACTTGCACCCAGATAAGCCTTGTGTTTAGGAGCTGGGTGTAGCAAAAACTGGTAGTCTTGCGACTCAGTGGGGTCAAGTGAGGCCCAAAGGGGCCACAGAGTCACTGCAGGGAGGGGCAGCACACTCCCTGCACTCATCACTCTTTCAAAGTGCACAGGACTGAGTTCCCAGGTTAGGTGCAAGTGAGGGGACTTCACTGACCTGACCACCTACTGTGTGCAGTCTCAGGCCAAAGAGCCTCAGGCTTGCACTACCCTGACCACCTCTTGGGGTTGCAGAGAGCCCGTGGGACTGCACAGCCCCTGGGGAGCGTGGCACGAGGAAGGCACCACCAGGGGAACTTTATTCATTCTCCTGCCGTGGTCTGTACAGAAGAGGTTATGGGTCCCTCTGGTAGGGCGTGGACTCTGTGCTGCCAGAGTCATTCTCTGAGTCATCTTTGCGTCTGGGCACAGGCTGGAACTTGAGCAGGACAGGTGGGGTGAAGATGGAGGCCTTCACAGATGGGGATAGCATCTCCTCGGTGCTGGCAGAACCACTACAGGCTGAGGGCCTGTTCAGGAAACACAAAAGACATGGGTCCATGAGGGGGACAGGGCACACAGGGCCATCAGTGGAACACACGACAAAACCCAGGCTGTGGGATGCCTCTCGATACATTACTGCTGCTGGAAATCCCTCCCATGGATGTTTGCTCAAGGCTGTTCATTGCAGCAATGTTTGTGATTGTGTAAACCTGGAGACAATCCAAACGTCCATCAGAAAACAGCTAAAAAAAACATGGTACAGGCATGCAGTGGACTATTCCACAGCTATTTAAGGAACAAAGTTGGTCTGTACATCCCAGCAAGTAAAGACACCCCAATGGTACAGTAATGGAAAGAACAATTTGCTGAGAGGTACGTGCAGTACAATCCTGATTTGATTAAAAAAAATTAACCAATGTATTGGGACTCATATTTCACGTATTCATTTCTATATTGTGACCTTTTTTCCATAGAGTATGTTATGCTTTTGTAAACTTTTAGAAAACAATTTAAAATAATCCATTTTGGGGGATAGTGCCAAGACAGCACAGCTCACTTAGAAAGCAATACATAACAGGAGGCTAAAAATTGTCCCCATTAATGAAATATTTCAACAAGCAAGGGTAGTTGAGTAAATGATGCTCCGTCCACACAATGGGGTGGGTATTTTGCATCTATGATTACTGGTGAATTTCTAGGTATTTTTAATGACAGGGAAGCAACATGTTCCAGAACTGGCTGCAAAGCTGCTCACAGGACGCTCCTGACTATGTAACAAACTACTACCTGTGCACATACACTCATGTCCATGGGGAACACCTACAGCGAAACAGGGATATATGCCAACAGTGGTTATTTCTGACCTTGGGAGTGAGAGTGATTGGTGTCTTTTTTGGGTAGTTTTCAAACTGTCTACAGTAACTAGATCCTGTTTTAGAATCTGAAAAATGGTAGTGCTTTTGAAAACTGTTCCTACCCTTTCCCTTGTAATTTCACTTCTGGAAATTCATCTTGAGATTCAGGGACAGCTTAGCACATGAAGATAGTGATGCCAGGGGATTCTCTGGCGGTCCAGTGGTTAGGACCCCGCTTCTCACTGCCAAGGGCCCAGGCTCAATCCCTGGTCAGGGAACTAAGATCCCACAAGCCGCGCAGCAGGGCCAAAACAAACAAACAAACAAGAAACCAAAACCAAACAAACAAAACCCCCAGAAGCAGCAGGTGCAAGAAGGGCATGCTGACCTTCACCCGTTTTCTCTGGAAGCGGGAGATAACATATTTATGCCCATCCACCACATACATAGAAACACACGCGTGCACACACACACGCTGAGTGAGGGTACCGCACATGCTGTACGTCTGTCACACGGCCAAGGAAGCTGGCGTTCAAAAGGCTGTCAAGAAGTGGACAGCTCCCCAGGGCTTTAATGTTAAGTGCCAAAGGCAAGATTTTAAAATGGCATTGTCCGACTGAATCATAACTTTATTTTATTTATTTATTTATTTTTTGCGGTACGCGGGCCTCTCACTGTTGTGGCCTCTCCCGTTGCAGAGCACAGGCTCCGGATGCGCAGGCTCAGCAGCCATGGCTCACAGGCCTAGCTGCTCTGCAGCATGTGGGATCTTCCCGAACCGGGGCACGAACCCGTGTCCCCTGCATCGGCAGGCAGACTCTCAACCACTGCGCCACCAGGGAAGCCCTGAATCATAACTTTATTAAACCATGCCTAGAAAAAGCCAGATCTCTCAACAGATCTTTCTGGGGTGAGGAAAGTGTGCTAAAATTAATTGTGGTGATGCGTTCATACTGTGAATATACCAAAGACCTGTGGTGACCTGGCCCCCACTGTGGCCCTGCTGTTCTCGAGGCCCTGACGGTGCTCAATGCTTTATTGCTAAGCTTGGCTTTGTCACCTCACCACTGGCCACCCCCTGCTCTGTCACCGGCAGTCAGTCACCTTCACGCCTCTTCACGCCGCCTCCTTCCACCTGAGAGCCTCTTGCTTCCACTTAGACACAACTCATGGGTCTATACATTCGTGTGTCATCACGCCAAACATTTTAATTTCTGCATAGTATTCCATAATTATGTGAATGCACATTTGAGCTGTTTCCAGTCTCGCTCTTTCTAACTGACGCTGCCATAAACATTTTTATACACAATCGTTTTTTCTTTCCCTCAATCCTCTCCTTGGGGCCAGGTTCCAGAATGAAAAATACTAGACTGAAGAATTTGAGAACTGGCATGGCTCCTGATATGTTTTGACAGATTGCCTTTCGACAAGACTAAGCCTTAATTTTTGTACTTTAAAGGAGACCATCGAGGACTTCCCTGGTGGCGCAGTGGTTAAGAATCCGCCTGCCAGTGCAGGGGACATGGGTTCGATCCCTGGTCCGGGAAGATCCCACATGCCGCAGAGCAAGTAAGCCCACGCGCCAAAACTACTGAGCCTGCACTCTAGAGCCCGCAAACCACAACTACTGAGCCTGCATGCCTAGAGCCTGTGCTCTGCAACAAGAGAATCCACCGCAATGAGAAGGCTATGCACCACAACGAAGAGTAGCCCCCGCTCACCGCAACTAGAGAAAGCCTACGAGCAGCAACGAATACCCAACGCAGCCAAAAATAAATTAATTAAATTTAAAAAGAAAGAAGAAATTAAAAAGAAGAAGAAATGCAGTACTGACACATGCTACAACATGGGTGAACTTTGCAAATGTTATGCTAACTGAGAAAAGCCAGTCACAAAAGACCAATTTATGGTATGGTTCCATTTACATAAAATGTCCAGAACTGACAAACCTATAGCGACAGAAAGTAGGTTAGTGGTTGCCTAGGGCTGAGGGAGAGGGAGGGCCGAACAGGCAGAGGACTTTCGGGGCAGGGAAACTATTCCATACAACACTGTAATAGTGGACACATGTCATTATACATTTGTCCAAAACCATAAGATGTACATCACCAGGAGTGACCCTAATGTGAACCATGGACTTTACATAATGACACGTCAATGTAGGTCATAGTTTGTATTAAAGGTTCCACTCTCTGGCGGATGTTGATCGCGGGGGGAGGCTGTGGGGGGAGGGCAGAGGGATATGGAACTCTCTGTACTTTCAGCTCAGTTTTACTGTAAACCCTAAACTACTCTAAAAAATGAAATCTATTTGAAAATTTTAAAAAGAATGAGTGCTGCTACAACATGGATGAACCACAAAAACATTAACCAACTGAAAGGAGCCAGATACAAAGACCACATATCTTATGATACCATTTATAGCAAACGTCCAGAACAAGCAAATCTATAGAGACAGAAAGTGCTGAAGAGGGGCGAGTGGAAGAGTGAGGGCTATGGGTTTCTCGGGTGAGGAAAGTGTGCTAAAATTAATTGTGGTGATGCATTCGTAACTGTGAATATACCAAAGACCATAGAATTGTGTGTTTATTTATTTATTTAATCGTTTTTGGCCACACCTTGCAGCTTGTGGGATCTTAGTTCCCCAATCAGGGATGGAACCTGGGCCCCCTGCAGTGGAAGCACGGAGTCCTAACCACTGGACTGCCAGGGAAGTCCCAGGAATTGTATATGTTAAATGGGCGAATTATACCATGTGAATAATACCTCAATAAAGCTGTTAAAAAAAAAAAGTCATCTGATGCAATGAAGCAGCTAATCTAAACACTCAATGACGTGGGAAATACTTGACAAAAACGGTAATAAAAAACCCATATTCAGTAAATCCCTGCTTTGCAAAACACGCATGTAGATAAAGCACGGGGCTGCCCACAGCTGATTGAATCGTTCCCTTCTATTGGCCTCTGGGCTGTTTGTTTCTGGTTTCCCACCAGCACAAACACTAGGAAGGGGGAGCAACCTTCCAGCACCCCTGACGACATTAGGGTCCCTCCTGGAAGTGGGAGTGACCATCACACTGAGTATCCTTCCAGCCCTCATGCAGGCTGCTCAGAGGCCAGATGGTTCGGGGGCACACTTACCAGGGGAAGCCAGGGCAGTGGAGCTTGTGTGCATTGTTCCTGGCCAAGTACGAGAAGTGGAAGCCTCCAGGATTGAAGACCAAGGGGGTCAGATCGACTACGTGGCTGCAAGACAGGGCGGGGCGGGGGACACACTCAGCTCTGGGCTCCTCCAGGGTGGGGGGTGCCTCCCCAGCCTCGGGGGCACGGGGGCTCTGTACTCAGGCAGACCTCTGAGCCCCGACTCCTCCCTGGGACCAGGAGAGGAAGGACCACTCAGGATTGCAGGATGGATCCACTAAGAGAGGGGAGGGAATCACAGCCCAGCTAGCACAAAGCAGGCTCTCCCAAACCCTCCCGTCTAATTTGCCTCGGGCCCGGGATAAATCCTCCCACCTCTTCGGGTTCGATGACAGGCCGGTCCAGTTCAATTTTGCTTCAGACCTCGAAACTTCCAATTGCTCCATCTGCAGCAAACAAAAGAAACTTTAGGACAAGGGTGGGATCCTCATCGTGAAGAGAAACACCTTCTCCAGGAACTATGAGAACGATGTGCCTTCCAGTCAATCAGCAAACACACCAGGCTCATCCTCAGTGCCACCTGGAGCTTGGTATTAGGGGGATGGGGCCCGGCGTGGGGGCTGGGAGCCAACAGAGGAGATCCCAGCCCCGCCTGGGGGACAGGTGACAGATAAGCGGGAGTCAGGAAGGGTAGGTGAGTCGGAAGGGCACTGCAGAGGTACTTACAGGGCAGCCTGGAGAATGACACACACGGGGAGAGGCAGGCTTCAGGCGTCTCCTGGGAATCCCGGAATTGCGCCAAGTTCACTGAGGCCAGGCAGGCGGAGCCCTGTGCCTCCCCCAGCCCGACTCTGCGAGCAGAGCAGCCCCCTTTCATCTATCTACTGCTGCCTGCAGAGAAAGTTCTGGGAACCACTGCTGTGGGACCGGGCATCGCTGGGGTGCTTCTGAGCAGGGGGTTAGAGGCTGCCCCTCCCAGGGCCACTGACCGACGTGCTGGGCAGCGGAGGGAAGGGGCCAAAGACCCTGGGCAGGGTGTAGACAGAGGTTGATGGGGCCACCATGGAGGCCATGGTGGTGGCAGGCGGTGGCAGCAGGGTTGGTGGCAGACACGGGAAGGTCGACCGGTCCCGCAAGAGGATGGGTTCTGGTTTTCGGTTTTGGCTTGCTTCTCTTCTTCTTGGCATCTGGGACAGAAGGTGTCGGTGAGCACCTACCCCAAGGCCCAAACAGGTTGGGGGGGTGCCAAACACAGGCCCTCCAACAAGGAGGGAGGCAGGCCCACAAAGGGCATCACTACTGATGGGCACGAACACGTGCCACCTCACTGGCCCCAAAACCACCCCACAGGGAAACAGTACTTTTGTCTCTATCTTATGAGTGGAGCAGGAAGCTCGAACTATACAAGGCCCAGGCAGGGGCCACGCCGGGCTGTCTGCCTTCCAGGGCAGAATTTCACAGTAAGTGATGGAGTGTCACCGCCAAGGAGGGCTGGGCTTGGCCCGAACAGGTTGGCCTGCCACCCACCCTCCCAGGCATGGCCCAAAGCCCTGGAGTCTGCCAGCACCCCAGCGGGGTGTCCAGTCCCCAGACAGTGAGCCCACTGACTACGCGCAGCCCCGGGTCATCCTGGGGGTGCGCAAAGGGTGCACGGGGAGGAATTCTTGCAGAGGTGGGCTTGGGGAGGAACCTAGGGCCTGCACCTCCTCTCTCCTGTTCTAATGAGCCTGGGTCTTTCTACTGTTCAAAGCTGGGTCCCACCAGCAAAGTAGGAGTTAACAAGCCCCTCCTGCAGCCTCTCAGACGGCTCATCTAGAGTGAGATAAGCACTGCCAGGGAGCACTGGCTGGAGGCTGAGCGCCTCCCCTGAGTCTCAGTCCAGCTCCACCACACCTGTGTGGCCTACACATGCCGGACAACCTCCGTGGGCCTCCATTTCCTCCTCTGTAAAACAGGGATAAATAACACCACACCAACATCTTGGGAGGCCGCGGTAAGAGCTACACATGCTGTGGGTCCAGCTGTTGGATGAACGGTGCCGTGGGACCCCCCCCAGGTAAGCTGGGCCCCCCAATGTGAGGCGAGACAAAGAAGCCCAACACCACCATCCATCCCTGAACACGGACACTCCCAAGGACCAAATCCAAACCTCATCAAGGCTTTAGAACGACTATCCAAGAAACAGGCAGAGGGGGAAGAGCAAACACACCAGCGGACCCAGACAACAGATACAAACCCATCGAGTGGGTCCCCCAAAGAACAACACAGTTCTTTAGTCCATAGCATCGGGGAAAGGTGAGGGCATCCCGCGTCAAAAGGAGCTTCAAAAGACGAGGACAGAATCCCCACCTGCCACCCTGTGTGGCCACTAATGAGGCCGCCTCTCATTTCACTCTCGCGGGGCCCGGAGTGTACACGAATTTGCCTCCCACCCAAACAGTGTGCAGGCCTCGCCGGATCCTGATTGACAGACCGAGCGTAGATAGCCTTCTGTGGACCACCGGGGAGCTGTGAGTCAGGTCAGCCAGGCTGCTCGAGCCCAGCGCGGATGGAGCCTCACTCTGGGAGTATAAGTACACGCGGTGGATGCGCCTCTTGAGCTGCTCCAGGCGCTGGTGCATCTCCAGGGCGCCCATGCTGTTGCAACAGTTCAGCTCCCCCTGGACGGCACACGAGACCTTGGCCTGCGACGACAGCGGGAGAGGCAGGGAGGAGGAAGCCGGACGCGTGAGCCGCCTGGCCAGGGCCGCCTCCTGAAAGACCCCCCCCAGCAGCTCAAGCAGGGCGGACACCGGCGCCCCCGCCCCCACCTCGGAACCCCGGCGCCCCGCCCCCCCGGGCCCGCACCCAGAGGAAGGACAGGAGCCCGCGCCGCTCGCACTCCGCCTGCTTGCCCTTGCGCACCACCTTCTCGGCCAGCGCCGGGCTGCGGTCGAGGCTGCGGAAGAGGAGGCGGAGCGCGCGCTCAGTGTAGGTCGCCACCTGCCTCTCGAAGTCCTCCTCGGAGATGAGCTGGCAGAAGGTCACACTCTGGGGGAACTCGCTGTCGAACTCGTCCAGAACCTCCATTCTCGAGGGCTTCGGCTGCCGGGCTGCCTGGCTGCCTGGGGGCGGAGCGGCCGTCGGGGACGGCCCACTCCACCGGCCCCAGGAGGGGAGGAGGGAGACCCCCCGAGGGCCAGAGCTCGGGTCACCATCCAGGCGGGGCCACCGGGATCCGGGCGCGCCCACCCCACCCGCCCAGGTCAGGGAGAGGAGGGGTCGGCCCCAGAAGGCCAGGCCCGGGGACGCACCTTTGTCCCCCTTCCGCCACGCCTACGCAGGCTCTCTCCGCGCGCGCCGCCGCACCGACAACTCCGGCCAGTCTCGGGAGACCGCGGGCCAATCCGCGCGAGACGGCCGCACGTGACAATGCCGGCCGCTCTGCGCATGCGCCGTCACGCTTCGACGGGGCGGCCGGTGGGACACAGGTACCCCGGGCGGAGGCCCACACCCCGGGGTCCCGCCCGTGGCCACGTCAACTCTCACAACTTCTTTAAGGCGCTCGGCCCCTGGCCGGACTCCAGTACCTCCCATCCTGGCTGCTCCCCTCCTCCTCACCGTCTGTAGACAAGGCCGCAGGAGTTCTTTCTGCCCCCAACTCCTCTAGCCCCGGACTTTTCACGCTCCTCTGACTTCCTCTCCCGCTTCTATCCTGTCTCCTCTCCTCATGAGGGTCCTGTCTTTACCATACCTTCTTGGACATCTTACCCACTTCTTAGTCCCAACCTAGAACTGACTTAACTAACCCCAAGTCCCTTGAGTTACAGACCCACATCTAAGTGTCCCCAGGGGACGTTTCCTGGGCATCTCACGCTCAGCACATCCGGATTGGCACGCAGCTTCTTCCCTCCCACCCTGAAATCTGCTTCTCTTTTCCCTCTCCTACTTGGTCAGTGGCCGACCCCACCATCCACCCCAGCCGCTGAGGGGGTGCGTCCTGGACTGCTTAGTTCAGGTCCCCTCCTAACCCACCCCCCTCTCCATCAGCCCTGTGATCCGTGGAGTGCACCTGAGATTTTTTCACTTCCTACCACCAAACCGCCAGCTCCAGCTCTCCCCAACACAGGAGGTAGCATTCACTTCCTCTTGCTTTGATGTCACAGATCAAGATGGACACAACCAAGGAGGGAGAAGGTCTGGCCTGTGCATCTCGCCTACGGGTGCAGGCAGACTCAGATACACCTGCATCCAAATCTCTGCCACCTGCCCCAGGCAGGTGGCCCCCGATGTGAGGCGGGGTCCATATGACTTACAAAATCAGATTTGACTTTAAAATACATAGTAGGTGCCTTTTTTTTTTTTTTTTTTTTTTTGCGGTACGCGGGCCTCCCACTGTTGTGGCCTCTCGCGTTGCGGAGCACAGGCTCCGGACGCGCAGGCTCAGCGGCCATGGCTCACGGGCCCAGCCGCTCCGCGGCATGTGGGATCCTCCCGGACCGGGGCACGAACCCGCGTCCCCTGCATCGGCAGGCGGACTCTCAACCACTGCGCCACCAGGGAAGCCCAGTAGGTGCCTTTTTAAAAACAGGACAAGCATCCTCTGAGAGGTCAGGCAGACCCCTGATTAACACCCCCATCATGTTATGCTTATAATACCTTACACTTTTTCTGTTTATTTGGATTTTTAAAGTGTATTGTGCCAGGCGCTGCCAAGAAAGAAAAAACTACATGCTCCCTGCCTTCAGGGGCTCCCCATTTAAAGAGGGCTTCAGCCACAGGGAGAAAAATGTGATCTAACATGCTCTGGTGGAGGAACATCGGATGTCTTGGAGCCCAGGGAAGGTTTCCCAGAGGAGGGGACATTTGAGCAGAGCCCTGAGTTCACAAGCCTCTCCCAGCAAGGGCAGGAGATAGCTGCATGGGGGTCTTTGGCCAATGGGTACAGAATCTGCACGAGAGCAAGAGGTGGCCACCTCCAGCCATGGGCCTAAGTCAGGTGAACTTGGGATGGAGGAACCCCAAGGGGTCAGGTCTAGGAGACAGAGGAGCATGTGTCATTTCCCCTCATCCTCCCCGGGATGCCAGGGCTTCTACGCCCAGGGTGGGGGTGAAGCCAGGGTCCCTCTGTGCTCAACCATTGGTGAGGGGTACTCCCAAATGCCCATCCGGAGACCTGAGCCTCCTCTCAAGGAGACAGGCTTGAGTGGCTGTCACTGGGCACATCAAAATCTTTTGTGTCTGGTCCTGATGCTGGAGGTGACCCTGCAAGCACGCCTGGGGCCAGGCTTCTTGGCCGTTGGGCTCCACTCCCCCCGATTCCAGCTGTGAGGGTGGGCATGCCAGGCACCTCACAGTCTCTCCTGCAGGCTCAGGGCAGCACATGTCCCTGTAAGAGAACAAGTGGGCATGGTTGGAGGACGTGAGCTGCAGGCTTTGTATCCCAAGTCCACTGTCCACCCAGCTAGTGCTGCTCCTGCTGAGAACCCAGGAGAACATTCTCTCCAGAGCTTGGCCCTCCCCAGGCCTTCCAGGAGGGCTGGGCCCAGGGCACCTCCACGTAGTCAAGGTTGTTGAGCTGGCTCTGAGCCAGGCCTGGGCAGACCCTCCGTGCAAAGCAATGGGCCTCTTTCTCCACAGGGCCCTGACCAAACCTCAAGTCCACAGGCTTACCTGGGATCTGGTTGTAAAGATCCTCTTCAAACCATAGCTTTTCTGAGTCGGAGGCCTCTGCCCCTTCCCCCTGCCTAGCCATGATCCAGATGGACAGGTTGGCGGAGGACCCCCCAGCTCTGCCCTCACCTGATCCTCCGATGAAGAGTCCAGACCAGCTCCACACCTGCGCTTTACTGCTGGTTAGTGGAGTGAGGCAGCAAGACTCCCCCCCACCCCCCAGGCACTGTGGGTGGTGGGCTGGGCCTGACCGATGCCCTTTCATCATTGCACTGCTTCCCAGTGGCCCACAGTAGTGCAACAGGGAAAGAGTGTCAGGCAGGCCTGCCAGTGCCTCTCCCAGTGGTAGGTGGGGATCTGAGACCTGGAATGCAGGCCCACAGGGGCCTGGGGCGGGGCCTCTGCCTGGGGAAAGGGTGCCCTCTGACCCCAGAGGCCCAGGCCTGGCCAGGATCTCAAGTTTCCATGGAGAAGGGATTGGAGCTGGGCAAGGGGGAGGGGAGGGCCTGCAGGTCCAGGGGCCAGGCCTGGGGAGGGAAAGTGGCAGTGTGGGGGAAAGGGTCCCCAAGGCTGGTCCCAGATGCTTTGACAATATCATTGCACTGCTCCTCAAAGCACAGTAGTGCAACCTCGTCAGAGCACCTGCGGCCAGCAGCGGGGAGCCCCACCACCCCCAATACACGCAGAGCGGGAAGCTCAACCGTGGGTGGGTGGGGCTAGGGGCCCATTCCTAGACAGCAGGGCGGGGAGGGGATTTCAGCGGGTCTGCGGTCCTCGGAGTCCTCAGGACCCCAGAGGGGCCGGACCCTCCCCAGCACCCTCCAGATTGCCGTGGGGTTGCGACCCCAGACTGAGGGGCAGCTCCACACCCTGAGCGGGAGCGCGCCCGGGAAAGGGCGCACACACAAAGGACAGGGGCCCGCGCTCCAACGCGGTCCGAAACCCACTCGCGCCTGGGGCGGGAGTGGATATAGCCCGACGACCCTGCGCCCTCCCGTGGCCTGAGGCTCCGGCAGAAGAAGAGTGGTCCCACTCCGGGCCGACGCGCCCCTGCCGACTCAGGCCCCCATCCTTGGCCCGTGGCTCCTGGCCCCCAAGTTGAGCTCCGCATTCTGTCCCAACAGATTCCCTGCCCGGCGGCCCAGAGCGAAGAAGAGGAATGGGGGGCTTCCCGTCCCTCTAGGGTCACCTGCCCGGAGGGGGCGCCCGGGGTCTGGGCTGCGCCCCTCCACACCGCCCGCTGGGTAGGGCCGCCCTGCCCGCGCCCCCACCTCGGACCCAGTTACTCACGCGGCGGGACTCCCTTTCCGCCCCGGCCCGGGGCAGGACTCAGGAGGTTGCGGGGAGAGGTCCCGGCGGCCGTCAGCCCGCGCTGCCCCCCAGGACCACTCCGCACCTCGTGGCGCCCTCCCGCCGCCGGCTCCATCTTTAACTCGCTGACAGGCGGCGGCCCAGCCCCCGGCTCCTTAGCATAGCGCCGCGCTCATTGGCCGGCGCCGGCGGGGGCTTCGCCTTCTGCACGCCCATTGGCTGAGGCCGGAGCGATTTCAAAATAGCCTGCGGGCCCGGATTGGCCTGGCGCGGGCAGAGGCTGAGGCTCCGCGGTTTTAACAATGAGTTCTACAAACACTTTCTCCCCATTCATAACTTATCAAAGGGAACTTTGCCCGCCTTTTCGCAGCTCTAGTCTCGGTGAGTTTTCTCGCCGCGCGGGCGAGCGCTCTTGGAAGCCCAGTGGGGGGCGCCGGCCGCGCGGCCAAGCCCGCTGGGGAGGGGGCTACGACTGGAGGAAAATGTCCGGACCCGCGGTCAAGCCTGCACCAACTCGACCGCTGCCTGCCCCGTTTTGCAAACTGAAATTGCTCCCTGTGCCTCTCGGATGGCATGTTCGGCTGCGGTGGACTTCCTGGCTGAGGTAGCCACCTCCCGACCCAATCCCACCGCATCGCCCGACTTGACCCAAATGAGATTTGTCTGAAGCCCAAGGGTGGGCCTGGCCTGCGGGACCCGGTCTTGGAGCCCCTGGAGGCTTGTGGATCTGTGGGAGGCACGGGGAAGGGGGCGTCGCTTGGGTCCCTGCGTGACTGTGGATAAGCATTCATTAAATGCTTCCGCAGGGCTGATGACCCGGAAGGATGTACACCGCCCGCCTGGCCCTCATAGAGCTGCAGTGTGTGTTGGAGCGGGTGGTGCTTAGGCTACTGTGCATCTGGGCCCCCTCCTCTTTTATTCTCTCAGTCCAGTGGCTGAGAGCAAATGTTTTGGACGCAGGCAGAGCTGGGTTTGAATCTTTAGCAACCTCGGTTGCCTCCTCTGCAAAATTAAGATGACAATTGAATGTGCTATGCTTCATAGGGTTATTGCCAGGAGCAAATGAGATGCTCTGTAAATCGTTGGCCCAGTGCCTGGCACGTAGTTTTCAATAAATGAGAGCTCGGCTGCTGCTGCGGTTTTAATTTTTGGTCTTGTACTGCATTCTGCCTGCAGCCCTCTCACCTGCTCCCACAGCTTTGGCCTTGATTTCCCAAGGATTCTTACATGCTGTGTACTGTTGGAGTCTGCTCTTAATTAACACTCCTCACTTTTGTATGTGTGGTGGTAGGGAGGTAGCAGAGGCAGAAGTGGGCTCTTACAGCCCAGAGGGGCCAGGGGTGGATCAGAGGAATGCCCCTTAGATTTGCACTGTGGGCCACACTTTTGATGCCCCGCCTACACCCCCTTAGCACTCACCTCTACCGAAAGGATGGATGTTCCCTGCTGGCACCTTCGGCTCTGCTTGAGGGCTTCATTCTGGCTGTAGAATACAGGGCAAGTGGGAAGTGCTGCAGAGTAATCCTCCCACCTGCCCAGCAGCCCTCAGCCAATGAGAGAAGATATGCTGGTTGGATAAGTACCCCCACTTTCTTGCCCCGTGGTTGGGACTTTTTTTTTGCGGTACACGGGCCTCTCACTGTTGTGGCCTCTCCCGTTGTGGAGCACAGGCTCCGGACGCGCAGGCTCAGTGGCCATGGCTCACGGTCCCAGCCACTCCGCGGCATGTGGGATCTTCCCGGACCGGGGCACGAACCCGTGTCCCCTGCATCGGCAGGCGGACTCTCAACCACTGCGCCACCAGGGAAGCCCGGTTGGGACAACTTTGATGCATGTTCTACATGGGGGCCCAGCGCTCCCCGGTGGGATGAAGCCCTAGTTGCTCACAGGGGTGACTTGCTCAGTAATGCAACCTTCACCAGCTGCCTTGCCTGCTCCTCTGAGCCCCACTCTTCTGCCCTAGTGTTTTCTGGGATCACTTCCCAACCATCTGCTTGGACTCCTGTCTCAGGTCAGGTGAGTGATGGGAGAGAAGTGGAGACTTGTAGACGATGCTCAAGAGGTTTGAGCAGAGCAGGACCTCATGGGGGAGGGGACAGGGGCATAAAGGGCCTAATTATGACCCTCCTCCCCTCAGGTCTCACAATTGGCTAGAGCTTTTCTTCCACCCCCTAAGGTCAATTGATTTCTCAGAAGTAAGGTGCTCTGCTCACCCTCCTCCAAGACCCTTCCAACCAGTTGCCACCCCCAGCCTCTCCTTCAGCTCTTTCATTCTCCTGCAGGAAAGTGGCAGCTTCCCAAGCCTCTCTGACTGTAATCTCCACCATAATCTCTAGAGGTCACCCACGCACCAGCAAAATAGCTATTACCTTCCTCTATCAGGGCCCGCCTATTTATTGCTCCTTTCTTTAAATTGCAATGCTTTGCCGGCTCAAATTGTGCCTCTTCTTCCAGGAAGCCTTCTCAGATGTCTGCAGCTGGCAGTTCTCTGTGGTTATCTTCCCTTGCAATATCTTTTGAAGTTTTGTTAGGGCCTCCGGACTTTGGAAGTTTACAGTGGGGCCTGAGATGCCACACGTCTGGGCCAGCTGGGTGTGTGGGGTGCCATCTGCACCGAGAGGGATCCTGCGATGCGAATTTCCAGCAGATGAGCAGAGTCCTGACCCAGTGCTTGGTCAAAGGCAAGTGTCCAGACTGTCACAACTGCCAGTGGAGGGGTGCCAGGAGGAGGGGGCGCACCTCAAGGGATGAGGGGCTGGAGAGCCTGTGCCCGTCCCAGCTGGTAGGGAGTTGGGCTCCTGCTACCTCTCTGAGGCCCCAGCCCTCATCAGGAAGGTTCATGAAGCTCAGGGGCTGGGGAACTGGGGTCACTGGGGCCATTGGACCATCTGAGGGTGGAGAGGGAGCTGTGATGGCCCTGGGCAGTGTTGGGAGTGCACGGAAGAGCATCAGAGAGGTTTGGACGGGTTCAGCTGCCATCTGTGGGACAGAGGATTTGCACTGAGGAAGAGATGCTGAACTGGGCCAGCTGGCAGCTCCTGGTCGCCCCCAGGCTCACAGCAAAATGCAACCACAGGCCAATATTCTTTAATCATAAAGGCACTTGAGAACCCCTACAAACTCAAAGTCCCCCCCAAGAGTGGCCCTGCAGATAAACCACCCTGCTGCCCTCCACCCGCAGGTCCACGGCACTCAGAGTTCATCATGGCCTGCAGAGGCCTCCATGCTGGGCTTGATGAAGATGCCTTCCATGGCCTTCCATCTATTGTGGGTGTTGGCGCTAGGCATGCCGTGCACCTCGAGCTGCCCCCGGATGGGGCTCCCGTACTGCTCGCCGGTGACCGACAGGAACACGGAAGTCCCCACGTGCTGGAAGCGCACAGCGGCCTCCCGCTCCCAGTGCTGCCCCGAGCAGCGCACCGTCCACAGGTCCAGGTCATCACCCTCGCCGTCCTCCCCAAAGGCGCTCACCTCCTGTGGGGGCAGGGGTGGTGTGGGAGGACAGTGGTCACGCATGACAAAGGGCACACTGAGTCCCCCATGGGCAATTGCCTGGCAGCTGCACTCACACCCAGGTCCTTCCCTGCACCTCTCTGAGCCTCAGCTTCCACAGCTGCAAACTGGGACACCACCACCCACACCCCCAGCATCCAGAAGGGCCCCCCCAACACCAGCTCTTCAAACACACGCACACCCCACCTCATCTGCCTGGACGGTGACCAGTGGCCCCCACAGAACCAAGACATCCCCCTCCTTCCTCCTCTGGGTTTCTCCTGTCCTAACCCCTCTGACCCTCACTCAGCATCAAGTCCACCCTTCAGGCTGACAGCCAAGGTTCTATTATCTCATCCTTTCCTTCTGATAGCCTCCCCAAAGCACCCTCTGTTCCAGTACCACCTCCCACCAAGTTCCAATGAACTCCGCTCACAGGCTCTTCCCCAGGCCTGGAAAGATGCCCTTCTCTCTGCGGCCTGGCGGACTCCTACTCATCCTTCCAGGCCCAGCCCCAGTTCCTCCTCCCCGTGGGGTTCCCATTCCCCACCCCAACGGCCATGCGGATCCCCCTCCTGTGTCCAACTCGCCCCCAGGAGTGGAGCTATCCAGACGGACAGCTCTTCCTGTCTGTGTCCCCGCTGGGCTGGGGACTCCAGGGGGCAGGACCCTGGCGTAGTCACCTCTGTATCCCCAGAGGGGACGCTCGGCAAACACTTCTGACTTGTAATTCCCGTTTCACCCAGGAAGCTGGGGCTCCGAGCAGATGCCGGGCCTCTCGCACACACGCCAGGGGCTCACCTGGTTGTGGGACAGCGGCGACGGGAAGTGGTGCGTGTGCAGGTTCTTGCCGGTGAGCACGTGCGTTAGCCGCACAGCCTGCCCGCAGCGCACCGGGGACCCGCGCGGACATCCGCCCTCGGAGCCGCCGCGGATCCGCCAGTAGCTGTTGGCGTCGTCAGACGCCTCCACGCCGGTCACCGACTGCTGGCCGCTGCCTGGGGGGCGACATCCCACCCCCGGGGTCGCTGTCAACGCGGGAACTCCGACCCTCGACCCGGACACCATCAGCTTTCCCGGACAACCTCAACCCTGGGATCCAACGGCTCCCCCAGCCCCCGCCCGCCTCCGGCTGCACTCCAAGTCCCTTGGCCCGCAGCTCCGAACGGCATCCCGAAGACCCCCTCGAACGGCCGGCCTGTGCCCCTCGGCCCCCAACTACTCCAGCCCCTGATGACCCCCAGCCCCCTGGCCCGCAGAACCCCGCCGTCAGACCCCAGCCCCGGCCCGCGCACCGGATCCGTATTTGATGTCGTGCGAGTGCAGCCGCACCCGGTGCTGCGTGTTGAGCAGCTTCAGCACCGACCCGCAGGTCACGAGCCCCGCGCCGGTCTTGACGGCACAGCTGCCCGGGACCGAGATCGCCAGCAGCAGCCCCAGCAGCGCCGTGCCGGCAGCTCGGCCGCGGCCCGCGCTCCACATCGCCCCGGCCGGGCTCCGGCAACTCGGGCCCTGGTCGCTTCCGTCTCCGCTGCCGGCCAATCCGGCTCTCACAGAGCCCGCCACGGCAGCCAATCGCCAGCCTGCACGGCGCTCCGCCCGCACTTCCATTGGGTCCGCTTGGAAAGGACCCGCCCGCAGCTTTCCAGAGCGGCGGCTGGGAGGGGACTGGAGATACGAGGAGGGTTTTGATTGGTCCACGCTTCCGAGGACTCACTAATGAGTAGCAAGGGAAGGCCGGGGCAGCGTCGAGCAGAGGCAGTGCGGACAGAGGCGAGGGCGCCCCTCCAGTGCCCGCCAGGTCCCGGGACACTCGGTTCGCCAGTTCACGAAGCCCCTTGATCCTAGACCCCCGAGCCCTCAATCATGGTCTCTCCCTCGGACCCTGGGCCCTCAGCTGCAGGGTCTTGAGGTTGCTCGACCACTAGATTATGTGGTCACAAGTGGACGCATGTCAGATACTCAGTCACCTGGTCCTTCAGTCTCTGGACCCCGGGATTAACTAATCCCCCAGTCGCTCGGTCATTGACCACTCTCTGACATTGAGTCACCTCAGTCCCTGGACCCTGGGGTTTCTGAATTCCCTGAGCCACTCATGGACCCCTTCCAGGGCTTCTCATGGCCCCTAGGCCACTGGGCAGCAGAGGGCAGCAGGGAGCTGTGATGTAGAGGGTAGTGGCAGGTGGTCAGCAGAAAGCCCCCGAGCTGTCTTGGGAACCTGGAGCCCTGGGAGACCAAGCGACTGGGAACCAAGCCTGGGTGACTGTGTGTCCCAGGCTTGGGACTCACTGCCTTCTCAGAGGGCTGTCAGCTCAGTCGGTATAAGGGGGGAAACTTAAACCACTGTTTATTTATTCATTCGTGGAATATTCTTACACTGATTTCACTCCAGGCCCATCAATTCAGCCCAGCCCGGGAACCGGCTCTGGGATATGTTACTCAATAGGCTGACTACCCGTGCACTTGGTGCACCAGCAAAGCAGGGAGAAAATTTTGTGTTTAATTAAATCATCCAGAATTTTGCATTCGGAAAACCCAGGGTAGAGCCATTTTAATTACAGCAATGGGTTCTTTTTTGGTTTTCATGTCTCCCTACCCCACCCCTGGGGCCATGGGGCTTGTGGGATCTTAGTTCCCCAACCAGGGATAGAACCCAGGCCCCCGGCAGTGGAAGCACAGAGTCTTAACCACTGGACAGTCGGAAGTCCTGGTTTTCATGTTTAACATTGTCTTTATTTTGAATTCTATATAGGTCAAGGTGTCTTGATCTTTTCAGTGCTTAGAGTGTCTAATATGCTTATGGTAACTTCCCTGGTGGCGCAGTGGTTAAGAATCCGCCTGCCAACGCAGGCAACACGGGTTGAAGCCCTGATCTGGGAAGATCCCACACGCTGAGGAGCAACTAAGTAAGTCCAGTGCACCACAACTGCTGAGCCTGCGCTCTAGAGCCCACGAGCCACAATTACTGAGCCCACATGCCACAACTACTGAAGGCCGTGCACCTAGAGCCCATGCTCTGCAACAAGAGAAGCCACTGCAATGAGAAGCCCGCACACCGCAACAAAGAGTAGCCCCTGCTCGACGCAACTAGAGAAAGCCCATGTGCAGCAATGAAGACCTAATGCAGCCAAAAATAAATAAATAAATGTGTGTCTGTTAAAAAAATGCTTACAGTCTGCCCTGGATTTGGTAGACCCCGCCCTTGAGGGGCTGCCGACCCAGGGCAGGGGGGCTAGAGTACAATCTGGGTGTGTCTTCTTGGACACACCAACAAGCATCTCGAACCTCATATGCCCCAAGCAGGACTCCCTGGTCTCCCTCACACTGCTCCTCCCCCAGGCTTCCAAGTCTCAGGAACGGCACCTCCATTTACAAGTTGTTAAGCCCCAAACCTGGGATTCATCTTTGATTCCTCTCTTTACCACACTCCTCACATCTACCCCAGAATGTCTTTTTTTTTTTCTTTTTTTTTTTGTGGTATGCGGGCCTCTCACTGTTGGGGCCTCTCCCGTTGCGGAGCACAGGCTCCGGACGCGCAGGGTCAGCGGCCATGGCTCACGGGCCCAGCTGCTCCGCGGCATGTGGGATCTTCCCAGACCGGGGCACGAACCCGTGTCCCCTGCATCGGCAGGCAGACGTTCAACCACTGCGCCATCAAGGAAGCCCAGAATGTCTTGATGGATCTGACTCCAAAACAGATTGGAAGGCATCTCTCCTGCGTCCCCCGTCACCACCCTAATCCAAGCCACTCCATCTCACCTTCAGATATCTACCACCCCTCCTAGAAGATTTCCCTGCTACTTGGGACCCTCCAAGACATTCTCCACCCAGGAAAGTGATTTCTGTCTTAAAAAGCATAAATCAAGGCACTTCCCTGGTGGTCCAGTGATTAAGACTTTGCCTTCCAATGCAGGGGGTGCAGGTTTGATCCCTGGTCAGGGAGCTAAGATCCCACATGCCTTGGGGCTAAAAAAACAAAACATAAAACAGAGCGATATTGTAACAAATTCAATAAAGACTTAAAAAAAAAGTGTAAATCGGATCATGCCAGGTGCCTGCTGAAAGCTGCCAACAGCTTCCCATTGCACTGGGAGCAGACAATGGTAAGGACACAGCGAGTAATCTCCCTGACAGGCAAAGAAAGGGTTCCAAGAGCAGCAGAGACCCCAGGGCTGGAGTCGGGAAGCCAACACGGCTCTCCCTGAGTCTCTGAAGCCTCATGGCTTCTCCTAGCTGTTCCTTTTTCCTGATCACCTCATGGGCAGATGCTCAGGGCCCTCCACCTGGATACCACAGTTTGTCTCCAGGTTCAGATTCTCAAGAGGGGACGTGATTGACTCAACTCAGTTCCAGGGACTGCTCAAGGTGCAGTCAGCCAAGGAGGATGGAGAGGTGTTAGTCTCCAAATACATCTGCTAATAATGCCTCCCACCCCTGTGAGCACAACCTGCTCCTCTCCCAAGTCCTGGAGTCCCTACCCGCTCCGCTTGGATCTGGGCACGCATCGTAATTGGCTTTGACCACGAGAATGCCACAGAAGGGCTGTTTGGGGACTTCCGAGCACAGGCTGCCAGAGCACTCACTGGTGGTTCTTGCTTCCTCCCTCTAGGAAGCCAGCCCCTGCCCAGACAGACCCTTGAATGGCCAGGGGCAACGGGGAGAGAGATGATGTAAGGGGAGGGGCCACGAGGGATGTCCTAGCCTCAGCCCAGCCCCCAGCCGAAAGCAGCACTCCCACCCCAGACGCTCTGGCTACACCACTGCAGCTGAGCCCGTAGAACCCCCTCAGAATCATTACAAATGATGATTTTGTTTGAAGCCACTTAAATCTTGGTTTGTTACATGGCAACAGATGCCTGAAACAGGAGCTAAGGGGGGCTGTCTCTAGCATCATGTGCCAGTGGTGCCCAAAGGGGCTGCTCCCACCGCAGGGCCTAGATGTGTGCCTCTGAGGCTGGGGTGGGGACATACACCCTTCTCCCTTGAGGACTGGGCAGCAGGACCTGGAAGCCAGAGGGTATTGGATGCACCAGTAGGGCCAATCAACTGTGGCCAAGTGATATGGCAGTAATGTACAAAGTGGCTGTTGTGGCCCCACGTGGCGGCGGTGGTGGCGGTGGTGGCCTCGGAGGATAGGCATTAGCACCGAGCATGTGCTCTGAAGGATCCTTGTCACAAGAGCTCTGTGGAAAAATGGGTCCCTGACTCCCCACCTAGGACCCTGGCCCCTCTGCCAGTCAGAGGAGCAGGTCCTCCTCCCCGAATCGCGGGGTCCTCCCTGCCTGGTTCCAGAGGAAGCTCTGTAGTTGCTGTGTCCTCACCTGTGGGCCACTGAGCACGGTCAGCCCGGGCCGAGCAGGTCTGGCCTCCGCGCACCTGGCGGGCTCCAGGGGAGGCATGAGAGATCCACCAGCCTCCCCGAAATGGCGGCCTGCTCAGCGAGGCTGAGCATCTTCTCTCCACCATAGGGGCAGGGTGGGGGTGGGGGTGGAGCTGCTCCCTAGGTGAAGATGCCTGAAGGGGAACAAACAGGCTGCCCGAGGAAGGCAGAGGGGAGGAGCTGGGGACACTGGATGGCCAGAAGCTCCAGGAGAACCTTGGACATGAGATCCTCTGAGCACAGCACCAGCCGAGCCCACAGACCCTTCAAGAGAGAGAGCTGCCTTGCCCAGGGCCTCTGCGGAAGGGGTAGTCAGTCACACGGCCAGCTGGGTCAGCCAATCCATGGCTTGACCTACCAGCAGCCCCTGGGTGACCTCAGGAGCACGAGCTGAGAAATACAAATTAGGAAGACGGGGCTTCCCTGGTGGCACAGTGGTTGAGTGTCCGCCTGCCGATGCAGCGGACACAGGTTCGTGCCCCGGTCTGGGAAGATCCCACGTGCCACAGAGAGGCTGGGCCCATGAGCCATGGCCGCTGAGCCTGTGCGTCCGGAGCCTGTGCTCCGCAATGGGAGAGGCCACAACAGTGAAAGGCCCACGTACAGCAAAAAAAAAAAAAAAAAAAAAAAAATTAGGAAGACAGGTAGCCGTGGGAGCATCAGGAGAGGGAGGATACGCCCTGGCAGAGGAGGAGCCCTAGGGAAGTGGAAGTGTGATGCACAGGGGCCGTGGGGGTGGGGACCATGAGTCCTAAGAGGCTTGAAGAGGCAGGAAGGTGCAGACTGGAGTGCAGAAGAGCGAGCAGCAGAGCCCAGGAGGTCACGGGGCTCAGGGCACCGGCAGCTGCCGTGGAGGCCTGGCCCAGCTCTCCAGAGATGCTCCTCGGGGGCAAGTGGTCAGAAGGATGCCTGAGATCTCTGACAGGAAAACCATGTTCCATCAACACAAGCTTTATTTCTCCCGTTGGCTCCCCTGAGAGGCTCAGCAGAGTTCCTCGTGGGCACCAGCTGTTCTGACCTCTGCTCGGGGCGGGATGGCTGCGAGGGCAGTGGCCCCTGGGGCGGGAGGAGTGGGGCATGGAGCACTCGGTGCACTTCAGGGGCCCCATGGGCAGTCACCATGGCCCACACCTGAGCCTGCCGCCGTGGCGCTGACCACGGCCTCCTCTTGAGGCTCCGGGGAGCTCTGGGGTTCGCCCTCATCTCCAAAGCCATCCTCGTCCTCTTCCTCCTCCTCTCCATCCTCCTCCTTGTCCTCCTCCTCCTCCTCGATGCTCTGGTGGTCCTCCATGTCCATTGCCTGGTCGGACTGATGGGAGGCCACGCCAGTGTTGGTGGGGGACGGGAACAGCTTGGGCTCTGGCGGTCTGGCGGGCTCCTGCTCCACGGCTGGCAGGCGCTCCTGTGAGGCGAGCAGCCGGGGTTCCAGGGACCTCATGTTGAGGCGGGACCCTGTGGGCTTGTCCTGGACCCTGTGGGTCCTGGCGGCCAGCTTGGATGGCGCGGTGGGTGTCCGCATGCTGCGCTGGGGGGTGCTGTGCTGGGAGGTGTGCTGGGAAGGGGGCCGGGATTCCCGCTGGGGTGACCGCTGGCTAAACTCGGCCTCCTCCAGCCTGCGCAGCAGGCAGCTCCAGTCGATTGTGGAGGACAGACGGATGCGCGAGCCCTTCACCTCCCTGAAGCCCAGGAAGAGGTCCAGGAGTGCCTCGGTGATGGGGAAGGAGATGAAGCCCAGCTGCCCAGTGAGGTTCTTCTCAAACCTGTACTTGTAGGCAAGCAAGGACACAGCCTGGCCCTTCAGGTAGTCAACGAGCTCCTCGTGCCAGGGGTTGGAGAGGCGGGACATGGTGGTGCACTTGGACGGGATGGAGGGCAGCGTCTTCTTCTTGGTGAACTTGTAACTGGGGCGCTGTGCGGCAGCAGGGAGGGAAAGGGAGACACGTCATCCACTCCTGCCTGCCACCCTGGGTGCCCTCCCCCCCAGAGCATCCTCCGCGTCACCCACGCGGCGCCGCGCTCAGTCCACTCAGGGTGCGGCCTCACCACATCTGCTCTGCTGGCCTGATGGAGAGCTGAGCTGGGGTCCTGCGTGCTGGCCCACCTCCCACTTACCACCCTGTTATCATGCCAGCCACACCCGTCAGGCCCGGGGCAAGGCCAGTGACATCAGTCACTGTATCAGCCAAAAGGGAGCCTGCACAACCCTCACCCAGGCCAGGGTTCAGAGGAGGGAAGCACACCTGGGCTTTGATGGGTGAAAGCAGGGTCAGGGGCCACGCTGGGGAGCCGCCAGGGTGAAGCCACCAAGTCCTCTCCGCACCCTTCCCAAGCAACTCCCTCTCGGCGGGGCAGACACACTGGTGAGTCCTGTCCTGGGCAGCAGGACCAGAGGGGGCTAGACCTCAGACACAGGGCCCTACTCTGGGCTCAGGCCACTGTCCACGAGGGACAGGACCCTCCTCACTTGGGAGGGCCTCTGAGATTCACATGCAAATGTTAAAAAAATACCCAGAATAAGAAATAGCCTTTATTCATCTTTGACAACACGTGGTAGTAGCTAGGCCAGGATTCCTGGTCCCCTCATCAGCTCATCCCCTACTCAGGTGGTTTTCACAAGGGCAGGGCAAGAGACCTGGACCCTGGGCACCTGCTAGTGACAGTGGCCGCTAGGTGCGGTGGCGGTAGGAGCCCTACCACTGCAAATCCATCCCTAAGAACCCTGGCCCCAACCTTGAGGAGGTCACCTCCGGATACGGCACAGCAGGAGATGGCAAGAAGCCCCTTACCACGGAGGTGTTGTGGGGTGAGAACCTGGGGAGGCAGTGGGAGGAGGACGGGAGGGAGGAGGCCAGCGGAGCTGAGACTGGGGTGGTGACATGGGTCTGTCGTGAGGGCACTTTCATCACAATCCCGGTGGCGGGCAGGGTAAGGTGCAGGCTCCACCAGGGCTGGGTCCTCTGGCTGGAGCTCAGGGGCCCAGAAGTGGGCAGGGGTAGTCTCCGTACTTTGGGGTCCTGGTCAAGCCCCTCCTGCCTGGGGTGGGGTGAAGGGACTTTGGGCTCTTCTGTGGGTGTTACCTCAAGCCGGAACCTGGTGTCCACTTGGGTGCTAGACACCGGGGAGCCACCTTCCTTGGCCTTGCCGCGTCCCCTGTACTTGATGCTCTTTCTGTGCTCCATCCTGGGACTGGAGGTTGTGGTGGGCAGCAAATCGTAGGGCTCCTCCCCATCAGTGGGTGTGACCAGCTTGGAGCTGGACTCTGGGGAGGGCTCCCATTCTGACAGGAAGAGAGGGCAGCCGTCTCGGCGGCAGGCACCACTGAGCTTGTCCACAGCCTGGTTGACCATGTCCTGCAGGGCGGGGAACAGGTGGTGCTCAGCCAGGAAGTCTAGGGTCCGATGGGGCTCTCGGAGAGCACAGTAGCCGGGCAGGTCAAAGGACCCTGGCTGGCTCAGCAAGGACTTCATCTCCTTGTTCAGCTCTAGCTTGAGGAAGATCAGCTCCCGCTCTGCTGGCCCCAGCTCTGACACTTCGGGTGTGCCTGAGCTCGAGCCCAGAAGGCCTGAGAACCAGGACAGGGGCTGCTCTAGGGTCCACTGGCTGCTGGTCTGGCTGCCCAGTGAGTCCCATGGCAGGGAGTCCCCATGGGGGCAGGACTGCCCCAGGCCTTTCTGCAGAGAGAGGAGGACTCTCAGAGGCATCGAGGGGCAGCCAAGCCAGGCCTGGCCCTGGGCTGGGGTCCACCCCTGCCCCACCTGGGCCGTAGCCCCAGACCTCACCCCTCTGTTCTCCAGCTGCAGCAGCCGTTTGAGGTTCTTCTCCAGCAGGAGTCTGTCCTTCATGGGTGGCAGTGCACCCAAGCTGCGGGCACCCAGGTCGCTGTCCCAGCTATGGGAGCCCGGCCAGTTGGCCGTGAAGCTGCTGTGGGAGTCGGACGTGGAGCTGGAGCAGGACGGGTAATTGTTGGGACGCCCCATGCAGAGGCTCGGCCGGGTGCAGTGCTGGTGCACGGTACTGAGGATGGGCCGGGCCCGCGCCTGACGCCCACCCCTCGGCACCTCCATCGGGTCCTCCACCTCCACCAGCGGCACCCCAGCCTCTGTCTTTATGGTGGCCATGCGCTCAGTTGCCTCCTCCACCACTGTCTGCAGGCTGTCCAGCACCTGACCCTCGACAAGGAAATCCAGGAAGCTCCTAAAGGGTCGAGGGCCCTTGGGGTTTCGGCGGTGGCTGCAGAGCCCTGAACTGCCTGAGGGGCCATGCGTCGAAGTGGGGTGTGGTGTGTGGCCCAGCTTGGAGGCTTGCCCCATTTCCGGGAACAGTGACTTCTTAGGTGGCTGGACCTGAGCAAACAGGCATATCACAGTGGGCAGTAATGCCCCATGGGGGGAGGGGTCCCCTGGGGTCCTCCTAGGGCACCAGGAACTGGGTGGGAAGTGGGCAGTGGAAGAAACTATTTTTTCTTTTTTTTTGGCCGTGTCACGCAGCATGCAGGATCTTAGTTCCCCAACCAGGGATTGAACCCGTGCCCCCTGCAGTGGAAGCATGGAGTCTTAACAACTGGACTGCCAGGGAAGACCCAGGAACTAGGTTTTGGAGCCAGGCGGCCCTGGATTTGGACCCTGGCTCTGTCAGCTTCAGGCCAGGTGACTGTGGGCACAAAGGCCCCTCTTGAGGTCCAACTTCCTCTCTTGTAAAGTGGGGATCTGTTCAGGGTTGCCCTGAAGCTTCCCTGACACATACATTTCACATACCAAAGACCTGGCTGGGGAGTCTGAAAGTCCACTTCTGTCCTCATCCAGGACATGAATCACAAAACCCCTTGAGCCCCGTCCCCACTGCTGGTCTGTACAGACTACCTGTGGTCCTGAGCCCTATGCGCCCCATGGCTGCTTCTGCCCCTCGAGCCGTAGGCCCCGAGTAGACTCTATGCTCCCACTCTGGGGTTCTAGTCCACCATGCCCCTCCCAGTCCGAGATCAGGGGACACAGGGAATGAGACGGAGACCGAGGTGACTAGGTAGGGCCCAGCAGGGGTAACTAGGAGTGGTCAAGGCAACAGGTCACTAAGAGGTCCAGAGAGGACATCAGTAGGAAGTGAGAAAGGGGGCTGTGATGTGGGCGCCAGAACTGGTGAGGAACATGTTGGAGGCTCAGAGTTGGGCCCTGCTGGGCACACTTACCCGGGCCATGTAGGTGGTGTGGCCAGCCTCGTCGTCCGCCAAGTATCCCGAATGGTGGCGACAGCTGGTCATGGTGCAAGTGGCCGGGCCCACTGCCCTCTTCCTCTCTCGTTGGTTCCGCGATGCAGCCGCAGATTCCTCTCTGAACCGGTCGGGGAGATGGTGTGAGGGTGCCCCCAGCCCTCTGTGGGTCTGCATCTCCCTCCGTCCGTGGGCCGCTGGTCAATGGCTCCCCGCACCCCACGTCCTTCACATGTCAGGCCGGTCCTCTGCTCGGAGCCCCGTGGGCGTCTCAGCACCGTCTGTGTCCAGAGTAGTCGGGGCTGGGGCCCCCGAGTGACTGCGCATCCAGTCTCCGTCCATCTCTGGGCCCAGTGCGTCCGCCCTCCGTCCTCCTGGCGCTGGTGCCCCGGCCCCGGGCCACCCGGCCCCGGGAGACCTGCTCACCAAGTCCGCGCCCACTGGGCACACGCTCCGGTGCGGTCAGCACTGGGATCTTCGCGTCCGCGCCGCTCGAGGCCTCTGACGGGCCTGCTCATTTGCACGCCGCGTCCTGATTGGCTCGCGCCGCGCCGTTCGCCGCCCGCTCCCGCGGCACAATAGTTGGGGCGGGGCCCACGCGGCTCCTCCCCCACTTTGACGCTTTTGCCCCGCCCATATTCGCAGAGGGAGCGGGAGGACGTCGCTGCTGCTGACCGCCTCGGTCCGGCCTGGAGGGGAGCCTAAGGGACAAAGCCACGGCCTCTCCCGGTGACACAAGCACCTTCCTCGGCTCCCCTCTTGGTCGCTGAGTTGTCCTTGGCTCCTGCTTGCGGACTGCTCCTTTCCAGGGCCCTCCCCTCGCCCAGTGTGGACACCCCAGGGTCTGTCCCCAGCGCAGTGGGAGGAGTCCCGGCTCTAAGTCACAGACGAGCTTCAACTCCTAGCTTTGCTCTTTCCTGCCGGTGTGACTCACCTTCTTTAATCACCTGCTCCTTCTCTGTAAGTGGAGCTGAGCGTCCTTCCACATGGGCTTGGAAAGTACATCAAATCTTCCTACAACACACCCGCACCCTAATAAGACCCTGTAAATCTTTACCTCCTCTCCCTCCTTTCCCTCTCTGCCCCGGAGGCCTTCCTAATGCAACACCCCCCCCGCAGGTGTCACCTCTTCAGAGAAGCCTTCCCAGAGGGCCCGTCCCCCCCAACAGAATTACAACACACCCCATCCCAGACTCTGCCACACCTTGTTGTTACTTGACTGTCAGATCGCACTCCTTGGAGATAGGAACTGCAGCGCTCACCCCTAACCTATGATCTTTCTAATACCAGTAGGTGCTCAATAAGTGTGAATTTCCTCCTTCCAGTAGCGGACCCTCAGGGCCTCTGGCCTTTCCAGGACCAGCTTCCCAGTGGCTGAGATCCCACACTTTAATCACCACTATTGAACACAATAGTCCTTATGCCAAAAACTTGGTGAAGGGCTCTTTGAGGCCTCCAATTCCTACAACGTCCCCACGGAGGTGGGTATTATCTGTTATTTTCCAGTTCGGCTCTGTCCTCTTGGCCCCTGACCTGGGGGCCATCAGGGTGTAGAGGAGCCGAGCAGACCAGAGGCAGGCCAGAGCTCCGGAGTCAGTCCCAGCTCCACTGCTCCTCACGCAGGGCAAGACACTACCCCTCCCAACTCAGTTTCCTCATCTGTAAAACAGGAATGACATGACCAACCTCATAGGCTGGATACAAATACTGCACTTTCCACTGGGAAAATCAAGACAGCCACATCACAATGAAAACCCTGGCCGTCAACCGTGGTGATTATTTGTAAAGTCATTGGTAAGGAAAGCTTTTCTAGATCACAGAGGAAAAAAAGAGGTCATGAGTGTAAAAGTTGTAGCCTGGCACAGAGCTCAAGAGATGGAAGCTGGGACTCATGCTTTCTGAAACAAAGCCATTGGTGTACATGCTTTCTTTCGTGTTCTTATTGTTCAGAGCTTTTACAAATCAAGAAGCAGCCTCATCTTCGAAAATCAGCAAAAGACAAATAGGCAATTTGAAAAAGAAGAAATACAAATAGCTAATAAAAACATGAAAAAGTTCAGTCACTATCAAAAAAATGAAACACTACAAGAATGAGATAACACTGATGTGTTCATTGTCTTCTCAAAACAACACAAAAAAGTTTGTGGTGAAGGAGCAGAAAACTTGGGTGTATTTATTTGCTTAGAGAAAATACCGGGAGACAGTACCCGGAAAGTGAACGGTGGTGATCTTGGGGGAGGGTAAGAGATTTTTTTTTCTTCAGGTTTATTTTTCCGTTTTTCATATTAAACATTTCTGCAGTCACTGTAAGTTTCCCGTTGCCATAAACCGGGCCGCGGTCCGGGTGGGGCGGGGTACTTTGGGTGGCTGGCGGTTGCAGGGATCCCGGGAACCAGCAGGTGGCGAGAACAAAGGCTAAAGCGCGGGCGCGCCGGGCGCGTGCGTCGGGGCGGGGCCTCGGGCCGCGTCTGGGGCGGGGCCTGGACTGTCCGGCCCTAGCCCCACGGGCCCGAACAGCTGGTGGAGGGACCATGGCCCGGCCCCGTGTGCGGCTGGTGGTCACGGCAGATGACTTTGGTTACTGCCCGCGGCGCGACGAGGGCATCGTAGAAGCCTTCCTGGCGGGGGCTGTGACCAGCGTGTCCCTGCTGGTCAACGGCGCGGCCGCCGAGAGCGCGGCTGAGCTGGCCCACAGGTGAGCAGCGGCCCCCTGCAGGGTCCGGGCGGGCTTGGGGCCGCCGCCCCGCGCCTCCGATGCTCCCGCTCGCGCTCCGCCCGCAGGCACCGAATCCCCACGGGCCTCCACGCCAACCTATCCGAGGGCCGCCCCGTGGGCCCGGCCCGCCACGGCGCCTCGTCGCTGCTCGGCCCCGAAGGCTTCTTCCTCGGCAAGATGGGATTCCGGGAGGCGGTGGCCGCCGGAGAGGTGGTCTTGCCCCAGGTGCGGAGGTGCGACTTCAGTAAGATGCTCGCGGTGACTCCCCCAAAGCTCCGCCCCGAGGGTACCGTGAGCAGAATTGGGCTCTGGATGCCTTCCTGGTTCAAACACAGGGGCGATCACAGGGGACCACATGGACGGGGTCCTTCTGGGTAGCTGCTTCCGGACGTTCTATGTGCCAATCACCTTCTTACTTCAGGTTCGAGGAGAGCTGGAGGCCCAACTGAGCCGTTTCCGGGAATTACTGGGCAGGGACCCTACTCACGTGGACGGGCACCAGCACGTGCACGTGCTCCCAGGTGCGTGGGTTGGTGCTCCCAGGCCGGGGTCGGGGGGGTGCTGCATGAGCCTCTCCCTGACTCTGCCCCGCCCGCAGGAGTGTGCCAGGTGTTCGCTGAGGCGCTGCAGGCCTGCGGGGTGCGCTTCACTAGGCTGCCGATGGAGCGCGGGGTGGGCGGCTGCAATTGGCTCGAGGCCCCAGCACGCGCCTTCGCCTGCGCCGTGGAGCAAGACGCCCGCGCCGCCATGGGCCCCTTTGCCCGCCACGGCCTGCGGTAAGGCCCCCTGCCCCCTGCCAGGCCCAGGTCCCAGTGTGTCCAGCTGGCTGTTCACCTTGGCCAGCTGTGTCCGTTTCTCATCCTCGACTGGTGGTGTCCCCACCCCAGATCCGTCCCGCCCCCGGCCTACCCCTGCCCTACCCCTGCCCACTGCGGCCCTGCAGTCCTGCCGCTGATGCCCCGGCATCTACAGGTGGACCGATGTCTTCGTGGGCCTGAGCACCTGCGGCCGGCACATGTCCGCTCACCACGTGTCAGGGGCACTGGCTAAGGCCCTGGAGGGTATACCCACTGGACGCGCAGTGACAGCCGAGCTGATGGCACACCCCGGCTATCCGAGTGTGCCTCCGGTTGGGGGCAGCGGTGAGGGTCCTGATGCCTTTTCCTGCTCCTGGGAGCGCCTACACGAGCTGCGTGTCCTCACGGCACCGGTGCTGTGGGCTCAGCTTGCCCAGGACGGCGTGCAGCTCTGTGCCCTCCACGAGCTAGACTCCAAGAGGCCCGGAGAGGGGACCCCCAGTAAAGCCACTCTGGAAACCTTTCTGGAGCCCTCCCCACTGTGACCCTGGCAGACAGCCAAGCATTAACATCCCTTGGTGCCCAGGAAGGGAACTGGGTCCCAGAGCAGGCTGTGACTTCCTGGGCTGGATGCTGCCACCTCTGTGCCCAGGTCCTCATGGTTCACAGTGGCAGCAGAGCTTCTGCAAGCCCTCTGGCTGCTGGTGGCAGCTGTGACCTCTGGGCCTGGGGCCTGCCAAGCATTGGGTGGGGGTGGGGGGGGCATCACAGTGCTGTGTAAGCATCTTCCTTGTTTGGGTGCACAGGGCAGAGATGGCTGTATTAATAAAGTAACGTGTCCTGTAAACTTGGGTGTTTATAGACTGTGCCCGGGAAACCTTCCCAGACACAAGAAGGACACGAAACTCCTTCAGGGCCCACCGAGGTCACTGTTGCAAAGATCTGCAGTGCCTCCACCTTTGCCGCTGCTCATGCTTAGGCTCTCTTCATTCTTTTCTTTTGGTGGGGGTGGGTAGGAGGAGGGGAGTGAGGGGTTGGAAGAATGTCTCACTAGGCTACTTTTTGGGAGGCATATTATAATCTCAATTGACTTTAAAGACATCACCTGTTTGAAGTAAGCAGCCCTTTGCCACCCTAGGGGATGGGTCTGAGGAGGTCCTGCAAACTTGCAGGAGTGTGTTTACGTTTTTCCAGGAGGGATGGTCTTCTACAGAAATGGCACCCCTGGTGATGTGTAGATGCCCTGTGACCGGGGCTCCTGTGGCCTGGATCAAGGCGATGCCAGGAGCAGATGGAAACCCATGTGGTCCTTCTTGTCGCATGTAATCTCACATCATAGTGCCTGTGTGCAGGCACCGGTGCCCCCATTTTGCAGACCTAGAGATGGGAGCAGGGGAGCAGAGCTGTGAGGCTGCCTGTTCATTTACTCCACATGCCCTGGGCCTTAGTCTGTACCAAGCATGGAACCAGGGCCAAAAGAGTTCTGCACTTTCTAAAGGGGTGAGGGTAGGGCCCCATCCCCTTGACTGGTGGCTTCAGCCCCCTCTTTCTGGCTCTATCCTCTACCCCTACCCTTCCTCTGACCTTGACTTCTCTAGCCGCAGGCCCTTTCCTCCCCCATTTCATCCAGAGCTGTGAACTGGAATGGCTGTGAGTGTGGCCCTGGCCTCCTCGCCCCGGCCCGCTGGGGTCTGGCCGTGCTCCCACAGGCTGCTGGCTGGAGCTGGGCAGCAAGCACAGAGGCACCTCCCCCGAGGCGGGTCTGTTGTTCTGAGAGGAGGGGCTGGCTGTATGGCTCTGGGGCCCAGGAGACAGGTGTGGGTGACAAGGGAGAGACTAGGGGGGTCTGCACAGATGCTGGAGGAAGCTGTGGGAGTGGCCACTGTCACCCAGGGAGCCAGAGAGGGAGCAGCAGAGATGAGGGCCCAGACCAACCCTAGGCCATGGGCACTGAAGAACAGAGAGAAGGGGACAAGAAGGCAGAGGGCCCATTTCGAGGCTGGCCACGGGCATCCCCCAGGGAGATGGGGTATTTTTCACATAAAACCTGCTGTGCCCAGGACGGCCCAGGCTAGGGGTTTACTGTTAGCCACCAATTCATCAGGCACGGAGGATCTGCTCCATGCCAGGCTGGGGCTGGGAGCTGGGACACAGCCTGCAAGGAGCTCACAGTCTGGTACACACACGGGGGCAGTCGTGTGACCGGGCTGCAGTGGGGGGTGGGAATACACAGCAAAGCATGGGGACAAAGCCTCTGTGATGTTGAGACTTCCACTCTGGTGACAGCCTGCACGGCACCCCCAGGAGACCAGGCTGCCAGCACCCAGGAAACAGCCGTCTACCAAGTGTGGCCTGGGCCAGGCACTGTGCTGTGCAAGAACCGACCTTCAGCTCTGCTCCTGGGGCAGGTGTGCCGTTCCCCCTCGTGCATGAGGGAAGCAGGCGAGGAGGAGCCAGTGCAGACCGGCAGGAGGACTGAGGCTCAGGTGCAGCCCTGCAGGGTGCGGCACGGACATGCTGCCAAGGGAAGACAGCGAGAGCAGGGCTGAGGCCACCCCCTGTGGACTTGGCACTGGGAAGTCCAGGGCCCTGGCCAGAGGAGCCCCAGCGGGCAGGAGGGCGCCAGAAGCCAGGCCAAGGTGATGCAGTCATTGCATATCTCGAGCTGAACAATGAACAGAGTGAGGAAGGCGAGAGGACGGTGGCCACCGAGTGGAGGGAGTTGAGAGGGTCTCACAGGCTTTGGGGAGGGTCTGAAGCTGTGTCTGGGCTCAAGGGGAGCCAGTCGTGGGAGGCGAGGGCACTGGAACCAGGCTGTAACAGCACAGGCCAGGGGCCCTTGACCGAGTCACTTTCCACCTCTGTGAAAACAGGGTAATGGTGCCCGCGGGTCTGTCCTGAGAGTTAGGACAGTGCTAGGACGAGCAGAGTACCCACTGATGATCAAGGAAGGCCCCCAGCCTCCTTGCTTTCTGGTGCCCCAGAAACTTGCCCCAGGAAATTCCCTCTTGGACTACAGACCTAGCTGTCAGGGTCTCAGCTGGTGTCAGACTCCAAGCAGGGAACTCAGCTGACAATAAGTGTCAGGGCCTTAGCTGGCCTGGTGCTGAGTCAGCACTAGGGCTGCAGTCGCAGAAGGTGGGTTTGGGCTGGAGCTATTCAAGGAAGTGGCCCAGCCCCTCCCTTGGGCACACCCTCACCAACTCCCTGACCTTCTTCCAGACAGCACCCTCCTCAGGGCCCCAGTCTGCTCCTCCATTAAATGTGGCTGAGGTGACACGTATACAGGTCACTCTCCCCTCCCCAGACACCTGAGAGTGTCTCTGCAGCCCTTTCTGCTTCCCTCAGCATGGCCAGGACACCTCTGTGCACCTCTCCTGGAGGCCAGGTGTGGGGAGAAAGCCAGAAGAACTTGCCCAAGACCCCAGGCCACTGGCACTGCCCACCCCCAGTAAAGAAGAGACCCACACGACCAGACGAGTGTCCGAGACCATTTTTATTAAGGGCAGCAGAGTAGATCGCAGCATCTTAGAAAGCCTAGTCCCCGCCATAGGGGGAGGGGCGGGGGGACCGGGCAGGAGCGTGAATTCCCACGGGGCCCATCGGAGGTGTGGTGATCACAGCCCTCCCCTGCTCTGGGGGATCCAGCTGTCTGGCCCCGGAGCAGCAAGGCGCCTACTGGCACGCTTCATGCCTGCCCGAGGGCTCGGGGAGTGCCCGCTGGTGGAGCAGGAGCCCAGCTGGAGGGAGGGACCGCCCACCACCCCGCTCTCTCGGAGGCCAGGCCCCTGCTGATGGGTGAACCCCGGCTGTGATGCCAGGGGATGCAAGTCCCTGAGGGGCCGCCGGCTTCGACCATGGTGGACGTCCTCCTGGTGGTGAGCAGAGAAGAGAGGGGGCGATGGGCGGGCAGAGCTACGCTGGTAGAAATACGAAGCAATGGGACAGTTTCCAGGAATGGCAATATTTCTGGATTCAGAGAAGCGACGAGAACAAATGGTAACTTATCTGGATAGCTTCTGACAGAATTTGGCATTTTATTACAAATCTGCATGTGAGTGAAGTAAAGTCCATCATCGCCTTTCTGCTAATGAAGAGACAGATGTGGATGTGCTGGCCGGCGCCCTCACCAGCCCGGGCGCACGGGAGGCTCCAGAACGTGACTCTTCCGTACCTGGGACTAAAGAAGTTGCGTTCATGAGACCCACTGCAGGCTGCACGTATGCGGCCTCACCCACCATCACCCCACCTCTGCACACAAGCCACCTCAGGTCTGCAAGCCTGGAAAGACCTCAAATTATAGAACTGAAATTAAAACAGAAAGCCAAGGTTAAGTCATCCTCCCCACAGGATCTAGCCCCTGGAGCGCCCAGAAGCGAAGCCACCAGTGGCAGAAGTGGAAGTGGTGACACACAGTGCTTGGACCACTAGCTTCCCCTGGGTGTCGGTGACAAGGACTCTTCTACTTCAGGGACAGTCCCACTTGCTTTGAAAAGACATTAACATTCAAATCCTTACAAGTTCATCTGATGATAAATTCTAAGGTCAATTTTTATTTCTACAAAAAAAAGGCAGTCAAAACAATATAAAACATGTAAAGGATATTACTGAGTGAGCTTCACATGGAGCCTGACTCCGCGAAGGCCATGAGTCCAGTGGGAGGGGGAGGCCATCCTGTTCCTGGGCTGGGCCGTGTGGATGCTCCAGAGGAAGGGCCAGTGGGGCGCCGGTGACCCCAGCCTGGTGCCGGTGACAGAGGAGTCTGCCAGAGGGTCAAACGTGCTGAGGAAGGGCCGCGGTGGGACTGCTGCACTGAGGACGCAGAGGGTGAGCTCTGAGCTACGTCGGGTGGACACGTCGGTGAGCATGGCATTTCAAGTAGACACTCTGGCTTTAGCACTGTCCGCAGGGACCTGGACATCTTCTAGAACAGCTGCAGGGAGGAGTGGCAACCTGTGGCCTCAGGAGCCTCTCTGGTGAAAAATTCCTCCCACAAGTGCACCGTGCTCTGGCTGGCACACCCCTGGGGGCTGTCGCAGAGCTGGTGCTGGGGGGGTCTCCCTAAGCAGGCCGGCCCAGGTGGAGTTCATCATGATGCAGACAGTAGGGTCTGCCAATCTGGTCAGCATTACTGGGGTAACATTAGCCAGAGTTTTACAGCAGAGCTAGGCCTCCCTTTCCACAGCTTTGTTTTTGGGAGGGGGTGGGAGTGGAGATGGTTGTTTGCTTGTTTTTTAATTTTTTTTAAAGGATATTATAAATCAGAGTCAAGAGAAACTTAACTGACTCCCACACCAGGCTGCGCGCCAAGGAGGGCAGCAGAGGAGCCACAGAGGACTCGGCTGCCCCTCCCGGCGGGAGGCAGGGCCTGGGTTTGGGGAAGTGAGCAGAGAACAAACTAAACGCAAGAAAGTGGGAGTTGCAAGGGCAGGGGAAGAGGGGAACCACAACTTTTTTTTAACCTTATGGGCTAAATGTAAACTGAAGATTTTGGATAAATTTGGACAGCAAAAGAAACACCATTCTTTTAAAGTAGACTGAAGCAGTGATTTTTAAAACAAAGAAAGCAGAACTAGAACATCTTAAATTTTTAATCCTTTCTTTACAGGTCACCTAGACCACTTTTGATTAAGAAAACTGTAGAAAGTTAGTAACTGCCACAAGCAGATGCCAGGCGGTGGCACATGTCAATTTTCCATAGAGTCCTGCTTCGTGGGGTGTCTGAATGCACTGCTTGGCATCTCTGCTCACACTTGCTGGAATCAATCGCGGCAGATTTTAGTCCACAGGTCGCTTTTCCCCATATTTCTTTGTAAACTCTTCAGCATTCTTACAGAATTTTTTACGGTCCTTAGAGTATTCTTCAGCTAGGTCAGCCCGGAGCGGGTGCTCGGGCTGGGGGTCGTTCACCAGTGCTATGAGGGACTGGATGACTGCCAAGAAAAGGACAAGGCACCGCTGGTTAGAAGGCCCTTGGAAGGGGCATGGCAAGAAACACAGCTCTGATTAAACATCTATATGCTTCTCAGACAGAGCAGCCTCCCATTCATGCAGATTTCTAACCACCAGCACTCAACCCATCATTCCCATGATGAGAAGAAAGTGATGGAGGACAAACAGCCAGCGCTACAGTAGATAACTAACCGTACAGAGTGATGCCACGTCCTCCTCCTCCTCCTCCAGGAAGCCTTCCTGTACTGACACACTGGGGATGTCCCAGTCCCCAGTCACTCTCACCCCTCTCCTACTTTGGAGACCCAGGCCCACCACTGACACCCCCACTCTCATGCAGGTGAAGCTTCTCCAGGGCAGGGACTGGGCAATGTGCCCAGCACTACACTCGGTTCAGGGTGTGTGACAGGCCTGCACCGTGTAAATGGATAATGAGCCCACCCTGAAAGACCCCTAGCAGCTTCTGAACGGCCGAGAAAGGTTCACTCGACCACCCTGCATTAACCACTGGGAGGCTGTAGCCCTCATCAGCACTGCACAGTCCATTCCAGAGGTGGAAGTCACACGGATGGCTCAGGGTGGATTCCACAATGCTCCCCCAAGGGGCAGTCAGGCCCAGATGTGCTAGACAGCGAGCCCTGGACAGGAGGGCCAGGAGGGAGTGGAGGGTGGGGGAGGGGGAAGTACAGAAGGTCCAGGAACCCCTGGTCTCCTCAGAAGTGGGGTGCATGCAGCCACCAGGCTTCCCACACACGTCCCCTGACTCCCCCCAACCCCCACCAGGACCAGCACCCCCACTGTCCTAGCAAAAAGGCCCCTCTCCTCTGGACTGCCGATGCCAGGTGCCTTTATTGGGAGCCCACGCTCTTCACCCCAGCATCACAAGGAATGGGTTAAAAAAGCTTTTTGTTCCAATTTCTCCTTGTTTGTCACAAATCCACATGGCGCTTAAGTGATTATTTACTTAATATATTTCTTTAAATCACGTCAAAAATATTTTTTAAAGAAAGTTAACTGTTAGTAACTCTTACGGAAAACCACTTTCACGTGCCATAAACTGAAGGCACGCATCATAAACATGAAATAAGCACCTATGCTGCCTCCTTCCCGGCCAGAGGAAGCAACCACCGGAACAAACACTCTTCCTAGTGGCTCTTTCTCAGCATCTCTGAGGCACCCCAGCCCAATGCACTCCAAGACTCTCCACAGCACGCTCAGCCATGAGACTGCTGTTCTTAACTTTTGGGAAACCTGAACCACATTTGCCCTAGAGCACATTTATAAGGTGGCTTCCCATCTTTTTCCAGGATTAGAAATGGTTCTGAAGCAGAGTTGACACTGATGAGTTTTCAAGTTTTCCTCCATTATGGAGACTCAGGCTGTCTGATTCTCACTATGATCATCTTAATACCTAATGTATTAGCATCAAATACATTCATCGTTAAGACGTGCTTTTCAAAAGATAATTCACTTTGCAAGTTTGCAGTTCGTCTAATTCTTTTCGGAGAACTTGCTTTAAATATTTTCAAGTTAACTAAGTAGTTCTGATGAGTGCTTCATTCTTTCTCTACTCCTGTAAACTGTAAGAAAACCCAGCTGAGCTCGTTTGTTTCCACAGTGAGAACACCGACAGCTACGACGCTTTCCAAACCACAACCACAGCCCCATCCATCACTTTCACATACAGGGGGGGCACACTCATTATGTTTTACAAATGATCGAGCCCTGGCTTCTTGATCTCTTCCTTGACCCAAATGCTACTCAAAAGGATCTTTCCCCCTCCAAAATGTAGGGGCTTAAAAACATTATCAAAACTTACCTCCTTTCTCACTGTATATGATCAGAGACTAAAGTCTATAAAATTTCCTTGTTTTTGTTCCTTCTGACAGTTTGTGATGGAGGATGTAAACCGTATCTGTAACTCATCCCTTTTCATGGGGACCCAGTGGGCTCCATTCTCACAGAGTAAAATGTGACCCATACCTTCCCCCATACACGAAGGCGTACAATGCAGTGGTCTTCCATGGATTGTGCTATGAAGGGTAAGTTTATTAATCTTATCCTGTTTATTGTATTTGAGTCCTCTTTCTAAAGTTTATCTACTTGATTTGTTATAAGACAGCAAATGGGTATGGGGGGACTAAAACATTTGATATTTATGAATCTGACTTTTCTGTTTATATAATTTTGTTGCTGTGTTGTCTGGTTCGTGTAGAGGTCAGTATTATACAGGCTTCCTTACTGACTGTATTTCATATGGCGAATCTCTCTCACCACCCAACAAAGCCCTTGCTCTGTTGATAGATATGTACCAGAACCAGACACACTGCTGAGGAAAACTCTTGTTTTTACATCCTTTCTTCTGGTTACTGTTATTATTGCCAACTCCTACCACCTTTCTGTATGATACAGGTTTGCCTTGTTTCTTGACTTTTCTCCTACTTTTGCTCAATTTTTAATGCTTCTTTACTTTCTTTTTAAAAATTGAGATATAATTCACATACCAAAAAATAAACTGAGAAGTATACAATTCAGTTGTTTTTAGTGTATTCACAAAATCGTGTGACACCGCCACTATCTAACTCCAGAACGTTTTCATCATCCCCAAAAGAAGACCCACTCTCCCTAGTAATCACTTCCTAGACCCCTCCTCCAGCCCCAGACAAACACTAACCTCCTTTCTGACTATAGATCTGCCTATTCTGGACATTCCATATACTGTTGCTTCTCATTATTCACAGTAGTTACCCACTAAAAAGTTGCTGTGAATGCTGAATTATAGTGAACCATGAATGACCCCAGGAATGACCAGCTATAGAATCACCCAGCTGAGCCCAGTGAACCTACAGAATGAGAAATAATAAACTGTTGTTAATTTAAGCCACTAAGTTTTGAGATGGTTTGTAATACAGTAACAGGTAACTGAAACACGGGGGACACGGTGTCAAGTGCCAGGGACAACGTTCCTGAAGTGTGTGAGGATAAGCTCAAGGCCATGCCGGAGGAATCTACAGAATGATCTAGAGAGAAACCCTGTCTCTGATCACAAAATAGCAATTCTCCCGGTGCTGCATGTAGAACAGCACTGTGTTTAAGATAAAAGCTTTATCTTCAAAACTTAAGTCAACAAGTACAAAAGAATGAAAAACCTATCTTAGATTTATCTGACTATTTGAAAAAAGCACCCACAACCCGGAAAAGCAGAGCATGCTGGCTGCTCAGCGAGACCTGAAGCTGAAAACAGGACCGGTGCTGCCACGGCCCTCTTGGGCAGCCTGCCCTGTGAGAAGGGCAGAGCACAGGTACCTGCGCCCAATTCTCAGGTGAGGGAGGAGACCCTAACTCTCTGTGGTCTGGCCACCTGAGCAAATGCAGCAACTGCAGGCTCCCACACAGAGCTAGGAGTTTGTGTGCTTAAGAACAACTCTGTCAATCTTTTACAGACATCAGCTTGTGCACGACCAAGCACCAAGCCCCATGGAGACCCCTCCACTGTGACTCCACGCTCGGTACCCACCGCTTTCTGCTGCTCAGCTGTGGGAGCCGGGTGGATGCCTTTCATGGTGACTGTTTCAGTGAGTCTTTCAGGGGTTCCACTGGAAAACGACTGTTTATATCAGTCACCAAAAAAAAAAAAACCAATACCTGCAGCCTCTCAAATTCCAGCCTCATCCATTCTCCTTAATCTAAAAAGACCATAAGTGGTTCAGGGAGTTACTTACAAAAAAGCCACCAAAAATATGAGGTTAGGATTGCAAGAGAAAATTCTAGAATTAAGAATAAAAACTAGACACAGTCTATAACAAAGTTTAGTCACCTGCCGTGGAAAAGAGGGGGGCGACCACAGTAGTGAATCAAGTACTTTTCCCAGAAAAATGAGGGCACCCAGACCCAGGGACACACAGGGAGTTCCAGGCCCGCTAAGGCTGACTGTGTGCTTTCACGTGGGCACACTGCCCTCAAGTCTGGCCGTGCCCTCCCAAGACACCCCAATGAGCCCCAGCATCCTGTGGCCTGCCACGTGGCTCCGGCTCAAGCCCACAGGCCCTCAACACCCTCCCTTCCCCCTTCCAGTCTGAGTCCACATGCTAACTGCTGTGTGAGGCCATTTCCCCCACTCCAGGCAGCCCACAATCCTCACGAACACTCCCAGGGACAGGGTCATACCCCTCCCTGCACTGGGAGCGAGCGCTGGTCTGGTCTGTCTGCGCGGGTCCCCCTTGGGCTGCAAGCACGAGAACACCTGCGTGGGTTGAAGCTTAGCTGAGATGCGCCAAGCTCATTGGACAGCGGGACCACAGCAGCCTTCTGTGGACACGGTGGTCAGCGCTATAGGATTTCTCTGGACTCCGTGCGACGTGGTGTCAGAAGGGGCCTAGAAGGCCCTGCCCGCAGCAGTGTCCCCAGAAGACACGAGGAGATGCCTTACCTTGGTCAGTTTTGGTTGCTGGCTTCCAGTTTTCAGCACTAATTACCGGCAGACAGACCTGCCCCTTTTCATCAATGTTCGGGTGATAGATCTTCGTTTTAAACGTGATCTTCGGTGGTTTGAATGGGTACTCTGCTGGAAAGTTGATTTCAATTCTGAAGGCCCCTTTATCATACGGAGGGTTGTCCTGGAGGGAAAGGAAAGAGGGCGGAGTGAACCTGTAGCTGAGACAGGAGTGTTCTAATTGTTCACTGGAAAAATTAATTTGTTTCAAGAGGTTGTATCAACTGAAGCCTTGTCACCTTCAGGGGAACAACAATCAATCTGTATTTCTAGAGCAACATGTCTGCTAACCTGTGAAAGGGTCTGAGATGGATGCCCTGGCCTCTTTACCTTTTTTTTTTTTTTTAATAGACTTTATTTTTTTTGAGTAGTTTTAGGTTTACAGCAAAACTGAGAGGAAAGTACAGAACTCCTACACACACACAGCCTCCCCCACCAGAGTGGTACACGCGTTACAGGTGATGGACCAACACCAACACATCATCACCCACAGTCCACAGTCTACAGCAGGGCTCACTCTCGGTGCTGGACACTGAATGGGTTTTATAAAGTATTATACCCTATGGTTGGAATCATGCAGTATGCAGCCCTTTCAGACTGGCTCCTTTCACTTAGTAATATGCATTTAAGATTCCTTTGTGGCTTGTTAGATCACTTCTTTTTGTCACTGAATATTAATCCATTGTCTCGATGTAGTTTATCCATTCAGTTCCTGAAGGTCAGCTTGGTTGCTTTCGGCAATTATGAATAAAGCTGCTATCCACAACCGTGTGCAGGTTTCTGTGTGGACATATATTTTCATCTCCTTTGGGTAAATACTAAGGAGCACGATTGTAGGTTAAGGGTATGCTTAGTTTTGTAAAAAATCACCAATCTATCTTCCAAAGTGGCTGCACCATTCTGCATTCCCACCAGCACTGATGAGAGTTCCTGTTGCTCCACATCCTCGCCAGCATTTGGTGGTGTCAGCGTTCTGGATTTCCACCAATCTGACAGGTGTGTAGTTGTATCCTGTAGTTTTAATTTGCAATTCCCTAATGATATGGTGTTGACTACCTTTTCATATGCTTATTTGCTATCTGTATGTCTTCTTTGGTAAGAAGTCTGTTCAGATTTTTGGTCCATTTTATTATTATTATTTATAAATTTATTTATTTATTTATTTTTGGCTGCGTTGGGTCTTCGTTGCTGCACACGGGCTTTCTCTAGTTGTGGTGAGCAGGGGCTGTTCTTTGGGGTGCACGGGCTTCTCATTGTGGTGGCTTCTCTTGTTGCGGAGCACGGGCTCTAGGTGCATGGACTTCAGTAGTTGTGGCACACGGGCTTAGTTGCTCCGTGGCATGTGGGATCTTCCCGGACGAGGGTTCGAACCCGTGTCCCCTGCATTGGCAGGAGTATTCTTAACCACTGCGCCACCAGGGAAGTCCCTGGCCCATTTTAAAATCAGGTTCTTTGTTTTCTTGTTATTGAGTTTTAAGAGTTCTTTGTATATCTGGGGTTAACAGCCCTTTTTCAGATAACGTCTTTTGCAAATATCTCTTTATCTTTTTTGAAGGTATGAAGAGTTACACCAGGGGTAAATAACAACCCAACCCAGACCATACCAAGTGCTGAAAGGCCAAAGAGGTGGCCACAACTCCAGAATAAAGCCAGCACTCAGCTGGATGGCTGGCCCCTGAGGAACTGAGCTGGCCCCTAGCTGGTCGCCAGGCAGGGCCAGAACCATGCCCCACCCCTGTGTCCTTAGGACCACTCAGAGAACTATCCCTCAGGGCCTGCACACTGATGGCCCAGGAGCCTCTGAGAGATGCCCCAAGAGAAAGAGGCCAGCCTCTCTCCAGCCTCTGCCTCCACGTCCAGAGCTGAGCCAGCCCTCCAGTCTGCGGCCTCCCGGCCCCGGACTCCAGCTCTCCGGGGTCCCAGCCCACTCAAAGGAGGCCCAGCTTCACTGAGTGCCCAGGAATGCACAGCGCTGCCTCCTCAAGCACCAGCGTAATGAGATATTCTCCAGCAAATAGGATTCCTCTGCTGGAGAGTGAGGCCGGCACACACCAGGTCCCCACACTGTCCCCTGGTCTATCCCCACCCAAGAAGGGTAAAATTAGGGAAGGCTGAGGGGTGGGAGAGGCCTTCCCAGCAGAGAGGACTAAAAACTAGGATGGTAGGGGCTTGGAGGGGACAGCATGGAGCAAGACAGGAGGCTGGGGCCAAGTTTAGGGGTCTGAACCACCCAATCGAGCAGCTGGATCCGCGGTCGGAAGATGAACCTACAGGAAGCGCGTCAGGAAGGTGGTGCCTCAGGGGCAGGTGAGGGAGGAGATGTCAACACCGCGGGTGCTGCACCTGGGTGAGGAGACAGACCCACGCACATCCGGAGGGGGTGGGCCATGGCTGGACCGGGAAATCATTTTCACCCTAACAAAACCTTCCCTAATCCCTTCTTTAGGGAACACAGAATTGTCTAGAACACTGTCCAGAAGTTAAAGTGGCAGCGGACTCCTCCCAGGCCTTGTCCTGACTGCTCACTACCTAGGAGCGCTAGACTCACCATTACCAACGAGCCCATGGGGACGCGGAGATTTTGCTTCAGGGTTTTAAGAAGGGACCTGCTTCAGCCACGGAAAGAGCCTTCCTGGATGACCCTGGCTGCTGAGACCCACCAGGTATGTTCGACCATCACCCAGGACTGACCAACCCCACCTGGGGCCCGCCGCGTGCTGGGCCACGTGCCAGGAACTGGAGACAAGGACGAGCCAGGCCAGCCAGGCAAGCCCAGGACATTCCCCAACATCTGTCATGTGGGGGTGACCCGGAGGTAGGAGCCACCCACGTTGCATGCTGCACATGGGCAAAAAGTCAGGAGAAGCAGCTCTCTCACTACAGGACACAGGACAGGCCGAACCTCTCGCTGCACAGGGAACGTGTCTTAACTCCTCGGAGACTCTGTCCCCGTCCAGGGCTCGGGGTGACCAAAGGAGTGGCTCCAAAACCCCAGGGATTTGTGTGGAAGGGGGTGTGCAAAAATTCAACACAGGACCTACCCTGTGGATAAAGGCCTAAGTGCCACACGTGAGTTTTCCACACATTAGAGCTAAACTTATTCTGTGGGAAGGCAGCTCAGAAACTAGAAGGGGCCTCAGTGAGAAAACACAGCTTTGTGGTAGAAAAATAGTATACAAAATTTCAGGAATTTGCCTCAGACGGTCCTCTCCACAAGCCATGGAGGGATACCGGCAAGGACAGTGCAAACCCTGGCTCCTCTCGCCCCTCCTGGCTCTCACCCCACCCTCCCCAGGCACAAAGCCACTTTGGAGCAACTAAGACCAAGAGGAGGCTCCTCCAAACCCCTTGGGCCTTTCCCCCACGGGTCCACTCCTGGCCTGCAGGCAAGCCGGCCCTTTCCTCCCCAGGGCAACCTTCAGGAACCCCGAGACCCCACCACACCCCATGCATCTCTTAATCCACTGAAGACCCAGAGTCCTTCCACCATCGTACATCAGTCACAGTTTTGTGTCACCATTGTGGCAGCTTTCCCTGGGGCTCAGGGAGGACACCACACAGCTCTCTGGCAGCCACTCCCTGACCTGGACAGCAGCCACACCAAGTCCCTGTGGTGCATGCCCAACTGGCAATCTGACACAACACGGGACTCGTGGCTGGACTGATGTGGACAGGCAGCTCCTAGATGGATCCACTGATGATCGACCACGTGTGTCGACCGGTAGAGAACCCTCAGCAGTGTCCTTTCCGCGGGGTAACCCTTCACCCACAAGGAACACAGCCCGGCCTGGCTGCCCTGAGGACGTCTACCCAGGCCTGGCCCAGACCCACCCTCAGGCTGCTTGCCCCGGGGTCCAGTTACAGAGGGACGGGAAGGTGGGCTTCCTTGCGTTCTAACCTTCACAGTCCACTAGAGGGCCTGGTCGAAAGGCAGGAAAAGCTCCTGGCCTCTGAGCACAGACTGTGTCTTCTCACCCCCTGTAACTGTTAAGTGTTCATTCTCTCTTATCTCTCCGTGGTTGCCTGAATTACCAAGTCTGCGCAGTGAACAGAGTCATCGTCTGCTAACTTTGCTTTCTGAAGATAACCTCTTTGTACTGTTTCCAACAATTGGGTTCGCAGGACTTTTCACAGTACAGCTCTTTATCAATGAATACTCTGACATTAAAAAATTCCATCGTTTTCTCTTTGAAAATAAACATTTGTGGAAGTATTTTTAGAACAGATTTTCCAATCTTTCATGACCAAACTACCCTCTGAATTACACCTAAATTTAAAATCACAATCTCTAAACCATAATGGAAAAGAATAGGAAAAAGAATACATACATGTATATAACTGAATCACTTTACTGTACACCAGAAGCTAACACAACATTGCAAATCAACTACACTTCCGTAAAATAAATTACAAAGAAAAAAACTAAAGAAATTAGGTTGGTCACTAAGTTTCAAAATGATTTCTTAAAAACCCAATAAAGCACGCTGAATATTGCAAAAAAAAAAAAAAAAATCACCGTCTCCAATAAAACGGAATTCCACAGGAACTTTCCCTCCTCTGAACTCATGGGCACCTTTCACGGCATGATTCACCTTCCCTTCAAGAAAAGAAGTAGGGCCTCCCTGGTGGCGCAGTGGTTGAGAGTCCGCCTGCCGATGCAGGGGATACGGGTTCGTGCCCCGGTCTGGGAGGATCCCATATGCCGCGGAGCGGCTGGGCCCGTGAGCCATGGCCGCTGGGCCTGCGCATCCGGAGCCTGTGCTCCGCAACGGGAGAGGCCACAACAGTGAGAGGCCCGCATACCGCAAAAAGAAAAAAAAAAAAAAAAAAAGAAAAGAAGTAGCTTTATTGGGGCTTCCCTGGTGGCGCAGTGGTTGAGAATCTGCCTGCTAATGCAGGGGACAACGGTTTGAGCCCTGGTCTGGGAGGATCCCACATGCTGCGGAGCAACTAGGCCCGTGAGCCACAACTACTGAGCCTGCACGCCTGGAGCCTGTGCTCCGCAACAAGAGAGGCCGCGATAGTGAGAGGCCCGCGCACCGCGATAAAGAGTGCCCCCCCCGCCACAACTAGAGAAAGCCCTCGTACAGAAACGAAGACCCAACACAGCATAAATAAATAAATAAATAAACTCCTACCCCCAACATCTAAAAAAAAAAAAAAAGTAGCTTTATTGTTATTTCTCATCGAAATATAACATTCACACCAAAAAAGTAGTACTAGACATTCCGCCCCAGGATAAGGGCTGAGCGTGTCCACGACACAGCCTGCGGCGCACAGCAGTCAGCACACCCTTTGGTCAAGGGACCCGGATTCTGGGAGGGCAGTGCTCTTGGCTACACAGCCTGTGCCTGCCCACGCGTGGGGAAGATCACACTTCGCTTTCTAAGACCCAGCCGCAGAGCTACTAACATGGGAGAATTCCTTGTCTTTTGTAGAAAACGTGCGGTGTGGGCCAGCGCCCTGGCACGCGGCGCCCCTGCACACACGCATGCGGTTTGCTGCTGGCAGCACCCACTCGCCCGCCCTCGGCGCACCCACACCTTCACTAGGGCTGCAGCATATTCCACCATCAGACGCAGCACAATTTCCTTACCTCCTCCCCGTTGCCGGGCGAGAACTTGCTGCACTCGTGAAGAGTGTCTGGACCCAAACGCTTCCTTACCAAAAACATAAAGCGACCACAGGACCCACAACCCCACTCCTAAATCTCCTAAAGAAATGAAAACACATGTCGACATAAAATCCTGTTCACGAATGTTCACAGCAACATCATTCATAATAGCCAAACAGTGGAAACAACCCAAATACCTATCAACTGGTGAACGGATAAGTAAACTATGATATATCCATTACAACAGAATATTATTTGGCAATAAAAAGGAATGAAGTATGAATACATGCTACAACATAGATAAACCTTGAAAATATTATGTTAAGGAAAGAAGCCAGACACAAAACATCACGTATTATATGATTCCATTTATATGAAATATACAGGATAGCTAAATCTACAAAGTAGATCTGTGGTTGGCTACGCCTGGGGGACTGGGGGTGATGCTAACAAGGGGAGGTTTCTTTGAGGAGTAATAAAAAATGTTCTAAAATTGTGGTGATGGAGAAACAACTCTGCAAATATACTAATAGCCATTGAATAACTGTACACTTTAAATGCATGAAATGCAGGGTTTGTGACTCTCAATGAAACTGTTAAAAAGGAAATCAAAGCTAACTCAGAAACAGGGTTTTCGACTGAGGACAGTGTTGTCCCTCCTGGAGAGGTTTAGAAATGCCTGAGGTTGTCCCAATGACAAAGGTGGCTACTGGCATCTAATGAACAAGAAACAGAGACAACCCTGCACGAATAATCCACCTGCACACACCAAAATGTAGTTTCCAAGGCTCTCTGAGAACTACAAATTCAATAACTTACAGACTGTTTGTGAGGCGCCTACTCTGTGTAATGCACAGTGCTAGGGACAGGAAGTGGGAGGGAAACAGATAAAGGTCTCTGCCTGAACCAGAACTCGCTGAGACGACACCCACACCACCAGTTATAAAGCAGAATTAGCCCTCTGAGGAGCCCCAAAGAGAGGGGGGCTGGACCACAGCTGACCCCAACGGACTGTCCAGCCAACGGCTGCTCCCTGCTGTCTCCTTGCTGGCAAAATCCCAGTTTTGTTTCCGTCCATGTTGCCCCCTCATTGTGAACCAGGGGTAAATCCTGACTGGTCTACACCTGTCCCGCCCAATATGGTGGCCAGCAGCCCAAGTGCCTATTGTGTACTTGAAACAGGACTCTTCCGAATTTAGATGTTCCATAAGCGTAAAATACCACCTGGATTTGAGACTTTGTGCAAAAAAAAAGAATAAACTAGTTAATAATTATTTATATTGATTACATGTAGAAGAATATTTTTAATATACTGTATTAAGTAAAATACTTACCAAAGTGAATTCCACCTGTTTCATTCCCTTCCTTCCTTCCTTCCACCCTTCTTCCCTCCTTCCTTCCTTCCTTCTTTCCTTCCTTTGATGTTAGTTCCCCGACCAGGGATTCAACCCACACCCTCCTCGGGCCTTCAGCAGTGAAATCGTCGAGTCCCAACCATTGGACCACCGGAGAATTCCCTCATTTTCCTTTTTAATGGGAGTTCTGTAAAATTTAAAAGCATGGCTGTGGCTTGCAGTATACTCCTTTTGGACAGCACAGTCCATCATGGTACTGCCTACACCTCGGCCAGTGACAGACCAGGGGTGGCCATACGTCCTGGTTCTGGATAATGAGGAGTGAGGGGTCTGTGGTGGGCCCCTGGGATGGGCGTCTTTGTTTTTGGTCACACCAAACTACACACACACACGTGTCACAGCTGGAGAAGTCTGAATGGGGTTGGTGGACTGATCAGGGTCCACTTCCTGGTTACAGCACTGCACTACAGTTGCACAACAAGTGAAGGCTACTGGGGAATCTCTGTGTTATTTCCTACAATTGCATGAAAAGCTACAATTATCTCAAAATAAGAAGTTCAAGGAGAGAGAGAGAAAAGAAGAGATGGTCTCTTCCTTCCGGGAAACCGTGAAGCCCAGGCAGGTCTGTGCTCTCCCCTCGCTGAGCTGCTGGATGGCCAGCCCAGAGCCCCTGCCACAGGACTCTGTCAGGGGCAGCAACTTTCCCTTTTCAAAGCCACACTAAGTAGGGGGTTTCCTTACTTGCAGTCAAAAGCGACCTCACTACTATGAATGGTGAGTGGAGGGAACAGAGAGGAGGGAGTGATTCACTGAGACCAGGGAATGGAGAGCACCAGAAAGACGCAGGTGCAGGAGGATGAGCCAGTTGGAAGGGGCACACACAGCTTCACAAGCAGAATAGGAGGCCTCTCTCTCTGAAAGTTAACAAACAGGTATTTACCTCAACAATTGTCAGTTTTGAGCAGCCCAGCCCCAGGACAGGGGAGCAAAAGCTCCTCGAAAGAGGCTGGGGCCCGAGCCCAGGTCGGGGAGCCAGGGCCTGCGAGGTGCTCAAAGAACCTGTGAGACGGAATGGCCTGCACAGAGGCAAAGGCAGTTGCAGCTTCTGCAATGAGATGTGATCGGTGTACCTGAGGCTCATTCCCAAAAACACTCTGCTCAGCAGAACCTGGTGCGCGAGCCTCGGGGCTAGTGCAGAGGCCAGAGACACTGTGATGGCAGAAAGACTGTGTCCTCTCCCAACAGGCTGGTGGAGTGACCACCAGGGCGGTACGAGGCCTCTCCACGAAACTCAATTTCATTTTAAAAACAATTATTGACACAGTTTTGGAGATGCAAGGCCTCAGGAGTACAAAGCTGACTCCCAAGTCTGTGCTTCTGAAGCCCAAAGGCAAAGAAATCCAGGACAGTCTGACTACACACTGACGAGAGGCAGGCATTTACCAGCTCCTTTTACAAATGAGGGACAGGGGCACAGACAGAAGACACTGTCGTTGTTGAAACGTTGTCACGTGTGCATGTCTTACCTTCTCAATAAAAGGTAAAACCAGCAGCAGCACCCCTGTAAGTCCAGGGTGACAATGACATGGGTAGGGAGCAGCCCAGGCAAGAAAGGAACTCAACTGGGGATGAACACCCCCACACACAAAGAACTAAGCACTCAAATCATCAAGTTAGAAAAGAACAAAGAGGGGCTTCCCTGGTGGCGCAGTGGTTAAGAATCTGCCTGCCAATGCAGGGGACACGGGTTCAAGCCCAGATCCGGTAAGACCACACCTGCCACGGAGCAACTAAGCCCATGTGCCACAACTACTGAGCCTGTGCTCTAGAGACCGTGAGCCACAACTACTGAGCCCACGCACCACAACTACGGAACCTGAGTGCCTAGAGCCCGTGCTCCTCAACGAGCACCCACAGCAATAAGAAGCCTGTGTACTGCAACAAAGAATAGCCCCCAGCTCACTGCAACTAGAAAAAGCCCACGCGCAGCAATGAAGACCCAATGCAACCAAAAATAAATAAATTAAAAATAAATTTTAAAAAAGAGCAAAGAGCAAACAAATACCAAGGAAAACAAAAGACATAACATAAAAGCAGAAATTACCATAAAAGCAAAAATTAGCAAATCAGAACACAGAAAAAAGAATGGAATTTCTACTTCTTGATACATGAAGTCAGTATAACCATCTATCAAAATCCACTAAACACAGAAAACACAATCCAATCTCACATATGACCACAAATGCAAACACACTAAAGACTAGGAAATTTAATACACTGGAATATTTAAAAACAGTCCATTGTACTGAAGGGGGAATTAATCCAGAAAGCAATGAGGGGCTTAATTAACAGGCCACTTTGAAAACCCACACCACAAAACCTAATTGACAGTAATATGGCCTTTAATGAAATCCACTCATTCCTGATTAAAAGAGAAAAATTTAGGGTGTGACATCAGCAAAATGGCAAAGCAGGCAGCTCCAAACTCCCATCCCTCCGTAGAAACAAACAAACAAAATACTGCAGAAACCATCAGAACCAACTTTGTCAGAACTCTGGAAAACAGTCAAAGGTTTACAGCAACCTTTGGCTGTGAATGCAGAATCAAGAAAAAGGTAACTAAAACACAGTAGGAAAGCTTTGTGTCGACTTTACTTGCCCTTAGCCTGGCCGCTCCCTGGCTGGGCGACAGGCATCTTGAAGACGGGTGAATGATGGCCACCTATGACCACCATGTGGGACCCGGGCCCTCCATTCCAGAGAAGCAGAGCAGACCTTATTACTGACTGTCTGTCTGTTCTAACCGGTCCAGGGCTACCCGGAGGGCTGACACAGGTGCTCATCTGTTTTGCCTCGCTCAAAACCCACAGAGCATGGGAAAAGCACAGGAACTGCTCAAGAAGACTGTAGGGGACTTCCCTGATGGTCTAGTGGTTAACACTCAGCACTCCAAATGCAGGGGGCCCAGGTTCGATCCCTGGTCAGGGAACTAGATCCCGCACGCTGCAATTAAAGATCCTGTATGCTGCAACAAAGATCCCATGTGCTACAACTAAGACCCAGAGCAGCCAAATAAATAAAAGACTGTAAGGCCATGAAAAACTCACAGCTGCCTACAGCAAAGGATGGCAGGTGAGACACAACAGATTGCATAAAGCCAAGGAGGAAAAGCCACAGAGAAACCCAGGGATATCAGGGCATTCAGAAGTACCCAGGTACACTGGGGAGCTGAGAAAGTCACACATATGCCTAGGACAGGATACACGCTAAGAAAAGAACTGAGAAAATCTGAAGCTTTCACCACCAGTTAACCATAGGCTCAAGAAAAGCAGGAAGTGAAGAAGGCAGAAATGTAACTGGCCTGGCTACATGTTCAAGAAGTACCCTAGCACAGAGCCAATCTGCAAAGACTGAGAGACTTTTTTTAAGCTCCTGGCATTCAAGGAAATTTCAGTCAAAACACTGGTGGAACACAAGCAAAGCCTTCAACACTCAAGAACAGCAAACCCTGCAGGGAGGGGGAGAATCTGATTTCCGCATTATAATATTCAAGTGTCAACAGCAACAACAAAATTTTCAACAGCAACAACAAAATCACAAAGCATACAAAGAAACAGAAAAGTATGGCCCATTTAAAGGAAAAAAAAAAAAACTGACAAAAACTATCTCTGAGTAAGCCCAGACATTAGACTTACCAGACAAAGAATTAAAATCAACTGTCTTAAAGATGCTCAAAGAGGGAATTCCTTGGCAGTCCAGTGATTGGGACTCGGCGCTTTCACTGCCATGGGCCCGGATTTGATCCCTGGTTGGGGAACTAAGATCCTGCATGCTGTGTGGCCAAACCCCACCCCCCCCAAAAAGTGCTCAAAGAGGTAAAAAAAAGTCATGGGCAAAAAACTAAACAAAACCAGGGACTTCCCTGGTGGTCCAGTGGTAAAGAATCTGCCTTCCAATGCAGGGGATGTGGGTTCGATCCCTGGTCGGGGAACTAAGATCCCACATGTCGTGGGGCAACTAAGCCCGCACACAACTCCTGAGCCCACAAGCCTCAACTAGAGAGCCCGAGTGCTGCAAACTACAGAGCCCACGCACTACAACTAGAAAAGAGAAAACCCACACGCCACAACTAGAGAGAAGCCCGCTTACCACAATGAAGAGCCAGCACACCACAACTAAGACCCAACACAGCCAAAAAAAAAAAAACTGAACAAAGCTAGGAAAATAATGTCTAAACAAAATGAGAACACCAATAAAGACACAGAAATGATAAAAAGGGACTCAACAAAAATTCTGGAGAATAATACAATAACTGAAATGAAAAACTCACTAGAGCAATTCAGTAGTAGACTTGAGCAAGCAAAAGAAGGAGTCAGGGCCTCCCTGGTGGCGCAGTGGTTGAGAGTCCGCCTGCCGATGCAGGGGATACGGGTTCGTGCCCCGGTCTGGGAGGATCCCATATGCCGCGGAGCGGCTGGGCCCGTGAGCCATGGCCGATGGGCCTGCGCATCCAGAGCCTGTGCTCCGCAACGGGAGAGGCCACAACAGTGAGAGGCCCACATACCGCAAAAAGAAAAAAAAAAAAAAAAAAAAAAAGAAGGAGTCAGCAAACCTGAAGTTAGGATAATTGAAATTATCCCATCTAAGGAGCAGAAAAATGAAGAAAAGTGAACAGAGCATAGGGACATATGGGACATCACCTAGCACACCAACACACATATTATGGGGGCCCACAAACGGATAAGAAGGAGAAAAGGGGCAGAAAGAATATTTAAAAAAATAATGACCCCAAACATTCAAAATTCCATAAAGGATATGAATCTACACATCCAAGAAGCTCAAGGAACTGCAAGCAGGATCAACTCAGAGAGATCATACCAAGATACATAGTCAAATCATCAAAGGACAAAGAGATGATCTTGAAAGCAGCAAGAGAAGTAACTTGAAAGCAGCAAACAACTGATTTCTAACCAGACACCATGGAGGCCAGAAGGCAGTGGGAGGACACATTCAAGGTGCTAAAAGGAAAAGACTGTCAGCAAAAAATATCCTTCAAAAACGAAGGCGAGGGACTTCCCTGGCAGTGCAGTGGTTAAGATCTGCCTGTCAATGCAGGCGACACATGTTTGAGCCCTGGTCCGGGAAGATCCCACATGCCTCAGAGCAACTAAGCCTGTATGCCACAACTACTGAGCCTGCTCTCTAGAGCCCGTGAGCCACAACTACTGAGCCCATGTGCCACAACTACTAAAGCCTGTGCACCTAAAGCCCTGCTCCACAACAAGAGAAGCCACTGCAATGAGGAGCCCTAGCACCACAACAAGGAGTAGCCCCCACTCAATGCAACTAGAGAAAGCCCACGTGGAGCAACGAAGACCCAATGCAGCCAAAAATAAGTAAATAAATAAATAATTTTTTTAAAAAAAAGAAGAAGAAGGTGAGGGACTTCCCTGGTGGTACAGTGGTAAGACTCCACACTCCCACTGCAGGGGGAGTGGGTTCGAGCCCTGGTCAAGGAACTAAGATCCCACATGCTGTGTGGCACAGCCAGAAAAAAATTTAAAGAAAAAAAAAATGAAGCCAAAATTAAGATATTCCCAGATTTAAAAAATCTAAAAGAAAAAGAGGGAATGAATTCATCACTAGTAGATGTTCTGTAAGGAAATACAAAAGGGAGTCTTCAGGCTAAACAAAAAGATACTAGACAGTAACTTGAAGCCATAAAAAGAAATAAAGAAAAATGGTTAAGAAACTATACAAGATAATATAAAACCCAACATTATTGGTTATTATACTTTGGGTTTGTAACTTCTCTTTGCGACAGTAACAATATGAGGGGCTGGGTAATGGAAATATATAGGACCAGAGTGTTTGTAACTACTGAAATTAAGTTGGTATTATTCAAACTAGGTTGTTAAAAGATTAAGATGTTAATTGTAATCCCCAAGGTAACCTCTAAGAAAATAACTAACAGGCATACAGAAAAGAAAAGAAGAATGGAATCAAAATAATACGCTACAAAAAAATCAACTAAATACCCAAAAAGGCAATAATGGAAGAATTTAGGCACAAAGTGCATACATGACATCCAGAAAACAGATAACAGAAGCAAATACTTTCTTATCAGTAATTACTTGAAATGTGAATGTAATAAACTCTCCACTTAAAAGATGGAAATTGCCTGAATGGATAAGAAAACACAATCCACCCATATGCTGACTATAAGCGATTCACTTTACATACAAAGACACAAAGAGGTTAGAAGTAAATGACGGAAAAAGTACAAGACACAAAGGACATTATATATTGGTAAAAGGTTCAATCCATCAAGAAGATATGACAATTATACACCTATATGCAACTAACAAATTATGAACCAAAACACATAAAGCAAAAATTGATGGCACTGAAGGGAGAAATATGTTATAAAATAATAGTTGGAGATTTCAATACCCCACTTTCAATAACAGAACAAGACAGAAGATCAACAAGTATCTTTCTGACCACTATGGAATACAACTAGAAATCAATAATGGAAGGAAAGCTGGAAAACTCACAAGTATGAGGAAATTAAACACAAACAACCAATTGGTCAAAAAGGAAATCACATGGGAAATTAGAAAATACCTTGAGATGATAAACACAAGACATCAAAACTTAAGGATGCAGCAAAAGTAGTGCCCAGAGGAAAATTTACAGCTGTAAATGCCTACAACAAAAAAGAAGGATCTCAAATCAATAATCTAACTGAATACCTTAAAAAGTGAGAAGAGAACAAACTGAACCCAAAACCAGAAGAAAGAAATAAGTAATAACAATTACCAAGGAGATAAACAGTGCAGGAAAAAAATAGAGAAAACAGGGCCTCCCTGGTGGCGCAAGTGGTTAAGAGTCCGCCTGCCGATGCAGGGGATACGGGTTCGTGCCCCGGTCTGGGAGGATCCCATATGCCGCGGAGCGGCTGGGCCTGTGAGCCATGGCCGCTGGGCCTGCGCATCCGGAGCCTGTGCTCCGCAACGGGAGAGGCCACAACAGTGAGAGGCCCACATACCGCAAAAAGAAAAAAAAATAAATTTAAAAAAAAATAGAGTAAACAAAAAATCAATGAAAACAAGTTGGTTCTTTGAAGAGATCAACAAAAGTGACAAACTTTTAGCTAGACTAAGGAAAAAAGAGGAAATCCATATTACTAAAATCAGAAATGAAAGTGGGAACATTACATTTATTATAGAAATAGAAAGAGATTACAAGAGAATACTATGAACAGTTGTACACCAAAAAATTGGATAACCTAGATGAAATGGACAAATTCATAGAAACACACAATCTACCAAAACTGAATTGAGAAAATATCTAAATAGACCTATAAGTAGTAAAGAAACTGAATCAGTAATCCAGTAATCAAAAACCTCTCAACAAAGTAAAGTTCTGAATTGGACGGCTTTTCTTGGTGAATTCTACCAAACATTAAAAAAATTAACATCAATCATTCTTGAACTCTTCCAAAAAACTGAAGAGGTGGGAACACTTTCTAACTCATTCTACAAGTCTAGCATAACCCTGATATCAAAGTCAAAGACACTATTAGAAAAGTATACGAATTTTGATGCAAAAATCCTCAACAAAATACTAGCAAACTGAAATTCAGCAGCATATTAAAAGGATCATACACCATGACCAAGTAGTATTTATCCCAGGTATGCAAGGACAGTTCAACATACAAAAATCAATCAATCAACACACCATGTTAATAGAATGAAGGAGGAAAAAAGATCATCTCAATTGATGCAGAAAAAGCATTTGACAAAATCTAATACACTTTTGTGATGAAAACACTCAATAAACTAGGAACAGAAAGAAATTTCAACATGAAAAAAGCCTACAGCCAACATGAAAAACCTACAGCCAACGTCACACTGAATGGTGAGTCTGAAAGCTTTTCTCCTAAAATTAGTAACAAGACAAGGATGCCAACATTTTTTTTTCTTTTTTTTTTTTTTTCCGGTACGCGGGCCTCTCACTGTTGTGGCCTCTCCCGTTGCGGAGCACAGGCTCCGGACGCGCAGGCTCAGCGGCCATGGCTCACGGGCCCAGCCGCTCTGCGGCATGTGGGATCTTCCCAGACCGGGGCACGAACCCGTGTCCCCTGCATCGGCAGGCAGACTCTTAACCACTGCGCCACCAGGGAAGCCCCAACATTTTTTATTTTTATTTTTTGGCTGCACTGCACAGCTTGCGGGATCTTAGTTCCCCAACCAAGGATCAAACTTGGGCCCCGGCGGTGAAAGCCCCGAGTCCTAATCACTGGACTGCCAGGGAATTCCCAAGGATGCCCGCTTCTTATTTTTTTGGCTGCGTCAGGTCTTAGTTGTGGCACACGGGATCTTTTGTTGCGGCGCATGGGCCCTGTAGTTTGCAGCATGCAGGCTCTCTAGTCAAGGTGCATGGGCTCAGTAGTTGTGGCATGCAGGCTGAGCTGCCCCGTGGCATGTGGGATCTTAGTTCCCCAACCAGGGATCAAACCCACGTCCCCTGCATTGGAAGGCAGATTCTTTACCACTAGACCACCAGGGAAGTCCCAAGGATGCCCACTTTTGCCACTTATATTCAATACAATATGTGGTAGTTCTAGCCAGGGCAATCAGACAAGAAAAAGAAATAAAAGGCATCCAGATTGGAAAGGGAGAAATAAAACTACCTCTATTCAGAGATGAATTGATCTCATACATAGAAAACTAAAGATTATTCATACACAAACTGTTAGAAAAAATGAATTTAGCAATGTTCCTGGATACAAAATCAACACGCCAACATCAGTTGCATTTCTGTACACTAACAGTGAACAACAATGAATCCGAAAAGGAAATTAAGGAAACAATTCCACTTACAGTAACATTGAAAGGAGTAAAATATCTAGGAATAAATTTAACCGAGGTGGCTGTTACAGACTGAATGTCTGAGTCCCCTCTGAATTCTTATATTGGAATCCTAACCTCAGGGTGGCTAGAGAGTAAGGAAGTAATTAAGGTTAAATGATGTCACAGGGTAGAGTCCTGATCTGACAGCATTAGTATCCTAAAAAGAAGAGAGCTCCCAGGACTCCCCTGGTGGTCCAGTGGTTAAGACTCCATGCTTTCACTGCTGAGGGGACAGGTTCAATCCCTGGTCGGGGAACTAAGATCCTGCAGGCTGCGTGGCGCAGCCAAAAAAAAAAAGACAGCATCCTTGCTCTCTCTCCCTGTGCACTGAGAAAAGGCCACATGAGGACACAGCAAGAAGGCTATGGAAGAGTCCTCATCAGAAACCAACCGAATTTTTTAAATGTTTGGTAGAATTCACCAAGAAAAGTCATCCAATTCAGAACTTTACTTTTGGGGAGGTTTTTGATTACTGATTACTGCCAGACCTTGATCTGGGACTTCTGGCCTCCAGAACTGTGAGAAAATTGAATTCTGTTGTTTCAAGTGACCCAGGCTATGATTTTGTTTCAGTTTTGCTTTTTCATCCTGAGCTGAAAAATACAGAGGTGTAAAACTTGTACACCAAAAATTACAAAACACTGCTGAAAGAAGTTAAAGAAAACCTAAATAAATGGAAAGACATCTTGGGTTCCTGGACTGCAAGTCTTGCTATTGTAAAGATGACAATACTACCCAAAGTGACCTAAAGATTCAATATAATCTCTATCAAAACCTCAATATTTTTTTTCTCAAATGGAAAAACCCATCCTAAAATTCATATGGGATCTCAAGGTGTTACTGAACCAAATTTAGGTCTGTTTGCCCATGCTCAGTAAAACCAATCTACTGACACTGAGTTGTAGTGAAGGAAAGTGCAGGGTGCCAAGCAAGGAGTCCAGGGCAGCTAGTGCTCAAAACACCCGAACTCCCCAGTGGGTTTCAGGAAAGCATTTTTAAAGGCCAGGTGAGGGAGGGAAGTCCCAGGGTATGTAATCAGCTTGTGCACAATTCTGATTGGTTGATGGTGAGGTAACAGGGTAGTGTCACAGGGGTTAACATTATCAATCCTTAGGCGCCAGTAGGTCTGGGAGCTACTTACTCATGGTCATCAAGTAGTTAATTTCTTCCATTTGGTGGTGGTTTTAGCAACTGTAAAACAACTCAAGAAATGTGCATCAGATACTTTTATCTAGGTACTTCAGGGAGGAGCTAAAGCAGAGGATATGGGGGAGGGGTCTGTTCTGGGAAGGCCCCATAGGGTCCTGCCCAGTTACACAGGGGCCCTGAATAGTCAAAACAATCTTGAAAAAGATCACAGTTGGAGAACTCACATTTCCTGATTTCAAAAACTTACTACAAAGCTACAGTAATCAAAACAGTGTGGTACTGGCATAAGGACAGACATTCAGACCAACAGAACAGAATTGAGGGACATCCCTGGTGGTACAGTGGATAAGACTCCATGTTCCCAATGCAGAGGGCCCGGGTTTGACCCCTGGTCAGGGAACTAGATACCACATACATGCCGCAATTAAAGAGCCCGTGAGCCACAACTAAGGAGCCCTGGAGCCACAACTAAGGAGCCCACCTGCCTCAACTAAAGGAGCCCACATGCCACAACTAAGGAGCCTGCAAGCTGCAACTAAGGAGCTCACCTGCTGCAACTAAGACCCAGTGCAACCAAATAAATAAATAAATAAATATAAAAAGGAACAGAATTGAGAGTCCAGAATTAAACCCTCACATATATGTTCTATTATTTTTTAAATTTTTATTGGAGTATAGTCGATTTACAATGTTGTGTTAGTTTCTGCTGTACAGCAAAGTGAATCAGTTATATGTATATCCACTCTTTTTTAGATTCTTTCCTCATACGGGCCATTACAGAGTACTGAGTAGAGCTCCCTGTGCTACACTGTAGGTCCTTATTAGTTATCTAGCTCTATTAATTTTTGACAAGGATGCCAGAATCATTCAACGGGAAAAAGCAGTCTTTTCAACAAACGGTCCTGGGAAAATTGTACATCCACATGCAATAGAATGAAGCTGGACCCTTACCCTATACCATTAAAAAAAACTCAAAATGGAACAAAGAGCTAAGTTCAAGAGTTAAAACTATAAAAATTCTCAGAAGAAAACACAGGGCAAAACCTGCATGACCTTGGATTTAGCAATGGTTTCTCAAATATGACACTGAAAGCACAGGTAACAATAGAAAAAATAGATAAAATGGACTTCATGAATATTAAAATCTTTGTGCATCAAAGGACACAGTCAAGAGAGTAAAAAGACAACAACTGAATGGGAGAAAATATCTGCAAATTATATATCTAGTAAGGGTTTAATATGTAGAATATATAACGAACTCCTTTAACTCAAAGACAAAGAGACAAACAACCCAACTCAGAATGTATATAGCAGCTTTATTCAGAACTGCCAAAATGTGGAAGCAATCAAAATGTCCTTCAGGAGGTGAATGGATAAACAAACTGTGTACATTCAGACAACAGAATATTATTTGGTGCTAAAAAGAAATGAGCTTATCAAAACACAACGAAATCTTAATTGCACATTACTAAACGAAAGAAGCCAATCTGAAAAGGTTCTGTATGATTCCAACCATACGACAGTCTTGAACGTCCAAACTATGAAGACAGTTTAAAAAAAAAAAAATCAGTATTTGCCAGGAGTGGGGAAGGATTGAACAGACAGAGCACATAGGATCTGAGGCAGTGAAACTACTCTACATGATACTCTAATGGTGGATACATGTCATTATACATTGTTCATACTCACAGAATGTACACCACCAAGAGTGACTCCGATGTAAACTGTGCCCTTTAGGTGATTATGGTGTGCCAACATAGGTTCATCAGTTATAACAAATGCCCGGCTCTGGTGGGGGATGTTGATAATGGGGGAGACTATGTGGGGGAGGGGGGAGGGGTATACCTGAAATATCTGTCCTTCCTCTTAATTTTGCTGCAAACCTAACACTGCTCTTAAAAAAAAGTCTTTAAGGGATTTCCCTGGTGGTGCAGTGGTTAGGAATCCGCCTGCCAATGCAGGGTACACAGGTTTGAGCCCTCCAGGAAGATCCCACATGCCGCAGAGCAACGAAGCCCGTGCGCCACAACTACTGAGCCTGTGCTCTAGAGCCTGCGAGCCACAACTACTGAGGCCGTGTGCCACAACCACTGAAGCCCACGTGCCTAGAGCCTATGCTCCACAACAAAGAGAAGCCACCACAACGAGAAGCCCGCGCACTGCAATGAAGAGTAGCCCCCACTCTCCATAACTAGAGAAAGCCCGCGAGCAGCAATGAAGACCCAATGCAGTCAAAAATAAATATATAAATAAAAATTTTTTAAAAGGGGGGGTTAAAGAACTTTAGACATTCCCCCAAAGATATACAAATGGCCAATAAAAACATGAAACAATGCTCAACATCCTTAATCATGAGGAAAATGCAAATCGAAACCACCATGAGATACCAATTCACATCTACTAGAATGGTTATAACTTAAAAAAAAAAAAAGGAAAATAATTGTTGGTGAGGATGTGGAAAAACTGGAATCCTTGTGCACTGCTGGTGGGAATGTAAGATGGTGCAGCCACTGTGGAAATCAGTCTGGCAGTTCCTCAAAGAGTTAAACACAGAGTTACCATGTGATCCAGCAATTCCACTTCTACATATATACACCTGAAAAACTGAAAATGGGGACTCAGGCAGATACCTGCATACCAATGCTCACAGCAGCATCACCCACAACAGCCAAAGGTGCAAACGACCCTAGTGCCCATCGACAGATGGATAAACAAAAGGTGGTGTACAGGGCCTCCCTGGTGGCGCAGTGGTTGAGAGTCCGCCTGCCGATGCAGGGGATACGGGTTCGTGCCCCGGTCTGGGAGGATCCCATATGCCGCGGAGTGGCTGGGCCCGTGAGCCATGGCCGCTGGGCCTGCGCGTCCGGAGCCTGTGCTCCGCAACGGGAGGGGCCACAACAGTGAGAGGCCCGCATACAGCAAAAAGAAAAAAAAAAAAAAAAAAAAAGGTGGTGTACAGTGGGACATCCCTGGTAGTCCAGGGGTTAAGACCCCACACTCCCACTGCAGGGTGCACGGGTTCGATCCCTGTCAGGAAACTAAGATCCTGCATGCTGCAAGGCGAGGCCAAAAAAAAAAAAAAAAAAAAAAAAAAGGTGGTGCAGACATATAAAAGAAAATTAAATTATTATTTATCCATAAAACTGATGTTCTGGGCTTCCCTGGTGGCGCAGTGGTTGAGAGTCCGCCTGTCGATGCAGGGGACGTGGGTTCGTGCCCAGGTCCGGGAGGATCCCACATACTGAGGAGCGGCTGGGCCCGTGAGCCGTGGCCGCTGGGCCTGCGCGTCCGAAGCCTGTGCTCCACAACGGGAGAGGCCACGGCAGTGAGAGGCCCGCGTACCACAAAAAAAAAAAAAAAAAAAAAAAAACTGATGTTCTGATACATGGTATGATGTACATGAACCTTGAAAAAATTATGCTGAGTGAAATAAGCCAGATAAAAAAGGACAAATTTTATATGATTCATTTATGTGAAATATCTACAATAAGCCAATTCACTGACATAGAGAGTAGATTAGGGAGTACTAGGGGTTGGGGGGCAGGAGAGCGGAGTGTTATTACTTCATGGCTACAGAATTTCTGTTTGAGTGATAAGTTTTGGAAATACAGTGATGATGGCTGCAAAACATTTTGACTGTAATTAATGTCACTGAATTGTACACTTAAAAAGTACTATAATGGCAAATTTTATGTCATATGTATTTTACCACAATAAAAAAGATTGATGAAGCAAAATTTTTAAATTTTTTAAAAGAGAAGCTTTAAAATTAGGAATTTTGAATAAACAAAATTTAAAAGAAAACACTAAGCTGAAAATTATTTGTCCTAGACACAAAGGATTAATACACAGAATTCCTTCAATTCGAAAAACATACTAAAACCTTATTAGATAATAGACTGTAGAGACATAAACAGTCAATAGATAAGTGAAAAAACCTTCAACTGCAAAAACAAAAGTTTAAATGCAAATTACTATGGTCTGAATGTTTGTGTCCCCCCCAAATTCCTATGTCAAAACCTACCACCCCCCAAGGGCTTCCCTGGTGGCACAGTGGGTGAGAGTCCGCCTGCCGATGCAGGAGACACGGGTTCATGCCCCGGTCCGGGAAGATCCCGCATGCCACGGAGCGGCTGGGCCCGTGAGCCATGGCCGCTGAGCCTGCGCGTCCGGAGCCTGTGCTCCGCAACGGGAGAGGCCACAACAGTGAGAGGTCCGCGTACCGCAAAAAAAAAAAAACCTACCGCCCCGGACTTCCCTGGTGGCGCAGTGGCTAAGAGTCTGTCTGCCAATGCAGGGGACATGGGTTCAAGCTCTGGTCAGGGAAGATCCCACATGCCGCAAAGCAGCTAAGCCCGTGGGCCACAGATACTGAAGCCTGCACACCTAGAGCCCGTGCTCCACAACAAGAGAAGGCACCATAACAAGAAGCCCACACACTGCAACAAAGAGTAGCCCCCACTCACCACAACCAGAGAAAGCCTGTGTGCAGCAACGAAGACCCAACACAGCCAGAAAAACAAAAACAATAACCTACCCCCGCAAGGTGATGGTGTGGGGAGGTGGCGCCTCTGGGAGGGGATTAGACCACCAGGGCAGAGCCCTCACGAATGGGACTGGTGCCCCTTCTGCCATGCGAGGAACAGCCTGTGACTCGTGAGAAGAAGGCCCTCACCCAACCAGCACTGATCTCAGACCTACAGCTTCCAGGACTGTGAGAAATAAATTTCTGTTGCTTATAAGCTCAGCTGTCTAGTATTTTGTTATACAACAGCCCAAATGGGACAAAGACACAAATCAAGCTGAGAACTTTTGCACCTATCAAACTGACAAGAATTTCTTTCTGCGCGTTGTTTCATGGACCCTCTGTTAGGGCAAACAGAGTTCCAGAGAGCCCCCAAGTGAGACTAAGCATTTAACATGTGCACTTACTGAACTTTTACAACAGCCAGAAGGGAAGTGCTCCTTTTAGAGGTGAGGACGCTGGGACTAACTGTGTAGCTGGCCCAAGATCACCACCCCTCCAGTCAGGGGCAGGGCTGGGGCTCTCCCCTTGGGCAGCGGGACCCCACAGCCTGGGTGCTGAAGCACGTGCCACTCAGAACCCCCTTTAAGAATGCTCAGCAACCTCCACCACAGCCAAGGACACGTGTGGGCACTTGTGGGCACTTGTGCAGACAGTACCCGTAGGAGTATAAAGTAGCACAACCTTTCCGGAAAATTATTTGACAACATATATAGCCCTACAGATGGTTTTTCCTTATATATAGTACAACCCTGACCCTAATGGAATATATAATACAGAATACTGTATCTTAAGATCAGAATCTAAAATAAAGATGACTATATTGTACACCTATAACTTATAAAACATGGGCTATTGGATATTTACTAAAACTTATGTTCATGAAGAGTTTCAAGGCAATGACCAAATAATGATAAAATTATGACATTAGCAACTGGCCCATTAAAAGGGGTGTGAGCACCTGGTTAGGGGTGGACACGCCCACTGGGAGAGAAGCCTCAAGAAGGTTCACTACTAGGCCTCTGTTCCTGAAGGGCAGGTACCAAAAACTCACTAAACTGAATTTCTTCATAATGGGATTATGGGATTCTTTTCTTCCTTAGACCTTACATCTGAATTTTAAATGGAAAAATGTTATATAAAAACAAGTGTTTAGGGCCTCCCTGGTGGCGCAAGTGGTTGAGAGTCCGCCTGCCGATGCAGGGGATACGGGTTCGTGCCCCGGTCTGGGAGGATCCCATATGCCGCGGAGCGGCTGGGCCCGTGAGCCATGGCCGCTGAGCCTGCGCGTCCGGAGCCTGCGCGTCCGGAGCCTGTGCTCCGCAACGGGGGAGGCCACAACAGTGAGAGGCCCGCATACCGCAAAAAAAAAAAAAAAAAAAAAAAAAAAAAAAACAAGTGTTTAGGACTTCCCTGGTGGCACAGTGGTTGGGAGTCTGCCTGCCAATGCAGGGGACACGGGTTCGTGCCCCGGTCCGGGAAGATCCCACATGCCGCGGAGCGGCTAGGCCCGTGAGCCATGGCCGCTGAGCCTGCGTGTCCAGAGCCTGTGCTCCGCAACGGGAGAAGCCACAACAGTGAGAGGCCCGCGTACTGCCAAAAAAAAAAAAAAAAAAAAAAAAACGAACAAAAAAAACACAAGTGTTTAAAGGGAATCAACCTGAACTGCCATGGTAACAATGAAGTGCCCCTGCCATCGCCCCCTGGGGTCTGGGCCTGCCCTCTCTCTGAACTGCAACCAGGGTGGATTTGCCAGGTGGCTTCCCCAGGACCAGCAAGTACCCTGCTGTAAAGGCCCACTTCCCAGGGGCCACATCTTTATCAGCTTGGCCCTGCTTTCACTCCAGCTGGATGGATCACAGGTGAGTTTGGGGAGAAGACCCCTTGCTGACCCAGCCCCTACAGAGCAGGAAGACCCGAGGCCCAGGTGTGGGGTACTAGTGGGGACCCTGGACAGAGTAGTTGCCAACCTTCTCCTTGAAACTCTCCTCACGCCAACCCAGGGGCCCAGGCCGTGCTCACAGGAAGGAAGCCAGAGAAGTAGGAAGAGGCAGCGTGAGCAGGGCGAGAGGAGCCCTGGCCACAGCACTGTCTCCAGGCACAGCTTCCCCAGATGCTCCAGACACTGCCTGGAGCCTTGGCCCAGGCCACTGGGACTCTACCAGCCATCTCCATGCGGGGCTCAATGAGAAGTCGCCCGTTCCACAGGCTCTGCCGATGCGACACCAGGGAGGCGCCTGCCAGAGAGCCACCTACCCTTGGAGCTGGCTACTAAGCTCCCACAGTAGGCTGCCCAGCCTGACCGCTTAAAACTGTCCCGGTCGTTCTTATCATTTTTCAAAAGATCCACATCTTAACTATTTACCTATTTTTTATCAGTAGGAAACAAAATCTCAATTAGGAAAGTGCCAGGGGTCAGATGGTCTTGGCCATCCTTCCACTCAACATCTAATAGGTCCCCATAGTGGGCAAGCGCTGGGGGCAAAACCAGGCTGGACGCTGCCAGGTTTATAATTTTTGGTGTGCACTGAAACACTACAAAGCATATCTTTCCTTAGTTATCCAAATGATTATAAAAATAAACTACAAATCCAATATTTGCTGTTCAAGTTCCAGGGACTGTTAAAAAAGCATGACCTAGAACCAGTGTCAAGAAGGAAGCATTTCCGGTCAGCGTGCCCTCTGCTCGGCTCTGGCAAAGTGACCCATCTCTTCATAAGGAGAGATTTTACATTGGGTGGTGGGGTGGGCATGGGGGGCGCGGGGGGAGGGGGAGAGGCACAGGGCAGGGGGGATGAAAGGAGGCGGCGGTGGGTGGGAAGAACAGGAAGGAACGGGGGTCACTGGCACAGAGGGTCTCTGTCGCAAGCCGGGGACATGGAAGGCACGTGACGTCCAAGCAAGGCTGCCTCTGGCAAGCGGGCAGGAGCAGAGGCCAAGACGCACCCCTCCACGTCCAGCAAGAACCCAGTGACCTGACACTGGAAGAAGCAAGGTCCCCAAGAGACAAAACAGAGCAAAAGAAAGGCAAGAGGCTGGACAAGAGCCATGGCTAAGAGTTGAGAGGAAGTGGCAGGACAGGAGTGAGGACCTCAGGGCCGGGGCTGGACCTGCCGAGCCAGGGCTGAGGACGTGGGCCAGGTGCTGCCAGAAGCAGTTCTGGGAGGGCAGGGAAACCGGGGTCACAGCTGGAGTCAGCGTGGGACAAGCCTCTGGAGGGGGAGATGAAGGGCTGCAGAAAGAGCAGATGCGGAATCCAGAGGGCAGGGAGGCCACAGGAAGCTGTGGTGAGGAGGGGGCCAGAGCGCCCAAAGGAAGTCTGGGCAACGGGGAGTGGGGCGTGGGGGCAGATGCCCCAGAGAAACACTGGGGGGCCACTAGGCAAAGGGACTTGAGACCAATGGGAGGCACAGACTGGAGGGTCCCAAGAATAAAACCTGGAACACAGGTGTCCAGAGGGTTAGAGACACAGACGCAAACCCAGGCAGGAGAGCAAAGAGAAGACGTGGATGGAAACACCTACTACCTCCCAAGAGAGGTCGGAGAAAGCGGCCGTCTGGACAAATGCGGCCAGGCAGAGAGGAGCCAGGGAAGAGCACGAGCACAGACACACGTCCTTTCCGGGCCGACCCCCACAGGCCTGGAAGGCTCGGACCCCAGAATGTCAGGAGACCAGAGCCTAGATGGGCTCCCCTTCACGGCCCTGCCCTGTGAGCCTCCGTGACAGCCGCCTTGGGCACCTGCTGGCCGACTAGAGTCATAGCCGCCTTGGGAGCAGAGAGAGAAGCCCGCAGCACACACATCAGCGTAAAGAATAATCTGGTAAGAAGTGGAGGTGTTCAATACTCACAGGAACAATAAGCCCTTGCCAAGTCAATAAATTAGCTTCATCAACCTGGATGTTACGGAAGTTTTTCATCCCACATTTGCGGATTTCTTCAAGCTCCTGTTGATTGACAAAGCATAAAGGGGTGTCAAATAGGGGAAAGCACCACACATTAGAACCCTCCTGACTCCCTCAAATTAAACCAAGTGCCAACACCGCCACCAAGGCCATCTCAGAGCATGGCTGGATGCCCTGGCCTGGTTAAGAGGCCTGGAGCCGCAGTGGCCCCCTTGACCCGTACCCCAGACCGAGACAAGCAACCACTTTGGTGAACCCACAGCCCCAGTGGACGATCCCCTCCCCTATGGGCTGTCCCCACGCAGCAGGGGCACAGGCCAGGTGCTGCAGACCTGACTCCTTCCAACCCAGATCTATGAAGTGCTGCCTCTGTGTAAAGGTGAATGGAACTGGGGAAGAGAAGCAAACAAATCCACAGTTTTCCACCCAACGCCGGAGTGCAGTTTCAGAAGGGCTCTCCCTCCACAGGGTACATGGCTGGGGCACGACGACCCAGGCTGGGGCTGGATGGGGGGTGAGGGAGGATGGAAACCTTCAATAAGCCTCGGTTTCCTCTGCTGCAAAAGAAGGGCATTGAGACCCAAAGATGTAGACAAGGAGGGGGAACCATGCTATGAGCAAGAGAACGCCTTGCAAATATACGAGGGGTTGTTATCATACAAACTCCACTTCATCCAGAAAGCACGGCCGGCCAGGCGACATCAGGGCCCTGTCCTGTCTCTAGCCTAGAATTGTCTGTCACTTGTTTTTCAACCCTGCACTAGCCTGACATTTCCCACCGCTTCCCTGACAACTCGAGTGACCGTCCAATAGGCGTTATGGCCCAAGCCACCCACTGCACAGCCACCCACCCACCTGGGTCCCCCATGCTCCTCCATCATCAGAGCCTAGAGTGAGGCGCTCCCTCACCACGCCCCGACCCGGCTCTCATCCACGACACAACAGCGTCCTCCGCATCTCCTGGATGCCTCTCTCTGCAACCCCACGGCACCACCTGGCCCAGCCCTGCCTCCTCCGCGGGGCCCACAGGATGGCGTCCCACAGCCCGGGCTTCCTCCTCACTGGTCCAGCCCCCACAGCCCTCTAGAACCAGGAAGCCCCTTCATGTTTGGTGCCGTGGCGCAGGATGGCACGGAGGCTCTGAACCAGACCCCCCATCCTCTGCGCCCCACATTCCCATCAAACAGCCAGTGTACAAGGCACCTTGGGGGATACGAGGTAAGGAAGGAGAAGAGTCCCAAGAAAAGGGGCTGAGCCAATGTTACAGGTGTGCCTGGCACGCGGCAGGATGAGGAGGACAGCACGCCAAGTGACCACACAGAGGAGACAGGTGGGACACGCTACTGCTTGGTGGCAGGGGCCAGGCTGAGTCTCTTCCCACAGGGAAGACTGCTGCTTGCCAGCCCTAGCTGCCCACCACACTCGTCGGCCTGGGCCCCAGGGCCAGAAACTCTGGTCTAGCAGGTGTGGGGTGGAGAGAAATGGGGATTTTTAGCAAGCTGCACAGTGAGAGGATGAGCTCCATTTCTAAGCAATGCTCAGCTTCCACGAGGAAGATGCTAGTGGCCATGGCCCCAGCAGTGGGGGAAGGGGTGGCCTGGCTCCTCTTCCTGAGCCCGCAGGAGGGGAATCATGGAACCTGAGAGACCACCCGACCTGCCAGCTGGTCCTCCTACTAATGCCCAGGGCTCATCGGAAAGGCTCTCCTGGGGATTATGAAGCCTGGGCACATTCAGGAAGGGGAAGAAACAAATCTCACACCCACACTCCCACTCTGGTCCACTCCCCAAACAGAACGTAAGCTCCAAAAGAGGAGGCGCATGGCAGGGGTCAGAAAGCCCAGGAGCCCATGGTCACATGCAAATACAATATCTGCTTAGTGATCCGGTGAGTGATCGGATGGGAAGCAGGGGATTGGAGAGGGGTGAGGCTCTGGGGTAAACAGGGCTCTCTATGTGCTGTGACCTTCCGGCCCTTGGCTCAAGGCACTAGAGTAAGATTCTTGTCTAGAAACAGAAGAGACCACGTCCCGTAGCGCTGAGTCCTACCAAGCTAAAAAATGTTTAAACCAAATACAGACGGGAAAAAATTCCAGATAGAACTGTGAAATTAGACAGTCAAACAGGGATTTCCCTGGTGGTCCAGTGGTTAAGACTCCATGCTACCACTGCAGGGGGCACGGGTTCAATCCCTGCTCAGGAAGATCCTGCATCCCGTATGCCGCGCAGCAAGGCCAAAAAATTTTTTTAAAATTAAAAAAAAAAAAGAGTAAGAAAGAAGAAACAACAGAGAATAGATGCAATATTCATAGGACAAAATAAATTTTAAAATAATCTATAAATATACTTTACAGCTTCAGAAATCCACACACTAACAACACGAGGTATGGGTAATAAACACAAGAAGGTACATTTCAAAGGAAATTACAAAAACGTGGCAGGTAGGACTGTCCACCGTAACTTGGCAGTGAGAAACTGAACCTTGCTCAAGAAACAGGGGCGAGTGGGCATGTTGGCAGGGGTGCAGGGTGGGCAACTATCATGCTCTGATATCAAGAGACACGGGAACAAAGACGGGAGCCGCTCCGCTCGGTGCGAGAAGGACAGCAACCCTGCCCCCCCTCTACCCGCAGGAGAAGACGGCGATGCTGTGACAGCAGAGCTGGGATGCTTGGGAAACCCGGAGCATGGTTACCGGGTAAGCTCAAGTCACCTTGCTGTCAAGTGACGCTCAGCAAAAATGACGAGGCAGGCGCCTTTGCATAGTTCTAAAGAACAACAAGTGGGTATAAGGCAGAAGTAAGAGAAACCAAGACAAACAAGCCAGCCATCCAGTCCTGTCATCTCCAGGGAATGCCAGGCAGCCCCTGGGAGTTTCTCAACAGGATGGCGCTGAGCCCTGCCCACTAGATGCCAGGCCTGTGACACTGCTCCACCCAGCTTCCCAACGCCCTCCAGAGCCGCAGCTGCTGAGAACCACTGACACTCTTGGGGGCCGGGACGCTGAAAGTCCTGAGATGCACAAGACAGTCCCGCAGACATGAACTGTTCAGCCCGAAATACCAATCACGCCTCCACCAAGAACAAGCTGAAGACCGACTCAAGTCATTCAGAGAAGAGACGGGGGTTTCCCTGGTGGTGCAGTGGTTAAGAATCCGCCTGCCAATGCAGGGGGCACGGGTTCGAACCCTGGTCTGGGAAGATCCCACATGCCGTGGAGCAACTAAGCCCGTGCACCACAACTACTGAGCCTGTGCTCTAGAGCCCGCGAGCCACAACTACTGAAGCCCGCACGCCTAGAGCCTGTGCTCTGCGACAAGAAAAGAGAATGAGAAGCCCGCGGACCACAACCAAGAGAAAGCCCACGTGCAGCAACAGACCCAATGCAGCCAAAAATAAATAAATTAAACAAATAAATTTATAGGAACAAAAAAAGAGAGACCGGTTCATCTGAAGGCCTGACAAACCCTCCAGCGTGACTGCAGCCTATAACTGAAGATGAAGAACGGGGGAAGGAATGGCAAGGAGGCCACGTAGATTCAGAGTTGGAACGTCCGACGGATGGTGGGAGAAAGAGGGGCCCGGCTCCAGAACGGAGTTGGGAAGACCAAAGCCAAGAACCACAGGGACTGACAAAACATGCCCCACAAATGTCTGTGACAGTTGTGTAAGAGCAGTCGATCAGCTGCTTCAGGCAGATGGGACGATGCTGACAGGCCGAGAGAGACACCAGGGAAGGAGAACCAGACACTCACACGTCCCCCTCCTGGTGGGGAGTGGGCTTCCTGGGCAGGGTGAGTGGCGAGGGAGAGAGAGGGCTGCACTCCTCAAAGCCCAGAGGGGGACCTCGGCACGTCGCCGACACTCCAGGCCAAAGCGTGGCATCGGGCACAAGCGACCACTGCCCGACAGCCCCGTGGGCACCAGCAGGGGACACGGCCCGGCCCTAGCAGGAGACTCGCTGGTCCCTGAGCAGAGACAGGGAGCAGGACACATTATACACAGCACGCCCTCGTCTCACAATGCAGTGTACACATCTGAGCTGGGGAAGAATTAACAAAGTCTCTATTTCTTTCCTTCTTTGATATTCGACTGTTTACAATCTCCCTGGGTAATCCTCACACACTGAGAAGCCCTCAGGAGCCAGTGGTTCCTGATCAGTGTGAGGCCATGGTCCTCTTTAAGAAATCCAGACATACTATGTGTAAAACAGATAACCAACAAGGACCTATTGTATAACACAGGGAACTATACTCAGTATTTTATAAAAACATGTAAGAGAAAAGAAGCTGGAAAAGAACTTATATATATATGTGTGTATATATAACTGCATCACTGTGCTGTACACCTGAAACACAACACGGTAAATCAACCATACTTCAACAAAAAAGAAAAATGAAAAATGAAATCCAGAAAGGAAAGGAAAAATCAGCTGTCTGAGTCACGGCTGCTTCAGATGTCAAATCAATGCTGTGGATGGCAAGTGTCAAGGTAGGGGACGCTGGTACAGTTTTTAAAAAAGGCATATTTAATATCATGGTGTAATTTCCTATTTGCTAAATGGAAAAAAGCACAATGCGCCCCTAAAGAACTACAGAAAGTAAAGCTGAAGGTCTTCCTGGCTGTTGAAGCTGGGTTAAGAGAGCGGAGCTGCTCTGGGGACCTGCGGGGGTGTGGGGGGGGCCTACAGCAGAGGCCAACAGCTTCACGGGAGAGGCTGACACCAGCCCTGAGGGAGGGGGAGGATGGACCCTGGGGTGGAGAGGAGAATAGGTGTCCCCGTGGGAGACGCAGGCAGAGCCGTAGAAGGAAGGAACCCCCGGGTGGTTAGGGAAGCAACAGGAACAGAGCTTGGCTGGAAAGGCTACTAATTCTGGGGACTCGGCCAGGGTGTGGGTCCCAGGCGCAGGGGGGAGTGAGGGGTGCCTGACTCCCGTGGACCCACAGACTGAGAACCTCCAGAGAGCACCAGGCACCTGGGCCAGGGGTCCCAGGCCACAGTGAGGGGCACCCCTCCTTGAGAACAACCCAGCCTTCCAGCAAAGAAGAGACCAAGTCCCTGACTCAGTGTCACTTCCACATCTGCAAACAAGCTCCTACCAGAGCAAAGGCCTCCCACTGGGCCAGGCACACAGAAGCAAGGCGAGGAGTCCCTCTGACAGCAACAAGTCTGCGCCGACAGAAACCCGGAAACCGGTCTGAACTTTTCTTAGAAGGTGCATGCTGTCTGTGACTTATATTGCTTATTCTACTGTTGAACCTTCTCTGCTGAACCTTCCTATGGGCGATAAAAGCAGAATATTTCAATCCCCAACCATTCTCTTCAACACTTATTTTATATATAATACACAGAAACAATATTTTGATTTGGTAGGTGGTTTTTTCAACAAATCATCAGTGGACCAGGAAGAGCAGAGGACTCTGGAGTCAGACAGGCCCGGGCTCAACCCAGCCCCACCCTTCACGCCACCTGAAGCTCGAGTCTAGGAGTCTAGTCTTACGGTAGGAAGCTTACTCCTCAGGGCCCTGCTGAGAATTACAAGAAATGCTGGATGGTGCTGAAGCTGGCAGGAGGTACTCAATTAGGGTTTGGTTCATTCCCCTCCACAACTGTGTCACCACACTTCTTAAAATCTAAGAGTGTCAGGGCACCAACGTACATACTCTATCTGTTCTATATAACAGGACATACACATGACATGACATTGGTGTTGACAGCCTATGACCAGAGCTCACGGGGGCCTTAAAGGAGAAATGAAGATGTTTACGGTTGTTAGTACAAAGCTTTCAGAAATGACCTGATCCAATTAAAAAGAAAAAGACAAAGAAGCATAAGACAGGGGCCTGCCAATGGCGCATCACACTCCCCTCCACAGGGCATTGTCACCTTCAAAATCCCAACAAAGCAGAACAGGAGGAGGCATGCTAGGGAAGATGTGGGCATTTGTGCAAGAGGCGCACACCCCACCCAGCCACGTGAACAGCAGGAGCCAGACCCTGAGTGAGAAGCAGAGACCAGAGCCTCACGATGCCCCTGAGGGGGGCCAGGCCAACCTGTCAGCTTTATTTGACAGGAGGGAAAGCTGGAGAGAGGCTGAGAGGGACCTAGTCACAGACAGACCTTGGACAGGGCAGAGCCAGGACTAGAGCCTGAGCCAGAGCTGTTGTTCCATGGATGTCCAGCCACAGAGCAGTGGGCAAGGGGGGTGTGGGCTCCCATTCCCTGGTCAGGATCCTGGGGGGCCTGGCGGCCCTGGAACCGCACTTTCCCAGACTCTGGATGACAAAAGGACGAACACACGCAGCCTTCACCTGAGCCCTCCATTTACGGCAAGTCACCCCGCGACTGTTTCTTCTGTGCCAGGAACACTTCTAGGCTCTCCCATCCAGGCAAAATGAAACCCGGCAGGTAGAGCCCGACGTTCAAGGGAAAGTACGAGATCCCTGTCAAATCAGCCACGCAACTGGTGGGACGTTAATAATTTGAAAGAGCTACTTCCTGCTTGTGGGACTATATCAAAGTGACTAATTTTGACAGAAATGCACTTTCCAAGCTTGCACAAAGGAACCAGTGGCAATGACACTCAATTATGACCTTAATGTAATTCAATACACTGTAAATCTAAAACATAAGGCTTCAAAGCTCCAGGACATGAGTCTCTTATTTCAGTGACTGCTCAGCCAAGGGGCCCCCACCACCACGTCTCCACAGCGAGCCAGTGGCGTGCCAACTATGTCACACTCAGTTACTGCCACGATGGACACACACAGCGATGGTCCTCACTCTATGAGGGAGTGTCACTGTCCCTTTGGAGAAATCAGGACACTGAGGCTCAGGGCGAGGACACAGATGAGCCCGCGGCAGAGATGAGGATCTGAACCAGGTCTTGGAGAACTCAACCACAGCACGCTGCTCCAGAGAGCAGGCCGCCCGCGCACGGTCGTGCCAACAGGACACGGCTGCAGGGGACACTCAGCGCTGCCCACACGCTCTGGCCCACTCTGCACGGTGGCCTCACTCCGGGATGCACATGTGCCTCCAACTGAACGGGGGTGGGCCTGGCACTCTGACCTGCATCACACTCTGGAGTTCAGCATCCCGGGATGGAGACAGGGACAGTCATGTGGACCATGCAGCAGATCCACCTGTAAAGTGGCTTTCCTGTGCTGAGTTTCCCAATGACTGGCACGGGGGCAGGGGGCGGACGCACACATTTACAAACCATCTCAGGAAGGGCTCAGGGGCCATCTGACTTCGGAGCTACAGCCACTGCCCAGTCCACTCAGACAGGGAGCACCAGCAGAAGCACTGGACCTGATGCCAGTGCCTGCTTTGGCTGCACGTGTCCACTGGGCCAGGGGCTGTCCGGCACACTTCACCCCTTTGCCGAACTTGCTAGTGAGCAGCAGAAACAAAATCTGGCAAGATAAGGAGTACGGAAAACTCCAACTGATACAGGCCTGGAACTGTTCAAAACAGCGCAAACCCCACCACCACCTAACCTGAGACGAACTTTACTCTCCATCCCGTCCCTTCTTACAGGCAGCCATGTGAAAAGCAGGAGAGAAACCCTGAGAGCAGGGAGGGCCTGGCTGGCCTCACCCATGGGTGGTGGCCCGTGGGTGGTGGCTGGGCCTCAGCCTCCCACCTGTCAGGGCCCTGCATCTCTGGACGCTAGAGACTGCGGCCAAGGCCTGGAGGACCTGGAGCAGGAGACCAAAGGCACAGCATCCTTGACGGGACCGCCAGCCCAGCTCAGCGGCCTCATTGGCCCACACACTCAGCACAGGAAGAGAAAACACACAGGTGAGATTCTGAGACACTGATTTTGAATTCAAAAGCTGTGTAATTTTGCTGGAAAAAGTAAACATCTTTAAACAAAGACACGTTCGCACAGCTGTCTCAGGAAACCTCTCACTAACCCTCAGGAACAGTTGACTTCAAGAGTCGGGAGGGCGTGTGGAGAGGGGGGCTTCCTGTCCTCCCTGCCCCAACCCATGACCCCCGAGGGCAGCACCATCTCCTCCAAACCCTCCCTCCCTCCCTCCCGCCAGGCCACTCTCCTGGCTCCCGTGCTGACACCCACACTTAGTACATGCCAGGCGCTCTTCTGAGCGCTTGATATGTAGTAACTCAATCTTCACACAGATGACATGACTAATGCACAGAGAGGTTAAGCAACTTGCCTGGGTTCACTCAGCTAAGACGCGGCGGATCAGGACACATGCTCCAGCACCTGAGCTCTTAATCGCTCTGCAGTATTCCACTCTCAATAGCTCTGCCCTGAATGGAAGACCCTTTCCTCCCCCTTTCTCCCGGGCGAGGGTGAGGCTCACCCAAGCCCTGGAGAACACACAGAATGAGTCTGGACAGGAGACACATGCCAGCAGAGCCCTCACCAGTGAGCGGCCGCTTCTGGACGCCGCACCTGGGGCTCCACTGGATCCTCAACTGAAAGGCACAGCGTCTCTCTGCCACCTGTCCTGAAACCCACCCGCGCTGGCTTCCCTCGTGCAGAGGCAGCTCGGCCAGCGGCCGAGCCGAGGGAGGGAGGGCTTGTCCTGGAGGGCCAGGCACGCTGGGCACGCTGAGGAGGGTAAAACCAGGTCAGTCCCCAGTGCTTCTGGAAAGCGCCACAGGGGTGGCCTCCCTAAAATTCAAAGAGGGGACCGAGCAAGGTCAGAAGCATATGGCCAGGGGTTACTACATCTGTTCTGAAGGATGAAAGCTCCTCACCCTCACCAGCTGCCCAGTAAGCTACCAAAGCCCTGCTCAGAGTGAAGGGCCAGACCAAGTTCGGCCTCCTCCTGCCAGAGGGGCTTACCCCCCCCCAACTCCTCAGCTGGCAGGCGTCCAGCACACACGGGCAGCCCAGGACCTTTGTTCTAGGCTGGGCCGTTCTTCTCCCTCCTTCAACTCCTTGAGGGCACAGCCCAGAGGAGACCCCCCCGGAGCTGAGTCAAGGAGTCGCCCTGGTGCAGAGAGACGAGCCGGGTGGCCCCCGGAGGCCGGGGAGTGCAGAGCTCGCGGGCCCAGGGGATCCCAGGGCAAGCGGGGGAGATGAGGCTGACGAGCCCAACCCCCGACAGGACACGTTGAGGAGTGCGGGTCCTGCCCTACCGAACCTGGATCCGGTTTCTAGGGGCAAGGCCTGGGCGTGAGCACTTCTCTCCAATGCATTGCCGCTTAGGGATGACGTGGGAGTGAGGAGCTGACTGGGGACAAGCACAAAGAACCCACTCAGCGATCCCAGGCAGGTGTCCACCACAACAGGGACGGCCTGCATGAAGGGCATGGCAGCGGAGATGCAGAAAAGACAGGCGGAGAAGGGAGATAAAGGCCTAGTTCAGCAGAATCTGGCAAGTGGCTCAATGTGGAAGGAAGGGGTGAGGCAGGTTCCCCCAGGTTCTTCCTTGGTGATGGAGTAGACAAGTGGCCCATTAACTAAGGGAGGCAAGAGAGACGTGGGGGCACAGGCGGGGCTCAGACCCGGAGGCCTGCAGGTCCAGCACCATTCAAAGCAAACTCCTGAGGAGGGGCGGGGTGGGGGTGGGGGGAGTCAAGGCCCAAGGAGGGATGGTTCTGTAAGCTTTAATTCCCAACTTACTGTTGCATCAAAGAAAAGAGAAGTTATCTCTAGAACATTTAGTGATACTTTCCAAGAGTGAGAATACTTTCAAGTGACCTGATGTAATAAAACACTAAATCAACAGCCTCTTAACTCAGAGTTGTAGCAAAATCTGAATAGGTCTAAGTACCCTGAGACAAGTGTTTTTGTTCTCGTGTACACCTCAAGAAAAGGTTCCAATATTGCAATAATGAGCATACTCTCTTTCCCAGGGCCTGTCCCAATTATCTCTTAAGAGAGAAACATTTACAAAGAATATCATTAAGGGAGGCTAAAATAGTCCAACTCATTGCGATGCATGAATTTAGGGTAAAAAATGCTGTGCTTTCCTCGAGTCCCAAAAACCCAGTGGATTCAGAACACTGACACCATCTGTAAAACTCCCCTCACGCACAACACACCCACCAGACACACTCACCGCTCCTTGTGTTCATTACCCAACCTCAGGGAGTACTACACCTGCACTCAAGAGCAAACTAGTTCACTGCTTAGTACAATGAATTCCAATGAACTATTATTTAGCAACTCCTCCTACTCATTCACATGTGATTATGGGCTGAAAGTACACCAACATGGAGCTCTGAGTGAGCAGTATTTAAAGAGCATTAACAGGTTGCTACACATCTCAATTTCTTATCTCAAGAGTTATGCCATAATAACTAATAAAATGTCACTCCTCTTTTAAATCTACAAATTTCCCCACTGAGAAAAGCCCTTCTGGGAAGATACCCAGCTGGAGGGCCCTTCCAGGAGATGCGTGCAATTGAGAGGCTAAAAAGAAATGAACAGACTGCAATCAATTTCCCTCAGCCACACCTACAGGTTTCACTTTTGTAGCTATTTCCCCTCCTGACTGAAGCAATGGTTACAATCTGGCGGTTGCCATCCATGCTGAATTAGCTGCTTGCAAATTAAAATGTATTTAATGTTTTATTAACATTGTAATTCCTAAAGTGTTCTGAAAAAGGCTAATCCTTTTGGCAATTGCTTTTTGAATTAAAGACTTTATCATATTCACTTTGCCTAAAATAACTTCTCAGCCTGATATATGCAAATCACTCTACTTTTAATAATGTATTTTACACTATCTGCAGATAGTCCATTGTTACAAAGAAATCTTTGACTCCAAGTGTTTCAGAAAATGGTTTTTGAGGAAATTTTCAGTTAAGATGTAATCCATTTGATTATTCAACGTGTTTACTTTTCACCACTGAAAATCCTTTTTATTATCCAGCCCATGTACTGATCAACCTCATTCAATAAATTTTTTTTTTTAATTAACCAGGCCTAAACACTGACTCTCAGAGCCAATGATTACCATCTTGTAACGAGCATCCCCTACTAAACTGAAAGAATCTCCAGGCAAGAGTCAGGAATCAACATACTCCTCCATGCATCCTTGGAATAAGAAAGGAGGCCATGTGACAAGGGGCATGGAACTTGGGATAGGGAGCCAGGGAGATGTAGCATCTCATCTCTCTCCAGGATGGTCCGCTAAGCCTCACAACCTCCTCGTTGGTAAAATAAAGATGACAACACACTACCTTTAAGAGTTATTGAAAACATTTTTAAAAACTTATGTAAACGATCTAGCACTTAACAAGTACTCAGTTAATGTTACATATTTTTTCCTAAACTCTAATTTTTTTGAAACACAAAAATAATTGAAAAACCATAGTAACTCCCCTCTCAGACCCCTGGGAGCCTGGGAGCCCCAAACTGGGTCAGCTGGCCTAGACTAAGGGATACCAGGATGAATTAGGTCAAGATCCCTGCCCTTGAGGAACTCAGACCCTGGTAGGAAAGGCAAGTCTAACACAAATCCGATTGTGACAAGTGCTCAAAGAGAAACATAAAGAAAGTGCTGTGGTCACACAAAGGCGGAAACAACTCATTCTGATGGGGGAGGCAAGGCCTCAGAGTAGCTGGCCTCGGAGTTGAACCCAGGACTTCCCTGGAAGGGGATGAAAGGCAAGGGGAAGGTAGCTTTTCTCAGGGAGAGCAAACAGCGAGTGCAAAAGCCACCTAAGGGCCGGGGGCTCTCGGGTCAGACAGAACTAGTCACATCACAGCTCACTCTCTCCCTAGCTAGAAAACTGGGGCAAGCCAGCGATTCTCCCTGCATTCCATTTTCTCACCTACAAAATGGGAATAATAGGGTCTACTTCACAGGGAGAATTACACACCATCATGAACATGAAGTACAGAGCTGCACAAAGTCAAGGCTAAGGAAAATGGCAGCTACGGTGATCAGGTGCAAGAGTGATGGCGAACCAAGGAGCAGGAGGTGTGGCTGAACAGATTACTTTCCAGCAGCCTAAGGGTCTTGCTGCCAGGAAGTTAGGATTAAGTTAGGACAATAAAATCACGGAGGTTAGGTCAGGAGCATGAAAGGATTAAATATCTGCTTTAGAAAAGGAACTGTGGTGGCCAAGAAGGCGAGTCAGAGAAGGAGAGAACTCAGAAAGGCACCTGAGAGGTGAGGGTATGGATTCAAGTAATCTCAGTAAGATTAGAGAAGAAGTCAGGAACTCAAGAAACCTTTAAAGTAAAATCCGAAAGGCAGCAAGGATGACTGCCTCTGGGAAGTAGAGCAGGGAAATAAATGAATAACAGTCTTCCCATCCGGACGACTGTGTGGACGGTGGTGTCACTGACAGAGAAGAGAGAAGTCTGGACTCTGCTGACTCTTCTTTTGTGCCCACTTCCAATCCAGTCTTATGAAGTTCAATGTCGTGTCTAGTCCTTAGGGAACAAAAGAAAGGAAACGTTCCCAGGGAGGGAGGGCCCGGAGGCTGGGACTCCAAACTCAACGTTTGGCTCTCCGGAGCACTGCTCTGCCCAGGAGGAACCCCAGCCCTTTATCTCCCCCCAGGAAGCCAGCTCTTGGGCCCTTCTGATTTTCGGCCCGGTGCAGCCCGGCAGCACCACCGGCAGGGCGGCCGACTCGCAAACCTAGGCGAGATCGGCTCTGGGGGACGCCGGCAAACACACTCGAGAAAGGACTGGGCCCGGGTGGCATCTGTGCTCCTCACCCGGGGAGCCAGCGAGCAAGAATGCACCCCGCCGCGTTCAAGATACAAAGTACCAAGTTATTTTTATAAACTTTGGTCGGTTTTGACTCCCACCCCCACCCCCAAAATGGCACTTTGCTCCAGCAGGGCCCGGAGCGCGGATGACGAGGACGGGACAGGAGGCCCGCGCCGCGGCCGGCCGCCCCCCGCTCTCCGCCCTCCCGCTCTCCTGCACCCCGGGGCCGAACTTGCCGCTGTGTGACTCTGCAGTCGCAGCGACAGTCTGCCGGCAGTCGCAGCGACAGTCTGCCGGCCCCCGCGCACCCCGATCGCCCGCGGCAGCCCGGCCTAACTTTCGCCCGCCGGCCCCCGCCCCGAGCCCCCAGCCCGCCCGTCCCGGCGGCTTCCAGCCCAGTGCGCTATGGCCCAGGGCGGGGCAGCTCCGCGGCGCGGGCTCGGTGCTCGGGCCTTCCGCAGGCGCCCGGTGGGCCTCCCGCTGCCTCCGCCGCCGCGCGGAGGGAGCCCGCGGGCCGGGCGGGGCAGCCGGACGGGCGGCGAAGGGCCGGGGCGGCGCGGCCTGGCGCTCCCTCCTGGGCTGCGGCCTAGCGGCCGCCTTAGCTCCCTCATCACACGGCCCTGGGCGGCGGCGCCACGCGGGGCGGGGGGCGGCGGCAGCGCCCCGAGGGGTCCGGGCGGCCGCGCGGCCCCGGCCGACGCCACTCCCAGTCCGCCCGCCGGCGCCGGAGAATAGTCTTTACCTTCATCAGCCTCCTGCTGGCCGCCATCTTGGCTCTGGTGCTGCTGCTGGCCCAGAATGCATCGCGGCGGCCGGCGCCGGAGCCCCCGCACTTCCTGAAGCGGGGGAGGGCGGCGGCGCGGGCGGGCGAGGCGCCTACTGTGTGCGGGCGCGGTGTGGGCACGGCGCCGGCGGCCTGGGAGCGCCGGGGCGCAGGGACCCTGCCTTTGCGGGGCGCCCAGTGAGGTGGCACTGGGAAACAGGGCCTGGCACATAGTAGGTGCACAGTGATACTGGCCGCGGGAGATGGGTGAAGGGGCAGGATTATTTCAGGCACCAATCAGCGCCGAGGTGAGGGGAAAGTGACTGTGGGAACCTGCTTCTCATGGGCGGCGGTGGGGGGTGGGGGTGGGGTCAGGGAGCCTCCCTGAGGAAATAGTGTAATTATAGCCAACATTCACCACGAACAGCCCCATTTCACAGGAAACAGAAGCATAGTGGAGGCCAAGGGTTTGCCCAAGGTCATGCAACCGGCAAGGAGCAGAGCCCAGTTCTGTTCCAGACGGGGCTGCTGGCTCCACAGCCACCACTGGGACCTGAAGGGTGGGGAGGAGCAGCTCTGAGGACGGAAGGGCAAGCCCATGGTCAGATGCATGCGTGTAAGGAGAAGACTCTGGTTGGAGAATGGAGGATGAGGTAGGTAGGGGGTAAGAAGGGGAGCAGGGCCATGTACAAGCTGTTTGTGGCCATCCAGGCAAAGAAGTGATGGCGGTTTGGACCTTGGTGGCAGTGCAGGCAAAGTGGAGGGTGCAGCTTCAGATCATTCAGGCCTTGTGAAGGAGTTTTTCTCCATTCTGAGAGCAGTTGGTTTCCCACTAGAAGACAGAGGAAAAGAGCACTGGAGATGGATAGCCTGGAATAGAGCCGGCCTCCCACCCAGAGACCTGAGAGCCCAGGCTTAACACAGGGAGAGAGTGGGGAAGAAACTAGATGATAAGCCTCGTGCAATGAGGACCCTGCCTGTCCTTTATATCCCCCCAGGGCTGGCACACAGTGGGTGCTCCTAAACATTTGGCAAATGTGGGACTTCCCTGGAGGTCCAGTGGTTAAGACTCCCCCTTTCCACTGCAGGGGGTGCGGGTTCGATCCCTGGTTGGGGAACTAAGATCCCACATGCTGCACAGAGTGGCCAAAAACAAAAAACAACAAGGGACTTCCCTGGTGGCACAGTGGTTAGGACTCCACGCTCCCAATTCAGGGGACCCGGGTTCGATCCATGGTGAGGGAACTAGATCCCACATGCATGCCACAACTAAGGGTTCACATGCCACAACTAAGGAGCCCACATGCTGCAACTAAGACCTGGTGCAACCAAATAAATAAAAACAACAACAACAAGACACATTTGGCAAATGTATGAGGGACTCCATCAGTTACTCCCTAGAGCCACAGGGGACCTGGGAGCCTGGCCTGGGAAATGACTCTATGGTCCTCCTGTGCACTGGGCCTGGTGCTTAGTGGGCCCAGGTCAATGAAAGAACACAGTTCTATTGGGAACTGCTTCCTCAGAGGGAAGGGGACCCTGCCCTGAAGAAATCCCAAGCCAGCTGAGGAAGTACAGTGCATACCCTTCACCTTGACGTGCTAAACCAGGAAGAGAGGGGTGGGATTGGAAGAGGCCGAGTGCCAAGAGCTAACCTTTGCTGCAGCATCTCCTGTATCCTCAACCCCATGGCAAGATGGCTCCCTGGCACCCACTTTGCAAGTGGGCACAGGCCCTGGAAAGCGGAAGGCCATAAACAAGCACACAGTCCCGGTGGGAAAGCCGCCTGGACTTTGGGACCCTTCTCTGGGTCTTAAACCTTCATTGTTCTGCATAGCAGTCCTGGCTTCTGGTCACACCAGCTCCCCTCTACTCAGCCATCCTGTTCATCCAGACCTGACTTTTCTGTGCTACCTCCCCAAGCCTCCCATCAAGAGTGACCTCTTCGGGACTTCCCTGGTGGCGCAGTGGTTAAGAATCCACCTGTCAGTGCAGGGGACACGGCTTTGAGACCTGATCCAGGAAGATTCCACATGCTGCAGAGCAACTAAGCCCATGTGCCACAACTACTGAAGCCCGGGCACCTAGAGCCTGTGCTCCTCAACAAGAGAAGCCATCACAATGAGAAGCCCGTGCACTGTAACGAAGAGTAGCCCTGCTCACCGCAACTAGAGAAAGCCCACGCGCAACAATGAAGATCCAGTGCAGCCAAAAATATAATTAATTAATTTTTTAAAAAAAAGAGTGACCTCTTCCTCCTCTCCCTCCTTCTGGGTTCCAGGCCCTTCTGCTCAAACTCACCACCTGCTGCTCCTTTCTCCAGTCAGCACAGGTCCTGGGTGCTCACCTCTAGGTTCAGGGAGGAGATTCAGGTCCCTGCCCTCAAGGGGCTTGTTACACCCTGGGGAGGCACCAAGGAAAATGACAGAGGTGTGAGGGTTTGTTGAGGCTCAGACAGGGGCCCTTCAGAGGACAGGGGAGGGTCCAGGAAAGGGAAGAGGCATTGCAGCAAGAAGGAAGTGTCTCTGGCAAGGCAGGGACTTGGCAATGGTATTCACACTCCATAGGGCCAAAGGGGTGCCAGGCCCTGGGCCGGACATCTACACCCTCCACTGAGCTCATCGGCACCACAGGGCCATGCGCTTAGATGTTCTGTCTCACAGGGGAGGAAGCTGAGACCCTGAGAAGTAGCTTGCCCTGCCTCGCCCAGCTAGGAAGAGGGCTCCAGGAGTAGACCCGGATGTGGTCCATGTGGTGAGGCTCTGCCTTGACCTCCCTCTGCCGGTCCAAACCCTCGAGTCCCGCATCCCTACCTGCCCACAGCCTGTGCCCTGGCCTCTGCCCACGCTGCCCCCACTGCCCAAGGTGCTTTTGTCCTTCCCTCCCCCAACACCGCCTTGTCCCTCTGCAAGTGCCAGTCAGGCCTCAGCACATGACTTGCCACCCTGCTTGGGGAACTTGATGGCCTGCAGTGTGCTGGGTCCTGCCGGTGCCGACGCACAAGCCTTCCTTTGACGCCCCCAACCATCCTCTGAGGTCAGAACTGTTACCAGACCCATTGAGAGGAAGAAACTGAGGCTCAAGGGGTCAATCAAGCTTTTCTCAGCCCCCTGGCCATCTAAGGGTCCAGTCCAAGTCTGCTCCTGGACTGTGTGGGGTAAAGTAAGGGCTGGGAGACTCAGCCAACCCAAAGGGCTCCCTCTTTCCCTCCTTCCCTGCTACGCCCCCCTACTCTCCCTCCTTCCTTCCATCCTTCCATCCTTCCTTCCTCCCTTCCTTCACAAACCCCATTGGAGGATTTCTGTTTAGTGAATGAAGGAATTAACATGGCACCTGCCCCCCACCCTCTGCCCAGACCAGACTGGGTGCTCCTTTTTTGAAGGAAAGACCATCCCCTGGCCTAGAGCAATGGCCAAATGACTGGACGAAAGGTCTTGCCACTAGTGTCAGTGGGAGATGGACAAGGCCTCGAGCTTCAGGCTACGGAGAGAGAAGGGTGGTCGGAATAGGCCCAGAGTGGGGAGGAATGCAGATGCAGAAGACGGATGATGGCTCTGTCCTGGCAACAGCGGGCAGCTGCAAGTCAAGATGCTGCTGGCAGCCCCGCGGGGTCCTCGGGAGGCAGCAGCTTGGGGATTATGATGGCACCCGGGTGGCCAGAGCCCATGGGCAGGCTCTGACGGCACCAGTTCAGAGCCCAGACTTGGGTCGCACGGGCCAAGGCAGTTTCCTCCTCTGAAGAGGACAGTGCCAGCCTCCCCAGCTGTGGGGGGACCTCAGGTGTCAGGCCTGTCATGTGCGGAGGGGGGGCGCTGGCCACCCACGGGGCACACGTGTGGGGAGTGAGGCTGAGGCTGCCAGGTGAGAGGCCAGCCTAGCAGGCCAGGGAGCCCCAGCCGGAGAGCTGGAAGCTGGCACACGCTGTCCCTGCCTGCCCGGGAGGGTGTGGACTGGCCAGAGCAGGCAGCAGGGCCCAGGAGTGGCGGCAGAGAATATATCCATCCAGGAAGGGCTGGTGCTGGGGGTGCCAGGCCTCCCACGACCTGGAGCAGGAAGCTCTGTGTGGGCTACGGCTGAGTGACCCTTCCCCTCTGAGCCCCAGTCCCTCCTCAGGCACACGAGGACTATGACAGACTGAGAGAGGCTAGGAGCTTGGCAGGTCTCTCCGCCTGAGATCCAGTCTCAGCTCTGGGCAGCCCTTGCTCTCCTGTCTCAGCTCAGCTGGGGTCTTCTCCCCGTTAGCACCACCCTCAGCCCCCAGCACTGGCCCACACTCCGAGTTCACTATGTCCCTTTGCCATATTTGTGTTTAATGCCTGTGTCTGCCCTTGGACTGTAAACTCCACGAGGACAGAGGCCACATCTGGTCAGCCTGCCTCCGTCTTTAGTCGTGTATTCACTGAGTGTGGACCACGTACTGGGCACTGTTCTAGACGCTGAGGAGGTATCAGAGAACAGACAGAAAACACATTGATGACTCACACATAAGAGAAGTGGGCTGGAAAGCTGGGGCTACTGTGGCCACAGAGGTTGGGGGCTTAAAACCCTCCAGCGGGCTCTCAGGATGGAGCCCAGGGCCCTCACCAAGGCCTCAAGCTCTGCAAAACGCAGGGTGTGGGTGGCAAAGGAGGGATGCAGATCAGCATCCCAGCACCCCACACGACCCAGAGGTCACACATGGAGCACAGGGCTGGTGACATGGGGTGAAGCCAGACGTGAGGGGCACGTGCCCCCTCTCAGGATCAGTGGAATCATGGGGTGTTGGGGCAGTGGTGTCTCTGCCCATAATAGACAGGAGGGTCTCTAACCCAGAGGTTCTCAAACTTGTTGCCAGCAGCACACCTTTTGTTTTTGGTTTTTTTTGGCTGCACCGTGAGGCTCGTGGGATCTTAGTTCTCCGACCAGGGCTCAAACGCGTGCCCCCTGCAGTGGCAGCACCGCTGAGTCCTAACCACTGGACTGCCAGGGAATTCCCAGCATACCTCTTTAAACACTATTAAAAAACACTATTCAACCAAAGTCCTCCTTAGAACCTGACAAATGACATGAATTAGTGCCCGTGTCCTGTAGGGGCAGTGTCTCCCCTTCAGCTCTGGCATATCCTTCCCACCCCTACAGTATTTTCCAGGAGCCCCAGAACCTAAAGGAGCCCAGTTTGAAAACTACCCATATAATATACCCCATTCATGTTTTAGGGAAGAAAGCTGAGACCAGAGAAAGCAGTCAAGTTCCCCGAGCTCAGAGCCCATGGGGGTGGCAGGCAGGTCACTGGACAATCAGTGCACAACGTGACAAGTGTGGGATGGCAGGAGCCGGGCACCGGGGCAGCACAATTTGCTCATCCACTCAGCCACATTCCAGAATGCCTCCGATGGGCCTTGGATGGCACTGTGGGGCTCCCGGGGACCCAGGCTGGGGTCTGCCTCCTCGGTTGCAGCCTGCCCTCCTGCCCTGACTGTTGGCAGCCTTGCTTGGGGCTGCAGCAGGACGTCCAGGCTGTGGCGCCCCGCCCAGTGCCCCGAGGCGACCGTCCAGCTTTGCCACAGCTGCCCACGTGCCCTGGCAAGCCACCTGCACCTGTTGAGCCTCGCGGCCTCGGCCTCTGTCAAACAGAGCAGTGCTGAGGGTCCCGTGAAGACATGCTCTCCATGGCTCCACAACCACCTGGACTGTCCCTGTGTCTCACCTCCCTGCTCCGCCCCATCCACCTCTCCTCTCACAGAGAACATCTGGAACCAAAATTCCCTGTGTTCTTGCCACTTGCCACTGCCCAGTGGCGTCTCCCATGGCGCATCAGGGTTCAAGGGAACCTAGTTTGAAAAACTTGAGTATTAGGAGTTCCCTGGAGGCTTAGTGTTAGGACTCCATGCTTTCACTGCCCAGGGCCTGGGTTCAATCCCTGGTCAGGAAACTGAGATCCCACAAGCCTCGCAGCGTGGCCCCAAAAAAGAAAACAAAACAAAAAACAACAACAGCAACAAAAAAGAAAAACATGAGTACAACAAAAAGGGCGGAGCCCATAGAGCCAAGTGCTGAACGAACACAGAAAGTGCTTCTCTGAGCCTCGGTTTTCCCACCTGCGAGATGGGTTCAAGGTCATCTACCTGCCTACCTGAGGAAAGTACTGTGTAAGTGAGAGGGCCGTCTGTCTGTCCTGCACCAGGAGCAAGCCAGGAAGGTCAGTCACAGAAGAGAGGCTAGGGAGGGCAGGTGGGAAATTCACTCCAAGGGTCCGGTGGGTGGCTCGTGGCTAGACAGCCATCCTCAGAGCAGCAGAGCCTGAGCTGTGAGAAGGCCCAGGTGCCACCGGGCCAGGTTGGCACCATACCCTGAGAAGCAGAGGTGTTGCTAATGGGATCACAGCATTAAAGACTGGATGCAAATGGCCGGGTACCAGATGTCCATCCGCATTTTCCAGGAGCTGTGTGGTACCACAGCAGGAAGGGCAGGGAAGAGCTGGACTTAAGTAGGGGTCCCAAGCTCCCAACCACACAGGTGGCCAGGCTAAGGGAAGCTCTGTGTGTGTGTGTGTGTGTGCGCGCGCGCGCGCGTGCGCGCGCATGTTCCACAGCTTACGATCCTGCCAACACCTCTCCTGAGACCTGAGCCTCACTCCCGACCCAGCCTGATGCCTCTGTCCAAGGCCCTAGTGGGTAGCCTTGAGCCTGTGGTCCTCACCCTTGCTGCCAGGTGGTACCTGAATGGGGGAGGCAGACAGGCCAGGTGGCCAGGTGAGGATGTTCCCTTCATGCCCTGCCTGCCTGCCTGGCCCTGGGTACCTCCTTTCTGGGGAGGGACTTTCTTACCCCTCCTCTGAGCCCACTCTGGGCAGAGACACACGTGTATTACACATGTCCCTGCTCCAAAAGGAGAGGCACCATGTGGTGTGATCTGAGCTGCAGAGTCCTGGGTTGCCCAAGCCCAGCCTGGAGAGTCAGGGAAGGCTTCCTGGAGGAGAAACTGCTAAGCAGAGGCCAAAGGATAAGATAAGGTTAGTAATAAGTGAGTGGACAAAACTAGGATTGTGTGGGACCCACTAATCAGCCTATCACCTTGAGCAGAACTCTTAACCCACTGTGGCTTGGGACTTCTCATCTGTGAAATGGGTGGTTTGAATACTGTATGGCAGGGAATTCTCTGGCAGTACAGTGGCTAGGACACCACGCTTTCACTCCCGAGGGTGCAGGTTCAATCCCTGATTGGGGAACTAAGATCCCGCAAGCCTCATGGTGGCATGGCAAACAAACAAACAAACAAATAAATAAATACTGAATGGCAAGCATTAGCATGGAGCATGGCACATGTTATTTTTGTGTCGGGCCAGGTTGGCATCCCAGCAGGGGTAACAACAGATGCAAAGGCCCAGAGGCCTTTGAGCCGCGGAATTCTTCAGACTCCTGGAAGAAGCTCGTGAAGGTCCAGGCCAAGCCCTAGATGGGGAGACAAGAACTTGCACAGACCTCAGTGCAGCTCCTACTATACACCCAGCGCTCGGCCAACAGAGTCCTGGTGTGCCTCCAACCCTGGGAGGCTGGTGCTACCAATACCCATTGTGAAGAGGCTGAGAGGTGTAGTCATCAGTGGTCCCTCAGCCAAAAAGTGGCAAAGCCTGGATGGACGCCCCAGACTCTGAGGCTTCCCACCTGCCCTGAGGTATATGGAGTGAGTCCCAGGGAACTCAGAGAGTACCTGGGCTGCCTCCAGCATGGAGGCCCTGCCTGACTTCAGCCAAATTCTACCTTGCAGACCTCAGTTTCCCTAGCTGTGAAAGAGGGACTAGAATTAAAATCAGTGAGCTGCTAGAGAGCCTTGCTCTGGGCACTGTATACTCTTACTTCCTTGAAACCTCACAGAGGAAATGGATGTTCAGAGAGGTCAGGAAACTCTGGGAGGTCACACAACAAGGGAGGGAGCTGTATTATTAGCCCATTTTACAGACGAGAACATGGGAGCAGCTCAGAAAGCTTAAGGACTATTTGCTTCCCAAGTCCCACCAGCCCTAACCATCTGACACACTGCCCCTTGGAGAGCCATGGAAAGTTCTCTGATCTTGTGTATCCAGGGAGGTGGTGTGGGGATCCAGCAGGGGCAGAGCCCATACGGGCCTTTGGCTTTACATTTTGGGAAAGCAGGTAGCCCTGGGCACTCCTGAGCCTGACCAAAGGGCAGGTTGGGCCCTCATGGTGGCCCCATCCTTCACCTCCCTCCCTGCCTCTCCAACTGGCCTTCCCAGACTCCGGGTTCCACTTGACCCTCTTATCTTTCTGCAGATGTGAAATGTAAGGCTCCCCACTGAGAGAAAGACTGGGTAGGGGTCCTCCCACCTGCGACCCTGAGATTGACCAGATGGCATCAGAGTGCCCATGGAATCTGGAGGTAGAATTTTGCAAGTTTGAATTCCGACTTAGCTACTTCTGGGCCGTGTGACTGTGGAGAGGCCCTTATCTCTCCCAGCGTCCTTGCGGGATGATTGTGAAAATGAACCAAGAAATCACAGGTCAGGGCTATGGTCCTCAAAGGAGCACTTGTCTCCTGTCTCGGCTGGCACCATGCCCAGGCCATGGGCTCGAGACTTCTCTGTAAAATGGGTATAGGAGGTTTAAACAGATAATGCACGCAAGTCCTCGGAAGGGGTCTTTGGATGGGTAGGCACAGTGGAGGTGCAGGAGCCAGATGCCCCCTCCTCTGGGTGAGCCCAGAGCACACCCCCAAGTCTGGGCGTATCCTGTTGCAGTTTCCAGCCACCACACCACCTGAATCCATTGGTGATCTCCAGCCAAACACTGAGCCCCCTTTCTCTAGGCCCAGAGAAGCAGCTCAGGCTTCCCACGGGTTCCTTGGCCTGAAAGGGATTGTCCAGTGTCTGGAAGAGGGCCGGGGTGGGTCGTAAGGGATATGGTGCCAGGATCAGGGAGAGGCCTGGGGGCAGCGAGACTCGTGGGCATCCTGGGAAGGACAGGGGCTGTGTCCAGCCTGGGTGTCTAGAGCTCAGCACCAACATAGGCAGCCGGGAGAGGAGCCCGGCCAGCCACACCCGCTGCAGAGGGTGGGAGAACGCGCCCAGAGGCGGAAGGGGCGCGCGGAACCCTCAGGGACTCCGGAAGGGGCGCGCGGGACGGTTGGCCGCGGCCAGGGCAGCGGCCGTTGGCGAACGGCGGCCTGGGCCAGGCGAGGTCAGGCGTCTTGCCCGGCCGCCACCACCATGACCAAAGACTCGCCCAGCCCTTCTGGCGGCGGCCGCGTGACACCCAAGAAGCCGGCTACTCCAGGCCCAGCGGCGGCGGCGCTGGAGGAGCAGAGGCGTGAGCTGGAGAAGCTGCGGGCCGAGCTGGAGGCAGAGCGGGTGCGCGGGAGGGAGGAGCGGCGGCGCTTCGCTGCCCAAGCGCGGCAGCTGCGGGAGGAGGCCGAACAGGAGCGGCAACAGCTGGTTGATCACCTGCGCTCCAAGTGGGAGGCGCAGCGCAGCCGGGAGCTGCGGCAGCTGCAGGAGAAGGTGCTGCGGGAGCGCGAAGCCGAGATCCGGCAGCTGCTGCGCTGGAAGGAGGCCGAGATGCGACAGCTGCAGCAGCTGCTGCACCGCGAGCGCGATGGCGTGGTGCGCGAGGCCCGGGAGCTGCAGCGCCAGCTGGCAGAGGAGCTGGTGAACCGCGGCTACTGCGGCCGTGCGGGGCGCCCGAAGACGCCGCAGCGCAGTGCCGCTGTCGCCTGCAGGAAGTGCTGGCGCAGCTCCGCTGGGAAACGGACGGAGAGCAGGCCTCGCGCATCCGCCACCTGCAGGCGGCACTCGACGTGGAGCGCCAGCTCTTCCTCAAGTACATTCTGGAGCACTTCCGCTGGCACCCCGCCTTGTCCGGCACTCCCGACCCCCACGCCGCACGTTCTTCAGAAGAGCCACCCCCTGAGGCCGCCGCCAAGTCCTCATGTCGACTAGAACCCCTTGACGGCCTGAGCGCGGGCGCCCGCGCGCGCTCCCGCTCCCTCGACCGGGTGCCCGCGGCGTGCTCCAACTCCCCGGACAGCGTGCTCCCCGCGCGCGCCAGCTCCCTCGATTCCTTGGCACCAGCGCGTTCCCTCTCGCTCGACAGCACCCTGAGTCGCCCCAAGGCCCCCGAATCCTCCTCTCCAGACGCCTCCATCCCGGGGTCCCTGAGCCCCCCGCCGCCACTATCGGAGCGCAGGAGACCTAGCGACCCGCGAGGAGGGGAAGAGTCCGGTAGTCAGCCCTGCGAAGCCCTGAACCCCCTGCCGCCGGGCCCGGACTACCGCGAGCTGCTGAAGCAGAACTCGGAGCTGTCCGAGGCGCTGCAGGTGCTGGCGTGCCGCTGCTCCGGACTGCGCGAAGAGAACCTGCAGCTGCAGCGCGCGGGCTTCTCCGACAAGGCGGACGAGAAGGTGAAGCGGCTCAAGGTGAAGCACGCCGAGGTGACTGGCCTCGCGCGGCGCCTGGAGGACCGGGCCAGCAAGCTGCAGGAGACCAACCAGCGTGCTGTGAGCGCGCCTGTGCCCGGCGAGAGCCGCGCGGGCCTGGAGCTGTGCCAGGCCTTCGCCGGCCAGCGTGCGCGGGACTTGTCGGAGCAGGCTAGCGTGCTGCTGGCCAAGGACAAGCAGATCGAAGAGCTGCGGCAGGAGTGCCACCTACTGCAGGCGCGCATCGCCTCAGGCCTCAGCAGCGCCCCGCTCGCTGCGGGGGGCGCCGCCTGCGCCCGGTGGCTCAACGTCAGCGACCTGGACCGGCTGCAACGCGAGTCCCAGCGGGAGGTGCTGCGCCTTCAGAGGCAGTTGACCCTGCAGCAGGCCACCAGCAGCGCCCGGGCGGAGGCGGGCGGCCAGAGCGCGCCATGCGAGGAGGCGCGGAGCCAAGTACAGGCGCTGGAGCGCGAACTGAGCGCTCAGCGGCGAGAGTGCGCGGAGCTGGGCGCGCAGGCGGCGGCGGCGCGGCGACGCGGCGAGGAGGCCGAGGCGAGACTGCAGGCGGCGCTCCGCGAGGGCGCCTGGTTGGCGAAGGAGAACGCGCGGCTGCAGGCCCAGGCCGACTGGACGGGAAAGGTGGCGGCCGAGAACAAAGACGTGCGCGGGCAGCTGGGCCTCGCGTGCCCGGAGCGCAACGCCGCCGGCTTGCTGGCGGGGCAGCTGTTGCAGCAGGCGGCACGAGGGCAGGACAGGCAGCAACAGCTGCAGCACGACCAGCAGAAGGCCCTGTGTGATCACCAGACGGCCTGGGAGGAGATGCGGGCACTGCAGTGTCAGCCTGGTCACCCTCCCCAGGAACCCCGCGAGGCCCCGCCAGCCCCGGAGTCCCAATTGAGAAGCAGTGGAAGAACCAAGCTGCAGCTAGGGCCTGAGGACCAAGCAACGTCTCAGCCTAGCAGAGCCAAACAGGGGAAGAAGGAAGACTCCCTGCTGGAGAACCCAGTTGCCCTCGGGGAGTCAGCCAGTGCCCCCAAAGTACCAGACAGAGTCCCAAGCAGCCGACCTCTGGACTCCAGGCCCCAGGCCAAGAAAACCAGCTCCCAGTGGAACTCCTCTGAGGTGGAGTCCATGTGGGCCCCTGTGCCATCCTGCCCTACTCTGGACGTGGACACAGCCAGCGAGGTGGAGGATCTGGAGCCCTATAGCATGTCCTCGACCCTGGAAGTGGGGGGTTTGGAGGCCCCCACAACCCCCAAGCTCAAAGTCTTCCTGGCTCGGTATAGCTACAACCCATTTGAAGGGCCCAATGAGCACCCCGAGAACGAGCTGCTGCTCACAGCTGGGGATTACGTTTATGTCTTTGGGGACATGGATGAGGATGGCTTCTACAAAGGGGAGCTTGAGGACGGCCGGCAGGGGCTGGTGCCGTCCAACCTGGTGGAGCAGATTCCAGATAGTGACATCCTGGGCTGCCTGCCCCATGAGTTCTCTGACCTTGGCCCCACTCGGCTCCTGGCTGGGCAGGGCAAAGCTTCGAAGGAAGACACTGGTCACAGCTTAGTACCTGGGAAAGCCCAGGGGACAGTGGACAGGGGGCCACACGCGATGACGGTGAGGGTGGGCTCCAAGACCGAAGTGGCAATAGAAATCTCAGATGCCAAGATGGAAGATGGTCGGCTGGGCTCTCAGCAGAGCATGGGCAAGCGGGGCTTCTCCAGACCTCTTCTGGGGACCAACAGTGTCTTTTGTGTGGCCCCTACGCAACTTTACCTGAAGAGTGTTGCAGCCACGTCGGCCGAGATCACCTGGGTTGGCAGCAGCCACCCCCACATGGTGTACCTGGATGACCTGGAGTGTGCCCTGACCCTAGCGGGCATGAGCTGCTACACCTTCCACCACCTGCATCCCGGCACGAGTTACCAGGTGAGGGTGGAAGTGCACCCACCGTGGGACTCGCTGCCGGTGCGCTGGGAAACAATGTCCTCCACCATCACCTTCAACACACCCTTGGCGGGCCCCCCTGACCCTCCTCTGGACGTGCTGGTGGAGCGCCACGCCTCACCTGGCCTGGTGGTCAGCTGGCTCCCCGTGACCATCGACTCAGCTGGGTCCTCCAACGGAGTTCAGGTCACCGGCTATGCTGTGTATGCCGACGGGCTCAAGGTAGCAGAGGTGGCCGATGCCACCACCGGGAGCATCCTGTTGGATTTTTCCCAGCTCCAGCTGCCACTGATGTGCCAGAAGATCTCGGTGAGAACCATGTCGTTCTGTGGAGAATCCCTGGATTCGGTGCCGGCTCAGATCCCTCACAACTGCGTCACCTATCTCCGATTGCCAGAGATGTCTCCCTTTAGCTGCACCTGTGGGGACCCGTCCACCGGCAGAGTGACCTTCCCCATCTGCCCTCAGAGGCTGGTGCTGACTCCCCTGAAGGCCAAGGCCAGTCCCCACAGCTCCGGAAGCTGTGGGGAGCCCAAGGCCAAGTTTCTAGAAGCATTCCCTGAAGAACCCCCAAGGAGGCAGTCCCCGACGCCCAGACTGAGTTCAGATGGAGAATTTCCAAGTGCAGGGTCAGGCAGCCAAGCCCAGAGGCCCACAGAGGCCCGGGAGCTCTCCAGAAAGGACCAGCTCTTCCAGAAGAGTCCCCGGAACCACAGATCACCTCTGCCTCGGGGCCAGTCTCGGGGGGAAGAGAACCAGTACCGACACGTGGGCACCAGCCAAAGCCCTGCTGCAGGAGTCATCTGTCCGTCCCCTGAGTGTGGACCCAGGAAAGAGCCGTGTCAGGAGAAGGCTGCCCTTGAGAAGGTCCTCAGACAAAAGCAAGATGCCCCAGCATTCACCCCTCCCCAGCTGGGCACCAGCCAGCGATACGTGTCTGACTTCTGTGACATTCTGCAGGAGAAGGCAGGGCGCTTCGGTCTGTGGGGCACAGAGGGGCGAGAGCAGAGGAAGGAGCTCAGGAGACAGAGCGGGCCAGGTCAGGCTCTGGGGGGCAAGAGAGAGGGCTGGTTCCAGGATCCCAGCTTGGCACTGTGTCCTGCTCCATCCAGCAGGGTCATCAGGATGTCCAGGAGTGGCGCCCCACCGCTGGGAACGAGGGTGGACCCTCCAGCCAAGGTCTTTGTGGCCCTCTCTGATTACATCCCCCTGGTGATGTCTGCCACCCCTGAGGCTGCAGAGGAGGAGTTGGCCTTCCGGAAAGGGCAGTTGCTGAGAGTGTGGGGCTCTCAGGACACCCACGGCTTCTATCGTGGCGAACACGATGGGCAAGTGGGCAACATCCCCGGGCACCTGGTGGACAAGGTGGACACGGGCACGGAGTGGACTGGTGGGAGGTGGCATTTGCCGGGGCAAGAGTACCTGCCCTCCGTGGCCCACCTCGATGACTTTGGGGGGCTTGGAGGCCCCCAGGACTCCTTCCCCCTGCCGCAGGGGAGCCCCAGAAGGCCCTCACTGTGGACTCCAAAGACCATGGTGGCAGCTCTGGACTATGACCCCAGGGATGGGCCGGCAGGGGGCCTGGTGAAGGGCAAGCTGTCACTGAGGGTGGGGGATGTGGTCACTGTCTATGGGCCTGAGGATGACAAGGGATACTACTATGGGGAGTCGGGTGGCCACAGAGGCCTTGTCCCAGTCCACCTGCTGGATCACATGTCCCTCCAGGGAGAGTGAGTGCAGCTCCCTGCTGGGGTGGTGGCCTCTGGCCGCCTGTGCCCCACATGCGGACCCACCACCAAGCCCTCCTCACTTTGTGCGCAGCGCCTGCTCCATGCGCCAATGCTCGGAACACTTGGCCGTCCCAGTCCTCCTGGCCTCGAGGGCAGCAGGGCTTAGGTCTGAATGGACCTGTTTCCAGAAGAAAGCAGAGCAAGTAGCCCCCGAGAGGCTGACAGGCTGGTAACCAGCAGGTTTTGGGAGAACTGCCTTTTTCTGCTCCATCATCAGTACGCGTTTTCTTTAGGAGTTTAGCCTTACTCACCCATTGCCTTGTATGAAAGTCTCAAGAAAAGCCTGCCTCTTAAAAAAAAAAAAAAAAAGCCATCAGAATGTTATTTTTTCTATCTTTTGTTCAACTCCTCATTAAAATGTTCATAGAAAAAAGAAAAAGGATATTTTAGAAGTGAAAGCACAACCAAGGAACCAAGCCCGCCTCTCCTCCCTCTCTGCAGACATGTTTCCCTGGCTGGCGGGGGGAGGGTGCGAACCCTTTAGGGAGGCTTAACTCAGCGTCGGCTGGCAGGGCCACGGAGGGTCCAGCGAAGAGCCAGGGCTGAGAAGCAGGGCCCCACAGGGTGTCCCTGCAGGCGGACTGTGTCCCTGGGGTCAGCCCTTTGTGGAGGGTGGGGTCGGTGCATCCCAGCTGGGGGTCCCCCTCTGTATCTTTCCCCAGCGCTTCTCACTTCTGAGGGGCCTCCCTGGGAGGGCGTATCCACACTCACCCCATATACAGAAGAGTCACTGAGACTCAGAGGGTCCCTTTGTCTCAGGTCACAGGGCTGCGGAGCTGCTTCCTCCCATGGTCCTCTGGGGGCTCCCACTCCAGAAGGTGGGGACCAAGGGTGGTCTTCATTCTTCTCTGCTTCTATTTGATGCTCCACTTTTCCCCACTGCTGTCAGAGAAAGGGCACCACCTTCCCTGGGGGCAGGGGGAACCGATTGGAAACATCCGGCCAGAAGGATTGGAGCCAAGGGCAGGTTCTCTGGGGAGTTGGTGAATGGGGTCCAGAAGTTTCCACTGTGCTGTCCCCCGGGCTGAGGTGGGAAGAGGGAGGGGCAGGCCCAGGGGATGCCTCAACCCAACATGCCTTATCCTCAGAGAACACAAGAACCAGCGTGGAGGCCATGTGGTGCATGCACACACTCACCACTTGTGAGCGGAAGCTTCAGGTCTCAGCCTGGAAGGAAACTGTCCACTGAGGGCCATGACCACCTCCTCTCCCGCACAACCACCTGGCTTTCCAGTGAGAAGGCTGGCACAGAGTCTCCTTGGCTAGCTGGAGGGGCAACCCAGACCGGGTCACAATTTCTTTTTTTTAAAATTGGGATGAAATATACATACCATCAAATTTACCACCTCAGCCATTTTTTTTTTTTTTTTTTTTTTTTTTTTTTTTTTGCGGTACGGCGGCCTCTCACTGTTGTGGCCTCTCCTGTTGCGGAGCACAGGCTCCGGACGCACAGGCTCAGCGGCCATGGCTCACGGGCCCCGCCGCTCCGCGGCATGTGGGATCCTCCCGGGCCGGGGCACGAACCCGTGTCCCACGCATCGGCAGGCGGACTCTCAACCACTGCGCCACCAGGGAAGCCCCATCTCAGCCATTTTTAAGTGTACGGTTCCGTAGTGCTAAGTACATTCACAGTGTTGTGCAACCCATCTCCAGAATGTCTTTTCATCTTGCAAAACTGAAACTCTACACCCATTACACGACAGCTTCCCACCCCCTCCCTCAGCCCCCGGTAACCTCTAATCTACTTTCTGTCTGTACGAATTTGACTACTCCAGGGAGGTCGTATAAGTGGACTTGCAAAGTAAATTGTCTTTTGGTGTCTGGCTTATTTCACTGAGCATAATGTCCTGAAGTTTCATCCATGTTGTAGCAGGTGTCACAGTTTTGTTCCTTCTTAAGGCTGAATCATATTCCATTGTATAGATGGACCACATTTTGTTTATCCATTCATACATCGGGGTTGCTTCCACTTTTTTGGGCCCTTATGAATCATGCCGCTGTGAACATGGGTGTGCAAACATCTCTCAGCTTCACAATCTTTCAAATCATCAGATCTTTGTGAGCTCACAACCCAGAATAAAACCTGAGGCCCATGAGGAACAAGAAAGCTGTTTTTGCAAGAGAGAACTACCCAGCCCCTCCCGGGGCCTGGGCTCAGGTTGGAGGGCTCAGTGGGCTTCCCACAGTCTGAGGGGGGGTACAAGTATGGTCCCCACATACTGGAAGAGCAACGACAGTTTAGCAAGAGGATAGAAACTTAATCCAGCACTTTCAAACTTAAACACAGTAGCTTGCATTCCATGGGAACCACAAATGTAACCCAAGGAGAATTATGCTAGCCATATTGTCCCATCAGTTTTTACTTAACCTCCTCTCCTGACCGTTGGCTAGCATCTCTCACCTCTTTTCTGATAGCTGCAGAGTAGTCTGTGTCATGGCCAGGAAGTGGCACCCCACCCCTCCCTCCTGCCCCCACCCTGCCTGTTTTTCTCCGTTGCCCTTATCCACACCTGGTATGTCACCTGTGGTTTTTCTACTGTCCGTGTTCCATCCCTGCAGCCACCCCATCCCAGCTGGAATGTAAGCCCCACAAAGGCAGGGAGCTCTTTGGCTTGTTCATTGCCCGGCACATAGCAGATCCTCAATAAATACGCTTTATCTAGTTGCGGAGAGCAGGAGCTACTCTTCGTTGCAGTGAGCCAGCTTCTCATTGCAGTGGCTTCTCTTGCTGCGGAGCACGGGCTCCAGGTGCGTGGGCTTCAGTAGTTGTGGCTCTCAGGCTTAGTTGCTCTGCGGCACGTGGGATCTTCCCGGACCAGGGTTCAAACCTGTGTCCTCTGCATTGGCAGGCAGATTCTTAACAACCGCGCCACCAGGGAAGCCCAGAGCTAGCAATTTTTGATCATCCTGTGTGTGTGGCTCCTGTGCAGGGCTCCGGGGGTTCACATCATGTACTGGGCCTCCCCACCCCCTGGAATAGAGTCAGACATGGACCCCGGGAAGCAGAGGAAGGCTCTAATTCTGATCGCGGGCATTGGGGCAGGTGAGGAGGGGGTCATCCTAAGAGGAGGGAACAGCAAAGGCCCCAACTCATGGGAATAATGAGCGATTGGAGATTTGGGGAAACTCAGGGAGCAGTGGCACGGGCTGGCGGGGAGGGGATGGGGACAGGTGCCCACCTGCTGGCGAGGGCCCCCTCTCCTGGAAGGGTTTCAAAGTCAGTCCCCGGGAGCTTTCTCAGGCCGCCACCAGGGGGCAGCCTGCGCGCACCGAGGGCTGCTCTGCGGGGACCGCGCCCCTGGGTCAGGGCAGCAGGAAAAGTCTCTGACCCTGTAGGCTTGGGATTCAGGCCCCGCCCAGCCCTGTTCTCTCCCTGCCCTCTCCCCAGAGCACCCTGGGGGGTCCCCCATGTATCCACAGGAGCCATCCTTCCTCCATCCTTGGGGAGACTGGCCAACCCCAGTGTCCCCGAGGCCACGGGAAGTGTCAGTGAGTGAGTAAAGAAAAGCAGGGCTTGGCAGGCTGGGGGAGGCCACTGAGCAGCCACCTGGGTCTGAACCCTAGCCTGCCAGTGGACAGCTGGGAGGCCTCTCTGAGCCTCAGTTTCCTCATCTGTGGCAGGGCTGGGGCAGGAGGATTGATTTGAGCAGGTCATATGTACTGAGTACGTGGCCCAGAGTCAGGACCCAAAGGAAGACCAAAGAAGCTGGTGAAGGCACAGGTGATGGGGGTGTGGGTCGGTCGCAGGGCAGATGGTTCTGGGCCCACGTCTCTTCCCCCTGGGGCCTTGAGGTCCTGAAGGCTTTGAGCAGGGGCAGGGGGAGGCCACACAGGTGCAGCAAGGTGAGCAGCTGAAGAAGAGCAGATGCTTGGCCCGGGCCCCTCCCGACTGACCAGATGACCTGGAGGCCCAAAGCCTGTCCAGGCCTGCCCAGGAAGGGATGGGGGATGGAAGCTCAGCTGACCAGAGGGCAGAGGGAGCTATGGAGTGGGCAAACGGGCAGTATCCGGAGAGTCCGGAGAGTTCTGGAGCGAGGGTCACTGAGCCTGTCCTGGCGCCAGCCACTTCTGCCTGGGGCCCTCTGGTCGGGGCCCAGCACCTCGCCAGCCCTCCCCCCAGTCATTTCTCATCAGGGACCTCATGTCCCATTCTCACTCCCCACAATGTCGGCCTGATTTACCCCCCTTCACCGACAAGTAGACAAGAGCTGCACCCACAAACCAGCCTGAAGATGGCCGTGTGGCTCCTCCAGCCCTTCCGGAGGCTCACCTGCTGTGGGGAACCCCATCCTGCTGGGGGCCCCTGGGACCAGCCCATCCGTCCGTCCCTCTCTTCCTCTCAGTGACTACCCTCTGCCAATGTGCATATTCAAAACATAATGTTAGGGTGGGAGGGAGGGAGATGCAAGAGGGAAGAGATATGGGGATATATGTATATGTATAGCTGACTCACTTTGTTATAAAGCAGAAACTAACACACCATCGTAAAGCAATTATACTCCAATAAAGATGTTAAAAATAAAAAAGTTGATATCCAAAATGTCAATTCTGACTTCTCAAGAAAATATTAAATTATTATGTTCAGAATAATTAAAAAAACAAAAAACATAATGTTAACTGATCAATTCCAGAGTCCTTATATGAAATCTGTGTTCATAAGAGCAACACAGCATGGAGGTCACAACATAAAAAGCTCAGACACCTCCGAGGCCCATTTGAAGCTCATCTCACCTTTTGGTCAACACCCTGTCTCCCTGTCTCACCCCCTGGAGGTCGGATTTGGAAGCAGGGTTGGGGCTGGCGGAGAGTCAGGGGTTCCACCTAAGGCAGATCCCACTGGCCAACTCAGGTCTTGTGAAACCGACAATATCGCCAGGTGAGGCTGGCTCCAGACCCTGGGCACAGAGGGTTCCTGGGGCTGTGGTGACACCAGGGACACCCCAGCCAGTCCCACAGGAACGGACCCATGGCAGACCCCACCAGTCTGTCCCAGTTCCATTGGCTGGGGGGGTCTGTCATGGGTCTGTTCTGGGACCCATGAACAGAACAGAGGCTCCCCCTCTCTCAAAAGCCCTGGCCTCTGATACCTGGCTACGGGCCCCATTGTGCTCTGGGCCCTCAGGGAAATTCCCTTTCGATCCTCTGGTAACCGACCACCTGATGCGCTGCCTGGCTGGACATCAGGACGCTGACCTCAGCCTGAGGGACCCCATGGGCCACATCCCCTTGGTCAGGGTGCTTTGGTCAGAGGGGGCTCACCTGGAGGCTTGGACCCTCCTGCTCAGTTTCCTCTTTCCTAAAATGGGCCTTCCAGCTGCCCGGCCCCTTCAGCCAGCTCACTCCAGATGTCCTTCACAAGTGCCCTCCATTGCGTCTTGGGGCCATCTCCCCCCACCTTCCCCATCCCACCTGCCCCCACTGGATTCGGCTGCCCCTCCCAGGTGCATGGACAGCCTCCAGGCACAGTCCCCATGGCCTGGAATTACTCATTAACTCTGCTGCTTCCCCTATCAGACTGGGTCCTCCTCGAGCCCTCCATGCAGGCATCCCGACCTGGCGACAAGGCGTGGAGCAGACATCAAACCGGACGCCGCCTTAAGAAGGGGTTGGCCTGGGGCTCCTGGTAGCTGCACTTCCCAATGAGAACTGGCCTGTATGGAGCCCTCACCATGTGCCTCAGCTTATGTATGCTCGAGGCCACCTTATCCAGGGGGTATAATTATTTCCCCTTTTTACAGATGGAGAAACTCTGGCTCAGAGATGGGAGGTCATTCATCAAGGTCGTTCAGCAAGTTGGTGGCAGATCAGGGGGTCTGAGCCCAGGTGTGTCCCTTTGCCCCTTGCCCTTATCTATCTGGATGATTCCTTCCCCCAGCCTGGGGGCAGGGCCTGGGTCTAGGGAGGAGGCCAGAGGGAGGGATAGTCAGGAATTCAAATTGGTAGAGCTGGTGGGGGAGGGCGGGAGTGCCTGGGAGTGGCCAGCAGTTAGGGCTTGGGCAACAGGGCCCTCTGTGTGTGGGACGCTGGGGGAGGGGGGGCAGCAGGGCAGGTACAGACTCTGCTGAGTCAGAGACGCCCCAGGGTCTCCAGGGGGAGGTGTCTGGCAGGTGGCGTGGGCTGGGGCCAGTGAAGGCACCCCAGGGTAGTGGGCCAAGGGGTAGAATTGGGCTCTGAGGCCCCACCCCAGGATCATCGGGATTGAAGGAGAAAGAGGCCTCCGAGAGGGCAGGGGGCCACATTTTCCAGATGGAGGGAGTGGTCAGCCCCACAAGGTCAGGCAAGATAAGGGCTGTTGGGCCCAGCCTCCCTCGTGACTGTGACCAGAGCCTGCTGCCCCAGCCCAGGGGCTTCCTGGTGTCCAGGCCACGAGGGAGCTGGCCCCTCCCCTACTGCACAGGAAGCCCCACTAGGTTCTGGTGAGGGAGGAGGCTCCCCAAAGAAAACTGCAAAGCTGGAATTTGGAAATTCTAAGCGCTCCCCGCCCTGTGCAGCCTTGGTCCACCACCATCCCTCTGGTGACCCAGCAGAGCCCCCAGGACACTGCCCACAGCTGGGATTCAGGAGGGGCCTGCCTTCTCCACTCCTGCCCCCTCCTCCTTCTGCCCACATCTTCCCCCTCCTCGGTTGGAGGCTCTGCTGGGCTTCTGCCTGGCCACCCAAGCCAAGTGAGTAGACACTGCTATCAGCGCCATTTCACAGGTGAGAAACCTAAGGCTGATGGATATCAGTTCTAGGGCAGCCAGCTGGTCAGTGGCATGGCCAGGATTTGGATCCTGGTCCAACTGCCTCCCCATGGGCTTCCCCCAGAAACAGACCTGCCAGCCTTGGTCTACACCCTCCCCAACTCAGAGTGACAACAGGGCCCCCTCCTTCATCCGTCCATTCCCCTGGGCCAGGTGCAGGGGCCGCAGCTTCCTGCAGACAGACCCCACAACAGACCCTGCCAGTCTAATGGTGGAGGCAACCAGGAAACTGAAGAGAAAGGTGGGGGGTGATCAGGAGCAGGAGGCCCAGGCCTGGGGGAGTTTGCAAGCAAGTAGGGGGCAGGCAAAGCTTCCCAAGAAAGGGAGGCTTCACTGAGATTTTTTTTTCTTTAATTCCTGATTATTTTTCTTTCTTTCTTTTTTAAAAAAATTTTTTGGCCGTGCCACGTGGCATGTGGGATCTTAGTTCCCCAACCACGGATTGAACCCACGCCCCCTGCAGTGAAAGCTCTTAACCATTGGACCACCGGGGAATTCCCTATTTTTCTAAAAAATAAAAATAATACATAGACGTGATGTAACAATTCCAACAATACAGGAGCACCTTTAGTTAAATGTGAAGACTCACTCCCCAACCCTCCCCATCACCTCCGCCTCCTCCCATGGGTCTCTTGCCCTGGCTTTCTTTAGGAATTTAACAACCACATATAAGAATGGAAACACATATATAATTTCTGAAAACCAGAAATGTGATTACATCGTCCACACTGTTCTGGATCTTGCTTCTCCCACTTAGAAGAATGTCTTGGCCAACGTGTAACAGTATACCGTTCACCCCTCCTGGCCTGTCTGCCTAGGGACAGTGCCACACCTTCAGCTGGGCTCCAGGACTGTCTTGCCTCCCCTGGGTGATTGGTGGACGGGGCTCCTCTGCACGCTTCCCGCACAAATTTGTTCAAGACCCTGGAAGCTGGCCCGGGCTGGCGACGCTCCCCACCTCTTGACTCTCATCACTCCCCCACAGTCCCCTGTGCTTGGTACCTGCCCTGCCAGCCTCCTCTGGGTACCTAAAAAAGCCTTCTCTCCCTTCAGGAGTTTGTACCTGCTGCTCCCCTGCCTGGCCTCACCCTGCCTCCCACCCAAAGTTTGGCCTTTGGGTCGCAGCTATTAATTCACACGTGAACCAAATTACTACTGATCACAGTCCTAGGCACCGGCTGCAGCAGTGAACCGTGGATGATCAATAGGGTCATCACGGATGGTGCAGGGATGGAGGGGGAAACAGGGAATTAGGATAGCGTGAAAAACGGCTGGGCCTGGAGAGGTGCTGGAGCTGATGATGCTGAGGAATGGTGTGCCAGGCAGAGGGCACCGCATGGCCCCACCAGCCAGGGCAGGACCTCTTGAAGCAGCCTGCACCGCTCCCAGCCCCGTCCAGCCCTGCTGTGAGCATTCTCTCATCTCCCGCCTTGACCTTGGTCTGCTGGCCCCCCGTGTGCTGTTCACTAGCTTGTGCCCACTTCCTTCCTCCTCAGTGTCAGCAACTGTGGCTTGAATGACCATCAGGGGTCGTGGCCTCTTTTGGGCTCAGGTTGCCTGGCTCTGCCTGGAGCTGTGGGATTACAAAGTGAGGGAAGGGGCTAGTGAGGGAAGGGCCCTGTTACAAGGCAGGGCCTTAACTGGAGAGAATGTGCACGTTAGGGGCCTTTCTTCAGATGCTGGCTGTTTCAAGAGGCTGCACCGAGCTCTTGCCTGTCGGGGGGCCTGGGTCAAGCTCCGCTGTGTAACCTTGGGCAGGTGACCTTAACCTCTTTGAGCCTCAGTTTTCTCATCTATAAAATGGGCTAGTAACACCCCCCTCTCAGAGGTGGTGTTGAAGAGTAGCAAGCCCACATGTGTGAAGTGCTTGCCTGTCCCTAGAGTGAGGAACCAATGTTGGCAGCCAATATCAGCAGCTCAGGTTCGGGTGGGGCTGCTGCTCTTGCAAGAGAAATTCTGCTTCCCCGTTGGGCGGCCTGAATGCCAAGTTGCTGCAGTGCCACTCTCTCCCCTGTGCATACCATGTGCCATGCAACCCCTGTGACAAGGAATGAATGAAGCCCACAGGGCTTGGGAAGCAGCAGGTGGGGTACATTGCTGCAGGAGGGAAGCGGGATTGGGAGGAAACTCATTCACTCATTCCTTCGACTTTTTAATTGAGTGCTTCTTTTTTTTAAATTTATTTTTTATTTTTTAAATTTTTTGGCCATGTTGCACAGCATGTGGGATCTTAGTACTCTGACCAGGGATTGAAGCTGCTCCCGCTGCAGTGGAAGCATGGAGTCTTAACCACTGGACCACCGGGGAAGTCCCTGAGCACCTGTTTGATGTCAGGCTTGAGCCACGTTGGTACTGGGTCTACAAGAAGGAACAAGACAGTCTTCCTGCCTTCAAGGCACCTGTCCAGCAGCAGCACCAGCACCAGCAGCAACAGCAGGACTGGATCGGGTTGAATAGCCTGGGCTTGGGGAGGGAGCACTTCCTGAAGGAGATGACGTCTGAGCTGGGTAGTTCTCCAGGCAGAGGTGGGGAGGAGGAAGAAGGGTGGCCCAGGCAGTAGGATCCCTGGGTGCCAATGCCCAGAGGTGGGAGGAGAAATCACAGCATGTACAAGGAACAGAGTTTTCTGATACGGGTTGGGGCCGGCGGTGGGGGTGGGGGAGGAGAGGTGAGATGTGATATTGTATGGGACATATTTATACTAAAATATTATTAGTTGTTTATCTGAAATGCATATTTTAACTGGGCATCCTGTATTTTTTTATTTGTTATATCTTGCTGTCATGTTAAGAAGCAGCAGTTTACCCTTTGGGGATATTTTATGTGTTTTTCTTTCTTCCTTCCTTCCTTCCTTTCTTTCTTTCTTTCTTTCTTTCTTTCTTCCTTTTTTATTGAGATGAGATGATGGTAAAAGTAGCAGATCAGGGGGAGGGATAAATCAGGAATTTGGGAGGAACAGATACACAGGACTATACAGAAAATAGATAAACAACAAGGACCTACTGTATAACACAGGGAACTCTATTTGATATTTTGTAATAACCTATATGGGAAAAGAACTTGAGAAAGAATACATGTATATATTCATATACATATACATGTAACTGAATCACTTTGCTATACACCTGAAACTAACACAACATTGTAAACTAGCTATACTTCAATTAAAAAAAAAGTAGCAGATCAGCTCTCCTGCCTGGCTTGAGCCATCCTACACCGACATAGCAACATAGCAATCGTAGTTACTTTACCCAGGACTTGCCAGAGCCTGACTCGACTCTACCTGCCCAGCCTCATCTCACTGAATCCTCCCAGGAGCCTCAGGGGCAGGTGCCGTTATTATTCCCAAATGACTGATGGGGGAAGATGATCAGAGAGGTTAGGTCCTGTACTAGACACACAGAGTCCAGAGGGAGTTGGGACAAAAAAACACACCTCATTCTCACTGGTTCTCCCATCCCTGCCACTATGTGGTTTTTATATTTCCATGTTACTTTCCACCCAGATATAGTTTTACAGGGTTGCTGTTAGCGAAAACAAAATTTTGAAATCTGCTATTTTCACTTAATATTATATCAAAATTTCCCATTTTTTAAAAAAAATTATTTATTTATCTATTTTATTATTTATTTATTATTTATTTTGGCTGCTCTAGGTCTTAGTTGACACATGTGGGCTTCTTAGTTGTGGCATGCATGCAGGATCTAGTTCCCCCACCAGGGATCGAACCCAAGGCCCCTGTATTGGGAGTGCAGAGTCTTACCCACTGAACCACCAGGGAAGTCTCCCACCACCCCCAACTTTTTAAGTGTGTCTATGTAATGATATTGCACTAGAAGCAGAAGCATAACCATGCTTGGATTTTATGAAGTGCTTGACAGGAAGTGGGCTTGGGGGTGGCCCCTGGAGGTGGGGACACCATGCAAGGCTACCCAGTAACCAGGACAGAGATGGTGAGAGTCTAGCTCACTGTGATTTAGAAATCTGCCCCCCATCCCAGACATCTTTTTTCTTGGCTTTAAAAAATATGTACTACGTATGCAGAATTTAGAATGTTTTGGAAAGTTAAAGAAGCAGGAAAAATAAAACCTCATGCTCAGGGTCTGAATTGCTACATCATTTTGGGTAAGTATACCTGGCAGGACTTATTCAAGTTGAAAACACCCACATATCACTAAACCCATAGATTCTACTTCTAGAAAACTATTCTACACAAGTAAGATCTTTTTTGGTAAGATGTGAAGAGACACATGTTGACATCAGAGTAGGAAGTGTAGATGCACAGCTGTTAATGTTACTTCAGAGCACAGACTGGGGGGAGGTGAATTAGTAACTTTTAAAACATGTAGGGAGGGCCTCCCTGGTGGCGCAAGTGGTTGGGAGTCCGCCTGCCGATGCAGGGGATACGGGTTCGTGCCCCGGTCTGGGAGGATCCCATATGCCGCGGAGTGGCTGGGCCCGTGAGCCATGGCCGCTGAGCCTGCGCGTCCGGAGCCTGCGCGTCCGGAGCCTGTGCTCTGCAACGGGGGAGGCCACAACAGTGAGAGGCCCGCATACCGCAAAAATAAATAAATAAATAAATAAAATAAAACATGTAGGGACTTCCCTGGTGGCTCAGTGGTTAAGAATCCGCCTGCCAATGCAGGAGACATGGGTTCGAGCCCTGGTCCGGGAAGATCCCACATGCCGCGGAGCAACTAAGCCCGTGAGCCACAACTACTGAGCCTGGGCTCTAGAGCCCGAGAGCCACAACTACTGAGCCCTCATGCCACAACTACTGAAGCCCGTGTGCCTAGAGCCCGTACTCTGCAACAAGAGAAGCCACGGTAATGAGAAGCCCGCGCACCGCAACGAAGAGTAGTCCCCACTGCCCGCAACTAGAGAAAGCCCGTGCACAGCAACAAAGACCCAACACAGCCAAAAATAAATAAATAAATAAATTTATATTTTAAAAACACACACTAAAATATATCCGTGTATTAAAAAAATCCCAAACCCTAGGAAGAACCTCTGTAAATATTTTGATGTATTTTCTTCATTTGCTTTTCCACGGATCAATATTTTGCATGCATCAGGTACCTACAATTTTGTAGTTTGCTTCTTTCTTTTTTTTTTTTTTTGCTTCATATCATTTGCATGCTTCCAAATTGTAAAATGGTATTTATGAATACCATTCGGAGTGACTGTTTACCATTTCATCATGTGGACCATTTAACCAATCCCCTATTGTCATTTACTTTGTGTACGATTTTGCCATTATTATAAATGACACTTTAAAAATATGATCATACATTAATTTTTAAAATATTTTGAAATATAGTTGATTTATAGTGTGTTAGTTTCAGGTGTACAGCAAAGTGATTCAGTTATATATATATAAATATATATACAAATATATATATACAAGTATATATATAAATATATATATATACAAGTATATATATAAATATATATATATATATTCTTTTTTTACATTCTCTTCCATTATAGGTTATTACAAGGCATTGGGAATCATTACTCATACATTAATTTTCAAATGCAAATGAAACGAGTGACCAGTGAGTACCTGTAAGTCACAGGTGTGCTCCTGGCACCGGGGTTCCAAATCCAAGCTTACAGTCTGGTTAGAGAGACCGACCATCAAGCATACAGTCTACAAATGCAGTTAATTTCCTTAAAACAAAATCCCAGAAGAGGAGTTACTGGTCCAAGGGGGTATGATGATTTTAAAAGATTTTTTTTGTTGTTGTTGTTGTACCTGGGCCTCTCACTGTTGTGGCCTCTCCCGTTGCGGAGCACAGGCTCCGGACGCGCAGGCTCAACGGCCATGGCTCACGGGCCCAGCCGCTCCGCGTCATGTGGGATCTTCCCGGACCGGGGCACGAACCTGTGTCCCCTGCATCGGCAAGCGGACCTTCAACCACCGCGCCACCAGGGAAGCCCAAAGCTTTTTATTTTTGGCTCTTACTGCCAAATTCATGTTCATGAATTTTGAGGTAATTTGTATGCTTCCAGTAGTATAGGAGAGTGATTACCCACCAGACCCCTGACTGTGTTTGAAGGTTATCATTTGAAACTGATTTCCAATTTGTTAAAAAAGCAAAGAAAAAAGTTTTAATTTGCATGTCTTTGGTTAGTAGGGCGTTGACAGCTTTTCAGTAGTTTCTTCAAATAGTCCTCCGCTGAGCTCCATTCCAGGGATGTTTCTTTGCTTCTTCACTGATGTTTGATACTTCCTTTTTCATCACGTTCTTACCATTTCTGGAATCTGTTTGTAGGCTTTCTGTTTCTGGGTCAGATTGCCCTGAGTTGAGTACAGTAGCTTCACAGTTTGTTTTAATACGTTAGGGCAAGTCCACCTTTTTCCTTTTTCTGTTCCCAAGGAGGGAAATGATAGCTGTTTGGGGTTATTTACTCTTCCAGCTGAAGTGAGAATTTTGTTAAGTCTCAGAACCGTCCTGCTAGGGTTGCATTAAAGGTACACGTTTAGGGCTTCCCTGGTGGCGCAGTGGTTGAGAGTCCACCTGCCGATGCAGGCGACGAGGGTTCGTGCCCCGGTCCAGGAAGATCCCACATGCCGCGCCGCGGCTGGGCCCGTGAGCCATGGCCGCTGAGCCTGCGCGTCCAGAGCCTGTGCTCCGCAACGGGAGAGGCCACAACGGTGAGAGGCCCGCGTACCGCAAAAAAAAAAAAAAAAAAAAAAAAAAGTACACGTTTATTTGGAAGAACGAAGCCACAGTCAGCCTTCCTGGGGAGTCTCGATTCCAGTCTTGACTGGTAAATCTGGGCCCCTCACAGGCTTTAGCTGGCTCGTCCTATTATTTTGTGTCCAAAGTGGGGAGAGGTTCATCAAGTGACCCCTAGAGCAGCGTCGCGGCCCCCGGCGCGCTCCAGCCCCTCCGAACAGCCTGGGGGCGGCCGGCCGGCCGGCCGGGGGGCATCGCTTAACCCCGGGGGCCTGCGAGGGGCTGCGGCCACCGGAAGGGGCTGGCTGAGCTCGGCGAGTGGCGACCTCCGCGCCCTCGGAGCAGATAGGGCCGGCGGGGCTGCGTGGGGCCGCGGGCCGGGCCGGGGGCTGCCTTCTCCGGACCCGGAGGCCCAGGACCCCAGACCGGACCACGCCGTCTCCAGCCTGCGGCTGCGAGGTGACGCTGGCCGCTCGCGGGGGCACGGAGCGGGACTGCCAGGGGTCAGGGTCAGGCTCAAGAGGTGTAGGCTCCGAGTGTGGGGTCCGAGCCCCCATCCGAGGGGTGCGGTCCGGTGTGCCGGGGCTGAGGTCGCGGCGCCAGCCCCGCACCCGCGGTCGGTCCGCCACACGCCGGGGTCGGGGTCCTGGCTCCGGGTCCCGGCTCCGGGTCCCTGCTCCTTCCGCGCGCCCCTCCCCCACGGCGCCGCCGCGCGGCCGCCTAGCCCCCGCCCAGGCCCCGCCCAGGCCCCGGCCCCGCCCCGGTCCGCCCCGCCTCGCCGCTCGCCCATTCAGATGTGGGTCAGGGGTGAGCGGGCGGTGCCGACGTCACAAGCTTCCAAGATGGCGCCGAGCGGGCGGCTGTGAGCGGCGCTCGGGCGCGCGGGGCGGGGAGCCGAGCCGGGCCGGCGGCGGACGGACGGGGCGGGCGCGGGCGGCGCGGGCGGCGCCGAGGACGAGGCCGCGGGAGGGCCGGCCGGCGGGCGAGCGCCGCCGCCGACGCACACGAGGTGAGGGGCGCGGGAGGCGGGCGGCGGGCGCGCCCCCGGGAGAGGGGCGTGGGCGGGCGCGCGCCCGGAGACGTGGGGCTGCTGCGCGCGTGGGAGGGGGCGGGACCCCCGGCTGGTCTGCCGCCTGCGGCGCTTTGTGGCCCCGGGCAGTCGGCGCGGTCCTGGCACAAAGCCCCCGCGCGCGGGTGTGCTGAGCTGGGCGGCGGGGAGGCGGGCGCCGGCTCTTTGTGCCTTTGCATCCGCGGTCTAATCCGAGCAGGTCGGGGAGCGGCGCTGCCTGACAGGCGGGCTCCTATTATGCGGGCCGCCCTGCGCCCGCCGCCGCCCTTCGCGGGGCGTTTCTCCGTGTCCATGACTGCGGCCCCGCGCCGTCCGTGTCGTCTCCCCGGCCCCCTCCCCGCAGGAGGACGGCTGCGCGCGGGCAGGGTAGGGGCAGGCCTTGAGGGGCCGCTCCCCGAGGGCCGGGCCCTGCGGCTGGTGGGCTCGCTGCCCTGCCCCCAGACCTCTCTTCAGCAGGCGGCCGCTTGGCAGGAAGAGAGATGGGCTTGGGGGAGGGGGTCGGCTGGCAGGGGGAGGGGACAGGCTGGCAGAGGGAGGGGGCTGAAGGGCCCCAGCTTGTCACTCTCTGTTTATCTACCGAGATGGTTCATATTCTCACAGGCTTAGCTGGGGTGGAGGGAGGCGGGGATGCCTCTCCCTGGGGGGTAGTGACTTACGGAGAAGAGGGAACGCGGCCAGATAATGCTCGCAGCGGCCCCACCCAGAACAGCGTGGGACTGCCTAGGGAAGGGAGCCCAGTGCGGATCCGGATGGCCCGGAACGGTTTTGAAGTTATTTATCCGTGTTTCTCCTGTTCCCTCCGCCTCCAGTGCCTTTTCTAGTAGGGGTTGCCAAGCACATCTGGAAAGCTAGGTTCCCGGCCCCCCCACCCCGGCAGGAGGAGTGTAACCCGGCGAGGCCACCTCTCTGACATATGTGGTAGGGGGGAGGGGCAGAGCTTTGCCCATAGGAATCCTGTGGCTGTAGATTGTTGACTGATGTGGGGATGGCTGTGCCTCTTGTGCAGGGGGGAGGGGGAGAGCTGGCAGGTAGTGGAGGGGCCTCCAGAGATTCTAGGCTGAACTTGGGGGTGTTCTCCAGGGACCCCCGCTCGAGGGATGGAGCTGGACCTTTCTGGAGCTAGCATTTATTGCTTCCTGGCTCCTGGCTTTACTTCTTTTTCTCCGTTCCCATCTGCCAGCGTCTGGACTCCTGGGCCTTTCAGCAGACATTTTCAGGAGCACAGGCCATGTGGCTGGTCTGTAGCCTGGGCTCAAGGAGCGGGCTTACGCTCAGCAGAGCAGGGTTGCTGGCATGTTCTGAAAAAAAAAAAGCAGATGGGCCGGCCTCAGGCTGGCCTCCAGAGACAAAGCTGTGTGGTGAGATTGCTGGGCTCTTAGTACCAAGGGGGTGGGGGGAATGGGAGGCTGATACTTGGGGGCTGAACTGAGTCGTTTGCCCCTGGAGTAGGTTGCCCTGCCTGTGAGTGAAATCGGTCCTGTGTAGTTGTGCTTATTATGGAAATCTCTAGGTCCATGGGCAGGTAGTAGCCTAGGAAGGCTGGGAGGGGGCTTCCCACCTGCCTGCCTGCCTGCCTTGGGGTCAGTGCGCCCAGGTTGGTCTGCTTCCTGCGGGCCAGTTTTGGGGTGTTGCTGAATGACCGTCCTCTGGCCAGTTGACTCAAGTGCTGGTGTGCACCCAGGATTTCTTCCTGCAGTGTTTTCCTGCCAGTTGTTGGGACTTGTAGATTAGTCTCTCGGCTTTTACAAGCGATTCCTGAAAAGAAAAATCTCCCTCTGGTTGCTGGCTCTGCGTAGAGGAAGAAGCAGCCCGGGGGAGCCAGGCCTTTAATTAAAGCAAAACCGAAATGATTGCTGCAGTGGCTGGAAGGAGAGAAGGCAGCGCAGGTGGGGCGGAGGTGATATGCCCTGTCCTGCAGCGAGGTACCTGCTGGGGACAGGTAGGCACCGTCCCGTCCTCTCTGCCTGGTCTTGGCCAGCAGCCCAGCCTTCTCCACAAGCTGCAGTCCTGGATTAATCCTCACATAGTGTTTTCTTTCCATAGATCAGATTTCTCATTTTGTTAATAAGCACAGCCTCCGATCCACTTGAAGTCAGCTGTCGTGGACTCAGAGCAACAGGGTTTTGCATTATTGAGCTGACAGGCCTGCTGCCTTCCCGGAGTCCTCATTGTCTGCCGGGGGTGGGGGCGGGGGCGGGGGTGGGGGCAGTGCCTTTGAATCAGCAGCTCGCCCCCGTGGAAGGGCTGGCAGGGCAGTTCTGGAGAGTCGAGGAGTGAAGAAGGAATAAAGTTCAGTTTACCCGGGGGACCTGCCGCCCTGCCCTTTTTGCTTGGCCTGTTGGCCTCTAGCAGTCAGCCCCACCCCACGGCCTGCCTGCCTTGCCCACTGGGGCTGAGGGCCAGTGCCCCCCGGGACTGATCACTAGAGGGTGGGGGCTCTTGTTCCTGGCTCCTTCTGCAGAGAAGAAACCACAAGTCCTGTTCCACCCGTCCTGGCCCTCGGAGCCCGACTGAGGAGGGACTCCTGGGGGCAGCGTGAGGGGCACTGGCCTCAGCACTGTTTACTCTCCGTGTGGCCTTGGACAGGGATTGACTCTTTGAGCCTTAGTGTCCCCGTTTCTAAAATGGGAACAGAGCTAGAGTTCACATTCACGTATCGCTGCCTTCCAGAGCTCAGCCTGGGGAAGACAGACTGGCAAACAGACGATCGGAGGATGGGGTGATAGGGCCGCACCGTGCTGCGGGGAGCACGAGGTGGCGAGGGCGGAGGGTGGGCAGCTTCAGGAGGGGGATTTTAATGGGGAGCGCGCGCAGTTTGGGGAGGGCAGTGCTGGGGAGACAGGAGAACGGCGACAGGAGTGTGGCCCTGCAGATGCTGAGCTGCGAGAAGCTGGCGCAGGAGCACCCGCTGTGTGCTCCTGTGAGTCTCTTTCACAAGCTTTTTATCCGTTCAGCGAAGTTTTTTGAGAACCAATGCAGTGCCCAGCCCGTTTGGCTAGACTAAATCGTACTGTTGCTCAGACGTACTGCTAAGTGGTCAGCCTTGAGCTGGGATGTAGAAACACTGGGACATTTCAGGGCTCGCTCTGGGTGCAGCACTCTCACAGACTTGGAGGTCAAGTAACTGGAGGTTAAGTAACGTCCTGGGGCTGCAGGGTAGGCGCCTTTGGTTTTCTGTCTGGAGAGGTCAGAGATCCCATCCTGGCTTCCTCGGTTAGGGGCTTCCAGCCAGCTGGGCCAGTTAGGCTCTGCCTGGCAGCCGGCTGTGCTTCCTGCTGGGAGGGGCCTTGCTTAAGGGTTAGGGACCTGGGCTGGGGGAGGGCTCCAAGCTCCAGAACCCGGTGTGAGCTGGGAGTGGCAAAGCCAGAAAAGCAGGTGGGGGTGGGGTGCGGGTTGCGAGTGGGCCCCCAGCGCGCTCGGTGAGGAAGGGAAAACTGGGTGCCGACTCCAGACCCCAGCGCAGTCCAGGAGGGAAGGCCCGGGGCCGGGGGGGCTCTGCTGAGGGAGCACAGTCTGGGAGGGTGTGGCCAGACTGTGGGGAGAGGGACCCTGAGACACTGCCAGGCTCAGAGCCCCGCCTCTGCCTGCCCTGTGTGGGTGGGTGGAGGGGCGGGGGAGCGTGGCCTTGGGGTTAGAGCAGGTCCTGTCGAGGGTCCCCTGCTGCTGAGCGTGTGGCAGGGTGAGTGCCTGTTTCCTGTCGGGGGTCCACCTTCTCTGAGTGTGTGGGTGAAAAGGGTGGGATATGGCAGGGCAGGCGGCTTGGCTCCTGGGGCTCCCGAGGCTCTTCCCTTCCATTCCGTGGGAATTCTGAGGGCCCGTAAGGAAAGGTGGGGCTTGGGCTTGGCTGGGGAGGGGGGGCTTCCAGGTGGGCAGTTGACCTCTTGTGGGCCTGGAGGGGCCGCTGGCTCTGGCACGGCTGTGGCCACCGTGCACACTGGCCTCCAGTGGTCCAGGATGCTGCTGCCGCCTCGGGTTTCTCTCCCAGCAGCACCTCGCGGTGGTGGGGGCGACGGGTTCTCAGGTGAATGTGGGGAGGGGCTGCTCCAGTGCCTTGGGCACAGCCCCCACCCCCCACATACACACAGCTGGTTGGAGGTGCTGCTCCTTTCTCCACGCTGGGGTCGCAGCCCCTTGGCCTCTTCCTCAACCTGGTTATAGGCCTTTTAAGGGGCAGGACTGTCCCATGGCCTTTGCAGTTCCCTTGCCTGCGCTACTTTGGAAGCTAATAGTAAGCTCTTGGTGAATTCTTGTTCACAGAATGAATGAGAAGGGAGAGTAGAGTTGATGGCTGGGAGGGTGGGGCCTGGAGCCTCAGTGTCTGCCCCATGTGGACACAGGGAACTTTCCCTGTGATGAGCATGGGCTCCACACTGACCCCCAGTGTGTGTGCTGTTCCCCTGCTGCCTGGTGGAGGCCTGCCTGGTGGTGCCCTGGTTCTTAACCTCTGCATATCAGGATCACCTGGAGCTGGTGGAGCCCAGCCCGGCCCACCTCTAGGGTGGGCCCAGCCATCTATGCTTCCTAAGGCTTTTGAAATGAATCCAATGTGCAGCCAACTGCTTTAGCAGGAATAAATCTGTGTTGATAATAGAATCAGGGAGTGGTGAGTCCACAAAGACCAGCAGGGGTGGTCACAGACTGCCCAGTGAGGCTGTGCTTACAGAGTGAGCCAGCGGCTTCTCTGTTAGGTACCAGGGTCTTGGAGAAGCATCAGGTGCAGAGGGGGCTCACTCTTTTCATCGTCCCTTTTCCTGGGGTGGCAGTGGGAGGGACCCCAGGCTGGTGAGTACTAAGGGGGCGTCTCCTAGGAGGTCCCCCGGGAACCACCTGCTGCTCTTGACCCCAGGACTCTTGCTCCTGCTTGACTTTAAGGGACTGCCTGCCCTGGTCTCTTGGTTGCATTCTTGGGCCCTGGTTGGTCTCTGTGTGCCCAGGCATAGTGACCTTGGAGTTCCTCGTGGTTCCCTAACAAGCCCACTGTGGCTGCAGCTGGGGACCCCTGGGACCTGTGTCCTTCCCCTTCTTTTTCTCTTTGACCTCAGGGTACCTAGGAGAGAGAGATGGGTCCCTGAGGTTATTTACGTGGGTAAGGTGTGTGAGGGAGCTACTGACAGGGGGCCAGGAGGTGGGGTGAGGGCTGGGAGGGGCACTGGAGGTGGGGCTTCAGGTAAGGTATGGCCAGCCCAGCCCAACCTCCTCTGCTGGGACAGAACAATGGGCTGTCTTGGGGCTTAGTTCACGTCTGAGGGCAGCCTGGACACAAGACAGCCCCCGCCTGCTCTGGGCAGCTTACTGCACGAGGGAGGAGAGCGGCAAGGCCCTTGGGCGTGGTGAGGTCTGGAATGGGCCTGGTTGGTGTCCTGGGGGGAGGTGCAGGAAGAGCAACCTGGCCTGGGGCCAGGCAGGAGTGGGACTGAGTGGTCTGGTCTGGGCAGTTGGGGGAGGGGTGGTCCGGGGCAGTCAGGGTGTCCTCCGTCACTGTTTTTGGCCTGCGCACATCTTGGTAGACGGACCCATGGGTTCTCCCTTGAGAGTGAGTAGTCCTGGGGGTGGATTCCTGTCTCAGCTGTTTGGCCTCTTCACCCTGCCACTCCCTGGGACCCCTTTGGTAGAAAAGGGCTGATGGTTTCTTTCCAGCAGGTGCTCTGGCAGCTCTGCTTGCAAACTGGGAGGAGGATGGTTCCCACAGAGCTTCTGATGGGATGCTGGGGAGGTAGCACAAGAGGGCTGGGCCTTCCCTCTCAGGATCCTAGCTGGGCCTGGTGGGACACACCTGTGCAGTCCCGATTGCCTTCTCAGTCCCTGCTGTGTGAGTGGCCTGGAGAGGTTACGCACTTGGTCTAGAGTCCTTCTGCTGGGATGTGGTGGAGAAAATCTAGGAGTAGGGTAACCACGATGCAACACACGCACGAGGGCGCATTGGACACGCGTGTGGACTCCTGCCACTGAGCAGGGCTTGAGCCTGAGGGCAGCCGGGTTTTCATTTGAGTGGGGGGCAGACGGCTGCCTGAGACAGAGCCCGGGGGTCTGGGTCTGGAGCTGAGAGAGGCCCCTTCCCCAAGCCTCGGGGGCGGAGAGGACCCCTTAACGGTCGTGGCACTTCCCTTCTGCCCCTGGAGGCCTGGGCCTGTGCTCCCACTTCCAGGAGGGCCTAGCGGGTGGGGGCAGGGCTGGGCATCCCGGAGCTCAGAACCAGGCTTGGGTCCTCCTTTTGGTGTTCTCTCAGCATAGGGGGCACGGGCTGGGGTCTTCCTCTGGTGTGTGGGGTTGTCTCTTGGCAGAGGGGCCTGGGGGGTCTGGGCGATCCTGGCTGGGCTGCAAGGGGAGGGGCCCTGGGCCACCACCAGCAAGCCGCTGCCATGAGGCTGCAGGTTGTGGGGGGGCGCTGGGCGTGGGCTCGGGCTGCCCTGTGGCTGTGGTAGGTGAACTAGAGCCCCAGAGGGGTGCGGGCAGGGGAGGGGATAGTTTCCAAAGTCCCACATTCCATGCATGTTGATGCTGATAAGGGCAGTGGGGCTGGCCTGGTGCCGTGGGCAGGCGGTGCACACCTGCTTCCCAAGACCCCTCCCTGCCTCCACTCTGCCCACCTCTGGGTCTGAGCACCCGGTCCGCAGCCTGCAGGCGCCCGCCTGCTCAGGCAACACTGCTGCCTCTAGTTAGCAGGTCTTGGAGGCCCCACAGTGGTTTCTGCCGGCCCTGCTTCGAAGGGTATTTTTGGAGGCCATTTGAAGTGGCATTTCCTTTCTTTTCTTTGAAATTCCTTACTCTCAGGTGTGGCCCTTTGCCTGGGATTTCAGCATTTGGTGAACAACTGTGATTTTGGGGGAAGAGGACTCTGATGTCAAGCCTGTTTCCTCCAGGTGCCAGACCAGACCTCTCCGTGCCTCATTTTCCTTGCCTGTAAAATGGGTTGGTAGAAATATTTGCGGTAATGGCCATCAGCTGTTCTCAGAGTGGTTTGCAGACCCCTGGGGATTCCCAGGACTCCTCAAAATACTTAGACATTACTGGCCTTTGTCCCCCCATTGACACATCATTGGTGTGAAGACATGGTGGGCAGCCCTGCCCAAGGTGCACACTGCATGCTCCAGCCCTGGGTGCTCGAGCCAGGACCACTGGTCTTCCTCATGCTGTTCCAGGGAGGCCGTGCAGGTGACCCAGTGGTGAGTCTTGACCCTGGAGGACACACATGTTAAGTGTTCTCTGTGGTGAGCTGGGGAGGACCCGGGGGGTTCTTGTGCCTCAGACCGAAGCAGGACGTCATTCCAGGAACAGCAGTGTCTGCGAGCTGCTTGTTTTCATGGAACGTTAGTTTTACTTGAAAGAAGGGCTGGCAGGCAAGGTGGTGGTTCAGACTTGGAGAATTGGTCAGACCTTTTCTCAAATGAGCAAAGTGAGCCTTACCATGGGAAGGAAAACAGGTGACAGTGTTCCCTGCCAGCCATAGAGCCAGCAGAGGACAGGGACAGTTTTGGGAACCACTGTCCTTCACTGCGAGCCTGACTTGGGACCTCTTGTGATGGAAGCACTCGGGTTTTGGTGTCGTAAAATGAAGTCTGACAACAGTGGGAAGATGTGATTGACTCAGGGGACCACTGTTTTCCGAATGACCAGCGCTCAGTGTTGCCAAATCCTGGGTGGATGTGAGTGCAGGGTAGGCCACTGGATTTTTGTGTAACCAGATATGAATTAGTCACCGATACAATTTCAGAGTCTACACTACAACTTTTAAGAACCTACCACTTGTTGAGTTTAAGTGTAATAACAAGGAAGAATAGCCACCATTATCTGAAAAGGGTAAAATACCCCTCCCTTCTGTCTGTGTGAAGTTGGATTTCTCCACAGACTTCAGTCAGAACCACGCATCCTCACTGGCTGAACGCAGGGCAGATGTGAGGATCCAGCTACATCTGTTCAGCCAGGTGTTAAAGACATTTGCAAAAATGTGAAACAGTGCCACCCTTCTCGTTGATTTTTTTTTATTTTTTGGGATAGTTTTTTTCCTCTGTAAAAACATCATTTATGTTAACATAAAATGGGTTTATTGTTGATAATTTTAAATCAAGTAAATATTTTTTAAGTTACCAGTTTTTCTAACACAGTAAATAGAACAGTAGCATACAAGCCACCAAAGAGTTCTCTTTTGGGGTCCTTCCTAGTTTTCAAGAATGTGGACAACAGTTTCTGACCGGTGGGCTAGGGCCCGGGCGGCGGGCGGGTGGCCTCCTGCTTTACACCTCCCCTCCCCCCACCCCATCCTGTCCCCTCAGCCCTGCCTCTCCCCTCTGGCATTTGCTCTCCTAGCAAACCTGCATGGGAGCCTGCTGCGTGGCTGGAGCAGCTGTGGCCGTGAGGCTAGTGGTACGCAAGGTCCCTGGCCCTAGGAGCCTGTTGGGTGGCAGCTGGGCAGCTAGTGCTGACGTTGGGTCGGGGGAGAAGTGCTGGGTGGCTTTGCAGAGGAGGGGGCACTCAGGCGTGACTGGTGGGGGCCGCGTGGAGGGGTGGCCTGGCCCTCTGGAAGCACTCCACGGGCCGGCCCAGGTGTGGACTTTATCCAAGCCCTGGGAGTCCATTGAGAGCTGTAAGCAGGAGAGTGACTTGATGGGATTGGCGTTTGAGGAGAGAGCTAAAGGTTGACAGCTGGGACCGCGGGGGTGGGGAGCACATGCTGGACTTGGACGGTCCTTCAAAGTGGCTCCCATCGGGAGGATTCCCCCAGGTGCAAGGGCTCTGGCTTCTGCTGCTTTCTCTTGGGACTGAGTGACACTTTCTGGGCAGGTCCTGTGGGACTGGCCCCCGAAGCCCTGGTTCACACGGTGCTGCCCTGTCCCCGGCCATGTGGCTGCGTGCGGGGGTCCCCTGGGTTGGGAGGGGGTGCTCAACCCCTCCCTGGATCGGTAAGACCCTAGTCTCCACACCGAGCACGTTGGCTTCTTGTGGACCTGGGCTGTGCTGCGGGTTGTCGCGAGTATGAACCACAAGGTGTGAGTTACGTGTGCACACATCTGGCTGTAAAGAGTGGGGGGGGGGCGCCCTTCCCCCCACCCCTGTAAGAAATGGCCCCCACGTCCCGGGCTGCTCCCTGGGCCACTACTGATGTCACTGCTTTTCCAAATTTGGGGTTAACTGTTGCAAGTGTGTGCCGGTTCCCCGCACTCGTCCGCATTCTTGGACAGCGGGTTTGCTCTCTGTGGACATAGAGCTGGGCACTCATCGTGCTTTTGAGACTCACCCAAGTGCTGGGCGCCACTGTGGTTCCTGCGCCCCGGCCCCCCTTGGCGTGTTCCACGGTGGCATTGACCCCACATGTCACCGTGGGGCAGAGTCGGGGTTTCTGTTGGTGCTGCTGCCTCAGTAGCCCAGCTCTCACCCCCCTCCCCCAGCTCTGCTTCCTCAGGCAGAGAAGAGCCTGTTTATTATTTCTGTCTCTAAACCGGGTTCCTTAATGCCAAACAGCCCTCCCAGCGCCCCCGGGATGCCGTCTGAAGAAGCTCTGTGAGCACTTTTCTTTGAGTCCTGGGGGCCCCTCTGTCTGACTCCCTTTCTGAGCTCGGCCTCTCCTCTGTTGGGCCCGTCACGTTACCTGCTGGACAGGTGAGACTTCTTCTCTGTAAGTGCCATCCTGCAGGCGTTTCAGGCGCAGAGCCACAGGTTGAAATGTTTTCCATAGCGGTTCCCTAGTTTTATCCTTAAAAATGGCTTTTTAAAAACTGGTGGGTGGCCAAGGTGTGTCTACTTGATTTTTTTTTTTTCCATTTTGGACTAAAACAACCTGATCCTTGATCTTTGGTTTAGCTCCTTGAGTCTTTGGTCAGAGGCCCTGGGCTTGGGGGTTGGTCCTTTACGCGGGGCAGGGATCCTTCTGTTTGACCCCCGATCCCTGAGGGCCTTGTCCAGCCTGGAGCTCCTGGGGCCATTGTTGGTGCCTTGCTGGCTGCACTTGGAATGTCCTCTCCTCTCCTGAGCATGCCTGTCAGGATTTGAAGACCCCTTCCCTCTTCCTTGGACACTAGGATGGTTAAAAATGTCATCAGGTTGTTGCTGCCTTCAGATGGCAGGCTCAGATCTGCCCCGATAAGAGGTTTTAAGGTGGTCTTTATAGGTGTTCTGTGGGTCCTTGGCTGGACTGTAGGGTTCCCTCCTGTCCTGTCGATGCCACTTCTTGTCTAGGGATTGTTGTGGTTGGTTGGGGGTTCCGTCAGCTCACTCATCAGGCCTGGGACAGGCCCTGCTGCCCCTCCTGAAGATTTCTGTGCACCTGTTGAAGCCAAGTACATCGTAGTCATACCTAAGAAGTGTGCCCAGTTGTGAGCAACAGCGCCACGGACTCTTACCAGGTGGACACGCATCCAGTGTCCATCCTGAGAGAAAACACCAGAACAGAAGGCCCTCGTGTGTCCTTCGAGCCTTCCCACTCCCCAATCCCTCCCCTCACCCACCCCTGCTTTCCACCTTGACCAGAACTGGCTGTGTCGTCCCTTTCGGGTCTGGCTGCTTTGCTCAGCTGCTTGCTGGAGGCTCCCCATGCAGGCAGCCAGGCCGTGGGATACGGTGACAGTCAGCTCTTCTTGACCCATGCAAGGCACGAGTGCGGGGCTTGCCCTGAGCCCTGGGGCCTGCCCACTGCTGGAGGGGCTCCGTACCTGCATGGCTTCTGGGACCCAGGGTTTGCATGTCTTCCGTCTGGGTCTTTTTAAAGTCTGACCGTTCTCTTTTCTGCCCGGGATGTCCTCTTTCAGTGTCTGGTCTGCTAGTTGAAGCCCGTCGTTGCCATGTGGCATCCGGTTTGGGTTTTGTTTTTCTGATTCCAGGGCCAGGCCGTCACAGGCAGGGCACAGGGCCTGGGTGCCAGCCACCGGGAGTCTCGGCCGTATGGGTGGACGGGTCAGCTGCCCTTTCTTGGGGAAGGACTCCTATACCCTGAGGTGGTTCTTCCTGGTTTTCAGTCATGAAGTGTCTTCTGGTACGAAGGGATGATGATAGAAGATGGCAGAGTATTTTTATTTTGTTTTTTAAATATTTGAGAGTCCTTAGTTAGTGTAAGACATAGTGAGCTTCTAGAGTTGGGTTTGAAGTTGTGATGTTGGAGTCTCTGTCCTGGAGGAGCCGTGGACTGGGCAGCTGCTGCTCTGTGACTCCTGAAAGGTATCCTGGGGTAGGTGGGGGACGGTGACTCCTTTGCAGCGGATGGCCCAGGCTCCCTGCACTCTGCCTGCCACCCATGCCCAGAACCCCTTGCCCGCCCACGGCCACTGTCCTGCCTCTAAGACGCCCGCAGTAACGGAGTGCCACCTCGATCTCTCGAGTTCTGGGGCCGCCTCCTTCCTCTTGACCCCCATCACTGAGCATTTACTACCTGCTGAGCGTTGGGCTTTCTGGGGAGTAGAAAGCTTGTAACCCACAGTCCAGTGTGTGTGCAGGTTCTGGTTCTGAGGTCTGGAGTGAGGCCAGACTGTCTGCGTTTCTCAAAACCCTGGGCGAGGGCCTTCTCTGGTGGTCCAGTGGTTAAGGGGCGCAGGTTCGATCCCTAGTTGGGGAACAAAGATCCCACATGCCACGTGGCATGGCCAAATAAACAAATATTTAAAAAAAAAAAAAAACTAAAGAAACAAAAACTCTGGGCGGGCTTCCCGGGTGGCGCAGTGGTTGAGAGTCCACCTGCCAATGCAGGGGACGTGGGTTCGTGCCCCGGTCCGGGAAGATCCCACATGCCGTGGAGCAGCTGGGCCCGTGAGCCATGGCTGCTGAGCCTGCGCGTCCGGAGTCTGTGCTCCGCAACGGGAGAGGCCACAACAGTGAGAGGCCCGCATACAGCAAAAAAAAAAAACCCAAAAAAACAAAAACAAACAAACAAAACCCTGGGCGATGCTGCCACTGGTCCCTGGACCGTGCCGGACACCCAGCAGGACAAGTAGGAAGTGGGGCTGGGGGCGCAGGAGCCAGCTCGCCAGGGCCTGTCTCCCTGCAGCAGGAGCTCCTTGCTCCTTGCCAGATCGGGATGCTCCCTGTTGGCCGTGCCGCCCCGCCAGCTTCCCACAGGCTCCCTGCCTCCAGCCTCTAGTTCTTTTGCTGCAAGCAAGCCTCTTACCTAGAGCTCAGGCCCCTTCAGGTGGCGATGGGGGGCAGTGCAGTGTGGGCACAGTCTGAAAGTTTTCATAATAGTGACTGTGCTCTGGGCAACTCTCACCTGCCTCTCCCCAGTTCAGCCCCTGTCTCACTGGCTCAACACTCTTGGCCAGACTCGGCCAGGCTGGGGGCCTCCCAGTGTGACCCTGCCCCGCACCCTCCCCGGTGCCAGCCAGCCAGCTGTGCCAGTGCCAGCAGGAGGAATCCAGCTTCAGGTCCCCCGGTCTTCCTGGGAGAGGGAGTAACTGGTGGGTTGTAGGCCAGGGGTGAGGTGAGTGTGCAAGGCTCGCCCTGGAGCCCTGGAGAGCGGGTTTGCGGTTGTGGCCCCGCCAGGCCTCCCCTCGTGGTGCCATGAGCCTCTTGGGTGGGAGTGCACATGTGGGAAGGTGGGGCCGCAGGCATTTAGGGGCAGACTCAGGGAGGTCGAGCTGGGGTGGATGGACCCCACCTCCCGCACTGCTCAGGGACCTGAGGGAGAAGCCCAGCCCCAGGCCCCCATCACCACGTCACCAGCGTGCTGATGGAACTGAGTGTTCATTTCGTAGAAGTCTTGTCCGAAGGAGGGCAGGGCTCTTGGCATTCGTGGAGCCCGTTGCTTTCCAGGAGGATGGTCTGGGAGACGAGCCAGGAGCTGCTGGCCAGCATCCAGGTCTGGCCCTGGGATTACCCGCTGCGCTCGCCCAGAGCAGTGGGTCCCACCCACCACCAACCCATGTCTAGAGGGGCAGGCCAGAGAGGGCACAGCCTGGGTCCCCAAGAGTAGGCCTGCCCCTAGGTGGTGTAGCCAGGGTGAGGCCTGCTGTGAGGTAGGCTGTGGGAGGGGGAGATGAGGGGGAGCTGCAGGCCGAGGCCCTCCTCCTGGCTCCCGTGCCCTGCCCCTGGGAGAAGGAGGTGCAGGTGTCTGTCCCCAGGGTAGGAAAGTCTGGAGTCAGGCCCTGCCACCTGCTTGCTCCTGTGACCTTGGGCAAGTTGCTTAACCCCCAGAACCTGTCCTCTTATCTGGCACTGGCGGTGGAGAGAACACCTCTGAGGCTTCCCCACAGCAGGGTGCCCTCCAACTGGTATGGGGTGAGGAGGACCTGGGGCTGGGGGGGTGGGTTGGGGGCTGGGCCTTAGGCTCTTCTGGATCCTGGGTGCTGGGACCTTCCAGGCCTTCTCGCTCTGCCCTCCAGCTGCCCTCCTGCAGCCTGGGAGGGGCTGGGCCTGCAGGGAGGGGCAGTGCTCGCACCTGTCGGGGCCACACCTGGAGCACCAGGTGGCCACAGCAGGGGTCGGCTGGGCCCAGAGTTGGGGGGGCAGTGGATACGTGTGTCTGAGGCCCTCAATGACAGAGTCAGATGTGCTTAAGCCCCTGGGGGCATGGAGGTGGCCTGGTGTCCTTGTGACTCCCACCGCCATTGGAGCCCTAGGTGGGTGCTGGGCAGCCCCTCCCGCTCTCAGCTGGAAGAGTCCTGTGTTCTTCTGTGACTTCTGGCTGTTCTTTGGCCAGAAGGTGGTTAAGGAGCAAGAACAGCCTCCCATTGAGTGCTTTGGGCTGGGCCGGGAGCGAACTTTTCCCGGGGGACCCAGCATAGCTCTGGGCCTCCTGTGAAAGGTGTGCTCTGGGGAGGGAGGAGGGGTCAGGGTTCCTGGGGACCTGGGTGACGAGGCCTGCCCAAAGAGGGGTGGGGGGGCCCCCTTTTCCTGTCTTTACCCTTCTCTCCAGGACCCTCCATCCTGGCTGGGTATGGGCGGGGCGAGTCGTGTCAGCCAGGGTACGTGGGGCTTCTCTGGGGGCTCTTTCCTGCCTAGGGAGATAGGACATTGCAGAGAGGGGCCCACAGTCTCCTGGGAGAATCACCCAAGGGTGAAACCACACCCTGAGCTCAGGCCCCCCTTGTGGGCTGGAGGTAGGCATGGGATGCCCTCCTCTGTCTCCAGAAGGGAGGGGTGCCCGCCGCCAGGCTCCAGGAAGGCAGGGCTGCCTGCCTGTTCTCCAGGGGGTTCCACCTGAAGGCTGAAGGATGGAGCAGCCTGAGGGCCCAGGCTTCCTGGCGCCCAGGCTCTGGGCTCAGTGGGTGTCCAGGCTAAGTTGAGGTGGCTCATGTCGGAATTGGGGTTGGAGCCGTTTTCCTTGGCTTCCTGCTTAAACAAGGGCTACTTTAATGTGGAGACCTCCTTTCATGGCCTCCTGCCCTCTGTGGGTTCCAGGAGGGGAGACCTCCCCACGAGCCCTGAGCCCATGTGGACCACCTGACGTGGGTGGGGCCTTGTCTTGCCTGGGATCCCTGCGCAGCTGTAGGGGCTGGCCTTGGGCATGTGCTCTGTAGGCCCCGGGCCTGTCCTCGGTGTGTGTGGGGTCAGGGGCCGGGCGGGGGCCAGCCGGGCCTGTCTCCCTGGCTTTTCTGAGGCCTGAGCCTGGAGGGAAGAAGAGGAAATGAGATCTCAGTCAGGACCTGTCCTGCGTCACCATGTAGCAGCCCTATTGGGGAGGTGGGTTCTGGCCGTCCTGTGAACAGACCTGGGAAGGTGATCCAGGCCCCTCTGTTCACAAGAGAGCAGAGCTGCCCCCTCTCCCACTTCCTTGCCGGGGTCAGGGTCAGCCCATCTGGGGACAACCACACACCCATCTGACTGACCTGTCCCACTGCCCAAGATCCTGGGCATTCTGGAGCCAGTGCTCCGGGTGGGCAGTGTGGCTGCACTGGGCGTGGGATCGTTGGGGCTGATAGGCATGCTGCTGGGCCTGCTGCCAGGTGGCTGCTGGGTGCCAGGAGCTGGGGCCAGGCGGCAGCCTCATTCCAGCCCGTGGTGGGCTCCTGCCAGGGCTGGGCACCAGCCCCGTACCCAGTGGGCATCCCGCTGCCAGCTTACCTGACCAGCCCCACAGTGCTGTTTCTAGCCCTCTCTCCCCTGCTGCTGTGGGCTCTCCAGGGTGGGCGCTTGCTGCTCCCACACCCGCCGTTGAGCCGGAGGGCAGAGGCCTCTGGGAGGGAAGGAGCAACACTTTCTAGGGGTCCTGGCCCTCACCTGTGGTGAGGTGTGTTCTCGCTTATGGACACGATGTAGGCCCACGCTCAGCCCAGCCTGGGGTGGCCGGCAGGCGGGGCGGCTTCCTGGTGGACGTGCACTCCCAGCAGGCAGCTCTGTGCGACACCCTCACCCCCCACCCCTGCCCGGTGGAGGGCACAGCCTGCTTTGCCCAGTCCTACTGGGCCTCCCCGCGGGTAGGTCAGGCTCGAGGGCAGTCACTTGGTCAGTCGCTGGGCCTTGCCCAGGCTGCAGTGACCAGGCTGGTCGACCTGATCTCCAACAAGGGCGAGGAAACCCCAGTTGCAGGGTCTAGCCCAGGCTGAGGCGGAGGCTGCTGGGTGGGCATTGTGCCTGGGCGGGGCTTGGGTTGTCCTTGGGTCTGGTGGGGTTCCTGATGTGGCTTCCCATCCTTTCTCCTGGGCCGCTCTCACTGGCGGTGGCATTGCGGTGGTCTCCGCCCCCCTCCCCAGGCAGGGTTTGGCTCCATCTCTGGCCTCTCTTGGCCAGGAGCCTGATGAGGGGCCCAGGCTGCCCTTGGGGAAACGTGGACGCTCTTAGGCTGCTGGACCTACAGAGCTGGTTCTCCTGCCCTCTGGGCTGACCGTGCCCCCTCCCCCCAGCAACCCCTGCAAGAGGGGAGCTGTGCTTGGGGCCGAGAGACAGCTGGCAGGCTGGAGCCGAGGCCTCCCGGCCACCCTGCACCCCGGGTCTGGTCACATTCCTGAGGGACCTGCTGAGCCTCCCTGGCCCTGGGGGCGGGGGAAGGGCAGGCAGGGATGGGCTCCGGGCTGCTGCAGGCCTCCTCCCCCACCCCTGGCTCCATTCCAAGGGCGCCCAGGCCTGCTGGAGTGGGGAACAAGGAGCTGGAGCCTCAGGACCCCCTCCCGCAGGACCCAAAGCTCTGGGGGGGGCAGGTGGAGCCCACCCACATCTGGCAGCAGCTGCCAGAGGCCTTGGCGGGCTGGTATTGAAAGGGCGAGCCTGCAAACGCCATGTGGTCAGGCTGGGCTGGGCAGGAGGGGGCTGGGCGCTCTGGGGGGGGGTGCAGTGGGGAGAGCAGACCCGGAGGGAAGGGAAGGAGCAGGAGAGCCAGAAGCGGTTGAGACTGGTTCTTATAAATAGCCCGTTGCACCAGCGCCTCCAATTTTGACCTTTTGTTATGTAAATGTGGCCAGCCTGGAAAGGGCCTTGCCCAGGCCTCCTGCCACCACGCCTGCCCGCCCTCCAGGAATTGTGCGCCTGCCACCAGCTCCCCCAGATCTAGGTGGCCCTTGGAGTATCCTAAATCTGTGGGGGTGGGTGGGAGGAGGGTGCAGGCGAGCTCCCCAAACCTGCGTTCTTCCTGCCACGGGGACTGACTCTGGGCACTGTGACCACTGTCTCTTGCCCAGCTGTCTGGGTGTCCCAGCCAGAGACCCCCAGACCTTCCTGGGAGCAAGGGCCCCCAGCATCTCCCCCCTCCCCTTGCTGATGCCTTTGTGGGTGACCATGTCTGTCTGTCTTCCCTTCCCCAGGTGACCAGGCATTGATGCACCCCCAGGGAGGCCACGTGCTCAAGGAGGCCACCCCCGCTGGCTGCTGCTCACATGGTTTCTGGGCCCCTGGCACTCCGGTAGGTCAGGGAGGGGGAGCTGGGGGCGGGAGCGGCAGAGGGAGGACGTTTTCTCCTCCTCCTGGGGACTCTGGGCAGCCTGCAGCTCTCAGCCTGTGTCCTGGCCTGCAGTCCTTTGTGTGCGGGCAGCGCTGGCAGCATAGAGGGGAGGCTGGGGCTTGGGGAGGAGGGCTGCTGTGGACTCACTGGCTCTCGGAGGCCAGGACCTCCTGCCCTCGGCTAGTCCCCTTGCCAGTTGTCCTGGGTGCTGGGGCTAGGTGTCCAGGCCAGTGTGGAGGCCGCGCCTTGGGCTCTTTGTCCCTGCCTGGCTGGCTCGGGGGCAGGGAGTGGCGGAGGGCTGGTTTCTGCGTGATCTGGGCTCCAGCCTCTGAACAGCCTGACAAGGCCGAGATGGCCTGAGGTGCTTGCTGCCTCCTGCTGTCAGGCCCTGAGTGACGGCCCACGTGGTCATTGGGCTCTCGAAGTCTTCCTTGGGGGCACAGGATCATGGGGGGTTTTCCTCTGTCTTTGCAAACAAGGGCAGGTACGGGCCAGTGGGAGGAAGGCAGGTAGGTGCAACCTCTCCGGGCTCTGTCCTGAGGGAGACAGGGCTGGGCGCCTGGTAGGAGCTGATCCCAGTTCGGGGAGGCTCAGAGCAGTCAGTTCCTCTCTGAGGTTGGGCCGTGAGCAGAAGAACATGAAACCTCCGTGTCGGCTTCACGGCTCAGAGCACCTGTGGGAGGGCACAAGCTCCTGAGTGGCTGGATGGGTGGGGAGCCACAGCCTTGCACTGTGGCCCTGCTGCCCAGTGGGGTGGGTGCATGATTGGGGCACGCTGCTCCCAGAGACCCCTGTGCACACTGCCACACAGCCACCACAGAGTTCCTCTGCATGTGTTTTCCTCAGTGACATCAGTTAGCATCTGTGCCAGTCTGGCGAGTTTCCCAGGCTCAGACAGCACTGCCTGCCCTGCCCAGAAAGTCCCTGGGGCCCAGCGGTGCCAAGGCTTGGCCAGGCTGCCTTTCCTTCTCGGCACCTGGAGGCCCAGGCAGGGGGTAGGGGGGATGGGTGCTCAGTGCCTGTGGTGGAGCAAGGCCTTGTGGGGTGGGGGCGGCAGCTGGGCTGCAGTGTCACGTGATGCTGGTAAACCTCAGAGTTTGGGAAGCCTCTAGGGTTGTTGGAGAGAGACCCAGCCTAGAGCAGAGGTCGCAGACCAGAGGCTGCATGTTTGATCTGGCCCACGTGGTATTTAAGGAAAAAGAACCTTCATTTTGCATGGGGTGATTTCACCTGAAAACCTGGATTTCTGGCTTGTCTCGAAAGCTGGGAAGCTGCATGCCCACGTGAGAAGTCCAACCACCCAGCACCTCATAGACCCCTGCCTTTGGGTCTATGAAGCCAAAGACGGGCCAAAGACCTTTGGGTCCCATCTGGCACGTGGTTGGCTTCCTTTAGTGCGGAGATGATACCTTGGGCCAAGTTCAAATCCCAGTTTGGTTGCCTCTCACCATGTGCCCTTCGTTGTCCTCTGTGTTTTCAAGTCTGCAGATGGGCTGGTGCCGCCCCCCTTCTCAGGCAGCCTGGGTGGCATGAGTTCCCTGCCCAGGTGCCGGGCCCCAGGAGGGTCCCCCGCTGATGCACGCGCGTACCTGTTCTTGCCCGCAGGTGGTGCGTGTGGGCAGGGCGTGGGGACATGGGGCCCGACATGGAGCTGCCCAGCCACTCGAAGCAGCTCCTGCTGCAGCTGAACCAGCAGCGGACCAAGGGCTTCCTGTGTGACGTCATCATCATGGTGGAGAACTCTATCTTCCGGGCCCACAAGAACGTGCTGGCCGCCAGCAGCATCTACTTCAAGTCCCTGGTCCTGCATGACAACCTCATCAACCTGGACACGGACATGGTCAGCTCCACGGTGTTCCAGCAGATCCTGGACTTCATCTACACCGGCAAGCTGCTGCCCAGTGACCAGCCAGCCGAGCCCAACTTCAGCACTCTCCTCACCGCCGCCAGCTACCTCCAGCTGCCTGAGTTGGCAGCCCTCTGCCGGCGCAAGCTCAAGAGAGCTGGCAAGCCCTTTGGCTCCGGGCGGGGTGGGGCTGGCCTGGGGCGGCCCCCCCGCAGCCAGCGGCTGTCCACGGCCTCTGTCATCCAGGCCCGGTATCCAGGGCTCGTGGATGGGCGCAAGGGGGCCCACACCCCCCAGGAGCTCCCCCAGGCCAAAGGCTCCGATGAGGAGCTCTTCCTGGGCGGCTCCAGCCAGGAGAGCACGCACGGCCTGGGCCGGCCGGTCTGTCCAGCCAGCGGGGAGGCCGGCCTGGGTGGCTGCAGCACCAATGGCAGCGGCGGGGGCTGCGAGCAGGAGCTGGGCCTGGACTTGTCCAAGAAGAGCCCCCCGCTGCCCCCCGCCACCCCCGGGCCCCCCCTCACCCCTGACGACCCAGCCCAGCTGAGCGACAGTCAGCAAGGCTCACCCCTCTCAGCCTCCGCCCCTCCCGTCGCCAATAGTGCCTCTTACGCCGAGCTGGGGGGCACCCCCAGTGAGCCCATGGATCTGGAGGGGGCCGAGGACAACCACTTGAGCCTATTGGAGGGGCCGGGCGGGCAGCCCCCCCGCAAGAGCCTCCGGCACTCGGCCCGCAAGAAAGAGTGGGCCAAGAAGGAGCCCGTGGCCGCCTCCCCCTTTGAGCGGAGGGAAGCGGCGCCGAAGGGCCCCTGCCCAGGGGAGGAGTCTGAAGGGCTCGGGGACAGGGTTCCCAACGGCATCCTGGCCAGCAATGCGGTGGCGGGCGGGCCCTACGGGGAGCCCTCCTACCCCTGCAAGGAGGAGGAGGAGAACGGCAAAGATGGGAGTGAGGACAGCGGGCAAAGCGGGAGCGAGGGCGGCAGCGGCCACGCCGGCGCCCACTACATGTACCGGCAGGAGGGCTATGAGACGGTGTCCTACGGGGACAACCTGTATGTGTGCATCCCCTGCGCCAAGGGCTTTCCCAGCTCCGAGCAGCTCAACGCGCACGTGGAGACGCACACGGAGGAGGAGCTCTTCATCAAGGAGGAGGGTGCCTATGAGACGGGCAGCGGGGGCGCCGAGGAGGAGGCTGAGGACCTGTCGGCGCCCAGTGCGGCCTACGCAGCCGAGCCCCGGCCCTTTAAGTGCTCGGTTTGCGAGAAGACCTACAAGGACCCGGCCACTCTGCGGCAGCACGAGAAGACTCACTGGCTGACGCGGCCCTTCCCCTGCAACATCTGCGGCAAGATGTTCACGCAGCGTGGCACCATGACGCGCCACATGCGCAGCCACCTGGGCCTGAAGCCCTTTGCCTGTGACGAGTGCGGCATGCGCTTCACCCGCCAGTACCGCCTCACTGAGCACATGCGCGTGCACTCGGGCGAGAAGCCCTATGAGTGCCAGCTGTGCGGGGGCAAGTTTACGCAGCAGCGCAACCTCATCAGCCACCTGCGCATGCACACCTCCCCCTCCTAGAAGCCAAAGACCCTTGTTGGCCTGCGGGCGCCCAGGAAAGCAGGGGCACAGTGGCCGGGCCCCGGGTGTGGGGCGGTTCCTGGTGCAGCCGCCCCCCCCGCCCCCCAGAGCTTTAATCCACAGTCTGTACCAAGGGGAGAAGCGGGCAGCCAGCACCCAGCCTCCGTGCATGTGGCTGCTGCGCCGTCTGCCTCCTGATCCTGCCCGGCCCAGTTCCCCGTGAGGGCCACGGCAAGGCCTGCGGGAGCGGGTCACGGGGGGTGTCCCGCAGGCCGGGTTGGAGCAGGGGGAGTGGGGGCCTCCCTCCACGCTGCGGGGAGCAGGGCTGCCACGGCCGGGGTGTCTGTGCTGCCAGCCTGGCTCTGCGGGGAGCGGTGCCAGAGGGAGGGGACAGCGCCCTCCCTCCTCGAGCCAGGGGTCACCGCTCACTGGTGCTGGGACAGTCAGGGGCCCCCACCGCCTACCTCTCCACAACTAAAGAGCCCTCTGGGCCTGTGTGGCTGTTATTCCTACTGATCTGTTCCTTTTTTCTTTTTGAATTTTGTTTTTTAAACCAAAACCAACAAGAGTTTATTTTCCTTCCAGCCCCTCGGGGCTGAGCCTGGGTCTGCAGACTGAATGTACCGGGGCAGCCACCCCCCGCCCCCACCCCCACCCCGCCCGACTGTGGGCTGGGCGCCCACCCTCCAGGCCCCAGAAGCCCTTCTTGGCCAAAGGCTTCCCTGGGCCCCGAGCCCTGCCTCGGCTGCCTCAGGAGAGAGAGTGCTTTTCCCATAGTTTCTGAAGAATATTCTTTGTTTAGAGGTACTTGTTTTTTATTAAGAGAAAACCCCGTGTAACGTGTATGTGAATGTTGGAACTGGAAGGTCTGGGGTTGGTGGGGGGCGGGGGGAGGCTGGCCGCGGTGCCAGGACGTTGGTACGCGTTTCCATTTTCTCCGTGTGTGTGGTGTGCGCGGTACGTGTGGACTCATGTCGCGTTTCCTTCCTTCCTTGCCCATCAAGGTGGAGAGACTTCTGACCTTTTGCTACCTCTTGAATTCGTGAGAACAGGACATTGGTTGGTGATGGCAGTTGTGGCTGTGACGCTTGTGTTTTCCTTCTGTCACCCTCCTGGGCCCCCCGCCTGTGCCCCCTCTCAGAAGGGGCACCTGTACTTCCTCTGTGCGCCTGTGGCCAGCTGGCCACCCTGAAGGTGTTCTGAGTGTGCTGCTGGGCGTCAGGGAGCCCGAGCTGCCTCTCATCTGGGCCTGAGTGGGAGTATGGGTGCTCCAGCCCCTGGGGAGCCCCCGGCACAGGACCAGGTGCCGGGAGACAGGAACCACACGGTGGGACAAGTTCCTGGAGGCTTCCAGCCAGGCCAGGATGGGGCGGAAGTGAGCCCCCCCCATCCTGTCCCCTGGGCCTGCAAGAGCCTGACCTCGGGAAAGCAGCAGCCCCTACCTGACCAGTGCGGAGGGGCTGACCACAGGGATGTGTATATCTTCTCCCCCCACCCCCTCCCCGGCAGGGTGGATACCTGCTCTGCTTTGGCATCTCTGGGCGGCCTGGGGAGAGGCTGGCTGCCACCCATGGGCTCAGCCCTGAATCCCACCCTACGCTCACCTCTCGCCTTGGGCTCTCCGCCAGCCTCAGACACCTCCATGGGCCTAGAGCCATGCTCACAAGGCCAGGCCAAGGTCGAGAGGTCGGCACCACTGTCCTCAGCCTACTGCAGCCACAGGGCTGGACCAGCGGCTTTATCTTCTTCGTTTTGCTTCATGTTTTCATTTCTTTTTTTTTTTTTCTACTTTAAGTTCAGACCAAAAAATTCGGAGTCATCCCCTACCCCCACCCTCCACCCCTCCAGAGACCCTCCAGCTGAAACCAGAGCCTGAGTTCAGGGACCTGAGTGGTGGGTGTTGGGAGTGAGGGCATGCAGGCCACGTGGGGCCCTGCTGAGCCCTTGGGGTACCCCCGGCCTCGGGCTGCTCCTCTCCCCTCTGGGGACTTGTGTTCCAGCAAGTCAGGCGGGGCCCCTCCAGCGCCTCTGCTCTCCCGACCCCCCTATTCCGTCAGCACTTAAGCCACACGACAGAAGTCTGTAGCGGGAGCTGCACACACGCCCCTGGGCGTGGCCCCCGGTGAAGCAGGTGGTTCATGGCAGAGCTTCAGGGACTGGGCGCAGAGGCCCTCACTCGACGACCTTCGTGCGACGTAGTATTGTACCCACCTGAGTATTGTATCATATATCGAGCCTTCTCTGTATTTTAACAAGAAAGCAAAACACTAGTTTCCTATTTAAGACTTTAAGGGTTTGTGGGGCGGGCAGGGTTAACACTTGGTTTTGTTTTCCTTTTCCTTTGGTTTCATGTGGAATGCGTGCTCGTGAGTGTGTGCATGGACGTGTGTTAGAGCCTCACCAGGAGATTAGGCTGTTGGAGGCCAAGGGCGGCTTACAGTTCTCTGCTTTAGTCACTTAATTCCTGAATGTTTCGGAGAAACAGGAAACAGAAAATAGCAGATGTCATGTAGGAAAGAGGATAAACAACAACAAAAAAAAAAGAAAAAAAAAAGCTCACACCCAAATTCACGAAACCTATTTTTTAAACCAAAGCACATTTTGAATGCGTATGGAACCTCAATGGGCTCAGAAAAAAGATACTAATATATTTATCTCATTGTTTACATAAACTTTTACAGTTTCAGACCTCAGCAGATAAAAGGCCAGTCCCAGTGAACCCCACCTTCCGCCGGAGCCCCTTCTGAGTAGGCCCTGGAATGGCTCACGGGCAGAGGGGCCACCGTGGGGCCGGGGCGGGCATGGAGGCCCCTGAGCCCTCCTCCCAGCCCGGGCCTCTCCCAGCCCAGCTGGCACCAAAGAGCTTGGGCCCGTGCTGACCCGCCCCCCAGGCCTCCTGGCTAGACCGTGGTGGTCCTGCCAGCTAGCACAGCAGGGGTGGCTGTCAGTTCTGGCCACAGGACCTGAGCCTGGGCTTGGGCCCTGGGATGGAGGTGCGCCCCCATCCCGCTGCTCTGCCTGCGACCCTCGGGTGGGTTGATGTGAGGGTCCCTCTCAAGCCAAAAAGCCAGGACCTTTGCACAGCTCCGTCGACTCCAGCGGGTCCCCACCCCCTGGGGACCCCCACCTCCACCCCGGCAGTGGGAGGGGCTCACTGGGCCGGTCCTTACCTACACAGACGGTGCAAACACTCTGAACAGTGTTGTTTTTATATCAATATGTTTGTGCAGTGATGAATGTATTTATTTCTCAGACTTGGGGCGAGCGAGCGGTAGACCCGGGCTCCACCACCGCACGCTCCCGCCAGACCGAGCCCACCACCGGGGCTCCTCCAGGATTGCAAAAAAGGTAAAGAAGAAAAGATGAACCTTTAAGCAAATACGAATCTCAGAGACTCGCAGCATAGCCATACACCTCAGCCTGTGAAACGAACAATTTGGACCCAGATGGACTTTCAGAACCTCACACAGCCGTGTGTGTTACCGTTGGTCGCCACTTGGGGGCTCTGGGCTGTCCGCCGCTCCCGCCCCCACACCCACCCGTCAGTATTCACTGGACTGGCCGTGTGCAGGAGTGCGATCGGGGCGGGCTGGCTGGGCAGGCGGACCCCAGCCGCCCTCCCCGCGGCCGTCCTGAGTCGGGGTGAGGCCTGGGCAGCCGGGAGGGCAGGGATCAGGGCAGAGGCCGCATCCGTCCCGTCCCCTTGGCTTTTGGGGGCGAAAGCAGAGGCGCCAGGCCTCAGAACAGACCAGGGATCCCAGCCCTACCGGCCCCCTGCAGGGACCAAGGCCCTCGCTATTCCCCAGAGCCAGGTTAGGCATCATTGAACCTGTGAACCCGATGCCAGGAAGAGGTGGTGGAGCGGGGCCTGACCAGAGCGTCAGTGTGACATTCCAAATCAGGGGGTGGGTGTACGCTGTGGGAATTGAGGCTGCCCGGGACCCCCTGCCTAGGACCACCCATCCCCCACCGGGCTTGTCACCCCACTTTAATTTTCTACCGGGAACCCCTCCCCCTACCTCACCTTGCTATTTATTGCTGTAATTTATTGACCTCAAATATGCTGCATAACAGACCTCACTCAGGGCAGAGAGGATCCCCAGGGCTCCCCCCCTCCACTTGGCGGGGCCCCGTGGGGCCAGGTGCTGAGGGGAACCTCTCTGTCCCCCACCCATCACTTGCTTTCCCCCTCCCCCGTTGGGGGACCCCAGGTTGGGCACTGGCCCATTCACAAATACCTCGAGGGGGAGGGGGAGGGATGGGGTTATAGCTGTTTTGTTTAACGGGAACTGGAAGAGGGATCATGTCCTGCTACGCGCCCTTCCCAGGAAGGGGGGACCACGATCGCACTCCTGTACTGGCCACCGCCACTGTCAGTCATCACACTGAGTTCACTTCCCTCGAGAATTTGGATAAATTCAGGTCAGAGCTGCAGGTATGCAACCCTCAAGTGTCATAGTAAAGCAGTTCACCGATCTCTCCATTCAGAAGCGTGCAGTCTTAATGTACAGTGATGAGAAACTGTTATTTTATGATCTTTTCATTAAAAGCTTGATTGAAAACTTGTGTGAGGCCTCTGTTCTCTGGCTGTTCTCTTGCTAAATGAGAAACTGCTTTCCTTCCTCTGTCCAGCGCTTCCAGGACCTGGGAGGGTGGGAGCTGGGGTGGGCATCATCCTGCCCCAGGCCTAAGGGTGGGTTTCAGAGGGGCCTAGGCCCTCGGTGGCATGTGTCTGTCTGGAGTTGGCAGTTGGGTCAGCATCCTTTCTGGCAGTGTTGGCCAAAGCTGGCCGAGGCAGTGTGGGAGGCAGGGTGTGTGTGGATGGGGTGTGGACCCGGTGGCCTGGGTGAGAGGAGGTCTGGCCCATGCCTAGGACCATGCATTGGAACAGCAGGATCGGGCCGGGGCAGGGGGTGCTCATTACTGCAAACCGCTCCCTCCTGCCACTTGGTCTTGGGGTGGGATGGGTGGGAGTCGGGAAGGGGGATAATCTTAAGTCTCTAGGGTCGGGGACAGTAGACCCCATTCACTGAAGGACTGTCCCTCCTGAACCAGGGTGGGGGTACCAGGCTGAGTGAAGACCTAGGAGGAGGAGCGGGCTGGGCCTGGGAGGGTGGTCAGCCAGCTCAGCCCCCGGACTCCATGTACTGCAGGCATCCAGGCAGCTACAGGGCTGCAGCAGGCGAGCCCACAGAAGAACATGGGCATTGCTGCTCTAATCTCAGTAGGTTCTGTTCAATTGTTTTAAAATTCCTTTTTTTTTTTGGGTATATCAAAGCAACACTCAAACATAGTTAGAATAGTCAAATGGCTCTTAAAAAGGCTTAAAACAAAAAATGGTTTCTCGTCTTTCCCAGCCCATCCCCACGTCGTGCAGGCAACCAGAGTCCAGCCTCACAGCAGGTGATCATTTCAGTTCATCTCTACCCTCTTCTCCTTCCCTCCTACCCCTGCAAATAGTTATCAGACGATTCCTGTGATCTAGGGCTTGGCAAACTTTTTCTGTAAGGTTGCCAGATAGTAAGTGGGCCATTCAATCTCTGTGGTGACTCATCTCTGCAGTCACAGAGCAAAAGCAGCCAAAAAGGGTGTAAGCAGACGGGTGTGGCTATGTCCTGTTCAATTGCATTTACAAACCCTGGTGCAGTGTGCAACTGGCCAAGCCATAATGGTTATCACCATGTACATTTGTTTATTGCTGGGCCAACTAGTGTATTGGCCCTTCTTATTTTTCTTGAGGTTTAATAACAGTCTTTTTAATTGCTCAGTTTGATCTGAGCCTCTTTCTCCACCCTTTGACGCTGTGAAATGCCTCCCGGTACAGTTTTCCACAGAATCAGACACTGTTCTGGCGCCTGCTGTTCTGCACAGGTTGGGCTGGAGTCCTGCCTTTTTGTCCTGCAACAGAAGTCCTGTTTTCTGGCTCCTGTGTGTTCTTTTCTTGGGTGACACGATTGTTTGGTAGCGTATTTGCTCCAGTAACATCCTGACGAACACATGGGAAGTGGATTTCTTGAGACTTAAAATGTTGAAAATGCTTTTAAATGACACGGAATTGGTAGTTTGGCTGCGTATAGAACTGTGGATTGGATGTCATTTTCCTGCTGAAGTTTGAAGGAGTTGCTCTCCTGGCTTCTACCTTCCAGCGTGAGAAGAAGCCCAGTCCCCTGTGTGTGACTTGGTTTCCTCCCTGGAAGCTTTGGTGTCATCTCTCCATTTAGACGGTTTTCTGTTCGTTGGGCAGGTGATGGGTTGGTTCTACTCTGCAGGCTCATTCCCTTCAGTAAACTCTTACTGATTTTTAAAGCATCTTAGCAACTTTTTTTTTAGGTGATGTATAGTTGATTTACAGTTGTGTTGGCGGTTATTTTAAATTTTCTTTCTTCTGTTTGTTCCCTGATTGTTGCATTTTGTTCTCTTTTCCTGGATGTAATCTCTTTCTAAGGAAACTAATTTTTTGACACTTTCTACTGTTCCTTGTATTGTATCTAGTTCCCTTTTAGATCCACTTTTGGTTTGTTTTTATCCTGTTCTATAATTTTAAAGACTTTTCCTCAAATGTTGGGTGGCCTTGGCAGTTCATATTTAAGAATGAGACCCTAAAAAGCTACTCGGAACCAGTCCAGCCATCACCTAGGGTGTGTGTGTTTCATCGCACTCATCTTGCAGGTGGGATGGAGGGAATGAGCACCACTTCCCCGTGTGCCGAGTTGGCCGTGGTGCTTTTGACGGAGGCACCAAGGCGAGGCCTCACACCTCTTAGCGCGGATCACTGGAGGAGGTGGGAGGTGAGGGGTTACTCCATTGCAGCCTGAGTGAGTTGGGCCTGGTTATGGAGTCATTCTGTGAGTGGAGGTCAAGGACGGGGTTGAGTTGTAGGCACCGCTGTTTCCTTTCATAAAGGTTTTGTTTAAAATGTGCCTCTTTCTGAAAACCACCTGAGTAGGGCTGTTCCTGATCCTGTGCGGTGGAGGTGTTTGAGCCAAGAAAAGGAGTCGGGCAGGAAAAGAGCTGCTCTGGGTGCCCTGGCGTCCAAAGGGACGGAGGGAGGGAAGAAAGGAAAGTTCGAGGAGAGTGAGCCAGAGGCTGCTCCCATCTTCACGCAGGAGGCAGCCCCGAAGCAGAATGTTTCCATAGACCTTCTGGAAGGACCTTTGCTGAGTTCAGCAAATGTAGAGGAAGCTTTTGGATGGCTCCCCCCAAAGCCGGGGGTGGGGTGGGGGGTTGGGCAGCATGTCGTTAAAGGTCTCCACACTGCAGGATGTCGCTGCTGCTGATTCCGAGGGGCCCCCTGCCTCGCGGGGCACCTGGGAATGTGGCTGAGGGTAGATATTTTTCTGGTCACTGTGGTTTAGGATGTTACCTGGACTTACTGTGGTGATCATTTCACAATGTCCATAAAGATGGAATCATCGTGTTGAACTCCTGAAACTAATGTTGTGTGTCAATTATACCACAGTTGAAAAATGCCAGTTGACAGTCTGGGCCTGACCCCTGGTTAAAGGGCCGGGTGACCCTCCCACCACTGCCCTGCCCTCAGGGGCCACCCAGGACTCCCTCACACAGTGGGGAAGGCAGGCTGTGGGGGATCCAGCTGATGTAGCAAAGGACCCCAGGCTGGGAGCAGAGCATGGGGTTGACGCCTCACGGTTCTGGGGACCGGAAGTCTGAGACCCAGATGTCGGCTGGGTGGTCTCTCTCCAGAGGCCTCTGCATGGCACATAGATGCCCTAATCACCCTGTGTCCCCTTCTGTTAGTCCCTCTGTGTGTCTGTGGCCAGATTTCCCCATACAAGGACCCTGGTCAGACTGGGTTAGGGTCCAACCCAAAGACCCATCTCCAGACACAGTCACATTCTGAGATGCTGGGGCAGGCCTTCAATGTAGGAATTCTGGGGGACACGCTTCAGCCCACATGGGGCACTCAGACCTGCCATGTGCGGCCTCGGGTGGCTGTGGGGGTCCCCGGTGACCCTCTGTCCGTGTTGGCGCCATTGGCACCATCTCTCCTGCCTCGGGGCACAGGCCACCTCTGCCCTCAGCAGGTACCTGCTGGGGTCACAAGCTCCTCACTGAGGCATCGCCCCTCGCAGTGTGCCCCCCAGGGAGTCGGTTGGGGGTATCCCCAGAACCTGCCCACTTTGTGATGCTACAGGCAGTGATCCCTGGGCCCTGGGGTGCCTCCCAGGATGTGGTCAGGGCTCATGCCAGTGGCTGTCAGTGCACCCCCTGAGAATTCCTCTTCCTGTCCCCACACTGCCTGTCCGCTGACAGGGGTGCAGACCTCAGTCTTCAAGAGCAGGGCGGGGGAGGCAGCCGCTGACTGGCCTCCTCCGGCCCTTGGTAGGAGGTGGGGCTGCAGGCGGGGGCAGCAAATGAGACAGCTCATCACCTGACCTGCCGTCACAGTAACTCAACGTCTAACCATTAAACAGTCTGGTGAAGGGCTGTGAGGAGCTGGTCAGACACCAGGCGCTCAGGCAGGGCCGCCCCACGGGTGGGGAACCACTGTGCATGCAAAGTGTGGAGTCATCAGAGCACATGGTCTGTTTACGGGACTGAGGTGGCTTCCCTGTGGCTGGCGTGGGAGACGGTGGGGGGCTGGCAGGTGGGCCCACACTGGGGGGACTCTGTGCCATTGTGCCATTATTTGATACATCGTGGTTTACGGAAGTCTTTTTTCTATTTTTTTTGGCCGTGCAGCTAGGCTTGCAGGATCTTATTTCCTGGAGCAGGGCTCAGACCCATGCCCTCAGCAGTGTATGTGCAGAGTCCTAACCACTGGACCATCAGGGAATTCCCCTTTTTTCTCTTATCAGGCAAAAAATACAAGTTTCAAATACAAAAAAAAGGGGCTGTGCACAACAGGCATGGATTTTATAACTATTCTTTCTCTGATTGGACAAACATTTATTGAGCTCCTGGCACCACGCAGATGTCCTCACCCGACCATGCACTGAGTGTGCAACCACTGCATTCAGCCCTGAAGACAGGGTTGGGGGCCCTGCACCACCCCCTTCCTGGGCTGTGCCCCTCGGTGAGGGCCTGGGTGGGGAGGGAGGCCCAGAGAAGAGGACCTTGAACCTGAGTCCTGGGGGAGGGGCAGAGCAGGGCCAGCAGGCTGGGTGGGAAGACAGGCAGGTGCTTCCACCGGGTCCAGTGGGAGCAAAGGGCAGGGGCACCGCAGCCGGGGGTCTGTTTCCATGGCTCCTGTCGCCCCCACCGCCAGGGAAGTGGCTTGGGTTTCACTGGAGGCTTCCTCATACCCGAGCTTTCCCTGCAGAGTTTCCTCCTAAAGACCAGGGACAGGGAGGGGTCAAAGCGCCCCTCAGCTCACCCTCTGAGGCTGCAGAACAGCAACCCAGGGGGTGGCCAACGTCACCGCCGTGAGGGCTGGATGCAGGCCCAGCTTCTCGCGGGGACAGGGCACCTGAGCTGCCACTGCCTGGTGACCTGTCGTCACTGAGCTTCCCCACATAAACCGGGATCAGGACGCCTAGGCAGCGGGTACGGTGTGGTCATGGGGACGCTGTGAGGGGATGGAGGGGCCCCCGGGGATGCAGAGCTGTCCCACGGGACTGGAGCTTGTGTTCCAGGAGCCACAGGAAACTGGAAAGAGAAACAAGTGGGCCAGATTCTAGTGTGTCATCGAGCCCAGTATATTCACGGTATTTCATATGTAATCGATACAAAAATTATCAATGAGATGGTGCTTCGCAGGGTTCACATCTCGGTCTGGACCAGACTTTCAGGAGGTCGGCGCTACCATCTGGAGCCAGTGATGTCCAACACTGGAGCCAGTGATGGTGCCAGGCTCAGAGCCTCAGCCGTGTGAGTCACTGGCCCCCTGGCTCTGTGAGGGAGTCTGGTAACAGCCCCACTTTACAGGTGGAGAAACCAAGCCGCAGAGCTGGAGGGGGGTGGGGGGCACTCACACCAGCACCTTTTTATTTTTTTCTTTTTCATTATGGTTTATCACAGGATAGTGAATATAGTTCCCTGTGCTATACAGTAGGACCTTGTTGTTTATCCATCCTATATAAAATAGTTTGCATCTGCTAATCCCAAACTCCCAGTCCATCCCTCCCCCACTCCCCTCCCCCTTGGCAACCACAAGTCTGTTCTCTATGTCTGTGACTCTATTTCTGTTTCATAGGTAAGTTCATTTGTGTCATATTTTAGATTCCACATATAAGTGATATCATATGGTATTTGTCTTTTTCTTTCTGACTGATTTCACTTAGTATGATCATCTTATGTCCATCCATGTTGCTGCAAATGGCATTATTTCATTCTTTTTGATGGCTGAGTAGTATTCTGTTGTATATATACCACATCTTCTTTATCCAGTCATCTGTCAGTTGCTTCCATGTCTTGGCTGCTGTAAGTAATGCTGCAATGAACATTGGGGTGCACGTATCTTTTCGAATTAGAGTTTTGTCTGGATATATGCCCAGGAGTGGGATTGTTGGATCATATGGGAACTTTTTTTTTTTTTTTTGGCTGCATTGGGTCTTTGCTGCTGCACGCGGGCTTTCTCTAGTTGAGGTGAGTGGGGGCTACTCTTCATTGTGGTGTGCGGGCTTCTCATGGCGGTGACTTCTCTTGTTGTGGAACATGGGCTCTAGGCGCGCAGGCTTCAGTAGTTGTGGCTTGCGGGCTCTAGAGCGCAGACTCAGTAGTTGTGGTGCATGGGCCTAGTTGCTCTGCGGCATGTGGGATCTTCCCGGACTGGGGCACGAACCCGTGTCCCCTGCATCGGCAGGCGGACTCTCAACCACTGCGCCACCAGGGAAGCCAGGCAGGCGGATTTTTAACCACTGTACCACCAGGGAAGTCCCGGCAACTCTATCTTTAGTTTCATGAGGAACCTCCGTCCTGTTCTCCAAAATGGCTGCACTAATTTACATTCCCACCAGCAGTGCAGGAGGGACAGCTTTATGGTAGGCACCCAGCTGTATCTGCTGACTCCTCAGACTTCCCTATTTCTTTTTCTTGCTTCATTGCAGGTCCTCCAGCACTGTTAGACCTGAGCAGGAGGGTCATTCTTGTCTCTTAAAGTCTTAACGGGAAAGCTGCTAATACTGCCTCCCTAAGGAGTGTGTTTACTAAGCAGCTTTCACCAGAGTCCCTTTCGATCCCTCTTTAAATTTTCCACAGATGAGGAACTCTATCCCGCGTTCTGCTCCTACTGAAATGCTCTACTGAAGCTGGTGTCCTCCCTCTTTTGTCCATGTAGTGAATGACGTCAATTTTCAGATCTTGAACAATCTCTGGAATAAAGTCTGCTTGGTTTCATGTACCTTTTTTTTCAATGTACCCCTTTGGATTTGGTCAGCTAATAATTTATTTAGGACTTTTGCATCCAGCTTCATAGTCTAAATTGGTCAAATGAAAGCCGACTTTAAAAGGACAAGTTTACCTGCAATTTCACCAGTGAAATAGCTTGTCTTTCTCTTGTTTCCTTTAAAGATCTTATCCGTGTACATTACAATCTTAGTTATTTCAGCATACATAGTAAATCATATTCTTTTTTTCACTAGACATCATATCTCTATGCATGCCACATAAAATACATCATTTTAGTAACTACAGTGGTGTCCTCTTTGTGATGACTGTAACTACACACTTGAGTGAACCACTTAACGCGTTGTGGTTTAAGAATTTTTTTTCTTCTTCCTAGATTAAGTTCCCAGGGGTGGGATCATTGGGTCCAAAGACAAGAACCTGTTTACGGATCCTGATCTCTTTCCCACAGGAGGCTTCTCAGTCCGCAGTGCCGTCGGCAGCGAGCGGGAACAAGCCAAACTCGCCTTCTGCTTCGGGTGCGAGCACCCACCGGCCTGCGCGGTCCGATGGCTGCCCGTGCGCAGCGGTTCCGAACCGCCCTGCGCTCCACCCATTGTGACGCGGGTCCGGCGGCGGCGGGTAGAGCCGGGACATGGCAGAGGCGCAGGAGCTACTGCTGCAGCTGCTGAAGGACAACCGCGACGGGCGCCTGCGGAAGCAGGAGCTGGAGGAGCTGGTGCGCGGGCTGGAGGCCGAGAGCGATAGCCTCAAGGCGCGCCTGCACGACCTGAGCGAGCGCGAGCGCAGGTGCGGACTGCTCCTCACCTCGCCCCGGGCCTTGGGACCGAGCCGACGTGCAGGGGCACCGCGAGGGGGCTGGCATCCGGGCGCGACCCCGGGCCGCGAGGGGGCTGGCATCCGGGAGCGACCCCGGGCCGCGGAACCTCAGTTTCCCCTCCGCAGCCTGCAGCGGCGGCGGAGCCAGGCGGCGCGGGCCCTGCACGGGAAGGCGAGCGAGGCGGCGCGGGAGCGCGCAGACCGGGCGCGCCGGCTGCTGGAGGCTGCGGAGCAGCACAAGCAGGACCTGGTTGGGGGGGGGGGGCCTAAATGGGGCGGAGCCTGAGGGGCGGGACCTTGGAGGGGGCGGGTCTCTGGATGGGCGGGACCAGTGGAGGGGGAGGGACTTGAATGGGGCGGAGCCTGCGGAGAGGGAGGGGCCTTTGACGGGGTGGGACCTTGTGTGGGGCGGGGCCTGAGGCAGGGTGGGACCCTGGACGGGGCGGGGCTCTTGGTGGGCGGGGCCAGTGGAGAGGGAGGGATTTTAATGGAGCAGGGACTGCGGTGGGGGCGGGGACCTCGGAGAGGCCCGGACCGCCCCCTCGATCCCGTCCAGGAGCAACAAAACCGTCAGCTGCAGGAGCAGTGGGAGGAGCTGTCAAGCCAGGTACCTTCAGGAGACGGCTTCCGTCTCACGCTTCCCCTAGGAAGCCCCACCCTAGTCCCCGCCCCCATTTCCGCCGCGTCCCCGCCTCCCAGGATAATCCCCACCCCTAGAAGCCCCGCAAGTCCCGCCCTCACAAGCCCCACCCCCAGCTCTTTTACTATGGAGGAGAACAACTGAGTCAGCAGCGCGCAGAGCAGCAACCCGGGACCCAACTGGTGGCTTTGCAGGTGCTTGGGTGGGGCCCCGAGGGCAGGAGCGCTGGTGTGGGCGGGGCTTTGATGACCTGAGGGCGGGGCCTTGGGGCTGAGGGCGGGCGGGGGGGCATGAACATCTTGGCCGGGCGTTGGGGCGGGGTCTGGAGCGGCGAGCTCGGGGAGTGCCGGGCTCCTGACCTTCCCTGGATCCTCCGGAAGAAACAACTGGAGCTGGTGGAGGCCAAGCACGCCAGGCAGGCGGAGGCCCTGCGGCAGGTGCGGGCGGAGCCGGGTACTCAGTGGGAGGGTCGGCTTGGGGTGTGGGTGGGGCCTGGGCAGGCGCCGGACTTTGGAGAGGGTTGAGTTCCCCGAGTCTAATCAGGGTTCCCCCCTCATGCCAGAGCGCACAGCGGATGGAGGAAGCCTGGGCCAGCTTCCAGGAGCAGAGCGGAGTCTTGCAGGTGCCGCCCCCCTCCACTCGGAGAGCCGCTCACCTCCGACCCCACTGCGGCCTCCTCCCCCGGAGCTGCCGGGGCCTGCCTCACCAAGGTCTTCCCAGGTGTGAGGCCTCACTCCCACCCCCTCCAGGAGCTGCAGGGGAAGGTGATGGAGGCGGCGACTGCGCTGGACGCCTCGCAGGGCGGCCCGGAGCCGTAAGGGGGTTAGGACTGTCGGGTGTGGGGAGGTGACTGTGGGGCCGGACAGAGGGCACATCTCCATGCCTGTCTCCACAGGTGCGAGTCGCAGCCTCGCCGGGGGCAGGGATGCGCGGGCTCGCTCATGGAGGAGGTGGCCAAAGCGGACTGTGTGAGTGCGGGCCTGGGCGGGGACGGGCTGGAGCCGGGACCTGCCCCCGGGCCCGCCCCCACACACGTGGCCACCCCATCAGGGATTTCCCCCCCTCCCCCAGGGACCCGCCCCTTGATACCAACCCCGCTGGGCGGCCACGCCTGCCACAGGAAGGCCCACCCAAGGACCACGCCCGCATAGGGGACCCGCCCCGTAGTGCCACGCCCCCCACGGAGCGACGCGCACCCACAGGCCCCGCTCCCCCAGGGGGTTCCCCCCACCGCTCCCCGGCGCGGAGCTGTACGTCGCTCCCTCTTCCCCGCAGGAGAAGCGGCTGTTCGGCGGCGCGGGCGCGGCGCTGGAGTCTGGGGTCCGGGGTGCGCCCGGCGCCCCACCACCACGCGTCTGCCGGTGCGTCGTGGTCCGCAGGCTGTGGGCGCTGGGCGCGCTGCAGACGCTGCTGCTGCTCCTGCTGGGCGTCGTGGCGCTGCCGCTGCTCTACCTGGCGCTGGTGAACCCCTCGGCCCTCCGCCACAGGCTCATGCGCCCCGGCTCGGACGCCGCCATCCGTCGCCTGCGCTACACGCTGGCCCCGCTGCTGGAGCTGCGCGCGCGCGGACTGCTGCCCTCCTAGTGCATCACGCCGGCCGCGGCCGCCAGCACCCGTGTCTCCGCGTGGTTTCTGGGCGTCAGGCGGAGGGGTGGGCGGGCGGGGGTGACTGGGGAGGGGAGGGGAGAGGGGAAGGGGGACTCGGGAGGGGTGGCGGCGAGAGAATGGGAGACGCCGGGGCGGGGGCGTCATTTATCCTCGGGCCCAGCGGACGCCGGGCTCCTCCGGGCGGACCTTGGTCCCGAGAGGCTGCCGGGCCCTCGGTTCCTCCAGCCCCGCCGCCCACTCGGGAGGGGTAGGAATTGTTACTAAACCCGCTCTCCCCTCCGGCGAGCAGAGCCCGGGGCACCGGCTGGCGGCTCCCCGCGGAGGTCCGTGTCCCGCGTCCGCGTAGTGGTTACGCAGTCCCCGCGACGCCCCTCCTCCCCTTGGTCGGCGGCGCTCTCCCGCGTCCGGGCTGTGCGAACCGTTCGCACGCTCACCACTGCGGTCTTCGCGGGCATCGTCTTTTCATTTCTGTAAATGTTCTGCTTAATGCAGATGGACCTCGCGTTTCACTTAGTCTCTGATGCAGACTCGATTTTTATTATTTGTGCACACATACGTGCGTTTGTTTTCTTTGTTTTTTTTCGCGGTACGCGGGCCTCTCACTGTTGTGGCCTCTCCCGTTGCGGAGCACAGGCTCCGGACGCGCAGGCTCAGCGGCCATGGCTCACTGGGCCTAGCCGCTCCGCGGCATGTGGGATCTTCCGGGACCTGGACACGAACCCGTGTCCCCTGCATTGGCAGGCGGACTCTCAACCACTGCGCCACCAGGGAAGCCCGATACGTGCGTTTTTGCTCAGGCTTTTAAACAATCGTTTCCTTATTGATTTGCACTTGTTCTTTAGTCTTTTGGCGGTTAAATTTGTTCATGGACTTCTGTGCACAATATAAGAATTGTGCGTTGTGTTCTAAAAATTCCGTTCTTGCCTGGAAGTCGTAAAGATACTCTCACACTTTAAATACTTTTCATTGGTGTAAACATTTTATCCATCATCCGTAGATGGGCACTTGGGTTGTTCCACCCTTTGGTTATTGTGAGTAATGCTGCAGTGAGGGAATTCCCTGGTGGTTCAGTGGTTGGGACTCGGTGCTTTCACTGCCTTTGCCTCGGTTGCACCCCTGGTCGGGGAACTAAGATCCTGCAAGCCTCACAGCACGGCCAAAAAAAAAAAAAAAAGATCAGGTGCAGTGAACATGGGTGTGCAGATATCTGTTTGAGTGCCTGCTTTCGCTTCTTTTGGGTATTCACCCAAAAGTGGACTTGCTGGATCAAATGGTACTTCTGTTTATTTTTTTGAGGAACTGCTGTATGGTGTCCCATCAGCAGTGCCCAAGGGGTCCAGCTTCTCCACATCCTCTACATTAGTTTACTGTTTTTTTTCTTTCTTTTAAAATAATAACCATCCTAATGGGCGTGATTTTGTTTTTGCTTTCAATTTTCAGGCTTTGCATTCTCTAGTTTTTATAATTTATAATTACAAAGTCTCAGCCATCACATCCATAAAACAAGATGTCCTAGGGAAGTCTAGCTTGTATCCATGTGCCCTCCACCCTGTTGCCCTCACTCCTGTGGAAGAAACACTTGATTTTTTTAATGGACTCTCCTTTCCCCCCTTGACAAGTGAACTATGTACACCCCCCTCCCCTTTCCTGGTTAGCACAGTGCAACATGCGACTTCTCTGGCAGCTCCTCGCTTTGGGCAGTGTGGCAGGTGGGCCTGTCGTTTATGCCACAGCCACCGTAGCCGTGGGGGTGTGTCCTCATGCTTCCTCAGCAAGGAGCCTTCTGCAAACGTCTGTTTGTATTTTTCCAGAGAATCTGTGAGATCCATTCCTCAAAGTGGGATTGTGAGCCAGGGGTGACCACATTCATGATACTTGGAGATGCCCCTGGTCACTTTCAGGGTCGCTCTGTTGCATTCCCACCCTCACTGGCTATGGCCCCTTTCCCCACAGCCTCCCCACCAACCCTGCATGTTGTCAATCTGATGGTGAGAAAGGGCACTTCAGGGTGGTTTTAATTTGCATTTCTCTTGTGATCAAGGATGAGCACATTTTTTTATATTTAAGGGCCAGGTACATTTCTTTTCCTGCAAACAATTCATATCATTTGTTCATGTTAAAACTATAGGATTGTAGGGTTTCCTTCTCCCTCAGTTTTTCCAAAGCTCTTTTTTAGGATACATTTTACCTTCGAGATCTGTTGTGAATATTTCCCCAGTTTGTCTTTCGCTTTGTTTGGGGTGCTCTTTTGCTATGTGTTGTTTTGGTAACAATTTGCTTTCCTGTGCTGATCCTGGATTTTCTGGGTTATGAAGGAAACTGTTCCCGTCTTCTTCCAACACTTGCATGCTTCCTTAGTTTATATTCAGCCTGTTGTCTGCCTCTGGACGTAGGGACTTAGTATGGTTTAGGATGTGAGGACCTTTTGCATTTGTTTGACTGGGATTACACTGAAGTTAGAGATAAGTTTGCAGAGAAATGTCTTCCAAACCTCGGACGACATCTCTCTCCATTTTAAATTTTTCTCAGCATTTTGCGGGGTTTTTTTTAGTGTAAAGGTCTTTCATGTCTTTCCATTTATTCTGAGGGATTTTATGTTTGGGGTGCTATTATACATGGTATAGGATTTTGTAGTTTTAATTTCCAACTGTTTATTGCTGGCATATAGAAATACAATGACTCTTGTGTATGGACCTTGTAAACTGTGGTATTGCTGAACTACTCCCTTGTTAGTTCTTTGAAATTCTTCCGTAGCTTCCTCAGGATTTTATAAACAATCTTATTGTCTGTGAGGCAGGACTGTTTCTCTTCTTCCTTCCAAACTGTCTACCGCTGGCCACACACTCGGTACAAAGCTGATTAGAAGTGGTGAGAAGGAGTGCCCTTATCTTGCTCCAGATCTTATATTTCATCATGAATATGTTAACCATGTTTTTCTTAGAGATCTTTATCAGATTGAGGAACTGTTCTATTTCTAGTTTGCTGATTTTTTTTCTGGCCATGCAGCACAGCTTGTGGAATCTTAGTTCCCCGACCAGGGATCGAACCCATGGCACAACAGTGAAAGCACCGAGTCCTAACCACTGGATGGTCAGGGAATTTCCAAGTTTGCTGATTTTTTATTATGAATGGGTGTTGAATATTGTGCAGTGCTTTTTCTGCACCTATTGATCATATGGTTTTCCTTCTTTTTTTTTTAACATTTTTTTTTTTTTTTTTTTTTGCGGTACGTGGGCCTCTCACTGTTGTAGCCTGTCCCATTGTGGAGCACAGGCCCCGGACGCGCAGGCTCAGCGGCCATGGCTCACGGGCCCAGCCGCTCTGCGGCATGTGGAATCTTCCCGGACCGGGGCACGAACCCGTGTCCCCTGCATCGGCAGGCGGACTCTAAACCGCTGCGCCACCAGGGAAGCCCTGGTTTTCCTTCTTTAGTCTGTTAATGTGAATGACCCTGATTGCGTCTTAAGCCAACCTTGCATTCCTGGGATAAGGCCCACTTGGTCATGATGGTCCTTTTCTACACATTGTGTTCAATTTGCTAATATTTAGTTAAAGACTTTTGCGCCTGTGTTCATGAGAGGGATGTTGCCCTATCTTCTGATTTTCTTGGAAGGTCCTTGTCTTTTTTTTTTTTTAATTAGTTAATTTATTTGGCTGCATCGGGTCTTAGTTGTGGCACATGGGATCTTTCATTATGGCGTGTGGGCTCCTCACTGCGGCACTTGGGCTTCTCTCCAGTTGCAGCATTTGGGCTCTAGAGAGCGTGGGCTTAGTTGCCCTGCGGCGTGTGGGATCTTAGTTCCCCCACCAGGGATCGAACCCACGTCCCCTGCATTGGAAGGCGGATTCTCAACCACTGGACCACCAGGGAAGTCCCAGAAGGTCCTTTTTAATATCAGGGCTGTGCTGCCCTCATAAAAAAATGAATAGGGAAGTGTTTGTTCCTCTCTTTTCTGAAGGATAGTATGTAACACTGGCATTATTGCTTCCTTACATATTGAGACCCATCTTGGCTTTATGATGAAAAAAATTACACCTCAATAATTTTAACACAGAAAAACATGAGTCATCAGCGTATGTAGCTCAGTGAATTTCCATAGAGTAAGAAACAATGTTACCAGCACCTGATTCTCCCCCTGCCTTCCTAGTGGCTCCCTCCTTCAAAACTAACTTGTGTCCTGATTTCTAACACCATCAAATAATGGTGCCTGTTCTGGAACCTCAGATGGAGTCATTCAGCAAGTACCTTTTGCTTAGCAGCATCCACACTGCCTGCTGCAGTTGTTCATTTATTTCCATTATTGCCCTGTATTCTTCTGCATGAATAACCACAATGATTTCTCTCTTGTCCAAGAACATTTTGGTCATTTACAGGTTTTGTTTGTTAGGAGTAGTGACCTCAGGACACTATTTCCTGCACAGATTTCGTACGTCTGTCGGGTATGTGTGTAGGCGGGGAACTGCTGGCTTGAGCTGCTCAGCCTTGGTGGATGCTTTACACCCAGCAGCAGCAACTGAGTTCCAGGTGCTCCACATGCCCCAATGCTTGACGTTATGTATCATTTTTATGTTTCAGACAGGCAGGGGGGTGAGTGGGTATCACATTGTGGTTTTAATTTGCAATGATGACTAATTAAGTTGAACACCTATTACTATGTTTATTGGCTGTTTGGACAACGTCTTTTGTGAAATGCCTGTTCAGGTTTTTTGTCCATTTTTCTATTCAGTTGTGTCTTACTGAATTTTTTTTTTTTTTTTCTGCTGTACGCGGGCCTCTCACTGTCGTGGCCTCTCCGGTTGCGGAGCACAGGCCCCGGACGCGCAAGCTCAGCGGCCATGGCTCACGGGCCCAGCCGCTCCGCAGCATGTGGGGTCCTCCCGGACCGGGGCACGAACCCCTGTCCCCTGCATCGGCAGGCAGACTCCCAACCACCGCGCCACCAGGGAAGCCCATTAGTAGTTCTTCATATATTCTGGCTGTAAGTCCTTTGAACAGATATAGGTAATTGCAAATATCTTCCCACGTCTGTGGCATGTATTTTCATAGAGTCCAATTTAATTTTTTCCTTTATAGTGTTTTGGTTTTGCTTAAGAAATCTGTGTGTGTTCTGAGGTCATTAAGACACGCTTCTGTATTTTCTTCTAAAAGCCTTTAAAGTTTACCTTTAACATACATCTTTCCAGTCTGCCTGGAATTAATTTCTATGTCTGATGTGAGGTAGGCAGTCGAGGTTGAGTTATTTTCTATACTGCTATCCAGTTAATGCACCATTATTGCAAAGACCATCTTTCCCTGACTGCTCTGCAGTGTCTGCATGTATGTGGGTATACGTCCCTGGACTTCACCTCTTCCACTGTTCACTTGTCTTTCCTTGAACCAGGAAGCCACAGTGTCTTAACTTCCATGGCTTAAGGATAATTCTTGATATCTAGCTTGTGGGTCTTCAAGATCCAAATAGCTATATTTTGACCTTTGCATTCCCATATAGATTTTAGACTTGCCAATTTCCACTACAGAACTTTCTGGGATTTCGATTGGCATTTGCAGTGAAACTACAGATCAATTTGGGGAGAAACAAACATCTGTATAATGTTGAGTTTTCCAACCCATGAATATTTGTTTAGATCTTCTTTCTTTCAACATTTGTAGTTTTCAGTGTTTCTTATGAATAGGTCATTAGATATTTTTCTCGGTATTTGATGTTTGGGGTGCAATTGTAAATGGTACTGTTTTCATTTTTGTTGTTGTAAGATATATGTACACACATACACACACACACATAATTGACTTTTGTATATTAACCTGTATCCTGAACCTTGAATATAGAATATATTCAGATTATTTTGGATTTTTATGTACACAAGGGCCATTTCTGAGTTTTATTTCTCCTTTCCAGATTCTTACACTGTTTCCTTTTGTGGCCTGACTAGACTGGCGAGGGCCCCCAGTGCCAAGAGCTGAACAGAGCTGGTGAAACACTGTATTGTCTAAGGGGACAGCTGTCAGTATATCACCTTTAAGCATTTCAGAGTTTTTCACAGACACTCACATCAAGGGAGTGATGTTTTGGGTACACCCCGTCCTGAGTGTGGACCAAGCTTCCCCAGAAACTCCTCGAAGGTATCAGGCTCTTGGGTTGGTCTTTTGTCTCCTGCATCATCGAAAGAGGAACTTGACTGTTCTTAAGATTTTAAATTTCATTTTGTTTTTTGTCTCTAAAGAAACCTATTTGCTTGTCAGCTTGTGGATTTAGATTTTTCTACCCAGTACTGTAAATAGCATTTCTAACTTTTCAAGATGTATAATTTGCCATATTGCCAGAGTCTTGGATGTGCCATTCAATTGACTTTCATTTTAAAGCCAGTTTGACAGGCTTCCTTTCCAAGTACTGTGGTTTCAAATCAGTTCTACTGTGTTTGCGTGTTTCTACATTTTATAGTGTGTCCGTCCTGCACTTCCTATGCTCCCCCCTCTTCCTGGTTTTCTGTTTGATCTTTCTGGAAGTCACACCCGATATTCTGGTTTCCTTTCTACTTGAATGGACTCACCTCTACCCACCTCCCCAAACACGACCTTAAAGCATTTAACTCGGATCATCCCCTTGGCTCTTACATGTATTTTGTCTGGTGTTTCGGTTCTACTCTTTCTAAGTATTTAGGGTTCTTCCAGATATCTTATTGATTCCTAACAATTCCGTGGGATCAGCCTGACGTGGTGAACAGGTACGGATGGGGTGCTGCTGCTGACGGACTGCATTTCATCACCATCAGGGCTACATGTGTGACGGCATCCTGTGTTCTATCGCTTGTGCAGAGAAGGATGTTAAAATCTCCAACTCTACTAGTTTATTTCTCCCCTTAATTCTGTCAAATTTTTCTTCAGAAACACATGTACACACAATGATGGTGAATCTATTTCCTCTACTTCTGCGTCAGGTCCGTGACTATAAAGTGCAGTGCTTGTCATCAGCATGTAATTGGGTCTCACGTTTATCCATGTTTATAATTCCTGCCTCCTGACTGCTCAGTTGTCCATACTTAACAGAATTAATGATGCAGTGGGACTGTCATCTGCTACTGTGAAACTTTTTGTCCCATGTTATTTATTTTTTTTCCTTTCCTGCCTTCTTTTGGATTAATTTAATATTTTAAAAAGTTCTTTTAACTTACATATTGGCTGCTTCTTTGTATTTATTTATACTGTGCTTCCTGCAGCTGAGTAGGTGTTTTTCACCAACTCTGGAATCCTGTCGTGGGTGACTGGAGTGTCTCATTCAACTCTCCTTTTCTTTATGCCTCATTTTTGGTAATTTCATTGTTCTGCCTTTCATTGATTGGTTGTCTCTTCACCTGTATCTTACCTGCTTTTTTTTAATTACTTTTTAAAATTAATTATTTTTGGCTGTGTTGGGTCTTCGATGCTGTGTGCAAGCTTTCTCTAGTTGTGGCGAGCAGGGGCTACTCTTTGTTGCAGCGCACGGGCTTCTGTACTTGTGGCATGTGGGCTTAGCTGCTGTGGCTTGCGGGCTCTAGAGCACAGGCTCAGCAGTTGTGGCACACGGGCTTAGTTGCTCCACAGCATGTGGGATCTTCCCAGACCAGGGCTTGAACCCATGTCCCCTGCATTGGGAGGCAGATTCTTAACCGCTGCGCCACCAGGGAAGTCCTTACCTGCTTTTTAGCCCATCTTTTGTGTGACTTATTTCTAGATATTCTGTCATCGTTTTTTAAGTTTTGGGTCTTTGGAGGGTCATGTGGGTGGGGATGGACACTGCGGGGAGGCTGATGCATGAGGATGGTGGTGTCCTGGAGTAGAGGACCTGAAGGTGGTCGAGAGGGACACCGGGAAGGACCGGGGCAGAGGCAGGATGCAGAGCAACGCCTGCGGAGGAAAGATGAGAATGGGGCGGCCGGGTGGCCTCTGCGGGAGCCCTGAGAGCCATCAGGGAAAATACAGTGCTATTTTCTGTACATCTGTGCTGTGGTGAGTCGTCTTTGTGAAGCTCACAGCCAGGGCACCAGGGATGGCCCCTCGTGGCTGCAAGGCTCCTGGGCAGGCGGCCCCCACCCCCAGCTGAACGTGCACTTAGGATTGGATTGGTTCCAACACAGTTTTTTTGCTTTTATTTTGTTCACGTTGGTTGAATCTTAGGTTGAATATAATTTTTCCATTTTTTATACACAAGAAAATACTTCATGTACCTCTGAGACAAGACAGGTAGGGAATGTGTCCAGTGCAAGCATAGCTCACACCTGTGCAAAGACTGGCTCTGATTGTCATTCCAGCCACACAGGCCATGTAGGGGACACCTTGGGAGGCAGCGGGTTGCCGGGCTCTGCAGGGGCATCTCGGCCCATCTGTCCATCGGATGAAGTGGCAGGCCATGCGTAGCAGCAGGCAGTGATTGCGGCACTCTGCCCCTCAGTAGGGGATGTCGTTCTGATAGTACTGGATCATGTCATAGGTCCGGCTCCTGGGAGCAGACAGCAGAGGGGATTGTGAGGGGCCTGTGCTGGTCTGGGGACCCGACCCCCTGAGCCGCCCTGCTACACCCCTGGAGGCCGAGTGCCCGATCGTGGACTTTTTGTCCGCCCACCAGCCCCTCTCTCCCTGGGACACTTGCTCCCTCACCCATGGCCACAGCCTCCCTGTTTTGCCCCGTCTCCTTGCTCATGGGCCCCAAAGTGGGCTCAAGAGGATGCCCTTCCTCAGCCAGACGCCTGCCCTCGGTCCTGGGGCCTGGGATGTTCCCTGGGGGTGCGTCTGTAGGGAGTTGACTCCCAGCCCTGGGGCCTGGCATGTGGCTGGAAGGGGTCTGTGCGCTCCCCCTCTGCCCCGCCCCCCACCCCCCCCGCCTCATATCACCATCAGGAGAGCCTGCCTCATGCCGCCCTCCAAACCCCTCCTGCTACCGAGCCACCCCACTTCTCTGCTCCCCAGTCAGCGAAACAAAGTGGCGCTCCTGTGCCACTGGACCTCGGCGGGTCCACTGGAGCCGTTCTCTGTCCCCAGGGTGTGGGCCTGGGGCCTCTGCACCTCCCAGGGCCTGGACTCCCCTCGCTCACCCTGTTGTTGAGCCTAGAAACCTCAAGGCCACCTTCGACTGTCACAGCCCCTGGGAGCCTATTCCCAGGCCTGTCACTGAGGCCTGGCCCCACCGCTTCTAGTGGCCCCAGTTCCCCCACCAGGCCCCTCCTGTCACGGCCCACACAGCAGCTGAAGGGGGATGAGGCCTCTCAGAACTCACTTTCTGCCCCGCTGGGCCGGGCGTCTCAGGGCAGTGCATCCTGTCACCTGGCCCAGGTGTGGGCCTGCACAGGTGCCCACTGAACACTGGATAGGTGACACGGGTGCATGGGTGGGGCAGGACAGGGTGACTTGCCTGTTGCTGAGGAAGCAGCTCTGAATCACCTTCAGAATGAAATTCGCAGCCTCTCGCTCTGTCATGTTGGGGCTGAACCTGTGCCTGGCGGGGGGAAGGGCCGTGTCAGGGCTGCCGCCCCCAGGGCTCCAGGCTGCCCTCCCCGCAGGGACGTGGGCTGGCCGGTGGGCTGCACTTAGTGGCCTGGCCTCCTGTGGGGACACGGTTCCCAGCTGGCCTTGAGGGCTTGGGCCCCTTCCCAGCACCTCCCGGGCCCAGGGGCCTGTGGCCAGGGTAGGACTGGCAGGGGGCTGAGCCACTGCAGCCCCAGGGCTTGGCCCAGACACACCCTTGAGGGACGAAGGGCCGCAGGGTACATCCTCCACCTAAGCCAAGGCACCTCACACACGGGAGGTCTGGGGACAGCACCTCACCCAGGACCCCGTCTGTCTGGGCGTCCAAGGGGGAGCACTTGGCCTCAATAACAGTCCCCGTTACCAGCACTCGAGGGGCTCCCATCTCAGGGGACAGCCGCCCCCAAGTGGCCTGCCTGCCGGACCTACTTCAAGAGCTTGATTGTCTGGCCGCGGAAGCAGGGAAGGCCCGTGTCCAGCATGAGAGTGACCAGAGAGACGACGGCGTCCATGTAGGGCCTGGGGAGAGGCAGGGAGGGAGGTGGACAGAGGCCAACCTGGGTGGGGGCCCTGCCTGTGGTCAACATGCAGCCCCTGCCCAGGGCCTGCCCTCGGCCCCTGCCGTGGTTCTGTGCCCGGCTGAGGAAGGGATCCTCCCTTCTTGAAGGGAACCGCGTACACGCCATGCAGGCTTCAGCAGACTCGGGTTGGAGTCCAGGTGTCCCCACACTGCTCTGTGGCTTCGGCCACATGACACTCGGAAGCCAGGACTTGAGTCCCTGGCACGCAGCCTGGGGGTGCAGGGGCTCAGGCTAGGGAGGAAGGGCAGGTGGGGTGCTCAGAGGGGCCCCAAGGCGTCGGCAGGCGAGGCCAAGCCTGGGAGATGCAGAACATGGCGGGTCACCGATGCCTGGAGCAAGATGCTGCTGGCACAGGTGGCAGAGACGTGACGGAAGGCGAGGCCTCGGGGGGCCTCCCGTGCGTCCCCCCACCCCAACGCCAGTCCTGTGTCCACCAAAGGCCTGAGATGACCCGAGGGGAGCTTTGAGGGGTGGGCGGGGCTTGCTGGATGAACAGGTCCAGTATGGTAGCCCCTCCCTGCCCCCCGCCCCATCCGCGGGGCTTACCGCACGGCCAGGTAGCCGCGGACACACATCTCCATGAACCACTTGAAGGGGGTGGCCTCCATCTTGCCCCCCATGATCATCACCATCTCGTCCGTCAGCTTGATGTCTGGTTCCCAGCCAAGGTTGCCACCCGGGGAGCTTTCAAACATGAAGCCAAAGTCTGCAATACCCCAAAGAGCCATCGTGCTGGGATCAGCTGCAGGGCAAAGCTGGGTGTATGCCCTGTAGCCGCTGTTTCCTGGGGACGCTGGGGAGCAGCGGCTGGAAAGGAAGCCCAGCTCCCCAACCCCCAGAGCCCCTGCCCTGGTGCCCCCGTGGCAGGATGCCCACGCACCGATGTGGATGATGTGGCCCTTCTTGTCCAGCATGATGTTGCCGTTGTGCCGGTCCTTGATCTGCAGCAGGAACAGCAGGAGGCTGTAGGCAGCCATGCTGCGGATGAAGTTATAGCGCGCCTGTGCAGAGACAGCATGCTCAGGATGCCCCGGAGCTGTGCCCTCTTGGGCCTGCGGGCACCCTAGAACCCCTGAGCCTGCGTCTAGATCAGCAAGCCAGACCTTGGTAGCTGGAGTGACAAGTGGGTGCATCTGAGGTGCAGGGCGGTGGCCCCTTCCCCCCTTCAACTCCTGTCAGCTTTCTCCTGGGGAGCCCCTCTCGAGGCACGCCTTTCATCCCAAGGAAGGTTACAGATACCCTGGTTTTACCCCCAGACATACGAGGACTTGGAAAACAGGGTGCTGACCCACGCGGGAGCTGGGGCTGTGGGGCTGCCCTGATGCCCACCTGCTGGAAGGCCAGCGTGGACTCATCCCCGTACTGGCGTGTGAAATAGTCGTACATGCCAAAGTCGGTCTGGCGGCCCAGCTGGTCCCGAGAGGTACAGTCAGGGATGCACTCGATCACCCCGCACTAGGGAGGAAGGGCCGAGGCTGAGGCTGCGGGCACACCACAGGGCGAGGGACAGGGGCAGTGCCCAAGCAACTGCTTGGGGAACTTACCCCAGGGGCGGTGGCCACCACCCGGTACGGAAAGACGAAGAGATCCAGGCCAACCAGCTGGAAGATGTTTTTGAAGAGGTCGATGATCTGCAGGGCCAGCATGTCCTGGGAACCAGGAGAGACTCCGGGTGGTAGTGGGCCGCTGGCTCCAGGTGCCTGCGGCCCTGCCCAGTGAGGGGGAGGGGGAGGAGGGAGGGAGGCCCCGGTGAGTCTCACTGCCCACTGCTCCCTGGGCAGACTGCGAGGATGCACTGCCTGGCGGTGGGTGTAAGGGGCACCCATCCCCCCGGGGTAGTTCCCCCTGAGCAGCCAGGGTGTACAGCGGGAGGGGTTTAGCAGAAAGCCCTGATGTACTCCAAGGCAACAGAACCAAATGGGGAACCAAGGATTCCTATTTCTGTGTGATGCTGAGAAGTGTGCCTGGAGCCTTGGAGAGAGGCGGGCCTGCCCCTGCCCTGCCTGCCCAGCCCACTACCTGCCGGCAGTCGTCTCCCACTTTGAAGATGGCTGCTTGCCAGGAGATTTTCTGGCCATCGGCCTCCTGCGTGCTGCCCTCATCCTCGGAGTCTGAGCAGCACCGCAGACCTGCAGAGGGAGAGGCTGCCTGTCAGCAGCGGGCAGAGAGGCCCTCTAAGGATGCTGGGGGCGAGCCCTGATCATGTGCCTGAAGCAACACAGAACCTTAGGGATCATCTCTGCAAAACCCTAAGGAAGCAGACACCGGGGGTCAGTGGGTGGGGCCACGGGGCCAGGGTCTCTTCCTAAGAACAGCTGAGGAGCGAGGACCCAGGGCCAACACCCTTGTGCTGCTGTGCTCCCCCCATTCATGCCCCACCCCCAGAACTGCAGAGTGTGATGTATGTGGCAGCCACAGCTGAGGAACAACCATGCCCTGTCCCGGGAAGAGGCTGGAAGGATCCTTCCCAGCACTTCAGCGGGGAGCAGGGCCCGGCTGACACCCCGGCCTCCAGACTGGGAGAGAATCGACTCCTGCTGTGGAGGCTGCCAGCCTGCGGTCACTCGCATGGCAGCCAAGCCGACCAGTCCTCCCCGGGGCCTCTTGTCACTGCACACGTGCCTGCCACCCCCAGACAAGGGCCCAGACTGACTGGCCGGAGGCCGTCACCGTTCATGGGGACCCCAAACTACATCGGACGTGCCCCACTGACCTTCCTTCTCAAGTTCACTAACTCCGCATCGTTTCACCTTGAACTTAGCCAGATACGGGGCCTTTGCAGCGCTGGAAAACAACAGAGAACGGGGCGCAAGTGACAGGGAATGGGAGCCCGTGAGGGGGAGCTTGCGGGGGGTGCCTCACCTTTGCATGGGCGTCCCGGACTTGTAGTCGATGTCCAGCACGATGGCCTCGGGGTTGCTGGGCAGGTAGCAGCCTGTGAGGGGACAGAAGGGACATTCCAGGGCCCGAGCAGGATGAGGCTTTCCCAGCAGACGGAGTTGTGCTGAGGCCTCAAGGGCCTTGCCTGCGGCACCACCGACTCCTTGTTCCGAGGCTGGTAAGGCCGTCCTCCCTGACTCTGTGCCGTTTCCCTGGGACGTTCCACATGGGGCCACCACCTCCCGCAGACGCTTCTCCAAGAGGACACCCTAAACCCTCAGCTTCTCAGGCCACTGGCTGCCAATGCCACAGGACACAGGAGCCCCAGCGCCCACCCACGTGACACCCCCAGATCGACCTTGTCAGTGCAGGTCGAGAGAAAGCCCTTCCTGGTCAGGGACCACAGTTCCCTGAGCCCCCGGAGGTGGGGGTGCTTGAGGCGGGGTCCTGGTGGGAGGGACTGGGCCCCTGGGGAGCATGCGGGACCCCACCTCATCCATCTTCCTTCCCTCGCCAACCCAGCCTCCCTTACACGGCCTGAGCTCCACTCTGCTCTAGCGCCCAGCTGGCTCCCCAGTGCCTCGGGGACACGACCCGGCAGCATGGTGTCCTCTGGGAGGCTGAGTGTTCTCTGGGGCGGGGCTGGGCAGGGCTCAGCACGGTCAGGAGAGGCCCACCCAGGGCCCTGCACTGGTGCCCACCACTGAGGCGGGCAGTGGGCAAGTGTGCAAGGCCAGGGTTTTGAAGAACAAGTGTGTGAGACACTTAAGAACAGAGAGCTGTGCGGTGACGTCTGGGTTCCCGTCTTGTCTTGAAAAGACACGGATCTGACCACGTAGCAAGAGCACCAGGGAGGGGGTCATGGGCCCCCTCATCCTACAGGCCCTAGCACACCTGGGATGACCCCGCTCCTCCCTAAGCCCACTGTGTGGCCTGCGTTGCTTCTGTTACACTGGAGCTCAGGAACCTTCTAGAACCACAGCTGCCAAGGACAGGGCCTCAGCCTTCAGAAAACAGCTGTAGCTAGGAGAACCAAGAGTGACCACTGGCAGAGGCAGGTTCTGGAGAGGGGTGCCGGGCACCCAGGGCCCCCCAGACCCCCGTCTCACTGGCCTCGAGCCCTGCTCACCAGGCTGCACCTTCACTTCAGATAGAGCCGAAAGACAAGCCCTCTTCCTCTCGTCACCTTTAGGGTAGGGCCTGGAGAACAAGACACAGATGAGATGCTGCTGTCTGTGGCTTCGGGGCACAGACAGGCCCTCCTGTCCGAGGGCCCTAGCCCTGTGCTCCGCCACTTGGGGCGGGGGAATGGGGTGTGCGCTGCTGTGGGGGTCAGGCTGCGGGCTCCGTGGTTTACTGGCAGTGTGGCCTCGGGCAGACCCTCAGACCTCTGTGCCCCATGACAAGGCGAGTGAAATGGAATCACGCCTCTCACGTGACAGAGGCCCAAGGAGTCCACCCTGACCCTCCATCTCTGCTGCCACATTGCTGCTCTGCTTAGAACTCGTCAGGAGAGGACCATGGGACACATGGCCCGCAGTGATGGGGTAGAGGGGGAGCCTGAGCACTGGGGACAGTGTGGGGACTAGGCGCCTGGAGGAACGGCACTAGGGCTCCCCTGCTGCCTCCCCAGGCGCCCGGCCAGTATCCACAACTCCGGGGCCCCATCCTGCACAAATGGGTGGCCAAGATGTCCAAGGTTGGCGTCTGCTCCATGTGAATGGGGGCCCAGGAGGTGAATCAAGAAAGGACCTCGGGTCTGCAAAGGAGTCTCGTTTCCTTAACTCCATGGGGACCATCAGAACCTGGAGAGCAGATGTCCTCAGGCTTGGGCAAGACCCAAAGTGAACCTGAGATGTTGTTTTCTGTGTATCTGCTCTGCCTGCAGGGGCCCTGGACGGCGGGAGCAGACTCCCTGTCTGGCTGTTCCTTAGCGGGGGACGTCAGGGGGCCATGTCTACAAAGCTCCTTGGGCAGCTCCCACAAGTGAGGCCTGGAGAAGATGCCACTTACTTGATGATGGCTGACACATTAGTGATCTTGTTGAAGAAGTCGAATTCCCGCTGGTAGAAGTCCTTGGCCGGGCCGGACAGGGAGCTTGTGATCTCTTCCACCAGCTGCTCCAGGAGGTCGCCAATGTCCGCTGCAGAGAAACCGAGGGTGAGCCTGCAGTCCCGGGGACCCTCTCTCCAGACCCCACCCAGAGGAGGTCTGCCCTCCTCAGGGTGCTGACGCCCGTGAGGCTGTGGCGAGTGGAGGGCCCCAGGATCACAGATGCTCACGGGGCCCGCACCTGAAGCGTGTGGTGGTCTCAGGGGAGCACCTGCATCTGACTGTCCCCTCTTCCAGGGAACGTCATTTTTACTTGAAGGAGTGACTAAGAGACAAGGTAAAGTCACTCAGACGTAGACTTATGGCAGATATTTTCTTGAAAATGAATAAAATGAATCTGCCATTTAAGGAAAACAACTACAAAACTTTGTTAAACTTGACAAAAAAGCCTGACAGCTTCCCAGCACTCAGAAGCGTTTCTGTCCTGTGAGGCAGCTGGGGCTCCACGCACGGGATCCTTAAGTAACTGTGTCACGAAACGCGTGAGCGCTGGAGACCCTACCCTGCACGTTGGGTGTGACCACAGCGGGTGCTATAGGTCCTGCGAGGGGCGAGTGCAGGGCAAGCAGGGGCTGGATGAACAGAGAGTGAGGCTCACAACACGGTTCAGACCCCTCACTGCACTGAAACCGAGAAACCGTCCTGCCAAGCTTGGTAGCGTTGGCGGGGAGCACCCATGGGGGCCTGAACACCATACACTGCTCTGTTTCCAACTATGGGTCAGCAAGGCCCAATCTCCTGCAGCCACTTCAGCCCAAACAGCATATTCTGACATGAAATGCAGAGGCAGAGTGAGGGGATCTCCCACCGCACTGATGAGCTCATCTCCCACAGGCACTAAAGGGGCCTGTAAACGTGTTAAACAATGCTACTCTTCTCGCTCACTTCTTTAAAAGTTATGTTTATGTGAGATGGGTCTCTATTTTTTTTTTTGGCTGCGCTGGGTCTTTGTTGCTGCGAGCAGGCTTTCTCTGGTTGCGACGAGCAGGGGCTACTCTTCGTTGCGGTGCACAGGCTTCTCATTGCAGTGGCTTCTCTTGTTGCGGAGCATGGGCTCTAGGCACGCGGGCTTCAGTAGTTGTGGCACACGGGCTCAATAGTTGTGGCTCGCGGGCTCTAGAGCACAGGCTCAGTAGTTGTGGCACATGGGCTTAGCTGCTCCGCGGCATGTGGGATCTTCCCAGACCAGGGCTCAAACCCTTGTCCCCTGCATTGGCAGGCAGATTCTTAACCACTGCACCACCAGGGAAGCCCTCTATTATTTTTATTTTTATTTTTATTTTTTTAAGCCCTCTATTTTTAATTTCTAATGTTGGTGACCATGGATGGCCAAAGGCCACATAAACCCAAGCTCTTTGAGGGTCTCTGTAGTTTTCAAGGGTGTGAGGGTCCTGGGACGACCTGGTTCGGGAAGCGCTGCCTGAGGAGCTGCAGGACGGAGCCTCAGAGTCTTGGGGGCCAGGAAGGGGTCAGAGGTGGGAGTGGAGGAATGATGACCCTGGGCAGGTGGTGAGGACGGGGTGGGGCCCGAGGGACGGGCACTCACGGTCTTTCTGGTGCCCCTCTTCATCCACATAGATGTTCGTCTTCATGTTCCAGATGAATTGGTGTGCCAAGAGCTGGGACTTGGATGCCGCCCACAGAATATACTCCCGCACATAGCCCATCTGTAGGAAACCAAGGTCAGCCCAGGCTGGCCACACTCCACCAAGAGAGGCCACTCTCACCCAAGCAGCAATGACTCCATGCTTGGCAGACGCAGAAAGAAGTGTGGTCGAGCGGTGCCGGCTGTGAGCACCTCTCCTGGGCTGCGGAGTCCAGCCCGAGTCCAGCTGGCTGGCCAGCCGCCGGGGTCTTTGTCTATGCAGGCACGTGCCAGCTTTTGTCTCCTCTGTTCCCTCCTCTGGACTCTAAGCCCTGGACTCTAACCAGCTTCTGCTGTCGTCAAGCACGATGCGTTGGCAGGCGGGTTTCAAATGCGCCCCTGTGGACTGGTGTCTAGAAGATGCTGCCCAGTGATGGACGGATCCCAGAAAACCCTACGTCACTCCCAGCTCAGGCTGAATTCCCATGTCCTAGGTTACAAAGGCAGCTGGCCTTTCTGGAAGACTTCTGGGGGGCAGCCTCTCCCTCCCCACAGTCATTTGCGGCCCATCTGGTAAAGTATTCCTTGGACAGATGTCCTCAACTTGGGTGGGTGGGCTTCCCAAACAGGTCAAACTTCAAATAACCCAATTCTAACCCAGCAACTAGATCTAAAGATGAACCATGAATGTGCAACCTCCAGTGCAGGGTCTCCAGGCTTGGCTGGGGCATGGGGTGTTCTGGGGCCCTGTGGGCCCAGGGCAGGGGGGTATATGGGCAGGAGCAGGAGGGGTAGACGCTGCTGCCCTCAGATGCAGGCTTGAGGGTGGCACCGGGATGAAGCGCGGGTGGTGAGGGCTCTGGGCTGTGGTCACCCCGTGGGTGTTTTCTGTCCAGGCCCTGTGCCAGGCCCCTATGTGCATGTACACTGTTACGGCTGAATTATCCGCCCCCACCCCCCATTCATATGTTGAAGTCCTCCCCCCCACCACAGAATGTGACTGTACTTGGATATAGGCCTTTAAAGAACTGATGAAGTTACATGAGATCAGTAGGGGGCCCTGATCCGATCTGACTTGTATCCTTATAAGAAGAGATTAGGACACAGACAAAGGGAGAGCCATGTGGGGATACAGGGAGAAGCCGCCCGTCTACACAGCGAGGAGAGGGCCTTGGGCAAACCAGCCCTGCTGACACCTGGATCTCAGATGTCCAGCCTCCAGACTGTGTGGAAGGAGCTCCCTGTAGTTTAAGCCCCGAGTCTGTGTACTTTGCCAGGGTGGCCTGAGCTCACTAATACACACACTGTCTCCTCCAACCCCTTGGCCACTCCCCCCCAGGAGACGGGGAGCTGGATTTGGGAGCTAGGGGACCTGCTGAGACCCCCATCCAAGCAGGTACAGGTCCCAGGCCAGGTTGCCCACCCTGAGGAAGCAGCCAGCAATGTTTCCAGAACCTGCTCACCCAGCACAGCAGGACTGGGCCTCGGGCGCTGGACGACCACATGGGGGTGAGAGACCTCGGGCCCAGGTCCCAGCTCAGTGGCCCTGCTCCTGGGCTCCGTCCCGCTGCCCGCCCGGCCCTCCAGGCTGGTCGGCCCATGCTGCATGCCTTACCTTGTCATACCTGAGGGCCTGCACGATCTGGGGGATGTAGAACAGGATGGCATCCTGTGTGGTGGGGGAGGAGCAGCCATGACTCAGGGAGGGGTGAGAGCACACGCAGGACAGGGGTCCCAGGGCCCCACCCCGCCTGGACTGGCCCTGCTGTCACTCCACCCCCAGGACACATCCTCACCCTCGATCAGGCCTGCCCTTCGTCCCCCCGTGGGGCTGGGCAGCCCCCCGAGGCCGACCCAGCAGATGGGCTCACCGGCGGGAAGGACCGTAGGACTTTGACCCCGTACTGCGCTGTGAGTGGGTGCGGCGGGTACATGCTGGAGAAGTAGGACAGGCCTGTGGGTGGGTCTGCGGGCGCCCAGCACAGCACATGGCTGAGCTCGGGGGCATCGGCGTCGATGGTGTGCCAGGTGACCAGGAACTGGAGAGGAAGCAGGGAGTCACAGGGATGGCCCCAAGGAGTGAAAACCGCAAGGCATTTATAACAGCTTCTGACACATTACATACAACAGCACAACTTCAACCAGGGTGAAATACACTCAACGTTTTTCTACTGTAAACACAGTAAATGTTTCATCCGAAGAGTAGATAACACAAGAGATCGGAAAAATCGTGGTACCACTGAGGTCAGTGGGTTTTGGCTGTGTTCCTCGCCTTCAGGCATCCCTGGAGGCAGATGTGTTTCTGTGCACTTAAGACCAGGCCCTGGCACACTACCCGCCACGCTACCTTGATGGCTTCGGGGATGTCACTAACGGCTCCTGGGTCCAAGCGAACCAGACGGGTCACCTCATTGCCAATAGCTTCTGTGTTTTTGAACCTGCAGGCACAGAGGGTGTGGGTGGCAGACACCGAAGATGGGGGCTGGGGGAGCCCTGGACTAAGGGATGTGGACCAACACCCAGTGACATCTGAGCACTGTGGCTACTGACATGGTGTTTACTGTGACCGGCTGTGACCCAAGGGCAGAACTCCCTGGAGCAGGAATGATCCTTCCAAGGACACCTCCCTTGGCCTGGCCCCCAAAGTACCCATCCACGGTGTGGCACCTGTGGGCCAGAAGGCACACTAGCAGGTGGGAGGGTGGGTGCAAAGTGTTCAGGTGTGACCGATCCTGTCCTGAGAAGGACTTAGGACCCAAAGAAGGAAGCAGTAAGTATGCAGCATGGGCTCTGGGGAAGAAAGGCCCACCCTGCACACAGGCACATGGAGTCTACTGGGATTCAGCACAGGGGGCCTGGGAAGCCCCTCTCAGCACCTACCAGCCTGAGTCCTGTCCCTGTTAAGAGCTGCCTCAGGATAGCTCACAGGACACTTGGCTGCCAGGCCTACCTCCCAGAGTAACCACAGGTGTTTCCTTTCCTCATCAAACAAGGTGAGGCCCTGGGGTGCCCTGATGTTATCTCCTCGGGCTCCAGGGTGCTGGGCCCCCGGCAGGACAGACCCCACCACTGCACAGGACTGGGGAGCATCTGGGGCTATGATGGCTCTTCCCTTACAGTCCTTGGCTGTGACACGTGCCCTCCCCCCGCCAGGTGCCTTGTGCTGGACCTGCCGCAGGGCCTCTCAGGCAGCCCACCTGGCTGGCAGCTGCACGGCCAGATGAGGAGAGATGTTCCAGGCGAGGTTCACATTGTCCTTCCACTGCTTCTCGCTCAGGCTGATGTACTTGGACCTCCAGTTGGCCACGCTGCTCTCTCCAGCCTGGTCCAGCTCTAGCTCCGGGGCCGACAGTGGGTTGTACCACGTGATGAGACGCTCGATCTCAGTGGCCTGGTGAGGGACACAGACATGGATGCGCCTCTGCATGGCCCACGCCCCTCCCCCACCCCAGTGCTGCAGGCATGGCGCACGGGCCTCACCAACAGGGACAGCAGCAGCGTCCGGCGCTTCATGTAGTACTTGTGTAGTTGGGAGCCCCGGTTGGTCTTCTTGGACATGCCTGGGGACGGAGGGGGAGGGCACAGAGTGTCCCTTGGAGCTGCTCTATGACCCCGAGGACCCAAGGGACCCGGCAGCAAAGCCCCACCGACCTGACTTCTTGGAGATGGTGGACATGCCGCTAGACAGCGGGTAGGTGTTGATCCAGCCCTGTGTAGCCTGCTGGCGTGAGCCAACCGCTATGTCCAGGTTGCTCCGGGTGTCCTGGTTATCTGTGGGCAGACACAGCATTCTAGAAAGAGGTGTCTGGACCTTCACCACAGACAAGGCAGCTGTGGGAGAGCAGGTGGGGGAAACGGCCAGTGGCGGCTTCCCTGGACGAACCAGGCGTCTGCAAAGTTCCTCATGAACCACTGCAGATGGAAGCTTTCTAAACTGTGTTATGTTCCCCTGAGCCCAAAGCAAAGCAAATCGAGGAGCCGCCTTGATCAATTATGGCACTGACCTCCTGGTGTCCTCCTACATGGCGATGACTCAGGGACCCGTGGGGACAGATGGCAGGGCTGCCTGCCCTGCTCTGAGTGGAGCCAAGAGCTGCTTACAATTACTGTGCCTGCTTTTCCCTTTTGTGGCGGCCAGGCTGTCCGCCTGTGTCTGCCTGCGGAGACATGCGCCTCCCCGAGCCTGGGTGCGTGACCAGCTACATGCTTCAGAGAAACAAGAGCGGGGCTTCCTCCTGCGGGGCGGCTGCCGGCTCCCACTTCAGTGCCTTTCCCTGACCCCGTCCACCCTCCATGCTCCGAGAGGCAGCTCACATGTCACCTCTTCCAGAAAACTGCCCCTGGTCCCCAACTGCTGCAGGGCAAGTGCCTGTCCTCGGGGGACGTTCCCACGACCCCCCATGTTGGAGTCGCCTGCCGGTAAGACTGGCCCCACCAGGTGACAATGGACCGTGCCCTATCCCTCCCAGCACACAGGCCGTAGTCCAATACAGACCGTGGGGCACACAGGGGGCCCCTGTGAACGGCCCGGCACTGGGAAGTTACACCGAGGGGTGTCTGCCTGTCTGCTTAGAGACCCTGCCCTCCTTCCTGCTCCCCAGCAGCGGCCAGAGAAGACGTGACCGGGCAAGCGTGGGCCTCCGGTGACCATGCAGCACAGCTGAGGCTGGGGCTCACCTGGGGGAACGAGCTGGCTGGCAGTCAGGTACTTCTTATCTGAGAACATGGCGGTCCAGAACTTAATCATTATGCTTATGTCCTCACGCAGCCTCTTCTCTCCCTGCGTAGGGAACTTTGGGGGACAACTGCAAACAGCCAGGGATGAGGGTGAGTGCCAGGGTCTAGGAGTCAGGAAGCGCGGCGAGGTGGGGCACGCAGCCTCCTAATGACAAGTCGGGCCGCTAAGCAGGGGGTCGGCACCCAGCAGGCTGAGTGACTCAGGCTCTGGGGCTGGGGGGGGGGGTGGGGGCAGCACCTGAAGTAGTCGAAGGCAGTGGAGTAGATCTTCTCGCGGAGCACGTTGCGGATGGTCGCGTTGGGAAGCACGTCCGCGTGCAGGAGGGTCAGGCCGAGGGTGAGCAGCCTGCAAGAGGGCCCCAGTCAGCGAGTGGCGCCCCCTGCAAACCTCTCCCTGAGCTCAGGGCCCACCTGCGGGCGGCAGAGCCCTCCCGCCAGGGCTGTGGATCAGGCAGGTGGTCACCCATCTTGGATTACTGTACCCTGATGCCTTACGAAAGGTTTTTTAAACCTTCACTTTTGTTGGGGGGAAAACAACGTGTGTGACTCTGCCCCTCGGCCAGAAGCTTTGGTCCCACAAACTGCAAACCACTCCCTGAGGTACCATCACCTACGGGGACTACGAAGGTAGAACTCAGGTTCTAAGAACAATCTGCTTGGATTCTGCAAGATCAGGGCTGCCCTGCAGGCATCCGCAGACGCGCTGGTCAGGAACGGGCAGCCCTCCTGCTCGTCTCCATGGCCACTTCCCATGGCTGGGACGGTCCAGCATGGATCCTCTCCTACTAACCCATTCTCATTGCAATTTGTAAAAGTATAGGTCCATGACAGACTGGAAATTAGGGAAAAAGAGAACTAGCCCTTGGGTACTGGTTTGAGAAGCACGGGCCGAGGGGGTGCCCAGTGGGCTGCAGGAACATGAGTCAAGAGCTCAGGGAGGGGAACAGGTAGGGGGAGTGGTGCCCACCTGCAGGGGCCCCTCACCCTCCTTCCATCTGACCCCCCAGGTATCTGCAGGCCCAGTCAAGAGCCCTCCCCATGCCAGGCCAGGCCCTCCTGCTGTGTCCACAGCGCCCCTGACCACCACACCTGGTTTGAGGCCCAGTGGGCCACATGCTGCCTATGGGGGTGTGTGCCCTCCCCTGGTGTGGCTGGTTTTGCACAGGGCTTGGTGTGCAATTGGCACAACTGGCCTCAGAGGGTAATGGGCCTGAGCTGTTACACCAGGCTCTGCCACACAGCTGGCCGTTTTTCCCTCTCCAATGTGTCACCAGAATCCTTTTGCTGCTGCCCACCCCCAGCGTTTGGCTGGCCGGGTCCCCATGTGAAGCGTCTCCTGCACACTTCCCTGCTGTGGACAGCACGCTGGCCCATGTCCCCAGCCCCGAGAGGGCGTGGTGGCCCCGGCCATCATGTGCGGATGCCTTTCCCAGGGGCCCTGCAGGTACTGGGGGCTCGGTCAGTTTCTGGTGAACAAGTGACCAACCACAGGAAACCCGGGGGAGCAGGCCCTGGGGTGAGCTCTCACTTGAAGCGGGGCCCAATGGCCGCCACATGCCGGTTCATGCTCCCCGCAGTGCCCCCGATGCTCAAAGACATGGACCGCTGCAGAAGGCTGGAGAAGATCTCCACCTGGTCAGAGCTGCAGTATTTGGCAATCTCGAACCGCTGCACCAGGAACTGGACAGAAAGGGATATGCTGCTGGCAGGGCCATGCTGCTGGCGGGGCCAGGTGGCTGCCCACCCTGGAGCCACCACTGCCTGCCAAGGAGGGGCTCAGGCCCACAGGAGGGCAGGTGGGGTCTGTGGGGCAGCGGGAAGAGACCGGCGGGGCCTGGGGAGAGAGATGGGCCAGCTACCCGCCAGGTGGGGCAGTCTTCAACCTCGAGTCCCGGGGCAGCCCCCGACCCTGGGGAAGAGCGGGTGGAGCATAGGGGAGCCAGGGGGGCACGTACATCGATCCAGATGCAGTGAGGGGTAACCTCAGGGGCACAGGGTTTGGGCTGACTGGCTTCCGACGCAGCCAGGGGGTCTGCTTCCTTTATCTCCGCAGAAAACAGGCCGAACTTCTGCTCCACTGTCATCTGCCAGGCCCCCGCCATCTCCCGCATGAACTGCAAGAATGCAGGCGTTAGCCCCTCTGTGGGGCGCAGAAAGAGGCTTGCTGTTTTTTTTGTTTTGTTTTGTTTTTTTAATCATAAAAGGAATATATGCTCATTGAACAAAATTTAGAAAACCGAGGAAGGTAAGAAGAAAAAAAAAATCACTAAGATCTCCCCATGATCCCACTTTCCAGCCTTTTTTCACCAGAAGCCCCTCCTGGACCACAGCCAGGAGTGTGTCCTGCTTTGTGGTGCAGCCCACCCGTGACAGCACTGCCTGGAAACCACCCAGGGGAGGCTGCCTGCTCAGGGCCTCTGGGCTGGCAGTGGCAGGGGGGTGGCAGGCTCCAGAACCCAGTTCCTCCTCTCCACCCCCAGGGACCCTGCACGACACCTTTATGCCGCTAACCAGGCTCAGGGAAGAACTGTGGGGGCCAAGTGGAGCCTGTGACCCCACCAGCCTGGGCGAGGGGTTCGGAGGGGCGCAGCCTCTGTGGCCTGACAACAGCCAGCGGCTCCTTCCAGGGCATCCAGAGCCCCTGCGGGGACGCGGGGACCCCACCCCTCCTCCCATTCCACGGCTGCTCAGGGTGCCAGGCGGCCAGTCTCAGGTCCCCTCGCCCACTCGTTAGCAGCAGTGAGCAGTGGGAGTCAGGGCAGCCCTGAGGAAGAAGGCAGGGAGGTGACGCTCGCCTCTGCCCTCCTCCCTGCCTGCAGGCACAGAAGCCATCTGGAGGCCATGAGGTGAGGACAGAGTCCAGCGCAGACAGGAGCCCGTCCACGACACAAGGATGGTCGCCCGGCGGTCGCCCCTGCAGCCAAACGTGTTGCAGGGTGGAGAGTAAGGGAGCAGCCTGCCAGGTTGCCTACCCACCATTTGTCCCCCCGTCTTGGTCGCCACCTTGGCCAGGGCCTGCCTTCCAGACTCGGGGCACGAGTGTGAACAAACACAACTCAGGTCCAGGCCGAGTAGAAGCAGCCTACAGACTACACGGCGCTCTCTGCTGGGGGCAAACAGCCGTGAAGGGAAGCGGGGACAGCGTGGCGGCGTTTCAGGCAGGGCGGCTGGGGAGACCCCAGGCGGAGGGCGCAGTTCAGACCAGCCCTGGAGAAAACCTGTCTGGGGACAGCGCTGCCGGGGAGGGACCGGCACCCACAGTCTAAAGCAGGAGCCCACTGGGGCCGGGACAGCAAGGATTGCAGGGTGCCTGTGGCAGCAACAGGGGGCAGAGGGGCCTTGCTGGTCAGACACCGTCCGCCTCTGCTCTGCGTGAGCACAAGCAGCATAGACAGGTCCGGGTGCGGGAGGGTCCTGATCTGACCCATTTTCCTGGCTTCTCTGTGTAGAGAAGGTGGAGGGGCCCGGGGGGAAAGCAGGGGCTGGGTTGTCTCCAAGTGCAGGGGAGAGACGGGAGGCTGAGCCAGGCTGCTGGGAGATGGTCAGATTCTGAAGATGCTTTAAAGATAAAAGGTAGACCTGACAGGATTTGCTAAGGCTCGCTGTGGAGTGTCGGTGGGCAGAGAGGGCCATGAGGATTTTGTCTGGGCGTTTACAGACTGCGGGACGGTGGGGGACAGTCTGGGCCTGTGCACTTGTTACGAGTTAGAGAACCAGAGGACCAGAACTCCTTCCTGTCTCAGTGAAACGAAGGCCCAGACCCCCGTGCTATACGAGACCAATAAGATTGCTCACGCTTTATCTCCCCACGAATGCAAAAGACTCCAGCAGCACCTGCCTCTGAGTTGGGGCTACAGATGATTTTTGTTTTCTTCTTTGTGCTCATACCTTCCAACTGCTCCATAACCAGCAAACATTAGCAGATAATAGAAAAAACAAAAGACCAGGATGCAACGATACTAAAGACATAGAAATATAGGGGAATGGCCCCTACTTTGGGGTGTGGGGCATAGCTGGGCCTGGACAGCAGGTCCTTGCAAAGGCCAGGAGCAGGGAGACAGACAGCCTTCAGCCCTGAGCCAACAGCAAGAGCTTGGTGACGCCAAACCCACACACAGCTGTCGGGCTGTTGAGGAGGGCAGGTGAAGAGCTGCCAAGAGCTGCTTTCCAGAGAGAGATCACATTTCCCTGGGAAGGATAAGCCCAACAGCCCAGGGCCAGCACTAGGTCTGGCATGAGTGGTGGACGGACCTGCCAAGGCCGAAACCTCAAGCCAGCCGAGCTACTGATGATGGCAGAGGCAGCGGACAGACTGGAGTCTGACAGACCCCAAATGACGTAGCAATTTGCTTGGCATAAAAACCCCTCCTTGGGGACTTCCCTGGTGGCTCAGTGGTTAAGAATCTACCTGCCAATGCAGGGGACACAGGTTCGATCCCTGGTCTGGGAACATCCCACATGCTGCGGAGCAACTAAGCCTGTGCACCACAACTACTGAGCCTGAGCTTTAGAGCCTGTGAGCCACAACTACTGAACCTGCACGCCACAACTACTGAAGCCTGCGCACCTAGAGCCCGTGCTCCACAAGACAAGCCACCGCAATGGGAAGCCCATGCACTTCAACAAAGAGTAGCCCCTGCTCACCGCGACTAGAGAAAAGCCCGCGCACAGCAACAAAGCCCAAACGCAGCCAAAAAAAAAAAAAAAAGAAAAAAAAAAAAAGAAAGATGTGAAGGTGTGATGTAAAGCAGGAAGAACCTATCCTTCTCGCCAAGATGAGCCCCTCAGGGGTGCGGCCTTCACTTCAGCCACCAGGCACAAGGAGAAGATAAAGCAGCAGGGCCCCTCAGTCTCCACTGTTTTTCTAAACACAGTGTCAGGTCCACGGTCACAAACTTGAACACAGATGACCCTGGTGCTAGAACTAACCGACCAGATAAGGATTTTCAAGTAATTATCATAAATATGTTTAGAGATTTACCAGAAAAAATAGAAAGAAAAGGTGAAGATACAGAGATTCTCAGGAAAGAAATACAAAGTACAAAAAAGAAACTGAAATCCTAGATCTGAGGATTACGATATCTGAAATAAAATACATTAAAAATGGTTTAACGGCCTTCCCTGGTGGCGCAGTGGTTGAGAGTCCGCCTGCCGATGCAGGGCACACGGGTTCGTGCCCCAGTCGGGGAAGATCCCACATGCTGCGGAGCGGTTAGGCCCGTGAGCCATGGCTGCTGAGCCTGCGCGTCCGGAGCCTGTGCTCCGCAATGGGAGAGGCCACAACAGTGAGAGGCCCGCGTACCGCAAAAAAAATAAAAAAAGGTTTAAGAACAGAATGAATAAGGCAGGAGGAAGTACCAGGGAACTGGAGGGAGGCCAATGAAAATGGGCCAAAGCAAGAGAAAGAATGAAAACCACCCAACGGAATGCTGACAACCCTCGGACACTGCCATCGTCATAACGTCTGCACCACAGGCGTCCCTGGAGCCCAAGTGAGAAGGGGCGAACCAGGTAAAAAACATATTTAATGAAATACTGGCCTGAAACTTTCCAAGTCTGATGAAAAACCTGACATCTCTAAATTTAGGAAGTTCAAGGAATTCCAACATAAAATACACAGAAAACCACACCCAAGCACAACAGAGTCAAACTATTAAAAATCGAAGATTAAAAAAACCTAAGAATAGCTAAAAGGAAAAACAAACAAACAATAGCACATACTGAGAAAGGATGATAATTTGTGGATTTCTTCCCAGGAACAATGCAAGCCAACAGATGATAGATGTGTGTAACATGCCAAAGGCAACTTAGGACCACAGACCCAGGAAGAACAGCCAAAGCACGAGATGAAGGTGAACGAGGTTGCAAGTTCACTCCCGCCACCTGCAGCCCAGGAAGCGCTGAGGAGAACTACAGACCCAGGCTTACAGAGGTACGTGAGGATGCGAAACGGTCTGGGAACACCCATAAGGCTTAGGAAAAGCATTTGACAACACAAACAGCACTGTTACAAGGCGTGTATCACACACAGCAGTGAACACAGATGAAGACAATACACGCACGGGTCCTGACAGGGCGGGACGTAGCTGTGACTGAGGAGCCCCTGCCCTGCAGTGACAACAGCCGCCATGAGGTGGGCCAGGTCGGCTCATCTTCACAAAGACTCTGCGCAGACCCCTTGCCGTCACCCTCGACACACAGGCTGGGACCTGCCCTGGAACCCTGAGGACAGCACAGCCAGCTGGGTGAGAGTCCAGACCCAACCAACTTCCCTGCTGGGGGGCAGGGGCCAGTGCCTCTGCTCCCCCACACACCCGATTTGGCCCCTCCACAGACGCCCACCACCGTGAGCTGGACACAAACTCCGTGAGGAGGTACGACTACAGCCACCTCCACGCCTGGAACACTCCAGTTCCATCCTTGGAAGTTATCCAGCTGACCCTCAGGGGCAAAAAACACAGAACACTCCTTCTGACCACTTATCTCATTATCTTAAGAAACTCAGAAAAAACATGTCAAATCCCATTAATGAAAATTAATGGGATCTTTGAAAAATAAATCTGTTCTTAGGTGTTCATCTCATCAGCTGAAAGGGTGTGTAGACCCTCCCCGTGGGCCCCCTCCAGCAGGAGGGCTGCTGTCCCAGAGTCGGCAGGTAGGACGCGGGTCACTGTGGATAAACACAAGCGTCCACTCCCGGAGAAATGGCTCCCCCTGCCGAGCTTTGGAAAAATAACAGCTTCAAGCACCACTGGGTCCTTTAACACACTCCCTCTGGTCCCAGTAACAGTCCTGTGGGCAGGCTTTAATATCACAGTCTTGCTTACATATGAGGCCCTGGAGGGTGAGGGGCTTTCCCGGGGTCTCCATGCTTGTCATCCAAGGGGCCAGGACTGGCTCTCCACCTCTCACCCCGCAGCTGCCTGCAGCCGGCGTCTTACCGGCACTTCCACTCCGTTCTTGCCGGCCAGCAGCCACTCCCAGCAGGCCAGGGCCGTCTCCATGCCGTGCTCGTTGAACATCTGGAGGGGACCCCAGCACAGGTGATGGAGGAGCTGCGGGTCACAGTCTGGAACCAAATGCATGCTGTTCAGAGGCCCCAACGGGTCGACCCACAGCCTCCCTGGGTCAGCAGGACAGTTGGCACCGGCCGGAACAGTGCTGGCCTTTTATTTACAGCCCCAACCCAGTCCTGTGCATGATGCCGCAGGGATCTCCCGGGGGAGCGCACGCTCTCTGCGTGGCCAAGACTCGCTCCCTGGGACAGCAAGGTGGCCCAGGCCTGGGCGGTACCTTTGCTGCTGATGAGCATGGCCGTCAGCTTGAACATGGCCTCTGTGTAGTGCTGAGGGTCACCCACGCCCAACGCTGCCTTCAGCTCCTGGACCATCATCTTGTTCAGGTCAGACGTCTGGCCTGTGGCATCTGAGAAGCGGATCATCCCGTACACCTGTGGAAGGTCAGTGGAGGCTCATGTGGCCTGGCCACCCTGACCATGGGGCTTCGTTGCCCACGTGGAGTGACACGCTTGTCTGGGTGCTGCCGCCACAGCGCACGGTGCCCCGGAACTCCTCCTCTAGAAACAAGTGCTGCTCCCACCATTCTGGACAGTCCCCGAGGGCAGGGACCCGGCCCTGACGTCTGAATCCAACACTGAGCTACAGCAGAGCTGTCTGCACGTGGGCTGAACAAGATCAGCCGTGCGCTTCTTGAGTCGGACACTACTTTTTTTCCCAAGAAAGGTGTTGCTCTCTTATTCATAAGACTTGACTAGAGAGGAGCTCCCACTCCTTCCAAGAACCAAACCTTCCCCCCAAGACAGACCTCCCGCCCCCACCAGGAAGGAGAGGACGCTTGAGGGCCCCGACCCGGCGGGTGGCTACCTCGCCTGCGTAGCGGTTGCGCAGGTTGAGGGATGCCATGAAGTTGGAGTAGTCCTTCTTCACGCAGGCTGGCCGCTCCGTGAGCTGAGTCGCCTGCAGAGACAGAACAGTGACTGCACACCCTCGTGGCCAAAGCCCAGTGCAGTGAGGCTGTCATGCTCAGACCCGGGTTATTAAAATCTCCAGCGATGGCAAGTGAATAAAATGAAACACCTCTAAACACGCTCTGGGGTCTGCCAGGTCACATGGAAAACAGTTTTAAACATTTTACTCTGAAACATCTCTGCAAGGCAGCTGGGACTACAGCTTTGCTCCATGACCAGCTACTTCACCCCCAATGGTGTGGCTGCCCACACTGGGAAGGGACCTCGGCTCACACGGCCCCCACTTCCCCTGCCTTGGCCTCGCCTCTCTAGTCTGCCCATCCCTCCAGGCCCCTCCTCCAGCTGGACCTGCCCAGTGTCCCCAGGGCCACCTCATACTGTCCCTTCAGCTCCGTTGCCTCCACACCAGCACAGCCAGTCGTCATACACGGACACTACTGGAGACAACCAATCCTCAGGTGCTGCGGTTTTGGGCAACTTTTTATTTTGGGGTGGTAGGAGTTGGGGGAAAGGTCAGGGGAAAAGATATAAACTGAGTAAAACTGAACCACAAACAAAAAATACGCGGTTTTCTCATAAAAATTTTAAGCTGGTTCATTTTTAAAAAGGTGACCTGAGAGTTCATTACATTTTTTGGAGACAGTGGCCTGGAGCAGGCGTGTGTGGGAAACTGGCTCTGCCACTCACTGTCCCTGACCTCGGCCTGCTCCCCAGGAAGTGGAGACATGGGGTCCTCTCACCAGGCTGAGCACAGTCCTGAGGGACCCAGAGCTGCCAGACCCTCCCCTTGCATCTCTCTGACCCCGCTCCTGTGCCCCGAATCAGTCCCCAGCCCACTCCCCTCTGGGCGGAGAAGTCAGCCAGGCCACAGGCTGCACCTTCTGCAGGGCAGGGGCTCTTGGGCCGGGGTCTCCCAACAACCAGCGATCAAAACACAAGGTAAAAACGGTCCTTCCCTCCTGAGCAACAGGAAAGGGAAAAACCTAACCTAAATCTACTTTTCTGTGGAAAAATCCCGAAATCTTTTAGGCAACATCACCTCAGACCAGGACCGAGCCCCGCTGGCCTCTGCCTGCGTTCTCAGCCTGCCTAAGGGGCGGCTCCCTTCCCACCTGGGCGCCTGGCCTCCCCTGACCCCAGAGCGGTCAGCACAGAGGTGCATGTGGCCACCTGGGCTCCCACGGACCGCAGAGGCCCTGCACTGGGCCCCAGGGTTGGGAGACGCCAAATCGCACCACTGCCGGACAGGCCACTGCTGCCAACCACCAGCTTTTTTTTTTTTTTTTTTTTTTGCGGTACGCGGGCCTCTCACTGTTGTGGCCTCTCCGCTCCGGACGCGCAGGCTCAGCGGCCATGGCTCACGGGTCCAGCCGCTCCGCGGCATGTGGGATCTTCCCAGACCGGGGCACGAACCCGTGTCCCCTGCATCGGCAGGCGGACCCTCAACCACTGCACCACCAGGGAAGCCCCAACCACCAGCTTTGAGGCAAGTCTCTGATCTGGTTCAGAGGGAACCCCTCAGCGCACGTGCTGCCCCTAAAAGAACCTCAAGCAGAACGAGATGAAGCCAAGGACGTTGGGTGCGGCTCGGTCCAATGGACGGCCAGGGCAGCATGACCATAAAACGTGCTGACCGTGTCCAGCAGGACATTTCGTCCATTGTGGACCTGATCCTGATAAAGGATCAACCTTAGAGCTCCGTCAGAAACACGGTGAGCAGCTCCCCCGAGCCTGGGGTCTGCCGCAGACACCGCAAGCTCCCCACGTGGGGGCAGGGCTCCCACGGCTGATGGAGACCCCGCTCCCCAGAGGCACACGTACCCCAAGGGTGGTGTTCTGCTTGTTGTAGCTGGCAAACTGAAGGATGCTCTCGGTGGCCATGGCCAGCCCCGTGTGCTGTGACAGCCCCGACACCCAGTTCTGGTGTTTGTTCAGGTATTCCTGAGAGGGGGAAGCGCCGTGTTATTTTAAAGGTAAAAGCAAGCCTTGTGCAGCATGTGTGAGGTGGGGGAGGGAACCCTGGCTCTAAGGCTGGCGTCGCCCGCCCTGATCCACTGAAGAGATGGCTCCACTCGGGCTGCCACTCCCTTGGGACCAGAGCCAGAGCCAGCCACTGTTCCTGCTGGCCTGCCGGGCCCCTGGCCATGCCACCCTCGCCCAGCCGGCATGCACCCCTAGTCCTACCTACCATAAGCGGTCGGCTCCCCTGGGCCCGCCCCCCAGTCCCACCGCACCTGCCCTCCTGGCCCCTGACCAGCATGCTCACCCCACAGGGTGTCCCATTACCCTGGGCCTGGACCAGTGTCCCTGGTCTGCTAGTTCACACCAGTGCTGTCGGTATTTCCAGCATGCTGTCTGGGTACAGCTCTCTGCACGGCTGGGAAGGAGCTCCCCAGGATGCTTTTTGATGATTTCAAGAAAGTACCTGTAGGTGAGACTTGGTGACCGTGGGCGCCCACTTCATGGCCTCCTGCAGGATCATCGCACAGCGTGCAGCGAAGTCCTTGACGATGCTCTGGAAGAGGGTGCGCCGGGCTGTCAGAGCTTAGTGAGCACAGGGCTGGACCATGTCCCCCAGAGCCTTGTGTTGAAGTTCAAACCCCCGGCCCACCTCTCGCGCTTCGCAGGTATCAGGAACGGTAATGCGATAGGGGGTGTCCGGAATGTCGTAGTAAGGCTGGTCCTTGTGAATATCCTGAAAGCACACAGGTCCCTCTTCCAAAGCAGGTCCCTGCGCAGCACCTCCCTCCCTTCCCCCACCCCTCCCATCTGTGATGGGAGCCCCCCAACCCCCCATTCACCGCTTGTGGCATGAGCTAGGCTCAGAAGGGTGGGCGGGGTACTCACGGCGCTCAGCGACAGCGACAGGGTCTGCAGGATGTCCAGCATGGTCTTCAGCACCGTCCCGCTCCAGAGCAAGTGGGGGAACCTGAACCCAGAGCCACCTCTCAGGGCCCAGAAGCCACCTGTCCAAGGAGCTGTGCTCCTTAAGGCCCCTCCCCACTCCTGCTGCCCAGCCCCGGCCACCCCGGCCCCATCATCTTGGTTATGCGCAGGCCAGACCACTCCCTGCTCCCCACAGGGATCCTCCCTGTTTTCAACCAGGGCCCGTACCCTCACGTGGAACATGGCAGGACAGGTGATCCTCGAACAATGGGGGGCTGGGGATGCCGACCCTCCACACAATAGAAAATCTGTGTGTAACATAGCTGGCCCGCCGTTTCCGCAGTTCCACAACCGTGGCTTGTGTAGCACTGCAGTGTTTACCACTGAAAACCCCCCGCTGCTCAAAGCGGGTGGCCCTGGGCCAAGGGGAGCAGGCTGCAGGCTCGGTGGCCTGGCTCAGACGCGCCCTCTGGCCCTACCTGGATGGGCACATGGTATCTGCTGCAGGCTCTGGGGATGCCTGCGGGAGCTGCAGGCAGGCCCGGCATGGCAGTGCACTGAGGCCGGCCCAGCCCACCGTGAGGGCCCTCACCTGGGAGGGCCCGTTCCACGAGCCTGCCGTGCCTCCCAACACAGCAAGGAAAGCCCAGGGTGGAACCAGCTCAGGGTGAGCGCTCCTCCTCCTAAGGGCCTGGGAGAAACTAATTTCACCAGGTCCTCTGGCCGGGCCCTGGGCTGGGAGACAGCACTTATGATGGCCGTGAGCGTCCCAGAGCAAGCCCAGAGCCCTGCAGCAGGGAGGGTGGGATCCGGAGAACAGGGACGTGACACCAGGTCAGGAGATGTGCTCTAAGTAGCACCGACCACTCTGAACAGGGGAGGGTTAGGCCACTGACTCCTCACTTGCCAACGTCCTGTGGGGGCTGCCCCGCCCTTTGAGAGCTGTGACTCTGAGTCCACTTTTCTCTGTACTGATGATGCAGGGTCGACCCTTCCCTGCATCCCAAATCTAGATGTGTGCACACAAACATATGCACACAAACGTGCACACACAATGCAAACATGTGCACACACGTGAACACACACACAGCACCAGAAGGAAACCGAGCTCACTTGTCCACCAGCCCAGACAGGTACTTGTCGGCCACCCTCCGGATGCGCTTGTGGATGTGGTTGAAGTTCACCAGCAAGAACTGCGCATGGCGCTCCAGCTCCTCCTCGTTCTCCTTGGTCTTGGCCTGGATTCAGAAGAGACAGGTTGCAGGCCCCGCATGGCCCCGGCAGGCGTGCGCTGGCACTCCAACAAGGCTTACTTTATCCGCCATCATGTTCAGGAAGGCGTCAAACACCTTGTCGGCAACGGCGATCACGCACTGCATCATCCCTGCAACAGGAGGGCAGGGCATCAGCGGAGGGGACCACCGTCTCATCTGTTGCTGATACAACACTGTCCCCCAAACTCTCAGCTTTACTTGCATTTCCCCCCATGGCCCACTTTCTGTCCCGGGACCCAGTCCAGGGCACCCCTTGGCATCCGCTCAGAACGGCTCTGAGCCCAGTAGTCTGTGCTGATTCCTTGGGCTGTTCCAGTCTTTCTGTCCTCCCCACTTCTGAAGGGCACAGGCATCTGGTAAGGTGTCCCTCAATCAAGGTGTGTGTGATGCTCGCTCATGCTTGGACCAAGCTCGTGGGATTTTAGGTGAAATGCCCTCCTGGTCGCATCTTATGGGGGGAGGGTGAAGTTGGTGCCCCCATCACTGGTGGGCTGGCCCTGAATGCTCCCTCTACCCTCAGATGCGAGTCCCCAGGTCCAGCCCTCACTCTGGGGCCGGCGGGGGGGGGCAGCGGCTCCCGAGAACCTGTACACGTCAAGCTGTGCAGAGCCCCCCACTTCTCCTGGAAACCATCTATCAGTGTGTTCTGCGGCAGCTGTCCCTCTGGTTCTTGTCGACATTTTCTATCTTCCGCATTCTTTCTCCTTTTAGCAACTGGAATTCCACCTGAAGGCATGTCCCTCCCCGTGTTTTATTTATTCAACCATCTAGTCAGTAGGGACTCACTGACGCTCATCATTTGTGTGGCTGCTCCCTCTGGTCGGCTCCTGGGCCCTGCGACACACCTCCCCACCTTCTCCTTCTCTCTTTTTCCTCTTGTTTCAGCGTGACCTTGCTTTCTGGCCCTGCAAGGCACCCTGGGCTCAGCCTATACTCTCCCTGCCCCAGCTCTCCCTGGAGTCACCATTCCTCCACAGAGCCCGGGTTCCTTTTACTGGAGAACAGTGTTCTGAGACCAAGATCTGGGCACTGGGTGTGCTCAGTGCTGATGGGGTAGAGCACAGTTTTAAAAACAACAGTGGGAGAACCGCATTGTTGGCGAGAGAACTGTGAGAAAACACCAACGCGTCCTCCACGACACACCCTGTGTAGCTAGGACGGTTGGTGGCCATCCCTGTGCTGCCAGCGGAGGGGGCTTCCGGGCCCCCCACTGTCCTTCCTTGCCAGCCCCACAGGAATCAAACCAACCTCTGGAATGTTGTGCAGGGTCACATGGAGCAGCACCTCACAGTCCCTGGGGTGATTTCTCAAAAGATTTCTCCAAGGACTGATTTTTCAACAGAAGAAAAAAATGGTACCCAAGACACCTGGGAGTTAGTTCTCCACTGGCAAGAACAAGTTGCTCGAGTCGTCAGTGTGCTGATGGCGCTGGCGTGGGAAGGTCTCCTCACTACTTGTTTTTTTTTTTTTAATTTATTCATTTTTATTTATTTATTTGGTTGCACCAGGTCTTAGTTGCAGCAGTTGAGCTCCTTAGTTGCGGCTCACTGGCTCCTTAGTTGTGGCTCACAGGCTCCTTAGTTGTGGCAGGCAGGCTCCTTAGTTGCTCCTTAGTTTGCGCATGCAAACTCTTAGTTGTGGCATGCATGCAGGATCTAGTTCCCTGACCAGGGGTCGAACCCGGGCCCCCTGCATCGAACCCCTCCCCCCTGGGAGCTCGGAGTCCTATCCACTGTGCCACCAGGGAAGTCCCAAGACTTCTCACTACTAACTGTATCAATGCCAAACTTATTAACCTTAGAATCATCACTCAGCATTCCTCAAAACATTTTCCCACACTGTTAATCAACCAGACCTTTGTGGATCTAGCAAATCAAGGATGCTTGTAAAAAAAAAAAAAAATCATCCATCCAAGAGCACTTGGAGAGTAAATTAGGAGAATGTGTAAAAGAGAGTAAATCCATTGAATAATCTGTTCAGACTGGGGAATATCTGCAGGTATGTGTCCACTGACTCCAGCAAATTTCAGAAAGCATGATTCAAAAAAATGCCTTTAAGAATAGTAAAACACTGTTCATTGAATCTGAAAAGCTAATTCTTTTTGCAATCAATCAATAAAAACAATATTTGTTTAAAAAGATTCTGTAACATAACTTCATGAATAATTTCTTCCTAACATTTTAGGAACTAGTTTAGTTTCTTAAAAACTTTTCTGAGAATACTTGAAATGATTGCTAATACCATTTACTGAATAAATGCGTTATTACATAAGAAACATTAAAAAATTTGTGGATTGGGCATACTAAATTTCATCAACTATTTAAACACATTTATAAACTTCATCATATTCTTCTAAGCATTTAATTAAAGCATAGGTCTAATATTTCAGTCCCTTCAATTTTTAAATACCTTATAAATCAGTACATAGACCAACACAATGATGCTACAATTTATCAGTGTCCTTATACTAAAACTGGTAAACAGTGCCAGTACCATGCATTTAATTTTTTTTCTTTGCTACCTCAATTTTAATATGTCTTCATGTTTTAATTCCTATTCTTATCTTAGGTTCACCTCAGTAAGGTTCTGGTGATGGGACATTTTGATACCCTAGAGAGGTTAATTCTACTTCTGTCTCCCTGGGAGTGTCGTCCTGTTGGGACTGGTCGCACGGAGGCCCTGTGAGCCCAGGGTCTGGGGACACTGCATCCTGGGACTTGTGAGTCCTCATGTTTCACACAGACTTTTGTATCCTGAAACTTTCCCGGAAAAGAAGGATGCAGTCTTAAATCAGATGTGGCCCACAGGTCCTGGCCTGCTGTAAACATGTGGTAGCGAGTGGGGTCTCCTTGTGGGCAGCAGGCCTGCTGAGGCATGGAGCCCCCACGGCAAGGAGCGGGATACCCCCCAGCGAGCTCTTTGCTCTCCGCTAATGAGCGCCTCTAACAGGCTGCTTGCGGGACGTCTCTGCCCATCACCTGCTGGGCGCCCTTCCTAGCTGGTCACTCTGAGACCAGGTGTGACCTTACACAGCTGCCCCGCCTCTCCCTGGACCATGCGGCTCTTTCTTGCTGCTCCCTCTTTCCTGATTGCATGAGAAAAACAACTACACGTCCCTACTTCACACTTTAGTGGAAAAAACAAAATTATAATATCGTATATATAATCATATATAATATATATGTAATCTCCTAATGTATTTGGATATATACGTCCTAGTATATTTGCCCTTCTTTTAAGCAAGATAATAGAAATACTGTAGCCATGCTCGAATTCTGATATCTGTTAGCTGGGAGCCCCTGCAGCCTGATTCTCAGTCCTCTCAGCCTGCCTCAGACGCCTGAGAAGCACTACTGCTCCTTGGCCACAAGATGCCCCAGGTCCATCCAGACCATCCGAGGAGCCCAGGGTCCCTCAGCAGAGGACGGTGTCTGGGACTGAAACCTGGGGGCTGGAGCACATCTGAGCATCAGTGCTTCTGCTCTCGGGCCCCTGGCAGCAGAGGCAGAGCCAGAAAGATGTATATGCTTTAGGGTCAAATGTTTTATACTGATCTTTCCAATGTAGTACATAGCCTCATGAAACTATTTCCTCAACACAGACAGAAAACAGGATGCAGTATTCTTTTTTACACTATTAAATCTCAGTTCATTATGAGAAGCCCGCAGAAGTCAACTTACCAGACTTGTCTTTCTGAATAGCTTTATCCTCAAAGTAGCAGAACATTACCTGGAAGCGGTCAGGATCTGTCGAGCGCAGGACCCTAGAGGGAACAGCTCAGAGTGAGTCTGAAGCTCTGGCCCCCTGGCAGATGGAATGTTGCCCGGGCGGATGAGGCTGCGAGGGCAGCCGCCCCCTGCGAGCCAGGGGTTTTAAGGGTCACATGCACAAGGTCCTAACGGCACCAGCTGCATGTCCATCAGCCAACGGCGCATCAGACAGCCACCAAAATGAGAGGCAGCTCTCTGTGCTGTTACAGAATATTCGAGACTTTCGGCTGGGAGGAAAGGGCGAGGTGCAGCGGGACAGGTGTGAACAGGTATGATCCCACATCCCGCTGTGTGCGGGTGGGATACACGCATGAGCACATGGCTGATTTCTAGAAGGGAAAGCTAAGAGATGGCAACAGGGGGCCTCTCTGGACTCAGGACCAGCAAACGGAGACGTGCATTTCTCCTCCTTAGCGTCTTTTCTACCATCCAATTCTTTTCTTCTCTATTCTGCTTTACGCACCATGGACATTTTTACAAGTAAAACAATATCCCTACCCTTAAGGGAAAAAGGAAGAGAAAGGAAAGGAAGGCATGTGCTTGAACCAGGGCCCCGGTGCAGGGCGCCTGGCATCTGGGGCTCCACTGAGACAGCCAGGCGCGTGCTCAGCAGTGCGCGTGGATGACGTCCGCACCCACCCTCTCAGATTAAGGCTCCACGGGAGCCAGGGGCTCAAGCGCAGACACTCTCCAGCGCCCTCGTGCACATGGCGCGGTGTGCTGTTGTCTGAAAGCTCTCCTGATAACTGGCGGCTGGGATCTAAGCCAGGCTCTGGAGTAAAGGCTTCAGGGCTGCTTCTCGGTGCTGACAGGAGTCCAGGGGATCTGGCAGGCAGCCCCCGGTGAGAGCTGGGCTCTCAGAGCCGCCCGCCAACTAGAGAGCCCGCCCGAGAGCCCTGGGTCACTGTGGGGCACACCGGGGAGTGGACACAGCCCACAGCCCTGCCTGCAGGTGCTGGAGGCCAAGCGGGCCCAGAGACCTCTCCAGGAGCTACACGTGCCAGGATTAGACCCAGGCTTTTGCTGTTTTGGTTTGGCTTGGTTTTTCTTTGAAAATATATTTTGTAAAAAAAGACCAGAAGGAACGATACTAACCACTACAGATGGTGCTGGTGAGCAGAGTGGGTTTCTTCCCTCAACTATTTCCACGGTTTTGTATAATGTTCTCCTATTACTTATACAACTGAAAAAAAATGTGTAATGAAAAAAGAAAAGTCAAAGTTCCCTTGGCTGTGGGGACTCTGGGACTGCCAGGAGGAGGGGACTAAGGGGGGGAGGACTCACTCCCACTCACCCAAAACAGCTTCCATCTGGTTTATATGTCAAGCTTCCAAGCAAGATCCAATCTACTGGAGGGTCTCGTGGCACCAAATAAAGGTTAAAATAGTGGCGTTGTCCAAATATCTCTCGCTTTAAGAATCAATACTTTCCATTTTAAGCGGTTTGAGAAAGACCTTATTCTATATCTAACTGCACCTGTCTTGTGACCTAAGCAAATGTCCTCCTGCAGCCCCCCACAGCGGGTCCACAGGGTGGGCGGCTGGGCTCTGGACGTCCTGCTGCTGCTTCCAGTCTCCCTTTACAGGGAGGCAGCAGGCACTGCCCTGGAGACCATGTGGGTCTCAGGCCAAATCAGGGACCGTGACCTTGGGCAGCTTCTTTGAGCGCCTGGGCCGTGGTTCCCTCCTGTGAAGTGGGGTGTACAGTGCCCACCTTGTGGGCTTGCTGGGGGGCCTGTCAGTGCACGGAGCTCGTGCAGCTCCTGTGGGGCCGGCGCTCCATCCATGTTAGTGCTTCTAGCTGTCAGCTCCCTGTGGTTGCAGAGGCATCCCAAGTGTCAGGTGCCCCGGAGGACTGTTTGGAGCAGCCCCCCACTTCCCGTTTGCTGTCTGTGCTCCAATGTGGTCCTGGAACCAGCCCCGGGGGTGCCCTAGAGCGTCTCAGAGAGGGCTGGTTCCTGGCAGAGGCTCTGACCCGTCAACTGCACTGAGTTGGTGGCAGCTCTGGTGACAGCTGAGAACCTGTTCCCTCGGGGAGGTGGCACCGGCGTCAGACCCCTGGTGTGTTACTACATGTGGCATCCAGTGATCAGGAAGGACAAGCACAGGAGAAGAGCAGAAGGGGTTTGGGGTGGTTTTTCTAAGACAGCTTACTTGTTAGGAGGAACTGAGAAAAGCCCAAGCCTGGAAGGAACACAAACATAAAACCAGCTCAATCGGGGGTACGGGTGGCAAAGCTCACGTACCTCATGTACTCCAGCCGGTAAACGGACAGAAGGTAGGTGGACATGGCGAAGTCCAGCTTGTTGATGAGGGCGGACACCTCGGGGGCCGGGTCCAGCAGGTTGATGATGGTGCTACGGAGCTCGCTCAGCTCGGCCTGGGGACGAATGCCAGGACTGCTTGGGCACGGCTGGGTGTGGCTGCTCCCCCAGATGCAAACCCCGGGGCCGTGCCCGTGAACCAGACACGCAGGACTGGCTCTCACTGTCCCAGAGGGCTTCCCGAAACCCTGCCCGGTACCACCCATCTTTGGCAGGCGGGCATCCTTACGGGGGTGACTGTGTCATTCTTCATGGCTGAGTTGTATTGGAGGACAGACCGCAGGGGCTCTTTGCTGGGAAAGGTGAGCAGGGGGGACTTGGTGGCTATTTCACAGACGCCCTCGTACCACTCTTCCGGCCAGAGTCCTGCAAGAGAGCGCGGGCTGAGGTGCCTCCTGGCTTGAGAAGAGCTCCGGCAGGGCCCATGCTGAGCTTCTGGAGTCGTGGGTCCTCTGGTTGAGCCACTGTCCCAAAAATGTGGCACAAAAACGAGTCTATTTCCTAATGGGGGCAGGTTTCCCTAAGGTATGTGGTGTTCCAAGAACCCTAAACGACTTCGGGAAGTGTTCCTTGAGGAGGTGGCAGCCGCACTGGGCCTGTCTTGTGCGTGGGCACAGGCACCATTAGGTCGGGCCCTTTCTCACCTTGGTCCTTACGCTGCACTGTCCTCCCTGGGGCAGCAAACGTCCCCTACCTGACCCCTCCACGGCGAATCCCATCAGCACGGAATAGAGCCAGAAATCCCGGAAGAGCTTCTGCAACCGGGGCTTCGCTTCTTTGATGGGCGGCAACCGCCGGGTGAGCTGATGGGCCGAGGAGAGAGGGAGAGGTGGTTACCTGCATATGAACTTGACACCTACAGGCGTAAGCTCGAGACCCATTCTCCAGGCTTCTTCTCAGAGAATAGGTCAGTCAGACTGGGCAGGAGAAGGCACTGGGCACAGTAACCAGCAGCCCTCAGAAAGCTCGCCCAGAAACGCTCCTGAGCCTCTTGTATGCGGGGCGGGCTCTGCACTGGGAGGGAAAAGCCCTTCGGCCTCGTTGGGAGGCAGGCAAGCAGCATCCCAGAGCTCCTGGGGACCCAGGGATGGGGCGCTTGGTGTTCACAGGCGGGCAGGGAACAGGGAGTAGCCGCCTGGCCACAGGAGCACCAGGCCCAAGGGCCAGAACCATGGCGGGCGGGGCAGTGACCTTGGGCAGAACCCCAGGGTGTGAAGCAGGTAAAAGCAGAGTGCTCGGGGGCAGGGGTGAGGCTGGAGTCCCTGCGTCCCTGTCCCCATGGTGTCCCACCCAGTGTGTGGCAGGGGAAGGCGCCTCGGGTATGGAAAATAGTTACATGTGTGCACAACGCCTGGTGGGCAGGTGGACCCTCCAGAGTCCCCAGCAGAGGTCAAGCCCCCACACAACCCCCAACCTGCAGCAAGGGGGGCTCAGTGGTCCAAATGCTTATGATCTATGAGTACCAAGTATGGGCTAGGTGCTGGCCAGGATTCGCCTCCTGCTGGGGCCCGTGTTCGATCCCTGGTTAGGGAACTAAGACCCTGCAAATAGTGCGGCGTGACAAAAAAAAAAAAAAAACAACCCACCACAAACTAAAAATAGAAATGATCACGGAGCCACGGCCCCCTGCGAACACCTGAGTGGATGTGAGCATGGGAAGCACCAAAGTACGGCCCTGGCTATCCCACAACGGACAGCAGAGCGGGGCTGCATGTCCTGCAGATGGCAGACAGGTCCGGGCCAGGGTCTCCTTGTGCTCTAAGTCTCTACCTGCACCCTCCCCTCTACTGTCCATGGAGGAACAGCTGACAGGAGGGTGGGGACACCTTGCCTAGCAGGCACGTCACCCCAGAGCCCAGGATGATGTCAGGAGCTGCGATCACTTAGAGGAAGAACGCGGAGCTGGAAGATGCGAGAGGGGCCCTCCCATGTCCAGGGGAGCATCAGAGCCGCCACCCCCGATGCAAAGCCCTGGGCCGCAGAGCGTCCTGGCTGCTCCTGTAAGCTCATCCACACAGAGACGGTCAGGCCTCCAATCACTGGGAGTCACAAGCCACTCAGCGGTGACCAAAGACACAACGAGGGCTTTGTGCTGACGAAGCTAGTTGAGCAGTGTTTGATCTGGGATGTATTTACTTTGGAAAACGCGACAGCAGTCCAGCACCAAAGGTCACACTGAAGCCTGCTGGTGACTTTGGCCGATTCTGTCCCTGCAAAGCCAGTTCTCAGCAGCACAGAGGTAAGTAGGTTTCTAACGTTTCTGCCGATTATGAATTCTTATTTGAGGTAGTTAGAGATGGGTAACTGGTTTGCTTCCCTATCCAACTACATTCAAACGCTCTCTACACCATCTTAGAAAGGGTAAGAGGTTTTGTTAAGCTGCCTATGATAACATTCTGTCAGTTACGCTAGTGGACTATCAGCCAACCGGGGAGGAGGGACTGCGCTAGGTTAAGGACCTGAACTGGGAATGGTGCTGGGGGCTGTGGGCGGGCACCCTAGTTCTGGGGCATCGCAAATGGTTCAGAAAAATGACGTGTGTCACACACGCGCACACACACGTACGTACATAGAGAGACCTGGCGAGTCTGGAGACGCAGGTACAGGGTGGGTGTTCTCTGTGCCGTGCTTTCAACTCGTTTGTGAGTCTGAAGTTATTTCAACCTGAAGGGTGTCTACAGCTCCATTACCCCCACTCCATCTGGGCCGGGAGACAGCAGCCAGGAGGGACGAGGGACCACAAAGCCCAGCCCCGCTCCACGCAGCCAGCCTGAGAAGGCGCCACAGGAAATGCGCAAAAAACAAACTTTTGAATGATTTCCCTTTAAAAAATACTGCTTCTCTTCAAAGATAGTAATCTGGATTTAAACACAACCTAGTGATAATTTTAAAGTATCTTCTTTAACTCTTGTGATACTAAATGGCAAAACAACAGGAAGATTTACCTTTCAGGTACCTAATTTTTTACCACCTGAGATATATTATGAGATACCTTCTGCTTCTTCTTTTTTTTTTTTTTTTTTTTGCTGTACGCGGGCCTCTCACTGCTGTGGCCTCTCCCGTTGCGGAGCACAGGCTCCGGACACACAGGCTCCGCGGCCATGGCTCGCGGGCCCAGCCGCTCTACGGCATGTGGGATCTTCCGGGATAGGGGCACGAACCCGTGTCCCCTGCATCGGCAGGCGGACTCTCAACCACTGCGCCACCAGGGAAGCCCACCTTCTGCTTCTTCTGATGAGAGCATAATGCAAAGTGTTTTGGGCTTTTCATCGTATAATACAGGAATAGGAAGAAGCAAGTACAAGAAGCTTCCACACGTACTATCTGAATACAGGAGCAAAAAGACACGAATGTTTTCAACCTCTGCCTCCCTGTCTGGTCTCAGATTCCTTTTCCTGAACTCTTGTTTATTGAAGTTGGGTTTTTTAAAGCTTATTTTAACCTGAGAAGGATACTTTCAAGTGTAGCCTAGCAAGAAGACCTCTTCTTTTCTCACTTTTTCAGTGTCTTGCCATTAATACCCACGCCCAATTCTACCCAGAACCTGGGCCCGGTTCCGCCGGCAGCCACACACATTAGACACTGTGTCCTGAGTGCAGGCAACGTGTGTGGCAGCCTCGGCTACGGGCTGGGGGGAGGGAAGGGGACAGGAAAAGATAACAGACAGTTCCAAGTCAGAAACCATGTGACTTTCTTCTCCAAAATGTCGTGATTAGAGGAGTGTGCAAGCTGACTGTGTTAACAGTGCTGCAGAGAAGAGCCGAGGTGGGGACTGGGGCAGGGACAACGGTGCTGGCACTCCAGGCCAAACGGGCAGAGCCCTAGACACAGGGAAGGGGCTCCACTAACCTGGGTCTAATCTAGCCACTGGCACATTCAGGCAGGCTCAGCACCCCCGATATGCACAATGCTCTGCGCGGGGAGCTGAGTCACCAAAGCCCCTGGTCCAGCACCGGCGCCCAGAAGAGGCTCCGCCGAGAGTCACTGCCATCGCCAGCACACCATCTTCAGGCCTAACAAGTCCCGATATTTACCTAACAGGAGCCAGTGATTCTTACCTGGCCTGGAGGGGAAGCAGACATTCTGTTCCTCAAAAACGTACCAGATGGTCACCCACCTGACAAACCTGACAAGACACTCTCCTCTTTCTGAGGTGATTAGAAGGGATGCTGGGATCCTGCATGACTGAGCAGCAGTATAAACACCTGCTGTCACTGTCCTGGAGACACAGAAGCATCGAATAATAGCTCATTTCCCAGGATGCAATTCACAACCAGGAAGGAAGCAAGAGAAGGACAAAGCCGTCTGGCAGCCAAACTGACGTGACAGGTGGAGGGATGGGAGACAGACGGCTCATCCCACAGTATCTGTTAAAAACGTGCTTTGTTTACTTAAATAGAGGGAGCGCCCCTCAGGCCTTCAGTAAGAGCTTTCTGACAGCACCCTCACCCAGACCCTATACACCTGGTGAGACTATTTGTAACCCCAGCCAGAAACACTTCTGTGGGAGAGCTCTGGTCCCTCCTGAAAGCAGTGGGAGCTGACTGACAGATACAAGGAGAAAACGTACACCTGCAGCGAGGTGTACCCTCATCCCCCATGGCTGCAGGAAGACCGGCACCCACCATGTCCACTGGGCCCCCAGGTGATCCCTGCACTGCAGACACAGTCCAAATCACACAGATTAAACCACCCCAAATAACTGCTAGCACAGGAGGTGGAGCCTCAGCCTGCCTGGCGCCCCCCCCCACCACCTGGCAGTGTCCTTGTGAGCTGTGCTTTACTGCACATGGGCCCCCATCCAGCTGGGGGACCTGTGTGCCTCCAGGGCCCACCCAATATGTCACTTGAGGAAGGGACACAAAGTTCAGTGAATGAATGAAAAGGAAACTCCCTGGGGCCCCTGAGCCCTATGGTTTTGCACACTTTCAACAAGGGGTCTGATCTGGGCCCAGTGGTCCTCCAGGCAGGTTCATGAAGCCACACAAAATGTCAGGCGTCTGTTTTATCTTCAGCAGATCCTAAAATGGTTAGAGACTGGCACCCCTGGGGCCCTTCCTGGGTCGTGGCTGGGGGCCTGCAGAGGTGTGTGTGTGAGTGTGTGGGGCGGGGAGGGGGCAGTCTGCCAGGCTGCCCTCACCACGTCCTGCTCTCCCTCCAGCTCCTCTCTGCCAGAATGCAGCGCCTGCTGCACCCTCTCGTGGTGTCCCTCCTCCTGGCATCCATATGTGGGAACCTCAGCCCTCTGGGTCAGCTTGATAGCGGAGGGGGAGACCTCGAGCCTGAGGACCCCCGGTGGGGGCAGCTGAAGAGTGGAAACCTGAGCAGACCCCTCCTGCCTGCCGACTTCCACAAGGAGAACACAGTCACCAACGAGTGGATCGTGGACGGGGAAGAGGACGACGACTACCTGGACCTGGAGAAGATCTTCGGGGAGGATGACGACTACATTGACGTCGTGGACGCGGTCTCGCCCGTGGACCCTGGGACTGGCGCCAGCAGCGTGCTCCAGCTCTTCCCGGGCAAGAGCCGCATCCAGCGGCTCAACCTCCTCAACGCCAAGTTCGCCTTAGACCTCTACCGGGCGCTGAAGGAGCGTGTCGGTGCCTCGGACAATGTCTTCCTGGCGCCCGTAGGTGTGTCCACAGCCATGGCCATGCTCTCCCTGGGCCTGCGGGGGGACACCCACGAGCAGGTACACGCTGCCCTGCGTTTCACCGACTTTGTCAACGCCAGCACCACATACGAGCTGGGCACCGTCCACAACCTGTTCCGGAAGCTGACCCACCGCCTCTTCCGGAGGAATTTCGGGTACACGCTGCGGTCCGTCAGTGACCTGTACATTCAGAAGCAAGTTCCAGTCCTGGACGACTTCAGAGCCAAGGTCCGACAGTACTACTTCGCCGAGGTCCGGGCGGCTGACTTCTCTGATCCCGCCTTCATCTCCCAAACCAACCAGCACATCTCGCGGCTCACCAAGGGCCTCATAAGAGACGTACTGGAGGATATGGACCCCGCGACTCAGATGATGCTCCTGAACTGCATCTACTTTAAAGGTAAGAGGTGGCGACATTTCTCAGGGCAGACGCGCGGGCGCTCTCAGCTCACAGGTGGGCCGAACTGCAGACTCTACTTCCATTCCCCTGGGAAACCCAGACACGGGGTCAGCTCGCAGGGACAGGGAAGGTCCTGATGAGGTGACAGGGCAGCTGACACTTAGAAATCCTGCGCTTTACACCTCGCCACAGCCTTGAGAGACGGCCACTGTTATGAGTGTCTCCATCTTACAGACAGGGAATTAAAACGCTGCTCCGGAGAGATGGCGGTAAGGGGCAGAGCCAAGCTCCAGCCTCTGTTAGATCAGAATAACGCAAAAACCTTTCCAGCATCAGGTCAACCTGGATCTGAGCTTTTTCGTTTCCTTTCCCAACAGATAAAATGCTGACAAAAGGTTCACCCTACGTAACTGACATTCACATCCCCACTCCTTTCCAGGCAGGTGGGGGCGGGGAAATCAACCCTTATGTCTAGAGCAACTGTTCCGGGCCAACACCAAGCACCGAGGCACTTCCTAAGGAGGCCCCCCCACCCCCCGCCAACCACCCACACCTGCGCACACACAAACACACAGAGCCCCAGGACTCTAGAGATAAACAGGCACGGGTCTGTAAATACCAGGCCTCGCTTTTAAAATGCCCTGATGAGACCTGAGCCAGGAGAAACCTCTACTGCCCTCCACCTGCCCAGCGAGCCGAGGGCACACATGAAGAGCGGGGTCACTGAACACTAGTGCGGTGACACGCAACCACTCTCCCCTCTGCCACCAAGGACTAGTGGGCACCAGCCAGGTCAGTCCTGGGAGGCCACGTTCCCTGGTTGGTCAGCTCCAGCACAGTTTACGGAGGTCCAGGGAGCCCCTCTCCTGAAAGTGGCTGAGGGGCAGTGGGGCCAGAGTACCCACCGGCCGGGACACCCGCTCCGTGCCCAAGCCGAGGCCCCCCGCGGCTGTGCGGAATGCTGCCAAAGGGCAAAGCAGGGGGAGGGAGCCAAGACAGGAGGAAGGGTTCAGAGGCTGAGCCAGACCCCTAGCTCCCCGACGCCAGGCACAACGCCAGCCTTGCGGTGGGCGGGTCCAGGCTGAGGCTCCAACAGGCCCGTGACAGGCACACGGGACATATTCAGTGAACACACACATGTCCTTTCATCCCTGGCTGGCGGCACAGGTTTGGGAATGAAAACTGGAGGTCAGCCCTGGTCTCACTCCCCTAACCATGTGGCCTCACAAATCCCACTGTTACATGCTCAGTGGGTCTGATGTTGCCAGTGACACTCGAGAGTAATTTCCTGTGTTCAGGGGTGACTTTGACAGTGAGTGGGAGACCCCTGGGTGGCACCGAGGCCCTCAGCCCTGCCAGCCTGTGGGCACCCCGACTTCCAGAGCCTCTGCCTCAGCGCAGTCAGTATTCAGAGCAGGCAGGGACACGTCCCAACACGGGAACCAGGGTCACGCAGACGGCAAACGTGGCGGCAGGGCACATGAATCCTTGCCCACACACCGGAAGGCTTGCTGGATCAGGGCTGGGAGTCAGAGAGATGAAACGCCAGTAGCACCAGCTCTCATGGGTGCATATCGCAACAGAGTCTGGATGTGTAACTCTTAGCTCTAGCTCCCAAATCTCTGTCCCTACTTTGATTTTAATTTCAAATGTTACGAGCACTCTGTAAAACACAGTGAAAACAGAGGCTGGGCCTCAGGAGCAAAGGAAGGAGAGAACCTGGGAGAGGCGGGGCAGCTGCAGCAAAGCTGGGAAAGCCGTGGCTGGAGCCCAGGGGAAAGGGGGTCTCCCCCAGGGCAAATGGCACAGTCTGGGGCGGGGAGAGACCAGGGACACTGCTCACACCTACCATGCACAGGGTGGCCCCCCGCAGAGAGCTGCCTAGATGCCTGACTCACAGGGCTGAGCAGCCCTGGGCGGAGGCCGGCTCCGGAGAAGGACCCAGATCAGAGGCGGGCGGGCACTGCTGTTATGCCTCCCCCAGGAGCCTCCTGCTTTTCGGACACCCTGCCCCACCCACCAGCTGGAAACCTTTAACAGGTCACTTGGCTTCTCCCCTCTGCTTGCTCATCTGTGAGATGGGGGTGGTGAAAGCCCCGCCCCTCACGGTTGCTAGGAGTCGATGTAGCACAGGAAGGGGCTGGAGGAGGCCTGGCACATGGCCAGTCTCAGCAGTGGGCGGGCGGCCCGCACTTCCAGTTACTAGCATCTTAGAGCCACACAAACACGTTCCCACTCAGGCACACGAAGCTGCCCCGAAATCCAAAGTGAAGGTGGCAATGGCAGTGCTGCCTCCCCAGGCATCCAGCCAGTCCCCATAGAGCTGATGGCAGCTCAGGGCCCTCATCTTACAGAGAGACATGCAGAGGCCCAGGCAAGGCAGGTGATGTGCTATTTAATGTCAGGATCTAACCCAGCATTCACCTGGTCTATTCACCCCATCTGCCCTCATCCGCTTCCTACGAGAAGCCTCTGAAACAGTGGTTCTCAGTGTGGCGGGCGGGCCAGACCAGCACACTGGTCTGGCACACTGGTCTCAGTGTGGTCCCCAGACCAGCAGCATCAGTATCGCCTGGGAACCGGTGAGAAACTTAAACTCCTGGCCCAAACCAGACCTGTGGGTTCATATGGTGGGGGTGGGCCATGCAGCCTGTTTGAACAAACCCTCTAAGAGAGCATTTAAACAAAAGCCTGTTCCTGCTGACCTCACAGGGTCCTGGGTGAACAAATTCCCAGCGGAAATGACACACAACCACAACTTCCGGCTGAACGAGCAAGAGGTGGTCAAGGTCCCCATGATGCAGACCAAGGGGGCCTTCCTGGCGGCAAGCGACCAGGAGCTGGACTGCGATGTCCTGCGGCTGGAGTACATGGGGGGCATCAGCATGCTGGTGGTGGTCCCGCACAAGCTGTCCGGGATGAAGACCCTCGAGGCCCAGCTGAAACCCCAGGTGGTGGAGAGATGGCAGAAGAGCATGACAAACAGGTGCCTCTGGGGCCAGGGGACTGGGGACCCAAGGATGCTGGGGCTGCAGTCACTTTAGGGAAAGGGGCATGTGCCCCCTGGGCCGCTGTGACTTCAGCCCAAACTTTACGCTCGGTGAAAGGAGATCAGAAAGCGTTGATGAGAAATGCACTGGTACTCTGTGATGTGGGGGCAGGAGCGACCTGGCTCTGCCACACACTTGCCCTGACCCCCTGGGGTCGCTCGCTGTGGGCCTAGAACCAAGACGAGCCCCCAACCCAGTATGAGAAGCCCCGAGGTCCTCCAAATCCCCTCAGGGCGTCACTCACCATCTCACAGTCAGGACCATAGGTTGCGCTGCTGGATCAGCGCAGGAAGGATGCACAGGTCACCTCCCTGTCTTCCTGGATCCCGCCGGGACCGAGTTAACAACTGAACCTGGTCTGGGCCTCCTTTCAGGACCAGGATACAAGGAAATGCAACTGAGGGACAGGCAGGCTCTTAGGGGCAGGTCTACCCAGGTAGCTGGGCAGGCAGCAAGCCCTGTCACTTTCTCCTTAAAACCTGTTCTGTACCCGCCTCCTTCCTAACCGCACTGCCCACGACCTTCGCCCTGAGCCAGTGGGGGCCTGACCAGTCTGCCGTCCCATGCTCCGTCTACCTGCCACGAGCCACCAGGCAGCGTCCCCACCTGCCTCTTCCTGCGAACTCTCTGTGGACTCCCACCCACAGGATGCAGCCCGCTTGCTGCCCAGCCTGGCCCACACGCTGCTCTGCTCTCCCCTGTCCTCCTGCCCTGAGTCCTGTGCTCCCTCCAGCAGGCCCTGCTCAGGGCCCCCAGATCTTGTCCCCCATCCTCCAGGATGGCCCAGTGGTTAGGCCTGTTCTCGTCACTCGGACGCTAACAGGTGGTCTTTACACTTTGCTGCTTCACGTATGGGGTCCTGGCGCACCAAGAGGGAAGGAAGCTCCTGAGAAGGGGGTGCGTCTGGCGTCTTAGCCCCACAGCGCCGTCAAGGATGGAGAACGCTAGCGCTGGCTAGTACAGAAAGCACTCTTTTTTTAAGTGCACTGAGCTGCACTTCAGCTCCTTAAACAGTAAAATACCAAATGCCTGAAAGCAGGGACCCAAGTGAGAGAATGATGTCAGATGCCTGAGCCATGAGCCAGTAACAGCTCTGCCGCCTGGCTGGTAGGACACAAACCATACAGTACCGAGGACATGACCGCATAGCAGTAACCATGCCTCAATACTGAGTGCTGGGATTACAATGGGATGGTCTTTCCAAAATCCTCCACTGGCAGGACGAGGATATGCATTTTAAGAAGTGTTGTGTCAATTCTGTGGTACACGGACTGGAAGCGGGTGTGTGTGTTTATGGACGTTTAAGGGGAAACGTGATTCCTCTGCAACTTGCAGTTAGTAGAACCGGCCCTTCTCTTCCCTGACCAGGACACGGGAAGTACTCCTGCCCAAGTTCAAGCTAGAAAAGGACTACAACCTGGTGGAGGCCCTGCGGTCCCTGGGGGTCACAGCGCTGTTCGACAGGAACAGCAATATGACGGGGATCTCGGACCAGAGGATCGTCATCGACCTGGTAATGCCCGTCCTCTGCCTGTCCCCATCCCACCCCAGGTCTGCCCCCTTTGGAGCCCCTGCTGATACCAGAGAGAAGGCAGGTGCCTGGGAGCACCCCGGCCCAGCAGGCCTACTATGGCAGAGGGCCCAGAGCGTGAGCAGGGGGTTCTGGGGACACGGTCCCGCCCGCAGAGTGCTGTGGGCAGCCCTGAGAGGCCATGGTGCACAGTGCAAAGGTGACACTGTTCACACCACACCCAGCTGATGCGTGAGGACCGAGTCCCAAGGGCCATCCTGCCCAGCCACGTCCATGCCTCCCCTGCGGTTGCTTGGTCCCTTCCCTGAAGAACACGAGACTACCCCCCCTTGCCCATCTGTGAGTGACCACCGCTATCTGACAGCTTCCCTTTTGTCCTGACGCAGTTCAAGCACCAAGGCACCATCATGGTGGACGAGGAGGGTACGCAGGCCGCAGCCGTGACCACCGTGGGGTTCATGCCATTGTCCACCCAGGTCCGCTTCAGCGTCGACCGGCCCTTCCTGTTCCTTGTCTATGAGCACCGCACGGGCTGCCTGCTCTTCCTAGGCCGGGTCGCCAACCCCACCAGGTCTTAGCGGTGGAGGCCGGGGCGTCTCGAGTGCTCTGGGGCATCCGCAATTCCATTTCCCTTCCAACAACGACCACGAGGCGCTGGGGTGGTGACCCCGTGGCTCAGGCCACCTTTCTGGGAGACATGGACGAAGGACCGCGATGCTTGCCACCATCAGGGCTGCACAGCCCAGAGGTCACCGCAGCTGCAGCACGGCGGCTGTCTCCTAGAGGGTGTCGGCGCCAGACAGACTGGCTCCCTCCACCTCACAGCAAACCCCTCCCCGGGCCCAGCAGCCCCCCTCCTCCACTCTGTCACCCAAAGCCTTTCCCCCCCAGGGCTTCCCACCTGACAGGGAACATGGGCAGGAGCTGCCCCCTCCCCAAGGCCTGGGGTGCCCTGGCCTCGGGCTCAGTCCTCTCAAGGCCCAACCTCCTGAATTGAGGTTAAATGTCTCTGCACCTGCTTTCATCTCATGGCCGCCCAGAGGACGGCATGTACCCGTAGCCATGCTTTCCACCCTAAAGATAAATAAATATCGCCACTTTTACTGGGTATAATTCTACTTTTATAACGTCAGATAACTAAAAAAGGCCACATTCAAAACAGCTGACACCCCAGCAGTGCTAGACATTGACAGAGTGACCTGAGTGCCCAACAGTGACCCAGAGCAGGCACATCCTCGGGCTCGGATGTGGCAGTGCTGCTGCATCCTGGGGGCGGGGGGGCATGGATGGAGCTGTGTGGGGGCTCCGGAAACACCAGTCTGTATGTGTGGCACACGCTTCAGCTTCCATCCCCAGACACAGGGAGACCCTCAGACGTGCCTGCGGTGGGTCTGGTTCGAGAAAACGGGCAACGTCCAAGGACTATATTTCTGGACCCTTGATTCCGGGCAAGACCAGTGGAATCCACACAGGCTGCTCAGAAAGAAGAGCGCAAGGCCTCCGCAGTGTGGGGCGGGGTACAGCGCCGGGGGCTTCAAAACTGCCACGTGTGTGGCCTTCAGACTGGGACCCCACGGGCCTGCAGTAGGCAGTGGGCTGGGGTCGAAGCCTGGTTGGCCTGACTCCACAGAGAGCTTCTGACCCAGCGAGACTGACACAGTCACAGGCAGCAAAGGGGCGCACGAGTGCTCCCTGATGTGGAGGCTGGGTTATCCCCGTCCTCACATCAACCTGGGGCTTCCACTGTTACAGAGGGGGAGTGCTCAGCCGCAGGCCTGAGTCCCACCCTGGCCCTGCTTTCACCCCTCACCCTCTCCCCCTGCCCCCTCCCCACTGCCTGAGCCAGGGCCCGTCCAGTGTCTGACACCCAGGGCAGGGGGGCCTTTCCTTGTCATCCCTCTTGCCCTCTCAGGGAACCTGGGCTTGCTGACCACCCTCTCCAAGTCCTCCTCTATTCTGAGTCAACACTGTCCTCTCCTGGGCTTGTCTGACACTTCTGGTCTTGCTGCTGTTTCCTCTGGCTCCTCCCCCACACCCCCATGCGCATCTCAAGATTCCACCTTCAGCCCTTCCCACATCCCCCACCCAGAAGGCATGAAGACACGTGGCCCAGGCTCCTCTTCAACCCCCAGGGGTCAGAGAGCTCCAGCCCCTCAATCTGCTCAGAATGCCCTTGGGCCCCCTTCAGAAACGAGATGCCTCCATGCAGCAGATATGAACCCAGAGCACAGGCCTGCGCCAGGCTGCCTGGGTTCCACTCCCGGCTCTGGCACTTTGAGGCAAGTTCTGTGCCTCAGTCTCCCGTCTGTGAAACGGGGATAACACAGTCCCTATCTTGCAGGCTATTGTGAGGATGAAGTGGGTTACTGTCTCGAAGGGGTTCAGGTCAGTGCCTGGGTTACCGCTTCCAGCCCAGGGGTCCCTAACTGGGGGCCTACCTGGGCCCCTCCCCCTTCCCTTCCTGAGGTGAAGTGCAAACCCTTGAGGACAGACGCCACCTCCATGAGGAAGAGGGAGCAGCTTTCACACAGGTCTATGAATTGAAAGTGTTAGTCCCCAAACATTCTTTTACAGGCACCAAAAGAATAACCTGTCCAAGGCCACACAAGCTGCACGTGGCCCGGGTGCCCAGCCGAGTGGAATGCATGGACATTTTCCGCGCTTTGTGACAGCGGGGCAACTATGTCTCCAGCTGTAGGTTCAAGCAATGGAATCAGTGACATTTCTGAAGAGCATCACAGATTCACAGGACAAAGACTACCAAACGCAGGCAGGAAGGAGCCTCGGAGGCCATGTGAGCTGGCGCCCCCACCCCAGGCTCCCAACATCACTGATAAGGGAACAGCTGCATTAGGGCAGAAACCCATGCTTCCTGCCCAGAGCCACTGGCACATCCACTCAACTAAGTCACTGAAGACACAGTGTCATCGAAAAATCCAAAACAGAGTATCTTTTTCTTTAAAATAAAAAATTTTTAAAAAGAAGTATAAAACATTCAAGCAAACAAACAAAAAAACTATGGAAGTTAGCTTCTCCCAGAAGGTCCAGGGTTAGGGTGAGGGCTAGAACCAGAGAGCAGAGGCAAGAACCACGGCATCTGGACTCTGTGTTGAGCAACAGAATCAAATATTTGTTTCCTCCTCCACAATATAACCATTAACTTGTTGACACAATGATACTTATTCCGTTCATGTAAAGGTCACCGTATTGGAGGAGACATGGGTGTTTCAGGTGAGCGTGTGCTAGCCTATCACTGCTAACATATCTTCCCGCCGTGATGCGCCAGCCCCGCAGAAGGTCACCCCATCTTTTTGAGACTCTCTGCTGGCAGAGCAGGTGCGGAGAGACTGGGACACTCTCCCAGGACCCTACATGCAGGGCCAGGAGTCCAACCCTGGTCCCAGTGACCCTAAAACTGGTGTGCCCCCAAACCTACAAGTCATCGCTCCCCAAAAGTGCGCCGAGTGTCCCCTATAGATTTCTTCCGTGCATTTATTAAACTATAAACAACAACCGCCAAGCACACTTACAAGCTCACAGGCATACAGACGGGTCAGAGAACTGTGGGGCTCAAATATCCCAGAACTCGTTAACTTGAGAGGCCCCCCGGGTGTGCTCCCTGTCTACCAAACCTGCTCTCCATGGAGCCCTCCACGGGCCAAGGACTTCATGCCCCTCGCCCTTCCCTCCAGGCCAACAAAGTGTCCTCATGGCGCTTCTCAACGCACTGTGCGCGAGTCGACGTCAACCATGACATCTTTAGAAACCGACCCATGGGTGCTGGTGTAAACCGTCAGGGTCCCAGCAACCCACAGGCCCTCGAGGGGCTGTGGGGGCCCTGACTGCAGGGAGAGGCAGGAGGGCTCCCAGGCAAAGTGGGAGGCATGAGGCAAGCCCAAGCTCCAACCCTGCAGCACGCTTGGGGAGATGGTGTCCTGGAGCCCGGCTGAGTCAGCCACCTTTGGGGGAGGGAGGAGGGGACAGGCAGAGGGTGGGGGTGGCCTGAGGCGGAACCCCCCACCCCCACCCCGGACATAGCCCGCGACTATCAGCCTCACTATCAGAGCCAAGAACGATAAGCCAGTTAGCTGCCGGTTCCCATCCGCCTTGGCTGGCTGACACCGGACCCCCAATAGTCCCCAGACTCAAATGACGAATGCCCACAGAAGCAGGGACTGAAACCACTTTGCAGAGATAGGAGAGGGCTCGCCAACCGCCCACTGGGCCTCGAAGCCCCTGGGTCACCACGCAGCCGGAGGTCAACCTCTCCACCTGCGGGACACCCACATAAATGCTCGAGGCTCGAACGAAGAGGGAGAACTGGAGGCGGAAGCAGGGGCTTAAGCAGAAGGCAGGCTAAGTGGGAGCTCAAGAATCACCAATGAAACAAAGCTGGATGCGGGCCTGGCTCAGGTCTGGCAGCTGGGAATGCCTGGGCCGGGAAAAGTGACATCTGTAAGGGTCACTTGGGAAGAAGTGGCCACAGGCTGAGACAGGACAAGACGGACACCGGCCCTTGACTACGGCAGTGCTGTGGCAGAGACAGGCCTGAGCCATCCCCGACAGGGCACCAAGGGCTGCAGCCCCAAGGCCCAGGCACCAACCAGAGGCGCCCCAGGCTCACCATGGGGGATGGGGGGTGGGGGGAGGGGTTGGAAGCAGCCCCTGCAGGCCAGTCAGAGGCACCTGAGCAGGGCGGGAGCTCAGGGAAAACCTAAGTCAGACCCCCACACCCGAGGAACAGGCAGTAGGGTCCTGGTCAGCTGGCCAGGGGTTCAGCCGAGCATGGAGAAAGGGAGCGAGGCAGCGAGGCAACAGCAGGCACACGCCCACGGGGCAGTCGCGGAAGCTCCGAAACACAGCCACAGCTGCAGGATCCCTGCAGCCTCAAAACAGCACCTTTCAGGGAACTCGCTGCAGGTCTCTGGGCAGCACTCAGTACGAGCACCGCACCTGAGTCCCAGACACCAATGGGCGGGTACTCACCACAGCGATCACAGGGATGAGGACGCCCAGGTTCCCCGCGCTGCTGGAGGCCTGGAGGAGAACAGAACTGAGTCACTGATGAGCCCACGCTTCTTTCATTGAAAAGGAAAAAAAAAAAAGACCTAACACAGTGTCATGAAAACTGAAATTCCTTAATCTACACGAAACAATGAAAAAGATATACAAAGAAACATGTATAAAGATGCATAATCTTAACAGCAAAAGAGGGAAACAATTTGAATGTCAAACAGGAGAAGGATTACATAAACCGTGACAACTCTGCACAAATATCACAAGCTGTTACAGAGACAGCACTCTGAAAAGCACTGTCACCTTAAAAAGTGCCCAGATCAAACGTTAAATGTAAGAAAGTATGTTCTCACACAGTGCCAACTATGTAAAATAAATAGATTTGCATAAAACACCTAGGAGAAAGTCTGCCAAAAAGTTAACGACCATTGTATCTGAGGAGAGAAATTTTTACTCTACTCTTTATAGGTTTCTGTATCTTTTCTATAATGAATACACATTCTTTCCAAATCTGGGAAAACTTGGGGGTTACTTAAAAATAACTAAGTAAAAAGTCAGCCACCTGGCCAGACACATGAGGAGCAGCCCGGCTTGGGAAGCCCAGCTGCTCAGTTGACCATGAGGGCATCGACTGCCCACCGCAGCAGGGCTGCTCCATCTTCAGGGATGAACAGGGTTGGGACAGCTTGCCGAGGCCCTGTGGCCGCGCAGGGGTGGGGACAGAGTCCTAAGCTGGTGTCCCCCCAGCTCTTGATTTCTGTCCTCAGCTCCTGGTGGTCAGTGTGTTGGCCAGTCCCCACCCCACCCCCCATTGCTGCCCCACAGACACCTGGCCTGTCACTGCAGTGGGGGGTGGGTGCATGGGCAAGCTCAGCTCGGCACCCAAGGAGCCCCTACCCCAGCCGAGGAATGAAGCAGGACACCTGAGTGTTGAGCCCGGGAGATGCAGTGAGAGTGGTGGGGACGGGGGTGGGGGGAGCTGGGCCCTGGAGCCCTCAACAGGGTACAGCCTCGGCCTCCTTGGGCTCCAGGTGCCTCCCCAACACCCTCGAGCCCCCGTCTCTTGTGCACGGGGAGCTGGGCCCCACTCAGGAGACAAGAGGAACAGTGGCCCAGCCTGCTGTGGCGGGGAGCAAGGCAGGGCTGAGCGGGGCAAAGGGTCTCAGGCCCTGTTTGCACCAGCCCCTTCCTCCTAGGTAAGACTTTCACTCAAGGCTGCTGCTCACTCGCTTCCACCTCAGAGAGGCCTTGAGACCACCCGATGCCCGTTTTGTTCCCATGCCTGTCCCGCTAAGCCTGCAGGGGCAGCCCCTTGTCTGTCTGTTCACTCCCGCCAGCACCCCGGGAAGGAACCAGTCCCCCGTTCCTGACGTCACCAGGTAAAGGGAGAAAGCACGGGTTTCAAGGCGGTGCCCGGGGCTGAGCCCTACCTTCAGGGCGGGCCCCTTCTCGCTGGCCCTCTCACTGGCCCGCTTGCCCTCCAGCCCCAGCTGCACAAACAGCTCCAGCAGGTTCATGAGCAGCTCGTCCACCAGGTGCTCGTCCTGGATGTTGGCCGCGATGTTGGCCAGGGCATTGATCACAGCCAGCGAGCAGTGCCTGTGGGAGAGAAGTGGCGCGGCCACAGTGTGGGCCCCCAGTACAGTGAACGAAGACCCCCAAGGCGAGGGACATGCCACCAGAGGATACCAGCCCTGAAGGAAAGTCAGCTGCTGCGGAAAAGACCCCAACCTCCCCCGAGACAAGGTGGGGGCCCAGGGGCTGTTCAGCTTCCAGGAGCCTGCGTGTTGGGGCGTGTTGACGGTCTCGGGACACTTCCTCCAAGTGCCCGGGCAGCCACGCAGCTGAGAACAGGCATGTCACTCCCCAGCACTTCCAGGGGACCCACTTCCCCTCCAGTTACAGTCTCCCTTCATCACCACCACCCCGGAAACTCTGACGACACTTCCTCCTCCACCTGGGGCTGAGGTTAGGGTCAGCTCACATCAGACACTCAGGAAGTGCTCAGTGGTCCTGACGACCTGCCCCGACCCCGTCACCCCATGTAAACCCTGAATAGGAAGCTGACACTGCACACCAGCGGGGCGGCTGGGCTCTGAGTGCCGGGTCAGCTGGATGCTGCCGCAGCCGGGCTGTGCCAAGTAGCTCAGGTCTTTAAGGCCCAGTTTCTTCCTGAGTAAACAAGGATAATAATTCCCTCCTCGCAGGGCGTGGGGGAATCAAACAGTCCCTGTGAAGCACGTAGCACATTGTCTGCCCCCGAAATCACAGAGCAATGGCAGCCGGGACAAAAGGCACCCCTTCCCAGACAAATCTCTGGCGGGGGGAACGGATGGCAGTGGATGCCTCCTCCGGTGGGAGACCAGTCACTGTGGGTGGCACTGTCAGAAAGTGCTTTAGGAAGGAAATGTGGCAGAAGATGAGGAACTGGTAAGTCCCGTACATGGCACGGGCCGAGCAGCGAGGCAGAGGCGGGGTCAGAGGTCAGAAGGAAAGACAGGGAGGGGAGGGGCGAGGAGGTGCAGGAGCCGCTCTGGGAGCAAGATGCAAGGGGAAGAGGTTTTGGTCTGTGTGTCGGTGTCACTGCGGAGACCAGAACGGACAGACAGGAGAGGGAGGTGAGCTGGCGGCCCCCCAAGGCCACTCCTGTGTTCCAGTGGCCGGGGCTCCCGTGGGAGCGGCAGTGAGAAGGCAGAGAAGCAGCCATTGTGCTGAGAGCTGTCACATGCATACACACGGCCTCATACACCCACACAGCTGGTGAGGAAGTTAAGGCACAGAGAAGGTGAGCATGTCCTGAGGTCACACAGGAGGGGAGAGGAGAACCTCCACCGTGCCCACCGCCCTCCTGACTTCATCTGACCAAGTCCATGAGATCCTCCAAACACAGGAGGATACGTCTCGTCCTTGGGGCATCCCTGGGGAGGGCGAGGACTCATGCAAACATCATACACCCAAGGCTGTCAACGTCTCCTCCCTTGCCCTCTGAATCCACCCTGAGGCGAGCATCTGAGACACAGGTATGCAGCATCGACCAGCAGAAACACTGGAAAATTACCTAATGTGCGGCCTAGGGCTGGCCAGACAGATTGCGGTGCTGCCACCTGATGGACACCATGCTGACATCTAAGGTGACGACGGGCAGGAAGGCCGGTGCTGCTCTGTGAGAACACGGTCACCCGGGGGCGCTGTGCCCACTGGGTGAGGAGCTCAGAGATGCTAGCTCGGGGGCGGCCCTGTGCGGGTCATTCCCGCCTGGGTACACGTATTTCTAACAAGTAGTGCTTTTGTAAGAAGAGATGTTTATTTAAGAGACAAGTCCCCACATCTCACATTTTCAAAGGATCGAGAGCAACAACGAGGTTGGGAAGACTTACCTGTAGCCATGGTCCTTGTAATCTTTGGTGGCAGAGTACACAACAGAGCTGGCCTTCACGCTGATCTGCTGGAAGAGATTCCACACCTCCTGGTAAATGTATTGCTGGAAAAGAGTGAGGGACACGTGACCACATCTCCTCTGGGAGCACCCTCCATGGACACCCAGAGGGGACACACTGGGGACCAGGGACAGTGGGGCCTGAAATAGCATCAAGGCCAGCCCTTCCTAAAGGTTTATGCAAACCTCAACTTAAACACCTAGAGTGGAATAGGTTCCATTTCCATTCTATTCTATTAACATCGGCAAGAAAATAGTTTAAACCTCTTTCTCCGGCACTCTTGGAACCATTACACTATTCTCCTTTCCTTGGAAAAAAATCTCACCATTCGGTGTTAAGAAAATTGTGAGCGGGCTTCCCTGGTGGCGCAGTGGTTGAGAGTCCACCTGTTGATGCAAGGGACACGGGTTCGTGCCCTGGTCTGGGAAGATCCCACATGCCGCCAAGCGGCTGGGCCCGTGAGCCATGGCCGCTGAGCCTGCGCGTCTGGAGCCTGTGCTCCGCGACGGGAGAGGCCACAACAGTGAGAGGCCCGCGTACCGCAAAAAAAAAAAACAAAACAAAGTTGGGAGCATTTAACTCTTCCGCAGGGTAAGTTTAATCTGTATTTTTACATTCCTGGGAATCAAGGAGATTCCCAAAGCTTGCCCAGGGAGAGTGGGTTCCTGGCCATGCTTACGTTTCCGGTGATGACCAGGCAGCCAAGCTGGTCGATGATGAGCACGTCAAGAGGGGAGGGGGGCTGGCAGAACTTCTGCTGTAGGATCTGCAGGATCGGCTCCATGACTTTTGGGGTGTCCCTCAGGGCCACTGCGATGTGGCCCAAGGCTCGGATGGTGTGGTCCGGAATCAGGTGAGCATCCCTACAGGAGGGAAGGACAGACATGCCCTGGGAATGGTGCTCCAGCACGCAGCAGGGAAAAGAAGCCGGAAGCCAGGACCTGGACCCCAGGGTCATCAGTCTCTCAGAGGAAGCGTCCATCTGAAAGTGACAGCCTGGGATCTGCAATCACCAGCACCAGGCGGGAAGACAGAGGTCTTTTCCCCCAGTGTCCAGGGTGGACATTCCAAGGTGGGCTTCAGCAGACATCGTGGGACAGACTCAATGCCTGACGCCATTCCGTGCCAGAAAGCGGCACAGACGCGTGAATGCCAGCAGCCCCATGAGCCTGCACAGGACCATCTGCCCCCGCCCCCACCTCCTGGGACAGGACAGGACGTACTTGTCACTCTCCTGGGAGATATAGAGCCGGTTGGAGAGGCTGGCCAGGAAGGCCTCCACGATCACTGCGTCCACAGTCAAGCCAGCCTTCAGGCACCTGAGCAAGGAGGAGGCCAAGCAGAATGAGGCATCAGAATAACCAGATGAGCATTTTGTGTTTGATTTTGGTTGAGTTTTTCCTGTCTGGGGTCTACAAGGTTTAAAGACCCACTCTGAATACTCTTTCCCCAGAAATCTGAATGATCATTACACAGAATGAATTCAAAGAACAGCTGTAGATTTCACCCTTTGACAAGTATCTCAGTTGAAAATAGTAACTTCATTATCTTGCCCAGAACAGTCTCCTCCAGGGTGTCATACTCATGCCAATTCCAATTTAAGATTCCGTTTCTCAACAGAAGTCACAATAGCTGATTCGAAAGACAGATGGTCCCACGGTGGCTGAGGGAATGTTAAAATTACATATCGAGGTTTTAATAGTATGGAGAAATGCTTATGCTCTAGAGAAGGGGAAATCTAACAGCCCTGAGGAGCATGAAATCTTACAAGCATCTCTCGCTCCCCACACATTTGGCTCCCAGGCCACAAAGTCAGAGAAGACAGTCTGACAGAGTAGCTGGGCTCCAGCCCGATGGCCCCGAGAGCGAGGCGCCAGGACTCAGACAAGGAGAGGTATGACTCCTTCAAATCAGAATGTATCTGGTCCCCAAGTGTGGACAGCAAGAGTTCACACAGATGGAGCTGGTGCTGAAGGGACACTCGGGCACATAAAACCTCTCATTTATACCAAAAATCGCATGGAAAACAAGATGAAACAGGACCACATGTCATCACTCTGGATGATGGGCTAAGGGATAATTCTTTTCTGTCTACTTTTCTATAAATCACAGGTTTTCTCTGTTTTTTATTACGTTTATGATCAGGAAAAGAAAGGCAGGAAATTTTTGTTTTTTCTTTAACATGTAGCAATCTCCCTTTTCGGATCCAGCGCAGGTTTAGAAGCTTCCCTGAACAATAACGTCTCTGGCTCTGCCTGACACACCGCCCCATCCCCCTCACCCCACGAGGCCACCCACCTGCAGACGTTGTCGATGGCAATGTCCCGCAGCTGCTCGTACATGGACGGCTGGCTCTTCTTCCCCGACGCCACGTTCAGGGTCGACTCGGAATGCTCGTTGGTTACGCTGATTTTTATATCATTGCCGGCAACTGGAAGTAAAAATTCAAATATCTATCTGGTTATGCCTGTCACTTTCCATATCTGTGTTTGAAATTCAAAACCAAAATCAAATGTAATCATCTTTAGCTACAAAAGCAATCACTTTACAAAGACTTCACCAAGCATTTCAGAATCCAAAGTGTCGGAGAACAGAAAGGATGAAACAAAAGTTTAAATCAAGGAAGCATACTTAAGTTACAAAGCAATGAATACATAAAACAGCAACGTCTTAAGAAATGATTCAGAAGTCCTGGCCCCTAGGAGCTCAGCCCCAGCAGAAAGGCAAGGGCATGGCCTGAGGGCATCCAGCTAATGCACAGGAAGGTGGGAAGGGTGGGCAAGCGTGAGAGCAGGGCCCTCAGAGTCTCTCCACCTGAAGGGAGAGGACAAAACGTCCACCTTGGTGGGACTGGGGGCAGCATGGTGATACCACTTCAGCACCCGAGTGCGCAGCAGGGTACTTAATTAACATCGGTCACCAGACGTGCTCTGGGCCTGTGGCAGTGGAGGGGACAGAGCTCCAGGCCCGGCGTTGAGACATGGGACGCACACTGCAGGATGCCCCAGAGAGGGCAGGTGCCAAAAAGAGCAGGCCTGGAGCGGGGCCTGGGGCAGTGGCAGCGGGAGGGAGGCCTGGCACCCCAGGGGGTTGTGCAGGGGAAGACTTGGGAGGAAAAGGTGGAGGAGCAGCCCAGGGATGGCGGCCTCTCGGCCAGTTACCTGTGTGGTACTGACTGTGGCACTTGTACAGCTTCACCAGCACGGGGGATGGGACCACCAGGAAGTCCCGCAGGGATGGCGTCACCGAGTGCACCACCACCGGGAACCTCTCGCACAGGCGGCCCAGGCCCTGCAACGCACAGCGGGCCATCAGGGGCTGCGGGGGAGGTGCCCACCCCTTCAGACACCAAGTCAATCAGACTTCCAAGGGCCACCCAGCCATGGGGCACAAAGACAGAAAGGGGGTGGTCGGGACTCTCTCCACCCAAAGGCGAGATTCACTGTTAAAGTGTGTCCATCTCTTTTGGAAGAAACTTAGGGGAGAAAGGGCACCAAGCATTACTTTTACACAACGGCAGACATGAAGTCAGTGGGGTTGGGACAAGGTCAGAGTCTCTGCACAGCAGGCTGGCGTCCGAGGCCTTGGGAACACCCGGCAGATGCAGGGCAGCCTCCACAATGCAGGACTTGGCTGTGCCTGGACCCCGCTCGCAGAAAGCCTGCTGGCCGTCAGCAGCGGCCTCCCAGCACTGAACTTGTCCACAGCAGACTCTAGTTCAAGTTCCTAGAGGCAGCAGCTCAGACCTCGCTGCTGGTGCCTGCCACAGCCTGGCCACAGCAAGAAGGCCCTGCTGGGGCTTCCCTGGTGGCGCGGTGGTTGGGAGTCCGCCTGCCGATGCAGGGGACACGGGTTCGTGCCTCGGTCCGGGAGGATCCCACGTGCTGCGGAGCGGCTGGGCCCGTGAGCCATGGCCGCTGAGACTGTGCATCCAGAGCCTGTGTTCCGCAACGGGAGAGGCCGCAACAGTGGGAGGCCCGCGTACCGCAAAAAAAAAAAAAAAAAAAAAGAAGGCCCTGCTGACGAGTGTCAGCACCGCGCTCCCAACCACCCCCACCAGGGCCCGTGAGACTGACCTGCAGACAGCAGATAAGCAAGGGCAGGTGAGCAATGATGACCTTGCTGGATGTCTTGGACTGCAGCTTCTCAGACAGCTTGATGCACAGATTCTCTGCACCTAAGTTCAGAACAGAGGAGGGTACGGACCTTTAGCAAAGGCCAATGGTCACAAAGACTCCTTCACCAGTCAAAACAGAACGTGACTAAACCCCGGGCTCACTAACTCTGAGAAGTGGCTCCACCACAAAGTGTCAGAGGTGCGCGTCCCTGCTCCTTTCCTGCTGCTATGACGACACCATCCTGCAGGGTGGGCTATCCCTCTGCTGCCAGCCCCCACCCTGTCCCGTGTCCTGAGCGTGGCTCCCCCCGAGCCCCCACCTTCCTGGACCAGCACAATCTTCCGCCCTGAGATCCCTCCTCTCCTCGTAAGCGGAGGACTCGCCAGGCGGTGGCACGGGGAACCCACCCTGCTCGTCCTTCACAGCCCACACCATGAGGTCCACGCAGGCGGCACTGGCCTGGCAGCGCAGCTTCAGGGGGCTCAGCTCGCTGTGGGTCCGGTCCACGTCGTGCAGGATCTTCTGGAGCTCCCCCTGGCTGGTGTTGAACTGCTCCAGCACGAAGTCATGGACCTCCTTAACAAAGGAGGTAGGCAGGTCTGCAGGAGGGAGAGCGGGCACAGATTCAGGCTGTGAGCAGCCGTGGTCTTTCCCTTGCGACAGACTCCCAGGGAGAGGGCGCTGCTGCTGGTTACCATGCTTCCAGGAAGGCCGGCTGGGGTGAGCCGGAACGGGCTCGCATGCCAGCCCTGCACACATGCTACCAGACACTCGGAATGGTCACCTTCCAGCGAAATGCGAGCCATGCTTTGTTTTAAGCTGTCAATACACTCAAACCTGAACACGAGACACAACCTGGGGAGTGCCATCACCAGAACTGGTCCGATTAACAAAAAGTACTCCTGTGATACTTTCTAAAAAGGGCGTCAGTTATCAGATGTGGGAAAGCTGGATGCAGCACAAGGACCGCCCCCTGCACAGGAAGGCACCCAGTCTGCAGCGTCTCCCAGCTCTCGTCCTCGGGCCTGGACAGTGCAGGAGACCCGAGAGACGGCACAGGCACAGGGCAGACTGGCCAAGAAAGCCAGCAGCAGACTGGCTAGGGGAGGCCGCAGGCTCCGGGGTCAGGCCGAGCAGCCAGCACCTGCCGCTTTTCGGGAACCTAGCCCTCATGGTGGCCCCAACAAGGCTCAGGCCCCAGCAGCGCTTGGAATCAGATCAGGAAAACAGCTAAGGAGATTATGGGACACCCACAGGACACCATGTGGTCATCAAAGCTTTTGTTCATGAAGCACATTCAGCAACTTAAGGGAAGAGCCTAGGAAAACTGTGTTTAAAACACACAAGAGGGCTTCCCTGGTGGCGCAGTGGTTGGGAGTCCGCCTGCTGATGTAGGGGACATGGGTTTGTGCCCCAGTACAGGAAGATCCCACATGACGCGGAGCGGCTGGGCCCGTGAGCCATGGCCGCTGGGCTTGCGCGTCCGGAGCCTGTGCTCCGCAACGGCAGAGGCCACAGCAGTGAGAAGCCCGCGTACTGCAAAAAAAAAAACAAAAAACAAAACAAAACAAAAAACACACAAGAGAGCCTGGAAGGAACTGCTAACTCCATATGTGAGTTCCGCTACTGACAAATTATTCTGAGTTGTAAGATCACGACTGCCTCGTTTTCTCATTTTTTAATGTTTTGAAACATGTAAGGCAGACACATTAGACTGTATGCCTGACCAGGGGATCAGGATGACACCACATGTCCGTGTCAGACATCAGCCGAGAAGACACACCCACCAAAGAGGCTGCGCTGCTGGCAGCACCGGGGGCAGAACGACAGGTGCATGTCCCTCATCACCTGCTTCTCCCGGGAACATGTCCACGTTCCTTGCAGATGCTGTGAAGCGGCCCTGGCATAAGGGCAGGACCCCACCCTCACCTTTCATGTAGTACAGAGTGTCCCGTAGCATCTTGAATGTGGCCACATAGAGGGGGTCGCTGAACGCGCTGTAGTAGAGGTCGGCGCTGGGGTTGGCCTGCAGGTAGAGGCATGGGACGCGTGACTGACACCGCCGGTCACTGCGGTGACTCCCTCCTCCCTCCTACACTCACACTGCCCAGAGACGCCTGTGGGGAGCAGCCCCGGCCTCCTGGAGGATGGACCACCTCCTCTCACTGAGGGCTCACCCTCTCCGGGCATCTTTGAACAAGGAGAGTGGAGGTGCAGGAGCCACGGGGCCACAAGACCACATTGCACCTTGTCCCCCTCAGTGATAGACACGACAGCTGGGGCATCTTCAGATTCAGCCTACATTTTGTAACTAAAATTCACTTTAAATTTTCTTTAGAAATCTCATCTAAAATGTGATGCTAGTTTTCTTCTGGGGAAAAAAATTCATCCGAGGTCTAGTGAGTTGAATAAGATGCTGTTAATTTTTCTGCACACTCAGTCTAGTGCAATGGAAAGGCACGATTTACAAAAGTTCTGACACAGGTAAGCGCGGGGAAGGCGGAAGTGGAGGCAAATCCACAGCGGGAAGGGGCCTGCGGGGCGAGGCTGGTGGAGGCCGTGTCCCATGGGCATCGGTGCCATCAGAGGGCGCTGCGCGAATGGCCCTACAGGCAGTTTTCATGACTCCCTGCAGGGCAGATGTGACACTGGCTGAGGTTAAGGTGACCAGGGGTCCCACCCCAGAGCCAGGAGGGAGGAACCCGGGCGGTGCAGCCCGGCCCCAGGGCCCCAGCGCTGTGTGATGAAGGCTCTGACAGCCTCTGTCTCCCCGGCTCAGAGCGGGTGTGCCATGGGTTCAAGGAGAGGGAGTCACATCTAGCACATAATAAGCACGGTCACTGCCCGTGAAGGTGGATGAGGAGGAGGATTATCCTGCAGTGACTCGGGTTTGAGCTTTTTTTCAGCCACAAAACCATTTCTTCAAATGGACATTTACACTAAAGTCCAAAATATGAAACAAAATATGAGAAACTGCTCTGTTCCACGAGGAGAAGGGCCCCAGAGCCCCATGTTCCTGGCATTCCTCTCCCCTCAGGACCCAAGCCAGCTCTTCACCACGGACGGCACTCGGGCCCAACACGTCGCTGCTGTGCCTGCCAGCCCAGCTCCGGCCCTGGCCTCCTGGTCTGCCCAGGGTCACACGACCCCACACCGACAAAGGACACCAGGACACCTCTGAGAGCAAGCACAGTGAGAGCTCAGGCCCATGAGCAGGAGGGCTGCGGACCAGCTGGCAAGTGACTGGCCACACACCTAATGCCCGCAGACAGCAGGGTGGAGCGCATGCAGGGCAGGAGCTGCGACCTGCAGCACAGGGAGGTCCCTGCTGGTTCCCTTCCCGCTTCATAACTGAGCCCGGTGGTGCCAGGTGCTGCATGTCTTATAATCGGATGATAGAAAGAACGCCAGGCTTAACAAGGAATCTGAGCCCAGCACGCGGCCACAGCAGTCATCAGCCTGGAAATCGGTGATCTCTCTGGACCCTGACAAAAGGGGGCTGACTCAAATGTTCCCAGGGACTTTGAGGCCTCCCAGCAGCGACATTTAATGATTTTATAAATAAAGCTGTGGGCCTTGGTTCCAAACATGCTAAGGACAGAAGATGCCTGAGTACACACCCCTCACACTCACAAGCCAGGGCCTGCAGTGCCTGGACTGATGAGGGGTGTGTACCGAGCCTTGGCAGTGGCTCTGCAGGCACCGTGGGGGCAAGGACCACAATGGAGCAGAGTCGGGGCCCAGGCCGCAATCCAGCTCCCATGCTGACCATGGGACACGGGCACCAGTTAGTCCTCCCCGAACCTCTGCTTTCACCTGTGAAGTAGAGACCCTGACCACTGCTCAGGGGCCAGGACGGGGCACCGGTAGGGGACACATCTAAAGGAGCCAGGCACAGGGCAAGCCCTTGGGCGGCAGGTGTGCTGTCGTCACTGGAACGTATGCTGAAGTCTCGGAGAGCCTCTCACTCACTCCAGTGGCCCCACCCCACCCACTGCAAACCCTCACCACTCCCCCCACACAGATGTGCCCGGCAGGTGATCTCGACGTGACGCCCTCAGAGGGATGTACCTCCATCACGCTGGCTACGACTGTGTCCAGGGACTTGAGAACAGGCTCCTCAACAATCTTCTTCACCTGCAAGGGAAACGAGACCTCGTGAGCACCTGGCACACACAGGGGGAGACAGGAGTGCCAGCTCATTCCACTGAAGAACAAATCGTGCTGATGTATGAAACCACATCACAAGCTCATGGTGAAAAATGGATGGAAGTAAGAGGCCAACAATGAGCACATCACTGGAGCACCAAGGCTCCAATACACACACAAAATGTCCCTAATCCTGCCATCACCTAGAACTTCTTTCTTACCATAGATGGGAATGAAATAAAAACAGAAAAGGAAACAACTCCCTCAAGTCTGGGGACATGAGGTTTCCATTTCCAGGAAGCGAGAGCGCTGAGACTCCAGGCAAGACTGACTTCCCTCCCCGAGGCCCCTCCCAGACATGGTAGACCCCCGTCACAGCCGGTCCCCAGGCGCCAACACCGCCCCCTCCCCGGGCCAGGGCGCTGGCTCTTCCGGGCGCTGCAGCACACACTGCGAATTCCTCACAGGAGCACTGGCCACCCCCACCCCGGTCCCACTCTGTACCAGTGCTCAGGACAGGAAGAACTGTTCTGCCGACCGAGAACCGCCTGAGAAAACTGCCACCACATTACAGTGCTTTAAGGTTATTTTTAAAACATATGGATAATGATAAACAACATGCCAGGAGAAGAAATTTAAAAATGGTTTAGAAGAAAACCTAACCTTGAAAGTTAAAATATACTGAAAAACAAATTCCCCTGAATGACCCAAGACATCCAGCCTTCAACTGGAATCTCTTGACATGACCCTAAAGAGCTGCTGTCCCGTCGGGACACCGACAGCGTAGCCAGCTTGGGGGGTCTCAGGACAGCCGGCTACTGAGCAGCTCACCCTGGCTCCACCCTGCCCACCGACACTGGGCTATCTTCTTGTTTCTCCACCCATAGCCACCACCTCTGGGCCATTTCTGTTCACACTCCTCACAGGCAAGCGCCAGGCCCCCGGCCCCCGCCTCACCCCGACCTTCTTCTTCTCTCTCATTCGTTCCAAAGCAGAAAGCCCTGTCTTTGGAGTCTGTCCTGGCCCACCCAAACCCACCATGCAGAACCCCGGTACAAGCATGGCAACTTCAGGGGTGGGTCACAGGCCCAGCCACTGCAGGACTCAGACAATGGCAACTCTGATGCGACTGCAAAGGTCACACAAAGGCCCCCAGACAGGAAACATTAGCTTTGTATTAATCCAAACAGAGCAGCCCCTGAGTTGGGTCAAGTGCAAGAGCAAGTGGGCTTGGGGTCGGACCACTGCCTGAGCCTGGGCCCTGCCCTTAGCCCTTAAGGTACTTGACACCAACTTCCTCACCTCTAACAAGGGGACGTGTGGCTGCGCCCCACGTGGTGGCTGCAGGGACAAATGAGAACGTGCCGCACAGCAACTCCGAGGATGTGACCCTCCTTCCCTCTTTAATCTGAAAACTGTGACTACCAAGCTGTGCTGTGAAATATAGGCTGACACAACTAGTAATTCCACTGGTTGATATACCCGTGGTCCATCTATCCATCAAGGCTATGCTTACCAGGTTTACGAGTTCCCGGAGCATCTCCAGGGGAATACTGAACTCCTTGTAAGTGATGCCATTGAAAAGAGGAGAAACGGAGAAGCTGGAGCTGATGGTGGAGAAGTAGTAGTCGGGCTCCAGGGCACTCCCATCAGGCAAGTAAGAGGCTGACGGGGCAAAACCAGAAAGTCAGTCGCGGGAGCATGAGACCCAGATACTCCCTCAAGAACCAACTACGGTATCGATTTTGCTTTTGTTTATACTAAAATTCCATGTTTTAATTAAGAAGTAAAGGCTGATATGATTCAGCAATCCCACTCCTGGGCATATATCCAGAGAAAATTCTAATACAAAAAGATACATGCACCCCAACGTTCATAGCAGCACTATTCACAACAGTCAGGACATGGAAACAACCTAAATGTCCATTGACAGATGAATGGATAAAGAAGATGTGGGGGCTTCCCGGGTGGCGCAGTGGTTGAGAGTCCGCCTGCCGATGCAGGGGACACGGGTTCGTGCCCCGGTCCAGAAAGCTCCCACATGCCGCGGAGCGGCTAGGCCCATGAGCCGTGGCTGCTGAGCCTGCACGTCCGGAGCCTGTGCTCCGCAACAGTAGAGGCCACAACAGTGAGAGGCCCGCATACCACAAAAAAAAAAAAAAAAAAAAAAGATGTGGTATGTATACATACAATGGAATACTACTCAGCCATAAAAAAGAATGAAAATAAAATGCCATTTGTAGCAACATGGATGGACCTAGAGATCATCATACTAAGTTACTAAGTAAGTCAGAGAAAGACAAATATCGTTACGATACTACTTATATGTGGAATCTAAAAAAAAAATGACACAAATGAACTTATTCACAAAACAGAAACAGACTCACAGACAGAAAACAAGCTTACAGTTACTAAAGGGGAAAGGGGGTGGGGGAGGGATAAATTAGGAATTTGGGAGTAGCAGATATAAATTACTCTATATAAAAAGGGTAAACAACAAGGTCCTACTGAATAACACAGGGAACTACAGTCAATATCCTGTAATAAACCATAATGGAAAAGAATCTGAAGAAGAATATAATATATATGTATAACTGAATCACTGTGCTATATATCAGAAACTAATACAACATTATAAATCAACTATATTTCAATTAAAAAAAGAAGTAAAAGCTGGATTGCAAATCCTTGGGGAGGGTTGCCTCTCACTGGGGTGTTTCAGGTCAAAGCTTAGGTAGAATCATGTCCTAATATTTTCCACCCAGACATGTGAGAACAACAACAAAAAAAGAATTACACCTTTCTACAGGTTAAGAGCCATGACAGCAGGAGGCAGCTTACAACAGAGGTGGGGCAACAATACTGAGAGGAGCTGAGACGCTGGAAGCCAACACGGTGAAGCCACAGAGGGGGCTGGACAGGGCGGGGGCGGTGAGGCCAGATTAAAGGGAGCAGGTGGGAAGAAGGTGGGAAGGGAGTGTGTGTGTGCGCATGAAATGTGTGTGAAAACTACATAAAACATGTATATATACAGTGTGCACGAACACACATGCTCCATGTATTTTCCTTATATATGCACCTGTGTGACCAGCTTATCTCACTCAGCATCACATCCAGGTTCATCCACGTTGTCACAAATGGCAGGATCTCCTTTCCTAAGGCTGAATAATATTCCTGGAGGGCATTATGCTGAGTGAAGTAAGCCAGTTACAGAAAGAAAAAAACTGCACAATCTCACTTATATGTGGAATCTAAAAAACTCAAAGACATGGGAGCAGAGAGTGCGGTGGCCAGGGGCGGGAGGTGGGGAAATGGGGAGATGACGGTTATGCGGGCTGAGTCCAGAGAGCTAATTACACCGTGCTGGATGCTAGGAATGCGCTGAGAGAGGAAGTGCTCTAACCACACACGCACACACACAATGGTGACTATGTGAGGAGATGTATAGTTAATGGCTTGACTGCAGTAACCACCTTACCACATTTATGTATATCAAACCATCATGTCGTTCACCTTAAGGACATACCAGTTTATTGTAAAAAATAATGATAGTCATAAAAGAAGGCAAGAAGTCTGTGTCCTGGACACACACCACGACATGCAGATGACGTCCTGCGTGGCTGACCCAGCGCGTGTGGACACAAAAGGAGGCAAAAGGCAGAGCTGCAGGGACCACAGGTGTAAGATTTGGGATTTATGCAGGGGTGTCACTGACAATGGAACGGACGGCGCCATGAGGCGTGGAGATCTTGTTTCCCCACTTCCTCCCCACAATCTGCATCTTACTTCCCTCGAGGAGGTGAAGGCTACTGTAACAAGTGTCTGACACTGCACAGAGCTGTCACACGAATCAAATTCAGTAAATTACCTGAAAGTCCTTTGTGAACAGCAAAGCTCTACAGAAAGTATTACTCATTAAACATAAGGTATTACACGCAGTCTCATTACTATGTTCTTTAATATTATCCACGCGCTTAATGACCTTAAACAACAAGAAACAAGAGAAGGACCCACCGCTAGTATTTCCACCTGAAAAGCAGTGCTTTCACAGGTTAATGTACTAAGATTCAGATGGCAGGCATTTGGGGTCCTGTATATTATTGTCTGCACTTTTTTCTATGTTTGAAATATTTTTAGATTCAAGTTTAAGAAGTTTAATCAAAAACAGAAAATAAATACTTTCTAAAAGCTTGACACTCAAGATGCACAACAGCAGTGTCTGTGTTAGCATCCTCACAGCACAGGAAGGCCCTGTGGACCTCGCCCCTGGGGGCTCGGTCAGCAGAAAGACGAAGCCCACCTTCGAAGTAGTGAAAGGTGGATCCTCCAGGGGAGCTGGGAGGGGGCACCCCTCGTTCAGGGCTGACCTGAAACACACAACCACATGCACAGATAAGAAAGGCCAGTCAGACCTCAGTCAGATCCGTCTCAGACAAGGCTCCCTCTGCTGGCCAGAGCCCTGGTTCAGCCCCACCTCCTTGCTGAAGCCCACCCTGGCTACAGGTTCTCTACTGTGATTCTAAATTCTTGTGTCTAGCCATATATTCTACACCTGATGACTGAGCCAGATTATTCTCAGTGTTTTGTGTCCCTGTCTTTCTCCATGAGTCAATTACATATTCTCTATAGGCACCAACTGTCTTGCACTCAGAAAAGAGCTGGTGCCCAAACACTTCACCTCCCAGGAGATGACTCACTTATAAATCTTAAAAAGGACAAGGCAACCTTTGTACTAAAGAGAATTCTAATGAGAATCTTTCACGTTCCCCAAGTTCCCTCAAACTACACGCGAGTGGGCACCTAACAAGCCCCCGTCCCCTATCCGTCTGGGCGCACGGCCCCACCTGTGAGATGCTGGACACACTGCTGGCCTTCCTCTTCAGGGTGCCCTCCTGACACACTGCCAGCAGGTTGCTGGGGAGGATGGAGCGAAAGTCGTTGAAGGACCGCCTCCGCACACCTTCCAGCTCCTCAGGGACGTGGAGGGAATGAGGAGGGACTCTGGGGAAGAGCCTGGACAGGAGAGACTCTTCCGTGTTGCTGTAACGCCCAAATGCGCGGGAGATTCCTATGAGGCACGGGACCGCGTACTTGCAGAGGTATTCTGGAAGGCAGAGGGAAGCCGTGGCTGCACCACCCGGGTACCTGGGACCACCCATCTCAGGGCCCCCCACCAGCAAGTCCAAGGGCCAGAACTAGCCATGGCAACAGGGCCAGGCCCAGGCGCTGACCGGCGGTATTTTACATCCATCCTCAACCACGGCTGCAGACACGGCCCATGGGTGGGAAGTCTTAACCACACGCAGCACCTCCAAATCAGTCCCTCAGCCACATCACCTGAGCAGTCTCCCTCACGGGACTTAATCAGTGCATTTAGTCCCTCTGAGAGCAGATTGGTAGCCTCACACCAGAGGAAAAATGACCTTCAGACATGTTACAGGTGAAGAAGCTGAGCCCCAGAGGTGGAAGTGGCCCAGCATTCAGGCAGCAGAGCTGTGCTCACGATGCCACGCGGGCTCTCAGCTAACATGCAGCAAAGGTCACGTCCACCAGATACACTGGTTGCAAAGAACAGAAAATCTGAGGACTGGGAAAAGCAAGGGGAAGGATAATCACAAACAATAAAAAGAAAAACATACCTTTCTCTTGAACCTCCAAGGCCTGGCACATTCCCAAAAGGACATGCAAAACCTGCAAAAGTGCCTCTAAAATCTGGAATAGCCAAGGAAACATACAAACTTATAAACAAAATCAGATAAATATAACAAAATTAACTCAGAACTAGAGGGAGCTTTACACATTCTCTTGTCCAACCTCATACCTGATCCATAACCCCCTGCATGGAAGCTCTGCCGAGGGGTCAGGCAACAGACCTTCTGCAGACAGAACCCTCCCTCTCTGGCTGGTCCACAGGCCTCCTAACTCTGGAAACAGGTGACAGGCCCCCAATCTCTCTTCACAGCTCAACACCCCTGTTTTTTTCCATCCGTTCCTTATGATTCAAGTCCTTGCTGATGGCCTGCCTGACTTCACTATAGCTCAGTGTGTAAGAAACCATCTCCAACTGAAGTGTTCAGACAAAACACACTACTATTCCAGCGATGCTGGGGATCTCCCTGAGTAATCACCAGACTCAGCACGGACCCCAGACGTCTGTGGATGTGACACTGGCTTTCCAGCAGCCCTTCACACTGCTGGTTCCATGAACTCACAGAGAAATGAAATCCTTAAGTGTCTCTCACACATGCTGACTCCAGCTGTGCCCCTCCACCCGCAGGGCTGGTATTTTTTTGCCCGTCACTGAGCCCCACAAAAGCTCAGGGCATAAGCTTCAGTTCACCGCGAGGGTCCTCGATTCCCAGCTTGGCATCCGAATCGTCTAGACGAGACTGACTTGCTTTCAGGATTTTCATCCCCGGTCCTGGCTGGTCCTAGCTGTTCAGCTTCCACCACAGGGGGCAGGCGACCAGAGACTCCTGCCGGGTGCCCCTGGGGTGGTCCTCAGGTGGCTCTGCAAACCCTGCCCTCGGCTACACTGCTGACCCAGGATGTCAGGAGAGGCGTGGTTCAGGCCCTGATGAAGAGCATCCAGACCGAGTCCCTCTCACTTCCCCCACTTCCAGTCTTGGGGAACCCAGGCAGAAAAATGAAGTTGGTCTGAGGTGACTTGTTCATCACCAAACTGCTCACGTTTTGCTAGTGTCAAATGATGCAGAACAGTGAGGACCTGGAAAGCAATGTTTCATCCATTTCACGTATTCAAGTTATGCCACCATCTTCTGTGGTGACCTATTTCAATAGGTGTTACTGATAGAAAAGCCCTGTTAGCTTTTTAAATAATATGTGATTCTAACGTATCTAGTTACCTCTTTAGCCAACCCACAAGTAAATAAAGAACCTAAACTAAGAACGAAGGGTGGAGACCAACATAATGGCAGAAATAGGGACACAATTTACAGTGTGATAGTAAGGAAAGAGATTTTAAAAATTAAAAAAGATACAGGGGGGGCTTCCCTGGTGGCGCAGTGGTTGAGAGTTCGCCTGCCAATGCAGGGGACACGGGTTCGTGCCCCATTCCGGGAAGATCTGACATGCTGTGGAGCGGCTGGGCCCGTGAGCCATGGTCGCTGGGCCTGCGCGTCCGGAGCCTGTGCTCCGCAACGGGAGAGGCCATAACAGTGAGAGGCCCGCGTACCGCAAAAAAAAAAAAAAAAAAAAAAAAAGAGTAAAAGATACAGGGGGCTTCCCTGGTGGCACAGTGGTTAAGAATCCGCCTGCCAAAGCAGGGGACATGGGTTTGAGCCCTGGTCCGGGAAGATCCCACATGCTGTGGAGCAACTAGGCCTGTGTGCCACAACTACTAAGTCCACGCTCTAGAGTCCACGAGCCACAACTACTGAGCCCGCGTGCTGCAACTACTGAAGCCCGTGCGCCTAGAGCCCGTGCTCCAAAACAGGAGAAGCCACCACAATGAAAAGCCTATGCACCACAATGAAGAGTAGCCCCCGCTCGCTGCAACTAGAGAAAGCCCTCTCGCAGTGACGAAGACCCAATGCAGCCAAAAATAAATAAATAAATAAATAAAAGGAGAGAAATATGAAATACATTTAAGTAACATTTCCAACAAAATAAACTAAAACTAAAAAAACTGGAGCACTTGAAGGAACGGCTCCAGCTTTCCAGCAAATCTTCTATGAATGTCAGTCCCCAGCATGGAGGCAGGAGGATGCATGACCTTTTGCTGCCCACCTCACAGGGCAATTGGGAAAGCTGAATGAGATAAGACTCAGGAGGTCAGTGGGAGACTAAGCACTGCAAGCAGGATTTAACATTTCTCATGTGTGTTACTAACAGTATGAAATAAATCAACATAAACAATCCAATCAACTTTTTTTTTTTTCTGTCCTATCATCACTTTGGGACTCTCGGATCTTACAGAAACAGACACTGAGTCACCACACACTTACCTCATCCCTGAGGGAAGGGTCCTTATAAGCCACGTCAGACAGCAAAGTGACCAAGCAGAAGCTGAAGCTCTCGGCCACCGGGAGGGTGCCTGGAGAAAGAAAGACAGGAATCGGATCATCACACCGACCGGCCACCCCATCTGGCTGTTCCCTCTCACACAGCTGCCAAGGACCTGCTTACAGTGGAGGCCGCCCTCGTCAGGATGAGCCTCCAGAGAACAGATATGGGCCCAACGTGTTCGCTGAGAAACACCCCTGCCTTCCTTGTAATAAAATGTTTTGGTTCAAGAAATTGAAATGTTTGCTGAGCCAATTTATAGTCTGAGATTACAGAGCCTCTCAACATGACAGATTCCATGTTTTATTCCCGACCTAAATAAAATTGGGAAATCAATCTTGGTAAGACTATGGGAGATGTTTCATGGAGGCTAACTGTCCAATACCAATTACTATCACTTTAAACTGAATTAATGTTTTTTTTCCTTTTTTCTTCTGACAGGTGGAGAAGGTCCTCAGAAGAGCACCCAGAGATGTGCTCTGTTCCTCGGAGGTTTCTAAGCCCTTCCCTGACCGAGCCTGCCAGTCCAGAGATTCTCAGGAGCAGGGCCTCAAGGTCAAGAAGGGAGCACTGCACCCAAAAGACCACAAGTGAAGCACCACTTCTGTCAAGTGCACTTTGGGAAGGTTAGACCTGCTGCCGAGGAGGTCCGATCACTATTAAACATTTAACCAATTTTGAACGTTGAGCACTGACTCAAAGACAAACACACACACAGGAGACGACCGCTGCGTGTCTACTTCCGCACATGTGATTCTGAGACACAGCTCTAGGTCCTTCTCAAGCTTGAGTGTGGCCGGAACCACCGGGAGGGCTTGTTGAAACGCAGTCTGCCTGACACCTGGGCCCAGAGTTCCTAACTCAGTAGCTCCAATGTGGGGTCTGAGAATCTCCCTTCTGACAAGTTCCCAGGTTGTTGATGCTGCTGGTCCAGGGATGGCCCTTTAAGAACTACTGCTATGGGGTTTATCAAAGCATAAGTGATATTGCCTTAATAGAAACTAGGAGACTGAAATATTACCCAATAATTGGAAATTTATATATCTCTAACAATGTTTTTTTTTTTTTTTTGGCTGCGTTGGGTCTTCATTGCTGTGTGCGGGCTTTCTCTACTTGCGGTGAGCGGGGTCTACTCTTTGTTGTGGTGCGTGGGCTTCTCACTGTGGTGGCTTCTCTTGTTGCGGAGCATGGGCTCCAGGCATGCAGGCTTCAGTAATTGTGGCTCACGGGCTCTAGAGCGCAGGCTCAGTAGCTGTGGTGCACGGGCCCAGTTGCTCCGCAACATGTGGGATCTTCCCAGACCAGGGCTTGAACCTGTGTCCCCTGCATTAGCAGGCAGATATTTAACCACTGCGCCACCAGGTAAATCCCTAACAATGTTTAAATAATGCTAAAAAATTCATTCGAATGAGTCCAAGTATACAGAAGTGATATTTGTTTTGAAATAAAATAAAATAGGATCAACACTTTCTAGTATTCTACTTCTCCCCAAATTAGATAACAATGGTAGAAACAGATGTTTCACTTTTCAGCAATGCTCTATTTAATTTGTAGTCTTTCCAATTCCAGGACACCTGCATAATTTGGGGTCTGTCAGCTTTAGGTACAGTAAGTCACCAGAAATGCTGAAAACCCAAAGGGCAAGAGGAACACGAGCAGGCACAAGCAGGTGTTCATGAGGACAGCACAGTCTCCAGCAGACTGAGCCCACCTGACAAATTCAGGGCATGCCACCAACAGAAAGGACAAGGGCCTTCTTTGCAGGCACCAACCCCCCGCTAGATCTGAAGGTGGGGGCCTTGGACCTCAGAGAGAGAGATTACAAGGAAACTTCAGTCTCATGGGTCATGAACTCTGAAATGTTGGAGATCTTCCAAGCTGATTTTGGAGTCGGGAAATCCGTTTACAAGATCATGAGTGTTATAAGCGTTTAGCACAATGCCTGGCATGTAGGGGACCTATGTAAATACTTTGGGAGGGACTGGGAGGAAGAAGGCAAGGAGGGAGGAAGGGAGGGGAGGGCAGTGGAGGGGAAGAGAGAAAAGATTATCTAACTTTCTCTTTGACCTTAAAGAGAGATCAGTATCAAATACAAGTTAAAAAGAAATACACATGAATTTATTCCATTTGCAAAGATGCAAAGTTCAGTGGAAATTTAGCAACACCGACAAAGTGATAAAACTACTGACAGTGGACATGGTGGTTGAGTCCCAAACTCCCATCTTAGCCCTCCTTAATGGGCAGCCACCAGGCCATCTGGAGAACTGACCTTATTGCAGGGTAAGCCTCTCCATCTGAGGCAACAGACCAGCTCAGGGACAGCAGGGGACCCAGGGCAGCCAATGGGACATGAGCAAAGGTTCCTGAGGGTCCCCGTGGTCCTGCTCAGCTCTTGCTCATCCCGCCCAGGGCTCTGGGTAACGTGAGAAAGCGCTAGTGCTGCAGGCACAGGAGTGGAACCAGCTAGAAGCATCCTAACTGCCACGTTAGTGTGATTAAACATTCAATCCTCACAGACGGGGAACACACAGATGCTTCCTTGCATTCAGGGAAACTTTAAGCAAAACTACCTCTGCCTTTCCGAGCTGTGCTTTCTTCTACCCAATACACTTTCGGAAGACCTTTAAGAAGTCGAAGAAGGTAAGGAACCACAGAATCTTTGTGCTAAAAAAAAAAAAAAAAAAAATTACATTTAATTAAGTACACGACTGGTAGCTTTTTAGCACAGACTGAGCCCAAAACAAAGCACATCCACATCCTGATCATCTCAGAGAAGGGCGTTTGCACAGTGTCGCACCCTTCCTGCTGCACATGGTGGGCAGCGTCCCTCCGGCCAACAGGAAGGCCAACACCTGCTCTCTGCTGCTCAGTGTCCAACCTGGCTCTGGCCTCCAGAAGAAGACACGTGTGCACACACTCAGAACTGCCTCCTGCCAGGTGTTTAAAGTCCCTAAACCCAAACCTCAGGACCACATCCTCCAGACTGGAGAGCAGCTTACAAACTTGGTGATGCTTCTTTCTGTTGTTCATGGCCTTTGTGCTCTTCCCTTCCTTTCATAAATTTTCGGCTTCATGTTTCCTTTTGCTCCTCTCAAACTCAGCATTAGACTTTATAGCCAACGTTAGCCAATGGAAAAATTACTTTCGTCTAGTTTCCAAACTAGCCAATCAGCATAGAGTTCATAACCTTCCACCACTAGCTCTCCTGGCTGTCTCCCTACATGCGGCTGCCCCCATGAAGGACAAGTGTCCTCCACAAAAGGGGACACTATCTGATGTTCTGAAACACTGAAAAAACATGTGGCTTTGAAAACATAGTTGCAAATTCTGCCACACTCCTTTCACCAAAAGGCAGAGTCAAATTCGCATCCCCTGAAAACAAGGCTGCCTTGGTGACTTGCTTCTAGTGTATAGTCAAGACCTCCATATCTGAGGGTTCCACTTCCATGGATACAAGGAGCCGACAGTACTACACCATTTTATATGGAAGACTGGAGCATCCTTGGACTGTGGTACCTGCAAGGGGTCCCGGAGCCAATCTCCCGAAGATGCCGAGGGATAGCTCCGTGTAGAAAGTAGAATGAACGAGCCTGACTTCCCAGGCTAGCTCAGAGATGGCAGAGCCACTTCCCCCGGCTCTTTCGCAGGACACGCACTCTTGCAACCCAGACACTATGCTGTGACAAAGTGATACAGCCCAGGCCACACGGGGAGGCCATGCACATGGAGGGGCCCTGGTCAAGCCCCAGAGAAGGTCCAGCCAGCGGCCACGATCAACCCCACACATGTTGGGGAGGGGCCTTCAGGTGACTCCAGGGCCAGCCTTTGAGCCACCCCAGATGACACCAAATGGAGCAGAGACTGGGCTCTTCTGAGCACTGGCTAAATTGCAGATTCATGAGCAAAAACCTCCGCCAAACAAAACCAATTAACTTTGGGGTAATTAAACCACCAACTTTGGGGTAATTTTTATGCCACAGCAGGTAACCAAAATAAATAGAGAACTTTCTTTAGTGAAAACAAAACCATTTTTCCTGTACAACAATTGCCCAGGGAACTGGTGTACAAGACCCCAAAGGGGCTGCACACCACGGCCCTGCAGAGAGGGAGCGGCCCGGGCTCTTCCCCACACACCCTGCAATGGTGTCACCACCACTGCTACTCTGGCCACGGCTGCTGCCAGGGCAGCCCACTAACTGGGCACGAAGGAGGCCAGTGCCAGCGCCCACCCGGGATGGAGGAAAGGAACACAAACTCCAGGTGGATCATGAGAAAGCTGGTCCCTAGGCGCAGGGGCCAGCAGACACCGGGCTCCTCTCTTGGTGTGGGTGAGGCCTCCGGCTTCCTGGGAAGCTCAGGCCAACTGTGAGCCCCATGGGACAGCCGCTGCCACCCCTGCCAACCACTGACCCGGAACCCAAACCACACCAGAAGTAACTTGTACTCGTCTCTTCCCTGCCACCTGAAAAAACCCGATACAGGTATTAGGGGCTCACAGGTAAATCCAGCAAGTGATGTGTTTGCCAAAGATAGTTCAAGTAATACTCATTCGAATAGCAGTAGTTTCTTATACAGGTTTTCCTCCCTTTATTTTTATATTTACATTTAAATAGGACCTGGCAAATAGAAAATGATTGTCTTTATTTTCACATTTATAAATAAATAAGAAGAAGAAGAATTAAAATGCAGCTTATGCATCTAATCTTGGTTTTTTGTGTGGCCTTGATCAGATAACCTATTTAATTTTTAAAATATTTCTCTCAAATTAAAATGCTTATTTTTTTTCAAATGTATAAATATTCTGTCAAAAATATTAATTCTTATTGAAGTAAAATTTCCAGGACATGCAAACTAACTTTTTTAGATGAATAAAAGTTCAAATAGCTGACATCTTTATTTTTTTAACATAGGAAGATTAAACTTGGAATTTTAAAAAATAATTTTCGGCAATGATAAAAATAAACAGATAAAAGATTCTGTATCCAGTGACTGAGCATTTGCTTCAATTAGCCTTGGTAAATACTAAAAATGGCCATTTTCTGTTGTAGTGACAACACTGGTTTGTAAATCACCTTTAACAGGCACATTAACATGTACTCTAAAACAATTTATATCTATCATAGTTTTGAAAAAGACTGTTATATCACAATTATCTCAAAGAACACTGTCCTTTTGGAAGGAAAAGAAGTGGATACTCTGAGTCTGGCTCCTTTGCCTGAGGTTTAAAATCAAGTCTACTCTGGAGGGTACATGGTTACTTCACAAAGCACTCTAACTTTCTGAAGAAAACAAAAACCACACCTTCCTGAGGACGTGTCCATAGAGGTCTCATTCCCACCAGTTCTGCCCCCTCCCCATCACTCGCCCTCAGCTGACCACTTTCACCGGGTAGGTTCGCGAGCGCTCCTCTAGGCCTGATTTAGGAGTATAAAGTAGGCACAAACTTAAACCCTAACTGCAACCTCTTTTGCATGCAGAAACACTTTTAATTTAGACAAGTCCTACCTGTAGATCAGATTCAATGAGAAAAATGCCCAATGCAATCACCGCGTCTCTCCGCCTTTCATCCAACTGGAAGATGCCGTGGAAATCGACTGGGCACATACACAGCAGCTTCTGGACCTAGAAAATGAGAGACCACACGAACAAACAAAAAAAGCCCATAGCTTAAAAAAATATAAACCCACACTCAGATAAACCAGTACCAAAAAGCCCAGTGAATATATAGAATAAGTCATTTTTTTTCCAACCAAAAGGTCATAAAAAGGACACCTCCAGCCTCTGAAATGATGGTATACACACCCCTCCAAGGAACCTGGACCAAGAGCTGAAAGGCTGTGTCCACGGAGGTGGTAAAGCACGATGGCTAACGTCTGCCCTTCGGTGTCAGGGCAGTCCAGGGTCCCCACCTCCCAGTGGTGCCCGTGAGCAGGTTATGAAAACCTACAGGTAAGCTACCTATAGTCAAAAGGCCTCCCCTTAGGGCTCTTTAAACATTAAATGTGTGTAAAGCACTCAGAACTGTGAGGGGGACACAGTACGTGCTCAATAAACAATATATATTGTTATTGGACATGGCATGGTGGCAGGCAGAGGGCAGCAGGCAGGCAGTCAGCAATTTCCTGAATAAATAAAAACACTAGGATTATCGTCAGAACAAACCAACAGTAAATGTCTGTCATAAAAGAACTAAAAATCAGGATTTATTATGAAAAGGAAATCAAGTGATGCCAATCTTGAAAATCTCTGCCAGAGCAAGCTCTGAACAGAGCTTTAAGATACACCAGGAGGCCCTAACCTTGCTGTCCCATGGACCCAATGAGAAGTCTCTCACTGACATTCACGTGGTCTGGTGGGATGTTCTAATAGCAAAGGAAATGGAAGCCAGTGATTGCCATTTGCCCTGAAAACGAATCAGTCAATTACCACTGTAATTTTTTTATAGAAAGTAATTTGCTGTTGTTCCCTTCAGATTTTAAAAGGGCAAATACAAGAGGACAAACTGAAACTGGCAAAGATTATGTAAAATACTTTCACCCCAGTGTTGTGTATACTAATTGAAACTCTGAAACAAGCTAAATATTTAACATTAGGAAAATAATCATGATGAACCACTTGATCAAATATTAGGTTAAACCCTAACTGCTGATATTCAACCATTTCTGACCTATAAAAACAATGCTTTTGTAAAGTTTAACCTAATGTTACAGACATTAAAAATGGCATTTTTCTATGACTAAGCAGTGACACAGAACAATGTTCTAAATGTTCTATAAGTTCACGAAAGGAATGATCTGAATTACATACAGAAAAAATGCTGGAAGAAAATACATCAGGGAGTTCCCTGGCGGTCCAGTGGTTAGGACTCAGCGCTTTCACTGTCGTGGCCCGGGTTCAATCCCTGGTCGCGGAACTAAGATCCCGCAAGCCATGAGGCGCAGCCCAAAATATACATATATGTACATGTGTATATGTATGTGTGTGTGTATATATATATATATATGTGTGTGTGTGTGTGTATATGTATATATATATATAGTCAAAGTGTTAATAGTTTTGACAGATAGGATGACCAGAGGTGAGACATTTCTTCTTCATGCTTTTTTATATTTGCCAAAATATGTTCTAAAGGAAAATATTTCTTGTGTAATCAGAAAAAACATCCAGTAGGTTAAAATAAAAATACATACACATGAGGGGGAATCCATGCTTGTGTGATTAAATGCTTAGGCAAAAGAGCACACAGCAACAGGCAAGCGAGGAACGGAAGTCGAACTTCCCCCTCGTCACTGGGAGAACATGCTTCATGATCGGGGGAAATAAAACACGAAGGAGCTGCAGACCAAGCATGGTAAAGTGATCATTGCAGAGACTCACACTCACATAACAGACAGTCAAGGCTCTCAAGAAACACGCCTGCAAATAAGAAATCCACCACAAGGTGGATTATATCAGAAGGAGCCATTGAGATCCAGAGCTGACCCTTGAGCCGGCACTGACCCGAGGCCTGCGGAAGCCCTCCCACAGGCCCCACCCCCGGCAACACAGACCTGGGGGGGACCCCAAGGCTGGAGGACAAAGTGAGACTCAGAAACGAGGCAGGACTGGCCCAACCTCATTACTAAATATGGAAAAGCTGTAACTGTACAGAAAAGATGACCCTTCAACAGTCCCACACGTCAACACAGACAAGCCTAAGATTTTATATGCTCGTGCTCTCAGTCCTGTCCTCTGTCCCTGGAGGCTTTGGGGGGGCAGGGTAAGGATCATGCTGTATTTTTCTGTAGAAGTGAAATGCACTTGGACTTTGGAGTTAGACCCAGAGTCACCAGGCGACACGTCGAGCCTCAGCTTCCCGTCTATACAGCGTCCCTGTGGGGCCAGGTACGGAGGCACAGCCCTCACCTGGGCTCAGGACTCGCTCCACGGCAAGTGGTGGGCATAGTCCATGGCACTGTGCATCAGTAACGGCCTTTCAATGGCTCCTATGAGGGTCGACGGAAGCAGGACGCCTGTAACTCATTCACTCACTATTCACTGGGCACTACTTGCGGGAGGCGCTGCCCTGGGCGCTGTGGATGCGGAGTGAACCTCGGACCAGGCCCTACCCTCGTTCCAGAGGGGGACAGACAACCTGGGTGAGGACCAGAGATGAGGTCGTGTAAGAGGCGTTAATTCTCCCGGTTGAAAGTTAAGGGAAGAGCTGTCCCTCTCCTTCTCTTTCTTTGAGAACTCACACTAGAAAACTTGCCAAAGGAAGGATTTCCTCCTTTCTTGGAACGGTGCATAAATTCTTTTGAAGACTAGATTGGCACTTTGCGAGCTTTATGACTTAGGAATGTCTTTCTCGAGGACCTGGAGAGCATCTCTTTGGAATGTACACATCGAGGGAGACAGCGCCCATCTCCCCATCTCTGGGGAGGACAGGAGCCTAACTTCCATGGGCTTCAGGCTCCAAGTTGCAAAACCACCTCCTGTCATAAAGGTGGGAGGATGAAGCCAATCAGCTAACACAGTCCATCACTCCAGTTACCAGGTAGTTAGCATGAACTAAGTGTGACAAATGGTGCTGACAAGTCCTCTTATTTGATTTTAGCCCAGTGAGACTTCTAAACAACTATAAAACAATAAATTTGCGCTGTTCTAAGCCACTAAGGTTGTGGGCATTTGTTACAACAGCAATAGGAAACTAATACAGTTGGTCACAGAGTTGTAAACAAAACTCAAAACTTGGACTGCCTATCAAGAAAGATATAAAAATTAATCAGGTTACAGGCAATATTTATTTCCTTCTTTACTCTTTTCTGTATTTTCTGTAAGGAATACTGTTAACTGCAGAATCAGAAAAAAATTTTAAATAGTAGAAACAATTTTGCCACTAATGCAAATCTTATTTCTAAAATGACAATAATACTTATACTCTTAGAGCTCAGAAAATAAGAGAAGAGTGTATAATATTTCAATGGATAGAATCTGGGTAATCCAAGAACAAAGAAGTAACATAAAACCGAAAGAAAATCTAGGTCAACTGAACAAAGTAGATGTTTTTTACATACAACAGTCCTACTACAACTTCTTTAATTCTAACATCTTAATGTCAGCAAAACAACTGCTACTTAACTATAACTTCCCCAAGAGTTTCAATCTAAGTAGGAAGGTTTTTAAAAAGCAGGTGATGCAGCTATCTGGCCCTGATGCAGGTGCATGGCTGCAGAGAGAGGGGTGGCTGGGTGGGGACCTAGGCCGGTGCCACCTGGGACAGGAAGCCCAGGCACATCAAGCTCAACCTCACAAAGCAGCCTTGAAAATGCTCCACAGCTCTGTGTAAACGAAAACCAAATTGATTAAATTACTTCATTAGCAAAAAAATCACGGAAATACTGGATTGTGACATTGAGCTTTCCTTGGTAAAATTTCTCTAAGGAAACACGCAGCACACACAGGCCCAACCCCCACACTGAGAGGACGCTCGGCCCCAGGCCTGAGGGCCACTGACGACCCCCAATCACAGGCAGGGTCCCAGGCAGAGGCCGGGGGAGGGCGCAGCCTCGGCTGCCAAGCGTCCACTTTCAGGAGATGATGTGCCATCCTGCTTCACAGGTTGTGCAACTTGGCCCTGATGGGTTAAGTATGATCTCAGGCAGCAAGCACTTCCCTAGACCCCCTGACTTCTGTCCCCCGACTCATGCACCCGCACTGGCCCCCAACTCTGACACAAACTCCATGCACATGTGCAGCCTGGCAAGGGAGGTCCTCCCTCATACCGACACCCAGCCTGGACCTCTGCCAGGCCACTTCCAGGGTCTCCACTGTCTGCAACATTTCTCAACCTGTCTCGTCTCCCCACAAAACCCTCCCATCGTTCTAAGACGCAGCTCCCCCTCTCCTGCTTGTCAAGCTGCTCTGGACATCAGGTCTATCCCCTCACACCTCTCAGGAGCCCACCAAGAACCCTGGGCTGAGATGCCTGCCCTTCTCATGTCTTACCTTGGAGCCCCTGTGTACTTACCTTCCGTCCCCTGCAGACGGGACTGTGTCCCCCTGGTCACGTGCCCACCACATCCCCATTAACTATCCCCATTCTACAGCTTACAAAAGTGAGGCACAGAGAGGTCAAAGTTCTAATGCAGAATAAAGCTTGAACGCTATAATGAAGAAAAAATGAAAAAATAACATTGAATGATTTTCTTCAGAAGTTTACAACAAATTAACAAGTAGTTTGGTTTCTTTGGGGTGAGGGGGGGAAGAGCCTGTCATTATAAAGTCACTAAGCTCAAAATCTGAAAGAGACGGCCAGGGTCGCTCCCATTTATGAGAAGGATCCAGAGGGGTTGGCTCTGCACGCCACTCTGAGGAGGCCAGTAAGGAACAGACCACAGGAGGCAACAGAGATAACTTCCTCAGACTTTGAGAAGCCCTGACAGTACTATAACCCAAGGCTGTTAAGAGAGATGCCTTGAGGTGAATTTACTGCCAAAGTAAGGAAATGCTGAACCAAATTAGAGAAAATAAGATGCCCTCACAAGTCTGGATTAGTGGGCAGAACACCACAGATGAGAACTCAACATGAGAGTGGGTGTAGGTCAGGTATGTAGGTCAAAATAAAGCTACAATAATAGCGTTACAAGCTGGCCAATTAAACTTTTAAGTATGCAACTTTTGTTATCTGAAACCTCTGGGAATAGTCTTCCTGGAGAAACAAAAGTCCCTGAGAACTGAAGATTATGCTTTAAGTATTAGTGGTATTTTGTTGTTGTTAAATCTGTTTTTTAATTGTCATTCTCCTACGTCCTGCCCCCTTAGAGAACACTGAACATAAGTCAACATTTTCTAAGTGACTCAGAGCGAGCATGATAGACAAAGGTGATTGTGACATGATGCTTGTGTCTTAAAACTATGCCAATTTTGGCAAACTGACAGATCATCTCCCTCAAGCCTCAGCTTTCCCAGGTATAAAAGGATGAACAGATAGATTTTTGCAATGTCTGCTCTAGCAATAAAATCCGGTGAGCCAAGAACTTCCACCTGCAGCCATGAGAGAACAGCAGGATCTGGATTTACCTTCCTGCCAAAAAACAACAGAAAGATGGACAAATACATGAAACCACTGGTTTCATACCCTGGAAAAGCAGCACAGGACTGAAATGCTTAGAGGAGAGGAAACAAGGTGAGTCCTACAGCTGCCCTGATTTTCTGCCAGAAGATGCATCCTGGACCACAAAAAGGGAAGCGCATCCCAAGCAGATCATGCTGGTCTCACTAAGCTGGGGAGACAGAAATGGGAGTACTGGAAGTCTAAAAGCAGCTGGGAATTTTGGAGAAGAGAGAGCTCAACAGAAAAAAAGCTCCACAAATCTGCAAGAGTTCCCCTGAGTCTTTGATGAATATACTAAGACAGACCAGGGTAGGGTAATACTCCACAATGTTGGGCAAAAAACAACCAAGGAACTGTGAGATAAATGGTTCCTGGGTTCTCACAGAGCTGAGAGGAGTCTGAGTTACTCCCAGCCAGAGCGAAAAACCCACAAAGCATTCAGTGGAGAACTTGAAGGGCCACACCTCAGTAGTGGGGCTAAACTACCTGTCGCAAAAGCTATTTCAGACCTGCCCTAACAAAGTTTAAAAACCAGCTCTGAAATAGATGCAGAAAAAGCATGTGAAAAAATTCAACACCCTTCATGATAAAAACACTCAACAGGGACTTCCCTGGTGGTCCAGTGGTTAAGACTCCGCACTTCCATGGCAGGGGGCACAGGTTCGATCCTTGGTTGGGGAACTAAGATCCTGTATGCTCCCCGTGTGGCCAAAAAAAAAAAAAAAAAAAAACACTCAACAAACTAGGAACTTCCTCAACCTGATAAAGATTATCTATGAAAAACCCACAGCCAACATTGTACATAGTAAAAGATGGAAAGCTTACCCCCCCAAGATCAGGAACAAGATAAGGATGTTCACTCTCAACACTTCTACCCAGTGTTGTGCTGGAGGGTCTGGTCAGGGCAATTAGACAAGAGAATGAAATAAAAGCCATCCAGACTGGAAAGAAAAAAGAAAAACTATCTCTATTTGCAGAGGACATGAGCTAAAGGAGAGGTACCCCACCCCCAGGCCATGGACCGGTACCAGTTCGTGGCCATTTCAGAACCGGGTGACACAACAGCAGGTGAGTGGCAGGGGAGCGAGCGAAGCTTCCTCTGTATTTACAGCCGCTCCCCATCACTTGCATTACCACCTGAGCACCGCCTCCTATCAGATCAGTGGCAGCATTAGATTCTCACAGGAGCACAAACCTCACTGTGAACTGTGCATGTGAGGGATCTAGCTTGCATGCTCCTTATGAGAATCTAATGCCTGATGATCTGAGGTGGAGCTGAGGCGGTGATGCTAGTGCTGGGGAGCGGCTGCAAATACAGATTATCATTAGCAGAGAGGTTTCACTGCACAGAGACCATAATAAATTAATTGCTCACAGATTCATATCAAGACCCTATCAGTGAGTGGCAAGTGAAAACAAGCTCAGGGCTCCCACTGATTCTGCATTATGGTGAGTTGTATTATTATTTCACTATATATTACAATGTAATAATAACAGAAATAAAATGCACAATAAACATAATGCACTTGAATCATCTGGAAACCATACCTTTCCCCCACACCAGTCTGTGGAAAAATTGTCTTCCAAGAAACTGGTTCCTGATGCCAAAAAGCTGGGGACCGCTGATCTAAAGAATCCACTAAAAAAAAATTAGACCTAATAAATAAGTTCAGCAAAGTTGCAGGATACAAGATCAATATAGAAGAATCAACTGTAATCAGACTTTCAGTTTTACAAGATGAAAAGAGTTCTAGAGATGGATGGTGGTGATTGTAGTAAAACATTACGAATGTATTTATTTTAAAATAAATGTATTTATTTATTTATGGCTGCATTGGGTCTTTGTTGCTGTGCGGGGGCTTTCTCTAGTTGCGGCGAGCAGGGGCTACTCTTCGTTGTGATGCGCGGGCTTCTCATTGCAGTGGCTTCTCTTATTGCGAGCATGGGCTCTAGGCATGCGGGCTTCAGTAGTTGTGGCACAGGGGCTTAGTTGCTCCATGGCATGTGGGATCTTCCCGGAGCAGGGATTGAACCTGTGTCCACTGCACTGGCAAGTGGATTCTTAACCACTGAGCCACCAGGGAAGTCCCTATGAATGTATTTAATATCACTGATCTGTACACTTAAAAGTGATTAAGATGGCAAATTTTAAATTATGTATATTTTACCACAATAAAGGAAAAAGGGAAAAATCAACTGCATTTCTATACAGTACCAATGAACAGACTGAAGATGATATTAAGAAATTATTCCATGGTGACTTTTACGTCGTGAATTAATTCCATTTACAATACATCAAAAGAACAAAATACTTAGGCATAAATTTAACAAAGGCTTGAAGTACAAAACTTACATTCTAGAAACTACAAAACCTCACTGAAAGTAAAGACCTAAATAAATGGAAAGATATCCCATGATCATGGATGATAAGAATTAATATTAAGATGGCAATTATACTCTAAATTGACCTACAGATTCAACACAATCCCTATTATAACCCGAGGTGACTTCTTTTCAGAAATTGATAAGCTGATCCTAAAATTCACAGGGAAATTCAAGAGACCCACAACAAACAAGGCTATCTTGAAAAGGAAGAGCAAAGTTTGGGGACTCACTCGTCCCAATTTCAAAACTTACTACAAAGTGACAGTAATCAAGACAGTGTGCTAGGGTAAGAACAGATATATAGACCAATGCTAAAATAAAAACAGCTGCCACCCTAGAATTCTATAGTCAGCAGAAATGAAGCTGAAAAAAAAACTTTTTCAAATAGGACAAAGCTGAGAGAATTAATCACACTAGCAGACCTGTACTATAAGAAATGTTAAAACCAATAAAGTAAGGGGAACTTCCTGGTGGTCCAGTAGTTAAGACTACAGGCTTCCACTGCAGGGGGTGCGGCTTCAATCCCTGGCCGGGTAAGTAAGATCCCACATGCCTCATGGTGTGTCCCCCCCCAAAAAAAATCCATAAAGTGTAAACATCAATCTACATAAAGAAATGAAGAGAACTGAAAATACTGTATATATGAAAATGCATATTTTTCATATTTTATGATGATTTAAAGAAATTATAATAATGTATTGTGGAGTTTATAACATAGAAGTAAAAATCTATGACAGCAATCACAAAAAAATGGGGTCAGATCAAATTACGATTATAAGGTTATTACACTATAAGTGAAGTGGTATAATGTTATTTGAAGGTAGACTATGATAAATTAAAGAGATGCATATTTCAATCCTAGAACAACCACTTAAAAAGAGTGACCTGTAGTTAATAAGCCAAAAGTGGAGATAGGGCTTCCCTGGTGGTGCAGTGGATGAGAGTCCGCCTGCCGATGCAGGGGACACGGGTTCGTGCCCTGGTCCAGGAAGATCCCACGTGCCACGGAGTGGCTAGGCCCGTGAGCCATGGCCACTGAGCCTGCGCACCTGGAGCCTGTGCTCTGCAACGCGAGAGGCCACAACAGTGAGAGGCCCACGTACAGCAAAAAAAAAAAAAAAAGTGGAGATAAAATGGAATACCAAAAAATGCTGAATTAATCCAAAGGAAGGCAAGAAAAGAAAAAGAGAACAAAAACCAGATGAGACAGATAGAAAACAAATATCAAGATGGTAGATTTAAATCCAACCATATTAATAATTACATTAAATGTAAATGGTCTAAGAACTCCAACTACAAGGAAGAGATTTTCAGACTGGAAAAGCACGCTACATGCTGTCAACAGGAAAATCACTTTAAATGTAAAGGCAGAAGCTAAAAGTAAAAGGATGGAAAAAGATATACTATGCAAACAACACTAACAAGAAAGCTGGAGTGGCTATATTAATAACAAAGTAGATTTCAGAACAAGGAATATTACTATTCATGATTATAAAGAGATCAATTGATGACAAGGATATAACAATCATAAATGTGTATGAGCCCAAGAATCAAGTTTCAAAATACATGAAGCAAAAACTAACAAAACTCAAAGGAGAAATCGACAGATCCACAATTATGGTTGGAGACCTCAACAATCCTCTCTCAGTAATTGATAGAACAAACAGAAAATCAGTAAAGATACTGAAGACTTAAAAAACCTACTTGACCTTATGGATATTTGCAGGAGACTCCACCCAACAAAAGAAGAATACACATTCTTTTCTTGTACAATTGGAAAATTCACGAAGATATATCTTACCTATGCTGATTCTTAAAGCAAGTCAATGAATTTAAAAGAACTGAAATCAGGGCCTCCCTGGTGGCGCAAGTGGTTGAGGGTCCGCCTGCCGATGCAGGGGATGCGGGTTCGTGCCCCGGTCTGGGAGGATCCCATATGCCGCGGAGCGGCTGGGCCCGTGAGCCATGGCCGCTGGGCCTGCGCATCCGGAGCCTGTGCTCCGCAACGGGAGAGGCCACAACAGTGAGAGGCCCACATACCGCAAAAAGAAAAAAAAAGAACTGAAATCAAACAAAGTATGTTTTCTGACTAAAACAGAATAAACTTAGAAATCAATATCAGAAAAACATCTATAAAACTCCCCAATGTTTTGGAAATTAAACAACATACTTCTAAAGACCTCTGAGTCAAAGAAGAAATCCTATGGGAAATCAGAAAATATTTTGAACATAATGAAAAAGAAAACACAACATATTAAAATTTGTGGAATGTTGTTAAAGCAGCACTTAGAGGGAAATTTACATCTTTAAAGGCTTATATTATCAACAGAAAAGAAAAAAGGTCCAATATTCTATGATCCCATAGTTATATAAGTCCCCCCAAAAGATCTAACAGACAATTTTCCTAAGTGAGAAAAGACATCTAAAAAAACAATATTTAGGGCTTCCCTGGTGGCGCAGTGGTTGAGAGTCCGCCTACCGATGCAGGGGACACAGGTTCGTGCCCCAGTCTGGGAAGATCCCACGTGCCGCGGAGCAACTAGGCCCATGAGCCATGGCCACTGAGCCTGCGCATCTGGAGCCCGTGCTCCACAACGGGAGAGGACACAACAGTGAGAGGCCCGCGTACCGCAAAAAACAAACAAACAAAAAAACCCAATATTTAATATGCATACTAAATGTAATTTTCACAAATCTATTTAAACTGGTCTCAAATATTCCCATCTACAAGCTAATCGTGACATTTTATTTTACTTATTACTAGTATTTTAAATTCTTCACCAATCCCCTAAAGGCTATTAAACTGTTAAACTGCTCTTAAAATAAAGTCCACCATCATTTCCACTACCTGTCCTGGGTCCTCATGTCCTGCCCACCCCCACCCCCAAGCTATAACCACTATAGCCTACTCTAACGTCATCAAATGAGTCAAAAATGTTCCTACCTCTCGGCCTTTGCACAAGCTGTATCCTCTGCTAGGAGAATTCCTTTGTACACACTTCATCAGCTACCTCCTTCAGCTCTGTTTAAAATCTTCCTTGAGGGACTTCCCTGGTGGTCCAGTGGTAAAGAATCCGCCTTCCAGTGCAGGGGACGCACGTTCAATCCCTGGTTGGCGAACTAAGATCCCACATGCCGAGGGGTAACTAAGCCTGAGCGCCTCAACTAGAGAAAACCTGCACACCACAACTAGAGATAGAGAAGTCAGTGTGCCGCAATGAAGAGCCCATGTGCCACAACTAGGACCGGATGCAGCCAAAAATAAACAAATAAAATAAGTAAATATTTTTTAAAAATAAAAAAATAAAGTCTTCCCTGGTCCCCCTATAAATTGGGAGCCCATTTTATCTCTCCTCATACCACTTACCTTTTCTTTAAATTGAGATAAAATTCACCAACATCATTTACTTTTTTTGTGTGTGTGTGTGTGTATGCGGGCCTCTCACTGCTGTGGCCTCTCCAGCTGCGGAGCACAGGCTCCGGACGCGCAGGCTCAGCGGCCATGGCTCACGGGCCCAGCCGCTCTGTGGCATGTGGGATCCTCCCGGACCGGGGCACAAACCCGCGTCCCCTGCATGGGCAGGCGGACTCCCAACCACTGCACCACCAGGGAAGCCCCCATCATTTACTTTTTTAATTGAAGTATAATTGATTTACAATGTTTCAGGTGTACACTGTAAATCAATTATACCATTTAGAGGGAAGAGAAGGAGAGGGAGGAGGAGGGAGGTGGCAGCGTGGTGCTGTAGGAGGAGCGGGAGGGGGATGGAGAGGAGAAGGCTCCTGGGTGGCATGGCTCACCTGCTCCTCCAGGTGCTGCCCAGCCCCCTGTCAGCCAGGGCTGAACCCCTGCAGGATAAGGAAACCTGCGTGGGTACTAACAATCAAAGCTAGCTACACCTGTGACACAGGACACTGCTGTGAACAGTCTCAGTGCTGCAACTACTACTATGAACTCTGGTGGTTCTGGCTCGTGTGGACCATCATTCATCCTGAGCTGCTGCTGCGTGTGTCACCACTGCCGAGCCAAGCACTGCCTTCAGGCCCAACAGCAGCAACCTGAAATCAACCTGAAAGCCTACCGGAAGCCCACAATTACTCAGCGCTGCCATTTTATTTCAGGTTTTTGCCAAACTATTTACTACCTCCTTATGAGGAAGTGGTGAACCGACCTCCAACTCCTCCCCCACCATAGTGCCTTCCAGCTCCAGCAGCAGCAGCTGCCTGCACAGTGTGGCCCTACAGGCGGCAGCCCCCCAGGCGCCAATCCCACCAGGGGCTCCCAGGAGGCTCAGAGCAGCCCCTTGTCAGGCCCAGCAGAAGCAGCATGCGACCCCCAAGCATTGCTGACCCTGAGCCCTCCAACATGCCAGCAGACCCAGCAGCCACAAAAGCCCCCGGGATGGAGTCCAGCGGCTCTGTGGCCGGCCTGGGGGAGGTGGACCCTGGGACCTCCCTGGACAAGGATTCCGAATGTAAGGAGGAGCTGCTGAAAGAATATAGCTCCGAGCAGGGCAGCGCCCTCCCTGACAGCAAAGACAAGACACCCGGCAGACATCACGGCTTCACAGGTGACTTGGGCATCGAAGTGTGTGTGTGCAACTGGGGCCACCATGATGACAACCTCAAAGAGTTCAACGTGCTCATCGACGATGCTCTGGACAGGCCCCTGGACTTCTGCGACAGCTGCCACGTGCCGCCCCCTGGCAACGAGGAGGAAGGGCTCTGCCAGCCCTCTGAGGAGCAGGCCCAGCCGGGCACCCCCACCTGCCGCGGCTGCCTGCCTGCCTGCTGCTGAACACCATCAACGAGCAGGACTCCCCAAACTCCCAGAGCAGCAGCTCCCCCAGCTAGAGCAGGCCCTGCCTACACCCGAGAACTTGGTGACGCAACCAGGGTAGGGGAGAACCATGAGAGAAGCATTGAGTGACTGTGTTCCTTATTTTTTTTTTCCCCTCTGCTCCTGCATTTTCCTGCATCTCCAGGTACAGTTTGGGGTGTGGGTGCCTTGCCCCCCATAGAAACACAGTATCGTGGAGGGCCAAGAAGTTGTCCTGTGACTCATTCCTCATACCCCACCCTGTCCCCCTTTACATCATGTCTCACTACCTGCTTGGGTCAGAGAGATGTGTGTTTCAGAAGCCCCCAAGGAGGGGATGAGACTGTGTCCTGAGGTGACTCTTGGTGATGGAATGGATTCATGTTCTGGTGTGAGTTTACGAGAACCTTGCCGCATCTCAGTCCAAGAGAGGGGGCAGGTCTCAGCCCTGGGTGAAGCCCCCAGAGGTCCGGGGATTGTCGCCCCTTGCTGCCAGTGTCTCCAGAGCAGGAACTGGGCTCCTCCTGTGGGAGGATAAGAGCTGATCGGCGGTTGCATGGTGGGTTGGTAAAGGGCTTGTGCTCTCAAATTCCAGGTGACGAGATCAAGGTGGCATGATGCATCCTGGAGGGGTCCCTTCCCAGCAGGTTCTGGCTGGCTGCGGACTGATTCAAGTGTGGAATATTACACCTGCCTTCTCTTTGGTTTTTCTCTTTAAAGGGTTTTTTTTTTTGTTGTTGTTGTTGTTGTTTTTTGCGGTACGCGGGCCTCTCACTGTTGTGGCCTCTCCCGTTGCGGAGCACAGGCTCCGGACGCGCAGGCTCAACGGCCTTGGCTCACGGGCCCAACCGCTCCGCGGCATGTGGGATCTTCCCAGACCGGGGCACGAACCCGCGTCACCTGCATCGGCAGACGGACTCTCAACCACTGCGCCACCAGGGAAGCCCTGGTTTTTCTCTTTAAAAAAAAAAAAAAAGGGCCTCCCTGGTGGCGCAAGTGGTTGGGAGTCCGCCTGCCGATGCAGGGGATACTGGTTCGTGCCCCGGTCTGGGAGGATCCTATATGCCGCGGAGCGGCTGGGCCCGTGAGCCATGGCCGCTGAGCCTGCGCGTCCGGAGCCTGCACGTCCGGAGCCTGTGCTCCGCAACGGGGGAGGCCACAACAGTGAGAGGCCCGCATACCGCAAAAAAAAAAAAAAAAAAAAAAAAAACAAGAGCGAGCTGAAAATAAGAACTTGACCAATGGGCAGGCAAGAATTCTGTTTTGGAAAAGGAAAATTTGTGGCTTTTTCCCAACTTGGCCTTCAAAAAGTCCTGGCTACAGTTGAGCCAGAAGGAGATGTTTTGTGTGCAGGCTTGGGTGGGGGCTATCTCTGGAACTTCTGTGGGTGAGCAGGAGGCCCTGCGCTGTGGCAGCAGATAGAGGTGCAGCTTTCCGCATCTCTGCCCTTTAATCTGTGCCCACAGGTGATCAGTACCCTCCCCCACCCCAAGCACACATCTGCTGGCCTTCACGTCTCACTGTTCTCTACGAACAAATGAGGGGGCTGTGGGTCCTGAGAAAGGGCAGTCCCGCAGCCTGACTCACACAGTATTTTCTCTTGATTCTGAATAAGTTGTTTTGTTTATTTGTTTGTTTTTTCAAACTGACCATTTGGAAAAAATGCCTTGGTTATCTGTGGTTTTCTTGCCCTTTCCCTGCTCCGCCCCGCCTTGAATGGGGTAACTAATTTTTGTAGCCTATGTCAAGTGTCTAAGTGGCCCAGGTAGGAGGGTGAAGGCAGCCATCCCGAAGGACCACAGGATCCTTATCACTGTAGTTTGGCTTCAGAAACCAGTTGAGCTCTCACAGGAATAATCTGAATGGAAAAAGCAAACTGCTGAAACTAACATTCCCTATCCAGCTCTGTTCATATGAAGAGTTTGGTTCTTCCCCCACTCTTGAACGATAACATTCAGAGTAGACATTGATGTTATGGTAAGAAATGAAAGTATATATATGAACACACATGTATATATGTGTATGTGTGTATATATATATATATGTATATATATACACGCACACACACATGCACACAAAACAGACAAATCCAAGGCTGTGAGGTGAACGAGTGTCTGAGTTTGGAGTCCACAAAACCAAAATCCATGTTGAACAAAGTGCAGTCCATATACAGTGACTTTCTGGATAACCTGTGTGTGTCTGTCCATTGTGTGTGAGCCCCCAGCCCTGCTTTCCTGTGAATACACTTTGAACAGCAGCGACTCTGCTCACATTACCCACACGTTTGAAGCAGGCGCAGCCCTCTCAAGGTAACTTATTTTACGCATTTACTGTTTACTGAGCAAATGTCTGTGCACTTGGGTGTACTCAGCAGTGCTGTCGGCGGCAGTCCCCGCATTTGCCAGAGATGCTGTGCTCCAAGTAGAGGTTTTACTCTACCCATCACTGCAATTTGCACATTGCTCCACGGACACTCAGAGGCCTGTGTTCTGCTCCCTGTAAACGGAAACGTGCTCTGAGCCTGTCTGCCTCCCTCAGCTGCTCCTGGCCCTCAGCGTCAGCCCCTGGGGGTGTCCACAACCGCTCGGGACAGAAGGTCAAGGTGGAACCTCAGACAGAAGCTGGACTAGATCTTCAGTGTCAAGCTCGGACTGGCTGTGGCCCAGACGTCAGCCTTGCGCAGAACTGCCAGGAGGGTTTGGTGGCCACCACAGTGCTGTAGGGCTTACCTCCCTCTACTGAGGTCCAGCACATAGCTAGTGCGTGGCGAGAGTGGGCAGGAGTGTGCCAGCGGCCCTCAGATGCTTTTCCTGCCACCTTTTTTTGTTTTGCTTTTTGTTTTTATCCCAAACAATTCACTGAAGTGTCTCAAGATCAAGTTTTACCAAAATGAATCCTGCTTGAGTTAACTGGTCGAAGGGATGGATTCTGGCCCTCTCAGTATTCCTTCTCCAGTCAGAGTGGGGAACTGGTCCATGTGTTTAAGGCTGGGTTCACTGCAGCATCCAACCCGAAAGGCACGAGAAGAAGAAAACACAGTGGGTGGAGCTGGGCTCGAGTCCAGCGTCACAGTCTGGCCCCTGCTACATGAGGCTGCCCTGCATGATGAAAGATGGAAGTAGGGAGCTGAAGGACTTGTGAGGGAGCCAGGGAGATTTGAGGGAGTCTGATGTTCCAGGTGAACGAGAAGAAAGGGGTTGGTCGAGGGTTTGGTGCTACATTCGGAAGATTTGCAAATACACATTCCCGTGTGAGGCACATCACCCTTTATCAGTTATTGTGAATATGTGTATTTTAAGCAATAAGATTCAGCTGGTCAGACTTTTCTGGGCAGCCTTGGTGACGTATTTCCTGTCCTGTGACTGTTCTGAAGACAGAGTGGCTCTAACCACTGTGAGAAGCCCAAAGAAAGTCGATCCCCGAAAAAAAAAAATGATACCATTTATACCATTTACTTTTGCTTCATGGCACTTGTTACCATTTTAAATCATATTTACTTGTAGTTCTTTGTTTAAGGCTGTTTGTCTCTCTCCATGGTAAACGCCATGACAACAAGATCATGTCTATTTATTTGTCCCTCCAAGGCGCCCGTCCAGGGCCCATCACAGTGCCTGGCAATCAGCAGGCACTCAAAGACTTAGTGCATGAATGAATGGGTGGATGAGGTCACCATCTTTTGCTTTCATAATGGTGTACCCTTGGCTGTCCTGAATCCCGGCTTCCAGACCAGCTCTAAATGGAAACATTCAGAAGAGAATGGCTTCCACAGCAAAGATAGAGCCTCTCAGACTCAACGAATAAACGCAAGGGGGACCTGAGGGGTTTTGCCTCAAACCTGTATTTACGCATCAGGTTTTCACACAAATGAAAGTAGGGCTCTGGCTGGCTTGGCAATGTTCACAAAAGGCCAAGCTTTTTTCATGAGAGAAGCAATACAAAAATATATAAATAAGAAACCAGGAAAGTAAGTACACAGAAACATTTCAGCAACTAAAATCCATGATGGGAACAGCTGCTGGTGGAAGGGACTCGAGGCAACCACATTTTCACTGGATGCAAACTGACAGCAAAAAAGAGAATCCACAGTGAGGAGTCAGAAATAGAACATCTTTGCCCTCTGGGGGAGCAGACGGCTAGTGACACATCACTCCTGATTCTCCCTAGGGCACTGACACAAACAACGCAGCCATAATCAGCTTCCTAACGCACACCAGCCTCAGGCCCTGAAACATCCACGGGTTCTTCCTTGTCTCACCAATTAGATGCAGACTCTGAGTCTAGGAACATAAACAAGGTCATCTGCTTTCTTCTCCAGCCTCATCTCCACTCTTCTCTTTAAACACACACTGTTCCGCTAAACACTATCATCTGCTGTTTCTCATTCTCCTCTGTGCTGTGCCCTCTGTTCTCTCCATCTAAAATGACCCTCCCTCGCCAATGCGCTTAGTACTTGCAAATGCCCATCCTCATGGCTTCCAAGCCATCCCTAAGTAAAATCTCAACTGAGGGTAACCTCCCAATACTTTTGCTTTCTCGGAGCACTTTTCACTTTTTTACCTTCTATTACATTCTTCACAAACCTATTAAGAGCCATGGAGAAAAGGTTTGGGGCCCAAATTAGAAATTATCTGCACCTCCCACTCCCACCCCAGCAAAGTACAAAACAGCTAAATATCCTCCCAGGGTATTTTTATTGAAAAGCTACACAGTTCACCACCAGCTCCTTTCTGGACAGACACTGGCCAGCCCTGCACCTAATACTGCTACTACTAATTTGTAAGTTAGTTGAGGGTCAGGATTGTGTGCACACCTAGCAGACCCAGAGTGGGCACAGCCAGGAGTCAGTGCTCAAGCAGCAGGACTGCAAGCATGAAGAGAACACAGAACATTCAAGTTTCCACATAACGGAAAACAAAAACATGGCAACATCACACGAACCTAGCAATTCTGCCTTGGGAGCTGTTTGTTTGCTTAATTCACAATATAAATAGCCAACCACGGTCAATATCATTATCTTGGGCTCAAAAGAATAAGGTACCCTTTTAGGCTGACTGAGTTGGCAGGAAAAAATACAGGAAAATCGGGCCTCCCTGGTGGCGCAGTGGTTGAGAGTCCGCCTGCCGATGCAGGGGATACGGGTTCGTGCCCCGATCTGGGAGGATCCCATATGCCGCGGAGCGGCTGGGCCCGTGAGCCATGGCCGCTGGGCCTGCGCATCCGGAGCCTGTGCTCCGCAACGGGAGAGGCCACAACAGTGAGAGGCCCGCATACCGCAAAAAGAAAAAAAAAAAAAAATACAGGAAAATCCAACCTTGTGAAGCTATAGATAAACATGCACAAGGTGTCTTGCTAATGCTATCACAACTAAGTACAATCCTTTGGAAACAGGTGGGCAGTAAACATCAAGACCCATCAGTGATTTAACACAAGGATGTAATTCAGAAGAAGACAACATGCTAGGTGTACAAACATGCTGTTTTACATGGAAAAACTAGAAAGTCTAAACAGAGAAATGCTTAAGTATGGTCTATCAACGCAAAAAATGACATGCCACCATCAAAATAATAAATATGGGCTACTTTTGCAAAAAGCAATAAAGTGAACATAGCTATATATGGTTAAAAACTAAAACAGAGCTTTAAGAAATGACAGTGCTGATGGGTTAATGTCATGGGCTGAATCGTGTCCTCCATCAAATTCATATATTGAAGTCCTAATGCCTAGGTACCTCAGAATGTGACTGTATTTGGACATAAGGTCATGAAAGAGGTAATTAAGTTAAAATCAGGTGATGAGGGAGGGCCAGTCCTACCAATCTGACTGGTGTCCTTCTAAGAAGAGGAGATTAGAACACAGACAGACACAGAGGGAGACCATGTGAAGACACGGGGAGAAGACGGCCATCTACATGCCAAAGAGAGAGGCTTGTACAGAAACCTGCCCTGCTGACACCTTCATCATGGCCTTCCAGCCTCAGAATTGTGAGAAACTTCATTTCTGTTGTTTAAGCCACGGTGGCCCTTTGTTATGGCAGCCCCAGAAAACTAATACAGTTAATGTGGCTTGATTACAAGTAACATATTTTTTTCTTCTTCCAATTTCTTCCTAAAATATTTTAGAGTTGATTTAATAACACTGGTTCTAACAACATGAATATCCTCTGCTGAAGCTTATTCTCTCTCCTCTCCATGTTTTTGTTTTGTTTTTTAACATGGCCTCACAAAGGAATGGGAGCAGGATGGGAAATTTTCAGCTTCGTGATGCTGAAAAAATGCCAATACCAGGATTTTCACTCCACAGCAGACCACTCTAAAGGACTGGATAAACATGAACTCCAGAAAGCCCACTGCCCTAAGCACCTGGCCACACATTCCTCCAGTTACTTATGAGTTACCCAGCACATCTCCTGAAGCACACCTGTCCACCAGGGCGGGTCCAGCCCATCCCTAACGCCACAGTGCCCTTTAAACATCAGGTTAATAGTTAGCTAAACACCTCAAGATTCTGGCACCCTAACTGAAGAAGAGAGAGAGTATTTTCAGAAATGGGGAAGGAGTCTGATCAAAGCCTCTTGAGGGTGGGAAGGGGAGCAGGAGGGCATGGAATGCTGCCTGCTTTGCAGCTCTGCCTAGAACTCTCCACGTCCTGGGCTCAGGGTCCATTAGTACGGCACAGGCCAGGCGAGAAGAGGCAGGAACAGGTACCCTGACTTCCAGGGTACAGAGGAGTATGACCAGGCAGAGCCAGGACGAGGCTCAGCAGGGGCGGCTCAGCAACATTCTCAAGACAGGCAAGATCCAGGAAAGCAGAGCAAAAGATGGGCAGGCAGATGGAAATCAGAGATGGATTCAGTGTAGGCAGGACTCTCTCTCTTCTCAATTTTTCTCCTCTCCTCTTTCCCCCAGAGGGAGAGGGCTGAGGCCTGAGTGGGCCTCACGGAGGGTGTCCTCAGAGGTGGGCTGCAATCCCAGGGGTGGGCTGGGACTCCAGTCTTAGAGGCAGCCTAACAGGAAAAGGTCAAAGCTCAGATAAGGATCCTAGATTTGATGCCCAGGGCCCTTGGGTCTGGCTACCTGAACACGGCAGGAGTGTGGTCACCAGACCTGGAGCACAAGAGCACATGGGGGACTTGCAACAAAACTGACTTGTTGCTGGCCACCTGAGCAACCAAATTAGGAGTTTCTTATTTACCTGGCCTAATGCATACCAATTAACAATAGGTGCTCAATAAATGTTTTCTGGATGAAAGAGAAAAATTAAGGAATTAAGGACAAGTAAAATGCACTCAGTAGTGACAGGCTTGGCTTCACGGCCTGGGGTTAGGGTGGGTGAATGGAGTAAGTCAACCCCACTGTGGCATGCCAGAGGGACAAAGATAGGGTAAGTTGTGTCATTAATGTGCCCCAGTGCCACTGAAAGCATGTCAGGCTGCCTGAGCTCCCATGTCTGAGCTGAGGTGTCAGGTCTAGTTCAGAAAACAGCCTTCCTCGGGTCAACCCTATCTGCATCAGGCCCCACTCAGTACTCTGTCTTCTCTGGAAAAAAGGAGGAGAAAGAGAAATGAAAACAAAGAAATGGGTGGGGGGGTTTCAACACTCATCTCCCCACTTAAGTCTCCAGCTTTCTTATCCAAGGTGGGTACCCAGAAACTCTTACTCTTAAGAACCTCAAGAATCTTTCCCTTAGGAATGCTAATGGCTTCTCATCAACTGTTTTAAAGTAGGGGACTGCAGCAAGCAGACATACAGTATAGGACTAAATAGTAACAGTGATCCCAAGTATAATCAAGTCTCAGAATCGTAGATGAGGACAAGAGGAATTCACATATTTCCGATGCAATCAGCCACCTACAGAAACCTCCTCTTGAGAAAGAAGTAGTTTGGGGTCCTCAGGACCACACACACAGACATAGTCGTCCTCGCAGATAAATTTCATTACAGTGAAAGGATCTGAGCCAGAGAAACAGACACAGGTAGAGTCTGGAGAAAGCTGTGCAAGGGCTTCCTCTTGTCTCTCCCCCCTGTGAGGGTGTACTCCAAGCACACACCCCTTACAGCAGCAAGCAACGCAGTAACATGAGAGTGATGTCTGTGCCAAGATTTTTACTGGGGGCTGGTCATTTAGGCACTGCCTGCCTAGCAACCATCAAAATTCCAGATTCCCAGAAGGAAAGCAGGTGCTCACGTAAACCACGCTGCTTACACAGAGTCAGACACAGTGAACCACCCTGATCAGTTAGAGAATGGAAGGAACAGTTCAAGCACAAAGTTCCCGATGCCAGCCAAGGGCCAACCTTGTGAGCAAGCCCTTTTGAAGACAGCAGCCCCGGGGAATTCCCTGGTGGCGCAGTGGTTAAAAATCCACCTGCCGGGCCTCCCTGGTGGCGCAAGTGGTTAAGAGTCCGCCTGCCGATGCAGGGGATACGGGTTCGTGCCCCGGTCTGGGAGGATCCCATATGCCGCGGAGCGGCTGGGCCCGTGAGCCATGGCCGCTGGGCCTGCGCATCCGGAGCCTGTGCTCCGCAACGGGAGAGGCCACAACAGTGAGAGGCCCACATACCGCAAAAAGAAAAAAAAAAAAAAAAAAATCCACCTGCCAATACAGGGGACACGGGTTTGATCCCTGGTCCAGGAAGATCCCACATGTCGTGGAGCAACTAAGCCCATGCGCCACAACTTCTCAACCTGTGCTCTAGAGCCCATGCACCACAACTACTGAGCCCGTGCGGCACAACTACTGAGCCCGTGTGCCACAACTACTGAGCCCACGCGCCAGAACTACTGAAGCCCATGCGCCTAGAGCCCATGCTCCACAACAAGAGAAGCCACCACAATGAGAAGCCCGTGCACTGCAACAAAGAGTAGCCCCCACTCGCCACAACCAGAGAAAGCCTGCGGGCACCAACCAAGACCCAACGCAGCCAAAAAGAAATTAATTAATTAATTAATTTTAAAAAAAGAAAAAAGAAAGAAAGAAACTGGTAATAATAGCCTAGGTTTTTGGGTTTTTTTTTTTTGTGTGGTACGCGGGCCTCTCACTGTTGTGGCCTCTCCCGTTGCGGAGCACAGGCTCCGGACGCGCAGGTCCAGCGGCCATGGCTCACAGGGCCCAGCTGCTCCGCGGCATGTGGGATCTTCCCAGACCGGGGCACGAACCCGTGTCCCCTGCATCAGCAGGCGGACTCTCAACCACTGCACCACCAGGGAAGCCCGCCTAGTTTTAATTTTTAAAAAAACAGCAGCCCGGGCTCTGTTAACTCTTTCCTGCTGTGGTTTGTAAATGAGCTGATGAAACTGAATGGTATTAGGGAGCCCAACCTAAAAGCTGCATTAATTAATTGTAAAACATTGTGTAATTTTGACTACCCAAGGATTACCATAAGATACAAAACTATGCTGCAGTTACAGAATGTTCTTGTGACTAGTGAAGAAGACTGAAGAAGGCGAGCTGAGCTGAAGGTGCGTTTTTCAGTTACTGCGTGAGGAAGGGTGCCGCCACTGCTAGAGCCGCAGGACCCTCTTCTTCAAGATCATCCAATTCCCTGCACCCTCTTCTCCAAGTCCAGCAAGCAAACTTCTGATACAACTTTTGGTCCTCCTCCTAAGAAGAGAATGTGCTGACTAGCTGGCATGGATTTGATTCCATAAAGCAGCACTGTGGTCCATCACTCAGGCTCATGCAATAACAGTGATCATTCATTAGGCACCCACCTGCCTCCCTTTATTCATGTCATTCTGTCGATCTTCGCAACACTTTTATCAAGTATGGCCCTTGTATTTTGCAGGGGAAAGCAGAGGATCAGACTGGTGAACTGACCTGCCCAGACTCACACGAATGTAAGTGAATGACACAGGATTTAAATTCAGGTGATCTTATGGCTACAACCCATAGTCTTTCCATTCTATTGTACTCCTCCTTTGACTAGAAGTCAGGCTGGTATCAGTCTCCCAAGACCTGCTCACTGTGCAAGTCTGAGAACCTACAAAGCCAAGGAAGAACCAGGTCACTCTGCCAAGGTGCCTGCAACAGCCTTTTAGCTTCACCTCCCTCACCAGAGCCATAAAACCACTCCCAAGCGCTCTTCTGCTGTCAGACAACGTTCTTTCCATCCGCCAGTAAGCTGTGGAGAAGAATAATCCCATCCCTTCGGTGCTCACTCATCATCACGCCCTGGTCGGGGAGGAAAGCTGCCCTTTACTGTCCACCTACTCTGAGCCTAACTCTGGACCAGGCACTTTCTGCCTGAACTCATTTAATGCTCAAGAACCACTTCATTTCACAGATAAGGACACAGAAGCTCTGAGGGTTGAAGGAACGTCCAAGACGACATACAGTGACGGTGCAGAGACGTTCCGACTCTAAAAGCTGCGTTTTTCCCCACCGTCCCAGGCACTCTTGGGGCTGCCTTTCACCTTTCTCCCAAGATAAGGAATCCCCGCGGCCTGAGTTCTTTTCTTCAAACACCCTCTCTCAGCCGGTCTAACGCCCCCTCTAGTCTCAGAGACAAACAATGCGCAGCAAATGTACGTCTCAGAAATCGTTTCCAGACACGCTGTTTCACCCGCCCTTCACCACTGAGGGCAAAGCGCGGAAAAGCGCCCCTTCCCCGAGGACGGCATCGCCCCAGAGTCACGAAACACAAGGCAGGACGAGTGGGGAGCCGACCCCAGGCTCGACCCCGGCCCTCGGCTCTGCCCGCGCCCCTCGCCGCCGCCCCCGCCCGGCGGTGTCACCAGGCGGCCCCGTGGCTCAGCCCGCCCGAGCTCACGGCCCCGCCCGCCCGCCCGCCACACGGGCCCCAGACCCCCACCTGCCAGCTCCCCAGCCCTCGGCACCTAGCCGCGCCAGCTCCTCCCTCAAGAGCACCCCGCGCCCCCGGCAGCCGGGACCCCCTCGGCCTCCCTCAAACCCCAGCCCCGCCTCCCGCGCCCCGGGCCCCTCCTCCTGTCAGCCCGCGCCCAGCCGCCGAGCTACCTTCTCCAGGGATGCCGGTCTCTGCACGGCCAGGGAGCGGGCCAGCGACAGGACTGTGTTGAAATAGAAACCCCGTGACGCGCCGGCGCCGGAGCCCGAGCCGGAGCCGCCGCCACCGCCTCCCCGGGCCGCGGCCGCCGCCATCATCGCCCCGCGGCACCGCCCGCCGGCTTCCCTCACCGGGATCTCGACTGCCGAAGCTCACGGCGCAGGCGCGGCTCCATCCGGCCTCCCCGCCACGTGACCTCTCTGTTGCCGACGCCAGCGGGGCGTGGCCTCGGGCAGATCCACCGCTGGGGGGGGCCGGGAGCCGTGCGGCCGAGCTCCGGGCGTGGCCCCACCCCCGGTGCGAGGCACGATGGTCGGCTCCGAGGCGGGGCCTCCGCGAGCGGCTGGCGGAAGGAGTTTGCGCGGCGCCGGCTACGGGCGTACGGGAGTTTCCGTAGGTTCTCTGCGCTACGGCCGCTGCTCTTTGGTCAGAGAGCGCCCCTCGCCTCGGCCGCGCCCGGCTCCTCCCGCCTGCCCCAGGCCGAGCGCTGGCGCCATGTCGGCCTATCCCCGAAGCTACAACCCGTTCGACGACGACGCGGAGGACGAGGGCGTCCGGCCGGCGCCGTGGACGGACAACCGCGACCTCGCGGACTGGCCCGGCGCTCCCGCCGACCGACAGCAGGCCCTGCGGCAGGAGGTGCTGCTCCGGGCCGAGGCCACGGCCGCCAGCACCGGCAGGTCCCTGTCCCTAATGTACGAGTCCGAGAGGATCGGGGTCGCCTCCTCCGAGGTGAGTCCGCGGTCGCCAGGCTCCTGGGGGCTCGACCGGTCAGCCAGGACGGGTCTTGTACTTTGGTGACCGGACGGTCGGTAACAATCTGTTAGCTACGTAGAGACGCGCGTTTTCACACCCGAAAGGGGCATTTTGCCCCTGGCGATCTCCTGAACTTAGTCCACAGGGTTGTTGTTTTTCTACGCCTCGTCAGGGGTCATTTCCACGCTGTCCGGTCCAGGTAAGTAGGGATTCTAGACAGCAGACCCCGGGTTAGGGACGTGGAGGGTCTGTTCCTTTTACACATTTCCTGGACAGAAGCCTGGCACGTGGCTTCAGCCCTTCCCCCTGGAGTGACCCAGCGAGGACTGTGCCTGCTGGTGTCAAGCGTCCGAGGAGATGGACCTTGGGTTCTTCCCGGCACTGAGCGCTCCTCCGCCTCGCTAGGAGGGGGATGAAGGTCTTGTCTGCCTAGACACTGCTGAGTGCGCCGGAGCCCGAGTCTAGGGCCTTACGTTTCCTTCCCGATCCCGACGAAGATGTCCTAGAGAGACAGGGGGGGTCTGTGACAGTCCGCCGTCCCAGCTCAGCTTCTGCAGTAATTCTTAACGTCCATAGGTGGTTTCAGAGAGTAGGACCTTGGGTAAGAGCTGTTCTTTCTTAGGCACCACAGTGTACTAATGAAACAGTTGTGTTGGGCATTTCTTTAGAAAGTTTTAAAAAATGTAATAACCTGTGATTGCTATATCAGCTAAAAGTAATTCATCTTAAGCATTTGTAGTTGTGGAAGCTAAAGCATCATGTTCTTCCCTGGGTCTCTTCGTAATTCTTTTCTCTGGGAAAGTTCCCTCTGACCTGGTCACTTACAGTCTTGGACAGTTTTGAGGTCTGTCCCATCATTCTCCCGTTACCACTTCCTTGGGTTATCTCCCTTCCCCACTTCTCCTTATCACCAGATCCCTCAGTGGCCCACCTACCTGTCTTTAGCCTCATTGAGGAAGCTTTGTTTGTGTCTACTGGATTCCTACATTACAGTCTAAATGGAAAATGTTGACTTAAATTTGGGAGGATTGCCTGAGGTCTTAGGGCCCAGGTGGAGGGGTCACTTGATTAAGGGTCCCAGGCCCAAGGAAGCCAACTAAGAACTGTTTAAAAAGCCATCTTTGGGGACTTTCCTGGTGGTCCAGTAGTTAAGACTGTACTTCCAATGCAGGGGACGCGGGTTCGATCGCTGGTCAGGGAACTAAGATCCCACATGCCAAGCAGCACAGCCAAAAAAAAAAAGACATCTTTGGCAACTGAGAACGGGTGAAGTAGGAAATCAGAGTGACAGAAAGTAGAATACTGTGGCAGAGGATACCCTGGAATCTGGCTTCTAAGGCTAAGGTGTAGATAGGAGGAGGAGGAGGGACGTTCCCAAGGAAGAGAAGAGTCACGCAAAGGCACTGGCCCAGCGCCGCAGCTCCTGAGCAGGAAAGTGTCGCCCAGGAAGCCTTCCAGGAAAGGGCCTGGAGGAGGAGCTTAGGACCCGGTACAGTCAGAGGGCAGGTCAGGAGTGCCAAAAACACAGAGGATGACGTTGTTTCATAAGGATTGTGGTGACAAACCCCATGCTGCCCCCAAAGTTCCTTCTTTCCTATAATGGGGACTATGAGAGCAAAGGCAGAGTGGCACCTCAGGCCGTGAGGCTTGGCATGGCCAAGCCAGGTGTTGCTGTGAGAGGTACAGTATGATCATGACTGAGCAGGTGACAGGCTCTGTCATCAGTGCGATTACACATGGAATATTTCCAGGATTGAATCAGTTCTCAATTATTGGAGGCCCTGGGAGGCAGGAATGGTCAGCAACCCCATCTCCACCCCACCCCATAATCACCAAATTGTCTTACTGTCTTTGAATCCCTTTCATCGCTCTTTCATTCCCCTGGGGGATGGGGGGGTTGGTGGTGAGCCCTGTCCCAGCAGACCCAAATCACCACTAAACTAACCTCCTAACTTAGACGGGTGCCCGTCACATACCCAGCTGAGAGGTGCCGAAACAGGACACATGTTTTAGACTGTGAGGACTTGACTTTTTTAGGCCCAGCGTGGCAGCAGTGGGAAAGTTACTTAGTCAGGTCACCTCTAGTGAAGGAGAGCTGCCCTTCTCCTGAGAAACCTGTAGGGTTCACCTCTCTGGAAGGCTCTCGCCTCAGGTCCTGACCCCACAGGATAGAGGAGAGGTGGGCCGGCCTGGGGAGCACAGTGCAGAACCATAGAGACTTGTAGGCCACATGGCTTTTCCACTTCTCAGGCATGATTTGTTTCTTCTTTTCTTTCCCTAAGGGATAATTTTTGTGAAGTGATAATCCAGTCACAGGGTTCAAAATTGAGATGATACAGAAGGCTGTGAAGGCTCCTCCCACCTGCTGCCCCCCTACCCCCAGCCACTCACTTTCTGTTCCTGCAGTGTCCCTGTGGAGATATTCTGTGTATAAAAACATTCTTATACTTATCTTTTTCCTTTTTTTTATAATTTTAACTTAAGCAGAAGTGTTCTGTATATGCCACACTGCACGTTGCTTGACAAGGTGGAGGGCATTCCATAGCAACACGTGATGTGCTGCTCTTTTTTTTTTTGGCCGCACCGAGTGGCTTGTGGGATCCTAGTTCCCCAACCAGGGATTGAGCCCAGCCCAGCAGTGGAAGCGCAGAGTCCTAACCACTGGGCGTTTGCCTGTTTGTGTCCCACGTGGACGCAGTCTTCATGTGCCCTTTCACCACCCTGGCCAAGGAGACGTCCTGCCCCCTCTGGCTGCTGAGCACACGCCAGTGATGTTTTGTGGGGCCCAGGGTCTCAGTTCAGGGAGTCCAGCAACAAACCTTGGATGAGGGCCTGAGTGGCCAGCTTGGTTAGCATCAGCAGAAAGGGAGTCGGGCCAGGATGCTCTCAGCAGCCCGGCCAGCACATCCTACACACAGTCTCGTGCGGGGCCCCCTCACCTCATTGAGTCTTTCCAGCACTTGACAGTCGCCAAACCTTGCTGGGCCTTTGGTTCAGAGAAGTGGGCCACAAGGGGACGGACACCTCTCCAGCCTGGGAACGGAGGCCATCGCAGCCCTCTGTTCTGGGTGTCCCTGTGAGTTGGGGTGGTGCCCTCATCCTCTGGGCAGACCCTTCCCCTCTCCAGATGGGGGGCTGTACTGACCAGAGCCTCCCCTCCAAGACAGCCCGGGCTGGTTCTGATGCAGCCAGAGTTCTTAGCACAACCCTATCCTGAAGCAGAAGCTGATGGAGGGAGATGAACAGCTGCTCGGTTAAGTAATTCCCAGTAGATTTTATAAAGTATCAGTGATTGAATTTGACTGTTGAGAAGTTCTAGGATCAAACTTGCTGGCTCCTTAGCTGTGATGAGGCACCTTGTGAGGCCGGGTCTTTACCATCCAGGCAGGTCATACATCCCACACCAGCGCCGTGGCATCTGGCCGTGTCTGCTGCTGCTTCCTAAAATGTCCACCCGTGGCCGCCATGGTGTCTGGGAGACCTTGCTTTGCTGACCAGGAGTTGTGCTGGGGAAGCCCAGGGGCTGTCTGCTCTGCAGCCTTCTGCCTCTGAGAGTGAGAAGTGCTGTTTAGAGGTGTTGTGGGGGTCCCCAGGGGCACCCTCAGGTTTAACGATTCCCTAGAAAGACTCAGAATTAGTAGAGCTGTTATACTCACGGTTGTGGTTTGTTACAGCAAAAGGATGCAGCTTAAAATCCTCAAGGGAGACAGGCTGGTGGGCAGAGTCCAGGAGAGCAAGCACAGCTTCCCGTTGTCCCCTCTCTGTGGAGTTGTGTGCGCAGCCTGCACTCCCCCCACTGGGACGTGTGACATCCAGGAGGTACGGCTGCTCGCCTGGCTGACTGGAATCTCCAGCCCCTCCCAAAGGTCACGCTGTGTGGCTCAAGGCCCCCCACCCTGTAAACCACATTGCTGATGCAGACTGTCAGGCTGACCTGAGGACTCAGGGAAGCAAAGTCACTCTTCAGGCTAATACGAGGGCAAGGAGCCAGACAAGGCCTTTCTCGGGAACACACGGCGTGAGCCGCCCTGGGCAGCCTGCACATGCAGCGAGGGGCACCAGCCTTTGCCCTTGGTGGTTCTCTTGCCGCCTAAGACCACTCTACACTGCCACTCCTGCCGGGACGGAGCCCCGTATTCGAGCATGTTCACCGCCAGCTCCTGCGTCCCTGCTGGTGCGTATGTGTGTCATGCTCCCTGGGAAGGGGAGCGACATTGATGGGGGTAAATCTCAAGTTTCTAGATTCAGCGTATCGACTCCAGATCAACCTCTGCCTGCTGGTTGTTCAAAACCAGAGTTTAATCGCAATCAGATCGAGACACTTAGTGCTGGCACCTTCCCCTCCAGAGCTCAGGCGAGACTCAGGTTGGGGTGGGGGCTGTGCCATCCCCAAGTGCTGGCTGAGGATTTACAGAGAGCCTGCCTCTGCGGGTGACGGGGAGCTACAGAAGGTGCAATGCCATCACGTCTCATCCTCCCTAGGAGCTCGTGCGCCAGCGAGGGGCCTTGGAGCGCACGGAGAAGATGGTAGACAAGATGGAGCAGGATCTGAAGACCAGCCAGAAGCACATCAACAGCATCAAGAGTGTGTTCGGAGGGCTCGTCAATTACTTCAGATCCAAACCCTCAGAGACCCCACCTGCGCAGAATGGCACCCTCGCCCCCCAGCCCAGCAGCAGGTGAGTGGTGCCCGTCTGGCCAGAGCAAAGCAGCAGAGGGGGGTTTAGTGCGGGTGGCCGAGCCTTTCAGGACACTTTTCATGCCTTAAAGGGACCAAAGGACCCTGAAAGTTACTCACTGGGAGGGATTTGTCTTCAGACATTTTGAAACAAGAAGCGTTCTCCACTGCTCTTGATTGTGTGGATGTGACCGCTGTTCAGTCTGCAAACTCTGCGTGAATTGGGTCTCCGTAAATTACTGCTCCTAGTAATTTGAAAGAGAGAATGTTCACTCTAATCAGTATAGATGTGACTCACTTCACAGAATTTTTGCTTTAAAAAGTTCATGTCCAACTTCCCCATGTCTAATTCAAGTTGCCCATTGATTATCATTTTAAAATCAGAGATTATTTTCCTCAAAATTTTTGGCTAGAGGTATAATAAAATCATACTGCAATTTTGGCTGGCATATAAATGTCGTGTGTTCAAATGTAAAATAATTCAGTTTTTGCTAAAACATGATGGTTGCTCGTATGTCAGATCATTGTATCTGTCTTTTATTATAAAGACAATATCACATTATTACAGAAAATCTACACCTTATCTACCGTAACACAAAGAATGTAGGTTGCTCCCCTTATTCAGTGTTTTCATAATTGCAGTTAGAATATTCATTTGGCTTTGTATCTTGGTCAGAAGAGGCATTTGATTTTCTCACATGGGCACTGTTAGAAAAGACTGCACTGTCACAGGTGGGTTTCCTTTCTAAAAGTTTTCTTTTTCTCATAACATTTATCCAAAGGTTGAAAGAAGCCATAAGTACAAGCAAAGACCAGGAGGCACAGTACCAGGCCAGCCACCCAAACCTCAGGAAGCTCAATGACTCAGGTCAGTGCTCCCGCCCACACCCGGGTTCTGCGGGGACACCTTGCACTGGGTAGGGGCGTTGGGGGCCCCAGTGCCTCTCTCAAGGAGCTGGGGGTGTGCGTTATGGCGGGTTCAGCCCTGCTCCCCTGTGGAGGGAGGGATAAGGAAGTGGGAGCCCAGCCTGTATAGCTCTGAGATCTTCAGGCGGGGAAACACCTATGCTGAGTAGGATATGACCCCCCGGACATCCATGGCCTAATCCCCAGGCCCCAGGAATATGTCAGGTCACGTGGCAAAAGGGGAATCGTGGTCGCAGAGGGAAGTACAGTTGCTGATCGGCTGACTTAAGGTGGGGAGATTATCCTGGGTTTTCCGGTTGGACCCAGTGAAATCACAAAGGTCCTTTGCAAGTGGGGAGGAGGCAGAGGAGAGAGTGATGGAGTGAGAGGTTTGAAGGTGCCTGGCAGCTGGCTCTCAGGTGGAGGAGGGGCCGCTGCTAAGGATTGACCTCCAGGGGCTGGAAGGGGCCGGGAATCGGATTCTCCCTAAGTGCCTCTAGGGGAGCCAACCCCACTGACACCTGGGTCTGAGGCCAAGGAGACCCAGGTTAGACGTCTGACCTCCAGAACCGAAGGATGGTTTGTGGTGTTTTGTTGCAGCGACAGAAGGAGGCTAATGTAGCCCCCAAGCCCCAGCGGGCGCAGAAGTGGCTGTGTGGACAAGGAGCGTGAGATAGGAGGTGTTTTGTGTCAGATGGTCCCGTTAATATCAAATGATGGGCCCAGAAACATCCCTCATCTGGAAAGGAATCAAGGCCTCCTGGGGGCTCTGTCGACCCCTAGAGAGCCAGGCACATTGGAAGTAACCAGATGCTTCCTGTGCCACCTGCGGGCACAGCCAAGGAGAGGCCTGGTGGAGGAGGGCCCGGAGGTTCATCTGGGAAGGCAAAAGCCGCGGAGGAAGTGGGAGAAGACTGTGTGCTGAGGGGCTTCCGTAGGCCATGCTGAAGGAGAGACCCCAAGTCTAGAAAGAGATGGTCCCCAGAAGACATAACCTGGGCGACAGGGCTTTTCTGTGTGCATTTGGAAACTGAGGTTCAGAGAAGATTTCTGGGGGCAAATGTGCATCATTTAACGTTTCTTTTTCTGGAGCCTGTGTGGGTTTGCGTGGTGGCTGCTCCAACTGTCATACCATTGCGTGCATGAATCTCTTTCCTGAGCTCGAGGGTCCGTGTCTGACCAGGTGACCCATAGGCTGGGGTTCTTTGATCTCCAAGGGGCTGCCCTCAGGAAGCGTCTCCTTCCCGCCCCTTCCCCATCCCCCGCCTGCCTCTCTCGGTGGCCTCAGAACCAACAGCCTTAGTCCTTCCACCCGTTTTCCAGATTAAGATGAGTTTTGTGAAGCGGCATTTCAAGTGTGTCAGTTAACCGTCCTCCCGGTGTTTCTTTGTCAACTCAGACTCCATCCCTGGAGGGGCCGATTCTGCCATGAGCTCCGAGGCTTACCCAAGGAACCCGCACCTGCGCACCTGTCACCAGAGGATCGACAGCAACCTCGGTAAGACCAGAGCACTGCCACCAGCACCACGGCTTGTGTGCACCGGGGCCCCCCATTGTCCACCCCTGCACACACACACACACACGCACGCGCGTGTGCAACATCCCAGCCCCTCACCCTCTCTGGGGTCTGCCCGCTTGTCTCCATCCCCACCTCTTGTCTGGGAGGTGACAGCGACAGGGTCAGGGTCTGGGGACTACCCCGTGCAGCCTGGGCTCTGCCCACCCGCCTCACCATGCGGCCATGCCACCCTGCTTCCTCCGTGTGCCCTGGGCTCGGGGAGGGTCAGGTGAGCAAAACTGGAAGGCTCGCGGGAGGCGGCCCAGCAGGTCAGGCATATATAGGGCCAGCAGCACCTTGGCCGCGTGACCAGGCGCCCTGCTTCCTGGGCCTCGGGCTCCAGGGTGCCCTGTTGTAACCACATACCTGCTGGCTTCTCTGGTGTCTCCCTAACCAGTCTCCAGAAACACAGGAGAAGTTCAGTTTTGTCCCTACTTTACACCCAGGGCCCAGAAGGCGAGAATGGAGAGAGGAGGGGGTTATTTGCAGTCGGGTGGAGAAGCTGGCCCCTCAGCAGCCCCCTCTGACCTTTGCTCCCTGCGTGTGAACCTCCCCCATGGCCACCCAGGTCACTTGTCAACCCTCCTCCCCCTTAGGGGATGGCAAAGAGGGTGAGACAGAAAGGAATGCTTCCCCTGCTCTCTCCTCCCAGGGGACACGGGCCCCCAACTCTCCCAGGGCAGTGCCCACTCCAGCAGCCTGGGCCACTGGTACAGACAGCACGTGAGGCAGACCCACATCCTTTGTTTAACCTTCATTTAACCTTTGTTTCTCAGCACATAGACACATTGTAGAAAACTGTGAAGTTAGGCAAGTGCCCTAAGGAAACCAACACCCAAATTCCACCGTCCAGCAGTGACAGCTGCTTTGGTGTCATTCCTTCTGTTTCTCCACCCTGAACCCCAACTGCTCTCTGCCCTCGGAGCCCAGGGGTACCCCGGAGGTCACTGCTTGCTTGTCCTCTGGACTCGGTCCTGGAGCCGAAGGCGTCAGGCAGAGGGTGCATCTGCCAGGCCTGGCTCCAGAGAAACACAGGGACTGGCGGGCCCCCCATCCTTCCCACCAAAGGTTTCCCCACCAAGAAAGGCTGGCACTGGTGCCTGCTGGGGGGAAGACCTATGCAGGGGGCGAGATTCAGGAATGCAGGGAGTGCAGCAGGAAGAAGACCAAGGACAGCCCACCCCAGAGGCTGAGAGTATGCATTCGGACAGCAGGGTGAGCGGGACACAGAGCAGGCCCGTCCACGGGCCCTGCTGATGGGGCCACACCACTGCCCCGGGCAGGTCCCTCTGCCTCCTGGATGCCCGGCCCTGCTGGCGGTCCCTTGCCAGGTGGCCCTCCCTGATCCAGCTTCTCACCCCAATGCAGCTCCTTGCGGGTCCCAAGCCGTCCCAGCTGCCGGCAGCTCCCTGAGACCTGGGCAGCCTTACAACTGTCGGTGTCCGTGGGACACAGGGGCACAGGCTTTCTTTTCTTTTCTTTTCTTTTTGTTGTTTTTGTTGCGTTGGGTCTTTGTTGCTGCACGCCGGCTTTCTCTAGTTGCGGCAAGCGGGGGCTACTCTTTGTTGCGGTGCACAGGCTTCTCATTGCGGTGGTTCCTCTTGTTGTGGAGCACGGGCTCTAGGCATGCAGGCTTCAGTAGTTGTGGCACGCGGGCTTAGTAATTGTGGCACATGGGCTTAGTTGCTGTGTGGCATGTGAGATCTTCCTGGACCAGGAATTGAACCCATGTCCCCTGCATTGGCAGGTGGATTCTTAACCACTGCGCCACTAGGGAAGTCCCAGGAAGACCACTTCTAAAAAATCAGATTCTGCTTAGATTTATGGTGCCATTGCCAACTATTTGTGTATTTTGACCTTTTTCACTTAACGTTTATCTTTAACTTAGTGAAAAGGCTTGCAAAGCACCACCTCTTCTGTTTTCCCCCAGCTCTTAACTAGTAAAAGGGCAGAAAGCAGCTCTGGGTGTGACCCCATCCCCACACCCTGTGCACATGCACACACACATTCAGGGCACACACGTGCACACACACACACAGGGAAGGGGCTTTATATTCATCTGGACAGAGTCAGTCACATCACGACTCCCCTCTGCAGTCTGCACAGCCCCATCAGGGGACCCCGGGCCCCTCGGCTGGTCTCCTCCCCACTCATGGTCAGTTCTTTCTTTGTCACTGTGCTAAGGAAGCCCTTCACATACTCGAGGCTGACCATGTCCTTATAGACTTTATTCCTCTTAAAAATGAATTGGGATTGATTTTTACAACTTTTTGTAAAAGAAGGGAAATACTTATTACAAAGACTGGAAAAGCCTGAGGTGTATCTCAGATGTGTTTCCAAATGGGGATCTTCTTCTTTGCCACTCTGGACCTGTGCTTGACCCAGCTTTAGGGAGCTGGGGATGTAAGGTTCAAAGACAGCTGAAAGATATGTGGCTCTATATGAATTTCTAAAATAAACACCGTGTGCTAACAGTGGGTGTCCTGGTGGGCGGCAGGGAGGAGTGGCTTTCCCCTTAAGCGCTACTGCTTTCTCTTCACTTGCACATGTTTTGGAGCATGTAACCAACGCCCTGGCATCTGGCCTGTCTTCCAGGGAGGAGGGGTCAGTGACTACAGTGCTGCTGAGCCCATGGGGGGAGCATCTGGAGATGCAGGTCCCGATGCTATGACTTGGCTCAGGCCCATGTGTGCTCTCCTGTCCCGCAGATGAGCTGTCCGTGGGCCTGGGCCGGCTGAAGGACATCGCCCTGGGGATGCAGACGGAGATTGAGGAGCAGGACGACATTCTTGACCGCCTCACAACCAAAGTGGACAAGTTAGATGTCAACATCAAGAGCACAGAGAGGAAAGTTCGGCAGCTTTGAAGATGGAGGTGGATTTCCACTCCATCGCGATGAAAAGATTTGAAAGGTCTTCTTTTAAACGCCCAAGAAATTTCAGTTATTACTTTAGAATGTGATTTCACATGTGTTTGCAAATGTTGTAACAGAGTGGGTCTCAAAAGAGGTTTTATTGTAGAGAAAGCATGTGCCCCACTTCTCTGAGGGCCCTGACTGGAGGTGTGCGGGCAGAGTGGTGGTCATGCCGGCCTCTGCTTCCATCTGCTGTGCTTCTCGTCCCCAGGCCTCCGCGAGGTAGAGCGCTGAGGGCCATGTGACCCGTGTTTGTGGGCATCCTTCTCCCCTCCACCCCCACGAGCACATTGTGATGCTCTGAGCCCCTTGGCAGGCATTTGATTTTAGTAGGAGGGGGTTCAGACCAGCCCTGCTCACTGTGACGCCTGGAAGCACATAGGGAGCTGGGTGAGCCCCGCTGCCCCTGCGTGGGGTCAGGAACACGTTCTGCCCTGGCTGGAGGCTCCCTGGCCAGCTGGCTGAGGCCTGCAGAGCGTGAGAGAGGAGCATCACACAGATGTGCTCCACCAAGCTCTCTGCCCTCAGGTTACCTGGACCAGGCCCCCCATCCAAACATGTTTACTTGGTGCCTGGGGTCCCCTGGCCCATCCAGCATTCCCACCCACTCTTATGCGCTGCTGGCAACATGCCTTGACCCATCACTTGATTCTCTGGCCCCAGTTTTAGGACTGGAGCTCCACTAATGACGCTGTCTGTGCACAGAAGGATATGGCTTTAAAAAAAGCCCAGACGTTATCATTCTACCTGGCCTAGCTTGTTCTCTCTTTATTTTACAAAAAAAGAGAATCATTTAAAAGTACTAATTAAAATTGATTTCTGTACTTAAAGGAATTTCTTTATGTTGGTACTTCCAACAAAATAATTGAAGCCACGAGGTCCTGGTCTTTTTAAAAGCAAATAAATTAAAATATTTTGAAGATGGTGAAAGGGACTGATTTTAATAAGACAGATTAGGTTGGAAACCTTAAAATCACAGTGCCTTTCACCCTGAAACCTGGCCCCAGCACAGTGACCTTCACCACTTTGGTTCAGTAGAATATAAACAAAGTCCCTTAAAGCAAAGGAATGTCTTTAAGGGGCAGCAGCAATGCAGCAGCATTTATGTAGCAATTCAAATATAAAAGTTCCATCCCATAATGCCTGACTTTCCTAAAATCACTGACAGCCTCCGTGGGCAGACACATCTTTCTGTCATGTTCCAGCCGCCCTGCGAGTCTGACCCACATCACTGGGAATGTCACAGGGCATGCGGATGCTGTGGAAGGTAATCAGACCCACATCTGCTTATCACGAACCCATCATGGTTGTTCTCCTGGTAACTGGAAAAAGGAAGAATTTTACATGTCCACCTGGCCCACACTGAACGAGTTCACAGGGCCTCCAGCAAAAAGGCTGCTCTGAAGCGTGACACCAGGATGCAGGGAAGCCTGGGGGTGCCTGTCTACCCAGCATCGTTCCCGGGTTTTCCTCCCTGATGCCTTCCTCAACGGGTGTCATAACTGTTCCTGCTCCTTGCCCTCGGGCATAGACATGTGGAGATTAGTCAGCACACCTAGACCTGAGCCTCTCCATTCAAATAAATACAGACAAAGGCCACTGCCAAACACTGCAGCCCTCCTCTCACATAATGGGGTTAGTGATTTAACCAATTTGAAGCAAAGTAGCACCTTATTTTGTGTCTTTTGTTGGATTGATGAAGCCGATCACCACCACCCCCTTTTTTACCCCAAGCTGTGGAGGGAGGGTTGCCCTCACTCTTCTAGAAACGTTTTCCTCGCACATGTCTCCCCGTATATTTGGTTCTGTTCTTGTTCACATTCCTCATTCTAAGGCCTGGGCCAAGGGCCTGTCTCATCCTCGTGCTGGGCAGCATCTCTGCCGGGTCCCCACCTGTTCCCGCACCCACTGAGGGCCAGTGGCTGCTGCTTCACACAGCAGAGCCACTCACACTCTCAGAGAACAAAGCAGGACCAGAGGAGCCTCCAGGACCTGCGTGTGGTGACTGTGAGCAGAGGAAAACTCTGCCCTCTGGACACACGTGTCAGGGAGACACGGGGGTGCCCGGCCGGGGTTGTCCTTCTTGCCGCATGGGGTCCAGAAGACAGATCTGGAATTCCACGGTCGACCTGGAAACAAACTGTGCCTTCCAAAGAGTGGCTTTTCTAACTCAAGGTTGGTTACATGTTAAGTGTGCTCCTAACTTAACAATAAGCGCGTTCTCCTTCGGAGGAACTTTCTAACATAGTGATCTGTAGTTAACAGTGGCAGGTTGCCTCGTGGATGTCTTTTTTGCGTTGTATAGGAAAGGAGACCTGAATTTACCTCAGGTGGCAAGAATGGAAGTACATAAGTGCATTTTAATTTCTCTTTCTTTAACTTCTTTTTGTGAATATGTGATTTTAAGAGTACACCACACCGATTTAGTAAAAATCTTACACTTTGCCTACATAGGCCTTTTCTGCAGAATTTTTAAAGTCACCAATGTCGTTAAGCGTCTTCAGCTCTGAACAAAACGATGAGCTAGTCGTTAAAAGTGCACACGGGAGGAGGGGCTTCTGCTCAGAGTGTGTGTCAGAGCAGCTCTTGTACTTCATGCCTTCAACTCAGCAAATGACCATATTCCTTAAAATAAAATGTGAAGTTGTTTTTTAATCAAACTTTGCCTCCTGTGAGGTCCTTTTCAAAGAGCTGGTGGCGGTGCGGGGGAACCCTCCTTGTTGAGCCCTCAGGTGTTTGGTCCTGGCTGCCACGTCTCGTGCTTCTTGAAAGCCTGTCAACCTATCTGTCCTGCCTCCCGGTGCCTCTGCAACGCTGTCTAGCTCAGGGCTTGGCACACCCTCAAGGGCCAGAGATTGGATGTTTTAGGCTCACAGGCCAAACAGTATCTTCACATCGTCTTCCCTGTGTCCATCCCTAATGACCTCACTTTAAGTTAATTACCTCTGTAAAGACCCTGTCTCCAAATGTCACGTTCTGAGGTTCTGGGGGTTTAGGGCTTCAACATATTAATGTGGAGGGGGGTGGCAGGGACCTGACATCTGACAGCCTTTATCTTCTTGGTGGGAACAAAGAGAGAGGACAGTAGAGGTGGATCATCAGGGAAGGGTTGTCAAAGGCCCAACTGAGATGCGGACTCAGAAGGACCCTAGTAATTAACACCTTTTATAGACTTTTTTAAATAGTGGGGTTTCCAGCCCTGGAGTCACCAGGTGCTTTTGTGGCTGGAGTTCAAGAGTAGGCCTCCTGCCTGGGGCAGCCAGCAGAGCCGAAGAAGGCGAGTGAGAAGCCAGAGCTCTGGCCTGAGGCCTCAGGAGAGGGTCTGGCTCCTTGATCGGATCACCAGGCTGAAGTGTGGGCGCTGGCCCTGGCACTTGGAGCAGAGGATGACTGACACGGATCTTTGCACTTTAGTGTCTCAGTTTCTCCCAGAAGAATTCTCCCGAAGTCTAGGCAGGACCCGACTTGAAAGTAGGCCAAGAGCCAGGAGTGAAGCAAGTCCCATGAACGTGCACAACACTGCTTCCCCCACAGAGGCGGCTCTTAGGGCTTTGGACCCACAGAGGCCAGAGACAAACCTCAAACCAGGGGCACCTCCAGGCCATTTAGAAGTTAAGTCAAAATCAAGTTCTGCTAGGGTTTGATTGACTTTTTTTTAAACATTTTACTTTGAAGTTTCAGTTCTTGGAGACAGGCTGGTGCTAATCATGCCACCCCACCACTTAAAAACCTGCTCTGGGGCTTCCCTGGTGGCGCAGTGGTTGAGAGTCCGCCTGCCAATGCAGGAGACACGGGTTCATGCCCCGGTCCGGGAGGATCCCACATGCCGCGGAACAGCTGGGCCCATGAGCCATGGCCGCTGAGCCTGCGCCTCTGGAGCCTGTGCTCCGCAACGGGAGAGGCCACAGCAGTGAGAGGCCCGCATACCTCAAAAACAAAAACAAAAACAAAAACAAACCTGCTCTGGCTCCCACCGTGGTTACAACAACAGTGCTTTTAGGGGAGCTAGCACATGATACCACTTCCACAGCCCCAAGTAGGGGTTCCAGGCCCACAGGCCAGAGCGGGCCAGTTTCTTACAGAGCCTCACCAAAGTAACAATGACTATTTTATTTTATTTATTATTATCCATTTATTTTTGTCTGCACCCCGCGGCTTGCGGGATCTTAGTTCCCCGACCAGGGATTGAACCTGGGCCCCAGGAGTGAAAACACCGAGTCCTAACCACTGGGCCACCAGGGAATTCCCAACAACGACTTTTAAAATGAGCTAGAAGGCCATAATTACTCATTTACAACAAGAAATATAATTGTCAAACAGTTTAAGCTGGAGTGTAAGCTGCAAAGTCGATGGGACTCCGGAGCTTGTGCCCAGTGAAGGGCAAACACTCAGCAGGTTTCTGTAAATGAATGGCTTAAAAAAAACGAAGGCCAGAGGGCAGTGAAATTCTTGTCCAGTGGGCACATGAAAATGTGCTCAACATCACTAGTCATCAGGGAAATGCAAGTCAAAACCACAATGAGCTATCACCTCACACCTGTCAGAAAGGCTGTCATCAAAAAGATAACAAATAAAAAGTGCTGGTGAGCGGCTTCCCTGGTGGCACAGTGGTTAAGAATCCACCTGCCAATGCAGGGGACACAGGTTCGATCCCTGGTCCGGGAAGATGCCACATGCCACAGAGCAACTAAGCCCACATGCCACAACTACTGAAGACCATGTGCCTAAGGCCCATGCTCCACAGCAAGAGAAACCAGCGCAGTGGGAAGCCCACGCACCGCAACGAAGAGTAGCCCCTGCTCAACGCAGCTAGAGAAAGCCTGCGCACAGCAAGGAAGACCCAGTGCAGCCAAAAATAAATAAATTAAATAAATTAATAAAAACCACAGTGAGATATCACCTCATAGCCGTCAGAAAGGCTGTCATCAAAAAGACAACAAATAGGGCCTCCCTGGTGGCGCAGTGGTTGAGAGTCCGCCTGCCGATGCAGGGGATACGGGTTCGTGCCCCGGTCTGGGAGGATCCCATATGCCGCGGAGCGGCTGGGCCCGTGAGCCATGGCCGTTGAGCCTGCGCGTCCGGAGCCTGTGCGCCGCAACGGGAGAGGCCACAACAGTGAGAGGCCCGCGTACCGCAAAAAAAAAAAAAAAAAAGACAACAAATAAAAAGTGTTGGTGAGGATGTGGAGAAAAGGGGAGACCCCTGTGCGCAGTTGGTGGGAATGTGAACTGTGCAGCCACTGTGGAAAACAGTGTGGAGTTTCCTCAAAAAGTTAAAAATAGAACTATCATATGATCCAGCAATTCCACTTCTGGGTATTTATCCAAAGGAAACGAAATCACTATCTTGAAAATGTATCTGAACCCCAATGTTCACTGCAGCACTATTTACAATAGCCAAGATGTGGAAGCAACCTAAGTATCCATCGACAGATGAATGGAAAAAGAAGATATGAGATACACATGCACCCAAATATTATTCAGCCATAAAAAAGAAGGAAACCCTGCCATTTACAATAAAATGGATGGAACTTGAAGGCATTATGCTAAGTAAAATAAGTCAGACACAGAAAGACAAATACTGTATGATCTCATTTATATGTGGAATCTAAAAAAAACAAAAACAGGTTCTTCCCTGGCGGTCCAGTGTTTAGAACTCGGTGCTTCCACTGCACGGGGCACAGTCGATCCCTCGTCAGGGAACTAAGACCCTGCAAGTCACGTGGTGGAGCCAAAACAAATAAAATAAAAACAGAGAGCAGAGTGGTGGCTGCCAGAGGTGGGGAATGGAGGTGGGTGAAATGGGTGAAGGTGGTCATAAGGCACAAACTTCCAGTTATAAATAAGTTCTAGGGATGTAATGGGCAGCATGGCAACTGTACTTAACAACACTGGATTGTGTATTTGTATGCTGCATACTTGAAATTTGCTGAGAGTATAAATCTTAAAAGTTCTCATCACAAGAAAAAAAATGGGGGGAGAGGGATAATTGGGAGTAGGGGATAAAAAAATTAGAAAATTGAAACTTATATGAGGTGATGTCTGTTAACCAAATTTATCATGATGAAGGGAGTCAGCTCAGTGCTCTGTGATGACCTAGATGGGTGGGATGGGGCAGGTGGAGGGAGTCCAGGAGGGAGGGGATATAGGTATACATATAGCTGATTCACTTCATTGTACAACATTGTAAAGCAATTACATGCCAATAAAAATAAATAAGTAAAAATAAATTTTAAAAATTTACCACGGTGATCATTTCACTATATATACATATATTGAAACGTGTTGTACACCTGAAACTATTACAAGGTTATGTGTCAATTATGCCTCAATTAAACTGGGGAGGGGGAGTGAAATTCTCACTAACACTGCAAAGCCCATTCCCTCCCTGTGGGAAAGCTATTGGAGAAGCCAGGTTAAAATCAGAAGATCTCTTGGTGCTTAGTCCTCTGTAGACTGAGCACCACCACGCAGGGCTATGTGGTTTTCACCTTTGCACCCCACCGGCTCCCAGAAGATGCTCAGCACACATGGGCCAAGTGTATTCACCCCCTAGAAGTCCATTATCTCAGGATCTTAGAAAGGGCTTCTTTCCTGAATTCCGGTAAGGGGCAGTTTTAGTCTGGTTTTCTTGAATATCTACCCAGAAGTCATTTTTCTTCTTCCTGATGCCAAAGCCTCAGTCTTGTTCAGTGCAAGTCAGGCAAGGGTGGCCCACTCTTACCCGGTCGCTTTAAGAATAAGAATGTGACCCAATAGGTCATGGGTCAGGGATGGGAAGGGGAATCTCTCTGGAGGTTTCCAGAGGAAGTGCTCTTTGCCCTTAAAAAGGGATACAAAGGAACAGTCCTTCCTCCACTGGGCCTTGTCATGACTGGATTGGGTGAGGCCTGGGGTAATTGCAGCCACCTAGCCACCAGCCAGAGGATGAAGCCAAAATCTGAAGGTATTTAGACCAAGAAAATCAGAGGAGGACTTCCCTGGTGGCACAGTGGTTAAGAATCCACCTGCCAATGCAGAGGACACGGGTTCGAGCCCTGGTCCAGGAAGATCCCACATGCTGCAGAGCAACTAAGCCCGTGAGCCACAACTACTGAGCCCATGTGCCACAACTACTGAAGCCTGCTGCACCTAGAGCCCATGCTCCGCAATAAGAAGCCACCGCAATGAGAAGCCCGTGCACTGCAACGAAGAGTAGCCCCCACTCGCTGCAACCAGAGAAAGCCCACGTGCAGCAATGAAGACCCAACACAGTCAAAAATAGATAAATAAAATAAATAAATTTATTTTAAAAAAAGAAGAAAGAAAATCAGAGAAGCAGACCCAGGGTCTGGACATCCTAGTTCTTGAGCTGCCTGACTACAGCCTTTGTGTTATGGGGAATGACAGATACCCTTACTGCTTTGACTATTTTGAATTAGAGTTTCTAATCATCACAGCAGAAAGCTGGCCTAGGAAAGATGGTTATATCATGAGTCCATGGTGAGTAAATTCTCCTAAGGTCACTGAGTCATTCTAGAGCTGCAGGAATGGAGCCATCTGATTGCCTAATTGCAGGAGGGTTGAACCCCAAGCTGAGTCATCAATGCTTTTTAATAGGATTTGCACTGGGAATTAAGAGGATCCTAGGTGATCTGGGGGGTTAAACAAAAATGAAGTCTTCATTTTCAGAAGCCAAGATGTTCAGGGGAACAGCTATTATGATGGGTAGGAAACTGAAATGTGTAAAGAGGGACCTGAGTAGGAAAAAAAAGTGTTCATGCTTTCAGGCTAGCTTTTGAAGGTTTCATTTTGTGTGAGGAAAGGGATTGAAGTTTTCTGTCCACCGCCTACATCATTAAAAGGATGTTCTCTGGGAATTCCCTGGCAGTCAGTCCAGTGGTTAGGAGTTTGCACTCTCACTCCCAAGGGCCCAGGTTCAGTCCCTGGTTGGGGAACTAAAATCCCACATACAAGCCTCGAGGTGCGGCCTAAAAAATAATAATTAAAAAAAAACTTCAAATAAAATTAAAAAATAAAAGGATGTTCCCGTATAGAGATGAGAGCACAAGGAAAAGCTATTTTAAGAAACTTTGTCCCTCAAATAGAGGTGGTAATCCCAGGATGTGATGCAAGACTCTCGCAGCAGGTAAGCCAGAGTCCTAGTTTTTTTCAGGCAAAAATCTCTAGTTCTGGCTCTATTACAGAATAGCCACCCTGCCTCCCGTAATGGGACCTAAGTATGGCATAAATGCTATATTGTGGATTGAAAGTTATCTTAGAATGAGAATCAAACTATTACTATTACTTAAAAGGCAGGGTTTCAGCTGCGGGACAAGTCAATCACCATTGTCCTACTCATTGTGGAAGGGAAAAGATATTTCTCTCAGATGGAAAGTCAAAACTGAGCAGGAAATCTCCAGGAAGTACAAGTCAGGCTGCACATTAGAATTAGCTAGGGGCTTCAGAAAATACTGACATATGAAAAGATTCTCAACCTCACTCCTAATAAGAGAAATGCAAAATTAAACTACTCTGAAAATTTTTTCCACCTATCAGGTTGCAAGAATCTGAAAGTTGGACATATAATTACACCAATATCCGGTTCTCCTCTACTTCTGAGAATATGGAGAGAATGCAATTCCTGCTCTCTCTTCATTTAGGCTTGTCATTTGACTCATCCTCATCTGTAAAATGCAAGCAGAATTAACCTACTTCCTCTGGGATGAAACATTTAATAGCTGGTGCTATTCAGCTAAAGAGACTCTCCAGTTCTGCTCCCCAATTCAACAATAGTGAGAAGTTCAAGTGTTGTGCTTGGTGTAGCTTCAGGACCGTGGTGCTTCCACCAGCGTGGATTGCTGAGTCAATGCTCAGAGGAACATGCCCTGTCTATGACTAAGTCAGAAATAAACCTTTCTTGTCTTAAGCCACTGTTGCATACACCCAGCCTGGTCTGACACACACTGTTGATGAAGCTGTGGGGAAACAGGTGTTCTCTTCTGTTACTGCTGAAGGACAAAATAGTATGTTACAGAGGGCAATTTGACCATATCTGTGGATGTGCATATATCCTTTAATCTGCAGTCCCATTTTTGGGAATTCATTCGCAGAAAGACCTGCTCTTACAGACTGAATGTTTGTGTCCCCCCAAAATGCATAAGTTGAAACCTAATCCCCAATATGATGATGGTATTTGGAAGTGGGGTCTTTGGGAGGTGATTAGGTCATGAGGGTGGAGCCCTCATGAATGGAATTAGTGCCCTTACCAAAGAGACCCCAGAGAGCTCCCTTGCCCCTTGCGCCATGTGAGGACACAGGAACCAGGAAGTGGGCCCTCACTGGACACCAAAATCTGCCAGCACCTTGATCCTTGACTTCCCAGCTTCCAGAACTGTGAGAATTGAATTTCTGTTTATAAGCCACCCAGTCTACGGTAGTTTAACAGCCCAAACAGATTAAGACACCTGTATACATGTGAAATTACAGGCATACAAATACATAGTGACATTGTTTATAACAACAAAAGTTTGGAAATAATTTGAATATCTGTCTATGGAGGCTGGTTACATAAACTATGGTATATCTTCACAATGGAATAGCATGCAAATGTAAAACCAAACAAAAAAAAGTTCTCTACATACTGATATGGAAATATTTCCAGGATATCTCATTAGATTTTTTTAAAAGCCAGATCCAGAAGAGTGGATAAAATGTTTCCTTTAGTGTAAGAATGGGGGAAAATAAAAATATTCTTCTTTTTATTTGCATAAAGAAACACTTGGATAATACACAAGAGGCAAATAAAAATGGTAAAACAGGGCCCTCCCTAGTGGTCCAGTGGGTAAGATTCCATGCTCCCAATGCAGGGGGCCCTGGTTCAATCCCTGGTCAGGGAACTAGATCCCACATGTGTGCCACAACTAAGTCCGCATGCCACAACTAAAGATCCCACATGCCAAAATGAAGATACTGCATGCCACAACTAAGACCTGGGCTGGCCTTAATAAGTAAATTTTTTTTAAATGGTAAAACACAGGGACCTCCAAGATAGATGGGGTGGGAATAAGACTTCTCAATGAATATCATTTGTATCATTTTTGTATTTGAACCATATGAATGCATTACATATTTTTTAAAATACAGTACTCAGGTCTCCCCATGTCAATTCAATTAAATCAGTCTCTTGAGTTGAGGCCTGAGCTTTTCATTTTATGCCACCCAGGTGATGAAATGTTAGCAAGAGTTAAGAATAGCGGTTTTTTGCCTCAGTCTCAGATGAAACAAGGGATTAGAGAAGTAGTTTTATGTTGCAGGTGTGGGTAATATTTGGCCCGTGCTCTGTATTCTAGAACCTAACTCTGGTAGCTCAGGTCAGTCCTTGTGGATGTAATCCTATACCTGGATGAGGGAGCTCCACCTGGGATGAGTGTTGATGGTGCTGTGGATGTAACAAGGAATCATGTGCCAGGCTGTCTGGGGATAAATACTGTGAAACAGAGAACTGACCAGACATAGAGATGGAGTAAGAAGCAAACCAGTACTGAATGTATTTATCAGGGGTGTGTGGTTGTAACCAGGGGTCTGTTTCAGGGAAGAGAATATCTATTAGAAATTCTGGGTCATACTGGGAGCAGGACAAAAGGCACACATTCAATATGGAAGATTTTTGATCTAAAGATGGCAAATCCATGGGCCAAATCCAGCCCACTAACTGTTTTTGTGTGGCTTGTGAGCAAAGAATAGTTTTACATCTTTACATGGTTGGAGAAGAAAAATCAAAAGAAGGATATTTCATGACACAACAAAAGTATGTGAAATTCAAATTTCAGGGCCCATAAATAAAGTTTTCGTGGACAAAGCTACACTTACAGATGGCCAAAAAGCACATGAAAAGATGATCAACACCACTAATTGAGAAATGCAAATCAAAACTACAATGAGGTATCACCTCATACCAGTTAGAGTGATCATCATCAAAAAAAAATCTACAAACAGGGACTTCCCTGGTGGTCCAGTGGTTAAGACTCTGTGTTTCCACTGCAGAGGGCAAAGGTTCAATCCCCTGGTCAGGGAACTAAGATCCCACATGCCGTACTGTGCAGCCAAAAAAAAAAAAGAAAAAAGAAAAAAAAGAACTGAAAAAAAAAGAACTACCATATGACCCAGCAATGCCACTCCTAGGCATATACCTGGAGAAAACCATAATTTGAAAAGATACATGAACCCCAATGTTCATTGCAGCACTATTTACAATAGCCAGGACATGGAAGCAACCTAAATGTCCATCGACAGATAAATGGATAAAGATGTGGTACATATATACAATGGAATATTAGTCATAAAAATGGAGAAAGATGTGGTACATATATACAATGGAATATTAGTCATAAAAAATGCCATTTGCAGCAACATGGATAGACCTAGAGATTATCATACCAAGTGAAGTAAGTCAGACAAAGACAAATATGATATCGCTTATATGAGGAATCTAAAAAAAAGGGTACAAATGAAATTATTTACAAAACAGAAGTAGAGTCACAGATGTAGAAGACAAACTTGTGGTTACCAGGGGGTAAGGGGGGGAGGGATAAGTTGGGAGATGGGGATTGACATATACACACTACTATATATAAAACAGACAAACAACAAGGACCTATTGTATAGCAGTATAGCACAGGGAACTCTACTCAATACTCTGTAATGACCTATATGGGAAAAGAATCTAAAAAACAGTGGATATATGTACACATATAACAGATTCACTTTGCCGTAGAGCTGAAACTAACACAACATTGTAAATCGACTATATTCCAATAAAAATTTTTAAATAAAATAAAATTTCCAGGAAAAAAAAAAAAGCTACACTCACATCCATTGGAATAAAGCCACATGTTGTCTGTGGCTGCTTTTGCACTGCAATGGCAGATCTGAGCAGTGTGACAGAGGCCGGGTGAGCTGCTCTCATCCTCTGCAGTGATGACTCAACAGCGTTTTGAATGCCACGTTATCACTGTCTCACAGCATCTTATTTTTTTATTGCCAGTGCACATCCATGGTCAAAAGAGGAAAATCAGACTTTGAATATCACAATTTTAAGGTAAAGTGGCGTGTAGATTATTTTGTTATTGAAGTCGACAGCAAAACATTGGGTTGATGCAATGACACTCCATCTGTGCTAAAAGAATGCAATATACATCAACTTAGACTAAAGCAGTCATCATTGTATTACCAACTGAGAGGAAACCAACAGTTAGAAAAAAATAGAAAATTTCAGATGGAATATCTCATTGGAATTTCTTCACAAAAATAAAAAATGAAAATGAGGTTGCCACCAAAGTGGGTTTCCAAGTGTTTGATTTGTTAGCCAGAGAGAGCCACTTACTGATGCTAAGTTAATTGAATTGTGTTGATTTTAGAAGCCAAAGAAAGGTATCCAGATAAAATAAACTTGCTTTAGACATTCAGTGAGAAAGTTGCTCAAAGACTTGAGGATATTGGGAACACCATCAATGGTCAATTAGAGAACAGGATAGGGAATTCCTTGGTGGTCCAGTGGTTAGGACTTGGCTCTTTCACTGCTGTGGGCCCGATCCCTGGTCGGGGAATTAAGGTCCCACAAGCTGCTTGGTGCAAACAAAGCAAAACAAAAACAAAACCAAAAAACAGGACAAATTATTGTGAGTGATTTTCCTTGATTATCAATGAGTTGATAGATGTCACCAATACTGTCCAGTTGCTTTTATTTGAGGTGTCACTGCTGAGTTTGATGTCACCAAAGAATAAGCCTCTTTGGGACTTCCCTGGTGGCCCAGTGGTTAAGACTTCACCTTCCAATTCAGGGGGTGCAGATTTGATCCCTGGTTAGGGAACTGAGATCCCACATGCCTCGCAGCCCAAAAACCAAAACATAAAAAAACAAAAGCAGTATTGCAACAAATTCAATAAAGACTTTTAAAAAAATGGTCCACATCAAGAAAAATCTTTAAAAAAGAAAAAGAATAAGTCTCTTTGAAGAGTCTGCATGGAACAACTAGTGGCAAGAATATTTTCAGAAAAGATGAGAAATCACTAATTAGACACAACCTGAAGGGGAATCTGCTAAGATGTGTTATGTTTGCTGGAGATAAAAATGTGTGAAGCAGAAGGAGGCCTACTTGGACAAATTTATAAAGCTCTAGAAAATGTAAGGCGTTTAGAGCCTATGGTTATTCATTGTACTCAAATTACTCATCAGGAGCTAATTTGCAGAAAATATTTGAATCTATCATGTGTTATTGAACTAGAGTTACCCACAGCAAACTTCCTTTGCTATTGTTTTTAATCCATCATCAGATCTGTGAATTTTTGTTAGAATTAGAAGCTGAATAGCCTGAATTGCCCCTCCACATAGCAGTTTGATGGCTTAGCAGTGGTCAAGTTTTATTGCAGTTTTTTTCAGTTCAGAGCCAAGGCTGAAATTTTTCACAACAGAGCACCATTCTAAACCATTATCACTGAATAATTAATGGCCTTGGAAATTAGCTTTTGCTACAGACTTGATAATGTTTCTCTGTGAATTCAACCTAAAATGACAGGGCATGGGAATTCCCTGGCAGTCCCGTGGTTAGGACTCTGCACTCTCACTGCTGAGGGCCAAGGCTCACAATCCCTGGTTCAGGAAATCCCATAAGCTATGTAGTGAGGCCAAAAAACAAAAAGTAAAATAAAATAAGATGACAGGGAAACACAGTGCTTATATGTGAAATGTATACCGCGGCAGTCATTTTGACAATAACGAATGTTGTTTTGAATCACAAGGAATGTTAAGCTGCTTTATACACTTCCTGTGCTGTCAAAAGTTAAAACAAGAGGCAAGATCTCATTCCCACACAATTTTGCAGCAGATATATTTTCTGAGCTCCAACTACAGTTCCAGCAGAATTTTTCAGAACTTGATGCCAAGTGCAATGGAAATTTCCATATTTCAAAATCTATTTAATTGGGCAATTGAGGAGTTTCCACCCAGCCTTCGACTGAAGAGGATTAATCAGCAATGTAAAAACAAGCTAAAAGGCAAATATCCAGAGAAGAATCTAAGAGAATTCTATACATGCCATCCCACAATGAATATGCTCAATTAAAATCATGCAGCATTGGCAGTACCATCTGGCTGAGAGGTATTTTCAAAGATGAAATATACAAAGTCTCATTACAGCTCAGCATTGACAGCTCAATATTTGATGACAGGGTCACGGATTTTGAAACCCAATTAAGCAAAATATTATCTCAAAAGAATTCCATTATTCTCATCAGTATACCTGGATTATAAAAAAGTTACACTCAATTACTATGATATTTTGAATTTCATTTTCCAAAAAATTTTTTGTCATTAGACAAGAGAACATTCCAGATAGGTAAAACAGGTGGTGCAAATATTCTGAGGTATTAAGATGCTCCTGTTTTAGAGGACTTTCTATAGGAGCCAGTGAGGAGAAGCAGGAGACTGGAGCAGGATTACATAATATTTCTTGATTTTCCTCTTGTCCTGTAAAGCCTAAAATATTTACTATCTGGACCTTTACAGAAAAATTTGGTGACCCCCCCGGGGCTAAAGGGTTGCACAGAACTGACTTCTTCGAGATAAGTGTGAGAGGGGAATCAGTGTTCCTCTGGGTGAATTTCACTAAAGGCACTCCAGAATGCTCTGAAATCCAGAGGAAACAAGAAAGCCTGCCTTCTAGCTCAAGTGACAAGATAGTGGACATTTTATAAAAGAGGTGACAGAGCAATTAAAACTAAATTAGAAAATGCCAGGGGGACCATGACCACACTTTAAAACACTGGAGTAAATTTGGCCAGTGTTTTCTAGAGGGGTCCATAGAGCTTCCGCATATGGCAGCCAAGCCTCATTCAGAGATGTCACCCTCGGAAAGAAGTGATTAGTAAGTTGATATTTTAAATAGTACAGCATGGGACTTCCCTGGTGGTCCAATGGTTAAGACTCCGTGCTCCCAATACAGGGAGCCTGGGTTTGATCCCTGGTCGGGGAACTAGATCCCGCACGCCACAAAGAAGATCCCACGTGCCGCAACTAAGACCTGGCACAGCCAAATAAATAAATAAAAATAAATAAATAGTGTGGCATGGAAAATTATAATGGGGATGTGAACATTATTTTATTAGTATTGCAGAAGCAAACTAATAGGAGGGGAAGAAAAAGAAAATAATCAATAAGCTCCTTTTTTGTTTTAGGGAGGTAAACTTGGAAATATACATGAAACATGGGGAAGTAGTGACTGAGAACTGCAGAGCCAGAGGGAAAGTTTACTGCACGGAGGGAAAGGTCTCCAAGGACAAGTCTAATTAATGCAGCGGAAACAGGTCAACCAGTCCTCGTGGAGAGCGCACCTGAGAACCGCTGACCTGATCAAGTCAGTGTGGTAAACACACTTCCTGCTTCTCCCCCTACACAGTCACACCTCTTCTACCCTCAGTATCATTGCTAGGAAAGAACCCAGGGCAGAAGAGAGGGACAGATGCTTGTTCTTCTGGGTCCTCAGTAAGGCAGTAATCTAGGAAGTCGGCCTGGCCTTAACCATCACCCGAAGGGTTGGACCTGCACAGATAGGAGAGAATAAAAAGTCCATGGCGGGGCCTCCCTGGTGGCGCAAGTGGTTGAGAGTCCGCCTGCCGATGCAGGGGATACGGGTTCGTGCCCCGGTCTGGGAGGATCCCATATGCCGCGGAGCGGCTGGGCCCGTGAGCCATGGCCGCTGAGCCTGCGCGTCCGGAGCCTGTGCTCCGCAACGGGGGAGGCCACAACAGTGAGAGGCCCGCATACCGCAAAAAAAAAAAAAAAAAAAAAGTCCATGGCGGGTCCCAAGGTTGTGTCCTCAGTTCAGAGGCGGCCTCGGGGATAGGAAGTCAGGAATCCTGGCAAGTTGCTCAAAAAGCCTTGTCAGTCCTTTGAATCTAAACCGTAAATATCTTAGAATACAAGTGTAAGTATAATGCCATCTGGAAACCCTGGGAATGAGCAAGCTAAGGCAGAATCACAAATCTTTATGTTCTAGACCTTTTTTTTAATGCTTCCTTGTTGATTGTCCATTCATTTCCATTTTGTTATCTCTTAGCATCTAGAACGTTTTCTGGAAAAAAAAATTTTAAGCTTGTCTCAGGTGTGCTAAGGAAAATTAAAGTACTTAATTTTTTTACTGTGAAAAATTCCAAACATATAGGAAAGTAGAATAATATAATTAACACAAACCCTCCCCCCCACACACACACAAGCACATCAGGTCTCTAACTTCAACAATTATAACAAGGCCATTCTTGGGACTTCCCTGGTGGCCCAGGGGTTACAACTCCGCACTTCCACTGTGGGGGGCATGGGTTAGATCCTTGGTCGGGGAACTAAGATCCCACATGCCAGGGGGTGCAGCCAAAAAAAGAAAAAAGCCACTCTTGTTTCACCTTTATCCAATCCACACCCTATTCCCCACTGGACTTTTTTTTTTTTTTGGCTGCGTTGGGTCTTCGTTGCTGCGCGCGGGCTTTCTCTAGTTGCGGCGAGCAGGGGCTACAACTACAACATTGCGGTATGCGGTCTTCTCATTGCGGTAGCTTCTCTTGTGGAGCACAGCCTCTAGGCACGCAGGCTTCAGTAGTTGTGGCCCGTGGCACCCTAGAGTGCAGGATCAGTAGTTGTGGCACATGGGCTTAGTTGCTCCGCAGAATGTGGGATCTTCCCAGACCAGGGCTTGAATCAGTGTCCTCTGCATTGGTAGGCGGATTCTTTTTTTTTAATATAAATTTATTTACTTACTTTTGGCTACTTTGGGTCTTTGTTGCTGTGCGTGGGCTTTCTCTAGTTGCAGCGAGCGGTGTCTACTCTTTATTGCGGTGTGTGGGCTTCTCACTGCGGTGGCTTCTCTTTGTTGCGGAACACAGGCTCTAGGCATGTGGGCTTCAGTAGTTGTGGCTCACGGGCTCTAGAGCGCGGGCTCAGTAGTTGTGGCGCACGGGCTTAGTTGCTCCGCAGCATGTGGGATCTTCCCAGACCAGGGCTCGAACCCGTGTCCCCTGCATTGGCAGGCGGATTCTTAACCACTGCACCACCAGGGAAGTCCCAGGAGGAATTTTTAAAGAGGGGAGCGTGGCACTCTGGCAGCAGAATGGTGGCGGTATCTGAAATCCAACCCCTCCACCCTACTCCAAGATTGACATTCCTATCTGGTGCTAGAATTTACTTTAGAGGGCCTCAGTTTCCCTATAAGCAAAACAAGGAAAATGGACTAAATTATAGGCAATAACTGTGTAACAGTGAAATGAGCCCTTGACTTTGAGTCAAAAGACCTGGATTAAGAGTGCCAGCTGTGGGACTTCCCTAGTGGCACAGTGGTTAAGAATCTGCCTGCCAGTGCAGGGTACATGGGTTCAAGCCCTGGTCAGGGAAGATCCCACATGCTGTGGAGCAACTAAGCCCGTGCGCCACAACTACTGAGCCCGCGCTCTAGAGCCCACGAGCCGGAACTACTGAGCCTGCATGCCACAACTCCTGAAGCCCGCAGGCCTAGAGCCCCTGCTCCACAACAAGAGACGCCACCACAATGAGAAGCCCGTGCACCCCAACAAAGAGTAGCCCAGCTCACTGCAACTAGAGGAAGCCTGTGCACAGCAACAAAGACCCAACACAGCCAAAAATAAATAAATAAATAAAAAATTAAAAAAGTGCCAGCTGTGCCTCTTGCAAATTATGTAACTTACAATAACTTATGTAAGCAAGCCACTTAACCTCTCTGAGGTTTAATTTTGGATCTATGAGATGCTCACTAAATATTTTTTCTATTTCTAAATTTTGTATCTATATGTAAACTTGTTATAATTATTTTATGACGTACATAAATCAAATCATTATGCTGTACACCATAAACAGTGCTGTATGTCAATTATATCTCTATGAAACCGGAAGATAAATGAAATACATTAGAAAATGAAAAATATATATATAAGACATGGAACGATTCAGTCAGCTAGTCAGTTGAGCTAGGATTGCAACCCAAGCCTTCACCTCCAAATTCTGAGCTATTCAAATTGTGCTCGAAACTAATACAACACGAAACTTTGGTGGGGGGAAGCTGAAAACCTGCTTTGCTGAGTCACAAAAAGCACTAGACCGTGACACTTCCCCCGGAGTTTACACCGGAACAGACATCACCCATCACCCTACAATGTAGGCCAGGCTCAACCCCGGGGTGCGAAGCGCCACAATGAGAGTCCGATGACCAGGGGTCTACGAATGGGCTCGTGCTGCCACCGTCTCCCTTTCCGGACACTGTTTCTCCTCTGTCCGGCTCCGGGCTGCAGGTTTACCTCAACAGTCATTCATTCCACCAAGATTTGAGCATCAGCTCAGGGTGGGACGGTGCGCCAGGCCCAGAGCTGAACGAGGCGAGGCAGACCAGACCCTGCTCCCTTAAACTGACTGTCCCGTGCGGGTGGGGGCGGCCGGGGGCCGGGGTCCCAGCGGGGCTACGCCTGACAGCGTTCGCACCTGCCCGGCACCACCTGAGCGTGAGGAACGGTCGGCTCCGCGACCCCTTAACCTGGCCATCCCGCTGCGGTCACCCCGGCCCCGCGGGGCCCATCGCGCCCGTCAGCTCACCTAGGGGCCGCGCCGCCGGCCGAACCCAGCCTGCACTTCCCGCTTTGTTCCCAGAGCGGGTTCTGGAAGCGCCGCGCGTGCCCAGCCCCAGCCGCTTCCAGGCAGCGCCCCCAGCTGCCCGGGAGGGCGCGCGGGGGCGCGCACGAGCGGCGCACGCCCGTCCCGCATGCCCGTGCTCCCGATTGGCCGCGCCGCGTGACGTCACCGGGAGGCCCCGGCGGCCGCTGGGAGCCGGCGCCCGCGCGTGCGCAGACGGAGGGCGCTGAGCGGAGGGGGAGGTGGCTGGCCGCTTCTCCCGCGTCCGCCATTTTGTTGCTGTGGCTCTTGGGAGCGGGCTGGGCGAAGCGAACCTGGCGGCGCGGCGCTCCTGGGGGTCTGGTGCTTGGCTTGGCCGCGGGGCTCGGTGCGGAGCGGCGGGGGCGCGGGGCCGGCGCGCGCCGGGCCAGGAGTGACCGGAGGGTCCCGGGTGGCCTCTGCCGCGCTTGGTTTCACCGCCGCGACCCGGCTGGGCCCGCACCCCCGAGCCGGCTCGTTCCGTGAGGCGGCCCCGGAGCAGGCGGGCGGTGCGGAGGATGCTGCGGGCCCGCGGCCGCGAGGAAGGTGCCGGCTCGGCCCAGTAGGCGCGCGGTGAGCTAGAGGCCCGGCCCGCAGACGATTCGGGTTGAGCGTCCAGCGCAGGCAGAGCATTCCCGGCCCGCCCGGCCCAGCGCCCGGCCCGCCATGTCCTCCGCCAGGTTCGACTCCTCGGACCGCTCGGCCTGGTACATGGGGCCCGTGTCTCGCCAGGAGGCGCAGACCCGGCTCCAGGGCCAGCGCCACGGCGTGTTCCTGGTCCGCGATTCGTCCACCTGCCCCGGGGACTACGTACTGTCCGTGTCCGAGAACTCGCGGGTGTCTCACTACATCATCAACTCGCTGCCCAACCGCCGCTTCAAGATCGGGGACCAGGAGTTCGACCACCTGCCGGCCCTGCTGGAGTTCTACAAGATCCACTACCTGGACACCACCACGCTCATCGAGCCGGCGCCCAGGTGCGCGGAGGGCGTGTGCGGGCGGGGGTCGGGGCTGGACCCGTGGCCCCCCTTTCGGAACCGGTTACTTTCCGGAGGGCATTCCGAACCGAAGGCAGTGTCAGGATCTGGGTCATTGTTGATGAAGGGGTGCGTCTTAAATGTGTTGAGTTGCGGGTGCCTAGTTGAAAATGGACGCTTTTTGCCTTCGTTACGTTGTTGGTTTAATTACCCTGCTAAAGCAGAGTTTTGTTGTTGTTTTTTAAACCTTTTTTGGGCCACGGATTGAGACTCTGAAGCTAGCCTACCCCCCCACCCCCGCAAGCACACACGAGTTTGCACACCTTTCAGGGTTTTTGAACTCCAGGTTAAGACCTGGACTGCAGCTTTTGGAACACTGGGCAGATGAAAATGCTTTAGTGTTTAGAAACAAATACCTTTAACTGTGAAATATCAGAAGTATATATTGATACCCTGGTGCCAAGTTTGAAATAACCTAGGCATCTATTTTATAATACATTAATTACAAAAATTGTAAAAGAAGGTGCGTTGGCTTCAACGAAGACTTTTTTTTTTTTTTTTTTAACAGTTTCCCCCCAAGCTGGACCGTCCATAGACTGGAAATCCATTTGGTTAAATTCCAAGGAGGAATGAGGCTAGAATGTTACTAAGGGAATTTTTTGAATGACACTCATCTTAATTCTATCTTACTTGAATTTCAGGTGTACTTTTTGTGTTAAGTTTAATGACAGTATCTGTTTTAAAGTTAACCCGGAGTGACACCGATCATTAGGCATCCTCTTTTCATTTGATTATTTGCCTTAATCAATATTTTGCTAGAGGTTTCTTTTATTTAAATTACGCCAAATTTGAGCTGAAGAGATTGTCTAGAATTTTAAAAGTAAAAGGTATTTCACTGCCCAGTTGATTTCTTAAACATTTGTTTAAAAAGGACAGATTTTTCAGGATGAGGTGTTTCTGACTTTACAGATTCTCTGACAGGATGCTACTCTGAGCTCTAAACACTAAAAGCTATTATATCAATTAAGGAGCACCCACTGGACGCCTCTGCGTTGCTTCTGTGGAATATAGAGAAGGAACAACGTGACAGTGGAATGACTTTGAGGTTAACTGCAGAAGTAAATGGGTTTTAAAAACTGGTGAGAACGTGATTATAAATCAGATAGTGTATAACGAAGACCTAGACACCAAAAAGAATCTGATTGGTGAAACCTTCAGGTCCCCGAAGATACTGGTGACTGGAGTCAACTTTCAGCACATAGAACCCACAGTAATGAGATATTAAATACGTTTAAGTAAATTACTTTCCTAGCTTGTGGAGGTGAATTATATCATTAATTTCAGGCATTTAGCATACCATGCTGTGTGCCAGGTGTTGTGCTTACTTTGAGGTGACAGGTACTATAATGCAGCTGTGAGTGAATAACTAGATCCCCTTCTGGGTGGAGAAAAAGGATTGTGCCGCAGCGGCTTCCCCGCAGAAACGACCCCAAACTTCCCCTTCAGGCGTCCTCCCAGGTGCCCTTTTTGACTTGTAACTTTGTGAGTGTGGTGCCTGCCCTCACGCCTCTCATCCTCCTTCCCGGGAGCCAGCCCTGCACACCCATGCACACCTGCGGGCCTTCGTTCGACTGCTGGCCCTCCGTGGAGCGCCTCCCTCCACCAGTTTCTCACCTGCGGAAATCCTCCCTGTGGTGCTGGGGCCTTTACCTGACCCCCTCGAGTTCAGCCTTGATTGTTTCTCTTCTGTGCCCTCTGCCCCAGGCATTTTGCTGTAGTTTAGTTTTTCCTTTTCCCTGCTGTTTCCAAGGGCTGTCACAGTGCTGGTTGAATCAGATCCTGGCTGGATTACTTTGTCACACAGAATCTGGATTGCCTCTCCTGAGGATTTGGTTGATGTATTACCTACTGTAGGAGACAACACCAGGCAAGCCTTGGCCAAATGCAGAAATCAGGACGATGCATTTTCACACTCCAGACAGGATAAATAAAGTGGTTTAGCTTTTTTAGGCCTCAAAACTGAGCTCCTGAAGCCAGAGTTTCATGCCCCTTGGCTAATAGTTCTTTTTGGGGGTCTGTTTTACTTAGTGAAAGGTCACAACTGTATGACTTCCTCAGAATTTAAGGTCTGGTGCTTGTTTTGCGCTAGTCTGATCTTTTTTATTGGAATGCTCCTTAACTTTTTTTTTTTTTAATTAATTTATTTATTTTTAGCTGTGTTGGGTCTTCGTTTCTGTGCGAGGGCTTTCTCTAGTTGTGGCAAGTGGGGACCACTCTTCATCGCGGTGCACAGGCCTCTCACTGTCGCGGCCTCTCTTGTTGCAGAGTTAACTTTTAATTTTATATTTTTATTCAAATATTACAGGAGAATTATGTTCTAGTGATGGGTACTGGGAAAGAGGGGTGACAGACATGCTTTCTCTATCATGGAACTTAGGTTTTAGTGGAGGAGACAGACGGAAAAGTAGAAAAATAAAATACTACAAGATTTGTGAATGCTATGAAGGAAATCAATCTAGGCTGAAAGGATCTAGTAGAAGGGACTTACCTGAGGTGGTGAGGTCAGAGAAAGCAGAGGTCAGAGAAACTGCAGAACGGAGGAGGAGCAAGGCTTGGGCGAGGAGGGGGAGAGCTTATGCAAAGTTCTGGGTTGGGAAAGACAGCAATGTGATGTGAGTGTGGCTCTGAGATGCAGATCTAGAAGAGTTTGGACAGGTAATGGTCAAAGGCAGGAAATTGGGTGCCATGGAAGGGGTTTGAAGCCAGGAAGTGACCTGAGGCTGTTATTGCAATCCAGGTCAGAATGATGGTGACTGATGAGTCGCCCATCCATCCATCATAGAGACATTATGTAGACTGAGTGATGGCTGTGGTTTGAAAATAAGTTGCTGGTGGGAGGGGGGATGATGGGGAAGAGAAAGGAGGAGACAAAGATGACTTGGTATATTTGTAGCTGTCTGTTCTCTGGGTTATCTTATTGTCTTTTGAGTTTGTCTGTGGTATTCATTTCTGTCTTAGATTTTAAATTTAAACACGAAAGGTATGTCAGTGGCTTTTGACTTTTGAATGACCCTAAAAGATTCTTTATCTGCATATGGGTGTAATTTTTATATTAAAAATCATTTGATAAACAGAAACCTTGTGGTTTTCACCTCCATTTTACTTGAGTATAAACGCTTTTAAGATTCTGTTTATTAGGTTATAGTTAGTATTCAGGTAGGCGCTACTGGTTTTTTTGTTTCTGTTTTAATAGAGGCTATTTCCAGTTTAACAACAGAGTGTTTCAGGTTTCTGAGTGGATTTAGTTTAGCTATGAAATACATTTTCCTACGGTTTAGCAAATTGAAAGTGTGTTTTGCGTAGCTTGCTTTGCTTATAAAATTTTCCAGTTCTAGCTTATGTAGCTATATGATGGCTGGGAGAAAAATCATGAGAAGTAAAAGTTGAAAAACTGAGGCAAGTTGACCCATAGAGAAAACCCTGTTTTTTACTCAGCAGACATTGCTCATTGCATGTGCTGGTAATATGGAACTAACATTGACTCAGCAGTCCCTGTCATGCTCTTGAGGAGCTTCCTGGTTACTGAGACTTTATTTAAAAGGCCAAATTCATGTCATCTGATACAGACAGTAGCTGTGGGAGGGCGGAGGAAGGATGTGCAGCCTAACCTGAGCATCCCGAGGGGACCCTCACACGTGTGCCACAGAGGCCACACCATGGGGGACCGGAGGGTACCCCAGGTAGCATGGCCATGCCTCCCCCCACGGCCCCTGTCTGAATATTTAAGGGAACTTTTGGACTTTTACAATTAGGAGTAGGGGAGAAGGATTAACAGTGATTTTGGTTAGCATAGAATTGGACACTGTGGATAAACCTTTGAGTTTCTTCTTACCAATAGTTTAAATCACCTAAGTTCAATTTAGATGGGATCCATAAACGTCATTACGCTGGGAATGGAGTCTCACCCAGGTGAGAATTGTGTTCCCATGGCACAGCACGTAAAGTGCTGATAGCCATTTGCTTTGTGACCTTTCTCTTGTTTAAGACTCAAATTCAGAGAACTTTTTATCTAAGAATTCTGCTCTTGATCTGAACAGTTGGACTAGGTTCTAAGGTGCTAAGGTTCCTTCAGGCTAAAATATTTTAGTTCTTTCTGATAAGTGAAAGGGGGCAGTGGTGATTATCCTGGAGTTGGAGTTGAGATCACAAGGAGTAAGGTGGGACCAACAGGCATGTGCAGCTGGTCGGGAACGACAGCCGAGTGTGAGTTCTGCGGTGGTGAGGCGAAGAGGCTTGGACAGCAGCAAACCAGGTGGCACACGGGATCTCCTTGTCTGTGGAACAGATTTAACCCAGGCTTAGGGGAAATGCTTCCCTGTGTCTTGGGCATTTTAATTTCAGCAGGAATTTCAATATATTGAGGCCTACTGTATCCCAAAGCCCAATGCTAGACTCAAGTCATATAATGGAAGTAAACCACGGCCCTAGCATTTGAGAAGCTCAGTATACTGAACAAATGAAAATAGAATACCATGGGAGCTTAAAAGCAAGGATGGTCAACTAAAGGGTCAGGCAGGGCCTGAAAGGGAAGGTGCTCTGTGAACTGGTTCTTTTTTTTTTTTTTTAACATCTTTATTGGAGCATAATTGCTTTACAATGTTGTGTTACTTTCTGCTGTGTAACAGAGTTAATCAGCTATATGTATACATATATCCCCATATCCTCTCCCTCTTGTGTCTCCCTATCCCACCACTCTAGGTGGTCACAAAGCACCAAGCTGATCTCCCTGTGCTATGCGGTTGCTTCCCGCTAGCTATCTGTTTTACATTTGGTAGTGTACATATGTCAGTGCTACTCTCTCACTTCGTCCCAGCTTACCCTTCACCCTCACCATGTCCTCCAGTCCATTCTGTACATCTGCATCTTTATTCCTGTTCTGCCCCTAGGTTCATTAGAACCTTTTACTTTTTTTAGATTCCATACATATGTGTTAGCATACGGTATTTGTTTTTCTCTCTCAGACTTCACATGAACTGGTTCTTGAAGGGTAAGAACAAGTGTATGAGGTAGAAGAGGTGCTGGAAAAGGCACAGGTGTGGTTCCTGTGAGTGAGGGATCGCAAGCTAGGAAGTTAAGAATGCCGAACTGTGAAGGGCCTCTGCTTTGTACATGACTTTTAGTAGTGGGAGCCCTCTAACGTTTTTAAGAAGAGAACTGTCATGGTCAGTTTTATTTTTTAGAAACTGGTGTGGGCGGGGTGGCGAGAGTCTGGAGTGTGGGGTTAATTAAGGGCTGTTACAGGGGAAAGGATTGTGAGAAGCTGAACTGAGATCTCTTGTGTTGGAAATATAAGGTGGAAGCCGACGACAGCCATCGCTGGGCGGTTGCCTGTAGGTGAGTGGAGAGCTGTGGCTTCAGGGATGATTTTTTTTTTTTTTCCCTGCGGTACGTGGGCCTCTCACCGCTGCGGCCTCTCCCGTTGCGGAGCACAGGCTCCAGACGCGCAGGCTCAGCGGCCATGGCCCACAGGCCCAGCCGCTCCGCGGCACGTGGGATCCTCCCGGACCGGGGCACGAACCCGTGTCCCCTGCATCGGCAGGCGGACTCGCAACCACTGCGCCACCAGGGAAGCCCTTCAGGGATGATTGAATGGTGCCTCTGAGAGAATGGAGAGGAGGGATGGGGGGAGGGGTTGATGGTTTTCAACAGGGAAGCCAGGCGGGGTTCAGCAATCTGATGAGTTTGTTAACGAGAAGAGGGTTGGGGGCCAAATATACAGATTTGGGTCTAAGCTTTGGTGGAATCCGCAGAATGAGCAGAGGTAGAGAAGCTGTGGATGGAGGTGCAGAAGCAGGTGCCGACAGAGAGCCATTGGTGAAGGTGCGAAGCCAGGGATGGAGGGAGAGTCCTCCGTGCTCAGGGCCACCAAGGGATAAGAAGCGCCGGAAGCACTTTGAGCAGATGGGTACTTAGCTAGTCTTCTTGGAATTGATTCTTTTACCATCTGTTTTGTTTTCCGACTTTTTATTGTGAAATCTTTCATACATACACAAGAGTATGTGTATACATGTATATAATAAGGAAAATCTTCCATATCCATGTTACCCCCTTTAAAATCTAGAACAGGACCTTTGAAACTCTCTCCTGCCAGAAGTTGATTGTATTGCTTCCTTAACAGGAATAAGGTGATTGTAAGCATAGAAGGCATTAAAGCTGAAGTTTAAAGAAAGTGTTTTATCTGTGATTTATACACGCAACGGAGAATGCTTTTAACCAAAGGAGGAGGGAGATTCATTGTCATTCGTTGAGGAGCGTCTTCTCTTCCAGAGCTGGCGAGAGAGGGAGAGGGAGAAGAAGCAGCATGGGTCTGGTGTGCTTGATGGGCTTGGGAAACTGTGTGTATGCTGGATGCTATTTACAGTCCTGATGAAGGAACAAATTGCGAAACAATTGAGAAACAATGAGTTGTTCCAGTTTTATGTTTCCTACTTCTTTGGGCAGTGGGGTCTAATATGTTAAGTATTTCTGACCTGGCATCATCATGCTTTCATCTCTGCAGTGGGACTAATGTGTAATTTGCAGGGGATTTTGATGAATACACGAGTTTGAGAAAATGGGGAGTGGAGGGCTTTGAATTTGTTAGGGGTGTGGCTGGGAGGTTGATTTCCTGTCATATTTAGGGATGTCTGTGCGTGTGCTGAATCAGGAAAGGAGCCCCAGGTCACTGTAGCAGTGAAGTGGAGAAAGTGTAAGCTGTCCTCCCTCTTGTCAGGTCTGCACGAGCACCCTCCCCAGCTCCGCCTCTGCTATCTAGACCAGGCCTCAGCGAACTCACAGTGAAGGGCTAGCTGGTCAGCACTTTAAGCTTTGTGGGCCCTGTTGTCCCCATCCCAGCTACTCAGCTCTGCCCTCGTACTGCGGAAGCAGCCACAGACAGCCCATGAGCGCACGGGCCTGGCTGGGTTCTACTCAAACCTTATTTGTAAAACCAGCTGGTAGGCTGGTGGCCTGCAGGCCATAGTTTGTGGACCCCTTGGCCAGACTCACAGATAATTTTTGTATAGTGTACTGGAGCCGAGAATGGTCATTACTTTTTTAAGGGTTATATGAAAAGAAGACTATCTGACAAAGGCCATATGTAGCCAGCAAGCCTCAAATGTGTGCCGGCCAGCCTGCTCCTGGCCTTGCTTGTGGGAACCAGCCAGCCCCGCGAGCTGTGGGGAAGCTGGGAAGGGAGCGTTTGAACCCTTGGGCCTCTGAGTCTTCTGATGTAGAATCAGAATGCATAAGCCTGTCTCCCACGAAATCTTTCAGCTTTAAAGGGGGCTAGTCTTTGGCTTTTTCTGCACCATCCCCTTGCCTGTTCTGACCCTTAGCAGAACTTGACCCCGTCAGCTTCTGTGGGACACATGAATGACACTTGGTGCTCTCATTTGCCTTCCAGTCTCTGTCGCTACTAAGTTTGCAGCCTTTTGAGAGCAGGAACTTGGTTTTAATTTATTGTTTGTCCCCCAAGTTCTTAGTACATAATAAGGCCAGTGAGTACATGGGTAAATGGATGTCATTAGTGTTAATCCCTACTGAAGCTGTACTAGTGTTCTCACGATCTGTGGAACTGCTTTTAACTTTTAACTGTATAAACAGTAAAATAACCCTTGGAGGCATCTGCAGTGGAACCAAGTGTGCTCTTGGTGAAGTATCTGAGATTTGTATAGTGTGACCCAAACTCTCACAGAATCTCTGTGGCCCTTGAATTAGGATCAGGGGTGTACTTTCAGGGGTGGGGGGTGAGGAGCTGATGGGGTGCTTAGTGCTGGTCAGGAACTATTGTGGGTGTTTCACACACAGCGTTAATTCTCAGACACCTGAGAGACCCACGGGTTGTCCCTGCGGCTGACGAGCTGAGAGGCTGTGAGTGAGGACACTGCCTTGTGCAAATCCAAGTGGAAAGCACTGTACCTCCCAGGATTGCTATGGGGATTTCAATAATTTACTGTCTGCCAAGACTGCAGGCAGTCCCTGATGGAGGTATAAGTGTCAGCCTTTTCTTTGTTTTGCTGTTCCTGCTCACTCTTTTTTAGATATACTGATAGTAAGCAGTTTGCCCCTTTGTTGTCAGGTTGTTAATAAGTAATAAGGCCTTTGAGGTTTTAAATCACTCCAACCACCAAGGTATCCTGACTACTGTGAAGCTAGTCACTTACATTAAAAAGATGTAAGTTTTGCCAAATTACAAAGAAAGACTTTTGAAGAGTAGTGTGGCAAAATGTACCAAGGGCCGTGAAAATGTTCCTGTTCTTTAATCCAGGAATCTAGGCTTTACAAGAAATACAGTGCAGGGAAATTAAATTCAAAAGTGTGTGTGGAGATGGTAATAGAGAGAAAGAAGAAGCATTCAGAAACACAGGGATGCTTGTTTGCAGCAGGCTTACCGAATGAAGCAAGAGCAGTATAGTGGGGAAACGCAGAAAAACTGCCCCTGGCATGCGTACATGGGACTTTTTTTTTTTAATAAATTTATTTGTTTGTTGGTTGGTTGGTTTTTGTCTGCATTGGGTCTTCGTTGCTGTGCGTGGGCTTTCTCTAGTTGCGGCAAGCGGGATTCTCATTGCGGTGGCTTCTCTTGTTGTGGAGCACAGGCTCTAGGCGCAGACTTCAGTAGTGGCACACGGGCTCAGTAGTTGTGGCTCACGAGCTTAGTTGCTTCGTGGCATGCGGCATCTTCCCGGACCAGGGCTCGAACCCGTGTCCCCTGCATTGGCAGGCAGATTCTTAACCACTGCGCCAGCAGGGAAGTCCTGTACGTGGGACTCTTAAGAAAGAAAGCCGTACATGGAAGCATTTAAGTTTCCGTCAACAGATGAATGGATAAAGAAGATATGGCACATAATATATACAATGGAATATTACTCAGCCATAAAAAGAAACGAAATTGAGTTATTTGTAGTGAGGTGGATGGACCTAGAGTCTGTCATACAGAGTGAAGTAAGTCAGAAAGAGAATGAAACAAATACCATATGCTAACACATATATATGGAATCTAAGGGGAAAAAAAAGGGTCATGAAGTACCTAGAGGTAAGATGGGAATAAAGACACAGACCTACTAGAGAATGGACTTGAGGATATGGGGAGGGGGAAGGATAAGCTGTGACAAAGTGAGAGAGTGGCATGGACATACATACACTACCAAACGTAAAATAGATAGCTAGTGGGAAGCAACCGCATAGCACAGGGAGATCAGCTAGGTGGTTTGTGACCACCTAGAGGGGTGGGATAGGGAGGGTGGGAGGGAGGGAGACGCAAGAAGGAAGAGATGTGGGAACATATGTATATGTATAACTGATTCACTTTGTTATAAAGCAGAAACTAACACCCCATGGTAAAGCAATTATACTCCAATAAAGATGTTAAAAAAAAAAAAAAAGAGGGCCTCCCTGGTGGCGCAGTGGTTGAGAGTCCGCCTGCCGATGCAGGGGATACGGGTTCGTGCCCCGGTCTGGGAGGATCCCATATGCCGCGGAGCGGCTGGGCCCGTGAGCCATGGCCGCTGGGCCTGCGCGTCCGGAGCCTGTGCTCCGCAACGGGAGAGGCCACAACAGTGAGAGGCCCGCATACAGCAAAAAGGAAAAAAAAAAAAAAAAGAAAGAAAGAAAGAAAGCCGTAAAGTGGGCGGATGGGAGGCAGGGAGGGAGGAGGGAAGGAGAACTGTAGCTACCTTGGGGCAGGAACTGTGGGATTTTTTTCTCTTTTGTTTTCCTTTTTTTTGCTGAATGTTGTAACATGGTAACACTTTTTTAAAAAGAAACTTTTTTTTTAAATTAAAGTGCTTCAACTTAGGAGATCATGTTGTTATGTGAAACAACTTTTTAGGTCATTAATTGGGGGAAAAGGAGGGAATGGCCGTCATCTACTGGAAGACAAAACAACTGTAGTCAGTGGTTAGGCAGGCATAGTCCCTATCCCAGCGTTCTCCCTCGGGCTGCTCCAGAACCAGCCTTGGTGATGACTCTGCAGGCGTCACCCCCTAAAAAGGTGGAGACTCTGGGTGAAGTTACTCTGGTGTAGATTCTGTGCTTCAGAAAAGTTAAGGGGAGGAAATGCTAACAGCAAAATAGGTTTTCCCAAAACTTCATGTATTCGCAACTTTCCAGAACACTTCTTAGGTGAAGAGAGACCTCTGTACTTCTCTTGCAGAGGGGCATTCCAGATGGGGTGTTGCTGAAGAGAAGGGGGACAGTGCTTTTCTTTTTTTCCCTTTAAAAAAAATATTTATTTATTTATTTATGTATGGCTGTGTTGGGTCTTTGTTGCTGTGCACACGGGCTAGTTGCAGAGAGCGGGGGCTACTCTTCCTTGAGGTGCACGGGCTGCAGGCGCGCAGGCTCAGTAGCTGTGGCGCATGGGCTTAGTTGCTCCACAGCACGTGGGATCTTCCTGGACCAGGGCTCGAACCTGTGTCTCCTGCATTGGCAGGCGGATTCTTAACCACTGTGCCACCAGGGAAGCCTGGGATGGTGCTTTTCTAACCGACTCTAGGTGGTTCCGGGTGTGCAGGGCAGACTCACAGGGGAGCTCCGAGAGCGGGTGGCCGGGGGTGTGATGCTTAAGTGAGAGCTCTTGCGTCTGAGCTTTTCCATGAAATTTTTCACGTTTTCATTGGGAGGCTCAGATGATGATTCCTGTACAAGATGCAGTATGGGTTGTTGTTTTTTTTAAAAATTATAATGCAAGTATATACTCCCTTTTCTGGTTTTTATATTTTGAGGGGCACAGAGGCCTTTGTCATCTCTCTGGGTGCCCGGGGAAGTGTGCAGGGTGCACGCCCTAGATTAGGACCAGAAGGAAGAGTGTGTGGTGGTTGTGATGGGCCTAAGGAAGGAGGCAGCTGAACTTACTGGGGATTTAAAAATAATTTTAAAAATTCAGACCAGGTATCTGTATGTGTAAACAAAAGCTTCCTATGAAACAGAGATATGTGGGAGGGGTGCTATGCACCTAACTTTAATATTCAGGATATTAACTTCGATTGCATTACAAACTACAGAGGGTAAAACAGTGTGACAGGACCTTCTTAATGACTGAGAATATGGAGAGGGAAATAATTTGTTATTGAGTTAATTGGTTTATTTTAAAAGTTTGGCAAACACTGATATAGAGTAAGATTTTTCTCTTAATTTTCTCTCTCTCTGAAGGTATCCGAGCCCACCAGTGGGATCTGTATCAGCACCCAGCCTGCCTACAGCAGAAGAAAATCTGGAATATGTACGAACTCTCTATGATTTTCCTGGGAATGATGCCGAAGACCTGCCCTTTAAAAAGGGTGAGATCCTGGTGATAATAGAGAAGCCGGAAGAACAGTGGTGGAGTGCCCGGAACAAGGATGGCCGGGTGGGGATGATTCCCGTCCCTTATGTGGAAAAGCTTGTGAGGTCCTCGCCACACGGAAAGCATGGGAATAGGAATTCCAACAGTTACGGGATCCCAGAACCTGCTCACGCGTATGCTCAGCCTCAGACCACGGCTCCTCTGCCTGCAGTTTCCAGCACTCCTGGGGCAGCGGTCAGCCCTTTGCCATCCACACAGAATGGACCTGTCTTTGCAAAAGCAATTCAGAAAAGAGTGCCCTGTGCTTATGACAAGACCGCCCTGGCATTAGAGGTAAAATCTACTAAGGCTGGTTCTTTGGGTCCTTTGACACTCAGTTTTTGTTCTCTTTGGCCATGGCTTGCGGGAATCTCAGTTCCTCGACCAGGAATTGAACCCGTGCCCTAGGCAGTGGAAGCACGGAGTCCTAAGCACTGGACTGCCAGGGAATTCTCTAAAAATACATATTTTTAGAAGAATGGTCCCATATATTTTTGTGTGTTATTTTTTTACTGATGTATACATTTATATAAATTACATAAGTGAGGTGGGCCCTAAATATTATTGTATTAGAATATGGGATTTGGTACCACAGTTTCCAGCTCTTTCATTTATTGATAACTTATGAAAATGGTTTGTGAATCACACATTGCAATGTAAGTATCGTTATAATATGAGTACGGTTTTATACTCTTCTTTCGTATCATTACATCACGTGTGTTAGAGAAACTGAGATTAAGTTATTGCTTGTTCCGTGTGTGTTCACCCCGAGGTCACAGCAGGGCAGAGCTGGGAGGCAGCCCAGGTGCATGGCAGGAGGATGAAGTCATGGGGCCTGTTGCTTCAGAGCAGCCTGCCCTCAGATTCAAAGGGAGCTGTGATTTTTGTGTGTGTGTTTTTCACTGGTTATCCTCAGGTTTTTTTGGACCAAGAGTAATACCCAAGTGAACTACACCTGGAGGTTTGGTTCAGAGTCTGAGATTACTTCTTCCTCTCATGTTGGCTCTAAGGAAAGAGCATCTGAGGCAGGGACTGGGGCTGGGGGGGACCTGGTGCTTTTATACTTCGCAGTGGAAGAACAGGAAGGGAACCAGAGAGGCTCTCTCCACAGATGGAGGCCTGGCTGAGTAGGCCTGCTGGCCTTCTCATCCCCACACAGACCTGCCCTTGCATGGTACACACCTCAGCACCCTAAAATAATTTGGGGTGTTCTGGGCTCTAAATACCTTCCAGTTTGCTTAGTGGTTTCAGGCTCTGGGAGCACTTCCACATCTCTGGTCTTCTCATGGGAGTGGGGAGCTAGGATTTAGACTTGTGTTATGAAGCTGACGGTTGGCACACCAGGGTGAGATCCTGGGGGTCCAGACTCCCAGTCAGAATTCCAAGCCCCGTAAAGGAAGTCAGGACGTGGGTTCTTACCTGAGCCAAGATTTAAAGCCTCACTCCCTTTAGGACGCCTGTGTGTTGACTTCTAGCTCTAAGATGTGCGGTTTAGAAACCCCTGTCTCCCATGTGTGTTCTTTGGAGTGTGCACAGGGGGTTGTAGAGGGGATCACTCAGAGCCTGGGGAGTGGATACATAGGTGGGTGGCTTAGGGAGGCCAGGGTGAGGAGAAGGAGCCTGGTTCGTGAAGCATATTTGAAGATAACCCATCTTCTCCGCCGTTAACACTGCTCTTCTAGCCTCAGGCCCCAGAGACGGATCTCCACACCCAAGCCTCCTCGTGACACCAGCCCAGCTGTGTCAGCCTTGTGAAAGGCTGCCTTAGGTGATTAGAGTGTTAGTGGACCCAAGAAGTAGACCTTTGCCAAATTCCACTTCATGGTATTTCCTGTGCTGTGTGTTTAAATGAGACTTTCAGCTATGCCATAAATAAGTATGTCTGTGAATTATGTTATCTTCTAAAACTGATGCCTGTCAGATCTTGTTAAAAACAGTCCCCTCTTGGGACTGTTGCAATTAGGTTACCAGGAAAAGTATTAAAATTAAAATAAGAAAGGTGAGACAAGTAGGACAAAATGTGCCAGTAATTGAAGCTTCATTATTCCCCTTGAGATGGTGTTACAAAGTGAGGATGGTTCAGGTGAACTTTACTTCCTGACTTAGTTCACAAGGTTTTTTCATAAAACTTGAGTTTTGAAAGAACATTCCTGCACGTGAAGAGATATTTTAAGAGAGGTCTTTGTTTAGACACTTTGCTCTCTTGCTTACCTCTTTTCAGGAAGCGACTTTATCCTTGGGATTTGGTTTGAAAGGGGAGCCTCCCGTGCCCTTGGTGGAGCAGGGCTGGAAGGGCTCCTGGGAAGCAGGGGTGTTCTCAGGTGGTGGGGAGTGGCGAAGGCCTTTCCAAAGGTAGATCGTTGGCAGAAAAGAATGTTTGGAGCAAGGATGCTGTGGTCATTACAAAATAACCTGCAGTCCAAGTTGTGTCCTCTGACACAGCGGCCCGCATTCGAGTCCCAGCTGTTCCTGGTGTGATCTTGGGCACGTTTCTCAAATTCTCTAAGCCTAAAAGTCCCCCTGGCTCTGAGAGTTGATGTATGTTTGTTAATCATCCATTCATGCATCCAACCTGTGCGGGGTGCCTTGTAGGGTCCTGCCACCAAAGAGCTTGCCACCTAATGAAAGATTAGAGGCAGAAACCAGCAGTGTGGTAAGTGATCTGATAGCACAGAATAGGTGGGAGCAGAGATGGAGGTAGGAGATGGGAATGTGGATGGGTGTTGGTCTGGGAAGGCTTCCTGCAGGAGGTGACCCTTGAACTGAGTTTTGAAGGATGACTAGAAGTTAGCTGGGTGAAGTGGGAGGAGGCATTCCCGGCAGAAGGAAGAGCTTGCAGGAACAAAAGGACACCGCTGTGTAGCTGCAGGTCATTGAGAGTGTTGGGTGTGTTGGGCAAAAGACAAAAGCTTGGACGTGAGCTGTGACCATATCAGCAGAGAGCTAAGCTGAGGAGGTGAACAATTTTCTTGTGGCCTTCATTGAGGCATGAAATCGCTGGTTTCTCACAACTGTTAGAGGTTCTGAAGTTTGCAGGTGGGCAGTTTACCTTTTTATTGATTGATTTTTAAGTAATTTAGAGCAAATGCTTGAGTCTCCCTATAATATCAGTCTCCCATACTCATATTCCAGTATACTTCCCTGACTAGAAAAGGGCAGAAATTTGTTAGCACCTTCAGAGTTGTACTTAGCTCTGGGCACACACAGCTAGGAGTCTGAATGGAGCCTCATGGAGCAGTGCCCCGTGGCGTGGGCTAAGGGAACAGCGGTGAAGTGGGGTAGGGGCTGCAGGTGAGGTGTGGAGGGAGTGGGGATGGATCGATGGAGTCAAGGAGGGCAAGTGGGGTGGTCTTTAGCTCTGTCTTCATGATGCCTCAGCTCCTACCTCAGCCTCATCATGGACACCTCCAAAAACACTCCCTTCTTCAGCAGAGGTTTCCTGAAGTGCCTGGATGTGGCTGCAGGAGTGGGGAGTGCAGCGGGGAGCAACGCAGAGGGCCCGTCTTTGTGGAGCCTGGGACACAGTCTCATGACATGGTCTCTGCTCCCACCAGGGAGAAACCAGCCACTTCATCCGTGTCCTGTACCTGCCTCGCTCAGTGTGGGCCCCTGCAGTTGTCCCTCTTGAGGTTTTTGTTGGTTTTGGTTTTTCGGTCTTACCCACCTGTATGCTTCTGGTCTTTTAAAATCCTGATTACATCAGGTAGCTTGTTGATCACCCCCTCGGTTTCTTGTTATCTGCAAATTTCATAAATGCACGATCCAGATCCTTCTCTGCAGCCTCTCCTGATCCATGTCTGATATCTAAAAAAGGACAGTGAGGTTGGTCTGGTGTGACTGGTTCCTGACTGAGCCCATGCTGCCTTCCGGAGACCCTTTTTCCCATTCTAAATGCTCATAAACCATCTGTCTGCTAATTGCATCCAGAATTTTGTCCAGGTTTGATCTCAAGCTCACCTTTTGTGTTTCATAGAATTTGCCATCATCCCTGTTAGAACAAAAACCAAGAGACTTGACCCTTCATAAGCCTGTGAGTGTTCTGTGATGTAATTCTCTGTGGCAGATGACCAGCACTGGACTGGTCCTGTTTGCCAGTGTGTTTGGTCAGCACTTGGATATCTGTCCTTATCAGCATGAGGCCATCCTTTCATCTGTGGTGCATGTTTTTTCTGTGAGCTCACCAGCATGCTCAAGAAACCTCCTCTTCACTCCCATTGGGGTCATCTGCGATTGTGTTGTTTACATTTCTTGGGTTGTCTACTCCCCATTTTGAAAACCCCTAGACATTGAGCTGCATCTGGTCTCAATCTTTTGAATTGACCTTCCTAAGACCCATGGTACTACTTCCTTCACTGACTGGCCTAGAATTCCCAGATTTCTGCTTCCACCAGTTGGTTTTGCTTCATTGGTTAGAATTAAGTGTTCGCGTTAGCAGTTTCTTCATCGCTGCTTCTATTTACTGAGAGGAAGTTATCTACAAAGCAAATGTAGGTTTCCTCAGTGCTGATTGTGTTTTTCTGCTCTCCGGGATCAGCTGTGAGTTCCTGTGGCTGGAACTCTATGCCCACAGTGATGTCGGGTCTGCATTGTGGAGGTCTGTAAGGGTCAGAGGCGTAGCCTCCCAGTGTGGGGGGGCTGCTCTGTCTCAGCGATTCCCCTCCTCACCAAGGCTTGTCAGAGATGCCCACAAGCTCACACCCACCTTCTTTTTTTTTTTTTTTTTTTTTTTTTTGCGGTACACGGGTCTCTCACTGTTGTGGCCTCTCCCGTTGCGGAGCACAGGCTCCAAATGCGCAGGCTCAGCAGCCATGGCTCACGGGCCCAGCCGCTCCGCGGCATGTGGGATCTTCCCAGACCAAGGCACGAACCCGTGTCCCCTGCATCGGCAGGCAGACTCAACCACTGCGCCACCAGGGAAGCCCTACACACCCACCTTCTTAAGGACTTTCATCAGGGCTGCTGGGCTCCTTCTCCATCCTTCTGTCGTTGACATGTCACTTGTCCTTAACAGCATCCAGTTTTAGGAATTCTGTACCTAAGGTAACATTTTTTTTTCTAGCATATCATATTCTCATTGGATTGTGAATTAGAGAATATTCTTAAAAGGGTTTTGTTCCTCTTTCTTACTATATAAATTGAGTAAGAATACTGTGAAATTGGGGCCCTAGTGTGGTTCAGACAAGGCCAGTCCCAGCCTGGTCATTAAGCTAACCTCAGTTTTCCATACGTGGTAATAGCTATTGTGTAAGGAGAACCATCAGCTAGGGGCTTCACAGAGAATATTTTAGTTGATCCTCATAGCTGCCCCATTTTATGCACTTAGAACTTGAGGTTTGTTTAATTTGTTGACAGTTTCATAGTTGGTATGTGGTAGAGCTAGGACTCAGCCCACACAGTCTTTCTTTAGACAGCTTTATTGAGATAAAATTCACATATCATACAATTTACCCATTTAAAGTGTACAACTCAGTGGTCTTTGGCATGTTAAATTATTCATTTTTTTAAAATTGTGATGAAATGTGCATAACAGAATTTACCCTTTTTAAGTGTACAATTCAGTGGCATTAATTGTATTCACAGTGTTGTGCAGTCATCACTGTTTCCAGAACTTTTTCCTCACCCCAAACTATAACCATTAAGCAATAACTCCCCACCCTCCTCTCCTGAGGCCCTGGTAACCTCTAGTCTACCTTCTATCTGTATGAATTTGCCTATTCTAGATACCTCATATAATAAAGTATACAAATACATAAAGTATTTGTCCTTTGGATTGGGCTTATTTCACAGAGCATAATGTTTTAAGGTTCATCCATGTTATAGCAAGTATCTTCATTCTTTTTATAGCTAAGTAAAATTCTATTGTATGGATAGAGACCACATTTTGTTTATCCATTCATTAGGTAATGGTTGTTAGAGTTATTTCCACCTTTTGGTTATTGAGGATAGTGTTACGAACATTTATCTACAAGTTTTTGTTTGAATACCTGTTTTCAGTTCTCTAGGGTATATGCCTAACAGTGGAATTGCTGGGTAGCTCTTTGTTTAACTTTTGAGGCCAACTAAACTGTTTCCACAGTGGCTGCACCATTTTACAATCCCACAAGCAATCCACAGTTCTCCACATCCTCATCAACACCTGTTATTTTCCTTCTTTTTAAAATTTATAGCCATCTTACTCGCTATAAAGTGGCATCTTGTGGTTTTGATTTGCACTTCTGTAATTACTAATTATGTTAAAGTGTCTTTTCTGTGCCTCTTGGCCATTTTTATATCTTCCTTAGGAAAATGTTCAAGAGTTTTGCCCATTTTTATTTTTATTTTATTTTACTTTTTTTGCCCTTTTTTTTTTTTTTTTTTTTTTTTTGCGGTATGCGGGCCTCTCACTGTTGTGGCCTCCCCCGTTGCGGAGCACAGGCTCCGGACGCGCAGGCTCCGGACGCGCAGGCTCAGCGGCCATGGCTCACGGGCCCAGCCGCTCCGCGGCATATGGGATCCTCCCAGACCGGGGCACGAACCCGTATCCCCTGCATCGGCAGGCGGACTCTCAACCACTTGCGCCACCAGGGAGGCCCTATTTTTGCCCATTTTTAAATTGGGCTGTTTGGTTTTTGTTGTTGAGTTTTAGGAGTTTTTCATATATTTTGGATATTAAACTCTTATCAGAGGTATGATTTTTAAATACTTTTTTCCCGTTCCGTAGGTTGTCTTTGTACTTTCTTGTCAGTGTACTTTAATGCACATTGTTGATTTTGATGAAGTCCATCTTATCTATTTTATCTTTTGCTGCTTGTGCTTTTGATGTCATACCTAAGAATCCATTGCCAAATTCAGGGTCATGAAGATTTACCCCCATGTTTTCTTCTAAGAGTTTTATGGTTTTAGCTTTTACGTTCAGGTTGTGTATCCATTTTGAGTTAATTTTTGTATATGGATTGACATGGGCGTCCAAATTCTTTCTTTGCAGTAGAAAGTCCAGTCGTACCGTACCATTTGTTAAAGAAATTGTTCTTTCCCCATTGAATGGACTTGGCACCCTTTTCAAAAATCAGTTGGCCAAGGAATTCCCTGGTGGTCCAGTGGTTAGGACTTTGTGCTTCCATTACAGGGGGCATGGATTCCATCCCTGGTTGGAGAAGTAAGATCCCACAAGCCGCAAGATGTGGCAAAAAATAATAATCATCAGTTGGCCAGAGATGTATGAGTTTATTTATGAACTTTCAATTCTATTCCATCGATCCATATGTCTGTCTGTGTGCCAAGACCACACTGTTTTGTTGTTTTTTTTTTTTTTAATTTTTTTTTTTTTTAATTTTTTTTTTTGCCGTACGCGGGCCTCTCACCGTTGTGGCCTCTCCTGCTGCGGAGCACAGGCTCCGGATGCGCAGGCTCAGCGGCCATGGCTCACGGGCCCAGCCGCTCCGCGGCATATGGGATCCTCCCAGACCGGGGCACGAACCCGTATCCCCTGCATCGGCAGGCGGACTCTCAACCACTGAGCCACCAGGGAGGCCCCGACCACACTGTTTTGATTTCCATAGCTTTGTGTAGTGGGTTTGAAGTCAGGAAGTATGAGTCCTCCAACTTTGTTCTTCTTTTTCAAGATTGTTTTGGCTATTCAGCATGCCTTGCAGTTCTATATGAATTTGAGGACCAGCCTTTCCATTTCTGGGGGGCGGAAATAGCTGTTAGAATTTTGGTAGAAATTGTGTTGAATTTGTAGATGACTTTGGGTAGTGTTGACATCTTGAAAATATTGTCTTCCTATCCACGAACACTGGATATCTTTCCATTTATTTAAGTCTTCTTTAATTTCTTTTAGCAGTGTTTTGTAATTTTTGGTGTACAAGTCTATCACCTTGGTTAAATATATTCCGTTACTTTATTCTTTTACATGCTATCGTAAATGGAATTGCATTCTTTTTTTTCTTTTTTTGGCTGCACCGTGCAGCTTGCGGGATCTCAGTTCCCCAACAGGGATTGAACCTGGCACGACAGTGAAAGCGCCGAGTCCTAACCACTGGACCACTAGGGAGTTCCCTGGAATTACATTCTTATTTGCTCACTGCTGGTGTATAGAAACACAACTGATACTGTGTGTTGATCTTGTACCCTGCAAATTGGCTGAGTTTTATTAGCTCTAATAGCTTTCTTCTGGAATCTTTCTACATATAGGATCAGGTCATCTGTGAATGGTTTTACTTCTTCCTTTCCATAGCCCACCTTCTCTTGCACCATGGCATACCTTTAACCCCTGACTCATCCTAAAATAAAACCCCTGTGTTTTCATAAGAAGTGTTAACCAGTAAGTAGCCCTCTTGAACCAAGTTACTACCCTGAAGGATAATGGCAATTTTAAAGAGACTGAGTCTTCAATATTAAAAACCAGTCAGTAGGGCTTCCCTCATGACGCAGTGGTTCAGAATCCGCCTGCCAATGCAGGGGACACGGGCTTGAGCCCTGGTCCGGGAAGATCCCACATGCCACAGAGCAACGAAGCCTGTGCGCCACAACTACTGAGCCTGCACTATAGAGCCCATGAGCCACAACTACTGAAGCCCGTGCTCCGCAACAATAGAAGCCACTGCAATGAGAAGGCCGTGCACCACAATGAAGAGTAGCCCCCGCTCACCGCAACTAGGGAAAGCCCGCACGCAGCAACCAAGACTCAACGCAGCCAAAAATAAATTCAATCAATCAATCAATAAATTAAAAAAAAAAACACCAGTCAGTAGCATCCGGTTGTAGGTGAGGGTACATGAGGCCACTTGATGGCTGCTCAGGGCACATGGACACGGAAGGTTTGATTCAGGTGCGGGTGCCCAGAGCACACGGGGCGGTGTTAGAGCAGGCAAAGGGCCCAGGCAGCTCCATGAGGGCTTCTTTCTGTTTTGTGTCCTTCCAGGCCTGGCACATGGATGTTCAGCATGCGTTAAATGAGTGAACGAATGAAAGCCACAAACGGCAGGATGAAAGCTGCCTGGTGATTGTAGCACGTGGGTTTTTGCTTTGTTTTATATCTTTTTTGGGTTATGAACCCCTTTGAGAATCTGGTGAAAGCTGTGGACTCTTTCTCCAGAAAAACAACATATATTAATATATTTACATATAGTTCTGCATATACTTTGAGGTTGTTTAATATCTGAGACCCATTCCTGTCACCGAAGTTAGGACTTCTGACTCCAGTGTAACCCATTGCGCTCCTGATCTTGTTTTTATGGAGCCTGACTGGGGAAGCAGAAAGCTGCTGTGGCAGCCAGTGCTGGGGCCTCCTGCAAGGAGGACTGCTCTTTGAATCAGGTGCCAGAAGACAGGCGGCAGAGTAATTTCCAGAGCTCCTTTTCCCACTCGGGACAGGTAGGACTCCAGGAGACGATGGCCACATCAGGAAGTATCCTCTTGGCATCTCCCTCTTCCTACCCATCGTGTCAGCCTCACAGAACGGAGCCTGCTAGTGTGTGCTCCATCTTAGGGTTGAAGCAAACCCTCCCCAGTGTGCTGGCAGTTCTTATCATGAGGAGGACTGTCACAGGGTGACAGTAAAGGACATAAGGACGTAAGGAATGTTTTCTCGATCTGTTGATTGGGTTGGCCACACCTTCCAGGCTCACAGTGGTCCTTGTGCTGAGTTGGTACCCAACCACTTCAAGATTTATCTGCCTTCCAAAGTGAGTGCTGCTTTGGGCTCAGCCCTTCTACCATGAAGCCCAAGGAAGGGCACCGGACCAGCACTGAGAGCTCCCAACCGTGCTGGGCCCTGGACCCGAGGGGCTGTGTTGTCAAGCCGTGGAAGAAGCCAGTCCACAGCCAGGCCCGTCCCATGTGTGGTGTTCTCGGGCTCGGCCCCGTGGAAGGGGGCCTTCAACTGAGGTAGAAAACAGCACGAGGAGTGACGGGCTGTGTTTTGACATGTGAGGGCGCCTGCAAGGCCAGAGTGTGGCATTAATGGTCAGGTGGCCATCAGAAGTCTCCCAGCCCTTCTACCCTCCTTGGCTGCACCCAGCCGGGCTCTGCTACTCAGGGTCCCTCAGGCTAAGGCCTCGTCCTCGCCCCTGTGCTCTGCAACGTGGACTCAATACTGCTTTTCAGCCACTCGCTTTTTGCACTGTTTTTATCATTTAACAGACATTTGCTGAGTGTCTGCCACGTCTAGACAGTGGGTTATTTATTGTCTGTCTCACAGTGAAGAGGGTAGGAACTGCAATCAATGTGCAGCACATCTCACTGAACTGATTAGGCAGAATTAGCAGAAGGTATCCTGTGAAGACCATCAGAGTCAGGAGTGAATTGGCAGGGGTGCGGGTGGGATGTTCTGGCACCTTCCTCTGCATCCTCCCATGGTCTTCCTCGTTGCTTGGGACCCTTCACAGTGACGTATCAGACTTCGAGTCTCCAGGCCTTCCCCTTGTCTCCTCTAACAGGCATCCTTCCCATCCCCCGTCGGTTTTGAGAGGACCCTTGTTACTGACAGGGTTGAAAACCCACTTTAGTACAGTGCTTCTCCATTGCTGGTTCCAGTTCTCCCCGGAACCAGCCAGAGGACAGTGACAGCTGGTCGGGGGCATGATCGTGGGGTGGGGACTGGGTCTACTCAGGAATCTCTACGCCAATAGCAGCTACTGTTTACTTCGCTGGGTGTTGTGGTTAACACTTCCATTTAGTGCTTCCTTTAATTATTGCAAGAACCTTCCGAAGTCAAAAGGAAACGGAGACTTGGACAACTTGAACAGTTTGTCACAGTAATGTAGCCCTAAAAGTGGCAGAACCAGGACATCAGTCCAGCCCTGCCCCACTCCAAAGGTCATAGCGTGAGTCACCGCATGGTGCCACCCTAAACCTGCTTTAAGCAGAGACTGCTTACCTCCCGCTGTTGTAGATCTTAGATCTTAGTTTCAGGTGTGTCCTGAGTACACAGTACAGAATCCAGCCCATCTCCAGTGGCGGCTGCCCAGAGCCCTTCCTGCTCTCAGTGGCGGTGTGTGCAGCTTTATAAGGCCGTTTATGGGAGCTGGGATTGTCCTTAAGGTGTGTTTGACTTTGGTCAGGGTTGCTTATGTTCCTTCAGTTGTGGAAGCAGAGCAGAGATCCAGGGTTTCTTAGGACCAGCTTGGCGGTGCTGGGCAGTAGCCTGGAACATGGTTTTTAACATCTTACGCTGTGTAGTCCTGTGGTCGCACTTCCAGTACATCACGTCCCTGCATCTGTCATACAGCCCATCTCTGGGGAAGACCTTGGCAGGCTTGAGAAACTGAAAGGAAGCCACTGTGATTGGGGTGAGGGTCAGAGATAGGAAGAGTCAGGGACCAGAGGAGGCAGAGCCTTGGAGACAGGAATTTGGATGTTGCTCTTGTGCAAATAAATGGTGTTGGGGGTTCAAAGGCAGAGCAGTGACCTAATTATCTTTATGTTTTCAAAAGGTCTGTCTTCTACTGTCCTTAGGCCCTTGTGCCTGTCACTTCTGTCCTCAGAACCTTGCTGCTTACTTGGCCATCTGTCTCTAGCACGTACGGACAGCAGCCTGTCGTTTTTTCTCTTTTCCCTGATTTTGCAGACTTCCCTGGAAAGTTTACAAGAGCCCTGCGACATGGAATGCAAAATGAGCGAAACCAGCCTCCTCCTTCTGAGAGTGCTGTGTGGGGGTGGGGGATGAGGGGGGGGCAGAATGGAGCCCCCATGGAGCAGAGGGGCAGCGAAGCAAGAGGGAGGTGAAGTCTCCTGCTTCAGGTGCCTCAGGGCATCAGCGGGAGGGGACTCGCCCGGGGCCATTGACCTGGGCCCATTGACTCCGGCCCCAGGAGTTCCTTGGTGGTAGGTGGGGGCCAGGCTGGGGGAGAGGAGGGGTTGGGAACTGGGCTGAATGGCGAGGGTGGCAGGGGATGGAAGGTGGCTGGGCTGGTAGAGCCTGGCAGTTGGGGGGGGGCGGGGCACCTGGAGGAGGGGGCATTAGCAAGAGGTCTCAGCATGTTCCTGGCCCCCTGACTGGAGGAATAAGCTCAACCAGAATCTGGGAGAGGGCTGCTGGGGCCAGGTTTTCAGGAAGGTGAGATTTTTTCTTGCACATTTATCAAACATCAGCTAAGGCAGGCTAAGATTACAAACTTGAGGCAAAATATATGCACTCTGGGCATCCAGAGTCCAGGTGAAGATAGAAAAGCATAGATAAAAGACAGAATTCCCAAAGTATTTTTTGTAGGATGTCAAATGAGTGAAGCAAACAAAAACTTCAGTCTTGGGGAGAAGCCGTTGATCCTGACACCTGCCAACAGCACCTATCAGCCAAAACTGCATTATATTTGTTTCTTTTTAGTCTCAGCTATTCTGGCCTTAGTCTTTTTTTTAAAAAAAAAAAAACATCATTGTCAGAGTCTGATCTGGCTCTGAGTGCAGGCCTACCTACAGACTGCCCAGGGACCCTCAGGCCATCATCCCTTTGCACCACAGCGTCCACCTGGGCGTTAGCTCACCTGGTCCCTCTCGCCTTTGCTCACCACATCTTCTTTACAGGCACGCACCCACACACCCTCTTATTTGTCCTTGCCTTTTCTTTCTTGCTTTTTTTGGAAATTTTTAAAATTAATTAATTTATTTTTGGCTGCATCAGATCTTCGTTGCTGCACGCGGGCTTTCTCTAGTTGTGGCGAGAGGGGGCTACCCTTCATTGCGGTGCGCGGGCTTCTCATTGCGGTGGCTTCTCTTGTGGCGGAGCACAGGCTCTAGGCGCACGGCTTCAGTAGTTGTGGCTCGTGGGCTCTAGAGTGCAGGCTCAGTAGTTGTGGCACGTGGGCTTAGTTGCTCTGCAGCATGTGGGATCTTCCCGGACTAGGACTGGAACCTGTGTCGCCTGCATTGGCAGGTGGATTCTTAACCACTGTGCCACCAGGGAAGTCTCATGTCCTTGCCTTTTCTTATACTTATTTCAGTACGTTGATTATATTGTATTTTCCATAAGTCATTTTGTAATGGTGTCAGTAGTTTTATATCCATGAATTTTCATTTCTTTCCTATTTCATTATTTTAAAAATAAAGACAGGTAATCATTTTCTTAGCTGAAAAGGAAATAAGGAAAGAACATGCTCTCATATGTTGGAGAGAAAATGTGCCAGTGAGGCTCCCCACATCGGTGGCCTTGTTTTGCTCCAGGCATGAGACAGCTGTTTCCTGCAGTGAAGACTTGAGGAGGCCAAGGGTCTGGGGGAGGTAGGGGTGGGGGTGGCTGCAGGGCCTGGGTTTGTAGTATCCCAGCAGCTCCTGCCTGCAGAGGATTCTCTCTGCTCACCTAGGCCCCATCTTAATTTTTGTGTTAGATGAGTTTCATCTCATGTCTTAAGTTTGTGCTTAAATACTTTTTTTAATGGAATAAGACAGATTGGACACAAGTCATGACTGCAGATCCCCATTGACTTCAGCTCCCTTGGATCTTCAGCTTTGTGATTTCTGCACAGTCTGCCCTGCAGCTCAAGGTTCCATCTGCAGTAGAGCTTTCCTTGGATCCGATCTGACAAAATCTTCACTAGAGATAGCAATGTGGTCATAATCAGAGTTTTCCTCTTTTATGACTTCTGTGTGGTAGGAAAAGAATATACAAATTACAGAGCTAAATCTTTGGTACACTTCAAAGAATATGAATTTATTCTTAATTATCAGGAACATTGGTGTGATATCCTAGTTAGGAATAAGAAAGACATTTCTCTTTCTGCCACCTATGAATAAAAACATTGTTACTTGGAGAAAGGGAGCAATACTTGAACTCTAAGCACTAATCTTAAAACAATCTGTATTTTAGAAGTCTACTAAAGACATTTTAAAATTTAACTCTTATATTAAATTAGTTTATTCTTTCCCCCAAATTTTTATTTCCTTTTAAAGCAAAACAAGAGAAAACATGTCTTTTCAGTTGTAATTTTTTTTTCCACTGAAGTATTTTACAACTTAATTTTTAATACAAGTCTTAAAATAGAATTACCAGTTGTTAACCTTCAAATTTTAATTGTTCCACCAACTTAGGTGTTAAAGTTGAGTGATGACATAAGTTTGAAAATAAATATAATAATTTAATTTATAAATATGTGTAGTTAGCTTTTTATGCCTTGTTTTTCTCATATACATATCTAGTACTTGGCTACAAAAATCTGAATACTATAGTGCATTTATTTTTGTCTTGCGACTTGTCATTATATAAAATCTAATTCTTAATTACTGGACTAACTCTACAAGCCGTCTTACAGTAAAGTTGAATTTGTAGTTTTCCTAAATAAGAGGAGTTTGAGTCAGAATTCAGACTGGGAACTTAGGGACCCTCCCCCCCCCCCCATTTTTTTTAGTTTAAACTGAAGTTATACTGTGTTCTAACCAGGGAGCCTCAGGGGATAACACACTTTTCCGTTGTCATTTTGGCAAGTACTCCCGAGTAAGCCGGTCTCCACAAGGCAAGAGGTTCCATTTGGTAATAGCGCTGTTGTCCATGTAAGTGTTGTGACCACAGTAGGTTTGGGGAATTAAGCAGTTGGTGTGCTGGTTCGAGCATCCCGGTGAGCAAGTGGGTTGATGAAATCAGCAGTGCAGGGTGTGGGGGAGACCTCAGGGCAGGAATGCGACGTTAGGGCAGAGAGTGGCTGGGGAGCCAAGGGGTCTTCGTGCAGCTGGGCTGTGCTGCCCTGGCCCCCCTGCTCCAGCCTACCTTACAGGAGGGTGGAGTGTGTGGAGGATCAAGGGTGAGCCCTGCAGCAAGAACCCTCTGAAAAGGCGGCCACACAGCCAAGCTGCTGACCTGCAGCATCTGCTGACCTGCAGCATCTGCTGAATCGAACTCTGGCCCCCGCAGCAGCTGCTGGCGGTGCGTTTCCTTCTCCATCCCCAGCCCTTCCCCAGCCTGAGCCTTCGATTTCGTGCACAAGTCAGGATAAAATCACCACCTGGGGCCTCCCTGGTGGCGCAGTGGTTGGGAGTCCGCCTGCCGATGCAGGGGATACGGGTTCGTGCCCCGGTCTGGGAGGATCCCATATGCCGCGGAGCGGCTGGGCCCGTGAGCCATGGCCGCTGAGCCTGCGCATCCGGAGCCTGTGCTCCGCAACGGGAGAGGCCACAACAGTGAGAGGCCCGCTTACGGCAAAAAAAAAAAAAAAAAATCACCACCTGGACAGACTGGGTGGGCACGGGCCCGGTGTTCAGTCCTCTGTTTCGCACCGGCGTCACCTAGTAAGCACCACGTCTCCCACCCCCGTGAGCCGAGTGATGTCCTGGTGCTTCCATACAAATGGCTCGTCTCGTGTGGACCAGGAGCCATCTTAGAGCCTGGAGTCTGGTTTTAAGAGTGCAGTAGCTGGCCCTGTAACCTGAACGCCTGGGAGCCAGGAAGGGCAGGTGTGGCTCTGCCTGGGGCCCCCGGGGACCTCCGGGGCCCTTGGTCACTCCAGGCCAGCAGTCAGCTCTCTAGCCCAGCAGATTTAGCAGAAGATGCCTTTTCCCAAATTAAATACTGCATGGAACCCCATAGATGTCAGATTAAAAGTTTTTTAATATAAAGGTGTTTTGTAAAATGAGATTTACAAGAATTAAGGTGGTTGGGGGGGTGGTCAACTTTTACAATGGGCAGAAAACATTGGAAATAACGTGAATGGTAGATACCATCTTGTGTTAACCCCCCTCAACCAGCTCACTTCTGAGTGTACTTTGTTGCGTGCGGTGAGAGGTGTGTTTTGCCCTTTACCTTGCTATTCTCGGGGGCCTTCCATCAGACACGTGGGACAGAAGCTTCGTTCCAAGGAAAGCATGTGAGCAGCAGCCAGCAGGGCAGCACGGAGTAATGGGGCAGGAACGCGCTTGACTGCTTCTGATTATAACTTTTATAAAACACACGCTTACGAGATTGAAGTCCCAATCTGACATCTGTTGGAGTTTAAAGCACCTCCTCAGAGCTCAGGGTCTGCAGACAATTTGAAAACCACATCCAAGTCAAAATTGCTGCCTCCCCTTGATGAGCAAAGCAGCCCCTGGCTGGTGCCTGTCCTCTGGCCATAGGTAGGATTCCTACCACCCTGAAGCTGAAGGTTGGTCTGAAAAGGTTCTCTGAGCTGGGCTTCCTTCCCCCCGAGACTGGCCACTGGGAGACGCTGCTGCAGGGGAGGCAGCGGACAGGGTGTTCTTGGCAGCAGCAGCTCCTTCTTGTGAGATAGGGTGGCGATGGCTTTGTTTCTTTTAATGCACTTTTTGCGTGAGTTGAACTGTTTTGAGTCGGGTGTTCATTCTGTGCCGTTGGAGTTAGTAGCCAATCTGAGGGGGAAAGGCTGCCTCAGAGCACGTTCTCACGGCTGAGCAGAAGCACCCTGGGCTTGTTGGTAGCACCTCGTGTCTTCGGCATGGCCTGATTTTATTTATTTTATTTTTGTCTGCATTGGCTCTTCGTTGCTGTGCGCAGGCTTTCTCTAGTTGCGGCGAGCAGGGGCTATTTTTCATTGTGGTGCACGGGCTTCTGGTTGCGGTGGCTTCTCTTGTTGCGGAGCACAGGCTCTAGGCACACGGGCTTCAGTAGTTGCAGTGTGCGGGCTCAGTAGTTGTGGCTCGCGGGCTACAGAGCTCAGGCTCAGTAGTCGTGACACGTGGGCTTAGCTGCTCCATGGTATTTGGGATCTTCCTGGACCATGGCTGGAACCCATGTCCCCTGCATTGGCAGGCAGATTCTTTTTTTTTTTTTAATAAATTTATTTTATTTATTTTTGGCTGCGTTGGGTCTTCCTTGCGGTGTGCGGGCTTCTTATCGTGGTGGCTTCTCTTGTTGCAGAGCATGGGCTCTAGGCGCGTGGGCTTCAGTAGTTGTGGCTCATGGGCTTTAGAGCACAGGCTCAGTAGTTGTGGCGCACGGGCTTAGTTGCTCTGCAGCGTGTGGGATCTTCCTGGACCGGGGATCGAACCAGTGTCCCCTGCATTGCCAGGCAGATTCTTAACCACTGCACCACCAGGGAAGCCCACAGCCTGATTTTAGGTCTAAGCACTGAGAAAAATGAGAGTCCTAAGAACAAAATGTGTCGGTTCCTTTCAGTGGAATAGCATGTGTGATTTAGTTTTCAGAGAAAACGCTGACTTCGTCTTCTTTCTCCCCCTTACAGGTGGGTGACATCGTGAAAGTCACAAGGATGAACATAAACGGCCAGTGGGAAGGCGAGGTGAACGGGCGCAAAGGGCTCTTCCCCTTCACGCACGTCAAAATCATCGACCCTCAGAACCCGGATGAAAACGAGTGATGCTGCTGCCCTGTGCCTGCTGCTTCATCGTCCTGCCCCACACGCCTCCTTCAAGCGGGAAGCGTCCTCTCGGGCAGGTCACACGCGCTGCCAACGTCCAGCTTCTGCAGCGGGCAGCCTCCCACACATTGGAATGCTCACAGTGGCTGCCCCGGCATTTGTATCATAGTCGTGTTGTCAAAGAGTAGCTGATTTTAGAGTTCTTTGGATCATAAACTGGAAACACTGGTGGAGGCACACAGGTGAGAGGAGGTGCCGAGGACAGGGCTCCCTTCCGGCCAGCGCCCCGCCTGTCCCTGGGCTGCCCCAGGGTCCCAGAGGAGCTCGGGCCCACAGCAAGGCCTTGCCGCTGGGAGCCATGGGTGGTGCCATCGCCGGCGTGGTTTTCCGTGAAGAGCAGAGGAAGTGGACCCTTCAGGAGAGGGAATTCTGCCCTAAACTCCCCGCGTCAGGCTTTTTTTTTTCCCTCTTGTTGTTTGGTTTGGTTTTAGAAGACTTAATTAATTAGACTGGTGTGTTCTGAACAGGTTTTTAAATAGCAGGTTAGCTTTTGTGATGAGACGAGGGATGGCACGTGCCTCTGAAGCCGCTGTCACCGCAGGAGCACAAGAAAAGGAGCCCTGAGGCAGAGGCCTGTACTGTCTTGGTTGCTGGTGGTACCTTGTGTTGCCAGATAGCAACCACCCACCACCACCCAGCAGTTGTGGGCTTCCAAGCTGTGTGCACAGCCTCTTGGACGAAGTTGTCCCCGCAGGCATCAGAGCCAGGGGACGGGGTGGTGGTGTGATTCACCTTGTTTGCTGGCTTCCTGTCCAGGCTTGCAGTGAATGCACCCCTTGAAAGTATAGGACCCAAGTTTCCTTAAAAAGTCGTTGAATTCACTAAGGAATCGTTAAAATTCCACTCACTGAGTCCCAGTTCTCCCTGCCCCAGCAAGCTCCCCAGGCTGCCCAAGAGAGATGGTGCTGCTAATGCTGGTTCCATGGTTCTTGTGTCCACACTGCTCTCCAGCAAGAAAGTGTAAGCTCTGGGCCTTGGTTGATGCATTTGATGTCTAATGAAATGCATTGTTAACCATTACTGATTTGATGTTAAGGTTTCCCTGTTGGCTAAGAGAGGCCTGTTCATACGAGTCAGCTGGTACCAGTGTGTGACCGATCCCACGTCTATAGCACATGGCTGACTAGAATTCTGGAACCTTTGTGCAGTTCGGTGTGCCCGCCCTTCTGGACCCTGCTGAAGACAGGCCTCAGCTGAGAATGCGTCCAGCAGCCCTGGGGGTGTGGTCTCAGCCTAATAAGTAACTGTCCTCCCTGAGCATCTGCTGTAGCCTCGGCCCTGGCTCCCAGGGGTCTTGGGTTTTGAGGTTTCGAGCAGTTATTCTGGTCAGAACCAGCAAGGCCACCATGTTTCAATTTCTCTTTAATCAAATGTTCCATCAGGTAGGTAACTATCATATTAAAGACTCTTGAGGGTGCTCACATAGCACTGTCTCTCTGTGGTTTTCCTGGAAAAGGCTTCTTTGTGGGCTCTTCCTGATCATTGAGAGCTGTGGCCACCTCTTGCTCCCAAGGTGCCCGTGTTGCCGTCACCTCTTGTTCTGGGTCCAGGCCCAGCCTAGCCCCACGGCAAGTGGCACGTGTGTGGCTGGGCCCCTGCCCTCTACCTGGGGATGATGCCTTCCCTGTGGCCTGTAACCCAGTACCCGAAGGGGTGTCTCACAGAAGGGGGGGACGTGTGCCTTGTCCACAGAGAGCACACACCCTAAGGCCTTGTTAAACCACATTTAGCCGAGAGGCTGGGCACCTTTGGATGGCAGTAGTTGGCTCAAGTACAAGAAGTATATGGCCTTTTGGAAAGTAAGGTTTCCTTCCAGCCATGTCTGCTGACCAGTGAACAGTGTGACCCACCTCATGGGGATCACTTCAGAATCGGAGCACCCTGCAAACCTAGGTTTACTTCAGAAGGCATCTGTTCAGTCCGTCAGCCCAGGTGCATGTCTCCAGGGCTGCCCCAGAAATTCGGAGCCACAAATAAGGTGAGCCTTGAGCTCTGAACTGGAGATGTGTGCCGAAAGTAGTACCTTTTTGACTTAGAACCTTTTTAGTTTTTTAATCAGCCAGGGTAATTCTTTTTTTTTTCACACTAAATATACAAGAAACAGCCCACTACCTTGGCTTTGGGCCTGGGCTCCCCAGGGGTCTGGGAAGACTCTGCTTCAGAAAGCGACTCAAATCTTCCAGAGGCGTGGGCTTCCCTCCTGGGCAGGCTTCCTCTTAGGACTATTCGTTATTGCTACTTGCTCTGCTCTACTGTGTGTCACTTAAGAAAATATGTGGATGTTAAAGTAGCTCACTGGGGAAGAGAACAAATTATATGCTAAAGGAATTGACAGTTTGATTAAAAATGTACTTATCCTGGAAAGGGAGTTGTCCCTGTCACCTCTGCCCGGTGTTGCTGCCCGGGGACACAGCTAATGAAGAGGAGGACATGTGGACGGACTGCCCTTCGACGACTTTGTCACCCAGATAGGACCCCTTCTGTGCTCACGGTCAGGAACCTGAGGAGAGAGGGCCAGCTGCTCCCTCCTGAGCCTGAGCATCTGGCCTGTGCTGACTCCCTTCTCCAGCTGTTTACACACAAGGCGGGCCGGGACCGGCGGCCACTGCTCTTGTAAAGTTTGCTCAGAGGAATATGAACATTTTATTTTTGAAAAGGGATGGTGTTTTTGTGCCAGGTGTTTATAATTTAATCCTTTAATAATATTATGTTCATTAACCTCTTAAAATGAGTGAATCCTGATTGTTTTCACACCGAACCCGAGATACCACCGAGCTCGCCCTCAGCCTCCACCCTCTGGGACCGGAGGCCTATGTCCCTGTGGCTGCAGCCAGTGGCCCCGAGCTGGGCGTGTGCTCTCATGGAGTGGAAGGACAGTCCTCTGAGACAGGGTCATGGTCTCTGCGGGAGGAACAGTGGCCTTGCTTCTTGATGGTCTTCACTGTGTGTTTTAAAATGACAACAACACAACACAAAACTCTTTTGACCTGTAACTTAAAGATCATAAACTTCAGGCAATAATATTTTATGTGTAAGCTTTTAAAATTATTTTTGGGGATCATAGCTTGTTTTATTTTGTGCTATAAAATTAACAGTATTAAATGACTTATATTCTTAGAATACATGGAGTGTCTTTTCTTAACAGATCAGTGCCTTTTTATTTTTGTATTCCATTTTACGTTACTGGTCCCGGCATCAGACCCTTGTTTCCATGGCCTGTTTGTACATTGTCTCAATAAAACTTGCATCAGCTGGCGGTGGCAGCGGCTTTCGTGTTTTGGTGTCTCCTCAGTGCTGCCTTGGAGGCCCTCCCCCACCAGCCCCCCCAGCAGTTAAGCACCTGCTGGGACACCTGTGAAGCATTGACCACCTGGTGCTTCTGCGAGTTGCCCTGCCCAGCCCTGCTGCTGTGGACTGAGTGGAGGGGCGGGGCTTGGCACCAGCACCACTCACACCCTGGCCTCCGGGGGGGCGGGGTGGCAGTTCCAGGCCCGGCATCCTCCAGGGAACTTGGGTGTCCTCCCTCTAATGGGCGCCTTGTCTGAAGCATAAGTTTCGGAGCAGCCTTGTCCCTGGTCAGGGCATGAGACTCACCTGCCTTTCTTAAATCCTCTGCCCCTGTCTGTGGCCCTCCTGAGAGGCTCCGGGACTTTCAGCTGGAGGTGTTAGGGGGCCCACTGATTTCCCTGCCGCGCCCCAGCCAGAGCTGTCCCGCACCTGTTTGTGTGCTGAGAGAGGTCCAAGTGTCATCGTAAAACCTCCAGGAAGGTGCAACCTGGATCATCTTGAGCTGTGTTAATGGAAAGCTTGGGAGATTCCAAACGGTCCACTTGTCCTGGAAGAAGGAAGGCCTCAGAGACGGCTTTGAGGAGTACTTTCTGCTTGGAAAGTTAAATTTTGCTCAGCAACGCTGGGCTGGATTCCTCCGTGGTGGGAACCCCTGGGAAGTGAAGCTGCCTCCCCACTGGGTGAGTGTCAGGGCCCAGGTCTTGACACCCAACAGCGTCTTTACATCCTGGCCTGGAGTGACCCACCCTTCGAGCCCTGGCCCTGCTCATGGCTCCCTGGCAAGAGGTTGAGGCCTGTGTCCAACGGGGGGCTGCAGAGATTGGGGGGCATCCCCTGCCCACGCCTGCTGCCCTGGGGACACCATCGCATTCAATCCCCAGGCTCCCGGGCTTGTAGCCCAAGGTAGCCTGTGCCTTGCAGCCTGGCACTGAAATGGGGGCAGGGGGAGGGGACTCAGCTACACCCTCCAGGCCCACATGCAGGAGACAGCCCCAGGGCTCCCACTGTTCAAGCTCAGAGGTCCGAGGGAGGGGTCAGGAAGGGGAGCCCTTAGGGTGGGCACCCAGAGCTGCCCAGTGGCCAAGGCTAGCCAGTGGAGGGGGTGGTCCACCCAGTAGCTGTTTGGAGGGCAGGGCCAGGAGCAGGGGGACCAAGCCCCTGCCGGCCCTCCAAGGAGTTGGGAGAGTTAGGCTTTGGCATTGAGGTTAGAGGGAAAACACCCATAGGGCACAGCATTCAGAAGCCCTGTGTCTGGAGAAAGGCCACCCACCCTGTCGACTCCACATCCCAGTCTCCCTGTTGCCTGTTTATTATTGTATTTTCCAGAGTTATTCTACAACGTACAAGTAAATACATCTGTAAGTACTCTTTTTTAATGTTTTCTCTACAGAAAGGCAACATAGATCACTTACTGTTCTGCGCCCTGCTTTATTCCCCCAGTCTGTTTAGAGGTTGTTGCGAATCAGAAGCTGAGCCTCTGTTCTCTTCCATCACTGTGTCGTGTTCCTCGAGGTGGATGTGCTGTCACTCGGGTAACCACCTGTTATTGGTGGGCATGTAGGTCCTTTCCAATCTCAGGTGGGCAGATGCATTAAAGTGAGTTCCCCTGGAATTGCTGGGTCAAAGGCTCTGGGCACTGGCAGTTTTCAGAGCTGTCGCTAAATTGCCCTCTTACAGGGATTGCCTCAATTTACACTTTCACCAGCGATGTATAATATATGAAAATATAACATTTTTACAAACACTCTGTAGATACCTTGTTTATGGCTAAACTATTCTACTATGTGGCTGAGGCAGTTTATACTAACCCATCTGTCTGTCCTGGTGCGTGGAAGTTTTTGCTAGTGGGGTTTTTTTTGTTGTTGTGTTTGGCTGTACCAAGTGGCTTGCGGGATCTTAGTTCCCTGACCAGGGATTGAACCGGGCCCTGGCAGTGAAAGTGCCAAGTCCTAATAATCACTGGACTGCCAGGGAGTTCCCCCAATGTTTTGATGATAGGAAATCCTCAGGTCTAAGTAAGGGCTGCAGGGATAGGGCCCACCTTCCAGCTCCTGGGCTGACTCTGGTCCAGTCCTTGCCCCAGGTGCCTCCCGGCCCCCCTGCCCCCTGTCCAGTGCCAGTCCTAGTTGCTGGTATTTTTTCCCCAAAGACATGTGATGAAACCCCTAGCCCGCTCCTCCCTGGCCTATGAGATGCCTCCATGCCAGACTGCTGCCCAGAGCCTAGCACTTGAGCCAGACTGGACTGACACATTCTGAGTCCCCAGAACTGGCCATCTTACCTCCTTGTCTTTGCCACACACGTCTCCTGCGGGGACACCCTTCTCTCTGCTGAACTCCTAAGGGCTCATCTGTCCTTGGCTCCTGCCACCTCCTAGGAAAGCCCTCTGACCTTCCCTCCCTCCATGGGGACTGGAACTAGAACTGGTCACCCCTGAGCCTGGAGACAGGACAGGACTCACGACAAACCAGCAACTTGGGGAGGGTCGAGGCTGGGCTGAAACAGGCTGGTGGGAGCTGGCTCCACGGGGTCAGAGAGCCCCCGAGGACCCTGGGGGTGCTGAGACATAGCAGTCAGGCTGTGTAGACCAACCTGGGATGTGGGCAGGGAGGCTGGGCTGCAACAACCAGAGCAAGCCGGGGAGTCAGGGGTGAGGCCGGGAGTGGAGGGGTGGGGACGGGCTTAGCCCAGGCTCACCAGCCTGGGGATCCCCCAGTGTCTGCCTCCATAAGAATAAGTTGTGGGTTAGCTGAGGGCACCACCATTCCTGCTCATCTTGCCCCTCAACACAGCCAGCCTCAGCTAGGATGCTGGCTGTGCTATATCAGCTCCCCCCCCCCAGCATTTCCTGGGGACCAGTTAGTCAAATCGAGGTCTCCCCATCTGGAAATCCACCTAAGTCCCCAGGGAAGAGTCCACTCTCTGCCCTCTGAACCCCAAGGCTCAGGGTGGGCCCTGTAGACTCTCAGGTCGGCCTCCAGGGGGCGCCAGAGTCAATCCCAATGTTAGACGTTGCCGTTCTCTCGCTTTGTGGCCTAAAAAAGGACAGCCCTGCACGGCAGAGCTTGGAAACCCTAGGGTGAGAGGAGTGGGGAACAGGGGTGGGTGTGAGGAGGACAGGGACAGGCTTGCATGCTGGGGGGCCCAGGGATCACCCCTTCACCTGCTTCTCACACCTTGGCCTTTGAGGTGTCTGCTGGGTCTGTGTATTGTCAAGGCCACTAGGATGAACGCTACCATGTTGCCAGAATCATCCTCGGGGCAAGATCAGGACCTCAGGCTGCCCAAGGCTTGGAGGCATCCTAAGTCTCGCCGGGTCCCGGTGTCCACATGCACCACCTCCGAGCCCAGGGCTTTGGTGAGGCCACCCACCCACCTACCTTCTGTTTCAGCTTTTGCTCCATGAGGATCTGGTCATTTATGCCCCACCATGGGGCAGCCAGAGCCTCGAGTCCATCCGCGGGGTGGAGGTGGCCACAATGGACTCGCCCCATGCAGGGCATCTACCCAGGTCGTTGGCCTCCTCACAGCCCCCCACACTGACCTGTCCCCTCAATGTCATCTCTGGCATCCCATGCTCAGCAGCCCCCACCCCACATCCTGCGCACCTGCTGTGTCCTGTGCTGCCTCTGAACCTGTCCTGGTGTCCTGGAGGATCCCCAGCTGGAGGCATTGCAGTTACCCCCAGATTCTTGGGGAATCCGGGGCAGAAGGGGCTCATTGACTCAAAAGGGTCACAGATCAGGACTCGAAATCTGCACTGAAGATGTGGCAGCCTTGGCCGAGCCTGACAGGCCTCCCCCCTCCCTCTTCCAAGCTCCATTTGTAAGCCCAGCACAGCCAGCCAGCCAGGACCCACGTCTCTGCCACTCACCAGCAGCGTGGCCTTGGGGAGTCCCTAACCTCTCTGAACCTCAGCTTCCACATCTGTAAAATGGAGATGACACAGAGGACCTTCCACCTCAGGCTGTTGTGAAGAGCAAAGGAATAAATGCACATAAAGCCACAGCCACGTTTCTTTACAGGACACAGTATCTTCCTGGCTGGGGGCTGTGGGGTGAGGGGCAGGGCTGCAAGGTCAGCAGAGTGTGGAGTAGGGGCAGGCTGACTGGAGGCCAAGGGCACAAGGCCAAGCAACACCTTCTGCCCAGTGACGGGGCCTCTCCTGTGGCAGTTGGCCACCCTGAGGGGTGGACTGAGGGGTGGACAAGTGTGACCCATTCAGGCCCTGCTCCTGCCCCTGGGTGCCACGCAGCCTCCCCGAGCTACCCCATCTGTAAAATGAGGGGAGATGTGCTTGCCCCCCTGGGCAGCCTGGGGCATAAAGAGGGACTGCCTCAGAGGCTGGTCAGCCTGGCGTCCTAACCAGAAGGGAGAGAGGCCCAGAAAGGGGGGAGATGGCAAAAAAGAGGGCACGACACCAGCCACTGAAGGAGACAGCAGTTAGTGGCTGATGTCGGGCCCAATGGCCCCATGTGCTTAGTGACAGATGAGACACCACTTCCCTGGAACGTGCCCTTCATTCATTTCTCACACAGTCATGAGTCCCAGTCTGCTGGACGGACAAGCCCAGCCTGACCACAAGGCCGAGTCTGGAGAGTCAACACAGCGAAACCCTGGGAGGGGCCGGGAGCTGGAACAGCAGGGCCAGATCCAGTCTGGGGAGGCGGCTCAGGGAGGGCTTCATGGAGGAGGGGATACAACACCCACCGGGGTGGACCATGATTTATGGGGACCCAGGAAGTTCTCCCGGTATAATGACATGTGGGAAAGAGAAAATGTCATAAAATATAAAGTAGAACGTTTTGATGTGGGGAGAGTGGACGGAAGGACGGAGCTGAACCCTCAAAGCAATCAAGGTGTCAGGCAGTCAGGCGCGGTTTGGGAGGTTTCTGTGGGTGATTCACCTGCCCCCACGCTCGCTGCCCGCCTGCCCCTGGTTCCAAGACTTAGGAAAGAAAGAAAAGGAAAAACACTGAGACCCGGCGCGCGGCCCAGCCTGGCACCCCGCGGGGGTCGCGAGGATGCTGGGGACCCAGACTCCGCCCGGCGTCCAGGGCCAGAGGGCCCCGCTGCCTCCCACAACCTCGCATCCCGACCCGGGCCGCTCCCACCTGCGCGGCCGCCGGGCGGTGCTGGGACCTCGGGCTCCGGCCGCATTGTCGCCGCAGCGCCGGCCCCGCCCCGCCTGCCCCGCCCGCCCCGCCGCAGCCCCGGCGGCTCCAGAGCGGAGGTCCGCGCCGAGCGCAGGTGAGCCCGCGGGTCCGGGCCGACTCGTCGGGGACTGGGGGCCTCACCGGGGAGGGGGCAGGCCAGGTACTCTGGCTCTGGCTCTCTCTCTCGCGCCGCCTCGGGGCCCCGCTGTGTGCGGATCCCCTTCCAGGGCTGCTGGTCCGGTGGGGGGACCCGGCCCGAGGGAGTGGGAAGGCAGCTGGAAGGACTTCCCAGGGAGACGGGCTGCACATGCAAAGGAGGAGGTTTGCCTCTAGCCCCGTGAGGGAGGAGGTGCGGGCCACAGCCCCCCCCTGCCGAACTTGAGGGCCGGCTGTGGATCTCAGATGCTGTCCCAGGAAACTGGAAGCCACTGGGGGCTGAGCTGAGCAGGAGCCCCTCGGGTGGGTGTGGGAAGGGTCCACGGGATCCCTGGTGAAGCGTGGGCCCCGGAGGAGTGGGGAGCCTGCACCAGAAGGGGCCCTAGGGCTGGTCCCGGGGGACAGGACGCAGGCTCCTGTAGGTGGTCAGCACTCGGGGACTGTTACAACTTTTTGCATTGGGCAGTTTGTGGACAAGGGACAGCACTCTGTCAAAACTTGGGGTGCCCTCTTGCCATGCCCCTGGCGAGGACCTTTGCCTTGAGTGGTGGCGTCTGGGCCTACAGGAGGTAGGAGGGCTACATGCCAGCCTGGCACACAGTAGACCTGGAGAAGGTTCCATCCCCAGCAAATCTCTTTCCATGCCCAAGGCCCTGGAAAGTCTGAACACCTGGGCACCTGGGAAGGGAGGGAACAGCCTCAACAGGCACCTGGTGGCAAGTTGAGGTCCCACCTTTTCTGGGATCTGTGGCCCAGTAGGTGAGGCCTGAGGCCAGGCAGGAAGGAGGTGGGCAGGGCTGAGCCATAGGGAAAGCCAGGATCTGTGGAGGGGTCTTGTGCCCAGGTAGGGGGCAGGTGGGCAGGTGGTGGCCCAGTTTTATGGACCTGCCTTGGCAATGAGTGGGGGAAAGAGCATGGGTATACCCAGGTGGCCTTCAGGTGCCACTGCCTCCTCACCTGTGACGGCCCTCTAAGGCAGGCGAGACAAGGTGCTGGGCAGTAGACAGTCCCTCCCCAACCTTTTCATCTGGTTCTCAGCCCCCTTGCTCTTAAGCACCCACCCAGGGCCCTTGCTGGGATCTGGGCAAAACCAAGTGGGCCTCATCCACTTAAACTCCAGGAAGAACTTCTGGGGGAAGCCGCAGGGATAACAGTGGGGTGGACTGTGGGGAGGTCAGTGTAAACAAGGCAGCTACACCTTTGTCCTGGGCCTTCCAAAGTCCAGTCTGTAAGCTGCATGTTAAGGAAGGCTCATGCTGTGGCCTTGAGGGCTCCTTGGCTGCAGGGACCTCTTTGTTGATGGGGTGACCCCTCCCCCAGCCCCATGGCTTGCAGGGTGATACGGGGGCTTCCTGAGTCCCTGTCCATCTTGGAAGTAACTAAGGTGGGAGAGAGGTGGGACACCACCTGGTTGCCCCTACCTGCTGCTTGATCTTGGCAAGCCCTTGGCCCCTCAGTTTCTCCATCTACTGTTGAGCATGACCTCAACATCAGGGGCTTTGGGGAAGAGCAGGAGAGGGGGTAAGAGCCAGAGCTGTGTGCCTGGCCTTCCTTTCCTCCAACCCCACCAGGCCCAGGCTAGCCGCCCACTTCTGTTCACATGGAGCTGGGTTTCCCTGGGGACCAGTGGACTGGCCCAGCCCCGCCCCCATCCCCTCCTGGCCACAGCTCACACTTGGGGGAGGGGTGGAGGCTGGGCCGCCTCCTGGACCCCTGCCCCCTTGTCCTGCCTTCCAGGGCCAGGCAGCCTCTGTCCACTGTTGGGCTGGGAGCAAGAAGCAGTGGCTGCCCTTGGAGAGGTGGGTAACCAGGGCTGCCCACCAGGGTGGGAGCGGGGGGAGAACTAAATGTTGCCCCATTGAGGAGGGAGAAACCCAGAGTACCAGGAAGGCTCTGGTCTGCCAAGGTGACCTGGGTTTGACCCCAGGCATGGTGGCCTCCCTGGAGAATGGAGGGTCCCAGGGCTCCAGGCTGCAGGATTTTGAGGGGACAGCAGAAATCAGGGAGGATTTCCTGGGCCTAAAAGGTGGCTGAGGTTGGGGCAGAGGGGCCCAGGCAAAGGGGGAGGAGAGTGAGGGTGCTGAGCCTGGGGGCCTGGAAGGGAGGTGCCGTCCACGGTGCCAGGTGCCAGTCCTCTGGGACCCGGCTCCCCTATGCATGAGGGTTCCCAGCTCCAACGCAGCCTCTTTGAGAAGCACCCCCACTCTGTCTTTCTGTGTCTCTACCCACAGCCCTCATCAAAGCCCTGGTCCCCATAGATGCTCCTGTCTCCCTGCAGGCAGCTCCAGCTGGGATGGCAGCTCCAGCATCTCTAAGGGCCTCGGGGGGTCCAGCCCCCCAGGGGGCACCCTAGGCCTCCCACAGCCAGCCGCCAGTGTGACTGCCCCCCACCCATCCGCGGGCCACTCACCATGGGTGGCTGCTTCTCCAAGCCCAAGCCAGGTACCTCCTCTCTTCTCACCCTCTCCCTTCCCCCTCCCTCTGTTGCTTGCTCCCTCCCTCCCTCCCTCTTCCTGCCACCTTCCTCCTGCCCCTCCCCCTGCCTCCGAAGTAGGTCAGGCTGGGCTGCAGCCGAATGTTAACCCTGGGCAGGAGTCGGGGGGCTGAAGCCCTCTTTATTTGGGGCTTAGAGTGATGGTGGTGGAATAACAGTGGAATCTTTCTCGGAAAGGGGAAGGGAGGGTTCCTCCTGCTGCTGGGTCGGAGAGAGGAGCATCTCCCTCAGCGCTGGGGAAGGGGGCTCCGGGGACATCCTCAGCCACTGCATGACCCAGGGCATGCAAGATACCCCTCTGAGCCTCACCTCCTCCCCCTAAAAAATAAGCCTGACCTCTCAAAATTGCTATGAGGTGGAGTGGACATGTCCTAGCCCTTTTCACCTCTTCTGACCCCGTGTGACCTTGGGCTGCCTCCTGGGCCTCTCTGGACACACTTCCCCATTTGTAGAGGAAATCCCCACCCTGCCTGGCCCAAGCAGTCCCAGCCCAGGGCTGGGGGCGGGCAGGGTGCTGGGGGATGCCTAGGTCTGCTCTCCACGGAGACCCTTGTGTGCCGGCTCTCCCTCCAGCCCCCACTTTCCCTCTTCCCTCCTCACAACACCTGAAAGGCAGGGGTGTGCAGGCCTGACCCAGATGAAGAAACCAAGGCTGAGAGAGGCCTCTGTAGTGCACCCAGGGATCGCCGGCCAGCTCGCCCCAGCTCCCCTTACCTGATACTCATCAGCTCCATTACCTTGGAGCCCATGAGCCTTTTCTCCTTTTCCTGGGTCTGAGGGAGAACTTGCGGGCAAGAGGAGACCTGCGATGCCCTGCCAGGCAGAGGGACCCACCTGCACCTGCCCCATGACTCCCATGCTGCGGACACCCAGCCCTCGGGCAAATGATGTCCCTTGTCTTAACCCCAACTCTCTCCCGTCAAAAGCAGGCAGGAGGATGCTGGCTGCCCCATATCAGGCTCCTGTAGGACTGCAGAGCTGACAGGAGGCCCTGGCAGAAGATGCCACCTGTAGGTTCCTTTAAAGGACCCCAAAGGGCTGGTCTGCCTCAGACCCCAAGCCCCAGGACCCCCGGCCCCAGGACCCCTGGTATAGGGCTGGTCACTCCTACCACACCAGGGGCAGTGTTAAGAATTTGGGCTCTTGAGCCCAAATCCAGCCCTGCCTGTTCCTGGCTATTTGGCCTTGGGCAGGTGACTTCACTTCTCTGAGCCTCTGTGTACTCATGTGTGAAATGGGACTAATAGTTGTGCCCCTGTGTGGGCTAGTGTGCTTGGCACGGGCCTGGCACATAGGAGGCACTTACAGGGTGTTATCCCCTCTCTGGGGGGCTGGGCTCGCTGTGGGCTGTGGCAGGAGGGCAGGAGCTTGGGCCCCCGGTGCCCATGGTGGCAGGTCTGGGGTGAGGCTTGGGGAATTTCAGGGTGTGGGAGTGAGAGCGTTCTGGCCATGAGAGTTCAGTGAGGGTCAGGAGGGGCCACAGGGAGACCAGAACGAGCAGAAGAAGCTTCTGCAAATTCCTCACTTTCCACCTCACTGGCTCCTGTGGCTCAGAGCATGTTAGAACAGTCTTCCTGAGCCCCCTCTGTGTGCCCTGTGCTCCAGGGGCCCCATGTTCCTCAGGAAGTGTTCCAGGCCAGTCCTTTGTAAGCTCAGAACTAGGAGGTAGTACAGGTCTCTTGACATCTGGTCACCTGCCTTTTATTAGGCCACTGGTGCTACCTAAAGGCTTTCCCTCTTTGTCATGGCAGCCAGGAGGCTCGGAGCTAACCAATAAAACACAGCTACCCAACTTCACCTATTGAGCTTCTACTCTGAGTTACATTTATGATTTCCTTCAGTATCCACTGTCCCAGAAGAGGTAGGCACTGTTCTCTCCATTTTATAATGAAGGCATCTGCCGAAAGGGTCTAAGGGATCCACCACAGCTCCTGAGGCTCCTGACCTGACGTCTTCCCCCGTTAGACTACACCAGCGAGCACCTCGGGGCCTTCTGGAAGGAGGTAGAGGATGAAAACAGCCTGGCTTGGCTGTCCTCTGGACCCCTGCCAGGCTGCTCCTGTGAGCTGTCTCTCTAATTCTTCTGAAAACATTCTAACACCATTACATAAAGTGTGGAAAATGAAGGAAAAAACCCACCCCACCCATAACCCCCCACCTGAGACAACAGCCTCAGCGTGATGTGTTCGTGGGCCCTTCCTGCCCAGCTGGAATCAGGGAGCCACCTTCAGCTCTGTATCTTTTGTGCCTGAGCCTTAGGGGAGGTGGCGGTGGGGGGCGGGGGACTAGGACAGGAAGGATGAGGGGCCAGACCAGGCTGAGGAAGAGGATGGGTGGGCGTGAGCCCAGCCCCAGCCCGGAAGGGCAGGACAGCAGCCCAGGCCAAGGGAACTGCAGGGGCTAGGGCCCGGAGGTGTGAGCTGGGTTCTTTGTTTCTGGAGGGTCAGGTCTGCGGGGGAGGGGCCTGGAGGCTCAGGGGCCTCGGGAGTTGGGAGGGGGCCTCCTGCCCAGGCCTCTGGCCCTGGCCCACGCTGTGCCCCGGGCTCAGCTTCCTCGCTCCTTGCAGCAGCAGCCCGGGAGGCCGGATTATCACTGCTAAAAATTCTGTTTATTGTTCCCTTCTAATTAGAAAAATACCCCAGGCACATGGTAGGGAATTTGGAAAATGTGGAGAAGTATAAAGAAGAAAATGATAATCTCACTAACTCCCCCCAGAGGAGGCCCCACTGGTGGAGGTGGCGCTGTGCCCTCTGCATGCACCACCCAGTTGGGGCTCACCCCCAAGGCCCCTGCACCCAGCGCCTGGCAAATAATGAAGGATTCTCAAACTGGCGAGAGCAGCTATCTAAAGTTGAAATTATGGTGCATACACTTTTTTTTTTTTTAATTTTTAAAAAATTTCAAATCTCTAGAACCCTCGATTCCCCAGTTACCCAGATTCACAGGCCATGAACTGGGCTGCGTCCAGCTTTGGACGCGCTGTTTCTCAGGCCCCAAACGTGCCCCTGAGTCCTCAGGGATGACGCAGTCCTCCATGGGGGCCACTCCCTCAAGGTCAGCAAGGCTCCAGCACTGAGTTCTCACCTCCACGTGGATTCCTGGAGAAAGGGCAGCTTCAGGGTTGAATGAGCTTTGTTGTGCCCCCTCACTAATTCTGTTAGGGGAAAAGAGAACATGCAGAAATCAATTTAAGCTCGCCCAGGGCCCCCCTCACCCCCCACCCCCCACATCCTGGCTCTGCCTTTTGCTGGTGGTGCAGATGGCTTTCTGGAGGCCCGGGGAGAACCCGCACTCAGAGCTCATGGGGTGGGCTGGGCTGGGGGCTCACCGCCACCCCCCCGCCCGCCCACAGTGGAGCTCAAGATCGAGGTGGTGCTGCCCGAGAAGGACCGGGGCAAGGAGGAGCTGTCCGCCAGCGGGAAGGGCAGCCCCCGGGCCTACCAGGGCAACGGCACGGCCCGCCATTTCCATGCAGAGGAACGCCTGCCCGCCCCCCACCCCTACCCTGGCGCCCAGGACTGCCTGGAGGCCGCTGTCTGCCACATCAAAGACCTGGAGAACGGCCAGTGGGTGCTGGGCCTGGGAGGGGGTGAGAGGCTGAGGTGGGAGGATAGCTGGGAGGCCTGGAAGGGACCCATGACCGGCTCCATCGGGGCCACCGCCTCTGTGGCTCCTGCTGGTCTGGGGCTGCTCTCCGACCTCTGACCTCTGAGGGCAGCCCCTCCCCTCCCAGGATGCGGGAAGTGGAGCTGGGCTGGGGGAAGGTGTTGATGGTGAAAGACAACGGGGAGTTCCATGCCCTGGGCCACAAGTGTCCGCACTATGGTGCACCCTTGGTGAAAGGTGAGCTGTCGGTGCCCACGGGGGCAGGGCGGGACCTCCCCGACAGGGGCTTGGAGGCTCCCCCATCACAAGGGACGCTCAGCCCCCGCTCCACTGGGCCCCAGGCCCCCGTCTATTAGTGGAGTGTCCTGGGCCGTGGGAAAGGGCCAGTGGTGCTGGATACAGGGGTCCTTGGAGAGGAGCTCTTGCTGGTGGCCCAGCCCAGCACTGCCCCCTCCCAGGAGTGCTGTCCCGTGGACGGGTGCGCTGCCCCTGGCATGGTGCCTGCTTCAACATCAGCACCGGAGACCTGGAGGACTTCCCTGGCCTGGACAGTCTGCACAAGTTCCAGGTGGGGCCAGGCATACAATGGGGTGGGAGCCTTGGGGTGCAGGGACTGGAGCACCCCAAAGCCCAGCCCTGAGCAACATGGCCCTTGCAGGTGAAGATTGAGAAGGAGAAGGTGTACGTCCGGGCCAGCAAGCAGGTGAGGAGGGGGCTTGGGGCTCAGGCAAAAGAGAGAGGTGAGAAGGGCCTCTGGGCCCAGAAAACAGCATGTGCATAGGCCCTGTGGTGGGAGGGAGCCTAGCCGGTGTGGATGGGGAGCAGAGTTAAGGGCTGTGTGGTGGGGATGAGGTGGCACTGGAGCAGCAGGACCTGGCCTGCTGGGATGGGCACAGGGAGCCTGGCAACGACCCCAGCTTCCAGCTGCCCCCAACTCGCTGGCCACCCTCAGGCCCTGCAGCTACAGCGAAGGACCAAGGTGATGGCCACGTGCATCTCTCCAAGCGCTGGCCACAGCAGCAGCACCAACGTGCTCATCGTGGGTGCAGGTTGGTGGTGGGTTGTGAGGGGCAGGGTGGGGTGGGGGAGAGGGGGCTCCTGACCCACTGTCCCCTCCTCTCAGGCGCAGCTGGCCTGGTGTGTGCAGAGACGCTGCGGCAGGAAGGCTTCTCAGACAGGATCGTCCTGTGCACTCTGGACCGGCACCTTCCCTACGACCGACCCAAGATTAGCAAGGTGGGTGAGCATGAGCAGGGCCAGGCAGGGCCAGACCCATGTCCCACTGGGCACAGTAAGGTCCACTGGGACCCTTGCTTGCCGCCTCTTGGGGGTCTGGCCAGCTGCCCTCTCTGTTCATGCCAGGCCCATCTGCAGTGCCCCTGAAAGATCTGGTTTGTTGAGCTCTGTCCTGTAGCTCCTGTGTGACCGAGGCTGCCAGCCCCCAAGACCCAGAGGCCCTGGTCCTCGGTTATAAAATGGGTCAGTGGCCACCTGGTCACTGGCCAGGTGGGGCTGGGCCTGCAGAGGGGTGGGAGCCTGGGGGTGCAGGGTCCTGTCTCAAGCCGGCGTCTCCTGCAGTCTCTGGATGCACAGCCAGAGCAGCTGGCCCTGAGGCCCAAGGAGTTCTTCCGAGCCCATGGCATCGAGGTGCTCACTGAGGCCCAGGTACGGACAACTCTGGGGAACAGGCCTCGGGAAGGCTTCATGGGCACCGTGAAGGGCGTGAGGCCCCTGGAAGTATGGGTGTGCTCTGCCCTCCCGGCCCCGCTGCCCAGGCACCAGGGGCGTTCCAGGCCTGGGGGGTCATGGGCCCCCGTGTGTGGGGCCACGGACCATCTGCTCAGGGCTGGGACTTGGGAGCATTAGGAGGGCTTTGAAGGGGAGGTGGTGCCTGAAACTTAAAGGGTCAGGAGGGGTTGCCAGGAAAGGGAGGAAGGTTCATCCAGGTGGCAGAGCCTCACAGATGGCCTCGTGGGCGCTGGGCGTGGGGCGGGACCCGGAGGCCTCGCTCTGCCTGGCGGGGTCACAGGTGGTCACGGTGGACGTGAGGAACAAGAAGGCCGTGTTCAAGGATGGCTTCAAGCTGGAGTACAGCAAGCTGCTGCTGGCACCCGGGAGCAGGTGGGAGGGGTCCCCACGCCCCTGCCGGTATGCGGAGGGCTCGGGGTGCCGGGAGCGCCTCCCCGACTCTTGCCGTGTCTCAGCCCTAAGACCCTGAGCTGCAAAGGCAAAGACGTGGAGAATGTGTTCACTATCCGGACGCCCGAGGACGCCAACCGCGTGGTGAGGCTGGCCCGGGGCCGCAACGCTGTGATCGTGGGAGCCGGCTTCCTGGGTGAGCAGCTGGGGGTGCGGGCTGGGCCCGGGGCAGCAATGGCCCTGGGAAGTGCAGGGTGCCAGCCCTCCCCGCTTGGCCCCAGGGATGGAGGTGGCCGCCTACCTGACTGAGAAGGCCCACTCAGTGTCCGTGGTGGAGCTGGAGGAGACGCCCTTCAGGAGATTCCTGGGGGAGCGTGTCGGTCGTGCCCTCATGAAGGTGAGCCCCCTAATCAGAACCCACTGCCCCGGGCACCCGCCCTGCCCCCGCCTGGCTCTCACCCCTGCCTACCCACCCATCCACCTGGCAGACGTTTGAGAGCAACCGGGTCAAGTTCTACATGCAGACGGAGGTGTCGGAGCTGCGGGCCCAGGAGGGAAAGGTGGGCCCTTCTCCACCCCCACCGCTTTCTGTCCCTTTCCCTGTGCCCGGGAGCTGCTCACTCCTGCTCTCCACAGCTGAAGGAGGTCGTGCTGAAGAGCAGCAAGGTCTTGCGGGCTGATGTCTGCGTGGTGGGCATTGGTGAGTGGGGGGCAGGCGGTGGCAGTGAGCATAGTCACCCGCACACTCTCGACAGTGAACTTGGGCCAGTCCCTTCTCCTCCCCCAGCCTGTTTGCACTTCTGTAAAATGGGGACCGCAACCATACCCCCTTGGCAGGGTTGTTGGCGGGGTGATGGTACCAGCTTAGCCTGGCCTGGCATGGAGGACGCTCCCAATGACCCCTGTCCAGTAACCCTGTGCAGCCGCAGGACACAGAAAAGCCTCTAATTGGTCCCTGCTCCAGCTGAGGTGCCAGTCCGGGGAGGGACAAAGCTGGGAGGTGGCAGCATGGGCTGGGGAGGCTCGGCATGCCAACCCCCACCAGGGGCTTCGTGGAGAGCTTCTCGGAGGAGGTGATACCTGATGCCTGATGGGAAGCCCCAAGGTCTGTGGGGCTCCAGGCAGAGGAGACAGGACATGAAGGCACAGGGTGTGCCACCTGCTGGGTGATCGGTCTGGGCTGGACTGTGGGAGTGAAGGGCGTGGTGGTGCAGAGCAGTGAGGCAGGAGGAGGGAGGGAGGGGCCGGGGAGTGGACACAGTGGCCCCTGTCCTGCCAGGTGCTGTGCCCGCCACGGGCTTCCTGAGGCAGAGCGGCATAGGTCTGGATTCCCGAGGCTTCATCCCTGTCAACAAGGTGGGGCTGGGTGGGGAGGACGGGCAGCGTGCCGGGCCGTAGGTGGTGGGAGGTCCCGCTCAGGGCTCCAGTCCTACCTACAAGCCCCGGTCCCCTCCCCACAGATGATGCAGACCAATGTCCCGGGCGTGTTTGCAGCTGGCGACGCTGTGACCTTCCCCCTGGCCTGGAGGAACAATCGGAAAGTGAACATCCCACACTGGCAGATGGCTCACGCCCAGGGTACCGCCAGCCCCGCGGCAGCTTGGGGTGGGAGGCTGTCCCAGGGTCTCAGCCTTCCCCAGGCCCACCCATTCAGTTGCTGGCCTTGGGTCCTGCTCACTGGGTCAGCCATTCAAGGCTCTGTGGTGGCCTGTCCAGCCAGCCCCATGCAGGTAGCCAAGGCGGCTCACAGAGACCTCCCATCTCAGACCTCCGTCCAGTGCCCTCTTGACATCCCATTTCACCAGCCACAGCATCCCACCTCGCTGGTCCCTCCACCAGCCAGCCTCTCCTTTCCTTTTGTCCTCAGAGACACATGTTCTGCAGAATTCCTCACCAACCTGTGCAGTCACCCAGGGAGGGAGAGAGGGGTTTAGTAGTACCCGGGCCAGCTCCCCACTCTCCTCTTTGGGCCACTTGACTGGCTCTGTGAACCCAGCTGCCCCTGGGAGGTGGCCGTCTGGGCCTGGAAACCTGGGCTCAGTGGGGACCTGCTGTGCTCTCTGAGGAACAACCTTCCCCCTCCCCTTGGGCAGTCCCTGTGCACACCTGGTCTGGGACCCCCAGCTGCAGGTACAGCCAGTTAGCTGCCTCGGAGGGAGGACGGTCAGACCCCCTGCACCCTCCTCCCTTCTCTCGGCCTTCACGTTATCTGAGCATCTGTGCTGAAACCCCACTCCTGGTACCAATTTCTGCTCGGGTCCAAGGTGTAAAGTTGGTGCTAGGTTTGAAGGAACCAAAAGCTACTCATCAGCTGAGTATAATTAAGGTTTAATTGGGAGGGTCCAAGGACTGTCACAGACATCCAAATACAGGGGTCCAGTGGGGCCTTGTCCAAACTGGGGAGCCACCCACCCTATTCTGTCTTGGGCTCTGAGTGAGGCTGTCATCCCTGCTTCCCTGGACACTGATGCCCCATTCGCCCGCCTCCCTCCTCAGACCTGACCTGTCCGGTTAGTTGCCTGTGTCACACCTGAAATGGTCCCGGGAAGCCAAGCCCTTCCAGACCCAGTCCAGGCACTTCATCTTAGTGGCCAGCTTTGGGCCTGGTGTCCCTCTCTGCACCCATTATCTGCAAGCAGCGGTGAACAGTGGGTTGGGCAGTGATTTACCTCTGGGGTGGGGGGGAATATCCCCACCTGTCAGGCGTCCCCAGAGAGCTGGGGCAGGCAGTGGAGGGGTGGTGAGGGCTCGGGGCGGGGTTCTCACGACCCCGGGACCCGCAGGGCGCGTGGCGGCCCAGAACATGCTGGCGCAGGAGGCGGAGATCAGCACGGTACCCTACCTGTGGACCGCCATGTTCAGCAAGAGCCTGCGCTACGCGGGTAACAAGGGGCCCCGGACGCGGGCAGGGCCCAGGTGTGGCAGAGTGAGGAGGCGGGGCTTGGACGTCAGGGCGGGGCTAGAAGCATCCAGGGGGCGGGGCCATGACGGCCGCAGGTGGAAGCAGGGAACTCCCTGCGGGCGGGGCCAGGACCCCCTAAAAGGACCGCGGGGCCGCGGCCTTGGGTCCAGGGCAGAGTTGGAAGGGCACCGGGCGCGGACCCCGTGAAACCCAGTCCCCTCCTCCCGGCCCGCAGGGTACGGAGAAGGCTTCGACGACGTCATTATCCAGGGGGATCTGGACGAGCTGAAGTTCGTGGCTTTTTACACCAAGTGAGAGCAGCGGGGTGGGGCGGGGGCGCGAAGCAGCGGGTACTCAGTGGTGAAGGGGGCTCGTCCCGGAGAAGCTCTGCTCCGGAGGAGGGGGCTTCCCTGGATGGTGGGCAGAGTGACACGGGGGGCAGCTAGGCAGGGGACGGCCAGGAAAGAGGAGGAGGTGGGGACAGCTCTTGGAGGGGGGTGTTGACACCCTACTTTTACACCGAGGAAAGTGACACAGGTAGAGAGTGGGGATCTCAGAACAGGTTCCAGCCCTGAACCCCACTGGGCAGGAGCCTCTATGGGGTCCTGCAGGAGCAGAAGCCGTGCTGGGCTCTCAGGACATTCCTGAGCGAGAGTCTCCCTGGGCCCCAGCTGGACTCGGGTCTCCAAGGACAGGGGCTACTGCTGGGCAGTCCTCAGGCTCGGCCACCTCTCCCTGCAGAGGCGACGAGGTGATCTCCGTGGCCAGCATGAACTACGATCCCATCGTGTCTAAGGTGGCGGAGGTGCTGGCCTCCGGCCGCACCATCCGGAAGCGGGAGGTGGAGTGAGTGTGGGCACTGGGTGCCTTGGGGAGGGGGGAGAAGTCCCCCGAGGTGCTGCCTCTAGCTGCCCCCACAGTCCTCCAGTGTTCTCCCCGCCCCCCGCCCCCCCCCCATCAATCAGCCTGAGGCTCCCAGGGCTATGGTGTGGTGTGGGGCAAGGGTTGTGGTTTGGGAGAGGGCTGGTTATTTGTGCTCTTGGTGGGTAGAAGGGAAAGAGGCCGTGTCCAGGGCAGGACCAGTGCTGCGGGGAAGGATTAAGACCCACTGCTTGGGCAGTCACTGAGCCCGGGACACCCCACTGCACATGGTTGAACACAACCATGGGGAAATGCAGCTAGTGTTGCCCCTGGGGACACCCTGACAGAGTCGTGGGGTGTTGTTTGGGGTCTGAAGAACACCGGACACCAGCCATTACCCTCATCCTGGCATGGTGCCACTGGGAGTCACCCTGTGAATTCAGTGGCCTACAGAACCCTCCCCACCACCACCAAGGGCTGAGGAAAGCCTGGAGGGCCACAGGACGGGGTGGGGTGGGGTGGGGCTCAGACTGGAAACGGAGAACCAAGGGGGGACAGGAATGACACGCTCTCTCCCCGGCCTTCTCTGTCTCTCCCTCTTGCCTTCGCAAAGGCTGTTTGTGCTGCACAGCAAGTACGTGTGTTCTCTCCTTCTTCCGAGCCTTTCCCACCTCAGCCCAGAGCCTATGCCTGGTGGTCTCCCCCCTCTGCCCAAGTGCACATCCCTGCTGGGCACCAGGGCCTCGCACAGCTCCCTGCTGTCTTCAAGGGCTAGCTGCTCTCGGTGCCCAGAGGGGAACCTGCTCCCTTCTGCCCTCACTCCTCCTCCCTCATTCCTACAGGACTGGCGACATGTCCTGGCTCACAGGGAAAGGATCCTGAGCTTGCATGCAGCGGACTCGGGCAGGCATGTTGGGGCGACAGGGACAGAGGCCAAGCCTGGGGGGCAGGTGCCAACCTCCAGTTCCCCAGGAGCCCCCAGGGCAGAACCTGTGCCCTCTCAGTGCTTGCCTTCAGCTGCCTGGCTCACCTCCCGAGAGGCCTCAGCGGCCTCCAGGAGATGCTCAGCCCCCAAGACGTCCAGTGCCACTGATGGCTGGCAGTGGAGGTGGGACAGACCCTGCCTCTTCTTCCTCTATTGGGACTGGTCCCCTGTAGGACCCTGCAACATATTAGACATTATCTTAAAATTAAAACTCACACATTTGCAGATCTTTGTGACTTCCACTGTAATTGGGCAAACTCTCATGAGGGAGAAAGATGATAAGACAGGCACGACCACAGACCACAGAACGCTCAGTGTCACACCAAGGAAGTTTGGTCTGTGAGCGCCCAGAGGAGGGAGCAACCCCTTTGCTGCCCCCGGGGTTAGGGAAGGCCCCTTAGACCACTGTCTTGGATCTGGATTTTGAAGGAAGGGCACTCCAGTTAGAGGGGACAGCACATGCAAAGGTTTTGAGGTACGAAGTACTTCTTCAGAGGTCAGAGGTAGCTCGGGTTTGGCAGTTTGGCGGCGTTGGCCCAATCAGTACTGAGGAGCAGGTCCCAAGACAGACCCACGCTTCTCATGGCAGCCTGAGCTTCCGGAATGCCCATTTCGCAGGTGAAGTAGCTGAGGCTCTGCTAGAGTAGGACTGAGAATCCAGAGCCTCTGCGCCACGCTGCCTCCCAGGCAAAAGGAACGCCGAGGGGAGACGGAGGGACCGGGTCGGGGACACAGCAGGATGGGGATAGTGGGGCGGCCCGCAGAGAGGCCGCTGCGAGGCCGGAACGCTCCGTCCGGGATCCCGGGCGCGGCGGACGATCGAGGACGAGCCACGCGCACAGGGCATGCCGGGAGCCGCGCCGGGGAAGTGCGGGCCGGGAGGGGCTGCGGCCGGGGGCCCGCGCGCGCTGGAGCGGGTACAGCGCGCTCGCACTTCGCGGGAAATGCTACTCGAAAGACTAAGAGCTCGCTGCACAGTCGGGACCTCAGAGTCACTAGGACTCCAAGGCTCGCCCAGAAGTGAGGGCGCCCCGGAATGCGCCACCGTCCGGAAGTGCGGCGCCGTCGGTGCAGGGCTCGCCGGGAAATGTAGTCCCTCGGGGGTGGCCCGGGGCGGTGGCCGCACGTCCCGCGGACCCGGTGGCCCATCGGGCGTGGACCCGGCATGGCGGGGCCGGGTGGCTCGGGCGGCCCGATCGGGGCCGGGGCCCTGGCGGGTGGTGCGCGGTCCAAGGTGGCCCCGAGCGTGGACTTTGACCACAGCTGCTCGGACAGTGTCGAGTACCTGACGCTCAACTTCGGGCCCTTTGAGACAGTGCATCGGTGGCGGCGCCTCCCGCCTTGCGACGAGTTCGTGGGGGCTCGGTACGGCGGGGCGTGGGGGTTCTGGGGAGGGGGTGTCTGAGGAGGTCCCAGGCGGGGCGCTGGGGCGAGGCCGGGCCGCCGTGTCCCGGAGCGGGACCTGGTAATGGCGGGGGGTTGTCCACGGCAGGGGAGGGGCTTCCGAGGGAGTCCTGGAGCGGGGTGGCCCCGGGCAGGGTACTAGAGTTAAGTTGTGTTTGCGGGTCTCGAGCTGGGGCCCCAGGTGCTCGGCAGGGGGGTGGGAGTGTCAGGGGTCCCCACATGCAGAGTTCTTTGGGGGTACTGGTGGAATTCAGGAGTCTCCATCGATCTTGGCAGTTGAGAGGTGTTATCCGACTTCTGTGGCAGCCTCAGTGCCAAGTCTCATTCCTTGGGTTCCCCCAGAAGGGTCCTGGCCTGACCGCCACCCACTCCTCTCTTTCCAGGCGCAGCAAGCACACAGTGGTGGCCTATAAAGATGCCATCTATGTATTTGGTGGAGACAACGGGTGAGTCTAGATTGAGGAGGGAGAAGCACAGTGGTGGGGACTGGGTCTCTGCAGCTCCACTGCCATCTCTCCAGATGTTAGCTAAGCACTCGGCCTCAGCTTCCAAATCTGAGGCTCCCTCAGTACTGCATCCAGTGGGTGGCACACTCAGGACACGGAAATGTCCCTCTTGTTCTGAGTGAGTGGACACAGCCTTGAAAGAAACACATCTGCCATGGCTGCCACCCCTGCCAGGCACTTCTCCTTCCCTGCGCCTCCCTCTGGGCCTCATCCACATGCTCACATGGCAGTTGAGAAGGTTTGGAGGATACAGATTTATTTCCTTCCCCCATTTTTCACTTTTGTAAGGGTTTTCCCACATTTTATTGTACATTCCCAGCAAACAGCTTTTCCTGACAGCATATCTCCATCCCACGAACAGTTCCCAGTTAGGTTGTGGCTGGTTTCCTTTGGTGAAATAATGGCCGAGGTGAACCCTTGGTTTGTGCAGCCACATCCTTCTCCTGGCGTGTTTTTCCCAGGAGCTGGACCACCCCAGAGGGAAAGAGCTGTCTTAGCAAGGGCGGGACCACATCAAGTGCAGGGTGCGGGCACAGCAGGCAGGCTTGTTCTGCACCAGGAGGCGGGGTCCGGTCTGGTCCGGTCTGGTCAGGGAAGCCTTCTTGGAGGGGTTGATGACCTGAAAGATGAGTAGGAGTGAGCCAGGCAAAAGAGGAAGAGTGTCCCGAGCAGAGGGGTCAGTGTGGGCAACCACCCAGCGGTGGGAGAGTGCAGAACTGTGCTGCCCGGCATCCACTGGGCTTCCATCTCTCGTCCACCCCTTCATGTGCTCAGGAGAGGCTAGGGATGCCCACCAGGGCTCTGGAGGGTTGGGAGCCTGCTGGATGTGGGGCTGAAGTTGGACTCCTGGACAGACAGGGCTCAGTTCAGGTTACAGCTTTGTGGTTTTGGGCAGGTGGCTTAAAGCCACCAACTGCACCCTGGTCTCCTCTGTAGAAGGGGGTGGGCCTCTGCCCTGCTTTTGCAGGGTGCTCCTGAGGGTCAGTGAGCATAGGGTTGTGAGAGGCTGAGGACAGAGGTGTCCCTGTGCTGAGGGTGTGGTGTTGGCACACAACTCATCCTGCCCTTGAGTCCTGTCCCTGCCTCTCAACCATAGGCTCTGGCCTGTAGCCCAGACAGGGCTGGCCTCTGATTGGTGCTGCAGCCATGGTCCTGCAGGATTCCCTGGAGGAGCTGACCTGGGGCTGACAGAGTGGGCAAGCCCCCGCGGGGACCTTCAGACTGGGTAGAAGGGTCTCTTGAGCGTGGCCCCTCGCTTCCAACCTGTCTTCCTCAGTCTCTCTCCCATGTGCAGCCAGCTAGAGTGTGTTCCTTCTTGAGTCATAACCCTGGGATGGTTCCCTCTGAGTAAAAATGCAAGCCCTCCTGGCAGTTCGTGAGGCCCTGCCTGCGTCTGCACCCACGGCTCCCCTGCCTTTGTCTGTGCTGCACTGGGTGACGCCTCTGCCTTGTGGTGTTCTGATTGCACCAAGCATCCTCCTGGTCAGCCCCTCTTGCTGGCTGTTCCCTGCTTCCCACCCTTCCTGCCCCTCCTCTAAATCTCCTGTGAGTCAGGCATTCCCCCACCCCTTGGACTAACCGGACCAGCCAGCAGCCCACCTTCCCCTTCTGCACCTCTTACTGGCTCCATTGGCCCCCAGGGCACACAGATGTTTCTTGTCTGTCTTCTCAGCCAGGGCTGGACCTGTATTCCAGCACCCAGACAATCCAATAAATGTTTGTCACTTGAAGGAATTAAATGAGGAAGAGACATCTGCCCACAGATGTTTACTGCAGCCTTAATGAGAATCCCCTGAACCAGAAAAGGCCTGGTGTCCAGCACAGGGCAGCGGGTGGAGACATCCCCCTGGAGTGTTCTGTAGCAGGTGGAGTTTGAGTGACAACTGTGTAGCTAGAAGCAGAAACATTTTCTCTACAATGTGACACTAAGAAACAGGATAGGAATTTGTCTCATTCTAGTTGCAACTTTGTGCAGACTGACTGGCTCCAAAGGTGCCCATGTAGCTGGGAGGCGCAGTACAAATGAGAAAGGGGAGGGGCTACAGTCATGCCTCTGCTTCCCAGCCCCAGCCCCCTGGCTCCGTGGCCTCAGGCAGGCCCTTTGGTCTCCCAGGTTGTTTCCTGGAGGCGGAGGCTAAATGAGGCGGCTGGGGTGCTGGGCTCCTGTTGGGTGGATGCCCTTCTCCCTCTTACTGATAAGGGCTGGGTGGTAACGTGCGGGTCTTTTTTTTTTTTTAATTTATTTATTTTTGGCTGCATTGGGTCTTCGTTGCTGCGTGTGGATTTTCTCTAATTGTGGCTAGCCGGGGCTACTCTTCGTTGTGGTGCACGGGCTTCTCATTGCGGTGGCTTCTCTTGTGGTGGAGCACGGACTGAAGGCGCGTGGGCTCAGTAGTTGTGGTGCATGGGCTTAGTTGCTCCGCGGCATGTGAGATCTTCCTGGCCCAGGGCTCGAACCTATGCCCCCTGCATTGGCAGGCGGATTCTTAACCACTGCGCCACCAGGGACGCCCCAACGTGCGGGTCTTGTTAGGTGGTGGGATGGCCAGTGGATTTGCTTTCTGCTTTATTGTGTCCTTTTTTAAAAATTTTTATTTATTTTTATTTTTGGCTGCGTTGGGTCTTGGTTGCTGTGCGCGGGCTTTTCTCTAGTTGGGGCGAGCGGAGGCTACTCTTCATTGCAGTGCGCGGGCTTCTCATTGGGTGGCTTCTCTTGTTGCAGAGCATGGGCTTTAGGCGCACGGGCTTCAGTAGTTGTGGCAGTTGGGCTCGGTAGTTGTGGCTTATGGGCTCTAGAGCGCAGGCTCAGTAGTTGTGGCGCACGGGCTTTGTTGCTTCGCGGCATGTGGGATCTTCCCGGACCAGGGCTTGAATCCGTGTCCCCTGCGTTGACAGGCGGATTCTACCCACTGTGCCACCAGGGAAGCCCTGCTTTATTGTATCTTTAATGTAGTTATTACATTAGCTTTGCAATAAAGGGGTGGCAGGAAGAGAGAGAAGGCAAGGGGCCTCCTCTGACATGTGAGCCAGCGTCTGCGTCGTATGGTGCAGCCTCGGAGAAGGGATGCTGCAGCCCACGAGTGGGCGTGTGGGTGGGGATTCTGGAACGGGGGGTGAGGCGTGAGGAGCCTGGGATCATGCTTGAGTCCTGAGCCCAGGCAGGCTGGTCCCGCACCAGCTGGGGAGCTTCCTTTGGGGTCACCTCTCTGGTCCCTCTGGCATCAGCTGGTTGCCTGGCCTTGGCCGAGTCCCCCAAACAGCTTCCCCCTCCCCCGGGCACAGTGTCCATCTCCCGGGTCCCTGGCTGTCTTTCAGGAAGACGATGCTCAATGACCTCCTTCGTTTCGACGTGAAGGACTGCTCCTGGTGCAGGTGGGTGTCCCTGGTTCCAGCCCTGTTTTTCTCCAGACACGGAGCACCACTGGGGTCTGACTGCCAGCCAGGTCCCGCTCGTGGAGAGCTAGAGAAGCTTCGAGGAGGAGAAGACAGTGCCCAGGACTGCTCTTAGTGATACCCTCTATTTCCTGGCTTTCTTTTCCGGTCTGTGGCTGAGATTGGTTTTTCTGGATCCTGTTATTTAAGGGGCTCTATTTGATCCAGCTGTGGGTCCTTCGATTCTGCCTCAGGAGAGCTCTTCAGTCACCAGGCCTGTCTCCTGAAGCTGACAGGGGGACCATGGGCTGATGGGGCATTCCAGGATGGTCTCTGCTGCTGCAGGGTGCCACCCAGGGGCTGGCAGCAGCGGCTCCCCTGCCCTCTCTGCCCTGTGGGGCCCACCCTCTGGCAGGAGACCCCACACAGGCAGTGGGCAGCCTGTAGGTCCTGGCTTCCCTTCCCAGCTGTGTGGCCTTGGGCATGACACCTGCCATCTCTGAGCACTGCACATTGGTGCCCATCTGCTCCAGTCCAGCCCCCGCTGGGAGCAGCTCACAGCTGAGGAGAGAAAAAGATCCCAGGATTAGGAGGTGCTGGGCTTCCTCCTGAGCTGTGCCAGCTCCTTGTGCAGGAGCCCCTCGGCACCAGGCTCTGCAGCAGCTCTGGGCGCTGCTCTCTGGGGTGGGGTCTCACTGCCCCCCTTCAACAGAGGAGGATGTCCAGGCCCAGTACTCACAGTTGCTGAATGTGGCCCAACAGGTGGCATCACCCCTTGCCCAGACACCTGGGTGGTGCTGGATTGCTTTGGAAGTTTGTGTGTTGTTTCTCTCACACTTGATTGTAAAATGTGTCCAAGAGTTACAGGTTAATTTAAAAACCACTCTCAAGACTTTATAATTCTTTGTTAAAAATTGCTTAAGTATAAAACTCTGAAAAGGAGCAGCCCCGGGAAAGCAGTATAAACCGGTTTTTAATTCAATAAATAAGATGTGTGGACCACCCATGCTGCAGAATATGGTGCAGCTATGGGGATGCAGGTGTGGATGGTTCCAGAGTAGCAAGGACATCTACCACCTGATTCCATTTAAAACAATTACTCAGACGCATAAATATGCCTGGGAAAGGTGGTGGGGAGGCGCGCTTAAGGTGTGGATGGTGGTTTCTGGCAAAGGAATTATACATATGTTTCAGCGCTGTTTTTTTGGTTTTTCTTTATTGGCAAATTTTTAAGGTTTCTATAACGAGACAGGTATTACCCTCAAAATACAAAAGCAAAAAGAAGTTTGGGGGTGAGGGGGGCTGCCCCCTGCTGACACCCACTGCCCCTTCTCCCCGCACCAGGGCCTTCACCACTGGGACCCCTCCTGCTCCCCGCTACCACCACTCGGCCGTCGTCTATGGCAGCAGCATGTTTGTCTTTGGTGAGCGGCCCTCCTCCCATCAAGCCTCGACCATGTGCTGTGCTTGGCCAGCCTCTCTGTGTACTGTCCTCTGAGTTCCTGGGCTGGGTTGAGGCCCTCTCATGGGCCCCTTTCCCTGACCGTCCTGATCTCCTGGGGGTGGAACCGTCTGCCTCTGTGGCCAGGCTGGTGTCCCCCAACCAGGGGCAGGACACGGGGTTCTGCTCATCTGTCACCAGAGCCTCGAGCAGGGGCAGGCAGGCAGGAGGTGCCCCCCAGGGTCAGAGGGGTCCCAGAGTACATTTTAACTGAGGCCAGATCCTGCCCCCACCCCCAGGGTTTGATGACTGAGTTGCTGCCTTTGGATGTGACGGCTTCTCACTCTCTTTACAGGGGGCTACACTGGGGACATTTATTCCAATTCCAACTTGAAGAATAAAAATGACCTCTTTGAGTACAAGTTTGCAACTGGCCAGTGGACGGAGTGGAAAATTGAAGGACGGTGAGAGACTTTGCTGAGACCTTTGGGGTTGTGCAGGCTGCCGTGCTGGGTCTCGGTGGGGCAGTGGGCCTGGATCAGCTCTGTAGAATTACAGATGAAGAGCCTGAGACCTGGAAGAGAGGCCTGGGCCCATGGCAGCCAGAGCTGGGAGTGGGCGTTAACTGCCAGTCGCTCTTGTCTGCTCCTCCCCTGGCTCTTAAATACCCTCCTTCCAGAGGGTAGAAGGGACAAGTGTTCTGTGGATGGCACTTCTCTGGCCCTGTTTTGCAAGCACCCCCTTGATATTGACTGGGAGCTGGGAAGGGGCTCTGTGCCCTTGGACATGTGAATCCTTGTCCAGCTGCCCTGGCCTCATGAGTTCAGCCTCTGCCACTGTCCCTTATTCCCAGCGGCCCAGCTGGAGTCCTCAGAGCTCGGGTCAGCAGGTGTGGGCACGGCAGCCCCAGGGCCCGGCGGCACTCGTAGGCTGTGGCCCTGGCCTCATGGGGCCATGAGGCTCAGATCTGCACGAGGCGGACTCTCTGCTCACCCCCTCCTCCTGCCCCAGGTTGCCAGTCGCTAGGTCAGCCCATGGCGCCACAGTGTACAGTGACAAGCTGTGGATATTTGCCGGCTATGACGGCAACGCCAGGTAGGTGGCAGCCCGCAAGTGCACCGAGGCACAGAGCAGCCTTCCTGCGCTGGGGAGGGGGGACTCGAGCTGGGGGTTTCTCAGAAGGGTGGGTGTGTAGACAGGGCCGGGAGAACAGGAAGATGGGCAGGACGAGGGCCACTGAGTGGAGCCCCTGCCCAACCCTCACAGTGGACAGAAGTTCTGGCACCCTTGAAGTCCCCTGGGGTGACTGAGGGGGTGGCAAGCCCACCCATGTCTGTGCAGCTGGCTGAGGATGTGCAGGCTCCACAGCCCCGGGGCCATAGCTGGGTGTCATCAGAGCCAGGGGTCGGGTGGTGGCCCCTCGAATGGCTGGGGTGAGGATACTCGGGCCCACGGTGAGCAGTGACCTGAGCGAGCAGGAGGGTGGCAGCGGCAGGGCTCAGACCCGGCCCGCCTCCCAGTGGAGGGCAACAGAGGCGCCTGCCTGTGTCATGGGCCCTTTCCTCCTTGTTGTAGAACATTGGCTTTGCTGTATTTTTCTGATTACAAAAACAGCACACATTCATTCCCCGGGAATTCAGCGTTACAGAAGCCCCAAGTGCTGCAGAGTTAGTGGTGGCTTCTGTGAGGGCCTCTCCTGGCTCCAGGGGCCCGGCACAGCAGGGATTCAGTGCAGCCCCCAGCCAAAGCCCCCACCCCGAGGCCGTTCCATAGTCCCCTGGTCAGAATCCCCCTTGGTGCGTTGTCCTCCTGGAGCCTTCCCTCCTGGCTGGGCCCAGGCCCACCCTGACCGCCAGCCCAGCTGTGGGGTCCCGACCCCTCTGTCCTAATGCAGGTTGAACGACATGTGGACCATCGGCCTCCAGGACCGGGAGCTAACGTGCTGGGAGGAGGTGAGGGGCACGGGGCCGGGGAGGCCGCTTTGTTCCTGGCCTCACCAGGCCCTCCTGACATCCGGCCCAGCCCTCTCACAGTCCCCGCGGTGGTTACCCAGTGACTACGGGCTCCAAGCCTGTGACTGGTGCAGTTTGGGGCTGATCCACCCTTCTTTGAACACAGTGGGGGTGGCTACTGTCGGGGTCCTGGGCAGTGTGTCTAACCACTGCCCTGTCTCACCTGTAGTGAAGACTTCAGCCCCAACTGTTCAAAACTGGGCCCATTCAGATGAGGGCTTTAAGCTGTTCCACAAAAATGGACCCATGACCCCTCACTCACAGAAGGTTCAGGAGTGAATGTAGCCCTAGCTCAGTGGGTTGGCCCCAGACCAGGAGAAGGGCTCATGGCTTCCCCAACCACGCAGGTGGCCCAGAGCGGCGAGATCCCGCCCTCCTGCTGCAACTTCCCGGCGGCTGTGTGCCGGGACAGGATGTTTGTCTTCTCAGGCCAGAGCGGGGCTAAGATAACCAACAATCTCTTCCAGTTCGAGTTCAAGAACAAGACGTGAGTGCCCTGCTGGTGGGGCCCCCGTTAGCACACCATACCAGTGCCCGGGGCTGCCTGTGTGGGCTCCACACACAGCCAGCACCTTGGGAACGAGGCCATGAGGGCCCTTACGCAGCCTGGACCTGAGACCCCGCAGGCCCCTCGGGGGTGGCTGCAGCCCAGCATCCTGGGGCCTAGGCAGCCTCCCTGCTTGTCCCAGTGTGAAGACAGCCAGCCACCCCTTCCAGCAGCTGCCTCGCCAGGCAGGTGCCACCCTCCTGCCCTGCCCCTGCTGCCTGCTCCATGCTGGGGGATGAGGGCGACACAGGACCCCATGATGGGCTCCGAGGAGCCAGGCAGGGCTGGTGCCAGGATGAAATGGGATGGGGGGCTCAGAGCCCAGGTGGAGGCTGCAGGGGAGCATGAACCCCCACCCCATCGCTGGTTCACATGCAGTGTGAACACACATCACAGGTGGACACGCATCCCCACCGAGCACCTGCTCCGGGGCTCTCCGCCGCCCCCGCAGCGGCGCTACGGGCACACCATGGTGGCCTTTGACCGCCACCTGTACGTGTTTGGGGGCGCAGCTGACAACACACTCCCCAACGAGCTGCACTGCTACGACGTGGACTTCCAGACCTGGGAGGTCATTCAGCCCAGCTCGGACAGCGAGGTGAGTGCTGCTGGTCAACAGGTGGGCGGGGCCAGGGCCAGGGGCTTCAGACAGCCAGCAGGAGCAAGGCTGGGACACCAGGGGCCCTCAGCCCTGGACATTGCCCTGGCCCTACCCCAGCCTGGGCCCCTCTGGCCTGTTCTCCATCTTACCACCTATGGGCTAACACTTCATGGCCCAGCATTTGCGCTGTGCTGGGGATGTTCTCCCGAGATGCATGCCTTGACTGCAGCCAGGCTCCCAGCTGGGCCGTGCTGGGAGCACCCTCATCCTGTCACTTTCCCCCCACACTGTCCCCACAGCACCCATCCCCACCCCAGGCGGGGACAGCAGCAGTCTCTGGCCGCCTGCCCGGCCCTTGCTGAGGGGCCGTGCACCCGCCTGTCTCCCCCAGGTCAGCGGACCCGAAATGCCCGAGCGAGCGTCCGCTTCCGAGGAGGCACCTGCCCTGGGCTCCGAGGAGCGGGGCGGCTGCAAGAAGTCCCGGGATGTGTTCGGCCTGGACTTTGGCAGCACCACCACCAGGCAGCCCACCCTGCCAGCCTCAGAGGTGAGGGCCAGCACCCTCGTGCCCACCCCTCATGCCCTGAAGCTGGTCCTGTGATGAAGAGGCCAAGGCTCAGGGCTTACACAGCACGTGAGGCGAGGCCAGGAGCCCATGCCCTGCTGGACTGGCCACATGGGTGCAGCACATGACACCCAGCGCCTTCTGCCACCTGGTGGAGCCACAGGGCCTGTCCTGTCTGCGGGCCCACACAGGCCCCGCCCCGCATGGTTGTGCGGTGGGGGGGGGTGTCCTGCCCTGTGGCTCCTCCTTCCAGGCCACCGGTGCCCTCCTTGCTTAGAGCCTGGCCGCTCGAGACCCCGCCCTGTCCCTTCCCCTCCAGCTGCCCAGCGGAAGGCTCTTCCATGCGGCCGCCGTGATCTCCGACGCCATGTACATTTTCGGGGGCACCGTGGACAACAATATCCGCAGCGGGGAGATGTACAGGTTCCAGGTGGGGCAGCCCGCGCTGCCGGCCTGAGGCGGAAACTGGAAACCGACCCCCTGGGGGGCGGGGCTTTGCGGAAGCGGGGCTTGTCTGACGCCAGAGCAGAGGCTGCACCTGGTGGGCCGGCAGCCCTTCTGAGGGGTCGGGCGGTTGGGCCGGGGTACTCTGGAACCTGAGTGCGGGCGGGGCCGGGGGGTGGCCGGGGGGCCCCCCGCAGAGCCTGTGGGGGGCTGGCTGGGCGGACCCGTCCAGCAGCGTGGTCTCTGCCTACAGTTCTCCTGTTACCCCAAGTGCACACTGCACGAGGACTACGGGCGGCTGTGGGAGAGCCGCCAGTTCTGCGACGTGGAGTTCGTGCTGGGCGAGGTGGGTTCCCCTCCTGTGCCCGCTGACGGCCCCCGTCCCCAGGGTGAGGGTCCCCCGCCCTCCACCAGGTGTCCCTCTTCCAGCAGAAGGAAGAGTGCGTGCAGGGCCACGTGGCCATCGTCACGGCACGCAGCCGCTGGCTCCGCAGGAAGATTGTGCAGGCGCGGGAGCGGCTGACCCAGGTGAGGGCCGGCTGCCGCCTGGGCAGAGGCTTCCGTGGGGTGTTCTTTTTTTTTTTTTTTTTTTGGCGGTACGCGGGCCTCTCACTGTTGTGGCCTCTCCCGTTGCGGAGCACAGGCTCCGGACGCGCAGGCTCAGCGGCCATGGCTCACGGGCCCAGCTGCTCCGCGGCATGTGGGATCTCAGGCCCAGCCGCTCCGCGGCATGTGGGATCTTCCCAGACTGGGGCATGAACCCGTGTCCCCTGCATCAGCAGGCAGACTCTTAACCACTGCGCCACCAGGGAAGCCCCCGGTGGGGTGTTTATGAGCGCCCCTTCCTCTGCCCACAGAAGCTGGAGGAGGAGGCGGCCCCGGCACTCAGGGACGGCCCTGCTGGGGCCGCGGGTGGGGCCCGGCCGCCCCTGCTGCGCGTGGCTATCCGCGAGGCCGAGGCACGGCCCTTCGAGGTGCTCATGCAGTTCCTCTACACAGACAAGATCAAGTACCCACGGAAAGGTCGGCCTGCGCCGCGGGCGGGAGGGAACGGGATGGGGTGTGGACAGCCCTGCCTGACAGGGGGCGGCTGGGGTCTCCGAGGCTTCACCCCTCCTGTGGCTGAGCCACCTCGTTGCGGAGGGAGCCCGGGCCCCCCTCACTACAACGCCCCACCGGAGGCTCAGGGGTTCTTGGGCGCAGGCCACGTGGAGGACGTGCTGCTCATCATGGACGTGTACAAGCTGGCACTGGGCTTCCAGCTGTGCCGCCTAGAGCAGTTGTGTCGTCAGTACATCGAGGCCTCCGTGGACCTGCAGAACGTGCTGGTCGTGTGTGAGAGCGCTGCCCGGCTGCAGCTGGGCCAGCTCAAGGTGTGGGGCGGGGTCCGTGGCAGCCTGTGCCCCCTCCCCGCCCGCTGTGGCAGGCCCGGTGAGGCCTGACTCAGTGGCCTGCGGCCTGTCTGTCCAGGAGCACTGCCTGAACTTCGTGGTGAAGGAGTCCCACTTCAACCAGGTGATCATGATGAAGGAGTTCGAGCGCCTCTCATCTCCTCTGATCGTGGAGATTGTGCGGCGGAAGCAGCAGCCGCCTCCCCGCGCCCCCTCGGACCAGCCCGTGGACATCGGTAGGGACCCACCTGGTCCCCGAGAGCGGTGGACAGGGCGCAGCCACCTTGGGCACAGGGTCCTACCGCAGGTGGCTCAGGCTCGGGCAAGGCAGAGACCTGCTCAGCGGGCTAGGTGCCAGGGCGGCATCTCCCAGGCCCATTCCTGGGGGAACACGAGCCCTGTCCAGCGAGTGCTGCCCTGACTGGGACGCCAGGCATGAGGGTCTGCAGTGAGCAACGAGCTGAGGGTCCCACGATTAGTTGCCCAGCTTCTCTTCTAGGTGGGCCCACATCTGGGCCTGGTGAGGGGTGGGCACAGCCCTCAGACGCTTGGCGCCTCCCTGTCCCATCCCCACCCAGCCAGGAAGGGACCTCACAGACTTCTTCACCCCCGTCCCTGGGGCCTGTGCTGCCTCGGCCATGGGCTCCAGGTGACACAGCCGAGGGGGCGCCAGCACTGGGGCAGGAGAGGGCTCAGTGGGCGGGAGAAGGTCAGACTCTGGGGGGACAGAGCCTCAAGGGCCAGAGTAAGGCCTCTGACCTGGGGGTTTCATTCAGGGGGGCAACACAGGGAGATGCACAGGAGGCGGTGCCCTGGGGTCCCGCATCCTGAGTCAGAAGCCGCCCTCTGGCTCAGGCCCCTTCTACACCCCCAGGCACGTCTCTGATCCAGGACATGAAGGCATACCTGGAGGGGGCAGGCGCGGAGTTCTGTGACATCACGCTGCTGCTGGATGGGCACCCGCGGCCAGCCCACAAGGCCATTCTGGCCGCCCGCTCCAGGTGGGTGGGGTGTGGCTCGCGGGCAGGTGGGCGGGTGGGTGGGCAGCTGGGCACTGGCCGACTTGCTAAGGGCCGGCCCACCGTCTGCAGCTACTTTGAGGCCATGTTCCGGTCTTTTATGCCCGAGGACGGCCAGGTGAACATCTCCATTGGGGAGATGGTGCCCAGCAGGCAGGCCTTCGAGTCCATGCTGCGCTACATCTACTACGGCGAGGTCAACATGCCGCCCGAGGACTCGCTGCATCCTCACCTCTGGGGCTCCTGGGTCATTCCCAGGACAGCTTTGGACCCTGCGGCCAAGCGATTTCCTGAGGACTTCTTAGTGCCCAGTCTCTTCCGGGTTCTCTGGAACAGTCGGTTGGCTGGCTCAGAGAGGTTTGCAGCCAGGAGAGACGGGTGGGTTCAGAGGAAGGGGTCATGGCTCCGTGTGGGGTGATGCCAGGCCAGGTCATGTCTGTGGGGGTTTGAACATGGGAGGCCAGGATGCCCTTCAGGGCTCTGTGAGGCCGTGGATGTTTCAGCAGATGGGCATGTGGGTACTTTCCTGGGGAGAGGAACCTGTGGTTTTCTTTGGATCCTGAATGGAGCTTTGGACCCCTGAGTGGTTCAAAGCCCATGTAGAGGCTCTGCCTGGATGGGAGCCTGGCTGTTGTGGTGGGTGGGCCCCCCTGACCTGAGCAAGAGGTAGCAGCCCTGGTTCAGGGCTTCTCCATCCCTGGTGGCCCCCTCAGGGGGAAGAGGGCAGCTGGGCGGGAGGAAGGCTCTCTTGGCCCACAGCTCCTTAACCAGCCCTCAGCTACCTGTTTGCGGCACCCTACTACTACGGCTTTTACAACAACCGGCTGCAGGCGTACTGCAAGCAGAACCTGGAGATGAATGTGACGGTGCAGAACGTGCTGCAGGTAGCTGCCCTGGCCCTGGGCCTCTGTGCCTGCGCGGTGTGCAGGGCAGGGGCAGCGCCTCAGGGAACCTGCCGTTCCAGATTCTGGAGGCAGCAGACAAGACGCAGGCGCTGGACATGAAGCGGCACTGCCTCCACATCATCGTGCACCAGTTCACCAAGGTCAGGGCCCTCCCACCCAGTGCGCTGCCTGCCCCGTCTGCAGGACATACTCCCCTTGGCGGTGGCCTGGGCCAGGTGGGAGGGGCCCTGGCTGCCTTGTGCAGCAGTGGGTTCTGGGGATAACCGGGCAGAGCTGTCCACCCACTGGCTGACCCCGTACTCGTTGGTCAAGCCCCCAGAAGACTCCTCGGCCACCTGGCCCTGGCGAGAATACGGCTCCATGCTTACGGCTCCATGCTTCTGGCCTTTGGTTGCCTCCGCAGGTCTCCAAGCTGCCCACACTGCGCTTGCTGAGCCAGCAGCTACTGCTGGACATCATCGACTCCCTGGCCTCCCACATCTCAGACAAGCAGTGCGCAGAGCTGGGTGCCGACATATGAGGACCCACGTGGTGCCGCCCCGCCCTGCCTCGCCCACTGCAAAGACTGCTGGCCACGCTCGGGCCTGCGGCCGAAGGGTCGTGTGCCCAGGGCCTCCGAAGGGAGCTGAGTGGGGGACTCCAAATGCCCCATCTCACTGCTGAGGACACAGGTCCCACAGGAAGCAGACGGTGAAGCGGGATCCTGGCTGGCACCCTCTCCCGGGGTGGAGGTGTGGGTGGGAAGCCAGGGCTCAGTGGTGAGGACACTGCAGGAGGAGGCAGGGGTCCTGGCCAGGGCCCAGTGAGGGAGATGAGCCCACCAGGGCTCCCTACGCAGGGCTTTGGGCTCCCTACGCAGCAGGGACCCAGCATGGCTTGTGCATCCAGCCACTGGGTCACGTTGCCAAGACCGCTCAATGTGGGGGCCGCACAGCATTCCCAGACCCTCATCAAGGTTGGTTTAAGGGTTTCCTCCTGCCACCCAGAACTTGTGTAGATGGAGTCCAACTCCAGGTGAATTTTGAGGTGTGAAGGGCCCTAAGGTCAGCTTCCAGCCTGCAAGGTCAGCCACTGTGGACTGGGCCAGGCATTCAGAGGGGCTGTGGGATCCCACCCACCTGTGTGTGTGTGGGGGGGCCCTGGGCTGCTCCAGAGAGTCAGAGATGCTCCAGGCCCACATTTGTCCCTAAGTATTTATTGTCATAGGCTTGCCTCCATTAAAGCCACAGCAGTCCTACCTGCACCCAAACCTCACTGCGCAGTTCCCACTGGTGGCTCCAGCCCTCCGTCATCCTGGAGCTGAAGCTGGGCCATGTGGCCCGATGGCTCAAGATAAGCCAGTCTTGCCTGGTTCTGTTCATGCCAGCAGCTCTCCACCCCCACCCAGGGTGCCCCAGTCACGTAGTGGGGAGGGCTGGTGGGAGGAATGCAGGCCAGCCTCGGGCCTCTCCCCACCTGAGGGGAGCCCTGGGGGCCCGGAGCTGGCTCCCCTGGCTCCTGGGCTGCCCTGTAGGCTCCTGCCTGGGCTGGGAAACTGAGGACAGGCCACTGAGTCCTTCCCTGTCCCAACAGAAGGTGCCGAGTCCACCCCAGTGGGGAAGGGACCATTCTGTCTCTCTTCTGGGAACAAGAACCCTTCTGCCCTGGCTGCCAGGAAGCCACTTTGGGGGAAACACAGTCTCTCTCTTCTGAGCCTTAGAGCTCATTTCCTGCCTCTAGTTGTGCCCCCATGTAAACGTAGCATCTGCCACTCCTCAGGCCTTGCTGAGAAGCCCCAGGTGGACATTCTTAGGCAAGGGGTGCTCACCTGTAGGCCCAGCAAGCTAGGAAATGGCCCGTGCAAGGTGCACCTCGGCTGGCCCGCAGGCTTGGGAACCACCTGTGATCCTGCTCCGTGTCCGCCTCCTGTAATGGCCATTTGACTCTGTGCGTAACGTGAATAAAAGTTTCACTCCAAGGGCCCCAAAAAGCAAACCACACAACACAGTGTGGCCTTTTCCAGGACTAGAAAGAATTCAGTGGTGCTCTTGGGGCCGCTGTGGCTGAGGCCCAGCAGGGAGGTCAAGTGTGTGGTTAAGTGCCTCACACACGGAGCTGCTGATCACAGGTGCAGGGAGGCCTGGCACGTTCCAGGTGAACTGAAGGAAAATGAGGACATAGGCGACGCCAGGACTGCTGCCCAAGTGCCTGGCCCTCTGCTCCCCACACGCCTCATCCCAGACCTCGGGGGATCAGAATGGTCACTGTGGGGCCCTCACTACTTGCCAAGCATAGCAACCCCAGGTCAGTAATTGCCTTTCTTGTCCGTTTTTCAGATGGGACAGGCCTGGTGGTGAGTGGGGGGCTGACCAGCAGCTGGAGCTCATGCCAGGTCTGACTGCTGGGCAGACTGGCTCTGGGGATGGAAGCCTGTTGTTTCCGTGAAAACTGAGCCTGGCCTGGGTTTCATGGGTGTCTTCAGAGACCAGCTGGCTAAGTCAAGGCTGTTTCAGGTACCAAGAAAAGGGTGCCCAGTATTGCCCCCGAACCTCTACTCACACGACCCCTCAGAGAGCCCTGTACAGTACACAGACACAGAGCTGTACAGTGAGGGCTTTCTGCTCTCCACAGCCAAGGGCTTGGACTGCAGGGCCTGAGCCCTCCGGGCGCTACAGCCAATCTGGGGAAACGGGCCTGGTACCCAGGGGAAGGGCCCCAGCCCCCAGCTGAGCCAGAGAGCAGGGCTTCTTTCTAGAATCCACTTTATTATGGCATCTGGCAGGGCTGGTGGACACAGCTCAGATCAGATCCTCTCAAGGAGGATACTGAGGGAGAAAGAGGCTGAAGCCCTGCCGGGCGGCCCTCACTCAGGCCATGCTGCTGCTCAGCTGCATGGCAAAGTCCTGCACGTGCTCCTTCAGAGTCTGGCGGGCATCGGCCTGTGCCCGCTTTTCCCGTGCCCGCTCCTGCTGCAGCTTGGTCAGCCGCAGCCGCAGCCGCTGCTCCCGCCGCTTGCAGGCCTGCAGCTGGCGCTGGGCCTTGTCCAGGGCATCGAGTGCAGCCTCAGCCCGCCGCTTCCAGAGCAGGGCGCTGCCCACCTGGTAGCTGTGCTCATTCTGGATGTAGGCTCCGGCGGGCGGCGGGAGGCGCAGCATGTAGGCCGAGGGTGAGACGGGCCTCGGCTCCAGCGGAGACGGCTGTCGCTCTGGCTCCCGCTCAGGTGAAGGCTGGGTGCTGCAGCCTGCTTCATCTGCCTGGGCACCCAGGGGCCCCAGGAGGTCTGAGAAGGGGCTGCTGAGGCCAGGCTCCAGCCTCCCGGTGGGGGAGGCAGGCAAGGCAGCAGGTGCTGAGGCCTCTTCCACAGGAAAGCAGGTGAGGTCAGCAGGTGGAGGTGGGCAAAATGGAGTTGTGGGCCCTCGGCCCTCAGAACAGCTGGGGGAAGAGAGAGAGACTGACAGGCCAGGCTCAGGGCTCGCCGACCCCACTTCACCAGCTCATCTAACTCCCATCCCTGAACCCACTCCACGGGCTCAGAACCCTGTCCAGCAAGGCTGCTGTCAGGCACCCTAAAGCCCAGTCCCTCAGACCTGGGGTGCAGTGGGGCACCTCCCCCTCCGTTGCAGCACGTACCGCTTCCTGCATCGCCGGAGCCGGCTGACGTCAGGGGGGTAACTGTGCCCCTTGGTCTTGGTTGTTCGACGCAACTTGGAAAAAGACTCAAATATCGTCGGAACTGCTCCCTCCTTCAGCCTGTGATACCCACTGCGGGGGGAAAGCGTCTGGATGAGGTGGAACAAAGCCCTGCCGCCCCAGCCGACCCGCAGGGCGTGGAGCCAGCAGGCCCTCCAGCACTCCAGCAGGCTGTCGGGTTAGCTCTATGGGAGGTGGGAGGCACCCTGCCAACAATGAGTCTGGGGAATGCCAAGTTAAGGCCCCCACCAATCTCTTCCCTGCAAGACTCCTCAGAATTAAAGAGTGTGGAAAGGCTCCACCAGAACGGGGTGGCCCAGCCAAAAGAACTGATTCCGTTTGTGCACTTGTAGGGAGGGCTGGGGTTGCAGGGAGCGCGCTCTGGCACAGTGATCCCTAGGGGGTGGGTCTCATTGCCCAGGTCTGTTGGGAGAGGAAGCTTAGGTTCCCAGCTGGAGAAACCAGGGCTGCTGCTCTGGGGACCTCCCCACCGGCCGGCTGCTACCCCACTGCCCAGGCCCTGCTCACTGCCAGCTGCCAGGAGGCTCACCTGATTCCCACCAGTTCAAAGCAGTTCTCCTCGAAGTGCTTGGAGCAGAAGTAGATGTACTCCGACGCAGGGTCCCACAGGCCCTGGCCGCTAGGGTCCAGCCGCTGGCAGTTGGCCAGCCACAAGCCCCGCCTCGGATTGTCCTTCTTGGGGAGCCTGCGGGGCCACAAGCCCGTGAGCCCGACGGGAAAGGCCGGCCCCACTCATGCCACCCCCAGACCTCGCGCTGACACTGCCTGCGCACAGACAAGGAAGCTGAGGCTTCCAGAGGAAAAGAGACTCGCTGAACATCATCACGTAGGTGAGACTCGAAGCAGCTGGCCCGGGCAGGCGGACCGCCCCTTTCCCCCGCAGCCTCCCACTCAAGCCCCGCCCCGACCACGGAGGCGCGTGCGCAGTGGCTCCGCGAGGCGGCAGGACGGGCGCATGCGTAGGGGACCCTCCGCGCGCCGGCGCGCACGCGCGCTGACCTGTGGAAAGAGATGCCGCGGTTGCGCGTCTCGCGCGTGTCCCGTGTGCAGCAGCCGGCGGCGGAGCAGTGACGCGGCATCTGGGGAAGAGGCGGGAGCTCGGTCGCGGGCGGCCGTCGGGGCCCGGAGGGGCTTCGCGCCCCAGGCTGCCACCCCGCTGCAAGCGGCCCCGGCGTGGCGGGTCTCCCCCGGCCCGATCTCACCCGAACCCCGTCCCAGCCTGTTCTTCCGACTCCCGCTTGCGGCACTCACGGTCTCGCCATTGCTGCGCCGCCGAAGTATCGCGAGGTTTGGCTCGCGGCGGAAGTCAGTACCATAGAAACGCGGAAGCGCGCGGCGTTCGCCGAGGGGCGGGTCCCGGAAGCTGCGCGCGAGCCCGGGGAGCGGCCGCGGGGATCCCCCACGCCGCCCGGGTCGGGAAACGCCTACGACGGGAACGAGCCCGGCGGAACCGGCGCGCACGCTTCCTGCAGGAGAGGTTCCTCTTCTGGGCCGGGCGGGAGGTTCCCGGGCAGCTCCTTCGGGGGTGGGGCGCGGGAGTGGGTTCGTACGCGGCGGGCCCGCGACTCCGACGACCAGAACCGGCCCACTTCCCGGCCCCCGAGGAGCGCTTTGGCCGGCGCGAAGGACTCCAGGTGTTTAGGTGGAGAGCGCTTCCCGGCTCCCCGCCCATCACTCTGAAGCCTATTTCGGGGGGTAACGCGGCAGCTGACTGCTCTGTGTAGCGAGACAGACGTACGGACCTGCTGCATCTTGTCTGTCCGGGAGGAACATAGTTTCCCTAGAAATTCACTTGTAAAAGGAAGGTATCTGGCGTGGGAATTTGGTCGAAGTGCAGCACAGGGCACACTATGCTCAATACAGAAACTTTAATAGGTAAACACATCTGTAACGTGACAGTCGGGGGACGGGGCCTATAGCCGCGCCCTCGCATTCAGTACTCTTCCCCTTCCTCGGCCTCCGCTTCCACCGAGTCCACGCCCACCTCTTCATAATCTTTCTCCAGTGCTGCCAGGTCCTCCCGGGCCTCCGAGAACTCGCCCTCCTCTATGCCCTCCCCCACGTACCAGTGCACAAAAGCGCGCTTGGCGTACATGAGGTCGAACTTGTGGTCTAGGCGGGCCCAGGCCTCGGCGATGGCCGTGGTGTTGCTCAGCATGCACACGCCCCGCTGCACCTTGGCCAGGTCTCCCCCCTGGGACCACCTTGGGGGGCTGGTAGTTGATGCCCACCTGCCAGAGAAGGGGAACATGGTGACGTTTATTTATTTATTTATTTTTCATGGTGAAGTTTATACTGTGGCCTCAGAAACTGTAGGTTGATTTTTTTATTTTATTTTATTTATTTATTTTTTTGTGGTATGCGGGCCTCTCACTGTTGTGGCCTCTCCCGTTGCGGAGCACAGGCTCCGGACGCGCAAGGCTCAGCGGCCATGGCTCACGGACCCAGCCACTCCGCGGCATGTGGGATCTTCCCAGACCGGGACACGAACCCGTGTCCCCTGCATCGGCAGGCGGACTCTCAACCACTGCGCCACCAGGGAAGCCCTGTAGGTTGTTTTTAAAAACGGGGGCCGTGGACCCAGTTTAAATTATGCCCTGTAGGAATTGGTACTTTGTTTTGTACCAATATATGCCAACATTTAATATCCTTTGACTTTATATTTTCACTTTGTGAAGCGCCATCTGAAATGGCAAAACTGGAAACAAATGTCCTTTGTGGAAACTAAATTATCATATACTCCCTACAGTAGAACACTGTATGATCATAGAAAAGAATGAGAAATCTGTCCTGGCATGTAAATATGTCCAAGGTATACTGTATACTTGGTAAAAAGAAAAGCAACTTGAATTCTATTTATGCTTAAAAATACCTGTAGAGTAATAAACACCAGCTAGAGTCTTTGACAGCTCAGGGAACATCATGCTGGAGGAGGACAAACAACGGGGAGAGAGCTGACGCTGTGACCCCTCCCTGCCCTAGTGAGCAGCTAGCAGTCAGCAGCAGCTGGACACTGCCAGTCTCCAGAAGAGCTGGGATGAGCAGGGGGAAGGGCACAGGGGGTTCTGACTTGATAGAGGGGTGCTCTCACACAGCGCTAAGGTCAGGCCAGCCAGCCCCTCCAAGTGGGAGTGCTGCCAGCTTCTGTTTCTCTTTGGCCATCTGTGCAATGAGTGGAGTCTGTCACCTACCTTTAAAGAATGTTCTTTGCCCATGTCTCTGGCCTATTTCTGTCAACGTCACCGGTATAGCAAGAGGTGTAACGTGAATATGCACAGACTATCTCTTGAGGGACAAACAAAGCTCTGGAAGGGGAAGAGGACTTCAGCTTTTCAGCCTTCTGCGTCATTTTAATATTTTGCCACATACACACTTTTATAGTGAAAAAACTAAACATAAACATGGGAAAGACTCCTTGACAATAGTGCACCCCTGAGCAAATGGTTATTAAAGAACATATGGTGAAATCACACTCAGACTGACAAAAAGGAACTTAGAGCAATGAGAATTCAATGTGCTCCATCTGAGGGAGAACTATCCTCTGTGGGGACAGAAGCTGTGACTTCCTGTACCTCCCCACAAGAGCGGCCTCCCCACTGGCTCACAGAGACTCAGCCAGGAGGGAAAGCCTGGGCACAGGGCACAGCACCCCCCAAAGTGCCACCCAGCTGCGGCTGCCTTGGATGTCCTTGCCTTCCGAAGGTCATGGTGAGGTGACTGAAAGGAGAAGTCAAGAATGGAAGGTTTCAGCCCCCACGTATAACCTCTGAGGTCTGCAAACCTCTTACGGAAGGTGTAATGAATATTTCCAGATTGGTGAAACCTGTTACAGACTTTACTCTTTTCTGTGAGTCACTTTGCATCTGTCGGTCTTACACCCTCAGAGATGGTCTGTGCCAGGGTGTCTTTTTTTTTTTCTTTTTGCGGTATGTGGGCCTCTCACTGTTGTGGCCTCTCCCGTTGCGGAGCACAGGCTCCGGACGCGCAGGCCCAGAGGCCATGGCTCACGGGCCCAGCCGCTCCGCGGCATGTGGGATCCTCCCAGACCGGGGCACGAACCCGTATCCCCTGCATCGGCAGGCGGACTCCCAACCACTGCGCCACCAGGGAGGCCCCTGCCAGGGTGTCTTGAAGTGGGGCTGACAGAGGCCAGGTGGGTGCAACAAATTGTAGTCAGAGGCAAGCTCTGGCCTTTCCAAATGGGAATAGGATGACACACATATTGCTGCTACTTCTCTTCATTTTCAATCTAGACCTCCGCCTGCCCCACGTGGATAGAGATGCACTCGCGCTGGGAACCAGAATATACATGTGAGGCCCCTTGTCTTGAAGGCAGCTGTTACTGTATGGCAGGCAAAATATAATTTAATGTTTGTACGTGCTTCAGAGAGTCTGGGACTTTCTCATACCTTATTTTCTTTTCCAGGAGGATTATGTAACCCTTTTATCCCTGTGAAAACTGGCTTGCTCTGAACCACTCTAGCTGATAGTGAATGCCAGAATTAGCCCCAGAACCTAAGTGTTTGCTAGTATACAAAAATTCGGTTATTTAAAATTTTGCAAGCCATATAATGTCAATCATAAACTCCATGTTACGCCTAGTCACAGTAATTCTCTGAAGAACATAGCAGTTTTTATTGTGTTCTGACCAAATGATAAGTGGTAATTGAGTTGGGAAAGGAAAAGTGGACTGGGACAGAGCCCACCGTGGCCCAAGCATGGGTGGTCACTGGGTGTGTTTCATCTGCCCCTCTAGGTCTAGCCTCTGTTCTCTGTCCAGCTCTGTGCTCAAGGAGGCTGACCCATGTGGACTGTGCCCCCTGTCTTCTGGTTGCTTTAGCCAATGTCAGGCACCAGCAAGAGCTGGAGGTTAGAGGAAGGTGTGGTCAGGGTGCTTAACCCTGGCTCCCTCCCTGCCAGGCTGCCTTGGGTCGCTTGAGTTCCTTTACAAGGGCACAGAGTGTCAGCAGTCAGCACTTGTCATAAACCTACCCTCTGAACTTCTCATAAGCACTCCATCCCCTCGCCTCTTCCAGCCTAGGAGTTAATGGCTCCCAGATGGCACAAGTGCTGGGATACTGCACTGTCCTTTGGTGGTTTCCTTAAACCCTGCCTGTATCTTTATAAATAGTCTCTTCTTAAAGATTGTCCTGTGAGTATCTATTTTGAATGTACCATTTCTTTCTTGCCGGGAATGTAACTCTACAGTCCCTAATCACCTGTGTGATTTTAGACACATCATCCTTACAAATACACAGAGGCGATCACATGAAATTTGAGGTGTGCCACCCACACTAAATTCTGACTTACATACAGTCCTCAGAACTTGAAGTTTTGTTTTCTATTATACAAGCACCAAATCTCAGAGCAGGAGAGACCAGGTTGATGCAGCAATCCCCCAACATCATCCCAGAGGGAAGCATTCGGTTCGGGAAAGATCTCCAATGACAACGAAATCACTCCCCCAGAGGAGGACTCCAGCACCCCGGGAAGTCCTTTGAAATCCACCCAACCGCACCATTTTCAAATGCACACTATTCGCTTTGAATCCAGATCCACTGTATTTCACAGGATGCCTGTTGTGTCATTCTACTCGCTCAGCCCCAGTGTGATCAGAGCCAGCTCTGTGATCCGAAGAAATACCCCAATGTCTTCATTTACAAAATGCGGCTGGGGAGCTCCGTAGTTTGTAAGGCCACGTCCATCTGACTGTCTAACAGTGAAAGGAATTGCAGTGCTCGGGGATGTCATTTCTCGCTGTCAACAGAAAGCGAGCGCACTGCCGACCTCACCTGGATTGCTGAAGTTTGTTTACATTTCTGTACTCGGCTCCATTTCCTCTCTGAAAGTTCCTCCAGACCAAGTCCTGTGTCCCCTTCTCAGCAGATGACCTCCCTCCCCAGCACGGCCCACCCCCACCCCCGGAGGCCAGCCCTGCCCGCTGTGCCTGCTGTCCACGTGCCGGGCAGCCCGTCCACTGCAGCCAGGACTGCCCGCCTCCCCTAAGCCCAGAGACCACGTGCAGAGGCGAGCTGACTGCCGCGGCTCTCGAACTCGGACGTTGTTACTCATGGGAACTGTGGCTCCACGGCCGAGAACGCCGCCTTCGCAGTTTTTCCTTTTCAGCCTCTGCTATGGCCGCGCGATCGTGGGGCGGACGCCCACACGAGGCTCCTCGGGCATCCTTTCAGACCCGGCCCCCACCCCTCTGCCCGGGACACGGCCTCCAGCCCTCCCGCCCGCCCGGCTGTACCATGGTGAGAGCCACCACAGCACCCCAACCTCAACGGTTGCAGCCGCCCAACTGCTGCTGCCGCGCCGCGCGCTCCTAGGACGCGCCGCCGCCAACACCCATTGGTCTGGAGCACCATGGGGCGGGCCAAAGGTCTGGAATCCCGCTCCCGATTGGCCAGTACGCGACCCCCAGAGTGTGGCGCGTTCTGACTGGACGTGGGTTTGGCGGGAAGGCTGCGGGGTCGCCGAAGGAAGAGCGCAGGTGGGTGTTCCCGCGAGACCTTGGCCTTCAGGTGGGAGTGGCGCTCCGGTTTCCTGTTGTGTCTATGCCAGGTAGGCGGCTTCCAGGAGGCCTGATCTTGTCAACGCAGCGGAAGCTGCCTGTTGTCCCCTGGGGGGGCTGCCGCAGGGCGCCCGCAGGGAGCCCGCAGGGCGGGGCGGGGAAGGAGATGCCGGGCTGGGCTGCGCTCGGTGTCCTATCTTGAGGGCACGGGCAGTCGCGTAACGACAGGCTGGAGTAAGGCAGGGTCTCTCGGGGAAGCAGGAGAGGGTGCCGCCGCCCCTGGACCGGTCCCGCCACCCCTGGTCCGGCCCCGCGCTCAAACCGAGAGGTCGTCTCACCGCTCTGGAGGCCGGAGGGTCGCCGTCCGGAGCGGCCCCGCGTTGGGCGGGGAGAGCAGGCTTCAGGGGTGCTTATCCCGCAGGATCGGGGGCCTTTACCTTCAGTCACCTCCCGGCTCCGAACACGGTCTCAGGGCGTTAGGGCCTCGTCCTGGGGATGGGGGTGCCCTCCTTCAGGCCGTAGCGCGCGCAGCTGACTTGTAGCTTGTGCAACCGGCCATTTCTTAAGTACAATTAATTTTTCTGATTGTAAAAGTAACATATTTATAGAGTAGAAAGTGTGGAACATGCAGAAAAACAGAAAGGAAATAAAATCTATAAAGCCACAACCTAGAGACAAACATTGTTAATATGCCAGGGTTGTTTTGTTTGTTTTTCCTGCTAGTATATACATGTATACATTTGTTATCCATACAAGTTGGGCCAAACAACATGATTTTATTTATTTATTAATAGCTTTCCTGAGATATAATCCACATATCAGACATCACCCATTTAAAGTGGTGCACAATTCAATGGTTTTTTTGTATATTCACAGAGTTGTGCAACCACCACCACTATCAGTTTTAGAACATTTTTATTCCCCAAAGAAACCCATACCCTTTAGCTGTCAATCCCCAATTCCTCCCCTCTCCCAGCCCTAGGCCACCTATCATCTTCTTTCTGTCTCTGTATATTTGCCTATTCTGGACGTTTCACATGAATGGAGTCGTACAGTATGTGGTCTTTTATGATTAACTTCTTTCACTCAGCATAATGTTTCCAAGGTTCATCCATGTTGTCACATGTGTCAGTACTTCATTACTTTTTCTCTCTTCTTTTTTTTTTTTTTTGTTTTTCAGGTCGCGCCATGCGGCATGTAGGATCTTAGTTCCCTAACCAGGGATCGAACCCGGGCCCCCTACATTGGGAGCTCGGAGTCTTAACTACTGGACTGCCAGGGAAGTCCCTCATTCCTTTTTCTCTTAAACAACTTTATGAGACACAGTTCATATACCATACCATTCACTTGTTTAAAGTATACAATTCAAATACTTTTAGTATGTCAGTGGAGTTGTGCAAACATTACCTTAATCAATTTTAGAACATTTCCATCACCCCAGATTTCATCCCTTTTTATTGCCAAATAATATTCCATTGTATAGGTATACCACATTTTGTTTATCTACTCATCAGTTGGTGGGTATTTGCATTTTGTGGATATTATGAACAATGCTTCTATGAACATCTGTTTCAGATGGTTCAGATGTTTTGTGTGTACATATGTTTTCATTTCTCTAGGAGGGGAATTGCTGGGTCATATGGTCAACTCCATGTTTAACCTTTTGAGGAGCTGCCAGACAAACCATGTGGGGTTTTTTTTTTTTTTAATGTGATTTTCTTATCCTGATTTTCTCACTTAATATCAATCATGTGCATTTTCACAAATTGTTAAATGTTCTTCGAACACTTGACTTTTAATGTTTACAGAATTCCAAATTGTAGTTAACCAATCCCCTGTTATTGGGCATTTAGATTTTTTCCAATTTTCATATTATAAACAGCATTTGCATGTGCATCTTTGGGCATCTGGTTTCCCATGCATCTCTGGTGATTTCTGTGGAGCAGATTAGTCAGAACTTTGGATCGCAGAACAGGCAGTTTTAAGGCTCTTGGTGCATGATGGTGAATTGCCTTCCAAAAAAGCTGTGTCCATTTGCCTTCTCCCAAGTTGACTTTGATAATGCCAGTTGCAGACCACCTTATATTTTAATTGTGTCCAAAGGTCTCCAGGGCAGGGTCTTGTTTGAGCATCTTTGACCCCATGCCCAGCTCAGTGTGCAACATATAATACAAGTTCGTGTTACACGAATGAGTGAGAGCAAAGGAAGGCCCCGATTAGTACCGGTGTCTGAGTCACTATGAAGCCTGGCTCCGTAGGACTTACCACCCAGTTGACATAGGGACTCGGTGCAGACTCATGTGTTGAAAGGCATCTCAAAGTTGAAGTGGCAGATGGGAGAGATGAGGAAACCATACAACATAGTCATTCAGACGGTCTGAAGACGGGCAGGAATTCTTTTTTGTACTCTACTCTGTGGGCAGCCATCTTTATGCAAAGCCCTGGAAGAATGACCTTCACTGAGCTGGTGAGGTCATCAAACTCTGTTCACATGGATATCCTGAGGAGAAACCCATTACAAGGCTGTGCGTTATCACTTTCTGAGAACTTGACTGTTAGTATTATGTACCCAAGGTATCAAAGAAGCTTATTAGGGCATTAGTTGTCCCAAGCCTGAAGGATTGAAGCTGTAAACACATCTCTGGAAAGGCTTTGACTCAGGCCTGGGTTGAAGAGAATCAGAGGTAGAATAAGCAGTGATTTGTGACTAGACTCTTTTCATAATTTGTATTTGGGGATCCTCTCCTTAATGTTTAACCACCTTAGAAAAGAGTGACATTTTTTCTATATTAAAAAGGCAAAATTGAGTGAAAAGGGGTTCTCATCTCCTGTGCAGTTCCCCAAGTGAATCTTCCAGCACTAGGATCCACCTGCAGCCAGTGCTGGACAGGGAGAGGGGCCGCCTTGCAAGAGCTGAACCTGCAAACCCAAACATTGGTGAGCAGTGAGCATTGTGCCCCCTAAGCCACCTATTCTCTCTCGGCCAGTGAAGGACCCAGGCAGGGGTCTGAGGTGAGACCACCGTGATACCCCACATGGGGGTGGGAGGCAAGTCTGAGTGGCATCATGACCCAGGTTGAACTTGGATGTGGCCACGCCGTGTATCTGCGCTGGGCACTCTTTCTCTAATCCCCACTTTTTTCCCTCTAAAATGGGGAAAATTATACCTCCTAGGGCTGTTGGGAGGATCAGAGTTGAGGTTTATGAGAAGTTCTTACAGAAAACTCCAGCAGCTCTAGGGTAGACAGTGGATTCGCCCGGACAGACCTGAGAACACCAAAGGAGCCTTCACTTCACATAGGATTCCTGGATACCTGAGAAACACACACACAGGTGAGAGACGATGAGCCCAGGGAGGTGGGAGGGATCCCTCATCTTTGTTGATGTGGCTCTGGGCGGCCCCGCTCCCTCAGCTCAGAAGACACCTCCCTCAGACATGATGCCCTTGGTGAGGCTGGAGTCGGGGAAGGAAGGAAGGGAGTGGACAGTGACTGAGCCCCCACCCTTCGCCCACTCTGTGCTGGGAGCCAAAGACATAGACACACAAGACACACCCTGCCCTTAAAGAGCTCACCGGTGCAGGGAGGAGAGGAAAGGAAACATAAAAGTATAATGTGAAGAGTGCCATGAGACCGGGTGCACCAACCCTCCCTGGGAGGTAAAGGGTGGGCAGGGGATAAAACCCCCGAGCTGAGCTTTACAGGTGAGGTGGGTGGAGCTGGGCATTTCAGTAAGAAGAGCCGCAGGATCAAAGCTGGGCTGAGAAATTGCACTGTGTGGTAGGAGAATTGCAAGCAGCTTGGGCTGAGAATGATGTGCCTCAAGGTGGGGAGTGGGGGGGTCTGCTGGCAGAGCCCAGAGCCCACGTGCTGTGAATGACACACTAAGCTTGGATTTGTCCAGAGGGGAGTGTCCAACAGATTTAAAGCAGGGGCATGTTTCTGGTGTAGAAAGATCACCTGGAAGCAGGTGGGAAGGAAGGGCCAAGACGGTGAACAGGAGGAGGTGAGAAGGAGGAGTCGGCAGCCCCGTTCCCCCCTCCTCCCCACACTGTTCTGCAGGAGGTGAGATGGAGGGAAGATGTGGAAAGGGAGGGTTCAGCCCAGGCAGGTCTGTGCCGAGGCCCCAGCTTCTGACTCAGTGGGAAGGAGCCCCCACCTAGAGGCAGCCCTTCAGGGGGACAACACGTTCAGGTTCGACTCCCAGAATCCAACGTGCCGATTCCCATCTGGGGGATGGTCCGGCAGGTGGCTGGAAATGGGGACCCAGAGCATAGAGAGAGGTCTGGGTTTCAGCCTGGGCTAGGAGAGGAGTGAGCCTCAGGCTGGGGAAGGGGGTGCTACTGGGGGCTCCTGTGCCAGCTGAGGGCCACGCAGGGCTAGATGCCCCCAGAGCTGCTGGTACAGTGGTCTTTGTGGGCCTACTCCTCCCTCCCTCCTCTGTTCTCTGCTCTCAGTGATCAGCCACACCCTCCCCACTGGAGACAGAACACCTGGGTGGCCCCTGGGTTCCAGCAAGGCCAGGGGAAGAGCAAGGTAAGGTGAGGGGAAGCCAGGTGGCCCTGGCCATCTTCAGCAGCGCACAACTCCAGTGGGCTGAGGGGGAGGGGCAGCTGGGAGGGAAGGATGGAGGGGGAGGACTCTGAAGAAGTTCTTGGGTCAGGCCAGAGATGGGTGAGTGAATGACAAGGGGAAGAAGTGGTCACATGAGGAATCAGGGGGCCCCCTACCCCACCTTGGCTCTGGGACCCATGTACCCACTGCCACTGGGGTGAGGAGATGTAGTGGGGGAGGGGTCTGTGTGGACAGGCACAGGCAGGTCTGTGCCAGGGCCTTCCCCATCAGGCTAGCACTCACAGCAGGAATCCTCAGTGTCTGGTTGACCTGCAGGCCCAGGCTCAGGGCTCCCACTGCAGAGATGTGGTTGTTGCTGCAACAGAAAGGCATGTACATGGTACTGCCTTGCAAACAACTGCGCAGAGCCAGGTTGCCCCCAGGGTCTTGGCTGGAGCTGCTGGTGCAGACCCCAGGTCCAGCTTCACGCACACGCCAGGGGCCCTGGGCAGGTCAGTGTGTAAAAGCTTCATCAGAGGCTCCAGTGTTCAGGGAGATTGCCCAGCAAACACACCTAGAGTGTTATTCCCCCCACCTCCTGGCACCAGCTGCTGCTCCCTGGCCCTCAGCACTCAGCAGGTGTTCCCACGCATCCTGCCCCAGCTGGCACCCCATACCTATCCCCATGACAGCCACCCAGCTCCCTCCCCACCTCTTCCTACTCCTGATGGGCACAAACTCCAGGCCTCAGCACTGCTCTCGGCTACTCTGTCTCCACAGTCAGCCCCATGTCCCTCTAACTTAGACCCCAGCTTGGCCTTGAATTTCAGCATCTCTCCTCTGGCCATGGCTCCTTCCATAAGGAGGAAAAGTGGGCAGGATGGAGCACATGTCCCTGCCAATGGCAGGCAGGCCCAGCTCATTCCGGCAGCCCTGGTGTGAGGCTCAGCCGCAGTTGCCCATGACCTGTCTGGCCTCTGCCTCTTCCCTTCCCTCTGGGCTGTGGCTCCCGCTCTGGTTTTCCCAGGAGGCCTGGGACCCTGCCAGGGCCTGGAGGAGCAGCCCACCCATGGTAGGCCCCCTCAGCAGCCATGTGCTGACCACTCCTCCTGAAACGGGGAAAACTCATGTGGAGCACACACCCCACCCACCCCCCGCACCAGGCTCTGCTGAAGTTGCCTTACACGTTTGCACTTCCCAGCCCCTGGCCTCGCAGTAGGCATTACGAGTCCCAACTTACAAAGGAGGAACCTGAGTGAGAAGGACGGAGCTGGGCTGTGGCTGCAGCCCCACCATGAGTGTGTGTGGCAGGTTTGGGCACGAAGTGGTAAACAGCAGCAAGATGAGCCCCAGTCCCTGGGTGGCTGTGGGCCTGGAGGCAGGGGCGGGGCACCCCGTGCTCTCACCTCATGTAGACCTCCTCCAACATGTTGTTGGTCTTGAGCCCCTCCCCCAGTGCGGAGGCTCCCAGATCCCCACAGCCGTTATATGAGATGTCCAAGACCTTCAGGAAGATGTTTGCCTGGGACGCAAAGCAGCAACCCTATGGGACCACATGTGAAGGTGGAGGAAGCCAGTCCCCAGCCTCCGAGCCCCGGAGGCCCGAGGAGCAAAGAGCGTGGACAGAGAGCAGAAGACCACAGAGGCTCCAGAAGAGAGCCCTGGGGCTTGGACGATGGTGACTGGCAGAGTGGAAAGACCAGAAGCAAGCACAGAGGGTGGGTGTGGATGCAAATGAGCCTCAGGACTGGGCCATCTTCCTCTGGCAGCAGGCCCCAGAGACACAGTGATCAAGCTCCCCCATCCCGATTGGGGACCTCTCAAGGGCAGGGCCCCCAAGGCACAGTGCAGCCCAGGGCCCAGAGGGCACCCCAGTGAAGGGCTATTGGATGAAACATACCCAGGGAAATGTGATGGGGAGGAGGGTGGGAGCTCGTGGGTGCCCTGGGGACACAGAGCCTGATCTGTCACCTTGTGGGGCAGGACCCCAGGTCAGCCCTCTCAGAGGGCAAGGCAGCGGCTGCTGTTCCCCTGAGGAGGATCCCACAGAGGCAGCTGCCACCGGCAGCATCACAGGCACCTGTGCTACCCACTCCCAAGGCCTACGAACCACAAGACCCAAGGGAGCAGGCAGGGTGTTTGAGAGTGCGTGCTGGGATCCCAGGGCGCAAGGCTGTCATCTCAGGGAAGCATCTGCATCTGCCCAGCAGTGAGCGTGTGTCACTGGACTGCACGGTGTCCCCCCTGGCCACCTGTCTGTGATGTCTCAGAAGATGTGTGACATTCAGCTGTGGACCCCTCACTTAGTGACATGAGAGTGGGCACATGGAGACCACATGTTGTCGTCCTTAAGTAGAGCCAGGAAAATGAAAATCACCTGAAAAAACATTCTTTGAGCTCTGCTGAAAAGATCCAAGACTCATTTCTGAAGAGCTGCGAAAGATGGGGGGCTGGTGCCTGGGAGACCTGCCCCCAAAGGACAGGCCGGAGGGGCTTACTGGGCGAGGCCTCATACCTCCAGTCCCCTGGCGAAGCCTACAGTTCCTGGGCCTCGCAGGTGATTCCAGCTTATGTTAAGCTCAGTGAGTCCTGTGTTTTCTGCCAGGGCTGGTCCAAGCATCTCCCCTTCAGAAACACCAAGACAGACTTTTTATTCACTCTGTTCATTCCTTCAAAAAGTGATATCGATGCCCGCTGTGGGCTGGGGTCTCTGCTGCGCACCAGCATCAGGGCATTGAACCCCACATGGGCCTGCCCTGCCCTCAAGGAATTCACATTTATTGGAGAAGCTATAAATATAAATTAATGGGATGTTAGCTATTACAGACCACAACAGGGAGGTGTGGGGACAGAGTGGGGGCCAACCCTGCCTAGGGGGTCAAGAAAGCAGAGAGAACCTTGAAGATTGAGGGACGCACTGTGCATGTGGGCAGGCACCGTGGAGAGTGGACCCGGGGAAGAGCGGATGTGCTTGTGGAAATACACGCAGGCCTGGCGCTGGGCCGGCCAGGCAAGCCAGTGGAAGAAGGTGGGAGTGACGGGCACTCGAGAGATGCGTTAAGAAGAGAGAAGGTTGGTGGGAGGGGGCGGAGACAAGAGGCCGGGGGACCAGTTGGATGGCTTGTGCCATGGTCTACGCAAGAGGTGACAGGGCCAGCACAGCTGTGGCAGCGAGGAGGCAGTGGTGTAGAAAAGGAAAGAGCAGGGCTGGGTGGGTAAGAAAGCTGAGAGGTATTTTACACATAAAATGGGCAGAAGCCCTACCCACCCAACCTGCTTTCCACTCTGTCAACACTCAGCTGGTCTGACCTGCTCCCAGTTCTCAGCCTCCAGCTGCCCCTCTTGTGGACCTGCTGATCCCTTTCTTCACCTGGATAAGAGCTCCTCATCCTCACCCAGGAAGCCTTGCCTGTTCCACCAGGCTGGGCTGGGCCACTGCGGACCCCACGTCCACTGTGCTTCCATCCTTCCAGGCTCTGGCTGTTAGACCTCTCTGCCTGGCCCGTCTCTCCCACACACCTGGGAGGCCCTCGGGGGGGTCTGAATCTGACCCCTGTCCATGGTGCCGGCACCCAGCACAGGCTGGTTTGAAGAAATGCCCAGAGCAGAGGGCTCAGCCGCCAGTTCCACAGAAGTGTTAGCACCTAGGAGAGCTCCCTGCAGGACGGTGAGGACTCCCTGGGCTGCCTCCCAGAGAAGGGGGCTCACACCCCGCATCCAGCCCTGGATCTGACACCCGCAGGTTCTCAGACGTGTACGTTGCTCTTCCTCAGACACTCCAGGGCTGGGAGAGGAGGGCGGTGGTTCGCCACTTTGCTGAACAGCTGGAGGGTGAGAAAGTTCTATACCCATGAATTGGCCTCCTGTAGTTCCAATGCTTGTTCTTCATGACCCCTGCAGCCAACCCATGAGGTAGGTGCCACCCTTGCCTTGGGTCAGGTGGGGATACTGAGACCCCTAAGGGAGTCTGTCCCACCCACAGATTCCCACTTGGGGAAACAGCCCATCCCTGCCGTGCAGCCTTCGTGGGGCCTTGCCTTCCAGCCCCTCCATGCTCACTGCCTCTCCTGTGCTAACGCTCTGACCGTGCAGGCCCCGAGGGACGCCTACCCTTAGTTTGTTGAAAGTCTTAAATGAGCTTCTCTTTTTTTTTTTTTTTTTTTTGAACTAATGTTTTTATAGTTACCTTTTTTTGTGTGTGCGTGTGGCTGTGTTGGGTCTTCGTTGCTGCGCGCAGGCTTTCTGTAGTTGTGGTGAGTGCGGGCTACCCTTCCTTGCAGTGCGCAGGCTTCTCATTGCGGTGGCTTCTCTTGTTGCAGAGCACGGGCTCTAGGTACGTGGGCTTCAGTAGTTGTGACACGTGGGCTCAGTAGTTGTGGCTCACAGGCTCTAGAGTGCAGGCTCAGTAGTTGTGGCACACGGGCTTAGTTGCTCCGCAGCACGTGGGATCTTCCCGGACCGGGGCTTGAGCCCGTGTTCCCTGCATTGGCAGGCAGATTCTTAACCACTGAACCACCAGGGAGAGTTTCTCTTTTAATTTCACTGATTTCACAGTAGTTTTCTTAGAAGGCAGACTGTCTCTCTGGCGGTTAAACTCTAGGGCTGATTCGCCCAAGCCAAGGCTGGCGCCACCCCCACTCACACTAAGCAGTCAGAACAGTGATCCCCGAACTTTCTGGATCAGACAAATCTCCTGGGGCACCTGTTAAAATGCAGATGCACCCGCATCTCCCCCAAGAGGATACAGAGGTTCAGGAGGCCCAGGGCCACGGAATCTGTATTCCTAACCCAGGGTCCCAGGTGATTCTTAAAATCGATTGGGGTGGTTGAGCACAGGCAGGTAGAACTGCATGTTCCTGGCAAAGCAGCCGGCCCATGCAAAGGCCCTGGGGCATGAGAGAAAGTGGTAAGATCAAGGAATCCCACTGATGTCTTCCACAGCACTTGGAATGAAATCCTCATGCCTTTTGCCATGATGTGTAGTTCTGCAGCCCTGCTGGCTCTCCATCCCACAGCTGGACCCTCTCTCCTGGCTTAGTAGCCCAGTCACACTGGTGTCTGTGTGCCTGGGAAATAGTTCCTCTGCTTGAAATGCTCTCCCTCTGGTCTTGCCATGTCTGATTCCTCCCCCATTGCACATTTCAGCTTAAACATCTCCTCCTCACAGAGTCCTCCCCAGTGGTCACCTCTCTAAAGCGGGGAGGGGCTCCACATTCGTCTCTAGAATCAAGCCCTGTTTGTTTCTTTTGTAACACAATAATTATGGAGAGTTATCTTGTTAATATGTGTTCCTTGAGGGCAGGGACTTAGTATACTTCATGGCTGGATCCCTAGTGGCTGTCAGCACCCAGCACATGCAGTGGTGGGCAGTAAGACATTCGGGGAATGGGCCGAGAGTTCTGTACAGGAATGGGGGGTGAGCAGGATCCGCAGCATGGATGCTCAGAGTGGTCCTGCCTACTCCACCCACCCTGCCCCAGGAAGGTGGACATGAGTGCCACCATGGTCGCCCTGGCCAGTGGCTGGATGTTACCTGCTTGGTCATTCAGCTGGTTATAGCTCAGGTCCAGGGGTTTCAGGCCTGTGTGGGCCAGCAGGAGTTCAGCAAGGTACTGGGCCACCTGCTCCTCCAGGCCATTCCCTGCCAGCTGTGCCTTCTGCACAGCCGGGTCCACCGCCAGGGTGGCACAGACAGCCCGGGCTCCCACCGCTTCCAGCTGGTTCTCCGACAGGTCCACATCTGGGGGCCGGCACCACTCCTTAGTGGTGGGATCCAAAGCCAGGCATCACCCTCCTCCCTCCCGCACACCTTCCAGGACTGACACAGCAGGAGGGGCCTTGCAGTCAGACTGTCCAGGGGTGGATGGTGAGTCTGCCACCCATCAGCTGGGTCCCCTCCGGCCCCAGGCAGCTTCCCAGACCTCAACCCCCACTCCATGTCTCCACGAGTTTTGTCAAGAGGCTAAAACCACCTACTTTGTGGGGCTGTGGAGGACTCCTGCGATGTAGATGCAGCCACCCCGCTGATGATTCGTGACTGGCATAACACAGCCCACCCACACAAGCCCCTACTGCCACATTTCTGGGGACTGGCAGTGACAGCCCAGGTGGCTGTGCGTGGAGCTCATATGTGAGCAGACGCTCCGCTGAGCATATGTTTCCCACATACCCAAGGTCTAAGTGGCATTGTTGGGCCCACTTCACAGATTGGAAACTGAGGCTCAGCAAGGTTGGCTTCTTGCCCAGGGTCACCCTGCCGCAGAGGCAGCATTTGAATCCAGCCCTGACAAACTCCAGCACCCCGCCCCCCGCGCTGCCCAGCCCCTGACCCTCTGTGCCACACTCTCCCACCTGCATTCAGGCACTGGGAGGACGACATATGCAGGGGTGCTGGCTAGCAGAAGAGGGTAGAGAAGGGGTCCAGCACTGGGTGCACCACAGAGGGTCTAACTCCACCCCACCCTCCCCACCCTGTGATGAGGCCCCGCCCCCAGCAACACCGGCAGGCCGGGGGGTGACAAGGCCCGGTGTGGGGGTAGCCTGCCCCCCTGTCCCAGGCACGGCACCTACCACAGATACTGCTTTTGCTCAGAGCACCTGCCAGGGCCTCCGTGCCAGCCCCACAGAGCCCGCTGTCCCGAAGTTCCAGCTGCTTGATGTAGGGATTGGAGGTCAACACAGAAGCCAGAGCCTGGGCATCCTGGGGCAGAGAGGGGCCTGAGGGGCCTGGCCCTTCCCAGAGCTGAGGGCCCCAGATAGCTAGCCAGTACCCAGGCTCTGTTTGCAGGGCTCAGCCCACTCAGTGCCCTCCAGCTGGAAGGACCTCCCTTTCCCACAGACCCAGGGACACCTGCTTCTCCTTATAGGCTCCACCCAGGAGCTTCGCTGACTCTCCAGCAAGTTATGAGCCCCTTGCAGGCTCCCCAGCCCTTGTACTGAACTTTGTCATAGCCCCGATCCCACCTGTCACCCATTGTGGGGGATGGGACATGCCTGGTACAGAGCAAGGCAGGGGAGTGTGTGGATGGGCTCAGGAAGGGACCACTCCCATGGCTGCTGCTCCCAGGTCCTTGCCCTCCAAACCTGGCCCCAGGATCCCTCCAGGGGTAGCTGGGGCCCCAGGCCCCAGTGCTGCAGGTTGAGCTCTGGGGTGCTCCCTTGGCGCAGAAAGCAGGAAGCAGGCACGACGCTGTGGGCCCAGCAAGACCTCAGGTAGAGGGTGTCCTTGCCCAGTTCTCCAAGCTTGTGGATGCCTGATAGGAGACAGGGATAGATGTGGACCCCCTCCCCTGCCTCCGTCACTATGCAGCCTTGTTTTCCTTCTAGAGGAATTTCCTCCTGCTAGTAGGGGCTGTTGCCCCCACATACAGACGAGGACATTGAGGCTCAGAGAATGCAAATCCTTTCCCCAAAGTCATGCAGCTTGTAGCAGCTGATCCTGGCCCTACCCTGCCTGTCTGACACCAAAGTGCATGCTGTCTCTTCTGCTGGATTGCAGACCACATATGCTTTATGAACATTTTATGGGGAAGGAAGCTGAAGCAATTCTAAGTTCTATACATCCATTACTTTAGTTTCTCCTGAGGGTTGGGAAAACCCAGCCCTGATCCCATGTCAGGGTGGGACAGCCCTTCTTACACTGGCAGGATTTTTGCATCTTAACATCATTTTGGAAGCCTGTTCTAATCGTGGAACTCCTGATGCCTCCAGGAACATTACGGAGATGGCACAGGGCTGGAGCGGCCGCCAGCTGCCCCGAAGGTGTCCACGGAGGGATGCGCTCCTGCTGAACGGGGTCCCCTGCCTACTTGGCCCCAGCCTGCCCCTCGGCCCGTAGGCACCTTCTTTCTCCTGGTCGGAGTTCGAATCCGCGTCCGAACCCTTCTGGGCCTCCGGGACCCCTGCAGGACGCCCAGCGGCGGCCGCCGCCCCTTCCTCCATCTCTTCCTTCTCTCCAGGCCCCTCGCAGGGACCCCTCATGGTTACTTCCACTCTGAACTCGCGGACACCGAGGCCGGGACTGCGAGGGCTGCATCGGGAACGCAGCCAGGGGATGTGGGTGGACTCTCCGGTGCATCGACCTATCGAATGCGATGCATGGCGAACATGCCCCTGCTGCAGCCAATAGAGAGCCTCCCGGGTGGCAGTTGCCCAGGCGACCCCGAGTTGTTGGTTGCTGCGGACAGCGCTGCGGGCCCGGGCTGACCTTGACCCGCTCGCAGCCAGGACCGATTGGCGCGTGGCGGGCTTGTCTTCCCGTCGCCCTAGGCGGCTCCAGCATCGCCCCCTTTCCACTCCAGAGCCTGGGGGTGGGGCAGCTCCTCGGGGGCGTCGCAGAGGAGGCTGGGGGACCTTGCAGGGCCTGGCCACCTCCTCTCTGGAGCCAGGGTCATGCTCCCATTCTGTGGGTCCCAGCTCTCACACGCTCTAGCGTTGCATATGTTGCTCCCTCCACCGGGAACATTCCTCCCCAATGCTGCTTGTTGAACTTAAGATCTGCAAGTGTCAGTTCAGAGGCTGCTTCTTCCGCAAGCTTTCCTTGTCCTCCTCTGGGCTCCTGCTGGCCCATGCCACCCTCTCACAATACCTATCCCACCTGTCATCACCCCAAGGAGGTGAGGCCAGAGGGCAGTGGACAGAGACTGCTCCTCTCTGTGTGTCCGGGGCCCAGCAGAGGGAGCCTGAAGCGGATGGGAGGCCCAGGGCAACTGGGGGTTGGGCCTGGGAGGTGGAGGCTGAATCCCATCCTGAGTGTCCCTTTAAAAGCTGCTGGCCTGGCCCGGCTTGGCGCCTGCTTTACCTCCCGTTCAGCTGTGGCTGCAGCTGCTGTGCTGACTCACGCGCCCCAGCCGCCGGCAGGATCTGGGAGCATGGGCTCCCCAGGGGCCGTGGTGGGCTGGGGGCTTCTGGATTACAAAACGGAAAAGTATGTGAGGACCCGGAACTGGCGGGTGGGCGCCTTGCAGAGGTTGCTGCAGCTGGGGGTCATGGTCTACGTGGTGGGGTAAGAGAACGGCTCCTGGGCGTGCTAGCCGGAGGGATCACGGCTCATCCTGCTGGGCTGAGGGGTGAGGGTCTGACTCTTCAGGGGTTGGGCTGGTGGTCGTGGAGCAGGGCAGGAGGTGTGCAGAAGGAAGGCTCTCCGTCTGTCTAGAGGCCAGTGGGGTGTAAGAGCAGGCTGTGTGCTTGGGTGCCCACCTGCATTCTTTCCTGTGCCTTGTTCCCAGCCCCATGTTGGGCTTGGGCACAGAGCAGGATGGGCCCCCATCCCTGCACAGGAGGCCCCAGGCCGGCAGGAGGTAGTCCCTGACACTTGTGAGAGCTGAAGCACTAAGGCCCCCAGTAGAGACCACCAGTTTAAGCTGGGTCGGGGTAGTCTTTAAAGCGGAAGCTGGATCTAGGCGGGGCAGGGGGAGGGGATTGGCTGGTGAAGGAGGTGGTGGTGGGCATCTCCAAGCCCATGGGTGCCTGGTGAGGGTACTGGCTCTCCTATGCCTGGCCAGAGCCTCTGGCCTGTGCAGGGTGTTTGGTGTGGGAAATGAGGTCGGGAGGAGGTGGGGCCCCTGAATGCTGGCCTGGGAGCCTGGAGAGTATCGGGGGAGAGACTGAGCAGATGGTCCCAGATCTGCCGTGTGCCGGGGACATACCATACCACCTGTTGCCTCCTCCTCAGGTGGGCCCTCCTTGCCAAAAAAGGCTACCAGGAGCAGGACCTGGACCCCCAGATTTCTGTCATCACCAAACTCAAAGGGGTTTCCGTAACCCAGATCAAGGAGCTGGGGAACCGGCTGTGGGATGTGGCTGACTTCGTGAAGCCGCCACAGGTGGGTGACTTGGTGCTACTGCCAGGTACTGGCACCTCTGATACCACCCCTGCACCGAGTGTGTGCAAGAGAGGGATGTGATGCCAGAGGGGGTGCTGGTGCTGTCACAGGGCCACGCTCGGAAAGGGCCTTACAGAAGAGTGGTGTCTGGACAGGGCTTTCAGGGATGTGTAAGAGGTTTCCGTGTGGAGGAGGTAATGTGTTGGGAAGCCAGGCCAGAGGGATGCATTTACAAAGTCTGCATCTGGAGTAGATAAAGAAGATGTGGTACATGTATACAATGGGATATTTCTCAGCCATAAAAAAGAATGAAATAATGCCATTTGTAGGTACATGGATGGACCTAAAGAGGATCATACTAAGTGAAGTAAGTCAGGCAGAGACAGACAAATACCATAGGATACCACTTATGTATGGAATCTAAAATATGACACAGATGAACTTATCTATGAAACAGAAACAAGACTCACCGACATAGAGAACAGACGTGGTTGCCAAGGGGAGGGTAGTGGGGGAGGGATGGATTGGGAGTTTGGAATTAGCAGATGCAAACTATTATATACAGGATGGATAAACAACAAGGTCCTACTGTATAGCACAGGGAACTATATTCAGTATCCTATAATAAACCATAGTGGAAAAGAAAAAAATAAATTAAAAGTCTGCATCTGGAAAGGATAGGAGTGTCTAGGAGCTCAAGGTTTGAGCTTGAGGGTGGGGTGAGAGGGGTGCAGGGTGCCAGGACCTGGAGCTTCCTGGACGCCTCCTCTCTGACCTGGAACACTGCTGTCGAGTGCTCCTCGTCTGCCCCTCCCATGCTGCATTTCCGGCAACTTCTCCCTCCACCCGATTGTCCACAACCTTAGTTTCCTCCTCTGTCCTGCTGATGCCCAAATTCTAACCCCAGTGACCACCTGCCCTGAGCACAGCTGCCTCCTGGGTGCACACCCACCACATCCAAAGAGAAATCATCTCCCTCTCCCAGTGTGGCCTTTTGTCATCCAATGACATCCACCAGTGCCAAGGCTGGACCTGCTGGATGCCTTACCATCCCTCCCTCCTGTTCATTCCATTTCCTAACAGCTTTCACAACTGCTCACGCCATCCCTGGATGGCTGAGGTCTTCTGGTGGGTTCCCATGCGGCAGCCAGGCTGAGCCTCCCAGCCCTTACCTTTGACCCTTAGGAAGCTTCCTTTCATGATGGTGGCCACCAAGCCCCTCTAGATCCTGACCACCACCACGCCCGCTGCCTCTGCCCCTGCCCAGCCCTCGCCTCCCCTTCCTGGGCATGCATCCCCCACACCAGCTGAGCTCTCGTGTGCAGCACACAGGCACCAGTCATCTTTTGTCCAGACAGAGCTTACCTCCGGCTCCCCTGGCCCCTGGCCATGCCTGCAGTGAGGGGCACACCTCCCCACGAGCCTGGATCTTCAGTGCCTGGAAGCAGGAGGCTCTTGGAAAATTCTGGTTGAGCAACTAAATGAATGTGAGAGGCACACATGGGCTCAGAAATGGCCAGCAGCCCAGCCAACCTCCCGTCTCTGCCTCCCTTGCCTCACTGCAGAGCGTTTTCCTGGGGCTCAGGACTGATGACCCGATGGGGCCAGGGCCCCTTCCCGCACAAGCCAAGCTGCCGGCTTCTGGCATCTCCCAATGGGAGCAGGGAGCAGAGACCAACCCTGACACTTGTCTTCTAGGGAGAGAACGTGTTCTTCTTGGTGACCAATTTCCTTGTGACGCCAGAACAAGTTCAGGGCAGATGCCCAGAGGTAAGGCTGCCTGAGGGCTTCCCAGCAGGTTCCTAGTTCCAGAATCTCCTGCTGCTGTCCCCCATGAGGTGTCCAGGTCCCTCCGCATCCTGGTCCCACTTCTGGGCACTCTGGAGGTTGTCAGGGTAACACCCAGAACGGGGCACAGTGCTCAGGTGGGCTATTATAATAGCAAGAGGCAAGCTGGGGGACCTCCCTGGTGGTGCAGTGGTTAAGTATCCGCCTGCCAATGCAGGGGACACGGGTTCGATCCCTGGTCCCACATGCTGCGGAGCAACTAAGTCTCTGCGCCACAACTACTGAGCCCACGCGCCACAACTGCTGAAGCCCACATGCTTATAGCCCATGCTCTGCAACAAGAGAAGCCACCACAATGAGAAGCCCGCGCCCCACAATGAAGAGTAGCCCCCGCGCGACACAACTAGAGAAAGCCTGCACGCAGCAATGAAGACCCAGTGCAGCCAAAAAAAAAAAAAAAACAACAAACCAGGCAAGCCCTTTTCTACGCACAGCCTCTATTAACGTGTGCTGGGGCAGCTTCCATTTTTGTGCGCAAACAGCACACTCCTGCTTATGCTGTGCTCAGGGTCCCTTATGGTCTCTGGGTACTTTTCACTACAACTGTGGTCAAGTCCATCTCCTGCCATCTTCAGATCCATTTCTTATCCAGAAATGCAGATCCTCCCCCTGAAATCTCACCTTTTCCCCTTGCCTAGGGATGTCCCAGGGATCCAGCCTCTGTCACAGAGCCCACTGACTCTTCTCTCCAGCTGTGGATTTTTTTCCAATTTTTAAAATTGTGATAACATACATGTAACATAAAATTTACCATCTTCATCATTTTTAAGTGTACAGTTTCCTAGCTGCGGATTTTGTTTGAACAGTCAGGAACCACGACATAGCCTTGGAAGCCTACCTCCCTGGTGACATCTTTCTTTAATCGAGGCTAAAAGTTAATCGCTTGCTGGGCTGGAGAGTAACTGTGTGGTCCCTGCCCCTAAGTCCTGGTCGTTGGTCCCACCACAGTTGCTGGGGATGTCACATGTCCCTGTTCAGCCCCATCCTCAGAGGAGGTGATGTGTGTGCACTGGGCAAACGCACGATGTCCTTCCCTTTCCAGATGCTCAGACGACGCCTATTTATTGTTCAGTGTGTGGACTGTCCTGAAATTTTTCTGGGGCCATGGTTCTGCATTTTCTGGAATCCATGGGATTCCTCTTTGCCCTGTGTCCTGGCTTCCGGCTTGTCCCATGAAACTGACCACCAGATCTGACCACCCGGCTTCCTGAGAGCAGCTCCTCTGAGGGTTCTGGTCGTCTGGTCCCTCCCAGCACACCCACTGTGCTCCCTGTAGTGTTAGAGCTTCAGAAAACCTGCTGAGCCTCCCCTGGGGCTGCAGAAGTCCAGCCCGCATACGCCAAGGAGCTTCTGCACAGACGGCCCAGCCACGATGCCAGGTCCTGCGACAGGGGCAGAGGCTGCAGCTGGGAGCCCCAGGGAGGTGCCTCCTCTGCCAGCCCAGGGCCTCAGGAAGTGTTTCCCACTGGACTCAAGAGACTCAGTCAGGATCTTGATGCGGTCCAGGCAGAGGGGGCTGCGTGGGCAAAGGCCCCTGCTGTATGGGGTGAGGCATCTCTGGGGTCACCTGCTGCTCAGTGGGGTTGGAGCCTCTATTTGGACTGGAGTGGGAAGGGTGGAGCCCAGGATATCAGGGCCCCAAGAGTCCTGCTGTGGAGCTGAGCTTGATCACAGGAGCATGGGGGGCACAGAGGGGCTCAGAGGAGGGGCGCTTCATCTTCTGTGCTTTGGGAGGGATGATTCGGGCTGCTGGATGGAGGAGGATGAGGCTGAGATGGGGACCCATGTTGGTCACCATGGGGTCTGGACAAAGGAGATGGTGGCCCAGCCGGGGTGGAGAAGAGGGGCAGATTCAGGACACAGGTGGGGACAGCAAGCAGAGCAGGTGGCTCCACACCATCCTCTGCCCTCTAATCACATTTGGCTCAGAGCCCCTGAGCCCTTCTTACCACCGGATGCTGTGTCCCCCTGCTGCCCCTGAACTGGGTGCCCTGGGCAGCAGCGTCAAGCCTCACCCGGGACAGAACTACAGAACTGCCTCCATGAGGCTGTGCCTTCCTTTTGGGGCCTGGGACCCCCGGAAAGCCCACCACCTTCCCCTCTTGGCTGATCCCCAGAACTCTGTCACTGTGTGCAGGCACCTATGTCCCTGTTTTACAGAAGAACCAGCAGGGAAGGGAGGAGCCTGTGTACTTCCCAGGCCCCTCCCACCAGGGCCGCCCCCTTGGTCGGCCCCCAGCACCTCTGCCCCGGCATGAACTCACCTTCCCCACGGTCCTGCCATCTTCCCTGTTCTGTCCTCTGAATTGGACCAGAGGAGTTGGGCCTGGATGAACCACTTCTTTTTAAAAAATATTTATTTATTTATTTGGTTGTGTGAGGTCTTAGTTGCTGCAGCCGGTCTCCTTAGTTGAGGCTCGCCAGCTCCTTAGTTGTGGCATTCCAACTCTTAGTTGTGGCATGTGGGATCTAGTTCCCTGACCAGGGATCGAACCTGGGCCCCCTGCATTGGGAGCGCAAAGTCTTATCCTCTGCGCCACCAGGGAAGTCCCCCTGGATGAACCACTTCTGCCCCTGCAGAAGTAGCAGGGCAGGAGTCTTGCTCGGCCTTGGAATACAGCAATTGCACCCCTACCCAGCCAGGGCTGTTCGCCACCCCCTTTCATTTGCACCCTCCAGCTTTCTCTTGTGCCCCCAAACTCAGGGATCCCTGAGGGGCTATGGCAGGGAGGGGCGTGTCCCTGTGGACTGCAGGGCAGGTCAAGGAGGAGGCATCCCTTGGCCCTTGGCAAGTCTGCTCTCTCACCCCTAGCACCCCTCCATCCCGCTGGCTAGCTGCTGGGCCAACCAGGACTGTCCTGAAGGGGAGACAGGGACCCACAGCCACGGTAAGCGGCCCCCCCAACCCCCACCTTGCAGTGCTTCCACTGGAGTGGGGGCTCCGGGGGCCTGGTGGGACCCTGGGTGGCTCACCAGTGCACATGGTGCCTCTGCGTCTCTCTGTCAGCGGCCCCGTCCCCACCCCTACCCAGGCCCCATGGAGATTTGAGGGCCTGGAGTTTGTCTTGCGTTTTCAAGGCATAAAAACGGGCCAGTGCGTAGTGTTCAACGGGACCCACAGGACCTGTGAGATCCGGGGCTGGTGCCCAGTGGAGAGTGGTGCTGTGCCTGTGTAAGTCTCCCCCACATCCTCCACCCCTGCCCCAGGACCACAGAGCCTGCCACTCACCGCCCCACCCTGCCCCGCAGGAAGCCCCTGCTGGTCCAGGCCGAGAACTTCACGCTGTTCATCAAAAACACCATCACCTTCAGCAAGTTTAACTTCTCCAAGTAAGGTGGGGGGGTCCTGGCTGGTCGAAGACCCTCTGTGTCCCCTGCCTGGCCTGACCCCCGCCCACCCCTTTCAGGTCCAATGCCTTGGACACCCAGGACCCAACATATTTCAAGCGCTGCCGCTACGACCCGCGCTCCAGCCCCTCCTGCCCTGTGTTCCGCATCGGGGACCTTATGGCGGCAGCTGGAGGGGTCTTTGAGGACCTGGCGTTGCTGGTGGGTCTGTGGAGGGGGCAGGGTTCCGGGAGGGCTGGGAGAGGGCCCCGGGCCCCAAGCCGGTGGAGCAGTGCTGTTCTGTGTGCAGGGCGGTGCCATGGGCGTCCACGTCCACTGGAACTGCGACCTGGACGCCAGGGGCTCTGACTGCTGGCCCCACTACTCCTTCCAGCTGCAGGAGAGGAGCTACAACTTCAGGTGCGGCCCCCACTGCCCACCTGCTCCGAGCCAGGTTCTCGTCTGCCTGTCCTCCTGTGGCGGCTGGGACAGACCACCCCTCCCAGAACTCTGGATGCCCGCTGTGTGTGGGAGGGGGGCCCAGGGGAAGGAGGAGGTGGTCTCAGCTCCACGATCCCCAGGACAGGCTCCATCCAGCCTCCCTCCTGAGCCCTACCCCCTCCACCCCACACCCCTGCTGCTGCTGGGACCCCTCCCCCAGCCCCTCCTCCCCCATCCTGCCTCTAGCACCTCCCTCCACTGCACAGGGGTCTTTCTTTTTTACTTTTCCCTTAAGGTTTTATCAAAAAATTTACAAAAATCTATAGAAAAGTTCAAAGATTAGTACCGTGAACACCCATATAGTTGTCATCTGGGTTCACCAGGGGTTTTTTTGTTTTTTGTTTTTACCATTTTGACACGTTTGCTTTCTCTCTCCTCTTTAGACTGAGATGGATATATTTAGATAGATTTCAAACCAAACGGTTTGAAAGTAACGAGCAGATGTCCGGCAGACACTCACCCCTCCCCAGGCTGTCCTGAGAATAAGGACCTTTCCCAAGTGACCGCTGTCCTGTTGTCACATTCAAGAAATTTAACATTGGCAGAATGAATCTAATATTTAAATTTCCCCAATTGTGCCAATAATAGTCCGAAATCTTTTTTTTTTTTTTTTTGCGGTACGCGGGCCTCTCACTGTTGTGGCCTCTCCCGTTGCAGAGCACAGGCTCCAGACACGCAGGCTCAGCGGCCATGGCTCACGGGCCCAGCCGCTCCACGACATGTGGCATCTTCCTGGACCGGGGCACGAACCCATGTCCCCTGCATTGGCAGGTGGACTCTCAACCACTGCGCCACCAGGGAAGCCCCCGAAATCTTTTTATTTTCCAATCCAGGGTGTACTCAAGGAACTTGCATTGCATTTATTCTCATGCCTTTGAGTCTCCCAAGCAGACCTTCCCCTGCTGCTGCCCAGTGGGATCCTATCTTTCTACCACCTCATGTCAACTCGTCACTTGCGTGCACACACACGCGAGCACACACGTGTGTGCGCTCGCGCACAAACACACACGAGCGGACCTTGCCTGGACTGGTTTCACTGACCTCCCCTGCCCTTTGCAGCTGTGTGGAGCTGGCCCCCACCCATGCTCTGCTCCCCTCAGCTCTGTGCTCTCGCTGGTGCTGATTTGTCTAGACCTCCTTCCTGATCCCTGGAAAACCAACCTGTGTGTCCCCCACTGCAGAAAACCTTCCCTGGTTCCTAGGGGAGAGTGAGCTACCCCGTCTGGACCCTCACAGCCCTGGGCCTGCCCCCCACCTCCCCCCACCCCCACTGCAGGTGTCTATTTAGAGACCCCTCTGCCCCTTCCCCTCAGCAGGCAGGGAGCTCCTGAGAGGCGGGTCCTGCTTGCTCTTGCCCTGTATCGTCAACAAACAGCCCAGTACTCAGGGTAGGGCTGGGGATTTGTGGAGTCAGTGGGTGAGTAAGATGGAGGCCTGGGAGGGCCAGCCTGGCCGGGAAGCGGGCAGAACAGGCCACCGGACTCTCTCCTGCCCCCAGGACGGCCACTCATTGGTGGGAGTCCTCGGGTGTGGAGGCCCGGAGTCTGCTAAAGCTCTACGGGATCCGTTTTGACATCCTCGTCACTGGGCAGGTAGGTGGGCAGGGGCGGGTGGGTGGGGGGTGACAGGCACGGCTTAGAGGCTCACCCAGGTCTCTCAGGCAGGGAAGTTCGGGCTCATCCCCACACTCATCACTCTGGGCACAGGAGCAGCTTGGCTGGGCGTGGTGAGTCTGGCTAAAGTGGGCTCCCTCTGGCTTCGGTGAATGTGGGCCCAGGCCCATCCGATGGCACAGCCAAGCCCCCTGATGTTAGGTCTAGTTGGGGGGAGGTCTGGGGAGGTGGCGGGAGGGCGGGTTGGGGGCCGGGACACAGGTCAGTCCTGCCTCTCCCAGATCACCTTCCTCTGTGACATGCTGCTGTTGTACGTGGATGGAGAAGCTCATTTCTACTGGAGGACCAAGTATGAGGAGGTAAGCTGCTGGCCTGCCTGGGCCCTGGGCTCTGCTACACTTCTGGGGAACGTCAGCCTGAGCCCTGACCTGCTGTCCTCATCTGCAGGCAAAAGCTCCAAAGGTGACCACCAGCCCTGAGGAGACAAAACCGGCATCTGCACCCCTGCACCTGGCTGCCCAGGCTCCTTAGAGGGGGCCCAGCGCCTGTCCCAACGTCCAGGGCTGCTACCAGGAGCTGGACACCAAAGCCTTGGCCCTGGTGCCCGCTTGCTGGCCCATTCCTGAGGCCTGTTCCCTGCTGTCGGGGGTCGGGGCTGGGAAGGGAGGGGCCTCGCCTTGGGAACTTCATGGATGGAGCCCCAGCAGGACCAGGGCAGGGAGTGGGAGAATTCCATCCTTCAACTCCCAGGCACACTGTCCCTACCCTGACTCTGGCCTCGGCAGGGTACTGCCCAGGGAGCAGCAGAAGCCGCTATTGCACAGAGACCTGCAGCAGAACATGTCCCAGGGCGCTGGTCACAAGGGCTCCAGCTGTGTCTGGAGAACTCTCTCCCAGCTCTGTCACCAGGGCTTCCAGCAGCAGCTCACTCACCAGTGGTCAGCACAGACCCTCCACTGGCTGTGCAGACTCTAGCCCTCTCCCCCGGCAGCACCCCCATTGTAGGTAGAGCCCCCACCCTCTCAGCGCTGTTCCAGGGTCTGTGCTGCCGTAGTCTAGGGCAGGGTAGAAAGAGGTCTGAAAAAAGGGCTGTCTCTGCTGCTCTGGTGCTGGGTACCTGGGGCTCGTCCCCACCCAGTTTGGGGGGGCTCATCCATGGAATTCAGACTGGGGCAGGCAGATGACCCAACCCACTAGGACCCAGCAATGGCACATGCACCAGCCCTTCCCAGTGGCAGCCCTCAGACTGTGGAGGGCTGGGATTGGGAGAAGAGGATGGAGAAGCTGAGTTGGTGGTCATTGGGTCCTTTGGGACCGTCTGTGTGCTCCTTGGTGACACCCAGCCCAACCTCCTGGAACTTGTGGGGGTGGGGAGAATGTATATCTGGAATTCACTGCTACCCAAGGTCACACACCTAAGAACCAGCCCGAGGCAACTGCTCGAAGGAGGCCTTGTCCTTCGCTTCGGGTGGAGCCCAGTGGATAGAAGGAATGCCCCAAACAAATTCCAGAGGCCCCCAGCAGGCTGGCCTGGATCTGGCTGTGACGTCCTCACAGGGTGTGAGTCCTGCCCGCTGGAGAACTCCCCAGGCGGCAGGGAGCCTACAGCTGGGAGGGAGGGACTGGCTGCAGGGGTCTGACCCTGTCTTGGCCCCAGGGCAGCAGCAGGGGTTTGGGAGTGCCCACCTGAGAGGCGAGGGGCTGCTTTCTCACGGGGCCGGTGACTAGGCATGCTGGCCGCTTGCCGGGGCAGTGACATGGGCCAGCTGGGGAGGGCAGGGTTGGGGTTCAGGCTGAGCTAGCATCTGGAACCATCTGGCATCTGGAGCCTCAGCAAAGCCTTGGGGTCCCTGCTGCCTCTCAATCCCCAGAGCAGTGTCCCTGGGGAGGCAGGCCACAAAGGTCAGGGTGAGAGAACATGGCCCTGAAGTCTTTACCGGGGCGGGGTCCCATGTACGGGGCCCAAAGAAAGCTGATGTATGGCTTCAGGGTCCGGGAGTAAAGCCTGTCGACAGCAGCTTCCTGTGTGCTCCTTACAGGCAGAGACGGGAGCTAGTGGTGCCTGTGGTGGGCACAGCACCACCTGGGAGACCAGTGGGCAGTGCAGGGTGGGCCTGGGGACCCCACCCCAAGGACCAGAGGGGCTGGAAGGCACTTGGGGCAGGTTCAGGCTCTTGCGCACCCACCCCCTGGGGCAGCTGGAGAGCAGCACCAGGGTCTGAGCTTGGAGACAGCTGCTGCCTCAGTCTGCACACAGCGCGCACCCCAGCGTAGCCGCGCGGGCACGTGGATATGTGCTTGAAGCTGTGTGTGTGCCTGTGTGCGTGTGCCTCTGCCTCCGCAGGCAGGCCTCAGGCACATGCCATGCTCTGGAGAAACCAAGGGGACCCCAAACTCTGCTGACCTTTCTAGGTGGCCTCCTTGGGGCCCGGGCACTTCTGTCTGGACCCATCCCCCAGAGGAGGGGAGCCTGACACTGCCCCTCTGTACCCGGTGCATATGGGTGTATGTATAGTGCCTTCTGAGAAGGGCAGAGGGCACTGACCTGAGTGTCCTTGACTCAGGGCTGTCCGAGGGCTGGCATCTCCCCCTTGCAGAACTTCTGCACCTTTGCTTTGCACCGGGACAATCGCATGGTTCCTGGGGGCAGGTGAGGACTCAGTGCCGCAAAAAACAATGGACACGACACAGGCCACGTGGCTGGCTAAGCAGTTATTGTCATGGATCCCTGAGGCTGGGGCTTCTTCCCCACCCGCCCTACCCCACCTGCCCAGGTTGCTGGAGTTGGTCATAAACTGGAAGGCACTGCGCAGAGTCCACCACACCAGCGCTGGCCACACCGGCTCCAAAGACTCAGCTCGGCCCCTGAACTACAGTCCGAAGGACCCCCTAGCGTGGGCAGGCCCGCAAACCGGAGCTGCCTTGGATGGAGGGCAGGCAGCTCTCATGGACTGCTGGGCTCCTGTGCTGGCGCCTGGCTGGGGGGCTGCACGACCTGCACTGTCTCCTCCAGGCTGCCGCTAGGGAAAACCACATAGCGTGTGATGGTCACCCCCGGCAGCTCCCGCTGGTTCTCCTTGCTGTGCCAGATGCCGTAGCCGAAATATACCAAGAGTCCTGCAGGGGTGGCGTGAGCATGAATGGCAGGTCCCAGCCCTGCTCGCCCTCCTCACCCTCCTCCTGCAGCCGGCCCAGGACACCAGCCTGGCCCCCCACTCACCGATCAGCAGCCAGATGGAGAAGCGCACCCAGGTCAGGTAGCTCAGCTTCAGCATGAGGCAGATGTTGAGGAGAATGCTCAGGGCTGGAATCAGGGGCACCATGGGGATCTGAAGGGGCAAGGGTAGGGCTGGGCTGGGCTGCAGGGGAGGCTGCTGGCCCAGGGCCCAACTGCTCTAGAGGCCTCAGAGCCTTTCTCTGCCTCTGGAGATTCTGGAGACCAGGGCCCGCTCGCAGACACAGGTGGATGTGCATGCTGCCTCCCCAGCCTGTGAGCCGTGGTCATCCTGCTGCAGCGGAGGATGCAGGGGAGAAGGGAGCTGGTGGGCTGACAGCAAGTGGGTGTTGGGAGTGGAGAGAGGTACCTGGAAGGTGTCCTGCTGGCGTTGCTGCTGGTGGGCCCCCAGGACGAGGAGACTGAGCAGAAAGATGATGCTGCAGAGCAGAAGCAGCAGGATGTAGCCCCAGCGAGGGAGGTGCAGGGCTGAGTCCCCGAAGATCAGCACGCAGCCCAGGATGCTGGCTGAGGCCACCAGGACGCAGGTCGCTGAAGCCACGGCCACTCCAGGGCTGCACCTATCCAGGAAGCCCAAGTAGGGCCTCAGGGCTGGCCGCAGCTGCCCAGGCTCGGGGGCTGGGACCTGCTCGGTGCCCACCAGCTCTATGTGGTCTGAGAAGGAGTTGTACTCCTTGGCCGCAGGGCGGGGGCTGGCTGGGCTTGGGGAACTGGACAGAGGGGCCTTCTGGAATCGCAGCACGATAATGCTGATGGCCACGAAGGTGTAGGCCAGAAGTGTGCCAATGGACAGGAACTGGACCAATGCCTCGAGGTCCAGCAGCAGCGCCACCAAAGCCGTGAGAACCCCGAACACCACGATGCCTACCAGAGGCACCTGTGTCTGGGGGTGCACGTAGGCAAACGCCTGGAAGAAGAGCCCGTCGGCGGCCATGGCGTAGATGATGCGGGGAAGGCAGAAGAGACCGTTGAGCAGGACAGTGGTCATGGCTGCAGCAGAGGGCGGGGGCTTGTCAGCACAGCACATAGGCACCCCACGGGCCACGGCTGGGGCACCTCGGGAGCATGCGCACGAGTCTGTCTGGGTTCTCAGAGTGAGCCTGAGTGCCTGTGGGGTGCAGGATTGTCACTCCCCCAACCCAGGAGTGGGACACCTCAGTTTAGGTCACAGGCCACTGGGGAATCTGGTGAAGGCTGAGTACCTCTGTCCAGGAAAGGACACGGAAGCACACGCCCAGACCGACATACCATGTACAACGGGGAGCGGGTTGAGTAGGTCTCTGCCAATAAGCCTGGGTGGAGTCTAATAATTAGCCCCTTCCCGGGTCCATTATAAAACTGGTAAAACTGAGGCCCAGCTGGAGATGTGTTCCCCGAGAGGCCAGGGCAGGACCCCACTTACCACAGATGGAGCCAGTCGCCACGAGGTAGCCAGCCCAGCTGTAGCCCCGCTGGTAGAAGGCGTCAGCGAGCGCTGAATTAGGGTCCAGGCTGTGCCAGGGCACCATGAGGGTGAGCACAGTGGAGACCAGGATGTAGGCGCTGGCTGCGAGGCCAAGCGAGATGGCAATGGCCAGGGGCACGGCTCGCTTCGGGTTCCGGGCCTCCTCACTAGAGGCGGCAATGACATCAAAACCCACGAAGGCGTAGAAGCAGGTCGCGGTGCCGGCCATGATACCGGAGAAGCCGAAGGGTGCAAAGCCGCCCTCCTCCTCGCCCCAGTTGTGTGAACGGGCGAGGACGAACCCCAGGATGATGATGAAGAGGATGACGACCATGCTGATGGCAGACAAGGTGTGGTTGAGCCAGGAGGAGACACGGGCTCCGCAGGAGATGAAGGTGGAGGCCAAAAGTAGGATACCAGCAGCCAGAAAGTCAGGATATCTGGCCAGGAGGGGCACCTGCCAGATGCCCACATGGGCTTCGGTGAAGTTGCGGATGTGGTGGTCGAACATGGCGTCCAGGTAGCCACTCCAGGCGCGGGACACAGCAGCACCAGCTATGACGTACTCAAGCACCAGGTTCCAGCCGATGAGGAAGGCCCACAGCTCACCCATGGACACGTAGGTGAACAGGTAGGCAGAGCCTGTGCGGGGCACGCGTGCCCCAAACTCTGCGTAACACAGGGCCGCCAGCAGGGAGGCCACGGCAGCCACAATGAAGGACACGATCACGGCCGGGCCGGTTATCTCCTTGGCCACGGTACCGGTGAGCACATAGAGGCCCGAGCCCACCATGGACCCCACTCCCAGCAGGGTCAGGTCCAGCGCGGACAGGCAGCGCTGCAGCGACGTCTCCATGGTGGCCTCCTCTAGTGGCTTCAGCCGTTTCAGCTTCTGGCAGAAGCGCGCCAGGCCGGCAGTGCTGGGCAGTCCTGAAGCCATTGCAGGCAGCTGAGAGGAGCACCAAGCCAGCTGCTGGCACCTACCAGGGCCAGAGGGGAGTGACAGGCTGCCCAGCCTTCCTTCCTCCCTCTGATCCCACCCAGGGGTAGTGAGCGCATTTAACACTGGCCTGCCAGAGGGCAGGGCTGGGACAAGGGTGGGTGGGAGGCCCTCTCTGCCTCAGGGACTCCATGGTGGAGCAGAATCTGGGCCTGTTGGTGTGGGTGGGGGTGGACCCTGAGGGTGAGAAGGGGGCAGCCCCAGGGAGCATGGCTGGGAACTAAGCCTCTGTGATCTGGGATCCCAGAGTGAGGTGGAAACCCGAGGGGTTCCCGGGAGCTGGGCCAGGCCTCCAGGACGTGGAACAGGAGCGGAGCTGCAGCCCTGGGCGTAGCCCAGGCGGCCACCTGGCCCCAGACATCGCGGTTCCCCCCTTCCCCGCCTCGCCGGACTGGAGGAACAGTGCACCTGACGCGAGCCGGGGCACCCTGGGCGTGGCGCCGGATCCCCGGGCTTGGCGCTGCACTGCCGGCCCCAACATGCCGCCGCCGCCCCTGGAGCCAGTTTCGCCTCACCCTGTCCCCAGGTACCTGAGCCTTCGCCTCCTCCTGGGCCTGAATCTGTTTCCGCAGGACTCTGCAACCCACCTACTGTCGCCGCCTCCGCTGCCGTCGCTGCCGCTCTGCACGCTGAGCCTGCCCCGCCTGCGGGTGAGGTCCGTGCGCAAAGCCCGCCCCAACCCCCAGGGCGCCAGACCCAGCACCGGCCCCACCTCGCTGTCACAAACACCCAGGTAGCCCACCCCCTCTTAACTCACCAGGTCCTAGGGATACCCTATCATTGTGTCTGCTTCACAGATAAGGAAGCCCAGGCCACGAGAGTGGCCTCGCAGCCAGGTGCAGGTTAAGGTCCAGGTCTGGGGGTGGGGGTCTGGAGCCCACCCGCGTTCCACTGGGGCAGACACCCTCCTTGATCCCTCCTCCCCACATGTGCACTCCACCCCGCTGGGCACCATCCAGCCACCCCCAACTCTGGGGGTGTGGGGGCGCAGAAGTCAGGCAGGCCCTGGTAAGCTGAGGGTAGAGGTCTGGCTGAGTGGCCCTGGACAGTCCTGACCTCCCCCGCACAGTGGGATGGCAGGAAGCCACCTCACACATTGACGAAGGAGTGCCTGGCTTCAGGAATGTCCTGTGAATTGGCAGAATGCACACTGGCTGTTCTGAGCTTCTTGTTACAATGTCCCCAAAGGAGGAAGCAGTCTCCTGGAGACAACGCACAGCCCTCTAGCCCAGGATGCCCCTCAGGCCCCTCCTAGCCAAGGAGCACCTGCGTCAGGCCAGGAGGACCCTGGGGGACCCCACAGTAGCCCCCCACTCACGGATGTCAGTGAGAGGCACGGTGTACCGGGCACCTACCCCATGCCTAGCCCTACGTCATGGACAGTCCCCGCGTCCCATCACTTGACAAGGCATGTTTATTCCTGGGACTGAGGGGTCTTTGTCCTACTCTTGCCACTTCTTTGAAAATGAAAAGGTGGGTGTGACAGGGTGTTCACTTGTTCACAGCAGAATGATGACAACCCATCCAAGCAAACCGAAACCAAAATGGATAGCCTTTTCTCCCAGAACTTTGTACGTGTTTTCAGGTTTATATGTGGTTTGTGGAATAGGATTTTAAGGGCACCTGCCACCTGTCTGGTTCAGTGGGCTTGTGACAGGATGGTGGACTCCCTGGTAAGATGGTGCCACTTGGAGCACTCTGCCTTAGCCAGCCCCCTTGCTTCCTTCTGTTATTTGGCTGATAATGTCTTGAGGAGCTTCTCAGATGGGGTCCCACTTCCTGCAGGGAAGATGTCCCCCTTGCTTTTCTCCCATGTGGCCTCAACAGAACCGAGCAGGTGTTCCTTGTTCTGAAATGCCTCCACAAAAATCCAGAAAACTGCATTTCAAACCAAGAGGGTTGGGCAGTTTGGTAACAGGAGATCCTGAGAGGCCTTACCGATGACCCCTTGAGAGGTGGTGTGCAGTGCTTCATGGCACTGACTTTGTATTTACCCAGAGAAACACTCCTACCATAGGCACTAACACCCAATGGATATTTGAGGCCAAGCACAATTGACGCAGTGAACTGTAAACTTCCAAGGGTATGGCTGGGACCCCTGTGAGCAAGGCGGTTACACAGAGGAGCACCAGGAGGATGCAGTGAACATAAAGCACCAAAAAATAAAGGAAGAAGAAGGAGGGAACACTTCCCAACTCATTCTACAAGGCCAGGATTATCCTGACACCAAACCCAACAAAGACATCACAAGAAAAGTACAGATCAATATCCCTTAAGAATATAGATGGGGGACTTCCCTGGTGGCACGGTGGTTAAGAATCCGCCTGCCAATGCAGGGGACATGGGTTTGATCCCTGGCCTGGGAAGATTCCACATGCCGCGGAGCAGATAAGCCCGTGCGCCGTAACTACTGAGCGTGTGCTCTAGAGCCCATGTTCTGCAACAAGAGAAGCCATGACAATGAGAAGCCCGCGCACCACACGAAGAGTAGCCCCTGCTTGCCTCAACTAGAGAAAGCCCATGAGCAGCAACAAAGACCCAGCACAGCCATAAATAAATAAATAAATAAAAATCAATTACATTTCTATACACTAGCAATGAACTATTCAGAAATGAAATTAAGAAAACCATTCTGCTTACATAGCATCAAAAAGAATAAATTTATTTTTAAACATACTTAGAATAAATTTAACAAAAGAAATGCAAGACTTGTACATGGAAATGTACTAAACATCACTGAAAAAAATTAAGACCTAAACAAGTGGAAACACAACCCATGTTCATGGACTAGAAGACTTCATATGGTCAAGATGGCAGTATATTCCCCAGATTGGTCTGCATATTCAGTGCAATCCCTATCAAGATCCCAACTGCCTATTTTGCAGAAATTATCAAGCTGATCCTAAAGATGATATGGAGATGCAAGGGACTCAGAATAGCCAAAACAATTTTGAAAATGAACAAAGTTGGAGGACTCACACTTCCTTATTTCTAAACTGACTACAAAGCTACAGTCATCAAGACAGTGTGTTACAGGGACTCCCCTTGTGGCCCAGTGGCTAAGACTCCGCACTCCCAATGCAGGGGGCCTGGGTTTTATCCCTGGTCACGGAACTAGATCCCACATGCCGCAACTAAAGATTCTGCATGCCGGGACCAAAAGATCCCGCATGCCACAACGAAGATCCTGCACGTGGCAATGGAGATCCTGTGTGTTGCAACTAAGACCTGGTGCAGCAACTAAGACCCAGTGCAGCCAAATAAATAAATATTAAAACAAAAAAAGTGTGTTATTGAAATAAGGATAGACATATAGATCAGTGAAATAGAATTGAGAGTCCAAAAATATGTCCAGTTAACTTTTTAAAATAAATTTATTTATTTTATTTATTTATTTTTGGCTGCATTGGGTCTTCATTGCGGTGCACGGGCTTCTCATTGCAGAGCACAGGCTCTAGGCACACAGGCTTCAGTAATTTTGGCTCCTGGGCTCAGTAGTTGTGGCTTGTGGGCTCTAGAGCGCAGGCTCAGTAGTTGTGGCTCACAGACTTAGTTGCTCTGCGGCATGTGGGATCTTCCCGGACCAGGGCTCGAACCCGTGTCCCCTGCATTGGCAGGTGGATTTTTTTTTTTGCAGTACGCGGGCCTCTCACTGTTGTGGCCTCTCCCGTTGCGGAGCACAGGCTCTGGACGCGCAGGTTCAGTGGCCATGGCTCACGGGCCCAGCCGCTCCGCGGCATGTGGGATCTTCCCAGACCAGGGCACGAACCCGTGTCCCCTGCATCGGCAGGCGGACTCTCAACCACTGCGCCACCAGGGAAGCCCTGGCAGGTGGATTCTTAACCACTAAGCCACCAGGGAAGCCCTGTCCAGTTAACTTTTAAAAATTTATAGCCAATTTAAATTTATGGCCAGCTTATGGCCTTTTGATTAAAAAAAATAAACTTTTTTTTTTTTTTTTGCGGTATGCGGGCCTCTCACCGCTGTGGCCTCCCCCGCTGCGGAGCACAGGTTCCGGACGCGCAGGCTCCGGACGCGCAGGCTCAGCGGCCACGGCCCACGGGCCCAGCCGCCCCGCGGCATATGGGATCCTCCCAGACCGGGGCACGAACCCGTATCCCCTGCATCGGCAGGCGGACTCTCAACCACTTGCGCCACCAGGGAGGCCCTAAACTTTGTTTTTTAGAGCAGTTTTAAGTTTGCAGGAAAATTAAACAAAAGGTGGAGTTCCCACATACCCCCACCCCTACTCATGCACAGCCTTCTCCACTATCAACATCCTCCGCCAGATTGGTAAACTGGATGTAATTGATGAACCTACATTGACACATTATTATCACCTCCAGTCCACAGTTTACATAAGGGTTCACTCTCGGTCATATACATGCTATGGGTTTTTAAGAATGTATAATGACACATATACATCATTACAGTATCGTGCAGAATTGTTTCAGCACTGTAAAAATCCTCTGTGCATCACCTATTCATCCCTCCTTCCCCACTAACTTCTGGCAACCACTGATCTTTTTATTGGCTCCACAGTTTTGCCTTTTCCAGAATGTCATGAAGTTGGAATCATACAGTATGTAACCTTTTCAGATTGGCTTTTTTCACTTAGTAATATGAGTTTATGAGTTTAAGGTTGTCTTATGTCCTTTTTTTTTTTTTTTTGGTCATATGTCTTTTCATGGCTTGATAGCTCAGTTCTTTTTAGTGCTGAGTAATATTCCTTATCTGGATGTACAACAGTTTATTTACCCATTCACCTACTGAAGGACATTTTTTTTTTTTTTTTGGCTGTGCTGAGTGGCTTGTGGGATTTTAGTTCCCCAAACCAGGGATTGAACTGAGGCCCTCGGCAGTGAGAGTGTGGAGTCCTAACCACTGGACCACCAGGGAGTTCCCCTGAAGGACATTTTGGTTGCTTCCAAGTTTGGTAAGTATGAATAAAGCTGCTATAAACATCCATGTGCAGGTTTTTGTGTGGAAGTAAGTTTTCAACTCTTTTGGGTGAATACCAAGGAGTGTGATTACTGAATCATATGATAAGACTATGTTTAGTTTTGTGAAAAATCACCAAACTGTCTTCCAAAGTAGCCCACCAGAATGTTCTGTGTTCCCACCAGCACTGACTGAGAGTTCCTGTTGCTCCACATCCTCACCAGCATTTGTTGCTGTCAATGTATTGGATTTTGGCCATTCTAATAGGTGTGTTGTGGTATCTCACTGTTGTTTTAATTTGCAATTCTCTAAGGGCATATGATGTTGAACATCTTTTGATATTCTTATTTGCCATTTGTATATCTTCTTTGGTGAGGTATCTGTTCAGATCTTTTGCCCATTTTTAATTGGGTTTTTGGTTTCCTTATTTTTTTTTCATTTATTTATTTTATTTTTGGCTGTGTTTGGTCTTCATTGCTGCGCGTGGGCTTTTCTCTGGTTGCAGCGAACGGGGGCTACTCTTCGTTGTGGTGCACAGTCTTCTCATTGCGGTGGCTTCTCTTGTTGCGGAGCACAGGCTCTAGGCTCGGGGGCTTCAGTAGTTGTGGCACATGGGCTCTAGAGTGCAGGCTCAGTAGTCTTGGCGCACGGGCTTAGTTGCTCCGTGGAATGTGGGATCTTCCCAGACCAGGGCTTGAACCCATCTCCCCTGCATTGGCAGGCGGATTCTTAACCACTGTGCCACCAAGGAAGCCCTGGTTTTCTTATTGTTGAGTTTTAAGTGTTCTTTGTATATTTTGGGTAAGTCGTTTATCAGACATGTCTTTTGCAAATATTTTCTCCTAGTCTGTGGCTTGTCTTCTTATTCTCCTGATGGCCAGTCGATTTTTGACAAGAGTGCCAAAATGACTCAATGGGGCAAAGAACAGTCTGGAACAACTGTTATCCTCATAACAGTTACCCTCATGGGTATCCTCATGCAAATAAATAAATGAAGTTGGACCCCTACCTCACATGACATACAAAAGTTAACTCAAAATTGACCAAAGACCTAAATGTAAGAGGTGAAACTATAAAAATGCTGTTGTGACGTTGTTAAATTAACATTTGTTAAGTGGAGCCCTGAGGGTGTTGGGTGAGGAATCTCTGATCAACAAAAGACCAGAAGGAATTGAGAGAGAAGTTTGTTACAGGTTCTGGAAGAAGTACACCACATACTGTGAGGGGCCACACCAGGAGGCTAAGGCATAGTGCAGGCAGAAAGCATGGCAGGACCTGAGGACAGGCTTTTATTAGGGTCTGCAGGTAGAGTGCTTTGGGGTTTCCAGGCTGAGTCTGGACTGGTCAGTTCAAAGCAAAAAGAGTGGGGTTCTGGCAAGCTTATCTGAGAATCACACAAGGGGCCATTCCTGGGAGGTGGGAGAGAATGCTTATCAGGAGGACAGTTGAGGAATTCATATCAGGAACTTAGATTATTTACCTGTGAGTCTGTAGACTGTTATCTAGGGCATGCACTCTTGGGAGAGGTTAATGTCAGTTCAAGACCCCACCCCCCACCCCGCAGGCTGCGCGGCCACACAAAATGGGTCCCGAGACAACGTTATCTAGTAGTTTAGCTAAACTCTAAACAAACTCTTACAAGAAAACATAGGAGTAACTCTTTATGACTGTGGATTAGGCAATGGTTTTGTAGGCAGATAGGATAGGAGGTCCCTGAAGGAAGAGAACCAGACATAATTTCTTGACATAACCAGATTAACTGGAACCTAAGGAATGACCGTGTTGACTTTTTCTGACCCTCGTGATCCAATCAGCTAGAGCCTGGACTCTGTCAACCTTTGCCACAATTCTAGGCTGAATTCTCCTCTGCTCAAGCCCCTTCATGAACATGTATGCACCCTCAGCTTAAGTCATCCTCAATTTTGCTGGTAAGAGAGACTCTGCTTTGGGAAATAACCCTGGTGTTCTCCTTACTTGCTGCAAGTAATAAATCCTTCCTTCTCCAGCTCTTTGACTTGGTGTTGTCTTTTATTAGATACCCACCAAGGGGCGAATGCAGTTTTCAGGTAACGGTTTCACAAACATGACACCAAAAGTTCAAGCAATCTAAGAAAAATATAGATGAATTGGAATTCATCAAAAATTAAAAACTGGGGACTTCCCTGGGGGTCCAGCTAAGACTCAGTGCTTCCACTGCAGGGGTCGCAGGTTTGATCCCTGGTTGGGGAACTAAGATCCCGCATGCTGCACGGTGGAGCCAAAAAAATAAATAAATAAAAACAAAATTTAAAACTTTTGTGTTCAATGGATACCACCAAGAAAGTTAAAAGAGGGAATTCCCTGGTGGTCCAGTGGTTAGGACTCGGCGCTTTCACTGCTGTGGCCAGGGTTCAATCCCTGGTCAGGGAACTAAGATCCTGCAAGCTGCGTGGCTCAGGCAAAAAAAAGAAAAAAAAAAAAAAAAGGAAAAGATTAAAATCCACAGAACAGGAAAAATTTTGCAAATCATATATCTGATAAGGGGATTGTATCTAGAATATATAAAGAACTCTCACAACTCAACAACAAAATGATAAATAACCCAACTTAAAAATGCACAAAGGATCTGAATAGACATTTCTTCAAAGAAGACATACAAATGTCCAATAAGCACATGGAAAGATTCTTAACATCATTAGTCTTTAGGGAAATGCAAACCAAAACCACAGTGCGATGCATCCCCTAGGATGGCTGTTGTCAAAAAGTCAGATAATAATAAGTGTTGAAGATAATGTGGAATAATTGGAACCCTCGTACACTGCTGGTAGGAATGGTAAGTTGGTAGAGCTGCTTTGGAAAACCACTGGCCAGTGGTTAAGACTCCGCGTTTCCAATGCAGGGGGCACGGGTCGGGGTAGGATCCCATGTGTCCTGCAGTGCAGCCAAAAAAAAAAAAAAAAAAAAAAGAATAAAGTGGTGATACCACCCAGATAAATCTTGAAAACATTATGCTAAGTGAAAGAAGCCAGTTACAAAAGACCACATGTTGTCTGATTTTATTTGTATGAATAGGCAAATCTATAGAGACAAAGAGTAGATTAATGGTTTCCAGAGGGTTGGGGGGTGGAGGATGGGAAGTGACTGCTAACAGGTACAGGGTTTCTTTCTGGGGTGATTAAATGTTCTGAAATTAGATAGTGGTGATGGTTGCACAATTACGTGGATACAAAAAAAACACGGAACTGTACATTTTAAGCTGGTATTAGAGTATGTGAATCAAGTTGTCATAAAAATAAAAGATTAAGGGACTTCCCTGGTGGTCCAGTGGTTAAGACTCTGCACTCCCAATGCAGGGGGCCCGGGTTCGATCCCTTGTCAGGGCACTGGATCCCGCATACCGCAACTAAAGATCCTGCATGCCGCAGTGAAGATCCCGCGTGCCACAACCAAGACCTGGTGCAGCCAAATAAATAAATAAAAATAATAAATATTTAAAAACTAAATAAATAAAATAAATAAAAGATAAAGCACCAAAGTGTTTGCAAGAAAGAATTCCAGGGACAGGAAGGGCTGAGTGGCCAGAGAGAGATGAAGCCTCTGGTTGCTCTGGTTGGTACACAGAGGAACAGACTAAGAAGTTGGGAGACCCTTGTTTTCCCCTAAACTGGCCCCTTCTGCATTGCTTGACTCAGGTAAAGGCATTACTCTCCCAACTACTCTTAGTCACTGAGACTATGTACCTACCACATGTGACCCAGATGTCCCTACGTCCTTTTGCCTCCTAGAGCTCCCCTTTCTGTTAGCATCCGAACGACGTGGCTCAAATAGCTCCTTTATCTCAGGTATCCAGGCTCTCCCCAGCTTCCAGGAGCTTTTTTGGGGGGAAGGGGTTGAGGCAAAAGAAATCTTACATTTTCCCCATGTCATCGCTATCTTTTCCTCCACTTTTGTCTGTCTCCTGCAGCTTTTGTCCTCTCTTGTCTACATACTGGCAGCCTCCTCCCCCAGTCTGCTATTCTCCCCAGGGCCAAATTTAGCCCACATTCCACCGTTCAAAGTCCACCAGCATGTTGTCGCATATTACCTTTCCAAAATGACCCCCATTACTCCTCACCATGAACTGGTTTTCCAGCTCTTCCTTCTTCTTCTTCTTTTTTTTTTCTTTTTGTCTGAACCTCTCAGCTTGCGGATCTTAGTTCCCAGACCAGGGATAGAACCCATGTCCCCTGGAATGGAAGCATGGAGTCCTAGCCACTGGACCACCAGGTGGTGGTCTCTCTTCCTTCTTTATGTCCCCCATCCCTGGCAATGGCAGTCATGTCTGTCCCCACCTGTTCCAGTCCTTACCAGGGGTGCATTCTCTCCCCCATTTCCTGTCAGCCCCTCTGCCCAAGGCTGGCCCGGTTCCTTGCACCGATCCTGTTGGACCTCCCTGGGAAGAGGAGGACTTCTGGTTTTCCCTAGCTAGCTGCCCAACCCTTCTAACCCCCACACCGCACTCTCTGAAATCTGCCAGAGCAAGGGGGGAGTGGAGCTGAAGTTAGTCCCACTGAATCCATGGTGGTGGTGTGTGTTGCTCAAACCCAGACCGCTTGATCTGCTACTATGAACATTACCCCAGGCCTCTGTTGACCTAGCAGTGGTAGGCAGGGTAAGAAATCTGCATTTTGCATCTACGTTTTTTAAATTTGTTTACTTTAAATTAATATATAATGTATGCCTATAAATTATAAATAATTTTTATTTATTTATATTCTCTTTATTTAACCCCTTTTTGGTCCTCCCTTCTCCACGAAGATTCCAGCTCATTCAGGTTGTGCTTAGAAGAGCCAAGAAGAGGCTCTTCTCTGTGGTGTAAACACAGATTCTCTCATGGACCAGCAGCAGGAGTGGGGGGATCTTGGGAAGATGGTGAACTGAGGATATCAGTCCCCCTTCCGGGAACATGGGAATTTGTGTCCTTTCGCCAAGGTCTGTGGGTGGGTAGTTCTCTGGCCTCCTGCAATAACCACCTGTGGAGCCTCCTGCCCCATCCTCCTCCTAAATATGGCCAAGCCAACCCGCTTCTGCTGCTACCTGGCTCCCCACCCCTCAAAAGCCAGGCCCCTCGGTCTGGCTGCGATCAGCCACCTTCTTCACTGCAATTCTCGGACCTCCCTGTCCCCCGCCTGCCTTGCCCACCCACCCTGCTTGGCTGCTTGTAAAACTCGCGATACTTTGAGACCCACGCATAAGTCCCATTTCCTGAAGGCGGAACTACCCGCCTCAGCTTCACAGCACCTCCTTCCGGGAGTCTATCACGTGGTTGCCACAACATGCTCTGGCGCGAGTTGGGGGTACTGACGTCTGCACCAGTAACAGGCTGCTAACCGAATAGTCTTTCCTGGTATCTGCCAAGTCCGCAAAGCCCTTTCAGTTACCAGCCCTGTCCCTTCTCACACCCCGGGCAGCTCTGCAGGAAGACCGCATTTAACAGACAAACTATGGAGCCTCCCTCACCCGCAGCGACCAGGCGTCAGCCCGCAGCTTCCAGCTGACGCAGCACAAGACTTTCAGGTCGCTATTTCCCGCCCAAAGTGACGACCAATCAAAAGTGAGTTCGCCCGTTAAGGAAACAGCCAATCGCCATTGGGGTCCTGGCCTGGGGTTAGCCCCCAAAGTGGTCGGAGCCAATGGCAGTTGCGCGGCCGGCGAGCCAATCAGGACACGGCGTGTGGTGCGACGGGTCGGCAGTTGGGCGCGTGGCGTCGGACTGAGAGGCAGTTGGGTCGTAGTGAGGCCAGGTGGTGACCACCATGGTACAGAGCGGCGGGGCCTGGGGGACGGGCCAGGACGGGCGGCGGGACCGTGGGGGACGGGCCTGGATGGGCAGCAGGACCTTGGGGGACGGGCCTGGACCGGCGGTGGGGCCTTGGGGAACGGGTCTGAACCAGCCGTGGGGCCTTGGGGGATGGGCCTGGGCCTGCTGAGGGGCTCTGGGGACGGGCCTCGACGGGCGGAGGGGCCTGGGGGATGGGCCCAGGTGGCGGGGTAGGGTCCGGAGTGTGCATGTCAGGGGCAGGCACGGGGCTCACTCCGCAGATGCAGTAAGCAGCCCCTGCCCTCTCTCTTCCAGACTCTTCCTTCTCGAGGCAACGGTCCAGAGTTGCTCTTGAGCTCTGTCATTTGTCTCAGCTGTGCTGTGAGCTCACGAGGGCACTTACAGAAATAGGCCTTTAAATAAGAGTGAGAGAAGACTGTATATGCTGAAAATGTTGCTTCCTCCTTTAGATAGGGCTGTGAGTTGTTTGGCCACTCCACGTGGCATGCAGCATCTTGGTTCCCCCACCAGGGATCGAACCTGTGCCCCTTGCATTGAGAGCTCAGAGTCTTAACCACTGGACTGCCAGGGAATTTCCCCTCCACCCCCCCCCTTTTTTTAAGCAAAACTAAGCAAACAGGAATAGGTAGGCTTATATCCTCCCTTTCTCGCGCCTTGTTTTTTCATTGTGCAAACAGTCCGGCTGCCTCCGTGTCAGCGTGCAAAGACCTGCGTCCTTGTTTACTGCCATGTAGTATTCCAGGGTGTTGTTCTGCGTCTTCAGCCTGTCCTGAGCCGCTGGACGTGTGGATGTTTTCCAGTCTTTTATGCATGGAGTTGCAATGAGGAATCTGTGCCTGCAGTTTCTCACTGGTGTAGGTGTATATGGGATACCACAAGTGAATGGTATATAGTTTCAGATTCCCTTCCATCAGCAACACATATATGAGAATTCCTGTTTTCCCACAGCAGGGTGGGCTTCTGCCTTTAATTTGTTCATTTTTATGTCCTCAAGTCATAGGGATCTAGTTAATTGTTGAATTAATTACATTAATAGTTTGCACACCAGTGGAACTCAACCAACACCTCTGTCATTGTGCACGTCTAAAACCAGTCACATTAATGTGGAGAGAGGCTGGAATGACCCCTGACAGGGCTTTACCTGGCCTGTTTCACGTCTTGCTTGTTCCCAGTTAACTGAGGCTGATGTCATTCCAGCCTCTGTGTTCTCTTCTCATCACTGCGGTAGCTTCCAAACTCTATGAAGAGTACTAGATAATAACTAGATAATAACTCACACTAACGTCTGCATTCTCCCTTTGCAAAAGTTGGTTTTGAGGCTTCTCTTATTGGTTATTGAACAGCATGACATCAAGCTGCTCAAATTTTTTTTTTGTACAGGTGATTTATTACAAGTATAAAGAAAAGGTATCTGCTATTACCTGACAGGTAAAAGGAAGCTTTAGGATTAGAAGAAATTTGTGCATTTCATCATTTTTTAGGAGCTGGGTTTTTTTTTTTTTTTTTTTTTTTTTTGCAGTATGCGGCGCCTCTCACTGTTGTGGCCTCTCCCGTTGCAGAGCACAGGCTCCAGACGCGCAGGCCCCACGGCCATGGCGCGCGGGCCCAGCTGCTCCGCGGCATGTGGGATCCTCCCGGACCGGGGCATGAACCCGTGTCCCCTGCATCGGCAGGCGGACTCTCAACCACTGCGCCACCTGGGAAGCCCTAGGAGCTGTTATTTTTAGCAAAGCCTTTGTCTTAATTAAGAAAAATACCGTGGTTAATACTTTTAGAAGAGCTGTTCAGCCGTTGTTTGTTGGTATAACAGGGTCTTCTCAAGTTGAAATGCCTAAGTTCACAGTGCTTAGTTTAACTAACTAAATTAGGAAATGTCTAGTGAGGGGGAGGTGATGATGAGTTGGTGTGAAGATAACCTAAAAGAAATTACACTGATCTCTGAGAAAATGTTGTCCATTACATATGCCTTCCCTTTGTGTCAGAACGGTTCATGTCTCAAGATGAATTTAATGGGAATTCCAACAGTAGAAATTTTGTTTTAAATCCTACTTTATGCATCCTAGAGCCTCATCACAAAGTTGCGTACCTTCTGGAGAATCTTCCCAGCTTCATAAGGGTAAATTTTTTCCGGCTCAGTATTGCAGTTTGGTTGGAATCAGAATTAGACTATCAGCTATGATTTGGTCCCCTGTCTTTCAAGGATAAGTCTAGAAGCTGAATTTCTAGGCTTCCAGACCATCACTCTTAAGGGCTAGGAGATTATAAATCTGGGATGTGATCGTAATGTATGATGAGAAGATAATACCCATGTTTAGAATTATCTGTCTCATGATGTGGCCATTTTGATGGCCTATTTTCTCTTCATTCAGGTTATCTCCTTTTTTTTTTTTTTTTGACTGCACCCCACACGGCTTGCGGGATCTTAGCTTGAGGGATCTTAGTTCCCCAACCAGGGATTGAACCCGTGCCTCCTGCAGTGGAAGTGCTGAGTCCTAACCTCTGGACCACCAGGGAATTCCCCAAGTTATCTCCTTTTGAGTGAGCTTCAGTAGTGTGTGTAAGGAGTTTGTCCATTTCATTTGTGTTGTTGAATTCATAATATTCCTTTATACCTTTAATATCCCAGTAGTTATAGCCTCTTTTTTGTTCCTGATACTGGTAATTTGTGTCTTCTCTTTTTCTGGGTCAATTTGGCCAGGGGCTTATCAATTTGATTGTTCAGCTCAAAGAACCAGGTTTTGGTTTCATTGACTTTTCTCTCTTTTTATTTTCCTGTTTTCTGTTTAGTTTATTTTTGCTAGTTATTTTTTTCTGCATAATTTGGATATTTGCTCTTTTTCTAGTTTCTTAAGGTGGAAGCTTAGGTCATTGAATTTGAAATTTTTGAACAAACTTTTGTGTCTAAGTTCATGAGGGATATTGGTCTGTAGTTTCCTTACAGTGAATATCTTATTTTTTTAAATTTATTTTTATTATTTGTTTATTTATTTATTTTTGACTGCGTTGGGTCTTGCTGCGCACGGACTTTCTCTAGAAGTGGCGAGTGTGGGCTACTCTTTGTTGTGGTGCACGGGCTTCTCATTGCGGTGGCTTCTCTTGTGGAGCACGGGCTCTAGGTGTGCAGGATTCAGTAGTTGTAGCATGGGGGCTCAGTAGTTGTGGCTCACGGGTTTAGCTGCTCCGAGGCATGTGGGATCTTCCCATACCAGGGCTTGAACCTGTGTCCCCTACATTGGTAGGCAGATTCTTAACCACTGTGCCACCAGGGAAGTCCAGTGTCCTTGGTTTTTGTATCAGGGTAATGCTGGCCTCAGGGAATGAGTTGGGAAGTGTTCCTTTCTCTTCCATTTTCTAGAAGAGTTTGCAGGGAGGGAAAAATTTTCCTCTTCTGGGTTCTTCTCGTTGGTCTAATAATCTTTTTTTTTTTTTTTTTTTTTTTTTTTTTTTTTTTTTGTGGTACGCGGGCTTCTCACTGCTGTGGTCTCTCCCGCTGTGGAGCACAGGCTCCGGACGCGCAGGCTCAGCGGCCATGGCTCACGGGCCCAGCCGCTCCACGGCATGTGGGATCTTCCCGGACCGGGGCACGAACCCGTGTTCCCTGCATCGGCAGGCGGACTCCCAACCACTGCGCCACCAGGGAAGCCCTCTAATAATCTTATTGACAGAAGACAGATTAACGTGAGAAAAACAAATTTAATTCTGTACATATGGAAGTCCTATAAGTATATAAGTATAGGATCTAAGAATTGACCAAAGCAGGCTACTTATATACCTTTTTAGACAAAGAATCAGTAATTTATGAAGATTTGAGGAAAGAAAGGGGTTTTTGCTTGGGCTAGCAAGTTAATGAAGAAGTAACAAAGTTTGTTTATGCAGCTTTCTCAGCCTTAAATTCCCTATCTCCAGGGATCATGATGCCCTCCTTTCTCCTGGCATAGGGAAGATGCCTCCCCATGGGAGCTTTGTTTCCTGCTTTCAGGGGAGCAAAGGGTCAGAGTGTTCTTCTTGTACCAGCTGATTCTCAAGTAACTTTTTTCTTTTTTATAAAATTTTATTTATTCATTTATTTTTGGCTGCATTGGGTCTTCGTTGCTGCTCTCAGGCTTTCTCTAGTTGCAGTGAGCAGGGGCTACTCTTCGTTGCGGTGCGCGGGCTTCTCATTGCAATGGCTTCTCGTTGCGGAGCACGGGCTCTAGGTGCACGGCTTCAGTAGTTGTGGCATGCTGGCTCAGTAGTTGTGTCTCACGGGCTCTAGAGCGCAGGCTTAGTAGTTGTGGCGCACGGGCTTAGTTGCTCTGTGGCATGTGGGATCTTCCCGGACCGGGGCTTGAGCCCGTGTTTCCTGCATTGGCAGGCAGATTCTTAACCACTGCACCACCAGGGAAGTCCCTCAAGTAACTTTAATTCAAAGTAATCAATATGCCATCAGCATATTTTGGGGTGGCCTGCCCTGAGCTCCATCAAGTTTTATAGGTCATTGATTTTATACCTTTATACACATACACGTTACCCTCTGAGTACTATTATAGCTGCATCCCACAAATTTTGGTATGTCATGTTTTCATTTTTATTCCATTCAAAATACTTTCTAATTTCCCTAGTTATTCGTTTCCAAATATTTGGGGATTTTTCAGATACCTTTGTGTTACTGGATTTGTGATTTAGTTCCAATATTCAGAAAACATATTTTGTATTATTTGAATATGTTGTGTTAATCAAGACCTTTATTAAGAAGTGCTTGGGGGAAAAGAAGAAAAAAAAGTGCTTGGGGAATTCTCTGGCAGTCCAGTGATTAGGACACCACACTTCCACTGCAGGGGCACAGGTTTGATCCCTGGTCAGGAAACTAAGATCCTGCATGCCGAGTAACATGGCCAAAAAAAAAAAAAGTGTTTGCAGTTTGTTGAGTTTTTGAAAATAGCAAGTTGTAAACTTTTAATACAAATTAAAAATGAGTTTCCTAAAAACTCAAGTTGCCCAGATATGAAACAATTTAAAAACCTTTAAATATATATTGAGAAAAGCCAGGCTTTAAAAAAAACCAGGTTTGTCATTATCCAAAAGAGATGTCTTTAAGTAAAAGCCCATGCTGCATAGATAATGCAGATGGTTCTAGTGATCTGGTCAAGCACTTAAGGTCTTCAGCTTCCATCTTTTGTTCATTTCTTTTTATTTATTTATTTATTTATTTATGGCTGTGTTGGGTCTTCGTTGCTCCACGCGGACTTTCTCTAGTTGTGGCGAGCGGCGGCTGCTCTTCATGAGGTGTGCAGGCTTCTCATTGCGGTGGCTTCTCATTGCGGTGGCTTCTCTTGTGGAGCTCAGGCTCTAGGCATGCAGGCTTCAGTAGTTGTAGCACACGGGCTTCAGCAGTTGTAGCTCTCGGGCTCTAGGGCGCAGGCTTAGTAGTTTTGGCACATGAGCTTAGTTGCTCTGCAGCATGTGGGATCTTCCTGGATCAGGGATCGAACCCGTGTCCCCTGCATTGGCAGGCGGATTCTTAACCACGGCGCCACCAGGGAAGTCCCTGTTCATTTCTTATTGCTGCAATTTCATGTTCATTCTTGTTGGATGACTAAACCAGATTTCGGTAGAGATGGTTAGTGAGCAATTTACCCAGACCACCCTGCCCACTCAGTTTATCCCAGTCTGCCTTCAAGTGCTGCTACACCACTTCACAACAATATATCAATACCTCCATTTCCCCCTTCTTGGCCTTTATGTTATTGATTTTTTAAATAAACTTATTTATTTATTTTTGTCTGTATTGGGTCTTCGTTGCTGCGCGCAGGCTTTCTCTAGTTGTGGCGAGTGGGGGCTTCTCTTCATTGTGGTGCGTGGCCTTCTCATTGCGGTAGATTCACTTGTTTAGGGGCTCGGGCTCTAGGCACGCAGGCTTCAGTAGTTGTGGCATGCGGGCTCAGTAGTTGTGGCTCGCGGGCTCTAGAGCGCAGGCTCAGTAGTTGTGGCGCACAGGCTTAGCTGCTCTGCAGCGTGTGGGATCTTCCCGGACCAGGGCTTGAACCTGTGTCCCTTGCATTGGCAGGCGGATTCTTTTTTTTTTTTTTTTTTTTGGCGGTACGCGGGCCTCTCACTGTTGTGGCCTCTCCCGTTGCGGAGCACAGGCTCCGGATGCACAGGCTCAGCAGCCACAGGCTCCGGACGCGCATGTTCAGCGGCCATGGCCCACGGGCCCAGCCGCTCTGCGGCATGTGGGATCTTCCCGGACCGGGGCACAAATCCGTGTCCCCTGCATTGGCAGGTGGACTCTCAACCCCTGCGCCACCAGGGAAGCCCTCATTTGTGATTTTTATCTTTAATAAATTCAGCCATGTGTGGTGTGATAAGATTAACTCTTTACATGTTTAAGGTAATGCTATAAAGTTAAAAACTGAAAAAAAAAATAACTGAACGTTAAAGCAAAAATAAAGGTTTATTATTATGGGGTTTACAACTCATATAGAAGTAACATACAACAAACAATAGCACAGGACTTTCCTGGTGGCGCAGTGGTTAAGAATCCGCCTGCTGGGCTTCCCTGGTGGTGCAGTGGTTGAGAGTCTGCCTGCCGATGCAGGGGACACGGGTTTGTGCCCCGGTCCGGGAAGATCCCACATGCCGCGGAGCGGCTGGGCCCATGAGCCATGGCGGCTGAGCCTGCGCGTCCGGAGCCTGTGCTCCGCTACGGGAGAGGCCACAGCAGTGAGAGGCCTGCGTACGCCAAAAAAAAAAAAAAAAAATCATAAATGAGTGACACAGTTACTTGCTACATATTCTTCCCATTACAACTGACAGGTTCATTAATCATACAGTGTATTTTTTTTTTTTTTTTTCTTTTTGTGGTATGCGGGCCTCTCACTGCTGTGGCCTCTCCCGTTGCGGAGCACAGGCTCCGGACGCGCAGGCCCAGCGGCCATGGCTCACGGGCCCAGCCGCTCCGCGGCATATGGGATCCTCCCAGACCGGGGCACGAACCCGCATCCCCTGCATCGGCAGGCGGACTCTCAACCACTGCGCCACCAGGGAGGCCCCAGTGTATTTTATTATTAGAAGCTATAAAGGAGATCAAATCTCTAGTAATTTTTCTCCTTCTCTTTGATTAGTGTGTTGTTTCAGTGTGCCGATAAAATATAGTGTCAGTGACCAAGAGTCTCAGGAGACTTTCGTTTTTCCAGTGAGAATATCCTTGTTTATTTGCAATGTAAAAATTCCCTAGATCATTCTCTAGATCATGCATCATTTTCCATCAATTTGGTCATCAGATCAGGTAAAAAGTCTGTGTGCACCAATTTGCAGAAGTGGTCATCCAGAAGTAAATGCTGGGCTCAATTATATTTTTAAAATATGGTATAAAGTCTTTTATATTTGCCCACATATTTAGCAGTTTTGTCATTCTTCAGTCCAATTTTGCAGTTGCAATTTTCCATCTAGTATGATTTTCCTTCTTCCTGGAGAGATTCCTTTACCTTTTTTTTTTTGTAGTGGTGACTACTACTCTCAGCTAATGATTAACTCTCTCAGCTTTTGAATGCCTGAAAAAGTCTTCATTTTGCCTTTTATTTTAGTTCTGTTGAGATATAATTTACATAAAGTATTCACTGAAAGTGTGTAATTTGACAAGGTTTAATATTTATTAACATCTTGATTATCCATGAAATCATCACCTCAATCAAGATATGAACATACCCATCACCCCCCAAAGTTACCTGGTACCCCTTTGTAAATCCTCCCTTCTGCCTCACCCCCTTTCCCTCCCCCACTAATCCACATTTCTGTATTTTCTAGGATTTTATATGAATGGGATCATTGAGTTAATTTGTTGTTGTTTGGATTCTTTCACTTACTAATTATTTAGAGATTCACCCATGTTGTTGCAACACAGTTCATTTTTATTGCTGAGTATCTCCTTTTTTGTGTGTGGTAAACTACACATGACAGAAGTTACCATTTTAACCATTTTTAAGTGTATAATTCAGTAGCATTAAGTACATTTACATGTTGTATAACCATCAGCACTATTTCCAGAACTTTTTCATCATTCTCAAATCTTCTTAGTATATAATCTGCTGGGGAGTTTTTGTTTTTTATATTTTATACAATTTTAAAAAAATAAATTTACTTATTGATTTATTTATAGCTGTGTTGGGTCTTCGTTGCTGTGCACGGGCTTTCTGTCATTGGGGTGAGCCGGGGCTTCGTTGAGGTGCGCTGGCTTCTCATTGTCGTGGCTTCTCTTGTTGCGGACCATGGGCTCTAGGCACATGGGCTCAGTAGTTGTGGCTCTCGGGCTCTAGAGCGCAGGCTCAGTGGTTGTGGTGCTCCGGGCTTAGTTGTTCCGCGGCATGTGGGATCTTCCCGGACCAGGGCTCAAACCCATGTCCCCTGCATTGGCAGGTGGAGTCTTAACCACTGTGCCACCAGGGAAAGCCCTTTTATACAATTTTTAAAGTACACTTTTCATTTATAGTTACTCCAAACTATTCATAATCTGTTGTTAATATCATCCAGTGTGTTTTTCATTACAGACATTGTCTTTTTTTATCATTAGCAATTTGAGTTAGCTCTTTTTTATATCAAACATGTCTCTCCTTATCATGCTCATTTTTTCCTGTACTTTCCTGAGCATGTAGATATATAATAGTTATTTTAATGTCCTTGTTTACTAATTCTATCATCTGTCATTTCTGGGTCTGTTTTTATTGATTGCTTTTTCTCTTCATATGGTAATATTTTCTAACTTTTCTAGGTTTTATTTTTTAATTTTCTGGTGTATATGGTAACTTTAGATTGGATACCAGGCATGAATTTTACATTATTGGGTGTTAGATTTTTTTGGCTGTTATTTCAGCTGTTTCTAGGCTTTTGGGGGGATGCTATTAGTATACCTGGGAACAATTTGATCCTTTTGAGGCTTGCTTTTCAGCTTTCTTAAGTGGGTTCAGACCAGCCTTTAGGGTTGGCCTCACTTGGCCCCACTACTGAGGACTCCACCCAGTGCTCTGTGAGTTAGGATGTCTTTCTGCCATGGCAGGTGTGAGCTCAGGGGTCCCTCCCCACCTGTGCTGAGCAGCCCACAGTGAGGACTCGGGGCCCCCCTGCTGATCTCCCTGAGCTCTCTCCATGCAGCTGTCTCTCCTCCAGATAGAAAGCCAGCACCAGGCTTTCTAGCTGCCTTGACCTCTCTCAACACAGGATTCTCTCTGCTCACCTCAGGGAGATCCCTGGGTTTCTCCTGTCTTGGCTGCAGCCTGGACACTCCCCAGTAGCCTTCTGGGGCATCTGTAGGGCTTGCCTTGTTTCCGTGCTCTAAGGAATCACTTACTGTCTTCTGCTGCCTATTGTCTAATGACTGAAAAGTGTTACTTCATGTTTTTTTTCTAAGCCGTTGCTTATATCAGGTTGGTAAATACAGCCTAAGGTGGAAATAAAATGGCCTGACTGCTTATTTTGTATAAATTATTTTAAAATTAATTTATTTTATTTTTGGCTGCATTGGGTCTTTGTTGCTGCACGCAGGCTTTTCTTTAATTGCGGCGAGCGGGGGCTGCTCATCGTTGCGGTGCGTCGGCTTCTCATTGCTGTGGCCTCTCTTGTCGCAGAGCACAGGCTCTAGGCGCACGGGCTTCAGTAGTTGTGGCACACAGGTTCAGTAGTTGTGGCTCACGGGCTCTAGAGCGCAGGCTCAGTAGTTGTGGTGCACGGGCTTAGTGCTCCACGGCATGTGGGATCTTCCCAGACCAGGGTTCGAACCCGTGTCCCCTGCATTGGCAGGCGGATTCCTAACCACTGCGCCACCAGGGCAGCCCTTGTATAAATTTTTAACCTTTTTTATTGATTGCTAGGAAGAGGCTTTATTTATTTGTTTATTTATTTATTTATTTATTTGGTTGTGCTGTGTCTTAGTTGTGGCAGACAGACTCCTTAGTGGCGGCTCGCTGGCTCCTTAGTTGTGGCAGGTGGGCTCCTTAGGTGTGGTATGCGAACTCTTAGTTGTGGCATGCATGTGGGTTCTAGTTCCCTGGCCAGGAATCAAACCCGGGCCCCCTGCATTGGGAGTGTGGAGTCTTAACTGCTGTGCCACCAGGGAAGTCTCGCTGGGAAGATGTTTATAATGGCTGTATTCCTATTCACAGTTCAAGTGTGTCTCCATCCATGCTCAGACATAAAATGACCATTGGAAGCTCATGGGACAATAATGTCTGATAAGACCTTAAGAAACCAAAAGATTTTAGAGATTAATTTAAGACGTTGGGTCTCATTTGCGTGCCACATAGTGACAACCGCCTTGAAGCTGAGGGGCCTCACATGTATACTTTCGTTCCCAGCGTGAGTGCATCTCTATCCACGTGGGGCAGGCGGGGGTCCAGATCGGCAATGCCTGCTGGGAGCTGTACTGCCTTGAACATGGAATTCAGCCCGACGGCCAGATGCCAAGTGACAAAACCATCGGCGGTGGGGATGACTCGTTCAACACGTTCTTCAGTGAGACCGGGGCTGGCAAGCATGTGCCCAGAGCCGTGTTCGTGGACCTGGAGCCCACCGTGGTCGGTAGGTACCCTTAGACTCAGAAGGGGAAGCACAGAACCTTTGCTGGGTTCCTCCAGATCAGAAGCCCGAGGTAGTTTCCAAGGGGAGCTGCTAGGAGAGGGCACCTTTCAGTGGCGGCCACCCAGGAGACAACAGAATGTCACCCTAGAGCCCGTTAGACCCAGGCCACAGAGAGCGCCCGGCAAAAGTCACGCTGATGTCTAGTACATCAGGGCCATTTCAGCAACGCCCTGGGGGTAGCTGTGGGTGTGAACGAAACATGCACACGCAGAACCGCCTGTGCGGTGTGAGCACTCCCCCGCCTTCGGGAACCGGCCACACTGGCATTTGTTCCCCGGGTTGACTGGACCTTCCCGGGGCCATAAACGGCAGATGAGGCATGTGTATCACACGGAGACCTTTTCTGTGAGACGCTGACGCTGCTGGCCTGCGAGGCGCAGCACGTGCCTGTAGAATTGAAGGTCTCCCCGGACCTGGCCATCCCGGTGAGTCAGCGACCGTCCTTAGAGTCTCGGGCACGCTGTCCTCCCTGCAGATGAAGTGCGCACGGGGACCTACAGGCAGCTCTTCCACCCGGAGCAGCTGATCACCGGGAAGGAGGACGCGGCCAATAACTACGCCAGAGGCCATTACACCATCGGCAAGGAGATCGTCGATCTGGTCCTGGACCGGATCCGCAAACTGGTGAGAAGCGCCCTGGGAAGGCCTCCTGGACAGGAGGGGAGGCCCGGGATCTCCCTGGGACATCACTTTGGCAAAACCCAGCAGAACCATGAGTGCAGGGTCTTCCTTTCCGGTGTGGCCGCAGTGCGTCCACGTCTGTAACTGCTAAGTGTGACGCGTGTTCCCTGTGGATGGGTTGAACCCGTATAGTGAACCTGCAGAGGAAGAGTGTGCCGTGACCGGGGCCCATGGGGGCCCGTGGGGGTGGTGCCACGGCTCGTGCGGGCGTGGCCTCACGGCCTCTGCTCTCCCGCAGGCGGACCTGTGCACGGGCCTGCAGGGCTTCCTCATCTTCCACAGCTTTGGGGGCGGCACCGGCTCGGGCTTTGCGTCTCTGCTCATGGAGCGACTCTCGGTGGACTACGGCAAGAAGTCCAAGCTGGAGTTCGCCATCTACCCGGCCCCCCAGGTGTCCACAGCTGTGGTGGAGCCCTACAACTCCATCCTGACCACGCACACGACCCTGGAGCACTCGGACTGTGCCTTCATGGTGGACAACGAGGCCATCTACGACATCTGCCGGCGCAACCTGGACATCGAGCGGCCCACGTACACCAACCTTAACCGTCTGATTGGGCAGATCGTGTCCTCCATCACGGCCTCCCTGCGCTTTGACGGCGCCCTCAACGTGGACCTGACGGAGTTCCAGACCAACCTGGTGCCCTACCCCCGCATCCACTTCCCCCTGGCCACGTACGCCCCGGTCATCTCGGCCGAGAAGGCCTACCATGAGCAGCTGTCCGTGGCCGAGATCACCAACGCCTGCTTCGAGCCGGCCAACCAGATGGTCAAGTGTGACCCTCGCCACGGCAAGTACATGGCCTGCTGCATGCTGTACAGGGGGGACGTGGTCCCCAAAGACGTCAATGCGGCCATCGCCACCATCAAGACGAAGCGCACCATCCAGTTTGTGGACTGGTGCCCGACTGGGTTCAAGGTAGGCTGGGCGGTAAGACGTGTTCACCTTTCCGCCCGCGGCAGATCCTGGGATGGGGTGCTGCTCCTTTGTGGAGGGTACCCTGATACAGGGAAGCCGGGCTGGGTCATGGATTAGTGAGCTGCGGGACAGTTTTCATTCCTTCACTGGTGTCTCTAGAACTTCCTTCCTGAGTCATCACATGATACAGCTCTGTGAGTGTATTTTTTACAGAAATTACCTGGAGGAGTTCTTGGGTGGAAAACATAGGTTGATTTAGAAATAAGATGTTTTTTCTTACAGTAAGTTTTCTTAGAATAGAAATATAGGAATTTTCTGGGCGTTTTGGTAACTTGTGGGGATATTTGAACTTGGGGCACTACTGTAAACTGTTGTCTCTGAATTCCACTTGATTCCATCGTCATGTAAAAATTACATCCAATTTAAGTGTCGTATGGAACGTTTGGTTTACAGCACTGTCATGAATCCTTTTGTGGAGAAGTGGAGATTGGGGAGCCTATACAGTATGTCCTGGGTTGTCTTCAGACCCAGCTTGCTCCGACCTTCCACTGGACACAGGACAGAAACCTTGCTCCTTACTTGATTCCCAACCTTCCCTCTGGGAATGGAACTGTGCTTCCCTGAGCCCTGCTCTTAGGGCCTCCGCTGGCTCAGACCCTCACTGCTGCGGTGGGTTCTTACCTAGGAGTCTGGGTTTCTTCCTCTGGTCCAGGGCTCAGCACAGCTGGCCGACCCATCACCTGGTTTTGTGAATGGTTTCATGTGAGCACAGCCGTCCCCGCTTATTGGCTCATTGCTGTGGCAGGTCTTATGCTGCAAAGACAGGGTTGAGTATCTGTGACAGAGCCCCTGTGGCCCAGCAGCCTAGAACGTGTGCCGTAGACCCCTTGACAGGCCCTGTATCTCCTGCTAAAACCTCTGGTCACGTGATCCCTGGTCTGAAGCTTGGACTGCCTCTCCCTTGGTCCCAGTGCTGGGATCTCATTCCCTCCCTCTTAGCGTTCATGTGGGCCACGTCCACGGCAGTGGTCACAGCGTCAGGGACCTCTAACAGTGTGCTTGTCACTTTGCTATGTGTACACTGTTTGTTGGTAAAGCAGGGGGTGTGACCTGCCCTCACGATTCTGCCACAGTTGTGTTCTCTGAATCTGCCTGGGTAGAAAAGGCTCAGCTACAGACATTAATCCCCACCTTGTTGAACCCTCTGGAGAAAATAACATATGAAGAATCCCAAGCAGTGTCCCTTCTTAGAGGGAAGATAGTCCTATCACCTGGGTACCTATCACATGTCACAGTTGCTGGGACACAGGCCCTCCAGCAGCTTGGGTGTGAGCCAGGGTGGCAGGCTCTGGGGCTCCTCTTTCCGTTTTCCTTGTCTGGCAACCAGAACCCTGCTTTCCTGGCACCTTGCCTGGCACACAGCTGGGCCCAGAGTACAGGGTGGCCCCAGCCTCCCCGGGTTGCCAGAGGGCACCTCCATGCCTTGTTTCCACGAACGCAGCCACCATTCCTGGATTGACGGAAGCTTCACGCAGTGCTTTCTCCCCTTCTTTGGCAGGTGGGCATCAACTACCAGCCCCCCACAGTGGTCCCAGGGGGAGACCTGGCCAAGGTGCAGCGGGCCGTGTGCATGCTGAGCAACACCACGGCCATCGCCGAGGCCTGGGCCCGCCTAGACCACAAGTTCGACCTCATGTATGCCAAGCGTGCCTTCGTGCACTGGTACGTGGGGGAGGGCATGGAGGAGGGCGAGTTCTCGGAGGCCCGGGAGGACCTGGCAGCACTGGAGAAAGATTATGAAGAGGTGGGCGTGGACTCGGTGGAAGCGGAGGCCGAGGAAGGGGAAGAGTACTGAATGCGAGGGCGCGGCTAGTGGTCCCCTGTCCCCCGCCAACTGTCATGTTACAGATGTTTATCTACAGTTTCTGAATTAAACCTCTGTCTCTTGTGCTCACCTGGAACATGCTCATCTGTCCACAGGAGCAGGGAGGACCCCTCTGCTGGGCCATGTGGACGGCTGTCCAGCTGCTTGGGCTGTGCTGCTGGGGTGGGTGGACCTACATCTGTGAGGAGCCTCTGCTTATGTGATGTGAACCAAGGGCAAAAAGTCAGTGTTTCCAATCCAAGGTTTAAAAACACACACAAAAAACAAATAGTGCTAGGAAAACTGAGTTAGGTTTTTTCAATTGAATTTGCCATTTTTCAGGCTTCTTTATTGACGGGACAAGTGGACTAAGGTGTAAAAGCTTAGAATTGGAGTTTGAAAACCTGAGGTCCATGTAAACCTGTAAAACTGGGGCAAATGTGGAAGGTCAAGACATTTTGGGGGAAAGGGTTTTACTGGATTCTCTGTGGCATGCATGACCCACAGAGGGTTAAAAGCTCTAGGTCACAGCCCTTCTGTGCTCAAATCCGTGCTGCATCTGAGTGCCCTGGGAGGGCCTCAGTGAAAACGCAGAAGACCTGGTAATACGCGCATTTTCTCACAGGCTCAAAAATGAGGTCGGGGAGGTGGGGTCACTGGTTGAAGTCACTTGTTGGTTCAGCTGAAGCATGACGAGGACCAGCACACAGAACTAATTCTAAATCTCTGTGCCTTAATATATTCAAAAGGTAACAGAAGACATCTTGAACAGACCCTCAGGTTTTCAAAGAGGTTTATTACCGACGGGAGGAGCAGCCTGTCTGAGAGGCTGGCGGCCCGCGGCGGGCCCGTGCAAATCCTCTTGCTCAGGTGTTGCTCCGCGTGGGGCTCTTCCCCGGCCCGCCCCCCTTGGGCAGCCTGGTGGCGCTGGGCTGGCGGGGCATCCTCTGGCTGGATCCTTCCCGGACGCCGCGTTCTGGCAGCGTCGGTCCTCCGCCAAGGGCACCGCTGCCTTTGTTTCTCCCTGAGCAGACACAGAACACAGGCATTAGCAACCGGGCAGAGGCCACCTCGCAACACCTATTGTCTGTGTCCCGAGAGCCGTGCCAGGGGCAGATCGGCGTGTCGACCCCCAGCAACTGCCCTCCCCGTCAGACATGGTGACGCAGGAAGCATGTTAGTCAGTCTTCTGGATTTGGATCTTGGAAGCTCTTCCTCATACATTTTCCTCCCTCTCCCCTCAGTGTTCTACAAATATTCAGGTTCACTGGGTCCTATGACTGGGCTCCTGCTGAGGACGCGCCCTGTCCATGGGGCGGTCACGCTCAGGTGCAGAGCACAGTTCCGGCCGCTCACCCACTGGTAACCTGCCAGCTTTAGTCTGTCTTGTGCCGACAGCCAGGAAGGTCTGCAGTCATGCCTGGGCCAGTGCCTGTGGCATCAGCAACAGAGAGGACCCCGGGGGACAAGCGTGCCTGGGTCACAGTCCCTCCCCGCTGGGCCTGCCTCAACCTGGGCTCTCCTTCGGCCCGCAGCTCTGACCCCCAGTCTCCATCCCGGTGTAGTCCAACAGCCTGCAGTGGGGAACCGGGGGCTCTTGGACAGAAGACATGACAGTTTCCTAGGGGCTTGTTAAGTTGTTGCTGCTCACCGGCTGTCACCTTGGGCAAGGGGAGGGACCTGCATTTGAGACTCAAGTCCGTGCTCTAATCCTCACACCTAGCTTCTCCCCAGGACTCGTGCAGGGATAGGATGGCCCTCCTCAAGACACTTTCTGGGAAAGTTCTTCCTCAGAGAGCAGGAGGTCTGTGCTGCCTGGCACGGAGGGGTGGGTTGAAGTGGCATCAGCTTGGAACCCTGAAAGCTTGGGTTTCCCTGGCGTTGCTTCTCCCTCGAGAGCCCGTGTGTACTCGACTTGACAAAAGTGTAGTAGTAATGGGTTCCCCAGTGCCGGGTGGAGTAGACAGGAGCGTGTGGTAGGGTGAAGCCGGGCCAACTCTGTCCCAATGACTCCCGGAGACAGAAGCAAAGAGAAACATCACCCCTCATCTCTGGTACAAATGCTAATCTCTGGTCCCCAGTGACTGGTCCTGTGAGTGCATGGGCCCCACCACCCTGCAGGGTCTCCCAATGTGCCAGTGCCCTGCTCAGGCCATGCTTCCCCCTCCCCACCAAGGCTGAGCCAGGCCAAATCAGGTCCGTGGAGCCCGTGGCCTAGCCCCGGGTGCCGGGTGCTCCCAAAGCACAGCTCAGGCGTAGCTCCACCGCAAGCAGCAGGGCGGGTCCCAGATGCAGGCCTCACTTTGAAGCCAGCTTTGCTTTGGCTTGCACATGTGTGTTTCCTCTCCCTCTCAGTGTAATGACCAGGGTCCCTCTGGACACTCAAGGATGAGAGGAAACTAGAAAAGAGCAAGTAATGTTCATCTTTAAATCTGACGAGGCCGATAAACTTTGGAAATAAGAAACCAGTGTAACTCTGAGTCATAGAAGGTGTCAAGAAAACTATTTAAGGATGAAAGCCCATTTATCCAGCTCAGTGTGATTCTTAGAACCCTAAAGGAATCACATGCTTTGGACATTCGTGGGGAGACCCACTCAGGCCTCGTTTTACACGCGGCTGTGGAGGTCAAGAAGGTTTGCAGGGCCCAGTGGACCCAGCAGGGGGCGTCTGGGAGCTCATCAGGCCTGCTCCAGCTCCCTCCTGACAGGGTTATTAGGGTCCAATGGAATGCAGTGAGGACTGGGGCTGAGCCAAGGGTGACCACAAGCTGCGGTGGGGGTGGTGGGGACATGCTCCCAGGCCTGGTTCCTGTGGGGCCCTTTTAAGGGTCAAAGACAGACAAGGGTGTCTGTTAAAAACAGTCTGGTTTACTCTCCTACCTCTGAAACCAGCTGTGGCCACTCAGTGTTGGATGCCCCCTAATGAAGCAAATGTCCCAAATTCACCAGCCCATTGCCACCCGTGACTCAGGGGGGCCCTGAAGCTGGGGAACCACCCAGACCCGGTAGGACCCACTCTACCATTGACCTTTGGAGTGGCCCCCGGGACCCCTGATCACCCACCCTGAGAGCTCTGCTGCAGAGCTGGGCGGGAACGAGAATTATAGAAAGCCCCAGAGCGCTTTCTCCTGGGTGGTGGGCGCACCCCCTTATGGAGTTACAGGCCAGATGGCTGCTGAGGCCAAATGTCAGTGACCGGCTGTGAGCCAACACTGAAGACATATTGTGTGTGGAGGGGTGGGGGGACGGGTGGGTGAGAAATGAGAGGGAAAGAATACACCACAGCCCTGCTATCTGCAAGGCCGGCTGGTGGGGTCTGGTGGCCAGGATGAGTGGGCAGCCAGGGGTGTGCAGAGCACACAGCAGGGGCTTGATTGGTGCTTCTAGAACAGATACAGAACAATGCACAACACGGACTGCACATGTGCGCTTTAACCCTTAACTCAGCGCACACTTCTGGGGAGGTGATCCCCACATGGACGTGCCTGTGACCCCTCCAGGCACACAGCCCGACGCTGTGTTGGGGAGAAGCTCGGCCTGAGTGCTCTGCAGCTGCGCTGCCCCCAGAGATGGGCTGTGAGCCACCTGCGTGGTCGTTAGCTTTTTTAAGAGCCATGTTAAAAAGTAAAAGAAACAGGAAATTGACTTAAATGTTTGAATTAACCCAAACATCCAATATGTCATTTTAGCGGGTAATCAGTATAAAAGTTATCCATGAGGTGTCCATTCCCTTCTGGTGCCAACGCTCGGGTACCTGTTCTCATGGCTCCGCACAGCAGACTCCACCTTATGCTTTCTGGGGGGGACATCTTTTTAGAATGTGTGGTTTCCCTAAACTTCAACAGTACACAACTGAACCTAACTCCGCATCCTTACCAAGACAAGCCTAACCCCCCTGAGCTCTCAGGACAGAAATGGTGAGCCTGACAGGCCCCACAGGGCACCTGGATGGCCAGGGGACAGGAACCCAGAGAGCCAAGCCCTTGAGTGGGGCTCCAGCCCTTGGTCTGGGTCAACCTCACTCCGATTCTGAGGGAAAGCTAAGGCCAGCTGGCTCCAACGTTCCCAGACCCCCACCACCAGCCTAGACCAGCAAGGTCCCCCACTGCTTACTCTGTGACAATGCTCCTTATTTTCTCTACCCAGATCCTGCCATTAACCAGGTGACCGGAGATCTGTGTGGACAGATGCTTTGACATGCAGCCTCAGAGATCTATCTCATTGGCGGCCTCTGCTTCTCGGCCTCAGTGTACTCCTGGCACGGCCCCTCATCTGCCCTCTACCTCCACTGGGCATCTCCCCAGGGCCTCAGTGCCCTTGTACCCTGGCTGGTGGCTGCCCAGCCCAGCAGGACCTATGGCCTGAGCACTCAAGGGGAAACGACCCTGTGGGGTCCAGTGCCCCATGCCTCTCCAGTCCCTGGCCCGGGGCTTCCTCCCCACCTCCCATCCCTCTATGCGGTGCTCCCAGCCCCGCACCCCAATCCACCCTTGACGGCACCCTCTCCCTCCCTCCCCCCACACCCCAGGTCAGCCCCCTCCCAGGTGCTGCAGCAGCGCACCGGACTCTGCGGCTGGTGCAACGGCCCTGCCCCCAGTTTGTTAAACGCCTGCTGCTCCAGCAAGGCCGGTGCTGTCCTTCGAGACTGGACGCCCGTCACTGTCGGTATGTCTAGCCACTGGACAGACAGTGTGTCCACCCTGCAGCCCCACTGTGCCCTCAACACTGAGAGCAGGCCTGGCACTGAGCAAGGGAGGGAGTGGCAAAACCCCCGAGTGAGGGGATCTCTCCTTTAGTCCCCATGGTCCTCAGGCCCCCTGTCCAAGCTCCAGGCACACCTGGAACAGCAAGGTGGGTGATGCAGGGAGGGGCACGTGGGAGGGTGCAGCTAGAGCTCCCATGGGATTTCACACTCTAACACACCAGCCTCATCGTGCCTGGCAGTGCCTGGAAGGCACCCCCAGCTCAGGAACCAGGCAGTTGAGGGGACCCATGGTCTGATCCTCCAGGCAGCCAGGGGGGTGATGGCATCTAAGAGGCCCAGGTGCCTGTCACACCTCAGGCTTTGCTCTCCACAGCACACCACGCTGTCCCTTCCCCGCCCCTTGGGTGTCCTCCTCTGGGCTGGGGGCAGCTCTACAGAGCGCAAGTCTCACCAGCAGAGTTAGCCTTTGGAGACGGGGTGTGGGCCTGTCCTGTGAGCACTGCACTTGTCTCTAATGAGCGGAGCTGTGAAATCACGCCCTCAGTCCCTAAGCTGCGGGGCAGCGATGGCCCACTGGGTCCTGTCCTTGCAGCTCAAAGCTGCTCTGGCTTTCTGGGGGCCACAGCAGTTTCTACGGAAACAGGAGAGAGAACCAACCCCCAGAGATAAACCAATAAACGCAACCTGCAAAAGGAGAGAACAGGCAGCAAGAGAACCGGAGGGAACCGGGGGGCCCCGGAGAAAGAGGCGAGTGCGAGGCAGCTGGGCCGTGGAGCAGAACTGGAGAGGCCGCAGGCTGCAGGGCCGAGGAAAAGGAGGGCCTTGCGGGGGGGGTACAGTTCTCGGCAGAGAGAAAGGAGGCCGCTGGAGGTCAGAGAGAGACACAAAGAGAGCAGACAGTGTGCATCAGTGAGGAGGCCTGCACTCAAGTGCCCAGGGCCTCTCAGGACGGGGTCACAGGTGCCCAGGGCCCAGGCACACCCACCCACAAGGCCTAGCTGCCCTCCGCCCGAACGTCAGCCCCTTCTCAGGATGTTTCTGGCTAAGGAGCCAGCCTGGAGGTTCTGCTGCATTTCAGAGGGTTTCTGGAATGGGGAGCATAAGTGACAACCGAAGCGGATTAGAGCTCCATCATGACACCCTGGTCACCAGCACCTGCTCATCCCCCAGCCATGACTCTCCAGACTGAGGAAGCCCCTCGGGCCTCTGTACCCTGCCAGCCACGGCTTCCAGGCTGCGCCCACCCACAGCCCAAGGATGGAAGCTTCGCTGTCCAGATTCCTGGGCAGGACCTGGGCCGGGTGGGGTGCCAAGAAGGGCACGCAGGAAAGCCTCTGCCCCGCCCTGCTCCCTGAGGACTTCCGTAGAGGCTATACAGGCCGTGAGGACAGGGACCAAAGCTGCCTTGTTCCCATGTTTGAGGGATAAAAACGTTGAGAGCAGAGGTGGGGAGGAACTGGGGTCGCAAAAGTCCTAGACGAGGTCTAGCCTGCCTGGGTCTCCCACCCTGTGTCCTCCCGATCTGGAGGTGCACCCTCAAAGGTGGCAGCAAAGTCGAAGCTAGGGATGGGAGCCCAAGGGGCCAGACCTTGGATGGGCCCAGCCTGTCCTGGGACAAGAGGAACAGAAAGGCCTGGCCACTCACGGCCAAGCCCGCGCGGTGCCAGGCGCTGCTCCCCTTCTGCCCCCGTCCCCCTCCCCGCCGCCCGGGCCCGGCTCTGACCTCGGGTCTCAGGCACGCTGGGCGTGGGCAGGGGCGCCGCCGCGGGGTCCTGGGGCTCGCTCGCCAGCCTGTGCCCGGCGCACATGGACTTGAGCATCTGGAAGACTGCGAGGGGCGCCACGTTTAGCTTCAGCAAGTCCACCAGGATCCTGGCGAGAACACACGCTGCGGCAGTGAGCCCTACTCGCCCGGTCCGGCCGTCCCCGGGGACCCCGACTCCCCCGGACCCCGCCTCCTCCGGGAGCTCACTTGAACACGTCGGGGTCCATGGCGCCACCCGCCGCCTGCGCCAGCTCGAACAGCTCCATCTCCTCGGCGCTCAGCACCTTCTTCCGCCGCAGCGCCAGCTTCTGCAGGGCCGCCTCCAACCCCGATGGCGGCCCCGGCCCGGGCCCCGCGCCCGACGCCGCCATCTGCGGACCGCGGAGAATGTGCGCCGCTGGGTCGGGTCCCCGCTCCTCCCGACCCCGCCCGGTCCGGCCCGCCGCGCCCTCTACCGGCCCGCCGCGCGCCCCTCTCCCCGCAGCACCCACGCCATCCGGCGCTCAGACCCGGGCCCGGGCGGCTGCAGGCGTGCGTAAGACCGGACCCTTGGAGACGGGGCTTCCCCGCGCGCTAGCCGAGGTGGCGGCACCCAGTGCAGCGCGGGCATTCTGTGGGCGCTCAATAAATGCCCGTCGGGCCCAGAGCGTAACTGTTCCGCGCCGACTCCCCGGTAGGGGGCGCGCCTCGAGGCCCTAACGCACCGACGCATCTTCGCGCACGCGCGCTCCTTACGGCGGATTTCCCCGCTGCGCACGCGCGTTCCGCGGCGGGCCTTCGCTTTGCGCACGCGCCTTTTGCTGTGTCCGCCAGAGGAGGCTGCGGCGCCATTTCCTGCCAGGCCGGGGGAACGTGACGCCACGCGCAGCTTGATGACGACATTTCGGCGCCGGGTCGCCGAATGGCGGCCGCGGTTCATAAAACCGGAGACGCTGTGGTTCCTTCAGGTGAATGGTGGGAATCGCGCGCGGTCCGGCCCCGCGTCCCGGCGGCCACCCCGAACATCCGCCGAAATCAGCTCTGTTCCCACGTGAGCCCCGGGCCTCGGGCCGGGCCGGCAGGGCGCCGAGGGCCGGGCTGTGCCCTCCCGTCGCCTTCCCGCGCACCTCGCACGCCCCACCCCGTTGGGCCCCGGGTTAACGTTCGTTGCACGCGGTGGAGGAGGGGGAGTCTGGGGCTCAGCGAGCGGTGTGGAGGGAGCGGGGTGGGTCTCGGCCCCGGCCCGACCCGATCCTTCCTCGCCTCCCTCGGTGTGGACCGTCTTTGCGGAGCCTCAGTTTCCGCGTCTGTGACACGGGGGCCCCGGTGCTCCCTTCACGGGACAGTAGTGAGCGGCAGGCGGGAGCACGCCCCGCTCGCAGCGCGGCCAGAGGGAGGCCCTGGCGAGATTGGCGTTGACGGGGCTGTGGCTCACGGGAGGGACCCCGAAAGCGGATCGGAAGCCGCTCCTGAAGGCAGCGGGTGTGGAGGTGGCGGGATGAAGCGGAGGCTGGGCGCACAGCGCAGGCGGCGCGGCGGGGAGAACCGGGGCCGGGAGACGCTGCCCTCTCCCCGAAACACCCTGCTTGGGCGCCTCGGGCTCATTCCTTCAGCCGCTACCTCTGCAAACTTGCTCTGAGCAAGGAGCAGCATTTAATTCATCATCTCTAAAGCTCTGCCCTTAGCAAACAGTTCAAGGTTTTATGCCGCTTTGGTCGTTTTGGAGTAGTGCAGTGTTCCCTGGACTACTTGGTTCGGGACTGAAGCGTTTTATTTAAGTCATCCTTAAAACTGAAACCCATAGCTAGTTTAATTAGGAGTTAAACAGTCTCATTGTTACTGAACTCAGACTCAGCTCCTCCCAGCTCAAAAGCCAATACTCCAGAGACAAGTGTTGGTACAAAGGAAAGGTTGCTTTACTCACAAGGCCAGCAACCGGGGAGAAGGTGGACTGGTGTCCCAGAACGCACTCCAAAGATTCTGCTCAGTCGTGACAGTTTTTAAAGGGAAGAAGGGGAAACAATCTCAGAATCGAGGCAGAAGGTCAAGCTCTGCGTCATTTTCCATTGGGTGTGGACTGGCTGACTCCTCATGAGCTTTCTTCAGATGTTATCTTGCCTGCGTGATCTCCTGCCGGATTGCACAGGGAGAAGCTGGGGGAGAGAGCTAGTCATTCTTTAACTACTTAATTTTTCATTCCTACTTCTTTTAATCTAGGGAAAGAATCAATAGGTTAAGCAAGGTATTATGTGCATTCAGTAGAGCATATGTTAGGAGTTAGGTTAAGTGTTGCCTGGTGACCTCATTTCTGTAAGTTTTGAGGCAAACAGAAATGGGCAAACAGGAACGGGGGCAAAGGAGCTGCTTACAGATCCCCACTGTCTGATATCATTCCATTTCTGTGGGATTAGGGGCAAAGGCTCATCTTCTGTAACTTCTTCATGCTGACATAGCGTGCCATATTCTTAGAGTGGAAGATGTCGACATGAGTCTGTGGCATCTCTTTGCTGACAATTTTAGTTGCCTGCTCACTAAAAATTGGGCAGAGCAAGCTACAATTATTTTGATGCCCACAAAGATATAGATTATTATGAGCAATAACGTTAATCTCATTGTCTTGAGGCCAGTTTTTGGAATCGTGCTAGCCACAGATGGAGCAGCTTATGTCATGGCTACTGTCTGGTCATCATGCATTTGACTTTTTCCCTCTGGTGGCAGTTACAGTATCTGTAAAACAACTCAGGAGTGTGCATCAGACACTGAAAGATTCTGTGACTCTCTTGTCCTAATCGTTAGCTGTTTGAGCCTGCTCTTTTGTGACTCAGGGAGACCTGGGAAACTTCAGCTTTTCTACAAACAAGAGGCAGGGGACATAGAGGGGCCTTTGTACAGGGGTGGGGAGTATGCAGGTTTCTGCTCGGTTTCATGGGAAGGTGTTCATAATGCCCAGTGGCAGAGATACATGTCTCCTGTCAGCCCCTCAGCTGCCCACCCAGCCTCTCCAAACACATACACTGCCAGTTGCCGCATCAGCACCGTTCCTCAGGCCATGGGCAGAGCTGTGCCAGGAAAGCCATCAGCAGCCCATCAGTGGGACTTGCGTACTCCCTCTCTGCTCAGTCCGAGTCTGGATATTTTCAGTTTCTGATTGGGGGCACAGAGAGGTAGGATTCTGGAGAGCTACCCCTGATTTTCTGGTGGCCGTTCAAAGGCTCCATTGGCAAAGCTGGCTCGTCCCCTCCCTTCCTTCTCAGAGAACACAAGTAAGACAGAGGAGATGTGTCCACCTGTCTCTATGAGAGAGTAGTGAGGAGGTCTGTGGGTTTGAGTCTTGGCTCTGCCATTCCCCAGCTGGCGGAGGGCAAGTGATTTTTCTCTCTGCCTCCATTTCCTTATCTGTACAGACCTCGTAGGTTTGTTATGAGGACGTATTTTCTATTCTTGCTTAACAAACTTTGCAGCTTAAAGTTGCATCTGTTGGTTATCTCATGGCTATGTGTCAGAAATGCAGGCTCAGCTGGGTTCTCTGCTTAGGGTCTCTCAAAGCTGAGATCGACCTGTTGGCCAGCTTTGCTCTTATCTGGAGGCTCTTGGGAAGAATCTGCTTTCAAGCTTATTCAGGTTGCTGGCAGGATCCAGCTCTTTGCAGTGGTAGAACTAAGGTCCCCATTTCGTTGCTGGCTGTGAGTCAGGACTGCCCTGTATCTTACGGTTCTCACACTTGAGACTTTAATTGTGTCTGCAAAACCCCTTCACAGCAGCACCTAGAAGAGTGTTTGACCAGAGACAGGAATCTTGGACGGCTGTCTTTAGAATCCTGCCTGCCTGCCACCGAGGATTAAATGAGAAATGTATGGAGAACCCTCAGAACCAGGCCTGGCATGTGGCAAGTGCCACACAAGCTTAACCAAGTGTTCCCAAGGGTTCCCCGCCACAGACCTGGCTCCGGGGCTGGACCCTGTGGACGGCAGGCACGTAAGCAGCATTTCTGTAAAGCGTGGGCCTTGGCAGTGCAGTGGTGCTGAGCTGTGCAGATATTCTCCTGGCCTGTGTGTCTTGTTGTGTGGCAGAGTTTGAGGTTTCGTCTTTGTCTCTCTGCAGTGGTCCTCTAAGACGCCTGGTCTGGACCCTGCCCAGGAGGCTGCCATGGCATTCCCCCACCTGCAGCAGCCCAGCTTCCTGCTGGTAAGTGTCAGCTGCCTGCCCGCGTGCCAGGGTGATGGTCGCTCTGCAGCGGAGGGACTTGAGGGGTTTGCCACTGACTTGAAGAACTGTCCAGTGGTGATGTTTTGGGGGGATGTGCTGGAAATGACACTGGACTCGGGTGAGAACCCTCAGGCTCGACTCTGCCCTCTGTTGGTGCAGGACCTTGGGTTTATGCAGCTGCTGAGCCCTGGTTTTCTCATCTACAAGAGGAGTTGATTGAAATGCCGTTTCCTCAGTCTCCTGGGGTGTGGGGAGGAGCAAGGGAGAAGGATGTACACCCACATTTTCACGTCTTGTAAATCCTTACACGAAAGCGAGGTGTTTTGACGACCGTAACTGTCATTGGTGAAAAACGGAAGGAGGCTGCTGTGCTGGGGCACTAGGCCTGCACTTTTTATAAACCTGTATTTGGAAGGATGTTCTTCTTCGGTGCTCCTCTAGAGCCAGCAGATCCGACCCAGGCCTGCACAGCCGGGTGTCTGCCTCTGACTGAGACACTGTGGACCCCATCCTCGTGTGGAGGTGGCCAGGGCCTTGGATACCCTGGGCAAAGGCTTTGTGGTTAGAAACCTGGCCTTTCCTCCTGATGTTCATCCATGTGCACAGGGCCTTCTTCCCTTTGTGGTCAGAATAGACGAGAGCTTTCCCTCGCCCCTGATCTGGGGTATATTTCCTTACTTCTTGTCCTGAATGTTTTCTGGCTTCTCCGTCACCGGAGTGTTGGCATTTGGCTGAAGCTGTCTGTGGTTTTTGGCCTGCTGCGTCTCTGAAGGTAACAGATAAAGGACGTCTTGGGTCAGAGGGCCAGTGACAACAAGCGGTAGCTCACAATCACAGGGCTATAAATTGTGGGTGGTTAGCCCCGGGGGAAACTTCCCATTCACATGCACACACTCAGTGAGTGCTCTGATCTGTATGGGGTCCCCCCCGGCTGCGGGGCTGACCCAGGAGCCAACCCCCTGCTTGTGGATTGGATCCCTCATGATGTGCAGCTCTCTGAGATAGCTGGGGTGCCTGACAGAGGGAGCTGGGAGCCAGCCTGGAAAGTCCTGGCCTAGAGAGCACAGGACCCTGGCCTCGCCTAGGGGTGTCCTGTAGGCCCTGGACACACGCACGACCTGATGTGTGAGGTGCTGAGCAATCAGGCCAGTGATGTGTCTGACTCCTGCCCATCACTTGGATTACTGTTTGTTTATTTGTTTTTAAAGATTTATTTATCATTTATTTATTTAATTTATTTTTGGCTGTCGGGTCTTAGTTGCAGCATGTAGGATCTTCGTTGAGGCATGCGGGATCTTTTGTTGCAGTGTGCGGGCTTCTCTCTAATTGTGGCTTGCAGGTTTTCTCTTCTCTAGTTGTGGCGCACAGGCTCCAGGGCGCGTGGTCTCTCTAGTTGAGGCACACGAGCTCAGTAGTTGTGGCACACCGGCTTAGTTGCCCTGCAGCATGTGGGATCTTAGTTCCCTGACCAGGGATCGAACCCGCGTCCCCTGCATTGTACGGCAGATTCTTTACCACTGGACCACCAGGGAAGTCCCTGGATTTCTGTTTTGACTCGCACCAGAATATCAGCAAAAGCTGCAAAGCAAATGTGCTTGCTTTATTTTGGTTCTTGTGTCTCCTAGGCTAGCCTGAAAGCCGACTCTATAAATAAACCGTTTGCACAGCGGTGCCAAGACTTGGTTAAAGTCATCGAGGACTTTCCAGCAAAGGTACAGTTCTGCAGCGTCTCTTGGGGGCGTGTCTTACACACTCCTGGAAAAGCGTTCTCGCAGCCCCTGCCTCCCACCTCCGAGCGCTGCCCTGTGGAGGCCTGACCCTGTATTGCGACTCTCACGTTTGTGACACGTGTAAACATGTGACCACGACCACGTAGACCAGGCTTTCTCAGCCGTGGGCCTTCTGTCCCACATGGGACACTTAGCAGTGTCTGGAGGCATTTTTAGTTGCCACGTGGGGTGGTGCTGCCGGCCCTGAGTGGGTGGAGGCTAGGCATGCTGGCATCCGTCCCCCAGGGCACAGCACAGCCTCCAGGGCAAAGACGCGTCCACCCCCAAATGTCAGCAGTGCCAAGGTTGAGCCCTGCTGTAAGTACTGAAAGTATGTGTTTACGCGATACCCCGAATCGGCACAGAGTAAGTGCGAGTCAGTTCAGGAGGCCCGCCTGGACCAGGAGTTGCCACCAGATGACAGGAAGGGCTTGCCCTGAGGAAGAACGGACAGTTCCACCCTTTTTAATAAAGCTCTCTTCGGGTCAGAAGTTTCTGGCATTTTTATTATTTATTTATTTATTTAATATATTGATTGATTTATTGGCTGCGTTGGGTTTTCATTGCTGCGCGTGGGCTTTCTCTAGTTGCAGCGAGCAGGGGCTACTCTTCCTTTTGGTGCGCAGGCTTCTCATTGTGGTGGCTTCTCTTGTTGCGGAGCACAGGCTCTAGGCGTGCGAGCTTCACTAGTTGTGACTCGCAGGCTCTAGAGCGCAGGCTCAGTAGTTGTGGCGCATGGGCTTAGTTGCTCCGCGGCATGTGGGATCTTCCCGGACCAGGGCTTGAACCTGTGTCCCCTGCATTGGCAGGCGGATTCTTAACCACTGCGCCACCAGGGACATCCCCATTGTGGGGTCTCCTCCTCTTGCCCTGCCCGACCCTTCTGCTTGCTCCCTGCAGTAGTGGGGGGTGAGGGCGGGTAGAGGCCTGGAAGCAAGTGGCAAGAATCACCCAGAGCTTTTTTTTTTTTTTTTTTTTTTTTTGGCGGTACGCGGGCCTCTCACTGTTGTGGCCTCTCCTGTCGCGGAGCACAGGCTCCGGACCCACAGGCCCAGCAGCCATGGCTCACGGGCCCAGCCGCTCTGTGGCACGTGGGATCCTCCTGGACCGGGGCACGAACCCGCATCCCCTACATCGGCAGGCGGACTCTCAACCACTGTGCCACCAGGGAAGCCCCACCACCCAGAGCATTTTGAACCTTGTGGATCCAGAAATTTGAACTGCCCCCCCCCACCCCAGAATTTTTAAATAAACCTTTTAATCATATGCTGGCTTATGTAGTGGGGTCAGACATGAAGCAGCCACGCAAGCACAACAAAAGGATCCACAGCTGCTCCTGTGGGCACCACTGGTCCTGCTGGTCTCCGGGCCAGGGAGTGACGTCCTTGGCCCAGGGCCAGCAAGGGAGGCAGGCAGTGGTCCCCAGGAGCTTGCCCAAAATCTCCCTGCGCTGTTGCAGGAGCTGCATGCCATCTTCCCGTGGCTGGTTGAGAGCATTTTTGGCAGCTTGGATGGCGTCCTGGCTGGGTGGAACCTCCGCTGCTTGCAGGGCCGCGTGAGCCCTGTAGAGTACAGCATCGCCATGGAATTCCTAGACCCCGGGTACGTTGGTCTGTTACCCCAGAGGGACTGGACTTTCTCTCACAGTGATCTTGTTTGCAGTCACTGTTAAGGAACAGTCAAAGCAAGATGGTTGACGGTTCATTTGCCCTGTTTTTGTTGTTCGTGTTCAGGGGCCCAATGATGAAGTTGGTTTATAAGCTTCAAGCTGAAGACTATAAATTTGACTTTCCTGTCTCTTACCTGCCTGTAAGTAAGCTGTGGTGGTGAGAGCCAGGCTTGGGGCCGGGTGCCCCACGTGGTGGCTGCGGTGCTGGTGGGTGGACAGGGGCCTGCAGGGCTGTGACAGTGGCCAGAACATCATGGTATCTGTTCAGGGCCCAGAAGCCATCACAGATTGGAACTTCAGTGGCCTTTTTTTTTTTTTCAAAGGTCATCTGAACTCTGTCAGTGGGAGGTCCTGGTTGGCTCCTGGCTGAGTGGCGGGGCCATGTGACTGGTAGCTTTGTCTTTCTGAGTTTCCAGTCCTGTGGGGGAGAATTAAGGGGTGGCTCACTCATGGGTATGAGAAACATAGCAGACAGGACCCATTGAGTGCCTGGCTGGGTCAGAGATGCACACAGCTGCAGCCCCGCTGTGGTGGGTCTGTGTGAGGACGAAGGGACAGAGTCTGCGTGAAGCTTTTTTGCACAAGCACCGCGCAGAGGACAGCACTGTTCCCCAGGGGGGTCTGTGTGCTGGGCTCCTCGGCAGCCTTCCCAAGGGCCACCTCTGTCTGTCCACAGGGCCCCGTGAAGGCGTCCATCCAGGAGTGTGTGCTCCCCGACAGCCCTCTGTACCACAACAAGGTCCAGCTCCCCCCAGCCGGGGGCTTTGGCCTGCACCTGGCCCTCAGTATCCTTTGTTGGCCCCGCGGTGGGGGAGGCTGGGCGGCCAACACAGAGCTGGGCGGGGGGGGCCCGACAGCCCTGTCGTTTGCCCCCTGACATGGCCCTCAGATCCATTTGAATATTACATGTTCTTCTTTGCTTTGAGCCTCATCACTCAAAAGGTACAGAAGGGGTGCCTCTGAGCCGGGTTTGCTTTACTGAAGCCCCTGTGCAGGGAGGGGCTGAGGCCCAGGGCTTGCGTCCACACAAAGCAGGGCTGGGTCAGCCGTCGGCCTGCCTTCCTCCATTTCTCCTCCCTTTTCTACCTCCTTTCCCCGGGTCCCCCTCCCTCCAGCCTTTGCCCCTCAGGCCACCCTCACTTAGTGAGGTTGACAGGCTGGGGGCAGGCTTGATGGGCCATGTGGGGTGGGCTGGTGCCCTGAGTGGTGGTCAGGGAGGCTTCCTGTAGGAGGTGGCTACTGGTGTGGGCAGGGGGTGGGGATGGGGGGGTGTGGGCTGGGCAGGACTGAGGGGTCTAGTCAGGCCCTTTGTGGTGGGGGCTTTTCTCCTGGCACCGCCCTGTGATTGCTGGGTCAGCAGCCTGGGGCGGTGCCCACAGCCATGTGTTCACAGGAGCTTTGCTTTCCAGCCGCCCCCTGGGGCCCTCCACGTCCGCACTTCAGACTGCGCCTACTTCATCCTGGTGGACAGGTACCTGGCGTGGTTCCTGCCCACAGAAGGCAGCGTGCTCCCCCCTCTCTCCTCCAGCCCGGGGGGACCCAGCCCCTCACCGGCTCCCAGGTGAGTGGCTGAGATGGCCTGAGCCCACCACTAGGTAAGGCCTGGCCCTTCCTCGTTGGAGGGCATTGCTCACGGGGACAGTGGTGCCACTCCTTGTCTGGAGCACTCGCTTTTTTTTTAGGCCTGAGATTCTGCAGCCCCAGCTGAGCACAGGCTGGAGGGCGGGGTGAGGGGGACGTCTCTGAAGCGGGCAGGTTCTGTGGCCCTGTGGATGGGGCCTGGCTCTGGTATGGGAACAGGCCGTGTTCTGCTTGTGGCCGCCCTCTCCATATGCGGCACCCAAGCCGCATGCCCAGCGGTGAGCAGGGTGGTGAGGGACTCAAAGCCGAGAGCTGATTGGCAGTGCTGGGCGATTGGTCCTGGAGAGGAGGGGCTTGTGGGCAGTGCTGAGCTGTGGCCAAGTGAGACTAGCAGGGACCTGTGGACTCGGGGACCAGGCCTTTGCTGAGCCGGGGCCTGCGGTAAAGAGCTGCTGGCACGGGCAGAGCAGGAGGGGAGCGTGAGGCCGGCCTGTCCGGGGGTGAGGAGCCTGTGCTCCTCTGGCCCTTGCCTCACTAGCCCCCGCTCCTTCCCTGGAGGCTGCAGCTCTTTCCTGCAGGTGCTGTCCCCCCACATCTGCTGGCACGTGCTGTGCCGTTACCCCAAACTCGTGTGGATGGATGCTTCCGAGGGAAGGGGATGGCGAGGAGGAGTGCGGGGGGAGGGGCTGCACAGGTGTTGCTGATGCTGCGGCCTGGGGAGCGGGGGCCAGGGATCTGGGCTCGGGGGAGGACCCAGGTGTGGCCTGGATTCACACCCCCTCAAAGGCAGACTTCAGCTTGCTAGGTAGTTTTCTGGGCTGGATTTGATTTGTTTTCACAAAATAATTTCAGATTTTACACGTTGCTCCGTGTAACAAAGAACTTTAACAGGCCCTTCATGCCTGTTGATTTCCGAGTTGTTTTATTCTGTTTAATCTGTGTGTGTTTTTTCCTGGGCCATTTGAGTAAGTTATAGACACGACGCCATTACCTCTTAACATTTCAGGGTGTGTTTTCTGAAAGTGTGTGCATCTCTGTAACCGCGGCCATTCCGTTCAAATCAGGAGGCAGTGTTGCTGCCAGGCCACCATCTCATCCCCAGACCCCACTTGGGTCTCACCAGCTGCCCCACTCGTGGCTGTCACGCAGCTGCGTTCCATGCAGGGTCATTTCCCGCACACGGCTGTCTCTCTGTTGTCCAGAAGGTCCCACAGCCTTTCCTGACCTTGACAGCTGGTGTGTGCACAGTGGGTCCTCGGGTGTTTCCCATGATTAGGCCCAGGTTGGGCATTGTTGGCGGGGGCACCGCAGCAGCTGCCGTGGTGCCCATGAGCCCGCTTGCTGGGCTGAGGGTCATGCCAGGTTTTCCTCCTGTGAAGTTAACGAAGGTCTTTGGGCCTCTGTGAGTGAACGGGGGACTTAGTGGGAAGATCCACCGAGCCCCGCTCTTGTCGGCAGTGTCGGCATCCCTCATGGTCTTCATTTCAGCCAGATCCATTGTGAATAGGGTGGTTGGCAAATGACGCTTTTCTGATCTCACCCGTCCTGCATTTATCAGTGGGCAGATGTGGATGGAAAATTCACTCTTCTGTTTGTTTATTCACACATAGCAACGTGGGCTTGAGGGTCGTTGGACACTTCCACGGGTTGTACTTGTCGCTGCTGTCCTGGGTTTGAGGCCCAGATTGCCCGGGTCACACCCATGGGAGCCCACCGACAGAGATCTACTTCTGTGTCTCCCTCAGGACGCCAGCCGTGCCTTTTGCGTCCTACGGCCTGCACCACACCAGCCTCCTGAAGCGACACATCTCTCATCAGACATCCGTGAATGCAGACCCCGCCTCCCATGAGATCTGGAGGTCGGAGACGCTGCTCCAAGTGAGAGCCTGGGTGCCTTCTCTGCTTCTGTTTCAGATAAACTGCTCAGCACCACCCACCCCAGGGTGCAAGGGCCCAAAGACTGCCCCTTGGTCTGGGGGTGGCTGTCAATTGTTAGTGTCTCTGCTGTGACGTTTAACACAGATGAGAAAGAATTTGCCCACCTGTCTCACCTCTGTGTCACTGGTAGTGTTTTCACCCTGGGACCCCCTGTCCACAGAGTCCTATTTTATTGTGGTGACACGATGGCTGCCCAGCCTTTCAGTTTCCAGTGGCTTGGGTCTCCCTCTCTGACCGCTACCGTGGTTTGGGAGGGGTGGATAGTAAGCCCTGCTGCAGCAGCGTGTTTAGGGCACTGAATGGGGGGGCCTCCCCTTGCTCAGCAGGACCCCGTCCCCTCCATGCCAGGGGGCCCTAGTGGGGACGGCAGCCCTGTGTGTGACCTTGTGCGGCTCCAGCAGACCCCAGACCTGTCTCTTCAGCACCACCTTGCTGGATTCCGGGGCTGAGTGGGTCACCACAAGCATGGCTTGTTGAGAGCCTGGAGTGTGGATGAGATGGGGTTCTGATTTTATTTGGGAACTGAGGTAAAATACACATAATGTAAAATCTAAGTCTTAACCATTTTAAAGCATATAGTTGAGTAGCGCTAAGTATGTTTACATTGTTGTAATGGGTTTCCAGAACCTTCCTATCCTGTAAGACTGAAAGTCTATACCTGTCAAACAGCAGCTCCTCAGTCCCCCTCCCACCAGCTCCCACACCCACCACCCTGCTTTGTTTCTGTGAATCTGACTCTCCTCGCTGCCTCTGTCAGTGGAATCACACAGTATTTTTCTTTTTAATGACTCACTGGCTTCACTCAGCATAGTGTCTTCAAGGCTCATCCACATTGTAATTTGTGTCAGAATTTCCTTTTTAAAGCTGAGTTAAATTCTGCTGTGTGTATGTAACCATGTTTTGTTTATCTGTCCATCTGATGGACACTTGGGCTGCTTCCACCTCTTGGCTGTGGTGAACATGAGTGTGCAGTTCTCTCTTTAGGACCCTGCTTTCCGTCCTCTTGATTATCTGTTCTGAAATGGGATTACTGGGCTGTATGGTAATTCTGTTTAGTTTTTTGAGGACCTGCCATGCTGTTTTCCATGGTGGCTGCACCATTTTTCATCCCCACCAGCAGTGCACAAGGGGTCCAGTTTCCCCACACCCTCGGAACACTTGTTGTTTTCTGGGTTTCTGACTGTGGCTACCCTAATTGTCGTGACTGGTCCGCTCTGCCCTGGTGACGTGTGGTGCTGAGCAGCGTTTCACGTCCTTGTTGGCCACGTGTGTACCTTCTTTGGAGAAACGTCTATTCAAGTCCTTTCCCATTTTTGAATTGGGATCTTTTTTGTTGTTGACTTCTAGGCGTTCTCTATGGAGTCTGGATGTTAATCCCTTTTCAGATATATGATTTGCAAATATTTTCCCCCATTCTGTGGGCTACTTTTTTACTATGTATGTTGTGTCTTTTGATGCACAAAAGCTTTTAATTTTCACGAAGTCCAGTTTTTTCCTTTGTTGCTTGTGGTTTTGCACTTACATCTAAGAAATTACTGTCAAATCCATTGTTGTGAAGCATTCCCCCACACTTTCTTTTAAGGTTCTACAGTTTTAGCTCTTATATTCTAGGTCTTTGATCCATTTTGAGTTGTTTCTTGTTTACAATGTAGAGTGAGGGTCTGACTGTGCTCATTTGCATGTGGGCCTGTTTTCTCAGCAGCACATGTTGAAGAGGCTGTTCTTCCCCTCATTGAATGGTCTTGATGGCCTTGTCAGAGACCTTTTGACCAGCTATACTCTTTTGCAGGTTTTTGTTGAAATGTGGCTTCATCATTATTCTTTGGAGATGTACCAAAAAATGCAGTCCCCTCACGCCAAGGTATGTTGCTGCCGCGGTTTCTCTTCTCGCCTCCCCCGCTGGCCCTTGTCAGCCTGCTGCTGCTTGTCCTTGATTTCAGTTAGTTTCAAGGACTGGCTAGTGGGACCCAGCAACCTGCCATCTTGCCTCCCTCAAGTGCTGAGCAGCAGGCAGGTTGTCTTCTGTGCTGGGCTTGCACCCTGGCGGCTGAGGCCCATCCTCTCTGGGCCTCCCCATGCTACTTGCAGAGCCCTCTCCCTGGCAGCAGGAACAGATGTGGTTGTGGTGCTCGTGTTCTGGGGCGTGGGAGCCGTGGGTGCCTTTGGGAGTCACAGCGCCTCCTGCTGTCCTGCTGCAGTGGTGCCCAGCAGACTCTGCCCACTTTGGTGGCCCTGCTGCCCTCCACGTCCTCCAGAGCAGCGGCAGCAGCCCTCCTGGCGGTGGGTGGGGTCTGACGCCCTCCTGCATGTGGCCTGGGCTGTCTCCTCCTCCTCTTCTCCTTTTCCTCCTTCCCTTGCTGGGCAGCTCACATGTGTGCAGAGGCCTGGAGTCCCTGGCCCCCTCCCGGGGTTGTGGCCACGGGGCTGGTCGGGGTAGAACAGTTCTGTTGAGTTAGGGAGAGGTGCTCAGGTCCACAGCCCGGGCGCAGGACTGCAGTGTGCCGCTTCCATGCAGCAGTTTGCTCCTTAGACTTTGCTTTTGCCGCTGCCAGTCAGAGTCCTCAGGGCTTCCTTAGGAATTAAGAATCTGTGGGTCACATTGGAACAGTGGCCTGTGCCCTTCCCTCGGTGGTCCTGCTTGCTCCCCAGCCCAGGGTTCTGCCGCACAGAGGACTGGGACGCAGCCCCCACACTCCTCTTAGAGCGCAGGGTGTCCCAGCCTCCGTCCTTGGCCCCGCACAGGAGGAGGAGGAGGAGGAGGAGAACGGGGGTGGGGCCGGGAATCCATCCTGGGCCTCTCGCATCGCAAAGCGCTCACCATGCCCCCGCCTGCTTCCAGAGCGCACTTGCTGCTGCACGTTCCTGCCGCTGCCCGGCGGGCAGGGCTAGCTCCCCTGCGGGGCGCACGGGGCTTGGTCTCGCAGAGGCTGCTTCGCGGTGTCACCTTTCTGTCTGCACGTCTGTGTCGGGAGCCTGGGGCAGCCCACCCGCTTCAGGTCTTAGCCGTAGCTCTGCCGGCCAGAGGGCCCTTCCGAGCTGCCGGTCACCTGGGGGAACACCGAGTCCATACGGGGAGGGGCCTTCCCGCTCCTCCCCACGGTCACAGGAGGGCGAGGGCTGCCCAGGTTGACTTGGGTCGGTGCGGGGGGGGCACCACGAAGGCCCCACCAGGTGCCAAGAAACCTGCCCTTTGCCACCTGTTGCGGCAGAAAAACAAAACCTGAGGAGGCGGGGTGTGTGGGAAACCGCGGGGTCTGCTTCATCCAAGGCCCCTGCCGTCTGTCCAGGCCTGCCCCGCACCACGTGGAAGTCCTTGCTGGCCCCACGTAACCCTGGGGTCAGTTTGCCAGGTTTTCTGGGTGCAGGGAGTGCAGCTCCTGGAGCTCCCTCAGTGCGGCTGCGGCCGGGCTGGGTCCAGGCGCATGCACGCTCCCTGCAGGCTGCTGTGGGCCCGGGCTGGGGCCTGAAGGGGGACCGTGGGCTCCCCATTTCCTTGCTGAGTGTGGCCGTGCCCCTTCCCGCCCCAGCCCTGCGTGTCTCTGGCTGTGCCCGTCTCCCCAGCGTCTGGCACGTTCCTTCAGGCCTCTTCTGTGTGAAGCATGGCGCTGGGGCGGGAGGCGGGCCCTCATGGGGCAGGACATGTGCTGGGCCGGCTCTGGCTGCGCTTAGCTGCAGGGAGATAGGGCGGAGGTTCTGGGGTTGGGGGCAGACCGTGTGCCAGCTCAGCTGTCACCCCTGGCCTCAGGGTTCCAGCTGCCTCTGGGTGTGTGTGGCTCAGTGTCTGGGGGCTCCTGGTGAGGTAGAGGGAGGTAGAGGTTGGTCTTCCCAAAATTAGAACCAGTAAGTGTTAGCACCACGTTAACCATTTCCAGGATGTGGGGCGTGGTGGGCTGGGAACCAGCCCCGTGCACAGAACCTTTCAGGATGGGACTCTGATTGGGTCTTTAACACCTAGGAATTGATTCCATCATGTGCTGATAAATTTCTTTTCCGGACAACCCAGGAAGTCCAATAAATTACATATTTTTCTCTTCTGGGCAGAGGCCTCCGTCTAGAACTGGCTTCTCAAGTTTCTTTACTGAGCCTGGGTCTTCGGGCCTTGGTGAGCAGCAGCGTGTCCCAGGGAGGTGCCTGGGCTCCGCTGGGCTACTGACACGTGCTGCACCCAGTGCAATGGGGTCGGGCTGACCTCAGGGGCTGGAGGGGCCTCCAAGGTGACCTTGTGGGTCTGTCCTCCCTCTGCCTGGCAGCTGGAGGATCACGCCCAGAGCGGGTGGTTGGCGTCTCATTGGCCTGATGCTGCTGGGCTGTGATTGTTTGGATTGTCACTGACTTGTGCTTTTGTTTTTGTTTTTCTTGTCCTTACTTCTGGGCTCTTTCTCACTATTTCTTTCTCTCCCCTCCCCCGCCCTCTCCTCTCGGCTTCTCTGCTGTTGTCTCTCAGCTGGAGGTCCTGCACTACCGACTCAGTGTCTGCAGCGCCCTCCACAGCCCTGCCCAACCCAGCCTCCAGGCCCTCCACGCCCACCAAGTACTGGCCGCCTTCGTTTTGTTCCCTTTCACCCCCGCCCCATGGTTTAACCCCAGAGCTCATGTCCCACGCAGTAGCCAGGGTATGGCTGGGGGCCGGCTGGGGTGACCAGAGACCAGTTCCAAGCACAGCCAGGCCCTTCGGCCTGGACCTGGGTTCAGGGTGTGCAGCCACGTGGCTGGGAGTGATGCACAGGACCCCACTGGCTGTGGGGGAGGTCACCGAACCCACCTGGCCAAGCCCCAGGCCAGCCAAGGTGTCGAGTCCTCGGGTGTCATAGGGCTCCGTGCTCAGCCCCGGTTCGTGGGGGCAAAGTAGTGTGGCCTTTGCAGTACAGGCCTGGTGCTGGGGACTGACCAAGGATGTGGAGGCCCTGGGGATCATGGGCGGTGACCTTGTGGGGACTGCCGTCTGCTTAGGCAGGAGTGACCAGGGATGGACTGTGATCAGTGAGCTGAGTGTTTGGGGCCAACGGGGTCGTGAAGTTTGCTGCTCCACGACACGACCGCTGGGAAGTCTGGGCAGAGACGTGTGTCTGGAGCTTTGCTCACGGCCAGGGCTCTGTTCCCCTCACCCTAGGTGGGGCCACACACCACTGAACTTGAATTTGAGCAGATGCGGCAGCTGCATTGGGGAGGGAGAGAATGTTCCAGAAGGGGTGCCGAGGGCAGGCCACGTGCAGAAGTGGGTGCCACTCAGGCCTGGGCTGGGGAGGGCCTCACCTGGCAAAGAGCAGAGCCCCTGCCTTCACCTCCATGGCGGGAGGCCTGGCCCCGTAAGTGTCCACGTGCAGCTGTGACCAGGGGCTCCTGTGGGCATTTGGCTCGGAAGGGAGGCACTGGAAGAAAGCACTTTGACTGACAAATGTAGAGAGAAAGTAGCCCAGCGGTGTCCAGTGTGGTTGCCAGGTGTAGGGCAGGGAGTTGCCCCTAGAAACGTGGAGGGTGGGGGTGAGATGCGGTGGGGGTTTCAGTTCCTGGGAACGATAAAGGGGATAGCTCCCTAGGCAGAGTCACGGCCTGGCACAGAGGATGCTCTGTGGTTTTTTATTACTGTTAAAGTATCCCTTTTTTTTTCTTTGCCAAAATGCTGCAAATCTACCATATAACGACCTAAAAATAGACACATGCAAAAGGACATTACCCCCCGCCTCCCACCCCAGGGATAGCGGCCTTGGGGTGTGTTGCATGGGCCCGTGGAGGCATTTCCGTGCCAGGGAGGCCTGTGCAGACCGTGCCCTGGGCAGCGTGGGGGGCTGCCGGTCGGTGCCCGGCTTCCTGCACGTAGGGCCGGGAGCCGTCTGCACCCCACTTGGCGTTGCTCACCTTGGGGTGAAGCTGCCAAGAGCACTTCCAACAAGTCTGTCGAGGCCCGAGGACTGGGGGGTGGGCGTGGGGAGCAGGCGGCCGGCCCCCAGCCTTTCCCCATGTGTGGGGGTCTCAGAGACCCTCCTGGCCTTTGTGAACTGAAAGCTGAGCTCGCAGGACTGAGGGCGTTTGTCTTGGAGGCTCCATGAAGGGGATTGAAGTGCAGGGAAGCACATGGCAGAGCTTCTGCCCCGGTGGCCATCCCAGGACGCCATGTGCGGTGCATCCATGGGGGGAGAGGTGGGCACAGCCCAGCACGAGGTACTGATGAGGGGCCTCCCCCCAGGAGTCCTTCATGCCCACCGAGGAGCATGTGCTGGTGGTGCGGCTGCTGCTGAAGCACCTGCACGCCTTCGCCAACAGCCTGCGGCCTGAGCAGGCCTCACCCTCCGCCCACTCCCACGCTGCCAGCCCCCTGGAGGAGTTCAAACGGTGGGTATGGGCTGTGGGCAGTCACCTCGAGCCCTCCTGGGACTGTCTCCTCACTGCCACTCTGGCCCAGAGGTGGGGGGGGGGGCGCCTGGCTGCTGCTCAGGCTGGCCAGGGAGAGGCCCTGTCTTGCTGCCCCCTCTTCCCCCTTCTTCCCCTGTGGCAGGAGAACAGCAGGCTACTCGGTGCTGCACCTCACCCCCACCCCACACCACCCCAGCAGGGCAAGGGCCGCGGCCTGACTCCCAGGCCAACGGGGCCAGCAGAGCTGGCGACGTGTGGGCCGTGCTGAGCTGAGGAGCCACACTGGATCGGCCACGTGTGTTGTGTGTCCCTGGAATGTTCTCTAACTCCTCTGAACTTTGGAATTTCCTCTGAGGAATGGGACTAAAAATAGGAGGCTTTGCCCCCAGGGGGTGCCGGGCTCCCCTGTGAGGTGACACCCCCTCCTCCACAGGGCCGCCGTCCCGAGGTTTGTCCAGCAGAAGCTCTACCTCTTTCTGCAGCACTGCTTTGGCCACTGGCCCCTGGACGCCTCGTTCAGAGCTGTGAGTGTTGCCCTGCGGCCTTTGCCCTGCGTGTGCGGATGAGGGAGGGGAGGCCTTAGGGGTCTCAGGTGCTGTTCCGCCAGCCGCGACCTTGATCCCAGCTGTCCACGCAGGGGGGGTTCCCAGCTTCACGCAGCTGCCCTCCGCTGCACTCGGGGGAAAGCCTGCTGGGTGAACTGTTGTGAGGGGCCAGGCATCTTGAGGGGGCACGGGCTCCCCCTGTGCCCCTGCCCACCTGAGCGCCAGCCACCTGCCCTAGCTGCACGCGTTTACCCAGGTCCTGGAGATGTGGCTGAGCTACCTGCAGCCCTGGAGGTACGCGCCTGAGAAGCAGGCCCCGAGCAGCGACTGTCAGGCCCGGAGTGTGTCAGAGAGATGGTGAGCCCAGCCCCGAGGTCCTGCAGGCAGGGGGCCCAGGCCACCCCCTCGTCCCCTGCTGGGACTTGCCCAGGCTCCAGGATTGCTCTCTTGGGGACAATGGGCAGCCCCTGTCCTTCTGTCCCTTTCCCACATCGACTCACATAAAACCCCCCATAGCCCTTCCTCGCCAGCCCTGCAGCGTGGCTGCCCCGCCCCCAATGGCCTTGGTCCTGGGAATGGGCCTTGTCCGTGGAGGATTCTGTCCTTGGGGCCTCACCTTTGCCCACTTGTCCTGCCCCCTTGTGTCACCACCGGCCCCTCTGCCACCATTCGTGATACCTGGGGGAGACCGGAAGCTGGGGAGGAGCCCTGATGTCCATCCGCCCGCAGGGCGCCCTTCGTGCAAGAGAACCTGCTTGTCTACACCAAGCTCTTCCTGGGCTTCCTGAGCCGCGCACTGCGCACGGACCTCGTCAGCCCCAAGAACGCACTCATGGTGTTCCGCGTAGCCAAGGTCTTCGCGCAGCCAAACCTGGCTGAGATGATCCAGCGGGGTGAGGCCCCTGCCAGCCCAGTCACCCGTGCGCTTGCAGGGGTTGTGTGTGTGCCCCACAGGAGGGGAACGGAGCTCTGAGCCGTGTCCCCTGGTGGCTCGTAGTGGTGGCTTTGGGAGGCTGTGGGCTGCTGTTGGGCTCTCCTCATAGCCACTCCCCTGCGGAGATGGGTGGGGGTGGAGGGACTTCCGGGAGCTGGGCCTGTGCCGTGCAGTCACTGCCCTCAGGGACCTACGGTGGGACCCGATGTCCGTGCTCTTGGAGCCGCAGCCAGGCTCGCTTCCTGCCTTCCAGGCGAGCAGCTGTTCCTGGAGCCTGAGCTGGTCATCCCCCACCGCCAGCACCGGCTCTTCACGGTGCCCACGTTCACCGGCAGCTTCCTGTCGTCATGGCCACCAGCCATCACCGACGCCTCCTTCAAGGTGAAGAGCCACGTGTACAGCCTGGAAGGCCAGGACTGCAAGTACACCCCAATGTTCGGGCCCGAGATCCGGGCACTGGTGAGTAGTTGGGGCCCTCTGGGCTCTGGCATTTCACACCCCTTCCCTGTCTTGTTCAGTGGAGTCTAGTTTTTTTCTGATGATAGACGTACCGTCTTGGAAAGTGCACCTTAGTCCTTAAAACTCATTTTAAGTTTTCCATTGTGTGGAAGCCACCCCTGGGCTGTCAGTGCCATGAGGCAGCCCCGAGCCAGCTGACCACCCACCCGCCCACCCACAGGTCTTGCGTCTGGCTCAGCTCATCACACAGGCCAAGCAGACGGCCAAGTCCATCTCTGACCAGTATGGGGAGAGCACAGCCGCCCGTCCCTTCCTGTCGTGGCTGGGCTTCTACCCCGCGGACACCAACGGCTCCTACCCGGGCAATGACCTGGACGAGATGGGGCAGGACAGTGTCCGCAAGACAGACGAGTACCTGGAGAAGGCCCTGGAGTACCTGTGCCAAGTGTTCCGGGTACGCCCTTGGCCCTGCTCATCTCCCCCAGGTGTCATGTGCCTGGGCCCCTCGTTGCCGTTTGAGGCCCAGCCGGGGGGAAGGCCTCCCTCCACCTTGGAAGTGACGGCAGGCGTCTCCCCGACAGCTCAGCGAGGCCCAGCTTGCCCAGCTCACGCTCGCCCTGGGGACCACGCAGGATGAGAACGGGAAGAAGCAGCTCCCAGACTGCATCGTGGGCGAGGACGGACTCATCCTCACGCCCCTGGGCCGGTATCAGGTGAGGCCCACATCCCGAGGGGTCAAGCTCTCCGGGGCCCTCTGGGCAATGTGGCCATGGCTCCCGGGGGCTCACCTCCTGCTGCTTCCAGATCATCAACGGGCTTCGGCGCTTTGACATTGAGTACCAAGGGGACTCAGAGCTCCAGCCCATCCGGAGCTACGAGATTGCCAGCCTGGTCCGAGTGCTCTTCCGACTGTCCTCCGCCATCAACGGCAGGGTGAGTGTGGGAGGGAGGGCCGCCCCGCCGCCCCTCCGCCCCGCGAGCGGCAGGTGAGAGTGTGCCCTGCCTGTGCTCTAGTTCGCAGGTCAGATGGTGGCCCTGTGTTCGCGGGCCGACTTCCTCGGCAGCTTCTGTCGCTACCACCTCCTGGAGCCTGGGCTATCGGACAGGCGCCTGCTGAGCCCCGTGGGGCGGGGGCGTGCGGCCAGCCTTGCCCGGGGCCCCCGGCTCAGCCTGCGCTTCCTGGGCAGCTACCGGACGCTGCTGGCCCTGCTGCTAGCCTTCTTCGTGGCCTCTCTGTTCTGCATCGGGCCCCTGCTCTGTGCCCTGCTCCTCGTGCTGGGCTATGTCCTCTACGCCGTGGCTATGACGCTGCTAACCGAGCAGGGCAAGCTGCACCAGCTCTGACTGTGGGCCAGCCACCGCCCCCAGGCACCAGGGAGGCCACTCTGCACCCAACACCTGTCACCTTCGTGCTTCCAGGGGGCATTTTCTTGCAGCCCTGGAACCATCTGAAGAGAACCTGAAAAGCGAGGGCAGGGCCAGGCAGAGAGGTAGCCACGCGGGGCGGGCAGCCTGCCGGCTCTGGGCCTCCCCCTTTCCTCAGCCGGAGGGCCTGCAGGGCGACGCCTTTCTCTTTCTCAGCGTGTGAAGCTCAGGAGTTGGGCCTCCCCGGATGGCCCGCAGCCTCTGCCTTTGCCGCCCTGGAGGTGGGCGGTGAGACCCCAAGATGGGAACCCAGCCTCTGGCTCCAGAGAAGAATCAGGCCCTAAAAGAGAGCCCTAAGAAAATTAGACAATTGGTTCTCCTCTGTTTCATGATTTTAAACCTGATTTTGCTGCCGCGTTTGGCAAAGCTAGGGCCACTGTATTTTCCCAGTAGTTCCAAGTCTGGGCCATATGCCTGCTTTTGAGGAGAGACCCTCCAAGAACACAGATGCCCCCAGGCCACAGAGCAGGTCGTCAGGGCTGTCACCACCTTGTTCCCTGTGGGTGGTCTACAACCAAAGATGGTCAAAAGCATCGTTTGTATCTTCAATCAAATCAAGCGCTCAAAGACAGTGATTTTTTGGTAACTTTAAATATCCAAAGTATATGACGAATGCGAGTTCACTGTCAGAAATCCACAGCATCTCACGCGTTTCATTCTACAGATGACGCACCAGGGAGAACTTTTCAACTGAGATTTTTAAAAGCCTTAGTGTTTGGTGTATTTTTTTCAGTTTTCAAACTGTAAGTATTGGGCTTTGTATTTTGATATAAACTCAAGAGTAGTGGCATTTGGGGCCTGTGACCCGTAACCAAACCAAACTTGTAACCGACCGTGGATCTGAATAAACCTGTGCTCGGTCCTGAGTCTTGTGGTGCCTGGCCCCGCCCCCAGGGTGGCCTCCTACATGGGGTCCTCTGCACACTCAGGGGCTGCGGAGATGCTGCTGGGCACCCAGCGTCCCTCACCATGGGATTCCCTTGGGCAGATGCAAACACGGACGTGGCTGTGATGGGACAGGGCAGCCACTGGCAGGTCTGAGATGCGAGAACACTGCCTGCGACTCGGTGGGGCAGACATGGCCTTCATACTAAGAGCTAGGATCCTGCGACCCACTTTCTGTGGCTTCTGCAGGGTTGCCTGTGACCGGGGAACCGAAATGCACTCACCAACCCACATGGCCTAGCCCGAGTGTTAAATGTCCCCCTTTCCCTGGGCCAGGCAACTGCTTTGGTCAAATTCTATGGAAATAGGAAGTAAGACAGGTTCTACAAGTTCACATTGATAGATTACTGGCTTTTGTTAACAAACTTTGTGAGAGGATGGTCTGGGGTCCACCATCCATGGCACTGGTCCCTGATGACGCCTCTTCTTGGCCTCCCCTGATGGACATCCGCCTGCCTGCGAGGGTGGGACTTGCCCCCCTCCACAATCTCTCCAGGGTTGTGCTCGCCCCCAAGCCTCACTTCACCTACACACCCATTAACCATAGAACAGCCACCTACTGCGTGCCACCCTCAGCTGTGCTGGGACACATGGGGGACCTCATGGTGCAAAGTCCTGAAGTCAAAGATCGAAGCAGACACTAAGGTCAAGGAGGGGCCAGCGGACTTCCCTGGTGGTGCACTGGTTAAGAATCTGCCTGCCAATGCAGGGGACACAGGTTCGAGCCCTGGTCCGGGAAGATCCCACATGCCGTGGAGCAACTAAGCCCATGTGCCCCAACTACTGAGCCTGTGCTCTAGAGCTCACAAGCCGCAGCTACTGAAACCAGTGTGCCTAGAACCCATGCTCTGCAACAAGAGAAGCCACCGCAATAAGAAGCCTGCACACCGCGATGAAGAGTAGCGCCCGCTCGCTGGAACTACAGAAAGCCCGCACGCAGCAACGAAGACACAATGCAGCAAAAAAAAAAAAAAAAAAAAAGGAGGGGCCAGGGTGCCAGTGGTTGGGCCTGGGGCCTGGTTTTGGGGAGGGTAGTTTGGGGCCCATGGTGCTCAGTGGCTTGCGCCCAGGGAGCTGAGCGGGTGAGGGCGATGGGGACTCTACCTTCATGATGACCTCGAGTTAGTTTGCGGGGCTCTAGCTGCAGAGTAGAGAAAGGCATGGATGGAGCAGAGGCAGAAGTGTCACTGAGCCAGATGCCGAGACGCCGAGGTTCACAGCAGAGAAAAGAGGCTGCCTACCCAAGGGCCGAGGACGGGTATTTACCGGATGAGGCTGAGGCACAGGAGGTGGGGAAAGGTGACTGGAAATAAGAAAATGGTGAAGCAGCCGTTCTGTGAGGGACACAGGTTCTGAGGGGCAGTGCCTGGCCTGATGGCATATAGGTGGAAACTAAGTCCCATGACTAGTTTACAATTAAATTCTGGTTCCCTTCCTGCCTGCCTGCACCTACATGGTCACGTTTGCCTCATCAATAAGGAGCAATGCAGGTCAGGTGCCTGAAGCCTCAGCTTCCCAATAAGCATCATGTTCACGTGCCATTCTGAGTCATCTTCCGGGGCAAGATGGCCTGTACAGGTTACAGAGACAGAGACGCCCAGGTCACAGACAATTAAGGTGATGAACCCCAGCCCCTCTATTCTTCCCCTTTAAAAACCACTAACTCAGGGCCTCCCTGGTGGCGCAGTGGTTGAGAGTCTGCCTGCCAATGCAGGGGATACGGGTTCGTGCCCCGGTCCGGGAGGATCCCATATGCCGTGGAGCGGCTGGGCCCGCGAGCCATGGCCGCTGAGCCTGCACATCCGGAGCCTGTGCTCCACAACGGGAGAGGCCACAACAGTGAGAGGCCCACATACCGCAAAAAAACAAAACAAAACAAAAAAAACCACTAACTCAGAGGCCACGTTGCAGTGGGTCTGAGGCCTGCCCCCCACTCCTTTGCTCGGCACCCTGCAAACAACATCCTTAGTTTGCTGCAAAGCCCGCTGTCAGAGGTTGACTTTCTGCCCGCAGGCCCATGAGCCCAGTGCTCGGTTTCAGTTGGAGGGTCGGTGGTCCTAACCACTCACCAGCTCAGCTAGAACTGGTCACAGCTGATACCAAGTTCCTGAAGCAACAACTCGGGCAAACGTCTTACCGTTTAGGCTCTGTGCCACTCAGAGGATATGCAAATTTTCATAAAAACAATTCAAGCGATGCTGCAACTAGAGAAAGCCCGCACACAGCAACAAAGACCCAACGCAGCCAAAAAAATTAATTAGTTAAAAAAAAAAAGCAGCTGTTGTTAAAAAATTGAAGTGAACTTGGTGGGGGAAGGCAGATCATAGGTGGAGTGGATCTAGCTGATGCTAATCCTCAGGGCCCTTGGTTTCAGAGCTGCAGCAATGGAAAGGGGGATGCTCTCAGCTGCAGGGATGGTGCTGGGGGATGGGGCACATCTAGGGGGGAAAACACCCGAGGAGAGGCTGCTGGCCCGGCTCCCGGAGGTCAGGCTGAAGATGGGGGTTCTCTCTGTGTTTCCCCTCACCTCACCGAAGCCTCCGGTGGTTTATGCCAACTGCCCACCCCCTCAACTCCCCCCACACCCTGACTTTCACCCTCTGGCCACCACCCCAACCACTGCCAAAGGGTCAAACCCGGTTGCCTCTCAGAGCTCCCGGCTCTGGCCTCCTGGCGGCACCTCCCAGCCCCGCAGCCCATGCTGGACTCACTGTCCTTCATGACCTGTTTCCCATGACACATCCAGTAACATCCAAGCGTCTGTGTCCTACAGAACGTCCTCCGGAAAGCTTAGGGTTTAGGTATCTGAAATCTCCTCCAACAAGACCCGAGCTTGGGGCAGCCAGTCAAGAGGGAGCTGCTGACTCAGCTGGCCCCACCACCCGGAAGTGGCCTCTGACCTCCCCTTCCGGGAGGCCAGGGGTTTCTGCTGCGCTCTCAGGTGGTCTCTGAGGGTCTGCACCCCCTCCCTCGCCACCAGGGGACCTCCTCCCCCCCAACCCCCACCTCCCTCCACCTCCCAGGCTGGACTAAGAGCCCCTTCTGTACTCACCCGCCCTGGTCCACAAATAAAAGCAAAGAGATACTTCTTGTTACTTGTGTGATGCTGGGCACTTCAAGATGCTGAATAAATACTTGTGACTGATTCTCTGATGTGTATGTTTGCTCCTTGTGCACAAGTATTGTACTTTTTCTCTCCAGCACTGAGCAAGCACATAGTAGCTGCCCAATAAATAAATAACCAATTTTACCTATTATATACACATCCAGCTTCTCACATCTCAGGAATCAAAATATGAACTATTGGATAAATTAATTTGTACATGAGCAGAAAAGGATTAGGATAAGAAAAGGGGCTCTTCAGTCTAACGTTGAACAAAAATCAACGAGGAAATGCGTGGTCACTGCATTGAAGGGACCTGTCCAAAATTCAGATCACAGACAGATGTATAAGAAAGGGCTAAAACTATAACTGTCAAGAGAAAACACAGGAGTAAATATTCATAACTGTGAAGTACTCAATGGTTTTTCAGATATGACACCACAAGCGCAAGTGACAAAAATTCAGAGAAATGAAAATATGTACAACAATATACATGTTCTCCCATCATATTACTTTTTTTAAAAACCCTTTTCTGCACATTGCTTTCCCTGTTCATAAATTGGAAATGTAATAACACTTGCCTTGACGAATGTATTTCAAGGATGAAATGAGATAATGCACAGGAACTCCAGGCTCTTATGTGACTGCAAAGGAGCGGAGGGTGCCACATCGCAGCCCTCAGCTGTGGCTGAAAAGATAGTCATCATTTCCCATGTGACACTTGTTTACTTAAATCAGCAGGTAATTCCAATTCTAAACATATTCCCCCTGAGAGTCAGTAGGTGAAAACGTTTTCTCCCTGTTAATTGAAGCTCATCTTACGGTGCTGACAATTGGTGTAGCAGCAGGAGCCTCCTCTCGGACTGCACACCCGGCCCTTACTGTCACGGGGACAGTCAGCCTGTCCTTGACTTTGTCCTGGAGGGTTAGGATGGCCCAGGAGAGCAAAAATAGGATGAGCTCAGAGAATACTGTGTAGCAATAAAAAACAAAGGCAGGCAGGTCATGGAAGCAACCTAAATGCCCATCGACAGATGAATGGATAAAGAAGATGTGGTACGGGGCTTCCCTGGTGGCGCAGTGGTTGAGTCTGCCTGCTAATGCAGGGAACACGGGTTCGAGCCCTGATCTGGGAGGATGCCACATGCCGCGGAGCAACTAGGCCCGTGAGCCACAACTACTGAGCCTGTGTGTCTGGAGCCTGTGCTCCGCAACAAGAGAGGCCGCAATAGTGAGAGGCCCGCGCACCGCGATGAAGAGTGGCCCCCGCTTGCCACAACTAGGGAAAGCCCTCGCACAGAAACAAAGACCTAACACAGCAAAAATAAATAATTTAATAAACTCCTACCTCCAACATCTTAAAAAAAAAAAAAGATGTGGTACATATATACAATGGAATATTACTCAGCCATAAAAAGGAACGAAATTGGGTCATTTGCTGAGACGTGGATGGATCTAGAGACTGTCATACAGAATGAAGTAAGTCAGAAAGAGAAAAACAAATATCGTGTATTAACGCATATATGTGGAACCTAGAAAAATGGTACAGATGAACTGGTTTGCAGGGCAGAAACTGAGACACAGATGTAGAGAACAAATGTATGGACACCAAGCGGGGAAAGTGGCGGGGGGGTGGGGGTGGGGGTGTGATGAATTGGGCGATTGGGACTGACATGTATACACTGATGTGTATAAAACTGATGAATAAGAAGAACCTGCTGTATAAAAAAATAAATAAATTTCAAAAAAATAAAAATAAAATGCTCAAAATAATAAAATAAAATAAAAAAGGCAGGAACTCATGAACTCCCTGGAATGTTCTCTAAGACCTGCTGTTAAAACATAAACCAGAGACTTCCCTGGTGGCGCAGTGGTTAAGAATCCGCCTGCCAATGCAGGGGACACAGGTTCAATCCCTGATCTGGGAAGATCCCACATGCCGCGGAACAACTAAGCCCGTGTGCCACAACTACTGAGCCTGGACTCTAGAGCCCACGAGCCACAACAACTGAGCCCGTGTGCCACAACTACTGAAGCCTGCGCGCCTAGAGCCCGGGGTCTGCAACAAGAGAAGCCACTGCAATGAGAAACCCGTGCACCACAACGAAGAGTAGCCCCTGCTCGCCGCAACTAGAGAAAGCTTGCGTGCAGCAACAAAGACCCAAAGCAGCCAAAAATAAATTAAAAAAAAACAAAAACATAAACCAAGTTGCAAAGCAATATGTCTGTCATGATCCCATTACAGAAACAGTTGAAGGCCACTGCAGACAAATGAGTCCTACCCATAAGTGTACGAGTGTGTATGTAAACACAGAGAAGGCTCAGGCAGTGGCCATGCCTCGCTCGTGACAGGGGGCAGGGTGGACTTGGATTTATCTGCATTGTTCGAATCATTTCTACTGAGGAGGATATACTTCTGTCCTTGACTCCATCACCGTTTGTCTGCTTCTCTGCATGTCTGGTATTTACTAGTGTAATTCAGACCTTGCAGATGATGTGTCATTGAGACTCTGGGTTCTGTTATCATTCTCTGAAGAGTGTTGAATTCTGTTCTTTAGGCAGTTTAATTATGGGAAGACCACCATGGACTTGTGGAGACTGGGCTTTAAGTTCTATTAGGGCAAATGTATTTTGATTTCTTCCTTAGTCTTAGTGCAAATCCCTTATTTCTAGAACACAGTCTTTATTTCTAAGCTGTGGCCCTTTTGGGGTTTAAATGGAAAACTGAGGCGTTTACCAAGCTTCTCTGTCAGTTTCCAAACTCGGTCTCCCCTGGAGTTAGGCCATTTCGCCCTCCAGCTCTGTCTTGCCCTGGGACCTTTGGAATCTTACCCCTACATGTGCATTTCAGGCCAGCCACGTACTTGAAGGGGGGTTTATGGCCCCAAACTTCCCAGCGCCCCTCAGTTTGCATCCTTCGCCCTCTCCAGCCGATAAGGCTCTGGCTTCCTGTTCGGGTCTGGCTGATCAGGAGCCCTCAGAAGAAAACAGCTGTCTTTCAAGAGCTGCCTTCCTCCAGTTTCCGCCTGCTTTTTGCTCTTCTCCAGTGCTTTCAGAGAGCTGTTTCATGTATTTTGTCCACATTTCATAAAGCACGAGGGTTCTGCGATTATTGGAAGTGGAAATTCTACCTTTTGATTTTTGAATCAAAATCTTACTTACCATCTAAAGTCGTATCATCCTGTAATCGTATCATCTATTCAAAAAGTGAACTATTAAAACACAACCAGTGGGACTTTCCTGGCAGTCTAGCGGTTAAGACTTCTCCTTCCAATGCGGGGGGTGAGGGTTCAATCCCTGGTTGGGGAGCTAAAAGCCCACATGCCTCGGGGCCAAAAAACATAAAACAGAGACAATATTGTAACAAATTCAACAGACTTTAAAAATGGTCCCCATCAAAAAATATTATAAAAAGCCAAAAAACCCACAAGCAGTGAACAAAACTAAATATTAAGACCTGTAAAGGTAGACGATTCTCTGTGGTTTAAGTCAGAGGATGCCATCCAATTAAGTCAGGTGTATCACCCAGGCCCCGCCCCGCCGCAGCCCCGCCCCTGGCGCCCAGGCCCCGCCCACTAACCAGCCCCGCCCAGGCCCCGCCCCGTAGCACGCAAAGACCCCCCCCTGCGGGCGCGCCCGTTTCCATGGCGACGCCGAGCTGAGCGTCGGTAGCCGGGCCACCGAGTGGGCGTGCGTCCGCGGCGGAGGCGGTTACATGAGCGCGGCGGGGGTGGCGGCCGGGCTGCGGCCCCCCAGCTCGGGGATCCTGGGCTCCCGGGGCGCGTTGCGCCCGCGCCTGCCCGCGGTCCCTCCGTACCCCGGGCAGCACGGCGCGCCGGTCGGACTCAGCGAGGCGCAGAAGCGGGCGCTGGACCTGGAGAAGACGCTGCAGTTCCTGCAGCAGCAGCACTCGGAGACGCTGGTCAAGCTCCACGAGGAAATCGAGCACCTGAAGCGGGAGAACAAGGGTGAGGCGGGCGGCGGGCCGGGGCTGCCGCGCCCAGACGGCGCACGAAGGCTGAGGGAGGACGCAGGGCCGCAAGTCCCACCCCGGCCACTCGGGGTTCGGCTCCCCGCCCCAGCACCAAAGCCAACTGCGGGGGGCGGGTCTGGCCGCGCCACTGCCGAAGGTAACCCGGCCCACCTCTCCTCTCCAGGCAGGGTCAGGCGGCCTCCTTTGAAAAACTTTTGTAGAAGTGAAACACACCCCCAAAGTACGCGTATATAGCTCAATGAATTTTCACAAACTAAGCACACCCAGATCCGGGGCCCCAGAACGATCCCTGACACCTGGGTCATCCTGACTCGCCTCTGTCCCCCTAGAGCCCAGGCCCCGCATGGCAGAGACTGCTCTGTAGACGTCACGGATGGAGGAATGGGCTCCGGGGGAGGCTCTCACACAGGGGTTCTGGCTCAGGGAGCAGCCAGAGGCATCACCGACCCGAGGGTGCCAAGGCAAAGGCTTGGTCCATGGAGCAGGGTCTCTCAGGGGCTAAGCAAGGAGGAGTGGGCAGGGGAAGCGAAGCTTCTTTTCTCAGAGTAGCCACGAGGAGAGCCCGTGCTTGTTTTCAGATCTCCACTACAAGCTAATCATGAATCAGAAGCCGCAGAAGAAAGGTAAGACAGGCCCACAGGTGCCTGATGGGAAGCTACTGCCCTCAAGAGCAAGCCCCCAGACTGCTTATGCCCACGCGAACTATCCCAGTGGGGAGGGGGCCTGGACAGACAGACCGCTCCCAGCCATGGTCTGGGTGACTTCATGCACCCAAGCACAGCAAGTGCCACTCTTGGGGACCCCAAAGCCTGATTTCTGTGTAGCAGGGGCAGTGGACAGAGCAGCTGGGGCAGGGGGCTGCCCAGGTTCCCCCCTCCCCAGCCCTGGCCTCACTATCCTGGTGCGCTTTCACTTGGACTGCTGCCCCAGGCTTCCCCGGCACAGCCCCAGCCCCAACCCTGGTCCCTTTGGCCTTGGGGCAGGAAGCTCTGGGCACACTCCTTCCAGGGTCCTCCCTATCATCTCCACAGCAATCATGGGGGCATGTCCTCAACTGTGGCCCACTCACCTTGCCTGTCCCCTAGCCCAGCCTGGGGACGACCAGGTCGAGTCTTGGGCTCCCCTCCCCTCTTACTTTTGGGAACAGGTCTGACATCGGGAGGTGGTCTGAGTGGTGAGTGGTGCCCGCCTGGAATGCCCCAGTCTGGGGTGTGCCCAGGGCTCTCTTCCTGGGAGATACGCAGAGGATGGGGTGGTGAGGGCCCTTCTCCAGTGGGGCGGCACAGCTCCAGCGAGCTGATGTGGGCACGTAGTGGCAGGGGTCCCCCGATGGGACCTCGAGAGAGGGCGTGCTCCCATTCAGGTCCCACTGCTTCTTCCGTCCCCAGCCCCACGGCCCTGGCTCCCTCTGGCACTGGCGGTGTCTGGGGCTGCCTCACCAGAGTGTGGGGGAGGGCTGGGACCTGCAGAGCCAGGAGGCGGGCACAGGTGGACCTGGCCGTGCAGAAGTGCTGGGACCTGCAGGGATGGGAGCCTCGCTGCTGCCACCTTCTGCTGACCCCAAGCAGCCCCCACAGGCAGCATCTCCAGTTCCAGCTTTCAGTCCAAGTCCATCTCGAATACAGTGGTGTCAGGTGAGCACACCACCACCTCTGTGCTCAGGGTCGGGTAAGAGCAGGTACAGACCTCGGGGCGCCCGGGTCTGAAACGGCAAGTGGGGTGCTGAGCCGAATGCTGAAAGCCCACGGTGGTCCTCTGTGGGGCAGACCTTGGGGGAGTGCCTCTGCCAGTCCCCATGGACTTAGGGGTTAAGGCGTAGCTGTGGGACCAAGGAGGGTCCCCAGGTGCCCTGTGAGCTGAAACCTCCAGGAGGGAGCTGAGGCCAGGGGACAGGTTAGTGGGTCGGCTGGAGGGAGGCCTGAGGACAGGCCACAAAAGCAGGACAGGCTTGGCTGCCGAGGCAAGATGGTCAGTGTGGGGCATGAGTCAGGCAGAGCGTGTGACAGAGGAGCCCCGAGTGGTCTTCACTGCTGCTGTGTCCCTCAGAGCAGACAGGACGCGGGTGGGCTGGCCCTCCTACAGAGCCTGGATTTGTGGCATTTTTGCTGAGGGGCCTCATCCTGGGAAAGCAGACCTGCACAGGCTGGGACCAGACCTTTCCTTCCGTTTCATTTTGCCCGAAATGGGGTTCAGAGTCAGCGAACAGCTGCTGGCTACCCCACCCCGGCCTTTACCGAGGCCCGTGAGGAGACTGCCCCACGGGGTGTGTGGGGCTCTCCCCACTTCGGCTGCTCGGGGAGCCACCTCCACCACTACGTCCGCTTCAGAACATTCAGGCACCCACAGGCTTCACCCTACTCCCGCATCTGTGCCTCCCAGCAGCCCTCGGAGGGAGGCCATTACCATCTCCCCTTTACAAAGAGGAAACTGATGCAGGGGCGGGGCCCCTTGGGTGCATACAGCCGACAGATGCCCAGTGTCTGGCCCTGTCTGGGTCTGACTCGCAGCCAACTCGCAAGGCAAGGCCAGGCCCCAGCCCACCTCCTCTAAGAAGCAAGACTCGAAAGCTGACGTTCCCCAGAAGTCGGACCTGGAGGAGGAGCCCTTGGTTGCTGCCCTGCTTCACAGCAGCAGGGTGGACAAAGCCCTCGGGGCACAGGGGCTGGCCAAGTAAGGCTCCGTGAGCCCCACGGGACAGGGTTGCCTTCAGCAGGTTCACACCCTGGAACCAGCCAATTGCTTTGTCCTTCCAAACAGGCAGGTCTTCAGAGGGAAGCAAGCTTGTGAAAGCCGGGCTTGCCCATCTGGTGGACCCTGCCTTCTCCCCTCCCCTGGGGGTCCTGCACAGTCCCTGCACTGACCTGAGCCCGCAAGAGGGGCAGCAGCAGCCCCTAAAGCATTCTCTCAAAGCACAGAAACAAAGTAACTTGGCCTCCACATTAGCTTGCTTTTTGCCAAGACAACCCTGAGTCAGGTTTGGGCTCTACCCTGGGAGCTGTGCTGGCCTCTGGAAGGCACAGGGCCAGCAGACCAGAGCAGGACCAGTCCTGGGTGACACCCGGGTTCCTGGGACTTCCTGGGAAGCAGCAGTGAGCCTGGACTTTGCATCCGAAGAGGGAACCCTGTTGTCTCCTGGGTAGTGCCAGCAGCAGGCCAGGCTCCTGCTTCTCTGCAGTCTTTAGGCTCCCCCCTCCACCAGCACCCTGGGTTTGTGGTCAGGACTGAGGGCAGCCAGGCAGCTCAAACCACATCTGACTCCTCAGTGTACCTTGAAGGGGGAGGAAGTGACGGGCCCGGGTCATGGCCCGGCCCCAGGGACCCACCCCCGCCACCTGGTGCCTGGAGCACCCTGGTAGGCAGAAGGGAGCCAGGCCCCCAGGAGGCCGTGGAGACGACCCTCTACTCAAGCTGGAGCAGGTGCTGCCCCGAGAGGGGGTGTGAGAGATCACCTCCGGCAGGCCGCCTCTGGTCTGCTCTAATGGCTGTTTCAGAGATAAAGTGGAGAGCTCTAATCCAGCAGCCACCTTGGTGGCCGGCAGCCTGCACAAGGGCAAGCAGGTGCCAGGGATGCCCCCTCGATAAGGCTGCCCCCGCACTTGTGCAAGCCCGCCACACTCCAGCAGTGCGAAGTGGTCATCCGCCAGCTGTGGAATGCCAACCTCCTGCAGGCCCAAGAGGTGAGGCTCGGCTGCAGGGCGCCCTGGGGCCCCGCAGCCCCAACCACCGCACCTCTTCTCCCTGCCTTCCAGCTGCAGCACCTCAAGTCCCTCCTAGAAGGGAGCCAGAGACCCAGGGCTGCCCCCGAGGAGGCCAGGCCCGGTTCTCCCAAGTAAGTGCCCCACGCAGCCCACTGGGTCACAACAGGGCCTGCTTGTCTGGGGCTCACAGCTGACTCGTCCCTCCCCAGGGACCAGGAGGCTCTGCACCCGGGGGCCACGCAGCTCCCCAAGGTCGCCACCAAGGGCGTCTCTAAGAAATGGTGAGTCTTACTGGCATGGGAGGTAGGCAGCCTCTGAGCCCAGGGGCCACAGGGCCGGGGAGGGCGTCCGCAGTGACCACCCCCACCCCCGCCCCCCAGCCTGATCCTGAGCCGGGCGCCCGTGGCGGAGTGCGCCATCCTGCCCGCACTGAAGCAGAGCCTCAAGAGCAACTTCGCCGAGCGGCAGAGACGGCTGCAGGCGGTGCAGAGCCGGCGGCTGCACTACTCGGTGCTCTGAGTGCCAGGCCCACGACCGCTCACCCTCTAGGTAGCACTTCCAAAGAATCCTAGTACATTTACGCCAGCCTAACTTCCAGACCAGCCAAACCCACGGCAGATAAAGTACGTGGTCTCAGGGCTGAGGAACTGTTTCTTTCTTTGCTTGGTATTTCTGCACTCACACACACGTGTGCAGTATGAAATAAGCATGAGCCTACCTGTCGAAGACTGGAAATAAAGCTCGTTTCTCCCTGTCTCCGAGTCTTGTTCCTCACTGGCCACCAGGCACTGCTGCCCTGAGCGCCCCTAGCTCTGCTCCCTGCCATGGGCGGGGCCTGCTGGGCAGTCACCCTGCTTGCTAGGGCCTTGCGGCTGCCCTGTAAGAAAACAAGCTCTGGGACAGCCTGCACACTCTTCCTGGAGTGCAGGGGGCTGCCTTCCCGGCATGTGGGCAAGACACTGTCCTGTGTCCACTGACGAACACAGCTAGTAAGCAGCCCCACCCAGCCTGCCTTCCTCCATGGATGGCTAGAGCCACAGCCACGGGAGAAGGTCCTCTCCTGTACACTGGGCCCCACCCTGCAATGGCCTCACACCACCCCCTCAATCACCAGAACAGCAGCTTCAGCGCAGACCCTTGCCTGGCAGGACAGTCCTCCTGGCCCAACCGGCCATGTCCTCAGTGCCGATCTCTGCCGCTTCTGCTTTGGGGAGTAGGGAACCTGGGGGTGAACCAGGACAGGCACGTCTGGGCATCGGTGGCCATCCCCAAGGTGGGGGACCTGGCTCAGCCCCGACAGTGCCCCTCACTGGACAGAGGGCCCCTGACTTGCAGAGAGGGGGGGACACAGTGACAAATTCATGACAAACACAGGAATAATAAATTTATTATAAGAACCACAGAAGACACGGTAATGCACATACAAAAGGGGGGAACCTCTCATCGCCAGAGGGCCGGCTGGCGCCCCGTCAGGAGCCCTCAACTGTCTGGAGGGTTCTTAAGACGCTGGGTCCCGAGGACAACATCCTAACCCGAGTGGGCCTAAGTGCCTAACCAGTGGGCACGGCGCCAGGAACAAGATCCACCCAGACACCCCTGCTCCCCGGGTGCCTCCACAGTGCTGAGCAGACTCCCAGGGCTAGAATGAGAAGGATCATGAGGTATGAGGCCCAGCCGGTGGCCAGGGACCCACAGCCACAAACAGACCTTCCCTCGAGCTGCAGTCAGCGCCCCCGGATCCTGGAGCTCCCCTGTGGCGTGCCCCACATGCCAACGGTGGCACGATCTCAACCCAAAACCGTGATCAGGGAATTCTGCATGTTTTAAGGGTTTCCTATGTCCTGCATGTTCCCCTATAGAAACGGTAGAAGAGCTTTCTGGCGCACACGCGAGAGGCTCACACAGGACCCTGAGTTCCCAAGGAAGGACACGGGCCCTGCAGAGGCTGCGGGGATAGTAGCCCGAGGAGCACAGGGCCGGGGGCGTGCCTGGCTCCTGGAGGAAGCAGCCAGCCGCCTGTCCCAGTCCTGTCCAAGTGTGGGAAATGTTTGGCGGGTCCCCAAGGCAGAGGATAAAAGCAGGAAAGCTAACCTAAGCCCAAGCTCTCTAAGGAAGCCAGCATCTAGAAATGTCCGACACGGGGCCCCGACGAGGCTGCCGGCTGCCCCACGGTCCCTGGAGGGCAGGCAGCCGGAGATGCAGTGGCGGTGGCGGCTAGGCGGCCGAGAGGCAGGCCTGGTGGATGCTCTGGGCCCAGGTGTTGAGCAGGGCCGTGACCGAGTGCTTGTCAGGGAGCTGCAGCAGCCGCGAGGTCATGCACCGGTGCACCGACTGCAGGAAGGGGTTGGCGTCTGCAGCAGAGCGGCGGGCCATGAGCGCTGTGTTCTCTGCCAGGACCCTGGCCCGCCCCACCCAGCCTAGGGACCGGGCGTGCCAGCTCCCATGTGCCAGTGGAGAGCTGGAACAAAATGGTCTGGAGCCTCAGGGATGGCCTGGGGGCCCTTGTCCTGGTCCTCTACATGCCAGCTCTGAGCCTCGGGGGGACTGTCTCCCATCACCAAGGCTCTCTCTGGGCCTGTCACTCAGATGGGTCCCCATGAGCCCAAGCTCCCATGTGTGCCCCCAGGTCAGCCTTGAAGAGGCCCACAGGAGCCACTGGGCCTGCTCACCCCTCATTCCCGGAACACGGCTGCCCCGGAGCTGCAGGGACACCATCGGGTCAGAGACACTTCTCTTTCCATGTGACTGAGGGGCAACCTGCTCCTGCCCATCAAGGAGGAAGGGGAAGAGGGGGGCCTCAGCAGGGCAGGGGCACGTGGAGGAAAGCCTGGTGGCCCGTCCTCTCAGTCACCCACCGTACTGCCAATGCCGGTCGATCCACAGCGGGCTCTGGGCAGGGTAGTCGGCAGGAACGCTGAGCTCCAGCGGTGGCACGCTGGGGAGGTCCTTGTCATCTGCAACACACAAGGCCGCACCTGTGATCCAGCTTGCCCCTCCTCATAGCCCTGCTCCCCAACAGCACCCTCCAGCCCCCAGAGGTTCTGGTGAGGCTGCTGCAGAGCCGAGGCCCCTGACTCCCGGGCTTCCCCGTCTCCCCAGGGCCTCAGGTGAGCAGAGTCGCAGCTGGACAGGAGGGAGGGGGCTTCCCTGCACGTGGGGGAGAGGTCAAAGTGTGCAGGCTCAGGGCCCAGCCCCCAGTGCGAGTCCTGGGCCAGGAGCGTGCAGGGACCAAGGACAGCGGGCAGGCTCCGGAGAGGGCCCGGGGCTGGGGGATGAGCAGGTGGTCCTGGGCAGTGGCAGAGCCTGGGGCTGCCAGTCAGGGTTCGTTCTTGATCCACCCCACCCCCGGCACTCACCCAGCTTGCATATCAGGTGGACGGTGCCGTTGTTACTGCAGTGAGAAGGGTCCAAGTTCACCAGGAACTTGGGGTCTAGCCGGGCCACCTCCCCCTGGAGCACATTGGGGATGCTCTGCCGTTCGTCCTCTTCAAACCTACGCTTCCGGGTGCACACCACCGGGGCCCTGGGGGAGGTAGCCGTGTTGACCACCCTGGCCAGGCCATAGCCCAGGACCCACTGCCCACCAAGCCCTGGGTGGTACGCACGTGATGGGGGGGCCGTGTATGGCCGTCATGGCAGGCACGAACGTGCGGTACAGGGAATGGTTGAAGACAGGTGAGCGGATATTGGCCAGGACGGCATCCAGGAGTGGCTGGCACAGGTACTGCTGCTTGGTTGGCGGCACCGGGGGTGGTGGGGGCGTGGGCTGGGACAGGACAGCAGGGTCAGCAGCCCACTCTTGGGGAGGCTTTCCAGACCCCAGGTCCTCATCCTCACTCACAGCCAGACCTCCTGGCTCCCCCACCACCTCCACCCCTGCAGACAAGGACAGGTGATCCTGGACACACCCTGCTCCCCCTGGGCCTGGCCTTGGGCCTGAGAACCCTCACACCTGTGGGGGAAGGAAGCATCCATGGGCCCACACCCAGAGGCTGATTTCCCCCACGATCTCAGCCCACCCACACTGCAGACCTGACCTGGAAGAGGACTCCTGGGCAGGGTCCCCAGACTGAGCGGCACGGTCCCCTGCCCACCTCTGACTGCAGGCTCCTTCTAGCTCATGGTTCCGAGTCACTGTGGGGTGAGCCCTGACCTCCCCGGAGATGCCTGCGACCCTACCAACACCACCAGGCCACAGCACCCTACGCACCACTGCCATGTCATTCTTGAGTTTCTCCAGGGCGATCTCACACTTCTGCAGCGTTTTCAGAGGGCACCTATAGGGGAAAAGATGTGGCTGACCCTCCACGTGGGAGGACAGGGGAGCCGGCAGCTCTCACGTTCTCATCCCAACCACTGACCATCTGGCCTCCTCTGGATGGAGCGAGACCTGAGGCCTGGGCCACCAGAACCCTCCCTAGGGACCCCAGCCAGCCCACCCGCTGTTCCCAGACCCAGAGTCTAAGGCAAGATGGCCCCGCACCCAGGAGCTGCTGGTCCTGGCTGGCAGAACAAGGCACGCATGTGATGGATCAAGGGGAAGGACAGAGGCCAGGCCCCTGCCCCCCATCCCGATGACCCCAGTGAGGGCCTGGAGGGCCATCCACCGCCAACAGGCCCACTCCTCAGTGCCCAGCATTCTGCCCAGATGAGCAGAACAGGGAGGATGTTCCAGAAGGGGAGGCTGGCCTGAGCCAAGGCCTGGGGAGACGGCAGGAATCCCAAGGCCAGTCCACGCACAGGAGGTGGCGCTGGCTGAGCTCTGGTGCTCAGCAGCCCCACGGCCGGTGGGCAAGGGAAAGGACGTGAGTGCATGTCCCCTGCCTTCCAAGTGCTTCTCGGACGCCATCCCAGTTCCCTCCCACAGTCAGTGTGTGTGAGCTCAGCTGCCCCTTTTGCAGACGGGGTAACTAAGAACCAGTCACTTGCCCAAGGCCACCAGCAAATCAGGGGCAGGGCTGCAGGTCAGACTGAAGCCCATCAAGGCCAGAAGCCCAGTGAGGCAGGGCTGTGAGGGCCACAGGGTAGGCCAGCCAAGCAGCTGGGGACCCTCTGTGAGGTGTGGGCGCAGCACCATCCTTCCACCATGGGCCTGGGGCAAAGCTCACCGCTTGGAGGGGTCTGTCAGGATGTCCAGAAGGCTCTTCATCTTACTCAGGTCCTTTTTTCTGTCTGGGGCAGAAGGAGGCACTCAGACAAGGGCCTGGGCGTCTGCAGGCCCTGCCCCCGGCCCGCCCGCCCGGCCCCCACCTTCGTTCTTGTCGATCTTGTTGATCATACGGCGCAGGGGCTCGATGTACTTGGACAGCTGCTTCAGCTTGTCCAGGTACTGCTGCTCCTCGGCCTGGCTCGAGCCCGCGGGGCTCATGACGGAGCTGGGGTTCACTGCGGGACACGGCCCAGTGAGCACGGCCCCAGCCCACGAAGGGTCGTCAGCCCCTCATCTCGCAGGGCCCCGGACTGTGCCCGCCTTGGGTCCGACTTACCAGGCGTGTTCAAAGGTCCTGGGGAGGGGACGCTGAAGTTCTGCGGGGTGCGTGCCGTCACTGGACTCTGGGAGGGCTGCGGCGAAGGGCTGGGCAGGAAGCTGCTGGGGGACGGGGCAGGGCCGGAGCTGTGCAGAGCGAAAGGGAGCGCCGGCCATGAGCCTGGGCCTGCAAGCCAAGTGGGGAGGGGCACGGGCCAGGCCTACCTGACGTTGGAGTTGGGCTGTGAGCTGGGTGGGCCGGGCTGCGGGGACGGCTGGGGGGGAGGGGGCATCGACTGCGGGGTCTGCACCTGCTGGCCTGGCGACGGTGACGACAGCATGGTGAGGCCACTCTGGCTGACCTGGAGGGGGAGGGGCTCAGCCTGCTCACCCGCCCCACGCCCCGCCACCACCACCACTCCCCACTCACGAGCCCCTTCTCTCTCACAACCTCGCCACACACCCTGGTCTTCCTCTGATGCCCCACCTCTCAAATACAAACACGGGCACACGCCCCCACCCATGGGTGCCCACGCAAGCACATAGTGACCAAGACGCTGGCAGAAAGGCCAGGCTGGGTGGCCCTCTGCTCCTGGCGGGGGCTTCTGGGCTGCGATGGGACACCCCCAGGTCCCTGCCTCCTGAGTGTGGGAGCCTGTGGGCATGGGAGGCCAGTGAGGGCTGGGCTCTGTGACAGGCAGGACTGTCCCGCAAACTTCCACAAGACCCCTCAGGCCACAGGCAGCCCCAGCTCTGACAGCACCAAGGTCAAGCCCAGCTGCAGGGCAGTGGGGATGCCACCATTTTGTTCTGTGTCCTACCTGTGCCTGCCTGACAGGAGCAAAGCCTCCCCTGTCACCCCTGCCAGCACACCTGGCCTGGGGTTCTGTGGTCTGGCAGTCGAGCAGCCCCTGTGGGACCAGCAGACCCCACTGGGAGAGGGGAGAGGGGAGCGGCTTGGCATCGTGCTCCCTTCTCTGCACGGCAGGCTCTCCCTGCAGTCCTCATCAGGGCGGACAGAGCAGGGTCCCCACCCCGCTGTCATCACTAGGACAACGCCATATTCGTCCGAGAACGCAGAGGGAGGAAATCACACACCCAGGACTAAGATCAATGGTGTGTGGAAATAACTACTTTCCACCCGAGAGGCACAAGATGCCAGTTCTGGCAGCGCGGACGGCTCGGGGAGACAGCTGCCCGCCAGCCCTGTGCCCAGCGGCCCCGGAATGAGCCCTGCAGAGCAGCCTTGCCCAGGGCCTGCGGACAGTGCACAAAGGCCTGGCCGCTCGTCACACGGGGACCACCCCAAAGGCCCTGCCAGCTTCACTCAGAGCTTCCCCCACACCCCAGCGACCTCCTGTGCACTGAGCATCACCCCCGGAGCCTGCTTCCTGGAGCCCAGCTCACACCCCAACCTCCATTTCCGGCCTGCCCAATTCTGCAGACTGACTCTAGCCTGCCCCCCTCACTCTGCACACCGAGGCTGGACATGGCACTGGAGCAGGGCCTGCATGTGTTCACAATGTGAAGATGAAACTAAATGAAAACCACCCAGCCAGGTTCTGAAAGGAGGCAGGGTGATCCATGGGAAACAAAACATCTACCCCAGGAGGATGAGCTGATCTGTGAGGCTAGGGCGGTGCTGACGTCCATGCAGTCCGCCGGGGCAGGGCTCCAAGGCAGGAGAAAGGTCTGCAGGGAGACCCCTGGCATTACAGGCGTGTCCCACACTCACCAACGGGTCTCATGCAGCAGGCACTGCAAGCCAGGGGTGACCCAGACAGTAGCAGATGCCAACATGACCCCGGCAATGGCTGTGGATGCGAGGCAGCCCTCAGGCAGAGCTGGGAGTGGACAGTCCTGCAGCCACACCAACAAAAGAACTTCCAGGGTGTGGGCCAGGAAGCCGTTCTCCTGTTGTCTGTCGAAACTCGAGTGCTGCCTGAAGAGCCCACAACCCACCCCACCAGATGCTAAGTGGGATGTCAGTGCGTGGAGGACACGCTGTGCTGGGCTCCCCTGCCCGCACCCGGGGTGTGGCTGATAGCACCCAAAGGACACGGCTGGCCGGTGCCACCCTGTACTTGGGGGTGCCCAGCTGTGAGCCCCGTGGCAGCTCAACAGTGCTCCTTCCAGAGCAAGAGAGGCCCAGAAGCAATCAGGTGGTGTGAAAGAGGCGCTATTTCTTCCCGGAAGAAACAAAGTCATCAGGAATGAAAAGCTTGACTCTGATCTCTGCGGACTGGTTTTCTGGTCACAGAGCTCCCGAGGTGGAAAGCTGGTTTTCTCTTGACCACAGATCCTAACGAGACACACCGGACGTCTACAGTATTGGATGAGCCAGGCCACGACTCCTCCTGCCAACACACACCCGCCCAGGGAGGCCCTGAGTGCCCCCGCTGGATGCGGCCATGCTGGAGGGCCCAGTGGGAGGGGAGGGGGCGCAGGGTGTGCTCAGCCCATTCCACACACTGTTCCACACGCACATATCAGGGAAGGGGGTCTGTAACGTGAGAATGACAGCTAAGCTTCCGAATGCTGGAAGAATAGAAAGCAGGAAGACCAAAGCACAGGGGCTGCTGGGAAATGGAGACGCATCCTGTCCTGGTTTTCACCTGCCATCATGGGGTGTGGTTCTCCCGCTGAGTCCTAGTCCAGCGCCCTGCTGGACAGGGATGTGACGGGGACATCTCTCTCATCTACACGAGTTAATGTCAGAGCCAGGCATACAGAACAGGGTTCACTGATTTTCCTGAACCACCCAAATCCCAAACTCCAGCCCGGGCTGTGAACCCCGCCACCCATCAGGCTCCAGCACCACCAAGAGCACAATGAGGCCCCCCTCCTCTGCTCTGAGAGGGCAGACTTGAGAGACCAGGCCTGGGGGCCGCCACTTGGGCCCCCATCCCAGCACCTCTTTCACACACTGCGACACTGGACCCCGCGTTCTGAGGTCAAATGCGTGGGCCCCGCACGGCAGTTCTAGTCTGTGTGTGGACCCCCTGGTAGGTGACCAGCTGGTACGATCGAGAGCCTCAAAGTGCCCCCCGTGAGTCACTCTGGGAAATGTTAGCAAACAGTCCAGGACCTGCCATGCACCATGGCTAACAGCAAAAAACCAGAAGTAACCTCAGGATCCGAGAACAAGACAATAATTAAGGACAGCAGGATACGTTCAAAAGAGGAACAGCACACAGCCACGGGACTCTAATTACAGGACAACCTTTTACTTCTATTGTAACGTGAAAAAGAAAGAAGCCACACACAAAATCCTAGAGAACCGGAAAGAAAAGAAGCCAAGCAGGCTCTCCCGCTTGAAATGCTTCCCTTGCTTATACTCCCCTCAACCTTTCCCACCTTCTACAGCCACCACCTGTTTTCTAGTTTTGGGGTCAGAATACCTGTAGCCTTGTCTTGTCCACTGTTGCCACCGAGGTTGCAAAAAAAGGCTGTGAATCCAGAGCTTCTCCCTCAGGGGTCTCCTCGCACCCTGGGAACCCCACTGCTGCTAGAACCACATAGTAAGGCTGCCAACTGGCCCCCAGGGACCTGCACGAGCACCCCACACATACCTGTGCCAGACCTGGGAACCCACAGTGCGGCCCCGCAGGCAGGGTGAGGCCTCGCTTCCACTCTGCCCAAGGCTGGCCTCTCACTCAGGAGGGGGTGGACACCCCTCCCATAAACCCTGAAGGTGCATCCTCAGAAAACCAAACCCGCTCGCAGGTATGAGTGGTGGCGCCTCCCCCCCACCCAGCTACCCGAGTCCCCACCTGGGGAGAAGAGCCCATGCCTGCCTCAGCCCTGCCGGCTGTCAGCCCTCTGTGCTCCATGAGGGGACAGAAGGTTACCCTCGAGGTGATCAAGCCCACGGCCAAGCCCCACGTGGGCTGGACTGGGACCTCCAGCAGAAGTAAAGGCATGTGACTACCAGGAAGGGAAGCACAGCCCAGGGGTCGGCATGGGGTATGGAGCGCATCCCCCGCGGCCACTGCAGGAGAGCGATGGGCGCCCAGGAAGCTGCAGGGAGTCCACCTACCCAAGCAAGAAGCCTACGAACCAGCAGGTGGGGCCTGGACCATTGGAAGACGGCAACTCTTCGGCTGCTCGCTTCCCAAACACCAAGAACTGGGGTGAAAAGGGAAGTTCTGCTTCAGGACAGAAGCTGCCAGGTCAGAGGGCCAAGCCTCCCACTCTCCTACCAGACCTGAGAGGCAGCAAGGGCAGCGGCTTCCGCCGGCTGGGTGGTCACTCCATGACACTGCCGCCATCCCAACCCTGACCACAGTCCGCACAGGACACCGAGAGCAGAGAGCCCCAGGAGGCCTGGGGACGAGGCTGGGACACACAGGGTGGTGGCAGAGGAGGATGCCACCATTGTCATACAAGGCCTCCAGCCCTGCCCCAGCTACAAACATGATGTCCGTGGTGTGTTGCACATAAGACCACACGTGGGCAAGCTGGTGATGTGGTGCAGTGACCACAGAGCTACCTCCAAACGCCACAGGTCCCCCCAATGGCGTGTTTCCCATGGACTCCAGCCATGTGGCAGGGACCAGGAAGGACCATTTCTGAGCCTCCCGCCAATGCTAAGGGAACACACAGCATCCCAGCAGTGCTTACCACACGGCCCGGTGCCCCAGACAGGGAGCTCAACAGACTTGGGGAGTGAGCAGGGCAGGAGCCGGCAGGGACGCTCGGCATGGCAGCCCAGCGCCGCACAGCATCGGGGTGGCCGGGTCGCCCCTGGGGTCTCACCACATCAAGCAGCACACTGGCTCTGTCTAAAGCCAACGCTCTTCTGAGCCAGACTATCAGTGTTGCCACTGCTGGGTGGAGACAGGAGGAACCAAGGCCGGGGACTGGACATAGGTGAGGGGGGCGTCTATGGAGAAGTCATGAGGCCCAGCCTCCTACCCCAGACACCACGGAGGTTGTGGCCTCTACTAGGCAAGGCTGGGAGGTCTCCTCCATCCCATCGACATCCGATTTGCAGAGGGTGGGCGTGGTGGACCTGGGCCACATGTGTCACACAGGGGTGAGCCCTGCAAGTCAGCAGGGCAAGGGGCCACGGCACAAGTCTGTGCTGACCACCAGAGCCAGATGCCACCGTCCTCGTGCTCTTCCCAGTTTCTAGAGAGCTACTATCCCCCCAGCCCCATGCTCAGAGCTGAGGCAAGAAGAGATCGTGATGCTCTCACCAATGCCCTCTTGGAGGAGAAGGGAAGAGGGAAAATGTGGGGCACCACGGGAGGTGGGAACAGCCTGTGCCCTGTGAAGCCGGGGGCCCAGACACGGCCGAGTGGGGCTTCCACCCAAGGTCCCCAGAGACGGGCCCTGATCCAACCAGGACCCTCACCATAGCGCGGGGGACATGCACTGGCTGGCGCCTCCAGAGCCTCGGCTCTGGGCCCTCACCTGGACTCCGGGACCCACTATCTGGGAGGCCTGAGCCGTCGGCACTGCTGTCTGCGGTGGCACCTGGGGCTGCACCTGCGGCACCTGGGGCTGCACCTGCGGCTGCTGCACCACCATCGGAGCCCGGACCTGAGGAGGAAGGGAGCAGCAATCTGGAGCCACCAGGGCAGAGGGCAGAGCACCTCCACGTTCGTCTGTGGGAGCCGGAGTCTCTAAGCTCTCCTCGAGAAGGGGGATGGGCTTGCCACCACTCCCCTGGCTGATGTCCCGCTACTGGCTGTCCCTTATCCCATGGCTCATCAAAAGTGTCCACGCCAGCCAGGCTCTGAGTCAGCACAGCTGAGCCCTCTCTCTCCTGGCGAGACGCCTGCCCTGATGGGACACCACCACACAGCCGTCACCACCAGCTACCGCGGCAAGCAGAGCATGCTGATGGTCTACGAGAACCCCACTCTGAGCCCTGACTCCTCAAAGGAAACCAGGTGACAGGTGTGACCCTCCTCAAGACCCTCCCCAGACCTCCAGCCTGCACCTGTGGGGCTTACTATTCGGCCACTGCTCGATTCAGGTGTGGCCCGTATCCCCACTTCACCCAATGAACAGTAAATAGAAGGCCACAAAAACCAAGGAAGTGAGTTGAAAAAACATTTAAATGGCCCCTTGACACTGCTACCCCTGACTCCATACAGTATTTTGTCTTTCATGTAAACGTCACTGACTGGTTCTGCTTTTACACAGATGCATAAGACTGAAAATAACAGTATTTTACATCAATACCCCCCTCAAAAATACGGTCATGATCTCTGCTCAGAACAGAACTGAGTGGTCAGAAGATCACCATGGACACCCAGGGGAGGTGGTACACTGCCCCCTCCAATAGTAAGAAGATGGGTGTTGCTGTCCATCTAATCATCCACAATCTTACAATGCCTGTGGCTGCCACAGAATCAGCCATGCTGCTCGGAAGACAAGGTGCCACCTGGGAGCAGGGGCATCACACACTGGATGCAGCAGCCGACGGAATGCACGCACCCTTGCTGATCTGAATGTGCGGGCCGGCAGGGGCCAGGGCCACCTGAATCCTGGTGCTGGAAGAGGACCTGCCATCTACAGCCAGGGCGCCCCAGAGACTGCCGACAGCACAGGAGACGCCAGAAGAGCCTCGGCTGTGCGAGCCCTGGGTACTCACGAGTTTCAGCTGCGGCTGGGCGTACAGCATCTGTCCGGGGAGGGCCGGAGCCTGCGACACCAAAGGCTGCGTCTGTGACTGAGGCGGGAGCTGCGATGGCTGGTTCTGGGCCACCGGCGGCTGGGGCTGCGGTGGTGGCTGGTGGTGCTGCGGGTGATGCAGCTGCTGCAGCTGCTGGGGCAGAGCCTGTGAGGGGGGAGGCTGTGGCTGCTGCATTGGGGGCTGCTGTATTGGCGGCTGGGCCTGCAAAGCCTGCTGCTGCTGCTGCTGTTGCTGTTGCTGCAGCTGCAGCTGTGCCATCCGTTGTAGTTGCTGCTGCTGCTGCTGCTGCATCTGGGGTGGAACAAGCAGCACCCATCACCTTTCCGGCCTTGGAATCCTGCGCTGGTAAGTCTGCCCAGGATGCTCTCCCGGGAGGCAGAGGGACACCGAGGGCCACCGAGGGCAACAAGCGTGCACCTGTGCCCTGGCCACCAGACGCTGGCCCATCTCTAGGCCTGAGAGGACAAAGGAAGGGTCCAGGGAAGGGTCTGGAGGGCTTGGTAAGGGGTCACATATAGGCGCAGCACCAGAGAAGCTGGGCAAGGTTCAGCTGACTGCAGATCTCCAAAGCCTCTCCAGGGATGCTTGTTTGGTCCCTAGAGTGGTCACAGGACCAGGCTCAGGATGAGGAGGAAAAGCGGGTCTGGGGCTTCCCTGGTGGCGCAGTGGTTGAGAGTCTGCCTGCCAATGCAGGGGACATGGGTTCGTGCCCCGGTCTGGGAAAATCCCACATGCTGTGGAGTGGCTGGGCCTGTGAGCCATGGCCGCTGAGCCTGCGCATCTGGAGCCTGTGCTCCACAGCGGGAGAGGCCACAACAGTGAGAGGCCCGCGTACCACAAAAAAAAAAAAAAAAAAAAAAAATGCGGGGCTGAAGATTCACTGTCAGCCCTGGGAGAGGGGCCTCCAAGATCCAGGAGGGGCCTCGGGAAAAGGAGGCATAAGCCAAGGCCTGGAGCAGGTGGGAAAGAGCAGGGGGCCCTTCAGGGCTTCCCTCCCTCAACCCACAACAGGCGTGACAAAAGACGCTTAACCCATCAGGGCATTGACTGCAGAGCATGCGCGTGAGAAAAGGTATTCTTGTAAGCAGGGCTCCTAATGTGACATGGCCACCCCTGTGGGACACTAGGCAGGGCTCGATTAGCGCCACGTCCAAACACCGGAACACTCAGGGACGGGTCAGGAGGCCTGCGTGTGCTCAGAGGACGCACACCCATGGGGAGGTCCAGGCCGTGCTACGAGTGGAGGGTAGCCTCACTCTGGCCTGGGCAGACTCTCACATGAACTGCCTGCACCAGGAGCCACCTGATCCATCCCCCGGCACACAGTAGGCCCACTTCTTCTCGTCCCAGGCTTGGGAGCCCTGGAGAAGGCCAGGGTCCAGAACAATGGCATCTAGTACCTGCTGCTGGTTCTGATGATGCAACTTGATCAGATGCTGCTGCTGCTGCTGCTGCTGGAGCTGCTGCTGCTGCACCACGGCCTGAAACTGCTGCTGCATGGCACTCTGCTGCACCTGGAACTGCTGCTGCTGCTGCTGCTGCTGCAGCGCCGCCTGCTGCTGTGCCTGGAACTGCTGCTGCTGCTGCTGCAGCGCCACCTGCTGGAGCTGCAGCTGGGCTGGGGACAGACGGGTCGGGGAACTCGCACTGGGTGCAGCGGGGAAGGCGCCGCCCCCGCCAGTGCGGGAGGGACAGGGGTGATGATGACTGGACAGAACTTACTATAGAGTGAATCACGGTAGTAATGAACAGGAAAGAACAGGCCAGCCAAGAGGCCTGGAACCCAGCAACTAGTGATCTGCTTCCCGTCTCGACGGAACCACCTGCTCTGGACACTTTGTATCAACAGAATCTCACAACTGGGATCTTTTGTGACTGGCTCCTTCCCCTCAGCATCCCGTTTACAAGGTTCACCCACACTGTGACACGGATCAGTATTCCCTTTCTTTTTGTTGCCATATAATACTCCACTATATAGATTTCCCACATTTTGTGTTGTCCATCAGCTGATGGACATCTGGGTTGTTTCCACTTTTTGGTAGTTATAAATAATGCTGATACAAACAATCATTCAGGGACTTCCCTGGTGGTCCAGTGGTTAAGACTCCATGCTTCCACTGCAGGGGGCATGGGTTCGATCCGGGCTCGGGGAAATAAGATGCCACAGGCCGCGCAGCGTGGCCAAAAAATTAAAAACAAATAAATAAAAATTAACAATCATTCACAAGATTTTCAGTGATCCGGTCTCTTCGGGTGATGAAAATGTCTTAAAATTGATGCTGTGGGTGCACTGAGCACCCCTGCACAGTACACTTTCAGTGGGTGAATATGGGTACAAACTATATTTCAATAAAGATGAAAAGGAGGAACACAGAGACACTTTGTACACTTTGCCCAGTTTTCCCCAATAGTAGCACTTTGTATAATGCCATAACACAATCAGAATGTGTGCCCATTTGCCTGAGTGTGTAAATTCTATACAATTTTCTCACCTGGCAAGATTCAGCCACCATGGAGGTCAAGACCTGGCACAGTTCCAACACCACAGGAGCCCTTATGGTGCCACGCCTCAGCAGGAACTAAGGTGACCTCCATTTCTAATGACTCTGCCATTTTTAAACCACACAGAAGGACTAGCTCTCTCCTTCAGCACAATTTCTGAAGAGCGTCAGGGTGGGGAGTACATCCATGCAGGACCCATTGTGAGCACATTTCCCACCCACAGGCTTAGACGAAGCTGCTCACTACATCCTTCAACTCCTCTCTAAATTCATTATTTTTGTCTGGTAACTATCAGTAACTGGGAGGGGAAATTGCCCAACACAACTTTTATTTTCAAGTCTTTTTGCATCTTCTATTTCAGGTGTGTTTCCTGTAAGGATTAAAGAGTTGTACCCTCTCTTTACGTTTCCATTCAGTCTCAGCAGGAAAGCCTATCCCTCCACATTTACTGTGATTACTTACAGTTTTCAACTTATTTGTATCTGTCTTTCCCCTTCTAAGTTTCTCTTGCTCTTTTTTTTTTTTTTGAGCTTTACTGAGGTATAATGGACATTTTTTTCTCCTCTTCTGAATTCTATCTTGTTGGAAGACTGGGTTGATTTTTGTTCGTTTGGATTTTTGTTTGTTGTTTCTGTCTCATTCCATTTTTTCCTATGGATTTGGAATTTACAAACTATTTCTACTGTTTTAGCAACGACTTTTACAATTTTATCATGCATATTTAATTTAACAAAGTATAAAGTTTATCCACATTTAAACCTCCTTCCCAAATATGAGGACCTTAGAATCCTCTCTAAACACTTTTTAAAGTAGGTTTTACATGCACACGATAGACCTGATATCCTTGATATTCGCCCTTCCTGACTCCATTTGGTTTGGTCCCTGTTTATCTTCTTATGCCCACACAGCAGACTTATATTAAGTGGCAGGATAGAATAAAGGCCAGGGGTACATCCTCGGACCCAGACACCTGGACTCAAATCCCAGCTCTGTCACTGCTCTGTGCCTCAGTTTCCTCAGCTATACTACATACCCCTACATTGGACTCAGAATTAAATAATCTATTACAGACTCAAAACAGTGCTTGGAACGTGTAGAGGGTAGCTCTAAGGACTATTTTACAGAGGTCATTTCTGTTTACACCAAGGATTCCCAGCCTTGCCCCTCCTGACACCTTGGGCCAGACAACGCCATGCTGTGGGGACTGCCCTGTACACGGAAGATGCTCAGCAGCATCTCTGGCCTCTGCCCACCGCAGGCCCCCTGCAGCAGCACCCCCGCCACCAGCTGTAACAGCCAAACTGTCTCCACGTATTGCCAAACACCCACCAGGGTACAAAATCGCTGAGAATCACTAGCTTAGATTTGTGCATGTTTATGCCCTTATATGGAAAATGTTTCTTCTCCCATTTACACCTGGCATCTTGGGAAGGATGGTCTGAGAGGTAAGAGGAAATGGTGAGGGGAAAAAAAAGTATGCCCTTAAAAACTTTTAGTGAAGGTCTCCTCGGCTTTGTTGGCAGCTCTGTGCTCAGGGCTCTAACAACCTCTACTGTCTTCTTGACTCCATCACCGAGTCTGCTGAGTCTGCTTCTCGCTCCTTGACAGAAATGGCTGTTTCTGAGATAGTCTTCTGGCCTTTGGTGTCCTGCTGTTTCACAACAGTTTGGGGCATGGATGCCTTATTTAACCTGTGTGGTTCACTGGGCTTTCATCAGCCATTGTCTCCTCACACCCTCTGTGCTTCCATCTGCACTTAGATGCCCGTCAGACTTCCTGATTTCATCCTCCACGTTTCTCACCCTCCTGTTCCTGAGGCCTCTTCTCTAGGTTACATTCTAGGTAACGTCTTCAAATGTAGCTTCTAGTTCAAACTCCTTCTAATCTGTTTATTCAGCCACACTTTCCTCTTTCAATGACTTTACTTCTCATCTCTACAAGTTCTACTTGGTTACTTTTCAAATCTGTTTGGTCACTCCTGATACAGTATCCAGTGTTCATTCATTTGGAAGTCCAACCTTTATTTTTTTAAGCACCCCAAGGCCATATCTAACAATGGCTATGTCCTGGGGCGTCTCCACATCTGGTGATTGTTTCTGCTCCTCCTTGAGGTGTGTCTGCTTCCTTCCATGCCTGCTGATTTTGTGTGCTCAATGACTGACCCTGATCTGCAATTCTCACAGGCCTAAACTGGGAGCACCCTCCTCCAATCCGCCCCAGGCTCTGGTGGAGCTGGGGGATGCCAAGGGCCCTGGCACAAATCCTGGACGGAGGGATCCCAGGATTGCTTTCCCCCACCTTGCAGCGTGCCAAGGCATAGCAGGGCAAAGAGCTGCCCCTACCTTCTGCCAGCCCAACAATCCAAAATACAGTCTACACAGAAGGAGAGAGGGCTCCTCAGCAACAGCCAGAAATACGGCTTATTTTTAAAGTAGGTTCTACATGCACATGATATAAAATTCATCAAGGAAACAAAAAAGTATAGAGTTTAAAAGTATCCTGTACCTCAGCCCCAGCCTTATCCACAGTCAGCAGTGTGTGTTTCCTGTGACTAACCCAGGTCACCTGGAGATGCACAGCACGCTCTGGGCTGCCCTTTGCGAGTCCTCTGACCCAGGACCTACACTCTGGGGGCGTGGAACTAAGGTCGAAGCAGCCTTCATCACACAGTAGCGTTTGGAGGTGTCAGAAAAGGGTAGCAACTACCCATCAGCACTACACTTATTTCAGGGAGACCAGGCCACCAGAGGTCACAGGCAGGGAGGGTGGGTCTGTGTAGAGGCAGCAGCAGGACATGAGAGTAGAGACCACTTCAACTTCCCCTGGTGCCACACAGGAAACCAAGCCCCTCGGAAGCTGAAGACAGGATGTGGGCCAAGGTTGGACTAGGGAGGGTGCAGACAGCCCACCAAAGCTTTGCTACTGAACTGACAGTCTCAGGAGTCAGACTGCAAAACATTCTAAACTCATACAGCTTAAAACTATTTTTTATTATAAAATCTAAGTTTGTGATAAAAAGAAATTCAACCAGCGCACCCGAGTATAACATGAAAAGGAGCCAGAGCATCCTTCTGAAAGCTGCCCTGCCTGCGCGCGCGCGCGCGCGCGTGTGTGTGTGTGTGTGTGAGAGAGAGAGAGAGAGAGAGAGAGAGAGAGACAGGTGTGCTGACAAGAGGGGACCCGGAAGCTCGAGATGAAGAACCAACCACTGAGCCAAGCGTCAGACGGCAAGACGTCAGTAAGGAAGAGAAATGAAGCTCTGGGAGGAAGGGGGTGTCTGGGGGCAGAAGGTGCCAGTGCAGGAGCGGGTGGGAATGAGGATGCATGTGGCCTCTGAGAAGGGCAAGGCGACCTGGACACAGGGAACCCAACAAAGAACAGGGTGCTCAAGGCCACGGCTGCCCTCGTCACAGGGTTCCTGAGAGGGACACGAGACAGAATACATGGGAACACCACAACATGTACACAAGCATTCACAGCAACTTTAGTTTAACAGCCCAAACTGAAACAACCCGTATGTCCTTCAAGGGTGAGTGGATACGTGAACTGTGCGTGGCCCAGCCAGTCCAGGGAATATTACTCAGCAGCGAACAGGAAGGAATTACCAACACCACCTGGAGGCTCCCAAGGGCGTTAGGCCGAGTGAAAAAAAGCCAGTCTCAACAAGTCAAATATTGCATGATTCTATTTATGTAACATTCGTAAAATGACACAATTACCAAGGCGGAGAACAGATCAGCAGCTGCCAGGCTTTGGGTTGGAGGGAGGGTGTGATTATTAGGAGGCACCAGCACAGCCTGTTGGTGGTGACGATTCCACGTGCTGACTCCATTCCACACGTGATAAGACCTCACAGAACCACACACATGCACGCGCATGCGCAAGAGTGCATGCAAAGACTGGTCACATGTGAATAAAGTCTGCCTGAGTTGACAGCACTGTCGTGGTTTTGGTGATGCACTAGGATGTTTTCGCTGGGGAGGCTGGGGGAAGGGCACATGGGAGCTCTGTGCTATTCTGCAACTTCCTGTGACTCTTCAACTATTTCAAAAATAAAAAGTTACATAGGGGAAAAAAGTACTGAAGCACTTAGCAGTACTAGATAAAAGTCTACAAGCATAAATGTCCATCAAGAGGGTCCTGGGGGACTCCCTGGTGATACAGTAGTTAGGAATCCACCTGCCAATGCAGGGGACATGGGTTTGAGCCCCGGTCTGGGAAGATCCCACATGCCGCGGAGCAACTAGGCCCGTGCGCCACAACTACTGAGCCTACGCTCTAGAGCCCGCGCGCCACAACCGCTGAGCCCACGTGCCACAACTACTGAAGCCCACGCGCCTAGAGCCCATGCTCCGCAACAAGAGAAGCCACCGCAGTGAGAAGCCCGCACACCGCAACAAAGAGTAGCCTCCGCTCGCCACAACTGGAGAAAGCCTGTGCACAGCAACGAAGACCCAACACACCCAAAAATAAATAAATAAATATTTTTAAAAAGAGGGTCCTGGGGCTTCCCTGGTGGCGCAGTGGTTGAGAGTCCGCCTGCCGAGGCAGGGGACACGGGTTCGTGCCCCGGTCCGGGAAGATCCCACATGCCGCGGAGCGGCTAGACCTGCAAGCCATGGCCGCTGAGCCTGCGCGTCCGGAGCCTGTGCTCCACAATGGGAGAGGCCACAACAGTGAGAGGCCTGCGTACCACAAAAAAAAAAAAAAAAGAAAGAAAAAAAGAGGGTCCTGGGACAGAGGCAGCCGGCGCTGCAACCCTGCTCCTGGCCCGAGCAGTTGTGTGGAGGGTTAGGCGCCTCCTTTGGGAGGGGAATCAGGATGTGAGCCACAGCCCGGGCGGCCTGGGGCCAGGGCAACCCTGGAAGGGACAGACGGGGCTTCGCGGCTGAGGACACCCTGAGACGGAGCTGTTTCTATCTTGACTACAAAGCACAGCCCCTGGGATGGAGTCCCAGGCCACCCCATCCTCCTCCAAGTCCTCCCTCAGCCTGGGCAAGAGGGCCTCGGTGTCCCTCGCCCTCTGGGAGGCAGAGCAGGCTGGAGCTTCCCCAGCTCCTCTCGCCCCCTCACCACCCCCACCCCAGGCTGGGAAGAGAACGCGCCGCCTGTGGAGAGCACGGCAGGTTCTCTGAGAAGCGTGGTACTCACTCTGCGGAGCGGCCGTGGACACGACAGCCATGCCATGGGGGGCCATCCCTGAGGTGCCAGGAGGTGGCTGCCCCGAGAGTGGCATCGGCTGCCCCATGGCCCCCAGGCCGCCCATCCCGCCCAGGGGCTGGCCGGGGCCCCGAGCAGGTAAGCCAATGCCGGCTGCTCCCGCGGCGGGCCCGCCAGTCAGGCTCTGCAGTGCATTCATAGGGTCTGCGGGGCACAGGGTGCAGCGTCTCAGGGCAGTGTCCGCCAAACCAGGCCAGGCTCTGTGGGCCATGAGGCCTTCCCGGGCACACGCTTCCTCCCACCTCCAGGCTCAACACCCTCAGAGTCCCAAATGGTGAGCGGCCGGAGTCCCGGGAGTCCCCCAAGCCCCGGCCCAGCTGCCTGCCACACCCCAGGGGCTGGGACACCTCCTGGGAAGGGAACACAGCCCACACCCTAGCCTAGCCTATGCCAGGTCCTGACAGACTCCAAGGGACGAGCAAGCCCTTGGTGGCAGGCAGTGGCCCCACCCCTCCTGGCCATAGGCCCCTCCTGCTGGGTGAGACACAGCTGGGAATCCAGAGAAAACGAGGGTCAAGGGCTCTTCACAGTAAGCCGAGCCTGGGGCCAGAGAAGAGGGGGCAGGAGTAGATCTCCCAGGGAGGTTACAAGTCCCCTTGTGCACCAGAAGCCCATCTCTGCTAAGTCTGGGCAGGACCCCACTGAGGAGCAGTTCTCAGGAAAGACCCCTGAGAACAAGGGTGTGTGGGAGGGGTCCGCAGATGCTCGCCAGCTGAGTGAGTAATGCCAGGGCCTGGGGCAGGAGCCAGAGGCTCTTGTTGTAACAGCAAAGAGCCACCTGCAGGCAGGTGCAGCCTGGCTGGCTCACCCTGCCACAGAACCGAGTGAACACACACATTCTCCTGGCCAAGCACTCTTGATACCCACCCCCCCACACACACCCCGGCCCTGGCTGGCCAAGAATCGCTGCACAAGCCAAGAGACCCCAGGCAGGTGCAGCCAGCTCGGCCAAGGCAAGCCTGGGCATGTGGCATGTGCCGCCGACAGTAAGACAAACAGCCCGCCAGGGTGGCTCCCCGCCCGGCAGTCGGAGTTTAGTTGGCTACTGGGATCTGCTAAACCCCTTCACTGGCAGCTCACTCAGTGAGACCTAGGCTAAATCAACAGGGTTCCCATGAAATAAAACCTTGAAATTAAAAAATAAAAAAGAATGATAATTCTTAACTTACAAAGAAACTTTGTAACTTAAGAAAGTGAATTCATAGTTATTCTCTAAATACTACAGATTATTATACTGAGCATAGTATTATACCATACTAGTTCTCTCCCAGAGAGCTCAAAATTTTAGATAATATTCAATAATCGTGTGAGTTTTCATCATCTTTTTTGCGGGAGGAATGGGATGGGGTGGTATCGTCCGACTCCACAGTCACCAGGAGGAGGGTGCCTGGTGGGCCGGGAGCTGGCAGTTCTCAGGAACCCGAGGTCGTCTCTCCGGAAACTTCCTCCTCCAGTAACAGCTTAACCCCAGGCACATGCAGCACCCACCATCCCACTCCTGCTACTCCGCAGTCAAGGTTGGGAAAAACTTTAATTCCAAAAGGAGAAACTCTTACCACTGACAGAAGCTTGTGATTTCTTGTTATCTATATATAAAGAAAAAAAAAAAGAAGAAACCAAAGTAAACAAAGTTTTTATGTAACCATATATTTCCACACTAAGTCAGTGCTGAAGGCATTCGCCCAGAGGTCATTTGCTAACACTGAGCTGACCCTGCCTAGAAACTAGACAAAACATACCTCAGAGTTTCAGAGTGTGTGTCTGTGTGTGTGTGTGTGTGTGTGTGTGTGTGTGTGAGAACATGTGTGAATACATGTATGTGTCCCACCCCCGGCAGCATTGACACACAAGGAGGCCTGGAGCAAGAGGGTGCAGAACCACTCCACAGTCAACCTGGGCCCTGGAGAACAGCCCCCAGGTGGAGGCTGATGCTGGGTCTCCTCTAGTTCCTTCCTTCCCAGGCCGGGGCTCTTAGTACAGGCCCCGAGCCACAAACAAGAGTGCTTCAGGGATCTACAGTGGGCCCACAACACCTCCATTTTCAGCCCACTCTGGTGAGGGAGGCAGCATCCCCATTTTCTGGATGAGGAAACTGAGTCTGTCCAAGGCTGGTTAGAGGCCGGATCCAGCCAGCCCCAGGGTGGGCGGGGAACTGCCACAACAGTTCCACCCTCTGCTGGGGGTGAGGTAGCTGTGGGCGCCCCCTCCAAAGGGCTGTGTGCACTGCCGTGCCAGGGCCAGCTCCCAAATGGACCAGCCAGCCCGAAAGGCTGAGCCCTTGCCAGTACAGACGGGGTCGTGGCCAGGCTGCTCATGCCCCAGGCTTCTAGTGGCGGCTCCTCTTGTTCCAAACACCATGGGACCTTCCCAAACACAGCAAAGAAAGTGAAATCAAGTGAGGTTCATCTTGCTGGCCAGTCTGGTAAAAAGTTAGTGTGGAAAGAAGCAATGGCCCTGAAAGGACTCTGGGGTCCCCAAGGTTTCCCTCTGAGATGAGTGACGCTGACGCCACAGGTGTCTCGACAGCCACAGGGAGCAGCCGTCCCGTGGACAGGCTGCGTGGGAGGAACCTGCCTCCTGTGGTCACACCACTGCAGGCCGGCAGGAGGCGCTGTGGCTGTAACCACCACCACCACCCCCCAGCGGCCCTGAGCGGCCCTGACCCGAAGAGGACCTGGGATGCTGTGGGGCTGGGCCCTCACCAGGGCAGGGAGTACAGGGTGGCGCTGAGAAAGCTGGCCCCAGAAGCTTCCAGCCTGACAGGAACACAGTTAGGTCCAGCCTCCACGGGTCAAAAAAACCAGGGATCAGGGAAGGAAGTGTCTATTCCAGGGTGGACTCTGCTTATTCAGGAACTGCCTAGAGATCAAAGCAGCAGTCTTTCAAAAAGGGAGATTAAGCAGACAAGCAAAAAGAGCAGTCCAGCCCAGACCACTTGGACACTAACATCTCCATTAGGCCACAATCAGCACGTTTCAGGCTGAGGCTCTGGGAGGATGGGAAACATGGAATCAAATGCGAAGCCATGAAGAACTTCCCGGAAAGCAGGCGCTGTCCACAGACATCCTGCCTCAGGCACTGGGGCCGAGACTGGCCGGCCTCTCGTGGCGACCACAACCACCCAGAGATGTGATGTTTTACTTACGGATGTCTCGAAAATGGATAATGAGCCTGGCCACGAGAGAAAGGTATTCATCCTAAAAGTAAAAACAGGAAGCAGTTTAATCCCAGAAGCAGAAGTGAGGCCGAGTGACGCCCCTTCCCGCCCTGGCCCTGCTGTGCTCCTCCTGAAGGCAGGGATGGTAGCCATCCCCGTCTGTCTGTCTGTCTTCGTCTGGCTTGGCTCGGCCTCCTCTGGAATCCATCCTTCTGGGAAAGGCCAGCAGAGCTCGGCTACCACAGAACAACAAAAGGCACACAGAAACAGAAAACCAAGAAGGTACCAAGACACTAGAAGACGCTGCTCCCCCGCCCTGCTATAAACCCTGGCGAGGGCCACGGGGGGCTCAGACACCCGTCTTTCTGCAGAGGGGCTGGCCCAGGGTCACAGGGCATCTCAGAAGTAGACACAGGAGGGCCGCTTTTGTCTTCGCTCCATTTGTACCAAAGTACTTTCGCTTTTCACACCGGCCTGTTGCTTTTCCACTGCTGACGTCATATTTGCATGCAAATCTGGCTGGGCGCCCTGGCTGTGCTTTCCGCAGCTCCCGCTGATCTGAATTCACTGCACCGCCCAGGGAGAGGGCACAGTGCCGCTCAAGGAAGCAGGTGAAGGCCACTGCTCAGGGCCCTCTTGGTTCTCGCTGTGTTTCTGGAACCTCCCAGCAGGGCCTGCCTTCCACCATTTGTCCTCTTTGTAACCAAGGACACTCACTCCAGGGGTTCCGGGGAAATCACTACTGTGAGTTTGTCTTGGGGTCAAAGAAGGGATGTTCGTAACTAAAATCTTATTTCAGAGAACCTGGACCATCCTTCTGGCAAGGCAGGCAGAAAGGGCAGAGCTTTCACCCCGCCTGCTCATTTGACCCCCGCCTAAGTCACCATGACACTGAGTCCACTCAACAGCAGCCAGAGGAGACGACCCTTGCAACCCAGGACCCACCAAAGGGGACAGCCCATAAGCCTGGGACAGACAGTGAACCTGCCGTCACAAGAACACCTCCAAGGGAAACACATGAAGGGGACCTCAGACGAATGTTAACAACATAAGCACACTTTGTAACCCCCATCAGCCCTCACTGATCTCAAACTTCACCCACCACTGTTTTCTCAGCCATGGAATCAGCAGAGGAAAATGTGGGGGAAAGGCCCAGGGAGGCCACGGGGCAGGTACCACAGGACAGGACACATGGGAGATGTGTTCAACACTCCCCCTCCCAATGCCCCCCACAAATTTCTGGGAGGAAAAGGATCCCGCAGATCACCTGACCAGGCTGGTCCTAGAAGGACAACAGGGTGGTGAGTGAGGTGCAAGGAAAGTGGGCTAAAGGAAGCTCTGAAATGAGGTGGCCAAGGACGGGGGGTTTGCCAGGTCAAGAGCTGACGTCTCAGTAAGGCCTTGGCCATCTTTTGGGTCGGAGAAATCTTAAAAGAATTTGTTGAGCTTTTTCTACTTCCATAAAAGGTGAAGCAAGAGGAAGCAGGTTTAAAAAGCAACCAGATCATTAGAAAGCCCACAAACAACAAATGCTGGAGAGTTTGGAGAAAAGGGAACTCTTCAACACTGTTAGTGGGAATGTAAACTGATGCAGCCACTATGGCAAACAGTATGGGGGTTCCTCAAAAAATTAAAACTAGAATTAACATATGATCCTGCAATCCCACTCTCGGGCATGTATCCAGAGAAAACTCTAATTGAAAAAGATACGTGCACCCCTACGTTCACATCAGCACTATTTACAATAGCCAAGACATGGAAGCACCTAAGTGTCCGCTGACAGATGAATGGATAAAGAGGATGTAGTATGTATATATACAATGGAATATTACTCAGTCATAAAAAAGAATGAAATAATGCCATTTGCAGCAACATGGATGGACCCAGAGATTGTTATACTAAGCGAAGTAAGTCAGACAAATACCATATGGTATTACTTATATGTGGAATCTAAAATATGATAAATGAACTTATCTATGAAACAGAAACAGACTCATGGACACAGAGTACAGAGTTGTGGCTGCCAGGGGTGGGGGGGTGCTAGGGGAGGGATGGATCGGGAGTTTGGGGTTAGCAGATGCAAACTATTATATATAGAATGGATAAACAACAAGGTATAGCACAGGGAACTATATTCAATATCCTGTGATAAACCATAATAGAAAATATACATATGTATAACTGAATCACTTTGCCGTACAGGAAAAAACACAACATTGTAAATCAACTATACTTCAGTTATAAAACAAAAACAAAAACAAAAACAAAACCAGCAACCAGATATTTACTCCGACACAAGATACAGGAGCCAGGTGGGCACAAGGCACCCATGGTCTGCGCCCACTGAGGCTGCCCACAGCCCGGTGCAGCAGAGGCTCTGGGGACCAGACCAGCATGAGGAGGCCTGAAGGGGACGGAGGGGGGCAGCAACCACCTGACAGGAGAAGCGGGCACAGGGAGTGGTCAGTCACACTGCCACCAAGGGGCGCTCCTGTGGGTAAACACATCACCCAGCACGTTGAGGGTAGAGCGCTTCAGACCTGCTGATCTGATCCCCCTCTGACTCTCCAGGGCGGCTGCCTTACTCTATGTCTAGACTGGCTTCCCCGGGCGTGAGAGTTCCCAGCCTCCATGCAGACAGAGAGGTTATGACCCCTCTTCTGCTCCAAGGCACCCCCGCTCCAGGACAGTTCCAGAAATGGGCCGAGGAGCATGTACCTCCCTTATCTTCACTCCACCTTTATCATCTCCCCCTCCTGACAGCAAAAATACAAGCATCCAGGCTGGGTACAGCCAGAGCACAGCAGTGACAGATCACACACTGCACTGACTCCGAGCCAGACACAGCTCTGAATGCTCTACAAATAATTAACACACTCAATTCTTCCAACTGCCCAGGGAGGCAGGTACTACTAGCGGGCTGGTTTGCAGGTGAGAAGACAGAAATGTGGGGAAAAAGCTGCCTGCAGTTTATACACTTTGTCTAACCTGTACAAGTCTTGCATGAGGGCCTGACAGCAAAGGTGGAGGACGAATCCCCTCACGGATGTGGAGGGAGCAGTAGGAAGGACACACATGCTCCAGGTAAGATGCCACAGGCCACACACTAGATGCTCTGTTATACCTTTTGTATAAGACTCGGGGAATCTGAACATGTATATTTGCTGTATATCTGCAAAAAGAAATGCTGCAGATCAACAATTAAATCCCCAGAGGTATCAGGAAGTGGCCTGGAAATGAAACTTCCCACCTTGTTATACAGCTTTCACATTGGAAGTATGTAATCTTTTACCAAATTGAAGACAAAGCCAAATCAAAAGGAAAAAGTACAGGGACTTCCCTGGTGGTAGAGTGGTTAAGAATCCGCCTGCCAATGCAGGGGACACGGGTTCGAGCCCTGGTCTGGGAAGATCCCACATGCCACGGAGCAACTAAGCCCATGCGCCACAACTACTGAGCCTGTACTCTACAGCCCGCGAGCCACAGCTACTGAAGCCTGCGCACCTAGAGCCCATGCTCCGCAATGAGAAGCCACCACAATGAGAAGCCTGCACGCCGCAACGAAGAGTAGCCCCTGCTCACCACAACTAGAGAAAGCCCGCGTGCAGCAACAAAGACCCAACGCAGCCAAAAATAAAAAAAAAAAAGTACAATTCCTAGAAATGCAAAACCAACCAAACAGATGAGCTGATATCAAGTTGGTGTCAGAATCATAGGGAAAAGAGTTCTTTTGACTGATCATTTTAAAAAACAAAAAGCAAACAAAACAAAAAAACCATATGTCCTTAGGGGAAGGGGTACATTTTAAGTACACACAGAGCTGTAAAGAAATCTTAAACTTCATTCCACATTTTGTTATTTGCTACTAATATCAGTGCTAATATTGGTCTGTTTATTCTGAAAGTATTTTACAGTAATTATGCCAATGACATTAGAAGCCAAGATATTCACAAAAGAGAACAGATACATGTTTAAAATAAAACCCTGTAATTGGAAATATCAGTGTGAAATTATGGGGTTTTGAGGTTGTTGTTTCAAAAACATATGACTCCTTAGCTCTTTTCACAAAAAAGCACAGAAGCCGTGAGCAGCCCCATGCCCACACTGCAAGACCCAAGTACCATTTCACCCTTGAAAAGGAACCAGGGCTCCTTAGAGCAAAGCTGATTCTGGGCCAAGATGCAAGCAAGCTACAAAAGACTAAGGCGTTGTGACAGGGCCCCCAAGGGGTCAGGAATGTGCCTGTGAGCAGCCATTGGGGATGCATCAAAATGAACAGCTGCAAGGCCTGAAACTCGCTTGATGCAGAGCCATGCTCACAACATCACTCACAGGAAGAGAAGCAGCTTCACCCCACCCCCAGGCCCCGGCACTTGCCCCTGGGTACCAAGGGCAGCAATTCCACAAGACAGTCAGTACTCCTGACGGTCCCGAACAGGCTGTGTTTCAAGCAACCAAGTACACTGGTGGATGAAAGAAAACCTTTCCTGGCAAGACAATTCCATCTAATAAATGTGGAAGAAAAGCCAGAATTCAGGACAAGTACCAGTTTGCAACGCCCAGTTAAATGATGGAATCATCAGCTGATAAGTGGATGGGAAACTTCACAAAAGAGTCAGACTGTCACTCTCCCAACTCCTGATCAACTGTGGCCTTGTGGGAAAATCAAGACACCCAGAAATATATACAATATATACAAATATGAGGCACCACCTCCAATGCCTTCTTGCTAACAAGACCCCTGCATACTGTGCTCTTTTGATCGAACACCTGGTTCACAAGAAATAAGGGGCAGGCAAGAGGGAGCCAGGCCACAGGGAATACTGTTGGTGGGAACACGCATGGTAAACACTGCTACTGAGGACTCAAAGGAAGAAAAGGAGCTGGTCAGAAAGCTCATGTCATCTTAGAGAATACAGATGTCATCAGAACAGAATGCTGGGGAAAAGGTGAATGTTAAAAGTGTTTCTGGTGAGGGCTCAGGGGAAAGAGGAACGTGTGATTGGAAACAAGAACACAGAGAACCCCTGTCATACAGTGCCCAGAAGTCTAGCTGAATCGTACCCTAGTTGAGAGGAAGGCAGACCTTGTAAGCAATGAACCTGGATATTTGGCTGAGTAGACTTCCAAACAAAGTGTGGAAGGTCTGGCCTGCTTTCTTCTTTCTTAAAAAAATTTATTTATTTATTTATTTTTGGCTGCGTTGGGTCTTCGTTGCTGCACACGGGCTTTCTCTAGTTGCGGCGAGCAGGGGCTACTCTTTGTTGTGGTGTGCGGGCTTCTCATTGCAGTGGCTTCTCTTTTTTGCAGAGCGCGGGCCCTAGAGCGCGCGGGCTTCAGTAGTTGTGGCACGTGGGCTCAGTAGTTGTGGCTCACGGGCTCTAGAGCACAGGCTCAGTAGTTGTGGCGCACGGGCTTAGTTGCTCCACGGCATGTGGGATCTTCCCGGACCAGGGCTCAAACCCGTGTCCCCTGCATTTGTAGGCGGATTCTTAACCACTGCGCCACCAGGGAGGTCCTGGCCTGCTTTCTTCTTGCTGCTTATAGTGAAATTGGGAGTAAAGAAAGAAACTGAGGGAAGAACCGTTAAGCATAAAGGAACCTGGACTTGGTTTCGGAAATTCCCAGGCTATTCAGATTACAAAGAAACACTAAAATTAGGAGATTCTCTGTAGGAATGTGTGCTCTGGAGAGAAGGCTGAGGGTGTGGTTGCACAGACTATGCTAGTGCCAAAGAGATCAGGCATGTGATGAATCCTCTCAGTCGTCTCACAGACGCCAGGAATAGGGATGAAATTACAGGGGTGAAACATTTGTGGGGAAACCTCCTGTCTAATGGCATGAATGTCACATATTCACGGTCTAGAGTGTCATACCAGCAGAAACACTGCCAGTTTAGACTAAAAGGGAGAGACTGGATGAAATTTTAAAAGGGTGTCAGACTCCCAAAGTCAACAGGCAGGAAACAGGTTGGTAAAACTACTGGCTGCAAACATGACCACCAGGGAGAGCCTTGGGCCAAGAGGCCAAAGCCATGAGCCCAGAGACTGTAGCCTCCAAGTCTGTGGGAATTTGTCCAGCAGCTACAGGAAACTAATACACTGCCTCTATGGATTGGCCTATTCTGGGCATTTTATACAAATGCATCATACAATACGTGCTCCCTTGTGACTATTTCACTACACTTATCGTGATGTTTTCAAGGTTCATCCGTGTTGTACCATGTATCAGTACTTCATTCCATTATACGGCCAGATAACAGTCCATTATACAGACACACCACATTTTCTTTATCCACTCATCAGCTGATAAACATTTGGGTGTTCCCACTTTCTGGCTATTATGAGTGATGCTATGAGTATTTCTGCGCAAGTTCTGTGCATATATGGTAACTCTGTTTAATTTCTGAGGAATCTCTACACTGTTTTCCACAGTGGCTGCTCCACTATACATTCCTTCCAGCAAGGTATGAGGTGATGAGGTGCCAATGTCTCACCAATACTTATCTTTTTTTTATTATAGCCATCATGAGTGTGACGTTGTATCTCACTGTGGTTTGGATTCGCCTTTCCCTAAGGACTGGTGATATTGAGCATTCTTTCATGTGCTTCTTGGCCATTTGTACTGGGTTGGCCAAAATAGTTCCTTTGTTTTTTGGGGTTTTTTTTTGCGGTACGCAGGCCTCTCACTGTTGTGGCTTCTCCCGTTGCGGAGCACAGGCTCCAGACGCACAGGCTCCAGACGCACAGGCTCAGCGGCCATGGCTCACGGGCCTAGCCGCTCCGCGGCATGTGGGATCTTCCCGGACCGGGGCACGAACCCTTGTCCCCTGCATTGGCAGGCGGACTCTCAACCACTGTGCCACCAGGGAAGCCCTCTGGTTTTTAAGTAAAAATAAAAACACATTTTTTACTTTCATCAAGAACTTTATTGAACAATGTATTCACCACTTTGTTCCACTACCTTCTGCCATTTTTCAGGCAACTTCATAATTCCATCTTCCCAAAACTTTTTATCTTTTTTTAAAAAAATTTTTTGGCTGCATTGGGTCTTCGTTGCTGCACGCGGGCTTTCTCTAGTTGCGGCAAGCGGGGGCTACTCTTTGTTGAGCAGGCCTCTCACTGCGGTGGCTTCTCTTGTTGCGGAGCACAGGCTCGAGGCACGTGGGCCTCAGCAGTTGCGGCAGGCAGGCTCAGTAGTTGCGGCAGGCAGGCTCTAGGGCACGCAGGCTCAGCAGTTTGGCTCACGGGCTCTAGAGTGCAGGCTCAGTAGTTGTGGCACATTCACTTAGTTGCTCTGCGGCATGTGGGATCTTCCCAGACCAGAGATCAAACCCATGTCCCCTGCACTGGCAGGAGGATTCTTAACCACTGCACCACCAGGGAAGTCTCTCAAAACTTTTTATCTTTTTGAGCAAAGAACTGTTCTAGGTGTCTTTTACAATCTTCCAGGGAAGTGAAATTTTTTCCATTAAGAGAATTTTGTAAAGACTGAAATAAATGTAAATCCAAAGGTGCAAATGTCTGGTGAATATGGCGGATGAATCAGAACTTCCCAGCCAAGGTGTAACAGTTTTTACCTGGTCATCAAAGAAACATGTGGTCTGGCATTATCCTGATGGAAGATTATGCATTTTCTGTTGACTAATTCTGGATGCTTTTCATTGAGTGCTGCTTTCAGTTGGTCTAATTGGGAGCAGTACTTGTTGGAATTAATCGTTTGGTTTTCCAGAAGTAGCTCATAATAGAGGACTCCCTTCCAATCCCACCATATACACAACATCACCTTCTTTGGATGAAGACTGGCCTTTGGTGTGGTTGGTAGTGGTTCATTTCGCTTGCCCCACTGACCTCTTCCATTCTACATTATTGTACAGTATCCACTTTTCATCCCGACGCAATTTGTTTTAAAAACAAAACGTTTGGGTTTCCCTGGTGGCGCAGTGGTTGAGAGTCCACCTGCCGATGCAGGGGACACGGGTTCATGCCCCGGTCCGGGGGGATCCCACGTGCCACGGAGCGGCTGGGTCCGTGAGCCATGGCCGCTGAGCTTGCGCGTCCGGAGCCTGTGCTCCACAGCCGGAAAGGCCACAGCAGTGAGAGGCCCGCGTACCGCAAGAAAAAAAACGTTTTCGCTACGTTTAAATGGAGAATCACATGTGGAAATATGGTCAAGAAGGTTTTTTTTGCTTAACTTATGTGGAACTGAAACATCAAAGCGATTAACATAACCAAGCTGATGCAAATGATTTTCCACGCTTGATTTGGATATTTTGAGTATGTCAGCTATCTCCTGCATGGTATAACATTGATTGTTCTCAATTAATGTCTCAGTTTGATCGCTATCAACTTCAACTGGTCTACCCGACCGTGGAGCATCGTCCAGCAGGAAAGCTCCAGCATGAAACTTCGCAAACTACTTTTGACACGTTTGATCAGTCACAGCACCTTCTCCATACACTGCACAAATCTTTTTTTGCATTTCAGTTGCATTTTTACCTTTCTTGAATAAAGCATAATAAAACAATTTTTTAAATGTTGTTTTTCTTCCATCTCAATATTAAAATGGCTACACAAAAATTCTCCAATTTTGTTAAGTTTTTTTTAAATGCACACTGATATGACAGCTGTCACAATACAATCTAACAAAATTGTTTTGAATGAAGTTAAAGACAACTAAGCGCTACTAGAGCCATCTTACGGGAAAAAAATGAACGAACTTTTTTAGCCAACCCAATATATCGTCTCTGGAGAAATGTCTATTCAAGTTCTTTGCCCATTTTTGAATTAGGTTGTTTGGTTTCTTTTGCTGTTGTTGTTGAGTTGCAGTTCTTTATATACTCTGATACCAGTCCCTCATCAGATATCATCAGATATTTGATTTGCAAATATTTTCTCCCATTCCACAGACTGTCTTTTTACTCTCTTGATGGTATCCTTTGATGCACAACAGTGTTTAATTTTGATGAAGTCAAATTAATCTAAGTTTTCTTTTGTTGCTTGTGCTTTTGGTGTCATACGTAAGAAACCATTTCCTAATCTGAGGTCACAAAGATTCATGCCTATATTTTCTTCTAAAAATTTTACAGTTTTAGGACTTCCCTGGTAGCGCAGTGGTTAAGAATCCACCTGCAAACGCAGGGGACACAGCTTCAAGCCCTGGTCCAGGAAGATCCCACATGCCATGGAGCAACTAAGCCCATGAGCCACAACTACTGAGCCTGTGCTCTAGAGCCTGCGAGCCACAACTACTGAGCCCACGTGCCTAGAGCACGTGCTCTGCAACGAGAAACCTCCACAATGAGAAGCCCGTGCACCCCAACGAACAGTAGCCCCCGCTCACCACAACTAGAGAAAGCCTGTGCACAGCAACGAAGACCCAATGCAGCCAAAAATAAATTAATAAAAAATAAAAAAATAAGTTTTACAGTTTCAGCTCTTAGGTCTTTGATCCATTTTGAATTAATGTTGGTATATGGTATGAGACTGGGGTCCCACCTCAATATCATACATGTGATAATCCAGCAGATGTCCTAGCATCATTTGTTCTTTTCCAAGATTGTTTTGGCTATGCTGGGTCCCTTGAGTTTCCTTAGTATCATTTTGTCAGTTTCTACAAAGTCTGTTAGAAACTTTTCCTCATACTTGAAAAATGTATCAATTCCCAGAGCAGGTGCTCCAGAGTCAGTGTTCTCAGCAACATGGGACCTTTGGTAAGTATTGTGTTGTGATTCACGTATTTTAAAATTTTACCCTTATACATTATAAAGTATTTTAAACATACAAAAAATAAATAATAAAACAAATGACAGTGGGTTCCTTACCCAGTTTAAATTAAAAAATAAGATCGAAAGAAAGCAAGCTAGCTCCCCATGCTACTGCTGATTTGCCCCACACCTCGTGTTCTTCACAGCTGAACTGGAGAAAGTCACGAGGACTACACGGAGTATCTGTACTCTCTCAGCTCCTCAGTACATGCTAGTGAAAACGGAACGACTGAAAACCAAAGAAGTAGAATTTCTGAGGAGGCCTCTGAGCAAGCACGCCAACGCCGGGTAGTGCAGGAGGAGGCCTGGTTGTCACCCCGCAAACAGCAGAGGGCAGGAGCACAGCCCTGGACCTGTCAAAACTGGCCACACCCAGGCCTTTCTAGCAGGTCTCAGCAGTTGTTCAGAAAATGCTAGTCTTTTCATGCGGTTTGCTGTTTTCACTATACACAATTGTGCTTTTCTCCTCCAATAGCTGTCTCTGATTAAACAAAGATAGCAGAAGATGTATTCGGTTTCAGTCAAAAGGCCAACCCTGGGCTTGCGAGGTCCGTAAAAAGGGCTGAAGGTAGGAGAGTGTCTCCTTCATCAGACGTGCAACGGCCTCTTCCCGCTCTCCCCAGGATGTGCTCTTGCCCTCTTATTCCAGCAGCTGTTTGTGCCCCTCAGCCCTCCTCTAATTAGCCTCCAGGTCACTTCCCAGTTCTGATGCTCTCGGCCTCCTGGTCCCTAGGTTTCACCTTGGCCCCCACCGTGGGGACTCAGTGTTTACAGCTGTAAACCAGAGACATGCACTACTTCTGCATAATACTATCCAACGTGCAAAACAGTTGATGTGTGTTTAACATATAAGCTTAATTTAAAAACAACCAAGTGATAAGCATATGTTCAGCAATGCACCCAGCTATAATAAGCCTCTCTAGGCACTGCTGCTGCGGGTGCCGACGCAGAGGTCCCGGGATCCTTGGCTGTGCTCTCATCCAGCAGATGCCAAACCTTCCTCAATCTGCAGAGTGCTTAGAGCTGCTATTATTATACCACCCACCACCCCCAGGGAAAGTGGTTTCTGCCTTGAGGCAGAGAGCAGTCCCACCTGCAGGAATTCAGATGTTAAGAATTAAAGTGGGTGTTTGGGTGTCTTTTGCTTTGCTAGATGGGGGGAAGTAGCACAAGTAGCAAAGAGGGTAGGCTCTGACCCCAGGCCCCCAAGATGTGTGACCTCCTGGGCAAGTTACCTGGCATCTGTGTGCCTGAGCCTCCTCGTCTGCAACCTGGGGAGAGCAGCACTGTACCTGCTTCACGGGCCTTGCAAGGGGACATCACATCACTTTAGAGGGAGCAATGGGGCCTGGCCATTAGACCCAGGGCCAGCCCCTGACAGAATGGGAAGAGCTTTAACTCTGGGTGCTAACACCACACTGGAAGCATGCACCAACCAGGCAATCTGGAGCTGGTGGTCTTTTATACAAGAGTGCTCAAGGTCTTCCTTGCCCGGGCTGTATACCAGGCAGCCTGAGGTGCCCGCCATGGGTGACCCGGTTTCCTTTAGGGTGGACACCTCTGGACCCACCTGCTTGCAAGGATTCCAAGAGAAGGTTAGCCCCTTCTCCAAGACCACCTCTGCCTCCCGGCCCCTCCTGGAGTCTAAAAACAGAGAAATCACTCTTCTGTATCCTTTTCTTTGCTCTGGGTCCCACAGTCATTCTAATGGGTTCTCAGGCAGAAGGGGCAGGTAACAAGTGTGCCCGGCTGCCACCAGACTGGAGAGTCGCTCCGGAGCCCCACCCTGGAGGAAAGGTCTCGCCGCATGACGGGGCCCAAGGCTCCATGTGGGGCTTGAGCAGGACTAATAAGCTGGACATCGGACAGCAGTGTCCAAGCAGAAAGTCCATCTCTAAAAATGAAAGGAAACTTCCCAGACCTCTCTATAAATACCTCTCTTCCAAATAGTCAGGGCCTCCCCTTGAAGTTAGGGATTTAGAACCAGCCTGACCAAAGGAAATGCAACTGAAATTGCTAAGGTGTGCAGGTGCTGCAGTAAGGAGAGGCGAGGACAGTGACGGGGGCTGTTGTGCTGCCAGTCGCCCCCTTGGGATGGAAGACTTATTCTCCAGCTGCTGGGAGGGTCTCTGTGGTGGCCAGTCTCCAAGGTGGCAGCCAACAACCACTGGCCTCCCTGGATGCACAGGCCACAGCGCACAGAGAAGGTGGAGGCGACTCCCTCCCCAGACTCCACACTGGCCTTAGGACTTGCTGTGACCCAGCGATGTTCTAGGACTTCAGGGGACTGACAGCTTCCACGTCCCCTGCCTTGGAAGCCAGCCGCTGTGCTGTAATGAAGCCCGGGCTATGCTGCTGGAGACACCAGGTGGCTGCCAGCTGAATGTGGCTGCGCCAAGGTCACCAGTGAGACCAGAAGAATGGCCAGCCAGGCAGCTCCAATCACCCCAATCCTGACCCACAGAATCAGGACAGATACCAACTCATTGCTCTAGGCCACTACATTTTGCGGTAGTTCCTTATAAAGCAATAGACAACAAATAATACTGGACCAACAAGTTGTGTATTTTGAAAGTTGAAATAATTCAATAAGCCCTCACCAAGGTTCTTATCTCCCAAATATCTTCAAATTATGTATCTAATAAGAGACTTGTATCCAAAATTTATAACAAGTTCTTACAATCTAGCAATAAAAAGACCAACAACTCAATTTTAAAATGGGCAAAGGATTTGAATAAACATTTCTCCAAAGAAAATATACAAATGATCAATAAACACAGTAAGTCATCTGGGAATGCAAATCAAAACCACAATTAGATACCACTTCACACTCATTATGATGGCTATAATAAAAAAAAACAGTAACAAGTATTGATGAGGAATGGAGAAATTGGAACCTCATACAATCCTAGTGGGAATGTAAAATGGTGCAGCTGCTTTGAAAACAGTCTAGCAATTCCTCAAAAGGTTAAATACAGAGTTACCATCTGATTCAGCAGTTCCTTTCTTAGGTATACAGGAAAGAGAAATGGAAACGTATGTCCCCAGCGAAGTTTGCACACAAATGTTCATAGCAGCATTATTATAATAGCCAAAAAATGGAAACACTCCAGATGTCCATAAACTGGTGATGGATAAATAAAATATGGTACATCCATACAATGGAATATTATTTGGCAATAAAAAGGAATAAAGTACATGCTACAACATGGTTCATGGGTGAACATTAAAAATATTATGCTAAGTGAAAGAAGCCAGTCACAGAAACATATATTTTATGACGCATTTATATGAAAAGTACAAAATAAGCAAATCTATAGCAAAAGAAAGCAGATAAGTGGTTGCCTAGGACTGAGGGTTGAGGGAAAATGGGGAGTGCTGGCTAACGGGTATAGAGATTCTTTAGAAAGTGCTCTAGGGAGTACCTTGGGGGCCTAAGTGGTTAGGATTCCGGGCTTTCACTGTCATGGCCCATGTTCAATCCCTGGTCAGGGAACTGAGATCCCATAAGCTGCAAGGTGTGGCCAAAAAAAAAAAAAAGAAAAAGAAAAAAGAAAATGCTCTAAAATGGATTGTGGTGATGGTTGCGCAACTCTGTGAAGATCCTAAAAGACCAACCACTGAACTGTACACTATAAATGGGTGAATTGTACAGTATATGAATTAGAGCTCGATAAAGTTGTTATAAAAAAGGAATATAACACTTACCATTTTCTATGTCCACAGCATGAGCCTGCCCACCTCAGTGCACAGGCTTCTGCTGCTCATCCTCCACCTACTCGTGCTCACAAACACATGCTGGTGTGCTCTGATCTCCAAGCCCAGGCTGTACACATGGTTTCTGTTTTGGAAGCTGCGCTCTCCGGCCAATCATCTCTACCTTTCCATTTCAGAAAATGTTTACCTCATCTAAACACTCAAACCAGGCTAAGTTTCCCCAACAGACCTCTGTACGTCTTGACAGTTGGTTTACCTAAACCTGGATCCAACCATAAATAGCATCTGCTTTTGATTCTTTTTTTCTTTTCTTATTTTTTAAAAAAATTATCTATTTATGTATTTATTTTTGCTACGTTGGGTTTTCGTTGCTGCGTGTGGGTTTTTTCTAGTTGTGGTGAGTGGGGGTTACTCTTCGTTGCAATGCGTGGGCTTCTCATTGTGGTGGCTTATCTTGTTGCAGAGCACAGGCTCTAGATGCATGGGCTTCAGCAGTTGCACCACACAGGCTCAGTAGTTGCGGTGTGCAGGCTCTAGAGCGCAGGCTCAGTAGTTGTGGCGCACAGGCTTAGCTGCTCCACGCCATGTGGGATCTTCCCGGACCAGGGCTCGAACCCATGTCCCCTGCATTTGCGGGCGGATTCTTAACCACTGCGTCACCAGGGAAGTCCCTGTTTTTGATTCTTGACACACAGTAGGTCTTAGAGCTCCAGCACCACGCTCGGGCACCAGGTGCTCAGCAGAGCTGGTGCAGCAGACACAGCCCGCCCTGCACGAGCCAGGTAACCCAGACAAGCCACTTGCTTCTTTGTGCCTGTTCTGTTTCATTTCTATGAGCAGCTCTACCCCAAGGCAGATGACAGGAGGTGGTCACATGAAGCCCATGGCAATGCCCAGTTCACGCGAGAGCTCACACAGGAAACCCGCCCCAACCACTCCACCTGTGACGTTCCCAAGCCTCGTCCTCACCAAGGCCTCACCCTCCACGAGCATCACCTGCATCATTTAACAAAAGGGGACAGGAACCCTTCTGGGCCCACCTGTCAGGGCCCTGACCCCCAGGAGGGCTGAGCCTGAGGACAGAGCGGTTCTTACTCAGAGCACCGTCCACAGGAACCACCAGGGCCCGAGGGAGCGCCCTACAGGATTCACAGGAGCTGACCATGAATGGGGGTGCCAACAGCAAGGTCTGGGGTCAGAGGCTGCGCGTGCATCCTGGATGCCCACCCAATCCCCTCCCGCACCTGTACCACAGACACAGGATCTTCCCACAGAGTGCCACCCAACAGTGAGCAGCCACCCCGTCCCCATGGCCTGGCACCCTGCCCTCCAGCAGCGTCCCCACAGGAGGCCACCCCCCAGGGCCTTACCCGGGTCTTGGCCTTCAGAAACACGTGGCTCTCCATGTCCTTGCTGGATTTACTGTGGGCCACGCCAGCCTTCCTCATGGCATCCTCTCTGGAACACAAAGGAGGAGAGGTGTTGACACAGGCCCCCTGGCCAGCAGGCCCACACAGCAGCTGCCTGGGGCCCACGGGTGTGGCCTGGCCCACCAGCCTGGTTGAGGCCCAGGAGAAGCACGAAGGGAGGGGCTCTCAGCACAGCGATGAAAGGCAGCTGAGCAAAGGAGAAGGCGGGCAGTGCCACGAGAAGGAAGAAACAGGAAAGGCGGTCACCATGAAACAAAGCAGCCACCCAGCTTGAGCGGGCAGAGGGGCCAGGCCCAGAGGCTGCTCATAACCAGCATATTAAACAACAGGACGGCCAGCTGGCCTCCATTTCCTGCCCTCTACATGACCTGAGCCCCCACCCAACTCTGGCGTCAAGAGCAGTGGGACCCTTGCTCTGGAAGCCTCCTCTGGTGCAACAGAGGGGCCATGCCAGTCACCTCTCAGTCCCTCCCAAGGCAAAGGTCCCTGTGTTGGACATGCAGGTCCTACCAGTGGGACCAAGGAGATGAGCCCGACCTCAACAACTTCCAGCTGGGGGCAGGAGACAGACCACACAAAGGCCAACACATGCATGGCAAGAGACGGAATGTGAGCCCAGGATTTCACCACATGATGCTTTGCTGCACACGGCTAAGCCCAAGCTCCTCTGGGTGGTAGCGCACATTCCCCCACCCCCATCCCGCCCCCCCCAGACGAAGGTAAGGATAGGTGCGCATTTGTTAGAAAGAAAGGAGCACGTCAGACTCAGGTCCACATGCCTGGCCCCTCTGCTCACAGCCCACCTTCTTCTCTGCAGGATGGGTCTCCTGACCTGTCTTCCCAGCGCTGGGCTCACTGATAAAGACCCCCCTCTCCCCAGGGAATCCAACAAGCCTAGTCCAGCCGGTGCTGGAAGGCTTTCTGATGGCTCCAAACACACACACACCCCAGGTACTGAAAGAGCGTGCACATGGGCTGCAGGACCACGTTCGTGATCCCGAGAGAAACCCCAGACAAGAGGCTAAATGCTAAGAGATGGACAAATCTGTACTAACGTATAAAGAAAGATAAAATGCTGCTGAGCCACCACACTGCCAGATTCCGCACGTGAGGCCAGAGCTCCCACCTCCCGCCTGCTTCCCTGAGCCTGCACCAGGGCCAGGAGGCAGCAACGGGTTCCCACTGGAGAAGCATCCAGAGTGGAGCAGACGCTCGCACGAGGGGACGTGTGACCAGGATCAAAGAGAGGCAAAAGGAAGGATGCAGGAGGACAAGGCGAGACCCTGACAGGCCAGGGGGACCTGGTGCGCAGGGGCTGAGGCCAGCGGGGCAGGCGCCCCACGCGCGAACGTAGGTTCTGAGTCCTCGAGCAGCTCCGACAAGTGACTGAGCAGACCTGTCTTCAAGGGGGGTCTCCCCAGCGTCCCCATACCTCCTCCAACAGCCGTATGAGGCTAACCCTGCCACAGAGGCTTGCCCGAAGCTGAGGGCCACAGAGCCACGGACCACTGGGGCAACCCCGAGGACAGCGGTAGACACGTGAGGGGGCCGTGACGACTGGCGGCTGGCTGGGAGGAGGCCCCAGGAGCCAGGTGAAGTGCAGAGAGGCCAAGAGGGGCGCAGAGGGCCCTGCGTCACAAGCAGAAGACCTGGGGCTTGGCCAGGCGCCTGCCTGGTGACAAGTGGTCCTCCGAGCTGCTGGCAACAACTTTGAAGGGGGCAGGCTTGCAGGCCCCCCACAGACACTGCATCTTGACCACAGCAGAGACCCTGGGACGTCCGCAGAGACAAGACAGACCTGTGCTTCGTGGTGGAGGGACCTCTCCAGGCCCGAAGACACCGGATCTGCTGGTGCAGGAGCCCTGGGCTGTCATGGTCAGGGCAACGCCACAGATGATGGGGACGCACGGGCACCGGCTATTAGTGACTCAGAGCCCGAAGAGTATTGACTACACAGGAGGCCAGAAACAGGTGTCTGTGGACAAGCAAGAATGGAACACAAGCAGTAGGCACCGGGGCCTGGGTAACCACCCAGTTCTTCCTGGTGGTCTCAGCGTGCTCGTGCTCATCGTGCTCAGGGAAGGGGTCTCACGGCAGGGGCAGGGGGAAGGCTCTGCCAGGAGCACCAGCCATGTCCCCACTATGCCTGCAGCGCCGCCCGAACAGAAGAACCGACAGGCGCCCTGAACACTGTTCTCAGTTCTGCAAACCATACTGTTAAAAATGTTCTTGCTCTTGGGACTCCCCTGGCAGTCCAATGGTTAAGACTCTGTGCTTCCACTGCAGGGGGCACGGGTTTGATCCCCCATCAGGGAACTAAGATCCCACATACCGTGCGGCACGGCCAAAAATTAAAAACACAAAACAAACAAACAAAAAAAAAAGTTCTTGCTCCTGTTACCAGTCTGCAGATCATATTCCATAAAATAGAAGATGAGACAAAAAAGGAAGCAGGCAGTGCTGCTGTTCTAATCCTCTGCTTTCCCCCAAGGAAAGGGCCTGTCCTGTCATTTTCGGCCACCTCAGCATTTTGTCAGAGGCGCCATCCGCCATCCGGGCTCTGACCACAACGTATTGCATCTCACGCGCCTGCACAGGTGCCGGCTCCGTCCTTCGCACTCAGGACCCACTGCTCCTGGGCCTCAGCCCCCAGATAACAGGCCCCTGCTGGCGACTGTCAATAAATGACTGTCAATAAACGCAGTCAAACTAGCACAACCGGGTCAGAGGGAGAGTCTCAGAGGCCTGGAGGGAGGAACGTGAGCACCTGGTCTGCCCCACAGGCGAGACCCCGGCCACAGGTCCAGTACTTTGGTGGCCGTCAGGGAGGCATCAGTACCATGAGAGACAGAAGGGCTGTCTGCAGGCCACGGCCTGGGTGGACCAGCCCTGACAAGATGATTGGGGGCTGAGAGCACGCAGCCCCCACTGAGACCCAGGTTCCACAAGGCACCTGGGGATGGGAGAGGGTTGGGGGGGCTGCCCCTGCTCCACAGCCACCCGTCTGCCAGGCAGAGCTCCACTGGTCTCTGGTCCAGACATGACCCACCACCTGGGCCCCGTGAGTCCCAACCTGGAGCCCAGACCCCACCTGTGGTGACACACCAAGAAAACACCCAGCAGCCTGAGCTCTGTGCCGCCCAATGTTCCAGACGGGATGCCTGGGAGCCTCCTCTTTGCTTCCCGATTCTGAACGCCATTCCCTGAAGTTCAATCCTCACCGCATGTCACACCGCACCTGTGACCATCCCTGTGGTGGCCTCTGTCTCCAGGCCCCACCCCCATCCCCACCCCCTCTGTCAGCTCCCCAAGCCTCTGTCCAAGTCCGTGTCCTGCCTGCCTCAAGGGCCTTCCTCCTCAGCAGCAAGGCAGGCAGCCCGTCCAGCGAGGAGCCCCCTCCCCTCCCTGACCCACTCTGCTCATTCTCCCAGGGCAGCTTTCTCCCTAGCCCTGCCCGCTGGGCCCTCCGACCTTGTACTTACGTGGCACCCTTACTCTCTGCCTCACGGAAACTGACCACACCCATGGCACCTCCTGTGGAAATCGCTGGCTTCCTGTATGTCCCACGAACACCTGGAGAACAGACTGTGGCATCCACCTCTGTGTGCTGCAGGCGGTCATCCATGTCAATTTTTTTACAACATGAGGGATGGTGACACCATGTACTTTGACGGACACGACATGCAGAACCCAGAACTGCTGTGGCAGGCTCGGGGGACACCAAGACTGGCACAGGCACGTCCCAGTGATAGAGGCCAGGGGGCTTGGGGAAAGGCCTGTGCTGGGCAGATGGACCTGGCAGGAAGCAGAGAAGGGAGGGCCTGGGCTCTGATCACTTGTACAGAACACACAGACCGGGGATCAAGTTCCACTCTGGCCACTGGCCAGCTCTGGGTCCTAGAGGCACTCCATCCCCAGGCACATCCTCTCCATAAAGGATGCTCAGAAGGGACTGAGGCCAGGATGAAGGGTGCAAGGACAGGTCCAGCCTCAGCACACCTGCTCCTCCTCACCTCCACCCTGTCTCCAAAGTGGGAAACTCAATTTGTCAACTGGAGTCCAGTCCTCATCCCCAACATTGGAATCTGCAGAGGAAAGGCAAACACCCAGCCCACTGTGTGTCCCTGGGCAGGTGCACCTGGACATAAGCTCGACGTGCGCTCAGGCTCCCGTCTGCCCTCACTGCCCACACCTCCCCGCCAGTGATCCCCGAGGGAGGCGCCACCTTGAGGTGCCTGTGTGTCCTCTCCTACAGAGGGAGAACAGCGACAGTGCCACCTCACGGGGTCGTCCTGAGGATTAGAGCAGTAACATTGTCAGGCACACTGGCACGGGAAGCACCAGGGTGTTAAGGAAATCAGTCAAGAGAACAGTCTCGCCTGACTCTCCCACCCATGTTCCCTTCTCTCCTGACCCCACCCTCCTCAATGCTGCCTCCCCGGGTCCAACGGAGGCTGAGTTCCCGGGATCCCAAGCTCCTTGGCTCTGTGCTGGTGTCTAAACTCCTGGCCTCAGGTGGACGGGATGCCCTCCACCCACCCAAAGACTTTCATTCTGCCCAGAGGCATCTTCCCCTGATTTGAGAACCATGACACCCGTCAACCAAATGACCTCTCATGGATGGAAGTTTTTGCCAGCCCTGCCCCACCCTCGAGGAGAAGCTTCCTGGTGAAGTACCGCCTGTGTGTGCAGTCTGTTCACCAAACTGGGACAGGAGCCTGCAGCTGGTGTGTGCAACCCTTCAACCAGTATAAGATCCCAAATCACAAAAGTACTGGAAGACAACAGGAGGACAGTTACATACCCAACATCAGGAGGAGGAAGGCTTTCCTAAGCACATCGCCCAAAGTAAACGCCAAAAAGGGGAAAAGATTTTACCAGATGGAAAACAGATTCCTCCCACATTTTTATCAGCCACCAACCAGAGAGATAAGAAAAAGGTATCTGAACCTCAGCACCTCAAGCCCTGCCCTGACATCTGAGGAGGGGTGCTGAGGGCAGCCCCCACCCCACTCTCAGCCAGGGCCTGTGTGTCTGGGGATGAGCTCCCCACACTTGTGGCACAGCCCCAGGTGATGTTTGTTTGGTAAAGCACAGCTCAGGTCAGCACAAGAGAGAACAGTCCCACCCTCCCTAAATGCCAGTTGGGCCCATGCATCCCACAGATGTGGCCAGCCCAAAGCTTCTGTGCCTGCCCAGCGCCAAGGAATCCTGGAAGCCTGCCTCCAGACGAGACAGGAGGGGAAGACAGACCAGAGGAAAACAAATCACCACACTGGCCCTGAGAGGGAAACACAACTTTGACAATTCTCACTACATCTATGGGTTTCATATTTTCAAGTGAGAAAGGACCTATATTTCCTTTGGTTTGTCCCCCAAAATACTATACTCTCTGAGGCACCAAATTTTTTAAAAATCGGGAATTTATTTGGAGAGGAGGATGATAAAGGATCAGTCAGAATAAAAAAATACAGGTTCCAGGATTCCCCTGGTGGCACAGTGGTTAAGAATCCGCCTGCCAATGCAGGGTACATGGGTTCAGGCCCTGGTCTAGGAAGATCCCACATGCCGCAGAGCAATGAAGCCCATGCGCCATAACTACTGAGCCTGCGCTCTAGAGCCCGCGAGCCACAACTACTGAGCCCGTGTGCCACAACTACTGAAGCCCATGTGCCTAGAGCCCGTGCTCCGCAAAAAGAGAAGCCACCGCAATGAGAAGCCCACGCACTGCAACGAAGAGTAGTCGCCACTCACCACAACTAGAGAAAGCCCGTAGGCAGCAATGAAGACTTAACACAGCCAAAAATAAATTAATTAATTTTTAAAAATTACAGGTTCCAATGTAAGGTCTGGCTCTCTGAAAAGAGGAAACCCATCTGCAGAAGAACAGAACCATATGATGGGTGAAGTGCTATCTTACGTCATAATCCAAATACGTTCCCTGCAATAATTTCATTTTAAAAATAAAATTAAACGCGATATGAACCTCCAGATTGGAAAGGGGGACTGAATCTGCCGTGTCTAATTTCCAGTTGCCTTCACAGTGCCCCGATATGAGAGTGAGCAGCCAACCAAGGGCTCCCAGACACCTAACATGGCAGATAAAGACCCTGCAAGAAACTCAGCAGGAAGAAAACAAACTATCTCAGTATCCAAGTAGATAAGACATAGCATCCATTTAACAAGAACAAGATGCTATAAAACCAGAAAAGTCAGATTACAACAACAAAAGAAGTTCTTACAAATAAAAGCCTTAGATGTTAGCAGCAAAGGGTCAGAGATAAAATTGAAGAAATCTCCCACACAGCAGAGCTAGAAGACAAAGAGATGGAAAACAGGAGATAAAAGATAAAATAAAAAGAAGGTAGGAGATTGGTTCAAGATGGTGGAGTAGAAGGACTTGTGCGCTCACTCGCTCTTGCGAGAGCACCAGAATCACAACTAACTGCTGAACGATCATCGACAGGAAGACACTGCAACTCACCAAAAAGGATACCACACATCCAAATACAAAGGAGAAGCCACAATGAGATGGTAGTAGGGACACAATCACAATAAAATCAAATCCCATGACTGCTGGGTGGGTAACTCACAAACTGGAGAACACTTATATCACAGAAGCCCACACACTGGAGTGAAGGTTCTGAGCCCCACGTCAGGCTTCCCAACCTGGGGGTTCAGCAATGGGAGGAGGAATCAGATTCCTAGAGAATCAGACTTTGAAGGCTAGCAGGATTTGATTGCAGGACTTCAACAGGACTGGGGGAAACAGAGACTCCACTCTTGGAGGACACACACAAAGTAGTGTGCACATCAGGACCCAGGGGAAGGAGCAGTGACCCCATAGGAGACTGAACCAGACCTACCTGCTAATGTTGGAGGGTCTCCTGCAGAGGCGGGGGATGGCTGTGGCTCACCGTGAGGACGGACACTGGCAGCAGAAGTTCTGGGAAGTGCTCCTTGGCGTGAGCCCTCCCAGAGTCCACCACTGGTCCCACCAGAGAGCCGGGTAGGCTCCAGTGTTGGGTTGCCTCAGGTCAAACAACCAACAGGGAGGGAAACCAGCCCCACCCATCAGCAGACAAGTGGATTAAAGTTTTACTGAACTCTGCCCACCAGAGCAACACCCAACTCTACCCACCACCAGTCCCTCCCATCAGGAAACTTGCACAAGCCTCTTAGATAGCCTCATCCACCAGAGGGCAGACAGCAGAGGCAAGAAGAACTACAATCCTGCAGCCTGTGCAACAAAAACCACATTCACAGAAAGATAGACAAGATGAAAAGGCAGAGGACTATGTACCAGATGAAGGAACAAGATAAAACCCCGGAAAAACAACTAAATGAAGTGGACATAGGCAACCTTCCAGAAAAAGAATTCAGAATAATGATAGTGAAGATGATCCAGGACCTCAGAAAAAGAATGGAGGCAAAGATCAAGAAGATACAAGAAATGTTTAACAGAGACCTAGAAGAATTAAAGAACACCTAGAAGAATTAAAGAACAAACAAACAGAGATGAACAATACAATAACTGAAATGAAAAATACACTAGAAGGGATCAATAGCAGAATAACTGAGGCAGAAGAACAGACAGGTGACCTGGAAGACAGAATGGTGGAATTCACTGCCACGGAACAGAATAAAGAAAAAAGAATGAAAAGAAATGAAGACAGCTTAATAGACCTCTGGGACAACATTAAACACAACAACATTCACAACATAGGGGGTCCCAGAAGGAGAAGAGAAAGAGAAAGGGCCCGATAAAATATGTGAAGAGATTATAGTCGAAAACTTCCCTAACATGGGAAAGGAAATAGCCACCCAGGTCCAGGAAGCACACAGAGTCCCAGGCAGGATAAATCCAAGGAAAAACATGCCGAGACACATAGTAATCAAATTGACAAAAATTAAAGACAAAGAAAAATTATTGAAAGCAACAAGGGAAAAACAACAAATAATATACAAGGGAACTCCCATAAGGTTAACAGCTGATTTCTCAGCAGAAACTCTACAAGCCAGAAGGGAGTGGCACGATATATTTAAAGTGATGAAAGGGAAGAACCTACAACCAAGATTACTCTACCTGGCAAGGATCTCATTCAGATTCGATGGAGAAATCAAAAGCTTTACAGACAAGCAAAAGCTAAGAGAATTCAGCACCACCAAAGCAGCTCTACAACAAATGCTAAAGGAACTTCTCTAAGTGGGAAACACAAGACAAGAAAAGGACCTACAGAAACAAACCCATAACAATTAAGAAAATGGTGGGCCTCCCTGGTGGCGCAGTGGTTAAGAGTCCGCCTGCCGATGCAGGGGATACGGGTTCGTGCCCCGGTCTGGGAGGATCCCATATGCCGCGGAGCGGCTGGGCCCGTGAGCCATGGCCGCTGGGCCTGCGCATCCGGAGCCTGTGCTCCGCAACGGGAGAGGCCACAACAGTGAGAGGCCCGCATACCACAAAAAAAAGAAAAAAAAAAAAAAAAGAAAATGGTAATAGGAACATATATCAATAATTACTTTAAACGTGAATGGATTAAATGCTCCAATCAAAAGATACAGGTTCGCTGAATGGACACAAAAACAAGACCCATATATATGCTGTCTACAAGAGAACCTACTTCAGACCTAGGGACACATACAGACTGAAAGTGAGGGGATGGAAAAAGAGACTCCATGCAAGTGGAAATCAAAAGAAGGCTGGAGTAGCAATACTCATATCAGATAAAATAGACTTTAAAATAAAGAATGTAAAAAGAGACAAGGAAGGACACTACATAATGATCAAGGGATCAATCCAAGAAGAAGATATAACAATTATAAATATATATGCACCCAACACAGGAGCACCTCAATACATAAGGCAACTGCTAACAGCTATAAAAGAGGAAATCGACAGTAACACAATAATAGTGGGGGACTCTTAACACCTCACTTACACCAATGGACAGATGATCCATACAGAAAATTAATAAGGAAACACAAGCTTTAAATGACACAATAGACCAGATAGATTTAATTGATATTTATAGGATGTACTATCCAAAAACAGCAGATTACACTTTCTTCTCAAGTGCACATGGAACATTCTCCAGGATAGATCACATCTTGGGTCACAAATCAAGCCTTGGTAAATTTAAGAAAATTGAAATCATATCAAGCATCTTTTCCAACCACAACGTTATGAGATTAGAAATCAATTACAGGGAAGAAAATGTAAACAACACAAACATATGGAGGTTAAACAATACGTTACTAAATAACCAAGAGATCACTGAAGAAATCAAAGAGGAAATCAAAAAATACCTAGAGACAAATAACAATGAAAACACAACAATCCGAAACCTATGGGATGCAGCAAAAGCAGTTCTAAGAGGGAAGTTTATAGCTATACAAGCCCACCTCAAGAAACAAGAAAAATCTCAAATAAACAATCTAACCTTAACCTAAAGGAACTAGAGAAAGAAGAACAAACAAAACCCAAAGTTAGTAAAAGGAAAGAAATCATAAAGATCAGAGCAGAAATAAATGAAATAGAAACAAAGAAAACAATAGCAAAGATTAATAAAACTAAAAGCTGGTTCTCTGAGAAGATAAACAAAATTGATAAACCATTAGCTAGACTCATCAAGAAAAAGAGGGAGAGGACTCAAATCAATAAAATTAGAATGAAAAAGGAGGAGTTACAACAGACACCACAGAAATACAAAGCATCCTAAGAGACTACAAGCAGCTCTATGCCAATAAAATGGACAACCTGAAAGAAACTGACAAATTCTTAGAAAGGTATAATCTTCTAAGACTGAACCAGGAAGAAACAGAAAATATGAGCAGACCAATCACAAGTAATGAAATTGAAACTGTGATTAAAAATCTCCCAACAAACAGAAGTCCAGGACCATATGGCTTCACAGGTGAATTCCATCAAACATTTAGAGAAGAGCTAACACCCATCCTTCTCAAACTCTTCCAAAAAACTGCAGAGGAAGGAACACTCCCAAACTCATTCTATGAGGTCACCATCACCCTGATACCAAAACCAGACAAAGATACTACAAATAAAGAAAATCACCAACCCATATCACTGATGACTATAAATGCAAAAATCCTCAAAAAATACTAGCAAACAGAGTCCAACAACACATTAAAAGGATCATACACCATGATCAAGTGGGATTCATCCCAGGGATGCAAGGATTCTTCAATATATGCAAATCAATCAATGTGATACACCACATTAACAAACTGAAGAATAAAAACCATATGATCATCTCAATAGATGCAGAAAAAGCTTTTGACAAAATTCAACCCCAATTTATGATAAAAACTCTCCAGAAGGTGGGCATAAAGGGAACCTACCTCAACGTAATAAAGGCCATATATGACAAACCCACAGCAAACATCATTGTCAATGGTGAAAAACAAAGCATTTCCTCTAAGAACAGGAACAAGACAAGGATGTCCACTCTCACCACTATTATTCAACACAGTTTTGGAAGTCCTAGCCACAGCAATCAGAGAACAAAAAGAAATAAAAGGAATACAAATTGGAAAAGAAGAAGTAAAACTGTCACTCTTTGCAGATGACACGATACTATACATAGAGAATCCTAAAGATGCCACCAGAAAACTACTAGAGCTAATCAATGAATTTGGTAAAGTTGCAGGATACAAAATTAATGCACAGAAATCTCTTGCATTCCCATACACTAATGATGAAAACTCTGAAGGAGAAATTAAGAAAACACTCCCATTTACCACTGCAACAAAAAGAATAAAATACCTAGGAATAAACCTACCTAAGGAGACAAAAGACCTGTATGCAGGAAACTATAAGACACCAATGAAAGAAATTAAAGATGATACAAACAGATGGAGAGATATGCCATGTTCTTGGATTGGAAGAATCAATATTGTGAAAATGACTATACTACCCAAAGCAATCTACAGATTCAATGCAATCCCTATCAAATTACCAATGGCATATTTTTACAGAACTAGAACAAAAAATCTTCTTTTTCTTTTTTTTTTTTTTTTGCGGTATGCGGGCCTCTCACTGCTGTGGCCTCTCCCGTTGCGGAGCACAAGCTCCGGACGCACAGGCTCAGTGGCCATGGCTCACGGGCCCAGACGCTCCGCGGCATGTGGGATCATCCCAGACCGGGGCACGAACCTGTGTCCCCTGCATCGGCAGGCGGACTCTCAACCACTGCGCCACCAGGGAAGCCCCCAAACATCTTAAAATTCGTATGGAGACACAGAAGACCCCGAATATCCAAAGCAGTCTTGAGGGAAAAAAACGGAGCTGGAGGAATCAGAATCCCTGACTTCAGACTATACTACAAAGCTACAGTAATCAAGACAATACGGTACTGGCACAAAAACAGAAATATAGATCAAAAGAACAGGATAGAAAGCCCAGAGATAAACCCACGCACCTATGGTCAACTAATCTATGACAAAGGAGGCAAGGATATACAATGGGGAAAAGACAGTCTCTTCAATAAGCGGTGCTGGGAAAACTGGACAGCTACATGTAAAAGAATGAAATTAGAACATTCCCTAACACCGTACACAAAAATAAACTCAAAATGGATTAGAGACCTAAATGTAAGACCGGACACTATAAAACTCTTAGAGGAAAACATAGGAAGCACACCCTTTGACATAAACCACAGCAAGACCTTTTTTGATCCACCTCCTAGAGTAATGGAAATAAAACCAAAAATAAACAAATGGGACCTACTGAAACTTAAAAGCTTTTACACAGCAAAGGAAAACATAAACAAGACGAAAAGAGAACCCACAGAATGGGAGAAAATATTTGCAAATGAACCAACAGACAACAGATTAATCTCTAAAATATATAAACAGCTCATGCAGCTCAATATTAAAAAAACAAACAACCCAATCAAAAAATGGGCAGAAGACCTAAATAGACATTTCTCCAAAGATATACAGATGGCCAAGAAGCAGATAAAAAGCTGCTCAACATCACTAATTATTAGAGAAATGCAAATCAAAACTACAATGAGGGGCTTCCCTGGTGGCGCAGTGTTGAGAGTCCGCCTGCCGATGCAGGGGATATGGGTTCGTGCCCCAGTCCGGGAAGATCCCACATGCTGTGGAGCGGCTAGGCCAGTGAGCCATGGCTGCTGAGCCTGCGCGTCCGGAGCCTGTGCTCCGCAACGGGAGAGGCTGCCACAGTGAGAGGCCCGCGTACGGCAAAAAAAAAAAAAAAAAAAAACTACAATGAGGTATCACCTCACACCAGTTAGAATGGGCATCATCAGAAAATCTACAAATGGGCTTCCCTGGTGGCGCAGTGGTTGAGAGTCTGCCTGCCGATGCAGGGGACACGGGTTCGTGCCCCGGTCCGGGAAGATCCCACATGCTGCGAAGCGGCTGGGCCCGTGAGCCATGGCCGCTGAGCCTGCGCGTCCGGAGCCTGTGCTCCGCAACGGAAGAGGCCACAACAGTGAGAGGCCCGCGTACCGCAAAAAAAAAAAGAAAAGAAAAAAAAAATTTGTGGTACTTATATACAATGGAATATTAGCCATAAAAAGGAACGCAACTGGGTCATCTGTAGAGACGTGGATGGATCTAGAGACTGTCATACAGAGTGAAGTAAGTCAGAAAGAGAAAAACAAATATCGTATATTAATGCATATAAGTGGAACCTGGAAAAATGGTACAGATGAACCGGTTTACAGGGCAGAAATAGAGACACAGATGTAGAGAACAAGTGTATGGATACCAAGGGGGGAAAGTGGCGGGGGTGATGGTGGTGGTGTGATGAATTGGGAGATTGTGATTGACATATATATGCTAATACGTATAAAATGGATAACTAATAAGAACCTGCTGTATAAAAAAATAAATAAAATAAAATTCAAAAAAAAAAAAGAGGGTCAAAGGGCCAGCTTTAAAGACATGGGGGGAGAGTGCATACAGGGCGTGGAGGAAACAGGACTCTCTGGGAAATGACTGAAGGGATTTCCCCTGAAGCACCGCATTGAGTTTTGGGAGTAAGGCAAGTCGCCCTAAAGCTCACCTGAGAGGAGAAGCAACAGGCCAGCCCTGGAGGCAAGAAAGCAGCAGGAGAGGCTTCTCAATCCTTAAGGAAGCACCTCCACCCTAGAAGTCCACATGCATCCAAACTGACATGGCCTCCCTGGAGCCCCTTTCCTAGAAGCTGGTAGAACATGGCAGTGAACCAAAAAGAAGAAAACCCAGGATACAGGAAGCAAGAACCCCAACACTGGAGCCCTGCAGGAGACAAGCCCCTGAGAGGTCCTCACCCCCGAGGCCTCCAGAAGGGAGGTGCAGAAGGACAGACAGCCCAGCAGCACCAAGCTTGTGATAACTGCACTGAGAGGTGACTGAAGACAGAGGAAGACTCAGCCGCAGGCACACAGAACTCTAGGCACATTTCTAAGAAGGTACGTTTTTCCCAGGGAGTGAAAACCATCAGTCTGCCACTGTGTTAGGCTGTGAACGTCTGTCCGTGTGGCCCTAAACATTAGCGCATTACCCATTTACCCAGAAGCTGAAACACTGGTGGCCAAGGGAGAGGCAGAGATAACAGCTGTGTTCCCAGAGAAAGTCAACAGATAATCATAAAGGCATCACCGTGATAACCCGTGCACGTGACTTAGAACCACAGACACCGGCCAGAAAAGAAAGTCCCGAGTCAAGGGAAGGACACGGTGAGTCGGTGCATCGGGACCACCGCAGTCTCTTGTGCAGTCTCTTGTAAGTCGTTATCAGTCCTTGACTTTTAAAATTTTTGCACAAATATTAGTTTGATAAAAATCAAATGACAGGGGCTTCCCTGGTGGTGCAGTAGTTAAGAAGAATCTGCCTGCCAATGCAGGGTACACGGGTTCGAGCCCTGGTCTGGGAAGATCCCACGTGCCACGGAGCAACTAAGCCCGCGAGCCACAACTACTGAAGCCTGCGCGCCTAAAGCCCATGCTCTGCAACGAGAGAAGCCACCGCAATGAGAAGCCCACACACCTCAAAGAAAAGTAGCCCCCACTCGCTGCAACTAGAGAAAGCCCGCGTACAGCAACGAAGACCCAACACAGCCAAAAAAAATAAATTAATTAAAATAAATAAATTTTTAAAAAATCAAATGACAAAATGCACCTAAAGAGTGTGCCACCGACTCTGCCATAAAGAAATATTCAAGGAACGCCAGCTATGAAGAAAGGCCTCCCTCGCCTTTTTATGCCTTCCCGACTCAGTCCACGCAGAGACAGAAAGCTCCGCTCCATTAGCAGTACCCCCACCCACCTGCCCCAGCATTCTGCAGTTCTCCCAGGACCCCTTGGCCAGAGCGTGGTCAGAGGCACCAACCCAAGAGGGGCCATCGCACACCGCCCCCCACGGGACAGGCAGCTTCCCCGGTGCTCAGACAGCCAACGGGCGGTCTTCTCTTGAGCCTGCCCCAGCACCCAGGTGGTTTCAGCTCGGAGTCAGGAAATGATGAGACACAGATGGTTTAGTCACCAACTGCAACCAGAGCAAACTACCTGTCCTTAACTCAGGGAGCCTGCTTCACCTCACTGCAGCTGGAAGCCTGTTTGCCAAACTACATCCCAGACTACTACCACTTCCTGTTCTCTTTCTCTTCACTTTCTTATCGGTTTAATTAAGCTCTCCAATTTCTGCTTGCAAGATTTCTCAACCCTCGACGAATTAGATCAATGAAAGAATGACACCTAAAGAAGCTACCGCTGCTTTTAAAGCATATGTCATTATTTGAGCTACAGAAGCTACACAAGTTTCACCATTTTCCCCATTCTGCGGGTTTGACCACAACAGAACCAGGATGCTGGAAAGACCTCTTGATCCATCCAGGCGGTAGCCTCTGGGCTCCAGGCCTTGGACCACTGTGGCTCCCCAGGTTCCAGCCCTGAGCGTGTCCCACTCACCACTGGGCAACCACGTGGTAAGGACAGACTCTACCAACCCAAGAGCTTATTAAAATGCTTATCTCACGTGACTTTGTAAAATATTTGGGGGGAGGAAAGCCCTCTCTTCCAGAGGTCTGCACTCGAGCCCCAGCAGTGAAAATCATATGGTATCTGGGAAGTGACTGAAGATAGTACAGGACGGGGTGGAAAGGGATGGGTGAAACACTGGCCACATGATGCTAACTCTCCAAGTAGCTGGGAGACCATACTTCCATTATCCCTACTTCTGTGAATGTTTGGAAAAGTCCATAATGGAACTTTTAACAAGATAGGAAATAAAAGGGTTATCTCAAGCACACAGGATGACTGTGCAGAGATGCCTGAAGGAGGCTCACTCCCAAGAGTGCCCTGCAGTGGGGCCCTCTGGGTCGTCACACGGGGAGCAACCATGCACTCCGAGGCTCCCTCGGCCTAGAGAGCTTGGGCCTTGGAAAGTGGGAACTGATAAGCCTCACAAAACCTGTTCCCATAACCAGAGGTCGGTCCAGTCCCTCCTCACCCAGGCAGAGCCAGACTATGTGGAAGAGTCCTATGGTCCAGAAGACTCACTGTGTCCAGCCTCACGTGAACCTGGGCCATGGGCACACAAGTCCCAGCCAGAGTGCCCCCAGGGGATGAAGCTTGGTGGTGAGAAAGCCACCACTCAAACTTGAACTCAGAGTCTAATTCCACTTAAGAAACATGGGTCTGTGTGTGTGTTGGCATATTTAAAATACATACACATCAAGTCATATGCCCAAAGAAACAGGACTGGAGGAAAGTGATCAAAATGTCAGCAACAGCCATCTCTGAGCAGAGAGATCACAGAAAATGCCCTCCTGTTTTGAAATCATCTGCCAACATTATCTGAAGAGAATGAAGTACCGCACCCACCAGCCCAGAACACACTGACTGAAACAGGAGGTGGAGACGTGCTGGCGCTGCGGGGACTGGCTTCCCTGCACCCACATCCTCTCCCTCCGCTCCACCCACATGCCCCTCAGGGCCCCAGTGAGGCGCTCCTGCAGCTGACGCTCTTCCAGGTCTGCTCCCTGCTTCTCCCACAGGCAGCTGGACTTCTCTCCTCCAGAGGGTTGACACCCCACACACCCTGCACTTCATCACCCTGCACTCACCTCTCAGAAATTAGCACAGGATCAGGGCTCGCCTCCCTCACACGGTCACTCAATTCTGCAGCTTCCTTCCTGACAGATCTGTCCCTCCTAAGCCATCCCTTCCATTCCTACTGTCCCTGCACCTGGTGGGTCAATCTGAGTGCGCATTAACAATTAACAAAGTGCTTGTTATGAAGGCAGCTTCCTTGACAACATTGCGTGTGGGCAAAGATGTCTAACAAGGGCAACTCCCCAACGTGGCTGGTGGGAATGTCAACTGGTATCACCTGGGAAAATCATTTTCCAGATGGTGCTGAAGCTGAAGGCCACCCCTGCACCTAGCCCTGGGGTCAGAACACAGAGAGCGAGTACTGTACTCACAGGAGACAGGACCCAAAGCAGCCTTGGCACAGTGTTCACACAGCCAACAACTGGAACTAACCCCAATGTCTGTCAAATGCACAACAGGACAGTACTGCGGGTGGGGGGCTGGGGGGGCGCAGTCATGCAGTGGAATAATGGCATAAATAAGACCCTGCTGCCTACGAGGACAAACGTCACACACGTGACTCTGAACGGAAGAGCCCAGACCCAGGGTTGCAGAGCTTGGGATTCCAGTGACAGGAAGTTCTGGAACAAACGTCTCCATGGCCCGGAAGTCAGGAGAGTGGGGCAGGGGCTGCACCGGCTGAAGCACAGGGTGCTAGGCCTGTTCAGGATGCAGTCTGGGCAGCTGGCGGGCATTTTCACGGTGACACGTGTCCTCGGGCCGCTCACTGCATGGGTGGGCTTTACTTCAATACAAAGAAACGCTATGGGAGCCTGGTGAGGGCCCCTGAGCCCGGCCCCAGGAACTGCCCCAGCCCCACCCTCGGGTTTGGACTCCAATGGTCTGGGGCCTGAATTCCAACCCCGAGCCCCTGGCAGGGATTTCCCACTGCACAGTCTCAGGCCTGAATCCTCCCTGGCATGACTCACAGCAACCCGATGGGTGTGAAGGGCCTGTGGTGGCCCAAAAGGGCCTCTCAGGGCAAAGATGGCATTCTCTCCACTTTATAGCAGGGGCTCCAGCCCACACCCAGTAGCCAGATCACTTCCTCTCACAGCACCTCTGATGAGGATGGAAAGGAAGTTGCAAAGAGGGAGAGAACAGGAGACAGTGGGGATGGGAATGAGCCATTTCTGAAGCAACAAGCACTGCCCCCACACCCCCAGGAGCCTGCACTGGAAGAAGCGAGGGATGCACACGCTTCAGAGAGCAGAAGCCCCCAGGCAGGGCCTTCCTCCCCTCCCCGCCTTGCCACCCCTCTCCCGGACTGGATGCCAAGTGGCTGAGCACAAAGGCTGACCTGCAGCCAGGCCACACCTCAGCCCTGGTCCCTACCCGCCCCCACTCCGCCACCTGAGTCCCAGGCAGAGCTGCGAGAAGACCGCAGGGCCAGGGCGAGTAGGAAACCATGTCCAGAGGAGGGAGCCAGACAGCACCCAGCTGCTACTTGCCAAGCCTGAGCACAGAGCCATGTGAGAGAACCGGTGAACGGAGGGAGAGCACGCCAGAGCGCTCTGCTCTGTCTCTGCAACTCTGTATGTCTGAAACGGTCTCAGAAAAAAAAGCTCAAAGTAAGGTCAAATGTCTCCTCCAAGGACTCACTGTCCCAAATAAGTTACTCCTCCTGGATACTTAACTCATTCAATCAGGAACGGTTATTAACAGGCCCCGCCTAGGTTAGCAAGAGACTCATTTTTTTTTTTTTTTTGGCCACCGTAGCTTGAGGGATCTTAGTTCCCAGACCAGGGATTGAACCTGTGCCCTCAGCAGGGAAAGCTTGGAGTCATAACCACTGGACTGCCAGAGAAGTCCCAAGAGATACCTTATTAAAGTGGAGGGGAACATCCCTCCCTCACGGGGTTGTGGTTTCGAGATGATTACGCCTGGGCTCCTAATGCATCCTCCTCTGTCTCCGGGATCAGGTACTCATTCGCTTATCTGTTAAACAGAACCATCTAGTAACCCCTGGACTCCCCTGTCTTTAGATGAATGTCTCAATCAAAAAAAAAAGGCTCAGCATTGCTTTCCACAATGCTCCCTGCAATTACCCTGCATCCCTCACCTAAGACAAGGCACCATGCTAGGAGCTCACTGGGATGCAGACGTGTACGACCAGGTCCTGCACTCAACAAATTTATAATACTGTTGGCAAGGCAAAAAAATAATAATAAGTGTAAAAACAGCAAAAAAGAGTTCATCTGTTCAGTTCATGCCAGGATGCACCCAACAAGGGCTCTACAAACTCAAGAGGAATTAGGGACCACTGTGGGCTGAGCCATCAGGGTCATGAGGAGGGAAAGAGGCCAAGACCAGACCTCCGACAGGGCAGACAAAGGACGACAGAGGGCAAGCCAGCCGTGACTGCAGCCAGAGGGCCTGACGTGCAGCAGGAGTGTCTGGCTGAGGCTCTCCCACCAGCACAGAGGGAGGGTCAGCTGGAAAGGTAATTCAGATGGAAAGCAGAATGCTTCTTAGCAGGGGTGGAAAGAACGGCTGTGCTGGCACCTGGCCCAGGCAACGGAGGACACCCACTGTGACACAAAGCACATGGTGACTTTCCACCTTATGGCAGCTGCCTGTGACCACGGCTCACCTCCTCCTTATCTGTAGACAGGGTCTACCTCTCCTTCAAAAGATTTCTGATTACGAAAGAAATACATGTTTACTGTTAACAAGTGACACACATACATATATATACTAAAAATTACAAAGAAAATTAAAATCACTCAGATAACCAGCCAAAGATGTCTATTTAATGAACTCAGCCTGTACCCCATGTTCCACGGCTCCTGAGGATGCCAGTTTGCCAGCCCTGCATGCGCGGTGCTATGACTTTCTCCAACTCTGAGGTGAGGGCCCATCAGGTTGGCCCACCGTCACTCTTGGAGAGGCAGGAATCAACTCTGATTCAGAAACTCTCGTAGTGTCCCTGCCACGAGGGGTTCAGAATGGGGGAAACAAGTGTTCAAACAATTCAGATGCAAACCGGTAACAAAGCATGGGTAAAGAGAGGGGCATGGTGGGTGGTTGGGTGTCCTGGGAGGGCAAGTGGGATAGGACTGCAAACGCTCAGCCACAGGAAGGACAGGTCTCTCAGGCAGGGGAACAAGCAGGAGGCAGGGCAACCAGGTCAAGAACGGGGCTCCTGTGAGGATCTGGGGCAGCCTGGCACGGTGGGGGCAGCAGGCAGGCGCAGACCCTGGAGGAGGGATCCCGGCTCAGAGCTGAATCCACAGGCTGCTATGCACACATTCTGGGCATCAAAGTGACTGGAGGAAGAGGATGGAGTCCGTGAAGCAAGAGCTGACAACTTGAAGCTGAGTGGTGAACACACAGGCATGGGGTCTTTAAACTACGTGGTCCTACGATCCATATTGAATTTTTAAAAATCCAGCAGAATTCCTTTAAAAATTGACCCTCTAGGTACATAACCAATATCACTGCCCTGAGGAATGCTTTTCAGGGGCAGGTACCCCTTGCCCTTCATGACCAGGGCAGGAAGATAATCACGTGGTCATGGTCCTTCCCACCCCAGAATGCCCACCATGGGTCCTGGACCAGCCACAGCCACCGGGTCAGGAATGGCAGTAACAGCTGGAAGACTTCTGACCAGGAATGGATGTAAGGAATGCAGCTGGTAGCAGGGTAGGGGGGTAGGGTCACCTATGAAAGGATGCTGGTGTGGCTGGGGACTGGCTGCAGCCTATGCAGAGGCCAAAGATAAGCCGGGGCTTGCGGTGCTGTGCCAGCAGTGTTGTGCCAACTGCAGCAGAGTGGGCTGCCACCCTTTGGGGCCCAGTGACCCATGGGGAGTTGCTAAAACTGCCAACAGGATGCCTACCGGCAGCAGCTCCTCCAATGGGCTCTCTCAGTGCACATGGCTTGGGTTAACTTCCAGGGCCGTCTCCCCGCTTCCCCAAAAGAGGCGTAACCACTCTTTCAGGTGAAAAAGTGGTTTGCCTCTCCAGTCCTGCTATGGTTCAGCAAGCACTCCTCTGTGACACGCATCCATGCCTCAGTTTCCTCACCCTACACGGGAGTAACAAGTGCGCCCGCCCACTCTCAGGGCCAGCACAGAGGCGGTGGGTGAGCCAACACGACAACTCCTGCAGCAGGGTGCACAGCACACCCCCACGTTTCAGCTGCTGTTGTCGCTGCTGTTGAGAAAACCCTGGATGATGGAGGGCTCCCATCCCCTCATGTCACTGTCACTCCTGGCCTGGGGCAGTAGAGCCAAGGGTCAGGACTCTGAAGTCAGTGTCTCACCAATCACTTTCTAGTTTCTTCGCTGGGACTTGTGGTGACCAGACAGGGCCCCTGGCCTCAGGGCACGGACATTCTGGAGGTGGGCTGTACACGGACATCAGCCCAGTCACGTGGATGACAACTGGGCTATGAAGAAAGCGGTGGGCTCAGCAGCTTCCCCGCTGGAGAACAAGGGCCAGAGTCACACCAGGGAGGCACAGGGCTGCTGGGAGGCCTGGGTGGGCTAAGCCACAGAAAAGGGTCGGCCAAGACTCAGTGGCTTCTGCCCGTGTGAGGAACCACAAGCCACAGGCAGGATCTGGACATCCAAGTTTCAGGACACTCCCCGTCCTTCTGAAGACCTCTCCAGACCCTTGGAAGTTGCTGTTTGGTTGTCTGTTCTCTTCTGCTTTTTTTCTTTGTTTTATTTTGTTTCTGGCTAAATAGCACTCAACCTTCTCCTTCTGGTCTAGGCTGAAATCTCCACACCTCCTAGGTTCCTGACCTGGAGCTCACACCTCCCTAGGGGGCCTTGGCAGAAGAGGCAGCTGACCGGTCTGCCCTCACTCTGCTCCACACTACCTCAGCCCTTCGTGGCCCCTGACTGGAACCCTGATCAGGGCTGCCCTCCCCAAGGGTGTCCTCCCTTTGAGATTTGTTCAGCCCAGCAGACATTTATTTACTCCACGCCTAAACATGCAATTTGCTGTACTGAGGGGGTGGGAGGCACAAGTCTCAAGACTAAGATGGGAAGAGATGATCAAAGTGGTCCTTTCATGTATTCACCATTCGCCAACCCCATGGCATAAGAGGCGCTGCTCACTTCTCACACACGCTTGTTCTCTGGGAGCTGACAGACCAGACACGCGTGCTCAACACTAACCCAACACCCCAGGAGGCAGGCCCAAGGCTCACAGTGACCAGCTCAGGGGCTCTAAGGGGGGCTGCTCCTGTGGTCCTGCAGGGAAAGTGGATGTTCCACAAAAAGCCCATCTGAACCCACCAAGAGTTTCACAACTACCCTCCCCAGAGGCTCCCGTGTCATCAATCCCCTAACCAGACTCAGAGGTTCCACCTTCACTCCCTAAGCCTCCTTCTCCTGCCAGGGACTGGGGAGGGGGCGTCAGGGGACACATCACTGAGTCCCGAGCCCTCTGCTAGAGCGCGAGTGGAGGTCTCTTCCTTTTCCCTCCCACCACCCCTGTGAGACAGACTGGACTCCTGCCTTCACATGGATGAGGGAGATGACCCAGAAAGGTGACGTATGCAAGGTCACTCAGCTCACACGTGGAGAAAGTGGGTGTTCCCAAGCTTCACAATGGATGCTGGCACAGGTAATGAAGGCCACTGTCATTGAGAAGGTGGCACACACAACACCCAGGAAAATGTCTACTCTTGCACTCTTCAGCAAGTGGTTTATACGCCAGGTGCCATGCTTCATAGGATTGGAGTCTTAAGGGAAACTCAAAGGGGCTGAGATACAAGATATCAGGGGGTGGCCCACTTTAGGCAGGGTGGGCAGAAAAAGATCTTGAGTATTTGATATTTAAGCAGACATGCCAACGAGGAAAAGGAACTAGTCATGAATACAGTGAGGGGAAGTCTACCCATTGTGGAATATCTTAAATACTCGATAACAAATTGTTTAAAGGGAGAGAACAAAGAAAGAATTTGGAATGCTCAAGAAGCTGAAAGACCAGAGAGGGTGGAACGGGGTGGGGGTATGAGAGGAGGTGGCTAGGCCAGGCTGGGGTGGGGGGTGGGGCATCTGGAGCTCTGTTCGGACTCTGAGGACAGTCACTGATGGGTTGTCAGCAGGGCAGTGGTGAGCGAGTGGAGGCAGAAGTCCGGGGAGGCCCGGAGGAGGCAGAGGCAGTGCAGGGCTAAGAAGAGGCTGCACTAGAGTCCCTTCAAGGGCCCTCCTAACCAGCCCCAACTCCAAACTGCTTTTCCTCAGTGGAAGCCAGGAGCCGTTTATTCAGCCTATTCTCTCGGGAGCTACTCAAGAGCCAGGTGAGGACAGGGAGCCAGCTCTCAGATGCTTCCCCTCCCACTGAAACTTCCCAGGTCTTCGCTTGGCTTCCCTCATTCAACTGTAAATCACCTCGGTTCAAAACATTTCCCGAGGGACGTCCCTGGCAGTCCAGTGGTTAAGACCCCGTGCTTCCAATGCAGGGGAGCACGGGTTTGATCCCTGGTCTGGGAACTAAGATCCCCCGCATGCCGTGTGGTGCGGCCAAAAAAAAAAAAAAAATTTCCCAAGTCGGCCAACTTTACACAACAGCATAAACACTGGAGAAAGTCAGAATTAACAACATGTCAGGTATCCTGACCTTCTTTTTTCATGCTGTGAACACAATAAATCAAGGCACCAAGAATCACAGCTTTCAAAAAAAAAAAAAAAAGAATCACAGCTTTCAAAGTGAAACCTGGAGAGAAAACACACAAATCTGAGAACTGAGAACACCCACATGATGTCAGGCAGAAAGCCTCTGAAACTGCTCATCCCAGTGGTGGCAGGCGGAAGGGCTCCCTAGAGTGCCCAGGCCTTAACCCCGGGAACACGTCAACAGTAGATGCAGAAGGGCCTTTCCAGATGTAATTAAGGTTATAGACTTGAAAGTAGGGACATCATCCTGGATTATCCAGGTGGGCTCAATCTAATCCAAGCCTTTAGTAGAGAATTATTTTCTCTGGTTGAAGGCAGAGAAATGGGGCAGAAGAGCTCACCCTTGCTGGAGGGGGCCACATAGAAAGTGTGACAGAGAATGGAGGCAGCCCCTGGGAACAAAGACTGACCTCGGAAAGGCTAACAGCCAGTTAGGAACGATTTCACCTCAGTCTTCCAACGCCATGGAACTGAATTTAGCCAACAATCTGAATGAGCTTGAAAGCAAATTCTACCCCACAGCCTCCAGGAAGAAATGCACCTGCCAATATCTTGATTTCGGCCCTGTAAGAGCCTGAGGAGAAGATTCAGCTGAGCCCACTTAGACCTCTGATCTACAGAACCTGTCAGATAATACACCTGTGTTGTTTTTAAGCAACACAATTTGTTGGCAGCAACACAAGAGTAATAGCAGCAATCTGGCAAAAAAAAAAAAAAAGAACCCAGTTTCTCTAGAAGCAGAAGGAGGCTGAATCAATAAGTACTCAGTCGGTCCTCTTCAATGGCCCCCCCAGCCCTCTGACACTCCCCCACCTGCCCCGTTTCCTCTGGTGGCAACTCATTCTTCCCATCCTTAAATTCCGGGCTCCCTCAAAGAGGACTCTCTGCCCTGGGGGCCTTTCTTACAAGAGCCCTTAAGTAGGTCAATCCTCAAGATTTCATCGATTGGTAACTCCAACATTCACTGATTCTGCAATATCGGCACAACTGTCCCCAGACGATTCCACCGCAGGGCCCGGAGCCTAGCTCTCCACTCCCCACTGCCTGCACTGGACTGAGAGCTTCCCAGCCTTCCGCCCCACTTCCTTCCTTGCACACTGCTGTACCCCACCCCCTCCATCCAGTTAGTCATCAAGGACCATCTGCGCTCGCTATCTGCTTTCTCTGGAATCATCTTCTTCTTTCAGTTTCTACCACTGCCTAATGCAGGCCTTTAGAATCTCTTGCCTGACTAGGTCATTCCACAACCATTTTATGGAGCGATGTGACACACAGTGCTCTAGCAGGGGGAATACAGGCATGAAAAACAACAGGTCCCCAGACCCCAACAGTTCAAAACTCTCATAATGGGCCTCACTGGCCTCTCTCCTCTGTTCTTGATCTATCTTCGGGGACTCGGGATCTTCCCAACTCTGGCATCTCACCACCTCAAAGCAGGCCCCATGCCAAATAGAGGCTCATCTCCCCAGCACAGCACTCCCACCGCTAACAGGTCAGCCCCCGCTGGCCCTCTTTGCACGATCATCTCCTCAAACCCCAGAACTCAGCCTAGCACGAGGTCCTCCACGCGGTGGGCACTCACGCTCCCCACTCCTCAGCTTGCAGTGATGGCCCTTCACACTCCTACTTATCATTCTGGGACTCAGTTTATTCGCCGCCTACTCCCCAACTGCTCAAGCAAACTGTCAATTCCAGTAGGAGAAAGCCTGCCCTGTAACTGCGCCGTGGCGGCGGCGCGTCCCCTAAGGTCAGGGGCTGATCCCCGCCAGCACAGCCCGCCGGTCCGGCAAGCCCGGTAGAAGACAGTAAACCAACAAGCAGCCGGTGCGGAGGAGCGGAAGCTCTGCGCGCGAAGCCCAGGGCGCCCGGCAGCCCCTGCATCGATGGTCTCAGCAGCTGAGACTGAAGAGGAGGCACCAACCCCAGCTCTTCACTCCCACTCCCGACCGAAGGTCGCTTCCTGACAGCCTCTTCCTGCCACCCTCCGGCGAAGTCCACGTGGGGGAGGGGGCCACCCGTAGATTCTCGCCCCCACCGCCCCTTCTGTCCACCCCCTCCGCCCTCGCCCCGAGGCGCTTTCTCCGAGGAGGAATCGCAAAGCGCCCAGACCTGCAGAAGCCGCCACTGGCGGCCCCGGCCTCCTCCGTCCGCAGTGGGGCGCAGAGCTGGGGAAAGGTTGCCTCCCAAGCACACAAATGACGAATGAGAAAGCTCAGGACGATGACTCAGAAGCCGGGGCTCGCCGGCTGGCAGAGTTCGGCCCAGGAACGCTAACCCGCGACCGCGGCGGCCGAGAGCGGAGGGGACAGAGGGGAGGGTCGCGCCCCGGTACCCCGCGATCCGGCGCCCGGAATACCCCGGTCCGGCCGCGCCTCCCCCTCCGCGAGGAAGGCTGAGAGGAAGGATGAGGAGGGGAAGGCTGAGGGGAAGGCTGAGGGGAAGGCCGGGGGTCGCGCCGCCGCCCCGGCCCCTACTCACATTTGGCTGACCAGCTTCTGCCGGAAGGCGGTGCTCCGCCAGTCGGTCTCCTGCCCCGAAACGTCCATGCCGGTGCCCCGCTCCCACCGCCCGCGCCCTGCTCGGCAGCCGCCGCCTCAACCGCAGCTCCAGGCCCAAACCCGGAAGCCGTCGGCTGCGTCTCGGCCGCGCCGGAAGCGGAGCGGGGATTGTGGGAACTGGGCGCTAGCGGGGGCCTGTGGGAAATGGAGTCCGCGGGCGCCCGGGATCCCCACCCCCGCCGCGCTCCCAGCCGCCCGAGGCTGACGGCAGCTGCACCTCGTCGAGTGCCTAGCGTGCGGCCCTACTGTGGGCTGGCTCTGCAAGTCCAGGGGATCCGCAACCCTCGGGGAGGCCGCGCGCGGCCGCCCGCTACCTGAGCGGATGCCGTGGAGAGATTATCAGAGATTTATCAGCCACCTGCTGTGCCCCTGCTGTGCCCCTGCTGTGCCCGCACGATCCGGGCCCTACTTCCCGGAGGCTGCCTTCTAGCGCCGCATCCCAAGAGGGACCAGACGATGCTTCTCTCCGTTAGACTTTTGGAATCTCATATCCCACCAATGGCTATATTTTGTAGGGGTTGGAGATGTGAGGAACCCAAACTACACTGTTAATTTTTAGACACAGGCTTTCCTTTTTGGCCCAACAGGAGAACACCTTCCAAATGCTCGCCAACAGCGCACAAACTTGCTGAGTGGAGGAGGCAGGGGAGCTGGAGGCAGGCGGGAATGGACAGGGGGTGAAGCCTGAGGATACTTTTAGGAGGATAAAAGTTCTGCCAGACTGAACCTATGCGTCCTTGTCTGTGGCCCTGCGGAGGGAAGGCAGGTGACAAAAATCCTAAGCCCAACTTAGGTCCCCAAGTGCTAAATAGACAGTCACCAAGATGGGCCTCACAGAAAGTGAACTGGCACCTACTGACACCTAATAAGTGCCTGACCCAGGAGGGGCTGTGTCCACCCCGTGTCCCTGAGCCCCAGGCAGGAGTAGGGGGTCGGGGGGAGGGACTGGGAGTGAAAGGAGTGAGCAGGTTCCCCAAAGGGGCCCCTCTTGCCTTCAGGTTTCAGGTTTTGCATTGATAGGAGAGCTGTTCACAGCTTCAAACATTTTTGCTCTCATTCTTTCTAAAATAATTTTTAAAAATTCTTTCCTGGGAATTCCCCGGCTGTCCAGTGGCTGGGACTACATGCTTTCACTTCCAGGGCCCGGGTTCGATCCCTGGTTGGGCAACTAGGATCCCACAAGCCACGTGGCCACCAAAAAAAAAAAAAAATCTGTCCCTAGGGTGATCAACTTGTCCTGATTTGCCCAGGACTCTCCTAATTTTAGCTCTGAAAGTCCGTGTCTTGACGACCCCCAGGCTGACCAGAATGGTTCATCACCCTGTCTCTATCCCTCTTGCACATTTAATAAAACTGAGATCTAATGCACATACCATATAATTCACCCTTTTAAAATGTACAATTCAGTGTTTTTTGCTATATTCACATATTCATAAGGTTGTGCAACCATCACCACTGTCATGAACATTTTTAAGTTGACCTATAAATGTCTCTCTGTGAATCACTGGAAAGGTGTAACTGCGGTGTGTCCTATACTGTATTTGGACTTCAGATGCATTTTGTTATTTAAATCCTCAGCCCTGCAGATTCCATTTACCAATTTATGGAAAACTTTGGTCTTATAACTCCATTGGCAAAGCCGGTCCTCACTGTCAAATCCTTAGACCCTTGGGGCTTTTGGAAGAAGAGGATGGACCTCACATCCAACTCAAGTGAGCTTGTTAACGGGGACCCCGGGACATCTCTCCCTATTCTGCACGCTGGTTCTTTTTCTTCTTCTTCTTCTTCTTTTTTTTTTTTTTGGTTGCATGGGGTCTTAGTTGTAGCAGGCAGGCTCCTTTGTTGCAGCTCCAGGGCTCTTCAGTTGTAGCATGCGAACTCCTAGTTGCAGCATGCATGTGGGACCTAGTTCCCTGACCAGGGATCGAACCCAGGCCCCCTGCATTGGAAGCGTGGAGTCCTATCCACTGCGCCACCAGGGAAGTCCCTGCACTCTGGTTCTAGGAAGGTGGAGAGAGCATGGCACATAGATTCACAGACAGACTGACAGACAGAGGCCCTGTTAGGATGTGATTTCTTTTATGTTATGATTCCTACTCATCGTGTATGAAACCTATAGGATTTAAGGTATGTTAAGCTAAGTTTAGTAGTTCAAAATGGAGTCACAGTGGCCAATGTGAGTTTCCATATTAGTTGTTTTGAAACATCACTAAAGAACTGGCAGTGTCTGTGATAAACTGAGAGTGTTACTTTAGATAAGAAAGCTGTTGGGCAACTATGTCACTGGAATAGAAGGAGCAACTGATAAAGGCGAGATCCCCTCCCCTGGGCATAACCGTTGCTCCTTAAAAAGAGACCACCAAGCTGAGTAACTCAAAGTGTTCCAGATGGAGGCTACCAGAGAGATACTTCCCACTCTGCTTATCCAGAGACCCATTGCTGGACTGGAGACCCTGATTGTGCAGAGACACCTCCTTCCTGACTTCTCCTCAGAGTGGTTTGTGACCCTCTTTTCCCTACTTCAACTAACCTGTGTTGTGTGCTAATTGTGTGCAATAAACTGAGTGATTCATGAATTAAATATTGGCTATGGATATTGTATGTCTCCAATCCAGTGATTCTCTCCCGTCCTTACTGTTGGGCCCTGAGACAAACAGGTCCAGAATGTTGTCAAGAATTTGTCATCGGGATAAACTTAAGTGCTACCCCCTTTGGTGTTTGCTCCAGTCTTCTATTTCTACTTATCCCTTCCTCTGGGGCCCAGAGGTGGTGATACCTTGGTTAGAGTTTGGATGGTGACTAGGGAAAGAGAGGTAGAGACAGCTACAGACCTCTTGGCCTTGGGGAAAGAGGGAGGCCACAGGAAGGTCGATCCTGAAATGGACCTGCATGGTTTAGACCCTGGGGAGGAAATGATGGAGGAAGCTGAATCTGGCCAGAGGTGTGACTGTATCCCACACCACTTGGGGCGGGCTCCTGGCTGGGCTAAATCTCTGTTCTGCTGGTTCCTGAGGCTACCTTGCCATAGCTAGACCCTGTCACTGGCCACACATTTGGTGGACACCATCCTGGGCCCTGCAGGAGGCAGGAGCTGGAAGCTTCGCAGGTGGAGGAATATTCCCCCTAGAGAGCCTCGCACACCCTCTCAGAGGCTCTGGCTCTCTCCTTCCAGCCTCACGTAGGGACCCCTCTGATACCCCTCCTCACTTTGGTGCTCAGTCCCTGGAAGGTGCTGACCTGCCCCTCCTGAAACTGCACACCTCAGATGGGATTTGAACCCAGCCAAAACTCAGATTGGGACTCAAACCCACTGTCTTTTAATTGATATCGCACACCTGGTCTGAGGATTTAACAAAGCTCAGGTTCTTTATGTCTCAGCGTAGAAGGAATTCAGCAAGAGGCAAAGTGATAGGTGAGAAGTGGATTTATTTAGAGAGATACACATTCCATAGGCAGAATGTGGTCCATCTGGTGAGGGCAGCCCCAAAATATGCGGTGGTTAGCTTTTATGGGCTGGGTAATTTCATAGGCTAATGAGTAGGAGGGTTATTCCAACTATCTTGAAGAAGGGGCGGAGGTTTCCAGGAAGTTGGCTTTTCGTGGTCAGCCTCAGAACTGTCATGGCGCCTGTGGGTGTGTCATTTAGATACTAATGTATTACAATGAGCGTATAATGAGGCTCAAGTTCCACTGGAAGTGAATCTTCCACCATCTTAGACCTCGTTGGTTCTAACCAGTTTTTGTCCTGTCCTCAACGGCTATGTCATTTTTTTTTAAAGGTTGTGCCCTGCCCACTTCCCTCCTGTTTCACTTCCATCCCAGCACCTGCTAGATGTAACCCCTCTTCTGTGTTTGGCCTGGAGCCTGAAATCATTTATGAGTGTGGTATTGGGGGGCAGTTATTGCTTCTAAAAGCAACACACAGTAGAAACTTCAGAAAGGACCAAACATTATAAATCCCATCACTGAGGCAACCAATGTTCATATTTAGGTAAATTTTCCCCCTACCCCACCATTAGTTTAAAAAATAAAACAAGTCATGAGCTGGATGCCATCTGGATCCTGTATTTAAACCTACATCATAGCAGAAGCATTGTCTCAAGTATTAGCAACTCTTTATTAACCAGAATTTTAATTATAATTTAGAGTATAGAACTACATCATGGGCAAATCTATATACAGACAACTGTAATGGGTGTAAAATACACACAATTTTAACAGCAAGATCATATGGCAAGGGCTTCCCTGGTGGCGCAGTGGTTGAGAGTCCGCCTGCTGATGCAGGGGACACGGGCTCGTGCCCCGGTCCGGGAAGATCCCACATGCCGCGGAGCGGCTGGGCCCGTGAGGCATGGCCGCTGAGCCTGCACATCCGGAGCCTGTGCTCCGCAACAGGAGAGGCCACAACAGTGAGAGGCCCGCGTACCGCAAGAAAAAAAAAAAAGGTCATATGCCAAGGGCTTCCCTGGTAGCACAGTTGTTAAGAATCCACCTGTCAGTGCAGGGGACACGGGTTCGACCCCTGGTCCAGGAAGATCCCACATGCCATGGAGCAACTAAGCTTGTGCGCCACAGCCCACGAGCCGCAACTGCTGAAGCCCGGGCACCTGGAGCCTGAGGAGAAGCCCGCGCACCGCAACAAAGAGTAGCCCCCGCTCACCGCAACTAGAGAAAGCCCACGTGCAGCAACGAAGACCCAAAGCAGCCAAAAATAAACAAATAAAATAAATAAATTAAAAAGAAGAAAAAAGTTCATATGCCAATCTGAAATAGGAGGGAAGGGGGCAGGGCACAGCCTTTAAAAGAATGACATAGGGGGCTTCCCTGGTGGTGCAGTTGTTGAGAGTCCGCCTGCCGATGCAGGGGATGTGGGTTCGTGCCCTGGTCCGGGAGGATCCTGCATGCCGCGGAGCGGCTGGGCCCGTTAGCCATGGCCACTGAGCCTGCGCGTCCGGGGAGGCGGGGGAAAGAATGACATAGCCATTGAGGACAGGACAAAAGCTGGTTAGAACCAATGAGGCACAAGATGGTGGAAGATTTGACTTCCAGTGGACCTTGAGCCGCATTATACTCTCATTGTAATACATTAGCATCTAAATGACACACCCACAGGCACCTTGACAGTTCTGAGGTGGACCATCAAAGGCCACAAAGTGGGCTGTGGCCCACTTCCTGGAAATCTCCACCCCTTCTTCAAGATAGCTGGTATAATCCTCCCACTCCTTAGTCTATGAAATTACCCAGCCCATAAAAACTCCCCACCCAGGGGCTTCCCTGGTGGCGCAGTGGTTGAGAATCTGCCTGCTAATGCAGGGGACACGGGTTCGAGCCCTGGTCTGGGAGGATCCCACATGCCGCGGAGCAACTAGGCCCGTGAGCCACAACTACTGAGCCTGCGCGTCTGGAGCCTGTGCTCCGCAACAAGAGGCCGCGATAGTGAGAGGCCCGCGCACCGCGATGAAGAGTGGCCCCCGCTTGCCACAACTAGAGAAAGCCCTCACACAGAAATGAAGACGCAACACAGCAAAAATAAATAAATTAATTAATAATAAAAAAAAAAACTCCTACCCCCAACATCTTCTTTAAAAAAAAAAAAAAAAAAAAAAAAACTAACCACCCAGGGGCTTCCCTGGTGGCACAGTGGTTGAGAATCCACCTGCCAATGCAGGGGACACGGGTTCAAGCCCTGGTCCTGGAAGATCCCACATGTTGCAGAGCAACTAAGCCCGTGCGCCACAACTACTGAGCCTGTGCTCTAGAGCCTGTGAGCCACAACTACTGAAGCCCACGCGCCTAGAGCCCACGCGTGCTCGGCAATGAGAAGCCACCGCAATGAGAAGCCCGTGCACCGCCCCCGCTCTCTGCAACTAGAGAAAGCCCGTGTGCAGCAGCAAACACCCAACACAGCCAAAAATTTAAAAAATAAATAAATAAATTATATTAAAAAATAAAACTAACCACTCCATATTTCAGGGCCTCTCACCTTCTGAGATGGCCCACACTCAGTCTGTGGGGTGTGTATTGCTCTAAATAAATCCACTTCTTACCTATCACTTTTTGTCTCTCACTGAATTCTTTCTGTGATAAGACATAAAGAACCTGAGCTTCCAAAAAAAGGCTGGCGGGTGGGTGCCGGACTTCCCTGGTGGTCCAATGGTTAAGGCTCCATTCTTCCACTGCAGGGGGCAAGGGTTCGATCCCTGGTCCCTGGTCAGGGAACTAAGATCTCACAAGCTGCAATGCATGACCAAAAAAAAAAAAAGAGTCATTGCTACATCACAGCCCCTAGATTACCTGCTGCAGGTCATCCCACAGAACCGATGCAGCCCGGTTTATTTATGGACAGATGTTGCAGGAGAAGGGGGTGTGAGAGGATGGTCATGTCCCAGGAATCGGGCGAGTCCCTGGGACTGGCCGCCAAGTGAGAGTCCTTGGCTTCATGCAGGAAAGAATTCAGGAGTGAGCCACAGTAAAGTGAAAGCGAGTTTATTTAGAGAGGTATACATTCCATAGACAGAATGTGTCCCTCTCAGAAAGTGAGAGTGGCTCCGGGCTGCGGGAGTGGTTAGTTTTTAGGGCTGGGTAATTTCAAAGGCTAAGTAAGAGGATTATTTCAATTCTTTTGGGGAAGGGGCGGGGATTTCCAGGAATTAGACCACTGCCCACTTTTTGGCCTTTTATGGTCGGCCTGGGAACTGTCCTGGCCCTGGTGGCTGTGTCAGTTAGCTAATGTATTATATTGAGCATATAATGAGGCTCAAGGTTCACTGGAAGACACACTTGCCACTGTTTTGGACCTAGTTGGTTCTAACCAGTTTATATCCTCGATGGCTGTGTCATTCTTTTAAAGGTTGTGCCCTGCCCCCTTCCCTCCTGTCTCACATCCACTTTGGTTCTGCTTTTTCACAATTGAAAATATGCCACAGTGAATATCCTCCACTACGCTGTCTCACTTCCATCTGGGGTATTTCTCCAATGTAGATACCCAGAAGTGGCATTGTTGGCTTGCAGAGAGCCACTGTACATTTATTTAAATGTTAATAGCTACTACCAATTGTTCTAGGTATCAGTTATCTAGTGCTGCTGCATAAGAAATTACACCACAGCCAAGTAGCTTAAAACAACAATAATAAACATTCATTATCTTCCACCCTTTCTGTGGGGAATTCAGGAGAGGTTGAGCCGGGTGCTGGCTCAGTCTCTCTTGAGGTTCCAGGCAGATGTTGGATTCCTTCCAAGGACCACAGTCCTCTGACAGCCTGGCTGGGGTAGAGGATCTGCTCCCAAGGCAGCTTGCTCCTAGCTGGCAAGGTGGTGCTGATTTTGACAGAGGTCTCAGGTCCATGCAGGCCTCTCCTCAGGGCTGCTTGAGTGTCTTCATGACATGGTGGCTCATGGCCCACAGACAGAGCAAGACACAAGGTGCAATGCCTTTTATAGTCACACATGTTTCCTTCTGTCTCATTCTGTCTCTTAGAACCAGTCACTAAGTCCAGCCTGCATTCAAGGGGAGGAAGGAAGATTGGGTTTTACCTTTTGGAGGGAGGAGAGTGAAAGATTTTGCAGGCATGTTTTTTTGTTTGTTTTTTTTTTTGCGGTACGCGGGCCTCTCACTGTTGTGGCCTCTCCCGTTGTGGAGCACAGGCTCTGGATGCGCAGGCTCAGCGGCCATGGCTCACGGGCCCAGCCGCTCTGTGGCATGTGGGATCTTCCCGGACCGGGGCACAAACCTGCGTCCCCTGCATTGGCAGGCGGACTCTCAACCACTGCGCCACCAGGGAAGCCCTGCAGGCATGTTTTTAAACCACTACTAAGCTCCAAATTGGCTGTTCCAACTTACATTTCCATCAGCAATGTACGTACTTTCCCACCCTCACCAACTGCTGCTTCATCTCCCCCTACTTTATATTTTGCCATGTTGATGTTGACAAAGACTCTCCTTGAGCAAACTTTAGTCAGCTCCTTTGAGTGCTCTTGACTAGGCCTCCACTGTGGCACTTGTCCCGTTCTTGGCCTGCCTAACCCAGCCTAGGCAAACCATTCTGTCCAATCAGTTCGAGGAGAATCCCCCCCACCCCTGAAATCTGATCAAGTTCCTCGTCCTCCACTCTGGATAACCCCATTGGGCCAGTGTAGTAAGAATCCCCCACCCTTGATGTCTCAAGTTAATAATTTTTTGGGGGGGCCCCACTGCACGGCATGCGGGATCTTAGTTCCCCGACCATGGATCGAACCTGTGCCCCCTGCAGTGGAAGCGTGGAGTCTTAACCACTGAACCGCCAGGGAAGTCCCTCATGTTAGTAACTTTACATCCAACGACCCCCTCAGCCTGCTCCTTTGCTTTACATCCCCAGCTATCTTTGCTGTATCCAGAGTTGAGCCTGAGCTCTCCCCTACTGACAACCCCTGATTGCAATAGTCTTCCTGAATAATCTTTCTTACTGTTTTAACAAATGTCAGAATAATATTTTCTTTAACAATGTAGGAAAATGTGGTGTAGCATTTGCATTTCCTGAGTTTTAATGTGATTGAACTCTACTTCCTTTGTTTACACCCTCTGGGACTTCCTCTTCTGTGAGTTCGTAGTAAAGATCCTTTACCATTTTTCTGGTTGGTTGACTTTCTAATTATTGATTTTTAAAAGTTCTTTATTAAAAAAATCCCTTATACATTTTGAATAATAATATTTTGTAGGTTATGTTGCAAATACATTCATTGATATATGTTGTCATTTGCATTTTTTTACTTTCACTGATACTGATGATTCTCTCAGGTATTAAGTTATGTATTTGTCCCTCCTTTTTTTTTTTTTTTTTTGGCAGTGCCACACAGCATGTGCGATCTTAGTTCCCCAACCAGGAACTGAACCTGTGACCCCCGAATTGGAAGCGTCGAATCTTAACCACTGGACCACCAGGGAAGTCCCTGTTTTTGTCCTCTTTTGAGTGTTAACTGTTCATGTTCATTTCCATTTAATTAATGGAATCAATATCGTTTCTTATTGTTTTGTATGAAAATAACCTTTTTTTTTTTTGGCTGCACCACGCAGCTTGTGGGATCTTAGTTCCCCAACTAGGGACTGAACCCTGGCCCTGGCAGTGAAAGCGCCAAGTCCTAACCACTGGAGCGCCAGGGAGTTCCCTGTATGGATTTTTTATATACTATTTGCCACTTGCTCCCAGTTTCGCTGCCAGTTTCCTCAATTGTTTTTTGTTTGTTTAGGATGGCTGTGATCAAACTGTTGTGCAGGCAAATGCATTGGTCCTTTCCTTTAAGATGTTTCTGTTGTGTTGAGACTTCAAATCTTCCATTATCTATACCAGCCCTTTTATTTTTTAAAATAAATTTATTTATTTATTTATTTATTTATTTATTTTGCGGTACGCGGGCCTCTCACTGCTGTGGCCTCTCCCATTGTGGAGCACAGGCTCTGGACGCGCAGGCTCAGCAGCCATGGCTCACAGGCCCAGCTGCTCCGCGGCATGTGGGATCTTCCCAGACCGGGGCACGAACCCGTGTACCCTGCATCGGCAGGCGGACTCCCAACCACTGCACCACCAGGGAAGCCCTATTTATTTATTTTAAACAACAGTGCTCCAGTTTTTTAAAATTAATTAATTAATTTATTTATTTTTGGCTGTGTTGGGTCTGTTGCTGCACCTGGGCTTTCTCTAGTTGCAGTGTGCGGGGCTACTCTTTTTTTTTTTTTAAATAAATTATTTATTTATTTATTTATTTATTTTTGGCTGCATTGGGTCTTCATTTCTGCGCCTGGGCTTTCTCTAGTTGCGGTGAGTGGGGGCTACTCTTCGTTGCGGTGCGTGGGCTTCTCACTGGGGTGGCTTCTCTTGTGGCGGAGCACAGGCTCTAGGCGTGCGGGCTTCAGTAGTTGTGGCTCATGGGCTCTAGAGCACAGGCTCAGTTGTTGTGGTGCACGGGCTTAGTTGCTCCGTGGCATGCATTGGCAGGTGGATTCTTTTTTTTTTTTTAATAAATTTATGTATTTATTTATTTTTGGCTGTGTTGGGTCTTCGCCTCCGTGTGAGGGCTTTCTCTAGTTGTGGCAAGCAGGGGCCACTCTTCATCGCGGTGCAGGGGCCTCTCACCGTCGCGGCCTCTCCCGTTGAGGAGCACAGGCTCCAGACGCGCAGGCTCAGTAGTTGTGGCTCACGGGCTTAATTGCTCCGCGGCATATGGGATCTTCCCAGACCAGGGCTCGAACCCGTGTCCCCTGCATTAGCAGGCAGATTCTCAACCACTGCGCCACCAGGGAAGCCTGGCAGGTGGATTCTTAACCACTGTGCCACCAGGGAAGTCCCTATATCAGCCCTTTAACCAGTCTCTCTGCTTCTGATTTCTCTCTACTCCAATTCCCACAACTTGTATTTACTTAGCACCTACTGAGCACCAGGCCAGCCCTGTTCTCGGTGCAGTGCAGGAATACAGATATGAAGGAGCAGATAAAGCTCGTAACCTCGGGGAATGGAGGATTTGCTAGGAAGCAAACACATCCCTGGCAGGACACCCCACTTCTGAGGCCTCCCCCACCTTGCCACTCCTCTCCTTGTGAACGTTACTGTGGGGGAACCACAGACTTGATCCAGGTGGATTTTGAGATAATGGTCCCTCCAGCTTAGAGAAGACTGGGGCATGTCCTCGCCCCTGAGTCCTGGCCAGGGGCCCCCCTTGCTCCTGACCTCCTCCCCTCACTCATCCTCATGCTCCCCACCCACCAGCTCCTCTCTCCTATCCTGGAGGTGTCCTCCTTCAGCCTCTCCCCCAGACTGTCGTCCCATCTGTCCTCTAAGGGGTTGGGCCTCTGAAGCCTGTCTTTCTGTCCTCACCTCCTTTCACACCTCAGTCACTGCAGGCTGGCTTCTGACACCCCGAGGAAAGGCCTCCCCTATCCCTGGCCCCATTGGGCCTTTGAGATGACTCCTCCCCTGTCCCCTTTGGGTGCCCCAGAACACCACTGTGCTCTGCACTCAACCCACCCTCCTTTTCCCCACACCTGTTCTGACTCGGTGTATCACCTCCAGAAGTGCATGACTCCCCCAGAAAGGCCCTCAGCTGGACATCTGCAGCCTCCTTACCGTCCTGGGGCCATGGTGGGTCTTGTCTTTCCCTAAACCTGCTCCTGCTCCAGGCTCCTTGTGACAAGGATAGCCCCACTGTCCACCGCCATGTCTTGGTCTCACCCCTCCTCACCCATCACTCCGTGGTACTGGGGGACCTGCCTCCCTCCCCAAGTTTCCAGCTAGCACTGTCCTTTGACCTCACTACCTGTCCACCTGAGGCCACAGCTTCCCTGATGCCCCCTCCAGTCCAGTCTCTGCAACAGGTGCTGGCATCTGCCGCCCAGGCTTGAAGGCTGAAGGCTGCCTTCAGGGCCACATCCATCTCTAGAGGTCCGGGTGTGGTCTCTAACTTTCCCTTCAGGCTCAGAAACTCCTGGCAGCCTGCCAACCACTCGCTTGGCTGCATCTGTCCTCCATGCCTCTGCTAACACTGTCCCCTTCCTGGAATGCTTTCCCGCTCCCCAAAAGTCCTCATCTGTTACGCAGCGGGAGGGTTACCACCTCCGTAAAGCCCTCCTGGAAGCCCTCTCCCATTGGGAACCTCCGCTCCTCGGCTGGCTCTGTCTCCGAGTCCTCTTTGGAGCCACACGCAGCTGTCTACGCTCAGCCAGGACAGTGCTTCTCTTTCACTTACTTTCTCCCTCTTCCACGTTCGCTCACCGTTCTTTTTAACCTCGAGCCATCCCCAGCCACATGCTCCTCCACAGCTCCCCACCCTCCGGACGCGGCCATCACCCATGAGCCTCGGAGGATGGGGTCCTCTGGGGGTGAGGCGGAGAAAAATGAACGCAAGAGCCGCCGGGTGTAGTGGTGGGACCCGGCTGCGGGATGGGGAGCGGATTTACTCCACAACCTCGATAAACACGAAAACACCTGTTCACACTGGCGGTGTTTTATGTCCCTGCCAGCATCCAGCAGGGGGCGGGCGACTCAGGGGACCGCGAGGGAGGGACCGAGGGGAGGAAAGAGGAAATGGATTTACAGGGCCCCACCCTCGCCAGAACGCATTCCTTCCCGTCCTCCTTCCCGTCCTCATTCTTCTTGCGTTCTGCCGCCCCTGCGTCGGAGTCGGGAAGCGCTCGGAGACTCGGCCTCCAGGGAGTCTAGCCTCCGCCCGGGCCCCGCCCTCCGCCCCTCCCCGCCCCTGCCAGGGCCACGCCCCCCGCTCCACCCCGCCTCTCCTCCGCCCGCTTTCGTCCGGCGCCTGCGCAGTGCGGCCACGTGATGCCAGAGGCCCCGCCTCGCGCGCCCCGCCCCGCCTCCACGAGTGCGGCCTCAGCGTGCGGCGGCGCCAGGTGAGCGGCAAGCGCGGGCCGGCGGGGATCTCGGCGCGGGGCCGGGGCCGGGCTCGGGCCGGGCGCGCGGGGTGCGGGCGCGGGAGGACACGGGCGGGGGCGCGGGCCGGGCGCGGACGGGGCCGGGGTGGGGGCAGCGGCCTGAGGCGAGCCGGCGGCCTGACGTGGCGGGGGCGGCGGGCGGGACCCCCGGGCGCTGCGGGGTCGGAGCTGAGGGGCCGCGGGGACGCCGGCGTCCGGGCCTTGGTGGGCCTTTCGCCCCCGCGGGTCCGCGCGCGTCCTTTGGGGCCGCGGCCCCGGCGCTGCGCCGGCGGCCCTGCAACAGGCGGCCGGTCGGGCGCAGTCCCCCTGGCGCGACCTTGGACCCCGGCATGCCAGCCTCGGCCCCTCAGCCGGCCCAGGTTCGGCTCCCACTTGCTGCACGGACGGACCTGGACGGACCCCGACGGCTCCGGCGGCCGCGCTGTCAGTGCGACGCCTCGGCCCGGAGCGCTGGCCGCTGGTCTGCCCACTCCCACCCCGGCCCCGAGCCCAGCGCCTTCCGCCCGGGCGCGTCCCTGCCGCGCTCCGGCCTCTGCGCCGCGATGGTCCAGAACGCATCCCATCCGCACCCGACGCGGGCCGTCCTCTGGGAAGTGGGACCCCCTTTCCCTTTGCTGCAGACCTTGCTTCGTGCTGCCAGGGACTGGGCTTCGTGGACGGCAGACACTGTTTGGGGTCCTGCAGAGGACTGAGGGTGCCTACTCAGTAAATTGTGTTGAGTTGAACATTGTTCAGAGATGCTTCCGACTCTGTCATCCATGAATTCATGAAAATTCATTTTACGTCCTTCAGTTTGTATCTACTTGGGACATAAAACCTCCTTCCTGCTCCCTCCAAAGCTCTGAACTGAACAGCACTGAACGCAGGGCTTTGCTTGCCATGACTAGAATCGGGGACATTATGGGGCCGAGGGTAGTTAATCTAGGGAAGGGCTTCATCATAGAGGAACCTGGGTAAAATGAATAGGAGGTGAGGGTGCCAGAGAGTGAGCCCCCAAGAACATTTTTTATTTCAGAAAAACAGGCATGGGAAGGCAATCGCAAAAGATGTGCAGCATTCCACTTAATATTTTATTTTTTGAAATTTTATGAATTAGCAAAACGAAGTTACACTGTGAAATGGTGTTTTTCATCTAAGTCAGCAAAGATTACAAAAAAAACACTATTGGTGTGCTAGACAGTGGTTGCAATCCGGTTCTCATACTTTGCCGGTGGAGAATAAATTGGTACAACCTCTACGGAAGGCAATTTGGCAATATCTATTGAAATGTCAACTGCACATTCAAATTAAGATGATCCAGCAGTTCTGTATCTAGTAAATGTTCCTCATTTAACTGCTACATATATGGCATATCTCAGTGAATTTCAGTGCAAAACTGTTGGCAACAGCAAACAATTGAAGGAAACCCAAATGTCTCTCTGAAAAGGATCGGTTAAATAAAATATGGTTATACATACAACGGACTGTGGGTGGGATACGAGGATATCATGTGTAAAAGCTAATAAAAAGGGGGAAATTTTGTTCTACAGCTCTGCCTGCAAATGCATAGGTGCTACCTGGAAGGGTGACGGGAAAGTAGAATAGCTTCCTCTGGGAGAGGATCTGGTTAGGGGGCATGAATGGGAGGGAAATTTAAGTTTCATAATACAGTATACCTTTCTGTTTTATAGTAGAGTCTATTTTTCATTTTTTCTTTCAAGGGTCTAGTAGGGGATTGAAAAAGAAGCACATTTGGGGAGGGGATAGTGGAGGAACGTGAGGTGGGGAAGGAAGATGTGGCAAGTGGTCCGCTGGCTGGCAGTGCTGTGGCCCGGAGAGTGCACAGCTCGACCCCACAGCTCGGTGTAGGACTGGCTGCCCCCTGACCCGGAGCAGCCAGCTGTCCACAGTCACTTGTGGTTGGCTTGGAGTGCTTGGCCAAAATGTGTTTGCATTAGCTGGTTTTACTCATGGGGTTTCTGAGGCTCCTGTTCAAATCAGTTTGCATTTTTTTGAACATATTGACTCAATTATTAGAAGTTAAGCTTGAATTTAAAAGACGATGCAGACAATCTTGAATGTACCAAATTTACTTGAAGTTACAGTGCTTGACTCAAAATCTCGGTAAAAGAAGGTAGGGCCTGGAACCCTCCCCTGTACCACCACCTAGGCCTGTTGTCTTTTTTATGCATCCATTCCTGTTGTGGGGGGGGACCCAGTGTTCTTTCCCAATAGAAGAGAGGAAGAGCCCTTGAGAACCTGGTCTGTGCTGGTGCTTTGTGTTCGTCCTTTAGGAAATTTGAGAATGCCCCGAGGGGCTGGGTGCTTGTAGTCCCCTTTTCTCAGCTGAGGGGCTTGACACTCAGGTTCACCACACTGAGTCCACCGTGGGTCTGGGTTTCCTGCCTGGGTCGGTCTGTCTCTAGAACCCTTTTGTTTCATGGCGATGCTGAAGCAGATAAAATGGAAAGGAGAATCTTGGCAATGAAGGGACACAGGTCAGGAGGAAGAAGGCCCCAGGTTTGGACAGCAGTGGGAGGGGAGAGGGAATTAGAGGTTTGAGACCACGGGGAAAGCACAGGTGAGCAGGAGGGAGGGACCCGAGCAGCTGGCCAGCCCTACACAGCCGGGGCTGCCTCCCAGGCTCATTCCTCGCCCCTGTGTCTTGGCAGCTGACAGCCGCGGTGCTGAGGTTGGGAGCGGTGGTCAGGATGGCGGAGGAGCAGGAGTTCGCCCAGCTCTGCAAGTTGCCGGCACAGCCCTCCCACCCGCACTGTGTCAGCAACACCTACCGGAGCGCACAGCACTCTCAGGCGCTGCTCCGGGGGCTGCTGGCTCTGCGGAACAGCGGCATCCTCTTTGACGTGGTCCTGGTGGTGGAGGGGAGGCACATCGAGGCCCATCGCATCCTACTGGCTGCGTCCTGCGATTACTTCAGGTGAGTCTGCATAGTAAGGTAGCAGGGATGCTGGCTCCACCAGGTGGACGCCTTGGCACCCCGGGCTTCTCCTGCTTCTCGCTGTGCAGGCAGAGGGGGCTCAGGGTCTGTTTTTCTCTCAGCTGCCCCATCTCTGGGGCATGTGCTCCCTTTTTTTTTCTTTTAAAGGCGGTATGCTTGGCTTTACTTATAATATTGTATTTTCTAGAATGAATTTTCTACTATAAGTACAGTATCTTGGTGTGAAACAGATTTTCTTTCTACTTTACTCTGGCTTCCCATCATCTCATTTAAAAAAATTTCAAACCTATGGAAACGTTGAAAAGAATAGTATCACAAACACCTGGACACCAGTTGTTACCATTTTGCCGCATTTGCTTTCACTGCCTTTGTAACACACGCCTTTTTTAAAAGACATTACGATGCTTTATGCCTTAGACTTTTCAGCCCCACCCAGTGTTCTTGTAAAACCGTCAGGAAGCCCATACGGGCCCAGGCACCTCTGTGGGGGCCGAGGCAGGTGGTCAGTACCATATGCATGTCGTCCACACAGCTACGTGATGTGGAGTCACTCCGTTTGCACCCTCACCTGGCCATCCACCTCTTGCTCTCACCTCCTCATCCCTTGGGCCTCGGCCTCCCACCCTCCCTGTGGGTTCTGTGTCCCCCTGAGTTTCTCATGACCTCCTATGTGACGCCAGCCCAGCCCTGAGCACGTTGGGCAGAGCTGGTGCCACCATCCCACTTGAGACCTGAGACCCTCTATTCTGTCTCCCATTCTGTTTGGTTCTTTTGTCTTCAAGGCTCATTTGTAGTTCTCATCTTTTTTTTTTTTTTTTTTTTTTTTTGCGGTACACGGGCCTCTCACTGTTGCGGCCTCTCCCGCTGCGGAGCACAGGCTCCGGACGCGCAGGCCCAACGGCCACGGCTCACAGGCCCAGCCGCTCCGCGGCACGCGGGATCCTCCAGGACCCGGGCACGAACCCGTGCCCCCCGCATCGGCAGGCAGACCCCCAACCACTGCACCAGCAGGGAAGCCCTAGTTCTCATCTTTTAACTTCAGGAACTAATGAGCAAAATATTTCTTTATGGTTAAGTGCTTCCTGTTCTCCAGAAGGAGTTTATGGAGAGGGTGACCCCGTGGTTAGTGGTGCCTTAGAACAAACATGTCCAGGGACAACATGTCCCTTCAGTTCATGGGGATTCAGCTTTTACAAGCCTTGAGAAGACAGGGCAGTGGGCAGGGCAGAGTTGTGGGAGGCCTCAGGGCCCAGAAGTTCAAGCACTGGAGTCCTCCTGGCTTAGGGCCTCCTGGACACACTGTCAAAGCCCTTCAGGTGGAGCTCCTCTCCCCACGCAGGCCATCCTGTCACTGTCACAGTCACGGTCCTCTTCCTAAAGGACAGTTACTGGCGCCACCTCTCCCTTCTTGGTGGAAACCTCCTGTGTCTCCCCACATCCTCCAGGAGCTATTCCTGGCCCTTTGGCAGCCGCTTCCAGTGGGCCTGTCCTGGGAGGTGTTCCCCTCTCAGGCCCGGTCACTGTGCAGGATGACACCCCCTCCCACTGGGACCAGGGAGAACCCAGACTCATCTCTGGTATGTGCATATGAAATGATGATTCCCAAGCTTTAGCGGGTTTATTTCCTTATTATTCATTTCAGTTATTGACTCAGGTTGAAATGATGAAGGGTTTTTCCCAGTGAGGCTGGTGAAGATATCTGATGTGGGCAGGGGTGGAGGGAAGGGCTTTGGAGGGCAGTGGGCCCATGGCTGGGCCCTGTAGGGGACGCCCTGTGGGGTGTCTGCCAGGTGCTGAGCGGTGTCCAGCCAACACACGGAAAGCTGTAGTTCCTTATGAATCAGAGTGTGTGAAATGCTCAGTGAGACCTGGGCACGTGGAGCAGTAGACCCCCGCCTGCTGGGCATTGTTTGTGGAAGGACAGTTGGTTCCGTGTTAGGAAACCTCTCTTCCAGTGCGAGTCCCTAATCAGCCTGAGGCGACCTGGTGTGTGGCCATCTACAGACAGGTCAGCAGGCATGTGGTCACATCCAGCATCCACTGCCACAGCTGAAACGCTGCTGGAGTAGGAAATCATGGAAAGCACCACTTTATCCCTGCCCTCCCACCTCACCCTTGTGGTAACCATTTATAAACGTTCCTTATCATCCACACTGTTTTCCCTTGCAAATCCTAGTTCATAATACTCAAACCGCAAAGCTCTGATACACAAAGTTGTTTGGTTTTTGTTCTAATGTGTTGCTAAAACTTGTCAAGTGTCCTCTGGAAGTCTCCCGGAGCTGGTTTTTCTGATTGATTTATTTATTCATTCATTCATTCATGCTTGCATGCATGCATGCTGTGCCGGATCTTAGTTGTGGCATGCGGGATCTTTTTTTTTTTTTTTTTTTTTGCGGTATGCGGGCCTCTCACTGTTGTGGCCTCCCCCGTTGCGGAGCACAGGCTCCGGACGCGCAGGCTCCGGACGCGCAGGCTCAGCGGCCATGGCTCACGGGCCCAGCCACTCCGCGGCATATGGGATCCTCCCAGACCGGGGCACGAACCCGTATCCCCTGCATCGGCAGGCGGACTCTCAACCACTTGCACCACCAGGGAGGCCCCATGCGGGATCTTAGTTGCGGCACATGGGATCTAGTTCCCTAACCAGGGCTCGAACCTGGGCTCCCTGCATTGGGAGCGTGGAGTCTCACCCACTGGACCACCAGGGAAGTCCCTCCTGGAGCTCTTTTGTTTGTGGATAGCTGTCCAGTCTGTCCAGTCGTTGATCTTTGAGGGGGGAGGCAGAAGTTGGATTCTCCTACTTTTTAAAAGTCTAAGTTTGGCAGAAATTCATTAAACCACGAAACCCGCCCTGAACTGATATGAGGGTACTTTTATATGTGTCCTACTTAGCATGGGTCTTTGTACATTTTGGTTTGGAAATATTGAGGTGTTTGGATTTGATTCAGACCCTGTGGGGGGCAGCGTGACATCATATGTGGCACAGATAAGGGTTTCTTCAGGTGAAACGTTCTGAATTCTGAAACACACCTGACCTCAAAGGTTTGGAAGAGGGGTTGGGGGCTGGTACAAGCTGGCACAGGAAATGTTCTCCCCACCTCATATCCGAGGCAGCTTATTGGCACCTTGTAACATCTGATTATGACATCCTGGCAGTAGAGGTGGCCCGGGTTCTCTTTGTGGTCTGTGCTATCTGTGCCCGCCTGCTGGGGACTTGGTGAACATCCTTTAAAAAAAAAAAAAAAAACCCTATAGAATTTACCATCTTAACTATTTTTAAGTGTACAGATCAGTAGTGTTCTTTTTTTTTAATAAATAAATTTATTTATTTGTTTGTTTGTTTTTGGCTGTGCTGGGTCGTTGTTGCTGCTTGCAGGCTTTCTCTAGTTGCAGTGAGTGGGGGCTCCTCTTTGTGGCGGTGCGCGGGCTTCTCGTTGCTGTGGCTTCTCTTGCTGCAGAGCACGGGCTCTAGATACGCGGGCTTCAGTAATTGTGGCACACGGGCTTTAGAGTGCAGGCTCAGTAGTTGTGACTCGTGGGCTTAGTTGCTCCGTGGCATGTGGGATCTTCCCGGACCAGGGCTCAAACCCGTGTCCCCTGCATTGGCAGGCAGATTCTTAACTACCGCGCTACCAGAGAATTCCCTGGATCACACTCTGTAATTCTGTTTTTCATTTTTTGAGGAACCCCATACTGTTCCACAGCAGCTGTGCTGATTTACATGCCCACCACCGATGCACAGAGGTTCCAGTTTCTTTAAATTGACAAGACAGAGTCTAACAGAAAATGGGCAAAGCATCTGGACTGTTTGGAAAAGAATATAGAAACAGCTGTTAAACCTGTCAAGAGAGCCTCTGTCCCATTGTTTACAAGGTTTCTCCCTCACCTCCTGGCAGTTGGAGCCGCGTCTTCCTCTGGTTCTGAGGGTGTGGGGGTGGCGCTACCTGACAGGCTGTGGGCAGTCCCATCCAAGTGCGTGTGTATGAAACTCTTTGACCCAGCAGTTGCTCTCCTGAAATTAATCCTGGCGTTCACATGAGCAACAGCTCGTGGGCGCAAAGCCATCCACTGGGAGAAATAACAAGAGATTAGAAGTAACCCAGGTGGACCCCGGCAGGAACGGTTAAATCAGTTGTGATCGCCTTTACAGAGAGGGGCAGCGCTGTGTGTACGGATGATCGGGGCTGTTTCCAAGGTGTCCTGTGAAGTCGAAACCAGGTGGGGATTAAGGCGCGGGCACTGCCTCTGGGGATAGTGCCACCCTTGGAGGGGGGCTGGTGACCAGAGCACCCTTTCATGTAATTTAGGTCTTGAGAGAGAGAGAGAGAGAGAGAGAGAGAGGGAGAGGGAGAGAGAGTATGTGTGCGTGTGTGTGTGTGTGTGTGTGTGAGTGTGTGTGATATAAAATGTAACAATAGCCACTCTGTCATCTCCGTGTTGCTGTCATATTTCAGCCCAGATTCCTCCCCTGACTGCCAGCCTCCTCCCTCCAGACACCTAACTGACACCCCTGCTGGGATGCCCTGGGGCACCCACAGTGTTGGAGCCACAATGGGACTCCCACTGCCCTCTCTCACTCCGGTCCCGCCAAGTCCCTTCCTGCCCAGCCTGGGTTCCTCCTGTGCTCTCCTGGGTTCCCTCCATTGCTTGTTCTCTCCTCTCGGCCCCAGAGTGGTCTCTACTCCAGCTCCCCAGTCGTGTGGCCTCCCCAGCCCTGCAGGAGCCTCCCTGCCTCTGCTCCAGCCTCTCCACTCTGGCCAAGGAGCCCAAGATCTGAAGTTCCTCTGCTCAGGCCTGTGTACGACTCGCTGATAGCACCTCAGTTGCCTTGATTTTGGTCCAGACCCTACCCTGCCCCGGGGGTAGCAGGACCTGGCCCAGGCTCACCTCCTGCCTCTTCCTCCTCGCCCTGCCTGCCTGCCTGCCTGCCTGCAAGCTCTTCCTGGCCCTGGGCGCCTGCCACCTCCACTTCCTCATCATGGGCCCTTCTGCCATCGCTCTCCACCCACTATTCTCCCGCGCTGGGCACTCCTCCGTCAGATGCCCTGTTGTGGTCCTTGACAGTGATTCCACCACCGGAAGTGCCCTGTGTCTTCGTGTCTGTCCTTTGGCATTAACTCCATGCACGTAGGGATCCTGCCGCTTCACTTCACTGTTGTCACATTGGCTCTGTGCACGGTTCCTGGCGTTTAGTGGCTGCTGGGTACGGAGCTGCTGAGCAGAGGACTTTTACTATTTGTTTCCCATTCATTTATCCTTTCACCGTGTGCCCTGGGCTGCGGCTGTGGCCCAGGAATTGCACGGGTGGATGCAGCAGAAAGCGCGCTGGACGTGGTCCTGCCCGCAGAGACTCACGTGCGGCTCCTGGGGCACATTAGATGGGAGGTTTCCAGAACAGCTGCCAAGCTTGGTCAGGAGCTGTGGGCGCTTCTGGGTGTCCCTCCTCTGCGGCCTGGCATCCTAATGGGTGTAACCCTGCCATCTCCTTTCTTCCCTTTGCAGAGGCATGTTTGCTGGGGGGCTGAAGGAGATGGAGCAGGAAGAAGTCCTGATCCACGGCGTGTCCTACAACGCCATGTGCCAAATCCTGCATTTCATTTACACATCCGAGCTGGAACTCAGCCTGAGCAACGTCCAGGAGACGCTGGTCGCCGCCTGCCAGCTTCAGGTGAGGCTCCTGGTCTGAGGCAGGCAGAGCCAGGCCCAGATGGGTCCTGGGTGCCCGCCAGGCAGTGGTGTGAGGGTGGGTGGTGAGCCCTTTGCTCTCAAGAGTGTTGGCAGGCTCCTCGTTTGGCTCAGAAGACAGCTTTTCCCTCGTGTCCTGAAACTGGAACGAAGTCTTATGCCGAGTTCCTTATCCTGACGTTTTATGAGGTCAGAGCACGTCTGGGGCAGTAGGAAAAGCAGCCTATTTGGGGGTGTCTGGAGGCTTCCCGCATGGCGGGGCCCTAGTAGCCCTGTGCCTTTACCCTCAGTGGTGGGTGGGCAGGTGGAGCTGAGCCAGGGCGGCCTTCACGCAGAAGTTCCCTCTTTTACTCAGAGAGCTCCTCTGTCCCCATGTCCTGTCCCCTCATTGCTGCTCTGGGGACCACACTTACCTCCAGTAGCCAGCCGCCCCCAGAACCTCTCCCCCGGTGCTTGCTGTTGGCGTCGCCCCCCGCTCCCCAGCACACTGCACACTGCCTTGCTCCCTGCACCGTGTATCCCACGGCCACTCTTCCAGCACCAGGCTCTCCTCTGTGTCCACCTTCGTCCTCTGGGTCCATGTCTGGACGAGTCATCCTTGTAAATGTGACCGTGTTCTCTGTTTCCCTGCCCTCGCCTCTGTCCCGGCCTCCTTCTCTCCGTTTCTTCCTCCCAGCTGGACTTTGCCTTCTGCTGCATCTGTCGCGCACACCAACACCAAACCACCTCCCCAAACCCACCCCCTCCCTCTGCCACCCGCTTGCTCAGAGACCTGCTGCCTCCCCTCAGACCTCAGGGCAGAGCCGTGGCTGGTGCTTGGGGCAGCCCAGCTTGGTTTTGTTTTATTTTTAACATACCGGGCTTCTATGCAATGTTGTTTTTTTTTTTTTGCGGTACGCGGGCCTCTTACCGTTGTGGCCTCTCCCGTTGCGGAGCACAGGCTCCGGATGCGCAGGCTTAGCGGCCCTGGCTCACGGGCCCAGCCGCTCCGCGGCATGTGGGATCTTCCCGGACCGGGGCACAAACCCGTGTCCCCTGCATCGGCAGGCGGACTCTCAACCACTGCGCCACCAGGGAAGCCCTGGCAGGCGGATTCTTAACCATAGTGCCACCAGGGAAGCCCCGCAATGTTGTGTTTAAAGCAAGTTTTACTTGGCATAACAGTTTGGAGCCCACAGGCCCACCAGGTCATGTTTGTTCATGTAGCCAGTGGCTGTTGGTGGCCTGTCCCCCATGTGCTGTGCCCTTTGTGGTATCCCCAGGGACGTGGATCTGAGTGTTGGTGAGACCGTATCCACTGGGTCACCCCGAGCAAATGAGTTCCCTTCTCTGGGCCTCTCGTGGGCCTCCTACACGGGGCAGGCCGGGCGATTCCTTGGTGAGATTCCCTGCCAGAGGTCCCTGCGCTGAGACAAGGATGAGGGACCTTGACCTTGCCAGGGAGGGCAAGACAGTCCCTGGTTCTCAGGAGCTGCTCCTCAGGCCCACTCAGGGCTATCAGCCCTCACCTTCCACCCAGAGCCTGGTGCTCAGCTCCTGGTCTCTGAGAGGTCAGAGGTAATATTTTAGGCAGAAGAGGCCAAGCAGAAGCACCTGCTTGGGAGGAAATGGATGGTCGAGTGAAGACCCTCAGGACCTAAGGAAGCAGCACTATGGGGACGTTCCTGGTGGGGGGACACACGCCTGGCACTTCGCAGGTTTCCTTCAGCCTTCAGCATGTCACCTGGCAAGCACCAAATGTCTAGAACCAGAAAAAATAAAAAGACTTTAAACATTTATTAATAAGCTTCAAATTCCAGCAGAATTAGTCTACATGTAATGAATTTGTTGATGGTGCTGGATAAGAGAGGGATTCCCATTTTGAGAAATTTTAAAATCCAGTTTTCCTGCAGAACTTAGCAGCCCCTGAGCAGCCTTCCCGGGCCCTTGCCTTGCCTCCTGGGTTCTTTGGTTACCTAATCGCAGGGTGTCCTCGCCCCGCGGCATGGTGGCTGTCCTGCTGCTTCCACTTCTCTGGAGATCCCGTGCTTTTGATTCAAAAGGCAGCTGGCGTGTGTCGGGGTCCGCCCTGTGTCAGGTGGTTCCTCGCCATGTCATCCCTGTTTTACAGATGAGGAGGCTGAGGCTCAGAGACCACCTCCAAGCCCAGACTTAAGCCCTGAAATGCTGTGAGCCCCGGGCGTGTCCAGTGTGGCGGGGAGTGGGGCCGGCGGAGCCTGTGAGCGCCACCCACACCTCTGCGCTAGGTCCCGCACCGAGACGCTTTGCCTGGGCTTGAATGTGTGTGTTCTGTTCACAGATCCCCGAGATCATCCACTTTTGCTGTGACTTCCTCACGCCCTGGGTGGATGAGGACAACATCCTTGACGTCTACCGGCTGGCCGAGCTCTTTGACCTGAGCCGCCTGACCGAGCAGCTGGACGCCTACATCCTCAAGAACTTTGTGGCCTTCTCGCGGACTGACAAGTACCGCCAGCTGCCCCTGGAGAAGGTCTATGCCCTCCTGAGCAGCAACCGCCTGGAGGTGTCCTGCGAGACGGAGGTGTATGAGGGCGCCCTGCTCTACCACTACCCTCCAGAGCAGGTGCAGGCTGACCGGCTGCCGCTGCATGAGCCGCCCAAGCTCCTGGAGACCGTGCGCTTCCCCCTCATGGAAGCCGAGGTCCTGCAGCGGCTGCACGACAAGCTGGACCCCAGCCCCCTAAGGGACACGGTGGCTGAAGCCCTCATGTACCACCGGAACGAGAGCCTGCAGCCCAGCCTGCAGGGCCCACAAACCGAGCTGCGCTCAGACTTCCAGTGCGTCGTGGGCTTCGGGGGCATCCACTCCACGCCGTCCACTGTCCTCAGCGACCAGGCCAAGTACCTGAACCCGCTGCTGGGGGAGTGGAAGCACTTCACTGCCTCCCTGGCGCCCCGCATGTCCAACCAGGGCATCGCCGTGCTCAACAACTTCGTGTACCTGATTGGAGGGGACAACAATGTCCAGGGCTTCCGCGCTGAGTCCCGCTGCTGGAGGTAGGGGCCCTCAGCCGGGCGGCTGCCCAGAGGGTGGCTTCTGCCAGGCACGTGCCACTGGCCAGCGCAGTCAGCCTTTTGAACAGGTCTGTACCTGTTCTGTGGGCACAGGTTGATGGGAAGAACATGGACGGCGGTGAGATGAGGAAGGGGGCCCATGATGTCACCTCCCCCTCTTGTCCCCCCTCCTCAGAAACCCCCTCACCCCTCAGCACACCCCACCATCTTGTGGCTGAGGGGCTGGGAGGGGGTGTTGGCAGCAGGAAGGAGGGGACCAGGCCTGGGAGCATGGCCACCTTGCCTCTCTCTGCTCTCACACCCCTGGTCCCAGCTTCCCCTCGCCTATCCACTTAGCTCTGCTCTCGTAACCACACAGGCTCCTGGTGGAGGGTGGCTTACTGTCGCCCTGCTCCCCTGAGTGCACAGTCCTCAGCCTGGGGGGCAGGGAAGGCCCACAGGCAATGCTGAACCTCAGACCAAATCCCCCCCACCCCCCACCCCCCAGGCCCTGTCATCAGCCATGTGCTGGGTGTGAGGCCCCAGGGGAGGCCGTGGTTTCTGTCAGTCTGCGAGGCTGGGATCCCACAAATCCATTTCATTGGTCAGAGCAAGGGAAGTGGGGCAAATCTCCACGGCCTCCACTTCCAGGAGGTTTCCAGGGCCCCCTCCCCTGTTCTTTGGTTTGATCTTAGGGTCTGGTGCCTGGGGTAAGTTTCTGCCCCCCACAAGCTGAAAGATGGCACTGCAGAGAGAGAGGGGTTGCCAGCTGTTTCTGGCAGCGGTGAGCTGAAGCCAACTGCGTTCCTGTTCTTGCTCCGTCTTGGGGGTGGGGCCAGGCCTGGCCATGCCCCTTGGGTAGGAGCCTGGGGACCCCAAGCCAAGAGGAGACCCCCGTCCATCAACCTCTGCTCTCCCCACCCCAGGAAGTGATCACTTTTGTCAGACTGGTGAGACCCAGAGCTTGGCAGCTCTTTGTGGTCAAATGGGAGGGGGCCCAGTTCAGAAGGGAGGAAACCATGCCTTCATCGTCTCCCTGACCTGATGTGTCCTCGGGGGGTGTGGGGGTGGTGGCAGTCCCAGGTTCAGGCCTCCCTCCTGCCAAGCCTCGAAGGCCTGCCACTTCCAGCTGGAGGGCCAAGGCCAGATCTTCAAAGCAGACTCTCCAGAGTCCTGTCATGAGCTGCTGACATCTGTCTCTCAAACCCGGTCTGTTTCCCTTTTGTGAACATGTGCTGTGAGACCCACCAGAACTCTGGAAGGTGCTGGTGTCGGCCTCCGTGATTGACAACCACAGCCTCAGACTCCAGTCGGAGGTTGGGTCACTGTTGGAGGTGGGGTCAGGGAGACCTGCCGGGCAGGCTGCGGTGCGGAGCAGCTGGTGAGCTGTGGGGAGACCCCGGGGTCTCATCTCTACAGAGTGAAAGTTTCATTCATCTCCTGGTGGACTCTTCACACTGCCAGGTAGATCTTAATTTGAGTTAAGAGTCTGGTTCTCTGCCCTTTCCTCTCAGTTCACCGCCCTTAGAATCTACAGGCTGTCAGAATATAAGAAAACAAGATTTTGCAGTAAATTAGCATTAGCGTTTTGAGGAGTTAGGGACTTAACAGGTTGTAGCGTGTGAAAAGGTAGCTCTGTCAGAGCACGTTGCCTCTGAGCTGTGACACTTCTCTTTTCATTCCTTGATTGTGTCTGTGTCGCCCCCATGGCTAGGGCACCTTCCCACAGCTGCAGCTCTGCACCCCTACCTGGTGGTGGCCAGTCCATGTTGCCAGATGCCCCGACCCTACATAGAGTGATAACTTGTTTTTGTCCTTAGGCATTTTCATGGCTATTAATATTTTAGAGTATGTTTCAAAAAATGTTTCTAACTGTAATGGACTTAATCAATAATCATGGGGAGGCTTAAGTCATGGAAACACGTGAGAGCAATCACTAAGTTTAATAAGGCCTCAGAACATTCTCATGCCAACCCTAGGTTTTGCCTCTGAGTTTGCAGTAGGATGGTCCAGAGTCAGCATTAAAGTGACTGAAGGATTTGAATCCTTATATGCAATAGTTTAGTTTATTTCTATTAGGTAAAAAAGATTACTTGAGGACTTATTCTGACAAAGTGGAAAATTAAACCAATAAAGAGGAAAATGTGGGATACAGAACATGGTGGAGAGATAAGAAATCAGCAAAACTGTGGTTATGTCTGAATTATTGATGTGTGGTGTCTGTATGTATGTGTTTGTGTATGTGTGTGTGTTTCCTTAACTGACACCGCAAATCCAGATGAACCCAGCCCAGGGAGCTGTGAGGGCAGGAGGCCAGAGGAAGCATCTGGAGGGACTCGTCTCCCTGGTGAAAATGGGGCAGAAGAGACGCATGTGAAATGTGAGCAAGCCTTGTGCACAGAAAGGCTGTGGGAGGCGCCTTCCTGCCCTGGGCTGCCTGGCCCAGCTGGACCTCCACTTGGCAGGGCCCGGTCACGCGTTCTCAGGCGCCCTCCCGGCCCTGCTCTCTCCTGTCACTTCTCCTCCCCGGCACCTGTCCTTATGTGGAGACTTGGCTACTCTGCTCCCTTTGGCCTGTTTCCCAACCTACAGTGGAAAGGGGGGCCCTGGGTGCCAGCGCCAAGAGCCATGGCTGGTCCACGTTGGGGGCAGTGATGTTTGTTGAGTGATTCCACCACTGGTGACCTCGCCCCTCCTTCCGTTCCCTGAGCGGACAGTGTGTGATCTGCCCTGAGCCAGGTGCGCCACCAGGTCTGGGAAGACAGACATGGACCATGGTCCTTTAAGGAACCCTTGTCACATGACTTGACCCTCGTGATCCCTCATGGTAGCTTTTCTAGGCAGGCAGCATAACCCCGTTGGGTGTGGAGCTGAGTGAACGTCGGGACAGTAAAACTGATGGCCAAATGTGCCCAGACCTGGGTCTGTGTGGCCCAGGTGCCTGTCCTCTCTCTCCCTTCGGCCCGTTTCCTGTATTCTCGGCTGGCAGGGAGGGGCTGCGGCGGGAAGAAGCGGCTGTTGAGTGCACTTGTTTTGGGGGTGAAAGCTGAAATGGGGGCATCTGGCACAGGCCAAAGAAAACTGTCTGCTTCGGAGCTGGTCTTATGGTGGAGAAATAAACACTTATCAGAGAGAGGCTGTAAGTGTGCAGAGGCCATGCATGGAGTGAGAGGGCTCCAGAGGCCGGCGCTTAGCTGCCAGTGCCGGAGTTGGGGGCCGGGTTGGCGGGGAGCTAGGGGAAGGGTGGACGCAGTCGGGGAGGAGTGGGCTTGGGGCCTCGGGCTCGCGGGCCCTGGCCCTCGAGGCTCTGTGGTCACCTGTGTCCACTCAAACAGCACACTGGCCTCATGCCCAGCAGGGTGCCTGGGGCCTGGAGAGATGGGGCAGGGGGCCAGCCTGGGGCAGGGGCTGAGTCTGGGCTTTGAAGGGCCTCAGCTGCCGGGCTCGGGCATGTGAGGATTTGGGTGTGACTGGGGGCTTGGCTGGTGAGCGAGGGGTGGGATGTAGGGAGCCCGGGGGTCCACGTGGGACCGGTGAGCAGCCGGCTGGAGGTGGCAACAGGCATTAGCAGTGTGAGAAGAGAACGTGGGGTGGCTGTGGGCTGTCCTGGAGTGGCCGAGAAGACCCGGCTGAAAAGTGAAGCCCTCTGGAGGCAGGAGAGGGCAGGGCTGGGGGGAGGAGCAGCTCCATTCTGGGGGCATAGAGGAAGCTGTCGCATGGGGGTTAGACTCTTTTACGAAGGTTGATGGGGTGAGGTGAAGGCAGGGAGCTGCGTCCCCTTGAAAGGGGTGTGGAGGTGGCCTGATGTCAGGAGAGCGAGCTTTGGTGATGGTGCTGGGCTCAGCAGAGGTGGGCTTCTCTCCCCTCCCCTCTTCGTGGGCGTCTGTCCTGGAATCCCGCTAGGGAGGGCGGGAACTGCACATAGGAGATGCACAGGCAGTGGGGGGCGGGGGTCAGGTGGGCTGTGATGGGAGCCTGGCGACCAGCCTGAGGGAGTGCTGGCTGGAGGCTGTTGTGCCCAGTCGTCCAGTCGAGAGGCCATAATTGAGGGTGTTCCTGATTGAGAGCTGGGCTATGGGGATTTTGAGGTGAGACAGGTGAGATCGAGGTGGCTGTAGGAACAGCCATTGGGCAGCTTGGGGTGGACAGTGGAGGGTCTAGAAACCACCGTGAGGTCACACCTGGAGGGCCTGGCGCTGTGGGCGGAAACCCAGGAGGCTCCGGGCCCCACCCTCCAGGCTGAGGGAGGGGGTGCTGGGGGAGGGGCTGCTCGGTGACATGCTGTCCTCTGTCCCCACAAGGTACGACCCGAGGCACAACCGATGGTTCCAGATTCAGTCGCTACAGCAGGAGCACGCCGACCTGTGCGTGTGCGTCGTGGGCAAGTACATCTACGCAGTGGCCGGCCGCGACTACCACAATGACCTGACCACTGTGGAGCGCTACGACCCTGCCACCAACTCCTGGGCCTACGTGGCCCCGCTCAAGAGGGAGGTAAGGAAACCCCTCCCATGGAGCCCTTCTTCGGCCGCATTGCTTTCTGGGCTGTGCGGAGGGAGTGGGAGGCACAGCCAGGGAAACCGGCCGATGATCAGAGCCCTCTTCCCTCCTTGGACTGTGCCCTAAGGTTGGGGTGGGGGACTCCTGAGATTGAGCCAGCCGCCTCAGGAGAGACCCCCTTCCCCAGAATTCCACCCCCACCTGGGTCTCGCCACCTTGGCCCCGGGTAGCTGCTTTAACCCTGCAGTCAAATGTGGACAGAAGCCTTTCCCTTCTCTTCCTCAGCACGGCTGAGATGAGCTGGAACAAGTCCAGAGATGTTGTCAAACCTGAGGGATGCGAGAGGCAGGGCCCAGTGGCCTCAGACCCCCCCCCAACCCCCCACCAAGGACGGGGCCTTCAAGAAGCCAGAAACACTTTAGAAGTTTTATATATATATATATATATATATATATATATATATATATATATATATATATATATATATATATATATATATTTTTTTTTTTTTATGGTACACAGCCTCTCACTGTCATGACCTCTCCCGTTGCGGAGCACAGGCTCCGGACGCGCAGGCTCAGCGGCCATGGCTCATGGGCCCGGCCGCTCCACGGCATGTGGGATCTTCCCAGACCAGAGCACGAACCTGTGTCCCCTGCATCGGCAGGCGGACTCCCAACCGCTGCGCCACCAGGGAAGCCCTAGAAGTTATATTTTACATGTTTTTTTTTTTTAATCATGTGTTTCCTACACAATACTTTGGTTTGTTCCAGCTTGAAGATGTGAAAAATACGTCCATTGTGCAAAAGTGATGCTTTAAGGGGGGTAACTCTCTCACCTTATGGGCTTGCAGTGCTGAGACCCTGGCCCCCAAACCAGACATTAGACCCCAGGGCAAGAGGGGGCCTTGCTGGTCCCTGCTGCACCTCGGGTCCCAGTGTCTGTGAGCACCGCTGGGCACCCTGACTCCCCCAGAGGAGAGGATGGCTCTCCTCCGGGCTCCACTGCACTGGCTCCGAGGCCTTGGCAGGAGCTACTGCCTCCCTGACCCTCTTTCCTCCCCTCCCCTCCCCATCTCTCCCCTCCTTACCTTTCACCCTTTCCCGAGCCCCAGGGCCTTAGACTCCAACTTCGGGAGCCCAGAGGTCTCCCTGATGGGCCCAGCTCCTCTCCACAGTCCGCGAGGCTCCAAGGAAGGCCAGGGGCTCCCACTGCAGTTATTCCCAGGCAGGGAAAGCCAGCTTGCCCCCTGATCCTTGGCTTTTTGGGGGAGGAAGCCCCTCTGGAGGGCACTCCCTGCCTGTTCAGGAGAAGAGGACAGGTTTTTCTTGGGAAAGACCAGGGGTCCTTGAGACCTAGTGGGCGGTGGTGGACCCTGAGCTCTGTCCTGGAGGGGAGTGGGGGAGGGGCTCCAGGGGCTCTTTGGACGGCGGGGAGGCTGCACTTCTCAGCGTAGCCACAGAGGGGCAGCCTTGGCCTTCAGCCAGCTTCTCCCTGGTGTCCAGGTTCCTAACTTCCTTCATCCATTCGTTCCTTCAGCAGCTATTTATTAAGCACCTTCTGGATACCAAGTCCTGGGGATCCAGTGGTGATAAAAAGTGACCAGGGTCCTCCCATGGTGTTTGCAACTTAGTGGGAGAGACCACTCTCAACCACTGAACAGATGAGTAAAGGACCTTGAGGGCCGAGCTGAGCTGTGCTTAAGGAGGGGCTCCAGCAGGATGGACCTCGCTGGACTGTTTGGGGAGGGTCCGTCTGAGGAGATGTCAGTGAGACCAGGTCCACGGAAGACAGGCAGCCATTGGGAGAGGCAGGAAGGACCTTCCAGGCCGGGAGGAAGAGGGGAAGCATGGGGAGTACATGTGAAGAGAGGGTGTTAGGGGAGTAGGGCCAGGGCACTTGGGTGATCTGGACAGAGGTGAGGATGGTGTGGGCTGTGGTGGAGGCTATGGGGGACGAGGGAGACAGGCAGATTCGACGTGTCACTTGGAGGTAAACTGACCAGACTTGCTGATGGGTTAGGAATGAGAGGCCATGGAGACTCCCAGGCCACCCGTGTGAGCAGCTGGGTGGTGACTAGGCTGCTCCCCCAGAGCACAGGTGGGCTCGGGAGTGAACAGGAAAGGAGGGGCTCCATGTGGAAAGTGACAAACATGAGATGCTGGGGACATCCGGTTGGAAGCCAGGCTCGGGGATGTCAGCCTAGAGATGGAGATGGGCGGTGCTAGCCATAGGTGGGGTGATCAGCTCAGGAGCAGGGGCAGTGCCAGGCCAGAGGAGGAGCAGAGAGGCAGGGGGCCCATGGGTCTGGAGACGTGGGTGTGCAGCCACTGCAGAGGCCTTGAGGGTGTCTGCAGGGCCTGTAGTGGGGTGGGCCCTCCCCCTTCCTCCCTCCCTCCCTCCCTCCCACCTGTCTCTCAGGGTCCCACCCATGTGGCATCCTTAGGAACTGGTCACTGATGTGCCCCCAGTGGACTGAGAGCTCCCTGCCCCAGCAGCGGGCAGAGTCCTCCAGTCAGAGGTTCTCTTCTGCACGGCCCAGACCTGAGCGTGGCCGTCCCATGCTTTTGGAGGAGAGGAAGGAGGTCTCGGCAGAAGCCCTTCTCTGCTCACTTAAAAACCTTCCCAGAGAACTCGCACCTTCAGAAAGGTAGAGTGATATATCCTTCTTGGTTCCTCCTGCTCAGTACAACACAGAACTCTGGACGTTATGTGTAAAACAAACTCGGAACACTCAAAAAGGTTGAAAGAAGATGGCAGACCAGCTAGGGATCTGGTGACCTGAGGATACCTTGATCTGAATGAAAATGAAAAGACAACATGTCAGGACTTCCCTGGTGGTCTAGTGGTTAAAAATCCACCTTCCAGTGCAGGGAACTCGGGTTTGATCCCTCGTCGGGGAACTAAGATCCCACATGCCACGGGGCAACTAATCCCATGCACCACAACTAGAGAAAAGCCTGGGCGCCGCAACGAAAGATCCCACATGCCACAACGAAGATCTTGCATGCTGCAACTGAGACCCAATGCAGGGCTTCCCTGGTGGCACCGTGGTTAAGAATCTGCCTGCCGGGCCTCCCTGGTGGCGCAGTGGTTAAGAGTCCGCCTGCCGATGCAGGGGATACGGGTTCGTGCCCCGGTCTGGGAGGATCCCATATGCCGCGGAGCGGCTGGGCCCGTGAGCCATGGCCGCTGGGCCTGCGCATCCGGAGCCTGTGCTCTGCAACGGGAGAGGCCACAACAGTGAGAGGCCCGCATACCGCAAAAAGAAAAAAAAAAAAAAAAAAAAAAAAAAAAGAATCTGCCTGCCAATGCAGGGACATGGGTTTGAGCCCTAGTCTGGAAAGATCTCACATGCTGCGGAGCAACTAAGCCCATGCGCCACAACTACTGAGCCCACGTGCCACAACTACTGAAGCCCATGCTCCGCAACAAGAGAAGCCATCACAGTGAGAAGCCCGCACACCACAACAAAGAGTAGCCCCTGCTCACCACAACTAGAGAAAGCCCGTGCTCAGCAACAAAGACCCAACACAGACCAAAAAAAAGACCCAATGTAGCCAAATAAGTAAATAATTTTTTTTTTTTTTTTTTTAAGAAAAGACAACATGTCAAATTTTGTGGCACCCCAGCTAAAGCTGTGTTGAGAGGGAAATTTGTAGCACTAAAAGCCTACATTAAGGAAGGAAAAAAAAATCTTAAATCAGTAATCTAAGCTCCTCCCTCAAGAATCTAGAAAAAAAAATAAGAGCAGAATGAAACCCAAAGCAAGCAGAAGAAAAGAAATAATAAATACCAGAGCAGGAATCAATGAAATTAAAAGCAGAAAAACAGAGGAAGTCAGTGAAACAACTGGGTCTTCCACAAGATCAATAAAATTGACAAACTTCTAGGAAGCCCAACAAAGAAGAAAGAGAAAACAATTAAAAATATCAAGAATGGGGCCTCCCTGGTGGCGCAGTGGTTGAGAGTCCGCCTGCCGATGCAGGGGATACGGGTTCGTGCCCCGGTCTGGGAGGATCCCATATGCCGCGGAGCGGCTGGGCCCGTGAGCCATGGCCGCTGGGCCTGCGCATCCGGAGCCTGTGCTCCGCAACGGGGGGGGCCATGGCAGTGAGAGGCCCGCATACCGCAAAAAAAAAAGAAAAAAAAAAAAAAATATCAAGAATGAAACGGGAGCATTACTGCAAACCCTGCTGACGTCAAAAGGATAATAAGGGGATACTGTGAACAACTCTACATGTGTAAATTCGACAACTTAGATGAAATGGACCAGTTCCTCCAAAAACACAACCTACTACGACTCACACAAGACTAAGTAGACTTTGAATAGGCCTATACTTGTTAAGGAAATGATTTGCAGGCCTAGATAGTTTAATTGGAGAATTTTACCAAACAGTTAAAGAAAAGTTAATACCAATTCTGCATGATTTTTTTCCCAGAAAATAGAAGAGGGGGAATACTTCCCAGTTCATCTTCTGAAGTTAATATTACCCTGATACCAAAACCAGATAAAACAGTCCCCCCGCAAAAGAGCAAGTCTGTCATAGATACACATATATATGAATGTTCTTAACTAAATATTAGCAAATAGAAGCTCCTCTCCCCACAAAAGAAATTCATGACCAAAGGCTGGTTCCATATTTGAAATTCAGTGTAATTCACCATATTAAAAACCACATGATCATATCAGAGCAGAAATAGCATCTTATAATATTTTGCATCTATTCATGATCAAACTCTCACAAAGTAACAATAGAAAAAAATAACAGAAGAATTACCTCGACATGATGAGGAGCATCTACAAAACTCCCACCACTACGTTATACTTACTGGTGAGGACTGAATGGAATGCTTTCTCCTAAGGTAAGGAACAGGGCAGAGATGTCTGATCTCACCAGTCTTATCACAGTCCTGGAGGGTGTAGCCTGTGAAATAAGGCAAGAAAAGAAACGCACGCAGGTTGAAAAGGAAGAAATAAAACTGACTCTACAGATGACAAAATTGTCAAAAAATCTAAATGTACCCCCCCAAATTCTTGCATTAATAAGTGAGTTTAGCAAGATTGCAGGATATGATATAAACATATAAAAACCAACTGTATTTTTGTATACTAGTAATGAACATGTTGACACTGAAATTAAAAATACAACACCATTTACAATTGCTCAGAAATGAAATGCTTAGGTATAAATCCAACAAAACATTTTTAGGATTTATATGCTGAGAAGTATAGGTGCTGATGAAAGAAATAAAAGAAGATGTAAGTAAATGGAGAAACATATCATGTTTATGGATTCCAAGACTCAAAGATGTCCGTTCTTCCCAAATTGATATATGGTATACATCACAGTTCCTATGAAAATCCCAGCAAGAGTTTTTTTAGATGTAGATGAGATTCTGGAATTTATATGGAAAAGCAAAGGATCTAGAATACTTAAAGTAACTTTCAAGAAGAATAAAGTGGGAAGACTCCATCTACCTGGTTTTAAGACTTACTACGTATATACTTGATACAGTAATTATGACTGTGGTATTGGCAGACGGATAGACCCGGAGATCAGTGGCACAGAATGAGAACTCAGAAATAGGCCCACAGAAACATGCCCAGCTGAGTTTTGACAAAGATGCAAAAGCAGTTGAATGGAGGAAGGATTACCTTTCCACAAGTGGTACTGGGGCAAGTGGACATCTATAGGCAAGAAAATGGACATTGACCCAAGTCTCACACCTTACACAAAAGTTGACTCAGAATGGTGCATGGACTTACGTAAAATACAAAACTCCACAGCATTTAGAGAAAGAAGAAAATATTCGGGGTCTGGGGCTAGGCAGTGAGTACTTAGACTTGACCCCCAGAGCATGACCCATAAAGAAAAAATGATAAACTGGACTTCATCAAAATTGCAGACCTTTGCTCTGCAAAAGTCCCTGTTAGGAGGATGAGAGGAAGCTGCAGCATGAGAGAAAATGTTTGCAAACCAGTACCTGGGAGACGACTGGGATCTAATATGTGTAAAGAACCCTCAAAACTCATTGGGAAACACACACACGGGGACCCGCTGGAAAGAAGGCAGAAGACGGGAGGAGACGCTTCAATGGGGAGGATGTAGACGTGCAGTTAGGGGATGCAGACTGGACGCCACAGCGGGGAGACCGCCTGTCGAGCGGCTGAAATGGTAACTGAGACAGTACTAGGTGCGGTTCACTTCCAACTGCCATGTGACCCAGCAGTCGCCATCCTGGACATTTACCCCAGAGAAACAAAAACTTCTCTGAACACAGATACTTACAGCCGATTTATTGGTAACAGCCAGAAACTGGAGACCAGTCAGATGTCCTTCCAGGGGCGAGAGGCTCACCAAACAGGCAGGTACACGGTGCAGAGCATCACTTGGAGTCAGAGAGGAACTCTGGGTCTGCACAGCGACATGGGTGACCTGTCACGGAGGTGACATACCACATGATCCCATTCAAGCCGCACTCTGGAAACAACAACGTGGGGAGCAGGTGGTGGTTGCCAGGGACTGGGGGGTGGGGAGTGGATGTGACTGTAAGAGGGAGACAGAAATGTCCTGTGTCTTGATGGAGCCAACGTCAGCACCCAGGCTGTGATGTTGTGCTGAGGCCCACAAGCTCTTCTCCCAGGGAGTCAGGGTGAAGGATGTGGGGTGGTTGTATTTCTTACAATTACATATGGATCTACACTTACGTCAAGCTGAAAACTTTAGTTAAAAAAAAAACACCTCCCCAGATGCCCACCATTGGTGGGAGAAGACCTAGCCCCATGGTGTGTTTCCTGCCCACTGCTCTGTCCCCTGCCCTTTGCCCCATCCACCTCTCCAGCCCCTTGCTATGCTACCCACAGCCTGGGTGTCAGTGACTGGCCCTGTAACACAGGCCCTGGGGCTTCCCGGGCAGGACATCTCTGCCAGCAGAGCACATGGGCACAGCAGGAGGTCCTTGTGAGCTGTAAGAGGGGGGCCTGGAGGCAGTGGGGCCCGCTGGGCAGAGAGGCTGTGCCTCCCGGGTGCAGTGGAAAGCAGGGGTGAGGTTGAGGACCAAAATCCAAAGTAGGGGGTGAGTTTTCTCCCATAACTAAAGACTGCTCTTTGTTTGATTTTGTATCTCGCTTTTGTGCTCACCAGGTCATATCATTTGTTATTTGCAAACAAGCAGATTTTTTTTTAAATTTATTTTTGGCTGCATTGGGTCTTCGTTCCTGTGTGCAGCCTTTCTCTAGTTGAGGCGAGCTGGGGCTAGTCTTCATTGTAGTGTGTGGGCTTCTCATTGCGGTGGCTCCTCTTGTTGCGGAGCGCAGGCTCTAGGCGTGCAGGCTTCAGTTGTTGTGGCGTGTGGGTTCAGTAGTTGTGGCTCATGGGCTCTAGAGCGCAGGCTCAGTAGTTGTGGTGCACAGGCTTAGTTGCTCTGCGGCATGTGGGATCTTCCTGAACCAGGGCTCGAACTCGTGTCCCCTGCATTGGCAGGCGGATTCTTAACCACTGAGCCCCCAGGGAAGCCCCAGACAAGCAGATGTTGAAAGTGGAGTCGGGTGGGGAAAAGGTGGAGGCGACCAAGGGCCTCACTGAAGACAAGGCTTTGATTTCCTTTGGGTCCCCGTGCAGCTGTCACCTTTAGGGGTGGGGGAAAGACAGAGATTCTGTTCTTCCTCTTGTAGAAGCCCAGCATCACCTCAGGGCCCTGAATCATCTTCCACTGGGAAGAGGTCGGGTGGGGGACAAGGATGGTGTGCCCAGCGAAGATCCAGTCAGACGGTGAGGAGGAAGTCGGCAGGGCCGCACACACACACGCGCACACACGTGCATGCACATGCACACCCCCGGTTCTCCCGGCCCACAGGTGTATGCCCACGCGGGTGCCACACTGGATGGGAAGATGTACATCACGTGCGGCCGCCGGGGGGAGGACTACCTGAAGGAGACCCACTGCTACGACCCGGGCAGCGACACCTGGCACACGCTGGCTGATGGGCCGGTGCGGCGGGCCTGGCATGGCATGGCCACCCTCCTGGACAAGCTGTACGTGGTCGGGGGCAGCAACAACGACGCAGGCTACAGGAGGGACGTGCACCAGGTGAGCGGTGGGGTGCCCACCTTCTGCTTGTCACCGATAAAAATTGCCATGTGGGGGGTTTTCCCTTGTAACAGACTATTTTTTAGAGCAGTTTTAGGCTCACAGCCAAGTTGAGCAGGAAGATTTCCCGTGTGCCCCCGGCCCTCACACACCACGGCCTCCCCAGGCTCAGCATCCACCAGAGGGTGTCATTGTTATAACCGATGACCCTACACCGGCCTGGGGTCACTCCTGGTGATGCACATTCTGTGGCTTTAGACAGATGGCATGTATCCACCATTAGAGGATAACACGGAAGAGTTTCACTTGTCATTATTATTAAAAACTTTAATTACATAAAGTTAATATAACCACATTGCAGAGCTTTGAAAAAATGGAGAATGGTGAAGAAAAACTCCCATAACCTGGCCCTGTGCTACTAGCTTCAGCCCTCCTACCTGTACGTGGTGTCCACTTAATTGTACTCAAAGAGCATCATCCCATTTGGCTTCTGGCTCAAGTTTGTTGTGGGCGTGTCTTCTAGTTTGATGACCACCCCACCCCCACCCCACCCAGTGGCTGTGCAGAATTCCATCAAACTGGTGACGTTTGGGTTGGTCAAGTTGTGGCTATTCCAGGTAACATTTCAAGTAATATTTGCTTTATAGAGCTTTTGGGTATTTTGGGGTATTTCCTGAGGTGAGAGCAGTGGTTCTCTAAGTGTGGTCCCCAGGCCAGCAGCACCCACATCACATGAGAACTCATAAGAAATGCAGATTCTGTGGCCCCTCTCAGACCCACTGAGTTGGAAGTTCCTGGGTGGGATCCTCCAGTGTTGAGAACCATTGGGCTCTAGCATTTTCGTTTTCTATTGCAGCCGGGACAAATCACCACAAATTTAGCCACTTAAATCAACTCAAGCGTGTTACACGTCTATGGCTCTTACCAGACGACAATCCAGGGGTCTTTCCTTTGTGGGGCCTGGGGAGGATCCACATCCTGCTCACCTAGGGTGTCAGTGGAGTTCAGTTCCCTGTGGTTGTAGGACTCGGGTCCCGATTCCTTGGCTGCTGTGGGCCGAAGCCCTTCTCGGCTTCTAAAAGACTCCACGTCCCCCAGGTCAGGCCCCTTCCTCTTCTAAGCCAGCAGTGGCAGCTTCCCCTCCCTTTTCAGCCCCCATCAGACCTTCCCTTCTGTTTCCAAGGGCTTGTGTGACTAGGTGGGTCCCCCGAAAATCCAGGATAAACTCCCATCTCCATGTCCCACCCTAATGCGTCTGTAGGGTCCTTCTTGCCATGTAAAGTAATACAAGTCCCAGAGATCTGGGCACAGGCTCTTTTGAAAGCCATTCCTCCTCCTGCGGCTGGAGAACTGGAGGGGATCATCATTGAGTCAGAGGGTAGTGTCCGAGTGGCTCTTGATAATTTTGCACGTTGCTGTGCTGGCTGGTCAGACAGGTGCACAGCAGGACAGCTTCACCACGCCTCCACCAGCCCCGGGCTTGTGCCTTTTCTTCCCCAGTGGCTGCTGGTTAACAGCTGACAAGTTGTCCCTGACATTTTATTTTGCATTTCTTGGATTACTGGTAGGCTGAACATTTTCCCATGTATTTGTTTACTGTTTGGAGTAATTTTGAAGAGAAGAGATTTTTTTTTTTTTTTTTTTGGCTGCACTGCATGGCTTGTGGGATCTTAGTCCCCTGACCAGGGATCAAACCCAGGCACCAGCAGTGAAAGCACCGAGTCCTAACCACTGGACTGCCACGGATCCCCCAAGAGAATGTTGATGGTCATCATGAGTTAGCAAGCACCTGTTTCCTTATTTTATCTGTACCTCCCCCATTGCTGGGTGTGCGCAGGGTCTGAGTCTTCAGCTTCAGTGGTGGAGGGGAGTGAGCTGGCACCCCCAGGCCAACTGGGAGACACCCACACGCCTGGGGCCACAGGCTGGCTGAGGGGCCAGGATAGGGGACAGAGCGTCAGCCTGGCCCGAGCCCTTTCTCCGGGGGGTGCGTTTGCCCACAGCCCCACTGCGTCCCTCAGCCTCATATGTGAGCCTGGGGCCTTGCCTTGCAGGTGGCCTGCTACAGCTGCAAGTCCGGGCAGTGGTCATCCGTCTGCCCACTCCCAGCAGGGCACGGTGAGCCCGGCATCGCCGTGCTAGACAACAGGATCTACGTGCTGGGTGGCCGCTCACACAATCGGGGCAGCCGCACTGGCTATGTGCACATCTATGACGTGGAGAAGGACTGCTGGGAGGAGGGCCCGCAGCTGGACAACTCCATCTCGGGCCTGGCGGCCTGCGTGCTCACCCTGCCGCGGTCCCTGCTCCTTGAGCCGCCCCGTGGGACGCCTGACCGCAGCCAGGCCGACCCGGACTTCGCCTCTGAGGTGATGAGCGTGTCTGACTGGGAGGAGTTCGACAACTCCAGTGAGGACTAGGGTCCCAGGCCAGGTGGGGGGTGTGGGGGGGTGTAGCTCCCACACTTTGACCTGGAGCACTTGACCCCAGGCTAACAGTGGCCTTCCCTCCCGCCACCTCCCATCGGCAGGTATTTTTGGGGCCCTGCAGACCTGTGGCTGTGGATCACCCCACAGTGGGAAACCTTCGGGAAGGGCTCAGTCCCCTGAAGTTCACCGGGCTCTCTCAGCGGGGATGGGCTGTGCCGCCACCAGCTGTCCTGGCCTCCCTGCTCCCTGGTTCTGGTCCCTACTGGGCCGAGAGGGTGCCCTTCTCCCAAGGGACCTGGAGACTGGCCCCTGGTGAGGGGGCCAGGGCACATCTTGTCCCTCTCGTTGGCAGAGAGGGGGCGGGCTGAGCCCATCGCCTGCCTAGCAGCTCCTGGGGCTGGAGGGGGAGAGAGATCCATCAGGTTGCCTGAGGCTGATTCTGTGATAAAATGATGCCCTGTAGCTGGGCTTTTCAGCCCCCATGTTGTTGATAAATGAAATAAATCATCTTACACGAGGTGTGCATCGCTTTCCTTTGGCCACGGCCTCACTTCCTTTCACAGCCTGTCCAAGGCTGCAGCCCTGGAATCTTGGTTTCTAGGGGGCAGAGCTGTTGGGGGTGATGGGAGGCCGAGAGCCCACCCCCAGGCTAGAAGGGTGTCACCAGGATGCCCGCCGCAGTCTGGTGACAGGTGGTTGCCCGCCCACTTGAGCATTTTCCCTGGTGAGGACCTCTTCTCTGAATTTTAGTCCAGTCCCAGGTGGCCATCTCAGCCCCAAGTAAAGCCTAGCACCTGGGGAGGAAGAGAGAGATGCCTGGGCCTGCCCACCTCCTGCATCTGAGCATGTGACGGGGAGGGGGCTCTGCATTTCCTCCAGGTGAGTCTCCAGGGCCGTGCTTCAGCAGGTGGGACCTGTGGGCAGGCAGGGCTTCCAGCACCACCCTCACTTCTGCACAGCCCAGCCTCCACCTGAACACCCCCCCTCCTTTGGGGTCCCCATATCACACCCCCTGCAGACCCCTAGGCCCGGGGATGGATCGGGATGAACCCCCAGTGCTCTGTTCTCTGTTCTCTCCTAGCCACCTGGGACAGCTGAGTCTTTGTCCCCGTGCCTTGCCTAGAGCCTGCTGCCCTGGCGCCCTGCCATGGAAGAGGGGGGCAGAGGGACGGTGTGCGCTCCTTGGTGGGAGGAAGGGCATGGGGGGTGCAGGCAGCCACCTGCTCTGGACTCCTTTGGGGGTACCCCAAAGATGGGCGTGGGGGCGAGGCAGTCGCTGTGTGTGTGACTGCTGTCTCGGGGCCCAGGTACCCCTGAGGAAACGTGTCCTACTCCCTAACCCCACATGACATCATGCACTTACACTAAAGGTGGCAAGCCCAGGGTTGACCCTGATGGTTGCTTCCAGTGGGACAGGATGGCCACTTCTCCAGTGTCATCCTCCTGCTCCCAAGGGTGAGGTGTGGGAATGTGAGTTTGGAGTAGGAACCCAGCACTTCCTGTCTCTGCCAGCACCTTGCAGGCCAGGGCTGCAATCCCTGCAGACCCCAGAGGTTCCTGGGAAGGAGCCAGAAATGTCCGCCTCCGCCCCCAAAATGTGTCCGAGGTTGCCAGCGCTATCTCCCCACCCAGACACCAAGGCACAGCTTTTGCAAGAGACCTCTGGTCTGCAGTGGAGGCGGGGAAAGGTCTGTGAGGCCCCACAGGGCATGGGGTGGGGTAGACATGAGCCCTGGGAGGGATCCTGAGAACTGGGCAGCAGCCTAGCCCTGCCACTGTCTGGCCTAGCATTCAGAGTTGGCCTCCCCCAGGAAGTCATCCCGGCCAGAACCGGTCGGCCCAGGCTCCTGGCTCCCACGGTCTGCATGCTGGTCAGTCATATGGGTGCCTATGAACCCCCAGCTTCCTCAGCCTGGTATTCACCTGGCACAGGCTGGGCAGACAGACGATCGTCCACTCCACCTGCACTCAGTCTCCCGATGGAGATGTGGTGGTTGGTACAGACGTGGGCCCTGCCCTTAACACCTGAACTCACCATCAAGTGCAAGGTGGCTGCGACAGGACACAGGCGGGGGGCTGTGGGTCGAGACGAGGCTGGGGATGGTCCTGTCCTGCGGGCACCAGACACAGGTGGTACATGGATGGGGTGGGTAGAGATTTGTGACATTCAGGCATTCAGGTGGTGCCCCCACAGAGGTGGGGTTGTGGGGTGGGAAGCAGCTCTGGGGGGAGATGAGGGAGTTTGAGATGCCTGTCCATGAACCCAGTCTAGCTAGGGTGATGCCTCTAAAGTCAGGAGCTGGGCAGACAGTGCAGCCACACAGACCTCTGCTGGCCTCCATTGCTGGCAGCCAACAGGGGTTCCATGGGAGGGGCCCGGGCACTGCTGAATTCAGGGCCATGGCCAGGCAGAGCTGCCCAGAAGTGGTTGGCCTTTTCACTTGTCCCAGAGAAGTGTTTGCATTCATGACCACATGGGTGCAACTTCCCTGCCACCCTCCCCAAATTGTGCCTCTGTCCTGCACCAGCATGGCTCAGGGAAGGGCCCTAACCTCCGAAGCTCCCTCCCATCCCAACTTCTGCCAGCCTGGTGATCCCCACAGCCTTGGGCCTTTCAGTGGCCCTTATTCCAGGCCCCCTCCGCCAGCCCCACCCTTCCAGATGGGGCCCCCGCATAACTGAGGCAGGACGCCACTTCCCCTCCTCAGCAGCTGCCCTCTCCCTGCCCAGGCCCTTCCACCAACTCTCAGGTCCTCAAAAGCCCAGCTCATCTTTTCGGGGACCTATCTGCCCCCCTTTTTGTTCCATCCCCAGCCCTGCCCGTCCTGCCCACCCCATGGGCCTGGGGTTGGGCCTGACCCCTCTGCTTCCTGGGCCCCCTAGGCCCTCCTTACCCACTTTCTCTGCTGCCCCTGCTCTGCTCTGTGCTGTCACCCCACCCCTCCCGAGGCAGGAGCTCCCACGACTCCAGCCCTGACTCCACCTTCTGGACTTTCTCCTTGGTGACTAGCGGCCTCCAGCCCATCGTCACACCTTGACAGGGGCTGCAGGTAGGGTCTCAGTCCGGGAGCTGTCCCCACCCCCACCATACCGCCTCCCTCAGCCTCCGCCACCTGCCTTTACCTCCATATTCTCTCGGAGCCCGCGCGGAGCCACTCTGCTCCCGGCATCTCTCCAGTCTGTTTCTACCGGGCCCCCTTCACCCAGGCCTCTCTGGTCCAGACCGAGTCTACTCACAGGCCTCAAGCATCCGGCTCCGCCGTCGCTGCAGGCTTTGATTGCGCCCGGCGCTCGGGAGGGGCTGACCGCACAGCCGGACATAGAAGGGCCTCACGGGGGGAGCAGAGGCCGGCTTGCAGCCTTGACCTGGCGATTCCTAGGCGCCCCTGGCCAGGGGGCTTTCGTGCGTCGCGCCTGGTCCCCACCCGCTTCCCGCCCCGGGCCTGGCCTCGCCGGGAGCGCGCAGGGGCCGCTTCTCTGGTGGGTGCCTGGGGAAGGGAGGGAAAGGCAAGGCGACCGGTGATTCCTCGGGAGGGCCCCTTCCAAGTTCGCCCCCAAGTTTGCGCGCGGCCGCGTGGGGGCGGGGGCCGCGCGGAGGGGCGGTGGCGCGGCCGGAGGGTGGGGTCTGGCGCGCGGGGCGGGCGCTGCCGCCTGGCCGGCCGCGGCTGGCCCTGGATCAGGGAGCCGATGTGGAATTTCCTGCCCGGCCCGGCGCCCCTCCTGCCGCCCCCCGCCCGGCCGCGCACTCCGCTTCCGGCCGCTCTTGCTGCGGCCGCACCCGCGCCCGCGCCCGCCCCGCGCCTGCCCCGCGCCGCATGGAGGGCGCAGGGCCCCGGGGGGCCGGGCCGGCGCGGCGCCGGGGAGCCGGGGGGCCGCCGCCGCCGCTGCCGCCGCTGCTGCTGCTGCTCTGGCTGCTGCCCGGCCCCGCGGCGCCCCAGGAGCTGAGCCCGCGCGGCCGCAACGTGTGCCGCGCGCCCGGGTAGGAGCCGGCCGGGCTGGGGGAGGGGGCCGGAGGGACGCCCGGGGCCGGGGGGAGGGGGCGCCCAGGACCTCCCTGAGCCAAACGCGCGGGCCCCTCGGGCCGCCCTCGCCGACGCCGGCTCCGCTCCAGGCCGAGCCCGGGCGCCGGGCCACGACGGTGCGTCCGAGGATACCCCGGGCGAGAAGCGGGCGAGGGTAGAGCGGAGGGCAGCGGACGCCCAGAGGGCTGACACACGGGGTCCGAGATTTCAGACCCAGGAAAAGGGACCCTTGGGCCGGATTGTGAAGGCCGTAAGAAGACGGGAAGCTCATTCCAAGCCCATGGCATGGCATGTGCAAGGGCCCAGACACACGAGTGTGGCTCGAGCCGTGATGGAGGGAGGGTGAGCGTCCAGGAGAGATGGAGCGAGGCTCCTGAGAAGAGGGAGTCGCGGAGGTCTTGAGGCAGGCGAGTCGGAAGGACAGATTTGTGTCTTAGAAAGAGCGGGCGCGGGTGGGAAGAGGGTGGTTATGGAGGTGGGCGTCGAGGAGCCTGAGCTCAGAGTGACCCAGAAGCGGGAATAGAAAGGACAATGACGTGCGCCGGCATCGGGAGGATGGGGGACTCCCGGGTGGGGATACGGGGTGCAGAGGTGGGCGCCACGAGGAGCCGGGCTGGGGAAGCCAGTGTGGGACAGGAGGGGACAGGCCCTGCCGGAGGGCGCCGGGCCCAGGACCTTGCCCGGAGGTCGAAGAGCGCAAGCCAGAACCCAGGAGTGGGCGCAGGAGTCGGAGGACCCAGTCGGTTTGTCAGAGGCCACTGCGAGGTCAAGGGCATCTCCGCGCGGGGGCGAGGAGCCGGCGTGAGGGGGTGCCTTGGCGCGGGCGGGGGGCGCCAGGCAGGCGGGAAGCTGGAGAAGCATCACGGGCTCCTGGCGGGTGCGGTGGGGGCGCCCTGGGCCGCAGGGCCCAGGGAGGCCGCGTCCGGGGGCAGGCGGTCGCGGCAGACAAGGGGCTGTGAGGGGCCGCGCGGGGTTTCCGAGCTCGGATCCCGAGGCGCGCAGACCCCTCCCCGCTGCGAGCCCCGCCTCTGGGGCGGGGGCCGGCCTGGCCCGCCATCTGCTTCACATCGACGCCGACGCCGCCGCCTCCCGGGCCTCCCGGGCCTCCCCGGCCCCAGGAATGCAGCGGCTGTGGCGGGCGGGGCCACCTGGAGAGGGGGAGGGCGCGATCGTCGCCGGCACTGTCCCTCCGCCTCGGCTCTCCTTCCCTGTGGGGGTCCGTGCCGGGGGTGGGGGGTCGGGGGATCCGATGGCAGGCCAGAGCTGTCCGGAGCCTGCTCCACTCCCCCTCTCCCCGAGATGTTCCATCAGGCGGCCTGTTCCCGTAGCCAAGAGCCTGGGTTGGGTTTCCGATCCTGGTGCCACCTCTCCCCATCTGAGTGGCCCCAGGCACAACGCTTAACCTTTCTGGGCCAGTCCATACTCCTGTCCAGTGGGGTTGGTGGTGGTAGAGGAGGGATGACTCTGATCCTGTGTGGAGCTGGTTAATGGGAAAGTCGGCACTCCCCCATCCCCCCCAGGGTCTGGACCATCTCTTCATTACCTTCCCAAGGCTGGGCCTTGCCAGGCTCCCACTAGCGTTCCCTCCCCCCGGAGGCAGGAGGACTAGGGCAGGGAGCAGCTCTCAGTCAGTAAAATCCCATACACTCACTGTGTGCAGGCCTGTTGTTGGTGCAGGGATACAGCTGTCCTGTGTGGAGGAGACTTACAGCAAATCATCTGACATCTGGCAAGGGCTGGGGAGGAGGTGTTCAGTTGGGGAGACCCAGTGGGAAATGATGAATGAGAGAGGCCCGTGGGAGAGGATGCAGAGCAGGGTGGCATCTGGGGCAGGGTCCTGAGTGCAGAGGGCCTGTTGGAAGCACAGGAAGGAGCCCTGGGAGCTGGGACAGGGATGGTGGAGGAGAGGCCACAGGGCGATGGGAACCCCTGTGGGCTTTGCACAGAAGAGGGGCAGGATGTGACCTGGGTTGGCTGTCAGGTGGCAGATGAACGGGGGCAGGAGGGCAGAAGGTGGGAGAGAACCAGGGAGGGTGAGGGTGGCTCTCACAAGGCTGGGCGGGGGACAAGTGGCCTGTCCCATCCTAGATCCAGTTTGGAAGGTAGAGCTGGCGTGTTTCTCAGTTGATCCACTCTGGGAGAGAGCAGAGTCCCCTCCCAGCCTCCCAGCCTGGAAGGACAGTCTTTACCCTGAGATGGAGAAGACTCGGGGTGGGGGAGGCTAGTGGGGAGGAGGGCCCCCCTCGAGGCCTCCGAGGCATTGTCAGTGTCTCGATGGGACTTAGGGAGCTTCCCCAGGGAGCTAGAGTGGACAGAGCAGGGGAGGGAGGCGGGGGGTGGGGCAGAAACCAGGGGAGGGGTGCCCAGGGGGGGAAGGAGGAGAGTGGGGCAGGCATGGAGTCCCACGGGGCGTGGAGGCAGAGGAGCTTCCTGTCTGGACTGGGGAGAGAATGGGACAGACACTGGCACAGTGAGCAGGCAGTGCTCTTGGGGAGCTTTGCCGAGGTGGCTTGGGCAGGTTCAAGATGAAGGTTTAAATCACCGCAGCTTCATTTGCAGTAACAGTGATCTATGGAGGGGGCAGCCTGCAGCACAGCCTGCTTGCTGAGGGGCCTGGATTGACACCCCAGGGTCCTGCCCTAGTGTAGTAGCTACCCCTGCACTGGGCCATCTTTCTTGTCATCTCATTTTCATAAGATCTGGGAAAATGGGCCTGCCAACCTAGCCCAGCCCTTTCTGCCAGCCCGTCCCAGAAGGAAAAGTCCCACAGACTCATCCTCCATGTGGGCTCTGTCCTGTCGGGGAGCAGGGTTGTTAGCTCTTTTGAGTGGGGCCTGGGCACCAGCCATGCTAGGGGGACCAGGTAAACTCAGGGACTTCCTAGAGCCTGCTCAGCATGGGCTGGAGCTCACAGCACAGCCTCGGCTGAGCTCATAGTTTGTGCTGGACACATCTTGACTCTCTTAATCCTCCTGCCAAACCTATGGGCCCCATTCTACAGATTTAGCAGCTGGAGCTCAGAGGGGTAAAGTTCTGTGCCCAAGGTCACACAGCAAGTGGCAGACCCAGGCATCCAATCCAACTTAGTGTGGCCCTAAAACCAGGCTCCCAACCTGATTACAGAGCCATGCAGCCAGGTCGTCCAGGATGGAAGGTGGTCAGTGTTCCTGGGCCATCCCAGCAGGCCATCTGGTGAGGCTGCCTGCAGGAGGGACCTCTACAGAGGCTCTCCATCCAGAGACCTGGGTTCAGACTGGCAGAAGAGGCAGGAGGGTGATGGGCCCTTGGAACTGGGTCTCCCTACAGATGGCCATCTCGGAGCTGGGTGGGTGGGGACAATGGGGGCCAGAAAATCCAGGCCTGCTTAGAGTTCCTGGCTCTGGTTTCCAGTTTTATTTGTGGAAAATAAGCTGGCCCATTCCTTGAAGTTTGGGGTTTTATGGGTCCTGTTCCCCAGGTCCCATATCTTTGGCCCAAAGGAGAATCCAGCCCTTTCTGGGAGAGGGGGCTCCCTTGGAGTCCGGGGGCCCCATCCAGAGTGTGGTGATCATTTTGAGCTGGGAACGGTTGGGGGGCATCTTCTGAGGGGTGTGATATGGGGCAGCTGCAGCCTTTCCCTTCTCAGGCCATCCCACCCCCACCCCAGGGTCCTCAGGCCCCTCCCACCTCCTCTGATCACCACATCCCGGTTCTAGATTCACATCCTTCCCAAGAGGCCCTCTCCTTTTCTCTGAAGTGTGAATGGTGGCTGTGTGCCTTTAGCATTTGGCTGAAGTTCTAGGTCTGATGGGACCCTGCAGAACTGCAGCCTGAGTGTCTGTTCCTTCTCAGCCTCCTTTGCCCCACAGTGTGGGCCCACCCCACCTCAGCCCTCATGGCCCTCACCAGTGGCCATGGCTTCACTTGGGCAGGGCCCCCAAACCTTTGTGTCTACATACCCCATAAGCCCAGGGCTTGGGAGGCTGCACCACCCTGATATGGGACACATAAATTTTTTACCTCCTACTGTACCTTGTAAAGCCAAATAAAATTAAACAAGATTTTATGAAATTTCACGGAGAGGACATTCTAACGTTGCCTGCCTCCAGCCCAAGTCTGCCCTGGTGCTCTGCAGCCCTCAGTTTTACTTTCCTTACTCGGATGGAGGACTCCCTTGGTGTACCTTGCCCCTCTCCAAGTGGACACCTCGCTGTGTCCACCATGCTCAGAGGCTACCCATCTGCCTTGGTGCTCCAGTTGGGCATCCAGATGTGCCCACCGGGCCCAGCCAGTCCTGGCACTGCCCAAGTCACATCATATCTGGATCCCTGACACCCATCTGGCCAGACCCCCACCCCCAGGGATGCCCTAGACCTCCATGCCTGAGCAGGTCCTGGAGGCCCAGGGACCTTTGCCCCACCCCCACCTCACTGCTGCCCCTCCTGGGACATGTGGGGGTCTCTTCTCTGGCCTAGTGGATGGGGGAAGAGGGCACAGATCAGGAGGAGTGGCGAGACCCCTTGTAGAGGGAACTGGGAAGTTCTTGGAGGTGGTCTGCCATCTGCCGCCTCCCAGTGTCCGCTCTAGAGGGCTGGAATTTGTGTCTTATTGGCTTCGAGTCTCCCGAACCTACAGCAGTGCCGGGCACAGAGCAGGGCCTTGATAACCACCTCCCTAGGGCAGGGTGGAGGTTGCTGGGGGACCCAGCGAGGACTAGGAGTGGGTCCCGAGCTCAGGCGCCCTCTCTCTGCCTGCAGCTCCCAGGAGCTCACTTGCTGCGCCGGCTGGAGGCAGCAGGGGGACGAGTGTGGGATCGGTGAGTAGGGCACCCTGGGACTTGGGCAGGGGGCGGGGTCACGGAGAGGAGGGATAGTGTGGGGGCTGAACTCGCGACAACTTGGGCGCGTCTCGTCCGCAGCTGTGTGCGAAGGCAACTCCACGTGCTCGGAGAACGAGGTGTGCGTGCGGCCGGGCGAGTGCCGCTGCCGCCATGGCTACTTCGGTGCCAACTGCGACACCAGTGAGCGCGGATTGTGACGGGGTGGGGGGCAGTGGGGCAGGATCCCAGAGATGGGCGGGGCCTGAGTCGGGATCGGGTCCCCGGGGGCGGGGGGCTGGACGCGGGCAGGTTCGGGCTGGGTCTGGGCCCCCTCGCGAGCACCTGGGCCTCCCACCCTCTCCGCTCGCTCTGCAGAGTGCCCGCGCCAGTTCTGGGGTCCCGACTGCAAGGAGCTGTGTGTCTGCCACCCACACGGGCAGTGCGAGGACGTGACGGGCCAGTGTACATGTCATGCGCGGCGCTGGGGCGCACGCTGCGAGCATGCGTGCCAATGCCAGCACGGCGCGTGCCACCCGCGGAGCGGCGCGTGTCGCTGCGAGCCTGGCTGGTGGGGCCCACAGTGCGCCAGCGCGTGCTACTGCAGCGCCACGTCGCGCTGCGACCCACAGACGGGCGCGTGCCTCTGCCACGCAGGCTGGTGGGGCCGCAGCTGCAACAACCAGTGTGCCTGCAACACGTCGCCGTGCGAGCAACAGAGCGGCCGCTGCCAGTGCCGCGAGCGCACGTTCGGCGCGCGCTGCGAGCGCTATTGCCAGTGCTTCCGCGGCCGCTGCCATCCGGTGGACGGCACGTGCGCGTGCGAGCCCGGTTACCGGGGCAAGTACTGCCGCGAGCCTTGCCCTGCCGGCTTCTACGGCCTGGGCTGCCGCCGCCGGTAAGCGCGGGCCCCGGCCGGGGAGGGAGAGGAGGGGTAGGCGCCGAGGGAGCCGGGTGAGGCGGCCGGGACCCCGCCTAGCCTCCCAACCCTTCCCCAGATGCGGCCAGTGCAAGGGCCAGCAGCCATGCACGGTGGCCGAGGGCCGTTGCCTGACGTGTGAGCCCGGCTGGAACGGCACCAAGTGCGACCAGCCGTGCGCCACCGGCTTCTACGGCGAGGGCTGCGGCCACCGCTGCCCGCCGTGTCGCGACGGGCACGCCTGCAACCACGTCACCGGCAAGTGCACGCGCTGCAACGCGGGCTGGATCGGTGACCGGTGAGCAACCCGTGTCCGCCTCAGGCACGCAGCCCCCAGCCGGCCTCCCCCGATTGCCCTCCGCGGAGGGCTCTGTGGGCTTAAGGGTCGTTTGCCCTCTTTCCGTTGACGCCCCCTCCCCGCGTTCCGAGGTGTGAGACCAAGTGCAGCAATGGCACCTACGGAGAGGACTGCGCGTTCGTGTGCGCCGACTGCGGCAGCGGCCACTGCGACTTCCAGTCGGGACGTTGCCTGTGCAGCCCGGGCGTCCACGGGCCCCAGTGAGTGCCCGGGGACCCAAGGGGTTTGAGGTGTCTGTATCCGGCACTGGGCTCCAGCCAGACCCCAGGTGCTGCTGCGTTGGCCGACCAGGCGGGGCCCAGGCTTGGCCCCTCAGCCTTGGCCCCCATACTTCAGCTAGGGAGCGACAACAGGCTCTTTGGGGCAGTTTCCTGCCCTGGGGTGGAGCCAGCGCTCGAGCGGGATCTGGCGACCAGGTCAGCCTGTGGCCAGTGGGCTCCTTGAGGGCTGCAGGGCTGAGGTGACCCGGAGATGATGTGGAATGAGCAGGGACCTCCACGTACAGCCAAGGGTCTCGTCTGGCAGCCCCTTTTCCCCCCACAGAAGAGTCAGCCCCAGCAATGGGCACTGCGGCCAGTGTACACGGCCCGTCCCCCAGACTCCGTCCCACTGGAGTGCACACATTTGTTTCCAAAACATTGATCGCTCAGTGTGTGCTGCAGTCCCTAGAGAATGGAGAACCCGGGGCCGGGGCTGGCTGGCCGCGGGGGCGAGGGCGGGAGGCGTAACCGAGGGCCGCTTGGCGCTCCCAGACCCCAAGCCCCTCACTGACCTCGCGCCCCCGCAGCTGTAACCTGACTTGCCCGCCCGGGCTCCACGGCGTGGACTGCGCCCAGGCCTGCAGCTGCCACGAGGACTCGTGCGACCCGGTCACCGGTGCCTGCCGCCTGGGTGAGTGGGTGAGGGCGACCCGGCGGGGACGCGGGGGCTGCCGGCACCTCGCTGACCCTGTGACCCCCACAGAGACCAACCAGCGAAAGGGCGTGATGGGCGCGGGCGCGCTGCTCGCCCTGCTCCTCGGCCTGCTGCTCTCGCTGCTCGGCTGCTGCTGCGCCTGCCGCGGCAAGGACCCCGCGCGCGGGTGAGGCTTCCAGCTCCCTCCCTTCTCCGGTTCCGGCCGCGCGGGGTCTGCAGGGCGGCGCGCCCTTCCCAGCCCCGCCCTGGGGGGCCCCGCCCTTCGTTAGCTCAGGCCCCGCCTCCCTGAGGTTCTGCTCCCTTGGGCCTCCCCAGCCTTAGGCCCCGACCCTCCTATCAGGCCCCTCCCTCCCTGTGGGTGGGCTCCCACGGGCTCGCCCCGCCCCTCTGGCGAGGCACGGCCCCGCCCCTTCGCTCAGGCCCCGCCCCCGCAGGGAGCTCTCGCTTGGGAGGAAGAAGGCGCCGCAGCGCCTATGCGGGCGCTTCAGCCGCATCAGCATGAAGCTGCCCCGGATCCCACTCCGCAGGCAGAAGCTGCCCAAGGTCGTAGGTAAGGATGACGTAGGTAAGGAGTCTCCGGGGAACACTCCCCGACGCAGGAGGCTGTTGGGAAATGGGTGTGACGGGGTCGGTGTAGGAACTGCGGGGCCTTGAGTGTCGATGTGGGGGCGTGGGGTGGTGCGACCAGAGGGAGGAAAAAAGGAATGCGGATGCAGGGGAGCCCTGGAGGAAGGCAGGGGTCCTACGTGTGCGGGCAGGTGTGGGCCCTGTCTCGGTGACTGTGAGTGACTGCATGTGTGGTGTGGTGGGGCAGTGTGGACTGGACAGCCGCGGCCGGCAGGCCCCCGCAGTCTGTGGGAGTGAGTACACTGTCAGTCCTGATGCGAGCCGCAGGTGGACGCGGGCACCTATGAGTGGGAATGCCCTGCCACAGGAAGACCCTCCCCCAGCCGGGATCCCCAGCTGTGCCCTGGGTCTTTCCCGGAAACTGGGCAGGCTGGTCCCTCGGCCCCCACCCTACCTCAGGACGGGGCTGGGTGCGGGGCGATGCTGCTTCTCTCCTTCTGCCTGCACTGACTCACACCGGGGTGGAGTCTCTCTGCGTCTTTCCCACTTGTTTCCAAAGATGAGGGGCATGGGGAGATGAAGTCTCCTGGGAGGTAAAGATGCAGACAGCTAAGAAAACCCCTGGGCTCACTCAGCAGAGTGGGATCTATGGGCACCGATGTGGGGGCTGGAACCCACATCCCATTTGTGAGAGGGGGACAGGCTGGCCAGCCTCTGGGATTCCCCCGTTGTGGGGTCTACGTCTGTGGAGCCCGTGCCTAGGGGTGCAGCCTGCTGAGATGGCTGAGGCAAAGGGTGGCTTCACCACTGCACATTTGCATTCAAAAACTGCTGCAAGACAGGGTCTGAAGCATGGCTTGGAGGCCCTGATGGCCTCTCCCAACCAGGTGCTCTCTCTTTTTCCAACTTTCGGCCCGACCTTGCTCAGCTCCCTGGCCATACACTAGCCTGTTGAATTGCCTGTCCCACCCACTATCTTGGGGTAGGGCTGGCTTGGGTCCCTCCATCATTTGTGGCAGGAGGGCTGGCGAGGGCACTGGCTTGGGCAGGCGGGGCCCCTGGCAGCTATGCCTCCCTCCTTCTCCAGTGGCCCATCACGACCTGGATAACACGCTCAACTGCAGCTTCCTGGAGCCGCCTTCGGGGCTGGAGCAGCCCTCGCCATCATGGTCTTCCCGGGCCTCCTTCTCCTCGTTTGATACCACGGATGAAGGCCCCGTATACTGCGTACCCCACGAGGGTGAGTACCCCTCTGCTTGGGGTGAAGACCCCTCTCACTCTGACCCAGTGAAAGGTTCCAGCTGAAATTTCTGTGCTCTGAGGGACAGGCAGCATGGGGAGGAAGGGCTAGTGATGCTGTTAACTGGGGGGTGGATACACAATTGAGGTTGCAGAGTGGGCTTCTTTGCTGCCCAGCACCAGACTGGGGTAGGGTCTGGGGAGGTAGCCACAGCCCAGGTTCACTTCTGGGGAGACAAGGCAGAGAAAATTCCGGGCCTGGGGAGGGGGTGGCAGAGGAGACAGGAAATGGGGTTTGCAGGATATGGGGACACACTTTCACCTGAAGCCTTGGCTCACAAACATCAAGAAGCAACCTGAATAGCTGGGCTTCTGGCCTCTCTCTTCCCCAGACACCCCCGTGAATGACCTTGGGCAGGTGACTAACCTCTGAGCCTTAGAAGGCCTTTCTCTTAAAGAAGGACTATGAATCGAGGGTCAAATGTGGTGATGGTGGCCCCCCAGGCTGGAGATGTGGTTGGGGAGGGCTGCGAGTCCAGGCCGAGTTGGGGCTGCAACCCAGGAATGAGCCCCACTACCCCAGCCCTCCGCCCCTGGGGCTCTGAGCTAAGTTTGTGGTCAGTGCAGTGAATGTGCCAGGCATGTCTGGATGCCACGGCGACTGAGCGCCAGCTGGGGCGGGAAGAGGAGGGGAGGTGGGGCGCCAGCGAGGGTTTGCTCTTGGAGGCTGGAGGGCCAAGCTCTTTCCGGAGGAGGTGACCACCCCGCTCTTCCCTTGTCAGAGGCGGCAACCGAGAGCCGGGACGCGGAGGGCCCCTCCGCCCCAGCCCCTGCCCCTGCCCCTGCCCCTGCCGAGGCACTGGCTTCGTCCGCTGCACCGGTGACTACGACCGCGGAGGAGGCCACGCCCCTCCGCGCGTCCTCCGACAGCGAGCGGTCGGCGTCGAGCGGGGACGGGCCCGGCGGGGCGCTGTATGCGCGTGTGGCCCGGCGCGAGGCCCGGCCGGCCCGGGTCCGGGGCGAGGCCCGAGGCCTGTCGCTTTCGCCATCGCCCGAGCGCAGGAAGCCGCCGCCGCCCGACCCCGCCACCAAGCCCAAGGTGTCCTGGATCCACGGCAAGCACGGTGCCGCCGTCGCGCGTGCGCCGTCGCCGCCACCCGCGGGCCCCGAGGCCGCTCCCAGCCCCAGCAAGAGGAAACGGACGCCCAGCGACACGTCGGCGCGGCCGGACGAGCCCTGCAGCCCCAGGGCCCGCGACCCGACGCCGCGGCCCCCGGGGCTGGCCGAGGAGGGGCCGGCCCTCGCCGCACCCTCGCCGCCCCGGGCTCGGGCGCGGGGCCGTGGCCCGGGCCTCTCAGAGCCCACGGACGCTGGCGGTCCCCCGCGCAGCGCACCTGAGGCCGCCTCCATGCTGGCCGCCGAGCTGCGCGACAAGACTCGCAGCCTGGGCCGCGCCGAGGGGGCCGTGGGCACGCAGGGCCCCCGAGAGAAGCCGGCGCCGCCGCAGAAGGCCAAGCGCTCGGTGCCTCCCGCCTCGCCGGCCCGCGCGCCCACCGCGCCCGAGGCCCCAGGGCCCGAGAAGACGGCAGCGGGCGCGCCCGGATCCGACACCCCCCGAAAGAAGACCCCCATCCAGAAGCCGCCTCGCAAGAAGAGCCGGGAGGTGGCGGGCGAGCCGGGCCGGGTGAGCGCGCCCACCCTGTAGTAGGTCGGCCCCGCCGTGCCTGCAGCTCCTCGGCTTAGCAGCGCTGCTTGCCACCCCGCGTCCCGTGCGCGCCCGGCGTCTCCCGCGGGGGCCCCAGCCCAGAGCAGTCTGGCGGGAGGCTGCGTCTCACTGGGTCAGGCTCAACGGCCCTCCTGGATGGGGTCCCGCGCTCGGGCAGGAAGCCCCATCCCAGTGGCTAAGGCCTGACAGACGCTTTGCTGGCCCCTCCCTTCCCATGGCCTGCCTGTGGAGGGCTCCCACCAGCCCGGGTCTCAAAGGCCAAGGGTAGGAGGGCTCTGCCTAAAGAACACCTCTCACTGGCCAAGAGTGCCTTGGCTGGGTCACCTTCTCACTGGCTGAGGCCAGAAGCACTTCCACCCTGGCAGCCTCTCTCTGGCCAGGGCCTGGCGCCTCTGGCTGGAGGTTCCCTTCTGTGACCCTAGCCAGAGGCTACTTCCACTGGCCGAGCCCCAGGGCATCTGGTTGACCGGAGCCTGGGGAGGAGGGCTGGTCTCTGCTCCTCAGGAGGCTTGGCTGTCTCCCCACCCACCCCAGCCCCACCCACGCTCTCCCAGCCCCAGGCTCCCCAGCCCTGGCCCCTCCGCTGTCGAGCTGGTTTTGATGGCCTCCCACCACCCCACATGCCTGGGAATCCGAGGGGCAACTCCAGTGGCCTGTGGAGACGTATTTATAGGCCCCCGGCAGGGCTGCTCCCACCCCATCCGGGTGCCCCAGGATGGGCTCCTCCCGGCAGGGGCTTGGCCAAAGCTTTCTTAATAAAGTGCCTTTTTTCTCCCCGTGTTCTGACTGCTTCCTATCTGCTGGGCCTCTGACGAGGATGTCCCCCCAAAAGAAACTGTGCCAGGACCCCTCGACCCAAGTGGAGACTGGGATCCCAGGTGTGGGTCTCCCAGGACCACGTTGGAAGTGGGTCATGTCCATCTGCCCATCCTTCACCTGTTTATCAAGTTTATTGGGCACCCACCTCGGCCCACCCCATCCTGGACTGGCAACCTGGGATGAAGGGTGTGTAGGAGCAGACAGAGTGGCACCCTTGGCTACGAGGAAGGAGCCAGCGCATGGGGCTGCTTCTGTCCTGCACCTTCCCCACTGCCCACTGCTGTTACACTTGGAGCCTCGAGCTGTTTGGTGTGGCTGGGGTGGGTCAGAGGCTGGGGCCAGGGGGCAGCAGGCCACGGGCACAGCCTCCAGCCGGGCCGCATCTGACACAAACAAGATAGTCTGGCACCGCACAGAGCCCCGCTGTCCATCTCAATGGGCTCCCTGTCCTCAGCCGGAAACTCTCCCAGCCCGAGAGGTGGGGGGAGGGGGAGAGCCCGCCTGGCCCAGAGCCCTGGCTGGCCCTGCTGGCAGTGCCCCCCCCCCCCTGCTCCCCCACCGAACCTCGGCCTGCTCCCACTCTGGCCTGGCCTTCTTTCTGTGGCCATTTGTCCTAATGTCTTCACTGCTTCTGGCCCTCAGGATGGCCTCGCAAGTGACCTTCCTGAGCTCCAAATCCTCACTTTTCTACCGTGTCCGCTGTCCCTCGTCTATCTGGGCTCCTCCCATCTCCCTGCCTCTGCCTAGCAGGCCTCTTCTTCACCTTTTGCTGCCAGCTCTTTTGATCAGGAGATTCTGCCATGAGTCTCCATTTATCTCCCCACCCCCGCCGGCAGCTCAGGGATCTCACCTGGCAAGTCTCTTGCCCTCTGGCCAGATGCCACATGGAGGTAAACATCAGTGACATGTACAGGGGCTGAGCCACCTGAGTGGAGATGGCCTCATGGCACAGGTGGGACATCTGGCGTGGCTCCCGTGGCCGTAGTCCCTGCATCTGGCCTGGTCAGGCAGCACGTGGAAGGCAGGCTCCCTATCCCCGGGGCACGCACCTTCCCTCGAGCCAGCTGGGCACCCTCCCAGCCGTGGCCCTGCGCCTGGCCAGCCTCATCCCTTCTGGCACCAGGCCATGCTGGCTGCCGGGGCTAAGAACACAGGCTTAACATCAGCCAGGAGGGGCAGCTGCCCAGCTGGGCTCAGCAAGGGCAGGGCAGTGGCTGAGGAAGGTGGTGGAGGGCAGTGAGGTGGTTTGGACCACAGTCTTGCCGTGTACCCCCCCCACCCACCATGTGCCACCCTGCCGCTCCCCAACCCCCGAACCCCTGCTCCAGCTCGCCTGCTCCCTGGCCTGGATCAGCACTGTGTGGGGCGACCAGAGCTGTTGCATCGGCCAGGCCTTTCCTGAGGCCCCTCCGCCGCCTGCTCTGGGAGCCTCCAGGCATCCAAGACCCTGAGCTTCAGGAGCCCCTCTGTGTGGGTGCCTCACAGAGCAGGAGCACCTCCCGCACTTCCGGCAGCCAGCCCTGCCACCCTGGGGGCCAGATGTTGTGGCCTGGAGGAGACCAGGCAAGTCCTGGCCCAAGAACCCCGCCCCCCCCCCCACGATGATCTGGTAGCCGCCTGGAGAGGGAGCTGCCGGGACCCCCTCCCCACCCCCATAGGCCTGCAGCAGTTCTAGCTCCCAGGGCAGGCGCCACAAAAGGGAACTGCGGCTGCTGGAACTTCCGTTGCCATGGGGACGAGGACCACAGGACCCACATCTGGTAGCTATTGAGGAGGAAAAATTATGAGTCGTGGAAAACGCAAATATTTTTTGTAGCACAGAGCACAAAGGAGCGGGAGGAATGTGGGACTGGAGAAGGCCTGAGCCCTGCCGCCTTCAGGCGGGGACGGAGAACATATCACACAGAGGCAGAGCTACACCTACACACACACACACACACGCATGCACACAGACACACAGACACACACACTGAAACATACCCACCCACACCTACAATCAGACCCAAAGAAAAACAGAGATACTCACCACTGGTACACTCACCCCCCCAGACGGAAATGGACAGTCCCGCCAACACAAACACAGAAATGCTGAGACAGAAGCCCTGCCACACCGCACACATGGACCAGAAGAACCAGTGAAACACCAGGAGAGATGCACACGCTGAAGCAAACGTGTGTACAGGGAAGCACACTCACCCTGCGAGACACACACAGACAGAACAGACTCAGCAGGAACGTTCCTGGCGGTCCAGTGGTTAAGACTCCAAGCTCCCACTGCAGCGGGCACGGGTTTGATCCCTGGTTGGGGAACTAAGATCCCACAGGCTGCACCACAAAAAAAAAAAACAAAAAAACCCCCTCAGCAGCACACACGATACCACCAAGCTCGGGGCACCAAAATGGATATAACCCTGCAATGCAAAACACACTCCCTAACTTACAGAAGCGTCGGGAGAGACACAGACCCTGCAACACACACACGCGTACACACACACACAGCCAGACCCGTAGCAGCACCAAGAGCACTCGCTCAGTCCACCACACACGCAGGAGAACCGAGACAGGATGACGATACTGAATTTATCTGAGCCCCATGCCCGAGATTGCACCCTGCTGCAAGCCCAGAACAGGCCAACCCTGAAAGGCTGTGTTGCCCTCTCACGTGCCAGACCCCCTCATTCTTCCTCGTGACTTCCTTGATCACCTGCCTCTAGAAAACCCCAGCCACTGCCTCTCCTTGTGATGTTTCTTGTTAATGAACCTTCCTCCTGTTGCTGTAGCCGGAATAAAATCATCCCCTGATCATCTCCCCCCACGGTTCTGCCACCCTGACCCTTGTCTTCAGGTCCTGGGCACCTGCTCCAAGTAGCGCCCTCCTGACGTGCCCTGGCCCCCAGCAGACCCAGGGTCCTGTGCTCTAGGCTCTTGTCTGTTGGGAACATGGTAAGAATTTGAGTTTGATCCTTTTTGAGGATTTGTTGATTTCTGATACTGGATTCTTTTGGGTTCATAGTCTGACCATTTGGTCTTGTGTCTGTTAGTCTTTTCTGTTCGCCTATTTGTCTGTTTTGAGCTTAAATCAATTAAGAGTTAGTACCCGCTGGGAAGATGGTTTGAGGTGGTGATAGATGAAAGAGCCATGTGGACACGAAGGGTTCCTTAAGGCCACTGGAGAGGCTGTGACAGGAACAGGGGTGCCTGTGACACACCCAGCAGTTGGTACCTTTGGGGATGCTCACCCAGATGCTTGGTGGTGCCCCCCACAAGAGGGCAGTGGTGAAGGGGGTGGGGTTAGGAGAGCAAAAGTCTGGGAGCAGAGAGTGAGAGTCCAAAGACAGGTGAGGGTGTCTGCAGAGGTTGGGGCCGCTGCGGAGGACAAGGAGGAGGGCAAGTGGGAGCATGAGACGGAGTCTGGGTGGAGGAGATATCGGATGGGGTCCAGACCACTTGTGCACCTAGGCAGGTAAATGGGGTTTTCACTAAACCATAACAGACTTCATATTTTCTTAACCAGTTTTTCAGAGTTTTTCCTTCCCACCTTGATTTACTTTTTTAAAATTAATTAATTTATTTTTTTTTTGGCTGCTTTGGATCTTTGTTGCTCTGCACAGGCTTTTCTCTGGTTGCGGAGAGTGGGGGCTGTTCTTCGTTGGGGTGCACAGGCTTCTCACTGCCGTGGCTTCTCTTGTTGCAGAGCACGGGCTCTAGGCATGCAGACTTCAGTAGTTGTGGCCCACGGGCTTAGTTGCTCTGCGGCATGTGTGATCTTCCCTGACCAGGGCCTGAACCTGTGTCCCCTGCATTGGCAGGCAGATTCTTAACCGCTGTGACACCAGGGAAGCCCTTGATTTACTTTTTTAAAAAAATAGTCTTTATTTTTTAGAGCAGTTTTAGGTTCACAGCAAAATTAAGAAAAAGGTACAGAGTTCCCGTATACCCCCTGCCTCCCAGTGCCCCCACTATCAACATCCCCCCCAAGTGGGACATTTGTTACAATCGATGGACCTACACTGACACCTCAGCATCATCCAGAGCCCATGGTTCACATCAGGGGTCACTCCTGGTGATGTACATCCTATGGGTTTGGACAAATGTACAATGACACGTGTCCACCATTATAATATCATACAGAGTAGTTTCACTGCCCTAAAAACTCTCTGTCCTCCACCTATTCATCCCTCCCTCTCCCCCAGGCCCTAGGAACCACTGATCATTTTATTATCTCCATAGTTTTGCCTTTTCCAGAATGTCATAGAGTTAGAATCACACAGCATGCAGCCATTTCAGACTGACTTCCTTCACTTAGATGTGCATTAAGTTTCCTCCGTGTCGGCTTTCCTGGTGGCACAGTGGTTAAGAATCTGCCTGCCAATGCAGGGGACATGGGTTCCAGCTCTGGTCCGGGAAGATCCTACATGCTGCAGAGCAACTAAGCCCATGCGCCACAACTACTGAGCTTACGCTCTAGAGCCCACGAGCCACAACTGCTGAAGCCCACGCACTTAGAGCCCGTGCTCCGCAACAAGAGAAGCCACCGCAATGAGAAGCCCGTGCACCCCAACGAAGAGCAGCCCCGGCTCTCCGCAACTAGAGAAAGCCCACGTGCAGCAACGAAGTCCCAACGCAGCCGTAAATAAATAAATAAATAAGTTTATTTAAAAAAACAGTTTCCCCACGTGTGCTTACGGCTTGATGGCCATTTTTTTCTGCGCCGAATGCTTTTCCGTGCTCTGGATGTACAGTTTATTCATCATTCACCTCCTGCAGGAGGTCTCCGCTGCTTCCAGTTTCTTTTTCATAACGGTCTGACATGCATTTCCAGAGGCAGTGTGTTGGTGGGAGGGGCCTGGCAGGGGGCTTTCAGAGTAGCTGTGCTACTTTCCGAGCGGTGGAGCTCCCGCGGACTGCCGTCCACTCGGGGAAGGGCTCCCGCGAGGCGGAGCGGGACGGTGGCGCCATCTAGCGGGAGGCCGCGCAGCACCGGCCGTCTCCGGTCTCTGGGGCAGCCCAGGGATGCGGGTCCCAGGCCCAGATAGTCCAGTAAAGCAGACAGGGCCAGGGGAGGAGCCAGAGGCCGGTGATAGCATCGCGCGACGTAGGTGTTATGTCACCCTAGACGTCGCGGTGACCTGATCCACGGGCACAGGCCCGGACCTTAGCTGGGACCACAGCCCACCGCTCCCTGCTCTGTGCCCAAGCAACCACTGGTTCTGCCCTCCACGTTCCGCGGGCACAGGGGGTAGTGTGCTGCCCCTGGACAGTCAAGTGAGGAATTATTGTACACTTAAAAAAAAAAACTTAAGGGACTTCCCTAGTGGAGCAGTGGTTAAGACTCCAGATTCCCAATGCAGGGAGCCCAGGTTCGATCCTTGGTCGGGGAACTGGATCCCCCATGCATGCCAGCCAGCTAAGAGTTCGCATGCCACAACTAAGGAGGCTGAGGGTCGCAACTAAGGAGTCCGACTGCTGCAACAAACACCCGGTGCAACCAAATAAATAAAATTAAAAAAAAATTTTTAATTAAAAATAAGAGAAAAGAAACAGTTAAAATTGGGACTTCCCTAGTGGTCCAGTGGTTAGGGCCCCACACTTCCACTGCAGGGGACCCGGTTTGATCCTTGGTCGGGGAACTAAGCCACGTGGCCAAAAAAAAAAAAAGAGAGAGAGAGAGAGAAACAACCCAGCTAAGACTGATGTTACCTGTATTTTATCACAATTAGTATATATATATATATCTATTAAACAAACGTGACTGTGAGTAGAGGCTGGAGGTTGCTGAAATAAGGCCTGTATAGAATATATTAGCCAAATGGTAACAACAGAATTCTGGCCAGTGGAGCACTGCCTGCCGGTGCCACTTCGGCTCTGCTGGGACAGGCCTTAACTGACCACTGGTTAAGGTCACAGCAGTTCACCACGAGGTGCCATTTGTCCTTTCTGGGTTGAAAACCAGGCCAGTTTGGACTGATAGCTAGAGAAAGAGGGGGATAATCACCCCTTCTCTTAATGCATCTTGTGTAATGGGTCTCCTCCTTCAAGTCCCAGTTTTAACGTATTTGGGGCCATATTAACAATTTTAATGGCTCAGGAAGTCTTCAGGGTCTGATTTGGCAAGGCCAGAAGTAAGGGACAAAGTTTTTCGTTTTTCCTTTTTTAAAAATTTATTTATTTATTTATTTATTTATTTATTTTTGGCCCCATTGGGTCTTCATTGCTGCACGCGGGCTTTCTCTAGTTGCGGTGAGTGGGGGCTACTCTTCGTTGCGGTGCGCGAACTTCTCGTTGCAGTGGCTTCTCCTGTTGCGGAGCACAGGCTCTAGGCGTGCAGGCTTCAGTAGTTGTGGCACGTGGGCTCAGTAGTTGTGGCTCACGGGCTTAGTTGCTCCGTGGCATGTAGGATCTTCCCTGACCAGGGCTCGAACCTGTGTCCCCTGCATTGGCAGGTGGATTCTTAGCCACTGCACCACAAGGGAAGTCCCTGCTTTTGTTTTAATACTTATTTATTTGGTTGCACCGGGTCTTAGTTGCGGCATGTGGGCTCCTCAGTTGCGGCACGCGAACTCTTAGTTGTGGCATGCATGTGGGACCTAGTCCCCCGCCCAGGCATCGAACCGGGGCCCCCTGCATTGGAAGTGGGGAGTCTTAACCACTGTGCCACCAGGGAAGTCCTGCAAAGTTTCAATTTTATTCCAACTAGGGCTTCTATCTTGATAATGGGCAGTCCCAGAGGAGTGGGAGCCAGACCCTGGGAGTAAGGTGCATTTTTCCTTCTGAGCTCTGACCCCTGGGGAAGCCCAGGTCGCAATGTGCTGAGACCAGGTGGGGGCAGCCATGGACATCCTGAACTGGGGGCTTTCCTTGGTGGGAGGGTTTGGTGCTTTGGGATGAGAAGACCACGTCTTGGGATGCTCCTCAATAATTCCAGGTCACCTAGGGCCTCAATAAGAGTAGTGGTTCCTTGGCAAAGGATGCTGTGCAGCCTCGGAATCTTTAGGCGCTTCTCTGAGAAATGGTGCCATGTGTGTGCTGAGAACACTTCTTCCCAGGCATCCTTGGGGCCGGTCCCCATTCCACTGCATCTGTCATACTTTTCCTTCTCTACCTCAACTCTGTACCACGATCCAGAGGGGGAATTGGCAATCTACAGCCTGGGGGCCAAACCTGGCTGGATGCATGTTTTCATAAATAAAGGTTGACTGGACCGCCCCCCCCAACCCCGGGAGCGCTCAGCGCAGTGTAAAGCCCTTGAACCCTGCTAGGTTGTTTAATAATTGGCCTCCCTCCCCTTAAGTAGCCAGTGAGTGAGAGCAGGCCACTGTCCAAGCCACAGATGGCAGAGCGAGGGGAGGGCGGAGGTCGTGCCCAGGAATGCGATGCACGCGGTGGATGGGGCGTGGCCATTCCTGAGAGGCTGGTGCATCTCGTGGAATAGATTATTCATTTGGGTGCCCAGTTTGAGGGCACTGAGATATGCTGGCCAATTAAAGTGAATCCAGAGCCAGTATAAGCAGGGGCAAAAGCTACTTAGTGCCTTTTTCATGGTCCAAATCCTTAATTGTGTATTAAATTTTGAAATTCTGATCGAACCAAATCTCAGGCCTGTGTTACAGATTCTCTTTCTCCCTTGCAGAGGGGCGTGTGTGTGTGTGCATGTGTGTGCACTCTCACAATATAACTCAGAGGTACCCTGTATCCTATATAGGTCCTTCAGTGTGTCCTATATCCCATAAGAGGTACTCACGCTGCAGGCCCCCTCCTCCAGGAAGCTCCAGGCAATACTTCAGTACGAGCCTGAGGCCTTGGGCCATGGACCAGTTAGACACATTTATCCTAAGAATGTGATTTATTGCGAACACGTGTTTTGCTCTGGGGTGCAGGTTTGGGGCCTGGAGTCTGAGAGACGGAGGTCAGTGGCATGGGTGCTACAGCCCATGTAACTGACCCCCAGTAAAAACTGAGGCTGGGGGGCTTCCCTGGTGGGCAGCCCTTTGCTCCCAGTCACACATAGTTGCTGAGAATTAAGTGGGGCTCCGTGGGGGAGGGGGACGCCTGGGAGCCAGTGCCTGGTCTCTCCTGGACGTTGCCCTGAGTGCTTTTTTCCTTTGAAAGGGGCACTAGTTGGCCTTTGTGACCAAATGATCCTGGCCCTGAATTTGCTTTAACCTCTGGGAGACGTGAGATGGGGCTGCATATCCGCGGGCCTCAGTCTAGTAACAAGGGGGGCCGCAGGACTTGGGGATCGGCTGGGCCCCCCTGCCGGCTCTGCACACACCTGGGGGCCACTGCTCATCCCTAATCACCGGAACCCTGGCCCCAATTCCCCACTCCCAGCCCATCCTGAACCCCAACCCTAACTTGGGTCTCTCGGAGCCTTGCCCTGACCATGACCCTGACCCTGACTAGCACCCAGACGCCGTGACCGCTGGACTCGGAAAGGTGTCCTCCACTGCTGGGGTGGGCCTGCTGCCCTCCCATCCTCTTCAGGCTCTGCCACAACCTGCCTACAGGCGAAATGTCCAGGAGCCCATGGAGGTGGCCTGTCTGGTGCCCCCTACCCCCTCCTGTGTCTGTCATCATGACATTGGATAGGAAAGAAGAACAATGTCACCCCAGAGCAGTGCCGCGGGAAGAACTATGGACCCTGTAGTTTCTCATTCACAGTGGAAATTGCTTTTTGTACTGATATCAAAAGTAATGTGTCTGTTGTTTTAATAATTCAGAACATGAACAGTCAGTCCTAACCCATCACCTAGAAATTGGTAGCATCTGGTGCATATATTAAGGGGTCCTTGTGGGTTCCGTTCCAGCCCCCATCCCCACTTCAGCCTTCATTTCTTCTTCTTCTTCTTCTTCTTCTTTTTTTTTTTTTTTTTGAGCGTGCAGGAGACCAGTCCCGCAGGAGGAACGCAGCCACTGCAAGCAGCTGAGGTTGGGCCCCTTCCCGCTTTGGAGCAGGACAAAGCCCCCATCACGGGTGGTTATTTCCAGGCAAAACCAGAGTGACGTCTCAGGCTCACTGCTGGGCAGTCCTGCTGGCTGCACCCCAAGTCCACCCATCCTAAACATTAACACACTGTTGACGAATGGGGTTCATCCCAGTGATACAAAGATGATGGGATGATAGAAAACCTCCTCATAATCCAACTGTATCTCCACCACAGGAAAGAAACCCATACAGTCATTTCTGGGACATGCTGAGGTGTGGCTTAATTCTGCATCCAGCCCTGATTTTTCAAAGACCTAGCAAACTAGGCCTACAAAGATAATTCATTAACAGGATAAAAATCCGTTGTGGCCAAGAGTTGGCATTTCGCGCGACAGTAAAATACTAGCTCTGTTCCCCCTTAAGTCAGGATGGAGACCTGAACCCATGAATAATCAGCCAAGTTCGTTCCACCTGCCGTCCGTCCCTGGTCAAGGTGGGTTTAAGACATACATGTCCTCCAGGTGGCACGGAGCCTAAATAAGGTGTTTGCCCAAGCTGTTTTCCAGGAGCCTGGAGTCAGCTGTGTCTAGTTTGAGCTGATATGGTTAAGCCTGGATGGGACCACCCACCCTCCACTGGGCCTGCGCCTGACCTTTCCCCCATCACCTTTCCCCAAGCCTCGGACTGCCCTGTTCCTTCAACCCACAAGTGCCCCAGCCCCTGGCCTTCGGGGAGGCAGCTCTGTAGCTAGTGCTCTTCATGGAGCTGCAGACCTTGGCGGCTCAGCATTTTCCTTGCTGCATGTCGGGCAAGACGAGCCTGGTCAGGGAACTAACTTAGCGGCCAGCCAGGAGGTAAGTCCGGACGACCTTTTGCCTGTGGCTCGTCCAAGGCTGGTACTGAGAGGCTGTGGCCGAGTCTGGGCAGCGGCGTGGTCCGTCTGTTCCAGGACCGTCCTCGGATTTCCCTGGAGAGGTGCTGAAAACTTCCTCTCTTAGCTCTGTTTTCAGCAAAGAGACAGTTTGGGGGTTTGGGTTTGGAAGACACTTTTGGGTGAGTAACCTCATTACAGAATTGCACATGTGCCTAGATTGCCTGGCAATCCATCCGGGTTGGAGGCCCACTTGACGGGATGCTGACAGAGGACACAAGGTTTGCAGCTGCTGAGGTACCGCAAGCCAGGGTTAGAGGCTGGGGCTCTGGGTTTTGGTCTTGTTTGTTCTGGTTTGTTTGTCTATGATTGTCTTAATTGTTAAGAGTTGGCTACTGGGGATTGAATAAGGACCCATAGGGAGATTTTGCTGCTGTGACCACCTGGAAACAAAGCCCCTTCAAAACGGGAAGTGTTAATTCAATTCCCCCTTGCAGCCCTCAGGCTGCATTCTCCAAAATTGGGTGGTTTTTCAGGTGTAAATCCGTAAGAAAAAGATGGTAACACTGTGTGGCCACCATTTCCTTTAGACTCCGGAGCAAAATGGTCTGAAAATGGATCCTTAAGTTACAATACAAATTTGCGACTTGATTTATTTTGTAAACGGGAAGAAAAATGGGATGAAATCGCTTCTGTACAGTCTTTGATGTTACTGTATCAGAATAAGCCTGTGCCAAGATGTCAAGTTGTGACTCAGTGGGAAAGGAAGCCAAGGAACCCCTCTTGCTTGATTCTGATGAGGAGGAGGATGACTTGCTGCTGCTCTTTAGCTACCACCGCCTGAGCCTCAGGCTCCCCCCTCCCTACCCCTCAGGTCTGGGGATTGAGAAATAGGAATGGTCTCGGTCTCCCCATCTCCTACCCTCCAGGGCACTCGACTTGGCCAGGGAGCTGCCTAAACTCAGGCCGGGCAGCATTGGTTAAGGGGAGTCCCCGCTGGGGGTGTGAAAGCCGAGAGTGGACAGCCGATGGGATGGGAGGGATCCGCGTCCACGCCCCTCCTTCAACTTCAGCTTTTTTTTTTTAATTAATTAATTTTATTTTTTCAGCTGTGCCACGCAGCATGTGGGATCTTAGTTCCCCGATCAGGATGGAACCGGCACCCCCTGCATTGGAAGCCTGGAGTCTTAACCACTGGACTGCCAGGGAAGTCGAACTTCTTATTTATTTAATTGGAAGAACAATGTGCCAACTTAGAGAGATGACCAAAGAGAACAGAAAATCTTTCATCGATCCTTGCAACCTGCAACCCGACCTGGGCAGATGCTTGAAATTCATTAACTACCCTCCTCACCTCAGAAAACCTTCGAGAGAGATGCTGGGTGGAGCCTGGGAGGAGGCAGATCAGCTTCACGAAGGAACACCTGGTGCCCCGTGCAGCCTACAGGGAGCGTGGCTTTGCCAACAGCAGATCCTAATTGGGATGTGAGTGCTGGGGATGGATGAAACTCAAACATTCCATAATATGGAGATGGCATTCTTGCAGGATTGTGAAGAAGGGGCCAAGACATGGAAGCCTTACTAAAGCAAAGGAGGTAAGACAAGTCAAATGAGGAGCCTTCAGAATTTCTAGGCAGGGTCTGTAAAGCCTCCAGGCAATACAGATGCAGACCCTGAGGCCCCAAAGAATTCAAAGGTGGTCAGTGTGATTCTCATTGGCCAGAGCGGCCCCTGACATACAGAAGAAACTTCGAAAAGTCGGGGGGCTTTAGGGACACCTACCTTTCAACTTAAGTTGCCTTCAAAGCTCTTAATGGCAGAGACCAGGTTCAGGAGAAAAGGGAACAATGAAGAATGAATCGGGCCACTCTGCTGGCGGCTGACTGAACCCGGGGAAGAGCCGGACCAAACCGAGGAGGTAAGCGGCCTAAGCTCCCACTTGAACGGGGCACCTGATAGCGGGATCCTGCCAATGTGCATATTGCAAAGAGCAGGAAGACATCCTAAAAGAGAGTCCTGCCCTAAATCAGCCTTTTTTTTTTTCAAGGCTGCGCTGGGTCTTCGTTGCTGCGCGGGGGGCTTTTCTCTAGTCGCGGCCAACGGGGGCTACTCTTTGTTGCGGTGCACGGGCTTCTCATTGCAGTGGCTTCTCTTGTTGCGGAGCATGGGCTCTAGGTGCGCGGGCTCAGTAGTTGCAGCATGTGGGCCCTAGAGCACTGTTTCAGTAGTTGTGGCACACGGGCTCAGTTGCTCCATGGCATGTGGGATCTTCCCCGACCAGGGATAGAACCCGTGTCCTCTGCATTGGCAGGCAGATTCTTAACCATTGCGCCACCAGGGAAGCCCCTAAATCAGACTCTTGAAGAAGGTAAACAGGTGGGGCATCAGCTGCCTGAGCTAAGCATGATGGTGACCACGAATGATGGGGCCCTGGGGAACCCTTTAAATCCCCCTGAGTCCATCACTATGTCCCACACAGAGCCCCAGTGACCATGATGGTTGGAAATCAACTTGACTTTGCAATGGACGCGGGGGCCACTACTCAGTTTTAAATACCCAGTTTTCTAACCTTTCTTCTGAGACTGTTAGTAACTGGGGTGTCAGGAGAAACCTTCAAAAACCCTGTTCTCCAGCTGCTAGACTATCAGAGGGAGCATACCTTTCTGTACGAGATTTACAAACTAAATACCTGGGTTACCTTTACACCTGGACGAATGGACATTGAAGCATCACAAGAGCAGTCTCTCAACCCCCAAGGAGAACAGCCTGCATCCACTGGGAAAGATATCCTGCAGGAGGTGAGTCTGGAGGTGTGGGGTGTGTGGGGGTGGGAGGCTGCGCCTATACGGGTTAGGTTCTGTCCCGGAGCAAAAATTCCAAACTTAAAGCCCTTCCTATGAAAGGAGCCGGCAAAGTGTGGAATTCAACCCCTGCCTTTCTGGAATATGACTTAATACACCCCTGCTGGTCACCTTATAAAACTCCACTTTTACCAGTCCAGAAACCAGGCACAGGTGGATATCAGTTTGTACACCTCTTCAGAGCAATGAATCAAATTGTAGGAGATACTCATCTCTAGACCCTAACACTGCTCACTACTTTGTGCAGAGATTTGTTGGTTTACCCTATTGGATTTGAAGGACTTTTTGGGTTTTTTTTTGCATAACCTGAGTTTTGAATCCCAAGATTTGTCTGCTTTCAAATACAAGATACAAAACTTAAACAAAAGTACCGCTGGACAGCATTTCCTCTGGTATTTAACAGTCTCCCCTCAAGATTGGGAGAAATCCTGACCACAGGTTTGAGGGACCCTCACCTAAATGAGGGAGCCCCCAGGATGTGGATGATACTCTGATGGCCAGTCCAACAAAGGATGCCCTAGACCAGAATACAGTTTTGACGGAACTTCCTGGTTGAAGGAGGCAGTAAGGTGTCCAAGAACAAAGCACAGAGTTGTCAGCCCTCTGTTACACACTCAGGTTTTGAACTCACAAGGACAGGCAGCTGCTCCTTGATGGAGGGAAGCTCTCGCCAGGGTTGCTGTTCCCACCAAGAAACAACCGTGGGGGTTCCTGGTGATGACCGGGTTAGGTCCCACTTGGATCCCCAACTTCTATGTTGTAGCAAAACCCCTTTAGGAAGATTTTTGTTTGTTTGTTGTTTTTGCTTTTTTGGATTTTTTTGGCTGCACCAAGTGGCTTGCATGATCTTAGTTCCCTGACCCGGTGTGGAACCCGGGCCCACGGCAGTGAAAGCGCCGAGTCCTAACCACTGGACCGCTGGGGAATTCCCTAGGAAGTTCTTAAAGGGGGAGACCATGACCCTTTAGACTGAAGTCTTGGAAGGATAACCAGCCTGAAGACCAGCTCCGTCCTTCCTGGACTGGACCTTGGGTGGTTGTCCTCATGACCCTTTCCTCGGTGAAGTTGAAGGGACACAGACATCTCCAGGCTGGCAAATGACTCCCTAGCCATCTTAAGTTGGTTCTCAAAAAGAAGTTGTGTAGGGCTTCCCTGGTGGCGCACTGGTTAAGACTCTGCCTGCCAACGCAGGGGACATGGGTTCGAGCCCTGGTCCAGGAAGATCCCACATGCCGCGGAGCAACTAAGCCCATGTGCCACAACTACTGAGCCTGCGCTCTAGAGCCCGCGAGCCACAACTACTGAGCCTGTGTGCCACAACTACTTAACCCCGTGAGCCTAGAGCCCATGCTCTGCAGCAGGAGAAGCCACCACAATGAGAAGCCTGTGCACCACAATGAGAAGCCCGTGCACCGCAACGAAGGGTAGCCCCTGCTCGCCACAACTAGAGAAAGCCCGTGCAGCAACGAAGACCCAAGCAGCCAAAAGTAAAATAAATAAATAAATAATTTTTTTAAAAACTAATTTAAATTATTAATTTATTTTATTTTTGCTGTGTTGCGTCTTTGTTTCTGTGCAAGGGCTTTCTCTAGTTGTGGCAAGCGGGGGCCACTCTTCATCGCGGTGCGCGGGCCTCTCACTATTGCGGCCTCTCGTTGTGGAGCACAGGCTCCAGACGCGCAGGCTCAGTAGTTGTGGCTCACGGGCCTAGTTGCTCCGCGGCATGTGGGATCCTCCCAGACCAGGGCTCAAACCCGTGTCCCCTGCATTAGCAGGCAGATTCTCAACCACTGCGCCACCAGGGAAGCCCAATAAATTTATTTATTTTTAAATGCTGTGAGAAAGAAATGAAGGTGTAGGGATTGATGCAGAGCTGACTTTGGTAAAGTGAAACTCTTTAGAAGGCAATGTTTTTTTAATTGAACTATCGTTGGTTTACAATGTTGTGTTAATTTCTGCTGTACAGCAAAGTGACTCAGTTATACACACACACATATATATATATATTCTTTTTTAGATTCTTTTCCATTATGGTTTATCCCAGGAGTTTGGATATAGTTCCCTGTGCTACACAGTAGGACCTTGTTATTTATCCATCCTATATGTAATAGTTTGCCTCTGCTCATCACAAACTCCCAGTCTATCCCTCTCCCACCCCCCTCCCCCTTGGCAACCACAAGTCTGTTCTCTATGTCTGTGAGCCTGTTTCTGTTTTATAGATTGGTTCATTTGTGCCATATTTTAGATTCTACATATAAGTGATATTATATGGTATTTGTCTTTCTCTTTCTGACTTCACTTAGTCTGATAATCTCTAGTTGCATCCACGTTGCTGCAGATGGCATTATTTCATTCTTTTTTATGGCTGAGTCATATTCCATTGTATAAATATACCACATCCTCTTTATCCATTCATCTGTTGATGGACATTTAGGTTGTTTCTGTGTCTTGGCTATTGTGAATAGTGCTGCAATGAACATTGGGGTGCATGTATCTTTTCAAATTATGGTTTTCTCCAGATATATGCCCAGGAGTGGGATTGCTGGATCATATGGTAAATATATTTTTAGTTTTTTGAGGCACCTCCATACTGTTTTCCATAGTGGCTGCACCAACTTACATTCCCACCAACAGTGTAGGAAGGTTCCCCTTTCTCCACACCCTCTCCAGCATTTGTTATTTATAGACTTTTTAATGATGGCCATTCTGACCGATGTGAGGTGGTACCTCAGTGTAGTTTTGATTTGCATTTCTCTAATAATTAGCGATGTTGAGCATCTTTTCATGGGCCTATTGGCCATCTGGATGTATTCTTTGGAGACATGTCTATTTAGGTCTTCTGCCCATTTTTCTATTGGGTTGTTTGTTTTTTTGTTATTGAGCTGCATGAGCTGTTTGTATATTTTGGAGATTAAGCCCTAGTCGGTTGCACCATTTGCAAATATTTTCTACCATTCTGTAGGTTGTCTTTTCATTTTGTTTATGGTTCCCTTTGCTGTGCAAAAGCTTGTAAGTTTGATTAGGTCCCATTTGTTTATTTTTGCTTTTATTTCTATTGCCTTGGGAGACTGACCTAAGAAAACACTGGTATGATTCGTGTCAGAGAATGTTTTGCCTATGTTCTCTTCTAGGACTTTGATGGTGTCACATCTTATGTTTAAGTCTTTAAGCCATTTTGAGTTTATTTTTGTGCATGGTGTAAAGGAGTGTTCTAACTTTGTTGATTTACATGTGGCTGTCCAACATTCCCAGCACAACTTTCTGAAGAGACTTTTTCCCATTTTATATTCTTGCCTCCTTTGTCAAAGTTTAATTGACCATAGGTGTGTGGGTATATTTCTGGGCTTTCTATTCTGTTGCATTGATCTGTATGTCTGTTTTTGTACCAATACCACACTTTTGATTACCCTAACTTTGTAGTATTGTCTGACACCTGGGAGGGTTATACCTCCTGCAGCATTTTTTTTTTCCCTCAGGATTACTTTAGCAATTCTGGGTCTTTTATGGTTCCATATAAATTTTTGGACTATTTGTTCTAGTTTTGTGAAAAATATCATGGGTAATTTGATAGGGATCATGTTAAATCTGTAGTTTGCTTTGGGTAGTATTGACATTTTAACAATATTAATTATTCCAATCCAAGAACATGTGATATCTTTCCATTTCTTTGAATCCTCTTTAATTTCCTTTACTAATGTTTTATAGTTCTCAGTGTATAAGTCTTTCACCTCCTTGGTCAGGTTTATTCCTAGGTATTTTTTTTTGGTGCGATTTTAAAAGGTATTTTTCTTTTTTTACATTCCTTTTCTGATATTTCATTGTTAGTATAAAGAAATCTTGCTACTTTGTTGAATTCATTTATCAGTTCTAGTAGTTTTTGTGTGGAGTTCTTAGGGTTTTCTATATATAGTATCATGTCATCTGCATACAGTGACAGTTTTACCTCTTCCAGAAGGCAATTTAAATACCTTGTTAGTTGCCAGAATGACTGTTCTTTTCTCTTGTGATGCCTTCTTTGTTTCTAACCTCCCAGGCTTGGAAAGACAATTCAGTGATTCGGATTTCTCAAACTTTGTCAAAAACAGGTCATCTCTCTAGCTGTTGAATTTGTCATCCAAAACTTCTTTCTATATTTGATCACGCTGACCCCTTGACTGCGACTGTCACTCATTTTTCAACCATCCCTAACTTCCTTGACTTCAGAGGTAACATATCAGATTAGGCTCATCACCTGTCCCATCTTTCCTTGACGAAGCTGAAATTCGGTTCTCTCCTTGTGTCCTCAGATAAAAATAAATAACCCTTGTGTGTGTAGCCCCCGTCAAGGTCATACTTGATTAGGATATTGTAGAAATGGTTCTTATTTCCCCAGCTTAAGTCCCTTCCATATTTAATACCTAAGTGTTTCAGCCAAACGAATAATGATCCAGATGCTCCAACATGTAAAAAGGTAAGACACTGATCCCTGCCTGAGTGTCCTAGATAAAACCCATATATGTGTGTGTGTGTGTGTATGTGTGTGTGTGTGTAGGTATATATACGTGTGTATATATATATGTGTGTATATATGTGTGTGTGTGTGTATATATATATAATTTTTTTTTCTTTGGCCGTGCTGTGCAGCTTGTGGGGTCTTAGTTGCGCCACCAAGGATTGAACCCATGCTCTTAACAGTGAAAGCGTGGAGTCCTAACCACTGGACCACCAGGGAATTCCCTAAAATCCCTATGAGTAAGAGCCTAAATTTTTAAAATTAATTAATTAATTAATTTTTATTTTTGGCTGTGTTGGGTCTTCTTTGCTGCACACGGGCTTTCTCTAGTTGTGGCGAGCGGGGACTACTCTTCGTTGCGGTAGATTCTCTTGTTGCGGAGCATGGGCTCTAGGCACATGGGCTCAGTAGTTGTGGCTTGCAGGCTCTAGAGCGCAGGCTCAGTGGTTGTGGCACACGGGCTTAGTTGCTCTGTAGCATGTAGGATCGTCCTGGACCAGGGATTGAACCTGTGTCCCCTGCACCAGCAGGTGGATTCTTAACTACTGTGCCACCAGGGAAGTCCCAGTAAGAGCCTATATTTTAACAATATATCTGACATTCTGTGTGCCCCCTTAGGGTGCACTTTGTGGTTATTTTTTTCTTTGGCCACACCGCAGGTCATGCAGGATCTTAGTTCCCTGACCAGGGGTCGGACCCACACCCCCTGCAGTGAAAGCACTGAGTCTTAACCACTGGATGTCAGGGAATTCCCCTGTCTGTGGTTTTGATGACCAATTTTGGGTCTATGAATGCCTTAACAGCTGGCCTGAGGGTGATATGTTTACTGGGATCAAAATGTTAACTTGAAACCAGACAAGAGAATATTCTCAAATGAGTGCTAAACAGTGTCATTCCTCAAGCCCCTTTTAGGTCTACACCCCTTATCAGCAGGAAGTGGCCAGAGTGGCCATTGTCCATCTTCCTCAAGGTTGAGAAACAATCAAAAATGGGCAGTGGGCTGAACCTGTGTATAATCAGTCAAATCTATTCCACCTGCCGTCATTCATCAAAGCCATTTTAAGACTGCGTGCCCTCCAGGTGGCCTGGAGCCTAAACATTAAGGTGTTTTCCCGAGTTGTTTTCAAGGAGCTTGGAGTCAGCAGTGTCTAGTTTGAGCTGAGATGGTTATGACTGGATAAGACCAGCCACCCTCCAAGGGGGCCCGCGTGAGTGTCTGCTTTGCGACATTTTTTAAATGACATTTCTTTCTTTCTTTAAAAAAAAGTTTTTTTTAATGCATTTTGTTTCTATGCTAACACGTTATATACTTGGTGAGGTACAATCTTTAGTTCTTTTTTCTTAAATTTGTTTATTTTACTTTATTTATTTTTGGCTGCTTTGGGTCTTCATTGCTGCACACGGGCTTTCTCTAGTTGCGGCGAGCGGGGGCCTCTCTTCGTTGTGCTGTGCATGCTTCTCATTGTGGTGGCTTCTCTTGTTGCAGAGGATGGGCTCTGTGCACAGGCTTCAGCAGTTATGGCGCACAGGCTCTAGAGCACAGGGTCAGCAGTTGTGGTGAGTGGGCTTAGCTTCTCCACGGCATGTGGGATCTTCCCGGACCAGGGATCGAACCTGTGTCCCCTGCATTGGCAGGTGGATTCCCAACCACTGTACCACCAGGGAAGTCCTCAGTGACTTTTTGAAAATGCAGAGGCCTGTAGCTTAGTTACATCTGTGCAAAACAACAGTCATAAGACCTTTTTCCAATCACCTTTCCCCACCACTCAGACTGCCCTGCTGCTTTACTCTTCATCCCATAAGTACCCCAGCTCCTTGCCTTTGGGGAGACAGACCTGAGGCTAGTTCTCCTCGCTTGGCTACAGACCTGGGCGTCTCAGCATTTTGGTTTGCTGTGCATCAAGCAAAACGAACCAGATGCTGTATCAGTGAGGAGTACAATTGTGGGGAAGGACAAATGTGAGAAAAGCAGCTAAAGTCCATAACAAGAACTCAGGAAGTTGAATGTCAATGGCTGAAGTGGCTGCTCAAATTTCATTCAAGGCCTAGGATCTTTTTATTTTCCATTCCACTATGTGGGTCTTTGTCCTCAATTATCTCATGGTTGCAAAATGGCTACCACACCTCCAGGCATTGCATCCAAGTTCCAGGAAGAAGAGAGGAGGAGGAAGGAGCAGTATCTCCTATCAGGAAAGCAGACTTCCCCAAAATCTGTAGCACACTTTATTGGTCAGAACTGTGACCACCACAGCTGTGATGGCTTTAGAGGCCAAAGTGTTGAGGTGGACATGTATTGCTCCTCACCCCAAACAAAGTCTGCCACAGGTGACCACTGCCACCAACACAGTGTCACTCTGAAGTGCTGGGCAATGTGGGTTTTAAGAAGAAATGAAATAAAAGGCTATCTATATGAAAAGGAGAGGCAAGCTTTTTATTTCCAAGTAATGACTTTACCTAGAAAACAGGATAAACCAATAAACTGTTAGAGGCCTTCTAGAGTGACTCAGTAAAGCTGCTTGGTGTAAAATAAATAGACAAAAGTATACCTACAGTCAAGAGTTGTTCTATATATGTTATCACAGAGCCAATTTACAAATCCCACAAAATTAGACTGAATTTAAGAATAAATATATGGGGCTTCCCTGGTGGCGCAGTGGTTGAGAGTCCGCCTGCCGATGCAGGGGACACGGGTTCGTGCCCCGGTCTGGGAAGATCCCACATGCCGTGGAGCGGCTGGGCCAGTGAGCCATGGCCGCTGAGCCTGCGCGTCCGGAGCCTGTGCTCCACAACGGGAGAGGCCACAACAGTGAGAGGCCCGCCTATAGCAAAAAAAACCCAAAAAACAAAACAAGAATAAATATATGAACATATATGAAAAAAACTATAAACCTTTTCTGATGGTTAGATGCAGACTTAAATGGACAGTCATGTACCACATTTCTGATGTGAAGACCTAATATCATATAGAACTATGTTAATTCTTCACAAACTGGTCAATTCTAATCAAAATCCCAATGAGATATGCAGGGGCATGAAGAGGCTGAGTTCCGAGAAAATGATTCCTGCGTCACCTGGAAGAATAGATTAAAAAAATTTTGGGCTTCCCTGGTGGCGCAGTGGTTGAGAGTCCGCCTGCCGATGCAGGGGACGCGGGTTCGTGCCCCGGCGTGGGAAGATCCCACATGCCGCGGAGTGGCTGGGCCCGTGAGCCAGGGCCGCTGAGCCTGCGCGTCCGGAGCCTGTGCTCCGCAACGGGAGAGGCCACAGCGGTGAGAGGCCCTCGTACCGCCAAAAAAAAAAAAAAAGGCAAATATAAAAAGTGATTGGGAATTCCTGGGCAGTCCAGTGGTTAGGACTCAGTGCTTTCACTGCCGCGGCCCAGGTTCAATCCCTGGTTAGGGAACGAAGACCCTGCAAGCTGTTCAGTGCAGCGAAAAAAAAAAAAAAAAAAAGAAAAAGCGTGTGTAGTTGAGGTCTATATTGATAGGGCTTTTTCTGTAGACTTACATGGTTGGAAACGCCTCACAGAGTAACTGTGGTTTCCTTTCTCACAGGACTAGATCTGTGGAGAACTACAAGACAGAGCTGCTAATAAACTGTGAAAAACTTAACAAACTTTTTTAAATCTTAGGTATTGGCATATGCTAACTGTTCTAGGCTATGATAGCTTAGGAGTGAATATGATTTGAACTTAATGCATGTTTAGAGGGTGTCTGAAGTTCAGAACCAGGCAAATCCATCTCCGGACCCTAAACATGGCTGTACAGTAAATTGCTTGAGGAAACTGGCTCTCAAAGACTACAGGAGGGGAATTTTTTTAAAAAATTCATTTTATATATTTATTTTTGGCTGCATTGGGTTTTTGTTGCTGTGCGCGGGCTTTCTCTAGTTGCGGTGAGCAGGGGCTACTCTTCATTGCAGTGCGCGGGCTTCTCATCGTGGTGGCTTCTCTTGTTGCAGAGCACAGGCTCTAGGTGCCAGACTTCAGGAGTGTGGCTCAAGGGCTTTGGAGCGCAGGCTCAGTAGTTGTGGCGCACGGGTTTAGTTGCTCCGCAGCATGAGGGATCTTCCCAGACCAGGGCTCAAACCCGTGTCCCCCACATTGGCAGGCGGATTCTTAACCACTATGCCACCAGGGAAGCCCAGAGGGGAATTTTTGAAGTGTGTCCATGTTCCATTGGAGATCAAAGAAGCCCAACTAAAAAAAATGGTGGACTCTCACAACTATGGATTGAGCAAAAATTCTTTTTTGAAAGGGCTATTTTGAAGATTATTACTCTAATACTGGAGAAGCTAAGGTGATTGGCAGTGGAATGAATCAGAACGTGTACAATTCCTTAAAAATTTTTTTATTGACTTAAATAATTTTTCCTATAATAAAGCCCTTTACACTTTTTTTGTTAAAAAAAAAAAAAGACAAGTGTATATACGCAGAGAAAAAAAACAGAAAGAAATCCATCTCCAGGTCATGACCTGTGAACTGATTCTAAGGGTCATTTTTATTCTTATAAAATTGATTTTTTCCCCAAATTTCTTCAATATACATGTATTATGTGTATGATCAGAAAACAAAGTTTATATGTAAATAAAAGAACATCGAGACTTCAATGGAAGGGGGCCAAAGGGCACTTCAAACAGTTTTCAAGAAGAAAGACCAATAATAAGAACACGTTCCATTTCAACCTCACCGGTTATCAAAGACCAAGGTGCTGCTCTCAGCTGAGGGCGTTAACAGCCCCGCCAGGCAGACAGCAGGTGTGGTGTCTGGGGCCCCCCAAGATGTTTGCATTTGAATTTCTTTTAAAATAAGAAAAATGAGTATGATAATGAATCAAACTGAGATTTTATCTATCTTTTGCCAATGCAGTTGTCCAATAGAACTTTCCCTATTTGTCATGGAGGAAGGGCCTGAGACCAGCCCCAGGGATGATGGAGGAACGATGGGGGCGGACACCTGGGATCATCGCCATGGCACCCAGAAGCAAGCCCGTCTGGACCCAGCTCGGAGCAGCGTCGGCCTCCGGGACATGGACGCGCCTGACCACTACTGTCGGTTCTCCTCACACTGAGACGGTATTACTTTGTTATCACACAACCAAAAATATACTAAAACGATGCCTTAAGCTGTTCATTTCCTTTATCTCAAAACTCTCACTTCTAGAAATCTACTCTAAGACAACGCTAAAGAAGGATAATGCAAAAAGATGCTATATGAAGAATGACTTGTAACAGTGAAAACTTCGAAATAACTTCTGCGTCCAGCAAAAAAACAGGTAATAGAACATCACGCCCCCATCCAGAAGGACAGCTCCAAAGACAGTGAGGCTCCACGGGAAAAAGAAGTCCTGCTATGCAGGTAAGCAGGGGAAAAAGATTAGAATGTTGGACTGTATACACCGTGTTTAATGTAAAAATGCAATATCAAAAAGCAGAAGGTAACGTACCAAAGTGCGAAATGCAATTTTATTAAGAATTATGGGTGTTTTTCCCTTAATTCCATATTTTCTGAAATGTGGTTATTTTGCCTCCATAGTTTAAAAAGTATACTAAAAAGCATTTCATAAACTCTAGCACTTTATATAAATGTGAAGTATCATCACCGAGAAGGCAGCTTATATCTGCTTACAACTGAGCAGAAATGACATGAGTCCCAGATGAACACCATCTTTTTCCTTCTCTGGGGAGCACAGGGCCCAGCTCCTCTCACAGGGCTGAGCTACATGGTACCTGAGCGGCCCTGCATGTGGCCTTGCCAGCCGGGGTGGAGGTGTGCTTCCAGATACCTGTGTGCCAACACTGCACCCTGGAGGCACACCCCTGTGTCCTCCCAGCTTCCAGCATGGACGAGGTGGCCAGGCATGAGGCTGGCATGTTAGGACTCGGCTATGCGGATGCTGGGCCAGGTTCCAAGACAGCTGCGCTGTCACTAACAACATGACTCTGCAGCAGAGCTATGTGAGTGAAGCGAGTCCAGGAAATTTGCTTTTTCCCAAATGCCCACCACCTTATTCTCCTCTCCTGGAATATAACGTTCACTTAGAAGTAATACTGTTCATAATTCAGTTTTTTTTCTTAAATTATCATTCTAAACATAAGAGTTTACAAAGGAAATTCCAGATCGAAATCACACCAAGAGGCTGTCCAAGGACACATGACTGACATACCTCCTCTTCATATGCAGGGAAGATCTGTCCCCCCTCAGTGACTTCCAAACCCATCAAAGAAAAGAGGACAAAAAAAAAAAAAACAGGATGACGGTACATCCTCAAACGTGCTCAATTCTCCTCTCCTATGGTGGATCCCTTCCCAGGAGGTGACAGGCTTAAGGGGTGTTTCCGGGTGGGCAGGTGGGTGTCTCTCGCACACATGAGTTAATTTCTGGGGTTGCTGCCCATGGGGAACTCCTGCCGGCCAAGGGTGGGACCACGCCCAGGAGCTCAGCCACGCCTAGGGCATCGACAGGGCCCACGCTGCTCCCGCCGGAGCCCCCCGAACCCAGTAGGCTGCCAGGCATGCAGTAGGTGCTCAGCAAGCGCTTGTCGAACTGGACGGCGAAGGGCTTCTCCCTGCTGTGGAGCCTGCGGTGCTCCGCCAGGGGGCCGCTCCAGCCAAACACCTCGCCGCACTCATGACACTTAAAGGGCTTCTCCGCAGAGTGGGTCTTTTGATGTTTAATGAGACAGTGATTCTGGCTGAAGGCCCGGCCGCACTGGCCGCACTTATAGGGTTTCTCCCCGGTGTGGACGCGCTGGTGCACGATGAGCGAAGAGTGGCAGCTGAAGGCCTTCCAGCAGCGGCTGCAGTCGAAGGGCTTCTCGCCGGTGTGGACGCGCTGATGCACAATCAGGTAGGAGTGGGAGCTGAAGGCCTTGCCGCACTCGTTGCAGCGGAAGGGCTTCTCGCCACTGTGGACGCGCTGGTGCACCACCAGGTACGAGTGGCAGCTGAAGGCCTTGCCGCACTGGCTGCACTTGAAGGGCTTCTCGCCCGTGTGGGCACGCTGGTGCAGCGTCAGGCGGGAGCGGCTGCTGAAGGCCTTCTGGCAGTCGCCGCACTGGAAGGGCTTGTCCCCACTGTGGAGCTTCTCGTGCACCGTCAGGGATGAGTGGCAGGCGAAGGCCCGGCCACACGCGCCACACCGGTAGGGCTTCTCACCGGTGTGGATCCGGCGGTGCCGCGTCAGGTGTGTCCGCTGGTTGAAGGCCTTGCCGCACTCGCCGCACCGGTAGGGCCTCTCGCCGGTGTGGACACGCAGGTGCATGCCAAGCAGCGAGCTGCAGCTGAAGGCCTTGTCACAGGCGCCGCACTTGTAGGGCCGCTCGCCTGTGTGGACGCGCCGGTGCACGTTCAGGGACGAGTGGCAGCTGAAGGCCTTGCCGCACTGGCCGCAGAGGAAGGGCTTCTCGCCGGTGTGGACGCGTCGGTGCTCCAGGAGGTTGGTGCTCCAGGTGAAGGCCTTGCCGCACTCGCTGCACTTGTAGGCCTTCTCTCGTGCGTGCCACCGCCGGTGCAGCGCCAGGGCCGCGCTCCGCTGGAAGGCCTTGCCGCACTCACCACACATGAACGGGCCGCTCCCGGCACCCGGGCTCTGACGCCTGGCTCTGCTGGACTGCACGCCCCCCATGCAGCCATCCGGAGAGGCTCCTTCTGCGGGAAGGCTGGGCTGGGCCAGGAGGGCGCACCTCTGGCCAAGAGTCTCCTCAGACACCACATGGCCCCATCGGTGCTCCTCTGTGGGACTGTCCCTGGCGGCCTTACATTGTGACAGAGCAGTTGCCGGGGCCCCCTGGGTGCCCCTGTCGCCAGGACCGGGGCTGTGGAGACCGGACCTTGCCAGCCCACCTGTGATCAGCTCCCATGACGGTTCTTCTTTGTAAACGCACAGGTGCTGAGACCACGGCTCCTCTACCTCAGGCCCCGGCTCCCGTTCTGGTTCTGTAAGAAATGGAGATACTACCTTCTGAGAGCAGGCAGAGGTTCGGCGCTGGGGCTCAGGGCTGAGATCTGCCGGGAGCACACGTAAGTGCAGGAGAAGAGAGTAGAGACCAGCAGGGGGAGAGAGAGAGCGCAAGCTCAGGGCTGCGCGGAGGGGAGCGCTCAGGGCAAGGCAGGCAGGCCAGCGAGCAGGGACAGGCCAGTGAGCAGGGAAGAGGAAGAAGAAAGAGGGAAAAGAGTCTTGGAGAAGCCAGGGGATTCTGAAAAGAGCTGGGGGGGCGGGGGAGGACAGAGGAGCAGGAAGGGCACTGAGCAGGTGCAGACGGAGCAGGGCAGTGGACCGCGGAAGGAAAGCGGGCCCCATGGGGCGGTGGGGTGGGGCTCCACATCCTCCCACTGCATCCCGCTCACCTGGACCAGCCCCTCCAGGGACAGCTCTAGGCGCCCACCATGGCTCCTCACCTCGTTCCAGGTGAGAGATCACATCTGGCTTGCAGACAGGAGGCCCTGCACGAAGGGAGAAAGCGGTGTGGCTCTGGGTGCTGTGCTCTCCAGAACGGCCCACAGGCCCAGCGGCCCTGGAGCGGCCCCAGCGGCCCGAGGCACGGAGAGGTGGTGCCAGCTCCAAAGAAGGGGGCCTCAGACATGGAACCCATATTGACGTGTGTGCTCTGAGGACCCCACAGGTACTGATATGCCCCATCTAGGGCAGGCTGGGCTTCCAGGGCCCTGTCCACCCCCTCCCTTTCCTCTGGGCCCCACCCCGAGACCAGCCACACTTCCAGGCAAAGATGCCAGTTGGTGCCACAAGGGCCTGGGGCAGATACCACAAGGGAGACTCAGGAACACATACAGACTGGTGGATGCCCAGACTGCGGCCTCCTCACCTTGGGAGCCATCTTACCCAGGGCAAGAAGGTTCTGGTAGTTCTCCAGCATCACATCCCGGTACAGGGCCCTCTGAGGGGAGTCCAGCTGTCCCCACTCCTCCTGGGTGAAGTCCACGGCCACGTCCTTGAAAGTCACCAACTCCTGGAATGACACACATGTTCTCTCACCCAGGATGAGAGTCAGTCCACTTGCGTTTTTGTGTGACTGAGGACCTCACTAGCAGAGATAACCTCGGGTGACCTCCTGAGTGCAGAAGATAGGGCTGTAGACACCATCCGTCCTACAGCCCCGACGCACACACCACAACTCAGCCAGGAATTGCCACGTGGCCTGGCCTGGGAGGGCCCAGCTAACTGGGCAGCCCACGTGTAGGTGCTGCAGTGGGGGCACAGGCTGAGGCCATAAGTTCTGGCCAACTTACAGAGCTTGAAATATAATACAAAGAGCCCAAAACCCTATTCAAGTCCCACCACTGCAAAAGGCCCCAACCCCAGACAGGAAGCCCTCACTGCACCCTAAGGAAGGACCCTGTACTGCTCCGTGTCCTTCCTGCTTGCCCCCCACTCCTTCCCACCAGACCCCTGCTCCCTTGTGCCTGGGGCCACATCCCAGCCCACCCCCTCGCAACCTGCTCCCACTTTCCCCGAACACTGGCCCCTGGTCTCGGGGTAACCCCCCCGACCTGGTCACTCCGGTTCCAAGTGTCCTGAAAGTCCCAAATGACTTCCCTTATGTGACTCCTCCTCTGGAACCCCAGTATTCTGCCGGCCAGGGCTTCTTACCTCTCCAGCTGGGCACGCCAAGAGGTTGGAGACCCAGTGCCTGTCCCATGAGAAGAGAACAAAGAGCAGCCCAGGCCACATACAGTCATGACAGGGATGCATTAGAAGATAGGCTGGGACTTCCCTGGTGATCCAGTGGTTAAGACTCTGCACTCCCAATACAGGGGGCCCGGGTTCGATCTCTGGTCAGGGAACTAGATCCCTCATGCCACAACTAAAAAGATCCCACGAGCTGCAACTGAAGACCCTGCACACGGCAACGAAGATCCTGCTTGTCGCAACTAAGACCCAGCACAGCCAAATAAATAAATAAATACTAAAAAAAAAAAAAAGGGCAGACCATGGTGGGGGGGGACACAGAGGTGGTGGGGCAAGCAGGTCCTCAGCAGTAAAGTGAACTGGAGTCAGGGAGGAGGCGGGGGGGGGGGGGAGGCCGCAGTGGCCAGAGTATGAAGATAGATATCTACCCCAAGGTAACAGTGTCTGCATTCTGCAGCAGGCAGCATGGGGGGAAGGCAGGAGGGGGACGGGCGTGAACAAGTTCTGAGCATGGGCCCAAGGAGTGACCTGGTTAAAAAAAGCAGCCTGGTAAAAACTGAGTTTCGAGTTCTGTTTCTAGGCACAAAGGGGTAACAGGGACCAGACTTGCCCTCTTACCTCAAACAACTAGTAAACTGGGTAAGATGTATGAAACAATGGTCCATTTCCAGACACTGGACAAAGGACAGATCAGAACAGAGACCCCTGAGAACAAACAACAGCCTCACCTTCCCACATGGAAGCAGTCCCTGATCACAGTGCAGGGAGTAGGAATCCAGACAGAGCTTGTGGTCCAAAGAGTTGAGGAGACAGAGAACAGAGTTTGGGGAGACCAGGAAACTACAATTTTCAGGGCAACATGCCAGAGCAGAGGGAGCCACACAGACTTGGAACTCTGGATGTGCTCAAGATTGACTGAGGACTGACAGGAGTGTGCCTGGGAAGAAATGACCCCCAAACCAGGGAAAGAAACAGCAGAAAGGGGTGTATGCAGGACAATCATTAAAACTCAAACAGGGCTGGGAACAGTTTGTGCTCCAACCGGCCAGAGTGAATGACCTCCTGTTCTATGGGACACTGAGTAAAGTCCCCAGAAGGATGCTGCTTCAGCAGTGGGGCAAAATTAGCCTGAGATTAAAGACTTCTCTGGATCCACCTTAACAAAACCTAAAAGTAAGCCTTGGAAGGATCCAACTGACACTAAGTAATTTCACTGCATCACAGAACATTTAAGGAATTAAACCCAACACTCAACAAAGTAAAATTCACTCCGTCCAGAATCCAATCAAGTAACTAAAAGGAAAATAAGTTAATAAAATCAAAAGAATTAAAAGTATCATAAAACAGTATTTGTTTACCTCCAAAGAAAGCGTTAAGGGTGAAACAGCATAAAAAAAGATACAAGACGTAGAAAACAAATAGCATAATGGCAGATGTAAACCCAGCCATATCGATAATTATGTTAAATGTGAATAGTCTAAATATCCCAAATAAAAACTAGAGATTGGCAAATTGAATTTAAAAAGTAAGACCCAGGCTTCCTGGTGGCACAGTAGTTAGTTAAGAATCCACCTGCCAATGCAGGGGACATGGGTTCAAGCTCTGGTCCAGGAAGATCCCACATGCTGCGGAGCAACTAAGCCTGTGTGCCACAACTACTGAGCCTACACTCTAGAGCCCACGAGCCACAACTACTGAAGCCCATGCACCTAGAGCCCATGCTCTGCAACAACAGAAACCACCACAATGAGAAGTCCACGCATAAGGAAGAGTAGCCCCCGCTCACCACAACTAGAGAAAGCCCGCACGCAGCAATGAAGACCCAAAGCAGCCCCTCTGCAAAAAAAAAAAAGATACCCAGAAAATTCTCCACATATTTAGAATTAAACAACACACTCCTGAATAATACATAGTTGAAGGAGAAATTACAAAAAACTTAGAAACTATTTTGAACTGAAAAAAAGGGAAATACAACAGAAAATTTGTGGAATATAGCTAAAGCAGGACTTAGAGGTAAATTTATAGCACTGAATGCTAATGAGAATAGGTGTCAAATCAATACCTCAGTTTCACCCTTAAGAAAACAAAGTAGTATACACTGATGTGTATAAAACTGATGACTAATAAGAACCTGCAGTATAAGAAAACAAACAAACAACAAAAAAAACAACTAATACTAAACTTTCTTTGGTTACTTGTATGGAAATATGTTAATATAAATGTTTCAGACATTACATGAAATTTCTAAAAATCTTATACGTTCTGGTATAATGTTAAGTCATAATTCTAGTTATTACTTTAAAATGTATATCCCAACTTCCGGGGAAGACGGCGGAAGAGTAAGACGCGGAGATCACCTTCCTCCCCACAGATACACCAGAAATACAGCTACACGTGGAACAACTCCTACAGAACACCTACTGTACGCTGGCAGAAGACCTCAGACCTCCCAAAAGGCAAGAAACTCCCCACGTACCTGGGTAGGGCAAAGCGGAGAGATTCCCGCACAGAGGATTGGTGCCAACCGGCACTCACCAGCCCGAGAGGCTTGTCTGCTCGCCCACTGGGGCGGGCGGCGCTGGGAGCTGAGACTCGGGCTTCAGTCGGAGCGCAGGGAGAGGACTGGGGTTGGCAGCGTGAACACAGCCTGAAGGGGCTAATGCACCACAGTTAGCCGGGAGGGAGTCTGGGAAAAAGTCTGGACCTGCCGAAGAGGCAAGAGACTTTTTCTTCCCTCTTTGTTTCCTGGTGCGCGAGGAGAGGGGATTAAGAGCGCTGCTTAAAGGAGCTCCAGAGACGGGCGCGAGCCGCAGCTGAAAGCGCGGACCCCAGAGACTGGCATGGGAGGCTGGGGCTGCTGCCACCGCCACGAGGCCTGTGTGCGAGCACAGGTCACTGTCCACGCCCCCCTTCCGGGGAGCCTGTGCGGCCCGTCACTGCCGGGATCCCGGGATCCAGGGATGGCTTCCCTGGAAGAGCGCACAGCGCGCCTCGGGCTGGTGCAGCGTCACGCTGGCCTCTGCGCCCCGCACTCCGTGCCCCTCCCTCCCCCCCGGCCTGAGTGAGCCAGAGACCCCGAAGCGGCTGCTCCTTTAACCCTGTCCTGTCTGAGCGAAGAACAGACGCCCTCCGGCGACCTACACGGAGAGGCGGGGCCAAATCCAAAGCTGAGACCCGGGAGCTGTGAGAACAAAGAAGAGAAAGGGAAACCTCTCCCAGCAGCCTCAGAAGCAGCAGATTAAAGCTCCACAATCAACTTGATGTACCCTGCATCTGTGGAATACATGAGTAGACAACGAATCATCCCAAATTGAGGAGCCAGGAGTCAGTGCTGTGCCTCTGAGGTGGGAGAGCCAACTTCAGGACACTGGTCCACAAGAGACCTCCCAGCTCCACATAATATCAAACAGCGAATATCTTCCAGAGATCTCCATCTCAACACCAGCATCCAGCTTCACTCAATGACCAGCAAGCTACAGTGCTGGACGACACCCTATGCCAAACAACTAGCAAGACAGGAACACAATGCCACCCATTAGCAGAGAGGCTGCCTAAAATCATAAAAAGTCCACAGACACCCCAAAACACACCACCAGACGTGGACCTGCCCACCAGAAAGACAAGATCCAGCCTCATCCACCAGAACACAGGCACCAGTCCCCTCCACCAGGAAGCCTACACAACCCACTGAACCAACCTTAGCCACTGGGGACAGACACCAAAAACAATGGGAACTACGAACCTGCAGCCTGCAAAAAGGAGACCACAAACACAGTAAGATAAGCAAAATGAGAAGACAGAAAAACACACAGCAGGAGAAGGAGCAAGATAAAAACCCACGAGACCTAACAAATGAAGAGGAAATAGGCAGTCTACCTGAAAAAGAATTCAGAATAATGATAGGAAAGATGATCCAAAATCTTGGAAATAGAATAGACAAAATGCAAGAAACAGTTAACAAGGACCTAGAAGAAGTAAAGATGAATCAAGCAACGATTAAAAACACAATAAATGAAATGAAAAATACTCTAGATGGGATCAATAGCAGAATAACTGAGGCAGAAGAACGGATAAGTGACGTGGAAGATAAAATAGTGGAAATAACTACTGCAGAGCAGAAGAAATAAAAAAGAATGAAAAGAACTGAGGACAGTCTCAGAGACCTCTGGGACACCAACGTTCGAATTATAGGGGTTCCAGAAGAAGAAGAGAAAAAGAAAGGGACTGAGAAAATATTTGAAGAGATTATAGTTAAAAACTTCCCTAATATGGGAAAGGAAATAGTCAAGTCCAGGAGGCACAGAGAGTCCCATACAGGATAAATCCAAGGAGAAATATGCCAAGAAACATATTAATCAAACTGTCAAAAATTAAATACAAAGAAAACATATTAAAAACAGCAAGGGAAAAACAACAAATAACACACAAGGGAATCCCCATAAGGTTAACAGCTGATCTTTCAGCAGAAACTCTGCAAGCCAGAAGGGACTGGCAGGACATATTTAAAGTGATGAAGGAAAAAAACCTGCAACCAAGATTACTCTACCCAGCAAGGATTTCATTCAGATTTGATGGAGAAATTAAAACGTTTACAGACAAGCAAAAGCTGAGAGAGTTCAGCACCACCAAACCAGCTTTACAACAAATGCTAAAGGAACTTCTCTAGGCAAGAAACACAACAGAAGGAAAAGACCTACAATAACGAACCCAAAACAATTAAGAAAATGGGAATAGGAACATACATATCGATAATTACCTTAAATGTAAATGGACTAAATGCTCCCACCAAAAGACACAGATTGGCTGAATGGATACAAAAACAAGACCCATATACATGCTGTCTACAAGAGACCCACTTCAGACCTAGAGACACATACAGACTGAAAGTAAGGGGATGGAAAAAGATATTCCATGCAAATGGAAACCAAAAGAAAGCTGGAGTAGCAATTCTCATATCAGACAAAATAGACTTTAAAATAAAGACTACTAGAAGAGACAAAGAAGGACACTACATAATGATCAAGGGATCGATCCAAGAAGACGATATAACAATTGTAAATATTTACACACCCAACATAGGAGCACCTCCATACATAAGGCGAATACTAACAGCCATAAAAGGGGAAATTGACAGTAACACAATCATAGTAGGGGACTTTAACACCCCACTTTCACCAATGGACAGATCATCCAAAATGAAAATAAATAAGGAAACACAAGCTTTAAATGATACATTAAACAAGATGGACTTAATTGATATTTATAGGATATTCCATCCAAAAATAACAGAATACACATTTTTCTCAAGTGCTCATGGAACATTCTCCAGGATAGATCATATCTTGGGTCACAAATCAAGCCTTGGTAAATTTAAGAAAATTGAAATTGTATCAAGTATCTATTCCGACCACAACGCTATGAGACTAGATTATCAATTACAAGAAAAGATCTGTAAAAAATACAAACACATGGAGGCTAAACAATACACTATTTAATAACAAAGTGATCACTGAAGAAATCAAAGAGGAAATTAAAAAATATCTAGAAACAAATGACAATGGAGACACGACAACCCAAAACCTATGGGATGCAGCAAAAGCAGTTTTAAGAGGGAAGTTTATAGCAATACAATCCCACCTTAAGAAACAGGAAACATCTTGAATAAACAACCTAACCTTGCACCTAAAGCAATTAGAGAAAGAAGAACAAAAACACCCCAAAGTTAGCAGAAGGAAAGAAATCATAAAGATCAGATCAGAAATAAATGAAAAAGAAATGAAGGAAACAATAGCAAAGATCAATAAAACTAAAAGCTGGTTCTTTGAGAAGATAAACAAAATTGATAAACCATTAGCCAGACTCATCAAGAAAAAAAGGGAGAAGACTCAAATCAATAGAATTAGAAATGAAAAAGGAGAAGTAACAACTGACACTGCAGAAATACAAAAGATCATGAGAGATTACTACAAGCAACTCTGTGCCAATAAAATGGACAACCTGTAAGAAATGGACAAATTCTTAGAAATGCACAACCTGCCAAGACTGAATCAGGAAGAAATAGAAAATATGAACAGACCAATCACAAGCACTGAAATTGAAACTGTGATCAAAAATCTTCCAACAAACAAAAACCCAGGACCAGATGGCTTCACAGGTGAATTCTATCAAGCATTTAGAGAAGAGCTAACACCTATCCTTCTCAAACTCTTCCAAAATATAGCAGAGGGAGGAACACTCCCAAACTCATTCTACGAGGCCACCATCACCTTGATACCAAAACCAGACAAGGATGTCACAAAGAAAGAAAACTACAGGCCAATATCACTGATGAACATAGATGCAAAAGTCCTCAACAAAATACTAGCAAACAGAATCCAACAGCACATTAAAAGGATCATACAACATGATCAAGTGGGGTTTATTCCAGGAATGCAAGGATTCTTCAATATATACAAATCAATCAACGTGATACACCATATTAACAAATTGAAGGAGAAAAACCATATGATCATCTCAATAGATGCAGAGAAAGCTTTCGACAAAATTCAACACCCATTTATGATAAAAACCCTGCAGAAAGTAGGCATAGAGGGAACTTTCCTCAACATAATAAAGGCCATATATGACAAACCCACAGCCAACATCGTCCTCAATGGTGAAAAACTGAAACCATTTCCACTAAGATCAGGAACAAGACAAGGTTGCCCACTCTCACCACTCTTATTCAACATAGTTTTGGAAGTTTTAGCCACAGCAATCAGAGAAGAAAAGGAAATAAAAGGAATCCAAATCGGAAAAGAAGAAGTAAAGCTGTCACTGTTTGCAGATGACATGATACTATACATAGAGAATCCTAAAGATGCTACCAGAAAACTACTAGAGCTAATCAATGAATTTGGTAAAGTAGCAGGATACAAAATTAATGCACAGAAATCTCTGGCATTCCTATATACTAATGATGAAAAATCTGAAAGTGAAATCAAGAAAAGACTCCCATTTACCATTGCAACAAAAAGAATAAAATATCTAGGAATAAACCTACCTAAGGAGACAAAAGACCTGTATGCAGAAAATTATAAGACACTGATGAAAGAAATTAAAGATGATACAAATAGATGGAGAGATATACCATGTTCTTGGATTGGAAGAATCAACATTGTGAAAATGACTCTACTACCCAAAGCAATCTACAGATTCAATGCAATCCCTATCAAACTACCACTGGCATTTTTCACAGAACTAGAACAAAAAATTTCACAATTTGTATGGAAACACAAAAGACCCTGAATAGCCAAAGCGATCTTGAGAACGAAAAACAGAGCTGGAGGAATCAGGCTCCCTGACTTCAGACTATACTACAAAGCTATAGTAATCAAGACAGTATGGTACTGGCACAAAAACAGAAAGATGGATCAATGGAACAGGATAGAAAGCCCAGACATAAACCCACACACATATGGTCACCTTATCTTTGATAAAGGAGGCAGGAATGTACAGTGGAGAAAGGACAGTCTCTTCAATAAGTGGTGCTGGGAAAACTGGACAGGGACATGTAAAAGTATGAGATTAGATCACTCCCTAACACCATACACAAAAATAAGCTCAAAATGGATTAAAGACCTAAATGTAAGGCCAGACACTATCAAACTCTTAGAGGAAAACATAGGCAGAACACTCTATGACATAAATCACAGCAAGATCCTTTTTGACCCATCTCCTAGAGAAACGGAAATAAAGACAAAAATAAACACATGGGACCTAATGAAACTTAAAAGCTTTTGCACAGCAAAGGAAACCATAAACAAGACCAAAAGACAACCCTTAGAATGGGAGAAAATATTTGCAAATGAAGCAAGTGACAAAGGATTAATCTCCAAAATTTATAAGCAGCTCAGGCAGCTCAATAACAAAAAAACAAACAACCCAATCCAAAAATGGGCAGAAGACCTAAATAGACATTTCTCCACAGAAGATATACAGACTGCCAACAAACACATCAAAGAATGCTCAACATCATTAATCATTAGAGGAATGCAAATCAAAACTACAATGAGATATCATCTCACACCAGTCAGAATGGCCATCATCAAAAAATTTAGAAACAATAAATGCTGGAGAGGGTGTGGAAAAAAGGGAACACTCTTGCACTGCTGGTGGGAATGTGAATTGGAACAGTCACTATGGAGAACAGTATGGAGGTTCCTTAAAAAACTACAAATAGAACTACCATATAACCCAGCAATCCCACTACTGGGCATATACCCTGAGAAAACCATAATTCAAAAAGAGTCATGTACCAAAATGTTCATAGCAGCCCTATTTACAATAGCCCGGAGAGGGAAACAACCTAAGTGTCCATCATCGGATGAATGGATAAAGAAGATGTGGCACATATATACAATGGAATATTACTCAGCCATAAAAAGAAACGAAATTGAGTTATTTGTACTGAGGTGGATGGATCTAGAGTCTGTCATACAGAGTGAAGTAAGTCAGAAAGAGAAAGACAAATACTGTATGCTGACACATATATATGGAATTTAAGAAAAAAAATGCCATGAAGAACATAGGGGAAAGACAGGAGTAAAGACACAGACCTACTTGAGAATGGACTTGAGGATATGGGGAGGGGGAAGGGTAAGCTGTGACAAAGCGAAAGAGAGGCATGGACATATATACACTACCAAATGTAAGGTAGATAGCTAGTGGGAAGCAGCCGCATAGCACAGGGAGATCAGCTCGGTGCTTTGTGACCGCCTGGAGGGGTGGGATAGGGAGGGTGGGAGGGAGACACAAGAGGGAGGGGATATGGGAACATATGTATATGTATAACTGATTAATTTTGTTATAAAGCAGAAACTAACACACCATTGTTAAGCAATTATATTCCAATAAAGATGTAGAAATAAATAAATAAAATGTATATCCCAGAAATAACTAAATTTCCTTGTCAATTGCATTATTATGAACTTTCATCAAATCTTTAACCGTGGTCATTTTTAAGTCTTTTGTCATTTACAGACAGTTCTGGGTGTACCCTGATGCTTTTGCAAAAATGTTCCTATAAAAGGGTTTCATCTTCAAGGAATTCATGGAAAAGACTCTGACAAGTACAGGTTTCTGGTAACTGACTATACTGCTGAACTGAATGAATAAGGATATTCAGAATCCTAATGGAAAACTGATGAATTCATAAAAGTGCTAACAAAAGATCAAGATGAAAAAAAAATAATTACATGGGACTGAGTGAACTGATGAGGATGATTATAATTTTTGTGACTTTCTGTTTGAATTAAAAAAAAAATCCCACAAGGACTCAGAGGCAAAAAATATACAAATCAATTTTCACTGTAAAGTAAAGGAGCTGTTACAGTGGAGGATTACTGGACTGAATGTCAATATTATGACATAGTATGAGTGTATTTCATGTTTGGAAATTGCAATCATTGTTGCTTTTGTTGTGGTCATCTATTTACAATGCTTGGTGTCAGTTTATTTATCCCTTGTAAAAATAAAATACAGTGTGTGTGTGTTTGTGTGTGTGTGTTGTGAAAAAAAAGAATTCACTGGTGTAGGTGGGGTGATATTTGCATAATTACTCATGTAGATTTGATTGTATATTTATTTTATTATTTTGATTAAACAATGCTACTGGAAAAAAAATGCATACTTAGCTGTTAGCAGGGTTGAAGCTCCTGATGGTTGTAAGATCTACCTGCCTGAATTTGGACATTAGCATTTTACATTTTATGCAATGAATTAAAAGCAAAAAATCATTTCAAAAAAAAAAAAAAAAAAAAGAAGCTAAAGTAGGTACCTCCCTGGTGGTCCAGTGGTTAAGATTCCGCCTTCCAATGCAGGGGGTGTGGGTTTGATCCCTGGTCGGGGAGCTAAGATCCCACATGCCTTGGGGCCAAAAAACCAAAAACATAAAACAGAAGCACTATTGTAACAAATTCAATAAAGTCTTTAAAAAAAATGGTCCACATCAAAACAATCACAAAAAAGCCAAAGTAAAGAAAGGAAATAATAAGAACCAGAAATTGATGAAAAAGAGCACAGAAAAGCAATAGAGAAAATCAATGAAACCAAAAGATGGTTCTCTGCAAAGACCAATAAAATCAATAAATAAACATATATTTACTATACGACTCAGCCATTCCACTCTTGGGTATTTATTCAAGAGAAATTAAAACACACATCTATACTTGTACTCCAATATTTATAGCAGGTTTATTTGTAATAACCTAAACCAGGAAACAACCTAAACATCCATCAGTTGGTGAATGGATAAACAAATTGTGGAGTACATATACAACAATGTTATGTGCTGAACTGTGTCCCTCCAAATTCATATGTTGAAGCCCTAAGCTCCAATACCTTAGAATGTGACTATATTTGAAGAAAAGGCCTTTAAAGAAGTAATTAAGGTAAACGAAGTCATTAGGATGGGTCCTAAAATGGAAGAACTAGTGTCCTTATAAGAAATGGAAATTTGGACACAAATATGTACAGAGGGGAGAATGTGAGGACACAGAGAAGCACCATCTGCAAACCAAGGAGAGAAGCTCAAAAGAAACCTACCAACACCTTGATCTTAGACTTCTAGCCTCCAGAACTATGAGACAATACATTTCTTTTTTGTTCTTTTTTTTTTTTTTTCACAGGCCCCGCGGCCATGGCTCACGGGCCCAGATGCTCCGCGGCACGTGGGATCCTCCCAGACTGGGGCACGAACCCGCGTTTCCTGCATCGGCAGGCGGACTCTCAACCACTGCGCCACCAGGGAAGCCCTGAGACAATAAATTTCTATTGCTTGAGCCACACAATCTGTGGCATTTCGCTGTGGCAGCCCTAGGAACCTAAAACAAATGGAATATCACTAGACAATCAATAGGACCAAGCTACTGATTCAAACAAGGAAATGAAGTCAAAAGCATAATGCTAACTGAAATAAGTCAGAGACAAAAGACTACATATCTTATAATTCCACATGAAATTCTTAAAAAGACAGAATTATATTGGATGCCAAGGGGGCGGGTGGAGAAGATGGACTGCAAAGGGGCATGAAGGAACTTTTTGGGTGATGGAAAAGTTCTATATCATGATTGTGGTGCTGGCTACACAACTGTATACACTTGCCAAAACTCACCAAATCCTACATATATAAAATTGGAGAAATTTATTGTGTATAAATTATACCTCAATAAACCTGATCCAAAAAACCCACCGGATTTCAGGGAGATGAGAGGTGGGAGTGAGGACACATGCTGAGAACGTGCCCATAACTGAGGCATGCAGGGATGAAGCATAATGGTGATGGCACTGGCAGAAAGGAGGAGAAAATGGGCAGAAACAAAGTTCCAGAGACATCACAATGTGGTGCTGGCGAGAAAGCACTGTCAGAGGCTACATGGTTTCAGTATGGAGGTGTCAACAGGCAAGAGCAGGAAAGGATTTGAGCCTGGCACAGGACTTTCTGAAGGGTATTCCCAACCCACCAGCAAAAGCCCATGTCTGGTGTGTCTTAATTTTGCAGGACAGGAAGCAAAAGGGTGTGGGAATCAAAGGCAGATGTGGAGGGGCTTCCCTGGTGGTGCACTGGTTAAGAATCTGCCTGCCAATGCAGGGGACACGGGTTCGAGCACTAGTCTGGGAAGATCCCTCATGCCGCGGAGCAACTAAGCCCCTGTGCCACAACTACTGAGCCTGCACTCTAGAGCCTGCGAGCCACAACTACTGAGCTGGTGTGCCACAACTACTGAAGCCCGCGCGCCTAGAGCCCGTGCTCCACAACAAGAGAAGCCACTGCAATGAGAAGCCCGCGCACTGCAACGAAGAGTAGCCCCCACTTGCCACAACCAGAGAAAAGCCCGCGCGCAGCAACGAAGGCCCAATGCAGCCAAAAATAAATAAATAAATAAATAAAATAAATCAATTTATTAAAAAAAAAAAAGGCAGATGTGGAAATAAAACTAGCAGAGGAGTCAGAACAGATCACAGGGGATGTCCCAGCAGAGCAGAACCCTTGACGTAGTATGAGACTGCTGGGAGAGGAGACTACTTCAGAGAGAGGACCAGTTACTCAAAGACCTGAGAAACTGGTATTTCAGGAATAATATCTGTGCACAAGAAGGGGAGTACATCCCGAGGTGGTCACTCTCACACAGACACCACATTTTCCTGAACCTTTTCAAGGTAAGTTGCAGACATCAGAACATCTCACCTTACATTCTTCAGCCTGTATCTCCTAAGGATGTTCTCTGACACAATCACAATGCCATCATCACACCCACGAAATTAAACATTCATAAAACATGATCTAAGATACAGTATATTTTCAAATTTTCTCAATGTTTCTAAACGCCTTTGATAGAATTTTTGGATCTATAACCCAACAAGGATCATGTATTGCATGTGCTTGTCATGTCTCCCAAGTGTCTTATAGAACTACAGAACATTCTAACATTACAGAAGCTGGGCAAATCTCACCATACATGTTTTACAGTCATTTCGACTTTTCAAGTGGTAAGTTAACAGAATTGACAAATCCTAAAAAAATCAAAGGATTCTCAACCCTCCTGACCTTTCACCACCTCACACTGTCTTTATCAAGTGCACCTTTCTAAACACTACGATGAGTGGGGGTGGTTTAGGTGGTGGAACAAAATGAGGAGCAAAACCCAAAATCTGGAAAAGGAGGGATTTGCACCTCTCCCAGCTGCAGAAGTGGCCCCACGGCCAATTCCCTGTTGAGCCCAAAGATCCTCTAAAACTCCAAGTTCTTCCATGAAGGCCCCATGTCAGGAGCTGGGTACAGAGGAAAAGCACACAGGGACGCACCCCCTACCAACACTCTGACCCCAGCACTGCAATGCAGCCCTTCCATCAGCTGTTCCACATCCTCCTACCTAATTCCATCTCGGAAAACTCTCCCAAACAAGGACCAACTGCCACAAACATCCCATGGGCCTGAGTGTGGAGATGAGTGATCTCATGTGAGCTGTCACCTACTTGCTTGGGTGGCACTAGAACCACTTATCAGAGCTCCCAGCACAGTGCTGGGCACACAGCACAGTCCTCGGCAACAGACGCGTGGCTGGACTGAATCAGGCTGGAACGTACACTCATGTTGATGGCACACCCTGGCGTCACCTGGACCTGTTCCCACGCGCAGAGCTTCCTGAGGACTGGAGAGCAGGCCCCCAGGTTGGGGGGGGCGGTCCTTGGATGACTAAAGATTCTGGGCGGCCGAAGGTAGGTGCCAACCCTCCACATAAACAACGAAATGTTCAAAAAAGAAAAGACAACCACTCACCTCGGACCTGCCTTCCAGGAGACCCTGATCCAATTTATCTTCTGGAATCTCTTTGAGGGGAAGAGCAGGGTCCTGAGAGGATGGAGCTGGAAAAGAGAAATGAGTCAAGAAGGCTGCTCTGTCCATAGCCACCAGGCACCCCCAGCACGGGGAGAATGAAGGGGAGGCAGGAAGGGAGCCCCAACTTCGTCACAACCTGATAGGGCATCGGGCTAATTCTGCTACTCAGTGTGTGGGGTCACTCCCGTTACGGAGGAAAAGCGCCGCCATTCCCGTCCCCATCATCCCCGGGATGCCCACGTTGAAGAGGAGGAGGCCTGAATCCGGGGCGCTTCCGGGAACCCAGCCCGCCCTCTCCGTGCAAATCCACAGGCCCACGGCTTGACGAGCCAACCGTACCTGCCTCCCGGGGCTCCGGGGCCTCCATGGCACCCTCCTTTGGCGGCCGCCCCGGGCGGGAACGGGGCGGGTCCACCTCCCAGGGCTCAGAAGCCTCGCGCAGACCCGAGGGGCCGGCCCGCGCCCCGGGTCGGGGTCAGGCGGGCTCCGCAGGCGCCCCGCGCCCCGGGCTGTGCTCTCGCCCCATAGCTCGCCCCACCAGCCCGTCACCGACGTTGTCCGGGCCCGCGCGGGCCGGCCAGGCCTCGGGCTCTGCCGCCCGGCGCTGGGAGTCGCGGAGGCGGCACACAGGCCTGGGGCTGACGGGCTGACGAACCGACGGCCTGCCGGCCGCGCGGCCAAGCTGACCCACCTCACACAAGACGGCGGCCGCCACAAAAGAAATACTGGCGGCCGTCGCGAGACGTGCGCCTGCGCAGACCGGACGGGCACTACAACTCCCGAGATCCTTTGCGCCGCGCAGGGGTGGACTGCATTTCCCAGAGGGCATCGGGGCCGGAGCCGCTCTGACGTCTAGCACGGACGGTGTGTAGCACAGTCTTCTGGGAAGTGTAGGTAAGGGGCCAGCGACCCTGCGCTCTGGCCCCGCCTCCTCTCCCCTATTGCTGTGGAAAGCGCTTGCATCTCGGGATGTGTGTGTGATGTGTGTTGTGTGTGTGTGATGTGTGTGGTGTGTGTGGTGTGTGTGGTGTGGTGTGTGGTGTGTGTGTGAGGTGTGTGGTGTGTGTGGTGTGTGTGTGATGTGTGTGGTGTGTGTGATGTGTGTGTGGTGTGATGTGTGTGGTGTGTGTGGTGTGTGTCGTGTGTGTGAGGTGTGTGGTGTGTGTGTGCGCACGCCTGGTGGGTGAGTGTGGAGAGTTTAGGTTGGGTAAGTGTGAAACATTGAGGGTGAGTGACCTCTGTGTGAGATGGACAGGGCCCCACGGGCACCTGCTGGGTCCTGACATTTGACCTACCAGTTGCCCCATCCCCAGGGATGGGAGTGGGTCCATTTCTCTTTGCTGGGAAGATGGCTTCCTTTGCTCGAGACCACCCAGAACTGGAGGGAAGGGGCCCTCAGGAAGGCCCAGCTCCTGCACTCGGCCCCTGGCCCTTTCTTCTAACAGAGGGGGGATGGGGTGGGGTGGAGTGAGGGTGGGGTTTGGGGGGAGGGGTCTGCAGACTCCTCAGCCTCCCCATAATGGGTAGAGAGGCGGCCACCCTGAGGGTCCCGGAGTTCTGGGCTTGGCTGGGAACCTCCATGGTGAGGCCCCCGGTGCTACGGGCACAGAAACAAGAACGAGGGTGGGGACTCCACAGGGCTGTAAAGGGTGGCTGCTCACTCCCAGGCCTTGCTGGGTGGGGGCCCAAGGCCAGGGTGGCAGGTACTGAGCAGCTGTCCAGCTCGAGGAAGTGAGCGAGTGCCCTGTGCAGTCCAGGGCAGGAGGGGCCGTGGCATCCAGGGGCCTTACACTAAGACCCTCGCTTTTCAAAATTGAGAAATTAATCGATCCTGAGGAGAGGGTCGTGGGAACTTCTGATTCGGTCAGAAACCCAGGCTTCTGAAGGGGGTTGGGGACATGGCAGGGGGGACGTTCTTGTGGGCCTGAGCCCTTAACCTGTGGGGTGTGATGCCACCCTGGGGTAGACAATGTCAGAATCCAGTCGAATCCTCAGACATCCTACTGGGGTCGGAAACTTGCTTGTTATCATGGGGAAAATCCTCCACGCATTTGGTGACCAGAAGCGTCAGAAGTGAAGTGTTGTCTGTAAGGGAAGGGAAAACACAGGGAAGAAAGACAAGTCGGGAACAATTGGGTTTTTTCCTACACAGGAAGGAACACACTGAGTTTTCCCCTTTACACCTTCTTGGGGGCCGGAGGCAAGGCGGGGTGGTGGTGGCGGTGGTATCTGTGACCTGAGGATCAAGGAGCAGGACACACACTGGCCCCGAGGCAGGAAGCTGTTGGCATGGTGGGCAGGAGGGGGCATGTCCCTGGGGGCAGGCCCAGAGCCCAGGCTCTGCAGGGAGTGGGGAGGAGCCCTTGGGTTGGAGGGTGAGGGCAGAGGGGGTTCTGATCAGACGTAGGTTTTTTTTTTTTTAAAGGAACATTTTTTTAAATAGATCTTTATTGGAGTATAATTGCTTCACAATACCGTGTTAGTTTCTGTTGCATAACAAAACTAATCAGCCATATGCATACACATGTCCCCATATCCCCTCCCTCTGGAGCCTCCCTCCCATCCTCCTTATCCCACCCCTCTAGGTCATCGCAAAGCACGGAGCCAATCTCCCTGTGCTATGCTGCTGCTTCCCACCAGCCAACTGTTTTACACTTGGTAGTGTATAAAAGTCAATGCTACTCTCACTTCGCCCCAGCTTTGCTTTCCCACCCCATGTCATCAAGTCCATTCTCTATGTCTACCTCTTTATTCCTGCCCTGCAACTAGGTTCATCAGTACCATTTTTTTTTAGATTCCATATATATGCATTAGCATACAGTATTTGTTTTCCTCTTTCTGACTTCACTCTGTATGACAGACTCTAGGCCCACCTACCCCACTACAAATAACTCAATTTCCTTTCTTTTTATGGCTGAGAAATATTCCATTGTATATATGTGCCACGTCTTCTTTATCCATTCATCTGTCGATGGACATCTAGGTTGGTTCCATGTCCTGGCCATTGTAAATAGTGCTGCAATGAACATTGTGGTGCATGTCTCTTTTTTTTTTCTTTTTGCGGTATGCGGGCCTCTCACTGTTGTGGCCCCTCCCGCTGCGGAGCACAGGCTCCGGACGCGCAGGCCCAGCGGCCATGGCTCACGGGCCCAGCCGCTCCGCGGCATATGGGATCCTCCCAGACCGGGGCACGAACCCGTATCCCCTGCATCGGCAGGCGGACTCCCAACCACTGCGCCACCAGGGAGGCCCCATGTCTCTTTTTGAATTATGGTTTTCTCAGGGTATATACCCTGCAGTGGGATTGCTGGGTCATATAGTAGTTCTATTTTTAGTTTTTTAAGGAAGCTCCATACTGTTTTCCATAGTGGTTGTATCAATTTACATTCCCACCAACAGTGTAGGAGGGTTCCCTTTTCACCACACCCTTTCCAGCATTTAATGTTTCTAGCTTTTTTGATAATGGCCATTCTGACCCTTGTGAGGTGATATCTCATTGTAGTTTTGATTTGCATTTCTCTAATAATTAGTGATGTTGAGCATCTTTTCATGTGCCTCTTGGCCATCTGTATGTCTTCCTTGCTGAAATGTCTATTTAGGTCTTCTGCCATTTTTTAACTGGATTGTTTGTGTTTTTGATATTAAGCTCCATGAGCTGTTTATTTTGGAGATTAATCCTTTGTCCATTGTTTCATTTGCAAATATTTTCTCCCATTCTGAGGGTTGTCTTTTTGTCTTGTTTATGTTTTCCTTTGCTGTGCAAAAGCTTTTAAGTTTAATTAAGCAAGTCCCATTTGTTTATTTTTGTTTTTATTTCTGTTACTCTAGGAGGTGGGTCAAAAAAGATCTTGCTGTGGTTTATGTCAAAGGCTGTTTTTCCTATGTTTTCCTCTAAAAGTTTTATAGTGTCTGGTCTTACCTTTAAGTCTTTAATCCATTTGGAGTTTATTTTTGTGTATGGTGTCAGAGAGTGTTCTAATTTCATTCTTTTACATGTAGCTGTCCAGTTTTCCCAGCACCATTTATTGAAGAGGCTGTTTTTTCTCCATTGTATGTTCTTACCTCCTTTGTCATAAATTAGGTGCCCATATGTGAGTGGGTTTATCTCTGGGCATTCTATCCTGTACCATTGATCTATATTTGTTTTTGTGCCAGTACCATACTGACTTGATTACTGTAGCTTTGTGGTATAGTTTGAAGTCAGGGAGCCTGATTCCACCAACTCCGTTTTTCTTTCTCAAGACACCTTTGGCTATTCGGGGTCTTTTGTGTTTCCATACGAATTGTAAGATTTTTTGTTCTAATTCTGTGAAGAATGCCATTGGTAGTTTGATAGGGATTGCACTGAATCTGTAGATTGCTTTGGGTAGTATAGTCATTTTCACAATATTGATTCTTCCAATCCAAGAACATGGTATATTTTTCTGTTTGTCATCTTTGATTTCTTTCATCAGTGTTTTATAGTTTTCTGAGTACAAGTCTTTCACCTCCTTAGGTTTATTCCTAGGTATTTTATTCTTTTTGTTGCAATGGTAAATGGGAGTGTTTCCTTAATTTCTCTTTCTGATTTTTTGTTGTTGGTGTATAGGAATGCCAGAGATTTTGGTGCATTAATTTTGTATCCTGCAACCTTACCAAATTCATTGATTAGTTCTAGTAGTTTTCTGGTGGCATGTTTAGGATTTTCTATGTATAGTATCATGTCATTGGCAAATAGTGACAGTTTGACTTCTTCTTTTCCAATATGTATTCCTTTTATTTCTTTTTCTTGTCTGATTGCTGTGGCTAGGACTTCCAAAACTATGTTGAATAAGAGTGGTGAGAGTGGACATCCTTGTCTGGTTCCTGATCCTAGTGGAAATGCTTTCAATTTTTCATCATTGACTATGATGCTTGCTGTGGGTTTGCCATATATGGCCTTTATTATGTTGAGGTAGGGTCCCTTTCTGCCCATTTTCTGGAGAGTTTTTATCATAAATCAGTGTTGAATTTTGTCAAAAGCTTTTTCTGCATCTACTGAGATGATCATATGGTTTTTATTCCTTAATTTGTTAATGTGGTGTATCACATTGATTGATTTTCATATATTGAAGAATCCTTGCAATCCCTGGGATAAATCCCACTTGATCATGGCGTATGATCCTTTTAATGTGCTGTTGGATTCTGTTTGCTAGTATTTTGTTCAGGATTTCTGCATCTATGTTCATCAGTGATATTGGTCTATAATTTTCTTTTTTTTTTTTTTTTTTTTTTTTTTTTTTTTTTTTGCGGTATGCGGGCCTCTCACTGTTGTGGCCTCCCCCGTTGCGGAGCACAGGCTCCGGACGCGCAGGCTCCGGACGCACAGGCTCAGCGGCCATGGCTCACGGGCCCAGCCGCTCCGCGGCATATGGGATCCTCCCAGACCGGGGCACGAACCCGCATCCCCTGCATCGGCAGGCAGACTCTCAACCACTTGCGCCACCAGGGAGGCCCTATAATTTTCTTTTTTGTGATATCTTTTTCTGGTTTTGGTATCAGGGTGATGATGGCTTCACAGAATGAATTTGGGAGTACTTCTCCCTCTGCAAATTTTTGGAAGAGTTTGAGAAGGATGGGTGTTAGCTCTTCTCTAAATGTTTGATAGCATTCACCTGTGAAGCCATCTGGTCCTGGACTTTTGTTTGTTGGAAGATTTTTAATTATGGTTTCAACTTCATTACTTGTGATAGGTCTGTTTATATTTTCTAATTCTTCCTGGTTCAGTCTTGGAAAATTGTACCTTTCCAAGAATTTGTCCATTTCTTCGTGGCTGTCCATTTTATTGGCATATAGTTGTTTGTAGTAGTCTCTTATAATCCTTTGTATTTCTGCAGTGTCTGTTGCGATTTCTCCTTTTTCATTTCTAATTTTATTTTATTTATTATTATTATATTTATTTATTTATTTATTTTTGGCTCCATTGGGTCTTCATTGCTGCATGTGGGCTTTCTCCCTAGTTGTGGTGAGCGGGGGCTACTCTTTGTTGCGGTGCACAGGCTTCTCATTGTGGTGGCTTCTCTTGCTGCAGAGCATGGGCTCCAGGCGCACGGGCTTCAGTAGTTGTGGCTCGCAGGCTCTAGAGCACAGGCTCAGTAGCTGTGGTGCATGGGCTTAGTTGCTCCGTGGCATGTGGGATCTTCTCAGACCAGGGCTCGAACCTGTGTCCCCTGCATTGGCAGGCAGATTCTTAACCACTGTGCCACCAGGGAAGTCCCCCCTCTAATTTGACTGATTTGCGTCCTCTCCCTTTTTTTCCTGATGAGTCTAGATAAGGGTTTATCAATTTTGTTTATCTTCTCAAAGAACCAGCTTTTACTTTTATTGCTCTTTGTTCTTGTTTTCTTCATTTCTATTTCATTTATTTCTGCTCTGATCTTTATGATTTCTTTCCTTCTACTGACTTTGGGTTTTCTTTGTTCTTCTTTCTGTAGTTGTTTTAAGTGAACGGTTATATTGGTTTTTTTAAAATAAATTTATTTATTTATTTTTGGCTGTGTTGGGTCTTCGTTTCTGTGTGAGGGCTTTCTCCAATTGCGGTGAGCGGGGGCCACTCTTCATTGCAGCGTGCGGGCCTCTCACTGTCGCGGCCTCTCTCGTTGTGGAGCACAGGCTCCAGACGCGCAGGCTCAGTAGTTGTGGCTCACAGGCTTAGTTGCTCCACGGCATGTGGAATCTTCCCAGACCAGGGCTCGAACCCGTCCCCTGCATTGGCAGGCAGATTCCCAACCACTGCACCACGAGGGAAGCCCGGTTAGATTGTTTATTTGAGATTTTTCTTCTTTTCAAAAAAATTTATTTAGTTAATTTATTTATTTTTGGCTGCTTTGGTTCTTTGTTGCTGTGCGCGTTTTTCTCTAGTTGCAGTGAGCAGGGGCTACTCTTTGGTGCAGTGCATGGGCTTCTCACTGTGGTGGCTCCTCTTGTTGCAGAGCACAGGCTCTAGGCACGTGGGCTTCACTAGTTGTGGCTTGAGGGCTCTAGAGCGCAGGCTCAGTAGTTGTGGCTCATGGGGTTAGTTGCTCCGCAGCATGTGGGATCTTCCCGGGCCAGGGCTTGAACCTGTGTCCCCTGCATTGGCAGGCAAATTCTTAACCACTGCACCACCAGGGAAGCCCTGTGATTTTTCTTGTTTCTTGAGGTGAGATTGAATTGTTATAAACTTCCCTCTTAGAACTGCTTTTGCTCTGTCCCACAGGTTTGGGGTCATTGTGTTTTCATTGTCATTTGTTTCTATGTATTTTTAAAATTTCTTCTTTGATTTCTTCAGTGATCTCTTGGTTATTTAGTAGCACACTGCTTAGCTTCCATGTATTTGTGTTTTTTACAGTTTTTTTCCTGTAATTGATTTCCAATCTCATAGCATTGTGGTCAGAAAAGATGCTTGATACGATTTCAATTTTCTTAAATTCTCCGAGGCTTGATTTGTGACCCAATATGATCTATCCTGGAGAATGTTCCATGTGCAATTGAGAGGAAAGTGTATTCTGCTACTTTTGGGTGGAATGTTCTATAAATATCAATTAGATCTATCTGGTCTATTGTGTCAATTAAAGCTTGTGTTTCCTTATTTATTTTCTGTTTGGATGATCTGTCCATTGGTGTAAGTGGGGTGTTAAAGCCCCCTGCTGTTACTGTGTTACTGTAGATTTCTCCTTTCATGGCTGTTAGCATTTGCCTTATGTATTGGGGTGCTCCTATGTTGGGTGCATAAACATTTATAATTGTTATATCTTCCTCTTGGATTGATCATTTTATCATTATGTAGTGTCCCTCCTTATCCTTTTTTTTTTTTTTGCGTTACACGGCTTCTCACTGCTGTGGCCTCTCCCATTGCAGAGCACAGGCTCCAGACATGCAGGCTCAGCGGCCATAGCTCACGGGCCTAGCCACTCTGTGGCATGTGGGATCCTCCCGGACCGGGGCATGAACCCGCGTCCCCTGCATCAGCAGGTGGACTCTCAACCACTGCGCCACCAGGGAAGCCCCTCCTTATCTCTTTTAACAGTCTTTATTTTAAAGTCTATTTTATCTGATACGAGTATTGCTACTCCAGCTTTCTTTTGACTTCCATTTGCATGTGATATCTTTTTCCATCCCTTCACTTTCAGTCTGTATGTGTCCCTAGGTCTGAAGTGCATCTCTTGTAGACAGCATATATATGGGTCTTGTTTTTTAATCCATTCAGCCAGTCTGTGTCTTTTGGTTGGGGTATTTAACCCATTTACATTCAAGGTTATTATCAATATGTATGTTCCTATTACCATTTTCTTTCTTGTTTTGGGTTTGTTTTTGTGGGTCTTCTTCTTCTCTTGTGTTTCCTGCTTAGAGAAGTTCCTTTAGCATTTTGTTGTAAAGCTGGTTTGGTGGTGCTGAATTCTCTTAGCTTTTGTTTGTCTGAAAAGCTTTTGACTTCTCCATTGAATCTGAATGAGATCCTTGCTGGGTAGAGTAATCTTGGTTGTAGATTTTTCTCTTTCATCCCTTTAAGTATATCCTGCCACTCCCTTCTGGCCTGCAGAGTTTCCACTGAAAAATCAGCTGATAACCTTATGGGGATTCCTTTTTATGTTATTTTTTGTTTTTCCCTTGCTGCTTTTAGTATTTTTTCTTTGAATTTAATTTTTGTTAGTTTGATTAATGTGTCCTGGTGTGTTTTTCCTAGGATTTATCCTTTATGGGACTCTCTGTGCTTCCTGATTTGGGTGACTATTTCCTTTCCCATGTTAGGGAAATTTTCCACTATAATCTCTTCAAGTATTTTCTCAGACCCTTTCTTTTCTCTTCTTCTTCTGGGAACCTGATAATTCGAATGTTGGTACATTTAGTATCCTCCCAGACGTCTCTGAGATTGTCTTCAATTCTTTTCATTCTTTTTTCTTTATTCTGTTTCTCAGCAGTTATTTCCACCATTTTGTCTTCCAGTTCACTTATTCGTTCTTCTGCCTCTGTTATTCTGTTATTGATTCCGTCTGGCGTATTTTTCATTTCAGTTATTGTGTTGTTCATCTCTGTTTGTTTGTTCTTTAGTACTTCTAGATCTTTGGTAAACGTTTCTTGTATATTCTCATTCTGGGTTTCCATTCTATTTCTGAGATTCTGGATCATCTTTACCATCATTACTCTGAATCCTTTTTCAGGTAGATTGCCTATTTCCTCTTCATTTATTTGATCTTGTAGGTTTTTATCTTGCTCCTTCATCTGTGACATATTTTTTTGCCATCTCATTTTTTTTCTTTTTTTTAATGAGTGGGATTGTGTTCCTGTCTTACTGGTTGTTTGGCCTGAGGCTTCCAATACTGGAGTTTGTAGGCTATTGGGTAGAGCTGGGTCTTGGTGCTGAGATGAGGAACCCCGTGAGACCTCACTCAAATGAATATTCCCTGGGGTCTGAGGTTCTCTGTTAGTCCAGTGGTTTGGACTCAGATCTCCCACTGCAGGAGCATCCCCCCAACCCTGGGCTCGTGAATCAAGATCCTGCAAGTCCCATGGGGTGGCAAAAAAAAAAAAAAAAAAGAAAAATAACAAAGTAAAAAATAAAATTAGACTAGGAAACTAACAGATATGTTAGAAAGAATGTAAAAATTAAAAAACAGATGAATCAACAACTGAAAGGTACATCAGTACCACAATAGTAAAAAAGAGGAGGAAGGAAAGGAAAAAAAAAAGTGGGGGTGGGGGAGAAAAGGCCTTGGATATGCAGAGCGGGGCCTAAGCAAGGGTGAGGTTTGGGCGGTGGGCAGAGCTAATGCTCAGTACTCACAAGGCTGGAAAAGGCCCTGGGGGCTGTGGGGGGTGGGACTTAGGCTCAAGGAACAGAAGGGGCCCAGGGTGCCCCCCACCTAGGTCTCAGAGAGCAGGGGACCTCACCTGGGAGCCCAGCAGGCTTCCTGGACTCAAGTGGGTGGGGCAATCACCCTCCACTCCTCTCCTGCTCCTCCTGCAGGGCCCCTCCCACCTGCCTGTCCTGATCTCCCTGGCCTCCCTCCTATGCCCCCAAGGACCCACGCAGCCTGGAGGGGGCTTGGAGGGCAGGGGACCAGCCTGGGAGCTCAGCAGGCTCCCCATGCCCAAATGGGTGGGGTTAACACCCTCTGCTCCTCTCCTGCTCCTCCCTCAGGGCCCCTCCTGCCTGCCTCTCCTGATCTCTCCAGCCTCAGGGGTGCTGATCTTGCCTGGCCACCACTTACGTCCTACCGGTTCACTTTGGGGTTCCTCCCATCTCCTTGGGGGTCAGAGTCCCCCACCAGCGCCCGGCAGGTGCCCTAGTTGTGGGGAGACGCTATCTCTGCATCTTCCCACACTGCCATCTTGACTCCTCCCTCACAGGAACATTTATTTATTTATTTATTTATGGCTGCATTGGGTCCTTGTTGCTGAACCAGCTTTCTCTAGTTGCAGCGAGTGGGGGCTACTCTTCGTTGTGGTCTGTGTGCTTCTCATTGCAGTGGCTTCTCGTTGTGGAGCATGGGCTCTAGGCATGCGGGCTTCAGTAGTTGTGGCACATGGGCTCAGTAGTTGTGGCTCACAGGCTCTAGAGCTCAGTAGCTGTGGCACCTGGGCTTAGCTGCTCCACCGCATGTGGGATCTTCCCAGACCAGGGATCAAACCCGTGTTCCCTGTGTTGCCAGGCGGATTCTTAACCACTGCACCACCAGGGAAGTCCCCAGACGTAGGTTTAACAGCCTTGCCTGAGAGGGTCAGGGCCAAAGCCAAGGACTGGAGAGGTGAGGCCAGTGGGAGTATGGTGGCTCTGTCTGGGGGGCCAGTGCAGCAGCAAGAAGTGCCAGGGTCTGGGGTGGCCGGGAGGGTGTGAGTGGAAGGGCACAGCCAGCTCTTTCAGTGCTGCTAAGAGATCAAAGATGAGGACAGAGAGGTGACCTTTGGCCACAGGGAGGTGGAGGGGCTCCTGATGGGGCCCAGCCCCGTTCACCAGGAATGATGAGACGAGGTCCATCCCAGGGGCCACGTTGAATGGAGACCCCGGCTCAGCTGGTAAGAGAAGGGGGACCCCGAGGACCCCTGCATGGGCAGTGTGCCCATCCGAGGCGGCCCTCCCCACTCTGCCCCATCTGTGGGTGGAAGGGTGATGCACAGAGTGGTGACTGGCCTCAGCTGCCCAAGGTTGGGGAGCTTGTCCCATTGAGAGCTGAAGCTGGGCCCTCGGGGCACACACAGATGCTGGCATGCCTGATGCCCCACCTGGGGCAGGTTGGGGGGCCAGGGGCCCAGCCCAGACTGGTCAGAGCTACTCCAGGCTGCTGACGCCAGGACCAGGCAAACAAAGCCATTACCAGGTAATGAACTCATTACTGAGGTCAGGCAAGGTCAATACCGGGTAATGAGTTGCCCCCCACAGAGCCACCTGACCCAGAACAGTTCCCAGGGAACGCCTGGGTAGCTAGAGCCACCAGGAGGCCATGGCACAGTTCCAGGCAGGGGGTGTTCAGGGGCAAGGTGTGCCCAAGTCCAGCGCCCACAGGAAGCCCCGTTCTAGCACTAGGATCCAGAGTGAGTCACTTCCCCTCTCTGACCCTGTATTTAAAGGAGAGACCTCAGGACTCAGGCCTCCCCTGGCCACTGCACGCCCTCCCGCCTCTGTCACCTCTGCGCCCTCACCATCTCCTGGCCAGCAGAGACTCGTCCTGGGCTCTGACGGGTGGGGGTGGGGTGGGGAGAGACAGGTGAGGCCACAGGGACCACCAGTGGCCCGTGAGGCAGGATGAAGCTGCCCAGAACGGTGCTGAGTGATGGCTTGAGCCAGACCTGCCAGCTTAGTCCACCGAGGTCCCACAACGTGGCCTGCACTCTGAGGGCCTAAGGGCACCATAGCCTTCCCTTCCCTAGAGCCCAGGGCCCGTGGTCCAGGCCCCTGCCAAGATGGCTTGCTCACCCTCCAAAGGCCCAGCCAGTCTGGCCAGATGGAGAGCACAGCCCCTACCCGAGAGCCCTGGGCCACACCGCCCCTGCCAGGACCAGCTCTAAAACTAACCCCCATCCCACCCGGTGGGTGGCCTGCACAGAGGTCCTGTCCCCCTTGGGCCCTTGCCTGGTGTGCCCCCCCCAACACAGGCCCTCAGATCCCGCCGGCTTCAGGACCACCACCTGCCTCGCCACATCCCTCGCTTTGCCAAGAACCTGGTGGGCCTTCAACTGCAGAAGACAAAGACCTCTGTGCCCTCAGCACCCACACCCCCTCTACCTCGTGCGGTTGGGGACCTGGGGACCTGCATTACCAGATGCTCCCCTGAGGACTGTGAGGCTGCAGTCACACGGCTGCTCCCTACCGACCCCCCAAGGCCACCAGAGCTCCCCCAACATGCAATGCCCTCTTGGCTCCCGACTGCCCTCAGGCTCTGGGAAAGAAAACCTCCCACCTAGGTGGCTACCAGGGTTTAATTGCAACAGATTGCAAGGGTGACCACAGGGAAGTCACAGAGAGTGACCACCCCCTTCTCTGGACAGAGGCTGAGCCCAGGGTGGTCTCTCCTCCCTGTGTTAATGAGCAGCTTACTCGCCCACCTTGCCTGGTGGGAGGGCTGGCCTGAAGGCACAGAGCCCGGCTGGGGACAGCCCGGGGGGGTCGGTGGCTTCCCACAGACACAGCTTGCCTGGTCCCTGGCACACAGAGAGGGACGGGACTGGGGAGGAGCTGGGCCTGTAAGCACCCCCATACAGGGAGCCCCCTGGCAGGCTGGCTTCAGGGCTGTGAGGAGCTTCCGGGAGGACCTGGAAAGCAGGCCTGTGTGCAGCCCCCCACCCAGCAGTTCTGTCCCCTGAAGGGACAACAGCCATTTGGCTCTGACCAGCCATCTCCGGCCAGGGCACTCCAACCTGGCTCCGCACCTCAGGCCTCACCTGCACCCTGGCCTCTCCACTGATGATCATGGGGCCAGGGTCACCACACCTTGCTTCCTGATCCTCACTGAATTTGACCTCTGGGGATCAGAGTCGTGCTGACCACCCCTGCCTGTTCGCCCCAACCAACACATTTGCAATTCCCCTCAGGACCCATGGGGTCCCCAGGGCCTCCCCTCCCAGTCTGTCTCTGCTCCTATCACACCACCTCCTTCGGCCTCTGTCTTCCCCAGGCCCAGGCTGCCTGGGCAGCCCACTCTAGGCCCTCCTGGCTCTCACATCCCTAACTGCTGGTCGGCAAATCTGGAGTCCCTCCCACACCTGCTCCCACCCTCTCGGCCTCCCTGCCGTCCCCTCCTGGGGACCTGAGGGTCTCCTGTGTTTCACAGGTAAGGCTCAGAGAGGGCAGAGCCCTCGGATCACACAGCCTGGCTCCAGCAGGCCTGGAGAGGAATGCAGGGCTCTTGTGTCAGTCGTACTTTAATTAAGGAGGGGAGAGTGGTGGCGGGTACGGTTAACAAGGCTCTAGGGAGCAGCAGAGCCACAGGCTGGAGGTCCTGAGGGGCCAGGTAACTCAGCAGAATGGAGGGTCAGAGGGGTGACAGAGCACCAAATTCTCCCCTCTCCCTGCACCTTCCAGAGCGACAGGCTCCAATGAATGAATGAACCGAGGGGATCCAGGCCTCTTCACAGTGGCCTGGGGCCAAGGTTGCCCAAGAACAGGGTCGACGGCACCCCGAATCTCACACACACACGCAACACATGGGCACAGAGCTGCAGAGAGGGTAGGCCCCGCTGGGCCCTGGGGACACAGGCTCCAGTGGCTGTCTTGCCATCTCCCCTCCCAGCCCAGCCTGGATCCACGCCAGGCCCTCCCTCCCCACAATTTGCTGGGGAGGCCCCAGGGCACCCAGAGTCCTAACTAGCCCCTCGGGTGCCGTGAGCACAACATGTTGGCAGGGGATACTGCCTTCCAGAGAGGCCCACAGCATACTGCCCACGGCCCTGTGATGGGCACAGGCAGCAGTGCATGTGGCAAGGCACCAGGGTGAGAATGAATGGGGTGCCGTGATAAGGTGGGAAGGACAGGAAAGCCAGCAGGGATGGCCGTGAGGGCCTTGAATGCCAGGCAAAGGAGGTGCACAGCTGGACAGGGGTGGGGTGGCCCCACCCGGGACTCTCAGCCCCAGATTCATTCACCCAAGGACTTCATCCAACATCCAGCCCGCTCAGCACCACTGGGCCCATACTCGGGATCCTACTGTGGATGGAGGTGGACAGAGAACAGAGCCATTTAATCATGATTGTGAGGGTGCTGTGGGGGAGGGGCCTGAGTTCCCTGGTAGGGGGTGAGATGGTCAAGGAAGGCTGCCCTGAAGAAGTGGGATGAGTGGGAACAGCCAGGAGAGGGGAGAGCAGGGGGCACATTCCAGGCCAGACAAACAGCCTAGGCAAAGGCTTAGCGGGTGAAGATGGTCACTGGGTTAGAGGAGGAAGAGGACAGGGCCAGTGCACAGACAGCAGCGAGGGATGGCCTGGACCTCCAGCAGCCTCCTGAAGGCAGGGGCCCAGCAGAGAGCAATGGGGATCTTGAGTTCAGGGGCAGAAGTGCATGTTGTGTGTGGGCTGTAGGGGAGCAGTGCAGAGATAGCAGCCTGGACTGTGGTATGGGAGGAGGTGGCCCCAGCCAGTGAGGAGGGCTTCAGGCCGTGACCACACCTGCCTCCCCCTGGCTGTGATGGGGACTGTGGCTTTGAGCAGAGTATGTGAGCTCGGTTCCCCACTCGGGGTTGGGCGCTTCCACGTCCCCATCACCTCTGCCCAGAAGCCTGTTCAAGCCCCTTGTTGGGACCCACTGACAGCGCAGCACCGCGGACAAGTCCTGCACACTCAAGCCTTTGGCGTCGTTCCCCCGGTTCCCCGGGGCCCCATTCGCCTAGGTTTCAGCCCTGCGGGGGTTCCCGCGGGGCCCCAGGCCAGATTCCCCGAGGCCTTGGTCGTTCCCACAGCCGTCCCGGAGGCCCTCTCCACGAAGCGTCTCCCGGGCCCCATTGATCGCTAGGCTACGGGCTGGGGCTCTGGCCCGGCCGGGCTCTGGAGGAGGCGGCGGCGGCGCGGATGGCGGCAGAGCCCCGGCGCCCGTGGGCCCAGGCGCTCAGCGCGTACGGTGCCAGCGAGGCGCTGAGGCGCGCGGTGGGCCGCTGGCCGGACCCCGAGCCGCAGCCCCACAGGCCGAGCCCCAACGAAGCCCGCGCCTCAGGCCGCCTGGCGCGCCTGCGGTGCCAGTTCCGGGCTGAAGCGGCGGCGCGGGCCGACGCGCCCCGGCTGCCACGGCTGGTGGAGCGCGCGGGGGCCGCGGCGGGGGCCGGGGAGCCCGAGAAGGCGCGCAGCCGCGGCTCCGTGTGCTCCGTGTGCGGGGAGCCGCGCGGCGGGGCCACCTACCCGGCGGGCGTCCTGGAGGTGAGCGAGCGGCAGCTGCAGGAGGGCCTGGCGGCCGTTCGCGCCGAGATGGGCGCGGGGCTGGAGGCGCTGCGCGCGGAGCTGCGGGCCGAGCTGGACGCCCTGCGCGCGCTGCTGCCGCCTCCGCCGCTCGCCCTCCGCGAACCTCGCGGCCTCCGCGGCCCGGCCCTGCTGCGGGCGCTGGGCACCGTGAACGCCCTGGCCGCGGGCGCGAGGCCCACCGACAACGCCTCGGACAGCCCGGTCGACGGCGGCGCGAGCCGGGCCCCGGCCAGTAAGAACCTCAAGAAGACCCCGCCCGGGGCCCCGCAGGGCGGCGGGGATTAAGCGCAGGGAGAGGGAGCCCGGGGCGAGGGCCTGGCGCGCCGCCGCGCCGCCGCCGGCCGCGGGGCTTTGCTACCTGGGACCGGCCAGGTGGCTCGTGGAGCAGGGCTTGGAGCGAGAAGGGTCCTCCGACGCCGCCGGCTAGCGCTCTGGTATCGGAACGGGCTGGGGAGTGCGGCCGGCTCCGCACAGCTGGAGCCGGAGTCCGGGCGGGGTAAAGTTCGGGCCAGGAGTATGTCAGCCTCCGGGAGTGAGTGCAACGGGAGAGCCCAAGGTCTCCTCTGTCTGGGGGAGGTGGTTGCAAGAGTATTTTCCTGAAGGGTCTCAGGGAGGAGGTCGGGCCTTCATGCACTGGGGTGGATGGAGAGTGTGACCCACACACCAAGTGACAGACACCGGGGACACGTGGGCTGCTGGGACACTGTCACCTGGACACAGGTTTACTCAGGACAGTGTCACTCGGATGTACGAGCACATTCTACCGTGGGCCCTGCCCTCAGCAGCCTAACTCTAGCCAGCTTCACTACCCTGACAGTCGGGCCCACCCTCTACTGGACAGCGTTGCCTGGACACAGCGCACCTGGTCAGTGCCCCCTGGACTCTCAGCTTTGCTTTGACAGTGACACGAAGGCCACTTACCTTAAGTAGCCTCACCGCAGGCAGTCACCCGACAGCAGTGTCTCTCCAGTGTCAACCTACATCAGACTACACAGCCCATCTTCCCGGAGTGTCGCCTGGGTCGGGTCTCACCTGGTACAGACAGCCCTTCACTCACTGTCCCTGTCACCAGGACACAACACTCTGTGCTGCAGAGCTGGGATCCAGCAGCTTCTCACCTCTTGGCCTCTGGGAAATGGCAGCTGGAGGCATCACTAAACCACACAGTGTCTGGGGTGGTCAGCCAGCTCGTTTGTAAAATAAAATAGTAATCTTAGGCTTTAGCAGGTGGAGTTTCTTCTTCTATCTCATCGGGGGATTCAGGCATAAGATGTAGGATGGGAGTGGGGGTGCCTACTCCCCGAGAGGGATCTGGGGAGGTCTGGGGTTCTGGATGGGGTCTGGGACTGGCTGTGGTGGGGTCGGGAAGGGTGGCACGGGAGGCCTCCGTGGGAGCTGCGGTGCGCCCAGGCTGCCCCCCTCCCCCCAGCCACAGGAGGCCAAGGTCACTCTGTGAGTCGTTTATTGCGGGAAGGTGGTCATGTCTACATCCTAGGGCCCCTGCCAGAGCCACAGGCTGAGCCCCAAGCCCAGGAGAGCCCCGTGCCCTTGGGCCGGGGTGGGGGCTGCCGCGCGGACCGAGGCGCTGGGGGAAGCTACAACCCTGCGTACTCCGAGAGGCTGCTGCGGCCGGAAGTTCTCCATGAGCGGCGCGGGGCGGGAGCCGGGGGTCCCGGCCTGGGCCACGATCCGGAACTGGGCCACCTGAGGGTGTGGGGCGGAGGCGGTCAAGGCGCGGCGCACGGGAGGGCGGGGCGGGGCGGCTGGCGGGGGGAGGGGCGCGGGCTGTACCTGTGCGCGCCCGATGGGGACCGTGTCCTCGAAGACCGTCCAGAGCACCACGGGCTCGCAGCACTGCGTGGTCAGCGACCCCGCGTAGCGGTAGAAGCGCGAGAGGCCAGAGGCGCCCAGCAGCAGCGAGGCCAGCGGGAAGGTGGACGCCAGGTTCACGGAGGTCCCTGGGAGAGAGACGGCGGCGGGTTGGAACCAACCTCCCGGTGTCCGGCCGCCCCGCCCCCGCCGCGGGGAACCGCGCCCCTCACCGCGCGCAGACATGTTCTTCAGGCCCGACAGACGGCCGAAAAGTTGGCGTTGTCAGAGTCCTGATCCTGGGAAGGGGGCTCCAAGTGAGAGGGGCTCGAGCGGGGGTCTTAAAAGGGGGGAACACTGAGAGGGGTATAGGGGAGACTAAGTGGGAAGAGAGGTGAAGGGGGTTTGCTGGGAGGAGGGCCACCCCCACTGACCCTGCAGGTCCACGACTTCTCACTGGCCACACCCCCTCACAGAACCCGTTCATCCTATAAAGCCTCTAGGGGCCCCAATGCCCACCCAAGATTACACAGGCCACCTGTCCCATCTACAGACCCCCATGGACCCCCTTTCTTGAAAGCAGGCTGTCACACAGCAGCCCCCCCTCCCTGCCAGGAGGCACACGGCCCCTCCCTCGCTGTCAAGAGCACGGCCAGCACTGCCAGACCATCAGGGTGACCTCGGGCTACCCCTATGCTCTGGTACCGGGTGTTCATATGGACCACGTGCATCTGGGGAGACACAGACCATGGGAGGTACCCAGCTACTCCCACCAGGCTGCCCTGGCCTCCATGGGGCACTCCCGCCAACCCTCCCCATGACCAGGCCCACCTCCATGGGGCGGTGCTGCTCGTCCAGGCTGTGCTCTGAGCCTGCTCGCCCGGGGCACCAGCCAGTGGAAGTGCAGCTGCAGGGCACGGTAGGATGGTGGTGGCAGCCTGGCGTCCTGCATCTCCAGCAGGCTCTGCAGGCCAGTGTCCATGCGGAGCACTGAGGGGGAGGGAACAAATGTCACCCTCTCTTTCCCCCACTCAGCTGCTCTCGTGCCATTAGGGCACAAGGTGCGAGCAAAGGTACCCCCTCAGGCCAGTCTGCCCCCTGGCTGGGCCTCTTTGGAACTATGACACCCTGGGTGTCCAGGCCCCTCTGCTGGCCGGCCAGGTGGGGCTCCACAGACTGCAGTGGAAACCCCCGACCCTGCACGGGGGGAGAAGGCAGCCTCCCGTGGTGGGGGTCCTGATCCACCTCAGCTATGGGATTGTTGGAGGTTGTGGTGACTCCAGGAGTTCTGACCTCTGGGTACGCCCTGACTTCTGGTCCTCAGGGACAATGGCTGACTGCTACTGGTAGGGGGTTCCCGGCACCTCTATGTGGGGGTTCCAGACCTCCATTGGGGGATGTCTTGACCATTGTGTGTGGAGCTTCCTGTGCCATTTATGGAGATTTTGATTCCTGTGGGGGCATTCCCATCCTTATGTAGAAGCTCTTAATCCATCTGTAGGGGTTCCTGACCCTTGTGGGGGGATCCCTGGTCTCTGTAGGGTGTCTCATCTCCTGTGTGGGGATCCTGATCCTTGTGCAGGGGGTTGCTGTCCCTGTCTGTGGAAGGGGGGGCCTGACCCAGGGTGCTGACCTGTATGACCATACCATCATTCTCCAGGGTCCACGGGCCTGGAGGTGCTGAGTCATAGCCTTGGAAGATGAAGGGTCCAAGGGTGGGGTCCCGCGATGTTTATGGGGGACTGGCCTGGGCCCCCACAGGCTGGGGCCATCTCCTTCCAGTGGGTGGGGCCTGGGGGAACAAGTCTAGGTCTCTAGGGGGGCTGAGACATGGGGGTGCACAAAGGTGGCCCTCCCCCCCCCACACACACCCAGGGAAGAGCCCCCACCTGACAGGTCACAACTGCCACCCCCCAAACCTGGCCTGGCCATAGTGCTTGCAACACCATCACAGGTACAGCCCCTGCAGGCAGCTGCTCCACAGGGAAGGGGCCTGGGAAAGTCTGCTGGCACCTGGCCACATGCCAACTTTGGGGACCTCCACGACCTGCTCACACGTGGGCTGGCCACATGGCACGCTTATGGGTCCCGCCTGATGTGAGCAGCTTGGCACACACAGAAGGACTGGAGAGCACAGCAGCCACAGACCCGGACACACACAGAGGGGGCTCCCAATCGTTGCGACCCAAGACTACAGACAGAAAACCCGCAGAGACCACAGAAGTGCAGTGGACACAGGACACAGACCAATGCCACACAGCCTCACACAACTCTCTGTCCTCACCACTCTTTGGGTCCTGTGAGTCGTAGCACCAGGCACCTGCAGACGGTGGGAGGGGACTGGGCTGACACAGGCCATCTGGGCTCTGAGCGCCATCCCAGCCAGGGTCCAAGGGTGGGAGCACAGGGCTTTGGCCAGTGGATGCCAGGCAGACTCTATTCTCCTGTCGCCCCAATTCCAACCTCTCCTCCCCAAAGGACGCACCCCCCCCCCACTAGGGGCAGGGCATAAAGCGGAGAAGAGGGAGCGTCCGAGGAAGGTAGGGCAGAGCAGAAAGGCAGGGTCCTGTGCTCACCCTCCGAGTCGGCGCGCACCACCAGCGGCACAGCGAGGAAGGCGAGCGCCAAGCCCGGGGACCGCATGGTGCAGCAGTAAGTGGCGGAGGACGCGGGCCGAGGAAGCCAGCGAGGGCGGCGAATTTACCAGCGGGGTGAGTTAGGGGCGTGGCTGAGTCCTGGGGGCTCCAGGCGCGGGGAGGGTCGGAGGGGCGGCGCCTCCAGTGGGGAGACAGTTGGAGCTCGCCAGGCACTCGCTCTGATCCCGGGGCGGGGACGGCTGCCAGCAACAAACGCCGGCGTCGACCCAAGCTGCACGCTTTCACGGACCCCCCCACCCCCCAACTATTCCTGGGTGGGGGGATGCTATTATTATGCCCATTTACAGATGAGGAAATGGAGGCTGGAGACCAGGAGTGACACGGCAAGGCCACCAGAAAGGACGAAGTTCGAGGGAGATGGCACCTTGGATTCTAGTGCCTTGACTTGGGGGGCTGGGGTGGGGAAGACGCCCCAAGACCACAGCCTCTCTCCTACCAGCGCACCCCTGCCGACCAAAGGGTCTGGGAAGCCGCTGCTTCCTCCGCTCCGCCCCGCCCCGGTGGGACCCCGGCTTCCGCAGCAGTTTCGGAGGTCCCGGCGCCCAGCGGACCCCAGGCTGTGGCCCGAGCCCCAGTCGCTCTCTTGGAAAGCGGGGTTCCTATTTCCCCGTCCCGCGAGTGGCCAGGAGGGAAGACGACGACGCATCGGAATGCGCTCGGCGGGCGCGCCTTCCCAAGCGCGAGTGCCGCGCCCCGACTCCCCCGCCAGGCGCTGTCCGCGGTGCTGACCGTACCGCCCGCCGCCCCGCAGGCATTCAGGCCCGAGGGCCGCCTCCCCAAGCTCCCAGGGGCCGCACCAGTGCCTTTCCTAAACCAACCCCTTGCCCGCCCAGCGCGAAGACCCACCCGAAGCTGAGTCCCCTGGGCGCCCTCTTTCCTCACATCAGGAACTGAGAAATTATTGAAAAGACCACGGTCAGAGAACGGAAGGGATAGGTGTCTCAGAACCCCACGCCTGCTTCCAGAGGTGGCCCAACTCCTCCACGCAGCCACCTCTGCACCTGTCCCTCGGCCCCAACAAGGCTGGAACCTCCTACTCCAGCTGGGGCCGCACCGAGGACGGACCACACTACTTCCAGAACACAAATTTATTTGGCATTCGGATGAAACGGTTCTCACAGCATCTTAAGAAAAGAATTAGTGCCAACCCAACCAAAATAAACCCAAACTAAAAACCCTTAGTGAAAGGAAAACATAAACAGGCCTTGAGACAATGGCCTATAGACACCCACCCCCACCAAGCAGGCCAGCAGCTCTCACAGGAGCACAAGACTCTCAGCCAGGGCTGGTCGGGATTCGTCTGACCACGGAGCACAACCAGATCTCATGATGGTTGGCCTAGGCCAACCCCACCTCTCCCCTTGCTCCCCCACCCCCACCCCCAGTGGAGCTCAGCCCCTGGGGCACTAGCTCCTGGGGACACTGCGGGCAGCAGGCAAGGCCTGAAGCAGTGCTGCACGTGGGCTGAGCAACCCCAGAGCCCTGGCCTGTCCAGAAGCAGGCCCCCCTCTGTGGCCCCCACAGCCTGCTTCAGGCCACCCCTTAGTGACTCCCACACACCCAACTGGCCCAGCAGTCCTTCGGTCCCCAAGGAGTCCCCAGTCCCACACATCTAGTGCCAGCCGCCCTGCCCTGTACACACGGGTCTGAGGCCTGGGCCAGAGACATGGGGGCTGGGAGGGACCCTGAGCTGTTGGGGCCAGGCCCCTCTGGGGCTCCATGGGGGAGCCCACTCCAAAGCAGGAGTGCTCAGGACCCTCACCTAGCACCAACAAGGCCTGTGACAGCTGCTCAGTGCCCAGAACACAGTGGAGGCAGGACACGCTTTCTGCTTTGTCTTTAGCAGCCAGTGCAGCCACTCTCCAGTCCTTGGCAGCGGGAGCGCAGGACTGCTCAGCACGCAGCCTGCCTGCGTGGGGCTGCCTGCAGCACTCTGGCTCCTGTGGGCCGAGTCCCAGTCTGTGGGCAACTTGAGAAGCTCATGCTGCCCAGGAAAGAACAAAACGGTCCCCAACGGGAGACTGAGAACATGTCCAGAAATAGACTGTGCCAGCGAGGCCTGTCACCACAGAGCACCCACTTCAAGTCATCCCCCACTCACTGCTGGTCTGGGAGGGCGCGAGGGGCCAGGGAAGGGCTCCCTGCTCTCAGCTGAGGGTCACGCCTTGGGGCCGCCCAGCACGCCATGGCTGGCCCTGGAAAGGGGGGCCCCAGGCCTGAGTCCCCGTGTACCGCCACCACCTGCAAACACTTAGACACATACACACACATACGCACACAGATACACATGCACACAACAAAGAAAAGATCCAGACATTCAACGTAGAAAAGATATGAATGTGCTGAAAATCGCACAAAACCCGCTTAACCTCCAAACCTCAGAAATGCTAAAACCCCGTGTCAGGAAACAAGACCACTGCCCAGAAACAGGCAACAGTGACCCTCAGTCAAAGGCCCCCCAGGGTAGGACACCCAGCACCTCGCTGCTGGGGACAGGAAGGTGGCAGGCGGCCACCGGCACGTGGCTCCAGTGGTGGCGGTGGTGGGCAGGAAGTGGACTTCTGGGAGATGGACAGCCCAGGATGTGAATTTCAGCCATCCCTCCCCCCAAAGACACAACCCTTATGGCACAAACAAGGTGGGGTGGGAGCAGGCCAGGCCCAGGGGCAAATTCAGCAGGAGTGGGGGCTCCAGAGGGTAGCAGCCAGGAGCCAGCCCCGGTGGAGGATCCAGGGCCAGGACACTCATGCATGGCTAAAGGTCCCAGCCCGACCCCAGAGCTGCCCAGGGCGGGCCACGTATTGCGATGCTGGGGAGAAAATGGTTGGGGTGGGACCCAGGCCTCCTGGTGTGGAACTGGGTTTCACGGAGCCCAGCTGGAAAGACAGTACAGAGTCCAGCCTCCTTCCCAGCTGCCCTCCTCAGGGCCTTGGGCACCTCGGGCACCAGGCCAGCCCCCAGCCCCCACAGCTGGATGTTCACAACTGGACCTGGGGGACCACCCCCAGAGCAGCCCTTGTGGCAACCTCCAAGGCCATCTGCCCCGACTGCACTGACAGTCCTCAGACACCCGCCACCTGGGCGCGCCTTCTCGAGCGGCGGCTGGCAAGGCGCGCGCAGCAGCCCGGGCTCCTCTGGAGGGCGAGTGGCAGCAAGCAAGCCCATCAGAGCTGGAGTGTCCAGCCCCACTAGAACGTATGGCGCCTCCTTTGTTCCCTGCTCCTGACACATGTGGTCTCACGAACTCTGTCATCCTTCTGCCGTTTAAAAAGAAAAATACAGTGACCCAAAGCTACGCGTGTGTTTGAAGCCCCCAAGGACCCTCGGGCAGGGGCTGGCGCCCTGGGGGCTGGCGCAGTGTCTGTGTGTGTGCCCGCCGTCACGGGTGCAGCTGTGCAGCTGGGTCCAGGCTCACTCAGGGGCCCCTCAAGTCTCCCAAGGGGACCAGCGTTTTTCTTGATGGCAAACAGGTGCTCCCTGCCCATTTGGGCCGCGGACCCGCCGTCCTCTACACCACGGTATTGAGGGAACTTCGGCTGTGGTGGCCGCCCCCCGGCAGCGCCTCTGTGGCCAGGGCACTGCCACTCTGGGCGGGGTCAGGGGGCACGAGGAGGACACTGCTGCTGTCGGCTGAGTCTTCCAGGTCGGCCAGAGAGGCCCTGGGGGTGGGCGGGGGCTGCTCCAGGCGCCGGGGCGCTGCACCCTCACCACCACCATCCCCTGTGGTCGGTTGGGCGGCCTCTGCTGGCTCAAAGGCGTCATCATCTGCGGAAGGAGATGGGGGTCAGCAGGGGGTGGTCCTGGCTCGGGGTATGCTCTTCCTGCTTGCCTGCTCCCACCAACACCGCCGGGCAGGGGACAGCCTGCCCCACGGGGCTCCACTGTGCTCACCCCACACCTTCGCCATGCAGTGGGCTGCGTTGGGCTGTAGCAGGGGTACAGCCGTGAGCAAAGCATGATGTGTGCGTAGGGGACATGCTTTGACTGAGTCAGCAGATCAAAGGGAGGGGAGGGGGAAACCCTCTCAGACTCTGGGGGTCCAGGCAGGGCTCACATGCATTAGACATGGGCTGGAACACGGGGGCAAGTGCGGGAGATGGGCCAGAGTAGGCAGCCCCGCCAACTGTCTGGGGGTCTGCAGAACACCCTGGTCTGAGGGAGACCTGGTGGCAGCCCCTCCTTATTCCTGCAGATGCTCTCTGAAAGCTCGGGGCTCAGGGACCCAGCACCGCCGTTCCCCTGGCCGACACCCCCGGCCCAGCAGTCCTGCCGTCCTGCCCCGGGGAGCATTTGCTCCCCTGCAGCCTGGTCTACGGAGGAATCTGAGACTCGCTCTCCCAGAAGCATCCCTCGTCCTACCCACCCTGGCCCCCTGGACAGCATATTGTGACAATCAGTGTCCCAAGGACAGAGGTCAAATCCAAGGCTTTCCTGCCTGTGCAGACCACAAAGGACGGGACTAACTGACGGGAACAGACCAAGAACACAGCAGTGCCAGCCTTGCAAAGCCCAGCCTGCTGTGCTACACGTGTTCATGTGTGTGTAACACACAGGGAATCGGGATGGGACACCTGCGTGCACACCAGGGACAGGTCAGGCCATGGGCAGGACACCTGCCGTTCTTTCTGCTTCGCCTGTGAGGAATGATTTTCCACAGTATCAGATGAACAACAGACTCAAGTGACCGCTGGACAGGAGGGCATGCCGAGGGGGTGTCTCCTCAGCTCACCACACGTGCACCATGCCTGACAACCCAGCATTTGGGCACCCCGCTCCCCACAGGGCCCTGCTGAGGGAGCCCCGAGGGCTGCTCACTAACAGGAGCTCCCGGGAGGGAGGCAGGGGCAGGAGGACCACTGCCAGTGGCCATCTGCGACCCTGGGAAGAGTGTGCCCACCCCAGACAGTGGGACCATCTTAAAGGGAAAACCAAAGCAAAAGCAGAAGGCTGGGCAGAAGTTGGGGGGCCACAGGGCCTTGGCCGGCATGCCAGCTGGTTGTGACCCATGGCTCCCTTGCCCTGAGGGTCACCTGCAGGGTCGTAGAACATGCTGTCCGGGTTGATGGAGGCCTCGTAGGGTGGCGGCGGGTCATCGGGTTGGTCGATGTCCGGGTACTTGTACGCGGTGTAGGGAGGGGGAGGGTCATGGAAATGGAAAGTACCGCCTTCCCCATCGTCGGAGAGGTGCAGCGGTGTGAGGCCTGTGCCGAACCCGTCTGGGCCATAATCAAAGCCGGGGATCCTTCGGCCGAGGTTGAAGTGGTGCACTGGGCGGTCGGAGAGAGAAACAAGCACAGAGCCGTCACTCCTGGGCTGGACCTGCCACGTCCAGGCCCAGGGCACCACGCACTCCAACAGTCACATGCCTGTGCCCGGCTGCTACCTGCCATCTACACTGGGAGCCCCACCCACCCACCCACCAGCTCCGGCCCGCGGAACCCAGGCTCTCAGCACATCTGGGCCTGACTGCGACGGCCTCGGCGTGCTGCCCACCCTGCAGCTCCATCTCCAGGAGGGCGCACCGTGATGCGGGGCCTTCAGACCTGACACGTGTGCCTTCGGAGGCCCTGGAGCCCTAACACGGCAGCTGTGGTCCCTCGTCACCATGATCCTCAGCCCCCCTCCCCACAGGGACTGGGAAGCCTCCTGGATTGCTCACTGAGACAAGGGGGAATCTCAGAAACTCTACGCAGGCACAGGCTGCGGCAGAGAACGTGGGCTGAGGAGGGTGGGCCATGCTCCCTAAGCTGCCACCAGCCATGGGTGTCCAAGGTTTTTAGCGGGCAGGCTGCCCCGGCAGGTGCCCACACACCCTGGGGGGCCAGGGCTGGTGCCCCTCCCACCACACTCGTGTGACTCAGCCCGGGAGTGGGAGCAGAAGCGGGCAGGGCACAGCTGCCGGGCAGCCCTGTCTTCCTCCTCCCTGCCCTGGGACCACTGCCGAGCCGCTGTGGGTGGCAGGGCTGGGCACTCACGGTTTGCTCCAATCAGGGACTCAATGCGCTCCCGGCGCCTCTGGCGCAGCCGATGGACCATGAAGAGCAGCAGCGACAGGATGAGGAAGGAGGACACGCAGCTCACAATCAGACGCATCCCGCTGGCCATGGAGTCCAGCAGGCTGCTGCCGTCTGTGCGGACGGGGAGAGCTGCTCTCAGGAGGGGGGCTGGCACCCCAGGCGGTGTACCTCCTGACCCCTCCCAGTACCAGGCCCCGCACACAGCCACTGGGATGCCGCAGCCCGGCCTCAGGCCCTCCTGAAGGCTCTGTCGCTACCCCATTCCCCACCCGCCCCCATCGCTGGGGTTGAGCCCCGGAAGCCACTCGGGGCTGGACGGGGTGCTGAGCAGGACTGCACATCTGGCCGCAGCACCCAGGTCCTCCCTGATGCAGGGGAGCTGAGGTCAGCAGGGCTGTGCCAGTGGCCTGAGTTCAGAGCTTGGCTTCAGTCCTACGGGGGGCCCAGAGCTCTCTGCCCCTCCCCTGCACCCAGCAGTGCTCATATGTGGAGGCTGGGGTCATCTGGACCCCACAGGTGATCAGCAGAGGATGCAGGTGCAGCTTCCCCAGGACCCCAGAGTCCCTGTTTACAGCCCCTGTCTACCCTCAGCCCTGTGAGTGTCTGTTCTGATTCTTTTTTTTTTACCTTTTTATTTTATATTGGAGTACAGTTGATTAACAATGTTGTGTTAGTTTCAGGTGTACAGCACAGTGGTTCAGAGTTAAACATACACGCATTGGTTGTTCTGATTCCTGACCTCCCCACGCCCACCCTCCTGCCCGCCCTCTCTGTGGGTGGGGAGCCTGGGGGCCACCGCCAGGGACTCGACTGCGCACTCACGGTCTCACAGGATGGAGAGGGGGCACCCAGGGAGGAAGTGTTCACAGGGGAACCCCCCCGCCAACTCACGCTCCTCTCCCCATCGGGTCATAGCGCCCGCGCCCGAGTAAGGCTGGGCAGGGCCTGCTCTGGGCCAGCTCCATGGTGGAGGCCCAGGGTCCCGCAGCAGCTTCCTCAGGGGGTCAGAGTCGGGCCTGCACCCGGATGTTTTGGGGCAAAAGTGGTGGGGGTCTAGGGCCTGGGCAGCAGCTCCATGGTGAGCACCAAGCCCGCCCCACCAGCCAAGCGTCCCAAAGTCCTCTGTGGAGGCCGCAGCTGCAGGACGCTCTGCTAAGGGCCCCGTGCCTCTGACTGCATGTGTCCAGGGGCCTCACCAGGGTGACTCTGCACCCCCGGGGACACTGGCAGCTTCTGGTGATACCTTTGGTGTCCCCAACAGCAGGCGGGGGAGGCACTTCTGGCACCTGGTGGGCAGAGGCCGGGGATGCAACTCAACATCCTGCTGGCCACTAGCTCAGGGTCTGGCCTGCCCTGCCGGGCGCACACCAGGCTTGTTGGGCGCTGCTAAGAGAGGTGCTGGTGCAAGGCAGAGAGGGAGAGAACGGTGGCGGGCATTCCCAGGGCTCTCGCCTGCGTGAGGTTGCCACTTCTGAGTCACAGAATTGGAACCAGGGGGATCTGGGAACACCTGACTCCAGATGCAGCGCGGAGGCCAGGGAGTTTCACGGGGCAGGAGTAACCTGAGCCATGGGAGCCTCTGTGTCCACTCCCACTTCTGCAACAGCCACATGGGCAAGTCCCCAACCACCAGCCCTGAGGAGACACTTCACAGCCAACACAGGTGCCAAATGGATGGCCAGGCTCACACTGGCCCTCCTCCCACGGGGCCAGAAAGCTTCCCCCAAAGCTGCATTTACTGCTGACAACACTGGAGTAAATGTGTGAAAGGAAACATCCTCTCACCAATTAGCTGCTGCTCTGATGCCGGTCTCAAGGGAACATTTCATCCCCGTCCGGGAGGAGGGCTGTCAGCCCAGGGGGCTGCTGTTAATTGGCGGCCAGCTCAGAGACCCCCCGGGGGGTGGGTACCTAAAGCAGTGGGCCTCTGTAATGACTAATTCCTGCTCAGTCCTAAAATAAGCCCAAGGACACAGCCAAGGTCCCTGACCGTCATCCACGGTACTCACCAGGAAGAGGCACCAGCAGTCAGACATGAAGAAAAGAGTACTGTCCCAGGGGGCAGAGGCCAGCCAGGGGCCCCCGGGGGCCCTCAACATGGCAGGTCCCTCCATGGGGTCCAGATAGTGCCAGGCGGGGCTGCCTGCTGTGGTGCAGGCTGCAGGTCCCTGGCCAGCCCTGGGCCCCGACAGAAGACACATAATGCTGCAGCAGACACTGCTGAATGGAAGGGGCCCCGGAGGCCGCTGGCCTGACCCTTGGTCTGATGCCTGAGCCTGCCCAGGCCTCCCCAGGCCACCACGAGGAGCTTGGCACCCCACTGGGCTCGGTGCCAAGGACAGCATCCAGTCTCTGCGGAGGAAGCAGGTGGAGCCGAAGCTCAGCAGGAATCGGAGGCGGGTGCCTGGTCCCTGATGCAGGCTCTGCTACCGGCTGGTGCATGGCCAGCACCTCACTTCTCGGCCCCAAGCCCGGGCACCAGCGCAGGACGAAGGAGAGGCCGTTGCTCAGCGTCGATTTGTTTCCTGAATGAGCCGAATGACCGTTGAACATCTTTTCAGGTGCTTGGCTGACTTCGTGCATCTGCTCTGGTCAAGTGTCATTTTAGGGCCTCTGCCCATTTTTTAAGAGGGTGGTTTATTCTCTTATTATTGCGTTTTAAGAGTTCTTTATATACTCTGAATACAAGACCTTTGTCCGATTTGTGTTTCTCTGTTGGTGGTTTACCTTTTCATTTCTTTAAGGGTCTTTCAACGAGCAGAAGTTTTCAATTTTGATGAAGTCTAATTTATCAATGTTTCTTTTGTGGACCATGCTTTTGATCTAAAAATGTTGCATATCCCAAGGTTACAAAGATTTTTCTCCTGTTTTCTCTCTTTTTTTTTTTTTTTTTTTGCGGTATGCGGGCCTCTCACTGTTGTGGCCTCTCCCTGTTGCGGAGCACAGGCTTCGGACGCGCAGGCTCAACGGCCATGGCTCACGGGCCCAGCCGCTCCGCGGCATGCGGGATCTTCCCAGACCAGGGCACGAACCCGTGTCCCCTGCATCGGCAGGCGGACTCTCAACCACTGCGCCACCAGGGAAGCCCTCCTGTTTTCTTTTAAAAGACTTAATTTTAAAAGAACATATGTTAGGGGGGAGGGATAAATTGGGAGATTGGGATTGACATACACACACTACTCTATATATAAAATAGATAACTAATAAGACGCTACTGTGTAGCACAGGGAACTCCACTCAATACTCTGTAATGGACTATATGGGAAAAGAATCTAAAAAAAGAGTGGATATATGTGTATGTCTAACTGATTCACTTTGCTGTATACCTGAAACTAAAACATTGTAAATCAACTATACCCCAAAATTAAAAATAAAAGAACATATGTTTTCTTCTAGAAATTTTATAATTTAAAGTTTTACATAGGTGTATGACCGTTTTGCAAGAAGTGTAGTGTAAGGTTAATTTTTTTGTTTTGCTTATGGATGTCCAATTGTTCCAGCTCTATTTGGTGAAAGATTATCCTTTCTTCATTGAATTGTCTTTGTACCCCTGTTAAAACAGCAGTTGACCACATAAGTGTAAACTATTTCTGGACTCTCTATTCTGTTCCACTGATCTATGTGTCTATTCTTTTGCTAAAAAGTCACACTGTTTTGATTACTATGACTATATAGTAAGTTTTATATCTGGTGCCATGAATCCTCCAACTTTGTTCTTTTTAAAAACTGGTTTGGCTATTTTAATTCCTTTGCCTTTCCGCATAAATTTTAGAATCAACTTGTTAATGTCTATAAAAAAACTCTGGGGCCTCCCTGGTGGCGCAAGTGGTTGAGAGTCCGCCTGCCGATGCAGGGGATACGGGATCGTGCCCCGGTCTGGGAGGATCCCATATGCCGCGGAGCGGCTGGGCCCGTGAGCCATGGCCGCTGAGCCTGCACGTCCGGAGCCTGTGCTCCGCAACGGGAGAGGCCACAACAGTGAGAGGCCCGCATACCGCAAAAAAAAAAAAAACAAACAACAACAAAAAAAAAAACAAAAAAAAAACAAAAAAAAACTCTGCTGGAATTTTGGGAGGTACCGTACAGAATCTATAGATAATTTGGGGAGAATTAACCTCTTAGTGATATTGAGTCTTCTGATCCATGAATGTGGTATACCTTTCCTTTAATTTATGCCCTTGATTTCTTTTATCAGTGTCTTAACGATTTGTAGCATACAGATGGTGTGCATATTTTGTAAGATTTGTACCTAAGTATTTCATGGTTTTTGGTGCTACTATAAATGGTACTTTTCTTAAAAATTTCAATTTCCAACTTTTTACAGGTAGTATATATAAACATAATGGATTTTTGCATATTGATCTTGTATCTGGAGACCTCGCTAAACGAAACACATTTATTAATTCTAGTAACATTCTTGTAGATCCTCTGGGATTTTCTACGCAGACAATCACATCATCTACAACAAGAAATGATTTCATTTCTTCCCTTCTGGTCTGGATGCCTTTTCTGACATTGCCCTTGACCTCCCATACAACCCCGAACATGGTGGTGAGAACAGATGTCCTAGCCTTGTTGAAGGAGATATTTTCCTGGTGTTTCTTTCCTTGGTGCAGTGTGGGCAGTTCTCAGAAGAGGATGCTTGGCCTGGGAGGCAGTCAGAAGGCTGCAGAAGCAAGGCCACAGTGTGGGGCAGGGTGAGGCCCTGACTGGGCTGTTCTGGCTGCACTGGAAAGAGGCCTGTGGCAGCTCTGATCCTGCCCAGATGCCCTGAAGGCCGTGGTCTGCTGAGAAGTCCTCAGAGCTGGGTGGGCTCCACGGGCCATGCATGCCCACAGATAAGTCACCCTTGTATATATTTGGTCATTCTTACAGAGCCTGGACAGAGTAGTCAAGGCAGCAGAAGTCAACTCCTGAGAAATGGAACCAGGAACCCAGGTGAAGAGACTTGTGAAAGCCAGCATTTGACTCCCGTAGAAGGTGAGTAAGCTGGAGGCTGGAGTGATGTGGCTAGGGCGTAGGAGACCTGGCAGGCACCCAACTGGCTTGTCAGAGGTCTGCAGGCACGTGCCCTTCAGTAGCAGGTACCATCTACCCTGTGGGACAGGGAGGCCTGAGCGCACCCCAGCTCCGTGTCCCCTGCTGGCTCCTTGCAAACATGGCCTCTGCATGCACCACAGCCAGCCACACGGGTTTGGGATACACGCCAGAGCACCCGGCCTGCCGAGCCTCAGCCAGCCTGACGCTGTCTGGCTTCCCCTGATGGCCCTGGGGAGCAGGACGGCTCTCGGTGTGTGGCCCTCGCATGTGGCTCCAGCTTCCCTCCATAGGCCCTGCCCAAGCCGTCCGCCGTGGGGCCCACAAGCTCGTGTCGCTCACACTGAAATTCATGCTTCTGTTTTATGTTTCTCTTGAGGTCGTGAATTCACAGGGAGATGCCAGCTGCTCTGGCGTTGAGAACAATCAGCTGCATGAGTTGCTGTGCTAAGGGCTGAAAGGACAGTCCCACCCGCTGCTCTTTTATCAGAAGTGGAAGGAGGAGGGTCACCCAGAGACCACATGGCCCCTGGCGTCCACTGTGAGTCACCACCGAGTGGGGAGGAGTTTTATGTCAAAACTGTGGGTAATATTTAATGTTTTTCTTAAAGATTCTAACAGTAAAGACTGATAATGGCAAGCAACAGAAACTGTCATCACCTTCCACGTCACCACACTCAGAAGCAGGAAGAGCTCCAATGGGGACCACGACGGAAGCCAGTTCTGAGTGTTACCAGGAGAGGAGACAGGCCTGCAGCCCTTGGTCACAGCTGCCATGTGAACACGCAGCCCCACGCAAGGCCGAGCTCGCCATCTCACCTGGGTCCAGGCACATGAACTTGCAGCACTCCTTAGGGTCCTTGCGGTACTGCTGGCAGCCCTGGGGCCGCTCGCAGAGGGCAGCTACGCACATCTCGGGCTCCCCTCTGTGACAGGTGCAGCTCAGGCACGGATCGTCCCCTTTGGGGGTGAAGTAGAACCCTTCATCCACAACGTTGTCCTTGATGTCGACACATGTCTGACCTGCAATAGGAAGAGATATGTGGGTCACCAGCCAGAGGAGCCCTGACTCCCCACCCGGGGAGTCCTCTGCATGACAGCAGAGGAGTTGGCAAGATGGACCTGGAGCACCCCCTTCCAGGGTGGTGGGTCTGCCCATGGTCACAGGGAGGGGCTGAGAGGCCACCCGGCACACTGTTAGGACAACACGCTGCTCAGCATACCTGGCCACGAGCAGACAGCAGGGACAGAGAGCCCGGGGAGAAGTGCTTGCTTTCAAGTGCCTAAGCACATTACATGTGAGATTCTCTCCATTATAAAATGCAGGTGTCACGAGTACCAGCCCTTTTAGCATCAGAATGTATCTCAAATGAGCCTTGGGAGACGGTCCATTGGACCTGAGACACACAGTGAATTCGCGCAAAGCCGACTGGGACCAGAGGAGGAAGAACTGCTGGTGTGAGACAAGAGGGGGTGAAGGCGCAGGCCCTGAAGCGGGTAGGAGACACGCCCAATGCTGGGCATGAGGGCTGAGGCAGGGGCGTGGTTCTCCTCGGGGAAATGAGGAGGAGATGTTCTGGTCTCTCAGTGGGGTAGGGACATCTAGGAAAACTCGCAGAAGACGTCACACCTCGGGTCTGTGCCACACTTGACTGGAGTCAAATCTGTGTAACCCACGTGATCAGGAGTGTGCAGGGCAAGAAACTTACATAAAACTGTTCCTGCTCGAACAGAGGGAGGAAGGATGAAGAAAATGAGCAGAGCCCTTGGAGATGCAGGAAAACCATCTGGAGACACAACGGACAAAAACGTCCACATTTACCGCAAAGCAAAATCCTGCACATCTAGGAAGCTCAACGGACTTCAAGTAGGATAAACACAAAGAACTAACACATCAGACATGGCATAGGGAGAAAGCGGGAAGTCAGAGAGGATGGAAATCTTAAAAAGAGCAAGAAAAAATGACACAATACTTATTGTGAACCCCAGTAAGATTTCCTGCCAAGAGGCCAGAAGGTGGTGAGCTCAAAGGAAAAGCTGTCAGCCAAGAGTTCTCCATCCAGCAAAGCTGTCTTTCAAAAATGAAGACTTTCCCGGGTAAACAAAACCTGAGAGAACTTGTGCTTTCTGACTCCCAGGATAAGAAACACCAAAGGAAGCTCTGCAGCAAAAAGCAGGTGACCCTCAGAGAGTAATCTGAATCCATACAAAAAACCAAAAAGCACTAGAAAAGGCAATTATGTAATTATAAGACAGTATAAATGCGTATTTTTCCTCTTTTATTCTCTCAACTTAATTAAAAGGCAGTTGCATAAAATAATATATCTATAGTGTAGTGTTGGGCCCATAACATATGGAAAGGTAATATACCTGGAATGTATGTGCCAGTGACAGTGAAAGAGGTGTGTGGAAGCAAAGCTGCACTGCGCAAAGGAAACGGCTGCAGATGGTAAAGCAATTACAACTGTGTAGTGTTGGGTTTTTAACGCTAAGAGATCTAATGTACGCAGTACTCATGCTGCAAAGAGAGGTAAAGAGAACGGAGTTTCACAGAAGTATGTGACAGTGTGATTTAGACGAAACATGTATTTGGTCATTTAGATGACCAACATACACTTCTCATATACATTTGGTCTTCGCCCACAGTTCCTGGCTCACAAATGCTTGGAATTTCCTAAGTGCAGAGAGTGATACAGGAGTCTTTTGTTCTGTGATGAAGTGACTTTTGGAAGCTGGTTGCCAGGAGGACCAACCCTGTGATCAGAGGGTTGGAACTTTTGGTTCCCATCCCTTGATTTCTGGGGAAGGGGTGGGTAGGGGCGGGTGGAGGTTGAATCAATCACCAACGGCCAACGATTTAATAAATCATGCCTGTGTAATGAAGCCTCCATAAAAACCCAAAAGGACAGCTTTTTGGCCCTTTTTGGAACGCTTCCATGGCACGGAACCAGACCGTTCTGCGGGCCGCTGTGCTGGGCACCGAGCTCCCCAAGAACAGAGCTCCTTCGTTGGGGACCTCGCCTTATGTGTCTTCTCATCACAATAAATCAGTAATCTAGTGGGTAGACAGCTTTCCTGAGTTCTGTGAGCTGTTATAGCAAATTAATCAAGCCTGAGGAGGGGTCAGGGGAACACCATTTTACAGCTACCACTGGAAAAGAAGGAGACTTTAAGTAAAACAAACAAAAACTACTATGGGTAAAAAAGAGCTTCAATTAATAATTGAAAGGTTCAACTCACCAGGAAGATATAATAATTATAATGGCTTATGTCCCTAACAACATGATCTCAAGAAAGATAAAGCTAAAATTAGAGAGTATAAAGGAAAAATGGATGAATCAACATCCATAGTGAGAGATTATAACATGTCTCTTTCAAAAAAATTGATGTATCATGCAGCCAAAAAAGATCTGAGCAAGAGCACCAAAAAGCCTGAGCTACCAGATGTATAAAAACCCTGTGGCTGGGAATTCATAAAGATGAATCAAAGAGGCAAACCTCCAGTGAGACTGATCAAGAAAAAAGGAAGAGTAGGTAAATGATATCAGGAAACAAAAGGAGAGCACAATGACAGACATACAAATGCTTCAAAAAAAATCATAAGCTATTATTTAGATTAGATTACATGGGCAATGCCCTAGATACACAAGACTTACCGAAACTGACTCAAGAAAACTAGGAGATGTGAATACGCCTATAGCCATTAAAGGAACTAAATCAGTATTAAAAATTGCACATGTATACACACACACACGCACTCGCACGTGCACACACACACACACACACGTCTTAGCTCTGCCCATTGAAAGGGCATAAAAGCAATGAGCATTAACTAGTGCTCAGGTCCTCCAAGGATGATTCCAGAGAGTAAAAGATGAACTTGGAAATGCTCAAAGAATGATGCAGACACGTTAAAAGGACAGCCTGTGTAACTTTTTATTTCACAATGCTCATGAATCCAAAAGCTTAGGGAAGAAATGGCTCAATTATTTGAAGACCACAAACTATCAAAAACTCACTGAAGAGGAAATAAGACAATCCTGATAGTCCTATAACCATTAAATAAATTGAATTCATAATTAAAAAGCTCTCCCCAAATGGTTTTACTGGAGAAGTCTACCAAATACTTGAAAAATTAACACCAATTCTATATAACCTTTTCCAGAAAACAGAAGAGGGTGGAACGTTTCTTAACTCATTTTGTGAGGTCAGTGTTACCCTGATACCAAAACTGGACAGTACAAAAAAAGAAAACTACAGACCAATATTTCTCATGGACTTAAATGTAAAAATCCTCAGTAAAATATTAGCAAAGCAAATTCAACATTGTACTCAATGAGTTATACGCTATGGCCAAGTGGGATTTATTCCAGAAATGTAAATCTGGTTTAATATTTAAAAAATCAGGGACTTCCCTGGTGGCGCAGTGGTTAAGAATCCATCCACCTGCCAATGTAGGGGACACCGGGTTTGATCCTTGGTCTGGGAAGATCCCACATGCTGTGGAGCAACTAAGCCCGTGTGCCGCAACTACTGAGCCTGTGCTCTACAATCCGCGAGCCACAACTACTGAAGCCCGCAAGCCTAGAGCCCATGCTCCGCAACAAGAGAAGCCACTGCAAAGAGGAGCCACTGCAATGAGAAACCCGCACACCACAACGAAGAGTAGCCCCTGCTTGCTGCAACTAGAGAAAGCCCGCGCAAAGCAACAAAGACCCAACACAGCCAAAAATAAATAAAATAAAATAAATTTATAAAAATTAAAAAAATAAAAAATCAACGTACTCCACCATCTCGATAAGCTAAGGAAGAAATACCATATGTTCATAAAAAATGATGCAGAGGGCCTCCCTGGTGGCGCAGTGATTAAGAGTCCGCCTGCCGATGCAGGGGATACGGGTTCGTGCCCCGGTCTGGGAGGATCCCATATGCCGCGGAGCGGCTGGGCCCGTGAGCCATGGCCGCTGGGCCTGCGCATCCGGAGCCTGTGCTCCGCAACGGGAGAGGCCACAACAGTGAGAGGCCCGCATACCACAAAAAGAAAAAAAAAAAAAAAAAAGAAAAAAAAAATGATGCAGAAAAAGCATTTGACAAAATCTAATATTTATAAAAACTCTTAGCAAGTTAGGAATAAAGGGAAACTTCAACTTGATAAAAAAAATACCTGCCCATGATACCTATAGCTAATATGATACTTAGTGGTAAAAGGAGTGAATACATAGCCCATAAGATCAGGATACCTGTTCTCATCATTCTTATTCAACACAGTGCTGGGAGTTTTAGGTATTGCAGTAAGGCAAGATAAGCAAGTAAAAGACATAGAGATTTAGAAGGAAGAAATAAAACTGTCTCTATTTGCAGATAACATGACTGTATATATAGAAAATCCCAAGCAATCTACCAAAAAAACTTCCTAGAATAAGTGACTTCAGCAAGGTCACAGAATACAAGATCAACATACAAAAACCAATTACATTTCTTTACACTAACAATAAACATATATAAGCCAAAATTTAAAACACATACATTTACAACTGCTCCAAAGAAAATGAATTACTTAGATATATACTTACACATGTAGAGGATCTGTTTGCTGAAAAATACATAATGCTCATGAAAGAAATAAAAGAATATCTAAGTAAATGGAGAGACATACCATGTTCGTGCATTGGAATATTCAACATTGTAAAGATGTACATCTCCCCAGACTGACCTATAGTTTTAATGCACTTCCTATCTAAATCCCAGCAAGGTTTTTATAGACAGATAAGCTTATTCTAAAATTTAGGTAGAAAAGGCACAGGCTCTAGAACAGCTAAAAGCATCCTGACCTAGAAGAATAAGGTAGGAGGAACCACTTCTTGATTTCAACACTGATTATACAGCTACAGCAATCAAGACAGTGTGGTAATGTAGAAGGTTCAATGGAACAGAATAGAGAACCCAGAAATATACTCACACAAACATACTTGACTAAGTTTTGACAACGGCACAAAATGCAATGGAGGCAAGACAGCTTTTCAACAAACAGTGCCAGAACAACTGGACATCCACAGCAAAAAAATGAAGCTTGACCTAATTCTCACACCTTACTAAAAAATTAACTCAAAATGGATCACAGACTCAAATGTAAAATACAAACTATAAAACTTTTAGAACACAACACAGGGTAAACTCTTCAGAATGTAAGGCTAGGCAAAGAGTTTTCAGACTTGACACCAAAAGAGTGACCCATAGAAGGAAGAATTGTTAAACTGGACTTCAGCAAAACTAAAAACCTTTGTTCTGTTAAAGCCCATGTGAAGAGGATGAAGACAAGCTACAGCATAGGAAAAATACCTGTAAAAAACTCATCTGCCAAAGAACTAGAACCTATAATACATAAAGAACTCTCAAAACTCAACAGTAGAAAACCCAAACAATCCAACTAGAAAATGGACAAATGACATGGACAGACATTTCACCAAAGAAAATATACAAATAAGCACACGGAAAGGTTTACATCATTAGACTCAGGGAAATGCAAATTAAAACCAAGAGATAGTACTACATACCTATCAGAATGGCTAAAAATTAAAAATAGTGAAAATCACAAGTGTTGGCCATGATGTGGAGAAAACTGGGTCACTCTTACATGGCTGGTGGGAATGTAAACACTCTGAAAAAGTTCGCTAGTTTCATAAACAATGAAACATGCAACTAACATACAACCTAGCAACTGCAATCCTGTGCATTTATCCCAGAGAAGGAAAAACTTACATTCACAGAAAAACCTGTGTGCACATGTTTATGGCAGCTTTAACTGTAACAGTCAAACACTGGAATAGGCTCAGCTGTCTTTCAACAGGTGAGTGACTGGTTAAATGCTACTCAGCAATAAAAAGGAACAAAGTACTGACAAGACACACGTGTAACAACTTGGAACTGTGCTGGGCAGAGAGCCAATCCCAAAAGGATGCATAGCAATATGGTTCAATTTATACCATACTATTGAAATGAAAAAACTTTAGAAATGTTAGTGGTTGTAAGTGGTTAGGGATGGGCTGGCTTCTAGCCAGCCCACCTCCAGCTTCCCACACCAACCACATCCAATCCGAGCACACCTGGAGCCATCAGGGCACCGCTGAAAAGCCCCTTGCTGGATCCACAACCCCAGCTGGAGGTGGGGAAGCACTTGAGGAGCCCACGTCACTGGGAGGCCTTGAGGACAGATGCCCTGAAGAGGGGCCCAAAGGGAAAACCTAAAGCAGAGGCTGGAACAGACACTAAGAAGAGCCCTGCAGCAAACCAGATGCATAAAGGTAGCCACAGCCCAGCCCGACCCCTGCTGAGAAAGACCCCTCCACCCACTACACCCAAGGTCCACAGAAGAAAGGCCAGCCTATTTCCAGGCACCAAAATGACTGGACTCCCCTCTACTGTCCTACACAAGGCGCTGACTTTCAACAAAATATGACAAGGCACACGACAAACCAGAAGGAAATACCAAACTCCAGAGACAACACGATCATCAAATCCAGACTCGGATATGACACAGAAGAAGGAACTAACACACAGAAAATTTAACACAAGTAGGATTAATATGTGAAAACCTCTAGTGGAAAAGTTGACAACATACAAGATGGGAAATTCAGCAGAGAGAGAGAAACCATAAGAATCAAACAGAAATGCTAGAAATGAAATGTTAAAAAAAAAAAGAGATGAAGAAAGCCATCAGTGGGTTCACAAGTAGACTCAACACAGCCAAGGAAAGAATTAGTAAACTCGAAGACAGGTCTATAGAAATTACTCAAACAGAAAGACCAAAAGGAAATTAAAGAGACACCACAACTAAGTGCAATGCATGATTCTGAACTGGATCCTGGGCCAAGAAAAAGAAAACCCGTAAAGCACATTATTGAAACAACTGATAACACCAGAGTAACAAATTGCAGATTGTTGTGCGGTGTTTGTTGCGTAGCATTTATTGTGCAGTATTGCATCTAGATCAAACATCCTTGTTTGGATAATTGTGCTGTGGTTATATAAGAACATGCTGTTGTTCTTAGAAATACGCACTGTGTATTTAGGCCTCAAGGGCACAGTATCTCTAATTTACTCTCAAAAGATTTAGGAAAAATAGGCAGAAAGAGAATGATAAAGCAAATGTGGCAAAATATAAATAACTGGTGATTCTGTGTAGAAGGCGTATGACAGGAAGTTCCTTGTATCATTCTAGTAACTTTTCCCTAAGTGTGGAATGATATCTAAGTAACAAGTTAGAAAGTTCCCTAGCCCCTGGGCCCAGATGCTCCTATAAGGTTGGTCTATCAAACAAGGACAAGATTATCACCAACTTGTACAAACTGACCTAGAGGCTGGTAAAAGAGAATGCTTCCCAGCTCATTTCATAAACCTAATATAAATGTGATACCAAAAACTATTCAAGGAGCATGTGGAAAAGGAATGGTAGTAACAGGCTAAGCTCACTTCTTAAAGCAGTTTCAAAAATCCTAAATAAAGTATCAGCAAACCAAAGCTGGCAATATACATACAAAAACCAGGAGGATGGTTTAAAATGAGAAAATCTATTAATGTGAAAGAGTAAATGATAAAATCACATAATATAAACAAAGCAGTAATGTAAAACAGTAAAGAAGAAACACCACACACTCCCAATAAATGCAGAAAAAGCATTAATATAAAAATCAATACATTTTTGTAATGCAAAAATTCCCAGCAAACAAGGACTAGACGGGTACTTCCTTAGTCTCATAAAGGTATCTGGTTTTCTAAGTCCTAGAGAAAGTTTTACATTTAATGCTGGAACACTAAGAGCCATCCCTTTTGGGTTGGGAAGATAAGAATGCTCACTACTACCACTTCTAAGTGAAGCTGCAAGAAAAGAAACACCAGGAAAAAAAAGTAAAGAAGTTTTAAAAAGAGTAAAAAGATCTGAAAGAAAACACAAAAATGTCTAAACAGAAAGTCTATTCTCTAATAGACAACTAATAAGGGAGTTCAGAAAACTGATCCCCAAATTTATACAGAAGAGGAAAAGGCCCAGAACAGGCAACACGATGGCCGAGGACAGGAGAGGAGCCCACCAGCTGGGAGGACTTGTCACGAAGCTCCTATAAATGTGATGACATGGTGCCCATGCAAGGACTGACCAATGGCCAAGTCCAAAACCAGGCTCTGGCCCCTGTGAAACCCTGACCCATGACAAATCAGCAGGGAAGGCAGGGATGGTCCCCAGAGGGGACAGATGAGGGAGCCCTGCCCTCGGGCTGCACAATCACGGCATGGCCCTGAGGCTGGAAGAACCTCAATGTGGAATGTGGGCGAGCGAGCTGGCAGAGGGCCCAGAACAGACCTGACACCACAGGCTGGAGGGCAGTGGCCCAGACGGGGCTGACAGAGAAGCAGAGTGAGGGCCTCTGGAGGACCTGCGGAGAGCAGGGGGAGGTGACTAAGAGAGTCCGAGGCTCCAGGACACCACGAGATGCGGCAGGTCCTCTGGTCACCACCGTCATCCCGACTCCTAACGACACGGGGTGGGCAGGGCCTCTGTCCTTGGGGGAGATGAGGGCTCAGGGATGACACTGTGGCCCAGCCTACAGGGCCAAACGGGAGGCCCGCCAGCGTCAGATGTGCGCTTACTTCTTTTACACAGAAACGAGGACTTGTCGTGGCAGCTCTCGGCATGCCAGCTGTGCAGGTCGTGGTGGCGGAGCGTGGGGAAGTGGAAGCACTGCAGCTGTGCACAGAACACGCCGTCACCCTCTGACGTGGCCGCTGCGAAGATGGGGTCCGGGGGCAGAAGCACCTCTGAGGAGCCTGCGGGACAGACAGCGTCACAGCACGATGGCAGCAGGCCGGGGAGCAGGGAGGCAGGCACGCTTAGAAACGTTACTGCAACGTCAGAGGCCCTGAAAGGACGGCAGTGCCCACAGGAAGGAGAAAGACGCCCCTTCCTCCCCAGAGGGACTCAGCCAGTGAGAAGCTGTGGACTCTCCTCGACCACACTGTCAGGACCACAAGTGTGCCCAGGAGTGTCCGCACTGTCCTAAAGGCTGGCACCCTCCGCTGGGGTTAGGGATTCACCCCAAGAGCTGGGATTAGGGCAGGTGAGAACCTACTAGAATGATCCTCCGCAGGCATGCTATGACTCAGCCTGGAAACCTAATGGCCATTTCCGAGTCAACTACTCCACCGGGAGATAGGAACAGGCACTCACACTCCAGGAGTACAGGTCTGGGATGCTCCAGCAGGACCTTTGAGGACTGAGGGGGTGCTGCTTGGGGGGAAGCCACTGCCTGGGGCCCTGACCTGTCTGTGTGGAGACACGGCCACCCACCTGCCACAAGGTCCCCCAGGCTGGGAGACAGGTGAGCTCTGCCCAAGCGCGACATCCCTTCACTTTCCGCAGGGAGGTGACAGAGCAAGCTGCCCGGGATCCCCGGGCTCACCAGCCCTCATTTGTCCTCAGAGACACATCAACAGCAGGACTGGGATGTGTTTAGGGAAAGGAACTGGCCCCAAGCTCAAGCCAGAGGCTCAAGGAGGGACAGGGCAAGGCATGTGGCTCGGGTGGCAGGTGGAGGAACCTGCCAGCACCCGGGCAATGGGACAGGAGAGGTGACCATGGGTGGGTGGGAACGCAGCTGCTCACATGGCTCCTGACATCACCTCGGTAGTTAAAGCAACACACACGTACGCTCACACATGCACACTCACACTCACATACATGATCTATTTTAATTCCACCTGCCTGACGGTTCCAGGATGTTTTGGACTCCAACTCTGACCTTCCCTGTCCTAGGAAGCCTGTCCCTCCCTCTCTGGCCTAAGTTCATGTCCGCTGCACACTCTGCTCATTTTTATGCACCAATTAAAGTTGTGGATTTTGAAACGAGGGTGGACAGTCTAGAAATGGCCAAGGGAGAAGCCACCACAGGTTCTGGAGGAGGTCAAGCCCCACCTGGGCCTGGGGGAAGGGCCTGACCGGGGCTGGGCCATCACAGCCTCCCCGGGTCTGGGGCCCAATCCTCCACACAGCCCCGCACCGGGCACCCGGGTGGGAGAAGGTTGGAGTGGAGAGCCTGGCAATAGTCACCCTTGTCAGGATGACGCCCCCCAGGTTCAAGCCCAACAACTCTTCTGAAGGACCAGGAAGCCTTACCTTTGAATGCCACCTCCCAGTGACCTTCTAAGGAGTGGTTCCGGCCAGTGATGACATACTGGTAGCCGACCCACAACCTGTAGGAAGACAGATTGCAGGAGACCTCAGTGGGACAGGGGGAAGCAGGTACCACTCTGTGAGTGTGTGCATGTTTTGTTTTTTTTTTAAATAAACTTATTTATTTATTTTTGGCTGCATTGGGTCTTCGTTGCTGTGTGCAGGCTTTCTCTAGTTGCAGAGAGCGGGGGCTACTCTTCATTCCAGTGCACGGGCTTCTCATTGTGGTGGGTTCTCTTGTTGCAGAGTACGGGCTCTAGGTGCGAGGGCTTCAGTAGTTGTGGCACGTGGGCTCAGTAGTTGTGGCTCACAGACTCTAGAGCACAGGCTCAGTAGTTGTGGAACATGGGCTTAGCTGCTTCGCGGCATGTGGGATCTTCCCAGACCAGGGCTCGAACCTGTGACCCCTGCATTGGCAGGCGGCTTCTTAACCACTGTGCCACCAGGGAAGTCCCTGAATGTGTGCATTTTTAACAGTTACATTGACCTTTAAAGTATTGAGCTTCAAAGGCATTAATGATTTTTGAAAATTTTGATACTTAGTTTTAATAAAATGCATTAAAATTCTAAATAATAGGGCTTCCCTGGTGGCGCAGTGGTTGAGAGTCCGCCTGCCGATGCAGGGGACGCGGGTTCATGCCCCGGTCCGGGAAGATCCCACATGCCGCGGAGCGGCTGGGCCCGTGGGCCATGGCCGCTGAGCCTGCGCGTCTGGAGCCTGTGCTCCGCAACGTGAGAGGCCAAAAAAAAAAAAAAAAAAAAAAAAAAAAGTAAATAATAAACTCACTAGTCAGAAAAAGTTTTTATCTCGGGTGACTCCTGCCAAGACTCTTCTTATTAGCTGAACCAATAAAGCTTTTACATTCTAAGTAAAATCAACCTAGTTCTTGGTGGACACAAACCTGTGAATACACTAAAACCAAAGAGTAGTATGCTCTGAGGGGTGAGTTTTATGGCATGTGAATTACACCTCAATAAAAGACAACCCCTATGAGTATACACTGCCTCCCTTGGAGCCTCCCACCCAGCAGGTGCTCCCAACCCCAGCCTCCCAGCTCTGGAGATGTCCATCAGTGGGTCCCTGGCTGCCGTGGGTGCCACTCTGCCCCTCCAGCCCCCACCATGCATGTGCCCATCCTGAGGGCACATTCCCACCCCTCTCCCTTTTCCAAGGATTCAACCACCCAGTAAGCTGGGAGTTATCTTTCTCACTTTGGTGATTTGCCAAGCTCACAGGGCATAACGGTGGAGGCTCCACCTGCCACGGTCACTGCGTTCCTATGGCAGTGTGGCAGCCTTTGCCATTGTGTGGAGGGAGCACTGGCAGTATGGTGACCCTGTGATCCACTGCTGGCCCCGGCAGTGTGGAAGGGGTCCTCAGCACACATCTGACCCCAGAACAAAACCCCCTGAATGCCGGGCCTGGGAGAGGCCGGCAGTTGGCCAGTTTCCACACTTGCTCCCTGATGCTGTGGAGCCTGGGGGTCTAGGCCAGGCTCCGGAGCCAGATTGCCTGGGTTGGAACCTGGCACACCCCAGTTAATATGTGCCCTGGTCACCACCCTGGGCCCTGTGGTGTTTGGGGGACTGAACGAGTGGGCCCATGGAAGGCACTGAGCACAGGCCTGGCAGAGCCCACTTTCTCAGAAGGATCGCCCCACCTACCTGCACGGCCTGCAAGCCAGGCCTATGAAGCCCCATGTGGAGCAGCCCCATCTGACACAGGCCCAGACCCCCTGCAGTTGCAGCAGAACCCACAGAGGAGGACCAACGAAAAGGACTGGCCCAAGGTGACACAAGGTGGCAGCCCATCCCTGCCCCTCTGAGAGACCCTGCCCTATCGCAACACCTACCCTAAACTCCCATCTCCATTTGCTTCCGGGGGGGGAGCTGCTGCAGGCTGCCAGAGGCCACGTCCTGGAGGCCATCATGCTAGGCAGGCTTTGGCACCCCACAGGCCCCAGACCCCACCCCGGACTCACTTGTGCTGGTCCTGCCACGCGAAGCTCCGCTCGGGCTGGTCCCATTCCTGGGTCAGGACGAAGTGCAGCTCCTGGTCAGTGGAGAAGGTGGCGAGGGACCCGTTCACGCGCTGGCAGGTCTGCGCGGCATCCCAGTAGTTCTCCCCGCTCAGGTAGACTCGGTAGCAGCTGGCCGTGCCCTCGTAGTGGTGCCACCCTGTCGGGCACTTCCCTAGGAAACATGAAGGACGGCGGGGAGTTGTCCCCCAAGTTAGCATCCTCACTCCAAAATGCAATTGTACATGCTGCATCTAAGCAGCTTAGAAATCACCCAAGAAGGGGGAAGCTGAGGCTCAACAGGGGAGCTCTGCCTCCAAGACCATGAGCCTCCCAGTTGTATGAGGCTGTAGCCGCTGGGCAGTTAAGACCAGCCGCTGAGTTCGCTGAGTAAAATGGCTGACGAGCCAGTAGAACTCCTCAGGCTGGCAGTGTGAGCATTCCCACTACATCACCACACCTAAGTATGTCTACTCAGGAGGGAGTTTCAGCTGTAGTTTTTCTGCCTTTCAATTTTCCTTAAATTTATTCTGCTCTTTTAAAATCCTAATATCGTAGAGAGTTCACTAAATAACTAGTTATTTAAAAAAATTTTTAAACGGAGGGAGAGCCTGCTTCTCCACCTACAAAAGGGTGGGTACAGTTCAGCCCCAAAAGGTAACCATCTCTTTAAAAAAAAAGCAGCCTGGTTCCAGAGCTTGGGTTCAGGTCATGGCTTCCTCACTCGGGCTGGGTGGCTTTGGGCAGGTCATTGCGCAGCTTCACCCATCAAAGGAGGCCCTGAAAGGCTATTTTAGGCAGACACCCCGGCACAGCCAAGTGGCATGGGAGAGCCAGGGACCACGTTGGGGGTGAGCCTTTGATCATGAACAGGGCAGGTCTGCAACTTACTGCTGAAGCGGACAGGTTGCGCCATGTTCATGGCATGGAAGTGCGTGGGGTCGCCACCTCGAGCCCGCCCCGGCCTCGGATCCACAGCCTCCTTCTCATGGTAAGGACGCGCCTTCCCGATCACTTCTGAAAGCAGAAAGAGAGTGGCTGTCAACACTGCTCATGGGGGTCAGACGCCAAAGTGAACCGCGGTACAGTCAGATGGCGGGGTGGGGGGGGGGGGTTGGGAGGGCAGGGAGGAGTTAGCACAGATTCTATCTATTCAGGTTTTCTTTACAACTCTAAAACATGCCGTTCATGCCAAATGGGTTACATGAGCTTCTTGCTGAAATTACGCCTGGGCAGTCTTCATTTTTCATTATGACTACGAAATGGGGACTCTCAGGTTGCATTTTCTAACAGGCTACTGCGGGCACATCACAGGGTCAGCCACTCCTGCTTAACACCTTCCAGCATCCCCGGCCCCAGGGGGTTCTCTGCAGAGCCCAGGCTGCTCCCCCACTGGCCTGGAGCCTCCCCTCTTAGCTGTGTGTGGCCCTCTCTGCCTGCTGGCCCCTCTCTCGGCCTCAAGGCCAGGGTCAGGGCACCTGGCACAGGCCCAAGTGTGCAGCAGGCCTGGAGCATGGTTAAAGCGTGACCAGAAATCTCAGGGTGAGGAAGAATGCTAGCTTTATGTGTGGTGGTCCAAGAGTAATTCGCAGGTCTGAGAGAGGAGACCCAGAGAAGTGAGGAGATTTACCCAAGGCAGGAGAGAGCCAGGGGCTATGTTTCCGAGGGGCCTCTGCGCTCTGCCTGCTGGGGGGCACCTGGTGGAGGATACCGGTACAGGGTCAGCACAGGCGACGAACTTCGTGTGCACGGCTTCGCAGACACCGGACACCTGCCTGCAGGTGGCTCAACAACCTCAGGCTGGGAGGCTGGGGGGCGTGGCCCTGGAGGGGCGTGGCGCGTGCCAAGGTGGGGCGATGGGCGTGGCGTGGTGGGGGCGTGGCGTGGCAATGGGCGGTCCCCACCTCCCCCACCTGCGGGCAGAGGACCTTAATTCCCCACCAGGGATTGAACCGGGCCCTGGCAGTGAAAGGAGACTGCCAGGGAATTCCCTGACACTGTCTTTATTTAATAAATCATCTTTATTTTCTTCCCATTATAAAATAACACATATTCAATGTAAAATATTTGAGAAATACAAAAGTTTGAAAAGACGAAACAGATAAACTGTAGTATTCTAGAGGTGGCTGCCCTTCCAATCTCTCCTTTCTACACAAATCCTTAAAACTATTGGGATCACATCAAGCACTATTTTATGATTTGCTTTGCAAGCTGAAGACTATAAACAGCTTTCCATATTCTTAAGTAAGTGAAGATCACTTTCAATGGCTGCTCAGCATCTGTGAATCGATTTCTTTAATTACCACAACTCCTAGGGTTCCAAGTTGGGGCTGCCTGCATTTTCTAATTTTTGTAGAAGAAGCACATGTGTGTCCTCTGAGACCCAGCAGCTTTGTCCCTCCTTCCACTAACTACTCAGTAGAGTATTTCCTCGGAGTTTCCACAGTCCCTTCCCAGGCAGGTGATGGGATCAGCTTGCCAATCACTCTAACACATAAAATGTGTTCCCAGTGCCTGAGATAAGTTGGACCCCAGGCAAAGACCTAGAGGAGAAGCTGCCCTCTTCAAACACTGCCCTGGGGTGGGGCGGCTTCAGCTCTCTGGGACTGGGGTGCCCCTTGCACACGCCTGGGCACCACCACTCCCCGCAGGAGACACTGCAAAGCCCCTGCCTCCGTCCCTCCAGGGCGCCAAGCAGAGGAGTGGGCAGATCCCCGCTGGACTGAGGGATAAGGAGGGAGGGGAGCAGAGCGCTCCCCGGCAGAGGGCGCAGCCTGGGCAAAGGCCAAAACCGGGCATGCCTGGGACAAGCTTGAAGACCAGCTTGGGTATAGTTGAAGCATATTTCACTGCGCCTGCACTTCACACCTCCCTTCTGCCTGCTCAAACGAGCAAGACCTGTGGTTCCACTTGGTCTTGGCCTCTTCCCCAGACCAAGCACAGCACCTGGGCACCTGGTATACAACCAGTCAAACTGCTCACAGAGGGACGAGGAATCTAGGGCAGAGGGGAGAGAAAGAAAAGAACCGGTTCTGCTGGGGGCACCGAACACCAGGTGGCCAGGATGCGGCCGGCAGTGAAGCCATCTGCAGCCCGGGGAGGGGGTGGTGGGGGCAGGTGAAACAGCACAGTAAAGTAACCAGAAAGCCTGGTGGTGGTGGAGGACGCTGCTCTGTGATGAGCAGGCTTCTCTGTGGTTCAGGCGGCAATTCTGAGCCTTCCTCTCTCCTCCAATTTCCTTCATATCCAAACGCCCACATCCATCCCCTCATCACTCATTATTCAGCGTCCATTACATGCTGCCACCGAAACCCACCAACAGACACAGGCCCCCCGAGTGTCCTGGGGGCCAGAAGCAAGAGGTGAGGGTGGCTGGGGGAGGCAGAGTTCACTGGATCAGCAGCCTTACAGCCCTCTTAGGACCACCTCTGACAATAAGGAGTTTCCTCTGAGCCCCACAGACAGCGCGGCGGCCAGCTGGAGGGTGTGCGGCCAGCTCCAGAGTGCGGGTTTCAGGGTGCAGACGCCCCAGGGCAGCTCTAGGCACTGTCCCAGGTACCCGGCAGCAGGTGGCCCTGACCCCTTGGTGGGAGGTCTCACTCTCACTCCCTGTGGTGGGGATGGGGATGAGTCCAAGCCTGGAACCCAACCCGAGCCCAGCCCTGACGTTTCTGAAGGAGTGCTCCTCTCTCTTCAGATGTCCCTCCCCGGACTTCAGAATGGGAGCCCGAGGAGGAGACCCGGCTGAAACGCTGCTGAAAATCCGAGGAAGAGGGAATGTCTGAGATGGGGAGGCAGGCAAGGCCATGACAGACCTGCTTCAGAGCAGAAGTGTCCTGGCTCAGGACCCTCGTGTGCCCTCGGAGATCAGGGCAGCGAGAGCTGGAGGCCTCGAGTCCAACGGGGAAACTGAGTCAGGAGTCAGGGCAGGCAGTGTCCTGCCTGCTGCTCCCAACAGCAAGTGGCCGGAAAAGAAGATGATGTGCAAATAAAGGACAAAATGTGAGTGATTCTAATTTGTGTTTCCAGAAACTTAAAACTTGTCCAGATGAGCCTGTAACATCTCCGAATGAGGGAGAGGGCAGGACAGACTGGAACCTCTTCAGTGCTCTGAGCTGTCGGGACACATGTCACTGTCCTATTTCACACCAAACAGGTTTAGAATCATGGTCAAAAATCAAATGTCTCTAAGTTAACCAATACTTGCTAACCAACGCACGATTTCTAAAACCAGAGAGCCAGGAAATACAGTTACTAATACCATTTCCGTTACGCTGAACACATTCTTTAAATTGATTCTCTTTCCCCACAGCGGGGGCCAGTCACATCGCTCAGGGGGATCTCACTGGGCTAAAGGTTGATGGTTTGGGGGAGCCCCAGGGACCACCATCTCTGTCTCTGTTCCATCAGGGACACGCTAACATGAGCACTCTGTCTTCCCATTTTATACCCATGTGGACAGTATATGCGGTACACAGAGATTAACTGCAAAAACACAGCCCTATAAGTTTCAAGTTCAAAATCTGCCTCCCTCCTGCGGCTCCTAGGTCCATGAATGTCTCAGGGCACAAGTTCACAGAAGGGACATTTTACCTTCTGCTACTGCCCGGGACAGGAGCTGAAGCCACCAGTCCCAGGCACACTCCACCTGTGGCCACGGCTCTCAGCTGCCAGGAGAGCTGTGGCAGAAGCAGACTGACCTGAGTGGGGCTCCTCACTCAAGGTCTTCTCAATTCTTAGGTATGTACATCACAGGATGAAATAGAAATCCTGCCTCCCCTCCCCCAGCCTCCCACAGAAAATTCTTCAGATAGTTTTAAAATTATTTTTTCTTACTTCTTCTAGTAGTTTAAAAAGAATTACTTATTTTTACTTATTTCTTCTGATAGTATGTCTGTATTTCCGAATAATAGGTTTACCTTGCTATTCCTAGTGTTATCAATTTTAAATGTTACCCACTGACTTAAGGTCAGGCAGGTACAGGCTTAGCTCACATACACTCTTACCTTCCCAGAAGAGTAGCATAAATTTCAAAACTAAAGTCAGTAGAATAATGTAATAATGTAAGTGTTCTTCACTTGTGAACCAAATAGCATGCTAAGGTTATTTCGATCCTCTAACAACTTTCTTTTTTCCTGGAGTTAATATTTGCATCGGTTTTTAAATTTTCTTAGCTTTCTGTACATGAACCACTGATTTTTTCAGCTACTAGAGCAGATAACAAAGGCGTTTAACAGTAAAAATTCAGAACACTCAAAACACTGTGTCAGAGCCACCCGGCTCCACTTTGTTTCCTGGAATCCCTGCCTACCTTCCAGCTCCAGGCTGAATGGGCTGCTCTCTGGGCTGGGGCCTGGCTGTGATCCTCGGGTCCACTTTGCTACCCTCCTACACTGGGACCCTGTTTCCTGGACCCCAGGTCATCTTCTTTCTTGCTTAACCCTCTCCTTTTACAAGATCACATCTTTCTAAGAAAGGGTATAGCAACATTTATGAGTCTATTCATATCTAAAATGTCTTTATTTTTTATTTTTTGGCGGTATGCAGGCCTCTCACTGTTGTGGCCTCTCCCGTTGCGGGGCACAGGCTCTGGACACGCAGGCTCAACGGTCATGGCTCACGGGCCCAGCTGCTCCGTGGCACGTGGGATCCTCCTGGACCGGGGCACAAACCCATGTCCCCTGCATCGGCAGGCGGACTCTCAACCACTGCGCCACCAGGGAAGCCCTAAAATTTCTTTATTTTAGCCTCATGTATCATTGATTTCTCTGGGTATAAAAATCCCAGATTAATAACATTTTTGAAGCTTCTGGTTAAAGGTACCAGATTGAACAAACATAACTCATTCTCTGAAACCCATTAAAACAACAGTAATGGGATTTAATTTTATTATTATTATTTTTTTGCCCCCCTGCGTGGCATGCAGAACTTCCCCAACCAGGGATCAAACCCATGCCCCCTGCAGTGGAAGCACTGAGTCTTAAGCACTGGACTGCCAGGGAAGTCCAGTAACAGGATTTTTAAAAAGGCACAGTCACAAGGACAAACAGAACAGTTAAGAGAATGACAAAGTTCTAAAAACTGGAAAACAGGACTTCCCTGGTGGCGCAGTCATTAAGAATCCGCCTGCCAATGCAGGGGACACGGGTTCGAGCCCTGGTCTGAGAAGATCCCACATGCCGCGGAGCAACTAAGCCCGTGTGCCACAACCACCGAGGCTGCACTCTAGAGCCCGTGCTCCACAACAAGAGAAGCCACCGCAATGAGAAGCCCGCGCACCACAACAAAGAGTAGCCCCTGCTCCCCGCAACTAGAGGAAGCCCGTGTGCAGCAATGAAGACCCAACACAGCCAAAAATAAATAAATAAATTTATTTAAAAAAAAAAAAAACTGGAAAACAGAAGGACAAGTGATAATGTAGAGAAGGTGACCACATGTCCTAAGATGCCTGGTTATGCCCGCTGTCCCAGTATACCATCCAGTTTAGCATCTGTCAGTCTCAAAATTGTCTTATTTTAGAAGTAAGTCACTCCAAATTTATTTGAGCCTAGAAAGCTAAATCCTAGGCCTACAGCTGGGCAAAGTAAGGAATTTGCAAACTATATACACTGACCCTTAGACCCAGCAATCTGACATTTAAGAATTTACATTGATGATACATCTCCAAAACCCCCTCCAAAACAAAAAAGGCCCCCCCATAACCCCGCATATGTACAAGGTTACTTACTGTGACATTATTATTTTTTTTTTTTTTGCGGTATGCGGGCCTCTCACTGTTGTGGCCTCTCCCGCTGCGGAGCACAGGCTCTGGACGCGTAGGCTCAGCGGCCATGGCTCACGGGCCCAGCCGCTCCGCGGCATGTGGGATCTTCCCGGACCGGGGCACGAACCCGTGTCCCCTGCATCGGCAGGCAGACTCTCAACCACTGTGCCACCAGGGAAGCCCATGTGACATTATTTTTAATAGCAAACTAATGAGAACAACCTAAAGGCCCACACATAGGAGACTGGCTAAATAAAATACGGTATATTCTTAAGATGGAGAGCAATATAGCAGTAAGAAAGAATTAAAAAAAAAACTTTATGAATTAATACAGAGTTATTTTAAGGATATTCTACTGAATTAAAAAAGAAAAAAAATCAGGGCAAAAAGTACACATAGTAAGACACTTTTTTATGTAAGAAAGGGTAAAGAAAAAGAAACAAGTAGTAAAATATACACATATTTGCTTATTTTTGTAATTAAAAAATGCCCAAAACTCAGAAAAGATAGGCCAGAAACCAATCAAGCTAGTGGCCTATTGGATATGAGTGGAAACAGTTAAAGGGAAATAGAACTTCTAAGTGTATGTTTTTATACAGTTACAAGTTTTGAATCTTGCTAATGTTTTACATATTCTAAAAAATAATCAATCTTGTGGATACACTAAAACCCATGAAATTGTACCTTTAAAGGGGTGAGTTTTATGGTACATGATTTATATCTCAATTAAAAAATAAATGAAGATGAGGAGGCAAAGTCCTAAAACTGAATGCAAACATTCAGACGTTAACACATCACACAGAAGAAAAACAGGAACGAATCCGGTGGCTTCTGACTAGACAATGACTGTACCCCCTCAGTGCAACACAGTCTAACATCATAAAGAACTGAGAAGAAAACCTAGAATTTAGTTAGTAGGTTTGTTCTTGGCCGTGGTACAGGAGCAATAATTCCAAAACTCTTCTATGTGTACTTTAGAATTGGCCAAATGAGTACATATACAGATGGTGCTAGGAACCAGGGTTCTTACTATGGGAAAGGGAAGTACAAATATGAGATGGGGGAGGAGAGGAGGAAATCTAGATTAGAATTGGAGGTACAGCAAATACGAACTCATGATTTTAAAAAAACGTTTTCTTGCGCTATCCACTGAAAGTGCCTAGAAGCAAGGATGAGCCCAGCTAACACTCAGATACTGGTTTCTAAGTACCATTCCTCACCGAAAGTAGCAGGGTTCCTTAAGAGACATGGCTGATTCCAGGTTTAGGGCAGGAAAAGTACAAGATGAGCCTGGAACATCTTCAAGTGCCAGAAAACAGGAAAGCACTTTATAAAATAATATCATTTGCAAAGAGTAGTGCATATGGCAGAGTAACAAAAACACCATTTTAAACTACCAGTATTTTAACCGATTCAGACAAGAATCATCAGTATAAACTAAAACAGTTGGGTTAACCTAGAATACCCCTCCACAGATTATGTATTCATTACCTATTCACAGATTACTTTTCATTACAAAAGGGGGGAAAAACTATTACAATAGTGGAATCTGATAGACATTACCTTAACAAAATGATCAAACATAATATCACCAACAATGGGACAAAATGACCTCATGTGACCCCCCCCCTTTTTTTTTTTGCGGTATGCGGGCCCCTCACTGTTGTGGCCTCTCCCGCTGCGGAGCACAGGCTCCAGACGCGCCGGCCCACCAGCCATGGCTCACGGGCCCAGCCGCTCAGCGGCATGCAGGATCCTCCTGGACCGGGGCACGAACCCGTGTCCCCTGCATCGGCAGGCGGACCCCCAACCACTGCACCACCAGGGAAGCCCCTCATGTGACCCTTGATTTGACACTTCATTACCTGATTAAAAAAGAAAAAAGTCTCACCTGAATCTAATCATGAGGAAACAGACAAGCTTAAAGGACATTTTACAAACCCACTGGTATGGACTCCTCAAATATGTCAATGTCACGTAAGATCAGTAATTTTTAAAAAGGCTGGGGGACTTCTCTGGTGGTGCAGTGGTTAAGAATCTTCCTGCCAATAAAGGGGACAAGGGTTCGAGCCCTGGTCTGGGAAGATCCCACATGCCACGGAGCAACTAAGCCCATGCACCACAACTACTGAGCCTGCGCTCTAGAGCCCGCAAGCCACAGCTGCCCACATGCTGCAACTACTGACGCCCGCGCACCTAGAGCCTGTGCTCCGCAACAAGAGAAGCCACCCCAGTGAGAAGCCACGTACCACAACAGAAGAGTAGCCCCCGCTCACCTCAACTAGAGAAAGCCTGCACGCAGCAATGAAGACCCAATGCAGCCAAAAATAAATGAATAAATTTATAAAACATAAATAAATGATAAATAAATAAATAAAAGGGCTGGGGACACCTCTTTTTTTTTTTTTTTTTTTTTTTTGCGGTATGCGGGCCTCTCACTGTTGTGGCCTCTCCCGTTGCGGAGCACAGGCTCCGGATGCGCAGGCCCAGCGGCCATGGCTCACGGGCCCAGCCGCTCCGCGGCATATGGGATCCTCCCAGACCGGGGCACGAACCCGTATCCCCTGCATCGGCAGGCGGACTCTTAACCACTGCGCCACCAGGGAGGCCCGGGGACACCTCTTGACTAAAGGACAGAGCAAGATGGCAAGAAAATACAATATGTAACCTTTGACTAAATCCTGGACTTAAAAGTTTAAAAAACCTGTAAATGACAGTTTTGTGACTATTGAAAAAAATTTCAATATGGACTATATATAAGATAATAGTGTTATAGTAAGTTTCTTGCATGTGAAAACTGTACTGTGGTTACAGAGTGGATTGTTCTCATTCTCAGAAGATGCTGAATATTTAGGGGTAAATGTCATATCTGTAATACACTCTCAAAGGGTTCAGAAAAAATGTACATAGAGAAAGCAACTGTAGCAAAATGCTAATGGCTGATGAATGCAAGTAAGGGCTACAGGAGCATTCACTGCACTATTCTCTGCACTACTCTCAAGCCTTTTCTGGAGATATGAAATTTCTTGTATTAAATCAGGGAGAAGGCAGGGACTTCCCTGGTGGCGCAGTGGTTGAGAGTCCGCCTGCCAAGCAGGGGACACAGGTTCGGTCCCTGGTCTGGGAAGATCCCACAGGTCGCAAAGCAACTTAGCCCATGTGCCACAACTACTGAGCTTGCACTCTAGACACCGCGTGCCACAACTACTGAAGCCCGCACACCTAGAGCCCATACTCCACAACAAGAGAAGCCACGACAATGAGAAGCCCGCGCACCGCAACAAAGAGTAGCTGCCGCTCACCACAACTAGAGAAAGCCTGTGCGAAGCAATGAAGACCCAATGCAGCCAAAAATAAATAAATTAATTAATTTAAAAAATATCAGGGAGAAAGCAGTCCACACACCCAGATCCCAACCCCTGCACGGTGTGCTCAGGAAACCTGCCCCTCCTTCACACTAGCAGAACACGGGGGATTTACTAAAAAAGTAAAACAGGGGGTCTCTGGGATGGGGGATACCAGTTCAGCTGAAAGTCATGGTTCTTTATTTAAGGAGGGGAGGGCAGACTCCCAGCCCCTCTTCCTCCACTAAGCTCCTCCTTTATTTTGTTTAGGTAGTTTCCTTCTATTCCTAGCTTGTTGAGTATTTCACCATGAAAGAATGTTTAATTTTGCCAAATGCTTTTCCTGCATCAAGAAGATCATGTGTTTTTTCCTACATTCTACTAGTGTGGTATATTACACAGATTTTAGTTTTTTGAACCACCCTTGCATTCCAAGAATAAATCCATTTGATCATGGTGTGTAAGCCTCTTAATGTACTGTTAAATTCTGTTTGCTGGTATTGTGTTCAGGATTTTTGCATCAATGTTCATGGCAAAGTAGTCTGCAGTTTTCTTTTGGGAGGTTATGTGTTTCTACGAATTTGTCCATGTCATTTATGTTTCTAATTTGTTGGCATATAATTCTCCACAGTACTCTTTTTTTTTTCTTTAAAGATTTTTTTTTGATGTGGACCATTTTTAAAAAAAATCTTTACTGAATTTGTTACAATATTGCTTCCGTTTTGGTTTTTTGGCCACGAGGCATGTGGGATCCCAGGTCCCCCACCAGGGATTGAACCCACACCCCCTGTATTGGAAGACAAAGTCTTAACCACTGGACCACCAGGGAAGTCCCCCACAGTACTCTCTTATAATCCTTTTTGTTTCTGTAAAATTAATAGTAATGTCCCAACTTTCATTTCTTTTTTTTTTTTTGGCTGCGTCAGGTCTTAGCTGCAGCACGTGGGATCTTCGCTGAGGCATATGGGATCTTTCATTGCCACGTGGGCTTCTCTCTAGTTGTGGCATGCGGGTTTTCTCTCTCTAGTTGTGGTGCACGGGCTCCAGAGCGTGTGGGCTCTGCAGTTTGCAGCAGGTGGGCTCCCTTGTTGAGGCGCACAAGCTCAGTAGTTGTGGCGTGTGGGCCTAGTTGCCCTGCGGCATGTGGGATCTTAGTTCCCAAACCAGGGATCGAACCCACGTCCCCATTGGAAGGCAGATTCTTTACCACTGGACCACCAGGGAAGTCCCCTCAACTTTCATTTCTTATTTTAGTTATTTGAGTCTTTACTCTCTTTTTTCTTTCCCGGCTTCACTCACTTTATTTTTCTCCCCATTCCAGGGCCCCCAGGGCCTCTGGGCCCTTCCACAGCAGTGGCGTCATTAGCCATTCGGTGTTTTTATGAAGAAGTTGAGTCTTTTCTCTTTAGTCAATCTAGCTAAAGGTTTGTCAATTTTGTTGACCTTTGGTTTTGTTGATTTTCTCCATTGTTTTTCTATTCTGTTTACCTCTGTTCTAATCTTTACTATTTTCTTCCTTCTGCTATCACTGAGTTTAGTTTGTTCTTCTTTTTCTACTTTCTTAAGGTGTAAAGTTAGATTGTTGATTTGAGACCCTTCCTCCCTCCCTCCAGCTGACACTCTCTCTCTCTTTCTTAATTTAAGTATTTACAGGTACATATTTCCTTCTTAGTACTGTTTTTGCTGCAGCCCCTAAGTTTTGGTTTGTTGTTTTCTTTTCTTTAAAATAAATGTATTTATTTATTTATTTATTTATTGGCAGACAGATTCTTAACCACTGCATCACCAGTGAAGTCTATGGTTTGTTCTTTTCATTTTCATTTATCTCAAGATATTTTCTTTTTTTTTTTTTTTTTTTTTTTGTTCAAGATATTTTCTAATTTCCTGTGTGATTTCTTCTTGACTCATGACTGTTTAAGAGTATATTGTTGAATTTCCATGTATTTGTGAATGTTCCAGTTTTCCTTCTACTGTTGATACCTATTATAGTTTCATTCCACTGTGATTTATATGATTTCAACCTTTTAAATTTGTTCAGACTTATTTTGTGGCCTAACATATGGTCTAGCCTAGAGAATGTTAAATGGACATTTGAGTAAAAAGATGTGCATTCTGTTGGTTGTTGTTGGGTGATCCTGTAAGTCCCCAAGGCTCTGTTCACCTTTCTTTGTTCTCTCTGTTCCAAACACTCAGTAATTTCAAATGTTCAGTTTTCAAGCTCACCTAGTCTTTCTTCTGCCTGTTGAAGCCTGCTGCTGAACCTTTCTAGTGAAGTTTTCAATTCAGTTTAGTTTAGTTTTTTTTTTTTTGCGGTATGCGGGCCTCTCACTGTTGTGGCCTCCCCCGTCGTGGAGCACAGGCTCCGGACGCGCAGGCTCAGCGGCCATGGCTCACGGGCCCAGCTGCTCCGCGGCATATGGGATCCTCCCAGACCGGGGCACGAACCCGTATCCCCTGCATCGGCAGGCGGACTCTCAACCACTTGCGCCACCAGGGAGGCCCCCAGTTTAGTTTTTTGTCCATGTTTTCCTTCACCTCTTTGAGCACATTTAAGATGGTAGTTTTAAAGCCTTTGTTTAGTATGTCTGAGGCCCACTGTTTCTTGAGGGATAGTATCTGCCACATAATTTTCTTCCTTCAAATGGGCTGTGTTCTCCTGTTTCTTTGTATGTCTGTTATTTTGTTGTTGTTGAAAATTAGGCATTTGAATAAATCTTCTCCCAATCTTTGCAGACTGGTTCTGTATTGGGGAAGACCTTCATTAATTAGCAGGGTTTGTTCTAAGCCTTGAGACCAGCTCAGGGTGAACGCTTAAGGTCTTCTTAGGTCTTTTCTGCACTTGCATTGTGTCTGGTCCTGTGTGTGAACTTCTTTTGATTCTTAAGTATATATGCCTGCTTTAAAATGTCTTAATTTCCCAGAGCCAGTCACCTGCTTCTCAGGGTCTTGGACGTACTATTGTATTCCTCCACCCACAGTCCCTTGCCCCAGGCATCTGCAGGTCTGTATCCAGTTTTTGTGAGCATTGCTTGACACTTTCTACAGTTTTTTCAGGCTGAGATCAAAACTATGTAATTTTTCCCTCTCTGAGCTCCAAGTCAGAAAAAACAGACATCAGTCCCTCAGGCAGCCTCCAGACAGGTCAGAATGTTGCAAATAAGGTCACTCTGCTCCCACTGGTTGGAGGCAAGGAATTTGGAATTGGGTTGTTGCTTCTTTTAGACTGTGCTGTGCCACTGGGGGAGGAAGTGGGCCAAGGGTGAGTAAAAATGCCATGATATTTCCTACCACCTGAATGTGGCTTTTTCCTGATTGGGTGTTCCCATGGTTGCTATAGACTTTGACTGTTTTCCAGAGCCTCCATGAAGTTATTTTAGCCATCCTCTAGTTGCTTTTTGAATGTATGCATGACAGAATGGGCGTCTGAAGTTTCTGAGACAGCCATTTTGCTGACATCAGAATATATTGTTATGCCATGCAGTGCAGCCAAAAAGAAAAAGAAGAAGAAGATGAATATATTGCTGAAGTTTTCTTTTACTCCCTGAATTAATAAGAGCTAACATATAGTGAGGGATTGCTGACTGCTGTGTTCTGCTCTAAGCATACCTTGTGTACATCAATCCTCTGGCAACCCTAAGGTAGGTACTATTATCCCCCATCTCACAGGTGAGGACAATGAAGTTCAAAAAGCATCTTGCCCACAGGACTACAGCCAGAGGAGGCGGAGGCGGGGAACCAGCCCAGGCAGCTTGGTTCTGAGCCCCCACATTTAACCGCTGTTTTACACACAGCAGAGTTAGCTACCTCAGCCACTCTGTGCTGGTCCTTTTGGTCTAGGATGCTCTAGCCAGAGTCCAGGGAGCATCCTGTGGCTGCTTCCTTCCAGAGTCTAGAGAGCACTGGCTGTCTTTCATGTTTAAGAGGAAGGTGGTCCAGCTTGCCAGAGGCTCTGTGGGCACTCGTGGGCTAGGTGCTGGTAGGGTTCAGGTGAGTTCAAGGTGGGAACCCTCCAGCTTGTTGATACCGCTTCTACCTCACCCGTGATGTGCCAATTTCTCCATAAAAGACTCCCACAACCCCCTGCCTGAGGAAACAGACCACATGGGGAGCAGGGCAGAAGATATGGTCAAGGGTCTCATCTGTCCCCATAGAGAATTTCTCTTAATTCCTCTGTTTTCCACCTCCATAGCTCCCCTCTGCTGGGCCTGGTGCCTCCTATTCTGCAGGCTGTAAGTCCAAGTGCTATCTAACAGAAATATAATGCAAGCCACATTTCAAAAGAGATGAAATTAATTTTAATAATTGTATTTAACCCAATATATCCAAAGTACTATAATTTCAACATGTAATAAATATTAAAAAGTATTAATGAGGTGTTTTACTTTTTTGTACTAACTCTTTGACATTCAGTGTATACTTCACAGTTGTGATGCATCTTAGTTGGAAACGGCCACATTTCAGGCACTCAGAAGCCACATGCAACTCGTGGCTACCATACTGGATGGCCAAAGTCTGGAAAATAAGCTTCATGTCTGCCATGGAAGAGTCATCTAGCCCCGTGGAGAAAGTGAGGAAGTGAGGAAGCCCAGACACCCCCAGCCAGATGCCCACCAGCCTGGGCATTTAGGGCCTGCTGGGCAAACTGGCTCATTTCCTGGTGTTCTCTCCCCCAAGCAGGCCGCAGTAAAGCCTAGTAATAAAGTACGTCATGAACCCCCAGCCCCCGCTAAGTCGGTCATCTGCTACAGGGCTGCACCCCAACGTCTGCTTCTCCCAGGCTGACCCCTCTGTCTCCCCACCAGCGAGGAACCGGAAGCCCGGGTTTTGTGTATCTGGGCTGTTCAGCCTTTCTTCCTCTTGGTTTACCACACGCGGATGTATCTGAAAATGAGATGGTGCTCAGTTATCCTTGTCTTTACTGTGCTGTGTGTACTTTTGGGCAACTTGCCCTGTCACCTACATTCTGCTTTAAGAGTTTCCGTGTTGCTACAGGAACCTAACAGGCACCTGCTGTCGCTGGGTCAAATACTCTGTCGTGTGAACACACATTTGGGTTGTTTCCAAGCTGTACATTAGTATGAACAGCACTGCAAAAATTTTTCCAGAGCTTCCCCCAAATGGCAATCCTGGATCACAGAATATGAGGATGTTCAGCTTTGCAGGTTAATGCCTGTTTTCCAAAGTGGGTGTGTCAGTGCACCCCTCTCGCCAGCAGCCCAAAGACCTCCAACACCCAGGTTTGTCAGACGTCCTCAGTTTCGCCAATCTAAGTATCTGCAAAGTGGGAGCTCACTGTCGCCTCTGAATACTAATGAGGTAGGACATCGCTTTATGTGTTTAGCCACCATTCTTGCTCGTTTTTCTTGTTTGCTGACATGCCTGACCGTCTTTTGTCCATCCGCAGGAGTCCTCTACACACGCTGGATTATAATCCTTTATAGGCTTCCCACTCTGTACTTGTCTGTTCACATTCTTAATTGGGGCTTTTTGATAAAGGGGAGACCTTAATTTTAATCTGGTAAAACTGGTCGTTTCTATTTAAGAGTTAACATTTTTTTGTGACTTAAAAAAACCTTCCCTATCAAGGTCATAAAGGTATTCTCCTCTACGGTCTTCCAGGAGTTTTTCTTCAATTAACCTGAAACCGATCTTTCGTACACTGTTCATCAGGGATCTGACGGCATTCCTTTCGGACTCCATCCTTTGTCTAGTGACGGGTAATCCACTTCTGTCTCAAATCAAGTTTCTCTGGTCCATTTCTGGCAGCTCTTCTGTCTCACCAGCCAATCCCTGAGCCAACTGTGAAGGAAGCCTCAGCACTGGCAAGGCAGGTGCGTGCTTCTTTCTCTTCTTCAAAGGGGACAAATGATATTAGGACTTTATCCTTCCACGGGTTTTAGAATTGACTTGTCATATTTCCCAGAACACTGAATCCACAGATCAATATAAGCAGAACGGGCAGCTTTACCACACTGAGCCTTCCTTGCTAAGAACACCCTGTCTCTACTTATTCAAGTCTTCTTTAATGTGTCTTAATAAAGCTGTGAATTCTTCTCCAGTAAAACTTTTACATTCCTATTTGTATCAGACATGGTTCACTGAGGAGAGCAGGGACCACATAGGTATTTCCAACACAAAGGGAATTTGTGCTTTCAAACAACTGACACAGTTGGGAGGTGCACAAATGGGCCACCTCTAACCGTCAATGCCCCCTCTGTGCTGCAGCTGAGAGCGAGCAGGCCAGTCTGCCACCCACCGCTGAGCAGAAAATGCTTCCGGGATCACCGCCACTCTGCAGCCCTGCCACGCTCCCACTATCCGAGCCCACACACCCACACTGTGGCCAGGGGAAGAAGGGGCCCCCTCCCTTCCACCTTCCAAATGTCACAGGAATGCATCTCAGGGGCTAAACAACACAAGAAGCCGCTGGCAGGGGGTCTGGGTAAGACAGCTCCAGCCCCTGAAAGGCAGGGACTGTCCTGAAGGCCCAGACCATCAGGCACACCATCTGCTTTCTATCTCCCCAAAATACTGCTGAAATTACTGATCTACTGTGTCATCTTTTCCCATTTTCTTGGTCCCTGTGGTTTTACATCTTTTGTACTCTTTTGTTCTCTTTTGTTATAATTTTAGCAGGCTTTTAGCTGGACAATGAAGTAATCTCTTGTGGTCACTCAAGAAGTCCTGCAGTCCAAGTTCAAAAGCAGCCAGACCTAGCACGGCTAGGACTTCCCATGGATTTACTTAAACTTCACCACATCAGGAAGGTCACAGCTGAGCCCCTGCCCACACCCACAAAGATATTCAATGACTGGGTGGGCTCCCAGACACGGGCCTGCCCTGGAGGCTCCCAGCCTGGCCGCCACCACCCCCAACGTCACCAGAAAGACAGGCACCTCAACCAGAGACACGCACGAGATAGTCAAGCCAGAACAGGATCCAGGACAACCGGGAGGGGTCGCCTCTCAACAGTCACCTTCACAGGCAGATACCATCCAACACCTCGAGCCGACACCCAGGTCTTCAGCGGATGAGTGTGTTATGTGTGTGTGTCACAGGCACACGCACACACCCTGGACCAAGCTGAGAGCCAGGGCTGCCGTGAACACGCTGCTCTTGGGGGCAACCCTCATCGAGGGGACAGGGGCAGAACCGAGCAAAGGAGCTGCAATTCAGACTTTGTGTGGCATCCACCCCTGTCTCCAGGGCCCGAGTGGGCAGGATGGCAGGAGGGCCACGGCCGGTCACCAGGGCTGCCACCCAGGGGCTCGCTGTGGGCCACGGTGCCCCCAAACGTGGCCTCTTGGGTCCCCTCATGCCCCCCATGGCCCTGGCCCTGCAACCGGCCACACTGGGACCTGCCGGCAATGGGCATGTATTTTTTAAAGAGACACAGAAAGAGAGAGGGAGAAGGGGAGGGCGGTCACTACACGCGTCCCCCGGCCCAACACTCACCTGGACAGTTGGCTTCATCACTCTCATCCTCACAGGTCACCAAGCCGTCACACTGCCAGGGGAGGGGGATGCACTGGATGGTGCCGCTGCGACAGGCAAACTGGCCTGGGTTGCACCGCAGCTCTGTGGGACCAAAGGCAAGAGGCCGTTGAGGATGCAGTGCCACCTGCACCTCTGAGCACACGGGGCAGGGGCGACACAGACACTGACTGACAGAGGTGCCAGCACACTAGGTGAATGCAGGGGGAGAGGCCGCCCCCACCCAGGGCCCCAGGCCACTGCCTGGATGAGGTGGGGGCATGGGGCTCCCGAGGCTTCACAAGGTGCACAGGATGGCGCAGGAAGGGAGGAACAGGGGAGTCCGCCACAAACCGAGACCATGGGGACAGGTGGGAGGAAGGTATTTCAAACTTCAGGTCGCATGTTGTATGGAGCAAAGGTGATTTAGCCAGTAAGTGACATGATAAGACCTGTGCTTTAAGGAAGGTACAATGGGCAGTGGTTTCTGGAAGCAACTGTAATAGGGGACCAGACAAAACACTGAGTAACTCAGTACCGAAGGGCCTGACTGAGGCAGGGGTCAGCCAGCTCCTGCCACCCGCCTGCCCTGGCTCTCAGGTGTGCTGTCAGCAGGCACGGCTGGGGAGAGACCATCCTTGGGGTAAGAGGGAACAATAACAATAACTGAAGCTCATCAGGGCCACAAAAACGCCTGTCCTCAGGATCTACACTGGAAACAACTTCTAATTTGTGGGGCACTGGGTCAAGATGTAGAAGAGTCTTGCCTGGTTAGTGAGGAAAAATTAACTCTAGGCTAAATGCTGCCCTAGTCCTGACTAAGCAAGATTGAAACGAAGAGCTGAAATGACCAAACTGTTTCCAAGCCACATCCTAAAACAAAGCTCAAGAATATTTATAGGAATATGCAGAAATATGCAGAACTCAGAAAGTCAAAATTCATAGTCTGGGCTTCCCTGGTGGCGCAGTGGTTGAGAGTCCGCCTGCCAATGCAGGGGACACTGGTTCGTGCCCCGATCCGGGAAGATCCCACATGCTGTGGAGCAGCTAGGCCCGTGAGCCATGGCCGCTGAGCCTGCGCGTCCAGAGCCTGTGCTCCGCAACGGGAGAGGCCATAACAGTGAGAGGCCTGCATACCGCAAAAAAAAAAAAAAAAAAAAAAAAATCATAGTCTGCCATCCGATAAAAAAATTACCAGACATGTGAACACGAAATTGACCAAAATGAGGAGGAAAAAAAAAAATCAATCCAGAAATGACAGAAAAGATAAAACATTAAGAATTATTATAACTGTACTGCAAATGTTGAAGAAGTTAGAGGAAAGATTAAACATGTTAAGTAGAGATATGGAAGACACAAAGAAAGAAACCTACTGTGAGAGATAGAAACACACTGCACAGACAACAGAAAGTCTAAACAGAAAGAAAAGAAGGCTAGAAAAAAATGAATTGTGGCTCTGGGACCACTTCAAGCCACCCACACACATGTACATGGAGGGGAAACAGAAAAAATATTTGAAGAAACAATGGCAGAAAAATTCCCCAATTTGATGAAAACTATAAACCCACAGATCCAAGTAGCTCGATGAACCGCGGACACAAGAAATAGAGAGAAAAATACTCCAGGGCACATCATAATCAAATTGCCTAAAACCAGCAATAAGGAGAAAAGTCTTAAAAGCAGATAAAAAAGACATGATGCACAGAAAAACAAAGTAAAGATGACAGCAGATTTCTCACTAGAAACAACACAAGCTGAAAGATGGTGGAACAACGCTTCTCAGTTCTGAGAGGAAAAAAGAAAAGACTTGGGCTTCCCTGGTGGTGCGGCGGTTAAGAATCTGCCTGCCAATGAAGGGGACACGGGTTCGAGCCCTGGTCCGGGAAGATCCCACATGCCGCGGAGCACCTAAGCCTGTGCGCCACAACTATTGAGCCTGCGCCATAAAGCCCGCGTGCCACAACTACTGAAGCCTGCGTGCCTAGAGCCTGTGCTCCACCACAGGAGAAGCCACCGCAATAGGCCCACACACCGCAATGAAGAGTAGCCCCCGCTCGCTGAAACTAGAGAAAGCCCCGAGCGCAGCAACGAAGAGCCAGTGCAGCCAAAAAAAAAAAAAAAAAAGAAAAGACTGCCAACCTGGAGGCACTTAAAGCAAATGCACACATACTCCATCGTGGGGTTTATAACCTGAGTGGAAGTAAAACTGTGACAACAGCAGCACAAAAGCCAGGAAGGGCGAAACTGAAGCATTACCATTTAAAGGCTCTAACACTACAGGTAAAGCGGTCTGTCCCATGAATGCGATAAATTAAAGCTGAATATCACTAAACTAACACAAGAGCTACAGCAAATAAGCCAACGAGGAAGACAAAAGGAACAAAACATACTCAACCCAAACGAAGAATAAACAAAGGGAAAAGGAAACAACAGTTGGCACAAATAGAAAACAAACGACAAAATGGCAGACTGTAATTAAATTTGCCTGATCAATAAACATATGGGGTGATCTAAACACCCTAATTATAAGTCAGAATTTGTTACATAGGTAAAAAAGCACGATGAAACTACATGTGTCTAAAAGAAATCCACTTTATATAAGGACACAAATAGGTGAATATGAAACAATGGAAAAAGATATGGCATGCTAACACGGATCAAAAGAAAGCAGAGGTGGCTGTATATATATATACATATACATATATATATATATATATATATATATATATATATATATACACATGTATATATATGTATATGTATATATATATGTATTTTGGCTGCATTGGGTCTTTGTTGCTGCATGGGGGCTTTCTCTAGTTGCGGTGAGAGGGGACTACTCTTTGTTGTGGTGGGCATGCTTCTCGATGCAGTGGCTTCTCTTGTTGCGGGGCACAGGCTCTAGGCACATGGGCTTCAGTAGTTGTGGCATGCGGGCTCAGTAGTCGTGGCTTGTGAACTCTAGAGCGCAGGCTCAGTAGTTGTGGTGCACGGGCTTAGCTGCTCCGCGGCATGTGGTATCTTCCCGGACCAGGGCTTGAACCCGTGTCCCCTGCATTGGCAGGCAGATTCTTAACCACTGCACCACCAGGGAAGTCCCAGGGGTGGCTGTATTAATACCACACAAAGGAGACTTCAGGGCAAATAATATTGCGAGGAATGAAGAAGGTATTTAATAGTGATAAAGGACATAATAACGTTAAATGTCTCTGCATCTACAGCAGAGCTTCAAATGAAGGAAAAACTCCTGTAATTGCTAATAGACAAATTCACAATCAACTTCAATCCCTTCTCTCAATAACTGATAGAACAAGCAGACAGAAAATCAGCAAGGATACAAAAACCTGAACAACACTATCAACCAGCTGGACCCAACTGACATTCACAGAAATCTCTGCCCAACTACAGCAGAATACACATTCTTTTCACATGCGTACAAAACACTGACCATAACAGATAAATATATGAGCCATAAAACAAATCTCAATGCATTCATAAAGGTTCAAATTTAAGTGTGTTGTTTGATCACAATGGAATTAAATTAAAAATCAACAGCAGAAAGATGTCTGGGAAATCTCCCAACTATATGGAAAACAACTGACATACTTCTAAATAGCCTTTGAGTCAAAGAGGAAATGAAAAGGGAGATTAGAAAGCATTTTAATTTAATGAAAATTTGTGAAATGCAACTAAAGCAGTTCACAGAGGCAAATGTATTGCATTAAATGTCTATATCAGGGGATTTCCCTGGTGGCGCAGTGGTTAAGAATCCACCTGCCAATGCAGGGGACACGGGTTCGAGCCCTGGTCTGGGAACATCCCACAAGCTGAGGAGCAGCTAAGCCCGTGTGCCACAACTACTGAAGCCCGAGCGCCTAGAGCCCATGCTCCACAACGAGAAGCCACTGCAATGAGAAACCCATGCACCACAATGAAGAGTAGCCCCTGCTCGCGGCAACTAGAGAAAGCCTGCGTGCAGCAACAAAGACCCAACACAGCTGTAAACAAACAAACAAATAAGTTTTTTAAAATGCTTAAAATTCCTATATCAGAAAAGAAGAACGGTCTCAAATCAATGATCTCAGCTGCCACTTTAAGAAATCCGAAGAACAAATGAACCCAAAGCAAGCAGCAGCCAAGAAGTAAAAAAAAGGGCCTCCCTGGTGGCGCAGTGGTTGAGAGTCCGCCTGCCGATGCAGGGGATACGGGTTCGTGCCCCGGTCTGGGAGGATCCCATATGCCGCGGAGCGGCTGGGCCCGTGAGCCATGGCCGCTGGGCCTGCGCGTCCGGAGCCTGTGCTCCGCAACGGGGGAGGCCACAGCAGTGAGAGGCCCGCATACCGCAAAAAAAAAAAAAAAAAAAAAAAAAAAAGAAGTAAAAAAAGATCAGAGAGAAAATTGATGACACAAGAAAACAGAGAAAACAACAACTGGATAGCCATTTAAAAAAAGAAAAGAAAAACTGTGATCCATTCCTTGTGCCAAAAATTAACTCAGAATAAATCATAGAGCTAAACGTAAAACGTAAAACTATAAAACTTCTAGAAGAAAACATAGGAGAAAATCTTTGTGACCTTGGATGAGGCAAAGATTTCTTAGATACCTACACCAGAAGTATAATCCATAAAAGAAAAAGTTGATAAATTGGACCTCATTAAAATAGAGAACTTTCCTTTTCAAAAGACATTGTTAAGAGAATAAAAAGAAAAGTCACATACTGGGAAAGAAGAACTGTAAATCACACATCTGATAAAGGATTTGTATCCAGAATATATAGAGAACTCTGATATTTCAATAAAAAGAAAACCCACACAATTTTTAAAATGGGCAAAAGATTTCAATGGACAATTAACTAGGGAATTCCCTGGGGGTCCAGTAGTTAGGACTCGGTGCTCACTGCCAGGCTGCCAGGGCCCCAGGTTCAATCCCTAGTTGGAGACCTAAGATCCCGCAAGCCTTGAGATATGGCCAAAAATTTTAAAAAAAAAAATGCACAATTAACCAAAGAAGATACAGATGGCAAAAACACATAAAAAGATGCTCAACATCATTACTCATTAAGGAAATGCAAATTAAAGTCCTAATGAGATACCATTATATATTAGAATAGCTAAAATGAAAAATGACAATACCAAGAGCTGAAAGTATGTGAGGTAACTAGAACTCTCCTACAGTGCTAGTGGGAATGTAAAAATGGTACAACTACTGTGGAAAACAGCTTGACAGTTTCTAAAAGGCTGAACATATACCTACCATATGACACAGTCATTCCACTCCTAGGGATTTATTCAAGAGAAGTATATGACCATACAGAGACATATTCAGAGTAATATTATTTGCAATAGCCAAAAGCTGGAAACCACCCAAATGCCCCAAACAACTGAATGGATAAACAAACTGCAGCAGAGCCATACCATGGAATACTACTCAGCAGTAAAAAGGAGTGAACCACTGAGATGCAGCAATGTGTAAGACAAAAGAAGACCAAAACGAGCAGCCAGCTGCAAGCTACAGCTTGCCAAACCCTGTTCTAGAGTTAAGTGTCGAAATAAATCTACCCATACCCAGCACCTAACACAGGGAGGTGCCCACTGAATGTCTGCCGAACTGAACTACTCTGTTCTTTAAGTCGCTAACAAAGCGTCCTCAGTTCTGATATCCCCAGGAAGGTTCTTTCCCTTCCTGACTCACCTGCACAGTGCAGGGGCTGTTCAGAAAGCAATCCAACCTGTGAATCACTGGTTAACACATGTGAATTGCTCACTCAAAAAATATTTGCTAAGCACCACTTTGTGCTGGGCAACGCTCCAGGTGATTGTGCTAGTGTGGTCAACAGAGCAGGGAGAGCCAGGACGTGGCACAGCCTGCCTTGCATGCCGGGCGGGGACCAACACACAGTCAGCTGCTTACTGTGTCCACTGGGGATTCCCGAGGGTCTCACTGGTGTTACTCCAGCTGTAAATCAACATTCCCTTTCCTCTCTTCCTCAATATCCTCTCGGGTCCCCTTGTAAAGCATCCAGCACAATTTCTGCCACATACAAAGCTGCTCAAAAATCGTCCCCCCGTCTTTCCACTACTGGGTTCACCAAGGTCCTGTCCCAGCCCCCTCTTGTGATGACTATCTCCTGGCTAGCTATTCTAGCCAATGGATTGTTGATGCTTTTTGAAATAATCCATGCCCTCACCACGTACGTGCAAGGCCACAACACCAAAATACGAACTTCTTTCACACTAGTTCTCAAATCTGTTCATTTCAAAACGTTTTTTTTTTCTTTGCGGTACGCGGGCCCCTCACTGTTGTGGCCTCTCCCGTTGCGGAGCACAGGCTCCGGATGTGCAGGCTCAGTGGCCATGGCTCACGGGCCTAGCTGCTCCACGGCATGTGGGATCTTCCCAGACCGGGGCACGAACCCGTGTCCCCTGCATCGGCAGGCAGACTCTCAACCACTGCACCACCAGGGAAGCCCTCAAAACCTTTTTATACTTTTAAAAATTCTGAGGACACCAAACATCTTTTGTTTATATGGGATACATCTATCAACATTTACTGTATTGGAAATTAAAGCTGAGAAACTGTGTAAACACAAGCTTCCCAAGCACTTGCTCAAAAGGTTAAACACATAATAACTGCTGGAGAGGGTGTGGAGAAAAAGGACCCCTCCCACACTATTGGTGGGAGGTAAACTGGTGCAGTCACTATGGAGAACAGTACGGAGGTTCCTCAAAAACTAAAAATAGAGCTACCATATGATCCGGCAATCCCATTCCTGGGCATATATCTGGAGGAAACCATACTTTGAAATGATACATGCACCCCAGTGTTCACTGCAGCACTATTTATAATAGCCAGGACATGGAAGCAACCTAAATGTCCATCAACAGATGAATGGATAAAGATGTGGTACATATATACAATGGAATATTACTCAGCCATAAAAAAAGAATGAAATAATGCCATTTGCAGCAACATGGATGGATCTAGAGATTATCACACTAAGTGAAGTAAGTCAGACAAAGAAAAACAAATGCCATATGATATCACTTACATGTGGAATCTAAAAATGATACAAATGAACTTATTTACAAAACAGAAACAGACTCACAGACTTAGAAAACAAACTTATGGTTACCAAAGGGGAAAGGTCAGGGGGAAGGATAAATTAAGAGGCTGGATTAACATATACACACTACCAGGATCTCCTGTATAGCACAAGGAACTCTACTCAATACTCTGTAATAACCTATATGTGAAAATAATATGAAAAAAGAATGGATATATGTATAACTGAATCACTTTGCTGTACACCTGAAACTAACACTACATTGTAAATCACCTATACTCCAATATAAGAAAAAAAAAAAAAGCTTAAACACAGAGTTACTATAGGAGCCAGCAATCCCACTCCTAGGTATGTGTCCAAGAGAACTGAACGCCAGGACTCACAGACACCTGTCCTCTGATGCTCACAGCAGCATGACTCACCAGAGCCAAGAGGAGGAACAACCCAGGTGTCCAGCAACAGATGATGGATAAACAAGCTGTGGCCTGTCCATACAATGGAATATTATTGGGTCATAAAAAGGAAGCAAATTCTGACACATGCTAAAATGTGGATGAAACTTGAGGACATTATACTCAGTGAAACAAGCCAGACACAGGAGGACAAGTACTGTACGACTCCACGTACATGAAGTCCCCGGAGCAGTCAAATCCACAGAGACAGAAAGTGGAAGAGTTGCCAGGGGCCAGGGGTTGGTGATGGGGAGCTTTTGTCTGATGGGCTTCAGTTTGGGAAGATGAAAGAGTTCTGGAGATGAATGGCAGTGACGGCTGCACACCACTGCCAATGTACTCACACTGACCTGTACACTTCAAGTGGTTAAAGTGGTAAACCTGATGTCATGTGAATTTTACCACAATTTTAAAAAACCCTTTAAAAGAAAGGAGAGAGAATAAATAGATAAATAAATAAATAAATAAATAAAAAGAGAGAGAATCCCAAGCACATATCCCATTGGCCATCACATCAGGTAGCCTCCGGAAACAGCACTCTGCACCTGTGAGAGAGGGAGAGAGAGGCAGAGGACCCCTTGGTGCTGTCATGAAAATCATCTGACCTTTTGGAGTCCTAGAAACCCCAGCCACACGGGGAGAGCTACTGCTTTTTAAAAAAATTTTAATTTATTTATTTATTTTTATCTTTGGCTGCATTGGGTCTCCGTTGCCGTGCACAGGCTTTTCTCTAGTTGCGGCGAATGGGGGCTACTCTTCGTTGTGTGCACAGGCTTCTCATTGCGGTGGCTTCTCTTGTGGAGCATGGGCTCTAGGAGCATGGGCTCAGTAGTTGTGGCTCACAGGCTCTAGAGCGCGAGCTCAGTAGTTGTGGCTCGCGGGCTCTAGAGCGCGAGCTCAGTAGTTGTGGCTCGCGGGCTCTAGGGCGCGGGCTCAGTAGTTGTGGTGCACGGGCTTAGTGGCTCCGCAGCATGTGGGATCTTCCCAGACCAGGGCCCGAACCCATGTCCTTCACGTTGGCAGGCAGATTCTCAACCACTGCGCCACCAGGGAAGCCCAGAGCTACTGCTTTAACCACGCGATGTCTGGGGCCTGGAGGACTCGTGCCCTGTAGAAATGTCATGTCTCTGCAGTACAGATTCTTTCTCTAGATTCAATTTCTTCCTTGTCAGCAAGTTTCGGCCTCATCTTAAATTATGTAAAGTGAGCTGTCTCAGGTTTCTGTGTGAAATTTAGTACATGGCCTAAATTGTCTAGAACTGATTTCCTCTCAACATTTACCCACAAAGAAATAGAGGAAGGGACTTACATGGCAGACCAGTAGTTAGGACTCTGTGCTTTCACTGCCTGGGCCTGGGTTCAATCTCTGGTCAGGGAACTAAGATCTCACATGCCATATGGCACAACCAAAAAAAAAAAAAAAAAGAAAGAAAGAAAGAAATAGAGGGGGACTTCCCTGGTGGCACCAGTGGTTAAGAATCCACCTGCCGGGCTTCCCTGGTGGTGCAGTGGTTGAGAGTCTGCCTGCCGATGCAGGGGACATAGGCTTGTGCCCTGGTCTGGGAAGATCCCACATGCCGCGGAGCAGCTGGGCCCGTGAGCCATGGCTGCTGAGCCTGCGCGTCCGGAGCCTGTGCTCCGCAACGGGAGTGGCCACAACAGTGAGAGGCCCATGTACCGCAAAACAAAAACAAAAACAAACAACAAAAAAAGAATCCACCAATTCAGGGGACACGGGTTTGAGCCCTGGTCCGGGAAGATCCCACATGTCGCGGACTAAGCCTGTGCACTACAACTACTGAGCCTGCGCTCTAGAACCTGAGTGCCACAACTACTGAAGCCCGAGCGCCTAGAGCCCATGCTCCGCAACAAGAGAAGCCACCGCAATGAGAAGCCCGCACACCACAATGAAGAGTAGCTCCCGCTTGCCGCAACTAGAAAAAGCCTGCACACAGCAACGAAGACCCAACGCAGCCAAAAATAAATATATAAATTTATTAAAAAAGAGAAATAGAGGAAGATGGCATACAGCAGAAGCCCATCACTTGGGAAATCAAAACGCAGCCCAGAAGTGCAGGAGCGGGTTGGGCCCCCTCTCACCAGCCACCACGGCCCAGGCTCCCAGCGACCCGCAGGCCCAACCCTAGGCCACCCGGCCTCCCCAACATGGTTCGCACATGCTTCCCCGGAAAGAGCTCAGGGTGGGGCCCAGTGGGTGCTGGGCAGTGCTGTGCAGGGCTAGAAGGCATGGCGCCTGGGCATGAGGGCTGTCGGTCCCTGCTAACAAGTGCTGACAACGCAGAGAAGTCAGATGCAGATCCGCGGGTCGCCCTGCAAGGCGGGCCCCCTGCAGAGGGCTCACCTGAGTCCTGAGGTCAGAGGCTGAGAATAAGGGGTCTGAACCCCTAGTGACCATAGGGAAGGCCGTGGGCTGGACCCCTGCCACTATCAGGGAAGGTGGGGCATGTGCCCTGGAGGGAGCCCTGTGTGGCAGGGCCCAGTGGGACACATGAACCAAAGGGACCAAGTGGCTTCACGGTCACGCTGTGAGGAGCCACGGAGGAGTAGCCCCAGAACACCCATGGCAGCAGGGCCTGGGAGGCCGTTCTAGAACCAACTGTGATTACATCAGCAACTCCCACCTTCCCGACGGGTTCCAAGTGCCACTTGCCTTTTCAGGAGGCAAAGGGCCGCCTCCAGCCTTCCTCTGGCACCCCCTGTTCCCATGTTCTTGGGAACCCTGACTCGGCTATTCCCACGGCTCCCCCTGTAGCACCCCTGGACTGTTCCCAGTGGTTCCCAGTCACTATCACTTCACGGCTCCAGCAGGTTCCTGGCATGATATACAGGGAGATGAGCTTTGAAAGAGGCCCCAGGGACCTGTCCCTAGACAAACCACAGGCCTCAGTTCCCGGACTGCAGTGAAGCCCCTTGTCAGCCAAGACCCCTACTCCACCTTGCTGGGCTCCATCTCCTCCTGCGGGTGGTGGACACGAGGCCCCAAGGAGGTGGCCGGCTGCGCAGCTTCATGTGTGTCCTCCATCCCCTGGAATGACTCCGGGGCCCTCTGAGGAGGAACATGCTCTCGGAGGGACCTGCCCGGGGAAAGGGGTCAGGCCCAGGGATCTGAACGGTGCGGCGCCCCGTCAAGGCCCCACGGACAGAAGGCCTGGGCGTCCCTAGGCTCAGGCAGACGCCACGGTCACAGCAGGAGCGACACTGGCATCTGATCTTCAAGCCTCAAGGCGCTCAGAGACCAGCTGCCTGTGACCCTCAAGCCCGAGGGCCCAGAGTTCTAGAGGGAGCTGGAGGCGCGTGGCTCAGGGCAAACTATAGACTGAAGTGTTACCAGTGGGGTTTAAAAGCAGGCCAGGGCTTCCCTGGTGGCGCAGTGGTTGAGAGTCCACCTGCCGATGCAGGGGACACGGGTTCGTGCCCCGGTCCAGGAAGATCCCACATGCCGTGGAGCGGCTGGGCCCGTGAGCCATGGCCACTGATCCTGTGCGTCTGGAGCCTGTGCTCCGCAGCGGGGGAAGCCACAACAGTGAGAGGCCCGCGTACCGCAAAAAAAAAAAAAAACCAAAAAAAATAAAAGCAGGCCAGACACCCCGCTGCTTATGCTATCCCCGCCTTGGCCACCTGGCTCCCTCAGCAGAAGGGTTGACCCACCTGCCCTGTCCCGTTGGGCTGGCACAGCAGGATAGGACCCAGATCCCCAGCCCCAAAGCCAGCACAGCTAAGCAGAATCCAGGCAGGAATCACAGCTGCCCCGCCAGGATGCTCCGCACTCTGATGTGGGGTGTGACTAACCCATCGTCCTTCAGAGGGTTGGGTCCAAATTTTCTGATTCTGACCCATTTTCTCTCTGTTAAGACAGAAGTCAGAGGACTCATGAAACGCAGCGCCTCCGTAGAGGTCAGCCCCACAAAGCCCCAGGGGACCAGGGCTGCCTGTCTGCCAACGGGACCTGCAGAGCCAGGGATGCACCAAAGCACTGTGAACATGAAAAGGCTCCTGTGGTGGTTTCAAAATACGTCCGCTGATGCTTCGATGTGCCTCCCTACCACCAGGGGCTCCCCAGTCACTGTGACCTTCAAACCCTTCATTGAGCCAGGGCCAGGCTCCCCCTCACTCAGCCCACCTGAGGGAGAGAAGATGCCCCCTGCTTCCCAGCACCTGCCTGCCCCAGGGGAGCGGCAGCCACTCCCGCCCGTCAGCCGAGGAGTCACAAGGCTGGACATTGCCCCCCCCCCAGCACAAAGTGACAAGGCCGAAGTTCAGTGTTGATTTCTCATAAATAACAAGCACGTTCTACATCCAGGAGGTGAAGTGACCATCACCTGCAACCTTCCCTCCTCGGACACGGCCCAACCAGGACACTGGCTGGTCTGCTCTGCCTGCCCTGCCCTGCCCTGTGAGTCTCCTCAGTGGATGTTAGGGAAAGAAGGCCTGGCTGCAAGTGAGTGAGCCTAGAAGAGGAGGGGAGACCCCAGGCAAAGGACGGGACCAGAGAGGAGAGGCAGGATCGCCACGCATTTCTACTGAACCAACAGCACCTCAAGGAACGAACAGCAACCGGCAACAAGTCTACACTTTATGAGGGCTGGGTGCAGGGGAGGGAGGGAGGGGTATACTTGGGAGGGAGACCAGGGCAAAGGGGTGGGCAGAACTGGAGTAACAGCATCCGCCTCTGACGGAACATCCACCAGCAGCTTCATCCAACATTCATGCCACACATTTTTCACTTTTCTTTCTTTCTCCCGGTTTTATTGAGATATAATGACAAACAGCACTGTATAAGTTTAAGGAGTGCACCGTAACGATCTGACTTACAGACATCGTGAAATGATTACCACAAAAAGTTTAGTGAATATGAATCATCTCATATAGATACAAAATTAAAGAAGCAAAGATTTTTTTCCTTGTGATGAGAACTCTTAGGGTTTATTCTCTTAACGACTTTCCTATATAACACGCAGCAGTGTTAATTCTATTTATCATGTTGTACATTACATCCTGAGCACTTATTTATCTTATAACTGGAAGTTTGTACCTTTCGACTGCCTTCATCCAATTCCCCCTCCTCCCCAACCCCCGCCTCTGGTAACCACAAATCTGATCTCTTTTCTCTGAGTTTATTTTTTGTTTTTGAAGTATAACTGACCTACAACACTATGTTAGTTTCCATTATATAACATATTCTATATTTCTATACACTTCAAATGATCACAACTCCAGCTACCATCTGTCACCATGCAAAGTTATTATAATATTATTGACCATATTCCTTATGTTGTATATTTCATACCTGTGAACCAATTACATTGCAACTGTAAGTTTGTACCTCTTAATCTCCCTCACCTATTTCTTTCCTTCCCCCACCCCACCCCTCTGCAACCACCTGCTTCTTCTCTGTATCTATAACTCTTTCTGTTTTGTTACACTTGTTTGTTTTGTCTCTTTTTAAATTTTTATTTATTCATTTGGCTGCGCTGGGTCTTAGTTGCAGCATGTGGCACCTTTGTTGTGGCATGCAGGATCTTTAGTTGCAGCATGCAGGATCTTTGGTTGTGGCATGTGGGATCTTTAATTGCAGCATGCAGGATCTAGTTCTCTGACCAGGGATCGAACCCGGGCCCCTTGCATTGGGAGGGCAGGGTCTTAACCGCTGGACCACCAGGGAAGTTCCTGTTTTGTTTTTTTTTAGATTCAACATATAAGTGAAATCATACAGTATTTGTCTTTCTCTGACTTATTTCAATTAGCATAAGACCCTCTAGGTACATCCATGTTGATACAAATGGCAAGATTTTACTCTTTTTATGGCTGAGTAATATCCCACTGTATATATATACCACATCTTCTTTATCTACTCATCAACTGATGGGCACACTTAGGTTGCTTTCATATCCTGGCTATTGTATACAATGCTGCAATAAACAAAGGCGTGCATATATCTCTTTTACTTAGTATTTTCATTTTCTTTGGATAAATACCAAGGAGTGGAACTGCTGCACTGTATATGGTGGTTTTATTTTTAACTTTTTGAGGACTCTCCATACTGTTTTCCATAGTGGCTGCACCAATTTACATTCCCACCAACAGTGCACGGAGGTTCTCTTTTCTGCACATCCTTGCCAACACTTGTTATTTGCTGTCTTTTTGATGACAGCCATTCCAACAGCTGTGAGGTGATATCTCATTGTGGTTTTGAATTGCATTTCACTGATGATTAGTGGTGTTGAGCATCTTTTCATGTGCCTGTTGGCCATCTGTATGATTTCTTTGGAAATACATCTATTCACACCTCTGCCCATTTTTAAATGGTTTTTCTTTTTTATGTGACTGTAAATGGGACTGTTTTCTTAATTTCTCTGACAGTTCAGTGTTAGTGTATAAAAATGCCACAGATTTCTGTATATTAATTTCTATCCTGCAACTTTACAAAATTCATTGATGAGCTCCAGCAGTTTTTTGGTGGCGTCCTTAGAATTTTCTATGTGTAGTATCATGTCATCTGCAAACAGTGACAGTTTTACTTCTTCCTTTCCAATTTGGATTCCTTTTATTTCTTCTTTTTCCTTCTTCTTCTTTTTCGGCCACGTCGTGCGGCATGCGGGATCTAAGTTCCCTGACCAAGGATGGAACCCAGGCCCCCTGCGTTGGGAGCACAGAGTCTTAACCACTAGACTGCCAGGGAAGTCCCTATTCCCTTTTTTTTTTTTTTCTTTTTCTCGTCTGATTGCTGTACCTAGGACTTCCATTACTCTGCTGAATAAATAGTGGCAAGAGTGGGCATCCTGTCTTGTTCCTGATCTCATAGGAAATGCTTTCAGCTTTTCACTGTTGAGAATGATGTTAGCTGTGGACTTGTCATATATGGCCTTTATTATGTTCAGGTATGCCTCTTCTATACCTACTTTGTTGAGAGTTTTTTAAAATTACAAACAGATGCTGAATTTTGTCAAAAGTTTTTCCACATCTACTGAGATGACATTTTTATTCTTTAATTTGTTAATGTGGTGCATCACATTGATTGATTTGTGGATAGCGAACCATCCTTGCATCACTGGGAGAAATCCTGCTTGATTGTGGGGATTTTAATGTATTGTTTTTTTTGTTTATTTTTTAAAATTTTTGGCTGTGTTGGGTCTTCATTGCTGCGCACAGGCTTTCTCTAGTTGTGGTGAGCAGGGGCTAATCTTTGTTGCAGTGTGTGGGCTTCTCATTGTGGTGGCTTCTCTTGTTGCAGAGCACGGGCTCTAGGCGTGCAGGCTTCAGCATTTGTAGCAATGTGGGCTCAGTAGTTGTGGCATGCGGGCTCTAGGGCGTGCAGGCTTCAGTAGTTGTGGCTCATGGGCTCTAGAGCACAGGCTCAGTAGTTGTGGCACATGGGCTTAGTTGCTTCCCAGACCAGGGATTGAATCCGTGTCCCCTGCATTGGGCAGGTGGATTCTTAACCACTGTGCCACCAGGGAAGTCCGGGATTTTAATGTATTGTTGAAATCGGTTTGCTAATGTTTTGTTGAGGATTTTGGCATCTATGTTCATCAATGATATTGGAATGTAATTTTCTTTTTTTGTGATATCTTTGTCTGGTTTTGGTATCAGGGTGATGCTGGCCTCACAGAATAAGTTCAGAAACATTCCTCTCTGTAATTTTTCTGAATAGTTTGAGAAGGAAAGATATCAACTCTTCTCTAAATGGCTGGTAGAATTCACCTGTGAAGCCATCTGGTCCTGGACTTTTGTTTGTTGGGAGTTTTTTTTACTTACTGACTCAATTTCATTACTGGTAATTGGTCTGTTCATATTTTCTATTTCTTCCTGGTTCAGTCTTGGGAGATTTTACATTTCTAGGAATTTGTCCATTTCTTCTAGGTTGTCCATTTTATTAGCATACAATTGTTCATAGTAGTCTTTTATGATCCTTTGTATTTCTGTGGTATCAATTGTAATGTCTCCTTTTTCATTTCAGATTTTATTTGGGCCCTCTCTTTCTTACTGATGAGTCTGGCTAAAGGTTTATCAATTTTGTTTAGCTTTTCAAAAACACAGCTCTTAGTTTCATTGATATTTTCTATTGTTTTTTAGTCTCTATATTTTGTTTATTTATGCTCTGATCTTTCTTTCTATTAACTTTGGGTTTTGTTCTTCTTTTTCTAGTTTCTTTACGTTGTTTGAGATTTTCTTATTTCCTGAGGTAGCTTATATCTTTATAAATGTTCAGAACTGCTTTTGCTGTATCCTATAGATTTTGGATCATTGTGTTATTATTTATTTATCTATCTATCTATCTATCTATCTATCTTTGGCTGCATCAGGTCTTAGTTGCAGCACGCAGGATCTTTTGTTGCAGTGTGGGCTTCTCTCCAGTTGTGGCGCGCGGGCTCCAGATCGCAAGGCCTCTGTAGTTGCAGCAGGCAGGCTCTCTAGTTGCGGTGCACATGCTTAGTTGCCCCATGGCATGTGGGATCTTAGTTCCCCAGCCAGGGATCGAACCCACATCCCCTGCATTGGAAGGTGGATTCTTAACCACTGGACCACCAGGGAAGTCCCTGAATCACTGTGTTTTTGTTTTCATTTATCTCCAGGAATTTAAAATTTTTATTTCTTCAATGATCCATTGGTTGTTTAGCAGTATATTGTTTAACCTCCACATGTTTGTGTTTTTTGTATTTTTTCTTGTAGTTGATTTCTAGTCTCATAGTTTTGTGGTAGAAAAAGATGCTTGATATGATTTCAGTCTTCTTAAATTTACTGAGACTTGTCTTGTGGCCTAGCATATGGTCTATGCTGGAGAATGTTCCATGTGCACTTGAAAAGAATATGTATTCTGTGGCTTTCAGATGGAATGTCCTATATAGGTCTATTAAGTCCATCTGTCTAATGTGTTGTTTAATGTTGTTTAAGACCAGTGTTTCCTTCCTGATTTTCCTTCTGGATGATCTGTCCATTGATGAAAATGGGATGTTAAAATTCCCTACTATTATTGTGTTACTATCAGTGTCACCCATTATGTTGTTTTACGTACTTAGGTTGTTCCTATGTTGGGTGCATGTATATATATACTGTTTAAGACTTTTTTTTTTAATGTGGACTGAATTTTTAAAGTCTTTATTGAATTTGTTACAATATTGCTTCTGTTTTATGTTTCGGTTTTTTGGCCCTGAGGCATGTGGGATCTTACCTCCTTGACCAGGGATCGAACCCGCATCCCCTGCATTGGAAGGCGAAGTGTTAACCACTGGACCGCCAGGGAAGTCCCTGGGTACATGTATATTTACAACTGTTATATTTTATTCTTGGATTGATCCCTTGATTATGTAATATCCTTTTTGTCACTTCTTACAATCTTTGTTTTAAAGTGTATTTTGTCTGATGTAAGTATTGCTACCTCAGTTTTTTTTTCATTTCTATTTGCATGAAATACCTTCTTCTATCCCCTGACTTTCAGTCTGTGTGGCTTTACATGTGAGGTTAGTTACCTTTAGGCAGCATATATATGGGGTCTTATTTTGTGCATCCACTCAGCTACTCTCTTCTCTGTCTTTTGATTGGAATATTTAGTCCATTTATATTTAAAGTAATTATTCATATGCACCTACTTAATTGTCATTTTGTTGACTGTTTTTGAGTTGTTTTGTAGTCCTTTTTCGTTCCTTTCTTCTTCTTTTGCTCTATTCCCTTGTGATTTGATGAATCTTTCATGTTATATTTGGATTCTTTTCTCTTTTTTTGTGTATTTATTACAGGTTTTTGGTTTGTGTTTATCATGAGGTTTATATATAGATATAGATAGATACATAGATAGATAGATACAATTATTGTAAATTGCTGATCTCTTGAGTTCAAATGCATTCTAATCTTTTTGTGTGTGTGTGTGTGTGTGTGGTACGCGGGCCTCTCGCTGTTGCGGCCTCTCCAGCTGGGGAGCACAGGCTCCGGACGCACAGGCTCAGCGGCCATGGCTCACGGGCCCAGCCGCTCCACGGCATGTGGGATTCTCCCGGACCGGGGCACAAACCCACGTCCCCTGCATCGGCAGGCGGACTCTCAACCACTGCGCCACCAGGGAAGCCCCTCTAATCTTCATTTTTACTGCCCACCCCTGCACAAAGTTTACTGGTTTGACATCATATTTTATATCTTTTTGTTTTGTGTATCCCTTTACTTATGATGGATATAGGTGATTTTACTACTTTTGTCTTTTAACCTTCCTACTGGCTTCATACATGGTTGACTTACTACTTTTACTGTATATTTCCTATTATCAATTAGATTTTTCCTTTCATTATTTTCATATTTCTAGTTGTGGTCTTTTATTTTCCACTAGAGAAGTCCCTTTAACATTTTTTGTAAAGCTGGTTTGATGGTGCCGAACTCTTAGTTTTTGCTTGCCTGTTAACATTTTGATCTCACCATGAAATCTGATGAAAGCTTTGCTGGTTTGCAGAACTGGAGTGATAGCTATCTCACATCTTACGTAACATATATCAGCAATTTCATACAATACTCAAAACATATTCTGATGACAGCCATGGTATAGTATAGCCAGTACATCTCAAGAGAAACAACAGCAATAGCAAAATCAGATTCTTGAAAGTTCATTTTGCATGTGCCAAGCAGTGTATAAAGTGCCTTGAATACATTTTTACATTTAAATCCTTCAGACGAACCCATTAGCTCCTTCAAACAACAGAGCCTTGTGCCTCCTGGGGGCCAGGTACTGTGCTGGATGCAAGCGAGAACAGAAGAAGAAGTACAAGGTCTCTGCCCTCACAGAGCTCAAAGTCTAATAAGGAGGCAGATCTTCCCAACCATGGAGTAGGCAAAGATTACCATAAAAGAAAAAACTGATAAATTGGACTTCTTCAAAATTCACAATTTCTTTGATCAAAAGCTCAGTAAAGATACCTAGTTCAGTGGAACAGAACACAGAGCCCAGAAATACACCCACACTAATGTGGCCAATTGATTTTTGACAAAGGTACAAAGACAATTCAGTGGAGAAAGAATAATAGCTCAGTAAGTGGTAGTGAAACAACTGGAAATCCACATATCAAAAAATGAAGCTCAACTCACAGACATACAAAACAAAATTATGGTTACCAAGGGGGAAAGGGGTGGGGGGCAGGAGGGATAAATTAGGAGTTTGGGATTAACAGATACACACTACTATATATAAACTAGGTAAACAACAAGGACCTATATATAGCATAGGAAACTATATTCAGTATCTTGAAATAACCTACAATGAAAAAGAACTTGAAAAAGAATATATATGTAATATAAATATATGTATAAACATATTTCTAAATATATATATACATATATATATCTGAATCACTTTGCAGTACACCTGAAACTAACACAACAGTGTAAATCAACTATACTTCAAAAAATAAAAAATCCCAGTGCTCTACCGCTCAAAAACAAAACAACAACAAAAACAAAAACCCCAGAAAAACAAACCTCAACCCATACCTTAATATTAACCCCAAACAGATCAAGGACTTAAATATAAAACCTAACACTATAAAACTTCTAGGAGAAAATATAAGAAAATCTTTGTGAACCTGCGTTAGGCAGAGTGCTTACATTCATCACCAAGAAGAAAAATTATTATAAACTGGACTTTACCAGAAGACAAGTGGTTGCCAGGTGGGACCTCAAGGCAGAGGAGGCACTGACCACAAGGTGCACAAGGGAACTACGGGGGGATAGAAGTGTGTTCCGCATCCTGAGTGTGGTGCTGGTTACATTTGTCAAAGCTCAAAGAATGATACACAGAAAGAGTGAATTTTAGTGTACTAAACAAATAAACATGTTTTTAAAAGTACATTTAAGCAAATGAATGGGTAAGTCACTGACAGAAAATATCTGCAACACATCTAAGAACTTTTGTATATCTGGAATACAAAAAGAACTTCTACAACTCAACAATAAACATAAATAACGAAAAGGCAAAAAACCTCATACAAGTGAGCAAAATATTTGAAGAAATACTTCTCCAAAGAAGATACATGAACAGTTAAAAAGGACATGAAAAAGGACTTCCCAGGTGGTCCAGAGGTTAAGACTCTGTGCTTCCACTGCAGGGAGCATGTGTCCAACTCTTGGCAGGGAAACTAAGATCCCGCACGCCGTGTGGCATGGCCAAATTTAAAAAAAAAAAAAAAGGACATGAAAAAGTTCTCAACATCATCACTCACAGGGAAATGCAATTAAAAAGAACCACCTGAGGGCTTTCCTGGTGGCGCAGTGGTTGGGAGTCCGCCTGCCGATGCAGGGGACACAGGTTCGTGCCCCAGTCTGGGAAGATCCCACATGCCACGGAGCGGCTGGGCCCGTGAGCCATGGCCGCTGAGCCTGCGCGTCCGGAGCCTGTGCTCCGCAACGGGAGAGGCCACAACAGTGAGAGGCCCGCGTACCGCAAAAAAAAAATAATAATAAAAAATAAAAATAATTAAAAAAATAAAAACTAAAAGAACCACCTGGGCTTCCCTGGTGGCGCAGTGGTTGAGGGTCCACCTGCCGATGCAGGGGACACGGGTTCGTGCCCCGGTCCGGGAAGATCCCACATGCCGCGGAGGAGCTGGGCCCGTGAGCCATGGCCACTGAGCCTGTGCGTCTGAAGCCTGTGCTCCGCAACGGGAGAGGCCACAACAGTGAGAGGCCTGTGTACCGCAAAAAGAGGAAAAAAAAGAACCACCTGATGGGACTTCCCTGGTGGCACAGTGGTTAAGAATCCGCCTGCCAACTGTTGGTGGGAATGTAAATTGATACAGCCACTATGGAGAACAGTATGGAGGTTCCTTAAAAAACTAAAAACAGAACTACCATATGATCCAGCAATCCCACTACTGGGCATATACCCTGAGAAAACCATAATTCAAAAAGAGTCATGCACCACAGTGTTCATTGCAGCACTATTTACAATAGCCAGGACACGGAAGGAACCTAGGTGTCCATCGACAGATGAATGGATAAAAAAAAATGGCACATGTATACAATGGAATATTACTCAGACATAAGAAGAAACAAAACTGAGTTATTTGTAATGAGGTGGATGGCTAGAGTCTGTCATACAGAGTGAAGTAAGTCAGAAAGAGAAAAACAAATACCGTACGCTAACACACATATATGGAATCTAAAAAAAAAAAAAAAAAAGGGTACTGATGAACCTAGGGGCAGGACAGGAATAAAGACGCATACATTGAGAATGGACTTGAGGATGTGCGGGGGGAAGGGTAAGCTGGGATGAAGTAAGAGAGTAGCACTGACATATATACACTACCAAATGTAAAACAGATAGCTAGTGGGAAGCAGCTACATAACACAGGGAGATCAGCTCGGTGCTTTGTGTCCACCTAGAGGGGTGCGATGGGGAGTGTGGGAGGGAGACGCAAGAGGGAGGTGATACGGGGATATATGTATACATATAGCTGATTCACTGTTATACAGCAAAAACTAACACAACATTGCAAAGCAATTATACTCCAATAAAGATGTTAAAAGAAAGAAAGGGAGAGGGAGGGTGGGAGGGAGAGGGAGAGGAAGGAATGAAGGAAGGAAAGAAGGAAGGAAGGAAGAAAGAAAGATAAAGAAAGAAAGAATCCGCCTGCCAGTGCAGGCGACACAGGTTTGAGCCCTGGTCCAGGAAGATCCCACATGCCACGGAGCAACTAAGCCCGTGTGCCACAACTACTGAGCCGGCGCTCTAGAGCCCACAAGCCACAACTACTGAGCCTGCGTGCCACAACTACTGAAGCCCGCGCACCTAGAGCTCGTGCTCCGTGACAAGAGAAGCCACTGTAATAAGAAGTCCATGCACCGCAATGAAAAGTAGCCCCCACTCACCGCAACTAGAAAAAGCCCACGTGCAGCAACGAAGACCCAATACAGCCAAAAATAAATAAATAAAAATAAAATTTAAAAAAATAGCACAAGCACTCTGAAAAAACATCTGGCAGTTTCTTATCAAGTTAAATCTTGTTTTATTTGATAGAGTATTAGAAGCCTTAGCTAGTGCAATTAGGCAAGAAAAAGAAATAAAAGGCATCCAAATTGGAAAGGAAGTAGTAATATTATCTCTCTTCACAGCTGACGTGATCTTGTAGGTCATGTCTAAAGATTACACACACACACACACACACACACTGTTAGAACTAATAAACAAATTCAGCAAAGTTGATCACAAAATAAACAAATTCAGCAAAGTTGCAACACATAAAAATTAGTTGTGCTTCTATACACTAACAATGAACAACCTGAAAAAAAAATTAAGAAAACATCTCCATTTACAATAGCATCAAAAAAAAATTCAGCAATAAACTTAACCAAAGAGGTGAAAGACTAGTACACTAGTAAACAAACTACAAAAGATTGCTGAAATTAAAAGAGACACAAGGGGGCTTCCCTGGTGGTGCAGTGGTTGAGAGTCCACCTGCCAATGTAGGGGACATGGGTTCATGCCCCAGTCCGGGAGGATCCCACATGTCGCGCAGCGGCTGGGCCCGTGAGCCATGGCCACTGAGCCTGCACGTCCAGAGCCTGTGTTCCGCAACGGGAGACCACAGCAGTGAGAGGCCCATACCGCCAAAAAAAAAAAAAAAAAAAGACACAAGGGGCTTCTCTGGTGGCGCAGTGGTTAAGAATCCGCCTGCCAATGCAGGGGACACAGGTTCGAGCCATGGTCCAGGAAGATCCCACAAACTGTGGAGCAACTAAGCCCGCGAGCCACAACTACTGAGCTCACGTGCTACAACTACTGAAGCCTGAGCGCCTAGAGCCTGTGCTCTGCAACAAGAGAAGCCACTGCGATGAGAGACCCGTGCACCGCAACAAAGAGTAGCCCCCGCTCGATGCAACTAGAGAAAGCCACATGTAGCAGTGAAGACCCAATGCATCCATAAATAAATAAATAAATAAATAAAATTTATTTTAAAATATATAATAAAGAAGACACAAATACGGACTTCCCTGGTGGTCCAGTGGTTAAGACTCCATGCTTCCACTGCAGGGGGCATGGGTTCGATCCCTAGTTGGGGAAGTTAAGATTCCACATGCTACGTGGTGCAGCCAAAAAAAAAAAAAAAAAAAGACAGAAATAAACAGAAAGACATCCAATATTCATGGACTGGAAGACTTAAGAGGTCAATACCGGGACTTCCCTGGTGGTGCAGTGGTTAAGAATCCGCCTGCCAATTCAGGGGACACAGGTTTGATCCCTGGTCCAGGAAGATCCCACATGCCACAGAGCAACTAAGCCCGTGCGCCACAACTACTGAGCCTGCACCCTAGAGCCCATGAGCCACAACTACTGAAGCCTGCACGCCTAGAGCCCATGCTCCACAACAAGAGAAGCCACTGCAATGAGAAGCCCACGTGCCGCAACTAGAGAAAGCCTGCGTGCGGCAACGAAGACCCAAAAGAGCCAAAAATAAATAAAATAAATAAATTTCTAAAAAAAAGAGGTCAATACTACCCAATCTACAGATTCAATACAATCCTTATCAAAATGCCAATGATTTTTTTTTTGCCAAAAGAGAAAAATTCATCCCAAAATTAATGTGAAAACTCAAAGGACCCTGAACAGCAAAACCAATCTTAAGAAATAAAAACAAAGCTGGAGGCCTCACACTTCCTGATTTCAAAACATAGTAAATTACAAAACTACAGTAAACAAAACAGTGACTGGCATAAACAATGACATATAGGCCAATGGAACAGAATAGAGAGCCCTGAAACAAATCCTCACATATATGGTAAAATGATCTTTGAGAGAGTAGCAAGGTTACACAATGTGGAAAGGATAGTCTCTTCAACAAATAGTGCTGAGAAAAGTGGACACCTACGTGCAAAAGAATGCAGCTGTACCCTTACCTTATACCATATAGAAAAATTAACTCAAAATGATTAAAGACTTAAATATAAGACCTGAAACTATAAAACCCCTAGAAGAAAACATAGGAGAAAAGCTTCATGACATTGGATTTAGCAATGGTTTCTTGGATATGAAACCAAAAGCACAGGCAACAAAGGCAAAAGTAGACAAAGGGGACTACATCAAACTTAAAGTAACAACAAACTAAAAATGCAACCTACAAAATAAGAGAAAACATTTGCAAATCATGCATCTGATTAGGGGTTAGTAACCAGAATATATAGAAAACTCCTAAAACTCAACAGCCTAAAAACAAACAACCCACTTCAAAGACAGGCAAAAAGACTTGTTCCCTAACGTCCTTTTTCCATTCCAGGATCCAATCCAGGACACCACATTGCAGTTAGTATTACAAAGGAATTTCTTCTCTTTAAAAAAATATTTATTTATTTATTTATTTATTTTTGGCTGCATTGGGTCTTAGCTGCGGCACGCAGGACCTTTCGCTGCCGTACACAGGCTCTTCGTTTCGGTGCACAGGCAGTGCGCGGGCTTCTCTCTAGCTGTAGCGTGCAGGCTTAGTTGCCCCACGGCATGTGGAATCTTAGTTCCCTGACCAGGGACTGAACCGGCGTCCCCTGCATTGCAAGGCGGATTCTTTTGTTTGTTTGTTTGTTTGCTTGTTTTTGCGGTACGCGGGCCTCTCACTGTTGGGGCCTCTCCCGTTGTGGAGCACAGGCTCCGGACGCGCAGGCCCAGCAGCCATGGCTCACGGGCCCAGCCGCTCCGCGGCACGTGGGATCTTCCCGGACCGGGGCACGAACTCGCGCCCCCTGCATCGGCAGGTGGACTCTCAACCACTGAGCCACCAGGGAAGCCCTGCAAGGAGGATTCTTAACCACTGGACCACCAGGGAAGTTCCACAAAGTAATTTCTAATATGCTCCATCAGAAGATTTTAAGGTAACAAAATAAAAAACGTTCATTAATAGCATTTATTAACGCTAAAATCTAAATAATTTAATTGTAATAAATTTTACTTGGCCTTTGTCTCCAGTGATACTGACTGGTTGTCTACTCAACATACATAATTCTCTTCATACCATAAAAGCAAAACAGGAAAAAATATTTTAAGCAAATAGCAATATATACTAATGAGAGTTGACATGTTAAAACTATAAATATCTACTCCTAAAATGATACTTTAATTTACCCAGGCAAATACTACAACCTACTGGAAAAAGAAATGTTTCCTTACCAATTAGTGTGATGAAATAGAAACTTGGTATAATAATGAGATTATAGTAAATACTTTTCTCAATATTATTTGTTTAATAAATGTGGTTTCAAATAAACACAGTTTTGAACCTAACTGTTTAACAGACACACATTAGAGAAGAGAATTAATCCAAATAGCTTTTGGACCCAGTACTTTGAGTACATACCATCAGTCTAAAGACAAAAAAAGAGCTGGGGGAAAAAAAAATTCCCAAACTCTAACTCAGTCAGTCTGCTGTTGTTAGTGGTAACAGGTATAGCACTCCTGAGATGGTTCTCTGTGCACTGTGGGAATAAGGAAATAGTAAATCTACTGATGTTGTTGGAAGCCCCAGTTCTACTGTAGAAAAAGGGTGATACCAATATGAACCAGGGAAAGGAAGCAAGACCCTGGGATGCTGGGTTGGAACTAAAGATACAGTATGAACTTATAAACAAAGAGACTCACATGGACACACCCATACGCCCACACTACAGAGAGGGACACACGCCCCAGCTGGACCGAAAGGTCTAGCAGCAGCAAGGTCCTCTTGGCGATGAACACACCTAGCACTAAAATCTTGGTTTCTCCAAGAATACCATCTCCCACTAAAAGGAACCAGTGCTCCATGGAAAAATGCTGGGGGCAGGAAAGATACAAGATGAGCCTGGTAATGAGGAATGTTCAACAGCGCTTGGGGCATGTCAGAAGAATACAGAAGCCAGCCTGAAGGGGTTCCCACTGCCCAAAACAACTGCAATATAATCACCAAAATGAATGACAATAATGACTATCACGCATTGAATAAGAAGAAGAATCCATGAGTCCACACCGATGTTAAAGAGGAAGAACAAGCTTTTTTACAGTAGACTAGTGCTAAATGAAAGAGGAATAAGAGAAAACCATCATTTAGCAATCATCACAGCAATAACTGATTCAGGCAAGAATCATCAATAGATGCTTAAAACCACTGGGCCAGGGCTTCCCTGGTGGTGCAATGGTTAAGAATCAGCCTGCCAAAAAAAAAAAAAAAAGAATCAGCCTGCCAATGCAGGGGACATGGGTTCGAGCCCTGGTCTGGGACTATCCCACATGCCGCGGAGCAACTAAGCCCATGAGCCACAACTACTGAGCCCATGAGCCTAGAGGCTGTGCTCTGCAACGAGAAGCCACCACAATGAGAAGCCCACACACCACAATGAAGAGCAGCCCCCTCTCGCTGCAACTAGAGAAAGCCCGCACGCAGCAACAAAGACCCAATGAAGCCAAAACAACCCACAAAAAAACCCCACACTGGGCCAGGTGATCTGTCTCCCTAACGAGTACCTGCCGACCACAAAGGGGGAAAGAAAGCCACCTTTCCAGTCGAGAAATGCAGTCAAAGCCACCTCACCACATGGCCACAGTTAACAAGGCCATTCCTGGGACAAGCTGCCAGCTGTGCCCAGGATGCACGCGCTGAAGGGGACTCAATGTCTCAGGGGATCACTCCTGCCAAAGAGGCGGCAACTGAATCTGACCACGAGGAAACAATCTGATAAACCCATAAGGAGGAATATTCCAAAAAATGGCCAGCCTGTACTTTTTAAAAAGTCCACACCACGAAAGACAAAGAAAGCTAGGGAACTGTCCCAGATTTCAGAAGATTAAATGCACATGACAATTAAATGCAGCAGATGATTCCGGGCTGGATCCTGGATTGGGGGGAAAAAAAGTGTGTGGTGAATGGGACAACTGGCAAAGTGGGGATATGGCTCATGGTACTACCCCCGTGTTAGCAGTCCTAAACGTGCTTCCGGGAGAACGGCTTGTTCTCAGGAAATAGGGGAAAGGAACTTAGAAATGAAGGGTCATGTCTGTGTGTGCAGATACATTTCATCTCTGGACGTGCGCGCATGCGCGCACACACACACACACAAAAAGCGTGCAGATGTGGGACGAGTCAGATGTCACAATCGGTAAATTTAAGTGAACTGTATACAGTTGGAGTTCACAGTACTATTTTTGCAACTTTTCTAGAAGCATGAAATGTTTTCAAAGTTAAAAAAGTTTTGGAAAAAGAATGATGTAACCCTCTGCCTTCCTCTGAAGGAAGATACTTTGAAATCTTAATTCTTTTTGGAATTAAGGCTTCTTCATGCCAATAAAACATGCAGATCATTGGATCTTAGGATTTGGTTTCGCTTTTGCCAGTAAGGCACCTCACAAATGAGTAATTTTGTTCATGTCAAAGTTCCTCTAAATGGTCACTCTGAGTCTAAATTATCCTTGGTGAAATTATGTCATTTAGGTAAATAAGCACACGAATTAGAGTTATAGCATAAATACATGTAAAAACCAGGAGTCGACCTGGAGCTGCTGCAGATGGTTTTAGGTTGAGACAAGCCCACGATATCAGATCCTCAGCACCTGCCACCATCTCCAACCGTGCAGCTCTCTAAATTGCAGCTTCGGGTTGAGGAAAAGTTGTGATAAGAGGTCGCCTAGAAGAAGGCCCCACGGGCAAAACAAGACTGAGGAAAGTTCTTATAAAGGCTTGTCTTAAAAAAAAAAAAAAAAAAAAAAAAGAATGAAGTAAAGCTGTATGGACTTACCCACAAAGACCTCCAAAACACTGTCAAATGAAAAAGTAAAAAAAAGTATAATCCATTTACATAAAATAATCGATGTATGAATTTTTATAAGTGTGAAAAAAACCCCGCCATCATATTTCCACTGTGCTGGGCTTTCCCACAGCTCACACACCGGTCTGGACCCACATCCTTCGCACGGATGGGGTGGAGGAGAGAATCTGAAGAACGTCTCCCTTCCTGAAGTGGCCAATAGACCCCCAGACGGCTGCTGCAGAGTCCGCCGCATCCTTTCCAGGCCCTTCCAGGCCTCCCGTCCCATCTCATATGACCATGAAGCTCTGTGGGTAACTGACCGACCCAGGGACCCTAGGAAGTCGCCAGTGACACATGAAAAGGCCTCCACGTCAGTAGACCCGGTGGCAAGTGCGCAGGGGGTCCTGGAGCCTTACGTCTCCAGACCGACCCTCCGGGACGCCCTCACGGTGGCTCCTGCCCCCTGTCCAGTGCCTTGGGGAGCCCCAGGCAATCCTCCCCACAGCGACCAACTCCAAAGGAGGGTCCCCAGGGAGGAAGGCGGCTTCCCAGCAGGGCAGGGGCTCAGGGTAGACCCGGAGGCCCTTGCAGTACAGCATCCACACAGGGCTCTGCTCTCAGCCCCCGCCTGTCCAACAAGGAGCTGTCAACAGCTGAGGACACAAAGACAGACGACAAGCTGATTGGACTGACAGCTCGCTGCCAGGGGCCTGAAAGCCAGCCTACAGCAAGGGACCAGAAGGGGCAGGGGCATGAAGGACAAGAGCCAGCCCCGGTGACTGGAGCGACAGCCACGCCAGGTGGAGAGGAGGGAGAGAAGGCAAGAGGCGAGCGTGTGCGGCCCCCACACCCGCCGGCTCCCGAGCGAGGCCAGTGTAGTGCGCCAGCCTGGGAAGGGCGGGCCACGTCCTTGGGCAGAGGGCACGGCCATCAGTGGGGCAGGCTGCCCCCCAGCCCCTGGCGGCTGGTGAGCTTCTCCATTGAGGACCCACAGCGATGAGAAGCCTCACCTGCCCTCACCTCTCAGGGCAGCTCACGCCTGCAGGAACGATCCTCCCCCCAACAGCGTGAGGCCCGGGCCAGCTGGCTCTGCAGCAGGCCCCCCCGGGTCCCTGGTCCTCGCCACCCCCACCGGGGCAGCTGCGAGGCCCACTGGCAAAGGGAGCCGTTGCTCTTTATGTCAAAATATAAACAGCCATTTGTGCATTTGTTCAATAACTGATTTCTGAGCACCCACTCTGTGCCAGACCAGGCCCGGGAGACCCAGCATGCATGTGACAAAGAGCAAACCATGTCAGCGTGAACAAGCCTGGCCCTGTCCAAAGTGCTGTGACTGTTTGGGGGGCTCTGGGTAAGCCACCCCCACCTCCGGCGGCAGCTGGACTCAGAGCTCACGAAGCATCAGGCACTGGTCACAGCCACTGCACTCCCTGCCTCGGAGTCAGGGGGCTCTCCTGAGAAATATGTCCTCATGTGCTGGCACGTCCACGCTCTCAGGGGGTCCTACACTCCCTGAATGCAATTCATGGATAATGCTCACAGCTTTTATGGAGCATTTGCTTTACATCTTTACACTTTTTAGAACTTGATACCAATCCACTTTCATTCTCATATCTCCACGAAGTACATACGCTCTGTTATTACGTCCATGTCACAGATGAGGAAACTGAGGCAACGAGAAGGCACACAGTGGGCAGCAGAGCGGGGCCAGACTCCGGACAGTGCAGCACTAGGCTCCTTGCTCTCAAACCACCACCACGGACTGCCTGGTGCTCCAGGGAAGCAACCCCAGACCTTGGCTTTCCTCTCTCCCAGATGGATGCCCAGAAGCCCCAGAACACTCTGGGACCCCGGGTCACCAAGCTCCGACCACGGCCCACAGGCCATTCACCCTCCCCTGGACTTGCCCTGCAGAGGCTGACAGGGCCAAGCTTGGAGCGGCAGGACAAGATGTGACTTCTTTCACGAAACATCCCAGGTCAATAACCACACTGCAAGCCCACCCATCACTCTGACTGGCAAACAAACTAACGGTCCAAAATTGGGCTCTCGGGATCACACTGGCCTGCTCCGCAGCCTGGAAGGGGAAGGGGCCGCTCACCAACTCCTCAGCACCCAGACACCAAGCACAGGGACAAGGGAGCAGCCCAGCAGCAGCTGGAGGAAAAGACGTTTAGTGGGTCCCCTGCTATCTCCCAGCTCCTAAACACTGTCACTGACACACTGCACTCAGAGTCAACTACCAGGTGTCGCCCTGTGCCCAGTGCCAGGGAGGCAGAGGACAGCGTGAGCTATGGGATCCCCACCGGTGCAGGGCAGCCCAGTCAGTGCTGCTGCTCATGGGTCGGGGGAAGCCAGGCCTGAGAGGGACCAGGGAGGGCTGCTGCAACAGCAATCTGGGCCAGAGAAGCCACAGAGGTGCGCACACATGTGCCAAAGTGCAGCAGCCACGCACCCCTCACTCCTGAGACCAGAACCACCAACTGAAACTCTACCCCTGACTCAGGCTCCAGGGCCAAGCAAGCTTTGGCTGCAGTGCTGCCTTTCCCCTTTGCCATGGCGACACGGTGCCCGCACACAGCAGGCAGCAGGCAGGGAGGCATCACTGCTCATCTCTGCTCTCAGCACTGGCCAGAGTGATGGGGGGGAAGGGTCATGACATCTTCCACTTACTCTCAAATGGTTCAGAAAACAACCACATGTGCACCTGCATATATACACACGTGCACACGTACACACATGCCCTCAGGGCGGGGAGAGTGGGGGTAAGGCAGATGAGGCAATATGCTAACAGGGAGGTCTGGGCAGAGGATGCGCAGGGCTCTTTGCACTAATTTTCTCCCTGCAACTCTTCTGTAAGTATGAAACCATTCCCCAGCAAAATATTTCTTTATAAAAAAAAAAAAAAGAACAATTCATTAGCTAGTAAGATTGGAAAGTCTATTACGCTACTTTCCAAGTAAAAAGAATCCAAGTGTTAGGTCCAAAGCCCCATCTGTCAGCAGGACAAGCTCGGCAGTGCCGTGGGTTGGGGCTGAGCAGGGGCTCCAAACTCGGGAGGCGCCTGGCAAGCCCTGGACAGACTCCACTTTCCAGCTCCGTCTGTGAGCTTTGGCCACATCTGCTTGTGAAATATCCCCCCTCTTCCTGTTCACTAACCCATGTGCCGCAGGCGCTGGCCGGCTCACTGAGGATTTGTCAGTTCGGCACAGCCAGCAGGAGGGGTACCGAGTGGCATAGGGGACAGAACCCTGAACTAGGAGCCAGCCCCCAACACACGCCCTTGTCTGTGCCCCAGCTCTGCTGCTCCTCCGCTGTGTGACCTCATGCACATCACTGGCCTCTCCCAGCCAGCTTCCCAGAAGCACAAGGAAGACAGCGTCCAGTCCTGCTCCCCTATCAGGCCAACCAGGTGAAAACAAGCTCTTCCAGAACTGCGGCCTCAGCTCACTCAGTGAAAGCAAGTACATGGTGGGGTCCTCCTGGATGGAACTGTGGCCAAAACCATGGCAGGATTTCCTTTCATAACTGAAGCCAGAAAAACACGGTTTTAGAAACAGCACTTGATGCTACATTCCCTGAGAATGGGATGCAGATGGAGAAAGGTCACTGCGATGGTATCACAGTCGGTGGCCCCCAAATGCCCCTCCATGTTTGTCACCCCTCGAAGAGGTCCCCACCCTCTTTTTCTCACCACAGCCCCAGAGTATACAACACACACCACTGTCATTCATGATGCCTGATCACAGCAGGGACCTGAGAGGAGGGCTGGTTCTACCCCTCAGATCAGAGTATTCAGATGGAAAAAGTTCTGCACCCTCACCTGGAGAACCACTGGGTGGATCAGGGGAACGGAGGTGGCCTGGGGGTCCACAGCTGGGGTTAAGGACAGACAGGGCAGGACATAGACAGCTGGAAGGGAGAGAGCCAAGGGTGCATGATGGCGGACAGACCAGACTTCTAGGACTGAAACCTCATCCCAGCCACCTGGTGTCATGAGTTCTGTTTCATTTCCCCCATCTGTAAAATGGAGGTAGCAACAATGTCTAACCCACAGGGACCACCTGAGAGCCCCTGGCATATAACGCATCCTCAATCAACCAAGATCAAACATGCATTTAAAAGACATTGTGGGGACTTCCCTGGTGGCGCAGTGGTTAAGAATCCGCCTGCCAATGCAGGGGACACAGGTTCGAGCCCTGGTCTAGGAAGATCCCACATGCCGCGGAGCAACTAAGCCCGTGCGCCACAACTACTGAGCCTGCGCTCTAGAGCCCACAAGCCACAACTACTGAAGACCGCGTGCCTAGAGCCTGTGCTCCACAACAAGAGAAGGCACCACAATGAAGACTAGCCCTTGCTCACCGCAACTAGAGAAAGCCCGTGCACAGCAACAAACACCCAACACAGCCAAATAAATAAAAATAAAGACATTGTGGCGGAAGGTCAAGTTCAGCACTTTCCTGTTGCCCCACTCTGTGAAAGGCCTCACACCCTAGCCTGCATCAGGGGAGCTAAAAGTGCTCCACCTGGCAGAAAGCCTCCTGGGAAGCAGGTCTGCCTGGTTCCCTCCTCACACCCCAGTGTGGGTCTAACCCAGGACTCTGAGAAAAAGCATGCAGACTAAGACCAGAAAAGCCTCCCTCCCAGGCGCCAGCCAGCAGACCCCTGCCTGGAAGGACACAGCACATACAGGTACCCAAGGAGAACATCTGACCCAGAGTGAGACCCACCTTGCTGCCCAACCAAAAGCAGGGAGCCATTTGGAGCCCCCCATGTTTCGCAGGGCAACTCAAGACACCACCAGGGGCTGCTGCAAAGTTCTGATGTGGGGAGTCATGGAATGAATAGGATAACTCTGCTCCCTCAACCAGAGCCACCCCCTGCCCCAACTCAGACCTGAGTGTGAGGCCTCCTGAAGCACACCCCTGCTTTGCAGGGGCACACGGTTAGCCACCTCTGCCACTACCTCATCTCTGCTTCCAAACCTGAAAAGCACTCCTACAGGGAGGGTATATTCTCTTCATTTGAGCATCCCTAGTGATGGGCAGGTGGGGAGCCACGCCAAGACACTTTCTGAATTGCTGCTGGCCAGCTGGCAGGATATGTGGACAGATGGAAAAGGAGTTGGGGACATCAGTCACATCCATCCACGCAGGCAGGAGATGCTGGACCCGGAACCAGAGACACCCTGAGAAAGACATGTATGACGTGTGGCTTCACCCCTCAGAATCCACTGACATAATGCGCAAAATCGGGACCCAGAAGTCAGACGGGATGACTCTCACTTCTCCACAGGTATAAACATGTTTTCTAAAGGACGTAATCACAAGAGCCCACAAATCCATTGGCTCTGGTCCCCAAGAGCCCATACAGCACTATCCTCCACAAGTGCTGGCTTCCGTTCCTACCAAGGCCACCCCCAAGCAGTCACCCCACCGTCCAGAGAAGCATCGCTGGACACTCCAGCTGAGTGGGGGCCAGGGTCCCGGCTACCAAGTGGACACTGGGGAGGAGGCAGAGCACTCCATACAGATGGCAGAGGCAGCGAGAGGTGCAGCGTGCCCAGGCAGGAGCCTGACTGGGGAGCCCGCACACCGCTATGCTCCCCTGCCGGCTGTACACACCCAGGTCTTAACAGCACCCACACAAGGAGCCCTGGCCACTTCTGCCTTCATGGGCCCCTTCCTCCATTTAAAAAAAAAATCAAGAACCACACTTTTCAACCGCACCGGTATAAAAACTAATGTATTTATATGAGCAGGTTACAGTATTTCCTTCAACCTGAAAGTTTAGGGCTTTTTCCTGCTGACTGTAAAACATTTTTACAGTCCACCAAAAGCACCTTGGGTCCCCGGCCTCCTGTGCCTGACGGATAAATCGGCCCTGCATTTGGGGTCTTGATTTCTCGCTGGAGGAGGAGGTACATCAGAAACAGAGATAAGGATCGTCCAGGACTTTCTGCTGCCGCGATCCCGATTCCCCACCACAGGCTTCCTTCAGAAAACGCAAGCCCCCGGGGGCTCCAAAAGCATCTGAGGGTCACAGACCAGGAGCACCCCCGGTGCCCGGCTCAGCGGCTCCTGGGCCGAGCGACCGTGACCAGCCAGCGGCTTCCAGGTGCCCCGAGCCGCCCCCTCGGCCCCCGGCCTGACCCCCATCGCTCCCGCTCCGTCGACCGCCGAGCGCGAAGTGAGGGCCCGGCGAGGTGGGGGTCCCGGCCTCCCCGCCCCCCCGCCCCGCCCGCGCCCCCGCCCCCACCACTGCGCACCTGGCCGCAGCGGCTCGGTGACCGTGAGCACCAGCAGGAAGAGCAGCAGGAAGGCACCGCTGTCTGCCTTGGGCACCATTTATCCTCCGTTCATCGTCCCCGGGGCGGCCGCGCGACCCCGCGGGGAGGCCGGGCCGGGCCGGGCCGAAGGTCGGGCCGGGCCGGGGCCAGGCCAGGCGAGGACGCTGCGGGAGGAGGGTCAAGAGGCCGCGGGCAGTCGCGCTCTCCGAGACTCTGGTCCCGCGCAAGATGGCGGCCGTCTTGCTCGGTCCGCACCGCCCCGCCCCCGCCCGCGCCGCCCGCGCCGGCCAATGAGCGCCGGGTGGGGGTGGGATCTGCGTGTTCCCCATGCGCAGTGGCCGAAAGGGGCGGGGCCCAAGGGCGGGGTGGAGGCTGAGGGGTGGGCCCTTCGGGGGCGGAACTACGAGGAGTCAAAGGTGTCATTGGCTGAGCAGAGAGGAGAGGCTCGTGGGCGGAGCCTCAGCGGCGGGGCCTCCGAAGGGCCCTGCAGAGCCCGGGCGGCGGGGCCTAGATGACAGACACGGAAGGGGCGGGGCGTGGAGGGGCAGGGGCGGTCCGTGGGCGGGGCCTGAAGGGAGGGGCGGGGCGCACGGGAGCCGGTGGGCGGGGTGGGGACGGGCACCGGGTGAAGAGGGCCCTGGGACACCTAGCGTCTTCACACCTCGCGCACCTGCAGCCCCAGGTCCGGTCAGTGGCCCAAGAGTGCGCCCCAAAGTCGTCTTTTAAAGGCCGAACCGCTGCGGAGAGGGATGAGGAAAACTGGAGGGACCAGCCTAACCCTGAGGAGGTTCCGGAGGTGGTTCCACCTCGTGAGGAACACGCAGGTGTGGCTTCATCGGCACATACAACTGAAACGTTTCAAACGGATGAGGGAGTAGCCTCAAGGAGGGTCACACAAGGAGAGCTGACAGGGAAGCCCAGATCCTAGAGACGGAGCAAAGCCCCCCTCTGGAGGAAGGGCCCTGCCCGCACAGCGGGGACAGGAGAACGCAGCACAGCTGCCGCCACAGCAGGCCCGTCTGCACGGAGGGAAGCCGCCGGGGACAGCGCTCCGAGCGCTGACCTCCCACCTGTCACCGTGGGAGGGTACACAGTAGGTGGGGTGTCCCCGACGAGAGAGGAGCAAGCCCTCCAAAGGAGGGACCACCAGCCGCGCACACAAGGGCTTGCCCAGGGTGTCAGGGTGGGGAAGAGGGTGGGGATGGGAGCAGAGAAAAGGGGGAGGGCCAAGGCTGGTGGGCACCCAGCCCAGCCCTGCCCACCTCCAACCCACCAAATCACTCTCCAGGAGCAGTCACCCCAAGCCCCTTCAGGGCATGGTCCTCCCGAGCATCCCAGCATTCCAGCCTGGGACATTCAGGGTCATCTGAGAGAGGCACCCACTCCCTCTGGACGGATATAGCCAAAGTCAACCCCAAGGTTAGGCCAGACCTGCCCACTCCTGTCCCCTCAGGGCGTGGCACACAACAGGGGCCCACAGCAGAGGGGCCTCACTGCTGGTGGAAACGGCGATCCCTGTCCAATGCTGCCCTGTTAGCACATTCTCAGGGAGCATTCCCAGGAGAAGCTGCTGCACTGAGAGAAGTCCAGGCCCACCTTCTGCCCCCCAGTCCCAGCTCTGCCCTGGGAGCCCAGCAGGGCTATGGATGGTCAGACCCCCGGGAGGGAACTCACAGCCAAGAGCAGAAACCCTTGCCAGTTGTACCCCACAGAGCCAGCCAGCAAAGGTTCAGATGAGGAGAGCAGCACAGGAAAGTGAAAAGTCCAGCAGACCACGCGGCAAGCGGGCAGAGCCCCAGCTTCCTAAACTGCATTGACCACTGGGCCAGGATGCTTGCCCCTCCTGACCCACCTCCCCCTTCTCAGCCTTGCTGTGCAGCCAGCAGGCTGCCTGCGTGGACATTATCAAGGGCTTTCAGGGCTGCAGGGAGGGAGAAGAGGCCAGGGACGTTTCTCCCCCCACCCCGTGGGGTCCTGTGGCCTCCACCTGAGATCACTGCTTCTGTCAAGGCGGCCCTCCCTGTACTCCTCTTCCCAGGTCCCAGTGACCACCCTTCTTCCAGCGGTCCATTACTACTCAGGGTTCTCTACACTCTGCTCCATGTTGGTAAGTCATCCCCTTATTAAACCCTCCTCAGACAGTCCTAACTTGAGTGTGTCTCCTGTTTCCTGCTGAGACCCAGAGTGATGGGACTGCCTGCCCTGGACTTCCAGGGATACCCCGGGTTGCAGAAATCAACCTGCTGCTCCACCAGCAGGCCTGGCTCTGGTTTGGAGGCTTGGGCTGACCAATGCACTCTCCACAGCCCCCTCCTACCTTGGGTCCCAGCCGAGCATGAGGCCATGCTCCGCTGACCTTCTGTCTGCTGCAGCCCACTGGCCAGCCTTCCAGGGTTCCGAGTCTTAGTGGCTCAGGCCAGAGCCTCATTCCCCAGGGCAGTCCTCCTTTATGACTTCATCCACTGAAGTCACCAGGGAGACAATGCTGAATCTTCCACCCCAGAGTCTTGGCCTCTAGGAGGCAGGCCAGAGGACTTTCTGTCCACAGTGTAAATGAGGACGCCGCTGGCCCATGTCCCGCAGGGATGTAGAGGGCAGCTTCAGGGGCACTGGGCGCTCCCGGCACCATGGATGATGCTGCCGTCCTCAAGCGACGAGGCTACATCATGGGAATCAATTTGGGAGAGGGCTCATATGCGAAAGTCAAATCCGCTTACTCTGAGCGCCTGAAGTTCAACGTGGCGGTCAAGATCATCGACCGCAAGAAAGCCCCCACAGACTTCCTGGAGAAATTCCTTCCCCGGGAAATTGAGATTCTGGCCATGCTAAACCACCACTCCATCATCAAGACCTATGAGATCTTTGAGACCTCCGATGGCAAGGTCTACATCATCATGGAGCTCGGGGTCCAGGGCGACCTCCTTGAGTTCATCAAGACCCGGGGGGCCCTGCAGGAAGATGATGCACGCAAGAAGTTCCACCAGCTGTCCTCAGCCATCAAGTACTGCCACGACCTGGACGTTGTCCACCGAGACCTCAAGTGTGAGAACCTTCTCCTTGACAAAGACTTCAACATCAAGCTGTCTGACTTTGGCTTCTCCAAGCGCTGCCTGCGGGATGACAGCGGCCAACTGACACTGAGCAAGACCTTCTGTGGGTCGGCAGCGTACGCGGCCCCCGAGGTGCTTCAGGGCATCCCCTACCAGCCCAAGGTGTATGACATCTGGAGCCTAGGCGTGATTCTCTACATCATGGTCTGCGGCTCCATGCCCTATGATGACTCCAACATCAAGAAGATGCTGCGCATCCAGAAGGAGCATCGCGTCAACTTCCCACGTTCTAAGCACCTGACGGGCGAGTGCAAGGACCTCATCTACCGCATGCTGCAGCCGGACGTCAACCGGCGGCTGCACATCAATGAGATCCTCAGCCACTGCTGGGTGCAGCCCAAGGCCTGGGGCCTGTCCTCTGCAGCCATCAACAAGGAGGGGGAGAGCTCTCGGGCCACCAAGCCCCCGTGGACTCCTGAGCCCAGCTCCGACAAGAAGTCTGCCACCAAGCTGGAGCCCCGGGAAGAGGCCCGGCCCAAGGCCAGGGTGGAGACAAGACCCAAGGAGGAGGCGCTGGCAGTGCAAGTGTTGAGGCAGTCAGAGGCCATGGGCCTCACCAGCAAGCAGCCCAGCAAGGAGATCGAGGAAGGGGCCCCCCCACAGCCTTCAGAGACACACACCTAGTCAGCTCTCGCGGCCCAGGGGGCTGGCAGAAAATGAGGCAGAGTTCATGGCCTCAAGCCTGAGCTCCAAAGCCGCCAAGGGACAAGCCGAGAAGGAAGACAGTTCCAGATGAGCCGCTATTTTTGTCAGTTTCTTCCCCCTCCCTTTGACCTTGGTAACTCATGTAGCTAAAGAAGCAATAAATCACTATATTACTGCAGACCCCGAGGTCAGTGTCTTTGCCCTGCGGTCTTTGGTCGCCCAGGGAGAGGATCCTGCACTCCCCCCAACCCCACTCTCAGACCACGCTGCGCTTCACCTCCCACTTGGGAAAACACAACCCTGTGTGCCCAGCCCTGACAATGACCTCAGGCCCTGGACTGGAGCAGAGCTGAGTAAGGAAGACATTGCTTCAAGAGGGAGGCCCATGAGCGCGATGCCGGTCTGGAGAGGGGCGCGAAGAGCAGGTGGCTGCGGGCAGACGAGGGCTGGGAGGCGGGGGCCTTCCCCCTGAGGTCTGGGTCCTCAACAGCCCCACAAGGCTGCCGGTGGGGAGAACCTGTAGAGGCAGGCGGACCAGCCTCCCTCGAGCCCCTCCCCGTGGGCAGCTCTTTCTGCTCTGGCTCCAGGGTCCCCCACATACTGCCAGCACCCAGTTCCCGACAGCGCCCTGAGTCATGCCGCCTCGTGGGCATCCCCCGGCAGCAGGGGCCCTGCTACATGGCCAGCCCCTCTCCAGCCTGCATGTCCCGCAGTCACTGTGTGGTCTGAACACATCTTGTTCCCCTCTGGTCCCAGTCTCTCCCGGGGGTGACGCTCCTGCCAAAGCAGATAAGCGGACACTGGCAAGCAGGAGGGCACAGGCGTCCTCACACGCGTGCCTGGCCTGCGGCCATGGTGTCTGCAGAGGGAGCAGGCCCGTGTGCGCATTGCCAGCTGCTGGGCACTGTGGGGCCCGCCGTGCTGGTTCTCACGCTGTCCTCACCTCGGCTATGCCGCGGCAGATGCTTTCTCCTCCTGATCTGCACGTGCGCCTGACAACCTTGCATGGACCTGTGGGTTTAACACACCAAGAGAACAAGAGCCTTCAGGCTCGCCTCTCCTCCCGCCCCTGCTGGTGTCTTGGGAGATGTGAGTTCCAGTGAGTGCCCCAGACGTGGCCTCTGCCTGGCTCCTCCGTCTCCCCACAGCCACCTCCACACATCCTGTGTCCCCAGAGCTGCGCATCCCCATGTGTCAAGGCTCAGCCACCACCTAGGCCCCTGTCCTTGTTCTCCCATCGCTGCCCATGGTGGCCAGAGCCCTCCTTCTGCACCCAGTCTGGCTCCCACTGCCTGCAGGAAGAATCCCCACACCTAGCCCTTGAGGTCCTCCCAGGTCTAGCCTCCTCTTGGCCTCCCAGCCCCCTGCCATGTGCCATAGCCCTGCTTGTGGACGCATCCCTGGAGCCCTGCCCATCTCTCCAGGTTTGGCCAAGGGGCCACGGCCTCCACACAAAGCCTTCTGGGGGCCTCTGCCAGGGCAGGCCTATGAGTGCCCAGGGCCCAGGACAGAACCACTGCAGAGTAGTCCTGGAGGACCCGGGAGCCCAGAGTCACACAGCTCGCCTAGCCCTAGCGGTAGAGTGGAATTCCAGAGCCCATGGGGCCAGCGGGGGTGGGGATGTCCCAGGAGGCTTGTGAACCTCCTCCGTCATCAGTGCGGTCATTGCGGCAGAGGGCAGCGCGATGCAAGGAGGCCTGGGAGCGACTCATTGCAGCCCAGCCCGGAGGCAAGCCTGGGCAGGAGGGACCTCAGGAAGGTGCACCTACTGTGTGCTTTACAGGTGGGGAGATGGCTCAGAGCCGGGGGGGCGACTGCCGGAAATCACACAGTGCGGAGCAGAGGCCCAGGTGCGTGAGGCTCCCTCCTCCCCAGGTGGCCTTAGATGCTGGCCTATTCCTGTGAGCTGTTCCACTGCACACGGCCTGGGCTCAGACCCTTTCAGCCCCTTGATCCTGAAGCTTTAGGATCAAGACCCTCAATGTGGCCTCCGTGCTCCCTCCCGCCCCCGCATGCTCTCACCACGCTGACCTTTCAGACCATCACATGCACTGCAGTCCCCGTCCTCTTCCATGTGGCCTGACCTCAGATCTCAGCCTTCCAGCCTCCCTGAGTCTAGCCCCAGCTCTCTGACCTCACAGCTCCATATCCCTGTGTCACGGCCCAGCCGCAGGGCATTCATACTGTGGGTGACACTGAACCTCCCTGGCCTCCAGACTCCAAAAAAGCAAGGTTCTGTTCATGTCACCCAGGGCCTGAGGCCGACCCTCGAATGCCATGGAGTGGAGAAATAGAGGCCAAAGCTCCGCGGGGGGCGTCCCAGGGTCTGCAGGTCTGGGACCCACAGGCCCGTAGCCGGGAGCACCCTGAGCCCGCATCCAGTCTAACATCCCACCAACCCAGCACACCAGCAGCCCCTGCCCCTGCGTGCACATCCTGGGCAGAGCCGCCCACTCCACACCTGGTAGGTCCACTGGCCTGATGCTGGCACATGCCTCCTCCATCCATGTCCCCCAAGAACCAAAGAAGCCACACTGTCCTGGGCAAGGGCGGGTGTGGAGGAGCAGAACCCACAACAAAGGGGAAAACAGGCAGTGGGGTTGGCCAAGAGGCCAGACGTGCAGGGTGCCCCCGACAGAGACCTGGGGGTGAGGGAGACAAGTGGGGATGGTGCCTGGCTTCCGGGGCCTGACCTGGGGGCCTCGCAGCTGACCCCTCTGTGACACAAAGGAGTGAAGTTCTGGTCATTTCTACCAAATCCCCCAGGAGAAAGGCAGGCATCAGGCTAGTCACTCCCGCTGGCATCTGGACCCGGCTGCCCTGCGCTGAGATCTTCCACACAGACCTCTTGCCAGGGAGCTCTCCACGCTCCAGGTGTGTCCACGCACTGTGCTCTGGCCAGGACAACATACCTCCCAGCACCTGGGGGAGCCCTGCTGATCCCCTGCATGCGGGTTCCACAGTCACTCCCACCCACCCCCCGACAAACAGGACTTCCTCTCCCCCAACCCCCAGAGAACTGAGCACACACACGGCACGCCTCCTGTCCTGGCAACGCGCTACAGAGGACAGACAAGTGGACAGCAGGGCTTGCGAAACACCCGAGGAGATGCTACAGGAGGCCACGTTTCCCAAAGCAAGAACAAAAGGGTTTCCACATTGTTTCCAGGGGCAAAGACAGTCTGAGATGCAAAGATGATGTGCCCTCCCAGGGTTCCAACAGCTCACAAAGGTCCCAGCGACATAATTCAGGATCCCCCCTCACCCAGGTGCTTGCTCTTCACTGTCAGGGGTGCTGCTGTCCCCCAAGACCCCTGGGACCGCAGCATCAAGGCTCCACCCGAGGCCCTGCCCACTCACTGGCCAACGCACCAGAACCCAGTCTCCCTCTGTTGCCGGTCCCCCTCCCCACGGGCCTGCCCGGTCCAGCCTCCCCGTGCCTGGTCACAGGCGCTAGCCTCCGCTCACCCCTTCCCTATGTGCTCTTCCAGGACCCATCTTAAAACAGGACTTGGGTTCTGGCTGCTCCTGCCCCGGGACCTGCAGCAGCTGTCTCCCCTCCCTCTCCTCCACCTCCTCCTAACTCTGGGACTCAGCCATTCTCAGAACGGCCTTCCCTCCCCCACGCCCTTCCCTGCCTGGACCTATCACCCCCCCACCCCCGGAACGTGCATCTGCCAGCCCACTGGGGACTGGGCCGCCGGGCTGGGCACTCACAGCCTCTGGGCTGCCCTCTGCCCCAAGCACGCCCTGCTCTCTGTCACAGCACTGACCCACCCCCACCCCACCCCCGCTCCCCGGACAGCTGGTATTGTCTCCCAGGCTTGGAACCACCACCAGCCCGGCGGACCAGGGAAGTCCCTCCCCAGCACGGCGGGTTCTGAAGACACAGCCCCAGAGGGGGTGCTCATCACACCTCAAAGAAGGGGCAGGAAATTGGCCCTTGTGGGACAGAGGCCATTGCAGAGTCAGTCCCCACATCCAGGAGAGGGAAACGGGCGTGGGGCCCACACGCTGGCTGGACCTGGGCGGTCCCCTGGGCCTGACTCGGGACAGTGCAGCACAGCGAGGAGGAAGAGCAGTGAGGGTCACCACAGTCCTGGGCACCAGCTTCCTTCCAGCAGGCGGGGAGCAGCACTCCTGCCAGGCCAGCCTGACTTCCAGGGCTCCAGGGCCTGTCCCCCACCCAGTCCCCAATCCGGGCAGCCTGGCTTTATGACTTCACAGGGGACAATGCTGGGTGTTCCACACCTCCAAGTGCAGGCCCAGACCACAGTGCAAACGAGGACAATGCCTGCTGGCCCAGGTGGGGAGGGGATGTAGAGGGCAGCGGCGCCAGCTGCTCCTGGCACCATGGATGATGCCGCAGTCCTAAGGAAGAAGGGTTACATCGTGGGCATCAACCTAGGCAAGGGCTCATACGCAAAAGTCAAATCTGCCTACTCTGAGCGCCTCAAGTTCAACGTGGCCGTCAAGATCATTGACCGTAAGAAGACGCCCATGGACTTTGTGGAGAGATTCCTTCCCCGGGAGATGGACATCCTGGCAACCATCAACCACCACTCCATCATCAAGACCTACGAGATCTTTGAGACCTCTGACGGCCGTATCTACATCATCATGGAGCTCGGAGTTCAGGGCGACCTACTCGAGTTCATCAAGTGCCGGGGGGCCCTGCACGAGGATGTGGCACGCAAGATGTTCTGGCAGCTGTCCTCAGCCATCAAGTACTGCCACAACCTGGACGTCGTCCACCGAGACCTCAAGTGTGAGAACCTTCTCCTTGACAAGGACTTCAACATCAAGCTGTCCGACTTCGGCTTCTCCAAGCGCTGCCTGCGGGACAGCAGCGGGCGTGTCATCCTCAGCAAGACCTTCTGTGGGTCGGTGGCGTACGCGGCCCCCGAGGTGTTGCAGGGCATCCCCTACCAGCCCAAGGTGTATGACATCTGGAGCCTGGGCGTGATCCTCTACATAATGGTCTGCGGCTCCATGCCCTATGACGACTCGGACATCAAGAAGATGCTGCACATCCAGAAGGAGCACCGCGTGGACTTCCCACGCTCCAAGAACCTGACAGGCGAGTGCAAGGACCTTATCTATCGCATGCTGCAGCCGGATGTCAACCGGCGGCTGCACATCGACGAGATCCTCAGCCACTCATGGCTGCAGCCCCCCAAGCCCAAAGCCATGTTTTTGGCCTCCTTCAAGAGGGAGGGTGAAGGCAAGTACCGGGCTGAGTGCAAACTGGACACCCAGCTGGGCTCGCGGCCCGAGCACCGGCCCGACCACAAGCTGGGGGCCAAGAACCAGCACCGGCTGCCGGTGGTGCCTGAGAACATGGACAGGATGGAGGACTGGCTGGCTGAGACCTCCAGGGCGAAGGACCATCATGTCTCCGGAGCCGAGGTGGGGAAGGCGAGCACCTAGCGGTGCAGAGGGCCTGGGGGGCATGGCGTGGTGAGCACCCCATAATCTAAGTAGGAGGTAGAAGCTGAAGAAGGCACAGGTGCAAGAACAAGTAAAATCCGTCAATTAAACCATTATTTTGATTACGTTCTATTAGCTTTCTTCCACTTAGTAGCAAAGACTTTAAATCCTGACCACCAAATAAACCAGAGTGTATACAGCAGAGAGGCCCGTGAGGAGTCATTTTCTCTAGGACTCAGCACTCCCCTCCCTGCGGCGCAGGGGATCTGGAGTGGGGGCCAGGCCTCATGGGCAAGGACTCCGTGGCCGCCTGCCTGCCTGGCCCCCACGTGCCTCCCCACCCTGCCCAGCCCCAACTCAGGCAGCCCTTCCTCAACACCCCCCTCTCCCTTCATTCCCGCGGTTGGGCTGGGAGACCCCAAAGCCGAGACCTTCCAGTGGCATTCCCCCTGCCCCTAGCCCCGCCAAGCAGCCCTCATGCTTTATCAGCCATCACCCCCATCGGCGCCAGGTGGTCAGCACCTGGTCTTCTGTGGCCTTGCCTGGACAGCACCCCACATCTCGTTCACACCCACCCAGACCTCCACCCCCTACTTGCTGGGGGCTCCCTCAGGGCCAAACGCACCCTTCTCTATGGAGAATAAAGCACCCAAAGCGGCCCTTTCCTGATCCTGGACGGTCCCAGCCCTGCCCCCTTGGTGGGACACAGGGCACAGCCGGGACTTGGCTCCCAGGAACTTGCAGGACTTCCCTGAGGAGGAGCGCGGGCCAGCTGGTGCCCAGGCAGCCTCCAGCGAGCATGAGGATGGCCCACTGCAGGGTGTGCGTGCTCAAAGCGCGAGGGGCTCCCATCTGAGCAGACCCCAGGCTGCCTCTCTGAGCACAACCCGAGACCTAAAGAGCCTGTCTGGGAGCCAGCCCACCTCCCTGTGAGGGGTTGGCCCCAAGACTTCTGGGGTCAGGCACCAACAGCCTCGGGCCCAGAGGCAGGTGCCCGCCCGTGGTGCCCACGGCACTCTCGGGTCCAAATGGAGCCCAGCCCCACTGCTTGTGACACTGTGGCCCAAGTTACTGTTACATGGGGGTCTTGCTGGTGGGGTGACAATGGGGTGAGGTCAGCAACCCAGCAGCACGTGGCAGGCAGGGCCTGGAGCCCCGAGCAGAGGGAGGGAGGGGACATGGGGACGGCCCTGCTCACCTGAGCTGGAAGCCAGGTGCTTGGGAGGTGATGGCTGAGGCCACTGGGAAGGCGCCTCCCACGGGAGCAGCCTCACATGCAGGACCCGTGCAGCTGCATCACCAGCAAACCACACAGGTCAGGCCTGGCCAGGGAGGCTGTGGACCTGGGCCCAGAGCCCGGGTGAACCTGGCAGCAGGGGGACCAGGGACCAGCTCTTCATGCAGGAAAACCTGGGGCACAACTGCCAAGGGTTCTGCCCTCCCCAAGGGCGGACCGAAGGGCTGTGAGCTCAGCTCAGAGGCAGGTCCCCAGCCCTGGGGGCACCACCGGAAGCAACGCAGGCAGCAGCAAGAAAGGCTGGACACCCCGGCCCTCCGAGGGTCACCACCCAGCAGCCTCTTCCCGGGAGGTCTACAGTCCTGAGCGCAGGATGCAGGTGAGATGCAGGCACGAGGGTGACCCCAGGGCGCACAGGCCACAGGGCGGAGAGGCAGCCCCGCTGAGCTGTAGATTTTCTTTAATGAGGATTAAATAGGAACAGGTTGGGGTTTGATAGAAAAGCATGTCAGCAAGGCCCTGGGATGCTCTCCAAGGCCACGGGGCAGGTCCTGTGCCAGCCCAGCACCTGTCTTCTGGGTCTCCTGGGATGCTCGCTGCTTCGGGCTCAGGCCTGGGTCCCCAGAAAGCCAGAGTCCTCTGCTGGGCAGAGAGCTGCCCTGAGGGCTCCATGAAGCTCCCGCGGGCCCAGCCCAGGACGGACTAGAAGAAGTCCGAGGCTTTGCGCCGGGCGGGGAGCTGCAGCAAGTTGTCCGTGATGCAGGCCGGATCCTGGCTGAGGGGTGTGTGTGTGGCAGAGCCAAGAGCCGGTGTGCTCGTCGGGGTCTGGGGCCCGCTGGCTGGGGTCTTGAGGTGGGTAGAGCGTGCTGGGGATGGTGTGTAGCTGGCACGCAGGGCCCGGTCCGTGTACTTGCTGGCCGTCCTGCTCACGAGGCGCTGCAGGGCTGGGGACATGGCTGGGCTCAGGCCTTTGGGGGTGAGGCTGCAGCGGAAGGAAGGGGTGGATGAGAGGCAGGATTAGGCCCGCTGCAGGGCCTCCCTTGGCCCCACAGGAAGGCTCCCGGAAGATGCGTGATCATTCTGGGTGGGGACCTGGATGGCCTGGCCCAGACAGTGAGCCCGAGCCTGCAGTCGAGGGGTGTGGCTGCCCTCGGCTGAGAGGCTGCAGTGGACCCCAACCCTCTCCAAGGGCAGCGATAACACCGACTCCATGGGGTGGACAGGAGCTCAGTGGGGACAATGGGCCTAAAGGTGCCCCGCAGGTACGTGGGAGGAGGAGGCTGCACACAAGGCGGAGGGCCCCGCTCCGGCCGGAGGGACGGCCACAGGCCCCGGCCCTGAGAGCGCCCACTGCAGGGGCCGGGCCACCCTCACCTGGCTAGGTTCTCCGTCGCCCTCCGCAAGGCCTCCTGCTTCTTGGCCCGGTTCTTGGCAGCAGCCTCATTGGCCATCTTCAGCCCCAGCCGCTCCCTGCGGCCCGGCTCCAGGATCTAAAAGACAGCAGGCGTGGGGGAGCTGGGCCACTACCCAGCCAGGGAGTCCTTGCCACGGGGGCGCCGGCCTCTTCCCCTGGCCCCTGTGGTCCCAACAGCCCATCATCACTGCCCCTGAAAGCCCCCAACCAGCCTGAGCTGCCCACCCACCCAAGGCCCTCCCGGGTTCTTCATGAAGTCGGCACTGCCCGGTCAGGCACCTGTGGCCCCCTTCCAGGAAAAGGGCGTTTCAATATGCTTCCGTCTGACTGCCAGGGTGTACCAGCCTCTGCGCTTCCATAGAGAACTTCAAGAAATGTTTCGTGGGCCTGTCTTTCTGTTTGTTTGTTTTAAAGATTTATTTATTTAATTTTATTTTATTTTTGGTTGCGTCAGGTCCTAGTTGCAGCACACGGGATCTTCGTTGAGGCATGTGGGATCTTCATTGTGGCGCACGGGCTTCTCTCTAGTTGTGGCATGTGGGTTTTTCTCTTCTCTAGTTGTGGCGTGCAGGCTGCAGAGTGCGTGGGCTCTGTAGTTTGCAGCACACAGGCTCTCTAGTTGAGGTGCGTGAGCTCAGTAGTTGTGGTGCGTGGGCTTAGTTGCCCCGCAGCATGTGGGATCCCAGTTCCCCGGCCAGGGATCTAACCCGCGCCCCCGCATTGTAAGGCGTACTCTCCACCACTGGACCACCAGGGAAGTCCCTGGGCCTGTCTTTCTATTGTTTTTTTGTTTCCTTTCTCACTTGCAGGAGTTTCATCTATGTTGGCTATGTTAACGTACACTGTTCAGATTTCTCTTCAGTTATCTGCTTGTAGTTTTACTTTTGATGTTTTCCGCTGTACTCGAGGTTGTCATCTTCCCGTAGCGCTATCCAGCCCCCACTCCCTTCATGATTTCTCCCTTTGCTGTCGTGTTTAGAAAGCCTTCCTGCCTCAACGTCACATTAAACGCTGACTGGTATGTTATTCTGAGGTTTAACATTTGCTGTTTTAACATTCAACTTTTCCATCTTTCCGGAACTCATCCTGCTGTGTACACTGAGGGCCTGGCTTGTTACCCTAGCTCCACACACTCAGCACGGTGCTCCAAATCCTGCCTGGGCGCTGGGACCAGGCTCAGGCCTCACCCACCTGCCAAGGGTGGCTCGCTTCAACGCCTGACGGCACACATCCCCCTGCAAGTTTTTCTCAGCTGTCGCCGCATCCCAGGCTGAGAACCAAGGTGCCCAGGCCCCGCGCACGCTGTCTGGCCACACGTCACCCCTGCACTGGGGAAGCGCCTGCCCCTCGGCCACCAGGTTTCTGCCGCACAGGTCTGTGCTTTCTCTCCAAGCCAGTTGCTCCTTTGATTGTATGTTTCTGTTGCTACAGTGACTGACACTTTTGCCTTTGCATTCCACATCGGTGCTGCCTGTGTTTAAAGAGACCCGCGACCCTGTCCCCTCCGCAGACCTATGTGAATTCCAAATTCCGTGCCCCATTCTTTGGGGTTTCAAAGCAGATGACATGACCCTGCAGCCTTCAGTCTCTGTGGCACCACCCACCTCTGCCACCAGCACCCCCCCGAGCACCTGACAGTAGGCGCAAGGCTCTGGGGACCTCCCCCACTTCCCCCCCAAACCACACCCATCGCTCAGTTTCCCCACAAACTGTGTGCAGACCAGGGACCTGCCTTCCCAATGTCGCTCTGGGGCCCCACCTGCCTGCCTGTTCGCTGGCGCCTTCCCGGGCCACCCCATCCCTACAAACCACCTGCCACCCGGCCCCCTCGCCTGCCTGCCTGGCCCACAAAAGGCCTTCCTCCTGGGCTCCAGGCCTTGTGAACCTCAACTCTGACTGCTCCTATGACACCAGGCTGGGGGCGCCTGATCTGGTTCTCCCGTAACCAGAGGCCTCTCTCTGCAAGGACACAGCCCTCCTAAGGACACAGCCACATCCCACGGACACTAGGGTTCTGGGACCCTTCCCGCCCTCAGGCTGCAGCACAGCAGGAGTTCCTGGCCCACCTGAGACCGCCTCTCATCTCTGAACAGCCCCATCCTCCGGGCCTGCAGGCTCAGAGCGGCCCCGGCAGCTCCCTGCCTTGGTGCTTTGAACCCCCCCGCCCCAGTCTCTCCCCGAACCCAGCCACCTGCTCACGCCTGTCCTCAGTGCCCAGTTCTACGTGGAAGTGCAGTGCCTGCCCAGGTGTGCAGCCCATCTGCTGTGCACGGAGCTATGGGTGCTCAGGAGGCCCTGCGTCCACCCGTGCTGCTCCCACCGCGACCCACCTTGAAGGCTGGCCCTGGCGTCCTGTCCACGTAGGGCGTTTCAGATCCTTCGACTCTCAAGGGCGTGTTCTCGACCTCCCCCCAGGTCATCAGTGGGGACTCGTTCACACCTGCGGATGGAGAGCCCACAGCCAGCTCAGGCCTGGGACCCGGATGGGGGTCGCAGCTCACAAGCACCAAGGCCAGCAGCTGCCCTCTCTCCTTCCCAGGACCAGAACCCGGCACTTCTGACCTCTGGGAGGGAAATATCAAGGTCAGCCCATGCCCCTGCACCATGGGGTTTAGCCTGGGGTAGGCAGCTTCGCAGAGAAGCTGGGCTGGGTGAGTTAGATCCCCATCCTAGCACAGGGCCAGGGGGCCCTCGGAGGATAGTCACAGGACCCCGCTGCAGGGAGGAGATCCAGGGCCTTCCAGGGCTCCCAAACCTCCCAGGATCCTGGGCAAACCGTGGTGCCTCCACAGGCCCTTGCCATGGCACAGCCACTGGTGACCCTGGGTGCAGAGAGAGACCAGCGTGTGCCCAGGAGGCCACCCGAGTCTCATGTGCCCGCTGTGATCTCTGGGCTTAGGTTTGTGAGCACCGCACACCTGCTGATGTGAGACCCAGAACTAGGAAAAACTACCCAAGACTGACAGGGACACCCAGCCCAGGCCAGTGGCACAAGGCAGGTGGCCTGAGGGAAGTGCACATGGCCCTGTAGGACCTCTCAGGCCCGTCCTGCCCACCTGCACGGGCCAGGCACGGCCCCTGGAGGCCCAGGTGCACCCAGTCTCCTGCAGACTGAGCTTGGCTTCCATGCGCAGGATGCCTACCCAGAGGCTTCCCTGGTGGCGCAATGGTTAAGAATCCGTCTGCCAATGCAGGGGACATGGGTTCAAGCCCTGGTCCGGGAAGATCTCACATGCCGTGGGGCAACTAAGCCTGTGCGCCACAACTACTGAGCCTGCGCTCTAGAGCCCACGCTCCACAACAAGAGAAGCCCCCGCAATGAGAAGCCCGTGCACCACAATAGAGTAGTCCCTGCTCTCAGCAACTAGAAAAAACCCACGTGCAGCAGCTAAGACCCAATGCAGCCAAAAGTTAAATAAATAAATAAATAAATAATTTTAAAAAAGGACGCCTGTCCAGCGCCCACTGGACTCACTGGCCTCCCCACCAAGGCCCTCCGCCTGCTCACCAGGCCAGTCTGTCCCGCTGAGCTCAGGGCGATCCACAGGAACCACCCAGCTAGACCAGCTAGAACAGCTGGCCCCACACGTCCCAGGTCGGGCCTGCCTGAGAGCCCAGCCACCCACAGCCCTATTCAGCCCTGGCACAGATGGGACCCTGGGCCCGAGTCACATGAGGCACGGTGCAGACCCAGGGGAGCGCCAGGAGTGCCAGGCCAGCCGGGCAGCCCACCTCCCCCCAGGCCGTCCCACCAGCGGGCGTGTTTCTCACCAGGGGCAGGAGAAGGCGTGGCAATGAATCCAAATCCGCCGACGCGAGGGGACTCCTGGGGGATAAGCTCCTTGCCATCTGGGCCCACCTTGCCCTGTTTGTGCTGGAGCGAGAGGAGAGGTGGTGTCAGGGGCCTAGGCCATCCCCGCTGGCTGACGGGAAGAGGCTGCCCACCCCCCCTTCCTGGGTGCAGACCCAGGGGAAGCGGGGAGGACCCTGGCCCTTGCAAGGACCTTGAGGACCCGTCAGAGCAGCAATCAAGCAAGGAAGCACCTCCGCCTTCCATGCCGAGCCACACCTTACATGCGTTACCTTCAGGGGCTACTGACTTCAGGGCCCTGTGGGGAGCTATGCTAACTGGGGCAACTGTGCTTGATGGCTCCCACAAGGCACCTGTAAAAGCCTCCAAAACAGTCCCCCAACCTCCCACCTCCTCAACGCCATGACCACCGGAGTCACCGCCCTGCAGTAAATCCAGGGTCAGGAACCTCTGCTGTCCGCCACACCGAGCCCAGCCCACCCCATGGGAACTGGAACAGACCTAACCCACAGAATGTGTCTGATCGAAGCCTCCACGAATGGAGAAGAGACTCAGACCCCGCCACATAGGGACCCAGATACACCCCCACCGCCGAGCCCTGCTGAGCCCAAGGATGGTCCTAACATTTGGGGGTAGCCAGGACCAGAAAGGCGGGGATGCCCATGCCACCCCGCTGGCCCATACCCTTACCTGGGCATTGAGGGCAGCGGCCTGCTGCAGCTGGGACCTGCTGAGGGCCTGGCTAAAGGGGTCCCTGAGGAAGCGGGTGTTCTTATGCACCACCTGCCGTGGCTTCTTAAAGAGCTGCTCTTCGTCGGGGACGCCTGGCAGCGGGAGCAGAATCGCCTCAGCGTCAGGGTGGGCAGGCCCCCCGCCCCTCGCTCAGGGCCTGAGGGAGAGGAGCTGGTTCCCCACGGAGCACAGCCTGAATGCAGCTGGGGGAGCCACACGACCGCGCAGACTCCACAGGCGAACCTGCCTGCCCTGAAACGGACCGGGACCCCCAAAGGCCCAGAGTACAGGGGGCACAGACACACACTCCCAGAAACCAATCCAAACCTTCAGCCCCAGCCTGCACCCCCACCCGGCCCACCGCTCACCCTCTGGGTAGTACATGAGGGAGTTCTTGGCCTTGTACTTCCAGGTCTCCACACCAGCCTGGCCACTCTCCACGGCTTGACACTCTGCCGACGGGAGCGCAAGATTATCCTTCTGCCTCTGCGTCATGGTGGAAGCACAGGTCAGGGAGGACCCCCGGCCCTGGGCCCTGGCCCGGGGACCCCCACCCCGAGTGGGTACCACGGACCCTGCACCAGGGCACCTTCTCAAACTCCTCCTCGGCCTGGTAGAGCCATGCGTGGCGCGCCCGGCTCTTCTCCTTGGCCACTTCCATGATCTCCTGGAAGGAGGCGTTGTCCTCACTCGTGTGCCGGCTCAGGAAGACGTCCAGGCTGGGCAGGGGTTCCCTTTCCTCCTCCTCTGTGGCCTCTCCTGTGCAGGGGTGCAGGCAGGTGACACGAAACCATCATGCAGTCACTCGGTCCCAGGAACCCTGTCTCTGGCCTTGGGTCTGTCCGTGAGAACCCACACTGCCAGACAACACCCCCTTGGGGGGAATCAACTCCTCCAGCTGCCCAGGGATCCCCCAGGGGCCCTTCCCATCTGCTGGATACCAGTGAAGAGTGCACTCTGACTCAGGCCGGGAGGGGGCGTCAGGCGTTAGAGCAGCATGATCACAGGGGGTCCTCCCACACCAAAACAGTGCCTGTCCTGTAGGCCCTGCCTCCAAAACCCTGGGCTGTCCCCCTGTCCCTTATCCTGACTCCCTCCCTTCTTGGTATCTGTGCTAAAGGGGGGTGACTGTCACCTAAGCCTTGTGACCCGCTAGCGGACCTGATGGCAAGGACCCTGTATTATCTAGCAGTGGGCGGGGGGGCACCTAACAGGCACTGGGCCACACCCCGGGCAGCCCTGGCCACTGCCAGTGAAAGGGCAGCCCGCTGAGGTGGTGCAGCACCGCATACAGCAGTGCAGGTGCGGTGGGGACGACGGGGGAGGGCCTCTACTCCACCCCCGACCACCTGCCAGGCAGCGTGCAAAGCACTGTGCCTAAAAGGTCAAGACGAGTGTCAGAAAGGTGGGCACTCAGACCCCGTCCCGCCACCAAAAGCTCTGGGACCTGCAGAGGTTACTGCCCTCCTGAGCCTCAGTCCCCTCGCCTGCAACCGTGAACTACATGGTGCCTACGCTCAGGTTACTCAGGGGATTCCTGCATTTACCGAAAAGTAAGGGGGATTCAAAGGAAAGGAATCTGCCAACAGTCTGTGATTCTCGAGCCACATCGCAACGGAGAACCACGCTCTGAGGACACACAGGACGCGCTGTGACTGGCAGGAGGCTGGGTTCTGGAGCAGAAAACGTCACACATGTGCTCGCACAGGGCACCAGTGCCAGCGGAGGACACTGTGGATGAGACGCCGGTAGAGAGCAGCTCATGGCCATCTACACACACACACGTCCACCCCTGATGAAGCAACGACTGAGAGGAGGCCCAAGGCACACTGTTCACAGGGCCCAAGATGCTCCTTCTGGGGAAGGCTCCCCGGAAAAGTCAGGATGAATCTTTACACTCCAGTAAGCGTGCTGGAGACCCGGAGGCCCAGGCACACCCTAGGTGCAGGACATGCAGACGGGAGCAAAAGGACCTGCTCTTGTGGAGGGAGAAACGGTAAACAAACAGAAACGCCTTTTAAACTGGCGTGTCCTCCAGCAAGAAAACAGAGCCAGGTGGCAAATCACAGAGAACAGGGTGAGTGACTGCGCTGGGAGGTCAGGGAAGGTTCCCTGACAGGCAGCATCTGAGCAGAGACCTGAAGGAAGAGAAGGAGCAGCCATGCAGTCACCCACAGGGGGCGACCAGCTCAGGAGAAGCAAGTGCAGAGGCCCTGAGGCATCTGAAGGAGGCAGTGAGGGAAGGAGCCCCCGCCCCAGGCTCATGACGCCCCCCCGGACAGAGGTTGGTACAGTGAGCAGGCCAGCAAGAGGGGAGGCGAGATTCCCATGCCACAGAGGAGGGCCGGAGGCTCAGATGACCCCCATGTTTGGGAGCTGGACCCAGATCTTCTGCCTCCTAGACCCCATGGGTTGCCCTTTAAGGAGAGACCCTCAGGGACAAGAAGGAGTCTTCCCCTGAACACCCCAGGGCCCCACAGACAAGGTCCCCAGGCAAACCCAACAGTGTGAGGGAAATGGGGCGCTCACTCACCATCGCCGTCCTCCAGGCTGTGGCCCCGGCCCCGGGCCTTACTGCTCACCACCCCGGTGCCCGTGTGCACCTCAGGGGTTTCAAATGTGGCTGGAGTCACATCTGGGGAAAGAGAGGGGACAGGGATTGAAGGGAGCCTGAAGCAACAGTTCAGCGGGGGTCCCCTCCCGCCCCCCCACAGGACTCCTCTTACAGGGCGGAGGGGGCTCTCGGGACATCTTGCCCAGGGCAGAGCCAAACTTGATGGCAATCTGGCGCATCCGTTCCAGGTCTCCATTCTCCTCGGCCTCCAGGTACTCCTTCTGTGCCTGCAGCTTCTCCACATCAGGAAAGAAGTCCCTCTGGATGACCGTCTGGAGGCCCTAAAGGCGCGATCAGAACACAAGTCAGAGCTCCCGTCTGCCTCTCCCCTGCCACTCAGCCCACAGGGTACGTGTGAGGCCCCCAACCTCTGTCCAGACCAAGAATCCCCAGAACTTGGGGGAACACAGTGCTGTAATTTTTTTTTCTTTTTTGGCCACGCTGTGCTGCTTGTGGGATGTGGGACCTTAGTTACTCTACCAGGGATTGAACCCAAGCCCTTGGCAGTGAGAGCGTGGAGTACTAACCACTGGATCTCCAGGGAACTTCCACTGGGTGCACTTTCAAAGCCTTCTCTCTCCCTCACTAACTGGTCACTTTCATTCTCCTTTGCTGGCTCCACCTCCACACCAGCTGGACCAATGTGCGTGTTGCCACCTTCATTCCACCCATGATCTCCTATTTCCAGTCTGAATCCTTCACCGGGATGCCTTCAGCCAATCACCCCACCACCAGCACTGGTGGAGATTCCCAGCTTCGCACCTCCAGCCAGACTTGCCCCTGAGCTGCACGTCTGCACACCCAGCTGCCCATTAACGCCACCTGCCTGCACATCCCAGGAGCTTCCCAAACTTAACCAACTTCCTCCCAGCCCCGTGCCAGCTCCTCCTACTTCAAGGGCGGTGGGATGCCCACCCGCTCAATGATGCTGCCACAGTGGCAGCCCGTTTCCAGGACCCCCAGCCTTAACATTTGCCATTATCGCTCTCCAAGAAACCCTCTTTGTCACCATCCTCCCAAATTCCTACTGACCCTTTAACAGAACCTTGTTTTCCTGACACCCGCCCCCCCTCACCGCGTACAGACACATCCGCCCCTTCTGCTCCCTGACAGCAGGGACACCTTGCTCCACACTGTGCTTATTTGTCCCCCCGACTGTCCACATCCCGAGGGCAGAGACTCGGGCTGCTCCACCTTCGCGAGCGTACAAGAGCGTCGGTACCCAGGGAGCGACCCGGGGGAGCGCGGGGCGGGGGAGCGCGGGGCAGGGAAGGGGCCTGGAAATCGCTGGCGTCCACGCCGAGTCCTACCTCGATGTACTCCTCCTCGTCCAGGACCCGCTGCCTGCTCGTCGGAGCCCCGGCCTCTCCGGCGGCGCGCTTCCTCCGGGGCCCGGACGCCGCGGGCACCAGCACGGCCCGGACCGAAGCGCCAGGCGTCTCCATTGCTATCCCAGCACCGCCCCGGCGGCTCAGGCGCGGCGCAGGCCGGGGGCGGGGCGCTCCAACTGCGCATGCGCCTGAAACAGCCCTACCAATGGGGTAGCCGCGCGTTTCGAAGGCCGGCCCGCGCTCCGTGTGACGTCACCATGAGCCCTGAGCTTTATGGGAGTTGTAGTCTTCGTCCCGCCCCGCTCTGGTCTTTAGTATCTGGGCTGTGGGAGCCACGGGGCGCTGCGGTAGGGGCTAGGGGCATGTTGCTCCCGCTAGTCGTGAAAAATTAAAGCACTACGGAATTGGAAGACTTGGAATTCCAATTTCTCGCAAATAATCAATATACGCTTCTATGTTATTTAAAAAAATACGCTTCCGAAATTTTGGTTATATATGAGTTTCAAACTTTTTATTCAAAGTTTATGCAAGAAAATAAATGTCTGGTGCCTAAGTGCCAGAGTTGGCTTCCCAGAAGGCTAATCCTCATTGAAATGGACAAGAAAATTGTCTAAGCATTTCTCACGAAAGATCATTTCTTCCCCAAAGGTTGTAAATTATGTCAATTTCTGCCCCAGAACGATTCAGTACAATTCAGTGGGGACTCCATGGTATGATTCCTCCCCTTGTGGAGCTGACAGTTGAACGCAGAAGACAGACACTAATCAGATCATCCCACAAACAAGCATAACCCTGCAGCGGGCAGGTGCAAAAAAAAAGAATCCTACCTAGGGGCCATCCTACCCAGGGGGTATCTTACCTAGGGAGCATCCTACCCAGGGGACCTCCTACCTAGGTTGTAGCCTACCTAGGGGACAGCCTACCTAGGGGGCGGTCAGGTGAAGTTCCCCAGGAAGGAAGTGGTTGCAGATCCAAAGGATGAACAGGCATTGAACAGGTGGAGGGGGAGAGCATGTGCAAAGTTCCAGTGGGAGGAGACCTTTGGATACACAAAGTGCAAGGAGCAGTGGGGTGGGAGCTGACGCCAGAGGGGCAGGGCGAGGCTGCATGGGGCTCGTGGGTCATGGGTCACAGCGAGTTTTTTCTTTGTTCTGGGAGTAGTGGGAGCCCTGGGAGTGCTGTAGGCAGCGGAGAGGCATGTTCAGAGTTGCACCCTGACTTTTATGGAGAATGAATCACAGACGAACCAGAGTAGGTACAGGTGAACCAGTTGGAGGCAGCTGCAACGGTCAAGGTGAGAGATGACAGCGATTTTCATCAGGATGGTGCAGTCGAAGCTGGGGAGAAGGCAGATTCTGGGATTGTTTGGGGAGGTAAAATCGACTTGCCATTGGCCTGGGTTTGGTGGGTGAGGGAGAAGAGGGGTCAGGGCGCCTGCCCCTAGCTCTCTGGCTCACGCATTGAGGATGCACAGGGAAACAGCCTGTCATGGACAAAGTGACCTAGAGGAACACTGGGCTTCCAGGTGGAGTCATCAAAGGGACAGCTGGACATAACTGCCTAGCACAGGGGAAAACCCTGGGCTGGGATGTAAATGTGAGACGGAGATGGGACTCAAGCCTGAGGGTGGATGAGATAAACCAGGGTGAGAATGGATATGAGAGGGGAGAGTCTGGGCTCGGCCCAAGGACACCTGTGTTACAGGCAGCTGCGGGACGAGCCTGCCCAAGATAGCTGGAGAGGAGGGAACAGCCAGGAGGGCAGCATAACTACTGGTCCCTTGAAAGCAGAGCACTGATCATGGGTGCCCCACACCATGACATAAAGCCACTCAGCCTAAGAGGGCGAGCTTTCTGGGACCAGGGGGATGAGGGTGTCCCAGCTGTGGGGAAGCTCCACAGGCAGGCTGTGCCATCTCCAGGGATACGGTTAGGATTCAGGAAAACGGGCTCTGTGACAGCAGGAAGTGTGCATCCTGGAGGGTGAGTGAGAGCTGCTGTCCTGCCCAGGGACCCCTCGTGCTCTGTGTTCTCTGACCTGACCTGCCTCAGAGAGTTCTGCCCAGGAGCTGCCCTGGCTTCTGCACCTTTTGTGGAGGGACTGTGTCTCCTGCCAGATACCCACTTGCATCCCTCCAGAACCTGTGAGGAGGCAGAACAAAGTCCCCACGCCAGGTGAGGGGGGTGTTAGGTGCCTCGCGCCCACCATACAGGCCAGCTTGGGGAACTGAAGCCTTGTTTTCACGCTGTCCTTGCTGGGGCCAGGATGATGGAGGGGACAGCATTTTCCAAGGCAGTGGAGGGGGGGATTCTCCTAATTGAACCTGGTCCCGCCCCACAGGGTGGCAGAGATTGGCTGCTGTGAGGGAGGCAGACACTCCTGCATGGAAACCCCAGAGCTAGGAAACCAAGGATCCCCACCCAAGAAGCAGCTTCTAGAGGCCAGTGAAGGGTGCCGGGCCACGATCTGTGGGGCAGTCTGCTCTGCTGGGCCCACCCTGGCACAGGGACAGAGGACTCACTGGGCTGTGACAAGCCTGCCCCCTACTCCCTGGGAAGGAGAGGAGGGGCAGGTCCCGGCTGGGTGTGGAGTGGAGCCACGGAGGACTTTGAGTCTGGACTGCTTTCTCAGAGCTTGTAGTAGCTTGTTTATTTCTCAGTATCCACACAAGACTCACAAGATTGAACAGCGGGAACGGGGCTTCTGGAGATTACCTCACTCAGCCTTCTTATTCCGCGGGTCAGGACGTCCAGGCCCCTGGCACCAGCCCCGGGACGCAGAGACCCCACCCGCCCAGCCTCTGGAGGGGTCTAGGCCAGTCAAGGGGGCTGCGTCCCTGCTGAGGAGATAACTGAGGCCAGCAGGAAGTGGGCGGGGAGGAGGACGCTGGGTGCCACTGTTGACAAGGGGTGGCTCCTGTCCTGGGGTGGCTTGGTGCCTCCTGGGGTGTAGTGGGGGGTTGAGGAAATTGATCTGCTCTATGCCCCGCACCCCACCCCCGAATCTCCCCGGCCCTCCTGCCCGCTTGCGCTTGGGAGGGAAGGCGCATGGAGCACGGAGCATCAGTGCGCTCTCCTTCCGCGAGGCGGGTGGGGCGGGGACACACGCAGAGGGGCTCCCGCGTTGAGCTCCAGGGCGCAGGCAACTGGGCAGACACCAGGTTAGAGGCTGGTGTCCTCTACCAACTCCTATTAGGGTAGGTATGTCCTCTCCCTGAGCCGGCCTCAGAGGGTGCCACCGAGCCCAGGAGTAACTCTGCAGCCGTCAGCAGCTCTCCTTCGGGGGCTTCTTGGCTCCCGGCAGGAGCCTCGCGGACGCCGATGTGCGCTTCTGGTGTCGCCACTTGGCACGGCGGTTCTTGAACCAGACCTGAGGAGGAGGGGCGCTCAAGCAGGTCCAGCCCCGGACCCGCGTCCCGCGCGTTTCCCAAGTGGACCGGCCGGGGCTTCGGGACGGACGCGGGCTGCGGGGCCAGCCCCGCGCAGCGGCTGCGCCACCGTCCCTCATCCGCTGCCGATGGGGACCGGGGCTCGGGCCGCGGGACCCCTTTCCCACCCGGAGCGTTCTCCCCGCCCGCCCCTTCCCACCCCCGCCTTCGTCCGACGGCGCCCGGGACACCCCTTCAACAGCTTCGCGCTCTTCCGAGTTCCCCAAATTCCGGAACAGAGACGCGCGCCTCATTTGTCTTGGGCCGGGGTGGGGGATTAAAACTAAGGAAAAGAAAACGAGCCCGACCTCTGCTCCAGCCCGCGCCCTTCCTCCCGCGCCATCCCCAGGCGCCGCTTCCAGGGACCCACCCGGCTCCCCTGCTTTCCCGGGGCCTGTGCGCCTCCGCCCACCACGCGGGGCCGGCTCTTCCAAGGCTGCAGGCACCCACCTCCACGCGCTCTTCGCGCAAGCGAATGCGGCCGGCCAGGCGCTCGCGCGTGCCCACGTCGGGGTACTGGTTTTGCACGAAAAGCGCTTCCAGCGCCTGCAGCTGCTCCTCGCTGAATATGGTGCGGTGGCGCCGCGTGCGCCGCTGTGGGCCAGGGCCGCCCGCGCCGGGCGGCTCCCCGGAGCCCTCGGTGGGTGCGGCCAAGGGCAAGGGCGCCGCGGGCCCCAGCCTCAGCGGCCACGGCAGCCGCGTGCCTGCGGGATGAGGGCGCGGTGAGGCGCGGGCCGGGGGCCGGGCTCCGCTCCCCGCCACGCCGCCCCGGGTCCCTCAGCTCCCGCGCCCCGCGCCCACTCACCCAGGCCGGCGGCCGGCTCCGGGGACCCGCGGGGCGCCGCGCGGGGGCCGCAGCAGCAGCAGCAGGCGCAGGGCACGGCCTCGGGCGCCCCAGGCTCCCGCGGCTCCGGGGGGCTCTGGCGGCCGGCGGGCGGCGGCGGGCGGGCGACCCGGGCCGGGGGGCTGCTCTCGGGCAGGCCGGAGAGGATGTGCTCGATGGAGAAGGGGCAGGGCCGCCCGGGACCCCTGCGGCCCGCCGCGACCCGCGCCGCCGCCATTCCTCACGCCCGCCGCCGCCGCCGCCGCGGGAATATATCCGTCGGGGGGGCGCGCCGTAATCCCCGAGACGGGCGCCGCGTCCACGCGGGTTAATCCCGCCGCGCGGCCAGGAGCGTGCTAATCCCCGGCGGCGGCGGAGGCGGGCGGGAGCGGTCGCAGGAAGCCCTGCGCCGCTAGTCCATGCCCCCGACTCGCAGGGCTGGCAGAGGCGCGCAGGGCCGCCTCCACTGCCCGCCGGCACCCGGTCCAACCCTGCGGCGTGGGCAAGGGCCCGAGGACGCCTGGACCACGGCAGCCCCTGGGCGCGGGGCCGCCTCCTGGTCCAACTCCTGGGTGCCCTGGTCCTGTAGCCACCGCGGCCAGGGCTGGTTCCTTGTCCCCTTCGGGGACCTACCAGGTGGAGGAGCAAGTCTGGAGAACAGCCCCCCCCAAACCGCACAGTCTCCTGGCCCCCAAACTCCTGAGCCCCAACCTCAAATGGGGCCCAATACCCTCGGCAACCCCGCGGTCCCACCGCACTTCGGCCCAAATTCCCCCGCCCCCTCCACACACATACTTAGGAGCCCGGGTCTCAACCTCGTGGAGGAAACGGGGGTGCGGGTGGGAAGCTATCTCTGCTCATCACTAAACCCGCAGCCCCACTGCCCTGAGCCCCCAGTTCTTTGCCTTTTCTCCTGGGCCCCATCGGAGGCCCCACTTATGTGCTCTGGGGAAACTTATCATCTGCTTTCCGGTACTTCCCAGAATCCACCCCAAACCATTACCACCCCCTCCCCATCCTCATCACAGCCATTCTTCTCAGGAGCTGACTCCTCCTGTGCCCACACCCCCACTCCTCAGCTCCGTCCACACCATCTCTCCGGGTCATTCTGCCCAACTCTGTCGGTGGCCTGCACTTTGCCAAGTTCCAGGAAGACCATTTTATCCTCATCTAAGCAGTGTCAGACAGCTGGCCAGGACTTCTGCTGAAGGCCTTCTCTGGACCTCTGAAAAGTTACTGTGTGGCTCACAGGACAGAGCAGCAGACGGCCTGGCTTCTGCCCCAGCTGTCACTTCCTGGCTGTGGGATAGGTTCCTTCACCACCACCACCCCCTGCCGTGCCTCAGTTTCCCAATCTATAAACTGGCATAATAATAGCGACCTAACTCTCAGGTGCTTGGAGGGCTCAACCAGTTACTGTGTGCGAGGTTAGAACCCCGCTGGGCAGGGGCCTCCATGAATGGCAGGTACCATTAGGGGGGCAACACACGGTCTCATGCTTCTCCTCCCACCTCACACACTTTTCAAGCTCCCTTGCTGACTCCACTCTGGTGTCAGTGAGGACTCTGGACTTCAACTGACAGAACCTGCTGACTCAACTGTCATAAGAGTCCTGACACCAGCTGCCCAGGATCTGTTAATCTGGAAGCTCTGTGAGGGAGCCACCACATCTGTGAGTGGGCCACCTCATGGTCACAAGATGGCTGCCACTGCCCCAGAGCTCCCATCTCTTCCCACGTGTCCCTTTGGGTGACCCTGGAAACCTCGCCCAGCCAACTTCCCTCGCAGAACCATGTGCTCACCATTAGATCAGAGAGGAACCTGGGGGTCAACTACCCATCGAAGTCAGTTCCTCAAGGATGGGGGCTACAGGGTCAGTGGTCATAAAGGCTGGGCCCTAGTTGTTCCTTTATCCCTCCCCATTTCTGAAGCTTCAGACACCACCTCTGTGCCAAGGACTCCCCAGTTGATACCTCCAGCCTGACTTCTCCCTCTGCTCCAGGCTCTCATCTCCCTAAGTACCTGCTCCATGTCCCATTTCAGCCACCAATGAACATCTCCCTGTCACCATGCCTGGGGCAGACTCAAGATCTCAAAATCCATCCCTTGCTTGGTATTCCCCACCTTGATAAATGGGTCGCCTACCCACCTATCCACCTTGGTAGATGCACCATCTCTCCACCTGTCCACCTCTGCATACACCCTATGTCTCCACCAGTCCACCTTGATAAGCGGCCCTCCTTGATAAGCGGCCCACCGTGATGCATTTCAAAGATGTCAGCAAATACTTTGACACTCCTCCCTCCAGGAGGTGAAATCTAATCCCCTCTCCTTGAACGTGGGCTGGCTTAGTGACTCGCTTCTAACCACTAGGAGGCAGCAGAAGTGACACTGTGATTTCTGAGGCCAGGTCCTACAGCTGGGTGACAGAGCTTCTCTCTCTCATCTTGGGATGCTTGTTCTCCGAGCTCAGCCACCACGCTGAGAGGAGGCGCCTGCAGCCACAAGGAGAGGACAGGCAGAGCAGTTCCCGCCAGCAGCTCCAGCTGAAGTACCAGCCAACAGCCAGTATGGAGCACCGCCAAGGGGTGAGTCAGCCTTCCGGTGGCTTCTGTCCCGGCCACCATCTACTGCAATCGCAGGAGAGGGAAAGTGAGAACGGTGAAAGGCAACAGTAGGAGGTGACTGTGGTGTCCTCAGCACTGAGTGTGAGGTGGCTATCATGGGCTCTAGGTAACCAGACGGGTCCTGGTACTGGAATGCAATGCTGCAGATACAAACCCTAAACCATGGGCACTGGCTTTGTGACCAGGCAGCCGGGGGCGGGGGGAGTGGGAAGGACCCTGCTGAGACTGACGGTGGGTCTTAGGGAAGGTGAGGAGAATGTACTGGAAGATGGAGGGAAGGAGACCCTTGTTGTGGAGTGGCAAGAAGTTTAGCAACATTGTCACCTGTCATAGAACAGGAAATAGGAAATGTACCTGGTGAGGCAGATGATGTAGCTATGGAGATGCCCAGTGGGAGTGTTGAAGGAGCTGCCTGGCTTCCTCTAGCTCCCTACAGGGGAACCTGGCGCCATCCCCCTCTCTTTATCAGATATATAATGTACAAATATTTTCTCCGATTCTGTAGGTGGTTTCTCCCTTTCTTGATGGTGTCTTTTTTTTTTTTTTTTTTTTGCGGTATGCGGGCCTCTCACTGTTGTGGCCTCCCCCGCTGCGGAGCACAGGCTCCGGACGCGCAGGCTCCGGACGCGCAGGCTCAGCGGCCATGGCTCACGGGCCCAGCCGCTCCGCGGCATATGGGATCCTCCCAGACCGGGGCACGAACCAGCATCCCCTGCATCGGCAGGCGGACTCTCAACCACTTGCGCCACCAGGGAGGCCCTTGATGGTGTCTTTTGAAGCATAAGATTTTAAGATTTTGAATAAGTTGAGTTGTTTTCTTTGGTTGCTTATACTTCTGGTGTCATTTCTAAGAAGACATTGCCAAATCCAAGATCATGAAGATTAACCCTGATGTTTTACAGTTTTATAAACTATGTTTTCTAGTTTTAGCTCTTACATTGATCCATTTTGAGTTAATTTTTGTGTATGATGTTAGGTGAGGATCCAATGTCATTCTTTTGCATTTGGATATCCAGGTGTCCCAGTCCCATCTGTTGAAAAGATTATTCTTTCCCTCCTTGAATTGTTCCCCACCCCCCAGTTGCAAATCAATTGACCATAAATGTGAGGACTTACTCCTGGATTCTGAATTCTGCTCTATCGATCTATACATTTATCCTTACTGTCTTGATTACTGTAGCTTTGCAGTCAGTTTTGAGATTGGGAAGTGTGAGCTCTTCAACTTTGTTCTTTTTTTCAACATTGATTTGGCTATTCTGGTTCCCACAAACTTTCAAGTGAATTTTAGGACCAGCTTATCAGTTTATTCGAAGAGACCAGCTGGAATTTTGATAGAGATTACATTGCATCTGTAGATCCATTTGGGGAGCCCTGCCATGTTAACAACATTAACTCTTCCAATCCATGAACATAGGATGTCTTCCATTTATTGAGATCATCTATAACTTCTTTCAGTAATGTTTGTAATTTTCAGAGTATACATTTTTTACTTCTTTAATTTATTCTTCAGTATTTTGTTCTTTTTGATACTATTATAAATGGAATGATTTTCTTAATTTCATTTTCAGATTGCTCACTGCAAGTGTATAGAAATACAATTGATTTTGTACATTGATCTTGTATCTTGCAACCTGCTGGATTTGTTTATTAATTCTAATAGTTTTTTGTGGATTCTAAAGGTTTTCTATATACAGGGTAATGTCATTTGTGAACAGAGATCTTTACTTTTTCCTTTACAACATTGGTGCCTTCTGCTTCATTTTCCTGTCTAAGTTCCCTGGCTAGAACCTCCAATAAATCACCGAACAGCAGTGGTGAGAGTGGGCACTCTCATGTTGTTCCTGCTCTTAGAGGGAAAGGATTCAGTCTTCATCATAATGTATCATGTTAGCTGTGGATTTTTTTTTATAGATGCCCTTTATCAGGTGGAGGAAGTTCCCTGCTATTTCAAGTTTGTTGAGTGTTTTATCACAAAGAAGTGTTGTACAATCCATCTGGTTTTTTCAGGAGCTAGACTAATGAACTAAATCATGGGTTTGTTAGAGACCATCACCTGCATTCTTTAAGTCTTTAGCCATGACATTCGACTCTGCTATTCTTCCTAAGAGGAAGCGTTTTTTTCATCTTGGTAGGGGGCAGTTCAGGAGCTCTCACTTACAAAATAGGTCTTACTCTAAAGATCAGAAACCACTGCGGAAGTTCTGCCAAATGTTACATATGTCTATTCCAATTATGCATTCAGAAACTGGAGAATAGCCAGTGGGTAGGTTAGGAGCCCCCCGGGGTCCCCTGTGAGATGGAGTTGGGTCAGTACTCCATTTATCACCTGCCCTCTCTATATTCCCAATCCAACGGAGAGGCCATGATGGCACATTGGGTCCCAGGGACCAGTGTTAACATGGAGCCTGTATCCAACGGCTCTGAGATGGCCTGGGTTCTCCTCTTCTCCAGCATAAAATTACCTGAGGAAAGGGACATACGTACCTTTGCAGAGGATTAGGGGCATCAAGCCTACAAACACTCTCCACAGTGTTGCCGGATCCTTCCTCACGGGAGGAGACTTCAGCAGATGAGGTCTGGGTCTGAGAACTGGCTGGAAATTGAGCAAAGGATTGTGACACTCCTTTGGGTCTGGTGATTTCAGTCTTTTGCTCTTCTATTATTTTACTTTTTAATGTGATAAAAAATACATAGCATAGAATTTACCGTTTTAACCATGCTTAAGTGTACATTCACAATGTTGTAAATCATCATTATCATTTCAAGAACTTTCCCATCATCCCAAACAGAAACCCTGTACCCATTAAATGCTAGGTCCCCATTTCCTCCTACCCTCAGCCCCTGACAACCAGGGGTTTTGGCTGAGTACCATTGCATGTATACATCACATTTTAAAATCCACTCATCCATCAGTGGACATTTGGGTTGTTCCTACCTTCTGACTATTGTGCATAGTGCTGCTGTGAACATGGGTGTACAAGTATCTGCTCGAGTCCCTGCTTTCACTTATTTAGGGTAGATACTTAGGAATGGAATTGCTGGATCGCATGATAATTGTATGTTTTACTTTTGAGAACTGCCAAACTGTTTTCCATTGCAGCAGTACCATCTTACATTCCCACCAGCAAAGCACAAGAATTCCAATCTCTCCACATTTCACCACCATTTGTTATTTTCCCTTTTTTTTTAAAAAAAGTGTAGTCATCCTAATGGATGTGAAGTGGTAGCTTATGTTTTTGTTTTGTTTTGGTATTTTGGCAGCACGTGGGATGGTTCCCCAACCAGGGATCAAACCCAGGCCTCCGCAGTGAAAACGCTGAATCCTAACCACTAGGCCACTAGGGAACTTCCCAGTAGCTTGTGGTTTTGATTTACATTTCCCTAGTGACTATTTATGTTGAGCATCTTTTCATGTGCCTATTGGCCCTTTGTAGAACATATTTTTTTGGGGGGAAATACAATCCAACCCTGCTGATTTCATGTATTAATTTATAGACCTCAATTTGATTTTGTATATACTTTAAGGCTTTCTATGTAAAGGATGATATCACATGAACATATTATCTGCTAGTGTTACTTCTCCATCTACAATCTTTATGGCTTTCATTCCTTTCTTCCTTTCTTTCTTTTGGCACAGCATGGCTTGCAGGATCTTAGTTCCCCAACCAGGGATTGAACCTGGGCCCCGGCAGTGAAAGTGCTGAGTCCTAAGCACTGGACCGCCAGGGAATTTCCAGGCTTTCATTTCTTTTTCTTGTGTTATTGAAATGTCTAGACCTCCAGTAGATCGTTGAATAAAAATTGAGAAATCAAACATCTTTGCCTTGCTTCCAGTCTTAGAGAGAAACAACTCAGTCTTTAAGCACTAAGTATGATGATAGATGTAGGTCTTTCATAGATGCAGCAAAGGTTATATTTTTCATAGATGAAGGAAAACCCATCCCCTTGATTTTCCCAGTTTCTCAAGGCTCATAGCCTGTTCCTCCATCTTCAAAGACGGCAACAGTGGGTCAAGTCTTTCTGACCATTGTATCATTCTGACCTCTTCTCCCCCCTCTTCCACTTTTAAGGACCCTAATGATTACATTGGACCCACCAGAAATAATCTCCTTATCTCAAGATGATAAACTTAATCACAATTGCAAAGTCTCTTTTGCTATGTAAGGTAACATATTCACAGATTCTGGGGCTCAGGATGTAGACATCTTCGAGGGGACCATTATTATGCCTAGCACAGTTCGATCCCTGGTCGGGGAACTAAGATCCCACGTGCCACGCAGCATGGTCAAAACAAACAAACAAAAACTAAAAAAACCCAAAAAACAAAAACACGGTATCTAGTAATTTAGATAAGCCTCAAAAGATATTTTAAATGAGTGAGCAGAGTTACACTTCTCTTAATGGTAGAGTCACTTGCTTTGGACTAATCCTCCTATGGATAACAATGATAAACTCTGAACAATATATTTTTTAAAAAACTGAAAACACTGTATATGAACAGGTAGAAACTAGAAGGAGAGTCAACACATGTACCAACACTTAGGACTTCAACATCTCTTTTTGGGGGGACACAACAGAAGCATAGGGGGACTAACCATCCCAGTTGCACACTGAGAGTCCTGCTTCCTGGGAAACTGATGAATAGGGTGACATGGGTGAGGGGTGGAGTGTTAAGCGACAAGGCATCTGGGTCCGTGGAACCCCCCCAGGGAAGCACTGGGGCAGACACAGGCTGCTTCAGTATTCAACTGTCTCGAGGAAGCAGGGACCAGCCTTTTAGTCCCTATGCCGGTCAGCCCTTGTCTGCTGTGTAGGTGGCTCCATCCAACATTCCAAGGTGAAGGCAGCTGTGCACCATTGGTCGCCAACACTCAGAGGAGCAGGATGGGTGAGCTGACCACTGAAGGGGTCCACGACACCATCCGCTGGTCCACACCCACCCACTGGTCCTCCTTGGTAAACGGCCTGCCTTTCCACCTCACCACCTAGGTAAACAACACCTAGACTTCTGTTCACCTTGGTAAATGCACACCTGTCCACCCAGGTAAGTGGCCCACCCACCCATGTGCCTCCATGACACCCACCTGCCCTCAGAGCTGCCCAAGCCTCAAAGTGCATGCAGTGCTGGACAATCCCCTACTGCCACCCCCAAATCTCACCAGTTCTGCCACCCCCTCAGTGCCAATGCAGATGCCGGCCACCTGGGCCCCCACAATGGCCTTTCTACATACTCCCTGGCCTGAGACCCTCCCCAAAGTGAGCCTGCTGTGGTGGCTCAGGTGCGCTCTGCATACAGATCCAATCACCGCACTCCCCTGCTCCAAACGCTCAGGATAAGAGGATCAGCCGCCTCATCTCCGTGCTCCCCCAGCCCCTGGACCCTGACACCTCTGTCCACCTGCCCCAGCTGGCCTCTGCCTCCTTCCCCCAGCTGCCCAGGCTCTGGGTCAGCTCCACCACTGCGCCCAGCTCGCAGCCAGCCCGGTGCTCTCAGCTCCATCGTGGGGTTCAGCGTGGTTTCTGCAGAGGGGCCTTCCCTGTGCACCCCACCTGCCCGCCGCCAGGGGTCTCAGGCCCCCTCCCCCTGCACACGCTCCCTCCACAATCCCAGTCGCTCCCGGCTGCCCTCCTTTCTGTTTCCCGGACTAAAGAACAGACCCAGCTGCTTCCAGGACTGGTCAAAGCTGGTCAGTGCCAAGAGACAGGGGCAGATGGGGGGCAGGGGCTCCGGGGGGTGAGGAGGGGCCAGAGGAGCGTCAGGGGCCAAGGGAATGGATCTGCAGGTAAGTCCTGAGGAACCACGGGCTTTGGACAGTCAGAGGCCGGAGCGCAAGGTAGGCCCAGCAAGGTCCAGGGCCAGTTTGGGGGTTAGGTCCCAGCAAGTGCGGAGGTGAGGCCAGAGGGGAGGCGGGGAGCTTGGTCCCTCGGCAGCCAGGGTGGGGGCGGGGAGGGGTCCTGGGCGCAGCTCGGGGCTGGGGAAGGCGGACTCGGGATGGAGGTGGGAAGCGGCCCCCACCCTCCCTCTCCCCGCAGCGCCCACCCGGGCCCCCTTTCCTGCCCCCTCCCCGGCGGGAAAGGCGAGGCCATCAGGATTCCCCTGATTGCTTTCTTTCATGCCGGTGCCTTTCTCAGCAGCAAACGCCAGCTAATGCCTCCTTTATCACGGAATTAGGGGATTTAGGGCCCACAGCACAAAGAGGCCCTCGATAGCAGCCGTAATCAAGGGCCAATCGGCCGATCTCGAGCGGGCCCGGGAAGAAAGCGAGCGCGGGGATTAGCGCGGCGGGGCCGAGATAGCATCGCGTGGCCGCGGGCTGAGGCCGCCGGGGAGGGCCGGCCGCGCCGCGGAGAAAGGCCGGCTTAGCCACTCGGCGCCGGGGATTCTGAAACCATTAGCGGGGATTAGCACGAGGGTTAATCTGCTTTGGCCGCTCAATTGTCAGCGGGACGCGCGCGCGGGGGACCCCTCGGTGGACCGACCGCGGTACCTCTGCAGTCCAGGCCCCGGGCTGGTCTCGGTTTCCCCAGCGGTGACTGGGCCAAGCCCGGTCCCGAGAACCAGAGGAAGGGATGAACCCTTCGGTCCATCAGGCCAACGGGTTACGCGTGCACCTGGCCCAGCAGGTGTGAGTGGAGCCTGGGTCTTGGCTGCAGCCTCCACCTCTGCCAGCCTCTGCGGGAGGTCCGGGCACAACCCCTGCCTGTCCTCAGGGACCCCTTCCCTTCTCCTGGTCGGCTCCTCCCCCATCCTGTTCCCCTCCGCACTCCACGTCTGGCTCCGTTCACCCCTTGTGGACTTGGTGCCGGCCTCCCCACTGAGCTCGGGTTCCAAAGCAAGGCACACACCCCTCCCCATCCCACAAGGCCAGGAGGCAGGTCGCAGACCAAGGGGATGCTGTTCGAGGCCAGGGAGGAGCCACTGCTTGCAGACCCTCCATCTCTCCCTTGGAATCCCATCCCAGGGTGTGGACCCCTGAGCCGGCTGACGTGATGCCACCTGCGGCCTCCCCAACCGCTTATCTTCAGCTCCCTCATTAGGTGGAACAGGGTGAGGACTGTGCAGACCTGGGCCTCCATAGATCCCAGAGAGGTCCTCTGTCTCTGCCTGGGTTTTCCCATCCGAGAAGTGAGGCTGACTGAGAGTAGGAAAGGTCCTGGCAGGAGGCCCACTGACCAGAGGTGCCACCTGTGTTTACTGCTGCCTTCTGGAGGGACATGCCCCAGGCCCCACTTCTTCTCCTGGGTTGGTAATGACAGGCTCCGGGAGTGGGGGACTTAGAGGGGTGTGCCTGCACCATATGGTTGCCCTGGCCTTCTCTTCCATGGGGATGTGCCATGGTCACCGTGCCTTACTTGAGCCCACGGCTGGAAACAGGTGGCTGGGCTGGAGATGGCCAGGCAGGCAGGACTGGGCGGCGCCATCAGTGGAGAGGCTGGTGGACCTCCTGGTCCCATCCCGCGACCCCATCTCCTTTCCCGTGGCTGAGACTGGGGACTTGGAGCAAAAAGCTGCACGGGGAGGAAGACACAGAGGTGAGCCTCAGGCAGGCGCGTCAGGAGCGCCCGTGGCAGCGTCCAGCGTGGGAGTTGGACTTTGGGGAGGGTGGGCGATGGTGGCTGCGCCGGCCAAGCGCTGACTGTTGGAGGCTGCAGACGAGGTCGGGGCACAGGCGATCCGCTCCGAGGACCTGGGTCTGACGGCAGTGAGCAGGAGGGGGCCTTCAGATTGCGGGCCGAGCGCATGCGCGGGCCTGCGCCGGCCGGGCGTGCAGTGACGCCATCAGCGCGCGCCGCACGAATTCCGGGCGTGAGCAGCGCCGCTCCCGTCATCCTCGGCTGCTCTCTCTGTGAGGTCAGGCCCCGAGCTCCCTGCCGGCGTCGCGGGTTCCCGCCCCGGCGAGTTCGGTTCCTCCCTCACGAGCGGGTCCGGAAAGCTTCCTGAGTGTCTCCGGATTTCCGAGGCTGGGAACTGAGTCGCCCTGAAGGTCTGCGGCCTTTAGCTGACGGCACGCGGGCACAGCCTCTCCCCGCGCTCCGGCCCCGGTCGCGGATGTTTCTTTATCTCCCCGATCACAGCCCTGGGTCGGGGGGTGTTCCCCCGGGCCGCGAGGATAGTGGGCTGGAGGCGGGGCTCCAGGATGCGGTCAGCCTGGAGGGCCGCCAGGGGCAGACAGGCCTGTTGGCCCGAGAGCTTGGGCCCTAGACCGCTTTTCGGGGGGTTGGGCGGCAGGCCACTGCCGGCTGCTGAGCAGGGGCGCTGGGATGCCCCGTCTCTGGAGGTCACTTGGGAGATGACAGTCCTGTGGCCAAGTGGGGCCACCGGGCCAGGCCCAGCCAATGGAGGAATAAGTGGGAGTGGCTGGCCAGGCCGAGGAAACAAAAGTGACAACAGTTGGGGAGTGTCAGGGGTCAGGGCTTAGACCAATCTGAGCAGAGGGGAGGTTACTCTTAGGGATATTCGCCAGATGGGCGTGGGAAGAGGGGAGCTACAAGGCCACACCAGGGGCCACCATGTTTTCCATGGGTCACCCGCTCTGTTGGCCTAGGCTACGTTTGTCCACGATCCTAGGTGTTCTCTGTGGTCCTCCCATTGTCCTTTTCGGCTAGTTCTCCGCTGTGCCTGCATCTCTCTCCTTGGCTCTGTTGCCAGATCTTAAGGAGTCAGGAGATCCTCAGACCCCCCCGATTCTGTGCCTTATACAAAGGATCCTGGTCCAGGGAATCTGAGAACACGTAGGAAGTAGAATGTCAGTGAGGAAAATACTCTGGCATCCTCAGCTCAGACTGTGTTTGCTGTGAAGGCTGAGGGCACAACCCGAAAAACAGATTTCTCTTTGTTGGCTAAAAGGAGAGAGACCCATTTGTCAGGAGTGACTGTGTGTGTGTGTGTACTAAGCTCTGATTGCCATTCATCACCTACACAAGGACATGGAAAAACCAGAGAACGCCTGTGCAATAGTGGGTGAGGAGAGGCCTCAAGGAAGTGGGGGCGGGGGGCCCTGGAGGGCAACTGCCTGAGGGCCTCTGTGATGGGGCTGGAGGTTGGCCAAGCCCTGTCCCAGGAGTGGCCACCACCTCACCCTTTGCTCCCTTGGCCTGTGTCTGAGGCCATTGTCCAGGGCACATTTTGTGATGATCCCAGGCTCAAGATGATGCCAGATGGTGAAGGCTGCCGGAGGCTGAGTGGCTTCCAGCTGGGCACAGAGGCTCTGGCTGTGGGCAGCATATGGTGACCTGGAGTCTCCATGCTCAGCTCACATCTCTCCTCTGATATGCAGACCCAGTCACCTCCTGGTGTTCTCCCTGGCCCTGGCCTGTGTGTCCAGGTTGGTGGGGGATCACACTGGAAGTTGATTCTTTCGCCTCCCGACTGCTCAAACATCTGCCCACGTCATTCTGCCCCTTTGCCCTAATGCTGCAAAGGCAAGTTCCCCTGCCATCGGCCTCCTCCCTACAGCCTTCAAGATCTTGGTTAAATGCAGCTGGGCTCCCTCCAGGCATCTGCCTGCCTCTCTAGCCACTCTCCACCTGCTCACTTCCCTCCAGCCTTGCTGGTCTTCTCTCAGCTCAGAGACCCTGCCCCTCCCCCTCCCCTCCTCCCCTCCACCCCTCCCTCAGGTCTCAGTTCCAGGAACTGAGGCTGCTCCAGCTATGTCGGGGCCAGGGTGGGGGACCAGTGGTCCAGTGGGGCTGGTGGATTCTCCAGGCTCACAGCCCCAGGGGACACAGGCCCAGCTCAACCAACTTTTCTGGCTGGGCTACCTGCTGTCCACCTTGTGCTGTGTGGCACAAGAGAGGGGTCCCTGCCCCTCCTGGGTACAGGTCCCCATGCCCTTCTTTCAGTTCAGTGTAGCCTGTCCCCTTCCTCCTCGTGAAAGGTGATGGGGACAGGACTCAAGGTGCAGCCAGTGAGCAGACGCCATTCCTAGAGGTCAGAATTCCAGGACACTTAAGTCCCCTCAGGGCCCAGCTCCTGGGCTCTGCCCGCTCTATAACTACCTGGGACCCTGGGGCACTGCCAGCAGTCTCCCATGAGGGTTCACTCTGTGCAAAGCATTGTTCTAAGTGCCTTACAGACATGATATCATTCCAACCTCATAGTCCACTGGAGTGGGTTCTTGTGTCACCTCACTTCACAGGTTGGGAAATGAAGATTAGGTGGCTTGCCTCAGCCTGTGAACAGGCAAGCTTTGCTGCTGGGCCCTTTCTCCTGCATCTCCTGTGAGCACTGAGGGCACACACACAGCCTGGCCCTTCAAAACCACATTCCCTTGCACCCTCAAGCCCACCCTCGGCCCCCAGATCTGCCCCAGACACCAGGTGCTGTGTGAGGTTGCTGGGGTGGGGAACTCTCTCCCAGAAGGAGCAGCTCCAGGAATGGGACCTGCTTGCTGGGAGTCTCCTGCGGGCAGGTAATTTCCCAGTCTGAGCTAAGCCCTTTGTGTGGCTTTTGCCCTGTAGTCCCTTGGACAGGAAGGTCCTTCGCCCCCTCACAGCCTGGGGCACTGGCTTATCCCATCCTGTTCACACCTCCTCCACCTGGCTTGTGGGTGGTGGTTCCCAGCCAGATCTGGGCCACAGGGGCCCTCCAGTTCAGGGTTCTTTGGCCCCCATGCTGGGCTGGGCTCCCAGCTGGGCCCCGGGATAGGGGGTCTTCAGCAAGAGGGACACCTTCCTGAGGTTGTGCTGTGGGGTGAGGGCTCTAAGTGCCCACCCCTTCCTGCCCCAGGGCTGCTACCTCCCAGACTAAGTGAAGGATTAAGAAAGGACCTCCTGGACTTCCCTGGTGGCGCTGTGGTTAAGAATCCGCCTGCCAATGCAGGAGACATGGGTTTGAGCCCTGGTCCGGGAAGACCCCACATGCCGCAGAGCAACTAAGCCTGTGCGCCACAACTACTGAGCCTGCGCCCTAGAGCCCACGAGCCACAAGTACTGAGCCCGCATGCCGCAACTACTGAAGCCTGCGCGCCTAGAGCCTGTGCTCCACGAGAAACCACTGCAATGAGAAGCCCGTGCACTGCAACAAAGAGTAGCCCCGCTCCCCGCAACTGGAGAAAGCCCACACGCAGCAATGAAGACCCAACGCAGCCAAAAAAAAACCCAAAGGACCTCCTGCTCAGAGTCTCAGGGGACCAAAAGTTGGTCACCCCAAAGCAGTGCCCCTCGAGCAGACCATCACAGGGAAACCATGAGGGGGTAAGCTGGGCTGGGCCACAGGCTGCAGGACAGACAAGAGCCCGAGAGCACTGTCTCCAGGCGCAGCCACCAACGTGGGGCAGCTCTCCTCTGCCCACTCAATGTTGCCTGCCAGGTGACCCTGCAGGATCTTGCCCGCAGGCCACAGGCAAGGCCTGGATGGAGGCCAGATGTTCCTTGGCCTGGTGCCAGGCCTCCCAAGGGGCTAACACTGTGGCCACAGCTCGCTTGCCCACCAGCCTGCCTGGCCCCAACAGTGTCCTCGGGTGAGGAGTGGGCCTGCCCTTGGCAGAGGCGTGGCCACCACTGCCCACCCACAGATGGGCTGACACAGGGACAGGAGGCTGTTAACAGGATCCAGTTTATTCTGCCTTGGAAGGGTGGTCCTGAGAGTGGCAGGTGCCACCCTGTCCTGGGCGGAGGGAGGGCCCAAGGGCTGGTTAAGGCCAGTGGCGGGAGAAGCGGGGGGTACGTAGCCCCTGGAATGCACTGAGGCCAGGCTGAGGCCCGGAGGCAGCTGTGGTAGGCCGGGGTGATGCCCCTGCTGCCCAGGGTGGAAGGCACCGGGCTGGGACCAGGCCATGGCTACAGGGCCGTGACCCAGGCCACACAGGCACCCCGGGAAGTGGGGCACAGGGTCACAGGACACGAAACATGAAACACAGGCATACGAGTAAGCACGTGGACAAGTGGGCACAGATTCACAGGCCAGAGGAACACCCGGTCTCAGCTGAACACATGGACACCATGGTGATGTCATACAGACCACAGGGGACACATGGACTTGACGGCCACAGGGGACAGCCCTGGGCCATGGACTGTACGGGGGAAGGGGAAGGGGGCCTTTTGGCACGACTGCACTGGAATTGTGAGAAGGGGGCGCTGGGGGCAGCCCATGCGCAGACCCCAGGGCTCAGTCCGTCTTCCACACTTTGTTGAGCAGCTTCACCACCTCGTCGTAGATGACGAACACGATGGCCACGTCCAGGCACACCCGGCCCAGGCGTGGGACGGTGCCCTTGTAGAACCTGAGGGGAGAGGGTGAAGAGAAGATGAAGCCAGCGTGTCTGGGAAGTGCGGGTGGGTCCAGAGATCGGAGGGAGGAGCAAGAGCAGAAAGAGCAGACTCCCTGGAGACAGGACAAGGGGAGGGCCTGGGGTGGGTGGACAGGAGGTGGGGTGTGGCCCAGGTGGAAGGCGGGGGGCCTGGGGTGGAGACGGCAGCACTGCCCCTCCCCCACTCACGCCTTGGGCCCCTCGTTCCTCAGGATCTGCAGGCCGCAGTCCCACGTGTTGCGGTACTTGTGCGCCTCCAGGCCCTGCAGAACACCAGCAGCTGCGGGATTCAGCAGCCAGTCCCACCCCTTCCCGGCCCCGCCCCCGGCCCCCGCCCCGACCTGCATCCGGGTCTTGATCACGTCCAGAGGAGTGTTCCCGAAGACACTGGCTGCGCCCGCGATGGCTCCAAACACACCAGTGATGAGCGGGTTCATGGGCTTGCTGGGGTTGTCCCCTGGATGGGCGTGAGGGCTGCGGTCAGAAGGGGACGGAGGACAAGGGCTGGATTCCAGGCCTGGAGGTAGGGTCTAGGGGAACAGACGCACCTCGGTACCAGTTGCGCAAGGAGGTCATGACGAAGAAGCGAATGGCCTGGTTGGATCCCTGCTTCAGCACGGTGGCCGTGAGGCCCTGGTATGTTCCCTTCAGCCCTGGGGCGGGCAGGCACTGTGGTCACACTGACGCCTCCAGGCCCCGGCCCGAAGGAGCGCCAAGGCAGGAAGGGGAGGTGCCAGTCCTTTCCAGCCGGACCCAGGTCCCTAACCCCACCTGAGGGTAAGGCTGAGTGGCTCACCTTGTTCCCGCACAATCTCCCTGACCCCGTGGAAGAATCCTCTGTATTTGGGGCTGGGGGAGGTCTGGTCATGGATGAACTTCACCTGAGAAAGAGGGAAGCAAAGGCGCTGGCTCCCAAGGGTCAGGGCAAGGGCACACCTGGCCTCTGAGACACGTGGCCCCAGGATCAAGAGGGCCGCCTTACCGAGGAGCCTCCGCCGTCATGTCTGCTGGTTTTTCCCACAACTTAGGCAGCAAACACGTGTTACCTTATGGTTCGTGCTCGTAAGTTTTTTAAGACCTTGTCTTCCCACTGCCTCCAGAATAGAGTCCAGTCCACAGAAGGCTCTTCCAGCGGGCCTCCTGCTCCAGGCTCCCCAGGCAGACCCCTGCCCACCTTGATGGTCTCCACCTGGCACAAGACCACTACCCTGGACACCCCAGCACTCTCTCACGCCTGTCCCCTACCGAGACCTGCCCACCTTGATGGTCTCCATGGGGCACACGACCACCACGGCCTCGGCCACACCAGCGCCCAGGCCGCACAGCAGCCCGCGCGTGCTGTCCAGCCGTCCCTGGGCGTCCCGCATGTGGTTGCTGAGAAACTCGAACATCCCGAACCTGGGGTGGGAGGCAGAGGCATGAGAGGGGCCGCCGCGGGGCCGGGACTCCCTCCCGCGGCCCCGGGGCCCCGAGCCCGCCTCACCTGACGGCCGCCTTCGGAATGGAGCCGTAGAGCAGGGAGCTGAGGCCGCGGTACAGGCCCAGGACGCCATGGTTGCGGACCGTCTGCCGCACGCAGTCCCCTGGGGGAGGGGGCGGTCAGCGACCCCACCCGCCGGCCTGCCCACCCCCGCCGGCCGCCCCCACTCACCGATGCCCCGGTAGCGCGGCGGGTGCGAGCGCTCGTCCAGCTGTAGCTGCGTCTTCACATACTCGGTGGGGAAGGTGATGCAGATTTCGATGCCACCCGCCAGGCCGCCTGCGGGGAAGGACCGAGACCCGGACCGCGCTGAGACCCCTCCCCCTCCCTGCCGGCGTGCCCCTCCCCCTCCCCCGCCCGGACTTTGCCCGCCGCCCGGGAGCCGGGCCCACGCCCCTCCCGCGGTCCTAGCGGGGCGCCCGGGGGGACACGCGGAGTGGCCGGGGCCCGCCCGGAAGCGCGGCAAAGCCGGTGTCCCGGGCCCACCCGGAAACGCGGCGGGGTCGGGTGGGGGTCGGGGTCCGCGTGCGCGTGCCCCACCTGCCAGGATCGCCTTCCCCGGGTGCGTGAGTGCGGCCTTTCCAGGCGCGGGCGCGCCGGCCGCGAGAGCGCGGGGCGCGGGCATGGCGGGCGGGGTGGGGGGCCCGGCGGCGGCCTCGGGTCCGAGCTCCTGCGCTCGGTCGTGGCGGCGGCGGCGGCGCCGGTTATGGGCCGGGGCGGGGCGGCCGCGTCGCTCCGGGGCTCCGCCCTGCGTAGTCCGAGCCCGGCCCTGCCCCCGGGCCGCCCGGAGCCCGCGGGAAACTAAGGCCGGGTGGGCCGGCGGCCCAGCCAATGACCGCGCGGGCCCGACTAGGCACCGCCCCCGGGGCGCGTGGGGCCGCCCCCTCCCTACCGGGAGGGCGGGGCCGCCCCGCACCCAACGCGCTGCGAGGCCGCCGCGGGATTCCAGGCTCCGGGCGGCGCACACGGTGGGGAGAAGACCCCTGACAATCCCTGCTCACCGCCCTCCCCCCCACAAGAGTCTCCGCAGCTCTACGGGCCCCTTCCGTCCACGCCAGCACCGGCGGGGAAGCTCGGCCCGGATAAACAGACTTTCATTTAATGTGCGAGTTACATGTTCTGTCCAGCGGGTCCGCGAAGTGGCCCGGGGGGTGGGGGCAGCTCTGCTAGCGCGGAGTGGACTGGGCGCCGTTCCCCTGCGCCTGGGAGTACTTGCGCTCGACTCCCCAAGAGTGTAGGCTCCATCCAGCCTGAGGGCCCGGAGGTCGGAGTCCACCTCCTGCACGGCGGGCCGCAGCGGTTGCCTCGGGCAGTCAGTGGCCGCCCCCGGCTCCGGGCGGCTCAGAGGCTGCCATCACTGGGCTCCAGCAAAATAAATGATGTCCAGGCGTCCCGCCTCCCGTGGGTTCTCTGCGCTTCTGGGGTGACGCGCTCCTTGGGGAGGTCAGTGACCCGTAGAGGGTGCTGCACCCGGCGCCCTCCCCGCAGAAGCTGCACAAGGGAGCCGGCGGGGAATCCGGCAGGCCGGGCCTGCAGCGGGCCTGCTGTCAGCGAAGGGTCGGCCTGCGTAAGGAGAGGCCCAGGGTGAGGACTCCTGCTGCCCCCGAGTGGCCAGGGGTCCAAGGAGCAGGGTTCAGGCCAGCCCAGACCGCAGAGAGGCTGCAGGGATGGTGGGAGTTGCTGTTGTGGGGCCCCTGGAGGGCTGGCCAGGCTGTAACCTAGTCCCCACACAGACACCTACTTAGCTCAGTGGGCTGCGTCCATGCATGCCCATCAAAATATTAAGAAACAGACTGACATTAATGCTGGGTAGGCCTGAGTATGGAGGACACAGGTGTGGGAGGCCTGAGGCTCCGTGCTGCCTGCCCACACACTTCAGGCCTGTGTCCCTCCTACAGCCTCTGTGCAGGGGACACCAACCGCTCTGTCTGCTCACGGCCAGGCCATCCAGGCAGCTTTCCAGTGCAGAGCAAGCGCAGGCTTGTTGCCCGGGGCCAGGCAGCGGGGGGACAGCAGTATTTGTAGCTGGGCAACCGCCAGGCATGCATATCTGGGAAGATGAGGCCATGCCAGTACAGCAGTCCTGGAGCACTGACCTTTGTCCTCCCCGTCCATCCCACCCTGCCCGAAACCCAGCCAGGGAAGGGCAGGCGGTGTCAATCACTGCCCCACTCTCCTCCCCTCCCCAGGGGACAGGGGACTAGGGGCTACGGCCTGCCCCCTACCAAACAGGAGAGGGACAGGTGCCACCATGTGCTCCTCTCACTGCCACAGTCTCTCTGGGGCGTCCAGTCTGTCCACCTGCAAAGAGGAGGGAGTGCCGAGTGCCCGCCTGACAGGCTGCGTGCGGGCTGGGCCTGGGGTTGGTGGGGGGCTGGGCAGCAAGCACATAGCCTCCAGGAGAGTTAGAGCTGAGGCTGGGCACACGGGGCACCCACCATGACGTCTGTAACCAGGCAGAGATGGGGCAGGGGACCCTGGTGAACCCCAGCCGCCGCTGCAGCCCTGTGCCTTCAAGTGGGCACTTAGCTGCCAAGGCACCGGAGTGGTGGACAGCAACAGCAGTCCATGGGTGCAGCTGAGTCCTCTTCTGGACATGGGGACACTGCCAAGACAAGGCAGTGGTTCCTGCTTTCAGCCAGTCCAGGCTGCCCATCCCTCTTAAGGAGACCAGTCACCTGACACCTGGGACTCACCCCCCACCCCCAGCACCAGCCATCTGAGGACAAGCTGCCCCCCGCCCTTCCTCCAGGAATTCCCAGATGCTGCCCGTGCAGTGCTCACAGGCCTGTGCAGACACATGAACAGTGAGGGAAGAGGGTGAGGCGTAGCCATGGGGCTGCGGGGTGGACACACTGTGTTCTCCAGACAAGAGCAACTGTGTGTCTGGGACTCCAAACAAGCACCTGGGTGAGAAGAAAGTCACGTGTCCGGCACATACTCAGATCTGGGAGAGACCAGCCCAGCCCGGACCAAGCAGAGACAGCCCTTCCCTCCCTCCATGAGACCAGGGCTGAGGAGAGGAGCCAGACAGTCTGAGCTGGGCCCATGGACTCCCCTGGGAGATCGCAGGGGGTTGTTCCAGGAGGGTTGGCCCTCAAGCTTCCCAGATGAGCCAAGAGGCCCAGGGCCCGGTTTTCCACTCGGGAAGGGGCCCTGGCCTTCTTGTCCAGGCCCTCAGCCTCACAGCACTGTCCAGTTGGCCAGGCCCCCTACCGCCTGAGCAGCCCCACTCGAACCCCCTCAGCTTGTCCCAGACAAGCTCCTGTCCTGCCCTCCAGCCGTCTCTGCTTTAGTCTTCCCCATCAGTGATGATAACCCTCTGTTTCTGATGTTCAAGTGCCAAAGCAGTCATCCTTGGCTTCTGTCACTCCACACCCAATCCATGTGCACGTGGGGATGGCCGCCCACTCACCCCGAAGGATCACTGATGGCCTCTCACTCGAGTCAGTACCACCCGAGGGCTCCCGGCTCCCACCCCTGAAGCCCGTTCTCAGCAGCAGGCCCCTCACCTCAGGTCCCAGGTCCCACTGCGAGTATGACCTGAGGCCTGATGACAGCCTGTGCCCCCCGCCCATACCCCCAAGGCCCTTCTTTGAACACTTGGCACGTTCCTGCCTTTACCTGCCCTGGCCGCTGACCCTCCCTTCAAATGTCCCCAAGACCTTGCCCCTGGATTCCTCTGGGCTCTGCTCAGGGCCGCCTTCTCACTGAGCTGCCTTGACGGCCCCACTGTGAAGCTCCACTGGCACCGTGGCCCCCGCACCTGCCCCACCCCCAAAACTCATCCCCTTCAAACACTGTGTCTGTCGCCTGTCAACCTCACTGAATGTGAATTCAACCGAATAGGGTTTTTGTGTTTTGCCCACTGATAACCATTACCTGGAATAATGCCCAGCACACAGTAGGTGCTCAAACATTTGCTGAACGGTGAGTGTTCTATTTGCCAGCCTCCGGGCTGCTTCAATACCCTCCACTGTTTGCTTTACAATTCATTTCTAGAACTTCTACGCAATAGGAAATCTCATGTCACCGGACCTCGGTGGCACGCACCTTCACAGGCTCACAGGTCCCCGAGTCCTGGGACTCATTAAGCCCCCCCAGGCTCCTGCCCCGCGTAACTACAGCACCAGCACGAAGGCCCGACCCTTCCAAAGGTCTCCCGGGGTCCCCCTCCTGGACTGTTGCATGGCCTCTGTCCCTAAGGCCCCGTGGGTGTGGCTATGGCTCTGTCACCACCAGCCCAGTGGTCTCAGTAAGTCACCCAAGGGTGGTCCCATGGGGACTGACAGGGCTTTTGAAGGTCCCAGGACACAAGAGAGGGGAGGGCACTTGGAAAACCCCAAATACCAGCTGGCAATGGGGCCCAGGATGTCTCATATGCCAGTTGGGGTTCATTTACAGAGGGGTCATCTGCCTACCCTCTGGGTGACAACCGCCCCTTTGTCTGCAGTGCGTAAGCGCCAACGCCGGAACACCAGCATTGGGGCTTTCGCAGGTGGATTCTGAACAAGCGGAGACCTGGTGGGCTGCACGAAGCTGGGGGGGGGACGTCGGGGCGCATCTGACCCACAGGCCAGGCGGGTGTTGGAGAAGTGGGGTGAGGAGGACTCCCTGTTCCTGCCAGGCCTGCTCAGGGGACGGGGGTGGGTTTGGGGTGTGCAAAGGGTTTGACGGGGTCCCCAGGGCTGTCCATGCGGGTGGTGCTGATGATTATCTTAACTGTACTTGTGCTCCCGGCACGTACTGTGTGCACCCACGATGCTGATGTCAGGAAGTGAAGAAAGAGCCCCTTGTTCTTTATTTGGTTTTTTTTTGAGAGTTCTGTTTTATTCAGTGGAAATTTTTAGGACTTCAAGCCCAGGAGGCAGCATCTCAAGTAACCCTGAGCGAACTGCTCTAAGGAGGAGATGGGGGAGTCAGGATATATAGGAGTTTTGCAGCAAAGGGCAGGTAGTCTGCACATCAAAAGATTACTGTTAACTAAAGGAAACCAGATATCTCAAGTTAAGGAATTTAGTGCTTTTCCATGTATGGGTAGATCCAAGAGTCTGGAGCCCCTTGTTCTTGAGCAGAAGAGGCTTCTGCTCCGAAGGGCTCTGGCGAGGCCGTCGGGCTGCAGGCCTCTCCAGGGCTGACCAGGAGGACCACCGCCAGCAGAGCCAGCTTCTTGGAGCTTTCCCACCTCCCCGCCTGTGGCACACAGCACAAGTTTTCTTGGAGCGAGAGGCAGAAAATGCAGATAAAAGTAATCAGCACCCAGAGATAACTGGTCGCTACCCTGGGGGGTGATCTTGGCCCGTGTTTTCTGTGTGATGTGTCACCAGAAACCCCTGGACCTGCACACTCACACAAACAGATGGGGTTGTGCTGTTTCCCACTGAAACTGGAAACACCCTCTCCTGTAGCTCTGTCTGTTCATTCTGGACAGCAGGGTAGGTAGATTCATGATATATATACTGTTTAATTAACGCCTTGCTACTGATTGGACATTTTACTCTTTTATTAAACAATGCTTCACACATTCATTGAAGCTAAACCATGTGCACATCTTTACAAACTTTTTTCCACTCACAGATGATTCTGATATTGTCAGAGAGCTTCGAGAATCTTCCTGCCAACCGACCACAGAAAACCAACAACGCCAACTGACACTGATTATGCCAATAAGGTGATACGATTTTAGAAAATACTTTTAAGTTGGGATGCTACTAATACCACTGATAATTCCATGCTATTAGGACAATTTCCAGAGCCGATTAACCAACACGGGGTTCCCCTGAGCCTTTGCTTACAGGGTTCTCCTAGTCATCCCAGAGGACAAGGCAGGCTGAGGGTGTGGGGGTGACCAGGGTGGAAGCCAGGTGGGCATGAAACCAAGTTCCCCTACAACCCAGGTCCTCTGCCGAGTTTATTTAATTTATTTTTAAGGAGTGTTTATTTATTTATTTGTTTGTTTGTTTGTTTGTTTAGGGCTGCATTGGGTCTTCGTTGCCACGTGCACGCTTTCTCTAGTTGCGGTGAGCAGGGGCTACTCTTTGTTGTGTTGTGTGGGCTTCTCATTGCGATGGCTTCTCTTGTTGTGGAGCACAGGCTCTAGGCGCGCGGGCTTCAGTAGTCGTGGCTCACGGGCTCTAGAGCACAGCCTCAGTAGTTGTGGTGCACGGGCTTAGTTGCTCCACGGCATGTGGGACCTTCCCGGACCAGGGATTGAACCCGTGTCCCCTGCACTGGCAGGCGGATTCTTAACTACTGCACCACCAGGGAAGTCCCCTCTGCCGAGTTTATGATGAACCTCTCTGTCCAAAATGTTATTCCCTTTTCTTGTCCAACACCTGTTCCCTCAAGATTGACACGTATCAAAGAAAAGGGGGAACTGAAACTGAGCACGACCCTGTGGGGCCCTCCCAGGTACAAAAGCCTGTCCGTGTCCCTGCTTCTTGTTGGTAGGAAAATGGCTTCAGCCTCCTAGACCTTCCCTGAGTTCCAAAAGGCAGATTCAATTATTGGTACTAATTAGGGAGTGAGGGAATGCAGAAAGCAGCAACAGTGCAGCATGGGGCAGCGGCCCAGCTCCTCCTCATGGGAGGCACATAACAGTCTGACATATACCTCTGAGTGCTTCTGCAAGGACTAAGGCCCCCACCCAGGTGGAGGATGGTGACTTCAGGCTGAGCACAAGCAGTGGACCCCAGACTGGTTAGAACCATAAGACTGATGATTGAGATTCTGGGAACGCCACCTTGTTACCTCCCCACCAACCAATCAGAGGAAGGTCACACACCCTGCAGACCTCCCCCCAAATTTTAGCTATAAAAACTCTTACCCAGGACTTCCCTGGTGGCACAGTGGTTAAGAATCCACCTGCCAGGGCTTCCCTGGTGGCGCAGTGGTTGAGAGTCCGCCTGCCGATGCAGGGGACACGGGTTCGTGCCCCTATCCCGGAAGATCCCACATGCCGCGGAGCGGCTGGGCCCGCGAGCCATGGCCGCGGAGCCTGTGTGTCCGGAGCCTGTGCTCCGCAACGGGAGAGGCCACAGCAGTGAGAGGCCCGCGTACAGCAAAAAAAAAAAAAAAAAAAAAAAAGAATCCACCTGCCAATACAGAGGACACAGGTTTGAGCCCTGGTCTGGGAAGATCCCACATGCCATGGAGCAACTAAGCCCATGTGCCACAACTACTGAGCCTGCAAGCCACAGCTACTGAGCCCATGTGCCTAGAGCCTGTGCTCCACACAAGAGAAGCCACCACAATGAGAAGCCTGTGCACCACACCAAAGAGTAGCCCCCGCTTGCCACAACTAGAGAAAGCCCACGTGCAGCAACAAAGACCCAACGCAGCCAAAGATAAACAAAAACAAACAAACAAACAAAACAACTCTTACCTGGGGGAGGGATGGATTGGGAGCTTGGGATTAGCAGATACAAACTACTATATATAAAATACATAAAAAACAAGATCCTACTGTATAGCACAGGGAACTATATTCAATATCCTGTGATAAACCATAATGGAAAAGAATATATATATAACTGTATCACACTTTGCTGTACAGCAGAAGTAAACACAACATTGTAAATCAACTATACTTCAAAAAAAAAAACCCAAACCCACTCTTCCCCAGAAACCAACAGGGAGTTCGGATTTTTGAGCACGAGCTCCCCATCTCCTTGCTCAGCCCTGCAATAAACCTTTCTCTGATCTAAACTCCCATGTTTCAGTTTGTTTGGCCTCACTGTGTGTCAGGCACATGAACTTGTGTTTGACAACAGGTGTGGTTGGGGACATTGTTGTACAGCACTCAGCGGCCTCAAACACCCCCTACTCCTAACAGGGGTCTCCAACCTATAGACAATCAGGTCTACTGAGATCTTCTTAAATGGGATGCCCCCCAGAGTTGGTCGGAAGTTCCCAGGTGGAAGCGGTGTTTTCTGTTTCAAAGCAGGTGAGTATCTCTCTGATCACACAGCAGCCTGGGCCTGCAGAGCCCTGGAGGAAGGAGCGGCTCCAGCCTGGCCCCACTCCTAGTGTGTGACCCTCATGGCCCACCTGCTCCCACGGGCGGTACAGGTGTGCTCCAGGTGTGCTGTGCTGCATCCAGACCGGCCTTCTTCCCGCTAGCAACCGCCGACCGGGGATCTTGTGCTGTGATCCCCCATCAGCCTTCTTCCCTGGTGGCTTCAGCTTCTACGTCCTCTGCTCCGAGGCCCTGGTGTCCCCCACCTCAGCAGCCACGTCAGAGCTGCGCCTGGGGAATGGCCTCAGCAGACTGCAGCTCCTGCCCCACCGTCCTCACTCCCTCGGTGGTGCTGGCTCTCTGGCCTTGCGGAGAGCCATTCTCTGCTGAGTTCACACCAGGGGCGTGGGGTGAACCCCGATGCTGACCGTCTGCCTTGAGCTCCGACGCCAGCCCTGGGGGTCCCCCACCAGCAGCCATGTCTGGTCTCGTCTGCTCCTCAGACCCAGCTGAGAACCTGGCCTCCCACTCCCCAAGGAAACGGATGCAGCCAGAGGGGCCGCATGTGCTGGAGGCCCAGAGTCAAGTGTAGTCTAAGAAGTCTGAACTCTTTTTTTTTTTTTTTTTTTTTAAGGCCGCACCATGAGGCTTGCAGGACCTAAGTTCCCCAACCAGGGAAAGAACCTGTGCCCCCTGCAATGGAAGTGCAGAATCTTAACCACTGGACCTCCAGGGAAGTCCTGAAGAAGTCTGAACTCTTAATGAACCACTTTGTTTTTCTTGCATAATAGTTTATATACAAAAGTAAATATATATTAAGTGGTTTATAAAGAAAAACCAAAAAGTTACTCAGTAATTTTAAAAGCTTACTTGATCTTTTTTTAAAAATTTTTATTGGAGTATAGTTGATTTACAATGTTGTGTTAGTTTCTGCTATACAGCAAAGTGATTCAGTTATACATATACATGTATCCAATCTTTTTTAGATTCTTTTCCCATATAGGTCTACTTGATCTTTTTTGTACTTTTCTGTTCTGTGCCGGATAATCCCAGTACCCACAGTCTGTCTGGGCAGGTCTAGCTCTTACTAATGGGGCCTCATTTCCTTACACATTTTGTCAGCGTTTTTACGACGAGCTCAGTTTTTCTTGGAATGGTATGTCAGAATTCTTTGAAGCCTTGCTTGAAGGTAGGTTCTCCTTAAGAGGACTTATGGGGCTTCCCTGGTGGCGCAGTGGTTAAGAATCCACCTGCCAATGGAGGGGACATGGGTTTGAGCCCTGGTCCAGGAAGATCCCACATGCTGCGGAGCACCTAAGCCCGTGCGCCACAACTACTGAGCCTGCACTCTAGAGCCCACGAGCCACAACTACTGAGCCCATGTGCCACAACTACAGAAGCCCGCATGCCTAGAGCCCATGCTCCACAACAAGAGAAGCCACCATAATGAGAAGCCTGTGCACCGCAACGAAGAGTAGCTCCCGCTCATCACAATGAGAGAAAGCCCACGCGCAGCAACGAAGACACAACGCAACCAAAAATAAATAAATGTATAAATAAATTTATTTTTAAAAAGAGGACTTGTGTTTGTCTCTGGCAGAGATTGGAAATTGTTTTAAAATTAAATTCCTTACTTGAGGGTTTTTTAATACATGAATTTGTGCTACAACCATCTGAGGGCCGGCTTGCCAGGCCCAGTTTTGTCCTCTTAATCTAGCACCGTGGTTGCAAAGAGCTCTTTCTGTTCCTTTTCGCCCAGTCTCTCAACAGAGGGCTAGGCAAGGCTGGAACAGCCTTACTCATCCTTGCACTGACCAGGGACACTTTTGTCGGCCTCTGCGTCCTGTAGAGAGTGAGAGCCACAGCTCAGTTCAACAGGGTTGGGCAAAAGTCAGTCATGTCCCTCTTCCTTCCCGGAGTTTTTTACCTCAGGCTTCTTTGCTTACTTGCCAGCCCACTGATTCACTTTGTATGTTTCACCCTACATTTTATTGATTCACTTTGTATGTTTCACCCTACATTTTATGTTTTTCTGGTGACAAGTTTGTGGGTGCCTCATCTGCCGCATGGACAAACCTAGGCTATTTTCGCCTGCACAGAAAACCACGTCTGTGTGAGGCTGTCAGTCACAGGAAGGACCACAAGAATATGAAGGTCCCTGCGTGTCCAGGAAGTACTGTGCCCAGGGAGGCGACACAGAGTCAGGACCACCTTTCAGTGCTTTTTGTGCTAATATTTATAAAGGAGGTTGGCCAACAGCAGGACAGAATATCCTGGTCGCCTCAGGCCCCTTAATGCCGGCATCCTGTAATCAATCAGGGTTTACGATTCCATTAAAATATAATTTCACATTCTGTAATTTACTGAACAGCATCTCCAAGTTTAAACAGACACACAGCCCTAACACAATACCACAGGCCTTGGAAGCCTTTCTGGCCTACAAAATACACCTTTCAGTTAAACCTTGACAGCAGGATTTTAAATGCACCATAATCTGTCTAATCAAGATTTTAAAGTGAAGACAAGTACTGGTGAGGCAGTGTGGAAGCACGCTGCCAACCCCGCAGGGTTGCCATGTGGTTGCTTCTGCCCTGCCCACCACTCCCCACTACATCTCCAGGGGGTCCTCCCTGCCATAGGGTCCAATGTTTGTTCACCGTGATTTCCAGAGTCTAACACACATGGGACATACCAGCCCTGACATGTGCTCGCTCCCTTGTTGGGGACTCGTGGGCAAAGAGAAGTCGGGAGGGCGGCTTCCCAGGAGGAGCGGGACCTAGGCTGCAGGACACAGGCAGGTTCAAGTGAGGGGCAGCGGCAGTGGGAAGGGTTGGACTGAAGGCTCAGGAGGGCATGGGAAGACCGGCCCCGCCTGTAGAGGCTGGTGGGGGCAAGATAGGTTGTAAGGGAAGGTCCGGTGAGTTTGGGATCTGCTGTTGTGGCCAAGTTTCTGGGGCTTGTCGGAGGTGGGTGAGAAAGAGCAGCCGGCTCTGAGGAGGTCTGACTGCTGACCTTCACCCCTGGCTGTGGACGTGAGCGGCTTCAGGGGAGCCCACCCTGTAAGAGGCCACCTGTACTCCAGGTGCCCTGAGACGCAGGGCCTCCCTGAGGCATCTCTAATGATCCGATAGGACCACTGGGGGATGGCGGGGCAGCATGGAGGTAGGCACAGGGGGCACCGGACTGGGAGGGGGACGGTGGCATAGAGGGTGCCCACCGGGGTAGATTCCTTCTCGCCATCCTGCCATCTGTCACCTCCTGAACCCTCACAGAATTTGAAATACACACTAGCTGTTTTGAGGGCAAAAATGAATTTCTACCGTCTGAGTGGACACTGGGTGCCCAACCCAAGGTCAGCTCAGGAAACTGCTTCCCTTAAGGGGACCTTCCGTAGTGAGCTTCCACTGCAGACCTGAAGCATTGGCCGCCCCCAAAGCACTGCTCAGAGGGACTGTCCCAGGGCGGGGCAGGGGTGGGGGGTGGGGCACGGCTTTGAGTACCAGTCTCGGTGACAACGCGAGGGCTAGCTTTCTCTAGTTGTGGCGAGCGGAGGCTACTCTTCATTGCAGTGCATGGGCTTCCCTTATTGTGGAGCACGGGCTCTAGATGTGCGGGCTTCAGTAGTTGTGGCACACAGGCTCAGTAGTTGTAACTCGCGGGTTCTAGAGAGCAGGCTCAGTAGTTGTGGCGCATGGGCTTAGTAGCTCGGCAGCATGTGGGATCTTCCTGGACCAGCGCTTAAACTTGTGTCCCCTGCATTGGCAGGTGGAGTCTTTTTTTTTGTTACTTTCACTTTTTTAAAATTAAGGCTATTCTAACTTTATTCAAAAGGTCTTTATGTTTTTCTACAGTCTAGAATTGGTGGACTAAAAAAATTATATATTCATTAGTGTTAGAATTAATTTCTAAAACCATCTGTGCCTGGTGTCTCTTTTATTTTTTTTATTTTGGCAGGTGGATTCTTAACCACTGCGCCACCAGGGAAGTCTCCGTGTCTTTAGACCTCGGCTGGGAGAGGTGACTTGGGGAGCACAGCACCTGCTTCTCCAGGCCCCATCGCAGGGGCTCCACGCTGGAGGGGAGCTGTGTGTGCTCATGGCTGTGGCGGGGATGGTGCGGAGAGGCCAGGGGGGACTCGGAGGAGGTGGGGGAAGAGTTCTTTTTAGCTGCAGGGGGCCTGCAGGTGGGCGGAAAGGGAGGTGAGCCCTCAAACTAAACGCCTGAGGTCCACGCTCTGAAAGGCTGAAGTTAACACCGCGTCTGACAGAACAAGACAGTCTCTGTCAGAGGCTTGCATCACTCACTGACCCACTGAACAGCAAGAGAACATTAAGACCCAGCGCCAGGACCCCTGGGGACGGCCAGTTCCGGCACGTTGGCTGGGTCCCTCCCCGTCTCTGGGCTCCACTGGGATCTTGGATACTCTTCCAGACCCACTGCCCTGCTCTCCTGGAAACGCTGCCAGGGCAGGCAGCAGACAGGATCTCATAACCACAAGACAGTTGATCGTGGCAAAGGCCTGAGTTGTTCAAGGTTGTACTGGGGACGTGAGACTCTTCAAGAATCGGAGAAAGGACAGTGGACGAGAGGCCACCCCTGCTCTCATCAGAAAAGCTTCAAGTTCCTTTCATAGAGTGGAGAGGTGCCGCAGCTAAAAAAGTCTGGGAAACTCACAAGCAGAGGTGGGTTGGAGACACGGAACAAGGGTCAGGGAGGCCAAGCAGAGGAAATGGGTGTGAACTTGGGGGACAGTGGGTTCGGCTGGTCAGAGAGAAGGGGGAACCCCAGAGATTCAGGCAAGCGGAGGGTGACCAGGCAGGAAGTGGGGCTGATGCAGCGAGAGCAGGGGCTCCTGCCGGTCAACATGGGGGGCCTGGAATCCCCGCCTACGGGCACCTTAGGTAAATGGGAGCTTAGGAAAGTTCTTCTCGATGGGTGGGTGGGGCTGAGGACCTAACAAAGGGCTGTTCCTGACCAGGTGACGAGGGCCTAGTGCACCGCAGGCGTGAGCTTTGCTATAGCTGGGCGGTGGCGACAAGAACAGAATGGGGGCGCGGACGGAGGCCTATTAACGTACGAGGCTTCTGATGAAATAAAATTCATATTTTAAGGCAAGACAAGCAACATTTAAATAAAATTTTTTCTCTGCTCATTTGAGCCTCCTCCCTCCCCTCCACTGTACATTGTGCATCTGCATTAAGCATGAACCAGACTCCCCAATGGCAGAAATACCTGCTCAACCACAAAGATCAATTTTTCTCCTTCTGGTGCCAGCCATTTAACTCCTTAGGAGGTAACATTCCTTTCTCAGTTCTGTAAGGGGTCATGATGATCCAACCCTGGCCTTGTAGGTACAGACGTCTTTGGTGGACTTTATGTACAAGGCCACTATATCATTTCCCTTAAAGACAGCGATTGGTGCAGAATAGACTGGTCAGACGACCTAGGGAGATACTGGGCTGGAGTTCTCAGCTTAAATACTTGCTGATGACCTTATTAATGTCACTAGTTATATTTCTGCCTATTTTACAAGATTATTTTTTCTTTTCTTTTTAAAATAAATTTATTTATTTATTTTTGGCTGTGTTGGCTCTTCGTTGCTGCACATGGGCTTTCTCCAGTTGTAGCAAGCGGGGGCTACTCTTCGTTGCGGTGCACGGGCTTCTCACTGCAGTGGCTTCTCTTGTTGCAGAGCACGGACTCTAGGCATGCGGGCTTCAGTAGTTGTACATGGGCTCAGTAGTTGTGGCTCATGGGCTCTAGAGCGCAGGTTCAGTAGTTGTGGCACACGGGCTTAGATGCTCTGTGGCATGTGGGATCTTCCTGGACCAGGGCTCGAACCTGTGTCCCTTGCATTGTCAGGCGGATTTTTTTTTTTTAATATTTGAATTTTATTTTATTTTTTTTATACAGCAGGTTCTTATTAGTTATCTATTTTATACATATTAGTGTATATATGTCAAACCCAATCTCCCAATTCATCACACCATCACCACCCAACCTGCCACTTTCCCCCTTGGTATCCATACGTTTGTTCTCTACATCTATGTCTCTATTTCTGCCCCGCAAACCGGTTCATCTGTACCATTTTTCTAGGTCCACATATATGCATTAATATACGATATTTGTTTTTCTCTGTCAGGCGGATTCTTAACCACTGCGCCACCAGGGAAGCCCAAGATTATTGTTTCTTTCATGACCAAATGTCTGACTGAGCCTCTGATAAAAATAATGATGACCAGAAGACCTGAAACAACTGACCAAATATATAGTTCTGTAAGATCAGGAATTTCAATAGTGTAGCTCTAAATGTGGAAAGAAGCAACAACAGGGCAATAACAGACTAGTAGGACAGGCGGCCCAGAGGCCTTGGGCTACTGTTAGTTAACAGGGTCTAGTCTGGTAACAGCACATTGAGGGGCCTATCAAGGAAATCCTCACCTGACCTGGGAATGAGCATTCCTAACACCATGGGACAAATCCGTCATGAAATGCCTCCCAAACCTTGGTCTAAATTAAGGCTGAAAGGGAAGGGACCGTAACATAGAGAATGTTGCCCACTACCCAATTCTACAAGAATCAAGTCATTAACCACTGCAGTCGCTGACCTACCTGAAAGGAATTCAGGGTGAAGATCGGGATGAGGCACTTTGTGCTCTGGGAAAACTGGCAGAACTGGCCCTCAGAGACTTAGATATTTTCAGGAGAAAATTTTTTAATGAATTTTTATTGCCTCTTCCCATACTTAGAAAAGCACTAAAACTATTAACTAAGGTAATGTGTTCCTCGAGAATAGTAATAACCTTCTACCAAGCTGGGTGCTTGGATGCACATATCCCTTTGCCAAAATCACATATATACTGGCCTCCCCTCTTTCCTCTTTTTTAAATTTTATTTATTTATTTTTATTAAAAACTTTAAAAAAATTTTTATATTGGAGTATAGTTTATTTACAATGTTGTGTTAGTTTCAGGTGTACAGCAAAGTGATTCGGCTATACATATATATATATATATATATATATATATATTCTTTGTCAGATTCTTTTCCCATTTAGGTTATTACAGAATATTCAGTTCTCTGTGCTATATATAGTAGGTCCTTGTTGGTTATCCATTTTATGTATAGTAGCGTGTATATGTTAATCCCAAACTCCTAAATTATCCCTCTCCCCTTTCCCCTTTGGTAACCATAAATTTGGTTTCTAAGTCTGTGAGTTTGTTTCTGTTTTGTCCATTCACATCCCCCCTTTCATCTTTGGAACAGTCCTCAGACCCTTCTGAAAGACCGTCTCTGGGTTATAATCCTCAGGTTGGCTTGACTAGAAGTTTCCATTTCTTTCTTAGATTGACTACTGATTTTTTTTTAACAACAGATCCAATCATTCCATATCCCCACAAATACTTATTTTCCATTTTTAAAAAATTACCACAATTCTAAGAAGTAGTTCATTGTGACTTTGATTTGCAATTTGCTAGTGACGTTGACCATCTTTTCATGTGCTTATTGGCTATTTGTGTATCTTCTTTAGATAAATGTCTATTCAAGTCTTTTTGCTCATTTTTAATTTATTTTTATTTTTTAATTTTATTCTATTTTTTTACATCTTTATTGGAGTATAATTGCTTTACAATGATGTGTTAGTTTCTTCTGTATAACAAAGTGAATCAGCTATACATATACATATATCCCCTTATCCCCTCCCTCTTGCGTCTCCCTCCCACCCTCCCTATCCCACCCCTCTAGGTGGACACAAAGTGCTGAGCTGATCTCCCTGTGCTATGCGGCTGTTTCCCACTAGCTATCTATTTTACATTTGGTAGTGTATATATGTCAGTGCTACTCTCTTCATCCCAGCTTAACCTTCCCCCTCCCCATGTCCTCAAGTCCATTCTCTACGTCTGTGTCTTTATTCCTGTCCTGTTCCTAGGTTCATCAGAACCATTTTTTTCTTTAGATTCTGTATATATGTGTTAGCATACGGTATTTGTTTTTCTCTTTCTGACTTACTTACAGTCTCTAGGTCCATCCACCTCACTACAAATAACTCAATTTCGTTTCTTTTTATGGCTGAGTAATATTCCATTGTATATATATATGCCACATCTTCTTTATCAATCCGTTGATGGACACTTAGTTTGCTTCCACATCCTGTCTATTGTAAATACAGCTGCAATGAACATTGTGGTACATGACTTTTTGAATTATGGTTTTCTCAATCCCACTAGCGGGATTGCTGGGTCATATGGTAGTTCTATTTTTAGATTTTTAAGGAACCTCCATACTGTTCTCCATAGTGGCTGTATCAATTTACATTCCCACCAACAGTGCAAGAGGGTTCCCTTTCTCCACACCCTCGCCAGAATTTATTGTCTGTAGATTTTTTGATGATGGCCGTTCTGACCGATGTAAGGTGATACCTCATTGTAGTTTTTTTTTTTTTTTTCGGTACGCGGGCCTCTCACTGCTGTGGCCTCTCCTGCTGCGGAGCACAGGCTCCGGACGCACAGGCTCAGCAGCCATGGCTCACGGGCCCAGCTGCTCCGCGGCACGTGGGATCTTCCCAGACTGGGGCATGAACCCGCATCCCCTGCATCGGCAGGCGGACTCCCAACCACTGCGCCACCAGGGAAGCCCCCCTCACTGTAGTTTTGATTTGCATTTCTCTAATGATTAGTGATGTTGAGCATCCTTTCATGTGTTTGTTGGCAATCTGTATCTTTGGAGAAATGTCTATTTAGGTCTTCTGCTCAGTTTTGGATTGGGTTGCATTTTTTTTTTTTGATATTGAGCTGCGTGAGCTGCTTGTATATTTCAGAGATTAATCCTTTGTCGTTGCTTTGTTTGCAAATATTTCCTCCCATTCTTAGGGTTGTCTTTTCATCTTGTTTATGGTTTCCTTTGCTGTGCAAAAGCTTTTAAGTTTCATTAGGTCCCATTTGTTTATTTTTATTTTTATTTCCATTTCTCTAGGAGGTGGGTCAAAAAGGATCTTGCTGTGATTTATGTCATACAGTGTTCTGCCTATGTTTTCCTCGAAGAGTTTTATAGGGCCTTACATTTAGGTCTTTAATCCATTTTGAGTTTATTTTTGTGTATGGTGTTAGGGAGTGTTCTAATTTCATTCTTTTACATGTAGCTGTCCAGTTTTCCCAGCACCACTTATTGAAGAGGCTGTCTTTTCTCCATTGTATATTCTTGCCTCCTTTATCAAAGATAAGGTGACCATAGGTCGTGGGTTTATCCCTGGGCTTTCTATCCTGTTCCATTGATCTATATTTGTTTTTGAGCCGGCACCATATTGTCTTGATTACTGTAGCTTTGTAGTATAGTCTGAAGTCAGGGAGCCTGATTCCTCCAGCTCTGTTTTTCTTTCTCAAGATTGCTTTGGCTATTTGGGGTCTTTTGTGTTTCCATACAAATTGTGAAATTTTTTCTTCTAGTTCTGTGAAAAACGCCATTGGTAGTTTGATAGGGATTGCACTGAATCTGTACATTGCTTTGGGTAGTAGAGTCATTTTCACAATGTTGATTCTTCCAATCCAAGAACATGGTATATCTCTCCATCTATTTGTATCATCTTTAATTTCTTTCATTAGTGTCTTATAGATTTCTGCATACAGGTCTTTTGTCTCCTTAGGTAGGTTTATTCCTAGGTATTTTATTCTTTTTGTTGCAATGGTAAATGGGAGTGTCTCCTTAATTTCTCTTTCAGATTTTTCATCATTAGTGTATAGGAATGCAAGAGATTTCTGTGCATTAATTTTGTATCCTGTTACTTTACCAAATTCATTGATTAGTTCTAGTAGTTTTCTGGCAGCAGCTTTAGGATTCTCTATGTATAGTATCATGTCATCTGCAAACAGTGAGTTTTACTTCTTCTTTTCTGATTTGGATTCCTTTTCTTTTTCTTCTCTGATTACTGTGGCTAAAACTTCCAAAACTATGTTGAATAACAGTGGTGAGAGTGGGTAACCTTGTCTTGTTCCTGATCTTAGTGGAAATGGTTTCAGTTTTTCACCATTGAGAACGATGTTGGATGTGGGTTTGTCATATATATGGCTTTTATTATGTTGAGGTAAGTTCCCTCTCTGCCTACCTTCTGGATGGTTTTTGTCATAAATGGGTGTTGAATTTTGTCAAAAGCTTTTTCTGCATCTATTGAGGTTATCATATGGTTTTTCTCTTCCAATTTGTTAATATGGTTTATCACATTGATTGATTTGCATATACTGAAGAATCCTTGCCTTCCTGGGGTAAACCCCACTTGATCATGGGGTATAATCCTTTTAATGTGCTGTTGCATTCTTTTTTAAATTTTTATTTATTTATTTATTTATCTGATAAGAGTAAATATATTTACTCTTAAATATAAATAAATTTATTTATTTATTTTTGGCTGCATTGGGTCTTTGTTGCTGTGCACAGCCTTTCTCTAGTTGTGGCAAGCAGGGGCTACTCTTTGTTGCAGTGCGCAGGCTTCTCATTGCGGTGGCTTCTCTAGTTGCGGAACATGGGCTCTAGGCACACAGGCTTCAGTAGTTGTAGCACATGGGCTCAGGAGTTGTGGCTCACGGGCTCTAGAGCGCAGGCTCAGTAGTTGTGGTGCACGGGCTTAGCTGCTCCACAGCATGTGGGATCATCCCAGACCAGGGCTCGAACCCCTGTCCCCTGAATTGGCAGGCGGATTCTTAACCACTGTGCCACCAGGGAAGTCCCTGTGCTGTTGGATTCTGTTTGCTAGTATTTTGTTGAGGATTTTTGCATCTTTTGCCCATTTTTTAATTGGGACATCTTTTTGTGGCTGAGTTGTAAACTGTCTCTGTTTATTCTGGATACTAGACTCTTATCAGATGCATGATTTGCAAATACTTTCTCCCATTCTGTAGGCTGCCTTTTCACTTTCTTGACAATATTCTTTGATGCACAAAAGTTTAGTTCTGATAAAGTCCAATTTATCTATTTTTTTCTTGTTGATCATGCCTTTGGTGTTGCACCTAAGAATCCATGGGCAAATACAAAGTCATGCATATTTCCCGTTTTCTTCTGAAGATTTTTATAGTTTTAGCTCTTAAATTTAGATCTTTGATCCTTCGAGTTAATTTTGTATATGGTGAGGTAGAGGCTCCACTCCATTATTTTGCATGTGGATGTCCATTTGTTACAGAGAACAAATGGATGGTTTGAAGTTTACCTCTCATAATAAACCATTCATAAGTAAAGCGCCTTCTTGAGTTCTATGAGCCATTGTAGCAAATTACTGACCCTGAAGAGGGACTGTGGGAGCCCCTGATTGACAGCCTGTAGGTACAGGTGGCCTGGAGCTTGAGACTGGGGTCTGAAGGGGTGGGGAGTCTGGCAGGAGTATGCACCAACCCTGGGTGTTAGCATCAGAACACAGTTGGATTCTTGGACACCCAGCTGCTGTCCACAAAGAACTGGAGAATTGTCTGATGTAGAAAACCCAACACCTTTGGTGTCAGAAGTGGCGTGAGAGTAAAAGAGGTTTAGCTTGCATTTTTTTAATCATTGGTTTTAATTCTGTCAGCAAAGCATAAACAAGTGACACTGTGATTTATAGTCTTTTACTTTAAAACATTTTATTAAACATGATGATCTCCCTGTAAATATGCATGATTCCCAAAGGTATTAACAACTTTATTGAGATATAACTCACACACCACAGAACTCATTTGTTTAAAGCACGCCATTCAAGTTTTTAGTTTTTCACAGGATTGTGCAGCCATGGTTATAATTTTCAACACTTTCATCACTTAAGAGGAACCTCATTGGCCATCAATCTCCATCCGACCTTCACACTCCACCCCAAGTCTAAGCAACTACTCACCTATTTTCTGTCTCTATAGATAACTATTCTGAACATCTCATCTAAGTGGAATCGTACATCTTTCCCTTAGCTTAATATGTCCAAAGTTAATCATGGTATAGCATACATCAGTACTTCATTTCCTTTTACCATCAACTTAATATTCCATTGTATGGACATACATTTTATTTATGTACTTAGCAGCTGATGGACATTTGGACCGTTTCCACTTTTTGGCTAGAATAAACAGTGCAGCTATGAACATTCATGTATAAGTTTTTAGTAGTAATTTTTATCTTAATGTCTATTTTATCTGATATTAATATGGCCAATCCAGCTGTCTTCGGAGTACAGTTTGCATGGTATATCTTTCCCATCCTTTTACTTTCAATCTATCACGTCCTTGAATTTATTGATTGATTGATTGATTGTTTCTGTTTTGTTTTTTGGCTGCACCATGTGACTTGCGAGAACTCCAACCAGGAATTGAACCTGGGCCACAGCAGTGAAAGCCTGGAATCCTAACCACTAGGCCACCAAAGAACTCCCTATTTTGTCTTTGAATTTAAAGTTTGTCTCCTGTAGACAGCATACAGTTGGATCATGTTGTTTTAAAAAATACTTTGCCAATTTCTGCTTTTTTATCAGTGTTTGATCCATTTAATACAACTATCAATAAGGTAAGATTTACTTCTGCCATTTTGTTATTTGTTTTCTTCATGTCTTACATCTTTTTTGTTTCTTTATTCTTTCATTACTGCCTTCTTTTGTGTTAAATAGATATTTTCCAATGTGTCATTTCAATTACCTTGTTATTTCTTCTACTATTTTTAGTTATCTCCTTAGTGGTTGCCTGAGTATTACAATTAACCTCATAATTTGATTTGGATTCATACCAATATCATTTCAACAGCACACAAAACCTTTGCTCCTGTATAGCTCTGTGCCTCCTCCCTCCTTTGTACTAGTACTGTCATACAAATTACATCTTTATATACTCTATATATGTATCAACACAGATTTATAATTATTGCTCAATGTAGTTGTCTTTTAACACAGACAGGAGGAAAAAGAGTTATAAACAAAAATTACATTTACAGTCTTGTATATTTGCCTATCTAGATACTTATATCAGGACTCTTTTATTTCTTCATGTGGGTCAAGTTCTTACTTGTGTCTTTTCATTTCCACCTGAAGGATTCTCTTTAGTATTTCCTACAAAACAGATCTGTTAGAGACAAGTTCTCTCAGTTTTTGTTTACCTGGAATGCCTTAATTTCCCCTTCAATATTTGAAGGATAAATTTGCTGGATACAGAATTTCTGCTTGACAGTCTTTTTTTTTTTTAACATCTTTATTGGAGTATAATTGCTTTACAATGTTATGTTAGTTTCTGCTGTATAACAAAGTGAATCAGCTATACGTATACATATATCCCCATATCTCCTGCCTCGTGTCTCCCTCCCACCCTCCCCATCCCACCCTTATAGGTGGTCACAAAGCACCGAGCTGATCTCCCTGTGCTATGCAGCTGCTTCCCACTAGGCAGTCTTTTTTTAAAAGCACTCTGAATATCTCATCCCACCACGCTTTCTGATGAGAAATCAGTTGTTCATCTTATTGAGACCATTGTACAAGATTGGTTTGCTTCTCTTTTGCTGCTTTCATGATTCTTTGCCTTTTGATGGTTTAACTGTGCTATGTCTGGGTGTGGATTTCTTTGAGCCTCCTGGTTATGTACATTAGTGGGTTTTTTTAAAATCAAATTTGGCATGTTTTGGCCATTATTTCTTCAAAAATTCTTTCTTCCCCTTTCTCTCTCTTCCGTCTGGGACTCCCATTACGTCTGCTGGCCCACAGATCTATGAGGTTTTGGCCTTTTTTTTTTTTAATACTTCCTAGTTCTTTATTGCTAGTGATCTATGTGGTGAGACGTTGGTCTCATACTTTAGTTTTTTAGATATGATTTCCATTAGTTATTTAAACATATTTAAAATAGCTGATTTAGTCTTTTTTTTTTTTTTTTTTTTTTTTGGCCACGCCATGTAGCATGCGGGATCTTAGTTCCCCAACCAGGGATTGAATCCATGCCTACTGCATTGGGAGCATGGAGTCTTAACCACTGGACCGTCAGGGAAGTCCCCTGATTTAAAGTCTTTTAAAAAAGTAACTCTAATGTCTGGGCTTCCTCAGAACAGTTTCTATCTTGACTGCTTTTTTCCCCCTGAATATGGACTATGCTTTGCTTCTTTGCATATTCCGTAATTTTTTTCCCTGAAAACTAGACATTTTAAATGCTATGATGTGACAACTCTGGAAACCAGACGCTCCCTGCCTTACCTGAGCTTACTGCTGCTGTTCGTTGGTTTAGGAAATTTCTTTTTTCTTTCTTTTTTTTTTTTTTGTGGTACGCGGGCCTCTCACTGCTGTGGCCTCTCCTGTTACGGAGCACAGGCTCCGGACACGCAGGTTCAGCGGCCATGGCTCACGGGCCCAGCCGCTCTGCAGCATGTGGGATCCTCCCGGACCGGGGCACGAACCCATGGTCCCCTGCATCGGCAGGCGGACTCTCAACCACTGCGCCACCAGGGAAGCCCCAGTTTAGCAAATTTCTTGAACTAATTTTGTAAAGTCTGTGTTATTTGTCATATGTGGTCAGTTAGTCTCTACTCAATTAGCTTAGTGCCCAGTTAATGAACTGAAAGAGATTCCTTAAATGCCTTGAATCTCAGCCTTTACTGAGAGGCTCTGCGTGTGCTGAAACATGTCTTCAGTGCCCCGGAAGGCAGTTTCCAATTTTGCCTTGGCCTTCAGCCTACACTTCTTCCTTGTGCATAGCCTCAAGGTCAGCCAGAGGTAAGAGCTCAGGGCCTTGTCAATTCTCTCTTGGATGCGTGCACAGCCCTGTGCATGCACAAGGCCTTCTAGATTCCCAAAAATATGTTGAAGCTTTTGAAAGCCCCCCTATGAACATCTCATTCCACAACCGCTTTTTAATTTTTTTGCACCCTCTGCCCACCATAAGGGCCAGCAACATCCAAATCCTTTCAGAGGGAAGCCAAAGGTAGATAGTAATTCAAGGTAATAGATGATGCACCACAGAAAACGTCCTGGTATAAAATTACTCCTTTCACGTAAGCCTTGGCAATCAGACCCAAACAATCCCTGACATGGGTGACAGCATAATGTCATTTCATGGGTAGGAGCAATGGGAATGTCCATTATCCCAGATGTGATGTGAGGTTTCCCACAAATACACTGCCACTCCAGCTTCACCCTCAGCCCTGACAACCAGAAATAACTGAGGCTATAGGACCTCTCACTGGAAGGTTCTGTGATGCTAAGTAAGTCCCTTAAATTACATCAAAGAACCTCCAGGTCACCCAGGAAGAAAAACTTGTCCGTACATCACAGATGAAGGGTTAGACCCAGGTACGCCAACTCTTCTGAGGCAAACGCCAGGCCACCATCTCACTCTCCTCTCCCCGACAGCAGACGTCCAGCCCAGCACCAAGTCCTAGTCACTTCACCTCTAAAATCTGAAGTTTTGCCTCTCCTGTTCATCTGCAACACCACCGCCTCCAGCTAAAGCACACAGAGACTCCCAAGGTAGAGAGAAGTATTCCTTCCATCTCTGTTCACTCCTCACCTGTCTCCTTCATGTCTCTGCCCCACATCATGCTGCATGGCTTTATTCCGATATCTGCCCGTCAACTAGCCTCTCGGCCTCCAGTCTCACAGTGGCCCATCTCAACATCACCCACTGCAAGAGGGAGGATGAATCACAGGACTCTCACTTTAGAAACTGCAGCAGAATCCCCACCGCCTGCAGGACAGAGCACCCCCATCTCTCCTGCTTTGCCCGCTAGCTGCTTCTTATACTCCCTACAGGTACAGTCATAGTGGAGGACCACAACCTCCCAGAAGGAGCAACACTCTTCCAGTTCCATGCCTTTTCACACATTTTCCTCTCCAAGTGAACTTTTACAGCTGGCAAAATGCAGCTTTAAGGCCCCCTCTACTGTGGGCCCTCCCTGACTTAGGGTATCATCTGACACCCCCGCAGCACTCTCTTCAAATGTCTGACAGTCGGCTGAGTACTAGAATCCTGCAGTCCCACCTTCTCTACTGGGCGATGGAAGACCGATCAATGGCCCAGATTGGCTAATAACAATCTAAGACCAAACACTCTACAGTCGTCTAATATCTGAGGACTGGATTAGGAATGAAAAAAGAAACGATGGCAGACAGTTGCTGTTTTCATTATAAAAGGACATGGGTTAGCAACATTCCACTAAAACTCTTAAAATAGAGACCCCCAAACTTCATCCTATAAACTTATAGGTTCTAAGTAGTTCTACCAAAAATCCTCAACAATTCACTTCTTAAAACTGTGCCAGAAATAATTTATAGATTTAATATTAGTAACCTGATGGGATATAGTAGCTGATGAGGCAAAGTTGAATTTAAATACTTATATGATCCGGGACTTCCCTGGTGGCGCAGTGGATAAGACTCCATGCTCCTAATGCAGGGGGCCCGGGTTCCATCCCTGGTCAGGGAACTAGATCCCACATGTATGCCGCAACTAAGAGTTTGCATTCCACAACTAAGAAGTCCATGAGCCGCAACTAAGGAGCCTGCCTGCTACAACTAAGACCCGGTGTAACCAAATAAATAAATATTAAATAAATAAATAAATACCTATATGATCCAAAGTTTGGATTTCTTTGTAACCTCTACTTCTTTCAGTCCGGGGCCTACTTCTCCTGCCTTACACCTACACCAACTTAAATATTAGACCTTGATGGTCCGTTACGCCAGGCCCTGAAGGCAGCCAAAGCTCACCTGGGCTGAGATGCCAAGAGGAGTAGTCCCTTCGGGTATTCACCCGTGCGGCAGTGGATGGCCCAGTGCCCCGTGAGACCGGCGTGTCCATCCAACATCTTGGTGGGCTCGGAGTCACCTCATGCTCCGGGGTAGACTGTGGTCTCCGTCACCAGGGCAATGGTGCTCGCAAAGACCCATTTCCATAAATCCCCCTTTCTGCCATTGTCTGAGACTTTGCTTTACTCTTTGTCTCAATATTAAGGATCTGAAGCGTCTTCCCAGCTAGTATTTAATGTGAGGGAGATTAGAGAAAGATCAATTAAAAATCAGAAAGACAAATTCTACACTCTTAATTCTGTATCCTTCTATTACTTTAAGATGTACTACTTACAGCTAATCTGATTAAGAGGGAAAAAAAAATGTCTCGAGTAGTAATTAACCACGTTAACTTCTAAATATTGACAAGAGCCTCCTAGGCATTACCTCCTTCTCAGAAAAGTGTAAAAGTGTGTCAGTATTTATACTCATGTTAGAAAATATGTTGAAGGACTTCCCTGGTGGCGCAGTAGTTAAGAATCTGCCTGCCAATCCAGGGGACACAGATTCGATCCCTGGTCCAGGAAGATCCCACATGCCATGGCGCAACTAAGCCGGTGCGCCACAACTACTGAGCCTGTGCTCTAGAGCCTGAGAGCCACAACTACTGAGCCCATGTGCCACAACTACTGAAGCCCGTGCGCCTAGAACCTGTGCTCCACAAGGAGAGAAGCCACCGCAATGAGAAGCCCGTGCGCCGCAACTAGAGAAAGCCTGCGCACAGCAACAAAGACGCAACACAGACCAACGTAAATAAATAAATAAATTAATTAATTAATTAAAAAAAAATTACTTCTGTGGTGTGATGCTCAGGGTATGGCATTTAAAAAAAGAAAAAAAGAATAAAGGAATTTTATGGCCTTTAAATTCCACCTGCATAAAGTAGTCAGACACAGAAACAAAGGCTGGGCTGCAAGTGCAACTCCAGGATAGGGCTGCCTTCCAGGGTGAAACAGCCCAGGCTCAGGGGAAACATCCTCCAGCTGGAAACCTGGTCAAGCTGTCCTCAGGCTGGCTAAAAATAACTTGTTTTACATGCAGTACCAACTATCTAGCATCACAACAAAAAACAAAACAAGGACCAAACCCCCTTGGGAATCAACCTCAGGACTGAGGTCCTGGCGGTGAAGGGGTCCCGCCACGAGGGGGCGCCATCCACTGCCCTGCACGCCCACCTGAGCCCGGCCAGCAGCCTGCACCCCACGTACCTCTAAAAATGATGGGAAAGAGGTAACATTTGTGAAGAGAAGCACACGCGAATGCTCAGAGGACAGTGTTTCCTAATAACAGCAGGAACATCACACTTGGGCCGTGATACAAAGTCACAAACTCTACAAAGGGGCACAAAGACCCCGGTCACACATTCATGTTTTGTGTTTACAACTCTTTAAAAATATAAAAACCACCCTTAGCTTGGGAGCTAAGTCTGCTGATCCCGCAGGTGATCCCGCAGGCAGAGTATTAATATTCCATGAAAACAGCAGCAGTGAGGGATTCTACCCGACTTCAGGCTCTTTGGGTCAAGGGTGAAAATGCATCTCTGAAAATATCCACCAGGAATCCATCAGTGGATGGTCTGAAGGGCCCAGGGTGAGCGAGTCTGCTTGGACAGCTCCAGAAGGAACTCTCAACCAGGTGGGAGCGGGCTGCAAAGCAGAGCTTTTAAACAAGAGCCCGATGGACTTCCCCGGTCGTCTAGTGGTTAGGGCTCCGTGCTTCCACAGCAGGGGATGTGGGTTCGATCCCTAGTCGGGGAACTAAGATCCTGCATGCAGCATGGTGTTGCCGAAAACAAAAAAGAACCCTGTTCCCCAACGAGCCCTCAGCCAACATGGGCGCCTGTGATCGTCCAGGCTCAGACCCCCATCCCCACGAGTTCACACCAGCCCCCATGGAAAAGCCCAGGCTTGTGAAACAGTAACAGTGTAATTCAGTTACCTGTGTAATGCTATCACTGTACAAATACTTTTTTAAAGACAACTTTGCTCACTTTGGTGTGGCCTCCATTTGCCAGCAACATGTACTACAGGGTCCAGGATCCTCCTGTGGCCACAGGGTTGCAGTAAGAACAGGAGAAAAGCCTTAAGATGACATCACATTGGTCCTACCGCCTCATGCTTCCTCATGCAAAAGAAAACAGCAAAAAAAAGAAAAAGAAAAAGAAAAAGAAAACAGCGCCGCACATGGTTCCAGCTGCAGCAGCTCATGTGAACACGGAGAGAAGAGGGGCAGCCGGGCACCTGGAGGCGGGTCACGCTGCCCTCCCGGAATGGGAGCCACTCACAGAGCCCCCGGGACCGAGATGCAGTGAGATGGGAAGGCCGCTTCAGGGCGTGATCCAAGCACAAACGACAACCAAGTCACTGTGCCTCCCCTGAAACACCAAGAGCCCCCCCTTGGCTAAAATGAGTGGCTGCTGTCTCTTCACCCATCCCAGCTTCACGCTCTCCAGTCTGCCCCCACCGCACCCCACCACTGCCGTAGGGAGGGTTCCTGAGATGCCCAATCAGAGAATCACTCCTCTCTCTGACAGCGTCCAAGCTACAGCAAACTCTGGCTTCCTTAGACCGTCCCCCAGACTACCCAACGGAAGCCCAGATCCCATCAAAGCTTCTTCTTAACACCCTCCTACACAGGCCCACCTCCCATGGTGCTCCTGGTGGTCTCTGGATGGAGAGATGGACAACATGCAGATGCCATGTTCTCTCTGCCCCCACGCCCACACCTCAGGAGAGCCACACGTTAAAGGGCCCAGGAGACCAACAGGCTGGGCATCGCGAGACCCGTGGAGCACACCAAACAGCAAACAGCACACTAGACAGGGTCTCTCGACAATACTGTAGAAACAGAAAACGCAGAGGAGCCAAAAGTATCATTAAGAGTTCAGGAAGTTTAGTAACTTCAATTAAACTTAAAACAGTTTACAATGCTTACACTACATGTTCAAAAAAATAGTGACAAGAAATAGAGCTGATAACAGACAAAACATCATTTTGAATAAAAATTATTCAGCTATTTCTTTTTGAATAGAAAGGTCTTCACTTCCAGATGTCCCTCTACCTACTGAAATGACCAAGTAAACCCTCTTTCTGTAAAAAAAATAGAAGCAACGCAAAGCTAATATTTGGCATCCACAAATTTTAGGTCCAGAAAGTGCTTTCACTTTTCAAAGTAAGTGATAAAGATTTCCACGTAAAACACTAGCAAGCCCAATATATACATAATCCTTTCAGTCCCTGAATCCTGGCAGTAGGGAAAGATTCTATGTCCTCAGAGTAACTAGATTTCAAGCACCCGAGACCCCAAGTCCAGGGAAATGAAATTCTACTAAACGCCCGACGGCCCCGTCATTGGCACATTTCCCAAGTGAAGCAGGATCTGGATGCACACTCCAGGATGCCTGGACAACCTCCCTCCCCGCCATCACCCAACCTTCCCCTCTGAGGTCAAGAGTGCCTGCAGGGCGAGGCATGGTGTTCCCTCCCTCGCACGCATCTGGACGCAGTGGTGAGGACACCAAAGCTCAGGGCCTCTTATTGAACAGGACGCGCAAGACACAGCTTCTGCTAAAACTTCAGGAGTTTAATGCTATTGATGACACTTTGCTGTGAGTGTCTGACACTTGTTCAATATAAAAGGTAACAAAGCAGGTGAGGTAAATGCCTTTCTGAACATCCATCAGGAGTACCTTCCAGAGGCTGGATGCACGGTGGCTCTGTCTGCAGACTGGCTGTGCAGCAGGCGCCGTGGGTCACTCATGCCAGCATTCACCACCTGGGTCGGCTCGTCCTGGGCACACGGAATCCTGCCAGGTCCCATGGTCAGTATGCTGAAGCCAGTGTCAGCTGGATTAAGTCCCAGGTTTCGGAGCTAAACAGAAAAGCAGCATTTGATTAAAGTAAGTTTTTCCTCTCTGAAACAGATCAGATCTAGACCAGATAAGGGATCACAGCAAGTGACTACTGGAGGCCAATGCGAACATGCATCTCTGCCTTTAACAGGTACAGCCAGCACAGCAGCGGCAGGCTTCCAGGAGCCTGCAACCCTGAGGGGCTGAACACACGGGAACCCACGGGAATAAGGATGACACCAGTAGGCAGGAGCCCAGTCATGACCATGGCAAGCCGGCGGGAAGGAGGCCTTGGGGACGGGCCCAGAAACTGGTTTCCCCAAAGGAAGCAATAACAAAGACCTGCCCAAGAGCTTTTGCTTAAAGCATTCCCCTGCACGTCACAAAGTCTAAATCTACTTCCATGGGGCTTCCCTGGTGGTGCAGTGCTTAAGAATCCGCCTGCCAATGCAGGTGACATGGGTTCAAGCCCAGGTCTGGGATGATCCCACACGCGTCGGAGCAACTAAGCCCGTGCACAACTACTGAGCCTGCGCTCTAGAGCCCATGAGCCACAACTACTGAAGCCCGCACGCCTAGAGCCTGTGTTCCGCAACAAGAGAAGCCACCACAATAAGAAGCCTGTGCACCGCAAGGAAGAGTATCCCCCGCTCAACGTAACTAGAGGAAGCCCGTACACAGCAACAAAGACCCAATGCAGCCAAAAATAATAAAATAAATAAATTTAAAAATACATATATTAAAAAAAAAATTAGTGATTTGAGTCCAGTTCCTCACGTAAGAGCTTATACACACATTCGTGGCACTGGGAAAAGTCCAGTACCTCACAAACATAAGATGGTGTCTTAACATCTGGGAACCATGGACGCAAAAATTAGCCAGAGACCATTAGAACCAGAACAAATGAAGACGGTGGTTCCAGCCGGGTGGGATCCTGCAGTCTCTGGAGACAGGCAGGGACAGCTTTAACTCCAACGACTCGAGAACCCTGAGGGTTGGGGCCCGGGTTGCTAAACACAGCACAACCCCACAAAGAGTACCTGATACCCCTGAGTTTTACTCCACGTGCAAAAAGAGTCCCAAGATGCAGTTTTCCATTAGTCAGTAGAAATAACCAAGGACTCTGATTCCCAGAATAATCAGTCTGGTAGGTAACCAAGCTACACATTTAAAATGGCCCGTATCAGAGTTAATACAAGTAGACAAGGGACCTCCCCAGCAGTCCAGTGGTTGGGACTCTGCCTTCCAATGCAGGGGGCACAGGTTCGATCTCTGGTCGGGGGACTAAGATCCCACATGCTGTGTGGTGCAGCCAAAAATTAAAAAAAAAAAAAAAAAAAAAAAAAAGACCTTCTCACAATCCTTTCGGTTCTCTAGACCTGCGATGAAACAAACCCATATTCGAATCTGACGCTGAGGAAAACATAAAAGAAACTGCGCATCTGAATGTCCTGTGGCTGCTCTACTGAAGGGACTGCAGCCTGGCCGGCAGGGCCGCAGCTGTGCTCACACAGGTCGCTGGTGACAACACTAGCTTCTCGTGTCAAAGAGCCAGATGCCCCACGGGGTCAACACCTGGGCTGTCACCTCCGGGCCTTGTTCCTTCTGCACCTGTCTCCTCCCTAGGCTCACTCACTGCCGATCCCAGGGCCCAGAACATGGATGTTATATAATTAATTAGTAGAGAGGTTTCTTCTTCTAGGCAGTCAAGAAAACATGCAGTTTAAGAAAATATATTTTATATTTCAAACTTATTAGCAAGCCTTTTCCTATGTTAGAGGAAGCTCTGTAAATGAGGGCCTATGAAAAAATGGTGATACTAAGGTCTTTTCTGGAACTTACCTAAATTTTAGGACTAGGTTAGTTCAGGATAGTTTAAAAGCTACATTTTTAGTGCATTACAGACTTCTCTCAAATTACACCACAGCAAGTTTTCTCTATTTTAAAACCAATGCATAAGACCCTATATTTATCCCTGTTAAATGTCATCTACTTGGATCCCAGTCTGTCAAGATCTGCTTGGATTCTAATTTTGCCCCTGAACTTTGCCATCCCAGCTCCGTGGCGCCCTTCCTCAGCCAGCCCAGGGGGATGGTCACCTCCCCTGGCACAGAGGGTCCAGCGGGCCTCCAGCAAGAGAGGTGGCAGAAGAAAATGAACAGGCTAAAAGCAGCAGAGGAGGTGAAGCAGCAAGGGAAAGAAAAATCAGGATGAGCAGGGAGGCGAGGACACATTTCCAGGATGGGGTGACAGGGAGCCAACAACTACCATCCCAGGGGATGTTAGTAAGCAATTCTGTCAAATACATGCTGGGATCTGTATGTGATTTTTTTCCCCCTTGGCCACACCATGCGGCATGTGGGATCTTAGTTCTCCGATCAGGGATCGAACCCACGCTCCCGGAATTGGAACTGCAGTCTTGACCACTGAACCGCCAGGAAGTCCCAGTACAGTATGTGATTTTAAAAGAAATCTTCAAGGGCCTCCCTGGTGGCGCAGTGGTTGAGAGTCCGCCTGCCGATGCAGGGGATACGGGTTCGTGCCCCGATCAGGGAGGATCCCATATGCCGCGGAGCGGCTGGGCCCGTGAGCCATGGCCGCTGGGCCTGCGCATCCGGAGCCTGTGCTCCGCAACGGGAGAGGCCACAACAGTGAGAGGCCCGCATACCGCAAAAAGAAAAAAAAAAAAAAAAAAAAGAAATCTTCAAATCGTGTTAAGTTACAAAAGCAAAGGCCAGGAGAATATTTTTAATATAATTCTTTTAATCATTTTTTTGAAAATATAATGCTTTCCTTAACAGTTTCTTATGGGGAGAGACCCCCCTGATTGCACAGTTTCCATTCATACTTTTTAGTTGGGGCAATTCTTCCATGCACACATATTACTTTAAAGCCTGTTCCAAATACTTCTGCCCCAGCTACAGGACGCTGAGGAGCCTGGGGAAGCTTGGCTAAGATCACGTAGGACATGACACCTCCATCGACCCAACAACACTCAAAGAGCACCGGGAAGCATGTGCGGCTTGGGGATCTTGAAGATTTAAATTTGTTTTTCCAAAGATGCCCGACTCTAATCCATCCGATACTCGGTCACTCACCTGCCACACACTCACTTTGTAAACAAGAAAGTCAGACGCAAATGATGAGCCCAGCATCTACCTCCAGTATAAGGACCATCAGTCAGCCAACAGGTAAAATTTAACAGCTTACACAAGACCTTACAAAAAGCTTCATATAGACGTAGAACAACAATTCTAGGACACAGTAAGCCCATTGTTGTGCGTCTTAGAATCTGAAAAGTGGCAGAAATAGAGACACAGATGGAGAGAACAAACGTATGGACACCAATGGGGAAAGTGGGGGGTGGGGTGGTGGTGGTGGGATGAATTGGGAGACTGGGATTGACATATATACACTGGTATGTATAAAATAGATAACTAATAAGAACTTGCTGTATAATAAATAAATAAATAAATGAAAAAGAAAAAGAATCTGAAAAGCGAGGCAGCAACATAAACCAAGCATGTTCTGGGTGGACATGTCCTCCCCAGAGCCCTGCCAGCACACTCGGATGCTCAATGTCTTCAGTTCAAGCTCAGCCCCCACGTGAAAAAGGCTTCGAACATCAACCTCTCTAACTATGAATAACGACTAACCTCTAGAAGACTGGTTCTCAGCTTCGTCTAGGAGGCAACGCCACAGCACAGAGACTCGGATTTCCACCCGAGGTGGCCCCGCCGGGTGCTATGAAGTCCCAGCCGCGCCGAGAGGTGCTAATCAAGACCAGAGACTGCCGGGCTCCTGAAACTTACACGGGTTCCCTTGGCCAAGTCCGCGTCTGTTAAGAACATCACCTCTGAGCTCCAAGATCAGACCCTGAGGGACCAATCTGTATGCCTCTGTGGGGAGCTGTGCCACGTTTCAAAACTCTCACACACCAGCAGCTGCTTCCTGACGCAGCCGGGAGAGAATTCCTGGAGCTCTGAACAGAAATTCTCTGCCACCAAACGGTCCAGCCAGTCCTCTTGTGAATCAAGGCATACCCAGTTCTTAGCCCTTTTAGTTTTTTGCCGTTCTCGGATATCACAAACGGCAACCGCCTTCAAACTCAGGTATCTGATTTTTTTTTAAGTTCAAACAGTACTTATGAGAAATGTTTCTGCAGCACCAGTCCGCCCCTCCAAACTAGGGTGACAGGATAAATAAAGCAAAATAACTCGCCACTGTCTGAAGCCCAAGTGGAGGGAACACCTTATTAGGACGCAGGAGACGTAACACGTGTGGCCTCTGCCCACTGCGTAATGGAGAAGCTGACCATAGAGTAACGGTTCCTGCACATGTATTTGTTTCCCCACCGACCGTTATAAAAGTATTGTCGGGCTTCCCTGGTGGCGTAGTGGTTGAGAGTCCGCCTGCCGATGCAGGGGACACGGGTTCATGCCCCGGTCCGGGAAGATCCCACATGCCGCAGAGCGGCTGGGCCCGTGAGCCATGGCTGCTGAGCCTGCGCATCCGGAGCCTGTGCTCCGCAACGGGAGAGGCCATGGCAGTGAGAGGTCCGCGTACCGAACAACAACAACAAAAAAAGTTCTGTTTTTCTCTGGGGAAAATCATGTGGAACAAACTAAATTTAAAAACAGAAAAAAAATATTGTTACAATTAGATCACTTGTAAAGTATCTAGAATTACTTTTCTATAGGTGACACAGAAACCAAGATCTAGAGGAAAAACAGTTTAAACGAATGGAACTGATATTTTATAGTCACAAGTCTACATCCTCCACTTCCTAATATTGTACAACTGGAGAACCGATGTCCACTCTCTTAAAGGATTTTTCGTCTGGGGAGCGATCAGGTGGGGTGAAGGGCCCCAGGGGAGCAAGCTGGGGGCCTGGAAAAGCCCACGAACCGCGTCACCAGACAGTCCTCGTGACACCTGGTCGGTCACCGACTATCCAAACATCTTATTAGGAAATCGCTTTCACTCCTTCACGGATCTGAGGGCCTGCTCGGCCCCGGGCAGTGGGTTCCTGTGCTTGCAGGCCGGAGGGAGAGCAGCGACCACACCACGGGATGGGGCGTCCTCAGGGAAGCTCCCAGACCACGGGCGCAGAGAAGGGGCCCCTCACCCTGAAGGTCAGGGCCGGCCTGGGGTGGGGGGCGTCGTCTGAGCAGAAACCAGAGGCTAAGCAGCTGGTGGCTGGGAAAGAGGGGGCGAGGGGGGAGCGTGTTCTGTAAAGAGACAGTACCACGTGCCGAGGCTCACGGGCCATCGTGGGGGCTGCAGACAAGGTGCTGGAGGACATGTGGGGGGGCAGCGAGAGGGGCTACCGGGGCCCCGCGGGTCCCGCATCCTCACCCCGGCGCGACGGGGCCGCTCACCAAGGGACTTGAAGCGGACGGCTGTCCTCTGGGAAAACGCCTCTGCCCAGGTGCTGGGCAGGGACCCGGGGCAAGGCCGGAGGACGAAACCCAGGGACAGAGTCGGCGCCGCCCCCACCCAGGGAGGAGCGCGAAGCCCGAGAAGGACACTCGGGCCCGAGGGCCGAGCAGCCCCCGCTGTCCGCGCACCGGGAGGCGACGTGTGGTCGGACCTTCGTCCTCCGCCCGCGTCCAAGTCTGAGGCCCGGGGGTTTTCTAGCCCGCGAACGCCGGGCGGCCCGCACGCGCGGCACCCGCGCCCCCACCGCACCGGGCTGGGGGCTGGGGGCTTGGGTCGGCGGCGCCCTCTGGGACCCGCAGGCGGCTGGGACGCGGCCGAAGGACCGAGCGCAACCCGTCCCCGCGCGGCTCCCGGTTCTCACCTGGAAGGTCCTGAGAGAAGTGCACAAGCTGGCGGGCAGGAAGGCGCGGAGCCCCACCGGAGACACGCATGCGCACTGATTGAGGCGCGCATGCGCACTGATTGAGGTGCGCGCCGAGACATCTCTGCCCGCGCTCCCTCCGCCGGCCGACCGGGGTGGGGATGGGGGGTCTGCGAAAAGTAGTCCCGGTTGTTGCTGCCGGTCCTCCCAGTCCCCCGAGCAGGAACGAGTCTGCGCTGCCCCGCCGGTGCCCAGGGAAGGTGAAGGGGTCCCGGGTTGACCCCCGGCAGGTGTGCGCGGGCAGGTGAAGGGGTCTCGGGCTGACTCCTGGCAGTGCCCAGGGCAGGTACGCTCGGAAAGACTAGGCACGGGCTGCCCTCAGCAAGTTCCCTGAGTGACGGGGTTCCAGGCGAGAGAAGCCCAGTTCCGGCGCCCTTCCCTCGAGCCCTCCATGTGCAGAGAAAGGGCAGAGGGGGAATGTCTGGACAGTTGAGTTCAGGGACATTTTAAAAATTCAGGCACAGATGGGCCAAAAACACTGTAAAAGGAGTCTCGGAATTACGTGTGATGTTTACATGCAAGGCGCTCCTAAACAGCTTTCCTGGCTTTGCATGTAAACATTTCTGGACACTGTTGGGTCAGAACATCGGTGCGGAGAGCTGAGAGACCGCAAAGCAGCAGGTGGGCCACCGAAGGCGCGACGGTCACCTGGGTGGCCGGTGGCTGCACATCTGTAGTGGCAGGTCCGGCACGGAAAGCACACCTCGTTCGCCCAGCGGTCATTGTTTCCCGAGGCACCTTTTGAAGGTGTTTTGCGCACAGGTGGCTCGGCTGCATACAGGATGTTCGTCAGGGAAGGGGAGGCCTGAGCTGTCTGCGTTCCCACGCTCGGGGTAACCGATCTCCTCTGCGTTCCGCCTTGCTCCCCGGTAATTTTAAGAAATGAATAGGACACCGTGAATAACACAGTGATGGTGCAATTATTTGCACAACAGCTTCACAATCTAGCAGCCAAAACTGTGTTAAAGAAGAAAACAGACTGTTCACTTTCAAATTAAATCTCTTTCCAGTGTTAGGCGAGACCTCTGCAGACTGCAGGTTCCACGTCTGCAGCCTCATCAGCTAACAATATGGACTCTGGCTGTGGGTAGTACTACATTTCCCAAATCTCTCTATTTTGGCAGTAATGCCGATGAACCAAAGCACCCTTCACCCCGAACACTATATAAAGCCTTTAGTATTTGTAGTATTTCATTCCCTAAATCCCCACCCTTCCCCCCACCCCACCCCTCCTCCCACCCCAGGGCTTTTGGAGGTCAAAACTAAAAATTTACAGCCTAGAAGAAAGGAATTTTAGGAAAATTGTAGTTAAGCAAAATGACAGGGTTGTTAATAAGTCAGGACCTCGCCCAGTGTCTTTACGTGTAAAGGAACTAAACGTCTGACTTGAAAAGGATTCTAATAACCTCACTACTGGTAACTTGCCAAGTAATCCTGAAAAAAATCTTTAAAACCTTTGTGATGATTTCCCATCTTCACAATAGAAATGATGAGCTCCCACAACTCAATAAGATCAACAACCAAATAGAAAAATGGGCAAAAACATATGAAAAAATAACGCATAGAAAAGAAATATGACTGATTCTTAAACATGAAAAATAAGAATCCAACTTCACTCATAAGCAAAAGGCAAATTCTAGCTATCCTACAGTTATTCTTGTAGACCTTCATCCTACAAATAAAACTCTAAGGAAAATTAGTTTATGTTAAAAAATAAATAATAAATAAAAAATTTAAAAAACACTCAAGGAAACAAGTCACCACAAGAAAGAACAAGGAGAACCAAGAGACAGATACTGTCACAGAAGTTGTGAAAATGAACTTAGCACAGACTTTAAATTACTATATTTAATGTATTTAAAGAGCTAAATGACAAACTTAAAAATACACGTGGGAAAGAAACTGTAAAGAATGACCAAGCAGATTTGAAAAAGAACCAAATAGACATTCTAGAAATGCAAAATGTAACAGACTATAGTAAAGCCTTGGCGTAACATTCTAAGTGGGTCCAAAATAACTAATCATGTTGTTGTCAGTGAATAAAATGAGACTAGAGGAGGGAAGGTTGGGAATTCTGTCCGTCAGAATCCAGCCCGGTGACAGAAACCACACCAGCTGCTTGAACAGAGGGAACAGAATGTAAACAAGAGGTAAGGGAGAGCTGGAAGGGTAGGACCAGAACCCAGGTGGTGGTGGAGGGACAGGTGTAGTTAGGGCCATGCCCCCAGAGCTCGGGGTGAATGGGAAGAACCTGGAAACATTGCACCTTAGAAGAAGGGTCTGCAGAGCTGGAACTCAGCCCCTGGGGGGAGGAGGTGGACGGCTGGGGCCAGAGTTTCCAATCCTAGAGGAGGGGTCCCCAGAGGCTGGGATACAGACCTCGGAGGAGGAGGTGCGTTGAGGCTGGTTCTGCAAGTCTTGGAGAAACTGCAGCCTGGCTTCAGCCTCTTGGGCAGGAAGACTCTGCTCTGCCTGTTGAAGAGGTGGGGCTGGGGCGATGCCTCTGGGATCAGAGCCCGCAGGCGCCCTCCAGCGCCCCTGGGCGGACGCCGACTGAACATCTGCCAGCGGTTTTCAGAGCCTCAGCCCCAGCACCACATGGCCGTTTATGGAAGGGGGAAGGAAGGGAGAGCTGAAAGACAGAAGACGATAACGGGCACAGAAAACGTGTCATATCCAAATCCAAGTTCTCGCGGGCTTTCCGATACGTGAAATTAAACCGTCTCTGGAGAACTTCCGTTTCCGGAAAGCAGCAGAGAACCAACAAGGCGGTGACTGACAACTGGGTCAACATCCGGAAAACAGAGGAAGTGAGCAAGGTTAGCCGGGTATCAGGGATGCTTCTCCTGAGGGGCGTTAGCCAATTCCAGAGCAGGGCCAAGAGGGCAGCAGCACCTTTAACACCCTCGCAGCCCTGGGAGGACAAAGTTTGGAGTCTGGGAACCACCACGGAGGTACCCTCATGTGGTATTTTGGACCCCAGGTTGTTTGGGACTCCGTTCAAATAATGTCAGTCCTTGCCAGCGGCAAATATAGGTTCTTTCGGGAGAGAGAGAACCTCATGATAGAGCTCAAATTATTTCTACAGTTGTTCATGTGCAGTGATCAGCATTCAGTCAGGAATAAGCAGATGTCCAAGGAGAGAAGACAAATGACTGTAAATGAAGAGAAGTAACAAACAGACCTGCAGCGGGTCCAGATAACAGACTTTTTCCGAAGACTTAAAGGGCTATGCTTTATATGGTAAGAGGATGAAAGACAAGATTGAGAACCTTATCACTGACCTGCAAACTATGAAAGAAGAACCAACTGGACGTTCTAGAACTGAAAAATATAACTGAAACTGAAAATTCAATGGATAGTGTTGTTGGTAGGTTACACACAGCTGAAAAGAGAAAAGTAATGAAGGTGGAGTTAGGTCAGAAGAATATACCCAAACTGAAGCACAGAGAGAAGAGGGTAGAAGATACATAATACAGTAAGACAATCTGACCTTCATGGAATTGGGGTCCTAGAAGTGGAGAGAATAGGCAGAAGCAGTGTCTAAAGAGATAAAGGCTTGAAGTCTTCTTAAAATTGATGGAATACGTCAAGCTTCAGGTTCCAGAAGCCTTACAGATTTCAATCAGAATTCATAAAAAACAAACCACACTTAGGCATATCATAGTAGAACTGCTGAGAACTTAAAAAAAAAATCTTAAAAGCAGCCATACTGAAAAAAAATCACTTTCTAAGAAGCAATAATTAAACTGAGAACTGACTTCTCAAACTAGAGAAGCCAGAACACAGAAGAATCATATCTTCAAAGTGGGAAAATAAAATAACTGCTAACCTAGATTTTATATCCAGCAAAAAATTCCTTTAGGAATGAAAGGGAAATTATGACATTTGCAGACAAATGAGATCTGAGAAAATCCATTACTGGTAGACTTTAACCAAAGGAAATACTAATGGATTTTCTTTAGACAAAAATAAAATGATTTCTAATTGGAAGATCAGAGATGTAGGAAGAATAAAATTCAACAAGAAGAGTGTGTTGGTAAATCTAAATGAAAGTCGACTGTATAACACAAAAATAACAATGCCTTCAGGGATTAAAAACATATCAGGGCTTCCTTGATGGCACAGTGGTTAAGAGTCTGCCTGCCGATGCAGGGGACATGGGTTCGTGCCCCGGTCTGGGAAGATCCCACATGCTGCGGAGCAGCTGGGCCCGTGAGCCATGGCCACTGAGCCTGCGTGTCTGGAGCCTGTGCTCCGCAACGGGAGAGGCCACAACAGTGAGAGGCCTGCGTACTGCAAAAAAAAAAAAAAAAAAAAAAACATATCAGAGGGGCTTCCCTGGTGGTGCAGTGGTTGAGAGTCCGCCTGCCGATGCAGGGGACACTGGTTCGTGCCCTGGTCTGGGAAGTTCCCACATGTCACGGAGTGGCTGGGCCCGTGAGCCATGGCCACTGAGGCTGCGCGTCCGGAGCCTGTGCTCCACAACAGGAGAGGCTACGACAGTGAGAGGCCCGCGTACCGCAAAAAAAAAAAAAAAAAAAAAAAAAGGAATTAAAATATATGAAAACTATAGTGTGTAAGTTGGGGAGGAATAAATTGATTTAAGGTATTCTAATTTCAAAACCCAAGCATCGTCTGAGAAAAGGGTGCACAAAGGCTAGATTTGTAGTACATTGAATTATCGATCCTACGTCTTAATCCCCTGCAGCGGTTTGTTCATCCACCCTCTTGCTGTGGCTTTGTGACACGCTAAGGGGACCCCTTCACCCCTTGGGTCCCAGCATGGCCCTGGGACTCGCTTTGATGGACTGAATGTTAGCATCATGATACCAGCAAAGGTTTCAATGCCCTGCGCTGTCTGGCTTGCACTTCGGCAGTTGCGCTGTGTCCGTGAGTACGTGTCCCCAGTACCCACTGCCTTTCCAGCCTGAAGTTCAGATTAGAGCACGTGGAGAAGACCTGGGCCCAATCTGAAGCCTTGGCACAAGATTAGCCAAGTTCATCCAAACCCCAACCAACCCACAAGTGAGTGAGGGAAAAAAAGTAAATGTGGTTATAAGCCACAGATGTTGAGGCTGTTTTATACGTGGCATTATTTTGGTAAGGAAGTTAGTACCCAGAAACAATGTACTTCCATAACGAAAAACAAATATGGGGCATCGCTTTGGGACCAGGTGGTGGGTAGTAAGAAACTGTTATACAAAAAAAAAAAAAAAAAAAAAAAAGAAGAAGAAGAAAGAAAGAAAGAAAAACTGTTATACAACCCTGAGAAAATGAAGATCTGTATGACTGACAAAATTACCTGTGGTAAATGTTATGGGTTGAATTGTGTCCACCGCAATTTCATGTGTTAAAGTCCTAACCTCTAGTATCTCAGAATGTGACTGTATTTGAAGACAGGGTCTTTAAAGAGGTGATTAAGTTAAATGAGGTCATTAGGGTGGGGCTCTGCTCCATATGAGAGGAGGAGATTAGGACACAGACACAGAGGAAGGACCACGTGAGGACACAGCGGGGAGATGGTCATCTCCAAGCCAAGGAGAGAGGCCTCAGGAGAGAGAATCCTGCTGAGACTTTGACCTTGGAGTTCTAGCCTCCAGAGCTGTGAGAAAATAAACTCGTTAAACCACCCAGTCAGTGGTATCCCTAGTGGCAGCCCTAGTAAACTACAGTAAACCTACAGTAACTTGTAAGAAAGAAAATATATCTAATGAACATAAGGCATCACTGGGTGAGGAGAATGAGGCAAGTGCTGAAACCATGAACTCTTGCCTCTAGCTTCACTCTGTAAGGCATGCCCTCAGAAAGGAACGGATCCATCTGCAAGCTGAATTTAGAAGCCCTGGAGAGAGTGCAAAAGTTGCAGCATTGGAAAATGAAACTATTTCCAAATCAATCAAATGTGAGCCTCTCGGGAAGACATCCGTATCCAAAACTCGGCCAGCAGGACAAGGATTGGGGTAAACGGCGACTCAAGGCATAGCTGTAACACACTTCGTTGGGGTGGCCCCTGGTAGAGCCTTTCGGCGGGATAAGAGCACCGCTGTACTTCAGTGTGATTCTGTAGAAGCCTTCCCTGCTCAAAGTAAACTCAGAGGCATGTCGTGAAAAGAATTTGGGTTGTGGTTTTTGGCACGTGAAGTTGATTCATGACTGTGGCACAGGAATCAAGGAGGGAAACCCACCGCTGTGGTCTGAATGCCTGTGTCTCCCCAAAGTTCATCAACGTGATGGCATGGAAGGTGGGGCCTTTGGGAGGGTCATGAGGTCATAAGGGTGGAGCCTGGGTGAATGGTGTTAGTGCCCTAATAAAAGAGGCCTCAGAAGGCTCCCTTACCACTTCCACCCTGTGAGGACACAGCCAGAGTTTGGCAGTCTACAGCCCGAGAGAGAGCCTTCACCAGAACCCAGCGATGCTGGCACCCTGGCTTCCAGCCTCCAGAAACGTGAGAAATAAATCTCTGTGGTTTAGAGACTGGGTGGCCCACCCAGTCTGTGGGCATTTTGTTATAGCCTCCCAAACAGTCTAAGACACACAGAAAGTTTTTGAGAGAGTGGTGTTGGCAAAAGCATCACCCAGACTAGACTAAAAGGCAATGATGCTGTTTGAGATGAAACAGATGACTGGGCCCTGAGCCCTCTGCTGGCTGAGGGTACAGAGAGAGCTGACCAAACACTGCAAGGGAGTGTTCCTTCATCTGTCTTCAGAAGCGGCCAAGGAGAATGATGGAAGGGAATGTCCTCCTGGAGCAGATGAATAAATTGTAGTTTGATCACACAACAGAATGCTGTAAACAATGCAAGTAAATGATCTAAAACTCTACACCATATTATGGAGGAATCACACAGACAGAATGTTGAATAAAAGAAATCAGACCTAAAAGAGTACATATCGTAGGACACCACACAAAATACGCAAAACTAATTTATGTGTAAAAGGATAGGGTGGCACATGTGCTTAGTGGGTTTTGTGACTGGGAATGAGAAGAGGGGGCTTTAGGGATGTTGTTACTGTTCTGTTTCTTTTTTCTTTTCTTTTTTTTCTGCGGTACACGGGCCTCTCACTGCCACGGCCTCTCCGGTTGCGGAGCACAGGCTCCGGACGCGCAGGCTCACCGGCCATGGCTCACGGGCCCAGCCGCTCCATGTCATGTGGGATCCTCCTGGACCGGGGCACGAACCCGCATGCCCTGAATCGGCAGGCAGACTCCCAACCACTGCACCACCAGGGAAGCCCTACTGTTCTGTTTCTTGATCTGAGTGTTGATTATATGAGTAAGTTTGGTTCGTGAATTGTCACTGAGTTATTCAATTGTATTGTTTGTGGTTTTGTAACAGATTTCCCCAAAACTAAGCACCTGAAAATAATAAGTATGGATTAACAGACAGTTCTGAGGGTCAGGAGCCTGGGATCTGTCATAAGGTTGCAGTTAAACTGCCTGAGTCATCTGAAGGCTCAACAGGACCCTCGAATTCGCTTCCAGGTTCACTTGTGTGGGGTCTGCAGCCTGTTCCTCCATGGCTGTTGGCTGAAAGCCTGCTGCTCTGCATGGGCCCCTCCATGTAGTGCCCAGTGTCCCTGCCACATGGCAGCCGTCTTTCCCCAGAGCGAGTGATGAAAGGAGATGGAGATGAAGAGGAAGGAGAAAGGCCCAGTGTCTTTCATAACTGGGTGCCAGAGGGACGTGTTACTTCTGCCTTATTATATTCACAGAAAGTGAGTTACTAAGAAGGGCTGGGACTTCCCTGGTGGTCCAGTGGTAAAGAATCTGCCTTCCAATGCAGGGGACGCAGGTTCAATCCCTGGTCAGGGAACTAAGATCCCACATGCTGCGGGGCAGCTAAGCCTGTGTGCCACAACTACTGAGCCCACGTGCTTCAATGAGAGCACCCTTGTGCCACAAACTACAGAGCCCACATGCCCTGGAGCCCGTGCACCACAACTACAGAGAGAAAACCCACGTGCTACAACTAGAGAGAAGCCCGTGCCCTGCAATGAAGACCTGACGCAGCCAAAAAAATAAAATAAATAAATATTTAAAAAAATATATATATACATTAAAAAGAAAAAAAGGAAAGAAAAAGAAGGGCTGGGAAGTTGAGGTCCAGTTCTTGAAAGGAGGAGCTATATCAGTCAGCTTGGGCTGCCATAGCAAAATACCACAGACTGGGTGGGTGGCTGAAACAACAGATATTTATTTCTTACAGTTCTGGAGGCTGGAAGTCCAGGATCAAGGTTCCAGCTGACTAGGCTCTCGGTGAGAACCCACTTCTACTGCTCACAGATGGCTGTCCTGCTATGTCCTCACATGGCAGACAGAGTGAGAGAGGGAGTTCTGTCTGGTCTCTGCTTACAAGGGCACCAAGCTCATCATGAGGACCTCACCCTCATGACCTCATCTAAATCTAATCACCTTCCAAGGGTTCCCATGGCCCAATATGGAATTGTTTCACGTGGTCATGGAGTCTGGGAAGTCCCAAGAGCTTTAGTCTGAAGATCTGATGGGGTAAGTTCCAGGCGGGTCCTAAGGCACAAGGAGACTGATGTCCCAGCTTAAGACTGTCAGGCAGAGAGAGCAAATTCTTTCTTGTTCAGTTTTTTGTTTTATTCAGGCTTTCAGTTGATAGGATGAGGCCCTCCCACGCTGGAGAGGGCAATTTGCTTTGGTCCACCAATTCAAATGGTGACCCCATTTAGAAACACCCTGCAGACACACCCAAAATAATGTTTAATCAGATACCTGGGTGCCTTGTGACCCAGTCAAACTGATGCATAAAATTAACCATCACAAGTAAAAAGGAATTTGTGGACATATTTTAAAAACCACTATAACATGTTCATATGTACCTTTTTTTCTTCTTTTTTTTTGCAGTACACGGGCCTCTCACTGTTGTGGCCTCTCCCGTTGCGGAGCACAGGCTCTGGACGCGCAGGCTCAGCGGCCATGGCTCATGGGCCTAGCTGCTCCATGGCATGTGGGATCTTCCCGGACCGGGGCACGAACCCATGTCCCCTGCATCGGCAGGCGGACTCTCAACCACTGCGCCACCAGGGAAGCCCCCATATGTACCTTTATATATATAAATTTAAAATTTGTTGAGCAAACTAGAAATCAATAATGGAAAGATAACAGGGACATCTCCAAACACTTGGGAAATAACATATTTCTAAATAATCAATGGGGGAAAGACAAGGCTCAAGGGAAATTTAAAAAATATATTGAACTGAACAAAAATGAAAACATTAAAAAAATTTGTTGTTTGCAGCCAAAGCAGTGTTGAGAGGAAAACTTATAGCAGTAAATACTTACATTAGAAAAGAGGGAGTGATGTCAGCAACATGGCTAAATATGACAACCCTCATTTGTGTGCCCCCCCAACAACAACAATTTGGCACCCATCCATCCATGCCCAAATGATACTTTGTGGGAACTGTAGAACCCTGCATCATATACCAATGGACGCAGGAGGAGTCTTGCACAGCAGTGCATCAGGTAATAGGCAAAAGACCTTGATTCTGGCTGTGGACCCTTCAGTGGCCTGAGAACTGGCTCTAGCCCCTCTCAGCCAGGAGCCCCTGGAGAACACTGTCTTAGACAATCACTCACAGATGAGAGAGTCTTCGTGGAAGTCTGGATTTCCAGCAGAGTAGTTCTAGCACAGCACTGGAGCAAAAAAAAAAAAAAAAAGTTTGGACACACTGGAGAGGGTAAGAGGACAGCTCAACTTACCCACATCACCCCTTCCCCAAGGTGGCACAGCTTAGGGCCAAGAGAGATCTTCTCTGCCCATGATTTCTCCTGCAGGGAAAAGTGAGAGTGTAGAGTGAGTGCCTGGCTTCCCCAACTGTGCAGAATGCTGCCAAAGAGGCCTGTTTCTCCCCCACCACCTCCAGAGTACTGAATCATGGCCTGTGTGACTGCGGAGCTGGGAAGAGGCTGGGGGAGCAGGAGATAGGACTCTTGGAGGGCATTGAAAGTATGTGAACTTTATTAACCATATCACAGACTCCATCAAGAAGCTGCCTATGAGCTGCTAGGTATGCCTCACCCACAAATTCTCCCAACTGGTTCATGGCACCCCCAGCACTCTGCATGCCTCATCTACACCCCCACCCTGTGGCTGGCTCCCTGTGTGCGCTCCCAATGACAGTGGCAAGAGCAAGCTTTGGCAGACAACTACTGGGCATGCACAGAAAGCCAGCCCAAATCTGCAGGCCAGAGAGAGACATAAACGTGAGTTTTACTGCCACACTTGGGAAAGAAAAAGGGAGGCTATCAGCACCCAGCCTGCTGTGTTGCTGGATTGAGAGAGGGCGTACAAGCTTAAGAATTCTGCCACAAGAGGGAGCAAAAAATGTGGAGCAGATGTATCCATAGAAGTTCTGAGAAAGCCTCAGAATCACTAGCAGGGCTGATAAAAGGTATTTTTCTCCTGAAGGGAGCTAGTAAAGATTGGAAGAGGTGACTGCTACTTCAAATGCAAAGACATCAGTGCAGAAACTTCAAGAAACATGAAGAATCAAGGAAACATGACACCCCAATGGATCATAATAATCTACCAGTAACCAATCCCAAAATATGGAGATCTGAGGTTTACCCAATAAAGAATTCAAAATAGCTGTTTTAAGGAAGTTCAGTGAGCTACGAGAAAACACAAAGACAATTCAATGAAACCAGGAAAACAATACACAAACAAAATGACAAGGTAGCAAAGAGAAAGAAGTCATAAAAGTGACCAAACAGAAACTCTGAAGCTGAAGAATTCGGTTATTGAAATGAAAAATGAAACAGAGAGCACCAACAGCAGCATGGATCAAGCAGAAGAAACAATCTGTGGAAGACAGGAACTTTGAAAGTATCCAGTCAGAGGAGAACAAAGAAAAAGGAAAGAAAAGAGTGAAGGAAGCCTACCTGATATATGGGATAGCATCAAGAGAAACAATATGTGAATTATTGGAGTCCCAGAAGGAGAAGAAAAGGATAAGGGGGCAGAAAGTTTACTTAAAGAAATAATGGGTGACACTGTCCCAAATATGGGGAGAGATTTAGATATGCAAGTTAACGAAGGTCATAGGTCACCAAACAAACTCAGTGAGATAGTCTCCAAAACACATTATAATAAAACTATCAAAAATCAAAGATAAAGAGAAACTTAAAAGCAGCAAGCAAAAAGAAGCTTGTAACTTACAAGGGAACCCCCATAAGGCTATCAGTGGAGTTTTCAGCAGAAACCTAATAGGCCAAAAGAAAGTGGGATAATATATTCCCTGATATATTCAAGTGCTGAAAGGGGAAAAAAAGGCCAACCAAGAATTCTATATCTGGCAAAGTTGTCCTTTAGAAATGATGGAAAGATGAAGATGTTGGGACTTCCCTGGTGGTGCAGTGGTTAAGAATCCACCTGCCAATGCAGGGGACATAGGTTCAAGCCCTGGTCTGGGAAGATCCCACATGCCATGGAGCAACTAAGCCCGTGTGCCACAACTACTGAGTCTGCGCTCTAGAGCCCACAAGCCACAACTACTGAAGCCCGTGCACCTAGAGCCCGTGCTCTGAAACGAGAAGCCACCACAATGAGAAGCCTGCCTGCCACAACGAAGAGTAGCCCCCGTTCACCGCAACTAGAAAAAGCCCACGCACAGCGATGAAGACCCAACGCAGCCAAAAATAAATAAATTAAATAAATAAATTTTAAAAAAAGATAAAGATGTTCCTAGACAAACAAAAGCTGAGAGAGTTCATCACCACTAGACCTGCCTTACAAGAAATGATGAAAGGAGTTCTTCAAGCTGAAATTAAAGGATACTGATTAGCAACATGAAAACATTTGAAACTATACAGCACACTGGTAAAGTATACAGTCAAATTCAGAATACTCTAATACTGTAATACAGTTGTGTGTTAACCAGTTAACTCTAGTATAAAGGTTAAAGGACAAGAGTATTAAAATAACTATAGTTAAAATAATTAGTTAGGACTTCCCTGGTGGTGCAGTGGTTGAGAGTCCGCCTGCCAATGCAGGGGACACGGGTTTGTGACCTGGTCCGGGAAGATCCCACATGCCGTGGAGCGGCTGGGCCCGTGAGCCATGGCCACTGAGCCTGCGCGTCCGGAGCCTGTGCTCCGCAACGGGAGAGGCCACAACAGTGAGAGGCCCGCATACCACCAAAAAAAAAAAATTAGTTAATGAGTACACGGTCTAAAAAGAAGTAAATTGTGACATCAAAAATATTAAATGAGGGCGGTAAAAGAGTAGAGTTTTTGTATGTGATCAATGTTCAGTTGTTATCAGCATCAAAATAGACTGTTATATCTGTTAAATGTTTTATGTAAGCCTCATGGTAACCACAGCAGAAAAACCTATTGTAGATTCACACAAGATAAAGAGAGGAGAATCAGTGCATATCACTAAGGAAAATTATCAATTTACAAAGAAAGACAAGAGAGGGAGAAAGGAACAAGGGAACTATAAAAAAGGCAGAAAGCAATGAATAAGATAGCATTACCTATAATTACCTAAAAATTCCTATTACCTAGTAAGTCCTTACATATCAATGACTACTCTAAATGCAAATGGATTAGATTCTCCAATCAAAAGGCATAGAGTGGCTAGAAGGATTAAGCAAATACTAACAGATCTGCAGAGAGAAATAGACAACAATACAATTATAGTAGGGGATTTAAATACCCTACTTTCAACAATGGCTAGATCATTCAGATAGAAAAGCAATAAGGAAATGTTAGACCTGAAATATAGTTTTAAATGGACTTAGCAGACATACACAGAACATTCCACCAAATAGGAGCAGTATACACATTCTTAAGTGCACACAGAATGTTCGCCAAGATAGATCATACAACAAGTCAAAAAACAAGTCTCAGCACATTTAAGAAGATTGAAATCATACCAAGTATCTTTTCTGATCACAGTGGCATAAAACTAGAAGTCAGTAGTATGAGGAAAGTTAGAAAATTTACAAATATGTGGAAATTAAACAACACACTCCTGAACAACCAGTGGGTCAAGAGGGTTGCCAATTTCATTGATCTTTCAGAAGGATTATACCTAAACATAATAAAGGCCACAAATGATAAGCCCATAGTCAACATCAAATTCAATGGTAAAAGGTTGAAAGCTTTTTCTCTAAGATCAGAAACAAGACAAGGGTGCCTACTTTCACCACTCCTATTCAACATAGTACTGGAAGTCCTAGCCAGAGCAATCAGGCAAGAAAAAGAAAGAAAAGGCCTCCAAATTGGAAAGGAATAAGTAAAATTGTCTTTGTTTGCAGATGATATGATCTTATGCATAGAAAATCCTAAAGACTCCACGAAAAACTGTTAGAACTAATCAACAAATTTAGTAAAGTTGCAGGATACAAAATCAACATACAGAAATCAGTTGCATTTCTATACACTAACAATGAAATATCTGAAAAAAGAAATAAAACCATTCCATTCATAATAGCATCAAAATCAATAAAGTACTTAGGAATAAATCTAGTCAAGGTGGTGAAGGATCTGTACATTGAAAACTATAAGGCTTCGATTAAAGAAACTGAGGGAACAAATAAATCGAAAGGTATTTGTGTTCATTAATTGGAATATAGATATTGTTAAAATGTCTATACTACCCAAAGCCAGCTACATACTTGAAAGTTACTAAGAGAGTAGATCATAAATGTTCTTACCACAAAAAAGAAATGGTAGGGCTTCCCTGGTGGCGCAGTGGTTGAGAGTCTGCCTGCCGATGCAGGGGACGCGGGTTTGTGCCCCGGTCCGGGAAGATCCCACATGCTGCAGAGCAGCTGGGCCCGTGAGCCATGGCCGCTGAGCCTGCGTGTCCGGAGCCTGTGCTCCACAATGGGAGAGGCCACAACAGTGAGAGGCCCGCGTACCGCAAAAAAAAAAAAAAAAAAAAAGAAATGGTAATTATGTAAGGTGATAGAGGTGTTAACTAACCCTGCTGTGGTAATCATTTTACAATATATACGTGTATCAAATCATCACACTATATAACTTAAACTTACACAGTGTTTTATGTCAATTATATCTCAATAAAGCTGGAAAAAAAGAAGAAATTCTTAGGTCAGTAATCTAAGCTCCCATCTCAGGGAAAGCAAAGTAACACTAAAAAAGCAGAAGTAAGGAAACAAGGGCATAGATCGATGAAATGGAAAGTGGAAAATAGAGAAAATCAATTAAACAAAAGTTCTGAAACTGAAAGATCAATAAAATTGGCAAACCTCTTGCAAGATGCACAAAGAAAAAAAGAGGCAAGCCACAAAATACCAATATTAGAAACAAAATAGGGGATAAAATACGAGTTATCATGACAAACCCTGTAGACCTGAAAAGAATAAGAGAATAGTAGGTACAACTCCACAAAGGTAAATTTGACAACTTAGATGAAATGGACCAATTCCTCAAATAAATACAAACTATAACACCAAACTAATATGAAATAATCTGAGTAGTCATAAAACGATTAAAGATGTTGGACTTGTAGTTAAAGAATTCTTGAAAAAGAGATATCTATTGCCAGATGCTTTCATGAAGAAGTCTACTAATTTGTTTAAAGAATCAACACCAATTCTATATAATCTCTTCCAGAAAACAGAAGAGGAGGGAACACTTCCAAATTTATTTTATGAAGTTAGTATTACCCTGTTATGAAAGCTAGACAAGTACTACGAAACAGGATACTACAGGCATGAATATACATGTAAAAATTATTAACAAGGTATTATCAAATGGAATTAAGTAATACATAAAAAGAACTATATACCATGACCAAGTGGGGTTTATTCCAGGCATGTAAGGCTGGTTCAGTGTTCAAATATTAATCAATGTAAGCCACCATACTAAATGGCTAAGTAAGAAAAATCACATCATCTTATCAGTTGAATTTATGCAGAAAAACATGTGACAAAGTCCAACACCTATTCATGATAAAAATTCCCACAAAGCTAGGCATAGAGGGTGATTTCCTCAATTTGATAAAGAACATCTTCAGAAACCTACAGCTAACATTGTACTTAACGGTGAAAGACTGAATGCTTTGCCCCTAAAATGAGGAACAAGAAATCTATCCTCCTGTTGTCAGATGGCTTTTTTTTTTTTTTTTGCAGTATGCGGGCCTCTCTCGTTGCGGAGCACAGGCTCCGGATGCGCAGGCCCAGCGGCCATGGCCCACGGGCCCAGCCGCTCCGCAGCACGCAGGATCCTCCCGGACCGGGGCACGAACCCGTGTCCCCTGCATCGGCAGGCGGACTCTCAACCACTGCGCCACCAGATGGCTTTTTATTCAGAGACGTTGTAGAGACTCTAAAGGGTCCAGGACCGTCAGATATGCTGCTTTCAAAACAATGGCTGCTACGGTTGCCTAGCAGGCCTCATGTCAATTCTAGGCCTCAGTAACCTGTGCAAGAAAAGAACCATGATATTAAATCACTAACTGGATTTTCGAATAAAGTGCCTGAAGTAAAAAAAAGCAAAAAACAAAATACAAAACACTCAACAAAATACTGGAAATTCCAGCCAGTGTAATAATGTAGAGGAAATAAAAGGAATACCAATCAGGGCTTCCCTGGTGGCGCAGTGGTTGAGAGTCTGCCTGCCGATGCAGGGGACATGGGTTCGTGCCCTGGTCCGGGAAGATCCCACATGGCGCGGAGCGGCTGGGCCCGTGAACCATGGCCGCTGAGCCTGCGCATCCGGAGCCTGTGCTCCGCAACAGGAGAAGCCACAACAGTGAGAGGCCCGCGTGCCGCAAAAAAAAAAAAAAAAAAAAAAAAGGAATACCAATCAGAAAGGAAGAAATAAAATTGTCCCTATTTTCAGATGACATGATTGTGTGGATAATCCCAAGGAATCTACAGAAAAATCCTGGAACTGATAGTGAATTTAGTAAGGTTGCAGGATATAAGATCAATATATAAAAATCAATTATATTTCTATATACCAGCAATGAACATGTGGACACTGAAATTAAAATACAACATATTTGTAATTGCTCCAAAAAAATTCTTTGGTGTAAATCTGACAATACAGGTACAGGACTTGTATGATGAAAACTACACAGTGCTGATGAAAGAAATCAAAGATCTAAATACATGGAGAAGCATACCATGTTCATAGGTTGGAAGACTAAACATTGTAAGGATATCAATTTCCCCCAAAATGGTGTACAGTTTTAACACAATTACTATGAAAATCCAGGTACTTTTTAAAAGATGCAGACAAGCTCATACTACAATTTACATGGAAAGCACAGGCCCTAGAACAGCTAAAATAGTTTTGAAAAGGAAAAACAAATTTGGAAAATTACCCAATGTTAAGCCTTTCCATGTAGCTATAGTAATTAAGACAATGTGATATTGACAAAGAGACAGACACATAGATTAAAGTAACAGAGTACAGAACCCAGAAAAAGACCCACACAAATATGTCCAATAGGTTTTCAAATATTAATAGACAATTATTGTACAGCAGTTTTAGGTTTACAAAAAAAAAATTGAGTAGTTACCTCAGAACCTTTAGAACTCTCCCTCTACAGAGAGTTCCCATATACCCCAATGCCCTTGTTTTTTTTTTTTTTTTTTTTTGCGGTATGCGGGCCTCTCACTGCCGTGGCCTCTCTCGTTGTGGAGCACAGTCTCCGGACGCGCAGGCTCAGCGGCCATGGCTCACGGGCCCAGCCGCTCCGCGGCATGTGGGATCTTCCCGGAGCGGGGCACGAACCCGTGTCCCCCGAATCGGCAGGCGGACTCTCAACCACTGCGCCACCAGGGAAGCCCACCCTTGTATTTCAACATCTTGCCTTAGTATGGTACTTTTGTTACAATTTATGGACCAATATTAATACATCATCATTAACTAAAGACTAAAGTCTATAGTTTACATTAGGGTTCACTCTTCGTGTTGTACATTCAGTGAATTTTGACAAATGCATAATGTCATGTACCCACCACTATAGTATTGTACAGAACAGTTTCACCACTGTAAAAATCCCCTGTGCTTCACTTATTCATCCATTCCCCTCTGTCCAAACCCCTCCCCCAGACACAGAATCTCTGGCAACCAGTGACATTTTTACTCTCTTTATAGTTTTGCCTTTTACGGAATGTCATTTAATTGGAATCATACAGTATGTAGCCTTTTCAAATTGGCTCAGCAATATCCATTTAAGATCTCCACATCTTTTCATGGCTGTGTAGCTCATTTCTTTTTCTTGATGAACAATATTCCAACACACAGATGTACAACAGTTTGCTCATTCACCTACTGAAGGACATCTTGGTTGTTTCAGTCTTTGGCAACTATAAATAAAGATACTAAAACATTCATGTGTAGGTTTTTGAATGAATATAAGTTTTAAACTCATTTGGGTAAATATCTAGGAGTGCAATTGTTCAATCATATGTAAGACTATGTTTAATTTTGTCAGAAACTACCAGAACTATCTTCCAAAATGGCTGTACCATTTTGCATTCCCACCAGCACTGAATGAGAGTTCCTATTGTTCCACATCCTCACGAGCATTTGGTGGTGTCAGATTTTTGGATTTTAGCCAATTTAATAGGTATATAGTAGTATTTCATTGTTTTTTGAATTTTAGATTCCCTATCGAAATATGATGTTGAGCATCTTTTTACATACTTATAGCCATCTGTATATCTTCTTTGGTGAGGTATCTGTACAGATCTTTGTCCATTTTTTGTGTTGCTTGTCTTCCTATTGCTGAAATTTTAGAGATCTTTAAAGAGTTTGTGTGTATTGCATTGAAGTCCTTTATCAGATAAATAATTTGCAGATATTTTCTCTGAGTCTGAGTCTTGTCTTTTCATTCTCTTAAAGCTCTCTTAGAGCAGCATTAAAACAGGCTAGATCCTTTTTTCTTTTTTTCTTTTTTTGCATGTGGATGTCCAGTGCTTCCAGCAGCATTTGCTGAAAAGACTATTCTTTCTTCATTGAATTGCCTTTGTCAGATTACTGAAAAGTTACAGAGTTCCCTGGTGGTCTAGTGGTTAGGACTCAGCATTTTCACTGCCGTGGCCTGGGTTCAATCCCAGGTTGGGGAACTAAGATTCTGCAAACCATGCAGCAGAGCATGGCCAAAAAAAAAAAAGAAAGGAAAAAATTACACCTGCATCTACTGTCTCATGCAATTGTCCTCCTGGGCATTTATCTCAGAAAAACAAAGATTTATGTTTATATAAAAACTTTAATAGCAGCTTTAATTGTAATAGCCAAAAACTGGAATCAGCCTGATTGATGTCCTTCAACAGGTGAATGGTTAAATAAACTATGTAGCAAGACCATGAAATAGTATTCAGTAATAGAAAGGAACGAAGTATTGATACATAAAACAATTTGAATTCATCTTCAATTATCCTGAGTGAAAAAGGCCAATACCAATAGATTACATACAGAATGATTCCTTGTATTTTACATTCTTGAAATGAAAAATTGCAGATGTAGAGAACAGGTTAGTGGTTGCTATGAGTTAAGGAGATCATGGGGTGAAAGGGAAGTGGCGTGGCTGTAAAAGAGCAACATGTCTGCACTTAACAATAGACTATATGTTCTTCTCAAGTGTATATGGAACACTTCTGGCATAAGCCATAAAACAAACCTCAGTAAATCTAAAGGATAGAAACAATACAAAGTGTGTTTTGACTACAATGGAATAAAGTTTCATCCATAACAAAATAAAATTGGGAAATTCACAGATATGTGGAAATTAAACAGCACACTCTAAAAGACCAATGAGTCAAAGAAGAAATCAAAAGGAAAATTAGAAAATAATTTGAGATGAATTAAAACCAGAACAGAACATACCAGAACTCATAGGATGCTCCTAAGGCAGTGCTTAGAGGGAAATTTTATAGCTTTAATCACATAACGTTCCATCTTAAGACACTGGAAAAAGAGGAGTAAACTAAACCTAAAGCAAGCAGAAGAAAGAAAGTAATAAAGATTAGAGCATAAATCTATGAAATAAGGAATAGGGAAGCAATAGAGAAAATAAAGGAAACCAAAAGCTGGTTTTCTGTAAAGATCAACAAAATCGTTGAACATTTAGCTATACTGACCAAGAACACAAGAGAGAAAACTCAGATTATAAGAATCAGAAATGAAAGAGGGGACATTACTAACTTTACAGAAATAAAAATGATTATAAAGGAATATTATGAACAATTATATGCCAATTAATTGGATAACTTAGATGAACAAATTTCTAGAAAGATGAACTATTCTAACTGATTGAAGTAGAAATAGATAATACAAATAGACCTATAAGAAACAGAAAGATAGAATCAGTAATAAAACAACCACCCACAAAAACAGCACTAGCCCATAGGGCTTTACTGCTGAATTCTACCAAACATTAAAAAAAATTATTACTAATTCTTTACAAATTTTTCAAAGAAACAGAAGAGGAGGGGATACTTCCCAACTTACTCATTCATTTTGCAACACCCTGACACCAAAACCAGAAAAGACCTCACAAATAAACTGCGAAACAATCTATCTTATGACTATGGACACAAAAATCCTCAAAAATACAGTGACACATAAACAAATTATACACCATTACCAGGTGGGATTTATCTTGAACCAAGGATGGTTCAATATACAAAATAAATTAATTAGCATTAGAAGGGAACTTCTTCAATCTGATGAAGGGCATCTATAAAAAAAACCAGAATTAGTATACTGGTTAATGATGAGAGACTGGATGCTTCCCCCTAAGATCAGTGACAAAACAAGGACGTCCACTCTTGCCACTTCTATTCAATGTTGCACTAGGTAGAGGGTCTGGCCAGAGCAATTAGGCAAGAAAAAGAAATAAAAGGCATCTAGGTAGGAAAAGAAGTAAAACTATATTCAAGATGTCATGACCTTATATATAGAAAATCCTAAGGATCCCAGTAAAAGTTATTAACACTAATGAATGAATTTAGCAAGGTTGCAGAATACAAGAGTAATATACAGAAATCAATTGTATTTCTATACACTTGTAGTGAACAATCTGAAAGTGTAATTTTAAAAACACTTCCATTTATAATAGCATTAAAAGGAATTACATAGAAAATTTTTATAGAAGAACTGTAAAATTTATATACCAGAAACTATAAAACATTACTGAAAGAAATTAAAGACCTAAATAAATGGTAATCTGTTTGTATTCATCAATTGGAAGATATTTTAAGATGGCTTTCCCCAAATTGATCTACAGATTCATTGTAATCCCTATCAGAATTGCAGCTTTCTTCTTTGCAGAAATCGACAGATGATTCTAAAATTAATATGGAAACTCAAAAGGCTCCAGAATAGCAAAAAAAAAAATTGAAATAGAACAATTAAGTTGGAGGAGTCACACTTCCTGATCTCAAAACTTACTGTAAAACAACATTAATCAAGACAGTGTGATATTGGCATAAGAAAAGACATATAGATCAATGGAATAGAATTGAGTCCAGAAACACCTCGTGTGTCTATGATCAACTGATTCTCAACATGGGTGGCAAGACCATTCAATGGGGGAAAGAACAAACTTTTCATAAATGTTGATGGGACATTGGATAGCCTCAAACAGAATAGTGAAGTTGGATTCTTACCTCACACCATATACAAGTATTTACTCAAAATGGAACAAAGTTCTGAATGTAAGAGTTTAAACTATAAAACTCTTAGTAGAAAACATAGGGGTAAATTTGCATGGTCTTGGATTTGGCGATGGTTTCTTAGATGAGACCAGAGAAGTGCAAGCAACAAAAGAAAAATAGATGGACTTCATCAAAACTGAAAACTTCTATGCTTCAAAGATACTATCAAGAAAGTAAATATACAGAATGGGAGGAAATATTTGTAAACCATATATCTGATAAGGAATTTGCATGTAGAATGTATAAAAAACTCCCACAACTCAATAATAAAGACAAATAACCCAATTTAAAAGTTAGCAAAGGACTGTAATAGACATTTCTCCAAGTAAGATATTCAAATGGCCAATAAACACATTAAAAAATGCTCAACATGTTTTGTCACTAGAGAAATGCAAATCAAAACCATCCACTCAGGGGGAAGGGTAAGCTGGGACTAAGTGAGAGAGTGGCATTGATATATATACACTACCAAATGTAAAATAGTTAGCTAGTGGGAAGCAGCTGCATAGCACAGGGAGATCAGCTGGGTGCTTTGTGACCACCCAGAAGGGTGGGATAGGGAGGGTTGGGAGGGAGACACAAGAGGGAGGGCATATGGGGATATATGTATACGTATAGCTGATTCACCTTCTTATACAGCAGAAACTAACACAACATTGTAAAGCAATTATACTCCAATAAAGATGTTAAAAAAAAAAGAAGAAGAAAAAAAAACAACCACCCACTCAGATGACTATAATAAAAAAAATCAGACAATAAGAATTGTTGGTGAGGGAATTCCCTGGCGGTCCAGTGATTAGGACTCCACACTTCCACTGCTGGGCACCTGGCTTTGATCCCTGGCTGGGGAACTAAGATCCCACAAGCTGTGCGGCGTGGCCAAAAGAAAAAAAAAAGAATTGTTGGTGAGAATGTGGAGAAATCAGAATCCTCATACACTGCTGGTATGAATGTAAAATGGTGCAGTCATTTGGAAGGCAGTACAGCAATTCCTCAAACAATTATAGTCACATTATTACCTACTAATTCTACTTCTACATATATATCCATGAGAAATGAAAACATGTCCACACAACAACTTGTTCACAGATGTTTAGAGCAGCACTATGCATAATCACCAAAAATTGGAAACAACCCACACATCTATCAGTGGATGACTGGAGAAGCAAAATGAGGTATACCCATAAAATGAAATATTATTTGACCATAAAAGTGAGTGAAGTACTGATATATGACTGAATCTTGTAAACATTATGCTATATAAGAAGCCAGTCACAAAATACCACAGTCTATGATTCCATTTGTATGAAATACTGGAATAGGCAAGCCTATAGAGACAGAAAGTAGACTGGTGGTTGCTTAGGGATGGTAGGGATCAGGGGATGGAGCATGATAAAGGGCATGAGGTTTCTTCTTGAGGTGATGAAAATATTCTAATAGTAACTGGTGATGGCTGCACCTATGTGTGACTATCCTAAAAACCACTGAATTGTACATTTTAAATAGATGAGTTACATGTTATGAGAATTTTATCTCAGTAAAGCTGTTATTTTTTTTTAAAGGGAAACATGAGATATCCTTGTGATGAAAAATGTTATGTATCTTTTAAAACAAAACAAAAACAAAAACCTAAGAGTGGAATACCTGGGTCCTCTGATGAGTGTATGTTTAACTTTGCAACGAACTGTCAGACTATTTAAGGTGACTATACTATTGTGCCTTCCTGTTGGCAATACATGAAAGCTCCAGTTGCTCCACATCCTCAATACTCAGTATTTTATATATATTCTTAACTTTATGACATTCTAATAGGTATGTGCTGTTATATCACTGTGGTTTTAATTTGCATTTTCTAAATGACTGGTGACACTGAACATCTTTTTTTGTGCTTATTTTAATTGCCATCCATGTATCTGGTGAAGTGTCCTAAGGTTAAAAAAATAAGTTACAAAAGAACAAAAATTAGGGACTTCCCTGGTAGTCCAGTAGTTAAGACTCCGTGTTCCCAGTGCAGGGGGCCAGGGTTTGATTCCTGGTCAGGGAACTAGATCTCGCATGCCACAACTAAAAGATCCTACATGCCACAACAAAGATCCTGCACATGGCAACGAAGATCCCATGAGCTGCAACTAAGATCCGGAGCATCCAAATAAATAAATATTCTTAAAAATTATATTAAAAAAGGACAAAAATTAAATTTCAAAAAAATTAAAAGCTTAAATTAACACACAAATAAAATTTAAAGATGAAGAACTGAGAAAATATTTGCCATATATGTGAGAGAACAGGAATAATAGATTTAACATGGAAAGAGATGATGGGTTTTGCCTTATCTCCTCAGTGTACCTGCTGCAGGTATATACAACCTCCCACAGCACCAGCTTAATGTGTAAAGGGCTCTGACTCCTCTCACAGATGATCTGGAGGCTGAAGCTGGGAGGGGCCTAACGGGGATCAGGTCAGAACTTGGAGAGAGGCAGGGAGATACAGCCCAGGAAGATACACCCAGTGCTCTGTGTGCTAACAAGTTCAGCAGGCAGAGGTAGTGGGAAGGTGTGGAGCATCAGTGGACAGGGGTAGGGAGGTCAGCAGGCATGGCATTATGGGTAGGGATGAGGGCACAGTGGCACAGAGGTTGCCTGTAGGGGCACAAGGGACAGCAGGAAGGGTGGGGCAAATTTTTGGCTGTTATTTATTCAAATATTTTTTCTTATCACCACCTTCTCTCTCCGTTCCTTTGAGGACTTCAGTTACCTGTGTATTAGGCTATCTGACGTTGTCCCATGGCTTACTGATGCTCTTTTCTGTTCTTTCCTCCTTTGGATTGTCTGTTTTGGAGCATTTTTATTGCTCTGCCTTCAAGTTCACTTATATTTTCTGCAATGTCTAATCTGTCATTAATCCTATTCCACACATTTTTCATCTCCATGTTACAGGTTTTCATCTCTAGAAGTTTGATGGCAACTTCCTTTTTATGGTCTTCTATGTCTCCACTTAACTTTTTTGAACATAGGGAATAGTGTTATAATGACCGTTTTAATGTCCTTCTCTGCTAATTCTAATATCCGTGTAACTTCTGGGCCAGTTTTGACTGATCAGTAAGATTGCTTATTCTCATTTTGCATTGTGTTCCTGCTTCTTTGTATGCCTGGTGTGGATGCCAGACACTGTAAACTTTACCTTGTTGGATGTTGGGTACCTCTGTATTCTTATAAATTCTCTTGAACTTTGGTTTGCAATGTAATTAATTACTTGGAAACAATTTGATCCTTTTGGGTCTTGCTTTATTTTCTGTTAGATGGATCTGGAGCAGTGCTCTAATTCTCCTCCAAAACTGAGGCAAGACTTCCTGAGTAACTCTTCTAACCCAAGCCTGTGAGTTATGAGTTTTTCTAGTCCTGTTGGTAGGAACAGGCACTATTCCCAGCCCTGGGTGACAACTGGACAATTTTCACCCTAATCCTTTCAGATGGTTCTTTGCCTGGCCTCAGCCATCTCCTCATCACACAAGCACTGATCAGTATGCAGCTGAATATGCAAAGGCACTCCCTCTGCTGAGCTCCAGGGTTCTCTCTCCATGGAGCTCCCTCCTCTCTGGGATTCTGTCCTGAAAACTCTAGCTGCCTTGGTATTCCTGGGCTCTCAGCTTCATGTCTTCAACTCAAGTATTCTGCTGGGCTCTCCCTCAGCTTCCCCTCCCTTTGCTGCAGCCTGGAAACTCTCTCTCCAGGTAGGAACCTGGGGCAGTCACAGGGCTCATCTTCTTTGTTTTCCATCTCCCAGGGATCACTGTCCTTTGTTTTCTGATATCGAGTGCCTTGAGACCATTGTTTCATGTTTTTTCTTTTTTTTTTGCGGTACGCGGGCCTCTCACCGCCGCAGCCTCTCCCGTCGTGGAGCACAGGCTCCAGACGCGCAGGCCCAGCGGCCATGGCACACGGGCCCAGCCGCTCCGCGGCACGCAGGATCCTCCTGGACCGGGTCACAAACCCGCGTCCCCTGCATCGGCAGGTGGACTCCCAACCACTGCGCCACCAGGGAAGCCCCTCATGTATTTTGACTGGTTCCTTTGGTTGTTTCAGGCAGAAGGGTCAGTTTGGTCCCTGTCAATCCATCTTGGCTGGAACCAGAAGTTTCCAACCAGTCTTTCTGCTGCTTGTCTCCTCTCCTGTCCAAATAGTAGTGTATAAAAACACTTGATTGTCAAAGTTTTATTCACAGGAGCATGTGCTCAGTGCCATGACTTTGTCTCTGTGATCCCAGTTGGTCCTCACAACGATGTATGTTTTCTTTTTTTTAAAATTTTATTTATTTTTGGCTGTGTTGAGTCTTCGTTGCTGTGCAAGGGCTTTCTCTAGTTGCGGCAAGTGGGGGCCACTCTTCATCGCCGTGCGCGGGCCTCTCACTATCGCGACCTATGGCCTCTCTTGTTGCAGAGCACAGGCTCCAGATGCGCAGGCTCAGTATTTGTGGCTCATGGGCCTAGCTGCTCCGCGGCATGTGGGATCTTCCCAGACCAGGGCTCGAACCCGTGTCCCCTACACTGGCAGGCAGATTCTCAACCACTGCGCCACCAGGGAAGCCCCCATGCACGTTTTCTTAACCTCACCTCCCTTTGACAGCTGAAAAGTGAGGCCCACGTTTTTCCTGGTTTGGATCCCAGGCAGGCATGCCAGTTCCGAGGCTGCGTGCATCCTGGGGCTCCAGAGTTCTCAATGCCTGCGCAGCATCTCTGGCTCATTCCTGAGAAAAGCTCACACTTGTAGCCTGGCTTCTGGGTGTCCATGCCCAGATGCAGCGTGTGCGCTGGCTCTGTTGGGCATGCACGTGTGCCTGGTTCTCATGCAGCCACATGACTTCTGAGTGAGACAGGCAATGGGATGGCCACCTGGCAGGGAGGTGCCGAGGAGGTCCAGGACCCAGGGGAGAAGGTGCTTGGCCCTCACCAGGCTTGAGGATTCTGTGATTCTGGCTGTCTCTTCTCCTGTGGGTCAGCATCGGGACCACTTTCTAAGAAAATCCCAGCTTCCAGATAATTCTTCAGAAAACTCGAGTCTGTATTTATGGATTTCCTTGGTGCCCAGCACAATCAGGGACCCGGAGCACAGCACAGACAGAACCAAGGACCTCTCCACCTGGCTTGGGAAAAGACAGGTGCATGGTGGCCAGCCCGCTTGCCCAGCTCAGCCTGAGATGCTACATGACCAGGAAAGTGACTCCATGCCGTGAAATGACTTTTTGCATGGAGGGGCTGGGGGGGATCAGATGACATCAAAGGCGAGGGATTCACAGTGCAGGGGAGGGAGGTGGAAGTTAGAAGGAAAAGGCAGGGGAAGTCAGGACCATTTGGTATCCAATGCGTGTTCATTTATTTTACACTTACAAAAGAAATCACCCACCCTCTGCCCCATCCCCCCAAAAAGTCTCTTTTTACAAACATTTAAAAATTAAAACTAAATGAAGATAGACAAGTTAATTTCAGTACAATTATTTTTCAATGTAGCTGTCATAATTAGAGTTTAAATTTCCTACAAGTGACCAATGTCCAAGTGACTTATAGGGAAATCCTGATTATTGGCCAAAAGGAAAATTCCATATTACAAGTTAGCAAATTCTAGTACAAAAATAGTCCATGTGTTGGAATAGGCTTTCTTTTTACATAGGTCTCAGGTCAGTCTACTGACTGCATAATACGCTAACGTCTCAGGGTTCTCTTTCACAAATGGCTCATTCGTCATAGCTGGAGCAGCACGGCGCCTACAGTAGCAGGGCTAGTATCCATCTGGGGACCGTGCTGAAGACAGCAGGCCTGGGCTGCCTCACTGGCCCCGGGGCAGTTGGGCAGAGCCCCAGCTCTGCACCAGGGTCCTGGAGGGAGGAACGAGTTGTGGGCAGAGCTGCTCCCCCTGAGGGAGAAACAGGCCCAGGACACAGGAAGTGTGCCCAGGGGCTGGGCCGGTACTGGTGCGGGACAGCCCACCTCCTGCCAGTGTCTCCTCATCCTGTAGCCCAGCGAGATAAGAGGCCGACCTGTGTGTCCTCATTGGCGAGAGTGTGGCCCTGCCCTTGCTGCGGCTGGGCAGGCTACTTGTCCCTCAAGATGTCGAGCTGTTCCTGACACTCGGTGAAGAGGCGCTGGAAGCGGAGGTTCTGCCCGATGACTGGCAGCAGCTCCTTCAGCAGGTCCCTCTTCCGCAGACCCTGCGGATACAGGAGTGACAGCTGAGTGCAACTGACAGTGAGGAGAGCTAGACTGGGGGGGGGTTTCCCTGGCCCAACAAAGACCCTTGTGCCCATCTGCCCCATGGGCACCCCCTGGAGAAGCCATAGATGGATGAGAACAATTTCTCTATATGCTGGGAGGCCTGGGACAGCTAAAAAGCTGAGCTTGGGCACATGGGGTGGAGTGGCAGGGCCCAGGGAGGGACACAGTTCAAGGGTGGGTACCAGGTAGGTTCTGCTCTTCCGTGTCCCCTAAGTCTGCTGGCACAGTCACCGCTGGCCTCTGATTGCACTGGTTAGTGGCCAGAGTAGCCTGACCTTCCAGAGCAGGATGGAAGTAAGGCTACCAGGGCAGAGGGCCAGGCAGACGGCTATCCTGGAGGGGCCACTCCCTTATGTGGATGTGCTCCAGGGACTTGAGGTCAAGGCCAGGGGCGAGGAGGTGCCTGGGTGACAGTGACTGGCCTTGGTTTTACAGTCCTGGAGTCTCTGCCCTCAGCTCTTGCCTATGCCTCCTCCACCCTGGGTGGCACCATGTCTGCCTGGGCCCTCCTGCAACATGCATTGCCACGCAGGGTCTCCACCGCACAGACCCTTGAGGAGCACGGCTGCTGCAAAGGGAAAACCACCAACTGACAGCACTGACCACTGGAAGAGGAGGGCCAATATGTTAAAACAAGTGTGGTAACAAGATGATGAATTATAGAAAAGAACCAAGTGTAGATACCAAGTTTGAGCAACACAGTGGTTGAAGGAGATGGGATTAGCAGGAGACTGGACACTGCTGAAGACCAAGTCAGAGTGAGGTCAGATGGAGGAGCAGCCCACACTCAGCAGGGAGGCAGGCAGAGGGGAAACTGTAAGAGGAGAAACTGTACTGTTGCCTACAAAGGCAGGTGGAGCGCAGCAGGTAGGCCCAACATCCACATAATGGATCCCACAGGAGACAGAGAAAGAAGAGAGAAGGAAATATTTAAAGAAATAATATGGGTATATTTCACATAATTAAACAACAACGAATGGCCTTAGGTTGAAAGGCTCCACTGAGTGCTGATCAAGTAATATATGGGAAAACTGATAACCAGACACATTAGAATGAAATATACAGAATTTTCAGATATAAAAGACAGAAAATTTCTAAAGTACAAGAACATATTACTTATAAAAGATGACATACCAAGATTCACAATAAAGTTTTTTTTTTTTTTTTTTGGCTGTGCTGCATGGCCAAAAAAAAAAAAAAAAAAAAAAAGATGGCAACTCATGACCAAGTACAGTTTATCCTGGAAATCAAGGAGAATTTAATATTAGAAAACTTAGAACTGGAAAATAGGAAATAAAAAGATTATTTGAGATGACTTCATGGTTTAATCCACATAGGAAATGCAAAACAATTAATGGACAAATTAATAAAAATAATAGAAATGTGTAGAAAGATGGCTGGTGATTAATATACCAAAGTCAAATGCATATGTACAGCAGCAATGAATAATCAGAAAACATAAAACAACTTATCACTCAGAATAGCCACAATTATAAAAATCTAAGAATAATTCTAAAAATGATGCGTATGGCCTATGTGCTGAAAATTTAAAAACTTTACTGGAAGGCATTAAAGAAAACCTAAATGAATGGAGAGTACTGATGGGAACAGTAGCATAGTATAGATATCAGGACGGAGGCTGCAAAAGGCAGTGGTGAGCAATGTGGCATGTGAAAGCTGCAGGGGAACTGCAGACCCTTGGGAACCTGGGGTCAAGAGATACAGGTAGAATACAACAGAATGTCTAAGGTTGTGGAAAGAAGCAGGAGTGAAACTTTTAGGGAAATTAAAAAATTTAAAAGCAGTCTTGTATAGCATAAGTGGAAATACAGCACATGTTGAAAATGGATTAAACTCCTTAATCAAAAAATGGATAAAAGAACAGGATCCAACTATATGCTGCTTACAAGGAACTCACTTAGATCTAAAGGAGGATATACACAGGTTGAAAGTGAAAGAATCAAAAAGATAGCCCATGTAAATAATAAGCAAAATAGAAAAGAGATGGCTATACTAATAATAGACAATATAGACTTTATGTCAAAAATTGTTATAAGACACAGGACACTGTATAATGATAAAAGGGTCAATTGACCAAGAAGATGTAACAGTTATAAACATATACCCACCAAACATCAGAGTTCCTAAACACATGGTGCAAACATTATCTGAATTGAAAGGAGAAATAAGACAGTCCTACAATTTGCAGAAGACTTCGATATCCTATTTTCAATAATGGATAGAACAACCAGACAGAAGATCAATAAGAAATAGAGAGAGGGGCTTCCCTGGTGGCGCAGTGGTTGAAAGTCCGCCTGCCGATGCGGGGGACGCGGGTTCGTGCCCCGGTCTGGGAAGATCCCACATGCCGTGGAGCGGCTAGGCCCGTGAGCCATGGCCACTGAGCCTGCACGTCCGGAGCCTGTGCTCCGCAACGGGAGAGGCCACAACAGTAACAGTGAGAGGCCCACGTACCGCAAAAAAAAAAAAAAAAAAAAGAAATAGAGGACCTGAAAAGCAGTATAGACCAACTGGACCTAAAGGACACATATGCAGAACACTCCACCCAACAAGAGCAGAATATACATTTTTCTTAAGTGCATGTGGAACATTCACCAGGACAGACCACATATTAGGCTACAAAACAAGTCTCAATAAGCTTAAAAAGACTGAATCATAAAAGTGTCTTTTCCAATCACAATGGAATGAAACTAGAAATCAACAGCAGAAGAAAAACTGGAACACACACAAATATGTGGAAATTAACACACTGTTAAACAATCAATGATTCAAAGAAGAAATTACAAGGGAAATTAAAAAATATCTAGGGACAAATGAAAATTAAAACACAACATACTGGAATGCAGCAAAAGCACTGGCTAGAGAGAAATTTATAGCTATAACAATCTACAAAGAAAGATTCAGAAATCAAATTAATAACAGAACATTGCATTTAACAAAACTAGAAAAATAAAAGCAAACTAAACCCCAAACAAGCAGAAGAAAATCATACATATCAGAAATTAAGTAAAATGGAGAACAGAAAAACTATAGAGAAAATAATAAAACCAAAAATGAATTCCTTGAAAAGAGCATCAAAATTGACAAGCATTTAGCTACATGGACTAAGAAAAACAGAAGACTCAAATAATGAAAATCAGAAGTGAAATAGGGACACTGCAACTGATGCCACAAAAATAAAAGGAGTATAAATAAGAGAATACTATGAACAACTGTACACCAACAAACAGGATGACCTAGATAAAATGGACAACTTCCTAGAAATACACAGCTTACCAAGACCGAATCATGAAGAAATAGCAAATGTGAACAGATCTATAAGTAACAAGGAGGTTGAATCAGTAATCAAAAAGCTCCCAACAAAGAAAAGCCCAGGACTGACCAGATGGCTTCACTGGTGAATTTTACCAAAAATTTAAAGAAGAATGAACAACAATCCTCTACATACTCTTTCAAAAAACTGAAGAGAAGAGAACATGTTTAGATTCATTGTATGAGACCAGCATTATCCTGATACGAAAGCCAGACAAAGACACTACAAGGAAAGAAAATAGTCCAATGTCCCTTGTGAACACTGATGAGTGCTGAACAAAATACTACTGCAGGGGCTTCCCTGGTGGTGCAGTGGTTGAGAGTCCACCTGCTGATGCAGGGGAAACGGGTTTGTGCCCCGGTCTGGGAAGATCCCACATGCCGCGGAGCAGCTGGGCCCGTGAGCCATGGCCGCTGGGCCTGTGCGTCCGGAGCCTGTGCTCCGCAATGGGAGAGGCCACAACAGTGAGAGGCCCACATATCGCAAAAAAAAACCAAAAAAAAAAAAACAAACAAAAAACCTACTGCAGTGGTCCCCAACCTTTTTGGCACCAGGGACAGGTTTCGTGGAAGACAATTTTTCCACGGGCCGGGGGTCAGAGGTGGGAGATGGTTCAGGCAGTAATGTGAGCAATGGTTCAGGCAGTAATGCGAGTGATGGGGGGATGGTTTAGGTGGTAATGCAAGTGATGGGGGAGATGGTTCAGGAAGTAATGTGGGTGATGGGGGGGATGGTTCAGGTGGTAATGCAAGCAATGGTTCAGGAAGTAATGTGAGTGGTGGCGGGGGGCATGGTTCAGGAGGTAATGCAAGTGATGCGGGAGATGGTTCAGGTGGTAATACAAGTGATGGGGGGGTGGTTCAGGTGGTAATGGGAGTGATGGGAGGGATGGTTCAGGAGGCAATGCAAGCAATGGTTCAGGAAGGTAATGGGAGTGATGGGGGGATGGTTCAGGCGGTAGTGCGAGCGATGGTTCAGGAGGTAATGCGAGCGATGGGGGGGATTGTTCAGGCAGTAATGCAAGTGATGGGGGAGGTGGTTCAGGCGGTAATGCAAATGATGGGGGGATGGTTCAGGTGGTAATGCAAGCAACAGTTCATGCAGTAATGGGAGTGATGGGGGGATGGTTCAGGTGTAATGCAAGCAACAGTTCAGGTGGTAATGGGAATGATGGGGGGATGGTTCAGGCAGTAATGTGAGCGATGGTTCAGGAAGTAATGTGAGCGATGGGGAGTGATGGGGAGCAGCAGATGAAGCTTCACTCGCTTGCCCGCCACTCATTTCCTGCTGTGCGACCTGGTTCCTAACAGGCTGCGGACTGGTACCAGTACTGGTACTAGCAAACAGAATTTCACAGCAAATGGAAAGGCTTATATACTATGACAAAGTGTGATTTACTCCTGGAATGCAAGGGTGGTTTAAGAAACTAAAATCAATCAATGTAATACACCACATTAATAGAATGAAGAAAAAAAAATCCCAGAAGATCATCTCAATTGATGCAGAAAAAGCATTTGACAAAATTCAACACTCCTTCACTACTAAAACAATCAACAAACTGGTAATAGGAGGAAACTATCTCAATAAAATTAAGGCCATATATGAAAAGCCCACAGCTAGTATCATGCTCAGTGTTAAAAGACTGAAAGCTTTTGCTCTAAGGTCAGGAACAAGGCAAGGATGCCCCACTTTCACTTCTATTCAACATAATACTAAAAAGTCCTAGCCAGAACAATGAGGCAAGAAAAAGAAATAAAAGACACGCAAATTTGAAAGGAAGAAGTAAACTTATTTGTTTGCAGACAACATAATCTTATATGTAGAAAACCCTAAAGATTCCGCAAAAAAACCCATTAGAACTAATAAATGAATACAGCAAGTGTGCAGAATATGAAAGCAACACACAAAAATCAGCTGCGTTTTTATATACTGCCAACCAACAATCTGGAAAAGAAATTAAGAAAACAATTCCATTTGCAATAAGCTCCAAAAGAACAAAATACTTAGGAATAAACTTAACCAAGGAGGAGAAAGACTAGTATACTGAAAACTACAAAATATTGCTGAAAGAAATTAAAGAAGATATAAATAGGGCTTCCCTGGTGGTGCAGTGGTTGAGAGTCTGCCTGCTGATGCAGGGGACACGGGTTCGTGCCCCGGTCCGGGAAGATCCCACATGCAGCAGAGCAACTAAGCCCGTGCGCCACAACTACTGAGCCCACGTGCTGCTAAAGCCCGCATGCCTAGAGCCTGTGCTCTGCAACAAGAGAAGCCACTACACTGAGAAGCCTGCACACCGCAACGAAGAGTAGTCCCTGGTGACCGCAACTACAGAACGCAGCAATGAAGACCCAATGCAGCCCAAAATAAAATAAATTAAAAAAAAAATGGGCGGAAGACCTACATAGACATTTCACCAAAGAAGACATACAGATGGCCAAGAGGCACATGAAAAGATGCTCAACATCACTTAATTATTAGTGAAATGAAAATCAAAACTACAATGAGATATCATCTCACACCGGTCAGAATGGCCATTATCAAAAAATCTAGAAACAATAAATGCTGGAAAGGGTGTGGTGAAAAGGGAACCCTCCTGCACCATTGGTGAGAATGTAAATTGATACAGCTACTATGGAGAACAGTATGGAGGTTCCTTAAAAAACTAAACATAGAACTTCCATATGACCCAGCAATCCCACTACTGGGCATATACCCTGAGAAAACCATAATTCAAAAAGAGACATGTACCACAATGTGCACTGCAGCACTATTTACAATAGCCAGGACATGGAAGCAACCTAAATGCCCACTGACAGATGAATGGATAAAGAAGATGTGGCACATATATACAATGGAATATTACTCAGCCATAAAAAGAAATGAAATTGAGTTATTTGTAGTGAGGTGGATGGACCTAGAGTCTGTCATACAGAGTGAAGTAAGCCAGAAAGAGAAAAACAAATACTGTATGCTAACGCATATATATGGAATCTAAAAAAAAAAAAATGGTACTGATGAACGTAGTGACAGGGCAGGAATAAAGATGCAGATATAGAGAATGGACTTGAGGACATGGGGCGGGGAGGGGAAGCTGGGGCGAAGTGAGACTAGCATCGACATATATACACTACCAAATGTAAAACAGATAGCTAGTGGGAAGCAGCGGCATAGCACAGGGAGATCAGTTTGGTGCTTTGTGACCACCTAGAGGGATGGGATCGGGAGGGTGGGAGGGAGGCTCAAGAGGGAGGGGATATGGGGATATATGTATACATATAGCTGATTCACTTTGTTGTACAACACAAACTAACACAGTATTGTGAAGCAATTATACTCCAATAAAGATGTATTAAAAAAAAAAGGCATAAATTCAGAAGAGCGCTGAGGCCAGAAGGGGATGTGGCAGACAGGAGTTGGCTCTGTCCAGACCTGCTCCAAGACTTCCCTGCCATACTCTTCACAGCTTGCCTTCCTGGCCTCCCTCCCAGTGGGGGTGCCCAAGTGGTCTGCTGGCTGCTGTGAGGCATGGGCTGGCTTTCCTTTTAAGAGGGTGGATGCTACTGGTACCGGTTTCCTTCTGTCTTCCTTCCTTAAATTGGACATGAAAGCCATCTTATGACGTGAGGGAGAGGCCAAGAGAATCAGAGATACAGACCTCCACTTAACTCCAAAGGACTTGTTTTGGAGGACAGAATAAAACGACTTCAGCCACCACTAGACAGGGTGTCATTTACCTGCAGTTGAAAGCATTTGTCATGGATACTGGGGACCCCGAGCAGACCAGTGGTTTTAGGCAGCTGGCAGAGGTAAAAAGCAGGTAGCACTGCACTGATGGTGCTCCTGGGAAGGGAGCCACAGGCTCTCCTGGACAAAGCTTGGGGTCAGCAAGAACAGCAGGAAGGAGGGGGACAGGAGGGTGCATGGCTGGTAACCGGTGGCCTGCCTGTGCTCCCCGCCCCATCTTGGCCTAGAGTGCCCACCTTCAGGCTGAGACAGAGAACCTCTATGTAGAGCTCTGGCTAACGTCTTGGGCTCAGGCCCCCAGAGTGGCAGCTGGGCACAGAGTGAAGCCCCACAACCCGGCCAAGGGTAGGGCTTTGTCAGACACGTGCTCCCCCACCCCGCAAGCAGATGGCCTGTCAGGCTGCCCAGAGGTGAGGTGTGCTGGGAAACAGCTCGACTACTGCAGGTAATTCAGAACACCCTTCCTGTTGAGGACGGGGGACAAAGCTGGTTAAGCAGAAGCAGAACTCCAAGAGCTAATGTGCTGGGGTGAAGGACTGAGCCGGGGTGGGGGAAGGCAGGAATCCAGAGGGACACCTTGGCCTTGGGGACATGTACTGATGAGGAAGAGGCTGAGTGGGCTTCTGTCAGAGTTGGGAGCCCGGGGGACCAAAGCAGGGGCCTAAGGCCCATGAAAAGTGGGGGTCCCTGGTAAAGCACCTCTTCTTTGTGCTGGTATCCCCAAGGGATGACCCGACCCTAGAATAAGGGTAAACTGGAAGGAAACCAGCCCCTGCACCAGTCAGTGCCCAGCCCTGAAAAGTCCCCAGGCAGCCCAGAGAACCTCCATCCTGACCGGGTTGAGACCCTGCAGAGCGGGTGGCTTAAGAGTTGGCACCGAAGCAAATAAAATGCTCTGTGCAAAAGCAACATCACCTGAGGCTCAAGCCATTTCTACAAGTAATTTTTCAAATACCATGTCCAGCAGACAGTTGAAAATAACCAGGCACTTAAGGAGATAAGATAACGTGAACGAGAACCAGTAGAAACATTTATAGGCAATAGAGACAGACCCACAAGGGCTCCTGATACTAGGACTATCAGACATGCAACTTTAAAATAAAATAACTAAGCTTACTGTGCTCAAAAGACTAAAATGAAAATTTCAAGGAGAATTAGAACTATAAAAAATGATGGAGCAGATTTTAAGAAGGGAGGACATGCTATCTCTCTGATGATGAGGGAAATGAAAGGGAAGCTATAACCAAAGACAGCCTCTAAGTAAAGTCCACAGAATGAATGAAAGACATAGACCGAGAGCTTTGTGAGACTTGAAAGCACCAAGGCAGGATCCCGAAAGAACTTACAAAGCAACGGAAATCGGACTGGCGGCAGTTTTAGCAACAGCAGCAAATGCTAAAAGTCTGTGGCACAATACCTTCAAAACTCTAAAGAAAATTGATTTTGAACTTAGGATTCTAGTAACCAACTAAATTAACATCTACAGCAACAAAATAAAAAATGGAGGCCAAGTACACACCGAGACCTCCAGAGTCCTCCCAGGACCGACCCTCCAATCTTTCACCTCTTTTACCCTCCCATCACCTCTGCTCAGCTGCTCCTTTTACACTCGAGCCCTCATACCTCAGGGCCTTTGTCCTCACTGTTCCCTCTGCCTGGATGTTCTTCCCCCAGATATCTGCGGGGCTTCCTCCCTTACCTCCTCTGATCTCTGTCAATCAGTCAGGGCTTCCTCGATCACTGGATGTAAAACAGCACCCCATCAGCACTCCACACCCCTGCCCTCTTCATTGGTGTTCACAGGACCCATCCCCGCCAACACGTTACATGTACTTGCTCATTTGTCTCCAATCTGCCTCTGTCTGCATGAAGGCGGGGCCCCTGAGCCTTGCTCGCTGCAGCCGGCTGCAGAGCTACGCCTGGCCAGAGTGGGGCTCCACCGGCAGCTGTCCAACGGCTGAGTGAAGCAGTGGAGCGAACCATGCCCCCAGTTCCCCGCCAACCTGTTCCTTGCCGAAGTCAATCAATACACTCTACCCACTTGTGTGAGCCACAGTCTCATCTGTGCAATTTCATTATGTTCATTATTCTCTTTCCCTCACCTGCTCCACATCCAACCACCCACCTGCCCAGTCTTGTAGGTTCTGCCTCCAAAATACATCTTGAATCTGCTTCCTCTCCCTTCTCTGTGGCTGCCACATGGATCCAAGCTGTCTTCAGCTACTGCCAGGTCTGCCTTGTCCCGACTGCTCTGCTACATCAGCGCCAACTCCTCTGCCGGCTCCCGCTGCCCTAGACTAAACCCCAGCTCCTCACAAGGTTCCAGGGATCCACCTCCTGCCCTCTCTGGACTCACGTCACACCCTCTCCTCTGCCAACGATGTTCCAACCACATCGGCCTCCATGGGCCAAGCCCTCTGCACTTCTGTCACCTCTACCAGCACATTCCCCGGTCTCCACGCAGCAGGCTCATTCCTGTCCTGGGGTTTCATCCTGCAAGTCCTCTTCCGAGGCCTCCCCGCCGCATTCTCCCAGGCACACCCATCATTGCCCTGTTAACTGAACTGCTTACTCGCTCACGTCTGCCTCCTGACCGGACTATGAGCCTCACTACTAACAAATCCACAGCCCCCGGCAAGCGGCTTTCCCAGCACAGGCACGTGGCTGAGTGGACGCTCCCTCAGCCCCTGATGCCAAGGGCTCCTGCCAGGGTGGGTGGGCTGGCAACTCGCCCTCTCTCTGATGCCGGCAGTGTGCTGGAAGAGTGTAACAGGGAAGAATTTCAAAGCACTTTGGCATACTTTTCAATTTCCACCTTTATTTTTCAGGAGAGATTTCTTGTGGCAAAAAGGAAAGTGGCACTTACTACTACTGTTGACTCCCATTGGCTTCCAGTGGAGGAGTGAACGGGCCCCAGTAAGTCCTTGCATATTTCTCGGAGTCGGTATTCAAACCCTAATTACAGAAAACAAAAAACAAAACAAAACAGAAATAGGAACACATTACAAAAAGAAATAAAGTCAAGAACAGGCTCAGTTGTTGTGTACATCAAAGCAGAAAGAACAAACACTCACTTTGTTGCCTCCTTGTCTCAGTTCAGCGCTCAGAGGCCATAGCGAGAGGCTCTGACTCACCCGCCCAATCCCAGGAAACACACGCAGTGGCTGCTGTGTGCTGGGCCAGGGAAGACGAGACGTGGAAGCTCTGGGACAGACCCCCCAAGGGGGTGGAGAATGTGGGGGCTGTGGGAGGAGGGGAGTGGGCTGAGGGGGCCTATTGGAGAGAAGAGGTGGGGGCAGACGTGCAGGGTCAGGTGGTGTCCTTCGGGAGAAGATGGGCGTGGGAATGAGTTTGGGCGGAGGAGGTGGGGCTACGGCACAGCCGGGGGGCGGTGGGTGGGGGGAGCGCCAGCCACGCTGGAGGCAGAATCAGTGACAGCCGAAGCCACAGGGAATGGAGGAAACCAGCCAGTGATGAGGGTGGAACCTGAGGACGCTTAGAGGAGAGCTGGTGTCCCTGTGAAGCTCGAGTCCTCCTCCCCCGAGGGAGGAAGGAGGGACAGAGAGGGTAGGGGAGTTGTGCGCGGGCCCTGGGCCATATGTGCGTGAAGATGGAGAAAGAGAAGCAAGAGGTTGAGGTGAGGTGTCCCCTACGGGGGCAGCCCCAGTGAACTGACACCCAGGATGGAGGAAACCAGAGAGGAGCTGGAGGCAGGCTTTCCGGGGGTACGGGGGTGAGGCCACACGTGACCCGAGTGCCTGGCAGAGGCGCAAGGTTGCAGGAACACTGAGTGTTCAGTAAGTCTGGGCAGGATGAGTCCATACCGAACTCATCCCTGGGGTCTGTGGGGGAGGGGTCTGGCAACGTGATGGGCGAATTTTGCGAGTTACACCCGTAGAGGTCGGGCAAGTTTTTCTCTGTCTTTTCCGTACTTAATTTGTTTTCTCTAAATCATGAACAAAACAGGGGAGGAGTTGAAAGCAAAGCAAGAAAGGCAGGAGAGGGTGTGGGGGTGCCAGCTCCGTGACCAGGCCCAGGCTGCGTGGTGACACAGGGAGAGCTGGGGAGGGCCATCCCCAGGCCACGGCCGTGGAGGCCAAGCTCAAGCGGAGGGAAGCTGGCAAGGCCGGAGCCCACGCCTGCCTCACAGGGAATCAAGAGGCTGTGGGAGGTCACGTCTTCCAACACCCTGCTGTCTGCTGACCCACAGAAGGAGCGGGGCGGGGTGAGGAGGGGGATGCTGGGACGGGGATATGGGTGTAAGAGCCCTGGTGGGGAAAGCTGGGCTGGAGGGCCGAGGGGAGGTGCTGGACAGCAGGTTGGCCCTTCCAGGAAGGAGAAAGAGAGGGACAGGCCCACTGATGCTCTGAGGGGGCAACGAGGTCAGGGGGAGTTGAGCCTGTGTCTGTGAGTCCTCTGCCCCCACACCCTCCTGCCACCAATCCTTGTGGCCTCAGGGGCTGCTCGGTTCAGCCCGTGGTGGGGCTGGACACCTGCTGGGCTGCCCACCTCACTGACTTGGGAGCGGGAGGCCAGGGCCCCAGGGGGCGACCACGGGAAGCCGGGAGGAGGGAGGACAGAGCCCAGGCTGCTGCACCTGGGCCCTGACACTCGGGCCCTCGGGAGGGTCCCATTGGGATGGGGACTGAGTGGGGCCCGGGAGGACAGTAGGACCACCGGGAAGCTCACCTTCGTTCACGAGGTATCGCACGTAGAGGAGGAGCCAGTGGCGGTACTCGTGGCTGGAGCGCAGGGTGAGCGCTGCGGCGACCTGGCTCTCCAGGTAGGCCAAGGTGGTCTCCTGCTGCACCATGTGAGGCACGGAGAAGAGCCGGGCTGCCTGCCTCCCTGAGCTGCTGGGGCGGGGAGGGGGCAGGTATCAGACTCCACGGCAGCCCAACCGCCCCCAGGTCCTGCTGTTCTGCACCTCCCATCTAGCCCCCGAGGGGACAGGCCAGCAGCCCAGGCCCCCACCCAAAGTGCAGCCCAACATGGGGATCCATGACCCGCAGCCCCTCAGACTGCCGCCCAGGTCTTGAAGTGACAGAGCTGTGACCGTGCACCCTGAGACAGTGCCCAGTGTGGCTCCCAGCCCTCAGCAGCCCCAGCCCAGCCCTGTGAGTGCCGCTGGGCTCAGGCAGTCAGAAGGCAGGCCTCGGAGGGACCACGTCCACACAGCCGGCCGGATGCCTCCCCTGCACCCGGGTCACCTACGTGGAGGCGCGGCCCTGGACTATGGCTAAGGGCCCCGAGCACAGCATGGCGTCCTGGGGTGGCAGGCTGCTCCTGAAGTCTGCACACTGGGCCAGGGAGTCCTGCTTGTCAGAAACCAGGTTCCTGGGGAGGCAAAGGCAGGAGCGGAACTCAGGGAAACCAGGAGGCCCAGCAGAGGCAGGCAGCAAGGGGCACTGAGGGAGCTGAGGTCCCTGTATGCCCATGTAGGGCCTCCTTACTCGGACACTCCGGCCCTGGGTCTCAGGTCCTGGGGGCGGGGGGCAAGTATGCCTGGGATGCTAGTCTGTCTGGAAGCCCATGTGCTGCGGCCCTCGGAAGCAGCTGAGGAGTCCCGGCGTCCAGCCTCCCAGAGCTCACACAGCATCCCAGGCATCAGTGCTTCACATTCTCTGGACCCTTCACACAACTTAAAAACAGCCTGGTGCCTACAGAGTCCACATTTCCCTTCTCAAATAACCAGCTTGTTTCCATTATTATACTAATCACATACAATACACGATATTTTGCAATTTGGAAGAGCAGGGAGTGGGGATCTTGAGGGTTGCTGTTTTTTTTTTTTTAAACTCAAGAACGAGATCTCAGTCTGAGGATAAACTTGTGTCTGGCAACCCTTAACAGAGACGGGCTGGATGGCGGCACACTTGGGCCTGAAGGAGCAAGGTGCAGGCAAGTGAAAACTTCTGATCGGCTGGTACATGAGGTACACGCTTCCTAACTCTGGGTTAAGATCTCTGATGTACAAAGAAGTTTTTCAGGGACTTCCCTGCTTAGGACTCCATGTTTCCTATGCAGGGGGCCCAGGTTCGATCCCTAGTTGGGGAACCAAGATCTGCGAGACATGCAGCGCGGCAGAACAAAAAAAAGAGGTTTTACCAATATAGAAAAGGACTCCAAAATAGACAGAGCAAAGGTACAGACCTCACATGTGGTGAGTGACAGTGCAGCCCCACTAATGCACCAAGCCAGTCGGAAGTGTCCCTTGGCTCCAACTAAGCTACAAAACAGCAGGGCTGGATGAGGCTGCCGTGAAGCTGATGGCACCTACGGAGGCCAGGCTGGAACTACTCATCTACAATCATAAAAGTTCAAATGTCTGCTCCAGACAAAGTGACCCCCAGGGAACAGTGCAGGGGAAGGACAGCGTCCCTGTGTACGGGTCTGAGGGCAGAGAGGCAGGGGGCCGGCAGGGATGGGGGCTGCACTGCGGCCTCCACTCTGGCCAGACTCCCAGGAGAAGTGGGCCAGGCGGGGCCCTTGCTGGCTGTGCTGGGTTCCGGCTCAGATGGACCCTCCACGGGACAGGGCTCAGGGCGGCGTGCTTACCACGCAGACAGTGACGGGTTGAAGCAGTAGGCTTTCCCGTCCGACAGGTTCATCACGGGGATTCCATGCTGCGTCAGCAAGATCTGTGACACCGTCATGTCACTTCCTAGGGAGACACCAAGAAGGGGTTCCAGCGTATTCCCGTCAGTGGGTGCCATGGCTCCCGCAGCCCTAGCCACGCAGAAGGGACCCCAGAGCCTGCTCTCCGTCTTGGCTGAGAGGAGCCCTTTGTGCCACACCTGGATTTGAGCTGCCCGCCCCCAACCCCACCCCAGCGACGGGGCGGCCCCCTGCCAGGCTCACCTGCCAAGATGGAGTGTAGGGACTCTTCCTTCACCACCACTATCTGCCTGTGCACATCCCTGGGGGAGACAGGAGCAGCTCACCCTCCAGCCGGGCCCGAGGGCCTGTGTGCCGGCGGGGCGACCCTCCCTGCAGCAAGGGGCACCCGCACAGCCGCTCCCGCCCTGCCTCTCACCAGACGGACAGCGTGGCTGTGGCGGTGAGGGCCATGACGTAGGAGCCGGTGCAGTGCAGGGTGGAGATCGGGGATGGCAGCAGGATGGGAGGGAGGAGGCGTCGACCACAGGTGGAGAACACGGACAGCATCCGCTTTTCACAGGCGACACACACCACGTCACTGGGGGAGCAGGGGGCTGGCGTCAGGGGGGCTGGGAGCTCTGGTGGCCCCGAGATGCAGGGACAGAGCCAGGCCAGGCGGCAGAGCTGATGGTGCCTACTGGAGACCTCTGCCTGGAGATGGAGTCCTCTCTCCGATGCGGTGGCTCAGGCTTTTCTGGGCTCACACGGAACTACCCCCAGGGAGCACATGCCCGAGGACCAGCGGCCCTGACAGTGAGCCAGGCAGCAGGCCTCACTGTTCAGGAGCAGCTGCAGAGCACCCCCCCCCGACAGTCTCCTAGCTGAGACCAGCCAGAGGGGCCCTGGGAGGCCTCTGCCCAGACAGGCCGGGGGGAGTGTGGGGACGACAGGGTGTGTCTCCCACAGGGGGCACCCAGCTGTGCTCAGAACGCCTTCGAGACCGGGGTGAGAGACATGTCGCTCCCTGAGCGAGAAGGGCTTCACCACGAGTGTGTCGGCGCAGTCTCGTGTCTCTCCTCTGAGCACCCACTAGGTCCCTTGGCTGTGCCCGGCACAAGCAGGCTCCGCCTTCCTAGTGGGGCCCCCTGGGGTGAGAGCGAGCCTAGAGTGAGGCCAGAGCCTCAGACCCCAGGCAGTGGGAGCAGGCGTGCAGCCAGCACAGCAAGGTCCGGCCCAGCAGCCCACCGGAGCCCTGTTCCAAATCATTTCTGGGCCGCCAGCCGGCGCCTACAGTCTGCACGGGCAGCCAGCTCACAGCGAGGTCAGCCAAGGAAGAGGCCGTGGGTCCCTGTGTTCTGTCTGCTCGTCCCCGTGGTCAGGGTGCACCTGCAGCCAGCCCACTGTCAGGGATGTCGAACCTCTGGAGCTGCGGCGCCGGGGGCAGGTCTGCACGCTGGGCTGGGGCCTGGCTGGCCACTTGGCTGGACTCCCCGGCAGCCTCGAGGTCACACGGGGAGGCTGTGCTGACACACCTGGCTCTCAGCTGGGGCGTGCCGGCTGTCTTGGGACCAGGGACGAAGGGGGAGCCCCAGGGGACGGAGGGAGGAACAGAATGGTGGTTCCGTCCAGGCCCAGCACCTGGCTCGCTCAGGGCCAGGGTCACAGACATTTGTGAGTGTTTCACATGCAGCCTCATGATAAAGGATTCCGGGCCTAATGAAAACGACCACATATAAGCTGAAAGCTCTGTAAGACCCTCGTAGGGGTACTGAGCACACAGTCCCGACTGGGGCCATACGTCCCTGGGTCCTCTTTCCAGATGGAGCATGTGCGGGGCCACCTCCAGGGGTGGTGGAAAGACACTGGGTGACTGACCACCGAATTCAGGTCTCCCCCAAAAGGGCAGATCTGGAAAGGGCTGGCCTTGGGACTCTGAGGACAGTCAGAAATCCATGCTGACTTCCTTGGATGAAAACCTGGGGTCCAGAGAAAAGGCCAGCCAAGGTCAGAGAGAGGCAGGCAGAGCTTGGCCTGGAAATGGAGACTTCAGGAATCCGACTAGAACACCCAGGGGGCTTAGGTGACCCTCCAGGACTCAGTTTCCTCTTCTGTAACACGGGGGTGATGGTGCCACCTTCATGGGGTGCCCCAGTGACTTGGATGACTCAGGCACCAGCTCAGTCCTGAGCGAGGCTGGGTGTAGGCCTCCCTCAGACAGGCCACCTCCCAGGACAGCCCCGTGCCCCACAGCGCAGTGCAGGGTCTTGCTTTACGTTAAAGGCCGGTGGGGTGCAGACCCCTGCTCTTACCAGCTGCCGGCAGCGGTGAGGATCCGGCTGGTGAGTACTGTCTCCCATTCCTTCCCTTCCCGGCTGCACTTCAGGCGGCTCAGCTTTATGCCCCCTACGGCCGTCACCTCGTTCTCCACCTCGATGTACATGGAGGGGTCGGAGCTCACCTGGGGGAGAGAAGCAAACAGAATGTTTTCAGCAGCAGTGGCCTCAGACGTGGGCCACGGACAGGGGGAAGGACACGCAAGGGTGGACACAGCTGCCGGCCAACAGCAGGCTGGGGTTGGGGGTGGTCACAGGGCAGGACAGGGGGCCAGAGGTCCCAACGTGCAGCCCCCAGGGCAGGGCAAGTCCCAGGAGCTGGTGTCCACCTTGTCCTCTGTGCAGTGGAGCAGAGAATCGGTGTCACAGCTAAAGACCTCGAAGCCTCCAGATCCCACCACCTCCTCTCACAAGGGAGGATGCAGAGAAGGCAAGCAACCGGCCAAGAGAACACGGCACAGAAGGACCCCAGCCCGCTCAGGGGGACAGGGGTCTCCTGACTCCTAACTGAAGGATCTTCAAAGACTGTCAGGTTTGGCCAGAACAGAGGCTGTGTCGGCACTTGGAGGAAAGGTCTGGAAAGCCCTTAGGGTCTCCAGCTCCTTGGCAGTGCACCTTGGCATGCACACTGGAGCCCAGTGTCACTGACAGGAGGGTCCCCAGAAAAGCGTGGGGAGACGTGTGCAGTTCAGCACCAGCTCCACACGGGCTCAGCCTCGTGTTTTGTGTCTGGGGAGCGGACAGACAGATACCCCACGTGGGACCTAGGTGAGCGGTTTGTACTTGTGTGGCCACATAGTGGGTGAGCTGGGGTGGAGGGTCAGCTGTGGCTGGGGGCTGGGCCCCCAGAAACCAACAACAGCTCCACACAGCACTCCGCAAGGAAGGCCCGGGGGTGAGGGGGGCTGGGTGAGTTTGGGAGGGGGATTTGTGCGAAAAGAGCCAGGGGGCCCCACCCTTAGACCCAGAAGGACCTGTCCACCTGCCCCCTGGCAGCCCTGAGGGGCAGCCTGGGCTGGGGCAGCGTGCAGCCCACCTGCATGTGGGGTTTTAAACGGTTTCCCGAGGACATGAACCTGAGCTGAGGTATAGAGGGTGGGAGATGACGGTGTGTGCAAGGCCTGGCACGGGTGCTGGGCTGAGCAGCCAGAGGGCCTCTGGGAATAAAGGACTACTTGCTGTATATCTGTGTTTTGAACAAGCCTGTAGTTAGAAGACTCCACTAGAGACCTTGAAAGGCCCTGATGATGACCCCACGCTGGGCACTGGGAAGTGGATGGGCCAGCAGGCTGGTCAAGAGACAGACCAGTGCCACACGGTCCCATGGGCTGAGCCCACGGCCGAGAGTGGAGATCGAGGAGGCTTCCAGGAGAAGGAATACCTGGGACAGGTCTTGAAGGAGCTGGGCACCCAGAAGATGGAGGGCAAAGCCATGAAGGAGAGGCGTGGGAGCTGGGGAAGTGAGGGGTCCCAGAGAAGAGACCAGCCGTCTTGTTAAGATTGGGTGGCTGCTCTGCTCAGCCACAACTTCCCCCAGAAGGTGATGGAGAGCCACTTGAAAGCAGCCCCAAGTCTGTGACAATTCAAGGTTTACAGCTCCCAGAGGGTGGGGGTGGGCAGGCGGACAAAAAGAATGTGCAGGCTCGGGAGGGAGGGAGGCGGAGGCCTGCTCACCTGCAGGGTGAAGGCTCTCTGGGGGCCCGGCATGGGCAGCTTCAGCGCAGCTGCTGGGACAGACAAACACACGGCGTCCTTCTCTGCGGTCAGGGCAGCTGGGGACTGCAAGAGCAGAGATGTCCCTGAGCCCTGCCCGGCACTGGAGGGCAGTGCTAGGTAAAGGTGAGTCACCAGAGGTGAGGCTGGGCCTACTACCTGGGCGTTTCCACCCTCTGTGAGGGCAGATGAATGCTACAGAGACCCCTACTGCAGAGACGAGGCAGCTAACCCCAGGGAGGGGCTCAAGGACTCTGGGTGGGTCGGGGCAGTTCTGGAGGTATACGTGTCCACGCCAGCTGTCCCCACACCGATGAGGCATGTGGGGCCCCCCTTCTTCCCCAGGGCATATGCAGGCCCCCACACCGAGCTCAGGAGGTGGGCCGGGGGCAGCACCAGCCCGCCAGCCTCACCTGCAGAGACAGGGACATGGGCATGAGCCGTGAGTCCTTCCGAGGCCGCCCTTTCTTCTTCTTCTCCACCGTTTCCACCTCGAGCTCCAGCTTCCGCTTGGAGAGTGAGGAAGGCTTGGCCACAGGGACCTTCTCATCGCTGTCACTGCTGCTCTCCAGGACATCCCGGGGCCGCAGCTCCTTCACAAGGCTCTGCTCTTTCAACCTGCACAAACACAGACACCCGTGGCTTTTCCACAGGACTACTAGTTTCATGATCATCAATAAAATCCATACTCATCCCCCAAAGTTAACAAATTTAAAAAGTAGGAGAGGACTTCTGGTTTCTGCTCTAAGATGCAAACAGCTTGGGAGTCGTCATTCTCACTCTTAAAATAAGAGGAAAACTGAAAACCTGTATACCAACAACTCTCCTTAGACCCACCAGAGAAACCGCTGCCCTGACAACTGGAGACAAGGCGAAGACATAAAACCGCCTGGAGCCCCACCAGGGAGGGAGGAGGGCACCCACATTTGTGTCAGTTTTACCTCCAGGAGCTCCACCAGTTGTCATGGGTGGAGATCAGGAATGGAGTGCTCCTCCCATATGCTTTGGGCTGAGGAAGGGGAAAGCAACCACTCTGAAACACACCCAGAGTCCTGTTCTCCTTAACAAAAGCCTTCCCCCAAGGAAAACTACTTTACTGAGTATGATGTGACCTGGGGGCAGGGCAATCAACCAACTCCAGCCTAGCCCCCCTCCACATGCACTAAGAAACTCTCTTGAAGTTGGGACTCTGGCCCAACAACAACATAGGAGACTTAATCATGCGACTAAAGAGTGCTTCTCCTCCCCAATACCTCACAAAATCAACAGGGCCCCTGTGTAATAAGAACACTAGATCACAACTAAGAGAACTGCAAGACACAGTCTCCATTTAACAAGGAGTTTCTAGGGAAACTCAAGGAAAACAGGGAGAGAAAAGCAAGGACACCAGAAGAAATGGAAGCCTCTGACACCTGCAGCTTCAGGAGACAGTAAACAAGACCTAATTCTTACCAGGTAAACAAAACCTCACATTAAAGACCTTTTACCCCCAGTTCCTATTATTTAGTACATTATGTCCAGGTTTCAACAAAAATTACAAGACACGATAAAAGGCAAAACAAAACAAAATCAAACAAAAACCCAAAATGAAACACAGTCTAGAGATGGAGCAGGATCAGAACCAGAGTCAGACATGGCAGCAATTTTGGAATTATGAGGCCAGGATTTTTAAATAACTATTATTAATATGTTAAGGGCTCTAATGGAAAAATTTGAACACACAACAACAGATGGATCATATAAGCAGAGAGAATTTAATAATAATAATAATAGCTAAGACTTTTTCAAAATTAATGAAAGATACCAAACCACAGATCTGAGCTGCTCAGAGAACACCAAGTAGAATAAATACGAAAAAATTCACACCTACCTACACATAACATAAACTGCAGTAAACCAAAGACAAACAGAAACTCTTGAGAGAAGCAGAGGGAAAAATACACTTCAGCTAATAAGGGGCAGAATAAAGATTACAACAGACCTCTCTTCAGAAACCGTTCAAGCAAAAACTGACTGAAGTGAAACATATAAGGTGTTAAAAACAAACCCACCAACCTAGAATTCTGTATCCATTGAAATTATATATCAAAAATGAAAGAGAAATAAAGGTTTTCTCAGACAAAAATAACAAAAAGACACTAGAGGAAATGTGTTGCCAGCAGAACTGCCTTGCAAGAAATGTTAAAAGAAGTTCTTCAGAGAGAAGGAAAATGATACAGGTCAGAAACTTAGATCTGCATGAAGAAAGTGCTAGAGAAAGAATAAATACTGTAAGAATTTTTATTTGTCTTATTCTTAATTAAAAGATAACTTTTTGGGAATTCCCTGGCAGTCCAGTGGTTAGGACTCTTTGCTCCAAATGCAGGGGGCCCGGGATTGATCCCTGGTTGGGGAACTAAGATCCCACATACTACAATAAGCACGTGTGCCACAACTACTGAGCCCGTGAGCTCTAGAGCTCAAGCGCTGCAACTAGAGAAGCCCGAGTGCCATAACAAAGACCCAGTGCAGCCAAAATAAATAAATAATTAATTAATTAAAAAAAGAGAACAAATCACATTCTCTAAATAAGAAATAAAAAATAGAACCTAATCATATTAAAAAAAAAAATCCCTAGTCGGGGAACTAAAATCCTACAGGCCACACACACACACACACACACACACACACACACACACACACACACACAAAAGTGAAAGATAACTTTTTGTTCAAACTAGTAACAGCAACAATGTATTGGATGATAAGTGAAATAAATAAACAGTAGCAATGTTATATGTCTTGGAAAGAAAGAATTGGGAATACTTGGTTAACAGGCACCTGCACTACCCTTTCAGCATTATAACATTATTTGAAAGTGTACTTAGTTACAAATGTTTATTTCAAACTGTAGGGCACCCACTAAAAAAAATTTAAAAAGCAGTACAGTTGACATGCTAAGAGAGACAATGGGGGAGATACATTATCTTACTATCTAAGATATTCTTAGATAATGCTAAGAGATAATATAAGAGAGAGAAAATGGAATCATACCAAAAACATGCTCAATTAAAACCAGAGAAGGCAGAAGAAAAAGGGGGAGACCAAAATCGTTAAGAATATGGTAGATACTAATTCACTATATCAATAATCACTTTAAATATAAATATTCCAAATATACCAATTAAAAGAAACTGACAAAAAGAATGAAAAAGAAAACCCAAGTATATGTTGTCTACAAGAAACTCAGCTTAAATATAAAGACACATAAATTAAAAAGGCTGGTTCCAACTATATGACATTCTGGAAAACAAAAAACTATGGAAATAGTAAAAAAAATATCAGTTATTGCCAGGGGTTGGGAGGAGAGAAGGATGAACAGGCAGAGTGCAGAGGATTGTTAGGTCAGTGAAACTATGCTGTATGATACCATTATGGTGGTAGATACATGTCCTTATACATTGTCCAAACCCACAGAATGCAAAACACCAAAGGTGAACACTTAATGTAAACTATGGACTTTGGGTGACAATGATGTGTCTGTGTAGTTTTATTGGTTGTAACCAATGTACCACTCAGATGTGGGATGTCAACAGTTAAGGCAGAGGGCTATATGAGAACTCTCTGTACTTTCTGTACAATTTTTCTGTGAACCTTAAACTGTTCAAAAAAAATAAGTCTACTCTTTATTGTTTTTATTTTTTAATTTTTTAATTTTTTTTTGCGGTACGCGGGCCTCTCACTGCTGTGGCCTCTCCCGTTGCGGAGCACAGGCTCCGGACGCGCAGGCTCAACGGCCATGGCTCACGGGCCCAGCCGCTCCGCGGCATGTGGGATTTTCCTGGACTGGGGCACAAACCCGTGTCCCCTGCATCGGCAGGTGGACTCTTAACCACTGCGCCACCAGGGAAGCCCCTAAGTCTACTCTTTAAAAAAAGGGATGGAGAAGGACATGCCACACTAACACTAAGTAAAAGAAAGCTGGAGTAGTTGTATTAATCTCAGACAAAGCAGTCACCAGAGTAAGGAAAATTATCAAGAATAAAGACAGGCATTGGGCTTCCCTGGTGGCGCAGTGGTTGAGAGTCCGCCTGCCAATGAGGGGACATGGGTTCGTGCCCTGGTCTGGGAAGATACCACATGCCGCGGAGCGGCTAGGCCCGTGAGCCATGGCCACTGAGCCTGCACGTCTGGAGCCTGTGCTCCACAATGGGAGAGGCCAAAACAGTGAGAGGCCCGTGTACCAGAAAAAAAAAAAAAAAAAAGACAGGCATTATATGATGATAAGAGGGTTGATTTTCCAAGAAGACATAGCAATCCTTAATATGCATACATCTAACAATAGAGTGTGTCAAAATACATGTGGAAAAACTGATAGAACTGGAAGGAGAACTAGACAAGTCCACTATTATAGCTGGAGATTTCCATATACCTCTATCAGTAATCAACAGATCCAGCAGACAGAAAATCAATAAGGACATAATTAATTGAACAGTACCATCATTCACTGTATTTAATTGACATTTATAAAATACTTCATTTATCAATAGCAGAATATACATTATTCTCAAGATCACATGGAATATTCACTTGTATAGACCATATTCTGGGTCATAAAACATACTCTAACAAATATAAAAGAACAGAAATCATACAAAGTATGCTTCAAGACCACAACAGAATTAAAGTAGACATCAATAACAGAAAGTCAGAAAACTCACACATCTTTCATGATTAAACAACATTTCTAAATAACACATGGATCAGAGAAAAAGTCTCAAAAGAAAATTTAAAAATATTGAATTAAATGAAAATGAAAACACAATGTCAAATTTTATGGGATACAGTGAAAGCAGTGCTTAGAGGGAAACTTATTGCAGAGAATGCATAAATTAGAAAAAAAGAAAGACCTGAAATAACTTCACCTTTAGGAACTAGAAAAAGATGAGCAAGCAGTAGAAAATTAATTATAAAAATAATAAAAAATAAAATAATATTAAATAATAAATATTAAATAATAATAATATTAATGCAATAATAAGCAAAATAATGTAAAGCAAGCAGAATAAAGTAAATAGTAAAAATTAGAGCATAAATCAATGAAATTGAAAAGGGAAAATAGAGAAAAATCAATGAAATAAAAAGTCGGTTCTTTGAAAAGATCAATAAAATTGATAAACTTATAGTGAGGCTAATCAGAAAAGGAGAGAGAAGACACAAATTACTAATATCAGAAATGAAAGGGGAGGAACTTCCCTGGTGGCGCAGTGGTTAAGAATCCGCCTGCCAATGCCGGGACACAGGTTCAAGCCCTGCTCCAGGAAGATTCCACATGCCGCGGAGCAACTAAGCCTGCGTGCCACAACTACTGAGCCTGTGCTCTAGAGCCCGTGCTCCACAACGAGAAGCCACCGCAATGAGAAGCCTGCGCACCTCAACAAAGAATAGCGCCCGCTCACTGCCACTAGAGAAAGCCCATGTGCAGCAACAAAGACCCAATGCAGCCAAAAATAAATAAAATAATTTATATAAAAATAAAGAAATGAAAGGGGAGGTGAGCAACAAGGATTTACTGTATAGCACAAGGATCTATATTCAGTATCTTGTAATAACCTATAATGGAAAATAATCTGAAAAATACATAACTGAATGATTTTGCTACACAAAATATATTGTGTGAGACTAACACAATATTGTAAATCAAATACACATCAATAAAAAAAGAAAGAAATGAAAGGGGGCCCTCACTACTGATCACATCCCTGGACATTAAAAGGATCATAAAGGAATATTATGAACGACTTTATACCCATATATTTGATAAGTTAGTTAAAATGGACCAGTTCTTTGAAAAAAAAAATCCACATAACTCACACAAGGAAAAATAATCTGAATAGACCTGTATCTATTAAGGAAATTAACCAACAATTAATAATCTTCCAAGAAAGAAAGCACCAAACCCAGACAGTTTTACTGAATTCTATCAAACATTTAAGAAAGAAATTATACCAATTCTCCACAATCTGTTCCAGAAAACAGAAGTAGAAGAAATAAATCCTAACTCCTATGAGGCCAGCATTACCCTAATATCCAAACCAGATTACAAGAAAGAAGAACGACAGACCAATATCTCTCATGAACAAAGATTCAAAAATCCTCAACAAAATATTAGCAAATTGAATCCAACAACGTATAAAATGAATTATACACCATGACCAAATGGGATTTATTCCAGGTAGGCATACTGATTTAACATTCAAAAATTAATTAACATAAGCCACCACATCCAACAACACTAAAGAAGAGCATTATGACCGTATCAACTGATGCAGAAAAAGCATATGACAAAACCAAACATCTATTAATGATAAAAGCTTAGCAAACTAGAAATAGAGAACTTAACTTGATAAAGAATAACCACAAAAAAAACTTACTGTTAACATTGTACTGGAAGACTTAGCTAATGCAGTATGACAAGAGAAGGAAATAAAAGGTATAAAGATTGGGAAGGAAGAATAAAACTGTGTTCAGTGAATAAAAACATCAGTGATGACACTATGTCATTGTAGAAAATTCCAAAGAATCAATAACAACAAAATCTGTAACTAATAAGCAATTATGCCAAGGTTGCAGGATACAAGGTTAACATACAAATGTCAATTGCTTTTCTATATACTAGCAATGAACAAGTGGTATTTGAAATTCTAAACACAATACCACTTATACTGGTGCCAAAAGAGCAATAGTTTGATAGAAATATAACAAAATATGTACAAATTTTATATGAGGGAAACAAAACTCTGATGAAAGAAATCAAAGATCTAAATAAACTGAGATATTCTATGTTCATGAATAGGAAGACTCAATATTGTTAAGATGTCAACTTTTCCTAACTTGATCTAGAGATTCAATGGAATCCCAATAAAAATCCCAGGAACTTATACTGTAGTATCAACAAACTTATTCTAAAGTTTATATGAAAAGGAAAAGACCCCCAAATAGATCTAAACAAATGTAGTCAACTGATCTTTGATAAAGGCAAAGACATAGAATAATCTTTCAACAAATGGTGCTGGCACAAATGGACGTCCACATGCAAATACTAAATCTAGACACAGACCGTACATCTTTCACAAACATTAACTCAAAATGGATCATAGATCTAAGTGTAAAATGCAAAACTATAAAATGAGAACTCAGAAGAAAACATAGTAGGAAGTCTAGGCGAGCTTGGGTTTGGCAATGAGTTTTTTTTTTTTTTTTTTGCGGTACGTGGGCCTCTCACTGTTGTGGCCTCCCTCTTTGTGGAGCACAGGCTCCGGACGCACAGGCTCAGCGGCCATGGCTCACGGGCCCAGCCACTCCGCGGCATGTGGGATACTCCCGGACCGGGGCAAGAACCCTTGTCCCCTGCATTGGCAGGCGGACTCTCAACCACTGCACCACCAGGGAAGCCCTGGCAATGAGTTTTTGATACAACACCAAAAGCATGATCCATGATAGGAAAAAAAAAAAAAAATCTAATGTGTTGGACTTCATTAACATTAAAAATTTCTGCTCTGAGAAAGACACTGTCAAGAGAATGGAAAGCCAAATCAAAGACTGGGAGAAAATATCTGTGAATCACATTACCTGAATAAAGACTTGTATCTAAAATATACAAAGAATTCTTAAAATTCAGCAGTAAGAAATAACCAATTGGGGCTTCCCTGGTGGCACAGTGGTTGAGAATCCACCTGCCAGTTCAGGGAACACGGGTTCGATCCCTGGTCCGGGAGGATCCCACATGCCGTGGAGCAGCTAGGCCCGTGCGCCACAACTACTGAGCCTGTGCCCTGGAGCCTGTGAGCCTCAACTACTGAGCCCACGTGCTGCAAATGCTGAAGCCCACGCGCCTGGAGCCGGTGCTCTGAAGCTAAGAGAAGCCACCACAATGAGAAGCCTGCACACTGCAATGAAGAGTGGCCCCCGCTTGCCGCAGTTAGAGAAAGCCCACGCACAGCAACGAAGACCCAACATAGCCAAAATAAAAAAAATAATAAAAAAAAGAAATAACCAATTTAAAAAAATGAACAAAGATCTGAACAGGCACTCACCAAAGATGAGATGGCTGATAAATGTATGAAAAGATGTTCAGCATCATATGTCATTCAGCAATTGAAAATTAAAACAATACCACTAAACACTTATTAGAATGGCTAAAACCCAGAAAATTGATGATACCAAACGCCAACAAGGATGTGGATCAAAGGAACACATTCACTGTTGGTGGGACTGCAGTCATTTTGGAAGACAGTCTGGCAGTTTCTTACAAAGCTAAACCTAGTCTTACCATACCAACCAGCAATTGCACTCCTAGGTATCTGCCCAGTGGAGATGAAAACATATATTCACACAAAAACCTATACGTGAGTACTGATAGCAGTTTTATACATCATCTATATATAATTGCCAAAAAATGGAAGCAACCACGATGTCCTTCAATGGGGGAATGCTTAAACTGTGGTACATACAAACTATGTGCATCCATACAATGGGATAAGATCTGTTAATAATAAGAAATAAGCTATCAAACCATGAAAATGCATGGAAGAACCTTAAATGGATATTACTAAGTAAAAGACACCCATTTGAAAAGGCTAGGTACAGTATGTTTCCAATTATATGACATTCTAGGAAAGGCAAAACTGTAGAGACAGTAAAAAGATCAGTGGTTTTCAGCTATTCAGGGAGGACGGAGGGAGGGATAAACCGCTGAAGCAAGAGGCATGTTCAGGAGGTGAACTTACTGTGCCTGATACCAGACCCTCCTGCTGCCTCGGAAGCAGGAAGCTTGGCCCTAAGTGAATACTCACTCGCTGCCACTTCCTTTCTTATTTTTTGGGGTTTTTGATTCTTTTATTTATTCACTGCCTTTTCAAGGGAGAAGCTGAGAATGCAAACTTGATGAGCCCTTATTCTATAGTTCCTGCTGGAGCTGTATGTGTGGCTGAAAGGCCTTATGAGATGTGGGTAACACAGCTACTGAGGGACAATCCCTGGTGGCATCAGGGCCCAGATCATGCATCAAGACTTTGCCCTCTAGCAGCCTGATTCAAGGGGTAGCCTCTGCACTTCTCAAAGAAGGGTCTGCACTCCCCGAGAGCTAGGAATTGACAGTGATAAGGGCCATGGAGACCTGCAAGGTGAACATCCTTCCTCAGTGAACAGAAGGAATTCCTAGCTATGATGACCTGTGGTTTCACTAAGGTGGAGATTGTGTTTTATTCTGGCTATTCAGACCTCACTCCATGTCCAAAACTGAGATTTCAGTACTTGCTTAAGCCTATGAAACATCGGTCACTCCCTCTTGACCAATGCCCCACAGCCCGCCCTCTTTGGGGAACTGTTAGGTGCACGAAGACCCTACCCTCTGCCCTCCAGACACTCCTCCTTGGGCTCCACCTCTTCACTTCTGCAGCACCCAGGCCATTTCCTCAGATCAAATGTGCTCCTCAGCTGGGCCTCCTCTGCTGTCAAATATGCCCACTGAGGTTTTTTCTTTTGGACGTGTGGCTTGCAGGATCTCAGTTCCCCGACCAGGGGTTGAAAACTGGGCCCCTGGCAATGAAAGCACTGAGTCCTAACCACTGGACCGCCAGGGAATTCCCTCTGCTGACTCTTCAATTGCAATGATTATTTTTTCTTTTCCAAAAGTATTTTTGGGTTCATTTCCAAATCTATCTGGTCTTTTTGATGGTGTATTATTTCTTACTGAGCTATAATTCACGTACCGTAAAAGTCACCATTTTAAAGTATAGAATTCACTGGTTTTTAGTATATTCATAAGGCCATCAATCATCACCACTAAGCCTTGAGCCTTTTCATAATCCCCCAAAGAAACTTTGTATCCATCAGCACTCACCCCATCCTGCCCCGGCAACCACTAATCTACTTTCTGTCTCCATGGATTTGCCTATTCTAGAATTAAATATAAATGGATGTGGTCCTTTGTGACTGGCTTCTTTCACTTAGCATAACGTTGTCAAGGTTTTTCCCTGTTGTGGCATGTATAAGCATTCCATTCCTTTTTATTGCCAAATAATATTATTGATATATTGTATGGATGTACCACATTTTAAAAATCCATTCATCAATTGACGGACATTTGGGATATTTCCACTTTTTGGCTATTATGAATAATACGGATATGAACTTTATTGGGTCTTCATTGTGGCATGTGGATCTTTCATTGCAGCATGCAGGCTTCTCTCTATTTGTGGTGTGCAGGCTCAGTATTTGCGGCAAATGGGCTCTCTAGTTGCGGCGCTCAGGCTTAGTTGCCCCACAGCATGTGGGATCTTAGTTGCCCGACAAGGGATCGAACCCATGTCCCCTGCATTGGAAGGTGGATTCTTAACCACTGGACCACCAGGTAAGTCCCCTGATGTGAACTTTTGTGTACAACTTTTTACATGAATACGTTTTCAATTCTCTTGGGTATCTACCTAGGTGTGGGATTGCTGGCTCAGACAGTAACTATTTTAACCATTTATGGATACGCCAGATTGTCCTCTAAACCAGCTGAACCATTTTACAATCCCACCAGAATCTATGAGGGTCCTGATTTCTCCCCATCCTCACCAACATTTCTTATTATCTGACTTTCTGATCACGGATCCTAGTGGGTGTGAAGTGGTAGTTCACTGTAGTTTTGGTTTGCATTTCTCTGATGACTAATGATGTTGAATGTCTTTTTATGTGCTTATGGTTGTTTGTGTATCTTCTTTGGAGAAATGTCTATTTAAATCCTTTGTCCATTTAAAAACTGGGTTATTACTCTTTTTACTGTTGAGCTATAAGAGCTCTTCACTCAGATATGATTTGCAAGTATTTTCTCCCATTTAGTAGGTTGTCCTTTCATTCTGCTGACAGTGCTCTTTGAAGCACAAAAGTTTTAAGTTTTGATGATGCCCAATTTTTCTATTTTTTCTTTAGTTGCTTGTGTTTTAGGTGTCACATCTAAGAAATAGTTTTCTAATCCAAGGTCACATCTATGTTTTCTTCTAAGAGTTTTACAGTTTAACTCTTACGTTTAGTTCTTCAATCCATTTTGAGTTAATTTTTATACATAGGATAGTATATGAATCTTTCCTCACGTTTTATCTTTCTTGTCTTTGACCATCTTACGCATGTTTATTTTACAGCCACCATCTGACAATCTCCCATCAGAGGTACAGAGGTCTACACCTTCTGCTCCTGGTGTCTCCTGACATGCGTGGATGATCAGGGTTTCTTCACGGGCTTTGTTCCTTTGGACTCTGAGTCATCTCAGGCAGTGTTTCTTTAGTGGGAACACAGTACCCCCTGGGGTCAGGATGGATTTATATTTCCTTTGCCAAGTGCCTCTGGGGTGTTAATTAGACTAGAATCTTCTTTTGTGTCCAGTTCTTGGCTTGGTGATTTCCAGATGACAGAGGTAGTGTTAAAGTGACCTCCAATCCACTTGAGGGCAGGCCAGTGGCGACACAGCCTCAGGGGAAGACTGTTTTCCTAACTCAGAGGGCAGGCTGAGACATTCCAGGCTCTGGCCATGTTCCTATGCTGTCAGCCAGGTTTCTTCTAGTCCCCCTCTCACTGGAGGTACACTTTTTTTAGCAGCTTGACTTCATGCTAGTGTCTTAATTCCAATCCCTACGTGGCTCAGGCCTAAGGCCCTGTCTCAAATCTGTGTGGCCATTAATACTCAAGGTCCTTGTTCACCAGGCCAGTAACCTCCTGGCCTAACACCCACTGCTCTGGTTGTTTTGTTCACTCTTAGATTTTGGCTCCTAGGGGCTTCACTTACTTTCTTGTGAACTAGTCACATACTTTAGGGACACATGTTATGTTTCATCCAGCATTTCAGAATGTTTAGCAGCAGGGAGGTTTCAGATCCTCTATATTGCTGGGCAGAAAAATTGCTGGGTAAAAAGATCACATGAAACACCCGTATAAAACAGACGTGACCACACTGCAGACCCCATGCCATAGTCACCGCTGACCTGAAGGGACAGTCATCCCATGCTGGCTTCTGAGGCCTATTCTCCAAGGATGAATCCCACTCAGACAAGCAGTTCTGAGAACGTGGGTGAAGTCCCGGGGACAGTACAGTGTGGCTTTAGCTCCAAGACACCGTCCATGGCAAGGACAGGTCTCATCCCAGATGCTTCCACCACTGGGCACCTTCTGGCCATGTGGCTCCTGCAAGAGTCTCTGGCCCACGTCCCTGATGTGGCTAATGGTAACGCTGAGCCCAATCACCTGGCAGTGGGTCACAGCTCCAGGTTGGCACTCAAGGCCCTGGCCTGTGTGGAGGAAGGTGGCCCGGCCCCCGCTCAGACTCTCCCAGCCTTCGACTTGCTGGACCAGGCAGTGAGCTCCGTGCCACAGCAGGCTCGGCAGGAGGCCCTCCCAGGAGGCAGAGAAACTGTGTCAATAGCAGAGGCTGAAACACTCAGTGTGGCTCCTCAGGAGGACTCCTGCCGCCCCATGACTGCTGCCTGTACTCAGGAAGGTGCAGAGGACATGCTGCAGGGGCTCAGAAGCCCGTTGGACCTCACAGAAGCCTCCCCTCCATCACTTTAATCTCAGCTCCCGACCTCCTGGTCAGTGTCTGAGCAGAAAGCCAGGACCAGAGCCTTCCACCCTCTGACCATCTCAGCACAGCCTCTGCACCCACCAGCCCTTGTGCCTCTGCCCTTTGGTCCCCCACCCCCACCCCATGGCTCTGTGAAGCAGCCACACCTTTCTCCTCAGAGTGGTGGCTCCTGAATACAAAGGGACAGGAGTCTGCACCCTCACGGGAAGGCGGACGTGGCACAGCTGGCCCAAGTCTGTACCCTCCCCATCTCTGGGGCCCCACACAGCCACCACCTACCTTTCCATAGCTGTCGGGGTCAAACCGGCCAAGGCAGGAGCCCCCGGCGTGGCTTTGGAGCGCTCCGTGAATCGGGAGTCGAACGCTTTCATAGGTTCGATCTTGGACGGGGTTGTGAGGATGGAGGGGGATGGTGCAGCGGGAGCAGAGGCCGCATTCACGCTGGGGGTGGGGTGGAGACGGAAGGCCACATCAGCACAACCCACTGAGGATCCGGGAGTCCGGGATTTGTGGGGCTTGGAGCCAAGTGAATGGGGCACAAATATCAAACTTCCATAAATAATTTCAAGACGTAATCGACTATTGCCAACTTTCTTTAATACTTTCACATATTAAAGTTCTGGGAGTTTGGCTTTCTGAGAAGACTGTGAGCAAATGCACTCACACCTGTACCACTTTAGTGTTCTCAGAGCTTCTGGGGGTAGCACGAGGCCTCAACAGCGGTTCCTACAACCCCCTTTTCCTCACCACAGAGCTCTGTCTCCACAACCTGAATACAGCAGCTCCACCCAACCCACTCTGACCACCAGCTCTGACCACAGTCTCACAGGGACAATCACACACCCTTTATGCTCTCCTCCAAGTGCTCCCTGTGTCTCTGACTCCACAGAGAAAAGGGAGCTCAGGCTGAAGCTTACCAGCTCCGTTGTCCCAGCACATCCCACACGCTGGGTCAAAGCCATGGGGACTCCTCTGCCCACATCCGGGCTAACTTCCCTCCCCGCCGCTGGACCCCAGGCCAGATGCCCGCAGGCACCTGTATGATCCTCCCCTCCTCTCCGGGGACCTGCACGGCCAACTGTTGAACATTTTGCAAACCTGGCGTCCTGTCCTTCCCCAGACACCCTTCCTCCCAATGCTCTGCTTCCTGACTGGTCTTGCTGCTCCATACCCATCTCTTCCCTCAAGGGAGAGGGGACACTCAAAGCCTGGCACATGCCTCCACAGTCATGACACCAGAGGCAGGAGCTGTGATAATGCACGGCCCTGTCCCTGGTGACAGAGGGTCACGTTGACAGTGTCAGTTGTGTGCTAGTGCGGCAGCTAAACTTGGGCCCCACTGTTGGTCATTTCCTAAGGTGCAAGTCCCAGCGCCTGTGTGTCCACTCCAGGGAGAAGCCAGCCTTCCTCCCCTCGCCCACCACTCTTCAGGCTCCGGGCCTCTGCTCTCGCTGTTGCCCCTACTCCCCAGCCCTGTCCCCTGGCTCAGCCTAAATGAGAAGCCTTCCTGAGACCTGCCTGCCAAGGCCCTCAGAGGGCCAGTCCCACACCCCTGTGGCCACCTCTTCCCCTACCAGCCTAGATCCTCCCCGGAGATGAGGACCCACCAATCAACCCCTGCAGACGTCGGGCCTGGCACAGCTTGTCACTCAGAGCAGGCGCTGGGCAAATGGCTCCTGGCTCTTAGTCATGCTCCTCTGGTCCTTTCAGACTTCTAGTTTGGTTTCCAGGTGATGGCCAGTGAAGACATGGGCTCCCCGAGCAAATGTATTCTGAGTGTGAGGGGAGTCTGTGCCGTGGCACATGAGCAGGCCAGCCTAAGGTGGGCTGGCCCCGTGGCAGATGACGCGTCACGGGCCAGTTGCCACCCTTAGTATTCCCATCCTGGGACTGCATCTTCCCCCAGGACATGAAGTCCTCAGGGCCCTAATCATCAGACTCTCCTGATCAAGGCTCCCTTCTGAGCAGGCCCTCATCTGAAACCAAGCACGTGTCTCTTTTCTTTACTGAAGAGGCCACGAAGTGTCCCTGGAACTGTCCAGACCGCACTTGCCCAGGTACAGGACCAAGCTTGGCACCTACTCACCTGTCCTTACTGACAGAATCGCCCGCAGGCCTGGTGCCGGTCGCTGCCACAGGATCTGTGGAAGGCTTCGAGGTGCCGAAGGGGACGGAGGTACTGGAGTCCAGCGGCAGCAGTTGTGGGCTGCTGTGAGAGGTGAGCATGGTGCCCGCCAGGGAACCCGAGAGCGGGATGCTGTTGAAGAAGGCCGTGGAGAAGTCCCTGTTGTCAAGAAGGAGAAAAGTCAGCCTTGGACGTGGAGCACCACGTTGAGTACTTACACATCCTAAGCAAATTTTTTTCTGGGTCCAATGGCAATGTATTTTCATGGCAGAATTTTTATGTAAGTTACAGAAAAGTAAAAAGGAAATTAAAATCACTTCATACACTACATTTAATTAGATCTAAGATGAACTGGTACTTTATATACCACTAAGAAAGAAAAAAACTGCGACCGATTTTAACTGTCAGGTGTCACTGATAAGATGCACCCTGATCTTAAGAGGTGTTATCATGTGCAAATGTGTCTTGGGGCTGGGGAAACACAGCGCACAGAGTGGGCCTCTCTTTCATTATGGGCAGCGTGGACGTGCCATGGTTTACCCAACCAGCCTCTCGTGAGGAACAGCTGGACGGTTTCCTGGTGTTTCTGTAACACACACTGCTGTGTGCCGGCTGAGGACCCTGGGTATCGTGGCTCAGCCATGCACAGGCTCTGAGGCCTTGGGCACCTCAGCCACCATGTCTGCAAAAGAGATGACAGGACCCTCCCCACAAGGCCGCTCTCTGGACTAATGTACTTCCTGTAGTGCATGACACGGGGCACACACAGAGACGCCTGCTGTTATAACTGTCATCCCACTTGTTTCATACGTTACATGGGATAAATTCCTAGAAGGAACTGCAGCAGCAAATGGAATGTTCATCGACGATTTTGGATAAATAGTTCTCAAGGGCCCTGCTTTGAGGTTCACCTCACAAGCCGTGCATGGGTGCCTATTTCCCTAAACCCTCATCAATGGTTTTATCAACTTTTTTTTTTTTTGCAGTACGCGGGCCTCTCACTATTGTGGCCTCTCTCGTTGCGGAGCACAGGCTCCGGACGCACAGGATCAGCGGCCATGGCTCACGGGCCTAGCCGCTCCGCGGCGTGTGGTATCTTCCCGGACTGGGGCACGAACCCGTGTCCCCTGCATCAGCAGGTGGACTCTCAACCACTGAGCCACCAGGGAAGCCCTTTATCAACTTCTTGATACCTGATAATCTGAGAGATGAAAAATGGTATCTTACTACAATTTTAATTTGCTATTATTTTGATGCAAGGTTGAAATATTTTCATCTAGAAACACCTGATTTCTTTCTTGGGAGCTGTTTGGTCATATCTGTCATCCATTGTTCTATTTGGTTACTGGTCTTTATTATTGATTGTAAGACTTATTTACATATTCAAAAATTCCTATATGGACAGGAAATATTTTCCCCAGGATGTTGTGCTTTGACTATTTATCATGTAATTTTCCTTGCAAAAACATATTATTTTCATGTGGTCTAACTTTTGTGTAATTTGTAGAAGACTTTTTTTTACCTCTGAGGTTATGAAAGTATTCTTCTATGGAATATTCCAAAATTTTAAATAATAAAAAAGTTAAACATTAAAAAAAATCTCTGAGATGTTCAGAATGTTCTCTGAAAAATTTCTGAGCTGTGCAAAATTTTAATGCGTGAGATAGGGCTCCAAATGATTTTTTAAATTTATTTTATTGAAGTATAGTTGATTTACAATGTTGTGTTAATTTCTGCTGTACAGCAAGGTGATTCAGTTATATACATATACACACACACATTCTTTTCCATTACGGTTTATCATAGGATCCTGAATACAGTTCCCTGTGCCATACAGTAGGACCTTGTTGTTTATTCATCCTATATATAATAGTTTGCATCTGCTAATCCCAAACTCCCAATCCATCCCTCCCCCACCACCTCCCCGCTGGCAACCACAAGTCCGCTCTCTATGTCTGTGAGTCTATTTCTGTTTTGTAGATAGGTTCATTTGTGTCATATTTTAGATTCCACATATAAGTGATATCATATGGTATTTGTCTTCCTCTTTCTGACTTACTTTTACTTAGTATGACCATCCATGTAGCTGCTAATGACATTATTTCATTCTTTTTTATGGCTGAGTAGTATTCCATTGTATATAAACCACATCCTCTTTATCCATTCATCTGTCGATGGACATTTAGGTTGTTTCCATGTCTCAGCTATTGTGAATATTGTGCTATGAACATTGGGGTGTGTGTATCTTTTTGAATTATTGCTTTCTCCAGATATATGCCCAGGAATGGGACTGGTGGATCACATGGCAACTCTACTTTAGTTTTTTGAAGAACCTCCATACTATTCTCCATAGTGGCTGCACCAATTTACATTCCCATCAGCAGTGTAGGAGGGTTCACTTTTCTCCCTTTCCAGCATTTGTTACTTGTAGACTTTTTAATCATGGCCATTCTGACCAGTGCGAGGTGGTACTTCACTGTAGTTTTGATTCGCATTTCTCTAATAATTAGTGGTGTTGAGCATCCTTTCATGTCTCTGTTGGCCATCTGTATGTTTTCTTTGGAGAAATGTCTGTTTAGGTCTTCTGCCCATTTTTTGATTGGGTTTTTTTTTTTATTATTGAGTTGTATAAGCTGTTTCTGTATTTTGGAAATTAAGCCCTTGTTGGTCGCATCATTTGCAAATATTTTCTCCCAGTTTGTAGGCTGTCTTTTCATTTTGCTCATGATTTCCTTTGCTGTACAAAAGCTGGTAAGTTTGATTAGGCTCCGCTTATTTATTTTTGTTTTTATTTCTTTTTTAAAATAAATTTATTTTTAATTTTTGGCTGTGTTGGGTGTTCATTGCTGTGCACGGGCTTTCTCTAGTTGCAGTGAGCGGGGGTTGCTCTTCGTTGTGGTGTGTGGGCTTCTCTTGTTGCGGAGCATGGGTTCTAGGCGCACAGGCTTCAGTAGTGGGCCCAGTAGTTGTGGCTTGCAGGCTCTAGAGCTCAGGCTCAGTAGTTGTGGCACATGGATTTAGTTGCTCCGCGGCATGTGGGATTTTCCCAGGCCAGGGCTCAAACCCGTGTGCTTTGCATTGGCAGGCAGATTCTTAACCACTGTGCCAGCAGGGAAGCCCTTGTTTTTATTTCTATTGCCTTGGGAGACTGACTGAAGAAAACATAGGTACGATTTAGCTCAGAGAATGTTTGCCTATGTTCTCTTCTAGTAGTTTATGTTTTATATTTAAGTCTTTAAGCCATTTTGAGTTATTTTATTTTTTTTTGCGGTACGTGGGCCTATCACTGTTGTGGCTTCTCCCGTTGCGGAGCACAGGCTCTAGACGTGCAGGCTCAGCGGCCACGGATCACAGACCCAGCCGCTCCGTGGCATGTGGGATCTTCCCGGACCAGGGCACAAACCTGTGTCCCCTGCATCAGCAGGCGGACTCTCAACAGCTGCGCCACCAGGGAAGCCCTTGACTTATTTTTGTATATGGTGTGAGGCAGTGTTCTAATTTCATTGATTTACATGTGGCTGTGTAGCTTTCTCAACACCACTTGCTGAAGAAACTGTCTTTTCTCCATTGCATATTCTTGTAGGGCTCCAATTTTGTTTCTAGAGAGTATCACTTCCTCACTTCATTTACTGAATTAGGTAATGATTCATCACAGATGCAAAATATTACCTTTAAAGTTCTCATAAATATTTGAGTCTATTTCTGAGTTTTCTATTGTATTCCACTGTTCATGTGTCAGTACCTCACTATTTTAATTATTATAGCTTGTAAGATTTAATTTCTAGTGGGGCTAGTCTTTCCTGATTAATCTTTCCCAGAAATATTTTAGCTACTCCTATGTACTTTTTCACAGAACTTCAGAATCAGTTTGTCTGATGCTGAAAACTCCTGTGGTTATTTGTATTGGCTCATGTTACATTTATAGGCTGAGGGAGATTTGTCATCTCATCTTTATGATATCGAGACATCCTATCTAATAAATGGTATGCATTTCTAGTAATTTCTGTGAATTTTCTTTTAGGTATCTCAGTAGAGTTTAAAATTTTTTCTTCATAAAGATCTCCATTTCTTGTTACATTCTAGGTATTACATTTGTGAAAGTGATTTCTTCCTTTGCATCTTCTAAAGGTAACTGGTGCTACTTGATCTTGCTATGTTGCACCCAATCATCTCATCGTCTTCTTTTACTGTCTATGGTGGTTTTTCCAGTTGATTCTCTTGCAGATTATACCATCTTTGACTAATGACACATTTACCACCTCCTTTCTAATTTCTTCTTTCTCTTAACTAACCATAGGAGCTGGGATCTCTAGAACAATGTTAAATTACAGTCACAGGTGTAGACATGTGTTCAGTTTTTAAATTTAACTTGAAATAAGATAGTTTAACAAGTTTAACAAACATCTATCTGTTCCCATTTAACTGAGTTTTAAATAACAATGATGTTGGGTTTAATAAAAATGCCTCTTAAGCATCTACAGAGATGATCATATAATTTATTTATTTTGATCTATTGACATGTAGGAGTAAATTAAGTTTCCCCAAATCATTTGAAGCATCTCGCTTTCCTGAAATAAATTTTACTTGTTTATAGTGTATTAGCCTTTTAATACATTGTAACATGCTGTTTGTTATGATTTTATTTAGGATTTTGCATTGACATTTGGAAATAAGATTGATCAGAAATTTATTATATCTTTGTCACATTTTGATTATGAAATTTCAATACTGTGTTCATTAAAAAAAAAGATTTTGCAAGCTTTCCTTCTTTTTCAAAGCACTAGAATATTTTCAATAGTATTAGAATGACCTGTCTTTAAAAGTTTGTTAGAATTTTCCTCTCAAGCCATCTTAGTCTGGTGGCCTTTGATAGGTTAACTCTTTGACAGTGTCCTCTATTTCTTCTATAATAATTCATCTGTACAGATTTTCTTCAATTTTGGTAACTTTTGTTTTCCCCAAAATAATTCACTTTCAAATTTATTTGCAGAGTTCAGCAAAGATGTCTTTCACCCTTTTGATTTATTCTTCATCTGTGATTATTTCCCATTTATGTCTATTTTAAATATTTGCAACTTTTCTTTTCTTTCTTGATTAGATAAGCTAATAATTACCTCTTCCATTGCTACTTGTTTTGACATGGGAATCAAGAGGAAAAAAAGAATCAAGTTCTGGTGCCAGAAATATGTGCCCCGTGGCAGAAAGCTGGCTCAAGGCCAGGCAGGAAGTCATCTACCACCTCTGCCTCCTCACCAGGTGAGGCCTGGAAGGATCCACAGAACAAAAGTGCCACCACCACTTCTACCACCTCTACAAGCCTCATTCCCATCAGCTCTGAAATGTTCAAGCACTGTCACATACTTGGTTTCACTTGGTTCTAATAAAGGCGGGCAGGTGACATTCTCTGCATAGGTTCATAATGGGAAAAACGTTTGATCAAGGGAAAACCACTCTATGGCAGGAGTCTGGAAGTTGGTTCTGGCTCTACCTGGTCAGGTCACTGCCCTCCAGGGCCTCGGCACTTGCACACCTGACATGAGGAGGCCATCAGCACATCACATGACTGAAGGTCTCCGCAGACTTCAAGGGAAGATATGGAACAGCTCATGGAGGAACTAGTGGGAAATGCAGAGGACTACTGTGTGTGGTGCCCTGAGTAGACGGGCTGAAAAGAGTGAGTCATCTTGATGTTCGGCCTATTCCTCTCACATGGGGCCTTATCATCCTTTGAATCAATATACCTCACTTTGGGGAGAATGACCAATACAAAAGCAAGCCTGACGACAGATGCCAAGACAAGGACAAATCCAGCTGAATCCACTGTCCTTCTCTGCTCTGTCAGGGAAATCTATCCCCCACCCAGCAAGTCCACTTCTGGGAAGTGTCCTGAGGGAACAGTCACAGGTGTGCTCAGAGATTCATTTACAATCACAAAACACTGTACAAACTACACGTCCACAGTTAAGGGGCTGGTTAAGTAAATCATGGTGCGTTCACAGGCAGGGCACCTGGACCGTCAGCAAACCAATGCTTCAGAGGACTAGTTATTAAAATGGATGCAAGGTCAAGATACAGGAACAAACAGGAGATACGGACACGAAAACGTTAACAGTCATCGTATCTTTGTGCTTTTACTGTTTTCCACAATGTGTACATATTCCTTTCTTAATCAGAAACAGAAGGCTATAAAAGTGGAAAGAGAAACAGAAAAAAAATCAGTCTGACTTTTCTCTCCCTGGTATCTTCAACAAAGCAGGGCCAGCCTCCCTGCCCGCCTGCACTACCATCAGGTGTGCACAGGGCTCTGCAGTAGCGCAAGGCTTTGAGGCTGCTGGGAAGCTGGAATCAACTCACTTCCAGACTCTGTGGGTGAGGCTGGCCCAAGAGCCTGTGAAGTCCTGGTTATGATAGTGCTACCTGGCGAAAGGAGAGAGGAAGACCTCCCAGAGAAGGCCACAGAAAGCTCGGTGAGTGAACGAGTACCCGGTGTCCAGCTGTGCTATGCAGAGAGGTGTGATTCTCCTCCGACCATCTGCTGTCCGAGTCTCAACTTGTTTCTTTAAAAGATTCTGGCAAAGTAGAGAGACATAAAGGAATGGAAACATTTCTGAATCTCCGAATACCAACAAATAAGACTTCTAATGAAATGTATTCTAACTCCCCTGTGGCCTTTCAGATACAACTAAGCTAAGCCACTCATCAAAGAATAAGCGTTTTTATCAGGGTGTGTGCTCGACCTCCTGCACAGTAAGGCAGCAAGGACAGATGCTCCCAGGTGAACCAGCTCCAACATCTTCCTTTCTATCTCCAATTCCCACCTGGCCAGGTCCCCAGAGCAGCGAGCACATGCCCAGCCGGCCACACGCACCCAGCAGCCATGGGGCTCAACAAGGGAGCTAACAGATGAGACCCCTGTCTCTAAGCCACAATTTCAAACTTTCTTTCAATGAAGGCTCACAACCCAGGGTTTGTCACACACTGTGTCTGAACCACCTGGGGAGTGTGACACCCTGCACGAGCTCCCGGAGAGGGTTTTAGCTCCCAACATCTGTCCTGTTCCCTTCCCATCTCCACCCTGACCCCCCAGGGAAACATGGGCTTCCAGAGGAAGAAGGGGGAGTCAACAGACGTCTCTTGAGGGCAGAGCCTGAAACCCACTGTTCTCAGTATCTAGAATCTCCTAGAAAGGCTAGAGGTGAGGTATGAAGTTCCCCCAAAGGATGCCCTCCTCTGGATCTCCTTGGGGCGGGGCCTTTGATAAGGTGCCCTGGGCCCCGCTGCTGCCGCACGCAGATAAGGGCAATAAGGCCGAGTGCCCCACTGCTGGGTCCCAGCTCCCTGCCCATGTCTGTGCACTGTCTAGACGGCCTCTGGCCCTCCTGGCCTTGTGCCGCCCCTGGGCACGTGCCTGTGTCCTCAGTGCCGCTGGGCCCAGCCCTCACCTTCCTGATGTCCTCTAGACTCTCCCCATTGACGACGCCAGCAACCGAGGTAGTGGAGCCTGTCTCTCTGGCCGCAGAGCCCTTCTGGTCCAGCTGCTGCTGCTGCTGCCTCCGCTGGTACTTGAGCATCTCGGGGTTCTCGATGACGGCGGTGGAGAGCTGGGTCTCGGTCATGATGGCCAAACTCTTGCCGTAGGTGGACTGATGGATGCGGCTCTAGAGAAGGCAGAGAGAGGGAAGTGCAACAAACTGGCCGGGACAGTGCCCACCAGTGGGCGAGCTGTGTGCTGGCCCCCAGCTCAGAGTGAAAGACCCCTGGGCAGGGTCCCGGAGCCCTGGATGCTGGCTCTCTGAAACCTCCCACCCTGTTTGCCTGTTTAGATGACTCAGGAGAGGCCTTGTACCCTCCCTCGATGTTTACAGCCTTCAGGGATGAAAGTAGATGCGTAACCCTCAGGAAAACACCTACAGCAGGTCTGGTGCAGAACAAACAGCAACAAACATTTGCTGAACTGAAATTATGACATTCAAATTGCTAATGTAAGGCTATTAAATCACTCCAAGGACCCCAAACACTTCTTGGGAATCAGACACTGAAACCCAGAGCTGCTTTCACTGCTCCAGCTGTAGCCATCAGCCCTACGTGGCTGGAGGTCGCCATGGGGCCGCTAACAGAGCCCCTAAGAGCAAGGAAAGGCTGGCACGCAGGCCTAGGGGAACCCTTCTCTGCCCGCATTGCCCCCAACACATCCTGACCCTTCCAAGCAGGGCCAGCCCCACCTTCCCCAGTCTCAGCAGTCCTGTGCCACAAGCCAGGCTGTGTGAGGGCAGGGACGGTGGCCCCAGCACACTGGAGTGGCCAGTGTGACAAGGAGCAGACTTGCACATGGTGTGCTAACGACCAAAGCAGAGGTCAGTAGGACACCTGCCTCGCAGGAAGGATGCTGGGCGGGCAGCCTTGGGGCCCACTCTGCAGGACCTGGAGTGCCTGCCTGTGGCCAAAACTCCCTCCCCGGCACCCCTGGAATCTCGAGGCAGGATTCAGAGTTCGGCCCTACTGTTCCTCAATTGCAGGGGCCCTGCCTGCATCCAAGACGGGTTACAACTCTCTAAGGAGAGGGGAGGTCACCTGACGACAGTGACCAGTGGAGGGAAGAGCTGGGGCTGCGGACACACTTGTCCCCCCACCGACAAGCGACCGTGGGTGCCAGGCCAGTCCACTGTGGTGAGTGAGGCCGACTCTGAAGCCCGAGGGGTAACATTGTAGTGGGGGTCCCCATAGAAGCCTAAGAGGGGTCTCCCAGCAGCAATGGCACCCTGAGGGGAGAGCTGCCGCCTGCCCTGGGCTCTCGGAGCCTCTTGCCCCCACGTACTGGTGTGGGCCCACTTGCGGGAAGGCAGGCTCCTAGTCTGAGGCAGGGAAAGCAGTGCCTGTCACCAAGTCCCCGAGGACGAGCACTGGCCACCCTGTCCTGGGCAGAGCATGGTGGAGAGGAGGCCTGGCCCCAAGGCTGCGGATGGGCTCATGCTTCCACTCTCAGACCTCAGGGTCACATGCTATTCTCCTCAGTGAAACAGGACCAGCCCTGCCTGGAGGGGTTTTGTGTATTTAAGTGAAGAAACATGGCCCTGGTTCTGGCACACAGTAAGTGCTAGGAAAGGACTGCTATCACTGTTGTAACTGCTGACCTGAGGCCAGTATGTTAGCGAAGGACAATGGGGGAAGGGACGTGAGCAGCCCTGGCAGCCACTCCCACTCTCCCAGCGTGAACACCTCCCAGGGTAGCTATCAGCTCAAGAGGAGATGCCCAGGTTTACTCAATTCTATTTTCCGCAAGATGTTACGGAAAAACCCAAAGGAATTTTTTTGCCAACCCAATAGAATGGATTTCTGACATGAATAGAGGTTCATTTTAAATTAAATCTCTCTTGTAGAGAAGACAAGGATTATAATCTACAAGAGGCAAAGGACCAGGAATGCTTTAGGAAACAATGTGTCTGTGTAGGTCACAGGAGGAGGTCCCTCAGAGCCGCCACGGCCGTGCTCCTACCTTCTCCTCCTCACTCAGGGGGTCTCCGAGCTCGTCCTGGGAGAAATCCAGGAACGCCACAGAGCCGTCCATGGAGCACACCAGGATGCCCAGCCCGTTCAGAGTCCTGGAAAAGATGGCCATCAGCAGCCAGGCGCAAGCCCCGCGGTGCTCGCCCGCCACGGAGTGGCCCGGGGAAGGCAGAGCCTGGGGAGAGGCCCCCACGTGCTCATGGGGAGGCGGAGGTGGGGGCGACAGTCCCATTCTACAGAGCTCTGGGCCCTTTAGTTCTCAGCACATGTACAGAGTATCTCTCACCCCGTGCTTTGTAAGAGTTTCATGTTCATTTATCTCATTTTTGAAAGCATTAAAAAACAAACAACTGCGAGGGAGTGCACATCTAAATGAGGTCGCTGAGAAGCATGAAACGGCTTTTACAGCCGCACTACTCCGATTCACGCAGTGACAGAACCAAGTGCAACCAGGATCATGCACTCTCCTTCCCAGACGAACACCAGTCTGTCTGAGCAGGGGTTTCCAGTAGCGCCAGGAGCACAGCACCCTGGGGTCTGTCCTGGCTGCGACACCTGGGATCATGGCTGCCCAACCCTAATCACACCCAGGAGGCCTTGAGCTCCAACATGTGGCTCCTCCTTTCCTAGACCATGCCTCAAACCGAGAATCCATCTTACCAGGAAATGTCCATGATGGATTTGTCAAACAGCTCATGGATGACAACCAAAGGCCGTTTTAGACACGTGAGCTGGAAGGAAAGGGTGGCAGAGGTTAATGAATGAATGAGGCCCTCTGTGTCCACTCTGCTCAGCTGCCGCCACCAGACCCAGGAGGCTTGGTCTGAGCTGGGCTGACACGTAGGGCGTCTTCAGCTCTACTCAGACGGCCACCACCGAGACTCCACCGAGACTCTGGAACCCACGCCTGCCAAAGACACGTGTGCCAGCATGGGGTCTGCCCCTTTGGGCCTGGCAGGGCAGACAGCTGTATACACATAAGACCAGCCATGGAGGAGGGGGTTCTAGAAGGCCTACCCAACAGGGATGGGATGCCAAGGCCTGGGCAGGGAATGCAGCAGCAAAGGCAGGTCCCAGGACAGGAAAACGGCCTCAGAGAGATCCTAGCACCCCTTCTCAAGGCTCACGTTCGGGTGCATACACATATCCAAGGCTCCATGTGACCAGCGCCACGCACCACACAGGTTCATGTTGCCCTGACCCAGGCCCCAGGGTAGCCACTATTAACACTCTTCCTCTCTTCTGTCTTGGACAAATACTTTATTAAAGTTAGGCACACGGTTGCCTGCTTTTTCATTTAATGCAGAATGAGTGTGTCATCAACATCCTATGAAAACCTGTGTCTGGGGACCGTACCCGCCACCTTTCCCATGCACATGTGGGTCATCTGGTCCCCTCACGTGGCCGAGCACTTGTCCACACTCCCACAGCAGCAGGCATAGCTCTCACACACAGGGCCTGCCTGTCCTGCCCACTGGGCCTGGGCCCCTGGGTGGCGGGCTGGGGTGGGAACACACCTTGAGGGCAGGAGGCGCTAAGGCAGCCCTAGTCCTGAGGATGGGACTGGAATCTGAGCACCTGGAACCCATGAGAACTTTGCCCCATCCTAGTTCCACTCCCCAAAGAGAACCAACCTGGCCTTCCTTCCACAGACATGCCTACAGACCCCCCAGAAACCTGGGACCTCTGTCAACACCTGACCTGTCAGTGATGTTTTGGTCTAAGTACCAGGGATGGAGCCCAGGCCCAGGGGAGCCCGGGAAGAATGCGCGTGGACCACCTAGGACGCACCAGGTCCAGGGTCTGGAATGGGGTCACAGGATTGCTCTGCGAGAAGCAACTGTCCTAAATGCAGCCAAAGGATAACCTCCAAATCTACAACTTCAAATCCACTCTGCTTATGGGGAAATCAATGATAAGGAATAAACTATTGGGGTTTTTTTTTTGTTTTTTTTTTTTTGCGGTATGCGGGCCTCTCACTGTTGTGGCCTCTCCTGTTGCGGAGCACAGGCTCCAGATGCGCAGGCTCAGCAGCCACGGCTCACGGGCCCAGCCGCTCCACGGCACGTGGGATCTTCCTGGACCGGGGCACGAACCCGTGTCCGCTGCATCAGCAGGCGGACTCTCAACCACTGCGCCACCAGGGAAGCCCCAGAATAAACTATTGTTAACGCAACACACACAAAGCTCAACCACTTTATGCCAAGTGAAAAGAACACAAGATGCAAAAAAGTAAACACTGCACGACTCCATTCATATAAAGTTCAGAAACAGGCAAAGCTCATCTACATGACAGACATCCTTAGTGCTGCTGCCCTGGCTGAGGGGGGGCTGGGGGCAGGGTCCTGACAGGGAAGGGGCAGGGAGCGTTCCGGGGCAATAGTTACACGGAAGTAAACATGTCTGACAACAGATGCACTGAGCTGTGTACTTCAGGTAGATCCACTATGGAGGTTCTATATCTACACAAAGTTCTTTCAAAGGAAAGCCAACACAATATGCCAACTGCGGCCCTGACTACTGAAGGTGTGATCTGGGTCTGGACACAAGAGCTACTCTGGCTGGGTGGCAGGGTGGCCTCTCCTGGCCAGGCCCTGGTTCAGGGCAGAAACACTCACTGACCACCACCAGAAGTGGGGGGTCTCTCCTCTTTCAGGCAACCCCTCCCCGCGGAGCAGCGAGCTCACAGTAGGGCTCACCCAGACAGAGAGCGAGCGGTCCTTGCTGCCGACAGCACAGCAGCAGTACGGGCAACTGGGCTTCGCAGAGCTCCCATTCTTCTGCTTCTTCTTGAAGATTTTTGGGTTGAATTTCTAAAACCAAGTAACAAGGGTTAATTAGTAATTAATCAAGCATCAAGCACGCACCCTACGCCAAATATGAGACATACCAGGATCCCAGCCCAGCAGGTGTCCCCCAGCCCCGGGCACCGGCACGCATCATTGCGCCTTCACAGCTACCCAGCAGGCCTTGTGCCAAGGATGACACGTGTCCTAATCAACGTCTGGTTCTGGTGACATTCATCACGTTAAATAAAATATTAACTTCATATTCATCACGTCCATTTGCCAATAAAGCACATGGATATGTATTCTATTTTGTATAACTAGTTTAAAAATATTGAAACATTAAGTATTTAAAATGAACCAAGAACCTAACAACGTGTGCTGAATTTCAGAGGCCACCATCTCAGTCCAACACATGACCCAGGACTGGGGAACACAGCACTGCCCAGGTTCCGGGGGTCCCACTTAGGGCAGCGCTGATGGCCGGCCAACCTGAGGCCAAGGGGACTCACCACGACAGTCACAGCTTTCCGGTGCCCGACAAAGTCCATGTTGGTCTTCCAGCCCTCCCGTTCGATGATCTGGGCGGTGGGGCCGGAGTTGTTCATGGCGTGGGCAGACACCAGGTAGTGCCCATCAGGGGACCAGCTGAGCCGCAACACGTGGGTCGTCCCTCCACACTGCAAGAAACGTCTGTGCTTGAAAAGAGCCCAAGGCCAACTCTGTGACCAAAATTGGCCCCAGGAATCAAACTGAGCTCTGATGTACAAATGCACGATGGTGGAGCATGCCCAAGCTGCCGGCTACATGGCCAGCTTGACTCCAGTCTCTCCGGGTGAGCTGATAGCGGGGCCGTCAGGAGACCGGTAGGGGCGCCATTCTACCCTCCCCCACTGCACGGCAGCACAGGCTGAGGGGACGGCTGGACAGCCACCTCTTTTCACTGTCAACCCTGTCTGGGCCAAATTTATCTGACCACAGACACTTTCTCCTACCTAGCACCGGGGAACCACACAGGAGGTTTGCAGACCACGTGTTGCTGCGGAGAAAGAGCACTGCTGACCCTCGGAAGCCTGGTCACAAGTCTCTCTCTGCACTGCAGCCAGTGACCACCAGGCCCCACCTGCTCTCTGGAGCCTGTCTCCTCGCCCAAAGCCTGGTGACGCCACCAGCCAAGGAGAAGAGGTTTGTAAAGTCCATAGAAACCATAAATGGCACAACAGAAAGGCACTGTTCCCCTGACCCAGGCAGAGGCAGGGCACCCCTTCACACCATGCCTCCTGCAAAGTGAGATGACATTGGCTAAAAGCCAGCCCCTGAAGGTCAAGGTCAGTCCAGGGCAGCCCGAAAGGCTTAGGGGTTAAGATCCAGGCTGCGCAGCCCTTGGGGAAGGCAGGACAAGGCAGGGCCCGAGCGCAGCATGGGGACACACCTGCCTCCACTGCCAGCCAGGTCCAAGCCAAGGCAGGACAGCCCCCCCAGAGCCTGAAGAGTGCTGCCAGCTCCTGCCGGATTCTAAACATTCCTGTCCTGCCCACCCCCCCACCCCCCCACCGCAGCCGCCCCAGGAGCCCAGTGGCTCTCCACAAGGCCTGCAGCCCATGTCCTCTCACACTAGGTGGCTGCCAAGGAGGGCAGAACTAATGAGGTAAGGACCAGGCTCATGGATCCAGTTCAGGAACTTCTGTGGGTTGGGGGACAGCTGAACATGTGATACCCACTTTTCTCCACAGCCAGCCCTGATCAGTGGGCAGGCGTCTATTCTTCCTGCAGAACTTCGTACTCAGGTCCCTTCCTCCAAGAAGCCCTCTCTGACGTGACCACCACCTACCCCCGCCCATTTCTGCCCACTCTGGATAACTCCATCTCAATCCACGTTCATTTCCTGTACTCAGGACAGCCGTACACACAGGAGTCACTCAAGAAATGTCCACTGAATAATGGCGACCTTGAGCTCTGGTCCCACATGAAATCAGACTCAAATGAGGGAAGAGATGGTAAAATACTACACAAGCCAGTGCAGTCCAAGCTCCAGATGTTTTGCAAACTGGATTGTTAACACCTTCCACAGGAGCCAGCCAGCCTGCAGAGCGAAGGTCAGCAAGCATGGCCCAGCGCCCTCAGGAAGACACAAGAGCCTCCTCCACCCCCCACGTCCCCCACACCCCAAGGGGCAGTGTGCTGTAAACTCTTCAGCTTTAACACCTACAAGCCTTTTCACTACAAAGGTGGACGTTTAATAGCTTCTGAGAAGTGAACGATTTTCATCACCCGACTCTGGGCTCCCCGACCACGTGTGGACCCCAGGCAGCCCCTGCTCCGTGTGGGGGTGGGGGGCCTGCTGGGCCTCTTACCTCATCGAAAGGCTTGGTGATGCTGGTCTCTAACTGCCAGTCCAGCGTTCTCCACACCTTCAGGCTGCGGTCGTCGGCTTGAGAGGCAATGTATTTACCAACAGGGTCCCAAGTCAGGCCCTTCACCAGGCCAGAATGGCCTCTCAGAGTAGCTAGGATTTCTGTGAGGACAAATAAGTGAGGTTGGAAAGGCATTACCAAGGGGTAAACAGTGACTCTGTCTAGAAATGGGCCATGGGCCGGCCGGCCAACAGAAGGGGCTTCAGGAGTTGCCCTGACCAGCCCCACCCCTGGGCACAAGCAGAAAAGTCTGTTCTCACCCAGGAGGTGGGCACCACCCATTTCCCTCCAGCCAAGCTGAGACATATGGGTTGAGGCTGCACGTGCCCTCAGAAGGGCAGGCGGCCAGGGCCAGAGCTGAAATGCGCCGCCTCACCTTGCTGGCAGGCGCAGCCCTGCCCATGATTTCCTTTCCGGACAGGAGCCCGTGCCCATCTGAGCCCTCCCGATGTGACCCTCCCTGGGGGACCGGGCCCTGCGCTGAGTGAGTCTTCTGCTCATCACCACTGAGGACAAAGGGGAGGGAGCTTGGACCCCAGAGAGCTGTAAGCTGAATGCCACCCCAGCCACGGTGGCTGGGCCGAGTCCCCACGCACGGTGGAAGCTTATGAAGAGAGCAAGTGACTGGGACCCGAGCGTATGAGAAGAACATGCTCCCGTCACCAAGCAGGGACTAGAAGCATCTCACTGGCTGCAAACCGCAGTGCCATCCCAGGCTCTGCCATCAGTAGGGACTTCAAACACGTCAATAGAAAAACTGATCTTCTGCAAAACTGGATCTATCAGCTTGCTTATGCTCGAGGGCGTCACAGAGGAGATGGCTACTGGGCTGAGGCCAGAGCCCGGAGTGGGAGGGCGCACCCTCGAGGGCAGCTGGCCGGGCTCCCAGTGCCAGGGGTCCATCCGCACAGCCTGCAGCAGGGACACCCATGCCGGCACTTGGTTACTACTATTTTTCTTTAACGTAAACTTTTCTTTAAACCTTAAATGTGATTGATAAAGAAGACCTGAGTTACTGACAAGACAGGCTGGCTGCCACCAGCCGAGGAGACCCAGCCCACCCGTTCCGGACACCGCCGGGCAGTCCCACGGACAGGCCACCAGGGCAGAGGTGCGGACCTGGGAACTTCACTGCGTTCCAGATGACCACGGTGTTGTCCACACTGCACGAGGCCAGCCAGGCGTCATGGGGGGACCACGCTACGTCCATCACATCTGGAAGACAATGGCCAATGGTGAGTCTCTTACCTGGTGGTGGATATGGACACGGCGCAGCTCCACCCTGCCAGCTGGCCAGTCAGCAGCCCCCTGGCATTCTCACACCTGAGGAGACTTGACCTGGGACCATCATAACTAGACTTTTCCAAACCAACCTGAAGAACTTCCCCACTAAGGTTCTGCAATCAGTCCTGAGATCAGAAACATCTAACGGCCCCACCCCACTCCCTTCTGACAAAGCACTGAGGGCCTGGCCAAGAGTGTGGCACCCGTGCCACTGCATGGCCGGGTCTGCAGCCCTCGGGCCGGCTGAGCCACCTTCTCCAACCCTAATCCGGCCTCATCAGAGCGCGGCGTGACAGCCAAGGTCTCCCTGGTTTCTCCAACCTCAGTGCTTGGTGCGGCACCGGGAGTGTGGAGGGATGGCTGGTGAGGTGAAGAAACAGGAAGAGCAGCCAGTCAGGAGCCATCTAGTCCTTTGCTCACAGGATGATTTAAATCTTCAGAGTCAGCTCGACAAGACCACCCATGCGGGCAGCACTGTGATCTCCCGTGTGTGTGCCGGCGCTGAGTACGAGCCCGGGCCCCGCTGTCCTGCTCCGCGTTGTGTGGCTGAGGGCACTTGAGACCCGGAACAGACCTAACTCAGCAGCAGACTTGGACCAGGTTCCAGTTCCTCATGCCCACGAGCACACGTGCCCACGTCGTTCTGCACACCCCGGGGCGTTTGAGACGGATGCCCCACCGTGGGAACCTGGGCGGAGCACCTGGGCATTTTCATGAGTCTGGATTCTTCCCATTTCTACTAGCAGAATGTCCTTTTCAAAAGTCCCTTTTTAGCTTGAGGATTATGATTTTTTTCCCTTCTAACTTATTGCGTACATTTTTATGTTTGAAGTTCCACCTTAATTCGCAAAGTGAAGACTGTGCACATTGGTGTGTCTGAAGCTGTCTTCAGGGACTCCTCTGTTCCTACCCCGTCTGTTGGGAGGTGATTTGTGCTGGCAGGTCTAACGAGAATGCAGTGCCTGCTAAAGGAGGCACAGGAACCTCTTCTGGGGCCCAGAGCGTGGGTGGGATTGGGGGGCAGCCGTGCAAACCACAGACCCCCCTGTGCTTCCTGAGTCCTAGAGCAGAGACATGCTCACCTGGGACTCCAGAAAGGAGACCGGTTTTCTTAGCAATTTCCATGGACTATGGACAATACAGACCTTAGCTGCAAATTCCATCAGTTTACCTTCCTATGCTGTAGAAGGTTTATGTAGTAAAGTCAGTTATTCTCCTTTGTTGTATTTTTAAAAATGATTTCTCTTATTGCTTGTTAACTTTGAAAAAATATTCCCTCTGCTGGAGGTCTAATAAATATTCAATTCTGTTTTCTCTTGCTTTATTTAGAACGTTTCTTTAATACCTGGAATTTATCATGCTGTCTTTAGCTAAGGCTCTACATTACCTTCCTTTCACCCACGAACTGCTGAATGGCTGGTTACCCCGTCATGTGTGGGGAACGAATCTTGCCTTCTGTTATTGGTCATCGGTGCCATCTTCACAGCACACCAAGCTGTCAGGAGCACTGTAGCCTCCTTCAATGTTGTTAACTTTGTTTGAATGAGTTCTCCCACGTCCTGACTCATCCTTCCAGACACCCTTTGGAGTCACTGCTGAGTTCTGCAGTAAATCCACACACATGACATGACTTCCTCCCCAAACCCCAGGTTTGGAGCTTCTGTCTTCAGACCATACAACGCCCTTTCCTTCTCGCCACAGCTCTACACACACCTGAGACCCTCCCTGTCCTTGAAGATGTAGGTTTCTGGTCACTGTCATTCCCGCCAACTCTCCAGCATCATTCTTGGTGATTCCAAGAGGATGATTTTTCTAACACCCTTAAAGTCCTCCACCTACTCCAATGACCTTGGCTTCTGGCCTCAGCCATCGTTCCCACAGTCATGCCCAGAGACCCTCCCTGACAGAGCACTGCGACCCCTCCCTGGTCTTACTGCCCCCCTCCCTGCCGCCACGTCCCCCGCTCACTCTCCGATGGGTCTTCCAGCCGCTATAGCCCTTCCGTCTCCTCATTGGGCCTGGAGTCCATCCTCCCCTCAGCTCTTCTGCTGTCTTTCTTTGCAGGCGCCTGACAAGACCAGCTGGGTTCTGTCCAGCTCTCTCCCCCGGTCTTTCCTGAGCACCTGCCAATTAGGCCTTTACTCGGCTTCACCAACAGGAACCACGCTTGCCAAGGCCACCGGCGGCTTCCATGCCATCCAGTCCAGCGGCCAATCCTCGGTGTTCACTCGACCGTGAGGCAACGTGGGGCACACTGCTTGCTCTTGCCTCCTTCAAATGTTCTCTCCACCACCTTCACTGGCTCCCCGGCTCAGCCGCACCCTAGGATCCTCCCCTGTGCTCCAGGCTCACCCCCCAACAGCCAGCCCGCAGGTCCACTCACCCTGCTGCCAGGCACTGTGGACCCAACATGTCCACTCGCCCCCACACCCCCTCCCACCTCAAGGGAGGCACCTGCATCCCTCCTGCTGCTCAGGCCACAGTCTGGGAAGCCGTCCCACCTCCTCTGGGGCCTCACCTCACTTCCCACCCCAGGGAGCTTGTGTGACCACCTGCCCTGATTTCCACCATGACCCACGGCCCCCGACAGGCTCTCACCTAGATCACGTCACTGGTCTCCCCAGTGCGGCCTCGGCCCCCCACCATATGGGCTCCATACTGCTGCCCAGGCCTCCACACTGCTCTGCCTCACTCAGAGGAGAGCCCCTCCTGGCCCCCTCCCCTCTGCACGCCCCCCACCCTGGTCCCAAGCCCACGTCTACACTCCATCTGCTGCCCCGGTTGCTCCCTCCACCTGGATAGCTCTCTGCAGGTCCACATGGTTGTCCCCTCATCGCCATCTGCTCAACCCCTGGACGCCACCTTCTCAGTGAGACCCTCCTTGGGAATCTGAGTAAAACTGCACTTATCTCTTTCTATCATTAGATATTCCAATTGGCTATGACTAGTGAAAGACAGATAATTAAAAATCTTCTTATATGAGGCCAATTCAAGGACTTTTTTTTTTTTTTTTTTTTGCGGTACGCGGGACTCTCACTGCCGTGGCCTCTCCCGTCGCGGAGCACAAGCTCCAGACGCGCAGGCCCAGCGGCCATGGCTCACGGGCCCAGCCGCTCCATGGCATGTGGGATCCTCCCGGACCGGGGCACGAACCTGCGTCCCCTGCACCGGCAGGCAGACTCTCAACCACTGCGCCACCAGGGAAGCCCTCTCAATGACTTATTTTTATTAGTCTGAAGTGCTTTTCAATGCTTTATAAGTCCTAAAAGCTTTATTCCTCACATCATCTCATTTTTCTATTGTTTTCCAGTTTGTCAACCTACTTCTTCTTTTTCTTTTCTCTCTTTTTTTTGGCCACGCCACATGGCTTGTGGGATCCTTGTTCCCTGACCAGGGATTCAACCTGGGCCCCGGCAGTGAGAGTGCTGAGTCCTAACCACTGGACCGCCAGGGTTATTCTGCTTAACTTTATTCTGCTTAACTGTATGGCAGAAATTCCAAAATAACAAATGCGGTGATAGCACCCATGTTTGTCTTTTCTCGGTATCAATGGGAACAAGGCTCAACTGTGAACTATAATATGTGCCCGTGGTTTGAAAGACACAGGGCTCTATCATGGTAGGGAAACAGCTTTCTATGGCCATTAAAAAAAACTATTTTTATTAGCAATTGATGGTGTTACCAGGACCACTGCAAAAGGAGTGGCAGGTATCCCCACTGAAGGTGGGCACCCCTACCTGCCTGGTCGAGGAGAGCCCCGGGGTGGTGGGCCAGGAGGGAGGGCGAGGTTATGCCTCAGTCCAAATCTCAGGTTAGGGGCCCCATGAAAGTCGTCACTCAGGCCCCACCCCACTTGGATAACCTCATGGATACCTTGTCCAAGTTCCAGAGAAGCCTAACTGGACTCCACTGTGAGCACCTGCCAGCAAGTTAGGGTAAGTTACACATTTTTACTGTTATCAAAGATAATACAATGTTACACTATCAGCTTTCAAAGATGTGGACTCAGTCTGTGGTCTCTAAGAGGTGGGTCTGTTCACCTTTAAAGTGTCGTCTGCAGAGTGTGTGTTGAGCACAGACTGCAATGGACCATAGCTGATTCTCTCCTGCCCCATCTCCGCCCCCCCAGCCCCCAAGCTGCAGGCTCAATTCCAACCAGCTCGGGACACCCCCAACTCCTACCCCCAAAACCCAGCACATCCTGCACTGAACTGGCATCCAGTCCCGTAAACCCATGGTCGTATGGTCTCAGCAGAGGATACCGCTGGCTCCCCAGGTACCCAGCTAGGGGTCTCCCTCACGCCTCCTTTTGCTCAGCCCTTCGAAGTCCCCAGGTCAGTCTCCTCCTCTATCTCAATGATCATAGGCCTAGTTTGGGCCCTTGCAGTTTTCATCTGAACCCCTGAAACTGCCTTCTTTTCCACAGGGCTGTCAGATGATCCCCCTCTCAGGCCTCCACGACAAAGGGCACCCTCATTAGCAGGAGCGCAAGCCTTCCATGACCTGCCCCCACACACTTAGCCAGCCCCACCCCGCGCCGCTTGCTGCCGTGCAGTACACGTCCAGCGGGGTGAGATGCTGCCAGCTCACCATTGGCACCAAGCCTTTCTGGCTTCTGCTGGCCCCTGCCTGGTACACCCTCCCAGCTATTCCCGGCTAGACCGCAGGCTCTCCGAGGAAGACTGAATTGCACTGACTCTGGTATCCCTGGCATCTGACCAAGTGATGTCAACTTCAGTCCAAATCTGAAAAATGAATTTCTTTCCATACCAAGCCTATTTAAAACACTTTGCAAACTCTCTCAAAGTCAAGTAAAAAGCTTTACAGTGGGCCCCCGTGTGCGGGTTTCTGTGGAATAAAGAAAGTGCGCTTACGGACTTAGCGATCCACTGATGGAGGTAGTGACTCAGTTCCCAGGATAAACAGCGGAACGTGGGGAGTTCTACATTAAAGATATAAACATACAGCCCATGAGGGCAGGAGTGGGGACTGACGCAGCTGGAGGCAGGCAGCGGGGAGGGGAGGGGTGGCCCAGACACAGGGCTGCTCTAAGGACCCACAGTCCACAGGGGCCGTGGAGGTGCCGCTGCTGCTCTCGGCCACCGCCGGGGCGCCCACCCCACGGGCAGCCCACTCACCGCCTGAGTGACTCCGCAGGATGGAGACACATCGCCACTGCTCCACATTGGCAAGCTTGCCACTGGAGCCAAACACGGTGCTGGGGCCGATGTACCTGTGTGAGAGAGGAGTCAGAAGGGCACCCGGGGACTTCCGGGCATCGCAGAGACAAAGCAGACAGACAGCGGCTGGCAAGGGCCAAAAGGGTGAACAATGGGGGCTGACTGGGCAAATTATATCTGTTCACTGGATGGAACACTACACAGCCTACACCGATCTTGGGAAAATGTCCATGGGATAGAATTAAGTGAAGGCAACAGGTCCCAGAATGTCATATACAACACGATACCACACGTCACCTACGCCGGAAAATGGACCAGAAGGACATACGTGAAAAATACAAAAATATTAACAGTGGCTTCCTTTAGACGGTGGGATTACGATTTTTTCTCTTCAATTTTCCAAACTGTATACTAAATACGCTATTTATGTTGGCTAAAGCAGCAGAAGCAACACTATTTTTCAAGCCCTCCTGTAAGGACTTGAACGCCTCTGCCTTAACACCGGGACAGGGAAAGCACTGGAACTGGGGTGCTCGCTCCTGGGTCTTGAGCAGTCACGGAGCCCTGCAGACATGGCGCCAACACCTCGGACCCCCAGAGGCTCTGTTAACACCCTTAGCTCCTGTAGAATTCTTCCAAACCTACAGGAAGGGCTCATGGAGGCAGCTGGCTGGGCTGAAGGAGACAGTGTGCGTCTGCTCGCCAAGCCACAGCCTTGGGGACACTCTAGCTGAGCAGGAGGGTGGGGTCTGGTCCCCAGCCTGGCTGGCCCCAAAGGCCCAGGACCTACCCTAGGAGACTCCAGGAGATGGTCAGTTCATTGTGGGTGCAGAGCAGGGGCTTTCAGGGAAGGTGGGGCTCCTGGGAGCCCCAGGTAAGGCTGACAGAGAACGAGGTGAATGGCAAGAGGGCCGGCTCTGGATCCCCCACCCCAGATCCCATCAGAGCACCTTGTGTGTTAGGAAATTTCACTTGAAGGACAAAACAAATGAAGCCATCAATGTCAGCCCTGGAAGGGACGAGCCCTTCTTTTTCAGGTGAAACCCTGCGGCCCTGTGAGGAGAGCTGAGCAGGTCCACAGTCAGGTGGGTGGCCACCCACCACCCTGGTCAGGCCCCGGCTGCCCCGCCTACATGTGCTTCCTGGTACTCATCGAGTCAGAGGTCTGGAGACCTCAGTGCCAGGGTGGGGAAAGCGACTGTGATAAAGACCAGCAAAGAAGCTTCTAAAAATAAAATGTGAAGAAAAGAAAATGATGCTTACGTAGCCCGCTTCCACACCATAATCAGTTTGTCATCTCCCCCAGAAGCTAAATACATCCCACTGTTTGACCACCGCACACAGTTCACACAGGCTGGGAAGAAAAGAAAATAGGGTGATGAAAATCCAGTTGCCATGCTCATTTGCTTTGTGCAGTTTGGCAAGATGCAGAGGGTTTACAAAATCTAATCTATCTGATCTATTCAAGGTACCTACTGTGTGAGAGCCCCAGAAGAACAATTCAGTTCACGCACCAACCTACTTGTGCTGTAAGAACAAATACCAGAGCAGAGTCTGGAGGGGAAACGCTACGTCATCTGAGAAGCATTAGTACTTAATCAAACAGTCAATAGGAGAAGTCTTTCCATGAAAACTGGTAAGTGACTAAATCTCATTATTTCAAAAAGGCTGTCAAATGATGAGGTGTATTTCTGAGCAGGGATAATTCTCAAAATGAGGGCATGTACTAAAAAGGCCAAGACGCCTTTCCCAGAACTTTCAGGGGAGCAGCTTGGTAGAGCATAAAACTCTGACTTCAAGCCACCTACCAGCTCTTTTTCCAAACTTGTCAACACTGCAGGTAGACTGGTCCTGCACTTATAAACTAAGGCCAGGAGAAATCCCTGTTGGCCCTGATGGGTCAGAGCCTCTGGAGCCCCACAGCAAAAGGGACATTATCCAAGATGTGGTCCACACGTGGCCTGCAGGCACCTTGTGTTCTGGGGTGGGGGACGCCAAGGGGTGTGTCAGGGGAGCAGGAACACATAGCACACAGGGAGGGGGCATAACTGATAGTGGAGCATCTCGGGGGGCAGCTAGGTTGGAAACCAGAGCCAGGTATGGTCACCCGGATGCTCAAGGGCAGGAAACTAAGGCACTACAGCAGGAAAGGAAACTACAACACTGTCCAGTGGCCACAAGGGCCTGGCAAAGGGCCCCAAGTGACATGGCGGCCATCTGAGACATTTGGTGAGCTGTCTTTTGTGTACCCTTCCCCGGAACCCTACTGCTTCCAGGTCGCTGGCCCCAAAGCCCCATGGAATCAGGCAGTAACGACTCATGAGCAGGAAATCACCAGAGGTACCTGCAGACTGTCCAAAGATGGTTCTGTGGGCAGGCCGAGTCTTCTGCTGAATAACTCACCCAGGTGTGCAGCCAACATCTGTGCCTTCAGACAGCAGGCCGAGGGGAGCTACCGCCGCACGGGCCTTATCTCTCTAATTACAAACACACGTGCTAACCTTGGGCACTGTGCCAACACGCAAAGCCTGCAAAGGGCCACCCTGTAATACCTAAGTGATTGTCCATCTGGCAAAGCATCTTGGGGACATTTTCATCCTTCTCGTCATCCTCCTGGAGGACTGGAGACATATTCCAGATTACAACCTTCCCAGAATCCTGTCCTGGAACGAAGGAGCAGAAACAACTCAATGTGTCAGGAGTGTCAATAAGAGCCTGTGACCCGCCCTCACCTAGCTGTCAGAAGTCAGGGCTGATAGATCAGCGGGATCTGAGTTACTATTACGTGTCACAGGGAAGGTGAACAAAAACAAGTGCCGCTGGGGACTGGAGGCAGTGGGCTCAGTAGGAGGCTGAGGCCAGCCTGGGTCTGCACTGAACTCTGGCCTTGTCTCTAACACAGGTCCACCAGGGGCCCCTAGGAGGTCCTCGTGCCCACCCAGAACCCAGACCCCTCATATGGAACCCAAAGAGGCTGTGCACAGGCACCCCCGCAACCTCCCCTCCCCTCTAGGTGCTGCTTGGGGTCCATTGCTGTTCCCACAGCTGACTGGACACTTTGAGAACCAAGACTGAAATGTGCCCTCAACACAGGAAAAGGATCGTTACCATCTTACCTGCCCTTTGCCATCACCTACAGATGGGAGGTCAACTAAAAGAGGGCATTTGAGGTTCCTGTGGTCATAAGCAGATGTAGTACTCTGCTAAAAATATACATCTATGCATTTTAGTAATGTTTTCCATTACTGATAACTAAAAAAGGGCAGCCTCTCACTAACTTTCTGTTACCAAAGGCAAAAACTAGTAAGTGCCTAGAAATGGACATGTCAGAATTACTATAAAGCATGCTTGAAATGGCCTCTTGGCCAGTAGGTAAAAATATTTCCTCAACAGCTCCCAAGACCTCACTGTGCCAAGTCGGGCGGGAAGGTGCGCCCCCTCTCGTGGACAAGGACAAAACTCCGGCCCCCCAGCTAAGTCCAGAGCTCCTGAGTGACACAGTTGAATTCTTTTGAGCCCAGAAAAATAAGCTTCATGACTACATGACTAACTTCATAATTTAGCCACCTCCTCCCTTTTTCAAGGTGAGCAAATGCTACCAGAGACCTTGCCTCAGGGGCTGGGGCTTTGTCCACAGGACCACCGGCCACTCCCCGTGCTCAGTAAGGTGGGGATGCAGACTGATTGTAATATGAGCCTAGTCAGCGGGAATCTGCTGCCAAAGTAGTTTCAGAGAGTATGCCAGAGCCACAAAGGGCTTAGATGTGACCTGCCACATCCATGCTGACGAGCAGCAGGCTTTCTCCCTCCTCCCAGCTCCTGGGCATCAGGAGACATGGGGTGAGGCGCAGGGCTGTGAGCGCTCCCTCCACTACCTGTGAACATACCTTGTCCTCCAGTTGCGAACTTGGTCCCATCAGGGTGAATATCAACTGAAAAAATTGGCTTGCCTGGGAACAAAGAAAAAAAACACATAACATCTCTCTTGGCTTTTATTCACTGGAAAATAGCAGCAAGCTCAAACATTTAAAATATTGGTTATTCATGTAATGTCCCTAATCACTGCTCCTAGAGAAAAAAACAGGCTACCAATAAATCACCTGTGAGTTAAAAGACTCTCCAAGGGACATCAAATAGCTTAAAGTCTGAAAGTGGGACAAAGCGTCCTGTCACTGCGGGACTGAGCCCACAGACCCCGGCACTTACACTGATGTCCACCGGATGAAAGCCCGCCACCTGCCAGGTGTGCATGTTTGGAAAGACCATAAGCTACTGGGGACAAGAGCCCTGAGTCACAGGGGCTGCACCTCAGCCATCTCCCCATCCCAGGGATTTGTACTTGGCTGCAGCTGGGACACAGGTAGCCTGGCTCTTCTGCCTGGCCATCCGACAGCTGCGCAGGACCAGTTGCTGCAATGCATAGGCATCGCCTCTCTCGTCGTGACCCTGCTCCCCAAAGCCCCCCCACCCCGTGTGTTCTTGCTGCGTTGACGTCCATGGAGAGTCGCCTTCTCAATGTCTCCTCCAGCTGAGCCTCCAGGGATGGCCCCACGGTGTGGTCAATCAGACAGTCAGGGAAGGGCTGTGGTGCAACATGGGCCCAGTCCCCCACCAGGGGCCCATGAAGCTGGATAGCCAGCTGGGCAGACCTGGCTGGCAAAGGCGCCACAGCAGACTGTGCCTGTGCCGGGTGGGTGTTTGTCCAGCTCCCTGGCCTCCTTCAGCTTCTGGCCTGGGCCTTGGGAGGGTGGCTCAGAAATATCTGCTTAGGGACAAATGAGACGCTTGACAATGAACTGGACATCAGCGGTCGTTGATACAAAGGGCTGTTGCCAAGGGGTCTCTTAGTTGAGGATGCTCTCTCTGTCACCCAAGAGGTGGTGGCATGGACACTAGCACGAGGGTCACGAGCTCTGGAATCACGTGGCAGCAAGTGCGGGTTGGGCAGGGCCGGCGATGGCTGCTTGAGAGCTGAAAGTCCTGCCAGGGCTCCCATGCGAGCACGGAAGATCAAGTGCTGGGACCAAAAGGCCAGCGTGGCCCGAGGCGGCACCCAGCTCACCCCACCTTCTTCTGGAGGGCCCACCCCCACTGTCAAGCTGAAAGTGAGCTTCCACAAGACCAGGGAAGTGCCCCCTCCCTCTATTAGTCATTATGTGGTCCTGGGGGAAGCAGCGGTGCAGGGCTATCAGCAAGCAAAGGTGCCAAATGCAAACGCCCTACTGCGTCTCTAGTAGCAGGGCAGTCACTCCAACAGCAAAGCCTCTACAACAGGCCCCGGTCCCTGAGCCAGAGCTCTACAGTGACAGGTCAAGTTCAGCCCGGCAGCTGCCGACCAGTCTTGAGCACACACAGTGTGTTCAAAGTCATCCCCCTCACACAGGAAACTCAGTCCCAGGCCACTGTGAGCACTTGTTCCCGGGGTACATGGGACGAGCCCCAACACAGCCGCACTCTCTCCAGCGTAGAGCAGCTGGCCCACCAGAGCTCTTCCTCAGTAGGCCAGACCCTAACAGTCCCCTCTTAACCTTCAAGAAAAGAGCCCAGAAACCATCCCCCGGGGGGCCCAGGAAGGCAGGTGCAGAGAGCACGGGTGAGAGGACCTGAAGGGCTCACACTCAGGCAGGTGGGGACGCCTGCGCCCTCCTGGGTCAAGTGTCTGCCACCAGTGACACCAGAGTCCCACATGCACTGCTGCGAACGTGCCACCCTTTCCCACAGGCTGAGTGGGTGGAGGGAAGCCATTGTGAAGGTGGTTTCCTGCCACCCGCGCTGTGAGAAAGAGAAAGGACAAGCGGGGGCCATGGGCCGAGCCACCCAGCGCCGAGACCTGGCGGGGCCCTGCTGGACGCCAGGGGAGAGGGAGCAGCTGGCACCGCTAAGGCCTCGTGAAACTCAGAAGAGCAGGCGTCTCCAGGGGCAGGGGCTGCGACCCGGCCGTGCCTTCCTCCAGGGCCAGGGCCACGCGGGGGTCCGTCTGAGGGGTCTGCCTTTCCAGGGCCAGAACCGCTGCACCCCGGCCCCCCACTGCTCCCAGGCTTTTCTCAAACCAGCAGGCAGCATGGCCCGGGGCCTTCCCTCACTCATTTCACCACGAGGGGGAAACGGAGGCATGCAGAGAGGTCTGGAAAGTTGCCCAAGGCCACACAGCTGCCTGGTAGAGGCCAGGTATCTGGCCCCAAAGCCCAAGGTGTAAACTACCTGCCTCGGGGGAACCAATCCCCGAAAAGCCCAGAGGGGAGAAATGAGGGCTAGCGAGCCAGAGGGAGGGCCGGCGAGAGTGTAAGCGTGAGCGTGCAGGACGGGGCCTGCTGCTCTGAGCATCGCCCTGGACTCCTCGGCTCTTTGAGCCTGGGTGTACCCCGCCCCCTGAATTTGGGCTGGCCCTGGACCAGTCTTTAACTAACAGAATGTGTGGCAGGCTTGTAAGGAAGCTTCGTTCAACATCTGCCCTCTGGAGAGAGCCTGCTGCCACGTAAGACGTCCAACCCCGCTGAGACCACCCTGTTGAGACGAGGCCCCAGCTGGCCACACGGAGTGAGAAGTGGGCCTCAAGGCTGGGCCCCAGGGCCCCAGGTGAGCTGTTCCAGCCCCGGGCTGCTCAAGCTGCCCCAGCAGAGCCCGTGAGGAGCTGGGATGAGCTGGCCCCACCGAGCCCTGCCAAGAGCAGCATCACAAACGATAATAAAGCCGTTGTTTTAAGCCAGCAAGTTTGGGGGTGGTTTGTTATACACGAGATAACCCAAGATGCCAGTTCATTCACTGTTCTGCTTAAGCCAACCCAAGCTGACCATTTATCATCTTAACCAAGAAAGTTCCAGCTCAGCCAGCATCAGTCTTAAGTGGCCACCAGTGAGGAGCATCCACCGGCCCCCGGGGTGCTAGTTAGCTCCTGAAGTCTGTATTCCCTCCTGGAGCACATCAAAGTCACTTGCCTACAAGTCACAGGCCAGCCTGACCCCCCAAGAACACAAAGAGCCCAAGGGCTCCACTGCACAGGTATCAATCACAGCCCATCCTAGGAGCTGACACTGGGCTAAGCAGACGGAAAGATACAGAAGCCCAGCCCTGCCCAGGGAGCGCCAAAACGTAGACAACATGAACCTCATAGCTAAGTCCAGTGACAGAGGTCTGCAGGGGTGGGGAGCCACCTAACTCATCCTGGGTCTTCCTGCAGAAATCACAACTGCCCCAAGTCCCCAAGGTTGAGGAGTCAGCCGAAAGAGTGGGGGAGGGGACCCCCAAGCTGAGGGGACGTGGCATGGAATCAAGAATGGGTCCGACCTGCCACTGTGCAGTGCAGCACGGGCAGAGTGGGGAGGGAGCCGGACAGATAGGCAGGGTGCCACCAAGGAGTGTAAACCTTCCCAACTGCCACTCTGGGGCGGGGGCATTAGCTGTTTAGAGGGAGAGGGAATTGTTAAGCTGGAGGGCAGTGGGATGGCAGAAATGGGGGGTGGGAACAGGCCTGGGCTTGGGCAGTAAGCGTCCACGGGTTGGATCCTCAGCCCTGCTGCTCACCAGCTCCACAGCCTCAAGTAAGTTACTTAATCTTCCTCTGCAAGTTACTTAATCTTCCTCTGCAGTTTCCTAATCTACAAAATGGGGAGGCCACAGTCACCCTGACCAGCACCTTGCAAGATGGATTAAGATGCCGAGTCACATGCTTCTGAGGCCTAAGTCTCACGTCTGTTTCTGAGATCATGGTGCGCCCCGGTGAGGGGCGTGGCTAGCATAACTGTCTCCTTTTGCAGTGACGCGCCCCGGATCAGAGGACACACAGAAGTGGACCTACAGGAGGCCACCGGCATGGTGCTGGCTGTCCACCTGCTAAGGCACTGGACCTTCCAGCCCCAAGGAGAGCAGTGGCTCACATGTCCTCCTTTTTCTAAAGGGCTCTTGGCAGTGGAGCTGAGGGAAGGGATGCTGTGGCTGGACTAGTTCGAGGACTTTCCATGTGGCCCAGCACACGGACAAAGATGAGCTCCCAACCCCCTCCAGCGTTCAGCTCTTCTTTGTACAGAGACAGAGACAAAAGTTAAATTAACACACTCCCTGGACCCTTAGAGCTGTCAGCATCCAGCACTCTCTCCCCTGGCACTCTCTCCCCAGACACCCACCAGCCCATTCTCCTCGGCTGTTTCCAGGTCGCCCCTCCCTGACACCTTTGGGGACCCCTCCTCAGCGCACATAGAGCACCCTGCTTCCACACTCTCCTGTCTGTGTGTGCTGATCTGAGGACTGCAGCACAGATGCTCGTCATGGGGCAGAAGAGAGTGAGTTACAGAAGCTGGGTTTTAGCCAGGGTGCTCAGATAGAATCCTCCTTCCTGGCTTCAGGGAGCTTCCCAGAGGAGCGGAGTGCTGGCGGGGAGAAGTGGGAGGAAGCACGGAGGGCACAGGCCAGCTGCCTGCTATGCAGCCAGAGGGCCTCCGGCCTTTATGCTCCGACGGCTCACGGGGTAGAAGTGACTGGAAGTTCCTTGGTGCATCGCGCTGGCGAGGAGTTTGGGGAAGGCGAGGCCTCCATTCACTGTGTGCTGTGCCCATATGGCCCAATAATACTTGGTTCTAACAAATTTTGGTAAATTTGTAATTAAATGTGAAACATGGGAAAATATTTGAAACATTTATTAAGTGAAAAAGAAGTTACAAAACAATATTAAAATATAAGGTGGGTGCAAAAGACATGATCTTATGTGTAGAAAACCTTAAAGATTCCACAGAATAAACAAATTTAGCAGAGCTGAAGGATACAAAATCAACAAACATCAGCTGCAATTCTACACATTAACAGCGAAAATCCAAAAGAAACAATTCTATTTAAAATAGAATCAAGGGCCTCCCTGGTGGCGCAGTGGTTGAGAGTCCGCCTGCCGATGCAGGGGATGCGGGTTCGTGCCCCGGTCTGGGAGGATCCCATGTGCCGCGGAGCGGCTGGGCCCGTGAGCCATGGCCGCTGGGCCTGCGCATCCGGAGCCTGTGCATCCGGAGCCTGTGCTCCGCAACGGGGGAGCCCACAACAGTGAGAGGCCCGCATACCACAAAAAAAAAAAAAAAAAAAAAAAAATAGAATCAAAAAGAAAAAAATATTTAGAAGTAAACTTAACCAAGGTCAAAGACTTGTACGTGAGAACTAGAAAACAGTGCCAAGACAACCAACAGAAACACAAATAAATGGAAAAACAGCCCATCTTCATGAATTGAAGACTTAATATTGTTAAGATGTCAGTAACATCCAAAGCTGTACAGATTTAATGCAATCCCTGTCAGAACTGCAATGACGTTTTTTTTTGGGGGGGGGCAAAAACAGAAAAACCCAAACGAAAATTCTCATGGAATCTCAAGGGACTCCAAATAGCCAAACAAATTCTGAAAAAGAACAAAGTGGGAGGTCTTACACTTGTTGATTTCAAAATTTACTATGGGGTTTCCCTGGGGGCGCAGTGGTTGAGAGTCTGCCTGCCGATTCAGGGGACATGGGTTCGTGCCCCAGTCCGGGAAGATCCCACATGCCGCGGAGCGGCTAGGCCCGTGAGCCATGGCCACTGAGCCTGCGCGTCTGGAGCCTGTGCTCCGCAACAGGAGAGGCCACAACAGTGAGAGGCCTGCGTACCACCAAAAAAAAAAAAAAAAAAATTACTACGAAGTTATAGTAATCAAAAGAGTGTGTTATTGGCATGAAGACACACAGACCAATGAAATAGAATACAGATTTTCAAAAAGGCTGCCAAGGCCATTCAATACAGCAAAGGACAGTCTCTTCAACAAGTGGTTCAAGGAAAACAATATCCACATGCAGAAGAATGAGACTGGACCCTTACCTAACACCATCTACAAAAATTAACTCAAAATGGATCAAAGACCCAAATGTTGAACCTAACACTATAAAAATTCTTAGAACAAAACATAGGGAAAAAGCATTGGATTTGGCAATGATTTTTTTAGATATGATAGCAAAGGCACAGGCATTAAGAGAAAAAATAGACAAACTGGATTTCTTGAAAACTTTCGCCCATCAAAGGATACTATCAACAGGATAAAAAGACAACCCACAGAAAATACTGGCAAACTACATATCAGATAAGGAATTTATGTCCAGAATATATAGAGAACTCCTAAAACTCAATACAAAAAAACAAAAAAAGAAAAGTAAAGTAAAAATAACAAGTGTTGGTGGGGATGTGGAGAAATTGGAACTCTGTACTCTGCTGGTGGGAATGAAAAATGGTGCAGCTGCTGTGGAAACCAGTATGGCAGTTCCTCAAAAAATTAAAAATAGAATTACCTGTGATCCAGCAATTCCACTTCTGGGTTTATACCCAAAGGGATTGAAAGCAGGGTCTTGAAGAGATATTTGTACACTCACATTCATAGCAGCTTTATTCACAACAGCTAAGAGGTGGAAGTAACCTCATGTCCATCGATGGATGATGGATAAGTAAAATGTGGTATGTCCACACAATGGAATATTATTCAGCAATAAAAAGGAAAGAAATTCTGACACAAGCTACAACATGGATGAACTGTGAAGACATTATGTTAATTTGCATAAGCCAGTCACAAAAGCACAAATACTGTATGATTCCACTTATATGAAGTCCCTAGAGGAGTCAAATTCATAGAGACAGGAAGTAGATGGTGGTGCCAGGGGCTGGGGGAGGGGGAACTGGGGAGTTACTGCTTAATGGGGACAGAGTTTCAGTTTTGCATGATGAACAGGTGTGGAGACCGGTTGCACGACAATGTGAACATACAAAACACTACTGAATTATACACTTAAAAGATGGTTAAGATGGGAAATTTTATGTTAAGGTTTACTTTGCCACAACTTAAAAAAATGCTAACCAAAACCAAAACAAACCACATAAATATGTATACAAGCTGGAGGGGCGTGGGAGGGAGGTGGGTATGGTTGTAAAGATGTTCGAACCATTTGGTCTTGACTGCTGTGGATACATGAACCCACACAGGTGCAAAGCTGTGTGGGACTCAGCAGCCACCCCACGCAGATGAACGCTACAAGTAAGAGTGGGCTCTGAGTGAGGCAGGTGGGGTCTGTCAACATCATCGTGACATCAGACTGCAGCTTTGCAAAACGTCACCCCTGGGAGAAACTGGGCAAAGTGTACAGAGGATCTCAGCTGCGTGGGAATCTACAACCATCTCAATAAGGAATAAATGCACATACGTACACATGAAGCCTGTTTTCTAAAAACTGCATATATATCTGTGTCTGATAAAGGTAAACATCAAAACACCAGTGGCTGTCATCATGAAGCGGATGCTTTTCTCGTGCAGGTGACAGTGTGCACGTCCCACAACCAGCAATCTCTCTGGAGGGAACCCTGCACCTGAGCTCTCTGCTCTCTGCGGAGCAGGAAACCCCTCCGTCCAGCTGCCCGCCTGCCAGGCCTCTAGCCCTCACATCGCCACAAGCAGCTCCTGGTCTTCCCGCCCAAACCTGCCATCTTGGTCAAGGTCTCACAACAGCCACACGACTCGCGACTTCTCCGGCCTCAACTCCAGACCAGCCCCTGCCCCCACTGGTGGTCCAGTGCCCTCTTCCTCTCCACTCCCACCCAGCGCCCACCCTGGCTCTTTCCCTCCTGCCTCCGTTCCCTGCACTGAGGCCTCCCCTGACCACCCAGCTTGGCACAACAAGCCCACTAACACTGATCTACTTTCCCACGTACTGTAGGTGTCGCTTCCTTTATTGCACGTCTGTCTACTCTGCCCACCAGAATGTAAAGCCCGAGAGCTGAGCCACTTTTGTCTGCTTAGTCACGGGGTCTCCCCAGGGCAGCGGCACACAGTAGGCACTCCATAAACACTTGATGTTGTGAAAGGCTGGGCAGAGGCCCCCAATTCTAACACACATTCCGTGTCACTAGCATCCCAATCCTGGGAAGGCCGGCTCCTCCTGACTGAGGGGGGGACTCATGTCGGTGAACCCCTGCAGGGGAAGCAGAGCCCTGGCTGCACAGAGCCGTCTGCAGCTGGGACCTCCACTGCTTCAACCACAACTTCTTGGTCTCCCTAAGTCAGCACCACTGCAGGGACACCTCAGGTGTCAGGTGCCTGATATGTTCAAAACACAGCACAGGAAGGAAGCTGGAGCAACCGTTGTTGGGTTGGGTGTTTTTTTTTTGCGGGGGTGGGGGGGCGGGCCATGAACTAGAGTTGAAGAAAGTGCAGGTATATCATTTACAGACCTCGTCACGTCTCCTGCAGCATTTGCCAACACACAATCAAGAAGGCTTTGGGGGCTTCCCTGGTGGCACAGTGGGTGAGAGTCCACCTGCCGATGCAGGGGACACGGGTGCCCTGGTCCAGGATGATCCCACATGCCACGGAGTGGCTAGGCCCATGAGCCATGGCCGCTGAGCCTGTGCGTCCGGAGCCTGTGCTCCGCAACGGGAGAGGCCACAACAGTGAGAGGCCCGCGTACCACAAAAAAAAAAAAAAAAAAAAAAAAAAAGAAAGAAAGGAAGCTTTGGTGTTTCTTCATACTCTTTTCTCCTCTAATTTTACAGAACAGAGATACTCCTTAAAAGGTATCTGCAAGATGGATTTCTATAAATAGAGTCATCCCTCCTTATCTAGATCCATTAGAAAATTAAGAGCAGTTAAGAACAACTATCCAGGCTTCCCTGGTGGTGAAGTGGTTAAGAATCCACCTGCCAATGCAGGGGACACAGGTTCGAGCCCCAGTCCGGGAAGATCCCACATGCCACGGAGCAACTAAGCCCGCGCGCCTAGAGCCCGTGCTCCGCAAAAAGAGAAGCCACCACAATGAGAAGCTCGCGCACCACAATGAAGAGCAGCCCCTGCTCGCAGCAACTAGAGAGAGCCTGCGTGCAGCAATGAAGACCCAACACAGTCAAAAAAACCCCACAACTTTCCCATAGAGGAGAAAGTTTGTTTAACAACAACCACAACTAAGAAAATAACACTATAGTTAATACTGTATTGCACATTTGAAAGTTGCTAAGAGAATAAATCTTAAAAGTTCTCATCAAGAAAAAATAATTCTTTAACTATGTGAGGTGACAGATGTTGACTTATTGCGGTGATCATTTTGCAATATGAACAAATATTGAATCATTATGTTGTACACCTGAAACTAATTAATGTACATCAATTAAAAAAAAAGAAAAAAGAAAAATAACAACCCTACAATATTATTTAAGTGGAAAATGCATGGTAACACTTCAGCTGTCTGAAGGGAGGCTACTCAGTAAAAACACTGGATTTACTATGATATCGGGCGTTTGGCTAAGATCTTGAACAACCCAGGTACCTTTATAATGTGGTATACACACTAAATAACATGTGTGTGTTTTTAAAAAGCACTGTTACCCAGATATTTTTTCCAAATGGTCTAAAAGACCATATTAAGAAGTTTTAACAATGTGTTCTCCTTTTTGTATTTTCCAACTTTTCCTAAATTGAACAGGCATTACTTTTATAAGAAAAATTACATTTTGCACATTACAAGCATAAAGTCACAAAGTGCTCCTTTATCCAGATCCTCACACACCATTAATGTACCCTAGAGCAATCAGATTGGCAATGGACACAGCCAAAAATAAAGCAGCCGTCCTGTTCCTCAACAGCAGCTCCAGCTCAGAGCCCTGGTGCTTCAGGAGGAGGGTGAGGCCCCTCAGCATACAGGCTCTTCGGGAAGGCCTCTCGCGGGGCCGGGCTTGGTCACCCCGCGTCACTGAACCTGGCTCCTCCTCCCCATCTGCTCCTTCACAGTCTTACTGATCCCACGGGCTCCCCTTCCCCTGCATCTCACACCCCACATTCAACCTGGTGACTACATTCACTACTGTAACTCTAATTTTCTGGGGAGGTGCAAATATTCTGTATCTTGAGTGGGGAACAGGTTACAGAGTGTACCTGTTTGTCAAAACTCACCATGTCTGTGCATTTCACTATGTAAATTACACTTCAACACCAACATGTGTGTATGTGTTTATATATACCCCCCCACCACACACACGCTCACTGTACCACCACTGCCCTGGCCACCTCTGGATCACTGCCACAGCCTCTTCCCAGGTCCCCCAGCTCCCGCCCTTGCCCCCATGCCCGCTGCCCGGCCGAGTCCTAGTGCAGCAGCCAGCAAGATCTCTGAGAGCACGCCAGGCGTGGGACTCCTCTACTCGAGCCGCATGGAGGGCCCGTACGTGCGGGTCCTCCAGCCAGTCCACTGCTCACTTGGCCTCACCTCCTGCTGCTCATGCCTCCCGGTGTTGCTCCCACATCCTTGCTCTTCCTCAGACCCACCAGGCAAGCTTACTCTGGCCATTCTTGCTGCCTGAAATGCTCCTCCCACAGAGGGCCGCCTTCCTCACCTCCATCAGGCCTAGGAGATTGCCATGATGCCCTGTCCAGGTGCCCTCCCTCCAGGAATGAAACACGCCCCCCCACCCCCCACCCCCAGCTGTGGGAGTGTTTATAGCCTGTGACAGCTCCTCAGCGGAAGAACTGCTTCGACCAAGATCAGGCCTCCTGGCGGGGACAGCCTGTGCCCGATGACTTTGGATGTGGGAGCATAAAGGCCTGAGCCCCTCATCCCTATTCGGGACAACTCTGAAGGGCTCACCCAGCCCCGCAGCAGGGCCAGTTGCAGCTTCTGCGGTACCTGCATTACCGACCAGCTCCTACCTGTCCAGCCCTGCTTCCCTCAAACCCCGCAGGCGGGGAGTCCAAGAACACCCCAGGTATGTCTTGGGCACACACACATCCAGCTCACCGTCTGCTTCCTGCAACGAGGTCTCTGCTCACGTTACCTTCTCACTCAGACTTCCCCAAAGAACCTTATTTAAACTCCTCCCACCCTACCCCTACCCCAGGGCTTTCTCCCGCACTCACCCACCTACCACTCTCGTTTATGAGGCCTGCCCTCTGTCACCTCAGTAAGCTCCCCTCCTGCATCTCCTTTTCTCCTTACAGAAACTTACTGTCTCAGTTCCCATCTGCCAATTGTACTGTCAGGAATGTTTTCTTTCTGCAGCAAGTCATAGAGAATTTCAAGGGTAACCTACCAAGTCACGTGACAAGTCCTGAGAAGGGTTGGCTTCAAGGTTCATTCATAGCAGCGTAAGCAGCCAGCCACTCCTTCCACCTTCCCCTCCTGTCATTCTCGGCGCGAGCCCCGTCCTCAGGGTCACAGGCTGGCTGCCACACACAGACGCAGTGAAGTCCAGGAAAAGAGAGATGGGCCTCTCAAGCATCTCTTCTTACCTGATTATTCCCCAGAAACCCCGAGCAGACATCCCCTCCCAGTCCTACTGGCTAGAACGGCATCACATGGCTGTTCCCCAACGAGGCCTGGGCACTCACCCACACTCCAGCTCAGGGCTATCAAGACCCTGAAGAAGAGGGCAGACAAGAGGAAAACCCTGGGGTTCTGATGGAAAGGAAGAAGTGGGTGGGTGTCCAGTGTCCACGACACGCCCTTCCTGCTCTTTAATGACATGGATGAACCGATGGCCCGCTCCTGCCTCCAGGTGTTGCTGCTCGTCTCGGCAGGGTAAAATGTGCTTGCATCAACGTATGGTCCCCAGGGCTCATTCCAGACCCATGTTTCATGAGCCAGACACCTCTGCAGTCCACAGGCAAACACCCTGGATGAACAGGGTAGCCTCGTACCTCTGGGGAAAAGGAGGGGTCAAGGCAGGCAGCGGGTCCCCTCCATGGCCAAGGCCAGGCACTGCCCAGAGGTCCCTCCCAGCTGTGTAACTACAATTCGACTCATAAGGTGAAAATATCTCTTTAACCACTCCTTAAATTAAAAGAAATATTTAAGAAAACCTCATTTCCTAGCCCTAATCTCTACTCTGTTCTCAGCGTACTAAAGAAATCAACTCCGAGCGTCTCCAATCTACACAGCTACCTGCCTCTACCCCGTGTGTACCTCTACCACTGACCTCCCTGCCTCCGTCAGGGCCTCTCACCCAGGCCCAGGGAATGCCTGCCAGCTCCTCTGGGGCCTTCCAACCACACCCAGCCTCCTCAGAAACGCCCCATGCTCCCCTCTCGCAACCCCCAGAAGGAGTCCAAGCTTCTAGGCAGGTGCTCATGGCTCTGCCCTGCAGCCCCACCTGCCATCACCCACGCAGTCTCTGTGCTAACATGCTCCACACGCCAGCCCTCCCTGGGCCTCCACTCCTGATGCTCCCACAGCAGCAGCACCTCCTCTGCCTCACAGTCCTCCTGTGGTCCAGACCCAGCCCAAGGGCATGGCGCACCCACAGACCACGCCCTCCTCCCCAGGCTACCCTCTGCCCTGCATTCTAGAATGTGGTCTGTTCCCCTCTCCCACCTGGCGCAGTTTTCCGTGCACAGGGAGCATCTTTTTACCTCTGATCCCCACAGAACTTCTCACCAGAAGGGTTCAACGTTCAGTGCATAAGTCAGTGTAAATCCCACAAGTGTATTATCTAAGGCAAAATCCCACCCGGTTTTCTTCCGAATTCTCTTCAGATGTATTCTAGTTATTTTTAAAAATCACTCTACTGTCTTCAGGTGTTAAGTCAGTGTGACACTGTGAAGAGAGCGTGCATTTCCTGAGCCTTCGCAGGTGAGCAGGGAGCAGTCAAGGCAGCTGTTACCCGCTTCACTTAACAGACCAGGATAAGAGATGTAAAGAACCTCCTGTAACACACTTTGGTGAGCAGCAGAGCACAGAGACTCAAGAACAGGACTATCTGACTCCAAAATAATAGGCAAATTCCTTGTCCTCAAGAAGCTTACAATCTAGTTGGATGGATGAAAAGGCCAAATAATGATATAAAGGTATCTCACCTAGAGCAGTCTCCCAGCCTCGGCACTATGGACGTTGGGCCAGGTGACTGTTGCAGAGGAGCATCCAAGAGGCCACAGAGCATTCTAGTTCAGCGGCATCCTGTTCTCCACCCACACTCCACTCCCTCCAGCTGCGAAAACCAAAAATGTCTCCAGACTCTGGCCTGTTTGAGAAGCCCTGATCTGGGCCAACTGCACAGGTTACCTGAAAGACCAGGGCAGTCACAAAACGTCACTGCCGGGATCCCTCCTGGCCTGTTCTCAGAGCAGCTGTGCAGAGCCTTTCCACACCCAGGCCAGCTTCATTACTGGGTCATCCTTCCTCGAGTTTCCCCTTCAAACTGACATTCATTTTCACTAAGGTGCAGGACATGCCTCAGTAGAATGTCTTAAATCCTTTGTGGAATGAGAAGAGGTAGGGAAAAGAATCCAATCATAGGACAGGAGAAAAAACACATGCCATAAAGCAATGCAGTTAACTGACAAATTATCCCATTATTGAAAATTTGCCAAACACCTTTTTACAACATTGCCAGAAACCAAAGGAGAACGAGTGTCCTTTCAGTCCTGGCCCTTCTGGTTAGAATGGGCTTCACTAAAGAGCTGTGCATGAACACCACAAGAATTCCAGAAAAACTCTCAGGGACAAAGGCCCAGCGATGGGAAGAACCATGAATCTCAATGATTCTCAACATACAAACTGCATTTTCCTACAACCAAAAACCCAATTGCTTTCAGTTTCCAACAAATATATGGTCATAACCTAACTTAGAAATAAACCTTATTTTGGCCAAGCCTAAAATAAAATACATAAGGAATGCCATATCCAAGAACACAGAGTAAAATATATGTGTGTGTGTGTGTGAGTGAAGATGCTACTGGCATCTGGAGGGCAGAGGCCAGGGATGCTGCTAACATCCTACAACACAGATTGGTCTCCACAACAGTTATGTGGCCCAAAATGTCAATAGTGCTGAGACTGAGAAACCCTCCCTTACAGGAAAGGTCTCACTACTATCATCAGCCAGGAAAACGAAGACTGAGAACACACCTGCACCCAACAGACACTTCTCTCTCTGCTTTCAACTTGCCCGCTTTACACTATTTGATGAATCCCGCCACCTCAGGGAAAACGCAGGGCTCTCTGCTCCCTCCCTCTTCAGGCTCTTAGACCCCAGAAGAAGTATGTTCAAGCTGCATAATCAGTCAGGAGACTGAATGCAGAGTCAGGAAGCCAGAAAGTGCAGTGATGCTCTCTCCAAACCACCACGATCTTTTGGGTCCCTTAATCCAAAGCACGTTCGACTTTACTGGCCACCACCCACCACCTGGGCTCCTGGCTAAGCAGCGCTCGCCCCCAGCAGCTCCCCCTATTCACCAGTCTTTAAAGGACAGCTCAGTACTGATCCAGACCATCAGTATGTCCTTCAGGAGAGCAGTAATTTACCCAACAGTCCTGAACACTCAATGAAATGGGCGATTCCAGGAGATTTTAAAAGAAAGGAAACTTGACAAAGAACAGGTTTAAAAGAGTCTCAATTTCTTCTATTATCTCGGGGGGCACTTTGTCTTCCTTCCCAAGCAAACACCACAATCACCCTACGAAGAAGGCAGGGCAGATACTATCAGGTTCTACTCCAGGACAGTGGAGAGGCTGCAGCAACAAGAGGCCCCAGGCCCACAGCTCAGCCCACCCTGCCAGGCAGGGACTACTGGCTGCGGCCTGGCTGCAGACTCTCTCTCGTTTGTGCCTAAACAATAGGTTAAGCATCCTGACTTACTTGTGCCTACACAGCATAAAACTTGTGTCCTACAAAGGAGCTTATCACGAAGTTATAAATTACATGGTAGAAGGAAGGCTGGAGGAGGGTACACAACACACACAACCTTATCTAGGCAGTGTCAAAATGAAAATTCCTTCACACCTCACTTGCACAGCAAACTAGCTCATCGTAAAAACTTTTCCCTTCCTGATTCACAAGCACCACAATTTATAATTACTGAACATTTGCCCAGTTCTCCAGGGAAAGATCTCACACTACACGTCAGGAAATGCGCTTGGAGACCAACACAGGAGAAATGAAACCGGAGTTCACTGCTTTTGCTTTCACATACTGTCAACCTAGCTGTCTTAGTAAGTTATTGCAACCTCAGCTCTCTTACCTGCGTCAGCCAACGTTTATCACAGACCCTCTACATGAAAGGCATTGCTGAGTGTGGCAGGGAATGCAGAGGTGAGCGAGGCGTGTCTAGTGGAGTAACTCAAGAGGAATGGTAACAAAAGGAAAAGGGGACCTCACCCGGGCCCTGAAAAACGAGAAGGATGTCCTGCTAGAAGATGGAAAGGCTGCAGCAATAGAAAGCAAGCATCCTGAGATCAAGTTCAAAACTAAAAGGCAACACACTTAAGAAAGGCAAAAGCATCTACCCAACTTGTTCTAAAAGAAAACTAGCTCCCTCTAGTCGCACAGCAAAGTAGAAATGAGGAACAAGACAGAATCAGGGTGACTCTTTGCCTACCAGCAGTCGGGCCATCCAGGCTGCGGGCCCTCAGCTGGAGTATGCTCCCTGGGCTCACTGCTACCGGCAGGGGATGGCGGCTCGCTCCCCTCACCTTCCTAGGGGGCGAAGGCCAACTCCTGCAGCAAGTGTGCGGGCCAGGTAGAACTACAGCAAAACTGCTGGTTACCGCGCTTCTCTGTACCAGAGTCTCTTCTCAACCAGAGCACTGGATGAGTCCGCTCCCTGGGTGTGCTTTAGGGCCGCTGCCCCAGAGCTAAGGCAGGCCCTCTCCGAGCACACATCTGTGCCCCGTGGGCCCCATCCGAGTCGCCCTCATGCTCCAGCTCAGTGTGAACGTAATTCCTCGGGCTAGGGGATCTCAGCCCAGAATCACGGTCCCCCACCTAGAGCACTGTCACCAGATCCAGCCCCTCTGGCATGGCAGGACGTGCCCATTCCATGTCTACAACCCGCCACTGAAAGGCCACTCCGCTCCAGTTTCACACACTGGACCGTCCTGGCACATCCCGGCCGGTGCCCAGGGCCGCTCCCCGCGCCGGGCCGCTAACCCTGCCCGGACCACGGGCGGGCGGCCGAGGGCTTGGAGCAAGGGCCGGGGCGAGGGCGGACGTGGCCGAGCACGTGCCCGGCTCCCGGTCTCCTCGCGCGAGGACAAAGTCCGCGACCGCCGGCCCCGCGGCGCGGGCACCGGGCACTCGGCGTCGGAGCGAGGCGGGCAGGCCTGCGCGCAGCTCCCACCTGGCTCCAGACCACGGCTCGTCTCCGGGCTCGGCCCCCCGCAACCCCCGCGCGCACTCACCATTGTGGTTGACCCAGGTCGGCTTCAGGAGCTTCATTGTTCGGCCGCCGCCGCCGCCGCCGCCGGGCTGAGGCGAGAGCCGCGTCCCTCAGCGCGCCCGGGCCATGGAGCCGCCGCCGCCCGCGCCGCCCGCCCTCCAGCCGCCGCCCGCCCCCCGCCCTCAGCGCCGCCGCGCCATTGTCGGCCCGCGCCGCTCGCCGCCGCCGCCGCCGCCGACCCCCGCGCTCGGCCGCCGCCGCCGCCGCCACAGCCGCATCCCCCGCGCCGCTCCTCCTCTGGCGGCTCCCGGGCAACGCCGGAAGTCACGGCGCGCACCTGCCAAACAGCCCCGGCGGGAAACCGCTCCCCGCGCTCACGGGCCGCCCGGCTCCTCAGCCGGCCGGGCGGGAAGGCGGCTCCTCTTCGGGTCCGCCCCGCACGACCGCGAGCGAGGGGCCGGCCGGCAGGGAGCGCGCGGACGGGCGAGCAGGACCTGGGGTGCGCCCCGGCCGGGCGGGACCGGGCGGCGCAGACGGTCTGGCCGCTCCGCCCGCCGGTGCGGAACCGACTAATTAACAGGCTTCCACCGCCCCCAGCGCGTGTTCATTTGTCGCCCGCGAGCGCAGGCCACGTGCCGCGCCGGTGCAGCCACCGCGGCCCGGCTCCGACGTCGGCGAACGAGCCGGAGCGTTTACTGGACGCCCAGGCCGCCTCTCGTGCGCGGACTCTTAGCCCCCTCGGCCCCGCCGGCCTCACTGCTGGTCTCGGCCCTCGCAGGGCGCAGGCCGAGCGGCAAGGGAGCGGCTAGAGAGCGGCGCCCGCGGGAAGGAGGCCCCCGATCGGCGCGAGGTGCGAGGCGCCGGGCGCGGGGCGGGGCCACGTCGGAGGCAGGGCTAGACGCGGCGGCCGGAACGCGGGAGCGCGGGGCTGCGCGGCTATCGGACCCGAGAGCGGCGCACCGCGGGCCGGACCGCCTAGGGGCGCGCGCCCGGAAGCGGCCGTCGGCGACCGGGAGGCATGGCGGCCGCGGCGCTGGGGGCGGCCTCGCGCGCTCTGCTCCCGCCGAGCCGGTGAGCGCGGAGGGGCGGGGGCGAGGATGCGCGGGGACGCGGATTGAGAGCTTCCCTGCTGGCCTTGGTGGTCTCACCCCGCAGTTAGGGGGCTCGTGAGTGACCTTAACGGGGAAGCGGGCGTTGATACACACTCGGTCTCTTCCAGGCTCCTGGGAGCACGGCCGACGCAGACGAGGGACGCGCACCAGCGGGCCTCGTTGCTGTCCTTCTGGGGACTCGTGCCCATGAGGTAACCCGGCCGCGGGCCCGGCCTGGGGGGTCGCGCACGGGAACCCAGCGAGCAAGGATGCTTGATGTTCAGTCTGCGAAGTTTCTCAGTTAAATTTAGATGGATGCCCTTATGTCTTTTCATATGAAATACTGTTATGTCTGTAATCAGAGGTCAAAAGTTAAATGCAAAAGTGGTTTAAAGAAAAGTTAATTAGCTCTCACCCCAGGGATTCTTGTGTAAAATTTTAAAGAGCACAGACAGCACTTCCGTTTCTTACTCTCCGGAAAGGTGGGAGGAGGTGAGAGGATTCTTTTTGCCTCCTGGGACCCTGAATAATTTCTAGGGACTTCATAAAACTCAATCTTGATGCTAGAGATTCGGTTGTTCTGAATAGTAGCTTATCAGCATAGGAGATGTGTTCCTGAGGGTAAATCAGACTTTTGTCCGTGTTCGAGGATAGGGAAATTTGTTAAGAAATCTCAAAGTATAAACAGGAACTTGACAGTTATTTTTATTATACTGTCTCTCTTAGTCAAATCATTTTTATAAATCACAAATCCATTTAAAATGTGAGTAACGAGCTTCTAACAGATAAACAACAAGGTCCTATAGCGTAGCACAGGGAACTATATTCTGTATCCTGAGATAAAGCATAATGGAAAAGAATATTAAAAAGAATGTATATATGTATAAATGAGTCACTATGCTGTACAGCAGAAATTAACACAACATTGTAAATCAACTATACTTCAATAAATAAATAAATAATGTGAGTAACGAGCTTCTAATTCATCAGTTTGGTATTTTCACTTTTCAGTGCTATCCCAAGGCCCACCTCACTAAAGATGAGCACTTCCCTTTAATTTATACCCTGACACCCCATGGAGTTTTTCCATGCCTTCCTGGGTTGACCGTGCCCACACAGTTCTCATAAGGACCCCCCATGGAGGCTGTCTCCCTGCCACACTCAGCATGGGAGGCCAGGCCCACAAGGTCCTTTCCTGCGGGAGAGCTCAGTACAAGTTTGCAGGCACTTTCCCTAGCGCCATGTCTCTACACGTTCACGAGGCCAAAGAGGAAAATGTTTAGTGTTTGCTTTATCCTTTAGAGCAGAACCTCTGCAAAAGAAGAAGAAGGTGGACCCTAAAAAAGACCAAGCAGCAAAGGAGCGCTTGAAAAAGAGGATCCGACGACTGGAAAAGGCGAGCCAGGAGCTCGTTCCCATTGAGGATTTTATCACGCCCGTCAAGTTCTTAAATAAAGCGAGGTACGGGCCCTCTAGGGTTGAGGTCTTCAGAGCAAAGGAGTTCTGTGACCTTCAGGAAGTTCCATCTGCACTTCACACCTGTAGTGGGAAGGGGTCATAGGCTTGGGCTGGCTTGGCCCTGTTCTGAGTCCTCTTCTCCTGGATTGTCTCGTGGGAGGTGGAGAAAGCATTCCTGGGCGCTGCTCCTGAATGGCTGATTGTGGGAAGGAAGCTCAGGGCAGATGCTGGAGCGAGTTTGGAGTGTTGCTCTTGCAGAGGAGTTTGGCTGTGACTGACGACTGGGGCCCTGGGCCTGCAGCTCTTACCCCTTCCTGCTGGTAGGAAACCCTTAGCCTCCTGCTCTAGGATGCAAATGCTCATAGCTGGGATGTGTCATGTGTGGGGTTGGTGGGATTGCTGCCTTCTTGTCAGAAGTGCGTACCATTTATAAAGTAGTACCTCGCCATGTAAGTGGGACAAGGCAGGTGCTTCTTTGGGTCTCCAGGGCTGACAACAGGCTCTTGACTCCCTGGGATATTGGTGTCCGTTTTCATAACACCATTTGACTTTGCTCCAAAGCCACATTTCCCCACCAGCAGGCTCTGCTTGGCACAGAGGACGTGCTGCCTCAATCTGCTGAGAGCACCGTTGTTTCTTTTCTTCACATAAAGAAAATGGCAGTGGTTCCAGGTGTCAGTTGCCGCTGCTGCCACATCCAACATTCTGTCCCTTAATTTGTCCCTAAGTTCCATCAGCGTCTGGCAGTGGGGACACTCGGGTCCCATGCAGTCGGTCAGCGCCCCCAGGTTCATGCCTTTGGCTCTGTGTTCGCAGGCAGCGGCCGCCAGTGGAACTCCCCTTTGAAGAGAACGAGCGGAGAGCCCTGCTTCGGAAGAAATGGGCACTGTACAAGCAGTGTGAGCATGAGATGGAGAGGGGTGCCATTGCGTCCCTGCTTGAGGCCCAGCAGGAAGCTCTGCAGGAGCTGAAGCTCATGGCCCCAGAACTCCATGCCGAGGCCACCAAGCGGGACCCCAGTCTGTTTCCCTTTGAGAGACAAGGGCCAGACTACACGCCGCCAATCGCCAACTACCAGCCCCCGGAAGGCAGGTACCACGATATCACCAAGGTGTATACACAGGTGGAGTTCAAGAGATAAAGCTGCAGGCAGCTGCCCTCAGGATGCTGCCCTCGGGAGCCTGCACCCCCAGGCTCAGGCCTGCTGTGAATAAATGCATTTACCCAAGTAGACACTTGGTCTTAGGTCAGAGTCACAGTTAATTCACCTGAGCATGCACAGGGGTTGGGGAGGCTGCCCTTCTTTGCATGGTACTGGGAGAGGAAGGCCAAAACATTGACCACTGCCCTCCAGTGAAAAGGAGGATTCCAACTGTGTGGGGCAGACGCCACCAGGAAGAGGCACAAAGTGACCCCAGGAACGGAGGTGAAGGACATGCAGCTGTGCTGTGTGTCGCCTTCACCCGGAGGAGAGGCAGGGCTGGCTCTGGGTTTCAAGCTGGGGGGTATGGGGGAGGCTGAGGAGAGTGTCGAGTGGCAGGGACCCCACTGCGTGAGGCCATGTGTCCTCTAGGAGGGTATGACACCTGGCCAGGTAGAGACCACTGTTAGTCTGGAGCAGGGAGTATGTGAGTGAGCTCTGGTGCCAGAACAAAACACCACAGACCAAGGAGCTGAAACAACTCACATTTATTTCCCTCGGTTCCGGAGGCTGGATGTCCAAGATCCAGGTGTCAGCCGGGCTGGTTTCTCCCAAGGCCTCTCTCCTTGGCCATCTTCTTGTGTACCTACGTGATCATCCCTCTGTGTGTCTGTGTCCTTATTTCTTATAAGGACACCAGTCATTGGATTAGGGCCCACCCACGCGACCCCATTTCACATTAAGCACCTCTTTAAAGATCCATCTTCAAATAGTCTCACTCAGAGCGGCAGGGGGTTAGACCTTCCCCGGAGGAACTGGGGGTACATAATGCAGTCTAACAGTGAGGGTGCAGTGTAGGCAGAGGTCCACTTGTACCCCATGCATCACCACCTCAGAAAGGCTTTGGTTCTTCACCACCTTAGTGCAAACAAACCAGCGGAACACTCCACCTGAGTAAGAATTCAGATTATCCATTTTCCCAGAGGGCCCTGGCTACCCAACCCTGGAAAATCACCCCGTCCCCACCTCATCAACATGTGGCCCTTTCTCTGCCTAAAGCCTCCAGCCTCCTCTTCCAGGTCTAGGCTCGGACCCTGAGCCTCCCCCACCTCCCAACTTATAGATTTCATCCACGAGGTTGTATGATCAAGTCAGTGGGTCATGGCCAGCTGTTTTGTTTTAACCTTTCATTTAGAAGTAATCATAGATTGACAAGTTGGAAATCAACAGGGAGGTGCTGTGTGTGGTTCCTCCAGCTCCTCCCAGTGTCACATCTTACAGGGCCAGTCATGCCAGCACCCAGAGATAGACCATGTAGCCAGAGTAGGTTCAGGCTCCCAGATGCGGCTGTGCTCGTGTGTGTCCACGTGTCACAGCACAGCCACCCCTGCGGTCCTGTACTACAGGATGCTGCCCCATGTCCCTGACACCCGGCCCCATAATCGTCCGCATCCCTGTAATTATGTCCTTTCACGGCGTCATGTAATGGAGCCAGGCCTGGCAGCAGTATCTCACAGGGTGGGGGCAGGTGCTGCTCCACGAAGCCCAGCTCAGTGACAGTGTGCCATGTAACAGGATGCATCAGGTCACGACGCAAACTGCTTATCGTTGTGGGCTCTGTCCCCAAAGTTTGAAAGATGATGCTCTTCCTTGTCACTGTGCATTTTCTTCACAGCTGATGTTTGAACGTTCATGTCTGTCTCCTGAACTCAACGGGACTCTGAGGCCACTTGTCTGTTTCAAGCCCAGGGTGTGCAGACATGAGGGGTGGACATGGGTGCACAGAGGAACATTTTCCAGGGTGACGATCATCTGCGGTGGAGCTCGCTCAGCATCCAAGAAGTTGTGGGACTCCTGATGGAGCCAGCACCTGGCCACAGGCGCCCACGGCCCTAACCCAGCAGGAGGGTGGCTCCACCAGGAGCGGCTGATGGCCTCCCTGCCTAGGTCTCAGAGCAAGGAGGACACAGGTGGAGCTGTAGCAGCCTCCCTCCTCCTCCTCGGCCAGAAATGCCCGTGAACGCAGCCACGGTGGACGGACCCCGGTTGCCTCAGACACACCAGGGCTCCCCCCTGCGACGGGGACCCTGGGTCTTCTTTATACTCACCTCTGCTGCGGGAGTCCTTTGTGCGCACCCCACCACTCACAGGTACACAGTCACAAAGGACTCTTGGGGCGCACAAGAGCAAACACACATGATGGGAGATTTTACTCTCTTAATGTATGCCCTTCTGAAGTGATGGATTATTTTGCCCCCAAGAATGAGTAAAATGGGGCTTCCCTGGTGGCGCAGTGGTTGAGAGTCCGCCTGCCGATGCAGGGGATACGGGTTCGTGCCCCGGTCTGGGGAAGATCCCACATGCCGCGGAGCGGCTGGGCCCGTAAGCCATGGCCGATGAGCCTGCGCGTCCGGAGCCTGTGCTCCGCAACGGGAGAGGCCACAACAGTGCGAGGCCCGCGTACCGCAAAAAAAAAAAAAAAAAAAGAATGAGTAAAATGATGTTGAACCACCACCTCTGGCCAGATCGTGAGGGAGACACTGAGATGCTGCAGGTCTGACCCTCAGCACCACATGGTGGGGCCTGTTAGGCGGCACAGATGCTAAATCGTTTCACTCATAATAAAGAGACCTCTAAAGAACTAGTGTTCTCGTTGGTTCAAATACATATATTTTTAAAACACCTACAAGAGTGTAAGCATACAAAATTCTAATACTGGCCAGCACAACGTCAGGTTATAAATCTAACCCTTTCAAAATTAAACTGGATTTAATTTTCAGCTTCTGTTTGGAACCAAACCTGTGAAATGTCTTTTGATATATTCCACATTTTCAAAAAACGACCAGGGGAAATTCTGAGGGAAAGAGACCAAAATTCCATGTGTCTTGGGCTTGGGTGTCTTCAGCCAAGAGTCTAGGAACCCTCTTTACACAAGGTTGTGTGTCCTGGAGCTGTGGGCCGAGGAGATGATGCCGCCCGCGCCTACAGAGGAGCAGAGGGAGTGGCCGCGGTGGGAGGACACCAGGACACGTGGCCGTCACCAGACCAGGGCCAGACAGGGCCACCTGCGATTCCACACGGATCCGGGCTGCCCCTCAAGTGTTCAACTGAGGAGCCCAGCCCTTGGGACGGCCTCTCCTTGCTGCTGTCCCCAGGCCTGCCCGTTGGCCGCCCACAGGGACACGCAGGGGTGCCTGGCTTCCTGGAGCTGCACGCTGAGTGAACTGGCTCTGAGTGTGGTGAGGCAGGCGAGGCTGGAGACGGGGACTCTGTCCCACGCCAGGCGGAATCTCCCAGGGACCTTCTGGACTATTTGGGCCTGTCACCGGTCGTTGTCCTGGGGCAGAGGGAGGTGCCAGTCTGCAGGGGGGCTCTGCCTGGGGGCCCACACCAGGCCGTACTTCCGTGTAGCCCGGACTCTCGCCTGCTCGCTCTCACGTAGGGACCGCTGCAAAGGAGACCTGGTCACCTGGGGCCTCATGGGTGCCCTGTACCTCCCTCCTCTCAGTGCCCACCCACACACATGATAAACGCAGCCCAGCAAGCCCTGGTGAGTGCGGGGTGGGGTGGGGTGGGGGTGGTTACCACACACACATCTAGATCATTCTCCAAGCTACTGTGAAAAACCTACTGTGCAGATGACCATTTTGAGGATATTTTTAATTCTCCTGGGCCCCAGGGCTTGATGCCTTCGGATGACCTAATCAGATTCACCAGATAAGAGGGGCTGGGGGCTGAACCAGGAGGAGAGATGAGCCTGAAAGAGCGGCCAGAGGAGGGAAGAGGCCAGAGACAGGCAGGCAGGCAGACAGAGACACACACACACACACACACACGACAGACAGTGGGCACCACCACCCCGGCCAGTAAACCCAGGGCAGCAGGTCACAACCATGACGGGGCCTGAGGGGGTGCCAGGTGCTATGCTGGCCACTTTACACGTAGAATTTCACCTCTTCCATCTGTTTTCGCTCAAGCTCTACTGTCTCAAATGGAATGTATTGTTCTTGTTAAAAAGCGATCAGAAATGCAAAGTAAATATGAAAGCCCTGCAGACCTCCCTCCCAGAGGTGAAGTTCACAGCTTCCCCAATTCCATTTGAGGCCCGCATTTCAGGGCTATCACCCATTTCCCTAAAGAAGGAATAATCTTCTCCTTGCTGGTGCCCGTCCTGCTTTTCTCATTAAGTGACATATTGCGAGCACCTTTCCACATGGGGATAGGTTACTATCTATTTTTCTTAATGGCTGTGTAGTTCTCCGTGGTTGGGAAGACGTTATCTGGTCAAATATCTATTACTGGACTTTAGGTCACTTTCAGTCTTTGCACTATTACAAATGGTGACACAATGGACATTTTGAACTTTCAGTTGTTATCCAATTACCTCCCTAGGATAAACTGAATGTATGGACCACAACCCCCTCCTTACTGGTCTCTAGCACCTCCACAATATCCTCTCTCAGCGTGGCAGCCAGACTGACCTTTTAAGGATATAAATCAAAGCACGCTCCCCAGCACACGTGGAGGCTGGAATCGAACCCCTTTTTTAAGGCCCGCCCCCTTCTCCCAGCGTCTCGTGCCCCCGGGCTGGTTCCTGGTCTTCCAGGGCTCGGCACGCCTGGTCGGGTCACCTGGGCCTCGGCGCTGCGGCGCTCCTCCCACTCGCGGCAGCTGTCCAGGTCGCGCCGCCACTGCCCGCAGGCCGGCCGCTCGCCGTGGACGTAGTAGTGGCGCAGGAAGTGGCCGGCGCTGCTGCAGAGCTCCCACTCGGCGCGGTAGGCCTCGCACGGGCGCGGCGGCTGCGGGGACGGGGACGGAGGAGTGAGCTGGGGACCCGGTGCGCGCCAGCCCGTCCCGCACGGACGGACCCGGTCTCCGTCCTCCCGACCTGGCCCCGCGGGTCCCCGGGTCCAACCGCACTTACCTGCCAGCCTCCACTTTCCGCCATGTCCCGGGTCTGCCTAACCCGCCTCCTGAGCCCGCGGACCGCCGCGTGACTGATGGGCGGAGGGACTAAGGAGCCCGGAGATCTCACCACTAGCTCCTCGCCCACCTCCTTGAGACGCGCCACTGAACAGGACGTCCGGGTTGGCAGCCAATAACAGTCGAGGGAGGGCGGGGCCTGGAGGCCTGTGTGGGTGGGGCCTGGGGGCTGAGGCGGAGCCGAGGTCGGTGTGGGCCGGGCATGCCCCCAGGGTCACCAGACCCGGCTAGCCACGTGGCGGAGGTGACCTCGGCGTCCCCTCGGGCCGGCGGGTTCCCGGCTGCACATTCACGTCCAGTGGCCGTTTCTGACGGAACCACGCGGCTCGGGCAGATTCTTTCCAGCAGCTTTATTTTCATAATCTCAAAGATCGGTTCATTTCGTCAGCACGCACCGGAATCAGCGCCGCCACGCCAGTCCTACGGCTGCATTGGTCCCGCCTGTGTCCCCCTCGAGGACGGGATGACTCCAAGGTAGGAAGCGGGGGCCCACAGGCGCGGGCACAGCGCAGGCTGGCCAGAGGCGCGGAGGCTGTATGGCCTGGGGGACAGCAGGACCTGCGGGTGGGCGTCCCGAGGTCGCGTTAGGGTCGAGGCTGTACTAAGGCAGGGAGACGTTTCTCCATGGGGCGATGCGCACGAGGCAATGACAGCGAAGGGGAGGAGGCTGGTGGGCCCGCAGGACCGCCCTGCGACACCCCTGCAGTGGTTCTCCAACTGCCGCCAGCCTAGCCACCGGCCCTGGGGCCCTTGCAAGGCGGGTGCTGGGCCCCCTAGGAGTGAGTCCGGGTCAAGCCAGACAGCTACAATTTCACTAGGAGTCCTGCCACGCTGGGTCACAGACCAAGCTTGGAGAAGATGCTGCCTGAGGAAGGATGCAGGCCAGGGTACAGGCCCACAAGTGGCACCCCACCGTGTCACCAGAAGACCCACCAACAGGGTCCACCCCTGGCCCAAGCAGGGAGTGCTTTCCTTGTATACACTGTGCATGTGGCTCAGGGAAGACAGAAACCAGGGGCCAGCACACTACGTAACATTCATCATGTAATTGAATGACGTGGTAGCCAATGTGATCCGCAAACAAGGCTGCCCACCCACCAAGGAGGGTGACTACTCTACCTCTGCCAGCAACACAAGACTCCTGAAGTGGAGGGCCAGGTAGGTCACAGAGTGCTCATGCCTTCCAGAACCACTTCCACTGCCATGGGTGTGGGTTTGGGCCACAGGGCCCAGCCCTGGTCATCATGATGACCTTTGATGCTCATTCTCTGAGGACATGTGGGTGAACCCTGGGCTGGCATCCTGCAAGGGATCATCTCCTGAGTGTTGAGGGGAGCCCTGTCCAGAGGTGGACCCCTTGGCCTACAACAGGAACAAGGGGAGCCCCTGCTGGGCCCGACCACCCCCACCCCAGGGGTCAGAGAGCCTCGTTTCTCCCTACGCTCCCCAGAAGCCCCCAGAGGAGCTCTTTCCTAAGGGCAGGGTGGAACGAGGGGCCCCTGCCAGCAGGCCTTCCTCCTGCCCAACTGTCAATCCATGTTGGAACCTAATCAAACACTTAGAAACAATTCAGGTTTTAGTCACTACCTGTTTTTATTTGAAATTCTTGATTCAGAATTGTTTTCAAAGAGAGGAAAATGACTGAATTAACATGTCGAAAGAGCTCATATTATAGAAATTGAAGACCTGAAACTAAATTAATACTAGTAAAAAAAATAAAGACAGGCCAGCAGAACTTTGGAAAATTTAATACATTAAAACTGGGAGTGAGGGGTAGGAAAGGAGAAAGAATGTATCTTTAGCTTTCATTTATTCTAATAGTCACATTTGTGCTTCACCACAAAGTTGTTTTATAGTAGAACAGATTCATTAAGGAGCCAGTTATTTCCAAATGAAATCAAAGTTAGAAATGCTTTCAGGTCAAGTTTTCCTTCTGAGGAATGGTTTCTTGGGGGGAAAAAAATCAATATGTAAAATAAAACCTTCCTCAAATACTTAAATTGCAGCCAGAGTAATGGGATGACCACTATTTATAGAGCACTTATCTGTTTAAACCACTTTTTTCCAGGTCAAAGGCAACAGCTAAGCTATGACCTGGAGAAAGAAAAGATAAATGAAAAAAAGAGAAAGACCACCACAACTTAGAGCAATTCAATCCCTTCACTGGTTTTTAGCAGGAATCGGGGAACTCTGCTCCAGCTGAGGCTGTGGGCATGCCCCGAGGGCTGAAAGCAAGGAGCGTGAGTAAGGGACCTCAGAGACGGCCTCCTCGTTCCCCAAATCACGCACACAAACTGCTGTCCTGTTGTCCACTTGCAGGTGAAACCTGGTAATTCTTAGGTAACTCTAAACAGACCTAAAGTGACAGAGTGTCCCTGTCAGAGCCAGTAACTAAAAGCCAGCATGTTGCAATTATTTTATTTTCCAATCAACCAATGGTCCCAACCTATGGCTTTCTTCCCTTTTTACGCAGCGACTGTCCTTCTCCAGAGAAAGCGACGAATCTGCCTCCAGCTTCATCCTGAGTGTGAAGAGAAAATACCATTTTCAGAAACTCCTTGGAAGTTTAATAAGAAATGCTTTATTCTGTTGACTCATGTACCATCTGCCTATTTTCCTTACTCCCACATTCATAATAAGAAATGTCTTTGAAATAGAAATGCAAGTTATAATCTACTGAAGTGAAAACAAAACCATGGAATCACAACTCTGTCTACCACAGCCTTTTTTCTCAGGTTGAGTATATATGCTTTTGCAAAGGTTATCACATTTTCAATGTAAAAAATACAAAAGACACCCCCTAAAAGAAAAACCACGCCTAAGAACATTTCCAGTCACTGTTCTGTATATGCTTACATAAACTCTTTTCCTACTTAATTCCCCAATGTCAAGGCAGTGCGCTGCTCTCGTTCCCTCTAATTCCATTCCGTGGGCAGGCAGTTCTGCCATCAGCTGTTACTTCCAAGTCTGCAGTGTTCAAGCTGCCCCGGTGGGCAGCTGAATGTCTCTGCACACAACTTTGATTTTCCCTAGAGGTTGAACTCCTCGTTAGAAGGCTGCTCTTATTTTTGAGGCTTTTTAAAATGGTGGCTCAGCAGCTCTCACTCTACCAAACTATCCTCCCACCAGCAGAAAGACGGCTTGTTTTTTCTGAACCCTCGAAAACAGCAGGCATCTTTCCACGAGCTTTGCTGCTAGTCAGGGGAAGCATTGTCTGTGGACGAGGATCCAGAGCTCCCCAGCACGCCCTCCCCCCACACCCGGCCCAGCGCCTAACGCAGCTGGTGTTTCCAGTGGGGCCCATACAAGGTTCACATGGTGGCGACCACGCAAAGGTGAGTTGTGGCTGAGCCAGGCAGCCTTCCCTTCCCTCAGGGCCCTCCGTGTGTCCTGCTATCAACACCGGAGCCTGCTTTTTCTCTTGTGAACACTTCACCCACTTGAGGAAGGTGCATCTTCTGGGACCTTCGGGCTGTCCCACCTGGACGGGCCGCTGCCCCAGGGCTGCACATTGCTGTGGGGATGCCCTGCTTCCCGCGTCTAAGGCTTTCTGACTTCTTATTCCTTCAATTCCGTGGGTATGTCTTCAGTAGCTTCCTGAGAAAGGGTGCGTGAAGAGATCTTCAGGGACTGAGAATACCTACCTCTCCTCTCACATGGCTCACTGACAGGGTGGTTGATGTTAGATTGCTGGGACCACCAGAACAAATCACCACAGGCTGGGGGCCTGGGGAGACATTCACCTCCTCACAGCCTGGAGGCCAGAGATCCAGGTGCCGGCAGCGTGGTCTCTCCTGAGGTCCCTCTCCGGGGCCTGCAGGGGTTGCCTTCTCGCTGTGTCCTCAAGCCTTTCCTCTGTGTCCACATCTCCTCAGAGGGGAACATGGTCCATCTTAGTTCCCTCCTTTTAACACACTTCTGTAGAGGCCTTATCTCCAAATACAATCACATTTTGAGGTGCTGGGGTTAGGGCTTCAACACAGGAGTCTGGGGGACACAATTCAGCTCATATAATTGGGCAAAGAATTCTGAGGACCCTGCTCCACTGTCTTGGCTTGTGTCTGGCTAAGATGGTGCCATTCGTGACCCGTGGTAGAATCTCCACCTCCTGGAGACTTTAGCGTCTTTCCTTTGCCCCAATTTGGAGTTGTTTCCATCCACTGTGCTGGATGCTTGGTGGCCCCTTCTGACCTGCCAACGCGGGCCCCTCCGTTGGAGCAATTATTTCCCTGGTGGTTTCTGCCCCTCTGGTGTCTCTGATCTCCCGTGACTGGGGTGTTGGTACTGGAAACCTGCCTGTGGCCTTCACTCTGGGGTGAGCAGGCTGGGGCCTTGCCTGGGCTCGACTGGCCAGAGAAAGCTCCTCCAGCTGCAGCCAGCCCACCCACTGCCAGTGTGTGGGAGCTGAGTGGGGAGGGGACGCCAAGGGTGGCGGACTGTTACCGCCATGCTGAGGGCTGTCTGGGGACTCTGTGATGCCATCCTTTCTCCTGGGGGTGAGGCCAAGTGCTCTGGGACAGATGCTCAGCCTTCACCCCAGGTCGTGCCCCCTGGCTGCCCCACAGCCAGCTTGGGACGGGACATGGCTCTCCGTGGTCTATCAAGTCAGGTGCCCTTGGCCTCCTGCTCCGGGGCTCCCAGAACTCTGCCTCACTGTCCCCGTCACCTTGTCACCTGTGCCCCAGGACAGGCAGCGTGAGCGTACCTGAAGGCCCACCTCAGTCACATGTCTCTCCCTGGACATCTATTCACGGACACCCCAGCCTCCCCATCCCTGCAACAATCAAGGATGAGGGGGCCCGAGGACACGCCCGAGCCAGCAGCCAGACTGGGGGCAAGCAAAGGCCTGGTGGGGACCACGTCGGCTCCTGAGACTGGAAAGGTGCCAACACGGTGTCAACTTGAGAAACGTTAAAGCCAGGAGGGGCTGTGAGTCTCTGAACCACCCCCCTTGGTCCCTGAGGGACCGAGCATCGAGAAAAGCAACCAGGAGAGCGAGGATTTGAGGTGGGGTGTTCTAGAAGCACCAACAGAGTTACGGCTGCCGGGTGGGGTGGGCGGTCTAATGGCAGGCTGTGCTGGGTCTTTCGAGCAAGTTTCCAGCACCTGGGAGAAGTGCCCACAAGACGGAACCTCCCCTCCCTGCCCCCCAGGCCACAGGAGGCCGTGTCTGGAGTGCAGAGGCACTGAGGTGGCCGTGCGGTGGCCAGGAGCTCTGCCCCTGACCTTCATGCACCCTCAGGCTCACTCCTGGGAAATGCAAACAATCACAGCAACTGCCCCACGAGACTGTCCTGGGGATTAAATATTTCAGTATAGAGCACGTGGCCTGGGGCCCGACACCCGGCAAGGGCTCAGGGAGCTGAAACCTTGCTGGTCACTGCAGCAAGGGGACACCAGAGCCCGCACAGCCTCAACAGTTGGACCACTGGGGAAAGGAGGGGCCCCAGAACGGAGAAAATGAAACACCCTCATTCAGAATGGAAAGACTCTCCTCAGTCACCAGTAGCCAATGAAACTTGTCATGACCCATGAAACATACTCACCTCTTCAACCTTTTTCACCAGTGGACGTGAATTTCTGATGAACGTGATCTTACCAAGTTTAAATTCATAGTTGGGAATTCCTCTATAAAGAAGACAGAGCAGAAGAAATGTTAGTGTCAGAAGGCACTAAAATCCATTTGTGACCATCTGGTCCGTGGCTGTACCCACCCCCCAGCCTCAGGCCAGCCCATGGGTGCCCCCTAGCACCCCCCAGGAGGGAACAGAAGGCAGCTGGGGCAGGGTCTGCAGACTCAGGGCCTCACCGTCTGTGTCCTCCAGCCTCACAGGCCCCCCTGCAAGGGCTACACATGCACTGAACTCACTTCACTCCCTAAGAGGCTGAGTGCAAACCCGTTTCTGGCATTCTCTGTGTGCTCTCACATGGTCAACAGGGGACAGATCTGATCCCTGCCACAATCATGCAGGCCACCAGAGGAGGGACTCTGCTGAGAGTCCCTGGACCAAACAATACAAACACAACTAAGTGAGGCAGCTCCTGCCTCCTCCTGAGGGAAGTGGATCAGTTATTTGAAGTCACAAAGGAGGAAAATGGGCATATTACTAAGTCGGAACCAGAAAGGTCAGAAGTAGGAGAGAGATCCAATCAGGGGCCGGTGGGGCTGGACTGAGGATCTTGGGGAGAAGCCTGGCGATGATGGGGGGGGGCACCGACGCGCTTCTGCCACGCTGTGTTCCAGCCCACCGAGGAGGGCAGCGGGGCACCCACGCCCCCACAGAGCTGAGTGAGGCTGCCCCAGTGTGGGGTCTGGGTCAGGTGGAGCAGAGCCAGGGCAGACCCACCTCTTGATGTCTCCGGGCTTGATTGGGGAGGGGCTGGGCTCTACACCCTTCTTCTTCCCGTCCAGTCTATTCCCGGAACCGGAGAAGGCCTAGACAAGCAGGCAGGTGGGCCGTGAGCTGAGCCCCAAGGGTAGGAGAGAACCACCTCGGTACTGCAGTGCCCACGCCCTCTGGGGGCTGCTGGGAGCTGAGGGGAGCTTCCTGGCCCAAGGATGGTACCTCCACCTGCCTCAACCCCTGGGCGCCAGCTGCCAAGGAAGGGGTGACAGGTCCAGCTGGGCCCACGGCTCAGCTCTGCAGACCTGCCTCCCAGCAGTAGGCTGAGCCACGCCCACCGGCCCCTCCCCATTTCCAGGGAGGACAGCAGTGCCTGAGCGTCAACATGCAACTGACTTTCCAACAGTGCAGGACACGGTTTAGAGAGAAAGCAAGAGTGATCACATCTGGTGAATCTACGTGAAGAGTATACGTGTCTGTTGTACTAGTTCAGCTTTCCAGTAGGCTATAAATTTTTAAAAAGAAGTTGGGGCTGCCTGGCAGTTGTTGGGAGGATCCAGGAGAAAGTGGATGGAAAAGGGTTTGGAAACTCAGAAGGCGCCGGGTACACGCGTACGGGGTCCCCCAGGCCTGCTCCCAGCTGAGGTTCCCAGGGTGTCACAGACAACGTGGCAGGAGGACAGACAGTCGCATGGCGGCACTCACGCGGAAGCCCAGCTCCCCGGCATAGCTGCTGTGGTCAGCTTCGCCTTCCTGGAAGGGACAGAAAAACGGGGATGAGCTTCTCAGTGGGGCCCCCAGCTCTTCCCTTGGGCTCCCTCACTGCTCCTGCTGTGCCTGCACCCCAACAGCTGGTACACACTGGGCCCCGGGAGCAGAGCTGGGAGGGAAGCAGAACGTGGCTGCCTCGGTACCAGTGGAGGCCAAACACCGCCGGGCGGCCAGGACACTGGGATGCGCTCCAAAGACCAATACCGGCGGTGGGGAGCTGTGCAGAGCTCGGGAGGGACACTGAGAAGCGACTTACGGCTGCCTCCTCATGCTGGGCTTGTCTCTCCGGCTCCTTGTAGCCCAGTGGAGCATCGAAGTCCACCTGTGTCCCCAAGAAGAAAGCATGATGAGACAGGGCCACACTCAGCCTCCGTGGCTTTACTGTTCTAAGTTGGGACAACTGTGGGTCCACGTGCAGTTGTCGGAGCCGATACAGAAGGGGCCTTGTACAGTCCGCCCATTTCCCCAGTGGTCACGTTTTACAAAATCACAGCAGAACAACGACAAAGACAACCCAACCCTCGTCCAGACATCCCCAGTTTACATGCACACGCGGGTTTGTGTTTTGTTCTCACAATTTGATCATCACTGCAGGTCGGTGCACCCCCTCCCCCCAACCCCCGGGTCAAGATCCTGAGCAGTTTCAATTACCACAGGGACCCCTCCTGCTGCCCTTTCATAACCACACCCTCTGCCTCCAGGCAACTTCACTGCCCTGGACCGCGGCAACCACTCCTCTAAACAGACCCAGACAGAACGGAACCCTTCTGCTGGGCATCCTTCCCTGAAGACACAGCACGCTGGGCTGTCATGCCCACTACTCGGAGCTGAGCAACCTTCCTCAGCCTCCAAGAAGACCCAGCCCCTCGCAGGGCTGAGATGCTGGTGGATCTAGCCATCTCAGAACCAGCAGCAACCCTGCCACCAATCACAAGGTCAGCGGCCTCCTCACAATGTTCCGTCACCATCTTCCTCCCCGTTCCCCCAAAGAATCCCAGGGGTTGCATGACACCCGCCCAGGGCCCCCAGCCGCCCTTCTTCCCGCGGCCACTCACGTTCATGTCACACTCGATGATGGACACAGCCCTGTCAGGCTTGGTCTCCATCACCCGCAGCTCATAGATCTGGGGAGAGAGAAAACAGTCGGTTTTGTGGCAGCACTGGGCCCATCCATCACCACGTGTCGCTGCAGTCCCCTACCCGGCTCCTGCACACACACGTCATTCACCTCCATGACACCCTCCCCAGCCACACCTCCTGCTGTGGAAAAGCGCCTGTGGGTGGCTGCCTTGATGCCTGTCACTTAGCTGACCACCTCTCATAAGCGATTCAAATCAGACAAGGCAGTTATGCAGCAAATTGCAAAAGATTCAGTGTTTACCCCAGCAAAGTTCACTTCTAAGAATTAACCCTAAGTAAATAACTAGCTAAATACTGAAAGTGCTCTAAGAACACCTGCTCCAGCACTGCTCATGGCAGCGTAGGCCGAAGATGCCCATCACTAGAATGGTTACATGAGTGGGGTGTATTCACGTGGGATCCTAGGCAGCCAGCATCCAGGAAAAGATGCTGAAGACCAGTTATGCTGCTGTGTGTCGAGGATGATCTCATGCGTGTAAAACACGCACAAAGTCAAAAGGATAGGAACTAAAGGTGGCAGAATGGACTTTTTCCTGCATTGCTTTAGGTTCTTTCTCTCTACCTAGAGTATGTCTTGCTTTTATAATGAATGGTCGGGACAGTCCCACCATTGAAAAAACTGAACATAGGGAGAGGGTCCCCCAAGTACAGTGAGAAGGCTTGATGTCCCCCATCTGGCTTTACGTTTACTCACTAATGACTAATAGAAATGAATGGGTGTCGCTGTGTGGATGCCCCACCACCTCTCCACACAACACGGGCTGCCTCCAGTGGTTCTGCTGCCACGGACAAGGCGGCATGAACATCTGTGTCCGTGGCTCCTGGGCATGTGGTCACCTTTACCAGTCAGCGTGTTTTCAAACTGCAGGTTGCAACTAACTAGTGAGTCATAAAACCAACTACGCTGCAACCAGAACTAGAAAAGAAAAATACTAGAACACAGTACAGTAGAAATACTAGACTATGTTGCATGTAGTTAAGGCTAAGGACTTTTGTGATATTTATGGTATACTAGTTGTCACGCTGTATCTAAAACAGTAATCTTAAACTTTTACACATTCAACATGTATTTTTACTGATTTACCTTTATCGAAGTGTAGAGAATACCTGAATTCTAAATAACCCTCGAGACTTATTCTTTTCCAGTGTTTCAGGTGCCATCTTTTAAACTGCATCTATTAAATCCATTTATGGATTTAAATGGCAATGTTTACCACAATTTACCTCACATTTGCTGGTTTATTGGTTCTTCCCACACCTTACTCTTTTCTTCTAGGCTAATGCTTATTCCTAAAGCACATGCTTGTTAAGTTTCACTGGTAAATAAATTCTCTCAGATTTTATCTGAATACATTTTGATTTTACCCTGTTCTTTAAAGAAGGTTTGACGACAGTTACTTTCTCGCAGCCTCTGGAGCTCCTCTGCCGCAGGGGGAGGCAACATTTGCTGTTGACAGGCCTGCCGTGTGCTGTTCTTCTCTAAGTGCTGGATCTTCTCTGCTCATCTCTCCACATCTGGTGCTCGGCACCTGTAACTACCCGGCCTGGTGGACACTAAACTCCCTGTAAGCGTGGGCTGTAGGCCAATTCTAGAACAACTCCACTCATCTCCTCACAGTAGTTCCACCCTCCGTTCTCTTCCACTGGGGTTTTCACTGAGCACGTTTGGTTTTCTCAGGATCTCTCAAACCTCAGCTGCTCCCGTTGCTGCCGTGCTTCTCTGTGCAAACACCTAAGTCACTCCTGCAGATTCAACTTCCCCTTCGCTAATTCTTTGTTGGCTGTTGTTTAACCCTCTGACTGCTTTTCAAATAATCCTGGATATTTGGGATAGACTTTTGCTGCCTGCTAAATTTTATGATTCCATTAAAAAATTCTTTTTGAACATTTTTTACAGTTATTTTATCTTTGCACCTGAAGCTCCCAATTGTGATTTCTTAAAGGCCTAAATCTGCTTTTGCTGTCTTTGCTTTGGGTGTTTGGTGGTCTTATAAGGAGTTCCTGTTTGCTGGTTCTATCTATAGCAACCCTGAGGGCTCATCGAAACTGGGGGTGCTGTTTTCAGAGAGCCTGGGATGAGGACAGCACCCACCTCTGCATCTATTTGGCCCCTTTAAGGGCCCCAGTTTCATGTGGATGCCTTGATCCAGACCTTCCACCATGCACTGATGTGGTCATTTGCCCTCGGCACACACCTGCTGAGTCTTCTCAGAAGGGTCCTTCAGAGCGTCTAGTCTTCCGTACTTCCAAAAGCAGAAGCCCAGACGTGCATTTCAATTCTATGTACACCGGAGTAACTCACCTTCCCTTTCAGTGCAAAAAGGTCAACGATATCTTTCATCATCAATTTTTGTTTCAGCATTTTTTACTGCCTTAATATTTTAAGAACAATGACATTAAGGCTACCTGTAATTAATCAAGAAAGCTTGGGATTCCCTGGTGGCACAGAAATGAAGAATCTGCCTGTCAATGCAGGGGACACGGGTTTGAGCCCCGGTCCAGGAAGATCCCACATGCCGCGGAGCAACTAAGCCCGTGCTCCGCAACAAGAGAAGCCACCACAATGAGCAGCAAGCACACCGCAACAGAGTAGCCCCTGCTCGCCGCAACTAGAGAAAGCCCGCCCGCAGCAATGAAGACCCAAAGCAGCCAAAAAAAAAAAAAAAAAAAAAGAAAAGAAAAGCTTAACGTATTCAGCTAAGTTAGACAATACCTAAAACATCCCCACGAAGGTAAAGGGAACAAGATTATTTCTTAGTTTATGAAAAAATATAAAAGTGTGTTTCAAAATCCACAAAATTGAACAGTAGGATTCTTAGTATCGGATACTTCAAACAGAAGGACACTGTCAGAGAACACGATGGATCCCTACATGACACCGGGGAGTAACTGGCGTCTGATCCTGTGTGTGAGAGAGCGAGCGAGAGAGCGTATAGGCTCCTGTTCACAGCTGTGAGGGCCCCGGCATCCGAAAGGCTGAGATACTCACCTTCTCGTTGTAGTTGATGGCAATCACATCCCCGGTGGTCAGACACGCAAAGTTTCTCAATGCGTTTTCTAACCTGCAGACACACACTGTCAAGGCAACATAGCAAGATGGAGCCCTCAAATCTGAAACAAGTTTCCACAAGGCATTTAGAGGATTGGGTCACACCGTGTAACGGACAGACATGTGCCCAGCTGGGGCTCAAAGACACGTGGCCATTACTCAGCAACGAGAAGGAAGCAGCTCTAACACACAGTAATGGGGTGAACCTCACTCTGGGGAAGAACCAGCCACAGAGCGGTGAGACCCCCGCCAAACACCAAGAAAGTCAGATCTCTGAGGTGGGAGGCAGCCAAGGCTGCTGGGGCTGGGGGTTGGCTGAGGATGGGCATAAAGGGGCACAAAGGCCCTTCTGGGAGGACGGCCAAGCTCTGAATACACAAGGGATGCATCTGTCAAACTCGCTCAAGTGTAAATTTTACTGCATGTAAATTACACCTCAACAAGTTGATTTTAAAAATCCTATGGGAGCACAGGGGGAAAAAAAATTGAAAAACATAGATAAGTCCCCTCAAAAGTCCCCCAAAAGCAAAGATGTTTTCATTTACACTTTTGTTGCTTCTATCTTTTGGGTGATAACCCATATTTAGTGGTATGTTTCAAATAAAAATATTTAATAATAGGGCTTCCCTGGTGGCGCAGTGGTTGGGAGTCCGTCTGCCGATGCAGGGGACACGGGTTCGTGCCCCGGTCTGGGAGGATCCCACGTGCCATGGAGTGGCTGGGCCCGTGAGCCATGGCCGCTGGGCCTGCACGTCCGGAGCCTGTGCTCCGCAACGGGAGAGGCCACAGCGGTGAGAGGCCCACATACAGCAAAAAAAAAAAAAAAAAAAAAAAAAATTAATAATAAAAATTTAAAAGGGAAAAGTAGCCTGTAAGCCCTTTTCATAATAGTAAATAATAGTAAGTTCTTAAAAACTGAGTAACCCAAATGCCCAGACGAGGAAATAATGCCCAATCAAATGGAATATTTTAATCACGTCATCCTCGTCAATTTACAGAATTGTTTTAAATACAAAGGTCAAACACAAAATGTGGCTCCAGATGTGCCACTGAGACGCAGCACACCTGGGTGAGAGGCTGAGGGCAGAGAAGCCCATGTCTACATTCACTTCTGTCAAACGGCCTCCCGGGCCGCTGGCAGCTTCGTGAAGAGTCTGGGGTACACTCCCTCTCTGCCCCCCTGTGCACAATGCCAGCTGTAGGGGTGCCCTTCCCTCGACTCCTCCTGGTGACCCTGAGCTGCTGGACGCAGCCCCCAGGGCCCGAGGGCAGAGCCGGCTCTGCACTGCCTGGACTCAGACCCTGAGCAGAGCCTGGCGCACCGCGGCCCATGGAAGGGGCACCCTTTCTCTGTGGTCACGAGTAACTGTGCCAAGAGACACTGTCTCTGAAAGCAACCTGGTATGTGTGTGCTGCAGCACAAGCAAAAGGACTCCATACCAGAGAACATACAAGGGGCTGCAGTGCAGATGCTGGCAGGCCCCAGTTACGGGCATGGGCACTGTCCACACCTGCTGTAAGCAGAGCGCCCAGTACCCTGTATGCCCAACACAGGGGGCTCGACATGCCCGTCCACAGACACGGCCAGTGGAGGCCTCCACACAGCCCAGTGGCATCTGGGACATGGCCAGCAGCAGCAGCATGCTCCTGGCTCTGGCTGGGGACAGGGTGCAGGTGGGGAGGGTGGAAGTAGCTTTTTCTTTTTTTTTAAACAATCTGTGTTGTTCAACTGAGTTTTTTACAAGCATGCCTTTTTAACAATAAATAGGTGGTGGAGTGACCACACACACGGCTAGCTTACGTTCACAGAACACGCAAAAAATCACTAAGACCTGATGCCTTTGCTTTCCTCTGCTGAGAGACAGAAAACGTACTAAGACAGGGCTCCCCATGCCTGAGCACAGGGGAGCTGAGAGGCAGATGAGTTGCCCTCTGACGAGAACACACTGGGCTTTTTGCCAGCATCATCGGCCACCCAGAGGAAGGGCTCCACCTGCCCTCTGGGAAGCGTCCAGAGAGCGCCCAGCACGCTCGTGAGGCACGAGCCATGTAGACAGGCTGGCCCCACGCCATTGTTCTCATGTCACAATGTCAATCACGACAAGTGTGTGGTCCCCAAAGCAGGCACAGACCCAACCAAGGGCTCACTGTCACCCGCCACCAGCTGGCACAGCCCTCCCCGGCTCAGAGGAACACGTTCCACTTCAGAAGGATACACGGCCTTGGGGTTGGTGATGTCCAGGAAGTCGGGGCTCTGGGGCTGGAACTTGGAGTACGTGGCTACCTGTAGGTTGACACTCTCTACCTGAACCAGGCCCCCCTCCTCCAGCAGCAGGTTCTGCATCATCTGGAGGGGGAAGAAGACAGGAGGCAGTAGGGGTGCGGCCGGGGCCACCACAGTGGGAGCACCTGAAGAAACCACTTGCTGGAAGGGTGGCAGGTGCGTGCTCATCCGCCAGCTTTAGGCCTCCCAGGGCCGGAGCGTTTCCACACGGACACCTCCCCAACCCTGGCGCCCACAACTTCACCTGACTCCCAAGGCCCCAGGGCCAGCTGGGCTACACTGGAGGCGGGAGGATGACAGCCCCAGGCAGGCTGGCCTTGCCAGGGACGGCCCACAGCCTAGGCCTTGGGTGTCTGCTCCAGCCTAGGCGTTGGGCGTCTGTGGAGCCACCCTACCAGGTAGAGGCCGGATGAGAAATGAGACAGAGAGACAAACATGGGCCCAAGGTCCTGGGGTGCAGGGAGCCAGGACCTAGCAAGGACCTGAAGCTTGGGATCCGAGAAATGAGCACCCCTGTGCATCCTGGAATGGTTTTTTGCTTTTCTTATTTCAAACCTTCTTAAAGAAAGCTTCAAACGTATACAGCTAGCAAGGGCCACGTGGGGAGCTCCATGCACCCACCCAGGTTCCATGGCCTTCAGGTCATAGCTGACCTCGTCCGTCCACCAGCGCCTGCTCCCTGCCCATCCACCAGGGCTGCCTGGAGCTCAGGGTGGGATGGAGCCTGCCACTCATCCGACAGAAAGAAAGCACCTGCTCACACACTCACTGGGGTCGGGAGACCCTCGAGCCGGCTCTGCAACAGCAGCTGGGAAACCCCAGGCACCACCTGCTCCTGGCAAGAGCTGCAAGGCCAGCCCAGGAAGAGGACGGCAGGTAGCTCCATGCTACCTACAGAGGCTTCCCCGGGGATGGGATGTTTTCAGGCAAAAGGATTCAATTAGCTTTCTGGCCCAAAGTGGTCTGAGAGCCTGGACACAGGTCCAGCCAAACTCCAAGTCTGCAGGTTGGAGGAAAAGCCTTATAGGAACAGTGTCCCCCAATGTCCCCCCTTCTCTTTCACTAAGGATGGGCCACAGAGGGGCCTGGGGAAGCTTTCACTGCCCAACACTTCAGCCACCCATGGCGCTCCACAGATAGTGGGACAAGGCCTGGTGCCTGTGACGCGAGGTGTGGGCACGTAAGCAGGGAACCGGGTCGGGTCTGGGCTTTGAGGAGTGACTAAGAGTTCCCCTGTGGTCAAGGAAGCAGCACAGGACACCAGCTGGGCTTAGCACTCAGGAAGGACCCAGGCTTAGGTGGGGGAATGGCCCAGGGGAAATGGGCAAGGTCACACTGCAGGAGAGGAGAAACCTTCAAACTTCTATTCATATTTAATCTCAAAATATGAGTTAAGGCCACTCCTTTAGAAGGTCAGCCATTGCTGTAGCGGGGACCCTTGGCTGTGCAGGAGAGGTGGGACGCTCTTCAGAGCATCTCCCTAGTGGCAGGGAGGCTTTGGGGTGTGTTCCCAACTCCGCCCGCAGACTGAGGGGTCTCTGAGCACCCCGACATAAATGAGTATGAAGAGAAGGACACAAAGTCCCCTCTGTGGGTTTCCCAATGCTGAGCGTGCCAGAGCTGGGAGAGTGGGGGCTGGGCTGAGGGGGGAGGGAAGGAGAGAGCCAAGCCAGCCTTTGCCTGGAGACCCTCCTCTCTACACGGTCTAGATCACTGGGTTTCCGCATAAGACCTTATAAAGACAAGGGCCCTCAGGCACCTTCGAAGCACCTACAACACTGACTGCGGCCAGCTGTCACAGAAGACAGTGCTTAAGGTCAAAGGGACACGCCCAGGCCCAGGATGGAGCAGGGCAGCCGTGGGGCCCTCACACTGGGGGTGGTGGGGCCCGGCCCCCCCCAGCCCCACCCCCGCGGACTTCTGGCTGCTGCGGGCCCCACCCTACAGTGCAGGCGCGCCTGCCTCTGGACGTGGATGGCATCGGACCAACCTAAGGGCAGAGAGCCTTCACTCCCATGGCAATGAGGCTGAGTGCTTTAGACAGACTCAGGTACAGACAAAGTGTGTACACACACACACACACACACACACACACACACGGGCAGACAAACTACTAAAGGGCACACACACACACCTGGGCAGACAAACTACTAAAGGGGTGAGAAAACTTATAAAAATCTAAAACTCTGTACTCAGACCACATGAAAAATACTCCTGCTCCATGGTCTTAAAAAAAGCCTGACAGAAAATGGCAGTTAAAAACAGCATGGCTGTGGGTTCCAGGCCACCAGGTGAGCAGCCATCCCCAGCTCCAGGCGCACCCTGTGTCCACAGCGGCACGTGATGTTTGCAGCGAGGCGCGTCGCTCTGCTGCGGGGGTAGGACTGTGCACAGGCGGAGGGTGTCCCTGCCACCCCACATGGCAGCCAGGGGCCACTCACCCAGTGCGGGAGGTAGCAGATGCCCTCGTCAGCCACAAACTCCAGCACGCCACAGTGCGTCATGCGGTCCGAGTTCTTGTTGGTCAGTTTGAACAGCATGGGGTAGGTGATGTTAAGTCGGCCTGAAAAGAAGAGCGATGCATGAGGCTCGGCTTCTTCCAGGGAGGGAAACCCTGTCCCCAGACCCTCCCCAGGGAAGTGCCTCCCTCCCCCAGCAGGCACTGGGACCTACGTGGTACTGAGTCCCTGGGTGTCTAACCGCCCAGCAGACCCCGCACTCCTGCCAGACCTCAGGAACGTTCACTGAGTCAGGAACGCAGCACCAGCTTATATTTTTGAATGTCGGAAATCCCACTTTTAAAATGTGACGTGTTCTTGCATTTATTCACGAACAGTTTAAGTGCCAACCAGGTGCTGGGCAAAATCCCTCCTTCAGAGGTTTCCAGTTAGAAGACCAGAGCGTGCCCAGATGCTCGTGCCGGGGAAGGGTGGGGCCGGAGGCAGGGCAGCCAGGATGGATGCTGGTGGATGTCCTCCAGGGGAGGAAGTCCAGGCAAAGGAAGCAGCCCAAGCAAAGGCATAGAGGGAGGGGAGCCAGGCTGGTTCGGGAACTGCTGGCAACCAGGCGAGACTGGGCACAGGGACCGGGTGTGCGAGCAGTCGTGGGGGAGCAGGCAGGGCAGAACCGGTCAGCAGTGTGGGCTTGCAGCAGGGAGCCAGTGTGTCCCGTCCCGCCAGGGGTCCTGAGGTAGGGGCCACATGTGGGGCTGGAGGCCTGCTGACTCAGGAGTGCAGGGGGCGCAGAAAGGAAGGGCTGGCGCTGCAAGGCAGGAGGACCCAGGAGAGTCAGTAACCGGGGAGTGGTCCGGGACAGATCGACAGGACCGTGTTGCCTTGTGCCAGGCCCTTGCTCAGCCTTCACGGGACAGTGAGGTGGGTACTGTCCTCGCCCCTTTATCTATGGAGGACTAAGACACACAGGTCTGGAAACGTGCCCCAGGGTCACACAGCCCAGGAATGGCCATGCTGGGGGTCAACCTAGGCCGCTGGCCCAGGTCTGGGGCTTGACCACTGAGACCAACTTTAGCCTATAGATTTAGGCAAACGTGGCAACAGAAGTTGACTCAGTGGCAGGAGGTACGGTAGACTCCATTTGGGATCTCCTGAAAAATTTGGAGAAGCAAATTGGATAATGAGTCTGGGTGGGAGGCTGTCCCCCCATCACCAAGGGCGACTGGGATACTGGCAGTGGTGGCCAAGGGCCTGGACGCCAGGCCCTCCATCACCAGTGCACCTCCCGGCTGTGGAGCCGTGGAGTGGACTGAGGTGGGTCAGGGTGAATGATCAGGCTCCAACCACGGGTCCGAGATTCTTGCCATTGGAAGAGACCCCCATGTTCCTCAGTCCAGTAGTTTTCAAACTGCATTTTTTTGATTTAGAGAAGTGCCTTGGGGAGTCCGAGCCTTCCGCACACCCTCACCTCCTCCGCCCTGAGCAGCGACCCTTTTTACAAACCAGGACTCCCCGTGAGATCTCATCTGGACAGCTCCTTCCATGATTTATGGGGTCTGCACAGCACCGAACTAAGCCCCACTGTGCCAATCCCCCAGTCTCCTCTCATACCCACATGCCAACACACCTGGTCTTAGTCCTGGGTCAGCTCCACCCATGAGGCAGACTCTCAGGGCCCTGCTCCCCACTCTGGGACGACAGGGGCCTGCCTGAGGGCCGTGCCCCCTACTCTACCCACCCTCTGGCAGAGCTAAAGGCCTCCCTCTGCGGGTGCAGCCACTGCTGCCGTCAGTTAGGCCCTGCTGGCTAAGGGCCACCTCCTGCCCCTGCCTGGTGCCACAGGGCCCTGGCTGTTTACACACACAACACAAGTACCATCCAGGAGGCACTCCTGCCGCAGAGCAGTCCCCAGAGATGGCGTCATGCCCCCATTTAAAGGTGAGGACACCAAGGTTCAGAAAGGCCCAGTCACTAGCCTGGAGTTAGGCTGGGCAAGGTGCAGAGCCCAAGCTGGAGCCACACCAGAGCTGGCGCCCGGCCCTTACCGAGCTGCCCAATGTGCACCCGACACAGAGCATGGACCCTCCCGGCCCAGAGGCCACCACATCTCCTGCCTCAGAACCCACACCAAAAAGACCCCCAAGTCTCAAAAGGCAATGACTGTGCCCATGGTCAGGGCATCCTAGTCCGGGTGGAGTGCAGCCAGGGGTGTGAGGTCTCCGAGCTGCTCCCGTGGGAGTGGGGAGTCAGGGAAAGGGGGAAAAGTGTGGCCAATCTCCCAACCCTGGGCCTTTCTTGCTCCTGGTAAGAGGCGAGACGGGGCAAGGGGAGCAGCTCCCGGGGCAGAGGGGTTAGAACTGCAGCTGGAGCTGAGGCAAGAGGCTTGGGGAGATGAAAGACCTGTGTGCGGCGTCTTCTTGGGGGCCGTCACCATCCTTTAGGGGAAAATTCAGTGCGTCCAGCCAAGGACATCGGCTGCCCCAGCAGCGTGAAGAGCACCAGTGCTCACACCTTCCTTTAGTCCTAATAGGACCCAGGGTGGGGTGGGGGTGCCAGAGGAGTGGACCCAGAGCCGAGCACCCACTGGCCCTCGCCTCCCAGCCCAGCGAGCACCCTCCGGAGACAATTCCCAACCAGCCTTGCTGAAAGACGCCTCTGCCTGGGCGGCGAGGGGTCTGTGCCTGGTCCCAGCACCCACGTTCACATCACCTCCGTTCTCAAGTCAGATAGAAAGTACTTACTGAGTTGGTCGAGGGCTGAGGGTGGCATAATTACTGTGGAAAGAACATTTAGGAGATATTAAGAAAAGAAAATTTAAAACAACAGAACAAAAGTCAAATTGCACTTTCTGTTATAGCTTAATGAAAGTATTAAACGATACCTGTGGGGCAGCCGGAATTTCATGATTGTTCACAACAAGTTTTACTAGCTATAATTTATTTGGTGAAAACAAATGGCTATCAGCCATAAATCTAATTATAATTAGGACCCCTCCCCGCACCCCTTAGCCAGGACACCTTGACGACATCTTGACGGTAACTAGCCTCCGTCACACATGCAGAATGAGAGCTGCCAAGGACTATGAGCACTGCAGGCCTAGGGCAGGAAAGGTTACGATTCAAAATAAAAACAGCACATACTCTTCCCTCCTTTCTCCACATCTGACCTGTCATTAGGCCCCGCGAGCATGGACACGGAGAAGCAGCGGTACTGCGTGGAGAAGCGGTTCTGGAAGACCCGGGGAATCGGGTGGTCGAACATGTTGAAGGAGAACTGGAAGGAGGGAAGAGATGCTGCAGTTAACACAGAACGAAGGCACGTTTCTTCTGTCAACAGCTAGAGTGGGTCAGGGTGTCAACGCTCAAGAGCAAGACACACCTGCACCCAGTGAGCACCTCCTGGGAGCAGGACACACCTCACAGCAGCTTCTGCCGGCTGGTGCGTCCAGTCTGTCCCGGCAACCTGGTCCCCACCATTTTCAGACGGTGCATCTTACTAAAGTATAAAACTGCCCCCAGCAAGCCTGTCCTTCACCTCTTTCACCCCCGCACCCCATCCCCCAGGCCTCCCGTCCCCCAGGTCTCCTACGACGGCCGCGACCCTGCCGGGCTACTCCCTTGGCCTGGACCACTTTTCCTCTCCTCATCCCGTTTAGGAGTGACACTATTTGCCAGGTTCTGGTCTCCAAGCACCAGGTAAACATCACTAACAAAAGAGCTACAACCTCTACCCTGGCAGAGATAACATTCAAGACAAGGGAAACAAAAACAGAAAACCATCTGTGTGTCAGTATTCTGAGCACAAGAGAGGGTGAAGGACCAAGAGCTCCTGGGAACGCTGTTTTAAGTGGGTGGTCAGGAAGCATTTCTCTGCAGAGACCTGAAGCCAGGAGAGGGAGCAGGCAGAAAACAGGGAAAACTGATAAGAGTGGGCGCCCAGGTCTGTACCCCTCCCCCTTCCCCTGGCTTCCAGGACCACTCTTTCCTTGCTCTGGGAACCTTCCCTGCTCTGCCCAGGGCCAGGGCTAGCACCCCTCCAAAGTGCTCTCACGTGGCGCCACACCACGGCACTCCCTCTATGCCTTTCATAAGTAAAGCCTAGACATGGTGCCATCACAAAGGTAAGATCCCAGCTCTTACACTGTAGGTTATGATGAGGTTCAGAACACATGCTGCCAGCAATCTAGGGTCTTCCCAAAGTACTGCAATTAGTGTGACGTGTCAAAAAGAAAGGATATAAAATGGTACAATAGGGTATATACCCAAAAGAATTGGAAGCAGGGTCTTGAAGGTATATTTGTACACCCAGGTTCACAGCAGCGCTCTTCACAATAGCCAAGAGTTGGAAACTACCCAAATGCCCATTAACAGATGAGTGAATAAAGAAAATGTCCATCCATACAATGGAATATTGTTCAGCCCTAAAAAGGAAGGAAATTCCAACACATGCTACAACGGTGATGAACTCAGTGAAATAACTCAGGACATAATGCTCAGTGAAATAAGACGGACACAGAAGAACAAACACTGTAGGATTCCATTTATATGAGGTACTTAGAGTAACTAGTCAAGTTCAGAGACAAAAAGAATGGCGCTTGCCAGGGGCTGGGGGGAGGGGGAATTGTTTAATGGGAAGAGAGTTTCAGTTTTTCAAGACCAAAAAGTTCTGGACATCCATTACACAACAACGTGAATATACTTAACACCACTAAACTGTACACTTATAAATGGTTAAAATGGTAAATTTATGGTACATGTTTTTTTAACAAGCTAAAAAACTTTTAAACAGGCGAGTATTTCCTGACTTGATTCTAACTGTACACTAAGTAGAGGAAAAGTCAGGTACTGATGAGACAGTTTAGTAGCAATTCCAAAATCAGCAAGCTGAGCCAGCTGTCTTCCACAGATGCAGATGCAGCTCCTGCTTAAACTCTCCAATGGTTCTCCACTCCCTGGAGCGCCAGCAAAGTAGTTTTCACACCCGTGCCTCTGCTTTTAACCAGAATTCTGTTCAACAAAATCTTGGCCAGAAGCAGCGTTCTGGACGAAAGAAGGGAGAGGAGCGGGGGCCTCCTCACTACATTCCCCCCATCTAAGCCCTGTCTTCTCTTTGCAACACGAAAGACGGAAATGGACACAAAGTACTGAACACCGGGTGCCACTCTGCCCAGCATCCACCCACAGACCTGACCTCCCGCCCCGGTCCCACTTCCCTCTACAGCCCCGGCGCCAGCACACTGCCCGGCGCACGGCTGGTGTTCAGCTGTTAGGTGGCTAAACCTAAGGAGAGAGAAGGGACCCGACACTGACACACTAAAGATAAACTCTCATGCAATAAACCCGTGACACCGGCAGCGCCCGGCGCGGTGCTGACACAGCTCTGCAGGCATACCCGGCTTCAAGTCCCCACTGCCCGCGTTCGTGGCCTACACTACGCGCCTCCCTAAACCTCGTGGTTCTCGCGCCGACGCGGCGGCCACCACTCTCCCTTCAGGGGCGCCGCCAGGGCCCAAAGGATGAAGGGTCTCGGGGCCGCGGTGCCTAGAGCAGCGGGGCGGGGCCGCAGGCCGGCAGGACCGAGCTCGCGGGGCTGGCTCATGAGCTCTCCCCTCCCCCCTACAGCCCCCAGCCGATCCGGGGCTTGTTCGCGGGAAGCCGTCTCGGGTCTACACACGCAAGACAGCGTTCAGTCCCGAGCGGCGGCGGGCTCAGGCCGGTGACTCGGCACCTCCGCGGCCGCCACGTCCGCCCTCCCGGCCCCGACCCCGACCCCGGCCCACCCTGCCCGCCCGGCCGCTCACCATGGTGGACGCCTCCGCCTCGCAGGTGCACTTCGTCAGGGAACGTTACGGTGGGAGCCGCCACCGCCCCCTCACAGCAGACACCGCCACCGCCACAGCCGCCGCCTCGCGCGGACGCCCGGGGCTCACCGGAAGTCTGGACCTGCACTTCCGGGGGGGCGCGAGCGCAGCCAATGCGAAAGAAAGCCAGGCAAAAGCGCGAGGGTCCAAAATTCCCGGAGAGTGAGCGCTCAGATACCCCTTCCTAACGTGTGCACTCTAGAGCACCTTACGTGATTATTTTAAATTACAGTTTGATAGCGGCCCCCTCCTGACGAATTTGGTGCGGCCCACTCCCCTTACTGCCTACACTACCCAGAAGGCACGCAGACCTTCCGGCCTCTGCTGCGGCCATCGAGGACTCGGGCGGAAGTAAGCCACACTTCCGCCCTCGAACTAGGCCGAGAGCCCATTGAAATCCTAAACTGACGCCCTCGTCTGACGTATACATGAATTTAATTTGTGGCGAGAAGGTTTCTTTTCCTTACAGGTCCGAGTTGGGGGGAGTATTCTTCTCTTCCCAAAGTAAAGATGTCCGCCGAGCGTAGGTTGTCTGAGTAAACGGAGTCAGAGTTGAAGTGCGCAACCGCGAGTGCGTCCGGCCCGTGGATGACGCTTCTTTGGGGGCGGACTGGACTATTCCAGCCGTAAATGGCGGAGCGCTAGTGCCCGCCCCCAGCGTGGACCAATCAGAAAGGAGGAAAGGCTGGGAACGGAGTCCCTGTTGGTTGGCCCCCGGGCCAATCGGAAGAGCGCTGATTTGGCGGGAGTCTTGACCGCCGCCGGGCTCGCGGTGTTTCTGCGCGAGCTAGGGTGGTGTCCCGCTGCCGTAGCCATGTTCGTGTCAGATTTCCGCAAGGAGTTCTACGAGGTGGTCCAGAGCCAGGTGAAGCCTTCTTTGGGCCCCGAGGCTTGGGGGAAGGGACGAGGGCGCGCGGCCGTGGGGGCGGGAGGGGCTGGGGTTCGGGGCGCCGCGTTCAGCCCTCTCTCCCCCGACAGAGAGTTCTTCTTTTCGTGGCCTCGGACGTGGACGCTCTGTGCGCTTGCAAGATCCTTCAGGTGAGGCCCGCGGGCCGGGCGGGCTGGGGGCGCGGGGGAGGAGCGGGGCGAGGACCCCATCCCGGGCGAGAGCTCGTCCTGGGGCGGGGACTCAGAAGGCTGCTTCCCTGGCGGGACGGCGTTGGATGGGTTAAAGGAGAACTAGGTAAAAGGCAGGGAGACTAGTTAGTATCTCTGTAGCAACCTGGGCACAGAATGGTTGCATTCGAGAGACCCGTAGACCTGTGGCGGCTTCTCACGTGTGGGGTTTGAAGCGGAGGAATCTTACAGCCGAGGGCACAGTGGTGTCATAAGCGATTCTGGAGATACTCGATTCTTTAGCCTGTTAGGGAAGATCGTTGGTTCGGTTCTGAATATGGTGCAAGGTTTACATGAGCTTTGGTCAGAGGCCCTTGGGTCAAGAACTACTTCTCAGAAGACATAGAAATACCATCAGCTTTTCAGTTTTCCTTTGGTGATTTTCAGCAAAGTTGACCAGATGATTCAGTGGATATTCATGTCCCCATCACCTACTTGCTGACACAAATATTTCACTAACCTTAGATTATCACGTGTTCTTTGTCTCTCATCTTTTTTTTTTTTAAGTGCATTTCAAGGTAGATTGCAGACATCCTAAATGCAATAGGTTTTGAAAAAAAATCTCTCTCCAGGCTCTGTTCCAATGTGACCACGTGCAGTATACGCTGGTTCCAGTTTCTGGGTGGCAAGAACTTGAAACTGCATTTCTTGAGCATAAAGAACAGGTATGAGAGATGCATTTGAGAATATTAGGCTTTTTTTAACTCAATTACAACTTAACACTGAGCATTCTTTCTGTGTATACAATAGCTTGCATGTATTTCTAACTACCGACTTTCTTCAGAAGACAAAAGTGAGCTATATGTCCAAGTGACTTACCCTCAAATTGTGGAGACAAAATTGACAACAAAATAGAGATAGTGAATGTGGGCAGCCTCTAACTTTGAACTTGTGTTTCATTGTAAGGTGCTTGGAATTTGGCAGGTTGTTTTTTATATGGCCTAGTAAAAATTACTTTAGATTAGACTACTGTTTCATATTTCTCTCTCCAAGAAAACGTATCCAGGTTTCCAACTTGAAATTCAGGAACATACCGTCTCCCTTTGAAATTTAAGCAGTAGAGGCCAGGCCTCCTCCCACCTCTGCATGGAGCTATAATGAGAGATGAGACATCTGAGACCCCACAGCCCCACAGGGAGAGACTGGAGTCTGGAAGAGGGTCCCTAGAGTTTCTGGCCACATCTAGGACTGTCTGGCAGAGATAAGTCCTCACCCGGTTCTCCTGTCATCATGAGAGGGACCTCTGCCAGTTTGATATTTATAAGGAAAGGGTTTTCTATAGTGATAGGATGTAATTAAAGGGTTAACTTAATATTTAGGTGCTTGTTATGTGTGGGCTACCTAAGACTTGCTAGAAATTTAACCCTGTGCCATGCTACTAGCAAAGAGAGGCCATTTGTCACAGTAGAGTGACAGATCAGAAGAGACTCAGTTATGCATTTGAACTCTTGGTCCATCCACATCACCTTCTTGACCCCAAGCCCGAGACTCGGGCACACTCATCCTTTGCCTGCTCCTCGTTGAAGCCAGGACAGGCATGGAACCCACCTCACAATGTCGCGGTGGAAATGAAATGGTATATGGAGTTGTTAAAGCACTTGCACAGGCCAGCTGTGGCCGTGTTTGGAGCCCCTCACTGTCAGCGCCTCGCCATGCATCAGGGGCTGCGTGTGTCTCAGCAGGACCCAGGCCTAGTGCTGAAGACAAACGGCCTCCCCCATGCGCTTACTCACAGGGTCCCCGTCCTTTTCTCAGTTCCACTATTTTATCCTCATAAACTGTGGCGCTAACGTGGACCTGTTGGATATCCTTCAACCCGATGAAGACACCGTATTTTTTGTGTGTGACACTCACAGACCAGTCAATGTCGTGAACGTGTACAACGATGCCCAGGTAAGCAGGCCTTCGGGATCCATGTCTCCCCTGAGTTCTCCTGTCCGTCTGTCTGTTCCTTTTTATGCTGCGGACAGTGTCACGCCTGGTGTTCTTGACAAGGCCCGTGTCCACCTCCCCTATAAGAGCTGGAGCAGCCTGAGGACAGAACCTGGTCTTGTCCATCTTTGATGAGAAACACAGCACCTAACCTTGGAGGTGCTCAGAGGGTGTGTGTGGGATTCGCTTGTCCTGGAAGGTGTAGGGACCAGAACCTGCCCTGAGTCTGCACTCCAAGCTCAGGCCAGCCCAGCTTTATTGAATATTGGGGGACCTCAGAGGCACCTCCCCTATAAATGGGGCTAGGATGCACCCTGCCCATCCAGGGTGGTGTTGGGAACAGCAGGACAGTGGTGTGAGGCTGCTGTGAGCCTGCCATGGCTCTGTCACACGTGCTGTTTGACCCATCAGCAGTGGGCATGCATCCACGGTAACAAAGCATCAGCCCTGAAACTCTCACGTGAAGGGCCTCTTTTAGAGACAGGAGCTTTGCTCGCTTCAAGGTCACCGATCTCCGTGTCCTCTGTCAAAGGCCGAGGTACAAGGCATTTGTTTTGTTGGCTGAGTATGTGGCCTAAGGGGAAGCTTTTTTCCAAACTTAATGACTGTAGGTAGTTTTCAAATTCCCGTAGTTTCTGTGCACCGAATAGCATGCAGATTCCAGCAGCTTACTGTGGCCAATTGAGAAATAAGACTATGAGAGAAAACGTGATGGATAGTTTTCCATGAATGACAGAGGAGATTGATTGCTTTTTGTTTTAATCTTAGATCAAACTGCTCATTAAACAAGATGATGACCTTGAAGTTCCCGCCTATGACGACATTTTTAGGGATGAAGAGGAGGATAAAGAACATTCGGGAAACGAAAGTGACGAGGGGTCAGAGCCTTCCGAGAAGCGCACACGGTTGGAGGAGGTGGGTTTGGGCCTCTCAATACGATCTTGTGGAAATGATCACTCCCCGAGGTCAGGGGTCAGCCCGGAGCCTGTGGGCCCAGGCAGAGATGGGAGGCAGCAGGTGTGGGTGCCAACTCTGTGCTCTGCCATCCCCTGGCTGTGTGGCCTCAGGCAGGTTTCTGGACTTCTCTGAGCTGCGGCATCCAGCACTGGTGGCTTCTGCGAGATGTGGAATTACAGGCGGGAGGCGCTGCTCCTCCCACACAAGGGACAAGATTATTCTAGTGCTCGGTGTTGTGAGGAAGCTAATGCCCTCTGGCCCCCGGTCCTTGGTGTGCAGGCTGAGATTTGCCTCTGGAATGTTTGGGGTCCTCCCTTCATCCTTGGCCTGACCAGGGCCTTGGGAGGAGCCCTTCAGGGCCATGTTTGGGATGTTCTGGACACTGTCCCCCTGGGGGGTGTGTCCTGCTTCCTCACCTGCCTCCTATTTCTAGAGTCTTGGGTCAATCCGATTGGGACCTCTCAGACCCACTCTGAGATTTCTTTCCTCTTGCCTGCCTCTTTATCTGTTCTATTTTCCAGCCAACTTTTGTTCTTTATCTTCTAATCTTTGATTTTTTAGAGCTCTTTCTTTTTATTATATAGGTCCCAGGTGTACAGCATTATAATCCAACATCTGTGTACACTGCAAAGTGCTCACCACCATGAGCCTAGTTATCACCCACCACCATATGCTGGATCCTGATCCCCTTCACCCATGTCCTCCACCCCCCAACCCCCCTCCCCTCTGATAACAAATCTCTGTATCTATGAGTTTATTTTTGTTTTATTTTGTTTGTTCATTTGTTTTGTTTTGTTAGATTCCATGTGTGAGTGAAATAATATGGTATTTTATTTTATTTTTTATCTTTCTCCATCTCAGTTCACTTAGCATAATACTTAAAGGTCTATCTATGTTGTCACAGTGGCAGAATTCCATTTTTTTTTTTATGGCTGAGTGGTATTCTATTGTATATACACACCACATCTTCTTTATTCATTCATCTGTCGATGGACACTGAAGTTGATTCTATGTCTTGGCTATTGTAAACAGTGCTGCAGTGAACATTGGGGTACGTGTATCTTTTTGAATTAGTGTTTTTGTTTTTTTCAGATATATGCCCAGGAGTGGAGTTCCTGGGTCATATGATAGCTCTATTTTTAGTTTTTGAGGAACCTCCATACTGTTCTCCATAGTGACTGCACCAATTTAGTTGCCAACGACACTGTAGGAGGGTTACCTTTTCTCCACATCCTAACAACATGTGTTATTTGTGGTCTTTTTTGATACTAACCATTCTGACAGCCATGGGGTGATATCTCATTGTGGTTTTGAATTGCATTTCCCTGATGATTAGTGCTGTTGAGCATCTTTTCGTGTGCCTGTTGCCCATCTGTATGTTTTCTTTGGAGAAATGTCTATTTAGGTCTTCTGCCCATTTTTTGATTGGGTTGTTTGTTTTTTTTTGCTACTGAGCCGTCTGAGCCCTCCTGATCAGCCCTAGAGTTCCATAGCCACGAGGGGAGGGGACAGGACTCCACTGTGCATCGTGGGGAGGGCCAAAGAATTCTTGGGCCCTGGGGGTTTTGTTAGTCAACTTTACTAAGGTATAACTTCTACACAATAAAATTCACCGGGTGTACAGTTTGATGAGATTTGACAAATGTGTGAAGCCATGTGACCCCCACACATCATAATAGAGAACAGTTCTATCATCCCCCAGAATTTCCCTCATCAGGACCATGACTTGCCTTTTTAAATTAAACTTTGAACTTTGAGATCATTGTAGATTCACATGCAGATGTAAGAAATGAGTTGAAATCACTTACATACATTGCCCAGTTTCCCCCAGTGGTGACATATTGCAACACTACGGCACAACATCACAACCACTGAAATAGGCGAGACACAGGACATTTCCGTCACCACAAGGACCCCTCCTGTGGCCCTTTTATAGCCATACCCACTTCCCTCCTGCCCCCACCCCCTCCTTAGCTCCTGGCAACCACTATACTCTTCTTCATTTCTATAATTTTATCCTTTCAAGAGTTATATAAATGGAATCATATAGTAAATAACCTTTGGGGATTGGCTTTTTCACTCAGCATAATTCCCTGGAGGTTCAGCCAGGTGTTGGGGTATATTGGGTTGGTTCCCTTTAGTTACTGAGTATGTTCCATGGTGTGGACCGGCCTCAGTTTAGCCAGTTACTCACTGACAGACATCTGGGCTGTCTCCAGTTTCTGGCTATTGTGAACAGCGCTGCTATAAGTATTTGTGTGCAGATTTGTGTGTATGAACACGAGTCTTCGTTTCCCTGGGATGAATGACCAAGCGTGCATTTGCTGGGTTGTGTGGTAGTTATGTGTTCAGTTTTTTAAGAAGCTGCCAACCTTTTCCGGAGCGGCTATACCATTTTACATTCCAACCAACAATCTACAAGTGACCCAGCTTCTCGCGTTACCACTAGGTAAGGAAGCTCCAGGCTCCCTGCCTGGCCTCTGACTACCCTGGCGAGGGTGTAGGGAGTGCACAGGTAGAAGGAGGAGGTGTTACAGATGGGAGGTGTTCATCAGGGGAGGCTGGGCTCCATGCGGCCTGCGCTGGGCTGGAGGGGGCGGACCTGGAGTCAAGCACTTATCCTCTAAAAGTTTCCTGTCTTCTGAGGCTGTTCCTTCATGGTTCTTTGGCTTTTGTTGGGGATGTTTTTCTTCGTACCTGTTGGTGTTTCCAAGTGGCTGGCTTCTTCAGCTCCAAGTCTGGGATGTATGAACAAAAAAGAAAACCCGGGGAACTCATGCTGTGACATCCCTCAGGTCCCAGGATCCCTGGCTGGTCAGCCTTCCTCTCCACCTTTCAGAATCTTTTTTTTTTTATAATATGTGATATTGGGGTTTCTAAGCATATTTAATGAATGTATAGAGAAAAATACACGTATACCATCTTTCCAGAAGCAAGTTTTTAAAACTGCCATCCCTGGGCTTCCCTGGTGGCGCGGTGGTTGGGGGTCCGCCTGCCGATGCAGGGGACATGGGTTCGTGCCCCGGTCCAGGAGGATCCCATGTGCCGTGGAGCGTCTGGGCCCGTGAGCCATGGCCGCTGAGCCTGCGCGTCCGGAGCCTGTGCTCTGCAACGGGAGAGGCCACAGCAGTGAGGGGCCCACGTACTGCAAAAAAAAACTGCCGTCCCCCTACCCCCGTGCCTTTGTTGTGGGAACTGAATGAGGTTGAGCCTGTGAGATCAGAAGAGTCGCTGGAAACGGTGGTGTCTGGATGTAGAAGTGTGAGCTCTTTTTAATCTGGTGGGAAAGCCAGCAGGAGGCAGTGGCAGGCTCTTGGTAGATTGCACGGTGCTGGGATGAAGGACTCTGGGTGTGGCCTGAGCAGGCACCAGCGGGGGGGGGGGGGGGGGGGGGGCGGCTGACCACATCCACGCACCCGCAGTGGTGATGGGCCAGAGGGCCCAGCTGCCCCCTCAGTGCCTCCCTCCCCAGGAGCAGGCTTCGTGCCCTGTGCCTTCTGCCAGATCAGAACCTTCTTGGGCTGTGGGGTGAGTTCCTGGCTCCTTTGCTCAACCCTTTGTTCTCTTTGTCGTGGATCAGGAGATCGTGGAGCGAACCTTGAAGAGGAGGAAGCGAAGAGAATGGGAGGCCCGGAGGTGAGGCTGCGTCCAGCAGCGGGTCAGCGATGCCCCTTTCTTTTCCATTTGAGGATCACATGTTCGGTTTAGAGCCTCTGCGCCAGTGTCTGCAGGATTGAGCGGGTGGCCCTGCACCGGGGAGGAGCTCAGGGTCCCTCTGTCTCGCCCTCTGGTCCCACGAAGGCCGAAGGCCGGGCCTGGCCTGAAGGTCTCCCAAGCACATGCTATCCATTAGGGGTGAGGGCCCTGGTCCTTTGTTTTCATAGTTTTCTAAATGTAGATACTTTTATTTACAAATTCGAGCGATGGCAATTGTGTAAAACTTTTCATGGGAAAAAAAGTATGAAAAGGAAACTAAGTTACACACACCTTCTCTTACTGTTGCAAATTAAAAAACAGAAGTGCTTTAAAATGAAAACATTGGAGAGGTTATCCTAGCTTGAGGCGAACCGTGGAGCAGTTCTCTAGAGCTGGGAATTCCTTGCTACACACAGTCCTTGGAGGTCTCGCAGGGTCTGAGTACCCAGCCCCTGTCCTGCTGTGCCCCCAGCCAACCCCTGTGGAAGGACAGTGTAAAACCATTTCAGGAAGTGTAAGGAAAGAAAACTGAATATAACCCACTTTCACTAATAGGAAGAGATTCTGGCTTTGGATTGATTTTCCTGGGTTATCTGTACTTGTGCACATTTTACATAATCACACCTAATTTTGCATTTTTCCTCTTAATAGGATCATAGTTCTGATGGTTCCAAAAGCCTTTATCAACTGCCCAGTGCTCAACTGACCGGTTCCCCTTCTTTGTGAACCGGAGGCTGGGTCCAGCATCCTCCTGTGACACATAGGCTGCACGCAGAGCCCCGTCTTGTCTTGCTTGTTCCGTGAATTCCCTTCTGGGGATCATTTCTTGGGGGTTGTTCTGGGGCTGTGCCATTTCACATATTCTGCAGCCACACGAGGTTTGAGCCCGTTTACTCTCCTCCCAGCCATTGTATGTCTACACTCCTTGAAGAGTCAATAAGTGAAAACAATCTATTTCAGTTGTGTTTCTTGGGTACCGTCCAGTTTTAGCATTTTTCCCAACATTTGTCTTCCTGTTCTGCTTCCTGTTGAAGACCCGCGTTTTGTGTCATTACAGAAGAGACATACTCTTTGACTACGAGCAGTACGAATATCATGGGACGTCGGTAAGTACAGATAGGCGGGATTCATGGTCACGTTTGGACTCTAGGGGTCACTGTCCTAAAACAGGAGGAGGAATGAGCACAGGTTTTAGAGCCACGAAGGCCTGGTATGAATCCCAGCCCCACAGCTTCCTCTTTGTGATCTTGGGCAGGGGATGCAGCTTCTCTGAGCCTCTGCTCCTCAGTAAAAGGAAGAGAGCAGCCCTCACTCCAGAGGCAGTTGTTGGGACGGTTCCTTTTACCTAGAGGTACTCAAGGAACAGCAGCTATTATTTCTGTTCATGATCAAAAGTACAGAACAAGGGAGTTCCCTGGCGGTCCAGTGGTTAGGACTTGGCGCTCTCACTGCCGGGGGTCTGGGTTTGAACTAACATCCTGCATGCTGCGTGGCCAAAAAAAAAGTGCAGAACAGGTCTGTTAGTCTCTGTGCAAGAAGGTAGAACTCTGGACTTACACAGGCCCACCAGCATATGTGTTACAGGAAGAGTTTCGTACAGAAAACCCAGTGTGTCGACTCTGGCATCGCTGAGCAGAGCTCAGGGCCTTGAGGACCCCTAGAAAATAAGTTTCCAGTAAAGCATCTTGTGTTTAGCCTTAGAATTTGGCTCTGGGGCCTTGGACCCTGAGCACGGATTTCCAGAGCCCCTTTTCTGGTCAAGGCCCCATTGCCCTTTGTGGGATCATCTCTCTGCCCTGGCAAGTGGAGGATCCTAAGCTGCAGGAGGGGTGGGTGGTATGGGCAGGAACGGACGCCCGGCCCCTCAGATGCTGGAAATTCCTGCGGAAACCAGTCTCCTTGGCGCTGTTGAAGGAAGCCCAACATCTCGGCAAACGGGATTTAGAGTCTTCTGGTCAGACCCTGATCCTTCCATCTCCTGCCAGAACCCAGCCCGTCTGCTCACGGGAGCTGGATGCTTCATCCACAGGCAGCCCTGTGGGAAAGACCCTTCTTGCATGGTCCCAGGGCCCCGGGCAGCACGGGCCTGGCCCTGCCGTGAGCACGGCTGCCCGGCCTTAAGCCTCTCTCTCTTGCAGTCGGCCATGGTGATGTTTGACCTGGCGTGGATGATGTCCAAGGACCTGAGCGACATGCTGTGGTGCGTGAGGCCCTCCTATGAGCAGCTGCATCCTCACAGCCAGGGCGGGTCCCCACTGCCAGGGGAGTGCTGGGTGCGGCCCCTTTCTGCATATGTGCAGGCCCTGGTCGTCTTCCTGACTGGGGCCCCTGGCTGCACACAGACTCCTGGGGGGACTGGGGAGTGTCATGGGGCGCCGAGGGTCTGAGGGAGGGGCCTGGGCCTCTCCACCCTTCCCAGCTGACCGCCCAGCCTTGCTGCCCAAATCAGTTTGAGTGTGACGTTTGAACAAGGCTGCTGGCGCCAAGCATCTTTGCAACCCTGGCGGGGGGGTAGTTCCGGTACAGGAGTAGCCGTTGGCCTGCCTCTGAGCCTGCTGCTGGGGCTTCCGGCAGGGGTGCTTGCCCACTGCGCTCCTGAATGCGGGTTGATTTGGGGACTAAAGGCTCAGAGTCTAGCGAGGAGTGTGTGGATCTGGCCTGCTTCACCCTCAGCATTCTGCTCTTGATCCTGGTTTTCTCCTCTGCGAGGTGAGGGTCTGTGCTGAGTCAGAGCCTCAGGACGGCCGGGGCAGGGCCAGGCACTGGCCACATCAAGGCCCAGAGGTGCCCTGTCGCCCTGAGCCGGCAAGGGTGGCGTGCGGCCGGGCAAGCCGGGACACAGGTGGTGTGGGGCCTGCCGCTCTTGTCATAGGGGATCCCTGCTGGGAACCGAGAGCCCCACAGCGGTGACACTGCAATGGGAGCCTTGGAACCTCTCCACCCGCAGGGCGGGACCGCTGGTCCAGCAGAGTGTCTGGGTCAGGCCACGCTGGCAGGACATGCCTGTGAGTGCCGCCCACCCATTCACGGCTCCATTCCTCTCCTTCCAGGTGGGCCATTGTTGGACTAACGGACCAGTGGGTGCAAGACAAGATCACCCAGTAAGGATGCGCTCCCCCGGGCTGTCTGAGGTCGGCCGCAGCCGGGTTTGCAGTGGTGGGCTGGGGGCAGTGTCCCTGCGGCGCCCTTTGAGGAGGGGCTGCCTTGGGCCTGGGTCCTTGTCAGGACTGGACCTCTGGTGCAGTCATGTGTGGCCTTGTGTGGATGCTTCATCCACCTCGGGGGCCCAGCAGGTGGAGCCTGAGGTGAGCGGAGGGGCCCCGCTCCCAGCTCTCATGGTGTCTGTTGACCCCTGTGCCTGGTGGACACAGGGCTGGGAGGAGGGGCCAGGGCCCCGAGGCCTGCCAGGGCGGGCAGGCGTGACCTCAAAGGTTGGGGGAAGGCTGGACAGGCCTGCAAGGAGGGCTGGTGTGGACCCGAACCCTTTTTGCCCTTGGTGGGTGGGCTTTGCTGTTACTGTCTGTCCGACTCCAGGATGTAGACACGTGGGTGGGGGGAGGCGGTGCCTCTCTCATTCCTGCTGCTCTGGTGCCATCAGGTGGGAACTGTAACCCCGTCCAAGGGCCCCGTGCCTGCCTCCTGGCACAGCCTCCGCCTGCACTGGTTTCAGAGGCCCCTGTGCCCCGGTAGCTGCCCCTCCCACCCTGCCCACTGGAGGGTCCCGAGTCTCACGGCCTGGGCCTAGCCTGTTCCCCTCCTGTGTTGCCGATGGCGTCAGGTGCACAACGCTGGGCACCATGCTGGCCTGGGTGGCCCCTCAAGTGGACCTGGACGGGGTCTGCCTTCTCCTGCTCTCCTCTCCAACACTTCCTGTGCTGGGCGTCTTGTCACTGTGGGGTCTGTCCACTGACTGCGGCTGGCAGGTGGGCCATGGCACCCTCTGTGCCCACCCTAGGGGGCCTCAAATAAATGATGCGGGGAAGCTGCTGCCCAGGAGAGAGCGCACGGGGGTGGCAGACGAGGCCAGTGCCTGGCCCTTGTTTGCCTGCAGAGGCAGCAGGAGTCCTGGGCCCTGGACAAGAGGGGTGGAGGGAGCCCCAGGTTGCGTGCTGTCTTCCAGGATGAAGTATGTGACCGATGTGGGCATCCTGCAGCGGCACGTGTCCCGGCACAACCACCGGCATGAGGACGAGGAACATGCGCTCTCCGTCGACTGCATGCGCATCTCCTTTGAGTACGAGTATCCTCACGGCTCAGCCCTGCATCCCCGGGACGAGAGGCTCTGGGCAGAGGGTACAGTGGGTGCAGCAGGAGTCCTGGATGTGGGCCCTGCCTGGCTCATCCATGGCTTTGCCATGTTCAGGAGCATCACGTGTATTAGGGTGCATGGGTGCTGGGCGCACACAGGCAAGTGCACGCAGGGCCACAGCGGTTCAGGCAGTTGAGAGGGTTTGCAGACTCCTGCCGAGCGGGCGGGGAAGCAGCAAGCAGATGCAATTAGAGAGTGACACTTCACGAGGAGGATGTGGCGCCTCGAGGGGGCGACCCGGGCCATCTGGCTGCAGGGCTCAGGACAGGCTTGGTGAGGCCATGTCAGAGGAGAGGCTCAGCCACCCTCAGGGGAGGGAGGGCTGCCTGGGCAATCCCATGGCCTTGCAAAAGCCCTGAGGTGAGCTCCAGGGAGGGGCTGGAGCTATGGACGGGTGCAGGTGGAGGAGCTGGTTCTTGGTGCTTGAATGTCCCGGGGCTGCCGAATGGGGGGGATAGGCTGTGGCAGCCATGGCAGGGGTCTCGCTGCTTTGGTGGCAGGTAGAGCGATGGCAGGGGTGGGGCCGGCCTGTGCCTGCCCTGGGACAGCTGGGGACCAGTGAATGTGGATTGGACAGGTCAGGTGGGGGTGACCACGACAAGTCTAGGAGGAGGTTCCGGGTATGGGGCAGCCAAGCTCCGGGAGGGGGTGACCACCAGGACCCGGGTCCTGACATGTGACATCTGGGGACCGGGGTGCGCCGGGAGTGCGGGCAGGGAGGACAGTGGCCCCATGGCCCAACCAGCAGGAGGGACATCACAGAGGACAGAGGCCACCGTGTGCCCAGAGACCCTTGGCGTGGGCGAGGACCATCCTCACAGCCACACTTGTGGCCCCAGGAGTGAGGAAGAGCCTGTCAAGGAGTGGGGCGAGAATGAGGCTTTGTCGAGGGGATCCCAGGACAGACCCAGCCAGGTGGAGCCTGTGGGGAGCGGATGGGAGGCCAGCCTGAACTGGCGACGCCCAGTGGGGCCTCCCAAATCCTGTGTGGCCACAGGGGCCCCCGGATAATGCAGTGCGTCCCATCTCCCAAGCTCTCTGTCTGGGTCATGTTAAGCTAAGGTCGAAGAGCTCCAGGTCCCCGGGGGGCTGACTGGTTATGCAGGTGGTGGTCCCAGGGTGGGGGCCTGGGTCACTATGCAGCCACAGCTCCTTGACCGCAGGCCCAGCCTCTGCCTGGCGCTCTATCAGCACTGGTCCCTCCACGACAGCCTGTGTAACACGTGCTACACTGCGGCCAGATTCAAGCTCTGGTCTCTTCACGGGCAGAAGCGGCTGCAGGAGTTCCTCGCGGATGTGGGGTGAGTGAGCGCCGAGGCCCGCCCCCCATGGCCCCCCTCCCCTGGGGGAAAGCCCCCACTCCTGCTCTATCCCACATTCCTCACTCGATCCCAGAATCTGGTCTGAAGGCCAGGCCGGGGCATCAGCCGTGACATCACGCCTCCTGTGACCAGTGCTCCTCTTTCCCAGTCTCCCCCTGAAACAGGTGAAGCAGAAGTTTCAGTCCATGGACGTCTCCTTGAAGGAGAATTTGCGGGAGATGATTGAAGAGTCTGCGAATAAATTTGGGTAAACACATGTTTCTCTGGATTAATCTTTGTCAAGGTTTCAGCTTTAATCACATTCTAAAAATAATGCAGAAAACAAGAACACTTAGATGATTGTGACCTGACTAGCCTTCCCTGAAGTTTTGAGTTCTCTTTGGGTTAAAATTAGGGCTTAAGGTGCCTGAAAAATCTAGAATACTTACATCCTGAGGCTGAGGTGCAGACCTTTGAGGTCAACCTGGACTGTCCGTCACTGGACCCTGGAAGGGCCCACTGGGGCCAGGTTCAGGCGAGCTCTGCCCAACCGGGTCTTCTGACGCTGCTGGAGGGACACAGGCCAGGCTGCTCCTGGTGCCCTGGGGTGCAGGCAGGAGAGGACCATACCCACATCCCTGTACCACTCCCACTCCCCCACACACAGCTAGCTCCTGCCCTGCCCTGACGGGCTCACAGCTTTGTACCACGTGCTCAGCACCCTGGTTGAAGGCTGGTGTGTCAGCCTCCTGACTCCATCCATTCTCTGACCGGAATGGCTAGCTGCAAGCATCAGTGGGGGCTGGGGAGGGAGCATTAGTGCCGGCCTGGCCTGTGTGAGAGCTCACCCTAACTCGAGGACACTCTCGGCCACGCTCAGAATGACAGCCGTGTCGCTTCCTCCCATTGCAGCATGAAGGACATGCGCGTCCAGACTTTCAGCATCCATTTTGGCTTCAAGCATAAGTTCCTGGCCAGTGATGTGGTCTTTGCCACCATGTCGCTAATGGAGAGCCCCGAGAAAGACGGCTCTGGGACGGATAACTTCATCCAGGCTCTGGACAGTCTCTCCAGGTAGTGGGCCTGGCCGTGGGCCCCCATCCCCGCCGGCCACTCGGCCCTCAGCCCCACACTGCCAGGGAGGCAGGTCACAGGGCCCCTGGGCACGGGGGTGACTGTGTCTTTGCAGGAATCCAGATCACAGTCCACCTGAGCTGGGGGCGCATGAGACACGTGCCCATCTTCAGTATGTGTCATGTCCTCTGGAATCCTTTTCTTCTTTCTTTTTGATTTAAAAATTTTTCTTCTTTCTCACCTCCCATACTCCTTCAGGCATTATTGTTTATTCATTCCTGTGTTTCTTCTAGTATAGTTTTCATTTCTTAATTATCTTTCTTTTCTAATTTTTTCTTATCTCACTTCCTGAGATGTACTATTTTTTTTAATGTCTTTCAGCTTGTTTTGAAATACAATATTACAGTTCTGGTCTTTTGGGGGCGTGTCTTTCTAGTTAACCTTCACTGTTGAGAGGGAGACTATCCTCCTTGTTCTTTTTCCTGACAATAACTGAGGGGATTTGATCGTTGCTCATTTTTTGTGAGTTTAGTCTTCCTGACTTTTTCGGGGGAGATATGGTTCACACAGCTTTTCCAGCTTCAGAGTGTTAGAAATGGAGGGGCCTGGTTTCTGGGGTTTCCTGGTCCATTCCCAAGCACACTTTTTTAAACAGCTTTGCTGAGCTATTATTCACATACTCTATGGCTCACCCGTTGAAAGTGTACAATTTAATGGCTTTTAGTATATTCACAAGGCTGTGCAAACATCACCACTATCTAATTTTACGACATTTTTATTGCTCCAAAAAGAAACCCTGCTCCCCTCAGCCATCGCCTCCCAAATCTCCCATCTCCCCCAGCTCCTGGCAACCAATAACGTACTTTCTATATCCATAAATTTGCTCTTCTGGACATTTCATATCCATGGACTCAGACATTAAGTGATCCTTTATGGCCTGGCCTCTTCTGCTTAGAATAATGTCCTCAAGTTTTATCCGTGTTGTAGCATGTGTCAGAATTTCCTTTCTTTTTATTGCAAATAATATTCTATCATAGGGATAAACCACATTTTATCCATCATCAGTTGATGGACATTTGGGTAGTTTCCACCTTTTAACGATGATGAAAAATGATGTGAACACACATGTGAGTTTTTGTGTGGACATGTTTTCCTCTCTCTTGGGTATATACCTGCGAGTGGAATTGCCGGCTCATGTGGTGATTCTGTGTGTCACCTTTTGTGTAACTGCTGAACTGTTTTCCAAAACATGACTTCACCATTGTACATCCCCACCTGCAGTGTATGAGAGTTTGAATTTCTCCATATCCTCACCAACACTTGTCACTGTCTGACTTTTTGATTGCAGCCATCCTAGGGGTATGACGTGGTCTCACTGTGGCCTTGATGTGCATTTCCCTAATGGTTAATGATGTTGAGCAGTTTTTCATGTGCTTATTGGTCATTTGCGTATCCTGTTTGGAGAAATGTATGTCCTTTGTCTCTTTTTAAATTGGGTTGTCTTTTTTTTTTTTTTTTTTTTTTTTCTGCGGTACGCGGGCCTCTCACTGTTGTGGCCTCTCCCGTTGTGGAGCACAGGCTCCAGACGCACAGCCTCAGCGGCCATGGCTCACAGGCCCAGCCGCTCCGCAGCATGCGGGATCTTCCCGGACCGGGGCACAAACTCGGTGTCCCCTGCATCGGCAAGTGGACTCTCAACCACTGTGCCACCTGGGAAGCCCAAATTGGATTGTCTTTTTTTTTTTTTTTTTTTTTTGCGGTACGCGGGCCTCTCACTGTTGTGGCCTCTCCCGTTGCGGAGCACAGGCTCCAGATGTGCAGGCTCAGTGGCCATGGCTCACGGGCCTAGCCACTCCGTGGCATGTGGGATCTTCACGGACCGGGGCACGAACCCGTGTCCCCTGCATCGGCAGGTGGACTCTCGACCACTGCGCCACCAGGGAAGCCCTGGATTGTCTTTTAATGATTGAGTTGTAGGAACTGTTTTGTATATTCTAAATATGTCTCTCGACAGATACATGATTTGCTAATATTTTCTCCCATCCTGTGGGTTGTCTTTTTACTTTCTTGATGTTGTTCTTTGAAGCACATTTTTAATTTTGATGATGTTTGGGTTATCTATTTTTTCTTTTGTTTCTTTTGTTGGTGGTGTCATAGCTAAGAAACCATTGCCCAATCCAAGGTCACAAAGATTTACACCTCTGTTTTCTGTAAGAGTTTTATAGTTTTAGCCTTTATGTTAGGTGTATGATTCACTTGAGGTTAATTTTTGTATCTGATGTGAGGAAGGGATCAGCTTAATTATTTTGCATATGGGCATCTGACTGTTCTAGCACCATTTGTTGAAAAGACTTCTTCTACCATTGAATTAATTTGGCACCCATGTTGAAAATCAGTTGACCATACATGTGGGAATTTATTTCTGGATTCTCACTTCTCTCCCACTGATCCATGTGTCTAACCTTATGCCAGTACCACACTGCTTTGATTACTGTAGTTTTGTAGCAGGTTTTGGCTATGCTGTGTTCCTTGAATTTCCATGTGAAGTTTAGGATTAGCTTATTAATTTCTGCAAAGAAGTCAGATTGCATAGAATCTATAGGTCAATTTGGGGAGTGTTGCCATATTAACAATATTAAGTCTTCTAATCCATGAACATGGATGTTTTTCCATAGACTTAGATCCTCTTTAATTTCTTTCAGCAGTGTTTTATAGTTCAGAGAATAAACTGTACACTTTTTATTAGATTTATTTCTAAATATTTTATTCTTTTTGATGCTATTGTAAATCAATTTACTAATTTCATTTTTGGTTTGCTCATTGCTACTGCATAGAACTACAATCAATTTTTGTATACTGATCTTGTCCTGCAACCTTGCAGAACTTGTTTATTAGTTCTGACAGTTTTTTAGTGGATTCTTCAGGATTTTCTATATACAGGATCACATCACCTGCAGATAAAGATGGTTTTACTTCTTCTTTCCCAGTCTAACTGCCTTTTATTTCATCTTCTTACCAGTTGCCTGGCTAGAACCTCCATGACAATCCCAGCGTGTTTGATCAGTGCCTCTGCCTTCCTTTTCTGAATTGTCCTTCTCTTGCCCAGTTTCAGTTCCACTCGTAGCCGTCTCTCTTCAGCAAGGGGCCCAGAGTGGAAAGGAGCTCTGGCTGGTACGGGGAGCTAGTCTGCTCCAGCCCCCTGGTGTTTGCCATGGCCCTCACACTCACCTGCTCTTGCGTGGCGCAAAACTCTTTTAAGTTTTGGCCACTGTCCCCAGTTGCCTGGAGTTTCACCTTTCTTAGGTCTCTGCTTCTCTGCTCCCTCCCACACGTCTGGTGGCCAGTTGGGGGTCTCTTCCCACCTGCCTATATTTTGGGGTCTGTGGTGTTCCGCATTCTTTGTGTTGTAAATGTGGGTCCTAGGTCTTTGGTTTTGTAATGTAGTTGCTCTGTTTTTATCTAGAAATATGGAGAAATCAAAAAACTATACTGCCGGGCTTCCCTGGTTGCGCAGTGGTTAAGAATCTGCCTGCCAATGCAGGGCACACGGGTTTGTGCCCCAGTCCGGGAGGATCCCACATGCCGCGGAGCGGCTGGGCCCGTGCGCCATAGCCGCTGAGCCTGCGCGTCCGGAGCCTGTGCTCCGCAACAGGAGAGGCCACAACAGTGAGAGGCCCGCGTACCGCAAAAAAAAAAAAAAAAAAAAAAAACAAAAAAAAAACTATACTGCTGACTGTTTCCGCCTCCTCTCAGAATTGATGGGCCGGTCTTAGCCATTGTCTGCTGACTTCCTGCTGTGACAAAAGAGCATTCATCCCATTTCTGTGCGCCTTCCCCTCCTGTTGGTACAGTTGTGCCACTATTTTTAGTTTCTTTGTAACCTTAACATACTTCGGTCTTGTTCTTTCACCAGCATCTCTTGTCTCCCTAGTTGGTAAGAAAAGGGTGTTGGCATCCTTTGTTTTCTCCTCCCCCATACCTCCCAGGATGTGAAAATACTTTCACATGTTCAAGGTTAACAATAGTGGGGTAGAGGACAGAATGTGAGTCGTCTCATCATTGGCTGTAGATTGATTTTCAAAGATGAAGATCAGTAAATAGTGTTACTTGGTTGCTCTAATAAAATATTCCAGAGTCACTAATGTGCGGTGATCCTGTTCCTTTCTGGCTCAGCTCTTTGTTTTCCCTGGAGCTCTTCATTGCCTCCTTTATCATATCCGGTTTTCCCAGCTCTCATTCCCTGAGCCCCTTCTGTCCAGGAGAGCCTGGGGCTCTGTTCTCGGCTCCAGCTCCCTAGTCCTGCCACCCGCCGCCACCACTGGCGGCCCAGACTGTGCTGCTGGGGTGGACCCAGCACATCTTGGGATCCTCATCTGTTTTTTTTACTCCCATTTTGCTAGAACATAATTCTTAAGCAACTTTTAAAGAAAGGGCACATGTGAGGTAAACATTCTGAGCTCTTGCACATCTGACAGTATCTTCTGCCCTCATCTGATTGCTGGTTTAGCTCATGCAGAATTCAGGGTTGCTCCCTGTCTCCCAGCAGCCAGTGGTGTTGATGAGAAGTCTGAGCCATTTTGGTTCTTGTTTCTCTGTAAATGCACCCTCACCCCCACCAGAAGCTTTCGGGATCTTTTTTGATTCTCAGTGTTCCAGAATGTCTAGTGGTGTGTGGAGTGGATCTTGTTTCATGCATTAGACTGAGGTTTTGGGTGAGCCCTTTTAGTCTGAGGAAATGCTTTCGTACTCTGCCTTTACTATTCCCCCCACACATATGTCTGTTTCTTAATCTTTCTAGACTTCCTAGAATGATTCTGTGTCTGATTTTTGCTTTATATTTTCCATGTGTTTGTCTTATCTGTGGTAAGGAAGGTTTTCTTGACTTTGAGTGAATTTTTTATTTGTTGCAACCATTTTACTTTCCACAAATACTTCCTGGTTTCTGATTGTTCATTTTTCATAGCATCCTGTTCTTGGTTTACGAATATATTGCCCAAATCTCTCTGAAGATACTAATTAGACTTTATTTTAAGCCTCCTTTTGGTCTTCAAATTATGTTTCCACTAGGGCTGGTTTTTCAGGCCACAGGCATTTCTCAAATGTCTGGTGGTCCTCCACATTCAAGGAGTTGGGGGGGTTGGGGAAGGCTGTGGAAGCCTGGCAAGCCTGCTGGCCGGAAGGCATCACTTCATCTTGGTGGGTGGGAAGCCCATGTGACACTTTAGGACCCTTACCTGCTGGGTGCAGAGGCTTTGCTCAAAGACCTGACTTCTCCACAGAGGGCTCATTTTATTGTGTTCAGAACGGAACCCTCCTTTGTGTGGGGGAAGGGTAAAAATCCACCTGTCTGGTGGCGGGATCCCTAGTGCCCCCCAAGCCTCTCCGGTCAGAGCCCTGCAGCACCTTCCAGGAGGCACCTCTGCTGGCTTCCAGTCTCCGGTCTTCTGATGCCAGCATGAACCCCACCCCACCCCCAACCCCTGCACCTCTCCTGTCCATCACCGTGGGCTTAGACACTTTTTATTCCTTCCTCTCACCGGAAAGGGAGCTGGGGAGGGAGGGAAGTGAACTGTTGGCTCCACAGCCCCTCTGACCCAGAAACCAGGTGTCCGGTCTGCGGCCCGTGCTGGAGCCATGCACTTGCCATGTTTCAGGGGGAACCTGGACAAGCTGTACCGCGGCCTGGAGCTCGCCAAGCAGCAGCTGCGCGCCACACAGCAGACCATCGCCAGCTGCCTCTGCACCAACCTCATCATTTCCCAGGGGCCCTTCCTCTACTGCTCCCTCATGGAGGTCAGCTCCCCACCGACACGTCCCCAGCCCCGCCCGCTGGCCTCCCCCTGACCACCTACCCCCACTCCCTGCAGGGCACCCCAGACGTTGTGCTGTTCTCCAGGCCAGCTGCCCTGAGCCTGCTCAGCAAGCACCTGCTCAAGTCCTTCGTGTGCTCGGTGAGGGTGGGAACACAGCAGCCTGGGGTGGGGGGGAGTGGCTGGGGCTGGCAGGTGCCTCCCTTTTCCTGAGTTGTGTTCCTCCGCTGAGCCCTGAACCCTCCACTTCCCACCAGACCTCATGCCATCACTCACCACCCAGGTCACTTGGACAAGTGGCGGGGGGTGGGGGGCCTCACAGAGCACGCAGGGCTGGGGCTCATGTTCAGCGGAGGCGGGGTGGGGCAGGGGCAGGGGCTGCGGAGGGCCTCCTGCAGGAGGTGACAACTGTGTTAGGACCTAAAGGAGGTGAGGGAGGGAACAGGGGCACAGGAGGCTGGGGGCAAGCTGCATGGGGACTTGAGTGTCTCTGGGAAGAGGGAGTCCCTGGAGGCTTTTGGGGAGCGAGGGACTGGGGCTCCTGGGCACTGTGACCGAGGTGCACTTCCCTCCGCAGACGAAGAACCGGCGCTGCAAGCTACTGCCCTTGGTGATGGCCGCCCCCCTGAGCGCGGAGCAGGGCACTGTAACCATGGTGGGCATCCCCCCAGAGACCGACAGCTCCGACAGAAAGAAGTGAGTCCTGGGGCCCGGGGCTATGGGGGGTCGGCCTCAATGCCAGGCCAGGGATGGCCTTTTCCGCCATGAAGCAGGGTGGTGGGGCTTACACACGTGGGGTGCAGGGTGGAGCAGCATCAAGCACGCACTGAGTGGGGTCGGAGTGCAGGGAGGTGCAGCAGGCAGGCGAGCCTGAGGGTGGCAGGGCAGTTGGGGCCTCATGCTGAAAGCCCAGGACAGACACCAGTGCACGGGGCTCACCAGTGAGGGCACGTCTCTGGGCTCCAGGTAACCCGGGTTCCTGTGAGTGGCCTGAGGCCTCTTGGGAGTTCCCACCCTGGCATGGGGTGGGGGGTGCAGGTGTGGTGTGGACGTCCAGCTTCCAGGCAAGGGCATCCAGCTCCCTGAGGAGGGCCGGCCAGGGTCAGACGCACCCAGGGTGGGCAGCAAGGTGCGTGACCCTGCGGCTGCGGCGGAACCCTCAGCCCTCCCTGGGCCTGAACCCTTCTCTGAGGAGCAAACAGTTTGCACTGAAAATCTGCATCGGGTCTGGGTCTTACCCTGGGTCTGGATTGGTCCCAGCTGTGTCACTGTGAGCTTTGACCTCCTTCTGCGTCTGCAAAGGCCATTGAGCCGTGAGTGGGGAGACAATGGCCTCTGAGACAAGGGCTTCCCTGCTGCCGGGCTGCCTTCCAAAGCTCCCTCGAGGGTCTCAGATCCAAAGTCACATGGGTGGGAGCCGGCCAGGGTTCCCGAGGCAGCACCGTGGCTGCCTGTGTCCTCACTCGGGCTGCCGGTCTGTGCATGGCTGGCCGGCTGGCGGTGAGCTCGGTGGATGCGCAGTCTCCTGTGAGGGCGGCCGTGGAGGCTGGGAGCACTCGCTCTCCTCTGCCCGCCTTCTGCCCTCTGCTCTCCACAACAGGCACTGGAGCCCCTTCCCCACGCTCCCGCTGTCTCCACAAAACCTCCCTCGAGGCAGCTCCATCCAGGCTGCTCCCCGAGGGGCTCCTGCTCCCCCACCACCCTGCGGGCCCCTCCCCATCCCTGGTCCCACCTGCTGTGTGTGTCTAGGACCCCATCCCCACATGGCTCCGCGGAACCTCTGCCTCTCACCTGCCCCAGCTGCCAGCACGGTGCCTGGGGCGGGGGGGGGGGTGCCAGGGGACACGCCCACCTGAGGGCTGAGAAGGGCTGACACGGAAGCAGTGGTGAGAGGCAGTGGCCGTCCAGAGAGTGGGCTGAGGCCTCGGGGCTGTGGCCAGTGAGGAGTTTGTGTGTCCCTGGCGGGGAGAGTCCACTGCAGGGACAGCCCCCAATGCGCCTCTGTGTGTCCCCAGCTTTTTTGGCCGGGCGTTTGAGAAGGCGGCGGAAGGCACCAACTCTCGGACACTGCACAACCATTTCGATCTCTCAGGTAGGAGTCCGCTGCACTGAGGCCCTTTCAAGGTCAGTGCTGGCCTTGGAACCAGGGAAGTGCCGGGGGTGCCCTGCCAGCAGTCCCCTGGCCTCGGGCCCTGCACCCCATCTGGGCCCTGACAGGCATACCTGGCTCTGGCCTTACGATCCAGCCCCTGAGATCACTTCACCAAGGAGCTTGGGGGTCTGGCCACCACTATGCCGTGACGCTGCCGCATGGTGGCTTTGGGGGGCCACACCTGTAGGCCACCAGCACCCCCGCAGCTTCCCTGGATGCCAGTGTGGAACATGGCATGTTTGGCCATATTTGCTTTCTGTTCTTCAGATGTGTGGCACTTTACCCCTGTGTTAGTGAGCCCGGGCTGCTGTAATAAAGCACCACAGAGTATGGGGTTGAAATAACAGAAATGCATTTCTTACTGTTCTGGGGGCTGGAAGGTCAAGTGTCAGCAGGGCTGGTTCCTGCCAAGGCCCCTCCCCTGGGCATGTAGATGCTGTCGTCTCCCTGTGTCTCCACATGGTCGTCCCTCTGTATGTCTGTGTTCTGATTCTTCCTATAAGGGCACCAGTCAGACCGGATCAGGTCACACCCTAGTGACCTCATGTGACCTGATCACCTCTGTAAAAGCCCACTGCCAGGTACAGTCATGTTCTGAGGTGCCGGGGTTAGGCTGTCACCATAGCAAGGTGGGCACCTTCAGCCCATAGCGCCCACCTCTCAGAAAGGACCTCTCACATCACCACTGATGCCTTAATGGGGACCAGTCTCTGAATCTGAGACCCACCTTCACCCCTTTGCCTCTGGAATCTAGAGCTGGCGTCTTCCTGCCGGGTCCACTCAGACTGTGGCTCCGTGGTGGGGGGTCCCCTCCAGCAGTAGCCCCCCACTTCCCGTTTCATGCCTGAGACTGCAGACAGGCGGTGCTGGCCAGCCTGCAGGATGCCCTGGCTTCCCACATGGGAAGGACTGGAGGGCCGGGAGCTGCTGGGCTTCCCCCGGGGGTGGGCGGCTTGCACAGGGCATGGAGGAAGTCGAGGCCTGAGGTACCCACAGCTTGCAGGGCCAGGCTGGCTGGTTTTGTCCTGTATGATGAGGCCCCGTGCTTGTCTGAGGCTGACAGCCCCCAGAGATGGGTCAATTTGCACCATGTCCCCTTCTACGGAAGGGACACCAAAGCTGAAAGACTAGCCGGAACAGGATGGAAGGCTGCCTCCTGCCTGACCACTCGGGTGGGAGGGAGGCCCCTCTGCCAGGGCTGTGGTGTTCAGAGTGTCACCGCTGGCCCCCTGGCTGCCCCGAGGGTCCTGCCCACAGACCACAGCCGCAGCTGCACTGACAGGGCAGCCAGGGAGGCCGGTTAAATAGGCCTCATGGTCCAGAGCACCCCAGGCCACCAGGGAGCCAAGTGCGCCTTGGAATGTGGTAGGGGGTTGTCGCCACTGGGGCGCCGGGCAGCAGGAGTCAACTTGGTACTTGGTGGCCTCCCCCAGCTCTATCCCTGTTCCTCCCGTCCCAGTGATGTTTTCCTTTCATTACTTCAGTGATTGAGCTGAAAGCCGAGGACCGCAGCAAGTTCCTGGACGCACTCGTGTCCCTCCTGTCCTAGGGTGAGTTATGGGGGAGGGGTGCTGGCGGGTTCCCGTGGCCCTGCCACAAAGCCCGGCTTCTACCTGGGTTTGAGGCTGGAGATGGGGTCCAGCGCCTGTTCCCAGGGACAGCTGTCCCCAGGCTGGTGGCAGGACCACAATGAGCCACTTTGAGGGATCTAATTTCATTAAGCTCCTGGGATCCCTTCAGAAGGAGCTGCGTTTACCCTCCTCTGATCACAAGGCACCGGGTGTGGCTGGGAACAGGGGCTGCCCTCACCCCAGCATCAGGCCCTGTGCTGGAGCCCACGGGGTGTCTGTCTATCTGGGCTCTCACGCGCTGGACTTCTGAGAAGGCCAAGCTGGTAGCAGCTGCTCAGTGGGGAATTACAAACCGTGGGCCCTGTGTGAGCCTGGACGCCTGCGGCTGTCACTGTGACAGTGCAGCGCAATGCTCCCGCCAGCGCTGTCCCCTGTGCCTCACACACCACCTGGTTCTCAAGGGCCCTCGGGAAATGGGCCGGGGACCTGCTCTGTCTAGTGACCCCTTCTCAGCCCAGGCCCCCCACAGCGGATGCCCTGCCCGGCATCTCCCTGAGCCCCGGCTGGAGTCGTGGCTGTGGCACACGGGCCCCATCCAGGCTCCGGTGTGGGGGGTCCCTCCTGCCGGCCCAGGGTCCTTCCTCCGCCCCCCGTCCCTGGTGAGCTGGGAGTGTGGGTGCCCTGGTGGGCTCTGCTGAGAATGGCCTAGGGGCCTCAGGGACCTCCCCCAGCCCCTCTCTCGGGGGGCACAGGGCTCTGGGGGCAGATTGGGTCTTATGTGACGTCTGTGGGGAGCCTCACCGGGCTGCCCCTGTGTCCTCATCTGAACTGGGGCTGACACCCCTTGAGTCTCAAGGGCTGGGCCTCAGCAAGGGCCTTTGTGGGGGGGGGGAGGGTTAAATCAAAGGTTACAAATGGGGGTCTTGGGCAGTGGGGCTGGCATCTGAGGCAGACCCCTCCCTGCAGCCTGCTTGGTGATGATCCCAGGGCCATGTGCGAGCTGCCACCAAGATGGCACCAGGTGGGCCAGCCTGGGAGGGTGAGGGGCAGCATGCTGGGGGCAGTGCCAAGGCTAGACAAGCCGCCAGGCAGGGTCTGTAAGGGGAGGAGGCGCCAGGAGCCGTGTGGCCTAAGGTACTCAAGCAGACAGGACAGCAGGTGCTACCCCCCACCCCTGTCAGTGGTGGGGCTGCTCAGAAGCAGCCGCTTAGCACGGCAGTGGGAAGGCCTGGGCAGTTTTTTGATTTGGGGAACCATCAGAATTGTTTGAAATTTATTTTTTCTTTTCTCTTTTCCAGAGTTTGATTTCCTCAGAAGTGACCTCCTTCTCCTTATTTATATTAACTGGCTTTTATTTAGATTGTAAGTTATGGACATAGTTTTAGATGCACGGACAGTGTTTTTAATGGAATAAAATGATTATTTTAGGTTTGGTGCCCCAATCTTGGCTCTGGTCACAAGGCCAGTGCTTGGTTGTTCTCTGAGCCTTGTATGTCCAGAGGGACCTTGATCCTGTGCCCTGGGCACCCCGATGCCCAGCAGGAAATCAGCATGGAGGGCAGCTTCCAGGCTCCCTGGACAGCAGTGGGCAGAGGCCAAGCCCCTCAGCACCTCCACTGACCACTTTGATGCCAGCCAGGACCTGGCTCGGTTCGCCCTCCCACCACTTCCTCCTGTCCACTGGCCTTGGCAGCATCTCAAGCCCACCCTCTTGACTGTGTACCCCTCCCAGGCCCACCCTCCACGGCCATCATCTTACCCCCAGCACCTGCCTGTCCAGGCGCCCCCCACCTTCTGGGCACATGGCAGGCACTACCAGGCGAGTCAGGCAGGGATAGCAAGGGCGGGGCCCCAATTCAGGAAGGGAGGGGCTTGCTGAGGGGCTTCGGGGTCAGCTTCGCCCACGTCCTATCGCAGAAGGTCCAAGCTAGACAGGCCTCAGCAACCTCCAAAGTCTTCGGAGCAGCAAGAGTTCTCTGTCAGGGAAGCCGTGGGATCAGCTGGCCCCACCCTCCCAGTTGTCCCCAGGACACCTGCCAGGGTTGAAGGGATCTGGAGGCAAGGAGGATGCCATTTCTGTGCTTTGGCGCAGAGAGAGCCATTCACACAAGTGGCTGAGGCCATCTGTACCACTGCACAGAGCTCGGGTGCCAGGGGAGCAGGCAGGCTGGAGGGCCATGGCCACCTAGGTGTGGCACCTGGGGCCACGGGCAAGAGGTGGCAGAGTGGTCTGGGCAGCACTTATGTTGGTGGGAAAAGCCCAGAAATCGTGTTCAGGAACTGAGGACACGGGTTAGGGGGGCCAGGTCTCAGAGTGGGCCTTGGGGAAGGGTAGTGGGCAGTGGGGTCAGCTGCATTGGAGCTGCATTGCTCCTCCCACCTGACCTCTGGCAGTGGAGTTTTCCCCTGCCCTTCCCAGCATGGGTCGGGGACAGCAGCCTGCCCCGCCAGGGCCCTCAAGCTGCCCACCCTGGCCATCTGCAGAAGCTGAGGGCTGGGCAGCTACCATTCAGAATCCCGGCTGACGCCTGGGGCCCTGGAGTCAAGAGAGCTCTGGGCTGTGGAGGAGGCAGCCTTAGGCCTGCGCCTGGGCCAGACACCCTGTACCTGACACTGCCTGGACCCTGTGGCCAGAACAGAAGTGGAAGGACCTCTGTTCCTACCCCACCAAGAGCTGAGGCTCCAGGATCACACACTTGCTCGCTTGGGAGCTGTTTTAGGTCAGGCTCAGGCAGGGCTGCCATAAAGGCTAAGGACCTCTGTGCCATGGGGCCCATCCCTCTATAGTCATCCCACTGTTGGGAGCTAAGGCCCCCAGATAGTTCAGCCTCCCTGGAAGTTCTGGGATTCAGGGCCATGTTCACAGTAGCTGCCCTGAGCCCATGTCCTTGGGTTCTGCCCCTCCCTACAGTGAGGAACCTGGCCAGGCCTGGGAGACTCCTTGCCATTGGACCCGGCCCAGGCATTTCTGGACATGGCCCTCAGGGTGGAGTTTGGGGGCATTTGCCAAGCCCTCTGCACTGGCTGGGCTTGGAACTCCCAGCAGCCCCTGATCCTGTCCACTGTTCTCTTCTGCCCTGGACGCAGTGAGTTCTTGGTGGCTGTGACAGCTCTGGTCTGCTTTGCCCTCCAGGAATCCCACCCAAAGGAGGAAGGTCACACGGTGCTCCCAGCAGGGGCTGACACAGAGGTGCTGATGGTTGGCCCAAGTCTGGGCTGGCCGCCAGACCACCAAGATGGGCACAGGCCCTGTGCAGAGAGCTAGGATGGAGGGGCTGAAGCTGAATCTGGGCAGCCGGCCGAGGGTGCCTCCTCCCCATGGCAACGCGCTTCTCAACCTGCAGCCAGCTCTGCTGGAGCCCAGCACACATCCTGGATTTGCCCCTGTTCCCACTGCACTATTGGCGGAAAGGATGGAGTCAGTGTTGTATAGATGTCTAGCCATGTGAGGCGACCCAGAGATGGCCGAACCCTGGGAGGGCAGGTGGAAAACGCCCGTCCGGTGGTGCCTGGGGACCAGCCTCTTCTAGGTAAAGCCAGCAGCCTGGCAGCCCACCCTTAGCCCTACCTGCATCCCAAGACCCACACACACTGGCTGGGGTCAACCTGCATCCTGCTGGGGTCTGCATCACAGCCCCTGCTCTCCACCCCCACCCCCAGGCCCTATGACTCAGCAGTGGCCCTTCTGACTACAGGTCTCACTTCCCTGGGTTGCAGTGAGCTGTGGCCGTTTCCCACCCAACGGGAAGGTGACCAGATAGCAGGAGGGACCTGAAAAATGGCCATGGGATCTTCGGGATCCCAGGGGCCAGCCCTGGAAGGTCCCCACAGGAGCTTTTTGGGGAGAATTTGGTGGGTAGGTGGATGAATGGGGGCTGCAGAGCACAGGCGGTGACTGGACAAAGAACAGGACACAGGTGGGAGGGTATCCAAACCATTTACTAAGCAGACTCTTACCCTACCCCCCCTCCCCAAGCTGTGAAGGAGGGCAAGGCCCCAGCCCCACACCCAGGATCCGGTGCTCGTAAGCCTTGCCTGGCGAGCTGCAGGGGTGAGACAGGGAGGTCCAGACCAAGTCTCTTGCCCCCACCCGGAGGCCAGCCTGCTGATGGAGTAAAGGCCAGCTATAAACGTCCCTCCGGCAGCCGAGGGTGGGGCCCCTGGGCTCTCGGTCTGCCCCTCTGCAATCAGCAGGAGCCACTAGGGAGTGGGTGGCATCCGAGACCCTGACGGTCAGAGAGGGAGCGGCATCTCCAGTCCAGTGCCCACACAGCCAAAGGAACGCGCGCCCTACCCACGTCGGAGCCAGCACTGCACACAGAAACAGAGCGAGTCTTCCGAAGTGCACGTCGCCTTGCGGGGCAGGGCGCAGCCCGGGTCCGGCTAGGCGGCCGGAGAGGACGGGCTGCGGACAGAGTCCGGTCCGTGCGCAGGACCCAGAGTTCCGCAGAGCCTGTGCGCCGCGGAGGCCGCCGTCCACGCGGGGCTCCCCTGGCCGGTCCTCTCGCTTGCGGCCCTGCCTCGCAAGCGCACTCAAACATAGTTCTTCTTGTCGTAGTCGCCGCTGGCCGTAGGCCGCCGCGGCGCCGAGTACTTGACCGGGAAGCCGAAGTCGGGGTGGCCGGCGCAGACCCAGGCGCCGCAGCACACGAGGCCGCCGCCGCACATGAGCAGCGCCGAAGCGGCCCAGCCGATGTAAAGCGCGGCGCCCAGCTCGTACTTCTGCGACATGGGCACGGTCGGGTCATAGAACTCCCGGACCACGATGTTGGCGAACCAGCAGAGCGGCACGAGCGCCAGCAGCCCGCAGAGCGCGTAGAGCGCGCCGCCCGTGAGGGCCACGCGCGCCTTACCCGGGCCGGGGGCCACGCAGGTGGTGCACTGCGCGCCCGCCAGGGTCACGAAGAGCGCGACAAGCGCCAGGAGCACGGCGCCCACGGTGAGCGCCCGCGCCGCCTGCACCTCTGTGCTCAGCGCCAGCACCGAGTCGTACACCTTGCACTGCATGTGCCCTGTGCTCTGCACCACGCACGACATCCACAGCCCCTTCCAGGTGGTCTGCGCCGTCACGATGTTGTGGTCCAGGAAAGCGGTCACCTGCCACATGGGCAGCCCGCACGCCAGGATCAGGCCCACCCAGCCCACCAGACACAACACCAGGCCGAGAATCTCCAGCGCCGCCGACCCCATGGCTGGAGACAAGACGGGCGCTCGACGGCCCGGGGCCTCCGGGCGCGCACAGCTCACTCCCTCCGATCCCCGGCCCGGCGGCACCACAGCACAGCCTCGAGTCTGCGGGCGCGTCTAGGGGGGCTTCCCATTTGAAGGTTCGGGGGACGGACTATGACCCGCGGGCCCGGCCCCCCGCCCTGAGCAGCCAATCCACGCCCAGGCCATCCGCCCGCAGCCAATCGCAGGCGCCCCTGGCAGCAGGAGTTAGGAAAACAACTGCGCGTGGGGGTAGCGGGTGGCGGGTGGCGGGTGGCGGGCGGCGGGGGGAACCGCAGGGCGTCCGGTGGCGGCCCCGGACCCTCATCCGCCGTTGTCCTGGTCGCTGCAGACCCCGTTCCAAGCTGACCTGGGGCGGCTGCGCGAACGCTCCACGAACTACCTCCCTGTGCGCCCCCACTTCGCCGTTTCAGGAGCTGCATGACCCTGGGCCTGCACCGATTTCCCCGACACATCCTCGAACGAGCCAGTTGGTCCCTACCTCCCGGGCCAGCTCCACTCTTCCCTGGCCCCGGTCGGCGGGAGCCCCCACCATCGCCACTGCGCCGAGGTCCCCAGGTTAGCCAAACACAGCTCGGCCTGTTCCTCCAGGAAGCTCGCCCTGGAGTCCAAGCCCAACACAGTCCCCTTCTCTGCACCCCGACCACTGTGGCCCTTCGAGTGCTGACACTGCCTCCCTCACAGGCCGAGAAGCCAGGAAGGCCTGTGCGGGCCAGGCCGGGGCTCCTGCTTCGTCCAAGGCCCTGCCCAGCGCCACCACGTCCCTGGAGCTTGCGGCTCCAGCACGAAGCAGAAAGAACGGGGCCTTCCCACGGCCTCCGGAGACCCCCACTCTGCCCCTGCTGCCGGGGCTTCCCATACTTCCCAACCTTTGCACTGACTGCTCCTCTTCCAGAGATGCTGCCCATCCCCCATCCTTTGAGGCCCAGCTGAGGCGACACCGCGTAAGGCCCCAGTGACCCAGCATACAGGCAATCCTCCCAGGAGCAGCCTGTGGCCCCAGGCTCTGCCACCTACTCCCTGCTCCAGGCCTCAGACAAGAGACACAGAGAGAAACGCAGGGGCTGTGCTCTGCCCTCCCACCAGCTGCAGTGCTACCCTGGCACCCCAGCCCCCAGGCCACCCTCCGGAAGCCAACATGGAGTTTCCTGACTGGGAGGAAGAGCCCCCATCCTCGCTGGAGGCGGGAGGCGAGGGATTTCCGGGCATTCTTCTGTACAATGGCCCAGCCATTTCTCCAAAGGCCCACTGGGATGGACAGTGGGGCCCCCTGAGGCTCAGGTAGGGGCACTAGTCCCTTTCTGGCAGCCCCCTCCCCACTCCCTGTCGGCCCCTCTGTCTAAAGCAAAGTCTGTATTCTGCCCTGGAGTGGGGCTACCAGGACCCCCACTCCTTCCTCAGGTCCCAGGTGCCTGACTGCTAGCAGGGCCTCCCCAGAGAAGGCCTGCCTTTGAGGCTGGCCAAAGCCTGGGCTCCTCAACAGATCGGTCCTTCCTGGGCCCGGTTCCTTCTCCTCAGGTGGCTAATACCCTGTCGTCCAGCACGGGGAGGCACTCAAGGCAAGTTTGCTGGGCCCTGTGGGACTGGGGAGGACAATTTTACCTCTTCTTTCACGGATGGAGCTCCAAGGACCACTGCCTCCTCCGAGACACCCCTCACTCGCTGCTTCCCTCCTGTTGCAGACCTTTCTAGACATCCCTTCCCCCATCCACTCCAGGGGGCCCAGCCCTACCACCCACCCACCCTTTCAATCCCACTTCCCCATGGCCCAAGTCTAGGGACCTTGCCCAGGGTCCCCCCATGACACTCCACGCTGCTGTCTTCCCAGGTCGACTGCTGTGGCCTCCTCAGGCCGTCCAGGCCCCACCCTTGGCCACTGGGGCTGTTCTCCTCAGGGCAGCTGGGCCATCGCAGCAGGCGCTGCTCCTGGGTCACACTCTGCCTGAAACCCTCTGTGGCTCGCACTGCCCATGGATGAAGCACTGACTCCCAGGAGTGGCCCAGATGACATGGGCCAGCTGCACTGGGTCTGGCCAGTCCAGCAGCATACTCCACGTTCTATTCAGACTTGCCTCCCTCTGGGCCCTCAGACTGGTCTGTCTACACCCACGCCTCTTCTGCTTGCAGTATGTATCCCTTGGGCAGGGCCTGCATCTACTAAATTGTGTTACCAAGGTCACTTCCTCTTGGATGCCTTCCTGTCCCATCCCTCAGCCTTGCTCTCGAGGCCCAAGCTGGAGCTGCCTGTCTGCTCGCTGGTTGATCCCACCAGTATCCAGGAACGAGCCCCAGCACAGTGGCCATCTTCATGCATCTGTCCTGGGCAGGGGGCTGCCTGTGACCCATGCTGACCTCTGGCCACCTGCCACTCCTCCAGCACCTCAGAGCTGCAGCCAGCACAAGGTTCTCCCCATTCGCCTGCCCACCTGCCTCCCTCTGCCACTTTGGGCCCATCCTGGCCTGGCACCCTGGAGCAGCCCCAGTGAGTCCACATCTCTTTGGGGACAGCCTCACAGTATCTCGGGGACTTGGTAGAAGGGCCTCAGTCCCCACCTCTCACAATCTGATTTCTACCCCGACACCACTGTGTTGGTTGTAGGCCTGGCCGCAGTTGAATCAGAGCTGCCACAGAGAGGCCCAGCCCCGACCTACGGGGGCGTAAAGACTTGCCTGCCCTTCCTTCCACTCTCTAGAATCTCCTGGCCACCTACTATACGTGGAGCATTGTGTCCGGGTGGAACACCCAGGGGGCTCCTGCCCCCAACCAGGGACTGGGAAGGGCTTTCAGGTATGCCCTTGGCTGTGAGGGAAAGAGATGGCAGAGTGACACCAAGTGATGAAGGCCTCTCTGAAGTGGTGATAGTTCAGCCCAAACCCAGGAAGAAGTTCCACACAAGAGCCCAGAGGCGGGAAAGGGCAGGAGGAGGCCAGCGGGGTTGGGGTGACATGGTGGGCCCAAGCCTGCAGGCCAAGGGTCCAGGCTGGGCAGGGTGTGGATCCCTGACTTCTGGCGAGGGGCTCTTGGGCCAGCACGCCAGCCAAGGCCACCTGCTCATCTGCTGCTATTGTTCTGCTTTCCCAGGGGAAGTGCGGCAGGATCTCATTAATTGTGTGGGGGAAAGGCCTGAGTCAGCAGAAATCAGTTTATCTTGAGCAGCTGCCAGCTGACCCTGCACCACGGTGATCCGGTGACCTTCCAGGGACAATCTAAATTTAGGCTCCAGATTTCTGAGGACTGGGGTTTGGGAAGCTCCTAGTTAAGGGATTTCATTTGGGGGGAAGTGAGAAATAATGTCCCTTCTGTCTTTTGGCTTTGAAATAGGTAAGGATGTTTTCCTCAGGGTAGCAGCTGTTCGTGGAGCCTCTGAGCACAGAGCACTGCCTGTGCCCTTTCTTGGTGCAACCGGTGCCCCAGAGGCAGCTCCTCCAACATCGCCAGGCCTGCCCTGGGGCCCAAGGTGCCCTGCGTGGGAGGGGCATGGGTGCCTGTGCTGATGCCCAGCGTGCCCTTTGACAAAGAGCTGGTGAGTTCACAGTTCAGATGAGGGAACTGGGCTCTCCTTGCCTTTGTCCCACCATTGATGCAAAGCCCTCCGTGGTGGAGACTGCAAGGTTGAAGGGGAGGCAGTCATCAATCCTGAGTCCTCTGCTGCCATTCCTGAGCGCCCTCCAGGTTCCTGAGACAGCCTCCCTGGCTCCCTTGACCTTCACAGCTCATCTGATGTCAGTTTGGTCCACAGAGCAGGCACCACTGGCTGGCTGGCAGAACAGGAGGGCACTGTTGTTCTACCTTCCCCAGTGGGTAGGGGAGTGTGGGGGGCAGAGGGCTCTGGTTGACAAGAAACCCAGGGGCTTGTAGACCCCTGTGCCCTCATGGATCGCACCAGATGGTGGTCTCTGTGTGATCTCCTGGAGGCCAGCAAAGGCTCTGTGTAATGGCAGTAGTGGCCCCAAGAGCCCAAGGCAGCCCTGACCCCACACCCTCCACCCCTCATACCTGCACTGTCTCCGTGGCCTCTCTGTCCACCTTCTCTCCCCGACCCGTCCCTTCACAGATTCAGTCCTTCTCTGCATGCTGCATTTTGCAACAATTTTATACTCTTTCACTTAAAATCAGTAGAGTCATTCTGGATCCTTTTTCATTTAGCATCATATTGTAAGCATGTCCCTACTCTGTTAAAAAACACCCTCATGATTATCATTGTTTCTAACTGCCTTGGGAACTGGAGAGCCAGGATGGAATCATCTATCTCCCCCACTCCAGAGAGTGGGTGGTGACCAAGGCAATCTGTTCCAAGGTTCTGTAAAATGGGGATGGTAATGGGCTCAACATCAAAGGGCTGCCAAGGAGCTTAGTGGACAGCACTTCCTGGCTCAAGGTGGATGCTGGATTAACATTAACAGTGATGATCATCCTGGTAATTATGCAACCATCCCTCAAGACATAATTTCACAAATGATAATTTTCTATTATAAATAATGCTGCTATGAATGGCATTATTCATGAGCCTTGGTATTTCGGGTAATTTCCTCAGGAAAAACTCCTCAAAGTAGCATTTCTGGCTCACACCCTAGAGGGTGTGTCCCTCAGACGCCTTATCTGAGTACGCATTTTCACTGCCTGTCATTAGCTCTAGGTAGTCACAGTTTTTAAAGTTTACTAATTGGATAGGTAGAAGATGGCACCTTACTTTAATTGGCATTTCTTCACAAGTAATGAAGTTAAAATTTTTTTCCAATTAATACTGCTCATTTTTATTTCCTCTTTGGTGAACTGTCTATGTATCCACATAGAGCCTTGGTGTTTTCTCACTTTATATGTTAGAAACGTTACTTGCTATCATATATACGGCATATACTTTTTGCTGTTTCCTACTTAACCTATTAACGATTTTTTTTCAAATGTTATAGAAGTTTGAATTTTTGAGTATTCAAATCTATTAAGGTTTTCCCTATGGGATTTCAATCTTTATCTTTAGCCATCAAAAAGTCCTTCTATAACCAGAAAATACAAATTATGATTTCTTATAGTTTTCTTCTCTGTCTCCTCATGCCAAAGAGGGTTTCTGATTCTGACCAAGATGAATAGCACCACCTGCAGATAGAGTTTTGCTCAAGAGCAAAAAGTGGGGAGGGCATAGGAAAGAATCAATAAATTTAAAGATGGGGGCTTCCCTGGTGGCGCAGTGGTTGAGAGTCCTCCTGCCGATGCAGGGGACATGGGTTTGTGCCCCGGTCCAGGAAGATCCCACATGCCACGGAGCAGCTGGGCCTGTGAGCCATGGCCGCTGAGCCTGCGCATCCGGAGCCTGTGCTCCGCACGGGAGAGGCCACAACAGTGAGAGGCCCACATACCGCAAAAAAAAAAAAAAAAAATTTAAAGATAGGACAATAGGATTATTCCATATGAACAAGATTAAAAAAATAAAAAAACAGAACTTCAGGAAATGTGGGATCATAACAAAAGGTCTGACATCTATGTCATTGGAGTACCAAAAGAAGAGAAGAAAGAGGCTGGGGATAAAAATGTACTCAAAGAAATAATAACTGGAAAATTCCTAAGTTTAGAAAGAAGAAAAGAAAAAACATACAGATTCAAGATGTTGCCAGAACCCCAAACAGAATAAATCCTAAGAAATCCACACCGAGACACATTGTAATTAAACTTTTGAAAACCAAAGACAAAGAAAAATACTGAAAGGAGCCAGAAAAGAAGGACATCTCACTAATAGGGGAAAAACAAATCAAGTGACAGAATTTCTCATCAGAAACCATGGAGACCAGAGAACATAGCACATTTTTTTAAGCACTAGAAGGAAAAGAAAATGTCAACCCAGAATTCTGTATCTAGTGAATATATTCTTCAGGGATGAAGCGGAAATAAATATATTCTCAGATGAAGGAAAACTAAGAGAATGTCACTGGCAGATGTACCCTAAAAGAATGGCTAAAGGACATTATTTAAACAGAAAGGAAAACGATAAAAGGAGGAATCTTTGGACATCAAAAAAGAAGAAAGAAAATGACAAGCAAAATGTTGGCAAATACAACAGACTTTCCTTCTCCTTTTAAGTTTTATAACTTATGTTTGATGGTTGGAGCAAAAATGATTACACTGCCTAAAGTGGTTCTCAGGGTGTGTAGAGGAAATATCTAAGATAATTGTATTATAAATAGGAAAGGGTAATGGGACATAAAGGGAGGTAAGGTTTCTATACTTCATTCCAACTGGTAAAGTGTTGACATCAGTAGACTTTGATGAGTTATCTGTATAAAGTGTAATCCTAGAGCAACCACTAAAAACTTTACAAAGAGATACACTCAAAAACACTATAGGTAATTCAAACAGAACTCTGAAAGATGTTCAAGTAAGCCATAGGAAGGCAGGAAAAGGTAAACAGAGAAACAGAGAGAAAAAGAATACACAGAAAACAAAATGGCAGACCATACCGTATGGTATGGCAGCCTTACCATATCAATAATTACATTAAGTGTAAGTGGTCTAAATACAGCAGTTAAACAACAAAGGTTGGTAGAGTGCACCAAAAAAATTACCCAAATATATGCTATTTAAAAGAAACTCAGTTCAAATCGAATGACATATGTAGGCTGAAAGCAAAAGTATAGAAAAAGATATACTATGCAAACATTAACCAAATAAATAGAGCAGTGGCTATATATATATATATATATATATATATATATATATATATTTTTTTTTTTTTTTTTTTTTTTTTTTTGCGGTATGCGGGCCTCTCACTGTTGCAGCCTCTCCCGTTGCGGAGCACAGGCTCTGGACGCGCAGGCCTAGCGGCCACGGCTCACAGGCCCAGCCGCTCCGCGGCATGCAGGATCCTCCCGGACCGGGGCACGAACCCACGTCCCCTGCATTGGCAGGCGGACTCCCAACCACTGCGCCACCAGGGAAGCCCGTGGCTATATTAATATCAGATAAAGTACACTTCATTAAGAAAATTACCAGGGACAGAGACACTACATAATGATAAAAGGGCCAATCCACCAAGAAGGCATGGCAATCCTAAATGTGTACACACCAAGCAACAGAGCTGCAAAATATGGGAAGCAAAACCTCACAAAATTGAATGCAGAAATAGACAAATTGACAATTATAGTTGAGCCTTCAACACTCTTCTCTCAACAACTGAGAGAATAAATAGACAAAAAAATCACCAAGAAGATAGAACTCAACAACACCATCAAACAAAAGGATCTAATCAAAATTTATATAACACTACCCAACAACAGCAGAATACACATTCTTTTCATGTGCCCAGAGAACCTATACCAGATAGACCATATCCTGAGCCACAAAAAACCCTCAAAATCAGTGAAAGCAAAAGTTGCAAAAGTTGCTTCTTTAAAAACATTACTAAAATCAGAAATGAAAGAAGAGGCATCGCTAATAATATCTCACTAACAGTAAAGTGATTTTAAGGGAATACTATGAACAATTGTATGCCAACAAAGTAGATAACCAAGATGAGATGGGCAAATTCCTACAAACAAAAACTACCAAACCTGACTTAAGAATAAATAAATCTGAATAGATCTATAACAAGTAAAGAGATTGAGTTAGTAATTTTAAAGATTTCCAACAAAGAAAAGTCCAGGACCAGATGGCCTCACTGGTAAACTATACCAAATGTTTAAAGTAAAGAAAAACTAATATCAATCAATCTTAAACTCTTACAAAAAAATAGAAGCGGGTGGCACACTTCCTAACTCACTCTATGAGGCCAGAACTGCCCTGATCCAAAGTCAGACAAAGACTTCACAAGAAAACTAAAACCAATAATGCTGGGCTTCCCTGGTGGCGCAGTGGTTGAGAGTCCGCCTGCCGATGCAGGGGACGCGGGTTCGTGCCCCAGTCCGGTAAGATCCCACATGCTGCGGAGCAGCTGGGCCCGTGAGCCATGGCCGCTGAGCCTGCGCGTCCGGAGCCTGTGCTCCGCAACGGGAGAGGCCACAACGGTGAGAGGCCCGCGTACCGCAAAAAAAAAAAACCAATAATGCCTGTGAATACAGATGCAAAAATACTCAACAATACACTAGCAAACCAAATCCAGCAACATATATAAAAAATACATGACCAAATGGGATTTATTCCAGGAATGCAAAATCAGTTTAATAAGCAAAAATCAATCAATGTAGCATAACAAAATACTTAGATGTAAATCTAATAAAATACGTACAGGAGTTATATGCTGAAAACTATAAAACACTGATGAAAGGAATCAAAAAACATCTAAATAAACAGGGAGGCATTCCATGTTCATGGATTGGAAGACTTTATGTGATAAAGAATAATGAATATGCACTTATTCATTATTCATTATAATAATAAATAGTGAATAATGCACTTTCCTTCAAAATCCCAGGAAGACTTCTTATAGGTATAAACTAGATTATTCTGAAATGTATATGGAGAGGAAAAGGAATTAGAATAGCTAAAACAATTCTGAAATAGAAGAATAAAGTGGGAAGAATCACACTATCTGATTTTAAAACTTATATAGATATTAACCATACTGCTTATTGGGGACAGAGACATTGTTCAATGGTGCTGAGAACGCAGAAACAGCCCCACACAAGTACAACTGATTTTTGACAAGCATGCAAAGCAAGTCAATGACCCAAAAGAAAATTGAAAGCAGGGACTGAAACAGATATTTGTACACCAACATTTATAGCAGCATTATTCACAACAGCCAAAAGGTGGAAACAACCCAAATATCCGCTGATGGATGAATGATAAACAAACAGGTTGTATATCCATACAATGGAATATTAGTCTTAAATAGGAAGGAAATTCTAACACATGCTACAACATGGATCAACCTTGAAGCCATTATGTTAAGTGAAATAAGACAGACACAAAAGCACAAGTACTGTATGATTCCACTAACATGAAGTCCCTAGAGTAGTCAAATTCACAGAGACAGAAAGTAGAATAGTGGTTGCCAGGGGGATGGAGGAGGGGATGGGGAGTTATTGTTTAATGGGTACAGAGTTTCAGTTTGGGATAATGAAAATGTTCTGAAGATGGATGGTGGTGATGGATGCACAATAATATGACATACTTAATGCCACCGAATTGTAAAAATGGCTGAAATGCTAAATTCTATGGGATGCACATTTTACCACAAAAAAGACAACTCAATAGAGGAAGGATAATTTTTTCAACAAATATGCTAAAGTGATTAGATATCAATAGAAAAAAACCTCAACCTCAACCAAAACCTCACATCATAAAAAAAAAATCTCAAAATGAATCCTAGATTTAAATGTAAAATGTAAAACTATAGAACTTTTAGAAGATAACTTGGAAGAAAATCTTCAGGACATAGACATGACATCAAAAACATGATCATAAAAGGAGAAAATCATCAATTTAACCTTATCAAAATTAATTTTTGCTTTGTAAAAGACACTTTTTAAAGGATAAAAAGGTACACAGTGGGAGAAAATATTTGCTCATGGATTAAAATGCCTAGAGTAGTAATGGCCCATAAGAAGTGCCACAGATACTATTTTTACTATATTACCAGGTTGCAGTTCCTTTATTAGATTTATTCCTGGATTCTTTATATTTTTGTTGCTATTTTATTTTATTTTATTATTTTATTTATTTATTTATTTATTTTTTGCGGTATGCGGGCCTCTCACTGTTGTGGCCTCTCCCGTTGCGGAGCACAGGCTCCGGATGCGCAGGCTCAGCGGCCATGGCTCACGGGCCCAGCCGCTCCGCGGCATATGGGATCCTCCCGGACCGGGGCACGAACCCGTATCCCCTGCATCGGCAGGCGGACTCTCAACCACTGAGCCACCAGGGAGGCCCTGTTGCTATTTTAAAATCTTTTTAAAATTGCATTTTCTAACTGATTTTTGCTATTGTATAGAAATGCAAATTAATTTTGCTTTAAATCCAGCAACCTTATCTAATTCTAATAGTTTATTTGTAGATGCCTTTGGGGTTTCCACATAGATTATCATTATCACGTGTAAATAATGAGTTCTGTGTTTTTCTTTCTAACTCTTCATACTTTTATTTCATTTTCTCATTTCACTGCACTGGTCAGGATATCCAGTAGCACATTATAGAAGCCTTCATCATGGGCATCATGTAGAGTTTCTGATCTCACAGAGAATGCTTTCATTGTGAATGTTGTCTACTATATATTAGTAGATGTAGTTTACTCTATTAGCTTCGATTCCTATTTTTGGTTTTTATTTTTTATTATGAAAGTTTAATTTCATCAGGTTTTATTTTTGCTACATCTATTGAAATAATTCTGTGGTTTTTCTCTTTTAATCTGTTAATATGGTGATTTACTTCAAGTAACTTTATAATGTTACACCAATTGTGCTTTTTTTTTTTTTTTTTTTTGGCCGTGTTGGGTCTTTTTTGCTGTGCACAGGCTTTCTCTAGTTGTGGCGAACAGGGGCTACTCTTCGTTGCAGTGCGCGGGCTTCTCATTGCAGTGGTTTCTCTTTTTGCGGAGCACAGGCTCTAGGCGTGCAGGCTTCAGTAGTTGTGGCTCGTGGGTTCTAGAGCGCAGACTCAGTAGTTGTGGCCCATGGGCTTAGATGCTCCCCAGCATGTGGGATCTTCCCGGACCAGGGCTCAAACCCATGTCCCCTGCATTGGCAGGCGGATTCTTAACCACTGTGCCATCAGGGAAACCCAATCATGCATTTTTGAGATAAGCCCAACTTGGCCATGAGAAATTATCTTTTGGATCAATTATTGGATTCAGTTTACATCAGTGTTTATGAGTGAGATTTACTGGTAATTTTATTCTTGTTCTACTCTTGTTCGGTTTCCATATCAAGGTTATATCAGCCTTGTAGAAATGAGGTGCGAGTTTCCTATTTTTCTATTCTCCCAAAATAATTTGTACAAGATTGGAATGATCTGTTTCTTGAAAGGTAGAATTTGCTTGCAAAGCCTTTTATTTCTTTTTCCATGTTGAAAAACATTTAAAAAATTGAATTATAGTTGATTCACAGTGTTGTGTTGAATTATAGTTGATTTACAATGCTAGTGTACAGCAAAGTGATTTAGATACACACATGTATATAATCTTTTTCATATTCTTTTTCCACCATGGTTTATTACAGGATATTCAATTTAGTTCCCTGTGCTATACAGTAGGACCTCATTGTTTACCTAGTTTATGTATAGTAGTTTGTATCCGCTAATCCCAAACTCCTAATTTATCCCTCCCCCACCCCCTTTCCCCTTTGGTAACCATCAATTTGTTTTCTATGCCTGTGAGTCTGTTTCTGTTTTGTGAATAAGTTCATTTGTATCATATTTTAGATACCACATATAAGTGATACCATATGGTATTTGTCTTCCTCTGTCTTACTTCACTTAGTATGATAATATCTAGGTCCATCCATGTTTCTGCAAATGCCATTATTTCATTCTTTCTTATGGCTGAGTAGTATTCCATTGTGTATCTAGGTACCACATCTTCTTTATCCATTCATCTGTCGATTGATATTTGTGCTGCTTCCATGTCTTGGCTACTGTAAATAATGCTTGCAAAGCTTTTAAAACATTTGTAAGGGGAGGGGCAGATTTTTAATCACTGATTACATTTCTTTAATCGTAAGACAATCCAGGTTTTTAAAATTTCTTTTGGATTCCATTCTGGAAAACTGTTTTCCCAAGAAATTACCCATTTCATCTGTTTTCAAATTTGTTGCCATGAGGTTGATAAATAGCCTCTTATATTTCTGTTCACTTACTGGGGCATCTATGGTGAGAGCTCCCTTCTTATTTGTGCCTCCTCTTTTTCTTGTGAATATTACCAGAGCCTGGCTTTGTTTTTGTATTTCCCACAAGCCACCATTGGTCTTTTCTGCCTTAAACTGTACTGCACCTGATGTTGACATAACCCACAAGTTCACTCTTGGTTAGTCTTTTCTCCCTTGACCTTCAATGTTGTGTTTCTTTATGTTTTAGGAGGGTTTCTTGTAATTGCAGAAACCTGGGTTATTTTTCATAAAATGTGACAATCTTCTTAGCTGGAGTGTTTGGTCCCTTTACATTTTTTGTGATTACAGGTATGCTTGTATTTATTTGTAACAGCTATGTCCAGCTCCCCCTGACCACTCTCCTCCTTCCTTTCCGTTTTCTTTTGGATTAACATTTTTTTAATTAATTAATTTATCTATTTATTTTTGGCTGCATTGGGTCTTCATTGCTGTGTGGGGGCTTTCTCTAGTTGCGGCGAGCGAGGGCTACTTAGTCTTGGTTGCAATGCGCGGGCTTCTCATTGTGGTGGCTTCTCTTGTCGTGGAGCACAGACTCTAGGTGCGCGGCCTTCAGTAGTTGTGGCATATGGGCTTAGTGCTCCGTGGTATGTGGGATCTTCCTGGACCAGGGCTCAAACCCATGTCCCCTGCACTGGCAGGCAGATTCTTAACCACTGTGCCACCAGGGAAGTCCCTGGATTAACTTTTGTCTTTTTCTTAATTCCTTTTTTCCTTTTTACCTTTTTAGAAATTATACCTTCTGGCCCTATTTAGGCAGTCACCTTCTAAAAGTAATAACCTCTAAAGTTAATATCTTTGCCCTTCTCCCCACAACACTGAAACCTTAGAATGTTTAACCTGTCACCTGCTGCCAGCTCCCATGCTATTGTTATTGGCACCCTGCGGTTGTTTCAAACACTCAGTACTGGTGTGCAGGGCCCACCCAAGAGGATGCCCCCACCTCTTGCCTCCTCAGGCAGCGGCCGCACCCAGCTTGCTAGGTGGAAAGCCAAGGGCAGGAAGCGGCCGTGAACACAGGCCGGCACCCCTGCTGCTCCCAGGAGCCAGTCCTCAGACCCTATCTCAAGCTCACGCTGGCTTAGTCAAGCCCTCAGGAGTTGGCATCCAGGCCAGCACTGGTCCAAACAAGGAGTGGGTCAGAGCTGAACATCCAGGCCCAGGCTGACTGCACCAAGGACACAGGGAGGTGCTCAGAGCCCACAGCCCTTCCCAGGAGGCTGCCAGGGCCTGGAGCCTGTGAATTTACCCCTCAGCTGCCCTGGTTGCCCCCTGCAGACACCCCCTTCTTTTCACACTTTCACTGAAAACGCATGAGCTGGGGATGTCCCAGCTGGGCCTCCCTGCAGCGAACGGTGGCCCCCAAAATGTCCACAACAACAAGGACGTTGCCTTAGACAGTGTCTCCTGCTCTCATTCCCCACAGACCAAGGGATGGGGATGCAGAAGAGCCAAGGAGAGGGACATAGCACCTACCCAGGAGGCTGGAGGCTGTGGAGAGGAGCCACCCCTTACATAGGTTTAGAGGAAAGATAGGAGTTCACCAGGGCGAAAGTGGGATCAGGCATTCTGGGAAAGAAGAGACCATGGGTAAGAGCAGTAACAAACACCAGCAGGGCATGGGGTATGGAAGGACAACAGCAGGACAAGGAGGGACCCATGCAGCTGGGCTCTGGCTGGCTGGTGTCTTGAAGAGAGCTCCTGGGAATGGAGCTAAGAAGTAAGAGAAGCCACCATTCCAACAGGCACATGGTCATGTCTGGCTGCCAGGATGGGTGAAGTATGGCCCTGCAGCTGGGTGGCCACAGACTCAGCAGAACCCAGAGCCTCCTATTCCCAGGGGAAGGGACCATCCCCGCCACATGCCGAGTTCTGAGGGCCCACAAACCAGGGCCTGCAAGGTGGAACTGAGTCAGAGATGCTAGGCCGAGGTTGGGATTCAAGGGAGCAGACAGAGCCCATCCCCGTCCCCCCGCCCTCCCCTACAGAGCGTCCCACTGCACATACCAGTAAAGACTTTGAGAGCTAATAAACACATGGCAATACGGAAATAATAAAGAATATCATCAGTGGGCCAGGAATTTTGAGAGACTTTTAGGAGTTTGTGGAAGAGAAGGAGATAGGGTGAGACACTGGGACCAACCAGGGCTGAGGGAAAAGCCAACCCTGCGTGCAGACAAGGAGCCTCAGCTGGAGGAGGAGGCTGCAGCCTCCAGCTGTCACCCTGGGTGCCACTTTGTCCCCAAAGGGCCCACTGAGGCGGGCTGGGGCAGGAGGAGGTAGATGAGGAGGTAGCTCCATTCCCAGGAGCTCTCTTCAAGACACCTCTGAAAACACGAACCCTCCTCCAAGTAGCTGAGGGGGGAGAAAGGCAGGTCCTGCCAGGAGAGAACCCAAGCGGGGTCAGTTAAAGGCCTCCTGGTGCCCCTGGGGTGTCAGGGTAGAGACAAAGAAACAGACCTCTCACACACCTGCCAAGGGTACACGTTGGTACAACCACTGCAGGAAATAGTTTGCCGTTACCTCAAAAAGTTGAATGAGCATCATCCCATGAGCCAGAGGGAAAAGTGTCCACATGCACCGGGTACATGTGGCAGCCAATAGTCAGCATCAACTACCAGAGATGGAGGGAGGGAGCTCCTGATGTGACTCCAGCACCCATGACCGCGTGCAAGGACCTGAGCAGGAACCACCCCGCTGAGCTCAGTCAACCCAGCACTTGGGAAAGAAGAATAGAATGGCCCTTGTTTCAGGCCACTGAGGTTTGGGGTGTTTGTTATGAAGAGACAGAAAACCAGATTTCATTTCTATAAAGGTTAAAAGTAGGCAAGATTAAACCATATTGTTCAGGAATAAATATACAGGTGCTAAAACTAAAAAGAACAACAAAGAAATGATTACCACGAGAGTGAGGATAACCTTTATCTCTAGAGAGAGGTGAGTGGAAAGGATATATGGAGCTTCTGAGGCGATACCTAGGGGTGACTATGTGAATGTTTGCTATAGAATAATTTGTGAAGCTGTATGTAGTATCTTTCACAATAAAAAGACGTGTGTGTATTTTAAGAAAGGCTAAAAGAAAGTACTCAGGTTTGGATGATGTGGGTACAGCATCTGCCAGCAGCTCCCACGTGCATCCTACAGAGCAGCCTGGCTTCGACAGGACCCCCACTGCCCACACACCCTCCCACGCAGGGCCAAGCCCCTGGGAGCAGCAGACCAGTGTACCCAAGACCAAAACGCATGCCAGTCACCAGGAAACCCCAGATGGAAGCCAGCTAATGAGAGAACAAAGGCAAACATTAGAAACCTTGACAATGTGAAATAATAGCAAAGCCCTGGGAACAAATCTATTTTCTGTCTCTATGAATGTGCCTTTCTGGACATTTCACATCAATGGAATCATACAATAATGTGGCCTTTCATGTCTGGCTTCTTCCACTTTGCATAACATTTTCTAGGTTCATCCATTTTGTAGCCTGTGTCAGTATTTCATTCCTTTTTATGACTGAATAGTATTCTGTTGTATGGATAGGTCACATTTTGTTTATCCATTCATCACCTGATGAACATTTGGGTTGTTTACACTTTTTGGTTACTATGAATAAAGCTGCTATGAACATTTGTATACAAGTTTTTGTGTGGACATATCGTTTCATTTCTCTTGAGTACCTAAATGTGGAATTGCTGGGTCATATGGTAATACTATGTTTAACTTTTTAGGAACTGCTAAACTTTTCCACAGCAATTGCATCATTTTATATTCTCACCAGCAATGTATGAGGGTTCAATTTCCCCACATCCTCGCCAACACTTATTATGTTGATTTTTTTTATCATACTGGACTCAGTTTACTAGCATCTCATTGCAGATTTTTGCATCTACATTCGTAAGGGATATTGATCTGTATTTTTCTTGTGATGTCTTTGTCTTTGGTATCAGGGTAACACTGGCTTTGTAGGATGAGTTAAGAAGTGTTCCCTCCTCCAACTTCCCTGGTGGTGCAGTGGCTAAGAATCTGCCTGCCAACACAGGGGACACGGGTTCAAGCCCTGGTCTGGGAAGATCCCACATGCCGCGGAGCAACTAAGCCTATATGCCACAACTACTGAGCCTGCGCTCTAGATTCCGAGAGCCACAGCTACTGAGCCCGTGCGCCCTAGAGCCCGTGCTCCACAACAAGAGAAGCCAGCGCAATGAGAAGCCCGCGCACTGCAACAGAGTAGCCCCTGCTCACCACAACTAGAGAGAGCCCACGTGCAGCAGCGAAGACCCAGGGCAGCCAGCAATCAATCAATCAATCAATCAATCAATCAATATAATAAGTGTTCTCTCCTCTTCTATTTTTTTAAGTGCTTGAGAAGGATGGATGTTAATTATTCTTTAGGGCTTCCCTGGTGGTGCAGTGGTTGAGAATCCGCCTGCCGATGCAGGGGACATGGGTTCGTGCCCCGGTCTGGGAAGATCCCACATGCCGCGGAGCAGCTGGGCCCGTGAGCCATGGCCGCTGAGCCTGCGCGTCCGGAGCCTGTGCTCCGCAATGGGAGAGGCCACAACAGTGAGAGGCCCGCGTACCACAAAAAAAAAAAAAAAAAAAAAAAATTATTCTTTAAATCTTTGATAGAATTCACCAGTGAAACCATCTGGTCCTGGGTTTTTCTTTGTTGAATTTTTTATTACTAACTCAAAATTCATCAAATTTGGGAAGATTTCAGCCTTTACTTCTTATTGAGAATCAGCCGTTTTTGTTTTTTAAATAAGCTTTCCCCAGGTTGCTGCAAGCCTTTGGTTAATTTTCAAAGTCCCAGAAACATTGATCCTGTCAGTTTTTGCCCATGTTTTCATTGCTTTTATGAAGGGTGGAATGTGGAGTTTCTTACTCCACATTTTTTTCTTACTTTTATTTTTTTAAAACATCTTTATTGGAGTATAATTGCTTTACAGTGGTGTGTTAGTTTCTCCAGTATAACAAAGTGAATCAGCAAACATGTACATATATCCCCATATCTCCTCCCGCTTGCGTCTCCCTCCCACCCTCCCTACCCCACCCCTCTGGGTGGACACACAGCACCAAGCTGATCTCCCTGTGCTATGCGGCTGCTTCCCACTAGCTATCTATTTTACATTTGGTAGTGTATATATGTCCATGTCACTCTCTCACTTCGTCCCAGCTTACCCTTCCCCCTCCCAGTCTCCTCAAGTCCATTCTCTATGTCTGTATCTTTATCCCTGTCCTGCCCCTAGGTTCTTCAGAACCCTTTTTTTTTTTTTTAGATTCCATATATATGTGTTAGCATACGGTATGTTTTTCTCTTTCTGTCTGACTTACTTCACTCTGTATGACAGTCTCTAGGTCCATCCACCTCACTACAAATAACTCAATTTTGTTTCTTTTTATGGCTGTTACTCCTCCATTTTTGCTGACATCACTCCTTAGTTGGGCTTCTGACAGAGCAGACAAAAGCATCCTGACAAGAGATTTACTTAGTTATAAAGGTACGCTTTGGGATGGTGATTCTCAAACTTTAGTGTGCATAAGAAATAACTAGAGGTGATGATTATAAATGCATTTTCCTAGATCCCACCACAAATCCCAACACTTATGTCTGAGGCCTGGGGATCTGCATTTTAGGCAGGTGCTTAGAGGCCCCCCTTTGGAAGCACCAGTCTCAAACAATGAACAAAGTAATAAACAAGTTGGGAGGTTGTGAGGAGAGATGGTGTTCATTTCACATTTTTCACGGAAGAGAGCCAAGAGAAACCAGGTAGAGTTGAGAAATCAAGACATGGGAGAGACTTCCCTTGCGGTCCAGTGGGTAAGACTCCACGCTTCCACTGCAGGGGGCCCGGGTTCGATCCCTGGTCAGGGAACTAAGGTCCCGCATGCCACAAGGTGTGGAAAAAAAAAAAGACATGAGATGAACTCTTTAGAGTTATGGAGGTACCCAGAGTAAGAACTGGAAACAAACAGTGAAGGGAGGCGACCTCCAGGGAGGGGCTGGAGTGGGACACCGGCAACTTTGACTTTTTTCTTTACAGTTTGAACTTTCTTTTCTCAAATACAGATGTTATCTTTATATATTAAAACAAACAAACAAACAAAAGCGATGGAGAAGTCAGTAGGAGGGGGCTACTGGCCAACAACCCCGCCTTGTCTCCTCAGGGCCTTGGCCAGCCCAGCCCTGCCTACCATCCTTGGCCAAGGGCTGCGGCTGCACCATGCAGCCTGGTACCTTGGGAAGGGCACTACAGACTGGGGCTCCTCTCCTTCAGCTTGGACCATGCCCTTGCCACCTCCCTCCAGAGAAGTGGGCACTGGCAACTGAGTGCCAACAAGATGAGGAGGACGCTATAGTATGAGGGAGTCAGGAACCGCAACCTAGAGCCATACAGCCCTGGCCTCTCTGGGCTTCAAGGGATCTTCCCAAGGTCACGTAGTGACCCAGTCCTTCCCAGAACCAGTAGTCTTTGGGGCTTAAAAACATAAGCATAAAATCAAAAACAAACTTTGCTTGGAAGCTGGCTGTGGGCAGTTGGCTCAGCCTACACCATGGGCTCACCAGCCAACTGCTTCAGAGGTCTGGGCAGGGGGCCACCTGACAGGATGTGCTGGGAAGCCAAATGGGGATGGCTGCTTCTGGGAGAGGGACGAGTGATGACAGTCATGTCCCTGGACAGCAGAGGGCTGTGGCTCTCACTGGCCCCCCTGGCTCTGCAGGGCTGTTTTCAGGGTGAAGGTTATCTAGCCCAAAGCCAGAGACTCCCTGTCCTTTCCACAAGGACGTTTGGGAGGTGTCTCTCCCTTCCCAAACATCCTATGCCAGCACGGGGCATGCCTCCAAACAGAAAAGTCAAAAAAGCTCCTCCTCTCTGTGGAGCAGGAGTGGGGAGGGAGGGATCAATGGCGGGGGGTGGCGGGGAGCCTAGGACCAGAGCCTCTGACACCTCCAGCCAGGGTGACACTGCACTCTGATGAGCAGGCTGACCAACTGGGAAGTTAGCGTTTGGGGGTTTCTCACAATATAGTGAGAAGCCAGGGAGGGCCGCTGCAGCAGAGAGGCTGCTCAAAAGAAACCACACATGAGCTGGGCCTGGTGGCTGGCAAACTTTGGATGCAGGAAGGCAGGGAGCACCCCTGTTTTCCTCTAACAGGCGCCGCCACTCAGGCCAAGGTTGCCTCTTGCTCTACAGGCCTCATGAAATGAGCTCTGGGAGGCCCGAGGAACCCCGCAGCAACACCTCGAGGCCCTCGCCAGGTCCCAGTCCACAAGGCGACCACTAGTTCTGCTCTCACCCCTGGCGTCAGGAGTGGTGAGAACCAACTCTGCTCTTCCACCACAGTTCTTGGCCAGGTGTGGGTCAGTATCTCCCACCTTCAGCTTCTTTTTTTTTTTTTTTTTTTGCAGTATGCGGGCCTCTCCCGTTGCGGAGCACAGGCTCCGGACGCGCAGGCTCAGCAGCCATGGCTCACGGGCCCAGCCGCTCCGCGGCATGTGGGATCCTCCCGGACCGGGGCACGAACTCGTGTCCCCTGCATCGGCAGGCGGACCCTCAACCACTGCGCCACCAGGGAAGCCCCAGCTTCTTTACTTACCTGTCAAATGGCTGATAGGTGTGTCCCAGGTGTCATCAGCACAGTGCCAAAATCCATCTGAATTGACCAGCCTGTGATGTAATGATGACAGCAGCAGCAAGCATACTCACCTGGGACCTGCCACGTGCCAGGCGAGGTTTAGAGTGATGTACATATATGACTCTCCAATTTTGTTCCCGATTCTGATGTGTGGGTTTTTTCCCACCACCAAGTGATTCTCCACCACCAGCTAGGTGTCCTACAATTTAACTCAATTCTGACACTATCTACCTAGAGACGGCATCAGATTCACAGGTTGAGGGCTCAATTCCACAAGACTGTCCCCACTTCAGATGCCAATTATAAGTCCAGATTGTTACCTGTGCCTCTGACCTACTGGCTATAAATCAGAGGTTCCCATGACCTCTCCTTTTGGGTTTGACTAACTTGCTAGAGCAGCTCACAGAACTCAGAGAAACATTTTACTTACTAGTTACCCGTTTATTATTAAAAGATATATATATCAGAGACAGCCAGATAAAAAAGATGGTTAGGGCAAGGTATGGGAAGGGATGCATGCCCTCTCCAGACACACCCACCACTCTCCCCGAACGTTCACCAACCTGGAAGCTCTCCGAACCCTGTCCTTCGGGATTTTTATGGAAGCTTCATTAGAGGCGTGATTAAATTAAGTCATTGGCCATTGTTGATTCATTCAACCTCCAGCCCCTCTCCTCTCCCCTCCCCGGAGGTTGGAGGTGAGGGGGTGGGACTGAAAGTTCCAACCCTCTAGCCTCCTGGTTGGCTTCCCTGGCAACCAGCCCCCATCCTTGTGTGCTTCCCCAAAATCACCTCATTAACATAACAAAAGACACTTTTTTACTGCTATCATCACTTAGGAAATTCCATGGGTTTTAGAAGCTAGGTGCCAGGTACAGGGATGAAGACCAAATACTTATTGCTTATTATAAACCACAATATCACAGACTCTAACCCTTGGGCTTTGCCATCAGCACACCCAGATGAAAAGAGAATACTGTGATATGTCACAGGGCTATGGAGCAGCAGAGTCAGATCTAACCAGGCGGTTGACTGAGTTGGGATTCTTGGCCAACTGGATGGAAGGAAGGAAGGAAAGAATGAACAACAGGCCCAAAATGGAGTCACCTGTGCTAAGTCCCACATCACCAAACATAGACTTAATAACTAACTTAATTACAGTGTCAACCTCTCCCACAAATGGAATCTTAAGCCAATCAATCTGGAATTAACTGGTTATTACTAGTGAAGTAATTCACTCTACAGGCCCCTGCACTCCCCTAAAGGAAGGTGACCTTGCCTGAAACAATCAGCTCTTTGCTAGAGTAACTTCCTTGTCCCACCTCTTTCTGTCTATAAAACTTTCATTTTGTACAGCTCTTCGGAGGTCCTTTCTCTTTGCTAGATGAGATGCTGCCCAGTTCATGAATCACTGAATAAAGCCAATAAGATCTTTAAAATTTACTCAGTTGAATTTTTTCTTTTTTTTTTAACACTATTCTGCCCCCCCATTAAGTCCACAAGAACATGACTATTCATCTCTATAACATCAGGGTCCAGCAAAGAGCCACCTGGGAAACCTCAATAAACGTTTGCTGAACAAAAGAATGAAAATGAGTACGCACAAACCTCCAGTATATAAAATAAACTCTTATTATAACTGCAGGGGATATGTGTGAAATTAATAGAAAAGTATCACAATAAAACGAATCATAATAATTGGAGGCCCAGATGAAGACGTCAGACATTTGGAAACAGTGTGGACACTCAAAAGGCGTGGCTAGTTCTCAACATCAGGTTTCACAGGGCCAAAGTCAAGGTGTGGGCAGGGTAACATTCTCTTCCGGAAGCTTCCACACTCACTTGAGTTGCTGGCAAAATTCAGTCCCAACATAGTGTGTTTTTGTTTTTGTTTTTGTTTTTGGCCGTGCCATGAGGCTTGCAGGATCTTAGTTCCCCAACCAGGGATCGAACCCGTGCCCCCTGCAGTGGAAGTATGGAGTCCTAACGACTGGACCGCCAAGGAATTCCCCCAACATAGTTGCAGGAGTGGGATCCATTTCCTTGCTGGCTGTCAACTAGAGGTCATTTTCAGTTTCCAGAGGCTGCCTGCATTCCCTGGCTCGTTGTTCCCTCAAAGCTCAAAACGGCAAGCCAAGTACTTCTCACACTTTGGCTCTCTGACCCTGTCTGCCTCGTCCCTCCCACCAGGTCTCTGATAGCTACCTTCTGCTGTGCTTCTAAGGGCTCACGTAATTCTACTGCGCCCACCCAGGTAATCCATGATGAGTTGTCTCATTTAAGGTCAGATGATTATAACCCTCATTCCACCTGCAAAGGCTTTCACAGCTATGCAGAGAGAAGCATTTGATTGAATGGCTGGGGGAGAGGAATCTTTGGAGGTCACCATGAGAGTTCTGCCTACCGTAGCTGGCCCTTGAGAAATTAAACCCAAAGACTGCAAAAGTGGGTGATAAAACTAACGCAGACGGAACAGGCACAGAGTGATAGCTCTGTAGGAACAGGATGGGGTTAAACCAAAGTGTGCTTTGTTTTGCAAAAACTAAGGATTAAGTTGCAGAAAGTTCCAGACACCAGATGTTCCAAAAAGGTTACAGTGCATTCCAGTCAACAAGATACCACAGTGTGAACAACCAACCAGGCACCTAACTACTTGCTTGCAGTTTTTGGCAACCTAGAGGAACTTTTGCCTTATTATAACGATCGTGCCTAGCCTCTCATGAATATGCATGCTCCAGGCTTGAAACTCCCCTGGAGAGCTATCTTCCTGTCTGGTACTTGTCACAAGTAAGAAATGCTTCTGCTTTAATGGAAAGTACTTGGTGTGTTCATTGGCTAAGCACCTCAAGGGATGGACCCATTATGTCTGGTAGCAAGAGGAGGTCCGGTGCCAGCAAGGCATGAGAATTTCAGTTGCTCTGCATCCTCGTCCACACTTACTGTTGTCAGTCTTCTTAATTTGGGCCATTTGAGAGGATGAGAGGATGTGCGTGGCCCAGTGGTGGCTTGCTGTGGTTTTGTGCCTTCCTAATGACAGATGATGATGGAGCATCCTTCCTTTTCTGGTGAAGTATCTGTTCTGCAGATTCATTACAGGGTTGGGGGACTTCTTTACATATTTTAGATACAAGTCCTTTATCAGGTATGAGTTTTGATTTCCTCCCAATCTGTGGCCTGCCCTTCATTTTCTTTTTTTTTAAATTTTATTTATTTTTGGCTGTGTTGGGTCTTCGTTTCTGTGCGAGGGCTTTCTCTAGCTGCGGCGAGCGGGGGCCACTCTTCATCGCGGTGCACAGGCCTCTCACTGCCGCGGCCTCTCTTGTTGCGGAGCACAAGCTCCAGACGCGCAGGCTCAGCAGTGTGGCTCACGGGCCTGGTTGCTCTGCGGCATTTGGGACCTTCCCAGACCAGGGCTCGAACCCGTGTCCTCTGCATTGGCAGGCAGATTCTCAACCACTGCGCCACCAGGGAAGCCCCCTTCATTTTCTTAATGGGGTTTTTCAAAGTTAATTTTCTCCAGGTTTCCTGAGGTATGATTTACAGAAGTAACACTCACCCTCTCTGGTGAATTCCACCACCACAGTGAGACATGGACTCGTCCTGCCATCCCCCACCTCCCCTTAGAGCAGGTGTGCTCGGCAGCCCTGGGACAGGCTCCGGGCCTTTCCCAGGCGGGCCGCTGAATGCCTCTGGCTGCCTCTGTGCCCCGCTCGTAAATCGCAGGATAACAGGAAAAGGCCCACTGAGCATCCTGCTACACACAATAATAAAACCAGTAATAATGACACCGAAACGCTCTCGGAGGGCCGCCCCCTCCCCCACCCCATCCCCAGCTAATCAGCCCCGTTACTGACCTCACCACATGTCTGTGAGGAGCCACCAAGACCCTTCTCAGCCGAGAAACAGCGCAGAGGAGGCCACGTGCGGTGCCCTCAGGGAGCCGTGGCTGCAGCCCGAACACCACCAGGGCCGCCGCGCCGCTCCGCGGGGGAGGTGCAGGAGATCCGGACCCGTGAGCCCCGGGCTGAGGGACACGCCTCAGCGGCCTTGACGCCGCTACCGCCGCAGGGCCCGGGTATGTGCCAGAGAGGGGGCTGCGCATGAGCGCGGCGTGCGTGACATGCGCGGCCTGTGCGTGGGGCGTGCGTGGGGATCGTCCAAGGCAGCGGGCGGCGCACATGCGCGGGGTGCAACGGAGCTAGAGGCGCGGGCGGCTGTGGTGATTGGTGCGGCAGCTGGTGCGGGAGAGACACCGGCAGGGCGCGGGGCTAGCGCCGCTCTCGAAATCCTGAGGCTGACCACCGTCGGCCTCAGCGCCAGGTCAGCCGACTGTCGGCGAGTGAGCGTCTAACCGACGAACCAGGCCCCAGCCTGGCTCACCTGTGGGTCGGCGAGGGCCGGGATGGCCCTGGCTTGGCGGTGCTGCAAGCGGTGTTGGTGGCGCAGTAGAGGTCAGGGTGGGGGCAGGCGTGAGTCCTGCGTGGAAGAGGTGGTGTCAGCGCAGGTTTCACCCGGGGCTGACCTCCGAACTGATCCTTGGGGGTGGGCTTGGTGTGCTCCCATCAGGGCATCGGAGTGGCCTCCATACCAGCTTTGGGCGTGTGGGAGGCAATAGGTGGGCCTGGACGGGGACGTGGGGAGAGGATGTGCAGCGTCTTGAAAGCTCCTGCGGGCGGGAATTCTGCGGAGGGTCCTTAGGCCTGGAACTCACGTCAGATGTGTGTTTCAGTAGTGTAACTCTGGCAGGAAGTAGACAGGAAGTGTAATTGTACATAGGGGATGTTGGAGGAAGGAAGCCAATCTCATAGTCCCGGCAGCGATGAGGCCTGAGCCTGGAAGTGCCATTGGAGATGCAGATAGAAGCAGAATTTCAGGGAGATTTTAGAGATGATAATAGACAGGCTTCACTGGGCCCCCATAACAGCTGAGCCTAGGATGACGTCTGGATCTGGAAAATCAGGGGAACTGAGACATTAGGACATCTGAGTGTATACGAGTGCAGACCTCGTGCCAGGCACTCAGCAACAAAGATAAGAAAAGACCTACTCTCTGCCCCCAAGGTGTTTGTAGTTGAACAGAGGAGATGATTATATCTGTATCCATGTAGTGTGGAGCATTACAGGTGTTCCTACCTGAGCCTGAGATGGGGGCAAGGAGAGCTTCCTGGAAGAGGTAGGCCCGAGCTTCAGGGAAACCAGAATTCCCAGGCAGTGTGGGTATCTGAGGCACAGAAGGCACGTCAGCAGGAAGGCCAGGCCATTTGGGATATGCTCAGAGCACTAGAAGCAGATGCTGGAGTGTAAAACTAGATGAACTAGAACTAGGTGCTGAAGTCTGAAATGGGAGGTTGAACTTGAATTTTATTCTCTAGGGGGTGGGGAGCCATTGCAAGGCCTTATGCAGAGGAGCGCCTGTTTGAATTTGGCTTGGCGCGGCTTGTGCTGGGGGCATCTTGGTGAACAGCTGTAAAGGGAGGAGCTTGTAGGCTGTTGCAGGAAGTGCTGGTGATGAGTGGAAACAACCTGGGCAGTGGTGGTGGGGAGCAGAGTGGGCATGGTGAGTGCAGGAAAACAGCTGACGTGGGGGCAGCTGGCTGGGAAGTGGAGGATGGCGGGAAGGGTGCATGGGGCCCTGGGGACATCCCAGTGGAAATGCCTAATAGTTTACTAGCCAAGCAGAATGGCAGATCACTTAACCTTAGGAAGCCTGCCTCTTCACATGCAAATGGGCGTGGCAGTACCCACCTCATAATGTCGGACTGAGCACCTTCCAGTGTTCTGGATGCCCAGGATCCAGCTGAACTGCTACAGTGTGAAATACACAGGAAATACAGGTTAAGCTAAAAACAGAGCGCCCAAGCAGAGGTGCAGGTTTGGCTGTCATCCACATTAAGCTCCCAGAAAAGAGGCAGATGAGCATGGAGTGGGATTTCTCCAGTTGCAGGGCAAGACGGAGGCCGCCTGGTGACAGCGTGCTGGTGGCAGGGAAACTGAGCGTGGGTATATGTCTGAATGGCCTTGGCAAGTCCAGCTTTAAAATAAAGGCTTAGGACTGGGCCACTAAGCTCTTCCATGGTGTTATAACCTGGTGATCACCTGCGTGCCTCCGTTTCTGTGTGTGGAGGAGCTGACTCTGAGTTTAGCCGTGTGGATCCAAGATCCTAGGGGTCTCCCGGGAGGGTCCTGGGCCTGTGGAGCTCTGCAGGGGGCCTGCCTTCTCTCAACACACTGCGAATGTTTTCAATGAATCATATATTTGATGTGTGTGAGAGGGTGAAAGGACTTTTATTCTCATCACCATTCTTTTTTTTTTAATTAAAATTAATTTATTTATTTTGGGCTGCGTTGGGTCTTCATTGCTGCGCATGGGCTGTCTCTAGTTGCGGTGTGCAGGGGCTACTCTTGGTTGCAGTGCACGGGCTTCTCATTGCGGTGGCTTCTCTTGTGGAGCACGGGCTCTACGCACGTGGGCTTCAGAAGTTGTGGCACGTGGGCTCAGTAGTTGTGGCTCGCGGGCTTAGTTGCTCTACAGTACACTTGAACCCGTGTCCCTTGCATTGGCAGGCAGATTCTTAACCACTGCTCCACCAGGGAAGTCCTCACCATTCTTCAGAGTAGACCCGTTGTTAATTCTGTTGTAGAGTTGACAAGATTAAGGCAAGATTGAGGAGAGTAGGTATTTTGCCAGAGGCTGCACAGTTATCTGAAGAACTTTTTCTTTTACTTGACTTTCTGAGCTGTGTCCCAGAAAGATGTCATAGCTCCAGTCAGATCAATGTAAATAACAAATTAATTTTTTTAATGAAGTAGCAATAATGAATTATCCTAAGTTAGTTTATAAGTAAACTTGGTGTTTTCATTCACATTTTTAAACCAAATTTAAAATCATCAAAGGCTAATATAAATAGTTGTTAATATTTCTCAAGTGCTTCATAAACATAGTACTTCGTATGTACTCTCTCAATCTTCACGACCTCCTCGTGAGCTAGGTGTGATCATCATCACCATTTTTACTGACAGGCTGGAGTGAGCTGGAGTAACTGCTCCAAGGTCATTGGTCAGTGAGACAGAACCAGCTTTTGACTCAAGATCTTGGGCCCAGAAGCTTAGCTCCTGACCACTGACCTCATTGTCCCTTATTTGCTTTGTCTTTGGGATCTTACTAGGAACAGCAGTAACTCAATAGCCAAAATCATTAACTTTAAGCATTAACACCCCATCTTTGCATGCTTTCTCTTACCCTTATTGTTCAGGCTAAATCAGGGGTGGGTTTTCTCCATTTACTGAAATGGGCGTTGGCCAGAGGTTGAGGGCAGGCTCTGCAGCCTGGGGGTGCCTACGCCCAGAGAACTGAGAGGCATCCCAAGGTGGCGCAGTTAAGGAGGATGGTGCTGCAGTGAAAACTCGCCGCTTGTGAAAATGATTTGGCATCTGCGTAGAAGATAACTTTTCTAAATTCATTTTTTTCCTGAAATATAAGATACAGTGACGCAAAGACCTCTGAGATTCTCAGACGCTGGCTTAATCCAGGAAGGCTGAGGTCCACCTTCCTCCCGTTACCATCTCCTACTGAGTGCCTGTCACTCTCAGTCTCAGGGGTAGGGGGTGGCGGTGGAGATGCGGCTTGGTGGCGATTGGGGGAGGAGGGAGCTGGTTCAGTGTGGCCACAGACCCTGTCAACCTGGGCTTCTCTGCTGCATTCCCGCTCAGTTTATCTGGCCGAGGGAGTCCAGTGTAAGCAGCCCTGTGATCTGGATAAGGCACTGGCACAAATAAATCTCTGAATTTATTATTGGGCTTTTAACAGCCACCTTTCATGTGTTTTTAAATATTGACTATTAAAAAAATCTTTTTACTTTAACTTGTTTTTCCTTCAGACAGTGCACCTCGGGAATAGGGACTTTTGCCTGAGTTGGTGATGGAGATGTTCCATAAGCCCGTGCTGCCTCCACAGCAGTGGCTGCCAAAAGTCACAGCTGTGAAATGACTTGTGACTGCTAAGGATAAACATATTTGTCCCTTTTCATTACATGACCTGTAAGGGCTAGCAGCTCCTACTGGTAGCTGTGGTTTACCCTCCCTACTGTATTTCTTTTTTTTTTTTTTTTTTTTTTTTTTTTTTTTTTTTTTGCGGTACGCGGGCCTCTCACTGTTGTGGTCTCCCCCGTTGCGGAGCACAGGCTCCGGACGCGCAGGCTCCGGACGCGCAGGCTCAGCGGCCATGGCTCACGGGCCCAGCCGCTCCGCGGCATGTGGGATCCTCCCAGACCGGGGCACGAACCCGTATCCCCTGCATCGGCAGGCGGACTCTCAACCACTTGCGCCACCAGGGAGGCCCCTTACTGTATTTCTTAATTTGCAAGTGGACATGGAGCCTGTGGCCTCGTTTATCTTCTCTGGGGTCTGAGTTTCGAGTTTGAGCCCTGTGTTCTGGGGGCCTTGGCTCCTCAGTCCCTGAAAGATCGGGCTTTCCTGTTTTCGTCAGCCTCCGTTTACTCTGTGGGCGCGCTTTGTGTAGGGGAGAAAAATACCCACGAAGGAAGCTCCCCGGAGGGTGACCAGGTGCACAGTTCAGCCAAGTAGGTGACTCGATGGGGTACGTCTCTTTGTGTTTCTTCCAGTCGGGAAGGGTGTGACGGCGTGCTGTGCTCGGATATACTCGGCTTGCGGCCAAATAACTTTACCACCTGAGCTGTGGGGCTGCCCTTCCAAGGGTCCAGCCTCAGCCTCCAGGACCCAGAGCAGACAGGTCTGGGTGGCACTCACGGTGGCTGTGACGAAGTCTCGTTGTGTGTTCCGAGTACCCCATGACCCCTGAGTATCTACACAGAGCTCCTCTATACGTGCACTTGTGTGTGTGAAAGTGCATCTGTGCACGTACTGAAGCTTTCCTGAGTAGAACAAGAAGAAGGAAGAAGGTGTGGGGGGTGGATAGACAGATGGCAGCGGCTGAGTTATTGCAGCTGGATGACCGCTTTGTGGGCATACAGTCTACTCTTCTCTCTGCTTTTGTGTATATCTGAAAATTCCAAAATAAAAAGATTTAAAAACAGGTATAGTATTTAAGTACGTGTTTAAGTGTTTAATCCATGCAGTGCTTACTGCGCCCAGCTTTGCTGCAGATGCTGTGGGGAGTTTGGGTGCAGCGCCGATTCTGTGCTTTCGTGGCACTCAGAACTGGGGACAGACATTAATGTAATGTCACACAAATACTGAATTTCAAACAGAGAGGAGCTCTTTGAAGCACAGCACGGGGTATTATGAAAACCTTGAGTCATGGAAACTGGGAAGGGAAGGGCCAGAATAAGCTTCACAAGTGGATTGCTGATGCATGACCAGGAGTTAACTGGGTGCTGGGGGGTGGGGAGGGGGAGGAGAGAGGGACCTGAGACCAGGGGGTTGGGGGGGATTCCTGAGAAGTAGGCCAGCGTGTGCTGCCAGGCCTTGTTCGGGAATTGCCTTTGGTCCTGGGATGGAGGGGCTCCTCAGGCTGCCATTTTGGCTGCCACTTGGAGGGTGGGTGGAGGGGCCAGGGCAGAAGTCGACCTGCAGCTGAGGGCCAGCTGTCTGTGCTACAGGCTGATGCGGGAACAAAGGTTTGTCTCAGAGAGACGTGGTTTTATATTTTACCTAAAAGTGTCCATACCATCAACTCAGCAACCTGTTTGCTTTGAATTTTTTTTTCGGATTTTTTGGTATTTTAACATAACACAAAGTTATCTGAAAGTCTTCTCCTAAAATCCCATCCTCCGGATGCCCATTGTTAACGTACTCCTTCGACTTAGTCTTTTCTACCTGTGTAGTATCTTATTCTGTGGATGCTGCATTGTTTAATTTACTTAATAATTTATCTAATTGTTCCTCTTCTGAAGGACATTTGGGTTGTCCGTAGATTTCCTGCTGCAGTGAATGTCCTTGAGTGCCTGTGTTCATTGCTGTGCATTTGGGAGCTAACTGGAGGCCTCCAGCTGGAATCGATGGGTCAGAGTATGCATGTTGCAGGGTTTAACACATGCTGTCCCGCTGCCCCAGGGGGACCTGCTTCCCCCACACACTTTCACCAGCATTAGATTTCACCTTTCTTAGTTTTTTTCTTAATCTGTTGGGTGAATAAAGCTTGTCTTATCAATTCTATTGATTACTTGGAAATTTAAGCATCTTTTAAATGTTTATTAGCTATAGTCAGTTTTCATCAGAAAACTCTCTTTTGCCCATTTTTCTTTGGAGTTGCTTTCCTTTTTCTTTCTTGAGTTGCGACAGTTCTTTATATGATGTGGATATTAACGGCTAACACTTGAGTCCAAGGTTGCACCCAGCTTTAGACAGTAGTCTGAGAATTCCCCTTGGTCCGTGTCACCCCAGTGCCCATGTCAGGTGTCACCAGGGCCTGCTCATTCTCCTCTGAAGTTCTTGACAACTCTGCTTTTGGCCCCTTAAGATTGGGGACACTCTCCAGAGCATTCCCTGCAGTGCTCCTGCAGGGTGAGGTGACCTTCCCCGGGGGTCACACCGAGGATGGAGCCCGGGGCTCTGCTTCTGCAGCAGCTTCGGATGATGCCACGGTGGGTGTCGCGCCTGGGTCAGACTTCCCCTGGCCATCCCAGTGAGCATCCCAGGACCCCTCGCCCCTGCTGCACCGTCAGTTCAGTGTCCCAGGTGACCGGTGGGGAAAGAGCTGCTGCCAACAGGCCACAAAGATGTTCAGTTGGAAAATTCAGAGCTCAGTCCTTGAGAATGTGTGGGCTCTTCCAGTCCTCAGAGCTGTGGACCCTGGGTGATTGGTTCATGACAGACGCAGGCACCTGATTTCAGGAAGGTGCGAGTCCTTACTGGAAGGTTCTTAGTGTGTGTGCTGTGCTTGTTGGTGGCACAGCAGGAGTGGGGCTGACTTTCCTTACTGCGTCTGCTCTCTGGTTTTGTGAGGGGAGGGGGGATCTGGGGCCCAGGCCATCACCGGAATCTTGGAGAGCTGGCTCTTGACCTTATGATCCTGCCAATACCCCACGGTCCAGGCTGGAAGTCCTCGGGGGGGGGGGGCGGTCCAGGCCACCTGCCCTATACCCAGCTGCCCCCAATCTTGCCCTGGCCCCTGCCTCATACTCCAGAGCTAGTTCGCAGGGCTCACAGACCTCCCTGGCCCTGGCTCTTGGGGCTGTCTGCTTCTCCCATCTCTTCTTTCTTGTTTTCTTTGTTTGGTAGCAGCTCTATTGAGGTATAATGCACATACTGTACACTTCACCCATCTACAGTATACAATCCAGAGGTTTTTATTATACTCACAGAGTTGTGTAACCATCACCACGATCAAGTAGAACATGTTCATCACCCCCAAATAAACCCTGGACCGTTAAGCAGTCATTCCCATTTCTCTCCCCTCCCCCAGCCCTCAGGAACCATTCATCTACTTTCTGCCTCTACTGATTTATCTTTTTTGGACATTTCATAACAATGGAATCCGACAATTTTCTACATGTTTTTAAAGTTGTGAACAGAGGCCAGGCTGCTAAACATCCAAAGTGGGAGCTCGGTGACGGCTGAGTTTGTCCTGCCTGGTGGGGCCCGTAAGCAGAGTACTGGGGGGCTGGGGTGTCTGGGATAAGACCTGATGGGTCGCAGCCACCCCAGGAGCTCCAGTCTGGGTCAGATGGGACCTGGGCAGGAACAGCTGAGGTCAGGGGTGGGAGCTTCTCAGGGCCTCTGGATCCTGTGATCTAGAGAGGCCTGGAGCCTGAGCTCTGCTTCCTGTGTCCGTACTGGATGCTGGACACACTGCCCCATAGGTGCCAAGCACGGCCTGAGATTCATTCTGCCGGAAATTTCACCAGTGAGATGCCAGGTGAGTAAGCATCTTCTTAGGCTTCTCTGGAGGGCTTTGGCATTCATTTTCATTCATTTACATCTTAGGGTGAATTACAGTATTTTAATTCAGGCACTTTCTTCCTAACACCTCAGAGAAATCTGTGTAATGTAGCTGGAAGTCCCCATCACCTTAGTTTTGGTAATTGGCCCCCAGACGTGGTGAGAACCCTGCTTCCCTGGCAGTTGTCACATCGGGTACTGTGCTAGGGAAGCCTGTGGGAAATACGAGCAAAATCAGGTCTTTCATCTGAGGACTTTCTCTCCTGTTGTGTTCGAGATGAGATATGACTCTGCAGATCATGCTGCTCTTTGTTCAGACCCCTGCTGTGGCCCCGCGCAACCTGCGCTCTCCTGCTCCCACTGGCCACCTTGGTGCCTGGCACACCAGGCAGGCTCCCACCTCAAGGCCTTCACATGGGCTGTTCCTGTGGTCTGAAGGGGCCCTGTTCCCCGCCCGCTTCCCCCGTGTCTGCCCAGATGCTGCTTTCTGGGTTCCCAGCTTAGGGCCTGGCGGCGAGGCGGCACCCAGTACCTGCTGGAAGAATCAGGAGGGAGTACCTCTAGCATAAACATTGGGTTCCTGTGGCCAAGAGGGCTGTCTGGCTCCTTTTGCACCTGACAGTTCTGACCCTGCTGGAGTTCAGGAGGAGAGGGGCCCCAGGAATTGGCCTCCGCCCCCTCCTGCATAGCTGGCTTCCTCAGTCTGGTAGCTCGACACCTGTTGGCTGCCAGGCTGTGGAGGGGCCCTGGCCCAGGTTATTCCTGTCCTTGGGATGGAGCCCCAAGACCCCATTGTGTGGGGTCCCTCTTCATCCTTCAGTGAAACAGTGAACCGTGGTTGGGATGTGGTTGGTGGTGAGCCAGGCCCGTGTGAAGGCCGCTGACCACGTCTCCCTATGCAGGTTGCCCAGCCCAGCCACACTGTGGCCTCACGGAGCCCCAGACCCCACGGCACACCCTCACTTTGTGCCCCCAACCCTCCCCCCAGGATACCTGCTCCTGCTGCTCCTTGGTGACAGAAGAGGACTTGGTGTAGTGTAGTTTCCCAATAAACACACATCGAGTGAACTGGTATAGAGAGTTCACTTGTAAGATGTTTTCTGGCTTAGTTCAGCTTGAGTAGAGTTGAGTCCTTTCTGCTGAGATGATCACTCTTTTGTTTTTGTTTAGAGAATACCAAGGCAGAAAAATGGAGGGAGGAAGGTTCTTTAAAAACAAAAAACAAAAAAAAAAAACAACTTTGTAATAGAAAAATACAAATACATGCAAAAATAGAATGGTGACCCGCCCCCCATGATCCAGCCCCAACAGGTCCCAATTAACACCCATCCTGTTTCACCCACCCACCTTGCCCCCACCCCTAGATTAATTAGAAGCAAACCACAAAGATCATATCATGCCATCTGTACATATTTTAGTTTGTATCCAAAATGAGGCTTCAGAAGGAAAGGCGGAGGGAGAGATGAACAGCTAGAGCCCATGATCTGCTGGCCCGAGCGGAATGATCCCTGCCGTGCTGTCAGTCACCCACTCCGCGTGGCTGTGCATGCCATTTGCATGACATCCGAAGAAGGAGAGCCTGGCCCGAGCAACTGCACAGGTGTCCCCACTGTCATTTCCTTCCTGTGCTGGTCAGGAGCACTGTCAGTAGCTTGCAAACTCTGAGGTGTTTTCCCTTTTTTCATTTCCTGTCGCTGTTTTGAAACCGAGAGGAAGAGAGGTACCTCCATCTGATAACCATTTATTTACTATCAGAGTTGGTGCCCATATTTATAAGAAAGTGTAATAGTCAAAGTCATGAATATTGGTGATTTGAGAAATGCTAACGTTCTAGTGGAATAGGAAGAAACATGCTCATTATGTACAAGTTGTTTTGTGCCACATCACTAAATGTGGATTATTACATGAGTGACGGAGAGAAATGTAGACCTCATATCTCTCTACATCTAAGAACTTAAGTGGAATGTCAGTTCTTGTTAAAAATTATGGTCCTGGGGCTTCCCTGGTGGCGCAGTGGTTGAGAGTCTGCCTGCCGGTGCGGGGGACGCGGGTTCGTGCTCCGGTCCGGGAGGATCCCACGTGCCGCGGAGCGGCTGGGCCCGTGAGCCACGGCCGCTGAGCCTGCGCGTCCGGAGCCTGTGCTCCACGGCGGGAGAGGCCACAGCAGTGAGAGGCCGGCGTACCGCAAAAAAAAAAAAAAAATTATGGTCCTGAATGGCAAAATGTGGCTTTGGATACGACATATTAATTTTTCTCTTTCAGCTTCTGATGCTCAAAATAAAACATGTCTCAGTCAGCAAAACAGGTAAAAGTAAAGTAATGGAATAAAATCATGCAAATATGAATTATGAGAATGCTTGAGTGACAATCAATATCTGACAAAGTAGATTTCAGAGCAAGGACTGTTACTGGAGATAGGGATATTTCTTACTGATAAGGGGGTCAAATCATCAAAAAGACATAATTATCTTATATATATATATATATGCACCTAGTATAGACCTTCAAAATACATGAAGCAAAAACTGAAACAACTAAAAGAATGAATAGATAAATGCACACTGTGGTTAGAGACGTCAGCACTTCTGTCTCAGTAAATGGTAGAACAGGAGGCAGAAAACCAGTCTAACGATACAGAATACCTGAGCTATGCTAACAAACAGCTTGAGTGACATACGGAGTGTTCTCTGAACAGAACAAAAATTAAATTAGAAATCAGTAACAGACATCTGGAAAAATCCCTAAATATTTGGCAATTTATACATTTTCAAATAACCCATAAGTTAAAGAAGTCACAAAGTAAATTAGAAGTTATTTTGAATGAATGATGATGGAAAAAATAACAATAAAATTTGTGGGATGACGCTAAAGCAGTGTTTAGAGGGAAATTTATAACTTAAAATTTAAAAGTCAAAACAGTTTTGAAAATGAAAACTTGAAGTGGGTCATAAACCTAAATGTAAAAGCTAAAACTATAAAACTTGAAGAAAACATGGAAGAAAATATTTGCCACATTGGGAGATTTCTTAGGATACAAAAAAATCATAAACCATAAAAGAAAAGGAATTGATTAATTCAACTTCAAAAATGTGACTTCTTTTAAACGCATCCTTAAGGAAAATATAAGTCAAAAACTATATATTTGACAAAGGGCATTTATGCAGAATATATAAAGAACTCAAAGAAGTCAAAAGACAGAACTTCATTAAGAATTGGGCAAAAAAAGAATACAAAAACACTAATTCAAAAAGATATATGCACCCCTGTGTTCATAGAGGCATTATTTACAGTAGGAAAAATATGGAAACAACCTAAGTGCCCATAAACGGATGAATGGATAAAGATGTATATATATACACACAATGAAATACTACTCAGCTATTAAAAAAGATGAAATCTTGCCATTTGCAACAACATGGATGGATCTTGGTATTACGGTATTATGCTAAGTGAAATAAGTCAGGTGGAGAAAGACAGATACCCTATGACTTCACTCATATATGGAATATAAAAAACAAGCAAACAAAACAAACAAATAAATGAACAAACCAAACAAAACAAAAACAAACATGTAGATCCAAAGAACAAAGTCATGGTTACAAGAGGGGTAGGGTCAGGGGGAGGGCAAAATGGGTAAAGGGGATCAGCTGTATGGTGATGAATGGAAACTAAATTTTTGGTTATGAGCATAGTGTAGGATATTCAGAAGTAGAAATATAAAGTTGTACACATGAAACTTATATAATGTTATAAAACAATGTTACCTCAATAAAAAAATGAATCTTAAAAAAACCAAAAGAATCTGGGAAAAGATTTGCACAGACATTTCACAGAAGATATACAAAAGGCCAATGAGCACATGAAAAGATGTTCATTATTTCTAGTTCTAAGGGTAATGCAAATTCAAGTCATAATGAGATACCACTGGACACCCATCAGAATGACCAAAATTTAAAAGACTGACAATACCCAGTATTGCCAAGGGTATGGAGCACCAGAACCCTCATACATTCCTGGTGGGGATGTAAAATGGTACAAGTTTGGAAAAGTTGGGCAGTTTCCATTACTCTTAGATATTCATTTACTATTTTACAACACAGCAATTCCACTCCTAGATAATACACAATAGAAAACGTGTATCTGGGGCTTCCCTGGTGGCACAGTGGTTAAGAATCCGCTTACCAATGCAGGGGACATGGGTTCGAGCCCTGGTCTGGGAAGATCCTACATGCCGCGGAGCAACTAAGCCCATGCGCCACAGCTACTGAGCCTGCGCTATAGAGCCCCCGAGCCACAACTACTGAAGCCCGCGTGCCTAGAGCCAGTGTTCCTCAACAAGAGAAGCCACCATAGTGAGAAGCCCGTGCACCTCAACAAAGAGTAGCCCCTGCTCTCCGCAGCTAGAGAAAGCCCCTGTGCAGCAACAAAGACCCAACGCAGCCAAAAATAAATAAATAATTAATTTAAAAAAAAAAAGTGTATCATTGCTAAGACTCATGTAGCAATGTTCACAGAAGCTTTATTTAATAATAGCCAAAACCGAAAAGCATCTTAAATGTCCATCAACATGTGATAAGCAAAAGTGGTATAGTCATGCAGTGGGACAATATCAGCAATAAAAAGGAAAACCCTGATGGTGATGGACAGATCTCACGGATATTGTGCTGAATGAAGTCAGATCAAAAAATTATGTACTGTTACTTCCCTGGTGGTCCAGTGGTTAAGACTCCATGCTTCCACTGCAGGGGCACGGGTTCAATCCCTGGTGGGGAACTAAGATCCCGCATGCCGCGTGGCCGAGGGGGAAAGAAGTACGTACTGCGTGATTTTATTTCTATAAAACTCTAGAAGGGACAAATCTAGAGTCACAGAAAACAGGTCAGTGGTCCACTGGGGCCTGATGTGAGGGGCGAGGGGGTTGGCCAGGAGGAATCACACGGGAACTTTTCCTGTGATGGGAATGTTCTGTCTTGATTGTGACAGTGAGCACTTACACAGGCACACACATTTGTCAAAACTCATTGAACTCACTTCAAACAAGTGTATTCTATTGTATGTAGCTGATACCTAAATAGAAAGGTTTTCAGAAATCCTCTTTGTGAGGTAAAAATGGATGTGCAGTGTGCTTATTGTGTATTTTCTAAAATAACATTTTATATCAGTGGAAAGAATGGAGAACTATTGAAGATGCAGAGTGGTGCGTACAGGCTGCTACCATTTTTAAAGGATCTATTTACACATATGCCTATCACTCAATGCACACAACGTCTCTGTAAAGACCTGTAGTTACTCCTGGCGATGGGAGATGGGTGGAGTGGGACAGAAACAAAAGCACCAGGTAGTGCAGCCCTAGACGTCAAGTCTGTGAAGACAGTGCTCTCAGTGGTGGTGAGTCTTCCCTGGGGTGACCCGCCAAGCACAGCCCCGGGGGCAGTGGCCGTCCTGACACTGCCGCCAACGGGCTGTGCAGCCCTGGCCAGCCTCTTATCACTCCCACCCCCACTTTCCTAAACACACCGAAGTCACAGCTGAAGATGAGGGTTAAACGTAAGGATGTTTATATAAGCAGAGGCTGCCTGCCTCCAAAGCAAGATGTCACATTTGTCCCCTTACGTGGTCAGCTGCAATGCAGTAAGTAATTCTAGTGTACTGGCACCCAGTGTGATCTAGAATAACAGTTATCCAAGAAATGAAATTCTGATAACTTCAAAGAATAAAATTGTACTTATTTTAGTGAATGGGTTGTAAGGAAAAGTTCACAGATTTAGAACTGCCTACATGCCTTTTTTTAAAATTCTGAACTCATTTTAAGTGATAGGTTCATAAAGTAGAAATCCATGTGACAGCAAAGATTTGTTATTAGTTCAAGTCCACGAACTTCTCTAGGATAATCCCTGCTTCAAGGGAAGAGGATGAATTTATCTAAAGGTCTGATTTTTATGAATTTTTAAAGTAAAATGTATTGAAGTACAATTTATGTACAATAAAATGCACTTTTTTTTTTTTTTTTTTTTTTGCGGTACGCGGGCCTCTCACTGTTGTGGCCTCTCTCGTTGTGGAGCACAGGCTCCGGACGCGCAGGCTCAGCCCCTCCGCGGCATGCGGGATCTTCCCGGACCGGGTCACGAACCCGTGTCCCCTTCATCGGCAGGCGGACTCTCAACCACTGTGCCACCAGGGAAGCCCAAAATGCACTTTCTTTTAAGGGAACTGGTCAACGTAACCACCATCAACATATACAATATTCCCGTCATCTGGGAAGTCTCCCAGTGCCCCCGTCTCCCTCAGTCTCCTTGTTCACAGATCCAGGAAACACTGGCCAAGTTTCTGTCACCAGGGATCGGATTTCTCTTCTAGAGTCTCGTATAAGTGGAGTCGCTCGGTGTGCACTGTTTCTCGTCTGGCACCTTCTGCTCAGCGCTGTAATATGCAGGTTTATCCACGGTGTTGCATCATCAGACAGTTACGCCATTCGATTGCTGAGTAGCTTTCTTCAAGTGATATTTTAAAATCATTACCTGTTTCCTCATTACCTGATAATAACTCCTGGAAAAGTGATGACTGAGAGCATCCAAGCTCCTGAGTAATAAAACCAGTGAGCAGGACAGTCATCTACCCGGTTGACCAAGCCAGAAACCTGGGAATTACTTTTGGTTCCTCTTCCCATACCTTTTTCAAATCCAATAACCACCAAGTCCAGTCAATTTTTTTTTTTTTTTTTTTTTTGCGGTATGCGGGCCTCTCACTGTTGTGGCCTCCCCCGTTGCGGAGCACAGGCTCCGGACGCGCAGGCTCAGCGGCCATGGCTCACGGGCCCAGCCGCTCCGCGGCATATGGGATCCTCCCAGACCGGGGCACGAACCCGTATCCCCTGCATCGGCAGGCGGACTCTCAACCACTTGCGCCACCAGGGAGGCCCAAGTCCAGTCAATTTTAATCCCCTGATATCTCTCGAATAGATCTCTTCAGCCAGCATTTTAAGCAAATTATCATTTCTCACCTGCATTACTGCAGAAACCCATTTTTCTTTAGCTCTACCCTCCCCCCACCAATCCATTCTCCATCTTTAAACCAGAATGATCTTACTCAAAAGATCTTACTGCAATGATCTTACTGAAAGGAGAATAACTGAAGTAGAAGGTACATACATTCTGGGATTTTTCCATCATCCCAGACTGAAACTCCGTACCCTTTGAACAATCACTCCCCATTCCCCCTCTCCTGAACCCCTGGTAACCTGTGTTCTACTTTCTATCTCTATGAATTTGCCCATTTTAGGTACCTCATATAAGTGGACTCATACAATATTATGTCTGGCATATTTCAAGCCTGTTTTCAAGGTTCATCCATATCATAGCATGTGTCAGAATTTCATTCCTTTTTATGGCTGAATAATACTCCATTGTATGTACATGCCACACTGTGTTAACCATTCATCTGTTGAAGGGCATTTGGGTTGTTAACACTGTGTTAACCATTCATCTGTTGAAGGGCATTTGGGTTGTTTCCACCCTTTGGCTATTGTGAATATCACTGATATGAACATCAGTGTACAAACATCTATTAGAGTCCTTGCTTTCAGTTCTTTTGAGTATACACCTAGGAGTGGAATTGCTGGGTCATGTGTAGTCTTGAGTTTGACCTTTTGAGGAACCACCTAACTGCCACAGCAGCTGAACCATCCTACATTCCCACCACAATGCACAAGCGTTCCAATTCCTCCAAAACCTCTGCTATATTGAACAACAATTTGGAACAATTTAAGATCTCTGTGCCTCAGTTTCCTCATTTCTAAAATGTAGGTAATGATAGTATTATCATTCTTAGGGTGATTGTGTAATTTAAATGAACAAGTATACGTAAATGACTTAGAAAGGGCCTGGCAACTATGAATGTTATAATAATAAGTGCCATTTGGTATCTACATTGTCACCATTACTGAAGATCAATATGTCTAAAATCTATAAACTTTGCAGTGTACACCCCTCCCCCCAGGGTCTCTGTGGGCTCCTAGAGGCTGAAGTAGGAGGGCAGCAGAGTGGGACAGTGGCTGGAGGCAGGGGTGGAGTCGGATGGGCCCCTGAGATGTTCATGGACCTATGTGCACAGCGCACAGGTGGGAGGTGAGGGTGTCGTGGAAGGGGCCACGTAGCACAGAGGAGCAGCACAGCAACACTTTATCTTATGGAACAGGAAGGGGAGGCTCGCGAAGGCCGGAGAGGCCTCCAGTGCACACATTCTGTGATGCATCCCCAGGACTTGTGAGTGGTCTCCCCACTCCCACCCTTCTCTTTGCACACGTGCTTTAGGAAGCGCAGTGGGGTGCGTGGCTTCATGCCAGGTGCTTGCAAAGAGCCTGCTGTAGTCACCTTAAGGGTGAGACAAGCCCATGGAGACACTGCAGGGCCCCTGACTGCAACCTGACCATGGGGGTCCCGCAGCTGGATTTCCTCAGGATTGCCTTCAGCAATTCAGTGACCGTGGGCCCAGGATGTGCACATTCTCTCAAGATCCCTTGAGTGAGGGACTTCCCTGGTGGTGCAGTGGTTAAGAGTCCGCCTGCCTATGCAGGGGACATGGGTTCGAGCCCTGGTCTGGGAGGATCTCACATGCCGTGGAGCAGCTGAGTCCGTGCACCACAACTACTGAGCCTGCGCTCTAGAGCCCATGAGTCACAACTACTGAGGTCCATGTGTCTAGAGCCCGTGCTCCACAATAAGAGAGGCGACCACAATGAGAAGCCCGCGCACCACAACGAAGAGTAGCCCCCGCTCACCTCAACTAGAGAAAGCCCACGTGCAGCAACAAAGACCCAACGCAGCCAAAAATTAATTAATTAAAAAAAAAGGGCCTCCCTGGTGGCGCAGTGGTTAAGAGTCCGCCTGCCGATGCAGGGGATACGGGTTCGTGCCCTGGTCTGGGAGGATCCCATATGCCGCGGAGCGGCTGGGCCCGTGAGCCATGGCCGCTGGGCCTGCGCATCCGGAGCCTGTGCTCCGCAACGGGAGAGGCCACAACAGTGAGAGGCCCGCATACAGCAAAAAGAAAAAAAAAAAAAAAAAAAAAAAAAGATCCCTTGAGCGAGAGCCTGGCCCAAAGTGAATGCTGTATGTTGCCTGGTGCCACCGTGCAATCGTCAATGCTATCCCTACAGGCTGTTCAAAGTGAAGATTTGTGGCCTGTTCCTATGATGTAGAAAGCCCTCAAATGTTATACTTCCAAGTCCATAGCTGTACAGATTTTCACTTTTTTAAAACTGACACTTACAGGGACTTCCCTGGTGGTCCAGTGGCTAAGACTCCTTGCTCCCAATTCAGGGGGCCCGGGTTCAATCCCTGGTCAGGGAACTAGATCCCACATGCCGCAGCTAAGACCTGACACGACCAAATAAATGAATAAATATTAAAAAAAAATAAATTGACATTTACAGTTCACTAAACCTATTGTGGTCATCATTTTATGATGTACGTAAATCAGATCACTATGCTGTACGCCTTAAACTTATATAGTGCTGTGTATCAATTATATCTCAATAAGACTGGAAGAAAAATACATAAAACGAAATTGGCATTTACAAGGTGAAAATATGTGTGTTGCGTTGTGGAGGTGTGATGCATACTTTTGCTGCTCTTCATTCCTAATGCGTCTGCTGTCCTTTCCAGCTCCACTGAGGCCGTGGGCCATGCAGGCTTCACCCTGCTGGGCACACAGGAAGTCTGCCAGGAAAGGCTCTGCCCTCGCCCTTGTGGGAGCGGGCGGGTCACTTCCTGGTTCTTTCCTATTATTATTGTTTGTTATGTTTGAATGGTACCAATGACTGGGCATTAAGGTAGTTTTTCTAAAAACTTTTTAATCGTTAAAGGTTTATTACAGCAACATTTGAAAAAAACGGAAAAAGATCATGTCACTCATATTCCCTCCATCCTACCACAATAGCTGCTTTCATTCCCCCAGATTTTCTTCTAGTCTTTTCTCATGCTAATGCATATTTTACCTTGTCGTAATCATTATATTTGGACAATTTAGGGTCTTTCTGCTCAGCTCATAAAATTTTTTCCATGTCACATTATTTTTAATAGCCATATGATAATCTGTTAGGTTAATATAATTTATTTAGACATTCCTCTATAATTAACAATTAATTTTCCCTAATTTTTCACCATCGTGAATTTTTTTTTTTTGTGGTACGCGGGCCTCTCACTATTGCGGCCTCTCCCGCTGCGGAGCACAGGCTCTGGACGTACAGGCTCAGCGGCCATGGCTCACGGGCCCAGCCGCTCCACGGCATGTGGGATCTTCCCGGACCGGGGCACGAACCCGTGTCCCCTGCACCAGCAGGCGGTCTCTCAACCACTGCGCCACCAGGGAAACCCCACCATCGTGAATTTTATTTTATTTAGCTATTCTTGGTTATGTGCAGTTTGTAAAAAATATAGGTTTAGGTTTAAATGTATAATTAAAATTAGCCCCCGAGTCAATCACATTCAAATCACTGAAATGAGTCTACTGTTTTATATGTTGAAAATCCTCTTTCATAATTTATCCCCTGAACTTTCCCAGGTGGGTCCGGCCTAGAGTTTTAGACCAGGTGTTGCCACACTCCTTCATCCCTCATACCCGGCTTCTGGGGAAGGCCGCCAGCAAGAACCCTGGCAGCAGCATTTTGGAACCACAAGCCCCATAGGTGAGGGCCACGAACAGGGCTGGACACGTGGCTCTCTGGGGTGGCATCCCCCTGAGGCAGGTTGAGCATAGGTGCTTGGCTGGACTGTCCTGGGATGGACCGTGTCAAGGTCAAGTAATTGGCAGGATGGGGTAACCATGTTGCACGCACTCTGCCGCCCTAAGCAGCTGGCAACCTGGACAAATTATATGAATTAACTATCTTCAGACATCGAACAACAGGCAGCACAGAGCTGGGGTCCTGGAGAAAAGGGATCCCTGAGCATTTGGGGATTACTGAGCTGTGTGTGTGTGTGAGACCCCACAGAGCCGGGCCAAGAACAGCTGCCAGGGAGCTGCCCGGGGGCAGATCCCAGGAGCTCAGCTGCAGTGGGTAGCTCTCGCTGACCCCCAGGCATCCTGGAGAGACCCCTGAAGGGCCCCCTTAGGTCACAGTGGGGAAAACAAGCACTAGAGTGAGGGTGCCTTTGACCCCCCCCGCCCCCAGCAAAGCTTAGAAGCAAGTGTCGAAAGGATCACGCTAGCCTGCAAGTCACTTAAATGCCTGCCTAAAGAGAGGAAAGGATAACAATGGAGCAAGGTCCCGCGTGGGCCCTGATGTGAAAATCCTCAACAAGATGTATCAAGTCTATTCAGCCGTGGATAAGAAGGATAATACCTCACTGGCAGTAGAGTTTATCCCAGGAATAGAAGGGTGTTTGCACATCTGACAGTCAATCAAATGGCTTTCCTCAAGAAGGAGATGTTATGATCATCTCAGTAGATCCAGAGAGCTATATACTAGCAAAGAACCATTGGAAATTGAAATTTTAAACATTTGCATTTACAATAGAACCGAAAAAAACATGCAATACTTAGGAATAAATCCTACAAAATACATGCAAGGACTTTTTGCTGAAAGCTCCAAAACACCAAAGAAAGAAAGAAAAGAATTCCTAAATAAACGGAGATAGACATTGTGTCCATGGATTGAAATAGTCAATACAGTAAGTCCCCTATATACGAACCTTCAAGTTGCAAACTTTCAAAGATGCGTACGTGCCTTCCATCAGCGTCAGGTGTGAGTGAAATTGCAGCTTGCCCTCTGTCTCCTGCTGACGGATCCTGCAGCTCTACCATCTCCCACCTCCTCTCCCTCCTCCAGTCAGTAACACTTCTTGCCTGTTCACTCAATGCCAGCCCCTGTATGCCAGCTGTTGTACTGTATTACTGTACTTTTCAAAGGACTGTACTATAAGATTTAAAATGTTTTCTTTATTTTTTGTGTTTGTTTTTATGTATTATTTGTGTGAAAAGTATTATAAACCTATTACACTACAGTACTATATAACCGATTGTGTTAGTTGGGTACCTAGATTAACTCTGTGGGACTTACGAACAATTTGAACTTACGAACGCACTCTCGGAACGGAACTCATTCGTATGTAGGGGACTTACTGTATTGTTGAAATGTCAGTTCTCCCGAAACTGATGTAGAGATTAAACTCAGTCCCAATCAAAATCCCAGCAGGACTTTTTGTAGAAATTAACAAGCTGATTCTAAAGTTCCCATGGTGGAATATTACTCAGCCATAAAAAGGAAAGAAATTGGGTCATTTGTAGAGACGTGGATGGATCTAGAGACTGTCATACAGAGTGGAGAAAGTCAGAAAGAGAAAAACAAATATCGTATACTGACGCATATATGTGGAACCTAGAAAAATGGTACAGATGAACCGGTTTGCAGGGCAGAAATAGAGACACAGATGTAGAGAACAAACATGGACACCAAGGGGGGAGAGCAGCGGGTGTGTGTGTGGGGGGGGTGATGAATTGGGCGATTGGGATGGACATATATACACTAATACGTATAAAATGGATAACTAATAAGAACGTTTTGTATAATAAAACAAATAAAATAAAAGTTCCCACAGAAAGGCAAAGGTTCCCACAGAAAGGTGCCAGAATCCACAAGACTTCAGAGAAGAATGTGGCCTAAGGACACACACCATCTGCAGAGTTCCAAGACTGACTGCAAAGTTGCAGCCACCAAGACAGGGTGGTGTTGGAGGGGGATGAACGCGTGGCCCGATGGGACAGAGCAGAGCCAGAAACAGCCCCACACGGTGTGCGCCATCGATTGTGACCCTGTGAAGCTGCTTTAGCAGATTGCTTGGGGTTGGTAGTCCTTGTAGGATATCTAAGCGGCGGTCAGAGGGTAGAGGGTCAGAAACTCCGGAGAGTGCTTGGACCCCCAAGACACAGTTTTTAGCGTTACTGAGTTCCAGGTGAAGTGGAGGTGTGTGGGGCTGTGACCTGCTGGGGTGGGGGGCAGATGGAGGAGGCCAGGGTGGCGTTCTGTGTCTTGAGAGGGATCGGGGGCAGACACAGATGTTTACTTGATGGGGAGGAGCCGCCCAAACGCTCAAGTGGGTCCAGGTTGGAAAGGGGTCCCGGGAGCCGATTTGGGTCCTGGTGACTCAGAGGGAAAGAGGTGGAGGGAGGGGAGCGCAGGCCAAACCGTGGAGACAACGCCGTCACCTTCCCCTCCACACGGAAGGGACTCCATCATGTCAGCAGCCAGGATGTTTCCCTCTAGTGGCTTTTTTGAAAAACCCCATGTTTGGAGTGATTCCTAGGTGCCCAGAGCTACCCTGAACTCTTCCTAAGTGTTGCATCTCTTCCCCTCACACTCTCTCAAGTAGGGTCTGTGGTCCCCATTTCACTGACGGGGAAACTGAGGAACAAGACAAAGCCTAGGTTTGAATTTGAAAGGAAGAAAGGCTTGATTCTAAAATGTTGAGCCATATTTATTTGAATGACTTACTCTGTGACCCGAAAGAAACTCAGAGTTATTTCCAAGTTATTTTCAACAGCGGTAACCTCTTTAAAATCCGTGCATGCAGGGCCTTCACATGTGAGCTAAGGGCCAGCACTGGGGGTTTTTTGCTGACGAAGAGACTGGCTCCCCATTTCAAAGTCAACCTGGTATTTTTGGTCTTCTGTACCTTTTGTAACTTCCTCTGAATAAGAGGAAATATGGTTGCCAGTTGTGTTTAATTTATTTTAAACAAATCAAAGCACTGATTTCTGCTTCCTGCCTGTGTAATACTTGAGCTGCAGGCGGCTTCAAAGGGCAGAATAACTGTTCTTGAGTGATTGTGTGTCTGTTGTGTTATATCATAAACAGGTCAAAGCTCTGCATTGTACAGGATCAAGGGCCGCAGCTTCGAGATACCGTTTTCTGGGTGAGTGGGGTCAGAGAGCTCTGCGTGATCTTTTGATTGGCCCTGTGCTAGTTAATAGATTAAATTTAGATTTTGCTAGAATATATATTTATGTAAAGACTCGGAGTTTGTTTTTCCTGTTTTCTCTAGCACTGCTCAACGTTCTCTGAGACCTTTATCGCAAACAGCAGGTTGTTGCAAAGGGCAGTAGAAAGAAAAGTAAACACTTATTCATCACTTAGTTTTCTTGCAGGTTCATGGGGTTTAGGAAACTCCACCTAGATTAACTGTTTGTTTCGGACAGGCCTCTCCCCAGAGCTGCGTTCCTGGGGCCACGGGCACTTGGGCTTCAGAATCCAGAGTTCCCAGGGCAACACAGGGCAGATGCCGGCATGCAGGTTGTTACAGCAAAGACGTTATGGCACCTAGATTCCCGAAGCAAGTTCACTTTTTTAAAAACAGTTCCCTGAGACTCTCCTGGGGCCGCTCAGCCTCCAGTCCAGCCTCTGCTGCCCTGTGCCCCCACCCCACCCCCTGCCGGCCACGACAGCATCCGTGCTTTCTGCTGCTGGTTGGTAGGATGTGCCAGGGACAGAGGGAGGTTTGTACCCGCACAGCCACCGCGCTGCATGTGGGACCCATGGGAGAAGCCCTGTATCCTGCTGGACACGTGGGAAGAGCACGTGTGAGAGCCTTGGGGGCTGCTTGAGGAGGCCAGACGCCAGTTAGGGCCTGGGGTGCAGGATGTGGCACGAGGAGGAGCCCCGCATCCTGGTCTGGGGGGATCTCCCGCCACCAGTCCCCGGTGTGCAGACTCGGCAGGCGCGCATGGCACCCACCACTCGGGATTGAGCTGGGGAGAGGCTGATAGGCCCTAGAGCAACGGCTGCAGCTCCCGTGCCCTTGTCATGTGGTGACAGGACCCGGTGGACAGGCCTACAGGAAGCGGCTGGTGCTGGGCATTCCAGTCAGCTACCCGTCTTTCCCTGTGACTGTGAGAGCTCCAGTTCCCTGTTTTCACTTCTTGGGAACTGCTGATAAGAAGGGAACAGAATAAATCAAATGCAAAGTTACATGTTTCCTGGCTAAGGAAGCAAAAATCTAAGTATGACCTTGGAAGTGCTCCTGGACACTCTTTTTTTGTAATTTTTTTCCCCACGTTAACTTTTTCTTCTTGTTGTTTTTTTTATTGCGGTAAAATTTATATAACATAAAATTGACAATTCCCACCACTTCTAAGCGTACAGCGCAGCGGCACTAAGCACATTCACACATTGTGCAGCTGCCACCACCGTCATCTCCCACAATTTTCTATCTTCCCCGCCCAGCAACGCTGCCCCCTACCCGCCAACCCACGCCCCCATGCTCCCTCCCGTTACCCAGGAAGTGGGCTCCAGTGGGGCCCTACCTCCCTGGCGCCATCTTGGGCAACATGTTCAGATGCAGGGTGGGTCCCTGGTGGCCCGGCTGAATTCCTCCTGCTGCGGGAGGACCAGGAGGCTTGGGCAGCGGTTACCTGTCGTCTCGCCCTGGGTGAAGCTCTAAGGACAGCTGTCCCCCTTCCACGGAGGGAGGTCTGTCGGACACCAGTCTTCTTTGTAGTAGTCATGGGTGGCATGGGTGAAGCGCCTGGGTGCCAGGCACTGGCCTAAAGCCTGCTGGCTGCATGCAGCTCTCATCCTTCGGGGCCTTTGTCTCACGGGAGGGGCAGGGAGAGCCAATTAACCTGCACCCTTGACTGGGGCGGGGGTGGGGGTGGGGCTCTCCCAGGCTTTGTCCCAGTCCCCACGAGGACCCATGAGGGGCGTAGATATTTCATTCCCATTTGGCAGGTGAGAAAACAGGCACAGAGAAGCTAAATCAAGGGTGTGTTTCTGAATCCCCACCAGAAGGGTCCGCGAGTGGAGGTGCCGCTGCATTTGGCGATGGGTGTGGTCTGGGGTTCAGAGCCCCTGCGGCAGGTGTGCTCGGAGGTGGCAGGAGGGGCGGAGGTCTGGCTGCCCCGTGCCTGGGATGGTGCCCGAGTGTCCGAGCCTTTGTCATCCGGCGTCGTTGTGGGGCGGGGGTGGGGGTGGGGCGTCTGTGTGCGCACCTGCGAGAGGCCCAGCATGTGTGCCGAGCGTGGCTTTCCCTCCTGGGGACAGCGGCTGGCTGGCTTGTGCCATTTCTGGGTTAATTTTCTAAGGCAAAGGTCCACTGCGGGTCAAAGGTCCACTGCGGGTCTACACGGACATGAACCAGTTCTCGTGTGTTTGGGGGCAGCTGCTATCCGAGCGACGACGCCAGGCCCGGGCGCGGGGCCAGACTGCACGTGCATGGCCGCTGACCCTTGGCCCTGCAGCCTCTCGTTTGTCCACGCTGCTTCCTCTGCAGCTGATGTCACTGTGGCTTCATACTTTGCCCTGGCCGGTCCCTGGGGAGGGGTGGGGAGGGACACCACAGGCCGGACACCAACCACCTGACCCCCAGCTCCGGAGCTCAGAGTGGCTGCTGCATCATTACATAAAAAAAAACTGAAAGGAGATTTCACGACCCCTGCAAATTACATGAAACTCCGACATCAGGGTCTGTAACAAAGCCGTGCTGGGACACAGTCCACAGCGGTCCTCTCGCCACACCTGTGGTCTGCAGAGCCGGAAACGCTTCCTGTCTGGCCCTTCCCAATCCAGGCAGAGAGGCCTCCTGCCCGTGGTGACGGGAGATTCGGGCCAGTGGTAGCATCTCACGTGGCCAGCTCTCTGGGCCATGGCGGACACTTCCTCAGAAAGTGGGCTCATAAGGAGGGGCCGGGGCAGAGGGGACTTCTGCCGCCCTCAGCCTTTGGGTGAAAAGTGAGGATGAGGACGGGGTGGGTTTGCACAGACCCTCTGACCCTTCACTGTATGTCTTTAAAAAATTGTGGTGAATTACTCATAACATAAAACTTATCGCCTTAATCATTTTTTCCCTCTGACAGATGTTTACTGAGTGCCTTTCATGTGACAGAGATTTCACAGTCCACCATAAAATAATTATTAAATGTTTACTCTTAAAGTCGGGGGTAAAGTCTGGGGTCTGCTAGTCTACAACTTTGAAAACCGGGAAACTCATTTTTTTCAAGCTCAGAATGTCTGAAATTTTACGTGTAATAAAACATCATGATGCAAATTTATTAATTTACAGGGAGCCCAGTTCAGTTGTAGAATTATCTCCTCAGTAGACAAGAAAGTCAGATTATTATCAGAAGTTGCAATGGTTGCTTAATGCATTAAAACTGTACAGGATCCAGCCAGAAATCCAAAGCCGCAGCTCCTCTGGCCCTCTGCCTGGACACTAGTCCATTAAAATATCCTTTCTTCAAAAATGTTCCACACACTTGAGCACCACGGTTCCCAGGGGCCGCTGCTGGCAGCAGAGCTGGCTGTACTGCTCAGAGACATCTGTTTGCCATCACTCTGCTTTTCATTATTTAGTTTTCGGCTTTTGTTCATGTGTTTGTTTCATTTTTTTTATTGTGGTAAAATACACATAATGTTAAAGTTACTGTTTTAGCTTTTTTTTTTTTTTTTTTTTTGAGGTACGCGGGCCTCTCACTGTTGTGGCCTCTCCCATCACAGAGCACAGGCTCCGGACGTGCAGGCTCAGCGGCCATGGCTCACGGGCCCAGCTGCTCCGTGGCATGTGGGATCCTGCCGGACCGGGGCACGAACCCGTGTCCCCTGCATCAACAGGCGGACTCTCAACCACTGCGCCACCAGGGAAGCCCTGTTTTAGCTATTTTTAAGTGCACAGCTCAGTGGCATCAAGTACATTCACATTGTTGTGCAGCCATCGCCACCATCATCTCCAGAACTTTTTCATCTTCCCAAACTGACACTCTGTCCCCATCAAACACTGACTCCTCCCCCCACTCCCCTCAGCCCCTGGCCCCCACCATCTACTTTCTGTCTCTATGAATAGGATGACTCCAGGGACCTCATATAAGTGGAATCACGCAATATTTGTCTTTTGGGTATGGCTTATTTCACTGAGCGTCATGTCCTCAAGGATCATCTGTGTTGTAGCCGGCGCCAGGATCTCCTTCCTCTTTAAGGCTGAGTAATATTCCACTGTGTGTTTATTTTGCTTGTTATGTTGGTACATTTCGCTTCATTATTCATCCATAGATGGACCCTTGGGTTGCTTCCACCTCTTAGCTATTGTGAATAATGCTGCTGTGAACATGGGTTCATAGGACCCGGCTTTCAGTTATTTGGGGTTATACTCAGAAGTGGAACAGTTGGCTCATATGATAGTTCTATTTTTAATTTTTGAGGAACTGCCATACTGTTTTCCATAGCAGCTGCACCATTTTTCATTCCCACCAGCAGCGCACAGGGTTCCAATTTCTCCACATGCCAGCCAGCACTTGTTATTTTCTGTTGTTGTTTTTTTTAATAGTAGCCATCTTAATAGGCTTGTGGTGGTTTTAGTTTTGTTTTTAAATAAGGCATCATTTGCATCCAGTGAAATCACTAGAGGAGTTCTGACACGTAACCACTGTCCAGAGAGAACATTTCCAGCTCCAGAAAGTTCCGCTTTCCAGAAAGTGACCTTTTCCGTCAGTCCCTCCCACCAGCCACACTTTGGCATCACTAGGGGAGAGGAGGCCCCTCCTTGATCTCCAGGTGGCTGGTCCCACTTGGCAGGACTGAGTCGGCCTCCTTGTGCCCGACGGGGCCAGGCCCTCTCCCCACCTGGAACGAGGTGCCATCAGGAGTGGGGAGAGATGCTGTTTGCAGCAGAGTTTTTCTGTTTGCTTTTGGAGGACAAGGTACAGGATGCCCTGTCCTTGCTGGATGACAGGGGAGTGATGTCAGCCCAGGTGCTTCCGGGGCAGGGTGGGGGAAGGTTCCCGAAGTGAGGGCCGCAGCCTTGAGCCAACAACACTTTCCCTGAATGTGCTCAACATGGAAAACAATGCAGTCGGCTTAATGGGCAGTAGGTTACTGAAAAGCTGTGTCCAGCCCGGTGCCCAGGTGGCTGGGTCTCCTCACCTTCTCCAAGGATTTGCTGAGTGACAGTGCACGAGTCTCTCTTTCAGAGCCTCGCTTTTTCATTTATCTGTGATTATTTCTGCCAGGCACTTGGGAGACAGAACCCAATGGGCCAGGTGGCGGGAGCGCCTTGGGTGGGGGATGACACATCATGTCAATATTGATGGAAGTGTGTGGGGGGGGGGCTCATCCAGATGGGGGAGCGTCCCTCTGAGGAAGTCACACCTAAAGGATGGGCAGGATTTATCCGTGACACACGCTGATGGCGGCTGAGTCTCAGGGGCTCAGGATGCACCACGTCCAAGGCGATGCGTGTGCAAGGGCTGGGCAGGTGGCCACTCTGCACCGCGAGACAGCATGGGGACAGCATGGGGTGGTGCGTCAGCCCTGTGCTGGCTGCTCCCGGGGTCAGGGTGCAGGGGGAGCTCCTGGGGGCCAGAACTGTCCTTCTAAGCCTCAGCTGCTTCTAGGGCCTTCAACGGCTGGGGCAGGAAGAGACCAAAGTTTCCACTTCAATTCTCTTCCCTAAAATTAGCTTTTCTAACACTGGCTTTGACGATCTTGCTGGTGTTTCGGCTCCTTTTCTCGGAAGATGTTGGGTCGGGGTCAGGTCTAGCCCCCAGGAGGGCCAGGGTCACGGTCTGTGTGGTGCCAGGTCCTGAGTCGTAGGTCCCTCTCGCTGGCCATCTGCTGCCCCTGTCACCCGGCACTCACAGCATCCGTGTCTCATGTCCCCGTGTCTCCACGTGGTGGCTGGCTGCCACGCCGCCTCCTCGGAGACCTCAGTGTGCGGCGGGTCAGTGAATTGACATTCACAGAAGACATGAAAACAGGGCGGGAGGCAGAGGACAAACCAGCTGGGATCTAAACTCGGGGTCTCTGCCTTTTTTTCTTCTCTTCTCTTTTCTTTTCTTTTCTTTTAATTGTGGGAAATGTACACGGTGCGAGTGTGTCATCTGAACCATGTCTAAGTGTCTAGCTCAGGAGTGCAGGTTGTGTAGCCAGCCTCCGGAGCCTGCTTCATCCTGCATGAACTTGGGCAGCTTTTAAAAGATAAAATCAACAGAGCAATGCTCTGTTCAAAAATGAGCTCCCACCATTGCCCCTCTCCGGCCACCTCCTGCCCCTCACAGGCCCCGCCCGGGACTGCGTGTCAACCTGGGGCTCCAGGGGCCCACACTCATTCTGTGGTTTTCTAATCATTATTTATATGAAGTAGATCAGAGCAAAAAGAAGAAAAACAGAAGACAAAAAGCTTATCTCAGAAACAAGTGTGTCCCCCATCCAGCCTAAGAAGTAAAATACTACAAACACAGGCAGCATCCCAGAGCCCCCCAGAGTGACCAGGTGTGACCTCAATTTGGTGTCACTGTCCTGTGTGTGTTTGTGCTGCTGGTTCCTGGGCTCATACCCTTCTGTGGTATGTACCCCTGGGTGTAGACCATGTGTCTGTCCCTACCTGCGCCTGCACCTACGTCTGCACCTGCTTCTCCCTCTGCAGCACCCCCTTCCCCGCAGTGAGTTAGCCCCTCGTGTTCAGGGTGGGGCCGCTGGACACTCAGCTCCCGGGGCATGTGCTGGGGGCCCGGTCCTCTCAGAGCACAACAGGGTTGAAAACAAGACAACACACCCCACACCACCAGACTGAGATCTGACTTCATCACACCCTCGGCTCTCCCAGAAATGGGATCTTAAGCCAGCCGCTCAGGGATCCCCTGATGAGCACTGGTGAGGTCATCTGGCTGAGAGACACCCGCTCTCCCCTAAAGCAAAATGACCCGGAAACAGCCAACCTGCTCCTGACTGAGTATAACTTCCTTGTCCTGCTGCCTTCTGCCTATAAAAGTCTTGCCTTGTGTGCAGCCCTTTGGAGCTCCTGTCTGCTAGGTGGGATGCTGCATGATTCAAGAATCATTGAATAAAGCCAATTAGATCTTTAAATTGTACTCATTTGAATTTTGTCTGTTGACAACAGGAATGCCAGCCCTGGGCTGGGCTGCCACGTCTGTTCACTCTTTTCCCTACGGACGGGCCGACAGAAGATTCCAGTTGTCTGCCTGTCTAGGGAAGCAACTCAGCCCTCTGGGGCAGGCAACAGGTTCCCGAGGGTACAGGGTACGTCTGCATTTAAACACGACTTGCCCAGCCCAGCCAGGGCTGCTCCAGGTCACCTCCCACCAGGAGGCGTGAGAGCTGCCTTTTCCTGTATTTACTGGCCATTCCGTTTCCAGCCTGTGAATTGCCAGTTCACATTTCCCCTTTTTTCTGTTGAATTGTGGTCTTTTTCTTATTCGTCTGCAAGGGTTCTTTGGCTGGCCTGGGTCCTGTGCTTTGTTGGCTCTGTCCCCTGCAGATATTTTCTCAGGCCGTGGCCTGTCTCTTCACTACTTTTTAGTGTCTTTTAATATATAGACCTTTTAAAGTTGAGTGTAGACTTCTTTATCAACTTGCTTTGTGCTTTCGGTGTTTTAGTTAAGAAGTTGTATTTTTTTCTGCCCGAAGTTATAAAGATAGCCATCTGAGTTTTCTTCTGTAAGGGGTCAGGTTTTGCATTAGGTGTTTTGGGGTAAGTTGTGAGGTGGAGATTCAGTTCTGTTTTTCCCCACGTGGGTAGCCCACTGTCTCAGGACGTCAACCAAAGTCCCTTCTCCCCCTGTGGACGGCAGTGCCCGGTGGCCCTCCGCCACGTTCTAGGCGTCCTCGGCACTGGCCCTAGACTCCATTCACCATCGGACAACTTGTCCATCCTGTGCTGGTGTGGCTTCCAGTGATTTCAGCTTCTGGGTCCATCTTTGCATCCGGTGGGGACCTCCCACCTTGCTCTTTATAACAGGCTGGGCTCTTCTTGGCAGTTTGCTCTCTCACTGCACGTTTTGGGATCAGCCTATGAAGTCCCACTGAAAATCCTATTGAGGTTTTGATGGCAGTTGCTTTGAACTTAGAGAGAAATTTGTGCAGAACAGACATGATTGTAATATTGAGCCTTGCTATTTTTTAATGTTATTAGGCTGTTTATGTTTTCAGTAAAATTGTATTATTTTATTTGTAAAGGCCTTACGTAGTGTTTTTAAGATTTATCCTTAAGTACCTTTAAAATGGGTTGCTATGGTAAAGGATATATATATTTTTTAAACTACATTTTCTTTTTTTTCAAGTTAGTTTTATTTTTTTAAATTAATTAATTGCAGAATAGTTGATTTACTGTGTTGTGTTAATTACTGCTGTACAGCAAAGTGATTCCGTTATACATATATATATATGTATATATATATATATACATTCTTATTTAAAATATTCTTTTCCTTTATGGTTTATCACAGAATATAGTTCCCTGTGCTGTACAGTAGGACCTTGTTCTTTTTTTTTTTTTTTTTTTGCGGTATGCGGGCCTCTCACTGTTGTGGCCTCTCCCGTTGTGGAGCACAGGCTCCGGATGCGCAGGCCCAGCAGCCATGGCTCACAGGCCCAGCCGCTCCGCGGCATATGGGATCCTCCCAGACCGGGGCACGAACCCGTATCCCCTGCATCGGCAGGCGGACTCTCAACCACTGCACCACCAGGGAGGCCCAGGACCTTGTTCTTTATCCATTCTCTCTATAAAAGCTCACATCTGCTAACCCCAACCTCCCACTCCATCCTCCCCCAACCCCCTCCCCCTTGGCAACCTCCAGTCTGTTCTCACATATGTCTGTGATTCTATAAAACTACATTTTCTGGGCTTCCCTGGTGGCGCAGTGGTTGAGAGTCTGCCTGCCGAGGCAGGGGACACGGGTTCATGCCCCGGTCCGGGAAGATCCCACACGCCGCGGAGCGGCTGGGCCCGTGAGCCATGGCCGCTGAGCCTGCGCGTCCGGAGCCTGTGCTCCACAACGGGAGAGGCCACAACAGTGAGAGGCCCACGTACCGCAAAAACAAAAAAGAAAAAAACTACATTTTCTAATCATTTGTGCTGGTCAGTACGAATGCAGTTGAATTTTGAACATTGATCTTGGGAAATTTTTCACTCCCTTTGACAATCAACCAGCCATCACCTGCCACACGAGTCCACCCCTATCTGTCCCTTTCTAACTCTCACATCCTGTAGCGGACCTCTGACATGGCCTAGGATCTTCACTGCCAGGTTGAAAAGTAGGGGGTGATGGCAGGTGTGATACAGCAGACATTTTTAAATAATAAGAGAGTGTGACCCATGACTATATGCTAATACATTTGAACATCTCATTAAAATGGATAATTTCCCAGGAAAATAAATGTTCATAACCTCGTTCTAAGACATACAGGTGGCCAACATGCCCATGAAAAGTTGCTCAACATCACTAATCATCAGGGAAATGCAAATCAAAACCCCAATGAGATATCACCTCACACCTGTCAGAATGGCTGTCCTTAAAATAACACATATAACAAGTGTTGGTGAGGATGTGGAGAAAAGGGAATCTCTGTGCACTGTTGGTGGAATGTAAACTGCTGCAGCCACTATGGAGAACAGTATGGAGGTTGCTCAAAAAACTAAAAATAGAACTACCATATGGTCCAGCAAGTCCACTTCTGGACATTTATCCAAAGAAAACAAAAACACTAATTCAAAAAAATACATGCACCCCCATGTTCGTTGCAGCATTATTTACAATAGCCAAAGTGTAAAAACAGTGTAAGTGTCCATCAGTGGATAAATGGGTAAAGAAGATGTAGTATACATATGATATATATTTTTAATTAATTAATTAATTAATTTTTTATTTTTGGCTGCGTTGGATCTTTGTTGCTGTGCGCAGGCTTTCTCTAGTTGTGGCGAGCGAGGGCTACTCTTCTCATTGCAGTGGCTTCTCTTGTTGTGGAGCATGGGCTCTAGGTGCGCAGGCTTCAGTAGTTGTGACTCGCGGGCTGTAGCGTGCAGGCTCAGTAGGGCACACTGGCTTAGCTGCTCCGCAGCACGTGGTATCTTCCCAGACCAGGGATCCAACCTACGTCCCCTGCATTGGCAGGCGGATTCTTAACCACTGCGCCACCAGGGAAGCCCCACATATGATATTCATATATATATGAATATTATTCAGCCATAAGAAAAAATGAAATCTTGCCGCTTGTGACAATATGGATGGATCTTGATGGCATTATTTAAAGCAAAATAGTCAGACATAGAAAGACAAATGCCGTATGATTCCACTTATACGTGGAATCTAAAAAAATAAAACAAGCTCATAGATACAGAGAACAGATTGGTGGTTGCCCATGGGTGTATGAAACAGGTGAGGGAGAAAAGGTACGAACTGCTAGTTATAAAATAAATAAGTCCTGGGGATGGAGTGTACTGCATGGCAGCTATAGTTAATAACACCATGCTGCATATTTGAAAGTTGCTAAGAGAGTAGATCTTAAAAGGTCTCCTTACAAGGAAAAAAATTCCATAAGTGTGTTGATGACAGATGTTAATTAGACTTGCTGTGATCATTCCACAGTACTTACAACCATCCAATCATTATGTTGCACCCCTGAAACTAGTATAATGTTGTGTGTCAATTGTACCTCAAAAAAGCCCTAGATCTAAAAGAAATAAGGATAATTGTTATTGCTGCTTTTCTGTATCTTTTACAATTATTTTCATCATATCTATGCCCCCCCTTTTTAATTTTTATTGGGGTATATTTGATTTACAATGTTGTGTTAGTTTCAGCTGTACAGCAAAGTGAATCAGTTATACATATATCCACTCCTTTTTAGATTCTTTTCCCATATAGGTCATTACAGAGTATTGAGTAGAGTTCCCTGTGCTATACACTATGTCCTTATTCATTATCTATTTTATTCTATTCCTCTTTTATAAGGGAAACTAATGTAGAGTAGCAAAAAAAAAAAATTAACTCAATTTCTTGTTGCTGTCACCCTCCTTTCTCTTCCCTGCTCTGCTGTTGTTTCTGAGCCGGAGTGGAAAGAACAGCAGGGAGTCGGGAACTGTCCATTCCTTTCCATCTTCTTTTACAACAGCAAAAAGATGCCAGCATTTTCCTGTGCCCCCTGGTTATGGGCTGAATTGTGTTACCCCACCCCCTGCTGCCAAATTCATGTGTTGAAGTCCTAACCTCCAGTGTCTCAGAATGGGACTGTATTTGGAGATGGGCCTTTAAAGTTAAAACGAGGGCACTGGGGTGGGTCCTAATCCAATATGACTGGTGTTCTTATATGATGGACGCAGACACACAGAGGGACAACCACATGAGGACACAGCGAGAAGACAGCATCTACACACCCAGGAGAGAGGCCTCAGGAGGAACTATTCCCACCAACACCTTGATCTCAGGCATGACTGTTGTTTCAGCCCGAGGCTGCAGCATTTGACACGGCCCCCCCCCCACCCCCTTTCTCCTAGCGTCGCTGCCCGAGTCGGCATTAACCCCAGCAGCACTGCGTCACCGGCAGTGTCCACGCAAAGCTCTCCCAGGCTGGCTAGTAACTTGGGCAAGTGGCTGAGAGCCGAGAGCCCACATCCGGCCGTGAACAGTACGATCCTCATTGAGATGCCGCTCGCAGCCCTCTGTTTCCCGGAGCCCTTGGCTGCAGCCCAGCTTTATGTTCCAAATAGGAAAAGGCGGGTTGATTTAGAGGCTCGGCAGTCGTTAGGCGTTACCTTGATTTATGTAAAAATAATATTAACCAGTTGGATAACAATGGCTCGCCGTTCACCTGTGGCCTGGGAGCCTCATAAAACGGGCACATTCATCTTCATTGTGATGACATCAATTTGTACCAGCCGTTCTTCCAAGTAGAGAAATGTGTCATGTTGTTCCAAATGTACCTTTACTTGGTACAGGGTTGTGTTAAGTGGTTCCAAAAAATGAGCGTGTATATTTTCTCTAGGGAAACTCTTGTCTATTATTTCAGCTGAAAATATCTCTCACACACAATGACTAATCAGGACTGAAAATCAGTGCTGGCCCTGCTGGCCCACCTGCTGCCCCACGACGTGGGGGGCTGGTGGCCAGGTTCCGCTCTTTGAGCCCAAGGAGCTCCTGCAATGATGCTGGGGAGGAAGCACGGCTGGGGGCCGTTCCTGTTTTGTTTCACTGGAATTCAAGGGTATTTTGTCAGCCTTTCCCCCACTTGACTTGAGAGGGTCTGGCCTCCAGGATCACACGCTGGACTGTACAGAGCTGGCCCCGGAGAAGACGGCTCCAAGGAGTGACCTCATGAGTGGGGAACTAATATTTGCTGTTTCTTCTTTTCTTCTCATTTCTCAAGGGAAGGCTAATCTTGAGAAACACAGAGCCTCTGGAGGCCAATAATACGGAGCCCAGGAGAATCGAGATTGTTTCATTGTTGCCGCAGCGAAATAGAGTTTGTTTTCCTAGCGTTTCTTTTCCCTTCAGGAAAGCGCTGGGTTGAGAGCCCTGTTGGATTATTCTTGCACCCCTGGTCCTGGCTTTCCCCCCATTGTTCCACTTGCCTTTTTATCACCAAGATCTCTGTCAAGTTAAGTGCTGTTCTCCTCTCCTGTGCTTGTTCCCAGTGCTGGGCTGCCTGCCCGCCTTTGCCTGGGCTCTGTGGGTGACAGCGTGCGGCCCTGTCACCACCCTCTCGTGTGAGAAGCCCCAAAACCCGCCCGTGGCGTTGGCAGGATGCTCAGCTGTACTGATCCCTAGGCATCCCCCAGCCTGGCGGCCAGGCCGGCATCCACCTCAAGTGAAAGCTCCTCCGCGCACTCGGTGCCAGTGCCGGTGCCGGTTCCGGTGCCAGTGGCAGGGTTGGTGGCGGGTTCGGGAGGGCCTGGCCTGCTGTGTGCAGGCTGTGCCAGGTCTGATCACAGGGCAGCATTTACCATATGGACCTGCGGCCTGAGGTCCTGACGACCGCACAGCAGGTGGTGCGCTGCCCTTGAAGGCTGAGCCAGGGTGAGGGTCCAAGACCATCGCACTTGGAGCTGAAACGTGTGGGCATCTCGCAGGTGGGGTGCTGTTCAGATGGTGGGAAGGAAAAGGGGCGAAGAGCTGGACCAGGTGGGGGGCATGCCGAGGGCCTCAGGATCCTTTCTGATGGAGCACCTCCTGAAGAGGGGAACTTTTTGACATTGTCATTTTTTATTATGGTAAAATATACATAACATAAAATTAACTGTTTTAGCCATTTTAAAGTGCATGGTTCAGTGGCATTAAGTACATTCACATCGTTGTGCGACCATCCCCACCGTCCACCTCCAGAACTTTCTCATTCTCCCAAACTGACACTCTGTCCCCATTGAACACTGACTCCCCGTCTCCCTCCCCAGCACTGGCCCCCACTGTCCCACTTGTGTCTCTGGGAACCTGACTCCTCCAGGGACCTCTCACACACTTGGGGTCAGTCACGCAGGGCTCGTCCTCTTGTGATGTGCTCATGGCACTTAGTGCATTGTCCTCAGGGTCAATCCGAGTGGCATGTGTCAGGATGTCCTTCCTTTCCAAGGCTGGATAATATTCCTTTGTGTGGATGGATCCCACTGTGTTTCTCTGTTCCTCTGTCTGTGGACACCCGGGTTGCCTCCACATTTTGGCTGGTGTGAATGATGCTGCCGTGAGCATGGGTGCAAAGAGGGGTGTTTTAGAAACCTGAAAGCCTCTTGCCTTTGTGAAAGTTAGCATTTTATTTATTTATGTTTTTACCCTTGGAGTAGGCTTGGCTGAAATCCGGAGTCATTATAGCCAAGAGTTTCCCTTTAGTTTCCCTCAGGATCCCGGCACGTGTGGTGGTCCCGTGTGCTCACGGGGGCTGGCACCCCGCCTGCAGCCAGTGAATCCACCAGTTCTCGAGGCGGAGGCCGATCTGATGGGGATGCGTGGGGGCCCTGAATCCCAGACCTTGCAACAGTTTGTGAAACCAGCCAGATGCTGTGATGGGAGCCTGCTCCCCTGAGACCACAGGTAGACAGCGACCTCTTGGAGAAAACTGGGCTTACATACAGCTTCCCCTGACCCCCAGGTCACCACCCGCAGTGGCCACCTTGATTGCACCGCACAGCATGAAGTTAAGGGTCACTGAACGAGAGGCGGCATTGGGAGTCCTGGGTCAGGGGGAGGCGTGGCTGCAGGCTGGGGCAGGAGGGTCAAGAGAAGGGGCAGAAGTCCCTTCCTGACTGACTGCTGGGGCTACTAGTGATGACACCACTGCTTGGGATCACTCTTCCCTGAGTCCTTCTGGAATCTGTGCTGTGTCAGTACCTGTGATCCACCTCCAGGACACGGGGACCATCCCGCAGGGCATGTGCATGGCAGGAGCCTCTCCCCTTGCTGAGGACAGGAGGTGCCCGGGTCCGCTCCAGAGATGCCGGGTCTGCAGGCGCATTCAGTGAGGTCACAGGGCATGGAGAGGGAGAAGGACAGAGACACTCAGAAGGTCGCCTCTGAATTGAAAAAAATACATGCACCCCAATGTTCATAGTGGCACTATTAACAATAGCCAGGACATGGAAACAACCTAAATGTCCATCGACAGATGAATGGATAAAGATGTGGTACATATATAAAGTGGAATGTTAGCCATAAAAAAAATAATGCCATTCGCAGCAACATGGATGCAACTAGAGGTGATCATACTAAGTGAAGTAAGTCAGAAAGAGAAAGACAAATACCATATGGTATCACTTATATGTGGAATCTGAAATACGACACAAATGAACTTATCTATGGAACAGAAACAGACTCACAGACATAGAGAACAGACTTGTGGTTGCCAAGGGGCAGGGAGAGAAGGATTGGGAGTTTGGGATTAACAGATGCAAACTACTATATATAGGATGGATAAACAACAAGGTCCTACTGTATAGCACAGGGAACTATATTCAATATCCTGTGATAAACCATAATGGAAAAGAATGTATATATGTGTATACCGAGTCACTTTGCTGTACATCAGAGATTGACACCACATTGTAAATCAACTATACTTCAATTAAAAAAAAGAAGAAGGTGGCGTGTGCCCTTGACTGAGCGCGGAGGGTCCAGGCCTCCGTTCACGAGCACGCACCGCCCTCTAGTGGTGATATGCGCGCGGGATGCGCGGAGTTTCTCCTCGGAAGTTGGTAATTCCTGGGCCACAGCGTGATCCTTACCCGCACACCGTTTCTGTTACACGCGTGAGTTTGTGCGTGTTGTGTGTCGGGTGCTGTGGGCGGACGAGATGAAGGTAACGTTGTTATGGGCTGTGTTGTGTCCTCCGAAAATTCATCTGTCCTGACTCCCAGGACCTCAGCGTGTGACTGCACTGGAGTTGAATGAGGTCCTCAGGGTGGGCCCTGTTCCGATATGGCAGGTTCTTTATAAGAAGTGGAGATTAGGGCCCAGACACACACAGGGACGACCACGTGAGGGCTCAGTGAGAAGGCGTAGGCACCTTCTCACAAGGGGTCTGGGATCTTCAGCGTGCCTCACCTCAGACCCGTGTCCTCGGGGGGGCTGGGCTGCTCCACGTCCCACTTGGCGCTGGGCCTTTGGAGCAGCAAATCATCAGACCCGCGGCCCCGACCCCACTCTCAGGTCAGGTGCTGCTCTGTGCCCCCGAGTGCGTCCGAGGACCCCGCCCCACCCCCACTCTGGGTGCTGGTTGGGGGCACCTCAGAAGGGCCTTCCCCCATTCCCTGGCCCACCTCCCCAAACACACCTGAGGCTCGCCCAGCCCTGCCAGCCAGGCCGGCCGGGAGCCAGACCCCAGCTGCTGAGGGCCCGCTCCCGACCTGTGTAGCTCTCGGGCTGGAGTGCGGCCGGGGAGCCCACAGGCCCACGAGCAAAGCTGATCATCAGCTCAGAGGGTGAAACCAAATCTCATCATGCAGGCCTGAGGGATTTGTATTCATAATATATAAAGAACTTCTACAACTCTGCAATAAGAAGACAAATAACCCATTTCAAACACAGGCAAAGGACTTGAATAGACATTTTTCCAAAGAAGATATAAAAATGGTCAATAAACACATGAAAAGATGCTCAACGTCATTAGCTGTCAGGAAAATGCAAATCAAAGCCACCATGAGATATCATTTCACACCCACTAGGACAGTTTTAATCAAAAAGATACGCAATAATAAGTATTGGCAAGAATGTTGAGAAATTGGAACCCTCACACATTGCTAGTGAGAATGTAAAGCAGCACAGCTGCTCTGGAAAACAATCTGACAGTTACTCAAAAAGTTAAATGCAAAGTTACCTTAAAACCCAGCATTCCACTCTTAGGCATACACCCAAGAGAACTGAAAACATGTGTCCACACAAACACTTGTACACAAATGTTCATAACACTATTCCCAAAAGCCAAAAACATAGAAACCACCTAAACGTCCATCAACAGAAATACGGATAAACAAAGTGTTGTATAGGCACACAATGAAATATTATTCAGTCATAAAAAGGAACGAAGTCCTGATTCATGTGGCAACATGGATAAAGCTTGAGAACATGATGCTGAACTGGAAGAAGTCAGACACAAAAGGCCACATATTGTGTCCATTTACATCAAAAAGTCCAGAGTAGGCAAAGCTACAGAGACAGGAAGTGGATTAGCAGTTGCCAAGGGCTGGGGGAGGAGAGAATGGGGAGTGACAGCTGGTTACAGAGCTTTTTGAGAGGTGATGAAAAAATTCTGGAATTAGATAGTTTATGGTGTTGCACAACTTTTTTTTTTTTTTTTTTTTACTTTTGTCTGCATTGGGTCTTTGTTGCTGCACACGGGCTTTCTCTAGTTGCGGCGAGCAGGGGCTACTTTTCCTTGTGGTGTGTGGGCTTCTTATTGCGGTGGCTTCTCTTGTTTTTTTGTTTTTGTTGGGTTTTTTTTTGCGGTACGTGGGCCTCTCACTGTTGTGGCCTCTCCTGTTGCGGAGCACAGGCTCCAGACGCGCAGGCTCAGCAGCCATGGCTCACGGGCCTAGCCGTTCCGCGGCATGTGGGATCTTCCCGGACCGGGGCACGAACCCGTGTCCCCTGCATTGGCAGGCGGACTCTCAACCACTGCGCCACCAGGGAAGCCCACGGTGGCTTCTCTTGTTGTGGAGCATGAGCTCTAGACACGCAGGCTTCAGTAGTTGTGGCTCACGGGCTCTAGAGTGCAGGCTCAGTAGTTGTGGCGCACGGGCTTAGTTGCTCCGCGGCATGTGGGATCTTCCCGGACCAGGGATCAAACCCGTGTCCCCTGCATTGGCAGGCGGATTCTTATCCACTGTGCCACCAGGGAAGTCCCATGGTGTTGCACAACTTTTAAAATATGCTAACAACCATAAATTGTACACTTAGGAATCTTATGTTTGAATCTTATGATGTATGAATTACATGCCATTTAAAAAAAAAGAAAATCCAAACCAAAGAGAGAGATCTGGCTGACTGGAGGAATTGTGAGGGAACCCTGTTCTACAGGGAGCCCCATTTGAGATGTGTCTTGCAGAACGTGAGGTTTCTAAAGAGTAGATATGGACCATTTTCCTTATAGATAAGATATTGGTAACATAAAAATCATTTAGGTTGAAATAATTTGTGTTTCTTTTTAAACTCCTCTTCCAAAGTAAAATAAATGTCTTTTTGGTTATGGGTAGGTTTGCTGGAGTGTATTTGTACCTCGTGGGGCAAAGTTCTCCCCACCCCTTCCCTTCTCCCGGGACAGAAGGAGCCACACGGGGGTGGTGTCTGACTCTGCGGCCCTCACTCTGCTCAGGGGTTAGGAGATGGGGCCTGGTCTCAGAGCAAAATGGAGTCCAGGCTTCAAAATACTTGTACCTCAAGGCAGAGGGGCGTCCTGGGAACCCTTGGGGAGAAGCTGGTGTGAGCTGATGTTGGATGATTGAAAGGAATTGTGTTTCACTGTTTTTTATGTTGTCAGATATGAGGAGGGTATTGTGATCATATCTTAAATTTTTCACCTTTTAATGTGTCCCAGAATATTTAAGGGTAAAATGTGTCTGGGCCATGCTGGAAAATACTTTAGCAAAGGGAAAAAAAGAGATGAAGCAGATATGACAAAATGTTAATAATTTAACAATTAGCTGATGAGTATATGGGGTTCCATTTAATATTATCTCATTCATAGATATAGATAAATAGATAATGATGTTAGGTACATATATCTGCAGATAATATTCTCTCACATATAGATAAATATCTCTATTTATATGAAGATTTTCCATTAAAAAAGTGGCTGAGTGGAAGTGCACATTCGAAGGTGTTTTCCCACTTAACTCACTTCTAAATTATTTTGTTCTCTTTGAACAAAAATGCCGGATATTACAATCTTGTCCTTTTAGAAATGAAATAGAATAATAAGATTTAGAAACCCTTTAGATTATCAAGATGAATACAAATATAAAATCATACCCCAAATGCCCCAGCTGTTCATCCAGTGGCCAGGAGTGACAGCCTGAGCTGGTGACTAGTTGTGAAGAGGGGTTTCACTATTGGATCATCTACGGGGTCACATCTTGGGAACACCAGCCTGTTCTCAGAAGGGGACTGGCGGAATCCTGGAGATTGCTGTGCCAGCATTTAAAGTCAGGTTGGCAGGATGCGTGTGGCTATGGGGCTGGGATCTGTCAGCACCAGCCAGGAGTGGGACAGCCTATTGCCTAAACGTGCAGAGCGGCTTGTAGGGAGGACCTGCTTGGTGTTTGGTCAGTCAGCAGCCTCCCCCATGTGAAGACAGGTCGGGCAGGTTGCTGGGTGGCCCGCGCCTGGAACACACCCCTCCAGGGAGACGCTCGTTTATCTGATGAACAGGTGAAGGGTCAGGGAATCACTAGGGATTTTCATTTTATTCTTTATGTTTTCCTTTAGGTTTTCAAATTTTCTACAAAGACATTTTATACTAAAAAAATAATAAGTGATGAAACTAACACAACATTGTGAATCAACTACACCCCTATATAAAATTTTAAATTTTTAAGAAGATACTAACACAACATTGTGAATCAACTATACTTCAATATATAATTTTAAAAATATTTTTTTAGGGCTTCCCTGGTGGCGCAGTGGTTGAGAGTCTGCCTGCCGATGTAGGGGACACAGGTTCGTGCCCCGGTCTGGGAAGATCCCACATGCTGCGGAACGGCTGGGCCTGTGAGCCATGGCCGCTGAGCCTGCGCTTCCGGAGCCTGTGCTCCGCAACAGGAGAGGCCACAACAGTGAAAGGCCCACATACTGCAAAAAAAAAAAAAAAAAGAAAAAGAAAAAGAAAGAAAAAATATATATTTAAAAATAATAAGTGTTGCTTTAAAAAGCAAATGTGTGTGGAGCAACAGGAACTCTCATTCGTGGCTGGTGGGAATGGACAATATCCCAGCCACATAGGAGGACAGTCTGGCAGGGCCTGACACAACTGGACACACTCTTACCCTACAATCCACAGTCCCGCTCCTTGGTATTTATTTACTCAAAGGAGTTGAAAACTATGTCCACACAAACACCTGCACATGGGTGTGTACAGCAGCTTTATACATAATTGCTGAAACTTGGAAGCACCCAAGACACGCTTCAGGAGGTGAATGGATAAATAAACCATGTACATTCAGACAATGGAATATTATTCAGCACTAAAAAGAAATGAGCTATCAAACCATAAAAAGACATAGCGGAACCTTAAATGCAAATTGCCAAGTGAAAGGAGCCAACCTGAAGAGGCTGCAGACTGTATGATTCCAAGTGCACGACATTCTGGAAGAGGCAAAACTATGGAGACAGTAAAAAGATCAGTGGTTGCCAGGGGCTGGGGGAGGGAGGGATGAACAGGCAGAGCACAGGAAGCTTTTAGGGCAGGGAAACTACTCTGTATGACACTATGATGGTGGATACACATCATCACACATTTGTTCAAACCTGTAGCATGTACTAGCATGACCCCTGATGCAGACATGGACTCTGGGTGATGAAGACATGTCAGCGTAGATGTGTCAATTGTCACAATGTCCTGCTCTACAATAAATGTCACTAGTAGGGGAAGCTGTGTGTTGAGGGGTCGGGGACGTGGGAAATCTCTGTGCTTCCTGCTCCATTGTGCTGTGACCCTCAACTGCTCTAAAAATAAAGTCTTTTAAAACCTTTTAAAAAATAAAAGTAAATGTGAGCCCAGAGAGGCTGGGTCACAGCGCAGGCTCGGCTGCGGTGGTTCCAGGCACAGAGCAGGCGCGGGCGGGCAGGCTGCTCCTTGACCCCGCCCAGCGGGCAGCCCTGCAGCCTCACCCAGGCTCTCCGGCACAGTCACCTCCGGTCACTGGCAGGCGCACCCTTCACTGCAAACCAGCAGGAGATCCGACCTGAAGGTGGGGGTGGGCTGGCACGAGGACAGCCCAGGAGGAAGTTTCTCCTTCCAGAGACCCTGTCCCTTTCCTGCAGGACGTGTTCCTTCGAGCTGTTGTCCCCTGGGCTTGCTGCGGGGGAGCAGGAGATGAGGAGCCCGGAGCACACAGACCGGCCGGGTCGGGAGCGGGGGCCGTGGGCAGCGGAGGGAGGGCACCATGGGCGCTCGGAGGATGGCGGCCTGATTCAGGTCCAGGCACCACCCGGACAGCCTCGGAATCTCCTGTCTGTAGGGTCAGGCCAGAGGCTGTAGGTGACAGTCACACTCAGTCCACCGTGTCCTTCTCACCTGGGACACTCCCTTTCCTTTGCCCGGGATTCTGCAGCCACCAGGCCCCCTACCCCAGGGGAGCACCCAGGGAGACCAGCGATTTGCTTTCTTCCCTGGGTATGGGGTCAAGGGACCCGGCCCTGCCCAGGGTGTTCCTGGTGCCCCGTAAGGACTCTGCCAGCATAAAAGAGCCTATTTGGACTGGAGTTGAGGGAGTGGAGGGCATGGGGCTTCCCAGAAGCCCCTGGAGGCAGCCAAGCTGGGGGGAGCTGGGGGCTCGCTGTGTGGGTGCAGGGGCGGCGTGTGGCCTGCAGGGCAGCTGCAGGCTCCTCCTCTTGGTAGACCCCGCTCAGGCACGCAGTGTGTTTGACTCGGTGTGTTTTTCTTGGCTTGAATGAACAGGATTGGTTGCACTCTTTGTAATTTTTGGAATTGAAGGTATTTTTAACAAATGCAGCCAGTATCGTGGGAACATCCTGAAGTTGCTGGCGTGTCTGGAGTCTACAGTCAGCCCCGTCCTGCCCCCTGCCTCCTTCCCTGCAGCTCCAAGTCGCTCAGTGGATGTCTGTTCTTGTTCGTTTAGGTTTCAAACTGAGGCGTGGACAGAACCACAGAGACTGGCCCCCCTATAGTCACTTCTTTCTCTTGCTCCCGACCTGTGAAAGTCAAGTGGACAGTAGAAGGGGCCAGGCCATCTGGCATGTTCCAGGCGGGCAGGTAGAGGCCTCCTGGCCCCTTGTCAGTTAACTGCAGGCTCTAGCTGGGAACAAGCAAAACAAAAGTGAGGTACGTCAGGAGTCATCAAGTTAGGAAGGTGAGGAATTCCCTGGTGGCCTAGTGGTTAGGATTCTGGGCTTTCACTGCCATGCCCCAGGTTCAACCCCTGTTTGTGGAACTGAGATCCCACTAAGGAAGTTGTATTAGTTATTTACTGCTGTGTAACAAAGCACTACAAACTCAGCGGCTTAAACAGCACAGTGTCTGCGGGTCAGGTCAGGTGCAGCTTCACTGGGGCCTCTGCTCAGTGTCTCTCACAAAGCTGCCATCAAGGTGTCAGTCGGGGCTGTGGTCTCATCGGAAGGCCCCACTGAAAAGGAAAGATTCTGTATGGACTCTGCTCCCAACGCTTCGCCTGTTATGTGTGTTCCAAACATTTTCTCCTGGCCCATCAGTTCTCTCGTAACTTTCATTTTGGTGTCTTTTGTCTTAGAGAAGTCTAAGTATTTATGAAGTCAAACTGATTGGTATTTTCGCTATGGCTCCTCAGAGCTGCATTTTGTGTATGCTGCTCCACGTTTCCTCTGTTTCCTCAGTTTTCTTCTGTCTCTCACCAGCGTCAATGTCCCTCAGACAGAGATCACCAGGGGCTATCTCTGGTCAGCAAGGCAGGAGGAGCCTGCACACCTTGGGGTCTGAAGGGCGTCTCTGGGAGTGGGGGAGGGACTTCCAGGGTTTGGGGCTAGAGTTAGTTATAGGACGTCTTGGTGGCGGGATGTACAGAGCTTGCTGGAAAAGTGAGTGACCATCTCTAGAACACACAGCTCATGTGGTGTCACCGTCAGGCAGTCTGTCCAGGGCCATCTGTTCGTTCCAGCTGCCATAATGGAATACCACAGGCCACCCAGACTACAGCGGACAGAAATTTGTGTCTGGTGGGGACCACTTTCTGGTCCATGGCTGGTGCCTCCTCGCTGTGTCCTCATACAAGATGAGGGAGCTCTTGGGTCCCCTCTATGAGAGCACTAATCCGGCATGTGGGCCCCACCCTGATGATCCGGTCACGTCAAAGACCCCTCAACACCATCACCTTGGGGGTAGGATTCCCACCCATGAATTCGGGAGACACGGACATTGAGACCATCGCAACAGCTTATTTTAGAGCATCTGGCATTACACAGGGTGCCCGCTGTGCTTGGTCGGGCAGGTTCGTGTTTGCTAGTTGGGGACCTTATGTTTCTGTTTCGATTCTCAGTTCCCCACAGCCTGTAGGCAGCAGGGCCTCAGCAGTCCCTCTCCCGGCCGTTCTCCTGGTCACCTCTGGATGGAGGACATTCTATTCTGGGACCACAGCTTATCCAGACCTGCACCACTGGTCATGCATGTGTCAAGTCAAAATGGCTCCAAAATGATTGTGACGCCTGTGATGTTGGGCCATTTGCTGGGACAGCAGCTGTGTCACCTCCTTCTAGAACCCAAGCTCACATTCCCAGTGACGGCTCCACAGTAAACACTGAGACCAGGGATTTCTTCACACGTGAAGCATGTCACAATGAACTATCATCATGATCATTCGATGTGGCTCTTTCTCAGATGACCAGGCCTCCTTTCCTTTGACCCAGATACAGTTTGCTCAGCTTTGCTGGAGTTTGAAGAATTTGCTCTACACCTGGTGACTGTTGGTCAGGGTCTCGGGCTAAACAGCAGGTGTCCACTGGCTGTGCAGGACCTGGGCCATTGAGGGCCATTGAGGGACCCCCAAGGAGATAAAAGCAGTCACGGGTGGAGCCCACAGCAGTGAGCAGGAGCAGGCTCACATGTGCTCTGCTCTGGGCCACCCGCTCCTGGGACCCACACATGGTCATGGGGCCATCAGCCCCGCCTGGAACAGCCGTCACAGTTCCCAGAAACGTCCTTCTGACACCTCTTCCACAAGGTCCAATTCCTGACCTTCACAAGGAGCAGGACCCCTGAGGTGAACGTAGGTCACAAGCAGAAGGCCTGTCGATGAGACCAACTGGCCCAGATTCGTTTATTGTAATAACTCACTTTATCAGAACAGAGAACCCAGTTGAAGCATCACACAAATAGTTACTCACTTAGGCTCTCTTTGGGGAACAAGAAAATCTCTAGGTCTTTGATTTATCCCTTTAACTGAGTTATAAATATCAGCAATTGATATAAACCCATATTTAAACCCAGACACAATAGTTCTGTAGACAGTTATGTCTGTCTTTGGACAGGAATGTGAGTATTTTCTTAACCTGAAAGGCACACTTACCTGGACTAGCAGAGGGGGGGTCATCTGAGCCACCTTAGGCCATGCTTGGACCCGCTGCCTTCTGGCTACTGCACCATCCCAGAGGCTGGTGGGGGGTGAAGGGGAGGAGTCCCTGGAGGAGGTGGGCTTCCTCAGCCTGCATCACACTCCGTGGGCTGGAGGCAGGGTGCTGAGGGGGGGCCTTCGTCGACTCCAGAAGGTGTCACAGGACACCCAGGTGTCTGGCGCCAGTCGGGGTCCTGAGCCCAGCCAGCCTCTGAGGGTCAGGTGGCCCCTCCCTGGGCCCCAACTGGACTGAATGTCCAGCTAGACCCTCTCAGGTGTAACTCCCTCTCAGGTGTTCTGAGAGAGTTATGGGTGATCTGGAGTCCTGCCACCTGGACAGCTTGTCTCTAAGACGGGCTGGAGTCCCCTGTGTGTCAATGAAGCCTGGAGGAGGGTTTCTGGGAAGTACATACCTCCACCCCCAGGACCTGCTCTAGAGGTCACTCAGCCCTTAGGCCCTGGGGGTGTGGGGCAGGGGACAGTGCAGCCAGCAGGAACCTCTGGTTCCAGCCCAGGTCTGAGCCCCTTGGGTGGACCATGCCCCAGGCCCAGCGGACACTCGGCTCAGATCTAGAAGTAGTTTTCTATTGTCCAGCGTCTAACACACCGAGGCCTCTCAGGCATGTGCCGATGGCGCAGGCCACAGCACAACCCCCAAGCCCACCAAGAAGCTGTAATAGGCACCCAACCCCTCCCTGTGGGGAGAGGTGTCAGAGGAGGCCAGGTGGGAGTCAGGACTTGTGCCACCCAGCAATCAGGGGCCACCCCCATGGGGAGTCAGGGCCCTGCCCAGAGTAGAGGAAAGGGTTCGCTGTGGGTGTCAGTGGAGCCTGAGTGAGGAACCTGGACATCACAAGGTTCCAGAGCAGTGTCAGAAGACAAAACTGGACAAAGAGCAGGACACTTTTGGAGGTGATGGATATGTTTATTACCTTGATTGTTCATCAAACTGTACACTTTAAATGTGTGCAGTTTCTTGTATACCAGTTATACCTCAGGAAAGCTGTTTTAAAATAAAATAACTAAAGCAGAAAAATTTTAAGATCCAGAGTCTCATAACATGATAATTCCCAGGTTTCAATAGAAAATCATTCATCATACTAAGAACCACAAAGTTAGTTCTTGGTACAACAAGACTCTTGAATGAAACTGAATGAAAAGACAGAGATTGGCAGATGGATTTAAAAACATGCCTCAACTCTATGCTATCTACAAGAAATTCATGTCAATCTATTTTATACAAATATTAATCAAAGGAAAGCATACGGGGCTACATCAGGGGAAGTAGACTTCAAGGCAGAGAAAATTACTGGGAAAAGAGACTAACATTATGTAATAGTAAAGGGTCAATCCACCAAGAAGACATAGCAATCCTAAATGTGTATGCATCAAACAACAAAGCTACGAAATATGTAAAAGAAAAACTGATACAACTAAAAGGAAAAATAGACAAATATACAATTGCAATTAGAGACTTCAACACTCTTCTGTCAACAATTGATAGAAGAACTGGACCAAAAAATCAGCAAGGAAATAAAAGAAACAGCAACACCATCAACCAACAGGAGCTGACTGACATTTAGTGAACATTTTATCCCAACAATAGCAGAATACACATTCTTTCCAAGTGCCCTTGGAACATACTCCAAGATAGACCATATCCGGGGCCATAAGACAAACCTCAACAATTTCCTAAAGTTTGAAGTCATGAAGAGTAGATTCTCCAACCACAATAGATACAAACTAGATATCAATAAGAGAAAGAATAGCAAAACCTCCAAACACTTGGAAATCAAGTAACACACTTATACATAATCTATGGGGGAAAAAAAAAGAATCTCAAGGGAAATTTTAAAAAGTACATTGAACTGAGTGAAAATAAAATACCACAGGTCAAAACTTGTGAACAGATAAAAAAGTGCTAAAAGAAATTTATAGCACTAAATATATGTGTTAGAAAAGAGGGAAGGTCTTAAATCCATAATCTAAGCTCAAACCTCAGTATGCTAGGAAAAGAAAAACAAAATAAACCCAACACAAGCAGAAGGATGAAAGTAATAAAAATAAGAGCTGAAATCAATGAGATTGAAAACAAAAATAATAGAGAAAATCAATGAAAAAAGAGTTGATTCTTCAAAAAGATCAATAAAATTGACAAAGCTCTAGCAGCACTGACAAAGATAACACAAATTGCCAATATCAGGAATGAAACGGGACATTTCTAGGATGCTGCAGACATCAGAAGGATAATAAGGGACTATTACAAACAACTCTATACACATAAATTTGACAACTTAGGTAAAATGAACTGATCACTTAAAAAAAACAAACAAACCACAAACTACCACACCTTGCCCAATATGAAACAGATCATTTGAATAACTCTATTAAGGAAATTTAATTCATAATTTAAAAACTCCCCAAAAAGAAATCTCTAGGCCCATATAGTTTCAATGAGGAATTCTAAAAAATTGTTAAAGGAGAATTAACACCACTTCTATACAATCTCTTCTAGAAAATAGAAGAGGAGGAAACACTGCCCAGTTTGTTTTATACTGCTTGAATTACTTTGCTCTCAAAACCAGACAAAGACAATACAAAAAAAAATAAAATCACAGAACACTATCCCTCATAAATAATCCTTAACAAAATATTAGCAAATAAAATTCATCAATGCATAAAGATAATTATAAACACCATAACCAAGGCTGGTTTATTCCTGGGATGCCAGGCTGGTTCAATGTTTACAGAGCAATCACAGTAGTCCACCCTATTGACAGGCTAAAGAATAAGAATCACATGATCATAGCAATTGATGCAGAGAAAGCATTCAGCAAAATTTCTCTGCAATTGATGCAGAGAAAGCATTCAGCAAAATACCACACTCATTAATGATAAAAATTCTAAAAACAGAAACAAAGGAGAAACCTCCTCAACTTGATGAGGAGCATCTACACAATACCTACAGCTAGCATTATGCTTAATGGTGAAAAACTAAGTGCTCTTCCTCCAAGGTCAAGAATAAGACAAGGGGGTCTGCTCTCACCACTCATTCAACACAGTACTGGAAGTAACAGCCAGAGCAATGAGGCAAGAAAAGGAAATAAAAGGCATCCAGATAGGAAAGGAAGAAATAAAACTGCTCCTGCTTGCAGATGACCTGACTGTAGATAGAAAATCCCAAGGAATCTAAAAACAAACAAACAAATAAAAATCCTCCTAAAACTAATACTTGAGTTTGGTAAGGTGACAGGACATAATATAAACTTTCCAAAAATTAATTGTATTTCTGTACATTAACAATAAACACATACCATTTGAAATTCTTCACAGGGACTTCCCTGGTGGTGCAGTGGTTATGAATCCACCTGCCAATGCAGGGGACACGGGTTTGAGCCCTGGTCTGGGAAGATCCCACGTACCGCAGAGCAACTAAGCCTGTGTGCCACAACTACTGAGCCTGTACTCTAGAGCCCGTGAGTCACAACTACTGAGCCCATGCACCACAACTACTGAAGCCCGTGAACCTAGAGCCCGTGCTCTGCAACAAGAGAAGCCACCACAATGAGAAGCCCGCACACCACAAAACAAAGAATAGCCCCCGCTCGCCGCAACTAGAGAAAGCCTGCGCACAGCAGCAAAGACCCAACACAGCCAAAATTTAATTAATTAATTAATTAATTAATTAATTAATTAATTAAAATTCTTCAGAAGATGTTGCAAGTCTAACAAAACAGATACAGAATTTGGACACAGAAAACTGTACAACACTGATGGAAGAAACAAGAAATGAGTTATTGATACGCACAACCACCTGGATGAGTCGCCAGAAAATTATGCCGAGTGAAAAACACCAATCCTAAAAGGCCAAATGCTACAGGCAGACCTCAGAGATACTGAGGGTTTGGTTCCAGACCACTGAAATAAAGAGAATATTGCAATAAAGTGAGTCACACATATTTTTGGTTTCCCAGTGCAAATAAAAGTTATGTTTACACTGGACTGTAGACTATTAAGTGTGCAATAACATTATGTCAAAAAGACAACGTACGTGCCTTAATTTAAAAATACTTTATTGCGGGACTTTCCTGGTGGTCCAGTGGTTAAGACTCCACGCTCCCAATGCAGGAAGACTGGGTTCGATCCCTTGTCAGGGAACTAGATCCCACATGCCTCAACTAAAAGATCCTGTGTACCGCAACTAAGACCCAGCGCAGCCAAATAAGTAAATATTTTAAAATAAAGATAAAAATACTTTATTGCTAAAAAGTGCTAACCATCATCCGAGCCTTCAGCAAGTCATAGTAGTCACATCAAAGTTCACTGACCACAGATTACCACACAAATATAATAATAATGAAAAAGTTTGAAATATTGCGAGAATTACTGAAATGTGACACGAAGACAAGAAGTGAGCAAATACTGTTGGGAAAATAGCACCAATAGGCTTGCTCTACACGGAGTTGCCACAAACCTTCAATTTGTCAAAAAAAAAAAAAAGAAAAAAAGCCGTATTTCACAAGTGCAATAAAGCGAGGTGTGCCCGCCTACGATTCCATTTCCATTTATATACTGTTGAAATGAAAATAATTATAAAAATGAAGAACAGATTAGTGGTTGCCAGGAGGTAGGGAGGGTGTGGGGACTGGAGGGAAGCGGTCGTGGCTATAAAAGGCCACAGCAGGGGTCCAATGTTGATGAACCGCCTTCTGTCCCGATGGAGCCAACATCAGCATCCGGGTTGAGATGTCACCACAGTTCTGCAAGATGTAACCACTGGGAGGAGCTGGGTGAAGGGTACCAGGGCACCTGAGGGATGGCATGGCACGGGGGTCCTCACCTTGCACAGGGGCTGCTCGGGCAGCTGCCTGCCGGTCCCCCTCCCAGAGCCCGGTTATCTTCTAATCTCAGTGCAGGCCTGGCTCCCTCTTGGGTCACAGTTGCCAAAGAAATGCATTACAGCACAGCAAGTTTTCCACACATCTGAAGAGTGGGGCCCTCGGGGGCAGGGACCTGCTGAGGGGGCTGGGAGGTGCTTCTCTGCATCCCAGTCTGCACACCTCGCCACCAGTCGCCTCTCCGGGCTGGCGCTCCCAACATGCCCTGTGGAGAGAGACCCTGCCTGCCTGCAGCTGGGTGGACGGTGTGCACCAGAGGGGCCCTCTGCAAGGGCCGGTGGACAGAACCCCCCCCCCACCGGTCGTCCGAAGGAAGTTGGAGGAGTGGGGCATTACAGCTACAGCGCCCTTGAGCCTGCAGTTTGCTTTTCAGTTTGTGGCCACAGCCAGCGAGTGTGGAAACCACAGCAGGACGGGCTCGAATGGTGCGGCCCAGGGAGTTGCTTCACCTCCGTGTCCTCACTCTGCATCTTTCCCTCCTTCCTGCCCTCCTTCTGTCATTGGCCCCTCGCCCTTTCTTCCCTAACAGCCCAAGGACCCTGGCCGTCTGCAGCCTACTGGGTGTGAGGCATCTCCCTGGGGATCTGGACGGCTGCTGACCCCACTACACTGTTCCCCCAGGACACTGGTCTGGTCATTCCACCCCCACAAAACCACCCTGGTTTCTTTCAACAAGTTACAGTGGGACCCTTGACCTCTTCAGGGCAGCTCCCCCCCAACCCCACACGAGCGGCTCTGGCACCTGGGACTTTGTGCTGTTTCCAGCCACTGCCCTGCCCTCGGCCATCTCTTCAGCCTGCCCTTCTCCAGGTTCACATGTCACGTGCTACATCAGGGAAGGGAAGCTCTGTCCCTGACCCCTGACCCTCTCTTTTCTGGAGCCAGGGTTTGCTGGCACGTCTTATCCCCCAGAACCAAGCCTTTGAGGCACGCCCCCATCTGGGCTACTGCTCTGCAGTTCCAGATTGTTCCATGCTTGCAATGCCTGGTAACGAGGATGTCTGTCCATGCGTCTCCCCATTGCTGGAGGTGTGTCCTCAGGACACATTCCCAGAGGTGGGGTTGCAGATCCCAGCGGAAAGGGATATGCAGTCTCGTTAGATCCCTCCTGACCCCTCCACCCCCACCGTGTGCAGCCCCGGCCTATAGGCATGTGAGGCCCACCTGTCCCCACAGCCTCTGGCCGTGAGCTGTCCACCTCTGCGTGTCCGCTTGGCACTTCCTGGGTGTGAGTGAACCTGGGCCTCTGGCCCATTTTTACATTGTGTGTTAGGCATGGTCTGTATTTTGCCCATTCTCCCGTTTCCCCACCTTGATTGTTAAGAGTCTTTATATGTTCGGGATATTGGCACATAACCCCCAGATGTGCCCTCCCCACTCGTCATTTTCATTTCTTATGCTCCCCTTTTTCATGGGCAGGATGCGATTTTATGTCACTGAATTTGTGTCTTTTCTTTTATTGTATGTAGAGTTTTGAGTCCCCATACCCCGCCTGCAAAGGAATTCACCCACATTTCAGTGTTTAGCTCCTGTGTGGTTTCGTTTGTTAATTTTGATATGGTCCATTGCAGTTTCCTTTCGTAAAGGTGTGAGGTGTGCATCTAATTTTAGCTGTTTCTAAATGACTTCCCAGCTGTCCCAGTGTCATTTATTTTTAGGAAGCCCATCTTTCCCCTGACTTTGTTATATATTGAATCTCCATGTTATATATTGAATCTCCAATTGAACTTGGGTCTGTGCCTGAATCTTTTATATCAATGCAAGCCACGTGCATAATTTAAAATTTTCTAGGAGCCATGTTAAAAAAATAAAGAGAAACAGGTGAGACTAATTTTAATATGTTTAACTTAATATATCCAAATATCACTTCAATGTGCAGGCAGTATAAACACATGATTAATGCATTGGCTGCCTTTTTGGCTCACAAGACTGGGTGTGCTATTCTCCATCAGGACCACCACACCCCAGGGCTCAGTGGCCGAGTGGACATGCAAGCGGCCGTGTGGACACGCAGGGATGTGCCATCCTGTCCCTCCCGCCCATCTGCTCGGGGCCCACCCTGCGCTGTGATCATTGTGAGAGTGTAGTGGGTGTTTGCGTGTCTGGCGGGGCCATATTCCTCTCCACACTGGGGCTGCCTACTCAATGCCGGTGCCTCTCTCCCCAGAGGACATTCTCATTCTCCAGAGGGAACTGTCTTTTGGAAGCACTGGGGGCAGCTGGCATTTTGGTGAGAAAGCATGAGAAATTTATATTTGTTTGGGAACTTGTTCTAGGAAAATTTGTCTCTCTCGTTTTGCTAACGGAGGTCTGTTCATCTGCTAGATTCCGTGAGATGACTTCTTAATTTGAATATTGAATTTTCTTCCGATTCTCAAACCAGCTTTGAGGTAACTTCTTAGGAAATTTGACAAACTGTGAAAATAAGAATAGAAGCCAGTAATATACCTTATTATTGCTGTCTAATTACGTGAATGCCTGGCTTCCTAGGCTGCTGGGATGTAATTCTGAACAAAATTGGCTGTGTTTTTCTTTTTAGGACTCTGTGTCTGTGCTAATATCTCTGACTTTACATGCAGCAAACTTTAGTTGCCTTTCTGCAAACCCTGGCTTTTTCTGTTTGTTCCATTTCACTCTTTCCGCCCTGGACGATCCTTCACTGTAAGACTCCTGCTCAGCCGAGCCCCAGACGTGGTTTTTGGCAGGGAGTTTGTGCTCCGGGCCTGAGCATTGCCGTGGGAAGGCCAAGTGCTTCCTGCCTGCCTCCTGCTCTGAATTCCAGACTCTGGTCTGGCCACTGGGGCGACCACACAGCTGGACCTCTGTGCGAGGCTGTACGAGGAAGGAAGAGGAGGGAAGAAAGCCCAAGCTGACCGGGTTTGCAGACACTCGTCACCATTAGTCAGCTTGCTGCAGAACGGGACCTTCAGGTTCTCACCGAGAGTGGGGCTCAGGGCAGGGCTGCTGCGTCTGCACAAGGAGCTGGTTTGGGGCAGGGCCACTGGCTCCTCCCTGCCCAGCAAACGCCCCTCAGCTGGGTGGGGCGGTCTCGTCCCTGGGCTCCCTCTCTCTTCCTCAGCTTGGCCTCCAAAGGCGATCTAACCTAACCCTAACCCTAACCGAGTCCCAGGATTCAAGCTTCCAGAACATGAAAGTTCCCACGTCGAGAATCCCTTCCTGTTGCCCACTGATGGGCAGCTTCTCGGTGTCCCTCTGGGGCGCCTTATGCGTGTGCCAGCACAGATGTGCATGCATAAACATGTTTTCTGTTGGGCTGCCTTTTCCGCCTACAGGTCTGCAACTGTTTGTCTGTTTTTTTTTTATTATTATTATAACAACACATCATGAGATCTGCCCTCTTAACAAATGTTTTACAGTTTTGTTAACTATGGGGACATCGTATAGCAGGTCCTAGAACTTAATCATCCTGCAAAACTGAAACTTTATACTCATTGAACTATTTTTTATTACTTATTTTTTTTAAGAATTGTAGCAAAATACACATAACACAAAGTTTACCATCTTAACCATTTTTAAGTGTACCATTCAGCAGCATTAAGTACAGTCACATTGTCATGCAACCGTCACCACCATCATCTCCAGATCTTTCCATCTTCCCACACTGATACTCTATACCTATTAAACACTGACTACCCCCTCCCCCAGCCCCTGGACCCACCATCTACTTTCTATCTCTGTGAATCTGATGACTCCAGGGATCTCATGTAAGTGGAATCACACAGTATTTGTCCTTCTGTGTCTGGCTATTTCACTATTTCACTGAGCATCATGTCCTCAGGGTTCATCCCCATTGTAGCCTGTGTCACAGTGTCCCTCCTCCTAAGGCCCCACAATATTCCATCGTATGTACAGACCCCATGTGTTCATGGTGCTCCTGGCAGGACTCAGAGGTGAAGGAGTGGGGAGCGGGGAGAGGAGCCAAAAGGCCGTGCAGAGAGCAGCCTGAGGCCCTGGGAGCTGAGGGGGTGTACCAGGTGTGCCCAGGTGCACCCAGGCGCCCTCCTCTCCCTGGGGCCAGCCCAATCCTCATTCCACACACAATGGACACAGCCCCTGCCCTCATGCCTCCTTCCTCCTAGATGGAGGAGATGGACAGTAAATCCAGGTGATCAGGGAAACAGAGTGACCTTAGGGTCCAGTAACTCCACTCCGCTGGACATTTACCCCAGAGGGGCAAAAACGTGTGTCCACACGAAGACATATCCCGACTGCTCGTACCAGCCTGTTCATAATAGACAAAGAGTAGAGACAACCCAAGTGTCCATCAGCAGACGGGTAGACCACAAGGTGTGGTCCATCCACACAATGGAATGAAGTTCTGACACAGGCTGCCTCGTGGACGATCCTTGAGAGTGGATGCTCAGTGAAATAAGCCAGACACAAAGGGCCACATATCATGTGATTCCATTTATAGGAAATGTCCAGGGTGGGCAGATCTGTAGACCTAGAAAGTAGATTAGGGATTCCCAGGGGCTGGGGGACGGGTGGGGAGTAACTGCTAATGGGTTTCTTTTGGGCGATGGAGAATAGTGATTGATGCACAGCTTTGGAATGTACTGAAACCCACTGAATTACACCCTTTATAAGGGTGGGTTTTCTGGCATGCAAATTATGCCTCAATAGGACGCCTTCTAAATGTGCTTGTGGTGATTGTTGCTCAGCCCTGGGAATGTCCTGGAAACCTTTTAATGGTGCACACTAGGTGGTGAATTGTGCGGTAGTGAATTGTCTCAATAAAGCTATTATTTAAAAAAAACATAGGCACACGACGAGGGGACTGGGGCGAGCTTGGTATGTTTAAGAGGAGGCGAGGAGGCTTGTTGGCTGAGTCTGGCATGAAGGAGGAACTGAGGCAGGCGTGGGAGCTGGGGCTCAACTCCTCCTGCAGGGCTGTGTGCATGGCAAGGGTGGAGCCTGAGGCCTGAACCATGGTTCTAAAGGGCCCCCACTGAGGGCAGGGGTGAGTGTGGGCCAGACCCAAGGCCTGCGCTGGGGTGATGCAGACGAGGGTGGTGCTGGGTGCTATCACGGGCTGAACTGTGTCCCCCAAATTCATATGCTGAAGCCCTAACCCCAGTGCCTCAGAACGTGACTGTATTTGGAGATAGGCCTTTATTTTTTAATTTTTTTCGGCCGTGCCACTCAGCTTGTTGGACCTTAGTTCCCTGATCAGGGATCGAACCCGGGCCTTCGGCAGCGAGAACGCAGAGTCCTAACAACTGGACCGCCAGGGAATTCCCAAGGTGGGCCTTTCAGGAGGTGATTAAGGTAAAATGAGGTCACTTGGGTGGGGCTCTCACCCAACAGGACTGGTGTCCTTATAAGAAAGGAGATCAGGACACCGACACACACATGCGAGGACACAGGGAGACTACGGTGTGTACTCGCCAAGGAGAGAGGCCTCGGGAGGAGCCAGTCCCCGACAACACCTCCTCAGCCTCAGGCTTCCAGCCTCCAGACTGCAGGGAAGTAGATCCCTGCTGTCTAAACCCTGGGGCGGTGGTGCTTGTTACAGCAGCCCCAGCTCACTGCTTCAGGGCTGACAGAGCCAAGTGAGGCTTCATGAATGCATTTCAGGAGCAGAATCCATGCTGGATGTGGAGGGAGGGGGAGGGGATGAGCAGTGTGATTTGAGATTCAGATCTGAGCCACTGGTGGGTGGTGGTGACGCCACAAGTGAGACGGGAAAGCCGGGCAGGAGCGGAGCGGGCCTCCGAGAGTATCACTTGCTGCTGCCGTAAGCCGGACGAGGACACAGCCGGCCCTGGGCAGCCCCGAGCTGAGCTTGGTCTGCAGCCCCTTTCACAGGCTCCCAAGCCAGGGTGAGGTCGCCTCACTGCCTGCACTGAAGCAAATGAAAACAAAAACTGAGAGGCACCCTTGGCCAAGCAAAGACCCTGCAGTGGGAAGGGAAGATGGCAGAGCCCAGGAGGCCGCCAGAGGAGGTGGGGCCGGTGGTCCCCAGACCATCTCCCCCATCCTGGACTGGACCCAAAATGCCAGGAGTTTGCTGCACGCAGCATGGTGTCTTTGGGGAGGGTCATGCAACTTGACCCCCATCAGCAGTGAGTCTGAAGGGTCTCCTTGGATCTCTGAGTTGGGAAGGGGAGGGGGCCGTGAACGCAGAAAGAACACTGAGACGGTCTCAGATTCTCTGGGCCCAGGAGGCAGAGGGTGAGGGTGTCAACATCTTGGAGAGAGCCCCCGAAACACAGCCAGTACCCCCTCCGCAGCTGCCCATCAGCACTGGGCCTGTCCTCGGCAGCCAGGCGGGGGCGTGGCCGCCAGCACGGAATGCACCCCCTCACTCAGCATCTCCCAGAGCCTGAGACGCTGTTCTCAGCTCTGACGTCCTCCACGGGAACCCTGGCCAACCCAAACACGCCTGTGTGGGGCTTTCTTCCTGAGTCAGAGCAGTGTGGCCGCAGGCTTTCCTCCTCTGTCCCTGAGCCCCGTCACCCACCCAGTCCTTAGCAGTCCTCAGCCCCCGGACCCGTCCCCGTACCCATGGGGTACAGACTCTGGCACCCAGCACGATGTCTCAGAGGCACATGGGGGTCACAGGTCCCCACCCCCACATCTGACCACACACCTCGGACGGCCACTCCTCCCCTCTGTCCCGCCCTCGTCCTGCAGACCTCAAGGTAACTCACCTCGACGGGGGAGTCTCCCCACCCCTGATCCAGGTCACCCCCAACCACTGGCCCAGAGACAGGTCAATATTGATTATCCAGGCTCTGAACAGAGAGAGAAAGCATTGGCCGAAAAAGATGAGATTTTACAGACTGCATTTTCCAGACAGTCATGACATGTCTTCCAGCCCACATGCTCTCCTGGAGCCTTGATGCCCCCTTGAACGTAAGGGAACTTATCTATATCATCGACAGTGGGTCACAGCACAAGTGATGCTGCACAACTTCCAAGGCTGGGGACTTGAGGCCCCCACAGTGCGGGATGCCGGGCCAGCCCCCTGCAGAGATGGGAAGAAGCTCCAAGACTTCATGGAAAGGGAGGCGTCCAGACAGCTGCTCCAGCTCTAGACCCTGCCTGAAATCACACGAACTACCCAGCTGAGCCCTCCTGAATTTCTGACCCATAGAAACCATGGTAGATTAAAAAATGACTAAATTGATGTTTTAAGTCACTATGTTTTGAATTGTTTTGCAACAACAGATAACCATTTCAGAACAGGGTCCAGAAAAGAGATCTACAAGATAGCCAAAATCTTGATTTTCATCAAAGGTATCATGGCAATTCAATGGAGAAAGTTAAATGTTTTCAACAAATGGTGCTAGAACTGTTGGATAAACTTGGGTGGGGGTGCATTATGACCTCTACCTAACACCATACACAAAAATTAATTCACGATGGATCACAGTCCTAAATATAACACTGAAACTATAAAGCTTATAGAAAAACAGAAAAGAATATACTCATGACCTTGGAGTAAGTAGGCAAAGATTTCTTGGAGAGGCCAAAAGAAGCTTGAGATAGAAAATGAAAAATCCATAAATTGGAATTTATCAAAATTATAAACATCTGTTTCTTAAAAGACATCATTAAGAAAATGAAAACTGGGACTTCCCTGGCAGTCCAGGGGTTAAGACTCCAAGCTTCTAATGCAGGGGGCATGGGTTCAATCCCTGGTCAGGGAACTAAGATCCCACAGGCCGTGCAGTGTGGCCAAAAAATTAAAGAAAGAAAGAAAACCAAGCCACTGGCTGGGAGAAAATATTTGCAGTGAACATACCTAGCATTGGACTTATACCCAGAATATATAAAGAACTCCTGCAAATCAATTCTAAAAAAAATCCAATTTAAACGTGGGCAAAAGATTTGAATAAACATTTTATAAAAGAAGACATACAAATGGCCAATAAGCACCAAAGAGACACTCAGCATCATTAGTCATCAGGGAGATACAAATGAAAAGTACAGAGAGAGACCCCTATGTGCCGATTAGAATAGCTAAAATAAGAGACTGATAAGTGTTGGCAAGGATGCAGAGCAACTGGAACTCTCATACTCTGCTGGTGGGAATAAAATGGTACAACACCTTTGGAAACAGTTTGACAGCCTCTTATAAAGTTAAACATTCAGCTATATGATTCAGCCATTCTACTCCTAATTATGTACCCAAAAGAAAAGGAAATATATGTCCAAACAAAGATTTGTACATGCACGCTCATTGCAGCTGTATTTGTAATAGCCAGAAACTGGAAATAACTCAAATGTCCATCAGTGGTGAATGGATAAAAAATTGTGGTATATCTATACAGTAGAATATTACTCAGCAGTAAAAAAATAATAATGAACTATTGATACACTTATCAACATGGATTAATCTCAAAATAATTATGCTGAGTTAAAGTCAGATTTTAAAAATACATATTATATAATTCCCTTTATTTGAAGTTCTACACAGGCAAAATTAATCTATGGCGACAGAAAGCAGATCTGTGGTTGCTTGGGGCTTGGGGGGCTGATAGTGGTGGTGGGATTGACTGGGAAGGGGCACGGGAAACTATACGGGGTAATGACAGTGGGCTCTTGATTGAGGTTTCAGTTATATAGGTCTATACATTTGTCAAAATTCAATGAACTGAGCACTAAGATCTATGCATTTCATTGCATGTAAATTTTACTTCAATAAAATAATTTAAAATAAACCAAAAAAGTGAAATGAGTGACCAATCTGTTAAATGGGTTAAAATAACAATGTTAGCTATTCTAGTTCCTTTGCTTTTCCATAAAAATTTTAGAACATCCTTGTCCATATCTACAAAAATTCATGCAGGGATTTTGATGGTTTTATATTTTGATATATAGGAATTTGATAGGAATAACTATATATCAATTTGGGGAGAACTAACATCTTTACAATGTTGAGCCTTCTTATCCATGAACATGGTACGTCTCTCCTTTTCTTTAGATATTCTTTGATTTCTTTCGTCTGCATTTTGCTGTTCTCAGCATATAGATCCTATACATGTTTTGTTAGATTTACACCTGTCTCATTTTTTTGAAAGATTGTAAATGGCATTTTATTTTTAATTTTGGTTTCTTTCTTTTTTTTTTTTTTTTTTTTGGCTGCACCATGAGGCTTGCAGGATCTTAGTTCCCCAACCAGGGATTGAACCCAGGTCCTCGGCAGTGAGAACAGGGAGTCCTAACCACTGACCACCAGGGAATTCCCTAATTTTGGTTTCCATGTGTCCATTGCTAGTATATAGGAACACAATTGATTTTTGTATGCTGATCTTGTATTTGGCAACCTTGCTGAAGTGAGAAGAAACAGTTTACCTGATTTCTTTACATTCCATGTATGTATATATATTCTATAGCCAAAGTTATTAAAACTGTATGGTAGTAGCAGAGGGATAGACACTTAGGCCAGTGAAACAGAATAGAGTATCCAGAAATATCTACACATGCCCAGGTGATTTTTGACAAAAGTTCAAAAGCAATCAAGGAAGGAGGCAACAAATGTTGTGGGAGCAAGTGGACGTTCACAAACAAACAAAAACTTCAACCTAAATTTTGTACTTTATATAAAAATTAACTCAAGGTCTTCCCTGGTGGCACAGTGGTTGAGAATCTGCCTGCCAATGCAGGGGACACGGGTTCAAGCCCTGGTCTGGGAAGATCCCACATGCCACAGAGCAACTGGGCCCATGAGCCACAACTACTGAGCCTGCGCGTCTGGAGCTTGTGCTCCACAACAAGAGAGGCTGCGATAGTGAGAGGCCCGCGCACCGCGATGAAGAGTGGCCCCCACTTGCCACAACTGGAGAGAGCTCTCGCACAGAAATGAAGACCCAACACAGCCAAAAATAAATAAATAAATAAATAAATTAATTAATTTTAAAAAATTAACTCAAAATCATGGACTTAAATTTAAAATGGAAAACTAAAATTTTAGGGAAAAAAGAGAAAATCTTTAGGATTTAGGGCTAAGCAACAAATTCTTAGATTTGACCCCCAAAGCATGAGCCATGAAAAGAAAGGTGGGCAGGGTGGTCGAAGCAGGGACAGTTAGGGTATCGTGGCACCCAGAAGGTTCTCTGAAGATGGTCCAAGGTCCAGGGTGTAGGGCGGCCCATTGGGGGCTGGGCGTGCGGACCAGGTGTGGCGAGGCTGGGATGAGGTGGGTCTCAGGAATCCTCAGCCAGCTCCTCTTGGGAGAAACATCAGTTCAAGTTCTTTGCCCTTTTTGAATTAAGTTGTCTTTTTGTTGTTGATGGTCTCTCTTTTTCATTCTCAAAATAACCTCGAGGACTAGGTGCAGCTAAAACAGTCCCACTGGGCACTGGGAAACTGACGCCAGCCCGCTCCAGACCTCAGGACAGCTGGGCCACAGCATCCGAGGGCTTGGAGGGGCTCTGGTTGGACCCCTGGTTAGACTCGGGTTGGTTGTGGGACCTGTGGACCCAGGCCCTGGGCAGGAGGTCTGGCAGAGCCTTCAGGGCTGTCTTGGCAGCCAGGCCCAAACCTGGTGTGCTGGGCCCACTCCCAGCAGCATGCAAGTGGAGGACCAGCCCAGCAATGCCCCACGATGCCCTCACCCTTCTTTGCTTTTCTGGGGCCCCCCTACCCTGCTCCAGCCCTCATGCCCAGCCTCTCCTCTCTCCAGGCCTGGGTCAGCATCTCACGGGGGCCTGTGGCCTACTGGCCCCCCAGTGTGAAACCCAGGGAAGGAGGGAGGAACCCCCACTTCCTCCTACCTGTGCTGCTGTGTGATGCAGCCGGGCAGGGCAGCAGCCGCGGGGCAGGTGAGTGGCACAGTCTTGCCCACCCAGTGCCCTCCGCCTGTTGGGAGGACAGGGTTAGCCATCAGTGGTACCTCCTGCCTAGGAGACCAGGCCCAGCTGTCCATCAGGTGACAGCTTGTGAGTGAGAGCCTGGGGCAGGAACCCCCCCAAGAAGGTGCTGGCACCCAAGGGCACTTATGAAGAGTCATGGTTGCAAAGATGAGCCTTTGGCAAGAGCTTGAGGAAGGGGAGTGAGGCCCGGTGACTCCTTTCTCCCTCGTGGTCCCTTTGGGTGGCACCAGGTCCAGCTCCCAAATGCACCCTGGTGATGCTTCTTTGGTCAGAACGTGCTCGCCCAGCCCTGATGGGGTGCTGGCTGGAAGCGTTCAGGCTTGGCAGCTGAGTGGGTCCCTCTCCCTCCATTCCGAGCCACTGGTGATCTGAGGCTCAGGGGCTCCTGTCGCTGCTCCCCAACATAGAGGGGACCCCGGCTGTGGTTCCCCTCAGCCTTGGAGCAGCCCCACGGTCTCAGCAGTGTGTGCCTCGGGTGGGCAGAGTTCTGCAGAGGAGCCCCTGGCGGCCTGCAGCCAGAACCAGGGGTGGGGAGGGGAATGAGCTGAAACCCTGGATCCTTACCCTTCCCTGGAGTGGCCAGGGCCTGCTGCCCGTGTGCTTGGGGCGGGTGCTGTGGCTGGGCAGGGGGAGCTGGAGCCCTCCCCACAGCTGAGTCCATCCTGTTTACTCCCGAGGGATTTTCTGACCTGTCTCTGACCTGACGATCACATGACAGACAACAGACACGGGGCTGGGATGCCGTGGGGAGCTGGAGCCAGCCTTTGGAACCCCAACACTCGGCCTTCCCTGGTGGAAAGGCGGTCACGGGGGAGGGCGCCGCCTGGCTGGCTGCCTCGGGATCTGGGTCACTGTGCACTGCCTTTCGCAAGTGTGTGCTCTCATGGGATTTTTAAATGCATGAGCACCTCTGGGAGCATCTCCGTGTTAGCGCCATTTCCCATCTCCACCTCTGCCACTCTTGAAAGCCCAGAACTGCACTGAGGACAGTCAGAGGTGCAGCATACAGTGGGGGAGGCCCTAGCCATCCCCCGGCCACTGCCACGTGCATCCCTTCAGAGGGCCAGGGGCACACGGTCAGGCAGCGCCAACTTGCTGAGTCACGCGGAACTGAGCATCCTCTCCCAGGGACCATGTCTCATCGTGAGTGGATGGAGTCCCCCTGACCCTTGCTGGAGAGGGGACGCCCACTGCTGCTCTGGGTCCCTCTGCTGGCCCACTGCCGCCGAGCACAGGCGTCCTTTGTCCCTCTGTCCAGCTGCCCAGTGAATGGGGAACGTGGTGTGGACCAAGGCTCTGCCCCCTTGGAACCCTGCTCTGTCCCCTGCAGCACATGGGCCGCTGTGGCAGGGCTGGCAGTGCCCTCCTGGCTGGGCAGCTGCTCTGGACTGTGTGTCCCTTTGATGGATGGGCCTGTCATCACCGGAGGTGAGAACTCACTTGTCGTGACCCCGTTACACCGATCTAACGAGAGATGAAGGAAAGCGTTCTCCTCAGCCCCTCCCTGCATACACGTGTCTCCCCCCAACCCCGTGCTCTAGGCAGCCGCCCCCAGAGCTCCCTGGGCAGGGCTGTCTGGGCAGAGGGCACCTGAGGCTCAGAGCCATGGGGTGCACCCACCAATGCGGGGTAGAAGGTGCAAGCAGGGGAGCCCAGGTGCCCAGGTGGCTGAGCCAGGGCAACAGAACTAGGGAGGTTGGGGTGAGCGAGCAGCGCCCGTGAGCAGTCAAAGGCAGGGGCAGAAGGCGGAAGGGGTGAATGGGGCTGCTTGACAGGACAGGTCACATCCCTCTGTGGGCCGAGGTCTGTGCTCTGAGGTCCCCATTCAGCTGTTTGCTCTCGCTGTGCTCTGAACCCCGCTTCCTGGTCTGTGCACCAGCACAATGCCCACTCCCAGCACATGGCAGGGCTGCCTAGAGAGGGCCGTGTAGGTGGGAGGTCAGAAGAGTGCCCTGTGCCTGCCCCCTCGCCCCCTGTGGAGTTGGGTGTGGGAAAGGTGACTCACCTTCCTGCACACCAGGAGCTACCCTGAAAGAGGAGGACCCCAGGACCCCAGCCTGGGCTCCCCCATGGCCCCAACATCACACACTGAGGAGCAGCAGGGGCCTCAGAGGGGACAGTGCCCGAGCCAGAAGCGGGTGGACACCGCACAGCAGTGTCCAGGATAGCGTGGCAGGCGGGGCTGGATGTGGAAACTGGCCAAGCAGGTGGGGGTGGGGGCAGATCATGGTGGGTGCTCACCACGGGCGGGGCCCTGAGCAGAGCACCTCCCATCGACCAGAGCTGCAGGTCCTCCTCTTGGGCTGACACTGAGCTTGACCTGGGCCTGCTCTACACACTGGTCCCAAACCCGGCCACAGATTCCCAGGAACAACCCAGGGGACCACCTTGGGGGCAGTTGGGGTGGGCTGTGGGAATCACAACCTTGAGCCTTGTCTAGGGGAGTGGGCCTCCCCGTTGCTGGGGCTTCTCCAAGGGCTGTCGGAGCAGGAGGGCTGTCTCCAGGCTCCTGGTTTTGGGAGCCTCACGTCCCGGGAAGGGCAGGTCTGTCTCAAGCCCCACGCCGTCACCATGAGGACTGCAGTCCCAGCCACGTGGGGTCTGAGGCTCCGAGCAGGTCCGGATGCAGGGATGGGGGCGAGGTCGTCACTGCACATCAGGAAGTTTTCTCTCAGTGGATTAACTCCCTTTTGAGTTGACTAAGGTCCTTCCTTGTCCCCCTGAAGGGCAGTGTGTTTCTCCTCTTCCCGTCATGGCCCTTTCTTCAAAGAGGTGGTCTGACCTCCTCGGGCTGGCGTGACCCGCAGGCCCTTCCCTCCAGCCCCCCATGAGGGGGTGTCGATGACAAAGCTGCGTCCAGCTCGGCTTCTGCTCTCGTCCTTGGCCTCAGATGGACTGTTCTGGAGCTTTGTCACCAGTGGCCCCTGCTCCACCTGACACCCGTGTGTCACCTGGACAAACTGCTTACCTGCATTGTGTTCACGTCACGGTGAACCGTCGCCATGGTTCACATGGAGGCACGAGCTCCTGTCTGTCCTATGTGACCACAGATGCCCACGAGCCTGTGCTGACGGAAAGAGAGATACGGCACTGGCTAAATGCAGCCTCTTGAGAATTTCCTAACTAAAAAGAGGTTTTTTTCTGAAAAGCATCAAGCTATTTGTAGCCCAAGTTGGTTGAACAGATTTTTCTGGGTGTAGCTTATTTTTTCACTCATTAACTTATTTTTCTTATGAATTAAAAAGTAGCATTTTTCCCACCCAGGAACATCTTCCTTACTTGTCTCTGTACCACAGCCAGCATTTCTGCTCCTGTTGGGGGAGCAGGCTCAGACCCCACCAGGGAGGCTGGGTTTTCCTCCAACCACAGCCCTGAAGTGGGAAGTGCAATGGCTGGGCCACGCCCACCACGCTTCTTCCCAAAGTCACACGTCCCCAGGGTTGTGCCCTTTGATGGGCAGGGGATGTGTAAGTGTTTCACTTGGCCGTCAGTTGGCAGCGTCCAGTCTCGAGAAACCAGAAAAGGCCCTTTTGCCGTCCCACCTGGCAGAGCTGGAGACACGTCCTCTGAATCCGCTGGCCAATGCCCAGGCTCTTACTTTGCCTGTCCAGCCATGGATGCTGTCACCTGAGGTCTCCAACTAGACGGGGCAGCCCTGGTGTCTGTAGTGGGATCCAGATTGTCCCCTGGACTCACAGTGGTAGGCGACAACAGCCCCAGGGCTCGAAGCGGGCCCCTCCCCCTTCCTGGCCAGCAGCCCGCAGTCACCCCACAGGGATTGCACAGGAGGCCTGACCCAGGCCTGCCTTTGACGTCTGCTTCCGGGAGCGGCTCCCCGTCCTCTTTCCATCAGCTACATGCTGGTTCTCCAGGCCTGAGATGCTGGGCTCTAGCCCAACTGTGCTTATGCACACACCCCTTTGGATACACTTACTTTAATGAAAAAGACCCTGTTTATGTGGTGCCCCTCACCCTTTCTGGTCCCATCTCCAGGATTGTTTTAAAATCCGTGATTTGGCCAAGCTAGGCCCTTGACCTGCAGTCCAGTCCCCTCAAGGCCGTGTTCAAACTCCCTGACAGGGGGCTGCCTGGAGCCCTCCCCGACCCAAGGAGGGCAGTGCTGTTGGGCACTTTGCAGGGGCACATCTGCCCTGCTGGGGACAGGCTCCTGTCTCTCCTCCTATGTCCCCACAGGCACAAGCTTGCCTGGCTCTGTCTGTGCTAAATGTCGAACTGCCATGTTTCACTGCCCGATTGACCCATTTTGCAAAGCTCCAGGTCCCCTGAGATGGGGTTCTCACCGAGCCCCTCAGGGCTGATGAAGGCTCAGAAGTCCTGCCTGGCTCTCAAAGTGTCCCCTCCGGCCCCACTCCTTTATCCACAATTCCAAATTCCCAAAAGATCTGAAACAAAGGTTTTCAAAACTTGGTGGCAAAGCCAGCCTTGAACCAATATACATTTACTAGGATCTTATTTATTCCAGTTTGTGTGAACAGTTGTGTTTCAGTACAAAAATCTTAAAAAAAAATTTTTTTAAATATTGTTTGGCCATGCAGAGCAGCATGCAGGACCTTAGTTCCCCAACCAGGGATCAAACCAGCACGGAGTGAAAGTGCAGTCTTAACCACTGGACCACCAGGGAAGTCCCTCAGTACAAAAATCTTAATGTGCCTGATTACGGGGTGCAGCCCCAGGGTCCAATGAGGTATCATGTAATGTATGAGATATACAAAAATTCTGAATTCCAAACACATGTGGCCCCAAGGCCTGGGTGAGGGGTGGGGGCTGTGGACCGTCCCCATACATTGCAGTGCTGGAGCAGGCGACAGTCTGGTAAAGGGAAATGGGCTCAACCTGGCCCCAGGATTTCGCAGAGTGATGGTGCTGCTCTCGTGGCTTTTTCACTTAGACGTGAAACAACTCTGCCCAATGCTGGTGCTCAGAGGTGGAGGAGCCCACAGGCCAGCAGAGGGAGGAAGGGGTGCAGGAGGGCAGGGAGGGACGGGGCTTCCTGCCTGTGGAGGGGGCAGCAGGCCTTCTCCCACACAGGACCCTCCCTCACCTGGGAAGCTGGTGACCACTGGCCCGACTGTCACTTTCTGTGGGACTGAAAGCTCCAGACGTGCCTCCTGGGGGCACTCTGGGGAGGTCCAGGCCAAGGGCACCTGGGAGTGTGGCAGTGACTGAAGAGACAAGAGGTACTTATGCTGGTGAGTCCTCAGCTTCCCATCTGTAAGTGGGGTGCAGGCCCTGACCTGCCCCGCCTTCGCAGTGCCCTGGGGGGCTCCCTGCAACCCTTCTCAGGGTGCTAGCAGTCTGCCTCTGGGTCTGCAGAGCAGAGGGTGCCGAGGTGAGCATTGGGGGCGCAGGCCTCAGGTTGGGCCCATCCTGTCCAGGATGGCGGCTCATTCCCCACCAATAGTCCTGGACAGGGGGCCGGCTAACGGCCCAGGTGTGTGGGCTTGCAGAGCTGCGCGCACAGCACCGAGCAGCTGCAGGAGAGGAGCTGGGGCTGGCCCCCCGCCACGCATCAAGCTTTCCGCACAGTGACCATCACCTTTCCTGCCACGGCCAGGAGCAGGACTCCCCAGGCCAAAGCCTCCGGCGTCCATCCTGATGAGGTGAGGAGGGGCATCCACTGACCTCAGTGGGCAGAGCATGCCGGTGTGGGGGGGACCCCAGGGGCAGGCTTTACAGGCGGGCCACACCAAGGATGGCCAGAGGTCAGGCCTGGACTGGGGTCCCACGAAGGCAGAGGAGTCAGCCCGGGTCTGGGCAGGGGGGCGGGTTGTGGGCAGGGACGGGGTGGAGGGCGGGGTACGTGGGCTGGGGCCCGGCAGCGGGGAGGGGAGGTGGGCAGGGGGCGCGGCCGCGGCGGTGGGTGCAGAGCGGGTCTCGCGGTGTCCGGGCGGCTGAAGGCGAGGGCGTCGCCCCAGGCAGCGGGCGCGGGGTCTGTAGGGGCGCCTGGGTCCCCGCCCCCGCTGGCCGCGCCGGGTCGCGCGTGGGCGCGGCGGGCGCCGATTGGCTGGCGGGAGCGCGGGCGGGGCGGGCGGCGGCGCGGAGGGGCCGGTCACCTCGCAGCCCGGCCTCGGCCTCCGCTCGTCGCCGCCCCGCCCGCGCGCACGTCCCCCCGGCGGCCACCATGAGCACAGGCCTGCGGTACAAGAGCAAGCTGGCGACCCCAGGTGAGCCCGGCGCCCGCCCGCGCGCGCGCGCGCACTCCTTTGTCCCCGCCGCCCGCACGCCTCTCACCGTGTGTCTCGGTCTTTCCCCCGCCCGCCGGCCTGGGCCCGGACCCCGACCCGACCCGACCCCCGACCCGACCCGACCCCGCAGAGGACAAGCAGGTACGTGTGCGCCGTCGCTGACCCGACCCGCTGTCACCCATTGTGCCACCAACGCGCGGCGCCCCAACGCGACCGCGCCCCCGCCGGCCGTCACCCCGCTCTGTCGCGATAACCGATAACCGATTGTCAGCCTGGGCAGTGCCGCCAACCCGGGGCTGCAGAGGGGAGGAGCGGCCGCAGTGCCTCCGGGCCTGGCTCCTGACCCTCGAGGCATGGCGTGCGCTCCTCCCCGATGGGGGATGGGCCGGGTGCCCCTCTCCCACTGGTCCAGCACCAGCCTCTCCTTGCTGACCTGGCCCGTGGCCGTGTGCTGGGGGTCCTGTGTGAGGCCATGGTCATGAAAGGCCACGGGCTGGGGGAGGGGTCCGAGTCCACCAGCCAGGGCCAGTCCCTGAGCAGCCCCACAGGGGAGCCTCTGGCCACCCCACCCAACTTCTCTGCATCTTATGCCTCCTCTCCGCACACACCAATGTGAGTGGGCTGATCTGTGGCCAGGCCTCTTCCCCAGACTGGGAGCCTCCAGGGCCTGGTCTGAGTCATCCCGGTGCCCAGCACTAGTCTTCAGATCTAGAGGGTACAAACTGATTTCTCAAAGGTCTAGCCTGGACCCCAGCCTCCAGGAACAGAGGGCCGGACAGGAGGCTGGCCTGGGCACTCGCTGTGAACCTAGCTGAGGTCAGGTTTAAACAGCTAGGAGACCCCAAGAGGGCGTGGGGGGGTAACCGGGGGAAGCTGGGGGTTCTGGGGCAGCCCTGCTGGGGGCCTCTCTGGCTTGAGCTCAGCCATGTTTAGGGCAGAAAAGAAGAGCCCAACTCTGGCACCAGGGTGGCCTTGGCAACCCTCATCTGGGATGGGGGTTCACACCCTGGGTGGATGCTGGGTGGAACCCAAAGTCTTGGCCTAGGTGCGGCAGGCGGGCCAGGAGTGGCCCAGCAGGTGGGGTGGGGGCTGGGAGTCACTCCTGCCCAGTGCCAGGCCCCTAGCAGGGATACGCCCCACCCTGGGACGGGTGAGGCTCACAGGGAGGGGCCGCGACCACCTCACCCTGCCAGCAAGGGGCTCCCCGGGGAGCCTGGGCCAAGAGCTGCCTCCCCATTGTGGTGGGTCAAACAATGAAGGAGATGCAGGGACACACTGCCACCAAGCTATTGTTCAAGGGAGAGAAAGAGCGAAGGCCTGGGAGACCAGCCCCCCCCTTCTCCTGGGCCTGCGGGCACTCAGGGACCCCCCTGCTGAGGCCCGAGCCCCTTCAGGCCTGTCTGCCCCTCCAGGAGCTCAGCTAGGACCAGCCTTACCTGTCCCCTGCTCCCAGGACCAGAGGGAGAGAGCATTATGCGGGTGGGGTGTGGGGTCCCCTGGGAGCAGGGCCAGGGAGCCCGGTGTTTGGGGAAGGCTCCGCATGGGTTTGGGGGAGCCGGAAGCCTGCAGTAACTTTGCTGTTCCATTGTTGGTGTTACTGAGCCTCAGCCTGTCTGCACTCTGGGAAAGGGGGCAGGGGAGCTCTGTGGGCCCCCTCTGTGCCCACCCATCTCAGACTGTGGGGAGGGCTCTGGTGGTCCTCTGTGCCCCCTCCCCCAACTCCCACCCCACCTCTAGCAGTGGTGGGGCCTTCATTGGCTCTGGCAGCTGGGGTGATGATTCTAAGAATGGAAATGCCTCGAGAGTGTCAGGCACCAGGAGGAGGTGGGGAGGAGGTGGGCGCAGCAGCGTCTGTGGCTCGGGAAGTCCTAAGGAGTATTTGTTGTGCCTCGGGGGCCAGAGAAAGGGAGTGGAAAGGCCCCTTCCTTGGGGATACCCCAGGGAATCCCCAGGCCCCATCTGGACGAAGTCAGGAGACAGGGCAGGCAGGCAGGGAGCTGGTCTTGTCCCCCTGACCCAGACCTCCACTGAGGCTGTGCCTTACCGATGGGGAAACTGAGGCCTTCTGGGGGCAACGAGCCCATCAGGCACCAGGCTGTGGGGTGCCAGCTCTGTCTGTCCTCCTGGAGATGCCCTGGGCCCGAGATGTCAGCCTATCTGGACAGGAAGTGGGCCGAGGGGGCCATGTCTAAATTGGAGCCGGGGGTGGAGGCTGGGTGGGACTCAGCCCCAAGGCCCCTCGCAGGTCCGCGTGGTGGAGGGCTGGGGCCAGCGCGGAGGCTTTCTCAGAGCCAGGGCTGGGGGCGGGCTGGAGAGCTGGGGCCTGTGGCTCCCCCCCACCTCTTCTCGGATGAAAGGCTCCCCTGTTCCCAGCAGTGGGCCCACCCCTCCTCCCCAGGTGCCAGCGGCCTCCAGGCCACACAGCAGCAGCATGAGCCTAGACAGGGGGACAGAGGCCCCTTAAGCGGGGAGCCAAGAAGGGAGGGCCTAGGTGGGGGAGAACTGTGGGGCCTCCCATTCCCAGTGACGCACAGTCCAGGGACACGTCTCTTTGGATCCCCAGCTCCTTTGCAGGCCTCCCTTGCCACAGGGCTGGTGCTGGCTTGTTCAGATTCTGGTGGGTCCTGTGGGCAGGGTCAGTGAGGAAGGGTTTGGGGGCTCAGGAGACCCCTGTAGTCCCTGGGGTGGCCGCACAGGTGTGAGGGCTGAGCTGGCTGGAGCCCTCCAGGCCCTGTGTTGCCCAGTCCTGTAAGTGAGAGCAGGGTGGAAGCTCAGAGGGAGTGTGCCCCTTAGGGGGAAGGGTTCACTCCAGCACCCCCTACCTCTGCTGGCAGCAGCTGTCTGGGGGCAGAGGTGGCAGCGCAGGGCTGGCCGGCGGGTTTGTGGAGCTACGCACTGGCCACAGCTTCCAAGTTTGCAGAGGTGGGGGTAGGGGTTGGGCATCTAGTGGTCTGATCGCTCCCTTCCCCCAACGTAAGCCTCCGCGGGCCTGGGTGGGGAGGTGGGCTCTGCCCTCGCAGGTTCCCCACTTCTCTCGGCGGCCACGGCGGTAAGAATTCTCCAGACACACGCGCACACACGCGAGGGGCGGGCCGTGCGTCGATGGGTAGCTGGGGGCGCCTCTGTGACACCGCCGCGGGACAGTAGGGGGACCGGGCAGGCTCCCGCGGGCGCGCGCGTGGATGGGGGCGTACTCGGGCGCCCTCTGGCAGGCGGGACGCGGCAGCGCAGACCCGGCCGTGGACCCGGCCCCCCCGCCCACCCGGCTGTGCAGTCGCTGGACTGACGGCCTGAGCCGCGCCGCTCTGCGCGCAGCCGCCCGCCAGCCCGCCGAGCTGGGCCCTGCCCTCCTCCGCTCCGTGGCTCCGCCCGCGCGGCCCAATTTCCAGGCGACTGTCTCCCGGAGACCGCGCGCTCCTCTCCGGCGCGAGGGCCCGCCTGTGCCAGGGGCAGGCCCGCCTGGGGCCGGACGAGGCTTGGTGGCCTTGGGGTCCCGGCATCGCGTGAGCGCCGCCCCTCCGGGCTTCGGTTCCCGCTCCCGCGTCCGTAACACGTAACCCGTAACCCGGGGGCGAGAACAGGGCCTCGGGGCCGCACAGCGCGCAAGCCCCTGGCGCACGGCTACGCCGGGTGGGCCTGACGCACACTGGGCCCCAGCGCAGTGGGCAAGGTCCCGGGGTCGCTGCGATGGACTCGCTGGCGGCACCCCAGGACCGCCTGGTGGAGCAGCTGCTGTCGCCGCGGACCCAGGCCCAGAGGCGGCTCAAGGTGTGTGTGGAGAGGGGAGCGGAAGGTGGGTCAGCTGTGCGCCCGCCCCCCGCGCACGGACTGGGGATGCGACGGGGACCGCAGGGCCGGGGTCCTGGGGTGGGCGCCGGAGGCCGCGGGAGGCTGGGCGCCGCTGTCTATAAATAGCCCCTGCTCCGCCGTCGCCGCAGCCAGCCACCCCCGCGGCTGGATCGGGGCCAGACGGGGCCTCCCACCCCTTACACTCGGGAGGGGTGAGTATTGAGGTGGGGGCTTCTCCAGCCTCTGAGGGCCTTGGGCGTGTCTGAGGGGTCTGGGTCCTGGTGCCCTCTGCGCACCACCCAAGGGGGGACACTGCCTTGCCCGCTGTGCCTGCCACCCCCCTCCACACGCACACAGACTCCATCTCGGTCCCTGTGAAGCCCTCGCGGTCACCTCTACCCTCCACCCCCACCTGCCTTCCACTTCCAGGGCCTTTGCCCGCAGGCCCTCACCCACTTCTGCCATTGAGATGCCCCCTCCCTGGGGACCCTGCCCTGCTGCCCCCTGGCCTGAGCTGGGTAGGGGCCAAGGCACCGGGCTGCCCCAGGAACCCCAGCATGCCCCTGACCCGCCTGCCCCTGCCAGGACATCGACAAGCAGTACGTGGGCTTCGCCACACTGCCCAATCAGGTGCACCGCAAGTCTGTGAAGAAGGGCTTCGACTTCACGCTCATGGTGGCAGGTGAGTGGGCCGGCCTCCAGGGCGGGGGGGTGGGGCACTGGCAGCCAGGCTCTGTCTGGGGCCTGGGACCTGACCCAACTTCCTCACTGCACCTGAGGGCAGGGGAGTCGGGCCTGGGGAAGTCCACACTGGTCCACAGCCTCTTCCTGACTGACCTGTACAAGGAGCGGAAGCTGCTCAGTGCTGAGGGTGAGTGGGCCCCACGCGGCCCTGGCACTGCCACCATCCCCTGCTGGGTGACCTCTCCGAGGGCTCCTTCCAGGTCCAGCCCTGCTCCTCTGTCCCCGAAGCATGGGTCTCCCGTTCAGGGTCCAGATCACCGCTGGGCCACATAGCCAGGGATGAGAACGAGGGTCTGGGCTGCCCAGGGTGGGAGTGAGGGTCACAGAGGCTGTTCCAAACCATCCCCCGACCCGCCCTGCCACAGAGCGCATCAGCCAGACAGTCGAGATCCTGAAGCACACGGTGGACATTGAGGAGAAGGGGGTCAAGCTGAAGCTCACCATTGTGGACACACCAGGCTTTGGGGACGCCGTCAACAACTCTGAGTGGTGAGGAAGCCCTGCCCGGTCTGCCCTGGCCCCCGGCCACCAGCCACCAGCCTGGCCTCATGTGCCCCCTGCCCCCAGCTGGAAGCCCATCACCGACTACGTGGACCAGCAGTTTGAGCAGTATTTCCGGGACGAGAGCGGCCTCAACCGCAAGAACATCCAGGACAACCGTGTGCACTGCTGCTTGTACTTCATTTCCCCTTTTGGGCACGGGTAGGTGGCTACCCCGGGCCAGGGGTGCGGGTCCTGCCCATCCCTGCGGCTCCCCCTCCCACCACCCCTACCCCATGAGCCCCTCGCCCCGGCTGCTTTCCACAGGCTGCGGCCAGTGGACGTGGGCTTCATGAAAGCCCTGCACGAGAAGGTGAACATCGTGCCCCTCATTGCCAAAGCCGACTGTCTCGTCCCCGGTGAGATCCGGAAGCTGAAGGAGCGGGTGAGCCTGTGCGGCCGCGGGGCGCAGCCAGGACTCTGGTGGGACCAAGGGCACCAGCCCCTCACCTGATGGCCCTTGCCTGCCGCAGATCCGGGAGGAGATCGACAAGTTTGGGATCCACGTGTACCAGTTTCCTGAGTGTGACTCGGACGAGGACGAGGACTTCAAGCAGCAGGACCGGGAACTGAAGGTGAGGCTGCAGCACTGGTGGTGGGGGACCCAGAGGCCACTTTACACCAGGTCGGGAGGAGGGCCAGGGCCCAGGTCTGACCTGGGGGGCAGGAGTCTTTCGTCCAGGCTGTAGAGCCTTCACCTGGGGCTGGGGCTAGGGCGGCCCAGGTCCCCCGCTGGCTTGTGTAATTGGGTCCCCATGTAGTTAATAGGTCATGGAATGCTTGCCAGGATCTAAAGGCACAGCCACTGGCCAGGCCCCCACCCTGGCCCTTCTTTCAGCCCCCTCGCCATGCTTCACCCGCAGAAGGGCCTAGTCCAATGGCCCCAGGCCTGTGCATGTCCTGGCTCCCAGAATTCTGAGCTCTGGGGGGAGGGGGGGTGGCTTTGAGTGCCCCAGGGGTTAGAGTGGTGATGGCAAGCCCAAGCTGGGGACAGGTGGCCACCGAGCCAGGAGCAGTGTGGACCTTTCACCCCGAAGTCAGCAGGGGTATCACTAACAGAGGCATGGGCTCTGCCCTGGGAAAGGAATGGGGAGGCACTAGATGGAGTGGCTGTTGGTGGGGGGGGGGTATCAGGAGGCGGGGTACATCTGATGGGCACGGCCCAGCAAAAGCCCTAAGGTGTAAGCTGCACCAGTTCTGGCTTCAGCTGGCAACAGAGAGGCCAGAGGTGGGGACAACAGGGTCTCTTTGGGGAGAGGTTGTTGATGGTGATTCTGGAGGGGCGGACCAGGTGCTTAGTGCCCATGCCCCTCTCCCACCACTGACCCCACACCCGTGCTAACTGGGAGTGAGCCCTTGCACCTGCCCCCCCAGGAGAGCGCACCCTTCGCTGTTATCGGCAGCAACACGGTGGTGGAGGCCAAGGGGCAGCGGGTCCGGGGGCGCCTGTACCCCTGGGGGATCGTGGAGGGTGAGTCAAGGCCTGGGGCACAGCATTTGGGTGGGAAGGCTCCCCTGGGCCGGCGCCTCACCCACTGCCCGCCCCTGCCCACAGTGGAGAACCAGGCACACTGCGACTTCGTGAAGCTTCGCAACATGCTCATCCGTACACACATGCATGACCTCAAGGACGTGACATGCGACGTGCACTACGAGAACTACCGAGCGCACTGCATCCAGCAGATGACCAGGTGCGTGACCCACCCGCCCTCGGACCTGCCCCGACCCCCACCCAGAGGTGTGGGAGCCACAGGGTATCGAGGGTCAGCCCAACCCCCAGCAGCTTATCCCTGGTGTCCACCCTGCAGCAAACTGACGCAGGACAGCCGCATGGAGAGCCCCATCCCCATCCTGCCACTGCCAACCCCCGATGCTGAGACGGAGAAGCTCATCAGGATGAAGGATGAGGAGGTTGGTAGGCAGCAGGGGAGGAGCAGGGGCTGGGGGTGGGGACAGGGCCAGGCCCGTCCCATCGCACTTCTCACCCCACCCTCTGTTGTTCCTGCCCCCACCCCCCAGCTAAGGCGCATGCAGGAGATGCTGCAGAAAATGAAGCAGCAAATGCAGGACCAGTGACCCCACCACAGCCCCACTTTTCCATGGATATACTGCCAGTTTCCAGGCTGGCCCTTCCCACCCCTGGACCCCAACTGGCCTGGACTCGACCCCGGATTCGTCTGGATCGCCAACAGGCCTGGACACAGCCCCAATTCCAGAGTGGCCCAGACCTGGACTTTTCCCTACTGTTCCTGAACTGACCCAGAGACGCGGGGTCGCAGCCCCCAGCCAGCCCTAATTTATTCTCAGCATCAGCCCCTCCCCTCATTTGTATCTGCTTCCAAGGGGCCTGGACAATGGCCCCCACAACCAGCCCTCTCTGGCCTTGGGGGAGCAGGAGCTAAGTTGGGTGGTGACTTCTGAGATCTCCCCCCAACCCAGAAGGTCACAGCACTTAGATTCCAGGCCCTACTCAGATGTTTGGGTAAACCAAGGCAGAATAGGGGAGCAGGTCTGCGGGATCATGGGCCTATTCCCTGCCCAGTGCTGCAGAGTGAACTTGGGAGCCCTCACTTTGTGCTGAGGTGGGCCAGGTCCTTCTTACCTCCTCACCCACTCACCAAGTAGCTCAGCGGGCAGGTTGGACAGCCGAAGCAATTAGGATCCCTCCAGACCTTAGGAGGCCAGCTGGCTGCTGGGGAGGAATAATGGGGCTGGGATGCTTGTAAATGCCTACGCCCCTCCCCCGCGGCCATGGCCCGGCTCCAGGAGCAGTGGGTGGTGGGCAAACTGGCAACCCCCATCCCTGGACCACCCTTCCCTGTTGGTCGCTGGAGGCCTGTTCCCCCCAGCAGCACTGTTGCCCCGGGTTCCTGAGCCCTTGGTCCCCCATCCCTCCACCCGCATGATCCCTGCCCCCAAGCCCCATTCTCCAGTTTGTTCAGTTGTGAATGCTGCGTCCTGTCCTGGTGACAGGAGAACAATGTTGGTGAACGTCGAAGAGGGTGTCCGAGTGCTCCGTGCGCCCCTGGGAGTGAGTGGGGCGGAAGCCCGGTCGGCCGGCAGCCTGGCGATAGCGCTCTATCTGCGCTGCCGGCTTGGCCTACGGGTTATTTCTGAAGGGCGACGGGGCTGTGGTCGGTTCGGCGGGTGCGCCGGGGCCTGGCAGGGGCGGGGCGGCTTTATCGCCCGGTTCTGCGGCTGCTGCCTGGCGCTCCAGAGCTAGCTGGACCGCTGTCCTCTCGCCATGGGCTCCGGTGAGTCTGGGGTCTGCCCGGGCCCGGCCGCTCCCTGAGTAGAGTCCGGTGGGGAGGTGCTCTGTCCTCTGGGCTGTAGTCGGGAGAGGTTTGGGTCAGACTTCGAGGGCACTTCCAGCCGGTGTGCCAGGCTGTCGGGGTGGACAGGCTCGCGGGTGATGGGGGGCGGCACGCGGGTGCCCCGGGACCCCGCCCAGGAGCCCCAAGGGTCGGGCTCACCGCGGCGCTTCCCTTCCAGGGCCGCGCGGGGCGCTGAGCCTAATGCTTCTGCTGCTCGCGCCGCCAGGCCGCCCGGCCGCTGGCTGCCCGGCCCCGTGTCGCTGCGCGGGGACGCGCGTGGACTGCGGGCGCCGCGGGCTGACGTGGGCTTCGCTGCCGGCCGCCTTCCCGCCGGACACGACCGAACTGGTGCTGACGGGCAACAACCTGACGGCGTTGCCACCGGGGCTGCTGGACGCGCTGCCGGTGCTGCGTGCCGTGCAGCTGGGCGCCAACCCCTGGCGCTGCGACTGCCACCTGGTGCCGCTGCGCGCCTGGCTGGCAGGCCGGCTGGAGCGCGAGCCCTACCGCGACCTGCGCTGCGCCGCGCCCCCCGCGCTACGGGGCCGCCTGCTGTCCTACCTGGCGGAAGAGGAGCTGCGCGCCGCCTGCCCGCCTGGCGCGCTCTGCCGCGGGGCGCTAGCGGCGCAGCTCCTGCTACTCTGCCTCGGGCTGCTGCACGCGCTGCTGCTGGCACTGCTGCTGTGCCGCCTGCGGAGGCTGCGCGCCCGCGCCGCGCGCCGGTGGCCGCTGACTACCCCGCTGGCGGCGGAGCCCGCGACCCCCGAGCCGAGCGACTGGCGCTGAGCCATGCGGCCGGCCCACTGACTGCCCCCGCTCCGGCCGCGTCCTCCGCCCACACGATCTCCCAGACGCGCCCCCCCGCGGCCGCGCGCAGGGGCCCCACTGCTGCGCGCGCACCGCTGGCGACACGCACACACACCCTGGACCTGGATGCCGAAGCGGGCCCGGGGCGAGCCGCTGCCCAGACCAGTCGAGCCCCCCACGCCATCTCCAGTGCGAATAAACCCTGCTCCCCATCCGACCGATCTCTGCACCGTGCGACTCGGAATCCCCCCCTCAAACCCAGAAAGAGCTCCGGGGATGATTCAAGGGGACACATCGCATGTTCATACACCCAAAATCACCTTCTGGTGCGTGCGCAAGGTCTGGGAGTGAACTCACCTGCCACCAACTCTCCCAGAAGTTCTAGTGAGAAGGCACAGAAGAGCTGGAAGTACAGTGCTCACACTGGCGGGAGTGAGGACACAGGGGACAGTGAGGACAGTGGACAGTGAGGACACTGTGGAGCAGTGAGGACACTGGACAGGACAGTGTGGGGACGGTGAGGACCCCACAGGAAGTGTAGTTGCCAGAAAGAGCAGATGCTCAGAGTGGCGGTTTCCGGGAGTCAGTCAGGGTCTTCCAGGTGGCTCTGAGGACAGTCCAGGGTGTGAGGTTTCCCTGAAGGCAGTGACTGTGCCACACAGGCAGCTTTCAGGGTATCAGGGATGCACTGGGGATGGTGAGGGCGGTCGGGTGGCCCAGCAGATGCTTCCTGGGCATCTGAGCGAGAAGCTCTGGAGGGCAGGTGAGGAGGGGGCAAGCGTTGTGAGCTGGGGTCCACGTAAGTTCCCTGCAGGGGTGAGGAGGCACCTGGGGTTGCAGGGTCTCTGAATCGTGTCCTCCACCTGGCTGCCGCCTCCTGCAGGAAGGCACCTCTGTTTCTCAGTCCCTGTCTCCCTGTCCCAGCCCTGGACCCAGGCTGAGCCACCGGGGCCTGGAAATCCTCTGTGGGTGTCCCAGTGAGGCTCAGGCTGCTAATGAGGGCCTGGCGGACCCAAAGAGGGGCTGATGCATTTCCCAATATTGGGGTCCTGCTCCCACCCTAGGTGTGGCCCCCACCTGTCTGGCCCTGTGAACAATGAAGGCTGCTTGCTGTTCACCCCAAACAGGACCCTGACAAGGAGCCTCGGGCCTGAGCCCCAGCTGCCTGGCACAGGAAGGCCCCCGGCTCCTCTGACCGGGTCGGGGAGGCTGCCACTGACACGGCCTTTGTCCTGGCCTTTGTGGGACAAGACAGATGGCCCTCCGGTCAGCCTGATGCTATCTCAGGGCTGCCGGTGGGACGTGAGGCAGGAGCCACCCCCTCCTTTGTGGGCAGGTGCATGGCATCCGGCCCATTGTGGGCTGCAGTTGACTGTCTGGCCGTCCATCCAGCCTTATCACCACATCTGGGACAGCGGCCCCTTTTGTACAAATAAACTGCCACCCTACCTCCCCCAGGGAGTGTCCCAGAGCCCCTGGTGGGGGTCAGAGGTAATAGTCATTGTCAGAGCAAGGTCCACAGGCCACCCCCTAAATTCAGCCCCAATGTGGTGCAGGAAGGGGGTGTCACCCCTACTTTCTAGAGGAGGAAACCAGATCCCAGAGGAGGGTCTCCCTGCTGGGCCCCAGAGCTTTCTCCATGGCTGCACTGGGAGCAGAGCTGAAACCAGGCCCCTGGGACCCACTCTCCTCCTCACTGAGGCCTTTGGGGGGCAAATGCAGGGCCCAGAGAAAGTGGCCTTGGGGTCCTAGGTGACCCCAAGCAAAGAGAAGGAGGCCCCCCTGGGCCATGGGACAAGGTCCTAGCAGGAGCTGTGAGAAGTGGTGAGCAGGAGCCCAGCTCCACAGTCAGTGTCCTGCTGAGAGGGTGGGCATGAGGGCCCTGAGGGCCAGGAGATGCAGAAGGCTGGAGCTTCTTTGAAAGAGGGAAAAGGCTGGCATCACAGTGTGGTCAGACTTAAGGAAGAACTTCCCACTCAGACAACGGGGCAGTGGAACCACATGGTTTCTCCAGGCTTGCCCCTCCCTCTTGCCAGTTCTCCATGATTTTGATGGGCTCCGGCCAAGGTACTGACCACAGGGGGATGCGGGCCTGGCCTCGCTGGCTGACCTGGCCCAGCCTGCTTGGAGCCCCCAGTCCCAATCCTGACCCTAAGCTGACCCTCCACACACTAACCCTGGGGCCTCAGCCTCCAGAGTGTGGGGAATTGGAACAGTCCCAGCTCAGGGACACTGAATGAATGGCCCTGTGCATGGATGGGGAGTGGACACCCCTCCCCCAGCTCCAGGGCCTATGGTGCCCCTCCCTCCAGCACTGTCCTCCATCTCATGGATGACACACCTGCCCCAGGGTCCCTTCCCCACTGATAGGCTGGTCCCGTCTGGGGCCTCAGACTCCTTCCAGATGGGAACAGGTCAGGGTCCAACTCAAAGCTCTGCCAGGGCTTCCCTGGTGGCGCAGTGGTTGAGAGTCCGCCTGCCGATGCAGGGGACATAGGTTCGTGCCCTGGTCCGGGAAGATCCCACACGCCGCGGAGCGGCTGGGCCCGTGAGCCATGACCGCTGAGCCTGCGCGTCCGGAGCCTGTGCTCCGCAACGGGAGAGGCCACAACAGTGAGAGGCTCGCATACCGCAAAAACAAACAAACAAACAAAAAAAGCTCTGCCAGCCCCTCATACCTGCAGCCCCCAGGCTGGCTGATTCAGGGCCCCCTGCCCAGCAGCCCCAGGATCCTCCGACCACAGACTGGCCCCCCAGCTTCCCGGGGGGTAGGGGTTAGCCAGTGGTGTAGCTCCCAGGACCGCCAGCCTTAGATCAAGGCCCAGCCCTTCCCAGGGCAGGCATGACCTTCCTGCTCTGACTATGTCCTAACTATTCAAGGCCTCCACTCAACATGTCCTCAGCAGGGCGCGTTCTGGCCCTGCTCTGCCCAGACACGTGGTGCAGGACCCTAAGGCTGCCCCGGGGCTCAAACCACATCCTGGCTAGTGAGCGACGACCGAGGGGTTGCATAGAGTGAGCCCCGGCAGGGCCAGACGGCGGCGCAGTTAGACAAAACCCTGACCTGCGCGGGGAGCCTTGGTGTTTTCATCCCTGAAATGGGCTGATGCCTGTGTCTCGTCCTCCCCGGGCGCGCGACCCCAGCCCGGCAGCAGAGGGCGCTCGCGACCTGCAGGAGAGCCTGTGCGGGGCGCCCGGGGCGGAGGGGCGCAGGGCGTAGAGACACCAGGCTCGTCCGGGAGCGGTGCTCAGAGCAGGACCTGCCCAGGCTGGAGGGGGCGGCGGGCCCCGGGATCCGCAGATCGCGGCCGTGGGGGCGGGGCGGGGAGGGGGAACGAGGGGACGCCCCCGCCCCGCGCCGCCGCCGCGCGCTGACAGCCGGTCGCGGGGAAGATACGGGACCTCTTCCGCCGGAGGGGAGTCGGGGGGGCGGGTCAGCCCAGGTGAGCCCTCTGCCCTCCACCGCTTTTTGGCTCCGTAAACACTTATTGAGTCCCTGCTGTGTGCACCGGGCGGACGGGGGTTGCGAGGCCGCGTGGAGGGGACCGTGAGAAGCTGGCTGGCTCCCGGATGCCCAGGGAGTGGGACATGGGATCCACCACCTCCTGACCAACCTGGTCGCGGAGTGCGGGTCCCCCGTGGGCGCCTCCTGCCTGCGGAGGGGCCGGCCGCTCGCTGGGCTTGGACTCGAGGGGCCCACGCGGACGAGGCCCTGGGAAGGGCTGGGGGCCAAGCCCTGGCCATGATGGGGGGTGGGCGTGCCGCCCAGACAGAGCAACAACACTGGCGTGGGTGGCGGGGCCCTGGGGGCCCATAGCTCAGCGCAGAGTCTGCGCCCACCCCCAGCGTTTCCGATGGAGGACAGGCAGCGGGTGATAAATCACCAGCTCCCACCCCCACCCACCGGTGCTGCCATGGAGAAGGGGGGGGCTTCGAGCGACAGAGACAGAGCCCGAGGCAGACAGAGACAGGCCTAGAGACAGAGACAACCTCAGAGACAAAGGCAGCTACAACCGCCCAAGGACACTGCCAGGTCCCCTTACCTCCCACCCCCAGACCCCCCCTCCACCAGGCCCATCTGGAAACCAGCTGAGAGCCACCCCACCCAGCCTGCCAACCCCCAACAAGGAGGAAGAGGAGGAGGGAGCAAGGACTTTGCAGCCATAACTCCCCTCCCCCGGAGGACCATAAATCAGCAGGGGGCTCTCGGGAAGACCTCCCCTCCAGGTTGAGGGGGGTCTTTGGGGTCACTGGCCCTGGTGACTGGGCCTGGCCCTAGCTGTATCCCTCCCTCCTTTAACAGTCCTTAGGGGATCCCCCTGCTCCAGCTCTCTCTTTCTGCAGCCCAGTCACAAACCCAGAGCTGTCTACACCCAGTGCTGTCTACACTGGATGCGCAGTCCATCCTCCCTCTTCTCTCTGTCCGCAGACAGGAAACGTCTGCAGGGAGACGTCCTGTCCTATCAGGAGACCCTGGGCTGGCCCTGCAGGAACTGGGGTCAGCGGTCCTCCCCAGCGAAGCCTCCAGGGGGTCCCCTCTGCCCCAGGGGAAATGCTATCTGTCCCTCCTTCCATCCTGCTTTCCTGTCACCACCACTCCCAGCTGCTGAGGGCCAGCTGGACAAAGGGTGCTGAGAGATGGGCCAGGTGGGCCCCCGCCACAGGTGTGAGCACCCCCTGGGGTCAGGCGAGGCTTGAGAGAGCCCACAGGATGCTCCCAGGACCTGCAGGGTGGGCCCAGACCCCAATCCCAGCCGGACCAGCCTCAGCAATCCCTGCCCTGGGCGTCTGTCCTGCAGACAACCCGCTGGACCCATGTGGCAGAGATAAGGCCACCTGTACACGGGGAAACCCACAAACATCCACCATGACATCTTCCCTGGCTTGTCTCAAAGAGTGGTAGGGGCGAGGACAGGGACTTTCTTGTCTCAAAAGATCTTCGGAGCTCTGGGAATTCTGTGCCTGAGAGAGGCACTGAGTGTCCTGGGGGCTGGCCTGGGCCTCGTCATGCGGATGGTCCCCTTGACCCTCAGAACAAACCCCCTGAGCCCTGGGACGTCAAAAGCACTGACCCGGTGTGTGGAGGTGGGGAACGGGAGGGTCTCCTGGAGATGTCCAGGAGCTGCCTCACAGGGGAGGATCCAGAGAATGCAGGGGCAGGAGGTGCGCTGGGCTCAGCCCGTGGGAGGGAGGGCGTGCAAAGGCCCCCTCCCCCGAGCATGCTGGGGGAGGGGGGACGCGGTCCAATCCTTCATTCATTCTCAATTGTTCTCCCACCCGTGCACCCATGTGCACCCCTGTCTGGAGGCTGCCGGCTGCATGGGAGAGGGCTGGGGTGCAGGGCCCTTGGTCCCCAGACCTCCACCCAGCAGAGCCCCCCACCCCCCAGCCCAGGTGCTTCTCTCTCTGCCTCTGTGCCAATCACACAGGACCCTGGGACCATCCCCACAGGAACCCTCAGAGGTGGGAGGGGCTGGAAGGGGATCCTTCAAGCTTTACCTGATGGACTCCCGTGGTGTGGGCATACGGACCCCAGGGGAAGTAGAGTGTTCCCATGGCAGCCACTTCTGCCCAGGTGTGTGAATGGGCCGGGCATGCCCACCCCTGAAAAGGAGGCTACAGCCTGGAGCTGGGGGTCCCGGCAGTGTGGGCATCACCCTGGGAATTGTATGCCCTTGGCCTCTGAAGGGCTTCCTGTGGGCGGCCTTGCTTCTACGTAGAAATCTATTTTGATGTGGTTTGTGTTGGGGAGTTTGCTTTTCTCTGTGCTTTGTTTATTTAAAGATGCTCTTGAAGAATTCCAGCCCGTCTGCAGATACTGAGGAAAGGGCTTCTGTCTGGGCAGGGTTGGGAGGGGCAGGGTCCCTGACAGCTGCCAGTCCCAGCACGCCCACCCATGCCCTGTGCCCACCAAAGGTGTACCAGTGACAGACCTAGAGTAGGCAGGGCCCCGGGATGCCGCCATCCAGGGATGTCACACAGAGGGGCAGTTCAGGAGGCTTTATGAGAAAAGTGGGGCAGACATGTTTGTGCAGCCCTGGGTCTCCTGGCACTAAATGCCTCACCTGGGCAGACACTTCTTTGTGAGTCCCTGGTGGGGAGGTCCCTATTTTATGGGTCTTTCTGCTGCAGACCCCTCATCTGGGGCCTCTGCTCTGCAGGTCTCTTCTCTGTGGGTCTCTGGTGTGGGAACCTCTGGCAGGGGGGGAATCAGTGCCACCTCTCCTTATTTGGGGTGACATGGCTCTGCCACAGTGGCCTCTGGGTCATCCGTCAGACCCTTCTCCCTGGGCTGAGGATCCACTGCCACCAGAATCCCTGGGGCCCACACTCCTGAGCCTCTTGTGGCGAGGCCAGCAGGAGTGACTGGAGCATGACTGTGTCCCCAGATCATCCATGGACAGGTGGAAGGGCATCAACGGCTAAGGCTGACCTGCAGCCTTGACTCCGTGAAGTTCCCTAGACCTCTTCAGCAATGCCGTTGTGAGTCCACTGAATCCTCCCTAAATCCTTCCTGAGTCTCCCAACCTTCCCTGGGCCCTCCGGGTCCTCTCCAAGTGCTCCCTGAGGCTCCCAGACCCACCTGCATCTCAGGCTTGGGCTACTGTACCCGGATTGGTCCTGGCAGGTAACTGAGGTTGGTGCCAGCAGAGCCCAGAGCCTGGCACAACCCCACAGGGTCCTGTAGACAAGGTGGGCGGTGGGCACAGTGGTCTCAGGTGTGGCAGCAGGACCATGAAGGGTCCTCCTGAGTTATAGCCTCACTCCATTAGCGCCCGCGTCTGGGGTGTGTTCAGTGGCTGGACAGGCGGTGCCCCTGGGCCTCAGAGACAGTCAGAGCAGGTGGGCCCCAGGCACGAGTGAGGCGTCACCACCCCATACCTGTTCCCGATCCGCCTCCTCCCAATTCGCTCGCCCTGTGTCCTCCCCATGCAGCGGCCCGGGTCCCCTCCACCAAGACCCTCCTTGTGGGCTGTCTGGGGGTGAGGGAGACCCTGCACAGAACCTCACGTGCTCTGGGTGGCAAGCCGTGTCTCTGAGCAGCCAGGCCACGTCCTCACGTGTGAGTGTGCGTGTGTGGACGGGAGTTGGATGGTCCTGACTCCCTGAGTGAGCGGGTCCATGTCCTCACACCTCCCGCAGGCGCGCGTCCCACAGGCCCGCCGTGCCCCTGTGTGCCCTCGGCCGCCGCCCCTCCCTGCCTGCCGCGCCGTGTGTACACAGGCTTGTTTTCCCTGCCTCGCGGGCCAGGGGTGTGCTCGTAAATCGTGCAGCCGATGACACATTTATCCCGCGGGCGGCTGGCGGTGTGAATTTATGGCTGCCCCTCCCTCCTGGCCGAGGAGGGACAGGGGCCCGAACACCCCACAGGCAGGCACTTACGGGCCACTAGGCCAGCCGGGCCATTGTGGGGGCCACCAGGAGGGACTCAGGAGTGCTCTCAAGATCTGGCCGGCTCAGAAGCCCTGCAAAGTCAGGGGACAGATGGCAGCTGAGAGGCTGGGTGGGCTCTGCCTGGGTACAGGCTGCGGTCGGGGATTCTAACCTGCCCCACCTCCGCCTCCCACCTATGAACCAGGCGGGACAGGAGGGGCTGCTTCCCTCTGTGTGGACTCAGCCCACCCACTGCTACTAGGCCTGTTGGAGGCATCGAGGTTCGGAGAGGATTGTCTGGAAGGGTGGGGACCCCAAGGGCAGCTGGGGCTGCCTACAGGGAGGGGGGAGGTGTGGAAAGTCAGGACGGGGGGCCCAGAGCACCCCGCCCTCCTCCTCCTTGTAAAGATGGGGAAACCGAGGCCAAGTGAGAAGGGCCCAGATTCCCGCTTCCCAGCATGCAATGCGGGGGTCCCAGGCACAGCCCCCTCCCAGGGCCCTTTGTCCAGCGCAGTCTGCGCATTGAGGGGGCAGACAGGTCCGAAGACGGGAGAGACGATGGAACAGTCAGGTCCCCTTGGGCCACAGCGGGGGATGGGGGCCCACTGCCTTCCCTCTGTCTGTCTGTCTGTCTCTGAAGGGGGTCGGGTCTCCAGGGGCCCCTCTGGCGGCTCTCATGCTTGCCCCCACTCTGGTCCTCGGTCCCCCACCCCCTACCCGCCGGCCTGTCAGGATGAGCGATGGCGGTGCCCCTCCCCAGGCCCTCAGCCCCAGGCCGGTTCCCGCTCATTAGCCGCTGACACTGTTTGCTTTCCCGCCCGGGACGCCCACCCCCGTCACAGGCCATTTCTCCTGGCGCCCCCCACCCCCGTGGGCCTGCCCGGGGGTCCAGGGTGCCGGGCGGACCTGCGTTCGGCTCCCAGAGAGATGGCCAGACACAGCCCAGCCCCACCCTCACCTGCAGGCACCAGAGGACAGACCTGAATGCAATAGTCAGGCCACAGTGAGAGTGAGACTGGGCCATGCCTCTGAGCCTCAGCTGGCCCTGCGGTGACACTCGGGCTGGGTCTCTGGTGACAGGCTCACACTCCCGTCTCTGTCTCTCTTGATCATTCGTCCCTATTTCTGTCTTTGGCTCTGGTCTTGCCCCCAGCCTCACCCCATGGAATGACCATTGAGCCACCATCCCCATACAGAAGGCACCTCTCTACCTGGTGTCCCTCTGTCCCCCAAGCAGCCCTGGCACACAGTGTGTGGGTCAGAGGGTGAATCTATGATGCCAAGGCTTGGGGAAGAAGGCAGGCGGAAGGGTGACCAGGGCATAGCTGGGGGTGCCCCCTGGGCCCTGCACCCCAGCTCCAGAGGGCTCCAAGCAGGGGAGGCTGCAGATGGACCAGGGTTGGGGGGTTTGGCGTTGGCTCAGCCTCCAGGGCAGCCTTGGGGGCACGTCGGGGGTGGCAGGCCGCTTGCTGGCCCCCCTGCCCCCTCTCCATACCCTCCCTTAACGTCAACCCCCACCCAGTGTGGCCACAGCTGGGCGGCATCAGGGCCCACAGGCCGGTGGCAGCCAGTCCTTCACTTAAAAATGTGTTTGTGATTTTGGCGGCGGGGCAGATAACGGTGACGAATGGCCCGCCGGCCCCATGGGGCCCCCAGCCCATCTGGTTTGACTTTGGCCTGTCGTAGGGTGCCCCGGGGGCCCCACCCCTGCCCTCGGGCAGTACCCTCCGAGTGAAGCCCGGGGCCAGCGTGGGCAGCCCTGACATACCTCTAACCTCTGCAGACATTGGTCCCTCTGCTGGGAACACCCCTGTCCTCCAGCGAGTGTCCCACCGGGGCGACCCTCCTGCCCCGGGCCCGTGGGTACTGGACACTGGCCGGTTCGGTGTAGAGGCCACGCCCTGATCAGCTCTCTCTCCTCCATGGAATGGGGAGCAGTGGGCACCTGGCATGAGGGTGATGGAGGTGGAGAGGCCCGTGGAGGGGGCAGGGCAGCCAGGGCGGGGCCTGGCTGCCTGGCCCGACGGGCAGCGCATGTGGTCATCGTCAGGAGGGATTTCTGACAGGCCTCCCGACCCTCCCGCAGCCGCTGAGGCCCCCAGACCATCGATTATCCCTGGAGGGCAGCTTCCGGGTCCAGGCCCGTGCTCGGCTGGGGGGCAGTGAGGTCGAGCCGAGCCCCTCGGCCCAGCCCCTCCCTTCCGCCCCTCTCTGGGCTTCTGGAGCGGGGGCAGAGGTGGAGGGCGCCTGCTCCTCCCCCCACAACCATAGGGGCACCCTGGGCCATCTTAGCCCAGGCCCTTGGAAGCAGCCGGACATGTGGTCGGGGTCCACGTGGTCAGTGCGACCCCAGAGACACGGGCTCCTGCATTCCCAGCGAGCCTTCCCGAGCCCCCCTGCCCAGGTTACAGACAGGGGTTGGACCCTGCTCTCAGTGAGGAGATAGGGGAAGGGGGCGCTTGGAGGTGCCCCCACCCATCTCAGGGGCGGGGGGGTGGAGGTGGGAGTGGGGTGGGGGAGGACATTGCAGGCCCAGGAGCAGAGCTGGGGGCCATCCCAGAGGCGCAGCCTAAACTGCTCTGTCCCCAGGAGCTGCATCTTCCAGGCGGCCCTGGGTGGGGACAGCTGGGGGGAGGGAGAGGGGCGGCGCTGCATCAAGACTCCTGCCCCCTCCCTCCAGGCCGGAAAATCCCTCTCCCTCAGTATCACATTGTTGAGAATTAACTTTGTTGAAATAAAAATTGGTCTTGGTATTAACTCGGCCTCGAGGATTTTCTCTGGGATCCTGGAGGCTGCAGAGGGGTCAGACGACCATTCCCAGAGCTGGCTGCTGGCTTGGGTTTCAGGGGCACCAACGACCTCCTAAACCTCTCTGGGCTGTAACTCCCTGCCTCTTGGGGACACGGTTCCTGGGGCTGGGGGGAGGGAGGAGCTGCTCTGGCCCTGCCTCCCCTGACCCTGGCCATGAAGCCGGACAGCATGGACAGCGAGGATCTTGGGGGTCTGGCCCTGGTCCCCCCCACCCCTGATCCTCCCCACCTCTCCCCCATCTCTCCACATCACTTGGCAGCCGTGGCTGATGTCCACGGGACTACTCCTCCACCCTCAGGGTTCTGCCACAGCCTCAGTTTCCCCCCCATAAAATGGGAGGCTTGGCCCAGCCTGGGTGCGGGAGGCCCTGCAAACAGATGGGCAGCCTGGTGGCCAGACGCTCAGAGGTGGCCCTTCTGGGAGGCGAAAGCCCCGATGTGTGGCCGTGGCCGGAGTCTTCTGGGGGTGGGGACGGGGAGGGGGCGCTGAGGGCTCATGGCCGTTCACAGCCTCAGCCTCAGATGGCATTTGGCGGCCAGGCCGTGCACATGGCTGGGGTGTGAGGACAGAAACATGGGGTCACCCAGACCAGCTCCCAGGGAGGCAAGCAGAGACATGCGTACCACTGCAGCCACCAAAATGGTGTCTGTCTATACCCGCGCAGACCTGTGTGCAGCTGATCCGAGAGCCGCTGGGGGCCTCACCTTTCACATGGCCCCCTCTGCCTGGTGCGTCCCCCTGGGGCCTTCCACTCATCTGGAGGGTGTGTCTGCCCACAGGGATGCTGAGCCCAAGGACAAGAGCAGGGGATGGGACAGGCTGGGAGGAGCCTGCGGGGGCATCCAATTCTCCCCTCCCCCATCCCCCCACCTTCTGACACAAGGACACGTCTGTGCCCTCATAGTCGGGGGTAGGCAGGATTTCCCAGCCGGTGGTCCCCTCACAGCCTCGTCCGACCACAGCCCGAGCAGTGTGTTTTGGGGGGTGGGGTGCAGCCTGGGAACAGGTTGGGATAGGGGCCTGGGAACGAAGGCGGCGGCCCCTGGGGACGCTCGAGCAGGGCCAGCTGTTGCTGCCTGGCTCCAATTCCCGCTCTGTGCCGAGGCTGGTCCCCCGGGCCAAGGCCGGTGGTCTGCCTGGGAGGGAGTGGGCAGGCTGGGGGGCCTGTGCCTTCTTCTAGGCGGTGGTTCCTGGGACAGCAGAAGTAGGAGGGAGCCACCTTCATGCTGTACCAGTCGTTCAGAAGGGCTCCCCTGTCCCCCAAGCAGCAGGTCCTGAAGCCTGAATCACCCGAGCCCCCCACCTTCACCTCACCTGGAGCCTGGGCCGACCACCTGCCGGAGCCTGTGTTCCATGCCCCTCGGGGCCCACTCCCAGGGCCCTCCATTCTACTCCCCAAGCCTGGCCCCAGCCTGAACACTCCAGTCTGGTCCTTCTGTCCAGGGAGCCTAACTACCAGGACCAGGGCCAGCCTAAAGCTCCTACTCACCCTTCAGGACCCCATGCAAGTGTCCCTGTCCCTGGGAGCCACTTGAATGCTGGGCCCAGCACCAACCTGGTGTTGTCATCTTTTCAAGACTCCTTCCTAGTGGCCCTGCCCCTGCCCCAGGGCTGGACGCCAGGGTGGACACACAGCTCCATGGCTGAGAGGGAGAGGCTTGCTCCCTGGGTGTTGGTTTCCCAGCTGAACAGTCTTTGGCTAAAAGATTCCATGGGTCCTACTGGAGCAAGTTTGTCCCTCTAGGGGGACCCTGAGGCTGCCAGGACCCGTCCCTCCCCCACCTAAGTGTTCTGAGGAGGTAGAGGGGCTCCAAAGAGGTGGGGTTTGCTGTGGGCACACTGAGGGTTCCCCCAGCTGGCTGTCCCCCAGACACTCGGTTGGCTTCAGCTGAGGCTGAGGGCCTGGCACGGAGGCTGCTGGGTTGAGGCTGGGGGGAATCCTCTTATTCCTGAATCCCTCCCGCCTGCCTGGCTGCCCCCTGGGAAGCCCCGTGATCCAGGAACCTGATATTTTAAGACTTAAAGCAAATGTTTCTGGAGCCCAAGCTGCACTGAGGCGCCCGCCCGGTCCTTACTGGGGGAGGGCCAGCCACAGAGGAGAGGACCCCCCGCCCACAAACCAATCCTGCCCCTCCCTGGACCACAACTTCTGGTGGCGGGAGGGGCTATGAGGCAGGAGCCCCTTAAGGGGCCAGAGCCGGAGCCAGAGCCAGGGCCAGCTTCAGGACTGAGGTGGGGGGCCTGGTGTTGACCTCCACTCTGCTGGTCCCTCTCTCTGGCTTCCAGCACTCTGTGAGGCCCATCAGAAGCCCTGAGCCCTCTAGGGCTGGTCTTCCCTGACCCGGAAGCCGGGGATACCACTGAACTGCCTTGCTCTGCCACCATCAGGGTGGGCAAGTCCACGTGCTGCTCTGACCCACAGGCAGAAGCCACCTGGAGCTCAGGTGGGAAACCCGAAGTTTCCTGGTCCGTGGAGCAGGAGATCTGGGATGGATTGGCGATGTCTACCTGGGTTGCAGGTGTGAGAGTGGGGATCCATGGGCTGGAACGGGTTTGATGAAAAAGCAACACGCCCAGGTTTCTTAACCTCAACACCAGAAGGAACTCCCCAGTGTCTGGATGACAGAGTGGCCTGAGGCTCGGCTCAGGCCCAGCAGAGCTGGTCAGGGCAAGGCCCAGGCTCTAGGCCCTACCTGGACTCAGTGGAGCCATCTTCCTTTGGGAGAGTCTCCGAGGGCTTCAAGGGCTGGAGCATCATGGGTGGAGGGCCCAGGTGGGTGGGCGGACAGTGCAGGGCAGGGAGGCTTGGGCCTTGTTAGGGCAGACAGGGATAGGGCCCCCTCTGTAAGGAGTGTTCCAGACGCTGGACCAGCCCAGGCCCAGCTGGGAATGTGGGGAGTGGGGGGCAGATGTTCTGGGGATTCTTCCTGGGTTATCCTCATGACCCCAGTCAGCCGGGCCCCTAGCCCTCAAAGTACCTGTGCTGAGTCCCTGGACTGGTCCAAGCAGATGGGGCTTGGCCACACCTCCCTCCCCAAACCAGCAAGCCCATCAGGGCCAAGAGTCTCCTCGGGGTCCTTCAACCATTTCACAGATGGGGGAAACCGAGTCCCAGAGAGGGAACAGGCCTTCCACGGCCACATGAGAGCCTACAGCCAGCCCCGCTGCGTGGACTTCTTCCCCCCAACCAGCCCCTGAGGCCCTCTTGTCTCGGCCTGTAGGAGGGACGGCACTGTGGACAGTTGTGGGAGTTCAGACCTGACTGTGAATCCCAGCATCCTGCCTCCAGGGCCTGGGTGCTGTCTGCTCACCCTGAGCCACGGCTCCCCACCTGACCACAGCCCTTCTGCCCTGGCGAATTCCTGTGCACCATCAAAAACCCAGTGGGGCCTGAAACTTGAGCCCCAGAATGTCACACACACACCCATCTCCATCCCTAGCTGCTAATTCCTCTCCCCTGACAGAGGAATTTCTGTGCCTGGTGCCCCCCTGGGAGGCCAGCAGCCCCCTTAGGTATTCCCAGGTCTGGCCCTGCTCCCTTACCTCAGTGGACAAGCCACCCTCACTGCCAGGCCTGGATTCCTGCTGTGAGAACAGACACACTGTCACCATGCCTTGGTTTCTCCAGCTCTGAAATGGAGATGTGGGTGTCAGTGGGCGATGAGCCCTGGGTGTCCTGAATGCTCGGAGGGAGATCAGGGTGGGCTGCCTGGAGGAAGGGCAGCCAGCTGCTCACTAGGCCCCGGTGCCTTCAGGCAGACCCCTGCCTAACAGCCCTGCCAGGTTGTGGGGCTGGGGAGCTGTGCCCACCGGGGCTGAAGCCTATAGAGCAGCCCCTCCCAGGAATCCCGGCTGCCCAGAAGCCACTGGCTCCCGGGGGTCACAGCCAGCACCTGCAGCTGCTGCCACCGGCAGCCCAGGAGAGCTCCAACCACCCCCTCCGTCACTGCTTCAGCTCAGCGCTGCCTTCTATTCCTCGGGCCTCGGTTTCCACGTGCATCTGGGAGAGCAGCAGGCGGGCAGGATTTGGGAGAGGACAGGGCGTCCTGGGCATTTAGGGTTAGAGTGGGGACAAGAGGTGGGCCATGGGGGGCCGGGAGGCGGGAGGAAGGAGGGAGACACTATCAGTCCCCTCCAGAGGCGTGGAGAGGTCCAGGGCCCCCACAGGGGAAGCAGAGGAATCCAGTTTTAAATCAAAGGGAGACTGATGCCGTGTGGGTGGGAGGTGCCCCCAGCGGGAGCTCCACATTCTGGGGCCTCGAGCCACTGCCCACTGCTCCCGAGGGAGCCAAGAACCAAACCCCCCTGTTTTCTGGAACTTGCCCACACTCCTGACCCTGTGACCACAGAAGCCCCATGGAGGCTGGGCCCCAGGTTCCCTGTCTGGCTTGCAGCCAGGCCAGTGGGTGGAGGCGGATGGGCGCAGGACCAGGCCTCCTCTGGGATGCCCATGGGGTGACCCCAGTGGCTCAGGGTGGAGTTCCCCCACCTGTCTGCAGGTGAGGGCAGGTATGGATAGGAGGTGGCAGCGAGGAAGGGCCCAGGGATGGCCTCGCACCCAAGCCCAATCCCTTCCTTTGGCCACACCCCTACCAGGGCCCCCTCCTCCCTCACCCGCATTCCCAGGCCCCTAGCCCTGCTTGGGCTCCCAGGCTCCAAACCAGAAAAACGAGATGGAGAACAAACAAGCAGGCTCAGGCTGCAGCCTCCAGCACATCCAGCGTCCGGCACAGGTCTGGCCATGGAGCCGGGTCCCACCCTCCTGGGGCACTGAGGGTCAGGGTGGAGGGTTCGCCTAGGAGATGCAGAGTGCCGTGCCCCTGAGTCGGCCCCTCCTGCCTCCCCACCCTTCCTGCTGCCCAGGCAGCCTCCCCTGCACTGGCCCCGCTCATCTCTCCAGGGGCAGGCTCTTGAGAGCTGCAAAGCCCACTGTCCTGGCCGCAGTGGGCTCCCCAGGAGTGAGCTTCTTGTCACTAGGGGTGTGCAAACAGGGCCAGAAGACCGCAGCTGGGGGCTGCAGAGGGGAAGTGCAGGCTGGCAGGTACCACCAGTTTCCCGAGGTCCTTTTCAGATGGAGGGTCCCCAGACCCAAAACTCCCTCCTAGAACCCGAGGTTCAGGATTCTGACCTCTGGGACCGTGACGTGTCCCATGACGAGTGCAGTGCTGGCCGTGTCACAAATGCCTGCTTACTCCAAGGGGTCCAGGGGCAGCTGGGTGTCTCCATCTCATCAGCCGCCACCCCCCTCACCCAGCTCCTGCCCCTCCACACCCGCTTCCTCCATGGGTCGGGCCAGACCATTGGACCCTGAAGAGGCCCCGGACAGGCCTCCCACCAATGCCTGCCACTCCTGCCCCAAGGGCCTTGCACGGGACTTCAGTCAAGCGAGGGAGAAACTGTGGGTTTGGATTCCAGCAACTGGGCTGACCCCAGCAGAAAACGAGGAAGAATCCATCTCCCCGAGACTGCTTGGTGTGTGCCAGTATACTCCAGATTCTTGGTTTGACAGTTTCCTCTCTACAGAAAGGAGTGGGAGGCAAGGCTTGTGCTTTAAGGGAATGGTAGAGGGGCCAGCTGGACAGAGCCACCTCCAAGGGTGGGCTGGTGGGTGTCCAGGACTCACCCAGCCGGTAGGAATGTGGTGCTGGGCTCAGGACACAGGCCAGGGCAGGGCCTGGGGCCTAGAACTCAGCCTGAGGGGCTGGGGAGGGCAGCCGAGAGGTTGCAGGGAGCACCATGGACTCTGGGCTTGGGCTCTGGCCATGGACTAGGTCCCTGGCTGAGCCCCACCTGACTTCCTGGGAGCCCTGACCGCAGCGGTGTGGGGCCGGACCTCACTTGTCAGTCTGGAGCAGCTTGAGCCTGGGGCAGGAGGTGAGGTCTGGAGAGGACTCCAGAATCAAGCTCAGAACAGCCTGGAGAAGAAAGGTTTTGGGCGGGTGGCCGAAGAACAAACACAGGGCAGGATGGGGCCTGAGGGTGGAGGGCACAGGGGATCCTGCAGGAGCAAGGGACATAGAGACATTGGACAGGGCTAGACAGTGCTCTGAGCATCCACTCTTAACCCCACATGGCTGGATGGATGGTCTGTCACCACGTGGGGCCGCAGGCCCAAGGCAGAGGCTGTGGAGGCCAGAAGGTGCCCAGGGCAGAGAGGTGCGGTGCAGGGCAGGGCGGGGCAGGGCCAGGTGGTGCTGGGTGGGCCCAACCTTCCCAGGGACCTGGCAGCACCTCAGACGTGGGGTGGGGGAAAGGGTAGAGGTCGGCCCTGAGCAGGACGGGACGGGCACCCAGCTGTCCTGTGAGGACATGCTGCCCCTCCCGCCCCCAGGCCTCGCCACCGGACATTCACATGACCCATGTCTGGCTGCCCGCCCAGCCGGCATCCCTGCCAATCACGCTGACCTTCCTCCCACCAGCACCTGCTGGGGACTGACAGAGGTCTCTATTCCCGGCCAGGCGCCTGCTCAGGTTATATTTAGGCCATGGGTTGGGGGGAGGTGGGCACCGGGCTGCTGACCCCCTCCTGGGGCCCAGCGCAGGGCAGCTGGGCTGGGCTGCCTGCCCAGGCCCAGCCTGGTGGCTCGGGCTGAGCTCTGAGGAGCAGGTTGCTGCCTGCGAGCCCTCTGTCCATAGCTGGGAACAGGCTGGGGCCACGGGCTCTGCCATGTTTCCGGTGGGAGCTCCCAGCTGTGGGAGAGTAAGGCTGGTGGTGCTGGAAACTCGGGGAGTCCAGCCTCAGGGGGGGCGGGCAGGAGCTCCAGGTCAGGGGTGGGAGAGGCCCAGCTGGCCTTTTAGTTCCAGAGGCTCTGATGTCCATGAGGTCATTCCCTCCCGGGACCTCCCAGGGCCCTGCCTGAGGGGACGCCTAGCCCCAGGCCCTTCCTGCCTCCCCGGACTGAGCCCTCTTCCCTCCTGCTGCCCGGCAGGATGTTCCCAGGGAGGAAATGGCCCCTAGGAGGCCACCCCATCCCTGCTGGAGCCCAGGGCCACTTCCTGCCCCATGTGGGCCTTGGTCCTGCCCCCAATTCTGCTAGCCCAGGCCAGACCCAGACTTCCTGCCCCCAGCAGCGTGGAGGGGCAGGGCCATCCCAGCTTCACCCGGGCCAGCAGAGACGAGCCAGACTCCCCAGACCCGAGGGCCTGAGAGCCTCTACCTGGGACTGCAGGACCCTGCCCACAGACTCCCCCATCAGACACCCCAGCTCTGGCATTACCTGCTGCCCCCACAGCCCACCTCCACGGGGGACTGTGACCTCAGCAGTCCCCGGCCCAGCCCTGGAAGCTGACAGCTGCTTTAGAGCATCTCCCCGGCCATGGCAGAGGTGGGTCCATCTGGCACCACAGGGCTGGCCTTGAACCAGAGGGCTTGCCTGGATCTGAAGGGTCCTATGGCAGAGGTCACGACCCTGCTCCGTGGGCAGCCTCATCTCCAGGGGAGGCCCCTCCTTGGCCCAGCCCTCCCTCTCCGCCCAGGCCCTTCACACCCCACTCGAAGGGGTTTCCTGGCCCTGCTGACCCCAGATCAGGGCAAGTTGCCGGCCACCCCCCTCCACCCTCCGCCCCAGGAAACACGCAGCTGGGGGTTGTGGGGCTTCGGGGCTGGGTTGAAGTAATCGAGGGCAGGGCTGGGGGCTCTGGAGGGAAATGGGCGGCCCCAGCCCAGCCCTCTCTGAGGTTCAGGAAGTGGGGGTCTCAGAAGCTTCCTCTTGGCCAGACGTGCTCCCGGTAGGGCTGGGCAGCCAGGGGGTCAGAGGCCTGGCCCCAGCTGCCCCTTCCTCTCTAGCCGGCCACCAGCTGGGTGGCCTGGGCTGCTACAGGCCTCGGGCTGGTAGCTGAGTGTCCCTCGGGCCCTGCAGGTGGCCGGCAGTCAGTGCCAGAAGGTCTCTGGGCCGCCTAGGCTGGAGGCACGTCAGCATGGCCTCTGTGAGTCCGTCGGCACACCCGGCCCTGCCTGGCAGGAGTCGCCATCAGATGGGTGTGGCAGGAGTGCCCAGCAGGGCCCACCCCAGCCCCGGCCTGTGTTCCCTCCTGCTGGAACTCCCCCGAGCCTTGGTTTGCCCATCTGTACAACAAGGTGACAATCCCTGCCCGGACGCAGACAGAGAGGGTGCCAGTAGAGGCTGGAGCCCAGACCACTGGGGTAGAAGACCTCGGGCCCTCCGGGGCAGTGCCTGGGTCCCTGCCCTGTCGCAACCCTGAGACCCGGGGCCCACTGCCCGCCTCCCCCCCACCCCAGTGTGCCTGCCACACCTGCCCTGAGTGGGCTTCCCGAGCTGGCACCAGGCCCCACGCCTGCTCCCTGGCACGCACAGGGGCTGATAGAGGCTTTGGAGGAGCCCAGTCCGGCCAGGCCCTGAGTGCAGATGACTGAGGTGGGAGTTCTAGCCCTCTGGGAGACAGGTGGGCACCACAGAGGGGCCGGGGAGGACCCCACCCTCAGATACATTGGCTCGCACCCCGCCCACAATGGGGGCCCGCGTCGGTGGGGAGACCGAGGCGGGGAGGAATGACTGGCCTGGGAGGGTCTCAGGGTGGGGTGAGGCCAGCACCGCAGCTCATGAGTGTGCATCTGTGGCTGTGTCGCAGGCCTCACTGGCCCCCACCCCTGGCCCACACATGATGGGCGGTCGTCCGTCAGCAAGGCCTGCCCCTCTGGCCATCCATCACCAGCCATGGCCACGGGAGGAACGGCCTGTTTGTTTTGCCAGCTCCGTGTTGCTCCCTGGGGCGTGAGCCGGAGGAAATGGCTATTTCTGCCTGGGCGGGCGGTGGACAGCAGAGGTGTGGAGGCCACCAAGGGCGGGGTCAGGCTGGGCTGTGGTAGGACCCCTGGCCAGGCAGGGCCCCTCATAGGTGCCCGAGGCCTTGCCTTGCCCTGTGCCTCAGTCTCCCTCTGGCACCAGGGCGAGTGACACTGGGATTTTCTGACCGTTCCCATGGCAGCTGTCTCCAGCCAGGTCACTCACTCCTGCCCTTGCCACTGGGTGGGGTAGGCTCAGGTGTCAGCTGCCACCAGGTGGGGGGGTCCCTTTGTCAGAAATCCAAGACACTTGATGCTGGATGTCCACACTGGCTGCTGGGAGCTGCTCTGGGGCTGGGTTCAGGCCATACACCGATTGGTGGGGTGGGGGTGGGGCTGCCAGGAGGTCTGGAAGGTTCTAGGCACCTATCTGGAGATGTCCAGCCTCAAGATCAGATCCAGGGACACTTGGGGCCACATTAAAAGAGATAGTACATGTAGAATGGAGAAAGTGACATGCCGTACCAAGAGGACAGTGTCCAGACCCCAGGGCAGCATCCTCAGCAGCTACAGAGTGACCACCTCTGCCTGGTGAAGTATATTCATACAGGCGACACAGTGGCATGGTGCTTGGCGCCCCAGTCACCCATCTCTTCTCACAACAACCCCCAAGGCTCCAGCAGCCGGGCTGGGACGTGTCTTTCCCTGGTGCAGCCTCGGACCTCTGCCCTTATCCACGATGTATAACACGGTCACTCGTCACTGCCCGGCCCTGGGCTCCCGCTGGACCTGTGGATGAGGGAAGCAGGCTCAAAAGGCCACAGTCTCAGAGCCACGTGGCGTGGTGCCCGGCTTCCAGGGCAGGCGTCTCACGAAGAACAGGCTCATGCTGTATCTGGAGGGCCTCGTCTGGGAAGCAATGCTAGAAGCCAAAAGCTGGAGTCAGGAAAATGCCCTCCAGACCCCATCCCCTCAGCCTTCCTCCAAGGTAGTCCTGACATCCAGACAGTTCTCCATCTGGGAGCAGCAGTCTCCTTCCAGAGCATTCCTCCCTTATACCCAGCTGCTCCCTCTGCCCAGGCAGCCTGCACATGTCTGCAGGGCATCACTGCCTCCTGTTTCCCCTGAAGCAAGGCGTTGGCTGGTCTTAGCAGATGTTAGGAAAGAATCTGCAAAAATTCCCTCCAAGGTGAGCGTGACTAATAGCGTTCTGTCCTGAGCACGCAGGGAGGGTAGAGGCGCCCAGGAGAAGCCACGTCCGAGGCCACTTGAGGGGACTCTGGGTGCTGAGTTGCAGGCTTCTGGGGAGAGGAAGGCTCAGCAGCCAGGCCCACCTTCCCCACCAGCACAGGGTGACTCCTGGGTCCCAGCCCAGGGCCAGCACACAAGGGCAGGCTTAGCCCCACTTGTGCGTCACCTTCGTGTCTGGTCTCACTGCCCCCCATGCCCGGCCTGGATGGGAACAGTGACATGACCAGCAAATGCCACCCCCCCCCCGCCCCCCAGGCTGAAGGACCAGGCAGAGCAGCAAAGTAGAGCGCAGGGCCCAGCAAGCACAAGGGGGGCAGTCCTGAGACGGTGTGTTGGTCGGTGGGGGCAGAACCAGGGCACAGCGCCAGGAAGGAGGGGACACGTGCCCGGGACCTGGGCAGGCAGGCGCTCTACAGAGGGGCCGGCCATGGAAGTTCGGTGTCCCTGCGCCATGCTGGCTTTGTTGGGGCTGCCTCGGTTTCTCCAGTGGGCACCTCTGAGGCTCCCATTGGCCCCAGGGCCTGGCTGTTCTCAGTCAGGCCTGAGACAGCCTGTCGCCCATCTACACGCCGCCCAGCATGGGGCGGCCAGTGTGTTGGGTTCTGGCAAACACCCTGGTGGGAGGGGCTGGGTTGGCTTAGGGGCACCAGTGAAAACTCACATCCGTCTGTCTGCCTGCCCAGCACAGCTGATGCCAAGTCCGCACTTAGCAGGACAGGGCCTCCCTCCTGCCCCATAGCATGGGGCCAAGGCCAGTCTCATCCACCCCTCTTGGCCTCAGTTTCCCCATCTGGGAGGTCCCTCCCCTCTGCTCTGGTCCCCGGGTTGCCCACCACTGGCACCACCTTGGGGCCCCAACAGCTTAGTGGGTGCAGGGGACCCAAGAGGGGGCTTCAGCAGAGGCGAGATCGACCCAGCCCCTGCCTTGCCAGGGAAGACAGCGGGAAGGGCCAGGCCACCCCTACATGGATGCAAGCAGGACCCTCTTGGCCACATGGGCAGAAGGGGTCGGGTGGGGGGGCTTCGGTGTCAGAACCAGCTCCGAGCAAGTCCAGGCCAGGGACTGGGGGAGTGGGCCCACAGGCAGGGGCCTCAGGGCCGCCAGGCCGCCCCCTCCCCGCAGCTGTCTCCTGCTCCTCAGGCTCCCACCTCCCCCGCCGGCTGGGACTCCTATTTCACTGAGGAGATTAAGACCACCTGGCGAGAGCCCCCTCCGGCCCCTCCCCTCGCCCCAGCCCTGCCTCCCAGCCCGTCGGCCCCTTGAGGTGCCCTCCTGCCCCCCTCCCCACCCCCACATTCCCACACGGCTTCGCTGCCCGCCTCTGTGCCTGGGATCGCCCCGGCGCATTGATGCTCTGAGCCCCGAGCCCTCCAGTCCTCACCCATTGGGCTCCACCAGCCCTGCCTGGTGGCCCCGGCACCACCGCTGTCCCCACAGCGATCCCTGTCCACGTCCTGCCTGCCAGGCCTGGGGTCCTTTCCGCTCAGCCTGTGCTGCAGCCTCCAGCAGTCCTCACAAGGTCTCGAGAGGGACCCAGGCCAGCCCCGCGCTTCAGGACAACAGCCTCTGAGCCTGGGCCCCGGGGGCTCAGGTGTGGGCCCTGTCCAGCCTGCCATGGGCGGCCGGCTGGGCCTGACGCTACCTCAGACAGACAGGAGGAATCTCAGCTCCTAAAACCGCAACTCTGAGCGTGCCTGTTTGTTTGCTTTTGAGAAATTCCAACCTGGTTCAGCAGAGCCGAGGAGGAGGGAAGGGATTTGTCTGGCTGGGGCGGGGCGGGGCTATGCTCGAGGACACGGGAAACAGAGGCCAATGTGGACACCTGGGCTGGGCAGGGAAGCCAGGCAGAGCGGGCCCAGCTGGACTTCCTGGGGGCACGGCCAGCATGCCCCCTCCCTGAATCCCCGCCAGGTCCCAAGGCCCCACAGGAGCACAGAGACAACAGCTGCCCTACCCACAGTCCTGGGGGACCAGCTGGGCTGGGGGGTGGCCCAAGGAGCCTGGGGCAACTGTGCCATCGGCTGAGGAGCCACGTTCAGGAGCTGACGGGAGTTCGCTTAATCCACGCTGTGGGGCTTCCAGCTCTCTCCCCATTTCTCAGACAGAAACATTGAGGCTTGGGGAGGACACAGAGCACTGCAGGGTGAGGCTTACGGCTAGCCCAGATTATGATGTCTGGGCCACACCATCCGCCCTGGCTCTGCCTGTTCTGAAGGGCCCATCTCCTCCAAAACATCATCCCCACCTTCTTCCCAGCAGCTCCTCCCCTAGAAGGGGAGTCCAGACAGAGCTGCTGGGGAGGGACCTGGCTGCCTCCCCTGGTCTCCCCAGGCCTCGGCCTCCTATTTGCCCACAGGGTCCTGGAGGTGGGCCTGCCGAGGGTGGTGGGCAGAGGCTCTGGACACCAGGTTGGTGGTTCTGGGCTAATGGGGTCACCCAGCAGCCCTGGGGGCTCCGCCAGGGAGCAGAGGGGATGGAGAGGGGCTCGGGCACGGAGCCAATCCTCCACTGCCTCAGACCAACTTCTACCCGGAGCTTCTCCAAAGAGAAAGCTGGGCTGTCACAACGAAAACGTGGACAACTTGAATTTTTTTTTTTAAATAGATATCTAAAGAGAGGCATCTTTTTTTTTTAATTAATTAATTAATTTATTTATTTATTTTTGGCTGTGTTGGGTCTTCGTTTCTGTGCGAGGGCTTTTTCTAGTTGCGGCAAGTGGGGGCCACTCTTCATCGCGGTGTGCGGGCCTCTCACTGTCGCGGCCTCTCTTGTTGCGGAGCACATGATCCAGATGCGCAGGCTCAGTAGTTGTGGCTCACGGGCCTAGTTGCTCCGCGGCATGTGGGATCTTCCCAGACCAGGGCTCAAACCCGTGTCCCCTGCATTGGCAGGCAGACTCTCAACCACTGTGCCACCAGGGAAGTCCGACAACTTGAATTTAAATTGCTAACTGAATCAAGCATTTAATGGAAATTCCAAGTCTGATATATTCGGTTATTATAATTGCTGTATCTTGAAGAAGAGACACGATACATCCTTTGATTATGGGGAGCTTGCCCTGGCGAGGCCCCGTTAACAAAGGTGCAGGAGTCCCCAGCTTGGCGGTCATTGCTCATGCCTCTGGCCCTGCCCCCGTGTCTTCCTTCCCAGAGCTTCCTTGCTCATCTTACCCACCAAGCCCGACTCAGGGCTGGGGCCTGAGCATGGAGACTGACCTCCGAGGGGATCTACCCAGAAGGGTCCCCGCTGAGTGAACTGTTGTGGCAGACTCTTCCTGTCCCCAACGTCCAGGGCATCGTCCTGGCTATCGGACCTTCTCCCAGGGGCATCATTTGAGGGTGTCACTTTCAGGAAATAATCCCGCAAGAGCAGACTGAAACATTTTGATCTGCATTGTGCAGTGCCCAAGGCTTCACATGGACCTCATCCAAGCCAAGTAAGGCTGAGGACCACCTGAGTTACTGAGGTGAGAGTCCTCGACATTGATGACGTGCTACAGGGGTCACTGTAGGGGATGCACATGCACGCGCATGCGTACCTGTGTATGTGTTCTGCACGTGCCTGTATGTGCACTCTGGCCCATGTTGGTGTGTGCATGTGTACGTGTGTATGGTGTGCTATACAAGTGTGTGTGCATGCACTTTTGTGGGTACGTTCACGTATGTGTGTGGTGTGTGCATGCATGTACACTCGTGCCCTTGCTCACAGTTGTGTGTGTACCCAGTCAGTGTCCCCTGCCAGCCAGAGGAACCTGAGAAGAGTGTCTGCAGGTGTCCAGCTTCTGGCCTCTCACCCTCAGCCAACACACCCAGGGGCTTTGAGGGCCTATCCCTTTCCCTGGAGAGTGTGGCTCCCCCTGTCCTGACCACAGAGCGGAAGCTGTGGGCGGCCTAAATCTAGGTCACCTGGGTCTCTGAGCCCCACTGCTGCCTGACAGCACCTGGGGTGGAGGGGCCAGTGTGGCCAGTAGATGGACAGACAGATGGACAGCCGGCTCCCCATGTGGCTGGGTCCTCCCACCAAGTGGGCAGCTAAATCAACAGGCTGAGAAATTGGAGAGGGGCCCAGGACCAGGCTGTGTGTTGGGCCGTCTGTTTGTTTGTTCTAGAGCTGTGGGAACTTCCAGCCTGCAGGGGGCCCTGGTGCCCTGCGGGGGGCAGGGGGTGCTATCACCCAGGCCCGACCGACAGCCCCATCCGGTCCGGCCATTCCCTCACTGTCTCCGCCCATCTGTCCTCCTGGGCACTGGGCCCAGAAGACAGCACCCTCAGTGAGGGGAGTACAGCCAGGCCTGGGGCGGATGGGAGGCTGCACCCAGCTGTGCATGGCTGTGCAGACCCTGGCCCATCCCTCCCGGCTCTGAGGGGCTGGTGTCACAGCAGTGTGTGCCTCTGTTCTGCCTTCTCTGTCACCCCTCAGGTGACACCCTCCAGTGTCCGTGTCTGCCCCCTCAGTTGCCCTTTGTTCAATCTGCAGTCATTGGCCCCCCGGGGTCCAGGCCCTTGGATCAGGAGGCAGGTGGCACTGGGGACCAGGAAGAGTCCCAGGTGATGCCACAGAAGGGGCGAGGGCGCCAGCCCCTTCCCTGGGCATGGCTCAGCTCACCCACCCAGCGTCATCTCCAAGCCACCAAAGAGCACACGCCAGGCTGTTTCTGGTCCCCAGCCTTTGCCAAGAACTCCACGGGTTCTACCTGGAGCCTCCTCACAGTCTTCAGTCCCCCACACATGAACCCCACTATGCAACCGGGGCTCAGGGCCCAGCACAGGGTCTCCCACCAGAGTTTGGGGTAAGAGCCCACCACCAAGGAAGAGGCCTGGGTGGGCTCGCAGGGACTTGTGCTTCAGTTGGGGGTACCCCGAGGGAAGGGCCTGGGAGCAGTTAGGGGGCCAACAGAGCCACTGCTAGTCCAGGTGCATGGAGCCCCCAGGCTGGGGAGAGGGAGTCGCCTCCTTCAACCTGCAGCCGGTGTCACAAGAGACCAGGCCAGTGGGGTAGGGGCAGGGAAACCACCCCTGCCCGGGATGGATGCAGCCTCACTACCAGCTCCCACAGGCCCTGGTCCCAGCCCAGCACCGCCCCCCCACCAGCCTCCGCACCACCCAAGGGTCTGCAAACCCACGGTAGATCGCGCAGACCACGCTGGAGCCAGTGGGGCCACGAGCTGGGCGCGCAAGAGCCACCGGCGCCGACAGCGCCCGTTCCTCCCCGCCTCTTGGGTGGAGCCCATGAGTCCTCTTCGGCTCCCCAGCCAGGGGCCAGGAGATGTAGGCCACCCCACAACGGCCCCACTCGCCCACCTCGGGGGGTCGGGGTCGCTGCCCATTCATGCCCAAGCGGGCCACCCAGAAAGCCGTGTTCGTCGGCATTGCGGGCCAAGCGCTTTCGTTGGATGGAGGCAGATGAGACGCGCCCAGGGGCTGAGGTCCTGCGCGAGGCGCCCACTATGGGCGGGGAGTGGAGAGGAGGAATGGAGCTGCGAAGGGAGAATGGAGCTGCCCTGCGCACCCGCCTCTCCCGGCTCCACCAAAGTTCACCCCCTCCCGCCTCCCGCCAAGGCTTGGCCCCCCGGAGGCCCAGGCTCCCGGGCCACGGGGCTGGGGAGGAGTGGCTGCTGGCGGCAGAAAGGCAGGGCGCAGGCCGCTCCCGGTGCGGCGCCTGCCTGCGAGAGCACCGAGGCTCGTCTAGGCAGGCCCTGGAGGCAGTTCCCGGTGAATCAATCCTGAAACGAATGAACCGGGTCAAGAAAAGCCCAGCCCCTCTCTTTCTGAACCTCGGGTGGGGGAGATGGCTCTGCCCCGCTCGGTGCTCTAGTTCCTGGGGGACGGGGCCCCCAGTGCTCCACGCACTCACATCCTCCAGCCGCCCGCTCAGATCCATCTGTGTGCGCCTGTGCCCCAGATAGCGGGAGACCCAGGCTGGGGGAGCGGGTGGTGCCCCACCTTGTCTCGCGGAGCACCTGAGCACAACCATCGGTGGGCTTGGCGCCCACCAGAGATGCACAAGGGCGTGAAAGTCCTTCCAAGGGTGGGAACAGAGACGCCCAGAGTGAATTCTGAGCGCTAGGCATGGCACTGTCGAAGTGCCTTTATGGTGGCGGGAGAGTGAGGAGTGGGGTCCCCCCCAAAGCTGTGAGGGCTCCAGTCTTGAGGGCTGCCCTGAGGAAGCCACGTGAACTCCGGGGAGGCGGAGCTGGGTGCAGCAGTGCAGCGAGACTCTCCAGGGGCCTCCTTCTGCGCGCTGGGGAGAAAACCTCCGAAACAGCGCTTGCTTCGGGCAAAACTCTGAAGATGTTGGGGCGGGGGATGAGAGAGCCTCCAAACGCAAGGTGCCAGGGGAAGCGCTGGGATGCATCCCAATGCCCACGTGGGACCCAGAGCAGAGCCCTCAGAGAGAAGCAAAGGCTGCAGCCCGGTCTGCACCCAGGATGGGCGGCTGCCTCGGCTCCATCCCGCCCCTGCCGCCTCCTGTCCTCAGCTAGACTTCTGGTCCCCGTACCTCGGGAAGGCCGGTCAAAGCCGAGCCTCGGTTTTAGGGCCTGTAAAGTGGTCTCATCCTAGTTCCCCCTTCACTGCCAAGTGGCGCAGCGAAATGCGGGTCTTGTCTTCAGCCCACGACCCCGGCGGAGGGGCATGCCGCGCCCTATGGAGGTAGAGTCCGAGCAGCGCACGACCCCCGGCAGCGCCCAGCCCTTCCGGCCCGGTCGGGCCGGCGCCCAGCCAGGCCTCCTACCTCGCGCTCCTGGAGGTGCGGCCGGCAGGGGGAGCGAGGCGGAAGGGAGCCGCGGCCGCTCCAGGTGAGGGATGAGGACTTCCCGCAGGCGGTGGCGCGCGCGGACGCGGTGTGCAGGGCGTCGCAGGACCAGAGGGCGCGAGCTCCGTCTGGGCGGTGGGGGCACTGTGGGTGGGGCGGCGGCGGGCGGTGAGGAGAGCAGCGGATCGCCCCGGGAGGGACGGAGGGAGGGTACGAGGGGCTCACCCCGGAGGCGCGGGAGGCGGTGACTCCGCAGCGTTCGTTCGGGCCTCTTTGGGCCCCTGCAGTTGGATTCCAGCGCACCGGGCGTTGACAGAGGGGTTTGGGGTCTGCAATTGCTCGGGTGAGTAGCTGCAGCCGGGGAAGCAGGGTTGCCAGTCCCAGGCGGAGCGGCGTGGGGGGGCCCTGACCTCCTTCAGCGCTCTCTCTACCAGAATTGGCCCACTGGCCCATGCCACAGCGTCCTTTCTGCTCCCGCGCTTTTCCCCACCTAGCCTGGCCTCCCAGATCCCAGCTCAGGCATGAAGGGGTTAATGAGGGGCTGGGAGGACCCCGTCTCCTGTCTCCGAGGGCCAGGGACCTCAGGACAGTGCCCCAGGAGGCTGACCCTGCGACTGCAGAAGCCCCAGGGTTTTTCACTTTCATTTCTCCTTTCTCAACATTGGTGTCTGCCTCAGACTGGGCACCTGCCCACTGTCTTCAGGTGTTTGCCCAAGTATACAAGGAAGTCTCCCCAGGTGCACAGGACACAACCATGGGCACCCCCACATGCCAGGACAACACACATCCCAGATGGCATACAACCACACACACCCCACGCACCCACCTGCAGGTTGGATGCAGACCACCAGCAAGAGGTACCCATGGTGACCGCCCTGCATGCCTCTCTAGGTGCAGACCCTCAGCACGGGTTCCCCTCCTGCAGCACCACCACAACCTGCCCCCACCAACTCCCCTGCCAGCCGGGCTCTCCCTCCATCAGGAGCATCTCCACCTGGGGTCCTGGAGGCCTGGTGCATCACACCACTCCCTGGACCTGCTCCTGGGCCCCACAGATCACTGTCACTGTCACAGCCCCACATGGCCACTCAGGGTGGGGGGCACACCCTGGCAACAGTTTCCCTTTTCTGGCATGGTCCACAAAGCTGCAGCCACAGCCTAGGGGGTGGGGTGGGGCTCACTGTACTTGAGGTCACACACACCCACCCCAGTCACACAGCAGGGCCCACATGCTCACCGACTTGACTCCAGCCTTGTATCTTTCCTGGACCTCAGGCCCGGGAGCCAGGCGTTTCCCGCTGGAGCCCACTCCCAGGTCCCCAGTTTCTGGGACTTCCTGCCTCAGAGCCAGCATCCCCTCCAGCCTGGGATCTGAGGCCCTGGGACTGTAAAAACCCTGAGAGAGGCTGTTGCCTCCCAACCCCATCCAGGCAAGCGCAGGCAAAGCAACAGAGGCCTTGGAAATGGAGGCCTGACTGCCAGAGCCTCAGTGCAGGGCCAGAGAGGATCTTGGGAGCAGGGAGGCCTGGCGCCCTGCTGGGGAGACTCTGGACTGGAAGGCCATGGATGCCCTGAACTGGGCAGAGAGGCCTCAGAGGCAGTAGGTGTGCGGAAGCGCAGGCCAAGTCAGGTCTTAGCGTCTGGGATGCCTGGGCCTGAAGGCCCAACTGGGCAGCAGGGCCTTCCCAGGCGGGCAGGCTGGCTGTGGGGTGGGTGGTGAGCGAGGGGCAGCATACGACCCGGCCTGCGGCCTGAATTCCTCCGACGTGTCCTCGGCTCCCTCGGCCAGTCAGGCTCCGCCCCCGGCCCTCCCTGCACCCGGCCGGTGCGCTGGGAGGTCGGAGGAGCGGGCACTGCCCACCCTCCGGATGTATAAGCGTCCTGGCCAGAGGCGGGCGGTGCGCGCGGGTGCGCGTGACGCTCGGGCTCCCGGGCTGCTTGGCCTGGGCGGCGTCCCTCTGCTCAGGGTCCCCAGCCACGACAGTGAGCCGACCGAAGAGGGCTGGGGGCCGCTTGCTGGGCTGGGTCCTGTCCCTGAGCACCGAGGAAAGGACGACGCCGTGGCCCTGGGGCTGTCCGCCTGTGGCCAGTGCCGGAGCCCGGACTGCCCTCTCCTCACCCAGGTGCAGGGGCAGCCGGGGAAGAGGAGGCGGGAGGAGCCGAGGGCAGGGGCAGGGCTGGTGCCCCACTGCTTCGGGCTGGGGCTGGGCGCTCCCAGCGTCCCCACCTCCCCTCGGGGGCTGGGGAAGCTGATGGCTTCGCTGTACAGAGGGAACCCAGGCCTGGGGAGAAGCGGGATGTCCAAGGGGTTCTGGTCATGGAGGCCCCTGGGAGCAGAGGCAAGGGGCCCGGACCTTGAAAAGCAGGAGGGCCCACACCCCCAGGGCTCTCAACCCATCAGGGCCCCTCGGCTGCCACCGGCCCAGAGTGGGGGGCTGTGACACCATAATCCCCTGGGCCCAGGGCCGGCGGCTGTGAGTGGCACCGCAGGCCCCCGCCCCCGGGGCCCGAGGGCTGGGCCGGCCTCGGTGGGGCCGGGTGCACGCAGTCGGAGGCGGCGCCGGTCAGGCCGCCGGGCGCCTATGGACGCACGGAGCCCGCTGTCTCCCCGGGCCAGCGCGTTCAGCATTGCCTCTCTGGTTGCAGCAGAGGCCGCAGAGCACACCGCTCGCCTGGGCCTTGGGTTCTCCGACCCGGCAAAGCTTCGCAGGCTGCTGGGATCCCCGGCCGGGATGCACTTCAGCACCGTCACCAGGGACATGGAAGGTGAGCCTCCTGCTGCGTCTACACGGACCCACCCGCCAGATCCCCTGCCCCTGCTGCCGTGGGGCCCAAGCAAAGAGGGTTGGCAGGATCCGGGCAAAGAGCGGGTGGAGGGAGCTCTGGCGGGGTTAGTTCCAGGTTTCTAGCTTGGACTCTAGGGTGGAGAGGAAGGGGGGCATCCTGCCCAAATTCTGTGCCCCCGTCCAGCCTGGGGACCCTCCAGCCTGGGGACCCCGCTGCAGAGACCCGCACGCAGCTAGACACAGGAGCAGAAGAGGGCGAGGGGAGGCTGGGAGGACAGGAAAGAAGGACCAGAGAAAGGCGGTGGCAGAGGGGCCGTGAGCTCAGAGAGGCGGGAGGAAAGGAGAGGAGCGTGAGATTGTCAGGGGACACGGAAAAGGCAGGGGGCAGAGGGAGAAAAAGAAATTGAGAAAAGGAGAGAAAACAGAAAACCCAAAAGAAGAAAGATGAAAAGGAAATGAAGAGGGCAAGAACGAAAGAGAAGAAAGTGGAGGAAAATTTACGAAAGAAAGTTGAATCATAAAAAAAGAAAAAGAGAAAGAGTTCAGTTTTTATTCAAAAAAAAAAGAGTTAAAAGCCATGAATAACACAGAGACGCACGCAGAAAGGAGGGGGACAGGCAGACTGAAAAGAAAGACAAAGCGCTGAGGGGCTAGCAGGAAAAAGAGGAAGAGGCAGAAAATAAAACAGAAATAAGGAGACGCGAGAGAGATAGTGGAAGGAGGAAAGAGGATGCGGAGGGGAGACTTGAACGAGGAAGACAAAGGTAAGGAAATAACAAATTGCAAAGAGTCCGGAGAGAGAAGTGCAACGCGGGAGGGCGGCAGAGCGAGGGGCGGCCGGCGGGCGCTCGCTCGGGGGAGCCGGTCCGGGCGGTCGGGGGGCCGGGAGGAGGCGGGGGCGGGGAGGGGGCTGGGGGAGGCCATTGTCTCGGCGGGGGCGGGGGCGCGGCGCGGGGCGGGGCGGGGCGGGGCGGCTCCGCGGGCGGCGGCGTGGGGCGGCGCGGCCCGGGGCGCAGCGCAGCGCGCGCCCGCCACTCGGCCCGGGGCGCGGGGCAGCGCTCACCTCGGCGGGGCGGCGCGGCCCGCGGGTCATGATCTCCGCGGTGTCCAGCCCGTGGCTCACGCAGCTCTCGCACTTCTGCGACGTTGCAGCCTTCACGGCCAGCAGCCTGAGCGGCCTGGGGGCGGCGGGGGGCTTCCCGGGCGCCGCGTCGCCGGGCGCCGACCCGTACGGCCCGCGCGAGCCCCCGCCGCCGCGCTACGAGCCGTGCGCCGCCGCCGCCCCCGGCGCCCCGGGCCCGCCGCACGCCTACCCGTTCGCACCGGCCGCCGGGGCCGCCACCAGCGCCGCTGCCGAGCCTGAGGGCCCCGGGGCCAGCTGCGCGGCCGCCGCCAAGGCGCCGGTGAAGAAGAACGCGAAGGTGGCCAGCGTGAGCGTGCAGCTGGAGATGAAGGCACTGTGGGACGAGTTCAACCAGCTGGGCACCGAGATGATCGTCACCAAGGCCGGCAGGTCAGGGCGCCCCTCCCTAGCCGCGCGCCTCGGTCCGACGCATGCGAGCGGGGCCGGCAAGCGGGGTGGGGGCGCGGCCGGCTCCTCCGCTCCCGGGTCCCGGCTCCGGCGACAGCCGCCTGGCGCGCGGGCGGAGGGGCCGGCGGAGGAGCGCGGCCGCCCGGGTGCACCCTCAGCCCCAGGACGCCGGCGCCTGAAGCAGGGGCCGGCTCAGCTCGCCGGGCCCTCCCAGGGGCCTCACCAACTGGCAGATCCCAGTGGATCCCAACTTTTCAGAGAAAACTGCCTTCTTTGGTTCCCTAGTTCAGTCCATCCGGGCTAGATAGAGGAGCAGCCTGGCCATGGGGCAATGGTCTGGAACGTTGTAGGAGAGAGTTAAGACCCTTCAGAACTGTGCTGTGTTTCGGGGGAGATTGCTATCCAGTCTTCTCAGGCCTACGTCTCGGGCGATGGTGGGGCCTGGCTCTGCTGCTGGGGCCGCCGCCTTCAATTGGCCTGTGTTTGTTTTAAGGGCCCAGAGAGAAGGGGAACAAGTTTTGCGATGCAACCAATTTGACCGGCAGACAAAGGCGGGTGCCGGTCTGTGTCTAGTGTACACAGGAGACACCAGCTCTGGGTCCACACAGCCAAAGGGAGCTCAGGGCCTGTTTGCAGAGCCTGCTCGTGGTTTCTCTTTCCGTGCCGCGGCGTCCGCCCTGGGAGCCTGGGGCCTGTGCCCAGCTCCAGATCAGGGGTCTTCTCCAGGCTCTCCTGCTGGCCCTGGGCACTTGGCCTCCCCCCGCCACCCCATGAGGACTGTGCCCCAGCCTCCGGCCCAGTCCAGCCCAGCAAGGGCCTCGGCGGGGCCAGGCTCGCCCCAGAAGCCAGCATTCTGCAGCCCTCTCCGGCCTGCAGAGGCGAGGGCAGGCGTGGCAGGCTTGTCCAGGAGGGCTGGCATCTGTTTTCTGCCCACCGCCCGCAAGGAGTTGCCTGTGAGGGGAAGCTGCAGGACCAGCAGGTGGGGGCCTCATGCTGTCCTCCAGGGCCCAGCGGCCCACACTCAGGGCAAGGCCGGCCCATGGCCAGTGCCCAGGGTAGGAGCCGCAGAATGTCCTTACCAGAGCCCGGGTCAGTCACCGAGTCGGAGCCCAGGGGAGGGGAGAGTTAGGGGACCCCAAGGACACAAGCCAAGTCAGCCCTGAGTAGCTGCGTCTTGGGAACTTGCGTGTGTCCCCGAGGAAGGTGGGGAGACTCCAGCACTGGGTGGGAGGCAGGGCCTCAGTGTCGGGACTGTGGACTCCAAGGCTCGGCCTCACTGGAGGGACTGGGGAGCAGCCGCAGATCCAGCCGAAAGGGCGACTGGGACTCCTCAGAATCACACGGTCTGCCTCGCTTTCACTTTGTTCGAGCCGGGAGCTTAGGGCGGTTGATTAGATCGAGCAGGGGAGGCCTGCCCGAGGGCCGAGGATCCCGGGGGCCGGTGCTACTGCCAGCTGAGGCTAGCTCGGGATGGGACGGCTGGATCGGCAGTTGCTAGGCTGGGTCTACACTGGCAAAGTTGGCGGAAGAAGCCAAAGGCCTATGTTCAAGAGTGGAGGCTTGGCTTGAGCACTGAGTTCGCCATTGTTGTGTTTCTAAAAAGGGGGCAGGGGGCTGTCCTGCCGTCCACTCGCCCTCGGCTGGGCAGGGCCCTGGTTGGGTTAGTCAAGCAGACGAGTGAGGGGAGATGCGATGAGGGGCCTCCCCACCCAGCACAGCGGCCGGCCGGCTGGGTGGGGAGGCCATGTCCTGGGCTGGTGGAGGTGGGCCGCCCTGCCCTCCCCCACCTGAGGTGACGAGGTCCCACCGCCCCCAGGCGCATGTTCCCCACCTTCCAAGTGAAGCTCTTCGGCATGGACCCCATGGCCGACTACATGCTCCTCATGGACTTCGTGCCCGTGGACGACAAGCGCTACCGGTGAGCGCCTAGCCGGGCCTGGAGGGCGATGGGTTCCTGCCTGGCCAGGCTGGTGAGGGTGGGTGGCCCAGGACAGAAGTGACCGGTGCCCCCTCCCCACTCCTGCCAGACCCCAGACTCACACGCCCCACCCCCAGCAGTTCTGGGGAGTGGCCCTCAGGGGGTCATGCAGGCTGGGCCCCCACCGTCTTGCCCCTCGCACACAGCCCCTGCCTTTTCCGTGTGCCCCTCTCCCGAGAGGTGAGCGCCGGCACCCCTTCCCTTCCCCCACCCCCCGGGAACGCTGGGCCCCAGAGCTGGCAGGAAAGGTGGGGTGGCCAGGAGAGATTATGCAGGGCGGGCCTGGCCGCCCGGACAATTAACAGCAATTAATAAAGAGAACCTGGTCCGCCCTGCGCCCTAGGCCGCCGGCGTGGCCCGATCTGGGCTCCCGCCGCGCCGGCGACACAGGAGGCCCAGAGCAGAGACCCGCGTGCGGCGAAATGTGGCGCCAGGGCCCGGCTTCCTCCCTCTGGTCGCTTCCTGCCGCTTGTGTATCAGGACGGGGAGTTTTCTCTTTCCTCACATTGCCCCTGGAAAAGCTCCCCGTTCACCTGTGGGAACCTCATCAGAGGCACCTTCGGGGTTCCCTCGGCAAGGCCCTCACCCCAGCATGCTGTGGCCCCTGCCCCGGCGTCCCAGGTACGCCTTCCACAGCTCATCCTGGCTGGTGGCCGGGAAGGCAGACCCCGCCACGCCTGGCCGCGTACACTACCACCCCGACTCACCGGCCAAGGGGGCACAGTGGATGAAGCAAATCGTCTCCTTCGACAAACTCAAGCTGACTAACAACCTGCTGGACGACAATGGCCATGTGAGCGACCCCCCCAGCCTACCGCCCTGTCCCCCAGCAGGCCCTCGGGAGTCCCTGCTGACTGGAGCCAGAGGCAGAGCTTGGGCAGCTTGGGTGTGGATGAGGGACAGGCCGAGGAGAGCTAGCCCTCCAGTCAGGGGCTCGGGTACTGGTGGGTCACACTGCTTCCCTCTCCCCACTCCTTGTGTTTTGCTGGAGGCTTTTTAACTGGAAAGGATGGGGCCGTGCGGGGTGGTGGGGGAGGGCAGCAGCCTTTGCAATCCAGGCGGTGATGCCCCACGGCCCAGCCTCCTTTTGGGAGCTCAGGGTTCTGTCGAGTTGTTTGGAAGCTCACTGCCCGTCCGGACCTTGGCTGGTTTCCTAGCTCGGCCCTCACCACCTTTCTTCCAGATTATTCTCAACTCCATGCACAGATACCAGCCACGCTTCCACGTGGTCTATGTGGACCCACGCAAAGACAGCGAGAAATACGCTGAGGAGAACTTCAAAACCTTTGTGTTTGAGGAGACACGCTTCACTGCGGTCACTGCCTACCAGAACCACCGGGTGAGGCCCGGGGTGGCCCGGTCAACACTTCTGGGCAGGGGTGCAATTTTCAGTTGCTGCCTGGGGGACAAGAAGGTTCCATTCCTGGAAACCCTACTCGATGGAGCCCCACCCCCAGAGCCTCAGGCAGCCCCCTCCCCTCTGCTGCAGGCGGGACCAGCCTCCTATCAGGTTGACCTCTCAAGGGGGAACTGTCACTGTGGCCTGAAAGTTTGTTTTCCAAACCATTCCGGAAACTCCCCATCAGGGGCCTGATGCGCGGTTTACCCAGATTCCTAGGGTGCCCCTCCACTCTGGACCACAGCGGGGTGGGGGGTGGAAGTGACTACATTCCCATCCCAGCCGGGGGCGCAGGGTCTCTATCCTAATCACTTGGGACGGAAAAGACAGGTTCCTTAGCGAGAAAGGGGTCTCCCCAGCACCCCTGCCCCAGGAGAGAGGCACAACCCCTGCGGGGGAGGGAGCAGTTGTGGGCCAGGCATTTCTGGTCAGCCGAGAGTAGAGGGGCCCTTCCTGAGTGGGGGAGGGCTCTCCTAACGCTCCCCTCCGCTCCAACGAGGTCCGGTGGCCCCAAGAGCAGGGGCTGGAGCCGGGTGTTCAGTGCCCGCTTCCCTGCAGATTACCCAGCTCAAGATCGCCAGTAACCCTTTCGCCAAAGGTTTCCGAGACTGCGACCCCGAGGACTGGTGAGTGTCCCCCCAGGAGACGGCGAGCGCGCGGGCGCCTGGCCGGGCGCCCCCTGACCCGCCGCCCACCTCCCTCCCGCAGGCCCCGGAACCATCGGCCCGGCGCGCTGCCGCTCATGAGCGCCTTTGCGCGCTCGCGGAACCCCGTGGCCTCCCCCACACAGCCCAACGGCGCGGAGAAAGGTAGGGCCAGGGTCGTGGGATCTGGGCAGACGGCAGCGCCCGGCCTCGCCCGCGCCGCAGGGGCGCTCGCGGCCTTCGCGCGCCGGTTGCACAACGGCCGCGGCGGCGGGCAAGCGCGCACTCGCCCGCCCGGCCCGACGGCTGCGCCTGCCCGCCCCGCCCGCCGTCCCGGTGGAGGGCGCGGGCCCCCGGGAAGGGCCGGGGGCTGGGCAGGGGCGCGGAGCGGGGGCGGGCGCGCTCTCGCGGGCCTCTCCGCGGCTCAGCCCTCGGCCCTCCCCGCAGACGCGGCCGAGGCCCGGCGAGAATTCGAGCGCGACGCGGGCGGCCCGGCCGTGCTCGGGGACCCGGCGCACCCGCCGCAGCTGCTGGCGCGGGTGCTGAGCCCCGCGCTGCCCGGGTCCGGCGTCCCGCTGCCCGGCGCGCCCGGAGGTCGGCCCAGCACCCCGCACCCCGAGCTGCGCCTGGAGGCGCCCGGCGCGTCGGAGCCGCTGCACCACCACCCCTACAAGTACCCGGCCACTGCCTATGACCACTACCTCGGGGCCAAGAGCCGGCCAGCGCCGTACCCGCTGCCGGGCCTGCGTGGCCACGGCTTCCACGCGCACGCGCACCCGCACGCGCACCCGCACCACCACCCCGCCGTGAGCCCCGCAGCCGCCGCGGCCGCGGCCGCCGCGGCCGCCGCCGCCAGCATGTACTCATCGGCCGGGGCCGCGCCGCCCGGCTCTTACGACTACTGCCCCAGATAATGCGGGCGCCCGCCTGGGGGTCCGGTCCACCCAGCCCGGGGCCACCGCAGGCCCCCTTCCCGGGCCTCCAAGCAGTGGGGCCTCCATCCGCCAGCCCCAGAGCTGTCCAAGGACCTGGTTCCCTGGCCCCCTGGCCCCAGGGCCACCGCGGGTCCCTCCTCGGCCCCGAGGGCCCCGGGTCCACACCGCCAGTGCCAAAGTGCGCGGTTCGCGCCGGAAGGAAGTGATATTTATTGTTCTCCGCGAGACCGCGATGTCCCCCGGCCCGGCTGGCAGTTGCAGTGTAGACGACCCGAGAATCCGTCTGCAGGCGGTGTAGATACTTGTAGATATTTGTAGATAACTGTAGATACCGCGCCGGCGCCGCCTTGATAAACGGTTTCGCCTCTTTTGGAAGCTGCCTGAGTGTCCATTTCTTTGCGTCCAGTCACATCGCGCGGGATGTCTCGGGGAGAGCGAGTCCGGGCTGACTCGGGGACTCGGGGTCTCCCTGCAGCCGGGTCCTGGGCGGGGCGGGGGTCCCTGAGGTACGCTCCGAGCCCCTCCTCCCAGCCCCTTCCAGACCACGCCTCCCTGCGTCCTCTCCCCGCCCCTCCCAGCCCGGCCAGAGCGCCCCTCCCCCACTGCCACCTTGTGGCCCCAGGTGTGCATCCGGCCTTGTTCAATTCCTCACTTGGCCGTTGTCCCTTTTCTAGGACTTGGGCCCGCACCCCTGGCCTGTTTTCAGTACGGTGCCTGTCCTGTGTGTTTTTCCACGGAAGCTGGTATAACGGTCTTGTCGTGACAGGACACTGTCCGTTGGGGGCTGGGAAGGGGAGAAGCCCTGACTCTTATTGGAAAGACAAAAACAGGTAGTTCTGCTCTTGTAGCATTTCCCTGGCTGGGCCTGGCTCAGGCCTGCGTTTTCCCCTGTTTATTGACTTTATTTGCTGTGAGTGTCCCCACGGAGTGACCTGGACGGGGCCACAATGACAGTGGTCATGAGTCATCTTGAAACCTGCCTGTGAAGCGTTTTTCCCAGGCCAGGTGGTGAGGGACCTATTAGCTCAACAACAGGGATGGGGCCAGAGGAACCCTTTGATCCCTCCCTTCCTGAGTCCAGGCAGGAAGAGCTGACAGCCTGTCAACGTCAAGGCTGCCAACTTGGACACGAGACGGACGGGAAATGCAAGTGGCCGAGGTTTTGTCCCCCTTCTGTGCCTGACCCAGTGTATTTGTGTCGATCGCTGCCAGGAGGCACCACATCTCCAAGGACACAGCCAGGCATTTCCTGATGCCTGCCCTGCGCTGGACTTTTTTCCCGGATGTATTAGTCCTGGAGGTGGAAGTGACCTAGAGCTTAGCAATTGGATGGCAGGAACCGTTCCCTTGAGGCAGGTCTAGGTAGGGAGGTGGTGACCAAGGCTGCTGAAGGGTGAGCTCTGGAGCCAGGGCCCTCCAGAGCCTCATGGGGCACCTGGTGCCCGGGCATGAAGACTTGCAGCACTGCCTGAGTGGCCAGCAGGCTCTGTGGACAGAGTTTCAGGAATGCACTCCTGAGGGCAGCCCTGGACACCACCCCTGATGGACACCGTCTCCTCCCCACTGCAGAGCTCCCTCTGGGTGAGCCAGCTGTGCCACTGGGCTCCCCTGCTTGGGGGCCACAAATGCACCCAGCATCCCCTTGTCCTGGGAGGCCTGCAGGAGTGATGGGCAGTGGTTCACCCTGCTGAACTAGTCTTCCCTGTGGGCGCCGGCCACCGCTTCGGGACCACTGTGGTTCTCAGGCCTCCCTCTCCTCACTGCACACTTTCACCATCCAGACTGGGGGAAAACCATGGGTGGAGAAATCTCTTTTCTGGTTTTGTTCAAAGCTAAAGTGAGGAGATGCTCCCCCTGAACCAACGCTGGCACCTGGCGTTTGCAGGTGAGAGGACTCAGCGGAGCGTGGCCCCTCCCGAGATCACCACCCACTGGAGAGGGAGAGCCCTGCTGCTGTCTGATGCAGGGCCGCGCACGCGCTGATGAACGGGACAGAATAAAGGTCAACATCGGGCTCCTGGCCGGCTGCGTTCGAGAGCCAGGCGGCCTGTGGGCTAGACCCTGCAGATGGTCGCCTTCCCTGGGGAACGGCTCCCAGAGGCGGGTTCTCTCTCCGCTGCCCCCACAGGTAAGTTGGCCTGGCTGAAAACTTGTCATACGCGGGTCATGAGCCGGGTGCCCAGCTGGCCACAATGCACCAGTCAGGGTTCTCTATCTCAGACCAGTGTCCAGTCTCCGGTGAAGGGTGCTTGTTTGTTCTCGAGTGGGTGCTGTGCTGCCCATCACCCCCACAGACTGCTGTCACCCTGCCTTTCATCCTGTGGGTCAGAGGGAAGGGTTGGCTTGGGGCACCCAGCCTCTGCTGTGGGCTTCACGTTTCAGAAGGGCGCTCGGGCCTCTCTTGGTCACTCATCCTGACCCAAGTGCTTGGTGAGCACCCTCAGCTGCAGGCATCCTCCCTGGGACCGTCTATCATCTTCCCTCTTCCGGCCCCTCCTCCCACACCCTGACCCTTCTCTGTGTGTGGCTGGGGTCCTGTTCACCCCTCCTCCTCGGGGGCTCACCCTCAGCTGTTGGATGCCCCCACAAGCATCTTCCTTGCATTTCCCTGTCGGCCCAGAGGCCCTGTTCCAGCCCTCTTGCCTGTCCCCAGGTTCTGGCTGCCAGAGCAGTGAGGACGAGAGCTAGGACCAGGAGGGACCTCAGAGCTCTGGTCCAGGGGCTCTGGACTCTTCAATCCTGAAGCTCTTCAAACAACAACAACGTCCACTGTGTGAAAGAGGGAAAGTCGGGAGCAAGTGGAGGAGGGTGGGGCCTTTGGGCCCCACATCAGGGGTCTCAGGAGCCCAAGGACCCTGGGGTGTGGGATGACAATGCCCAGCAGCAGGCGTCTCCCTGGGCCGGCTGCCGCCTTCCTCCGTCCCACAGCCTGTGTCTGGGACGTAAAGGGCCCAGCTCCCAGGGAGGCTCGGGAACTGCCTGCCCTCCCCATGCCCCTGGCGCAAATGGCTGGCGGTTCTGGAGACTCGCCCGGTGCCAGGTGCCCCGCAAGCCCGGCGCTCTGCACCCCTTCACCTGAGTCCCCAGAGCCCCTGCTCTGGAGCCCTGCCACCCCACAGAACCGCCCCCACTGGTGTGAGGATGCTCAGGACGGACCCCCTGCACCACATTGCCAGCCGTGGGATGCAGGTGGTCTGTTTGGTGGTCCTCAGGCCCGAGTTGAGGAGGGAAGGGCCCTGGTGGTTGAGGGGCTGCAGCCCCTTCCCTGGGGCTGGGGAGGTCCAGAGGGTATGTGGGCCATGGACGGGGGTGGGGGAGGGGGAGCATGACGCATTGCCCTCCAGGTGCTGCTGCAGATCAAAGCCACGTGCAGGTGGCCAGAGAGAGGTGGGGGCCGGGAGCTTCTTCTAGGACCAAAAGGATGATTCCCGTGGAGGCAGGAGCGCAGCCCAGCTGGAGCTGGGTACAAAGGGGGCGAGCCTGGTTCCACAGTCCCAGGCCTTGGTTTCCCTACTGTGACGGGGGGCCCCCTCCTCCTCTGTGTGGGCCCAGTGAGGCCCTTCGGTTCTGCAGGTTCCCGGGCAGAACCTCCGCACAGGCCTGTCCCCATGTGCCTTCCGCAATATGGAAGCGGCTTCTGCGTCCTGACACAGGCCCAGCTGGGAACAGGCGGGGGACACAGCCCAGCCCTGGGAGGGGACGATGGGGGTGTTTGCTGGTCCACCTCACACGTTTTCTGTATTTAGAAAAACTCAAATTGTGCCTTTGATTCAATTCCCTTTCGTGCTTGTTGTACTACTCCAAACCAGATGGGTTCACGAGATGAAACTTCGGAATCTCGGCATCTCCACTTAACTGCTGCCAGGTCTGTGTGTGGGAAACAGCAGAACCAAAGGTATTTTGTTGAAAGCAGCCCACTTTGGGAGGAGCTGAGGTCTTAATAGCAGCAATTAAATTATCTTCTTAATTTTTTTTTTTTTTTTTTTTTTTGCGGCACGCGGGCCTCTCACCGCTGTGGCCCCTCCTGTCGCGGAGCACAGGCTCCGGATGCGCAGGCTCAGCAGCCATGGCTCACGGGCCCAGCCGCTCCGCGGCATGTGGGATCTTCCCGGACCGGGGCGTGAACCCGTGTCCCCTGCATCGGCAGGCGGACTCTTAACCACTGTGCCACCAGGGAAGCCCCTCTTCTTAATTATAAAGAGGAACGTTGACATCCTTTATCAGCTCTCGACCGCTCGGAGCACATACCTAACCCACTCCTCCCAGCCCCACCACGGCACCCCCCTGGGCTGGGGGACAGCCGGGTGCTCCTGCGGCGAGGACCTCCATGCCAGTGATCCAGAGATGCCATCTCGGACGTCCAAAGGCTCAGTCTTCCTTGGTGGCGTCAGCAGGAGCCTGCACCTCCAGTGGACGGGGCCGGACCTGAGGAAAGGCTCGTTTTCTCAGCAACGTGTGTGTGTGTCCACTGGGTAGGGCCCCTGCAGCTCTGGGGGCTACCCTCTTGCCCCGAAGACAGCCAGCCCCCCACCCCACCCCCAGGAGACCCCCATCCTCCGCAGCCCCTCCCCCAGCACTGGCCCCTTCAGGACAATGCCCCTCCCAGCACTCCTGTCTTCCCAGCCTCCTCCTGGCTCCTCTTGGTTGCCCTAACCTCAGTTCTTCTCCCCTTTGTTCCATCTCAGAGCCCAACCTCTATCCCAGGATGCATTTTCTAGGTTCTTTCCCAGGACCTTTTGTGACCTCATCACCCAGTGAAGGTGGTGATGGCAGCCAGGCCAATGGAGGCCTCGTGCAGGGAGAGGACAGCACTTGGGGTCTCTCCAAGGTCCCGGCTGCACTTGGACCTTCCCCCAGCAGCGGGGGGGCATCCCCAAGGGCAGGCAGGTTCTCCATGGCAGGGGCCGCCTGGTAGACTGGGTTGCTACCCGGAACACAAGCCCTTCCCACATGCCTTAGTGCGCTGGGACCCCTGTGTGCCCGAGGGCCAACCGGCCGCCGCTTCCTTTGAGGCCAGCAGGTGGGGCTCAGGGCTGCAGGAGCCCCACACAACCGGGTCGGGTGCGAGGCCACCACCTCCTTCCCTCCACCGTTGTGCTGGGGACTCGGAGCCCCCGGGTGTGGCTGTGAGGCTGAAGCAAAATATGGAAGTAGCCGCGTCTGTGCAAACTGTCACCCTTCTGGTAACAGTGAGTGAAATTTTAAAGGGGCTAAGAAATACAGGCAGCTTCCTTAAGACGCAGCTGGCCCGTCTGGAAGCTCTCTGGCCGGGCCCTTCTCCTGGGAGAGCCTGTGAGGTGGGGACTGGGCTGCCGCTGAGCCAGGAGGCGGGCACTCACCCACCCACCACCCCGTGGCTGGCCTGTGCCAGCGAGAAGCCTCTGGCCATTTAGGGCAAAGTCACTGTCCACGGGGGTGGCCGAGGAGAGGCCACGCCCCACGCGTGCCTGCTGCTGTATTCCCTGACCAGACAGCACTACCGGAGAGCTGACCCAGCACCCCGAGGAGGCGGGTGGTGGCCCTGCTTCCCCTTCTGCGGGCTGGGGTGTCTCAGGCACATTTCACCTCATTGGCTCTGATGATCAAGCCCTCCCTCCCTTTGGGTGGCTGGCTGGGAGGGTCCATTTAGAGACAGGGCCCAGGACGCAGTCAGCACCCCCTTCAGGAGAGCTGGACACCGAGTCGTGCCCACAAAGTGCTGCAGGGCTGGCCCCAGAGCTGCCTGGGCTTCATCTGCCACTGTCACTGTCCTGTTATCATCTGCTTTCCTGAGTCCAAGGCCACGGGGGCCAACCCCGCCCTCTCATGGGCGGGCTGCAGGCGGGAGCCGCCAGGCATCAGGCAGCCCGAAACCGTTGCTGCCAGGAAGGGGCCTGGTCTCAGGTGGGCCGGGACAGCCTCTTCCTCGTGCTGACCGGGCCAATTCACTCCCGGAAGCTGGCCCAGCCTTGTGCTCTGTGGCTGGGTCCCTCCAGTGGTCAGCTGCTTCCATGCATGTGTCTCACCCCAGGGAATTAAGTTCCCAGAAGACAGAGATCCTATCATGTGTACACCCAGAAAATAACTTAACGATGAATGTAAAACCTGGATTAAAGCACAGCAAGAGATCACTTCACACCCATTAGGATGGATGGATATTATCAACACAAAACAAACAGAAAATAACAAGTGCTGGTGGGGATGGGGAGAAATTGGAACCCGTGCACTGCTGGTGGGAATGTAAACTGGTGCAGATGCCGTGGGAAACTAGAGTTTTCTCAAAAAGTGAAACAGCATTACCATATGACCGAGCAATTCCACTCCAGGGAGTGGACCCAAGAGAACTGAGAGCAGAGACTTGAACCTGCACTTGTCTACTCATGCTCAGGGCAGCTCAAGTCACAGCAGCCGAGAGGTGGAAACAGCCCACCTGTCAATAGCTGATCAATGGATAGAACTGATTAATTGAAAAATGGATAAAAAGATATGATCTGTCCACACGGGAATAAAAAGGAAGGACATTCTGACACTACAACGTGGATGACCCTTGATGTGATGCTCGTTGAAATGAGCCAGGTACAAGGACAAATCCTGTGTGGTTCCCCCTACATGAGGTCCCTGGGCTTGTCAGATTCAGAGACAGAAAGTAGATGGTGGGGGCCAGGGGCTGGGCAGGGGTGGGGGGAGGGGGAGTTAGTGTTTGATGGGGACAGAGTGTGAGTTTGGGAAGATGAAAAGTTCTGAAGGTAACAGTGGTGACAGCTGCAGGACACTGTGAGTGTACTTGATGCCACTGAGCTGCGCACTTAAAAACAGTTAAAATGGCAATGATTTTTAATGTATATTTATGTATATTTAACAATTTAAAAACGCTGGATTATCCACAGTCTGCAGAAAACCATGCTGTTCATCTCAAATTGATCAAGTCCTAACCCGTCTCTAAACCAGCAGTTTTTCACACGGTAGTTTTGTCACCAGGAGCTTGGGCAGCATTTGGAGACAGTGTCGGTTGTCACATGGGGTGGGTGGAGGCCGGCTCCCTGCAGTGCACAGGAATCTTCAGGGCAGGTGTCACAGGGTCTGGAGCAGCTCGCAGTGCGGCCGCAGTGTTCTGAACCCCTCAGCCTGCCTGGCACGCAGCTGGGTGGCAACTGGGTGGGCGAGCGCCCATCCCACGGGAGCCACTCTCCTGGCTACGTGTCCACGAGGCCAGGTCTACCCAGCCCCCTCCACGAGCCCCCTGGTGCCCAGGGACCCAGACTTGCCATGAGGCAGGCCATCCAGCCCTGGGCTCCAGCTTGGGTGTGGGGTTAGGACCCAGGAGAGAGCCCCTGCCAGCACCAGAGTTCGGCCAGTCCCATTGGCTCTGGAGCAGAAGGGACCTGCAGGGCAGGCGATGGTGGGATCTTCTTCACTGACCCCTGTTGCTCCTCTGAAACCACCAGGAAAGTCGCTGAGGCTTCACAGTCAGAGCCTGTGCCGACCACTGACCCCCGACATTCAACCCCAGGAGCTAGGCTCTTGCTGGTCCCTCCACCGGCCCCTCGCCCAGCGTCTCTCTTTCTCTGTTTGTGGGGTCCTGACCCTCAGGGGGCCAGGCCCAGGGTGGGGAGAGGGAGGGGCCAGAGCAACACTTCCAGGTACATCTCGTGCCCGCCCCACCGTGTTTGCTGAGACACAGTTTCTGCTCTAAAGGACCACATGTCCCCCAGGGAGGGACAGGGATGCCCACCAGGATCGGTCGGGGCAGCTGTGCTCTGGGGAGGGCGGGGGCTCAGGACAGTCTGAGCAGAGGCAAGACCCCTTGGGGGCATGTCCAGCTGGCCCTGCTCAGGACCGTGCATGACCAGGCTGGTGGGTGAAGCCTCACGGCAGCACATCCACCCACGAGGGACGGATGGGTGGGGATGCACCCTAACGTCCACAAAACCAGGACACGGCCAGGTGAGCCTGGCAGGGGGTGGGTGAGACATTCATCCCTCCGTCCACAGGACCTGATGCAGACGAGGGGGGAAGGCGGCCTGGACAGCCTGGGGAGACGGGACATGGTGGGACATGGTGGGACCTGTCTCCACACTCAGAAGAGGCAGAGCTGCAGACACCAGGACAGACATGGCAGCAGGGCCACGGTGCGACTACGAGGTGTGGGGCGGCCGCACCGGGTGGACTGCAGCTGTCGTGAAGCAGATCCTCCCGCCATGAAGATGGAGCCGGGCCTGCTCACCCCTTCCTGACCAGACCCCACCCTGGTGCTGCCCCTTCCCCCTCCACGCCCCGTGTCTGAGCTCGTCCGTGTGTTGGCGTAGCTCTCGGGTCTGTTATTTATTGCTAATCACAAAACAGCCCCTTCCCCCTCTTTACTTCTCCAGGCGGTAAGAGAGCCATCGAGGGCCGGGGGTCACAGCCAGGAAGGCAAAGCTGCAGCAGGTGCGGCCGTGGCCTTGGCTCGTCCTGCCCACGAGGAGAGATGTGTATCCAGAAAGGGTCCATCCAGGTCCACCTGATGGGCTATCCCATTTTTTGGGCAAGTGGCTGCAGGCCCCGGGGGCCAGAGCTCACCTGATACCTGGAGGCCGCTGCTTCACGCTGAAGCTGGGCGCTGGCTACACGGGGCTGTGGTTTTTTCCTCCATTTTGGTCTCCGCTTGAAATTTCCAAAAAAAAAAAAAAGTCAATTGTTCAATAAATTCTCAAGATTGATAAATTGTATGTTGTGTAATGGTAATTCCCTATATAGTCACATTCTAACTCAGTTCATAAATCAAAATTTATGAATAAAATAAAGTAAAATTTCCCCAACACTTAAACACCGGTTGCAAATTCATTAAAAACTCTTCTAAACATTTAACAAAACGACAGCCTCACGTCTACTTCTAACGTCTCAGGAGAGACTAGCGGAAGCTGGTTCTCGCCCGTTTCTCTCCCTCCAAGGCGCGTCCTCAGTTCTGGGGTCTCACTTTGTAAAGGCTACAAACACTCTAAGGCCCTCCATCAGGAGGTGGGGTCTGTGTCTCCCACACACCAGGGCTAGGCAAAGGCGGCTCTTGGTGCCCACTTGGCTTGCTGGCCAAGTCCTCGGTGACCCCACGAAGAATGACTCCCCCGAGGCTGCCACGCCAAGAGCCCACCCGAAGGCACCCCATGGGCGGTGCCCCTGTGCCACCTTGTCCCGTGGAGAGAGACAAACCGCCCGGTGGGCCCTCAGCCTTCCTGACTGACGACTCACGGGCATGCCCCTGAGTCTGGGCTGATTATTAACATTCCAGCAATGGGACCAGACCAGGGACTCAACTTCTCAACATGCAAGTCTTGACAAACAACAAACACACAGGCATCCTGTCATCCTGTCCTCTTCCTGCTGCTATAACAAAATACCACGGGCTGGGCAGCTTATCAACCAGAGACTCTGCTCAGTTCTGGAGGCTGGAGGTCTAAGACCAAGGCAGATTCAGGGTCGGGCAAGGGCCCACATACTGGTTCGGGCACTAATCCCATTCTTGGGGGTCCACCCTCATGACCTAGTCACCCCCCAAAGGCCCTGCCTCCAACTGCCATCATGTTGGGGGTTAGGATTCCAGCCTATGGACTGTGGAGGTGCAGACGTTTGGGGCAAAACAGTCTTCAGGCGCGTGCGGCTACCTGCTGCGACAGTACGTTTCTGGCACACTGTTATTAGAGTGTTGATGCGGATTCTTGGCCTATTTGAACAGAACCAGTGACTGTCACTGTGATGCCCATGGCGGCCCTTGGACCCTCAGAACTGCTCCTGGCCCCTGTGAACACATCCTGGCCTGTGGCAGCTGCGAGATTCACCCCACCCCCACCCCCATCTGCCCAGTGCCATGGAAGCAGCTCTGCTTTAAGGCAGGAGCCACACACGTCTCTGTGAAGGGCAGGCAATGAACACTGGCCCTGGGGCCTGAGGTCCGGGTGCTGTGCACGGGGCGCCGGGCTGCGACACGGAGAGTGAACCTGCCCGCCAGCTCCGAGTCTGAGCGCCCAGGGCAGGTGCTGGCCGTGCACGCAGGTGGCTCCTGCGTCCTCCTGGTGGGATGAGGGAAAGGCCAGGAGCGCCTACTCATTTTTCGGTTCAGCCACCATGAGTCTGTCCTGCTTCCTCATCTGTGGCTGTGCCTCCCACTCAGATGCTTCCCTGAGTGGATCCTTTTGGGACTGGTGGCCTCTACCTGGTGGGCACGGCCCCACCACACAGCAGCCACCTTGCCCTCCCCACCTCACTCAGCTCCGTCCAGTCATGCGCTTCCTGCCTGCCCGGATCCCGAGGGGCCTCCAGATGAGCTGGTGTGATGGTGACCGCATCTGGGCAGGGCCAAGCAGCCCCAACACACAGCAGACCAGGGAGGGCAGGGAGGGGGCTTCACACCCTCCCTGGCCCAGGTGCACAGCCTGCTCAGCTTAACCCCAGACCAGGCTCCCTGCAAGGTGCCAGCTGGTTGAGCACCGAGCCTCCAAAGAACCTTGGGTCGTCTCCTCTCTGCACACTGCTCCCAGAGCTGCTCCTGCAGAGACATGGGTGGGAAACACCTAACAGCCTTGCTTGCTGGGGGTGCAGATGCTCACGGCACGCAGCACAGAGCAGCCTGCAGGAAGCCCTCTGCAGGGAACCCCTCGGTGGCAGTGTCCAGCCCCTGGGGCCGTGTTTACAGAGCACGTGGCGGTTTGACTTCTCAGACCTCTTGAAGCTCATGGAGCCCAGGAAAAGGTGAGAATTCCCAACCGTGCTGCGTCCCCTGGTCATTTGCCTGGCCTGCCGCTGACCTCTTGCTTGTCCAAGAGGGGCCGGGGCAGCGTGATGCTGGGATGACCATGGGACCCACCTGTAGAGTGCCAGGCAGCTGGAAGAGGGCCAGGCAGTGGCGAGCTCAGGAGAAATGCCTGTGTCCCCAGACCCACTTCCTCTGGTCCTGAGCATCTGGCAGGGCTGTCACAACCTGACTCGGCCCCATGCATGGAGATTTGGCCACAAGATGTCCGTGGGCCACTGCTCACAGCATGTGGCCTCGGTGGGCAGCCCAGAGCCCAGCTCAGGGCCAGCAGCCATGATCTTCTGGGAGCCTCTGCCTGTGCCTTCAACAGAGGTGAGGGCCAGGTATGGATGGACACTGTGTCTCCTGAGCCCTCGCCCTCTCCCCCTCCGGGGCTGAGTCACGGCAGGCAGCACACACAGCTCACCCCCAACGCTTGGGAGGCACCTCTGGCTTCTTGTGGTGCCCTGTCCTCTGCCGGGAGGACACGCTGCCACAGCTGTTTTCGTGAATTCAGTGATTCTGCCAAAGGATCGCTGAGCTGATGGCGCGGATGTAAGCGGGCATGGGCACCACGTCCTCAGCCGCGGCCTGGTTTTAGAGGCTGCCCCAGCCCAGCACTCGGCACCTCGGGGTCACAGCTGCGGTGGGACCTGCAGAATGACTGGTGTGTTCACAGCTATGCTCTAGTGAGGAGGTCAAGTGGGTCCTGAGACAGAGTCCTTTGTTGTTTAGCACCGGCCTCTAATCCAGTCTCCAGGACAGACCCACGGGAGGGGACGCTGGCCTGAACGCTGGCTTTGCTGGGGGTGGGGGCACATGTGAGATGCAGGAGCCCGGCCAGGCCAGAGAAGCAGAGGTCCGCCACCTGCAAAGGGCACCCAGTGCCCTACTGCCTCCCGTGGACAAGGCAGAGGGTGGGGTCCTGAGCAGACCACAGTGCCCAGAGGACGCCCCACATGCGGGGTTCAAGTCTCCGCAGCCTAAACAGAGCCGCCCATCTTGCTGGCATTCGTGATGTGGAAACCCCTCTGGATGCGCACCCCCCGCAACATCCCAGGGGCCACAGCCCCTCCCAGATGTGCTGGAGGAAACCTGGCAGCACCTCTGTCCAACGGGCCCATGGGGAGGCCCGTCCCTGAGCTGTGATGGTGCACAGCGCCCCCAGTCAGGGTTGTGCGTCTGGGGGGCCCCGGCTGGATCAGCAGCACAGGTTGCAGGCAGTGTGCTGGGCACCTGGGCCTGGTCGTGGGGCAGATACCTGCTGGTCCAGGTGGCCCAGGTCGGACGTCTGCTTGCTGGATCCAGAACGCTCTGCTCTGCCCATGGGAACCAGGCCAGGCTTCAGTGGCTGCCCATTGGCTCCTCTTGCCGGGGCCCAGGGTCATCCGCCCACACCCGCAGCTCTGGACCCTTGTCCACCACGAGGCCCCGCAGCCCCAGGACCCGTCCCCGCTGCCGCTTCTGACCTTCGGGGAAGAGTGACCACGGAGCTCTCCAAGGATGCAGGTGGCCCTCACAGCTGTGGGGAGGTACATCTTCTGGAGCCCGAGGAGGGCAAGCTAGTCTCACATGAAGCTCCCCCAACACCCTCGGTGCCCCCCTCTCAGCACCCCACGCAGTGCTGGCATTTCAACCCCACTTGTGTCCCTCGTGGTCCCTGCTTCAACCAATCAGCCAAACCTCAGAGCCCTTCAGCCCCCGAGCTGAACCTGGAGGCCAGACTCTCCAGCAGGGCCCTGTTCCAGCGGGTTCGGCATCCCGCCACCTGGATGCACACGTGTTCTCCAGATGCCTGGGAAAGCCACGCAGCCCTTCTGGAGCGCAGCCACCGCAGACCCCACCCTCTCGGGCCTGCTGGGACCCAGTCTGGTTATAAGCAAAGTGTGGAGTAGGGGGGTCCTGAGTGCCCCTTAGGGCCCCTGCCTCGGGGGAGGCCATTTAGGTCCTGCAGCCAAAGCGGGGCTGACCTCAGGTAGGGTGAGAAGGAGGCTCTCCCGGCAAAGAAGCTGATGGAACGAAGGGGTTTGTGGCCCCCAGCTTGGTCGGGCTCTGCCCACAGCCCCCAGTCCAATTTTCAGGGTCCCATTCCTTCCCAATCAACAGCCCAGCCTTGAGAGAAGCTGTCCTGAGGTCTGGGCTTGGCCCCACGTGGGAGCAGCCGGTGGCTGCCCTGTGTGAGCCTCTGCAACAGCGCCCTTGGTCCCTGTCTGTCTCGCTTGAGCTGCTGGGCTTTACGCCTAGAAGCCACGCTGGGACAGCCACCTGCCACTCTAGGCCTCACTCCACGAGGTGGCCCTTCTTTCCTCCTGCTGGTCCTGCTGGAGGCCTAGCTCTGTGCCCTCCCCGCCACCCCCATCGGGGGCCCTCTCCCTGCCGCGGTCCCGTCAGGAGCCCGTCACCGGCTCAACCCTGTGATGCAGGAGCTCCTGGCCGTCTGCGGTGTGAGGAGCCCAGGACCCGGGGCCCACACTTGGCATCCCTGCTGGACGGACCAGCCACCCTGCCCAGTGGAGGCTCTGAGGACAGACAGCTCTGGGCTCTGACCACCCAGGGAAGCAGGGGGTCACCTGGGAGAATTCGTACCTCAAGCCTGCAGGTTTGCAAACAAGTTTATTGTCAGGCGCCCCCGGGTTGGCCTCTTGCCTGGGTCGCTGGTGCCCAGTGTCTGGCCTGGTTATGCTTTAAATGGCAGTCACCGTGGCACAGACGCTGTGCTTCATGAAAGGGAGCAGGTCCCATGCAGGAAGGAGGCCCGAATGACCGGCTCTTCCCATGACCAGTGGGGCCCGTGGCCCACGGCCTCCGACCCCTTGCACCACTTTCCCGCTATCCAAGTGTCCTGACAAGGAGCCACGAGTCATGTGCACGGGTAGAGAGACCAGACACTGATGCGCTGATCCCCAGACCCTGTGGCCAGCAAGCCGTCAGCAGCGAAGGCCACGCAGTGCACGGTGGCGCTGTGGAAAGCCAGCACGGCCAGCGGCTTCATCGTCCGCCAGTGAAACACACGGACGCGATGGTCCCAGCCCGCGGTGGCCAGGATCCTACGGTCTGGCCGAATCTTGACGTCGGCAATCCCGGGGTTGGTGAGCACGTGAGTCCCACGCACCTGTGATCAGAGCGACAGGGAGAACCGTCAGGTGGCTACTTAGACCCGCCTCCACGCCTCACCCTCTACCAGGATGCCCCCGTCAGGAACAGGGAGCCAAGCGCTCCTGCCAACTTACTGCCGCCTCCTGGAGCCACAAAGGCGACCTCTGCCCTTGGCCAGACCCTCGGGTTGAGACAGGACAGGCCTCAATGGACTGCGGCCTGGGGCCCTCCCCAAGGTAATACTGCCCCCCAGCCTCCAGGCAGCACCGCCCACTGGACGGCAGCAAGGTCAGTGGGTCCTCTCTCGCGAAACCTCAATGCACCCAAAGCTGGAGGAGCAGAAGGAACGCAAACCCCACCTTCAGCAAAGCCGGGGGAAGGGCAGCCCTGCGTGGCATGCGAGGGGGAAGGCCGCCCGGGGTTGGATGCGCAGCCATTTAGGGGCCATCTGGCAGCTCTGCCCCACGCTGACAACACACACTTGGCCATCGTCGTGATGACCCAAATGGCCACGTGATTCCGCCCATCCTGCCTTGGCCCAGCCCTGGGCATCAGGAGTCCTTGCTGCCCCGGGGTCGCTGGTGTGCCCACAGCAGCTCCCCTTTCTCTGCGAATTCACCTCCTGTTGGGCCAGAGCAGCCTCAGGGAGAGTCATTCGTTTTTCAAAGACAACACAGGGAAAAGGAGGAAAGAAACTCAGCGAAAGATGGCAGCATTCCTCGGAAGCAACCAGACACTCACCAGGCACTTTTGCAAATCAGCAAAACAGAACTTCATGAAGCAATGATCTCCATAAAACAAGAACCAGGTGAGCAAACCCAGAGAAGGAAGCCTGATCCACAGGCACCGAGAGAAGCAAACACTGCAGAAGCAAGGGGAATCGGAAGAAACAGCAAAGGCAGGCGTGACCCAACCTGGGGACAGAGGCACGGCCACTGGAGAGAAACAGCAGATGTGGAAGGCCGCGCAGCTGCTCTGACCTTTGCTGCTTAGAAAATCTGTTATTGCTTCTAGAAACTGAAGTCTTAGGATCCACAGAGAGCCTACAGGGTGGTCACAGGAAGATGCGCTTGATAACGTCATTGGACGCAAAGCTGATTAGTCCTTTTGTCAGGCAAAAGGATCAAGTCAACCGTGAGGGCAGAATAGCCCATGGCCACGTCTGGGCCATGTCTGGGCCAGACGGCGGGGTGACGCCTGTGAAGCTGGGAGGCGAGGCCCGAGAATTTTATATCCAGCCAAACTGTCGCTCAGGTATGAGAACAACAGACGAGCATTTGTGAACATGTAAGAACCCAGGGGATGCGTCCCATCAGCTCTTCCTGGAGAACTAGGAGATTAAGTCCAGTCTCTTAGAAGAAAACAGGGGAACGGCAGCAAGTGGCCTGGCAGAGAGTAGGGAACGTAGTCCCCTGCAGGATTAGGCCTGAGACAATACGGGGATCAAGGCTACAGAACCGGTTGTGTAACTAACAGAAATACAGGACAGCAGCAAAAGAGACGGGTGTGAAGTTCACTGATCTGCTCATCTTTGTCATCTGGGTCGAAGATACAACAGTCAGCCTCATTCTACAGAGATTATCTGACACCCACTGAGGTGCTGACAGAACAACCTCACTTCCTCTCCCCACCCAGGTGTAATCGTTTCCTAGTATTTGCCCTTGTATTTCTCTGAAAATGAATAAAAGTATACTCAACAGACTTTTGACTGGATTCCAAAGTTAAAGTCAAATGCGTGCTGTGAACGTGAGAGACACCAAAAGAATGACTGGCCAAGAAACCCCGGGAGCCAGCAGACGAGAGGGTCGGGGCCCACCCTGGGGACCAGGGAGCACTCGGACAGACTGTGCCCACACTTGACAACAACAGAGTGTGTACAGTTCACAACGAGAAGCCGCAAATGTCTGCTCAGCAGACAGACACCCTTCAGGAAGCTGGGACTACAGGAGGTGGCTGTGATGGGCAGCTGGTGCCAGACCACTCCGCGTGCTGCCAACAACCACCAACTGGACAAAAGACACTGCGTGACTGCATCCAGGCACCAACACCGGCGGGAAGGACAGCTGACAGGGGAGCCTCCCAGAGGCCCAGTAGCTCTCTGCTGGGGGAATGTCTGGCTGCAAAGTCCAGGCGGAGCACAGGGGCCACGTGAAGCCAAGGAGGTGATCAGAGGGTGGGGCCGCTGGAACCCGTGGGGTGAGGCGGCAGCATGGAGGGGGCTGGGGGAGGGACTGCAGGCCATGTGGGTCCCACGGGTCCTCGTGAGGGCTGGACTGTGCCCACTCAGGGCACCACACAAGGTTAACCAGCCAGTGGCTGTTGCAGGGTTAAAGGCAACGAATACAAGAGATCAACAGTGATCTTGGACCCAGCAGCAGAGGGTGACATCTGTGTGTCCACACAAGACCAGCTGAGACCCCACGTGGCCGCGCTGCAGGGCAGGCATCACGCCCTGGTTGGGCCTACTCTGGCCAACCATGATGAAGCTGGAAACCAAGCCCCACAAGTGGGAAGGGGAGGTACAGTTTGGAAGGTGAGTCCCACGCATTACAGGAGCCTGGGGATGACCCTGGGCCCCACATACTGCCTGATGGAGTGGAAGCCAAGTCCATGGTGCAGGTGAACAGCTGCAGGGATGAGAGTGATTGCTCTGCAAAGTAACAGAATCCAGTCTCCATCTCTATCAGTACAATGTCTGGCACAGACAAAAATTACTAGACACCCAAAGAAGTAGGAAAAAAAGCAGTTAATGGAAACCAGCCCAGAATGGCACAGGTGTGGAACATATCAAAGACTTTAAAGCAATATTTAAATATGTTCCAAAAAATGAAAGAAAATGCAAATAATTACCAAAAAATTGTCTTGATGAGTGTACAGATAGCATCTATTAGCAGAGAAATGGAAATTCAGAACCAGCTCAGAACAGCCAACACTCTGTGAAGGTGAAGAGCAAAGCGGGAGGACCGACTTCACAACTTGCTGTGAAGCTACAGGAATCAAGACCATGGATGTTGGTGGAAGAACAGACAAACAGATCAGTGGAACAGAAAAAAGAGCCCAGAAATGGACCCCCATAAACGTGTGACCTTTGACACAGGAGCAAAGTAGCCTTTTCAACAAACAGTGCTGGAACAACTGGATGTCCACATGAGAAGAAACGAATCCAGACACAGACCTGCCACCTTTACAAAAATCAACTCAAAACAGACCAAAGACCTAAATGTAAATTGCAAAACTATAAAACTCCTAGATGACGACAGGAGAAAACCTAGGTGACCTTGTATTTAGATACAACACCAGAGCACAATCCATAAAGGAAACAATTGATAATCTGACTTCACTAAAATTAGAAACTTCTGCTCTGTAAAGACACTGTTGAAAGAATGAGAAGACAAGCCAAAGACTAAGAGAAAGTATCTGCAAAGACTCATCTGATAAAGGGCTGTTACCCAAAATACACAAGAACTCTTAAGAAAATGAGCAACCCAATTTAAAAATGGGCAAAAAGCCTGAACAGACACCTCAGCACAGAAGATACACAGATGGCAACTAAGCATGTGAAAAGATGCTCCACATCGTATGTCATTAGAGAAATGCAAATGACAACAACCAGATACCACTGCACATCTGGACACGTCATTATACATTCGTCCAAACCCATAGGATGTACATCACCAGAAGTGACCCCTGATGTGAACCAAGGGCTCTGGGTGGTGATGAAGTGTCAGTGTAGTTCCATCGACTGTAACAAATGTCCCACTTGGGGGGGAGATGTCGATAGTGGGGGCCTGGGGGTATATGGGAAATCTCTGTACCTTCCTCTCAATTTTGCTGTGAACCTAAAACTACTCTAAAAATAGAGTCTTTTGTTAAAAAAAAAAAGCACAGTAATAGAAAATGTAGAACTGAAAAGCTAATAACTGACGTGAAAAATGTGTAGGACAGGCTTAACAGCAGATTGGAAATTATTATTTTTTATTTATTTATTTTTTTGGCGGTACGCGGGCCTCTCACTGTTGTGGCCTCTCCCATTGCGGAGCACAGGCTCTGGACATGCAGGCTCAGCGGCCATGGCTCACGGGCCCAGCCACTCTGCGGCATGTGGGATCCTCCCGGACCGGGGCATGAACCCGTGTCCCCCGCATCGGCAGGCGGACTCTCAACCACTGCGCCACCAGGGAAGCTGGAAATTATTTTTTTAAAGTCTGTAAACTAGGGGACATTATCAATGGACATTACCTGACCTGAAGAAGAGAGAAAACTGACCAGAGCCTCAGGGGCCATGGGACAATGTCACTCAGGGAGGCCAGACCCCTGAAAACCACAAATAAAAAGAATGTCTTGGGAGAGGCGAGGAGAAGCCCCACGAGGTGACCAGGAGTGAGGACCAGACGCCAGGAGTCCCCAGCAGACGGGGGTCACCGGAGACCACGTGTCTTCAACGCACATGAAGGAAGCAAACCAAGTGCTCCAGAGAAAAGGCAGAGGTTGTCACAAAGCATGAAAAAGCAGAGCCCCACTAGAGGGCCCGACAAGACGGCCAGGCAGCGCGCACGGGATAAAACAGAACCCGTGCAATGAGGTCGCGTGCGCGGCTGGCCCACGAGGGGGACGCCTGTGTGTGAGGGAGGCTGAAGGTGAAAGATGGAAAAAAGCTACAGAAGGAAGTAGCAGCCAGAAGACACCTGGCCTGAGCCATGTGAATCGTTGCTGAAATGGGGTTTCAGGCAAAAATCCTTCCCAGAGATAACAAGTGTTCAACCCCCCAGGAAGATTCAAAATGCAGACCAAGAACACACAGGACCCAGGAAAGTCACCAAGATGGACCCAGCAAGAGCACCCCCCAGAGGCCGGGGCAGTCATGGCTTTCGACCCACATGGCCCACATGAACCACACGGCTGCCTGAGGGGCAGGCGCAGCTGGGTGGCGGGCAGCAGAAATACCTCTTTCCAAGCACGGGGGCCACGGGAACCTACTGGCATTTCAGGGAGCTGGTATCACTCAGAACTGGTTCTCCAACCACAAATGGATCAAGTTAGAAGACTAGAAATAAAAAATAACTGGGGAAAGAATCAAACATTTGGAAACATAAAAACACTCTGATCAGCTCCGCAGTCAGAGAACAAAGAAAAATCGGGCGCCCGGAAGTGAGTGTGATGAATCCCGGTCAGAGCTGCACATCGAGCCTGGAGGACTCAGGGGAGGAAAAGAAAGGTAGACGGGAAATGGGGAAAAGATGTTTAAAGAAAACAAACGTAAGCCTGGTCAGGAATGGACAGAGGACAGTCCTGCAGATAAAACAGGGACGCAATCACAAACAACTGAAAAAGGTCAGTGCAGCCAGCACGTGGGCAGCGCCCCTGCGGCGACCCATCCAGCCCCTCCACGCACGCCTGCCCTGCCTTCCTGTGGCCTCTGTCCAGTGCCCAGGCCCGTGATGTCCCGGGCCCCTTCTCTGTCCATGGCGACCAGCAGCATCCCCACATGTCCCGCGCTCTCTGCCACTCCGATGCTCTCGTCCAGAGGAATCCAGGCGCAGTGCTTCCTGTCTGTGCTGCACACAAGCATCCATAACCCACTCACTGGGTGGGTGCCCAGCACCACCCTCACTCCCACCGCCCCCTCCCTCGGAAGCTGGTGCAGCCATGCCTGCACGAGAAGGCAAAGCCCACACGTGTGCCCGCAGCAGGGGTGCGTCAGCCTGAGCCCCGACTCATAGACAAGGACAAGGTGACCGTCACAGCCCACGACTCTTCCTCTCCCAGGAACTCCGCCCTGGGCTCGGAGCAGTGGGTGCGTCGGAACCCACTCGGGGCCCTGCTTCAGGGTGGATTTGTTAACAATGGGGATGTTTCCCAGGGAGTAAAGGGCTGCCCAAATCTGCTGTCTGCTGGTGGAGCCGGGAGCCCAGGTGGTGGCCGGGGAGTTGCAGAGCAGCCTGAGCAGTGGTCCCTGCGCGGCTGGCTGCGAGTCGGGTGTGGAGCGGAGTGCATCCATGCCAGTGTGGCCACCTGGGAGGGGCTGAGATACCCAGGACGGCCCAGGGGAAAGGGGACAGGAGTGATGCGCCCCCACCCTCGCAGCCCCTCCTGGAAGCTCAGAATCAAGGCACAAGGCCCTTTCTGTGGGGACCTGGACTGGAAGAGACCAGTCCTATCGGGGCCCACCAGCACCCGTGTGTGGTCAAGGCGGCCGGAGCCCTGCCCATGGTGTCCCGAGATGTGTGTGGGGGTGGTGGTGGTGGTGCTGTGCCCATAGCTCCTCAGCTCAGGGTCCCATGGTCTCCCTCGCACCAGCCCAAGTGTCCCGCTGCTGACACTTTAGAGGGAAGCCCCCGGCAGGGCTGGGGAGCAGGCGGGCAGTGGCCACGGAGCGGGGAGGAGGGGATGCCTGGCCAACCAGCCGTGGGCGTGGTGGGGGAGAGTGGTCGTCTGACTCCAGCCTGGGTTGGCTGGGCCTAGTTATTACTTCAGGGCCTAGAAATACCGCTGGCTGTAAATCAGCCCCTGCTTCAAGGCCGTGGACCCTGCCCCAAGTGTGGGAGGGAGGGGCAGGTCTGTGCACCACCTGTGTCTGACGACAGCCAAGGCCCAGACCCCGGGCTCGAGGGGAGCAGAGCGAGCAGCCCCTACAGGTGGGTGAGCATCCAACGTCCTAGAGAGGGTGGCCAAAGGCTCCAGTTACCGCCACGGCCTCTGGCCAAGCCCATCTCGGACCAGGACCCTCCAGGAAGGATCCCGGCCACCAGTGGCTCTCGCAGCACATGACCTCAGGTGCCAGGAATGCGTGCGCAGCACGGCCCCATCTGGTTCCCATTACCCTCACTCCATGCGGGAGCCCCATCTGCGCCTCTGCAGCGCCCGCCCGCCCACCCGCCCGGGGAGATTGATTTGGGCTCATTAGAGCTGCTGCCGCGAGGTAAGGCACATCTTTGCCCATGTGGCTCCAAGGCCAGCGCCTCAGGGCCAGTTGCAACACCGAGGGCCCAGGGAGAGGTGCCTGCGGACACCGAGACGCTGAGGCCCTCGAGGCCCCAACACCTCCTCCTTGAGGCCCGTGTTCCAGGACCTAAAGGTGTCTGGGCCTCTGGGGACATGGACGTCTCCGGCAAGGCCACAGTGGGCGGTCGAAGGGAGGAGCGGCGCCTCCTGGGATGCACGCTGAGAGGCCCCAGCCGCAGCACGGCCTCCACCAACCTCCGGGCTGGCCTGGCCTCCCTATGCTCTGACTTTCCAATTCATATGTACAGTGAACCTCCAGCTCTGTGCTGGAACATGCCCCATAAATTTAAGTCTGAAGTTCCTGCAGCTGTTTCTCCAACAAGCCAGGGGAGACCAGGCTGACCTGGGCCAGGCCGGCAGCAGGGGCCTCTTCCCGGGGTCCTGGGGGCAGGGCCTGGGGGCACTGCAGTCGGTGGGGCCCTCAGGAGAGCCACCTGGGTCTCTAGGCATTTGCAAAGTTGGGCTGAAGTTGAAGCCACAGCAGGACAAAGCACTGGACCTCATGGAGGGTGGGGGTCGCTGTCTGGTTCCCACCAGGCAGGAGCAGAGGAGGGTGTAGGGGGAACACCGATGCCCGCCTGGCCAGGCTCTGTGCCCTTGACGGCTCAGAACATGAAGACCCAGCATCACGTAGCTCCGCCCTATTTCTAAAGATGAGCACCATGGTGACTTTCACTCCCACCACCCACATCCAGGACTTCAAGGCCTTGGAGACCCTTCCCCTGGGATGGAGGCTGGAGAAGCTCCACCCCCACAGCCGGCCCCAGCCCCGTAGGGAGGCCTGTTTGACCCCATCCCGCAGGGCCTCTGTGGACTCCCTGGGACACAGGACAGGAAGACGGACGGGAAGCTGCTTTACTGCAAGTCAGGCGAGCGTGGCACAGGCTGGTCTGCGGGGGGGTGGGGGGCAGGGGGCGATGCCAAGGAAGCTGGAACACCTGCCTTGTCCTCATATGTCACATGACCCCTCCCTCCCTTCCCCTCCCCCCCTCCCCGGGACTCCACAGGGCTGCTCCCCTCTCAGGACCCTGCCCAGACCCTGTAGCCACGGCCACTCGCTCTGGTTCTAGCTTGGTCCTCCCATGGACTGTGCTTTTTAGGAAGCTAGAGCGGTCCCTCCAGCTGCCACATGGAAGGTCTCCCTGCTGAGTCCGCCCTCGGCCCCTAGCTCCTGCCCAGGACCCCTCACCCACCCGATAGCCCTGCCCCTCGCTGTCCTGCACCCAGAGTGTGGCAATGCCCACCGAGCATGGCAGTCTCTCCCGATTTTCACCCATGCCTGCCCTCTCCCACCCACCCAAGTGCACAAGGCCTCTTCCCTGGCTGTGGGGGCCCCGGGCTGCTGGGCAAGGCCTCCCATCTGGGGAGGGCCCAAGAGATGCCCTCTTCCTGCGGTCTCCTGTCTGCAGAGAAGCCTGGACCATGCAGCCCCTGTAGATGGCGCAGCCACAGGCCCTGTCCTCCAGAGCTCCGGGAGGTAGGATACACGGCTCCCCGCTGGGGCCCCACTCCCCCACCAGACCTGGGCTCGCAGAGCCGGCCGTGGTCAGGTCTCAGCCTTCTGAGGCTTCCTGGCTAATGGGGGCGCCCCCGCCCAGAAGCCAGTGTGCACTCAGGCCACCCTCAGGGGGCTGACAGGCACAGGGCACACCCAGCACCTCACTCCCCAGGACCTCACCCGTCTGAGGCCTGGCCAGGAGGCTCCCCTCCCGGCCAACTCCATCCCCCCCTCCCAACAGGGCTGAGCACTGGGCACCCAGATGTGGCCCCCAAGGGCCCCCCAGACACGTGGGATGGGAAGCCACTGAGCGGTTACGGCCCTCCCACTGCCCCCGGGCAGCTTGCAGACAGCCACAGGGGCCTCACTCAGGGATTTCTCCATGTAGGGTTTGGGTTTTTTTCTTTTTTTTTTTTCTTTTTGATTGATCAGTTCCTTACTGACCAAATTCCTCTGAGTTTTGCAAACGGGCTTGTACAGTCCTGGATTCTACATGCCTTTCCTCTAGATGGACGAGACGTGACCGCTATTAGCCAAGGTTTGAGGGAAACCCAAACCCTGTGAATGGCTCACGAGTGCCAGCCCCTCTCCTGCCGCCCACCAGGGCCGCCCGCGCCGGGTCCGATGATTAATTAACTGCGGACCTGCCACAAGTCCTCTTCATGCCTAAATATTGTTCCAGCCCATCAGACTGTTGGTGCAGAGCAGGATAAATGACACCTCGGGCCTGGCCCACTGACCTGCAGGGCCTGCTGCTCATCCAGGCTCCAGACGGCCAGCGCCTTCTCCGCAGAGCCTGAGACGCCCCTGGCCTCCTGGGAGTCGAAGTCCAGACCCATGACGGGCTCCGTGTGGCAGGCGACGCGGCTGCACACTTTCCGTGAGGAGACGTCCCACAGGGCCACCGAGCCGTCCTCGTAGCCAGCCAGGAGGAGAGGGCGGGGACTGGAGTCAGCCTGTGGGGACAGCTCGCAGTCAGCTGGTGGATGCTCAGGGGTCCCGGGCCTTCTGGAGGAGAAGGAGCTTGAGATAGGCCGCCTTCCCCACTGAGCCCTGGGCGGTCTGCACACCCCCAGGGGGCTGACACCCAGACTGGGGCCAGTGCGGGCTGGGTGGGGCGCCTGCCGTCGGGGTCTGGGACACTGGCTGGTCCTGCTCCTTCCCACCAGCCGAGACGTGCGGCCACCCCTGGGCGGGGCCGGCCACCTGTCTAGAACTGCCGGCCAAAGAAAATCTCGAGCTCCGTCTCAATGAAAAATGAACCTTCTGTACTTTGTCAACGTCGCCGCGGAAGCCCCCCAACCGTCAAGGCTGCAGAGTCAGCGCCTCGCCGGCCGAGCCGCGTGATGGATGAGGGCGCGGGTCAGAGGGCTGCGCCGCCGCCTGCAGGGGAGCATGGGGACCCTGGGTCGGCCTGGCACCGACCGAGAGCGGCCGCCCCGTGCTTGGTGCCCAGTCCCGGGACCACCGCCAGGACCTGGCACCTTTGCTCTCCACTGAGCTCCCAGGGCTCAGAAACGACCAAAAGCGCCCCCTGGCAGCGGAGAATTTCCCGAGGCCAGGAGCTCAGCCAGCAGCCCTCAAACCCCGGATGGCCAACGGTGAGCACAGGGCCTGGGGCCGCCAGCAAGGCTGCCTCCAGGGTCGCGTGCAGCTCCAATGGGGGCCCGCTGCTGGCGGGCAAGGCTGGTGCTGAGCCGCGTGCCTAGACGTGGCTGACAGCACCCGGGCAGGCCCTCCTGGCCCACCCGCTAGAGTTTACTGCCCACCCAGAGGGGCTCCACGCCCAGGTGTTGCACACCGCGAGTGTCTAACATGAGTGGATGCTACGTCCTCGACCCCAGGAAGCAGAGCTCACTGTGCTTGGTGTGAGGGGTACGTCTCAGGGCCCCGCAGAGTGAGGGGAGCCAGGGGAGCCCCGTGCAGACCAGCTCTGGGATCTGGAGGACGCCTCCGACAAGCCCTTTTTTCTGATGATAACATGTGCTCCCAAGAACAAAAGCAGGAAGGAGGAGTCCAAGAAAGCAGCTGTGAGGAACTTGCTGGGGCCCCTTGGGTCCATCCCCCTTGGGGCACTGCTGTGTCCTCCCACCGGCTTCCCACCGCACTGCCTGGCCCAGCCTGCTCCCCAGCCCCCACCCCGCATGTTCCTCCTGTATCCAGGTCTCTCTCACTGCCTATGGTCTGGGAGCTCTGAGTGCCTAGGCTGGAGTGGGGGCTGCACACTGCTGAGTCCCCTGTGCAGGCACACAGGGCGGCCAGGGCAGGAGCCAGACCAGCCACAGGGCCCCATGCCAGGCTCTGTCCCTGCACTGAGGCCCCTCCACCTTCTCTCCTGGCACGCAGGGTCCCTGCGGTCCCCAGGATAGACCCTGCAGGCGGGTCAGTGCTCTGGGGCCTCAGTCCTCTGGCGGCCATGCCCTTGGTGCCAGGCTGACTTCTGCTCGCTCTGTGTCCCCCCCACCCCTGGGTGTACCAGCCCGAGGCGCTCCCCAGCTCCTCGAGGTTCCCCGGGGAGCCCTTGGCTGGGGGCTTTGGGGGGGCACTGGAGGACCTGCTCCAAGGGTTGGTGTGGATGACCTCTGACCTCCTACATGACAATCATCCTAACAACACAGGCCATCCACTCTCAGGAGCAAAACAAGAAGTCTCTGAATGTTTCAGAAAGGAATCCCACATCGGGCCACTCTGCCACACTCAGATCAATAAGCTATAACCTGGACCTCCAGGCTTGGCGAGGAATAAAGGGACATTTCAAATCAGCATAGACTTTTCTTAACAGGATGCTTTGCGCTGGATCTGTATCAACTAACACAACTCGATTTGTCCTTCTGTCAACCACGTCAATTACCTTGACAAGTTTGTACATCCCATTTCTGCACATTTTTCTGATGGAATTCTTACACGATTAGGCAATGATAGCATCTCCAGGGAGGGAGGGTGAGCGGATGCAGCCCCGTCCCGCCCGGGGCCTGTGAGCGCCAGGCCACCTCTACAGCCTCCGCTGCCCCTCCTGGCGCCCCCCACCTGCCTGCCGGCACCAGCAGCTTTGCCATCCAGGTGAGTCTCAGAGCCCCCACTTCCTCACGCCCCTCCCCCATGGGCTTCTCTCAGTTCAGAGATGGCAGGGACACCAACTACAAGACAGGGCAGGGCCCTGGAGGGACAAGAGCTGGGCCCAGGGACCCTGCGGGCACACAGATACCTCCAAACCATGCGAGCCTGGCTGGGTTCATATGGAGAGTCACAGCAGGGGCAGGAACGGCCTCCCCCTGGTCCCAGGCAGCCCGGGACGGCTCTGAGGAGGCACAGGTGAGCTGCTCGGAGCTGAAAAACAGGCCGTAGGCAGCGGTCTGGGACAGCCCTGGTCAGTGACCTGCTCCCCATGGCTTCTGCAGCTGTAAAGACGCTGCCGAGACTCTTTCCACATGAATGCACTGGACCATCCGCTCTGCTGCCCCCAGGAGTAGATGCCCATTTTGAGCTGGTGCTGACCGCTGGGGGTGGGAAGCTGCCCCTCTGGTCAGGAGGGTCCCTCCCAGGCCTCGGGCTCAGCTCTGGAGCCACAACCCATCCTGCAGGGACTCAGGCCTGTGACTCCGCTGCCCCCCGGCTTCTGCCACAGCCCCAGGAGATGCCTCCAGACCCTCTCTAATCAGAGAGAACAGCCAAGAAAGAAGGAAATGGCGCGGATCAGAAATTCCAAGTGTGGCCACAGGGAAAGCCAGCACATTAAGCCCACTCCAGCCTCAACAAGGCAAAGAAGTAACAAAAATTAATCCTGGCAACGCAGGGTCCATGCAGGCTTGCAGGGTTAGTCAGCACCCCCTCCCGGCCCCACGCCAGGCCGCGCCGGTGAGCAGACCAGAAGGGAGCACGTGGCTCCCCCAGGAGGGGGTCACTGTCTCCCACACCGCCCTGCGAAGACGAGGATGAGCCCAGCATCCCCAAAGGGTCTGTAGGTGTCCTCGTAGCAGGAGGGCTGGAGGGCTGGGGACAACAAGGCTGAGGAGGACGCTGTGCACACGCCTCCCAGGGGCCAGTGCCCGTAGGTGATGAGGAACCAAGTCCCTAATGGGCATGATTCACACCTGGCGGGCGTGGCCGGCAGGTGTGGTCTGTGGGCGCTGGGCCTTACCTGCCAGAGCTGCAGGCACATGGGCATGCCCAGCCTGGCCTGTGCCTCGGGCTTCAGGGAGCACACTGACGTCTTGGACGGCATCTCCAGAATCTGAACCTGACAGTAAGAAAACAAGCTGAGTTGGGCCAGAGCCAAGTCAAGTCTGTGCTGCACAAACAGGAGACTCTTGAGGCCTCAGCCCGGCCACTGTGAGCCTGTCTGCGCCTTTGGGAACCCAGGCCATGTCTCCCGCACTGACCCACGGGCTCCTGGGCTTGGGGGCTGCCAGGCTGTGTGGAATGCGCGCGTCACTCCTGAGTGACCGGCAGGTCCCTTGAGCAGTGTCACTGCCCCGCAGCCACCTCAGGCCTCCTCTGCGTTGACCTCTTGGCCAAGCAGGCGGCCGGGCCCACGGCGCTGACTCAGCTCACTCGGCCTCCCGCCCTCCTCCTGGCACTCCTTCCTGGTCGGGCCCCACACGTGGATGACACTGAGCCCTCCCGGACTGTCGCATGGCACCTAGACCTGCACACCTGGGGCCCCAGCGCCTGCTCCTCCACCGTGTGTGGCCTGTGCTCAGTGTCGCCTGATGCTGACACAGCCCCTCCTGCACCTGGCTGGGTGACATGTCCCCACCTGGTGGCTCCGGCCACCCTCCTGGGGATGCTCCACCAACAACAGTGTGCGCCCCGCAGAGCTGCAGGGCACCGCTCGTCAACACGGGGCAGCCCCAGGTTTGCAGATGAGGAGTCTGAGGTCCAGACGTGATGGGGCATCGAGGGGACAGAACCTACACCTGCTGGTCCACTTCTGACACCTGGGGCACAGAACCCCCAGGAGAAACCCCAGAGTGAACTCAAGGTGTAAATACGCAGTGTAGAGTGGGTGTAGCCCTGCTGCTGCTCTCACTAATGCACGTGCACACGCGTATACACACACGCCCACACACATGCACGCACAGCCCCCTCCGCCCGTATCACGTTGCCTGCAGGGCCAGCATCTACCCCAGACACCTCGTCCTCACTGCCCCAAAGAGACAGAAAAGGACCTAAGTGATGTGAGCGTCATCCTGCCATGAATTAGAAGCTGCTAGAAGGAGTTCCTGTAGCACCCACGATGCTCAGGGGAAGCTCCAGCAAAATGAAGGAAGTACAGGAGGATGTGGTGGCATGGAGTGTGGTCCAGAAGTGACCGAGTAAACCAAAGAGGAGGGGGCCCTCGGAGCCCTTCTGTCCTCCGAGGTCAGTGGGAGGGAGGCAGGGGTGGGGACTGGCTGGGCCTCAGGCACCCAAGCCCGTCCCGGCCAAGGCGGGGGACCTAGAAGGTCAAGGAACATGGTGCTGGGGGCTGGATGCCTGCCTTCCTATTTCTGTTCCGACGCCAGCTTCCTAAACGTCACTATGTCAGGAGGACAAGCTGCTGGGCGATGGGGAAGGGGGGTCCTGGGTCAGAGAGGGGTGCCCCCACCCCTGATCTGGGGACTCAGGAAGACCCCTCTGGTGGCAGTGAGGAGAGGCGCAAGGGCGGGGGGATCGGGCAGAGGCGAGTGGCCCAGAGTGAGGGCGACACCAGGGCAGCCCAGGCCTGGGCTAGGTGCCATGAGAGGGGGCACAGTGCTGGCATCCAGAACAAGTGTCCCTTGGTCCTTGTGGTCCCAGGAGGGGCTCCGCACTCTGCCGGGGCCTCCCTCACACCGGGATGCTTCCACCTGGCATTCAAGGGCAAGTTTTGTTTCCAGAAGGAAAAATGTTTGGTTTGGGCAAGTGTGGCCACCCAGACGGCTGAGCCTGGCTCTGTCTGGGCACAGGCCAGTGGCGCTGATTCCAGGTGGGAACATGGAAAACGGCCCTTTTCCCAGGATGTGCAAGGTTCCCAGACCTGTGGCTCCCGGGCTGGGGGATGGTGGTGTACCAGAAGCTGGGGAGCCGGAGAGAAGCAGAGGGGACAAGCAGTCTCGGGCCAGGCTGGGGTGGGCAGCAGAAGGCAACCTCAGCGGAAGTGTGGTCCGGCCCCCACCACTGAGGAGGCTCGGCGCCACCCGGCTGCTGCCACCAGGAGAAGCAGAGTCCTCTCTTTTCACATTAATAAAACTTTTAACAGGTTTTTGGCAAACTGGCAAGAAAATCGCATGTAGCTCCTAATTGGTGACTTAAACGCCATCATGAACAAATAGATGCCTGCTCCTGCCTCATTATTTATGAGCTGAATCTGCTTTAAGACTCACGACTCCTCTTGGGTGGGGGCCAAACTTCCCGGGTGCAGGGCTTGCGTCCCTGCCCAGCCCCGCCCGCCGCACAGGCCCTCAGGGCAGCAGAGGACACGGGGAGGACGGGGCGTGGGAGGTAGGCAGGGGCCTCCCTCCCCCTGCACATGTACCCCAGACCCACGCCCACTCTCGGCACCCCCAGGCCCCCACCCACCAGGCCGTCCCGCTGCACTTGGGGCTCCTTCCCCCACTGCCTCCAACCAGCACCCCCATCCCCCTGCCCTCGGCGCTCCCCACCGGCACCCTGTCCTGGGCTCTGCTTCTCCTGGGGATTCTGCCTCTTCCGTCCCTGGGGTGTGAACACCACTGTCTAGCCTGACCAGTCCCTGCCACAGATCACTGCTGGACACTCAGCCTGAGCTCCATCTGACAGCGACCTTGGGGCTCCATCCCACCCACTGCCCCCAGGAGTCCTGTCCTCTGACGGGCCCCACTCATCTGTGACTGTGATTGCCACCCTGGTGCCAGCCCTTACGCCCTGAGTCTCAGCCCTGCCCAAGACCTCTCACGCCAGTGCCCAGTTCTGACCCCAAAAGGCCGCCCTCCCCTGCTGTCCCGACTCTGAGGCCTACCTTGACCTCATGGGGTCGGCCTGGGGCTTCCCTCCATGCCTGCCTGCTCCCAAGGCCCCTGACAGCCTCGGGCACTGAACTTGTCCATCCCGTGCTGCTCCTGGCTGGGTGCCAGGGCCTCCTAGAGACCTTGGCCCACTTCGGGCCCCTTTCCTGACCCTCAGCACCAGGGCCACCTCAGGTGACCAGGCCAAGGCTGGCCTGAGGAGCTGCTCGGGGCACAGCATTCCTGCAGCCAGGGGCCAAGGGTGAATGGGCTCACTCACCTCATCGCTGCCTCTCCCCGGCACAGCCAGCATCCAGCGCTGCGGGCCCCCAGCCAGCACAGAGCCCCTGCAGAAGCCTACGCTCTCCAAGAGCACGGAGTCCACAACGGCGTTCCTGCCCTCCGCCAGGTCCCACACGCACAGCTTCAGGTCGCGGCCCTGGCTGCCAAAATAAGAGGAGACGGGCCGTGACCCTCCCAGGTGAGGACAAATGTCAGTGTGTTGTGGTCGGCCGGAGGCCACAGGACGGCAGGGGACACTTCCTGGGGAGGGCCTCGGGGCACCTCAGCTGAGGAAGGGCCGCACGTGAGTCTGCAGTCCAGACGCCTATGCCAGCTCACGCTCACGGGCTGGCCTGGGGAGGCTGCAGACCGAGGCCCGGGGCGCCCCATGGCACAGGCCCCATGGCCCGCCCCCCGTGGTCTCCCTGCTGCTCCCTGTGCTATCAAACCGTGGGCCCTTCACTCCTCCCGCCCTCCACCCCTTTGTGAATTAACTGTGACCACCTGGCAGCTCCACCCTCACGGATGTTCCCAAGTGCATTTAAAACCTACATTCACACAAAAACCTGTAAGCGAATGTCCACGGCAGCTCTGCTCACCAAACCGGACACAGCCCTCCAGCAGGAGGCTGATAACTCACCGTGGAGCATCCGTCTGCACCTGACCTTGCTCAGCACCAGAGCAGCAGCAGGGACACACAGCCACCCGCAGGAATTAGATGCCCTTTGCTACGGGGAGGAAGCCCGTCTGAAAGGCCACACACTGCACTTCCACTCGTGTGACCCTCTGGGGGAGGCAGGGCAGCAGGGGTGGAGGACAACAGGGTCCTGCCCACAGAACTCGCCACGAAGAGTGAACTGTTCTGTGTGTAACTGAAAAAACCCACCAGGAGGTCAGGGTCCCAGGACAAGCTGCAGACAGAGGTGAATGCCTGGCACTTGGTGCTCAGGGGAGAGCGGATGAGAGCTGACCTGAGGGACTCAGGAAGCATGTCCTCTAGGCACTGGCTGGTTAGAGACAGAGGAACTGGACAGAGACACGGGACTCTGGCTGGTAGGTGTTCTCACAGGTGTGGGTTAGCAATCCTGAGACCCCCTCATGCGTCCAGCAGGAGCAGGGCTGGACAAAGACGGACAAGAGTAGGGGAGGGGGGCCAGGTCACCAAGAAACCTGGCAGGTGTTGGCCCTGAGTCAGAGACGTCAGCATGAGCGCATGTCTGTGCAAACACAGACACAGACGGACAAACAGAGAGGTGCACACAGGGTGTACGCAGTATGGAGGTGCACACGGGGAGCCCGGGTTGCCCCCTGAGAAGACCCAGAGGCAACAACACCCCAGGAGTGACGAGCACACCCAGCGCCCGGTCTGGCTTCTTATTCCTTTTCCCCCAGACAGCAAGAGCTGGGGCAGGGTGGGGGGCCAAGATGAGTTCTGAGCACACTGTAGGGCCAGAAAATAAGGAAATACTTTAAAAAATGAAACAAAGGGCATGTCCGAAGGACACAAGCACTAAAGTTGGAATAATCTGAGCAATAAAATAAATAACAGTAGAATGAAATTCTAACCCAAGAATAAAAGAAATCTCCACGAGCCCAGACCCATGAGTGAACTCATATATACACAGGGAGGAGAATTTCCATTAAACAGAAGAGTTCCAGTGAAAGTAGAATGCTGTAAAAGGGGGAGAAACCCTCCCCATAAGACCAGCCCAGGCACAGCTGTGGGGGCACAGCCCCTGGGCGGACGCTGAGGATGGAGGGACGGGGTATCTGCAGCCCTGAGGCTCCCTGTCCACTGCGCGGCTCTGACACTCACCAGAAATGCTCCTCGCTGGGCCTCAAGACTCATTTCCTAGGAGCCTAGGAAGCAGAGGGAACGGTCCCTGCCGGTGGGACACTGTGGACACACTCCCCAGGTGGATGAGCCCCACAGATGTCCCAGACCCCCGACAAGGGGACGAGAAGGGTTTCCTCCCGAAAGACCACCTCCCCAGTCTGACCCCAAGAAACCCCGGGGCTGAGCCGACGTGAGGGTCACCCCACAGAACCGCCCTCCCATCCTCCTCCCAAGGGGTGAGGTCCAGACAAACAAGGGAAGAAGCAGCAGCATAGGCCAGTGGGGATGAAGGGGACAGGACAGTGGGCCAGTCCTGTAGCTGTGGAAGGGGACAGGAGGGCACGCGGGGCCTGGCATCTACCCGCACTGTTGGGAGACCTCGGTGCTGCGTGGATGGATGCCCCCCAGGTGGACCCACGGCACCCGATCCTGATCCAAACTCCAGCTCTGTCTGGAGAACCGCTGGTGTTGGCAGGATGTGCCTGGATCCTGGGGAGCAGGAGTCGCTCGGCCTGAAACGGCAGCGACGCGGGAGAGAGAGAATGTGAGGCCTATCGACACCGTGTCTGAGTGGAGCTCAGGAGAGAAGCAGCAGTGGGAACGGTGCTCTGACACGGAGATGCCGGCCCCGGCCAAGGGAGGCCACACAGGGAGGGAGGGCTGGCCTGTATCTAAGGAACCCCCAGAACAGTGGCTCCCTGCCTCCTTCGTCTGGACCCCTAACTGCTAACGCTGTACACGCGCCCAGCTGCGCCGCCACCTCCACGCTTTCTGCCACAGCGAGGGACCCTGGCACAGCCCATGTGGGTCAGTGCCGGTCACGGAGCGACGAGCTCGGGGCCCCGGGACAAACGCTGGGCTGGTCAGTGCTCACCAGGCCCTTGGACTGGACGGGCCACGCCTTTCCCTGTCCCTTGTGTGTATGCGTGTCATCCCCAGGGTGACATTTCCACGTTTGGGGAGGACAGCAAGGGGATGACACTGCACACAAGGCCGACTGCCCATCCTGATCACCTGGACAGAGGCGCCCGCCAGGTGTCTTCACTCAAAGCCCTTCCCACCGCCGTGGGCACTTCTGGGAAAGACACTGTGACATCCACCACCCTGGCCTCAGATGACCCAGCGCCTCCACCCACAGTGGTGCTGCCCGCCAGTCTTGCAGACGGTCATCTTCCACGTCCACAAGGCACACCCACCAAACAGCGGGCTCTCGCCTCTTCTCTCCCCTCCTCCCATCAGTCTGGACTCACACATTCCTGTGTTACTGATGGGTCACCACCCACAGTTCTCATTGATTTTTGTGCCCTAACCATCCCAGACTGGCCAGTGGGAGCCCCTTCAAGGACACTGGTGGCCTCCAAGCAGCCCTACTGCTGGATCCAGGGGCCCCCGGCACCGGGAGGCCCGGTGGGAGTCTTCTCAAACCTCATCCACAACAGCTCCAAGTGGACAAACCAGATCTCCACCGACACAGAAAGGTGAGGAATCTGGGTACACACGTCCAGAGGAATAAGACAGAAAGGCCTACACAACACACTGCAGCCGTGCACACCCTGGCGGGTCTCGCAGACACAGAATCAGACACAAAGGAAGCTGCTCCATATCGCTCCATTTAGGGTAAAAAAAAAAAAAACAACACATAAAATGAGTCTATGCTTTTTGGAGATGCATATTCAGATGGTAAAGCAAGAATGAGGTGGAGGGGCTGCCTCCTGAGGATGAGGACAGGCCGCTGGGCGGGCGTGGGGCGAGCAGTGGCTGCCCAGGTGTCCACCCGTGACAAGATGGTCTGAAACTCGTCTTGTGCACCTTCCTGTAAGTACATCACGCCTCCCAATAAAGGAAGAAGGAAACAAGCCCACCCAGGCAGCTGCAGAGGCACAGGTGCATCCTCAGGGGTACAGGTGTGGCTGGGGTGTCTGCAGAACCCTGGCTCCCAGCTTTGTCCTCCAGCCCTTGACATGAAAGGGCACCTTCCCCCTCAAGGGCCACTTTGGAGGCTTGACTTCCAAACACAGCTGGGCCCCGGCCTCTAGTGCAGCATCCAAGCACCTGCGTGGTCTGTGCCTGCCTAGGCGGGGGGCCCCCACAGCGCCATCCGCCATGCACATGCGCAGGGCACCCCTGGAGTTGCCACCCCGCACAGCACCAGCCAGCTCTCCAAGGGGTGGAACTCCCAGCCTGAGGCTCCCCAAGGCTAGCCCAAGGTGCACAGAGGAGCATGGGGTCCAGACGGGCTTACACCTCGGCTCAAACCTCAGGAGGAAGCTTCCAGCAGCTTTGTGGGGTCTTCAGACACAGCATCCACTCTAATCATCAGGGAAAGAGCAAAGCCATGTGAGGGCCCCTGCAGTGAGGGGTGCGTCTGGGCAACTGGGCAGGGAAGGAGTGAGGCTCTGAGATGGATGGACAAGCACACACGCCCAGGGCACGGCCTCCAGGACTCCTGGGGCCTCAGCCACCTGCAGGAAGTGGGAGCGGCTTCAGTCCCACACAAAAGTGCTTTGAAGCCACTGGGGGCCCGAGAGGGCTTGTTTAATGGGGACTGGGCTCCACGGTGCCCAGGTGTCCAAGCTCCAAGTCCGGAGCAGGAGAGCAGAACCATCTGGGAGTTCTGGGGCAGAGGGTGCCCGGGAAAGCCCTCTTTGACTTGGCAGATTTCTGGCGGGGGTGGGAGAGCTGGGACCCCTGTACAGGGGCAGATGTCAGGGCCGCCCCAGACAGCAGTCGCTCTGGCTGCCAGGTGGCCCCCGCTCCCTCCTGTCCGTGCCCTGCCCTCACCATCCCTCTCTCCAGGGGAAGGAGGGAAGCCCCCTGACCTACTCCCTCACCCACCAGTGCCCTCTTGCTGCCTCCTGGCCCACCTCCCACCTGGGGTCCCAGCCTGTCACCTCCACAGGACCCTCCCTCACTGCTGCCCAGCCCCCAGACCCCCCAGTCCCAGCCCACCATGGCGTCAACACATGCAATCTCCTCTGCCAGGGGGCCAGACCCCTTGCTCTGCCATCTCCCACCCACCCACGCTAGCAGCCCAGAGTTCCATGGCCCTGGCACCTGCACGGCCTCCCAGTCCCCCCTGGGGCAGCCGCACTGGGCAGGGAGTGGGGCCCCATCAGCTTGGGTGAGCTTTAGGCTCAGCTCTGTGCCACCCTGGCGACCAGTCCTCCCTGCCTCGCGGGAAGGTGGCTCCATGGCTAGGGAGAAGGCTGCGCTGCAGAGCGGCTGAGGACAACAGGGCCCACGACCTGCAGGAGGGAAGCGGAGGCTCCTCCAAGTACTGGCCCCCAGCCCTCGCCCTGGGGGCCCCAGCAGGCCAGGGTGGGCTCGGACAGAGCCGTCCTAAGCATCCATTGGGCTCTTCTCAATGGGCACCCGCCTGGAAGGCCCACACATCCAGGCTGCGCTGCCCTCGACAAGTCACCTGGTTCTGCCATTGTTGGGGCCATTCTGGCAGCTGGGGGAGGCCTCAAGAGCCTCCCCTGGAAAGCTCATGGAACCCCCCCGAAGGCCACAACCTGGCTCACTGCCACCAAGACTCACCTGAGGAGCTGGGGCCCCTGGGGCAGTGTCTGCAGCCAGGTCACACATTGGCCCCCATGGCCATTCAGGGTGGCGACCACCCTCCATGTCTGCAGGCTCCAGATGTGCACCAGCCCGCGCAGGGACCTGTTAGAGAAGTGCCAGTCAGGCTCGGGCATGGGGGGGAGCGGGCTGGACACCACGCAGCCGGTGGGTCAGGTGCTCCAGCCAGCAGCTCCCAGCTCAGGGGACAGCTCTGAACACACAAACAGGGGACACGTGCTCCTCTTACAGGGAGGGTGGCAGGGTCCTGGGCAGCCTCTTCTCTGGAGAGGCGAGGAGGCCGCCACTGACAGTACCAGCTGCCTGGCGCCTCTAACCGAGACCGTGTCCCTGCATCCTCCACGGGGGAGGCCCAATGGGACAGCGCGTCGAGAGCTCTGAAAGGGCGAGTGCCCGGGTGATGGGCAGCCTGAGTCCCTTACCCCCCGACTTCACCCTGGGCCGGGGGTACTCACCCTGAGAGGAGCAGCGGGCGCCCCTGCCCCTGGGCTCCTTCGCAGAAATGCAGTGCATGCACCGCCGACTGGGCGCCCCGGAGGACAAACTGGGGGTCTGGTGGTGGGAGCGGTGGGGGTGCCATGCTTGTCACCTGGGGACCAAGGAAGGGCGTGAATGACTCACCTGTCCTCCTTCGGGAAGGCACAGGAGCGTCCCTGGATGCTGCCCACCCCGGCACCCTCTGTCCCAACAGGTACCGTCCCCAGGCAAGGGCAGCAGTGCCCACACCCTCCACCAACTTGGGCAGGGTCCTCCTCGTCCCAGCTGTCCACACACTGGGAGCACTCGTCCTGCCCAGGCCTCGCTCCAGCTTCTCCCTCGGGGGGCCCTCCCCAACGAGCCCTCCCAGCCAAGTCAGAGGTGTATGGGGTCCCCGGTCTTCGTCACATGGGCTGCAAACACGGCCCGCCAGGTCCCGGTCCTGCTCATCACAACCTCCAACTGTTACAGCCACCCAAGGAACCGTCTGGTGAGCTGCTCTAGGTCTCCCAGGCTCAGGTTCGAAGTGTTCCAGAGCCTGCACGCTGCCACCAAGGGGCAGAAGGGCCAGCACAGGGGTGTGTGAGCAAGGGGCGGGGCCCAGTTACCCGGCCACTCCCCTGGAGGGCTGCTCTCAGAGGACAGACCCTTCCTCAACTCACTGGTCCTGTGTGTAAGGCCTGCTGGGCCCACCCACCCCAAAGGAGAAGCTGCCAGGGTCCCCCCCCGAGCCCACGCCAACCACGCCACCCCAATTTCACAGGCAGCCAGGGCCAGGTATGTCTGCCTGCAGGCCCGCAGGCCTGCAGGCTGGGCCGAGGGTGCAGAGGGGACGGCTAGGAGTGGACCCCCCGGGAGCTGGGGCAGCTGGGGGGGCCTCTCCTGCTGGGCTCTGGGACAGTCCTCACCCAGCCTGTACAGAGCAGCGGGGAGAAGCCCACACAGCCGCCAGAGGGGGGAACTGAAAGGGCCGGAGTGGGCCATCGGGAAGGGGCTCCAGGGGCAGAGGGACAGGCCACTCCCGCACAGGCTCCCACCGTGCAGCCCCCCAACACACACACACATGTGCTCACACAGGCACGCGCGCACACACACACACACGCAGGCAGCACGGTGGCCCTGGGCAGCACCAGCAGAAACCCAGTCCACACCTGCCACCTGCCTGCGGCCTGACGGGCGTTTCCAGAACCTCACCGCACCAGGCTAGCTCCCAGGTGATGAAATCAAGTCCTCCTCCACTGTTTTTCCCCCGGATGTAGGGAATAAACCCATCATGTTGTTACAACAGCCGGACGCTCAGGCCAAGACGAAGCCTCGGCAATTAAGGGCTCCATCATTTCAAGCAATTAAAGTAAACACTTTATTTGAAAACTAATTAATTCTAGCTACATATTTTTCCCATGACAATACTCTACGATGACTTGATTTATGACGTCTAATTATTCTTTATTAATCTAATTGAGAATAATCATATTATCCTATCTCCTGGCACCAGGCCACCTGGAGCGGTAAGCACGATGGCCGCCCACCGGCCTTGCCGCCTGCCAGCCTTGCCCCCACCTCCACTGGCCTGTCATTCTCCCCCCACCCAGAGGGCAAAGGAGCCTGAAACTTAATCCATGGAGCACAACTTTGGGTTCTGCGAGACGCATTCCTTTAAAAATTAAAAAGACAGTGTGACAGCCTTTCCACCATTGCTACAAACGCCCCCAGACCCCCCAGGCCCGGCCCACAGACGGAGGAGAGCCGCAGGGTTACTCCTGTGGAGGGGGGACCCAGCCTCTCCACTACCCTGGTGTGGGAGCAGAGTGCAGCGTGGGCAGGGCCACAGAGCCTGCAGCTGGCCCTGCCCTAGGGCACCTGCTGCCCTAGGGACCTGGAGTCCCAGGTCCACGAGGGACAGTTTGAGCCCTCTGGAGGTGGGTAATCTCGAAGGAGTATCCCCTACAGATGAGGTCCCCGGGGCCATGGGCTCAGTGTTAGGCTGAACCAGAACCAAAGTTGTGCTCGGAGATTCCAGAACGTCACCGCCCTCAGCTCTCAGCCCCAAATCACAGCACCTTGGGGCCCCCCAACTGCAGTCTGTGCATATCTCAGAAGGACCCCTTCAACCCAGGCCTCTGTGAATTCACAGGAAAAACCCTAAGAAATGCCGGCTCCCAGCCAACACTCGTAAAAGCAGACAAGGAGGTCCAGCACTGCGAGGACCAGGAGCACCAGGAACCGCAGGCGCAGACCTGGACCCGAGCAGAGCGTTCAGGTCTGAAATATAACGCTTCACAGTTTTAAAGAAATAAAAAGATGGAACTGAACGTACAAGCAGAGAGCATCACCTCTCAGATCCGGAAAATGACCCGACTGGGGAAAAGCTATTGGGAGCAGGAGATCTGCTGTGCCTACAGGTCGAATGAATCACAGAGGAAATGCTCCTTCATGAGGGGACACCAGGCTGTCACCACCGGCACTGTCCTTGAAGCGGGCCACCCACAGTAAACAGCCTGCATCACTCATCTCCCAAGGGCCCATCGCCGTCCACCTATGCCAGCAACGTGCAGGAACCTCCAGACATACTCACCAGGGGCCCAGACAGGACACCCAGCTCAGACTCATGGCAAAGGTCAAGGTCAAGAGAAACAGCAGGGTGACTCTTCTAAATTCAGAGACTAAAGAGCATGTCGACCAAATGCAACGTGTGAACCTTGATTAGATCCTGATCAGAAACGGGGGCCACACTGGGGGAATCTGAATACAGGCTGCAGATAATATAGAATTAGTACTGCTAAGTTTCTTGGGGAAAACAATTGTATTTTATGTAGAAGAGTGTCCTTATTCCTAGGATACAGTATTTTAGGGATGAAATGTTATGTCTGCAATCTGTTTTCAAACGTTTCAGAAAAAAAACCCTCGACCTGTGTCTAGCTATATACAAGTACACAGGCAGGGGAGTAAAGCAAATGTGGCAAAATGCCCGCCATCGGTGAACACAAGTACTCACTACTTCACACTTGCCACAAACCCACACGGGACTTGTATCCAGAATAGATAAAGACATAGATCAATAACATAAAGAAGCAAACACCAAACGTTAAATGAGCAAAAGACTTGAACAGATGTTTCACAAGAAACATAAATATCCAACAAACATAGGAAGAGATGTTTAACCTAATTAATAATCTTGGAAATGCCTGTTCAACCCTAGTGTGAAATAACTGCACTCTTAGCAGATTAGCCAAAAATTAAACAGCCTGGCAAATGCTGACCAAGATGTGGGGCAACTGGAACCGTGTACCACGTTGGAGGGGCCTATGTGGAACCAATCACCGTGGAAAACAATCAGGGACCGCCTGACATGCCCTATGGCCCAGCAACCCCACGCTTAAACACCCTAAAGAAATTTGCACACTTGCACACAAAGACTTGTACAAGAGTGTTCATAGCAGTATTGTGCATAATAATAAAAACCAGAAACAACCCAAATGACCATCAACTGCAGAATGGGATGCTTCTGGCACATTCATATGACAGAATACTCCACAGAACTGAAAATGAATAAACTCCAGTGTCACATGGAAGAAGTTCAAAATCATGATTTTCTTTGAAAGACATTAAGGAAGTAAAAAATGAGGCTAGAAACAAGGATTAAATAGTTGCAATATATATTTGATAAAGGACTTATACTCAGAATGTGTCAATAGGAAAAACAAGTTAAAGTGATTCCAAAAAGCTGAAATTAAAGATAGACAAAGGTATGTCAGGCAAACGGAAACAGTAAGAAAATAGGAGTTGAAACGCTGACATCAAAGTTTAATTCTAGGGACTTCCCTGGTGGTGCAGTGGTTGAGAATCTGTGTGCCAATGCAGGGGACACAGGTTCGAGCCCTGGTCTGGGAAGATCCCACATGCCGCGGAGCAACTAAGCTTGTGCACCGCAACTACTGAAGCCCGCTCGCCTACAGCCCGTGCTCTGCAGCAAGAGAAGCCACCGCAATGAGAAGCCCGCGTGCTGCAACAAAGAGTAGCCCCTGCTCGCCACAACTAGAGAAAGCCCGCGTGCAGCAACAAAGACCCAACATAGCCAAAAATTAATTAATTAATTAATTTTTAAAAAGTTTTATTCTCCCCAAAAAGCATCAGATTTGACAAAGCCAGACACTTTCTAATACTAAGCTGCGGTTCACAATGAATGTATGAACATCTATGTACTAAGTAACAGAAACAACACCTTTATAAAGCACAAACTACAGGAGATGCAAAGAGGCACAGAAAAAAACTCACTAGTAATTGGAGAATGTAATATACTACCGTCAGTACAAGTCAGACCAAGTGACAATATAAGTAAGGAGACAGAAGACTCAACAAGGTAAACAGTATGGAACTGTAGGGAACTCCACACTCTGACAACAGACACTACACCTTCTCCTCAAGGGCACATGAATGCATTCTCTGTGATGATATACTGCGTCACAAAGGAAACATCAGTAAGTTCCACAAAGAAGAAATATTAACATTATAAACAATATTCCATGATCGCAGTGCAATTAAACCAAAAAATTAACAAAATAAAAACCAAAAAGATCTTTCCAACTAAAAATTTTAAAAAAATTATTAAATGACTTCTAGGTAAAAGGGGAAATACTTAAACCACAAATTTTTTTTTTTTTTTTTTTGTGGTACGCGGGCCTCTCACTGTTGTGGCCTCTCCCGTTGTGGAACACAGGCTCCGGACGTGCAGGCTCAGCGGCCATGGCTCACGGGCCCAGCTGCTCCACGGCATGTGGGATCTTCCCAAACTGGGGCACGAACCCATGTCTCCTGCATCGGCAGGCAGACTCTCAACCACTGAGCCACCAGGGAAGCCCCTAAACCACAAAGTTTTTAAAATGACAAAACAACATTACATACCAAGATTCATCAGATATATTTAAAACTTTGGTCAGAAGAAAAATAGAGATTGATATCACTTATCATGCAAAAATAGCAAATAAAATATTAGCAAACAAAATACAACATCAAATTAAGAACATAATACATGCTGACCAAGTGGAATTTATCCTAGAATGCAAAGTTGGTTCAATTAGGAAATCCATTAATGTCATACATCATATTAATAGATTTATGAAGAAAAAGCATATGATTATCTCCATAGATGCTGAAAAAGCCTCTGACAACATTCAATACCCATTTTTAATTAAAATACTTAAGCAAACAGAAACTGATGGGTTTCTTAAAAATGATTATAATACATAGACACACACACACACAAACACACACCCTCCTTAGTTCTAAAGCCAACACATTATTTTATGAAGAAATATCAGAGGTATTTCTATTAAGATCAGGATACCCACTGTCTACACTACTAGTCAACATTGTATGGGAGGTTTAAGCTGATTCAGTTAGACAAGAAAAATCAGTTAGAGGCATATGAATTGGAAAAGATGTTAAATTCTCTTCCAGATGACATGATGGTATACATTGAAAGCCCTAGATAATCAATGATAAAAACAGATCCAAACATTAAAAGAACAGGACTTCCCTGGAGGTCCAGTGGTTAAGACTCTGTGCTTCCACTGCAGGGGTCATAGGTTCGATCCCTGCTCGGGGAACTAAGATCCTGCATGCTGTGCGCCATGGCCGCGGCCAAAAAACAAGCAAACAAACAAATGAAAAAACAAACATTAAAGGAAAACTTCAGTGATAGTAGCAGCAAATAAAACTAGCAAAGAGAACTCAACAGCTTCCATGTACACAACCAATAACCCGTCAGAGAAAATCCCACTTACAATACCAACTAAGAAGATAAAATACTTAACAATAAATTTTTTAACTTTTACACATCAACAGAGATAAAAATCAAAGCATCTTTAAAACACATAAATCTTCAAAATTAAAGAAGGACTAAATGCCAAATAGAAAATTGGGCAAAAGACATGAACAGACAATTCACAAATAAAGATATGAAAATGGCCCTTAAACATAAGAAAAGATGCTTAACCCCACTCATGGAGAAATGTAAATTAATACCACCTTAAGAGGCTTCTGGTTCTGGCCAGGATGAAGCAGGCTCACTACAGCCTCTCTCCTCTCTATCTGGCAGATTGCAACTAAAAACTCTAGACAAAATATAAACAGCAATTACTTGCAAACTCTGAAAAGTGAACAATAGCAGACAGACTTTGGAGGCAAGCAAAAACTTGGAGAATTGATCTGAATGGGCACCAGCTTCCTGCATTTATTTTTATGTCTTGGGGCACTGCCTTGAGGGTGGGTCCAAGTTGCACTGCTGCAGGGCAGTGGTAGCTAAAACTTGGAGAGACACTTTTTCTTTGCACTGAGGTTAGTTTAAGTCCTAGATTGAGTTTAAAACATAATATATAATACGAGAAATATAGTCAAAAAGCCAATAGAATCCTAGATTCTAAAAAGTTAGGGTTTGACTCCCTGATGGCCTGTGTTTCTCTTCTCTCTTGGCCCTGCCCCGAGGATGGGCCCTGGACACAGAGCTATGTGGAAGAAGTAACTCTAAGAGACCCCTGTCTTTCTGGTCAGAGGAACCATGGAGAAAGAACCCTGCCAGATCCTATGTGGGTATGAGAATGGCAGAGAGGAGAGAGCTAAAGAAAAAGATCCCTTAATTCTGTGAATGAACCCACAAAAGCCCCAGGCTCTTCTCTGAGCTGCATACATGTGGGATAGACCCAAAGCAGCACCAGCTTTAAGACCTGAACTAGGACCTAAACCACTGCCCAAGTCTCAGGCTGACCCCAGAGTGGCTGGTGAGTGGGAGAGACCCAAAGCAGTGTATCAGGAGCCTTGAAAATGGAAATGAGAGTAAAACTGTAGCCCACAGAGGGTGAGGCAATCTAACCCCAGTTAGACTGAATGCCTGTTAACACAAAACTCAACATTCTCCAGAGGACCCAATGTAATACCCAGTCCAGGGTATGTCTAGGATACAACACAAAATTATTCAACACACAGAACCAGGAAATGAGGTCAATCCTCAAAGGAAAGGACAATTTACAGATGCCAACCTCAAGACAGTTCAGATGTTGGGAATATCTGATAAGGGTTTTAAAGCAGCTTTTATGATTATACTCCACGAGGCAAAGGTAAACACACTTGAAATGAATGAAGGAAAGTTCCCAGAGGAGAGAAAAATTTTTTTAAAAAAAAGGAAGTTCCAGAACTAAATAATACAATATGTGAAACAAAGACATTCAATAATGGAATCAGAGATGACAAAGGAGAGAGTCAGTGACATGAAGACTGGTGAAAAGAAATTATCCAATATAAGATCAGAAAGAAAAAAGACTGGAATAAATGATTAGAGCATCAGGGACTGCAGAATAATAGAAAAAGGTCTAACATTCATGCATGGGAGTCTGAGGAGAAGAGAAGGAGATGGGGTAGGAAAATTACCTGAATAAATAATGCCCGAAATGTCACAAATTTGGGAAAAGACAAAAATGTATAAATTCAAGAATTCAATGAATCATAAGCAGGATAAACTCAAAGAAAACCATACTCATGCCATAATTAAACTGCTGAAAAATAACAGCAGTAAAATCCTGACAGTAATGGCACATTACACATAGGAAAATAATCATCTGTGCGAACGTGAATTTCATATCAGAAACCATGGAAGCCAAAAGACAGTGGAACATCTTTAGAGTAAACAAAAGAACTCTATATCCAGCAAATTATCTTTTGGGAATTAAGGCAAAATAAAGGTATTTTCAGGTGAAGGAAAGCCAAGAGAATTTCTTGCAGGAAGATATCCTCTAAAAGAAATATTAAAGAAGGTTCTACAGCTCAAAAGAAAGATCAGAAAGAAATGTGGAACTCCAAGAAGATAGAGGAAGAGAAATGGTAAACATAAAAGACAAATTTCCACCTCTTAAGTGAACATGTATATTGTTGGAGTTTGCAATCTGACAGCTATAACATGAAGGGGGGAGGGTAAGGGGACCCATATGGATATAAGGCTTCTACTAACTATTAAAAACATAATATATAAGAGATACAGACAAAAAGCTAACAGAAAATTTAAACTGAGTATTTGAAAATATCCAAATAATCCAAAAGAAGGATGGAAAGAAGGGAGAGAGGGCCAAAGCATCAGGAAAATTAGAAAACAAAATGGAAGACCTAAATAGAACCATAAAAATGACTAATATAAACATAAATGCTCTCAACATGCTATTATAAGACCCAACAACTATAAGCTATTTTTTTAAAAGCGCGACTGTAAATTATCTAGAAGAAACCTACTTTAAATGTAAAAACATAGAGGACCTCCCTGGTGGTCCAGTGGTTAAGACTCTGTGCTCCCAATGCAGGGGGCATGGGTTCGATCCCTGGTCAGGGAAGTAAGATCCCGCATGCCACACAGAGTGGCCAAAAAATAAGTAAGTAAATAAAATAAAAAAATAAAAACATAGATAAATTGAAAGTAAAAATATAAAAAAGACATACTATACAAATAACAAAAAAAAAAGGTGTAATGGATACATTATTATCAGACAAAGTAGACCTCAAAACAAGGACTATTAACAGGGAGAAGAAAACACACAATGACACAAGGCATCAATTCATCAAGAAGACACGAAAGTCCTGAACATATACTCCACTAACAGCAGAACTTCACAACGCATGAAGGAAAAACTGATGGAAATGAAAGCAGAAGTAGACAGATACATAATCACAGCTGGAGACTTAAACTCCTCCTCAGCAATCAACTCAACAAGTGGCCAGAAAATAGTACAGGAGACCTAATACTATCTATCAACTGGACTGAGCTGACATGAAGTGAACATTCCGCCAACAGAACAATTCATACTTCTCAAATATACATGGAACATTTATCAAGATAGACCATATCCTGTGTTTTAAAACAAACCTTAAGGGCTTCCCTGGTTGTGCATCTGCCTGCCAATGCAGGGGACACGGATTCGAGCCCTGGTCTGGGAAGATCCCACATGCCACAGAGCAACTAGGCCTGAGTGCCACAACTACTGAGCCTGCACTCTAGGGCCTGTGAGCCACAACTACTGAAGCCCATGTGCCACAACTACTGAAGCCCACGCCCCTAGAGCCCATGCTCCACAACAAGAGAGGCCACCGCAATGAGGAGTAGCCCCCACTCTCCACAACTAGAGAAGGCCCGTGAGCAGCAATGAAGACCCAATGCAGCCAAAAAAAAAAAAAAAACTTAAAAAATATAGAGGAACTTTGTTACTACGTGAGGTGACAGATGTTAACTGGACTGATCATGACAATCATTTTGCAATATATACAACTATCAAATCATTATGTTGTACACCTGAAACTAATACAATGTTATATGTCAATTATAACTGAAAAGAATGTAGAAGAACCAAAAGCGCACAATGTTCTCTGACCTTATGGATTTAACCTGGAATCAATAACAGAAAGACAACTGGAAAAATCTCCAAATATTTGGAAAACAAACAACATGCTTTTAAATAATCAATGGGCCAAAGAAGAAGTCCCAACAGAAATTGGAAAATATTTTGAAATGAATAAAAATGAAAATATCAAATATCAAAACTTGTCAGATGCAGCTAAAGCAGGACTTCGAGGAAATTTATAGCATCAAATGCCAAATTAGAAAAGAAGAAAGGGGGAATTCCCCGGTGGTCCACTGGTTAAGACTCCGTGCCTTCACTGCAGTGGGCCTGGGTTCAATCCCTGGTTGGGGAACTAAGGTACCGCAAGCCTCATAGTGTGGCAAAAAAAAAAAAAAAAAAAAAAAAAAAAATTAAAATAAAGGTTTTCTTTAAAAAAGAAAAAGAAGAAAGAAAGAAAAGAAAGGTCTCAAATCAATGACCTAGCTTCTACCTCAAGAAACTAGAAAAGAGGAGAAAAATAAGCCCAAAGCCAGGAAAAGGAAGGAAATAATAGGATCAGAAAAGAAATAAATAAAACAGAGAATTGTAAAACTACAGAGAAAAATCAGCAAAACCACAGATTGGTTCTTTAAAAAGATCAATAAAATAGATAAATCGCTAGCTAGCCTGACAACTGAAAAAAGAGAAGAAACAAATTATAATAATGGAAGAAGGGTTATCACTACAGACACCACTAACCTTAAAAGGAGGATAAGGAAATACTGTAAATAACTCAGTGCACATAAATCCAACAACTTAGATGAAATAGAAATTGAAGACCACAGACTAGGGGGTTTCTAGGTCACCTAGAAGAAATGACCTGAATAGCCCTATAGCGACTAAAGGGATTGCATTTTTAGTTAAAATCTTTGCAAAGAAAAGAAAACTCCAGCCCACATGACTTGACTGGCATATTCTACCAAACATTTTTTTTTTCTTGCGGTATGCGGGCCTCTCACTGCTGCAGCCTCTCCCGCCGCGGAGCACAGGCTCCGGATGCGCTGGCCCAGCGGCCACGACCCACGGGCCCAGCCGCTCCGCGGCATGTGGGATCCTCCAGGACTGGGGCACGAACCCGCGTCCCCCGCATCGGCAGGCGGACTCTCAACCACTGCGCCACCAGGGAAGCCCTCTACCAAACATTTAAAGAGAAAATAGCCCCAGTTCTATATAATTTCTTCCAGAAAACAGAAAAAAAGGGAACATTTCCCAATTCATTTTGAGGCCAGCATGATCCTCATACCAAAACCAGATAAAGACAGTACAAGAAAAGAAAACCACAAGCCAATATCCCTCATGAATACAGATGTAAAAATCCTCAAAAAAAAAAGTAAATCAAATCCAGCAGTATATAAAAAGAATACACTATGGGGGCTTCCCTGGTGGCCCAGTGGTTAAGAATCTGCCTGCCAATGCAGGGGACATGGTTGTGAGCCCTGGTCCGGGAAGATCCCACCTCCCGCGGAGCAACTAAGCCCGTGCACCACACTACTGAGCCTGTGCTCTAGAGCCTGCGAGCCACAACTACTGAGCCTATGTGCAACAGCTACTGAAGCCCGTATGCCTAGAGCCGGTGCTCCTCAACATGAGAAGCCAGTGCAACATGCACAACGAAGAGTAGCCCCCACTCGCCACAACTAGAGAAAGCCCACGCGCAGCAATGAAGACCTAATGCAGCCAAAAATAAAAATAAAAATAAAATAAATAAGTTAAAAAAAAAAAAAGAATACACTATGACCAACTAGAGTTTACTTCAGGAACACAAAGCAGATTCAATACTCCAAAATCAACAGAGATAACTCCATCACATTAACACACTAAAGAAGAAAAAACACAAGACCATATCAGCTACACTGATACAGAAAAGGCATCTGGCAAAATTCAACATCCATTCATGATTTTTAAAAACTATCAGTAAGCATGATCCACAATAGAAAAATGGATAAATTTCATTTCAAGAAAATTAGAAACTTCTGCTCTTTGAAAGATGGTGTTAAGAAAATGAAAAGACAAACTACAGACTGGGAGAAAATATTGTAAATCATGCATCCACAATATATAAAGAATCCTCAAAATTCATTAGGAAAGCAAAGAAAAAATAAATAAAAACAGAAGGTAAATTTAAAAAGAAAGGGCGGGCTTCCCTGGTGGCGCAGTGGTTGAGAGTCCGCCTGCTGATGCAGGGGACACGGGTTCGTGCCCCGGTCCGGGAAGATCCCACATGCCGCGGAGCGGCTGGGCCCGTGAGCCATGGCCGCTGAGCCTGCGCGTCCGCAGCCTGTGCTCCGCAACGGGAGAGGCCACAACAGTGAGAGGCCCGCGTATCGCAAAAAAAAAATAATAATAAATAAAAAAATAAAAAAATAAAAAGAAAGGGCAAAAGATGTGAATAAACACTATAGCCAAGATATGCAAATGGCAAATTAGGACCTGAAAACATACTCACCAGCTTTGGTCATCAGGGAAACGCAAACGAAAGCCACAGTCACCTGCACTACACGCTTATGGGAGCGGTCCACATTAAAGACTGACCACACCCCTGGCCGCTGGGAAGCACGTGAAGCAGAGGAACTCTCCTATGAGCATACTGGTACAATGGCTTTGGAATAAAGTGTGGCTGTTTCTCCAAAAAAAGTCCCAAACTGGGAACAATCCAAACATCCGTCAAGGCTGAACAAACAGTGGTACACCCATACTCAACAACAAAGGGGCACTGATCACGCCTCCCCACGAATCAACCTCAAAATCATATATCGACTAAAAGCAGCCAGAAAAAAAGAGTAAATATCCTATTCTATTTACATAAACTTCTAAAAAGTGCAAACTACCCAGTAGCAACAGGAAGCAGACGAGTGGCACCTGGGGAGGGGTGCTGCAGGGAGTGGGGAGAGGCCTTACAAAGGTCGAAGGTTGGGAGGAAACCCTAGGGATTCCCTAAGGACAGCAGGCACATTCATGTCTTGGGTATGATGATGCTTACACAGGTGTTGGAACTTATCAAATTATCCACTTTCAATATGTGCACATTTTAGTATATCAGTAATATTTTAAAAAACTCAACAGCAACTAAACAAAAGATCTGAACAGATGACACTTCACCTATAAGGTGTACAGATGGCAAATAAGCACAAGAAGATGCTCAGCATCCTTAGCCTCTAGGGAAATGCAAATGAAAACAACACAGTTCAAATGAAGAAGACAAACCCCCGAGGAAGCCAACGGCCGCTGAGCCGCCGGTGAGGATACAAACTGCACACACGCCCTGGATGACAGCCCAGCAGGTCCCTGGAGCACAAAACAGCCGATCGTCAAGTTGCCAGCACTCCGCCGCTGGATATTTAATCTAGAGAAATGAAAACATACGTGCAAACAAACCTGTATCTGACTGGTCTGTTCTATTCAGAATATCGCCCGAATGCGAAATGTCAACACACCCTTGAGCAATAAAATAGGAAGAAAGTACTGATGAACGCAACACCACGGACGCCTCCCCAGAAAATCAGAGCGAGTAACAGGCTACATACTGCTTGGCCCTATACACACGGCATTCTGGAAACGGCAGGGCCAGGTAGACAGCGTGACTGGAGGTGCCAGGGGCCAGGGTCAGGGGTCAGGGGTGGGCTCATGACCAAGGGGCAGCGAGAGGAGGGCTCTGACCGTGGAGCGGTTTCTGTACATGTGTTGGGACTCCCTGTAAGTACGTGTCTTAACAATCAGTCCTGATCGATACTGTGAGTCCACAGTGATGAAGGAAACGACTGAAGAAATAGACCAACGGGGAGAGCAGACAAATCTGAGCAGAATTCCAAGTGACCTGCAAGGCGATGGAGCTGGACCCCTGCCTGCGAGGGTGTGCGTGGAGGCAGCCCTCCTCACAGGGGAGACCTGACAACCGCCACCGTCCAGGCGATCAAGGTCACGCTGACATCATGTTCCCTGGGTCTGACACTGTGCGATGGCCCTTTATCTTGGAGGTCTTGCTCCTAGAAACCCAGACCCCAGGCTGATCTCGAGAAACACACACGGCAAATCCCAGAGGAGGGTACTCGCCTCGAAACTGTCTCGGGCGTCACAGCCCAGAGGGGCCCAAGGGGATGTGACCAAGTGTCACATGGTCCTAGCTGAGGTCCTGGAAAAGGACATAAGAGGAAAACTAAGGAAATCGGAATAAGCTGCAGACTTGGGTGGATCACAGTGCTCGAGGCTGTTCATCACAGGACGACCATGCCATCCCCACGCACAACGGTCGCAAGGGGAGGGCACCAGCACCTTCCAGGCATGGGGCAACCACTGGGCCGCCACCCTCCTGGCCATTTTCGAGGAGGCTATTTTTCAAATAACATATATTGAACAATATTTGGGGGCTATTTTTTCTTGACCTACAGTTAATGGTATTTGATTTATCACTAAGGTATTATGAAAACCCAGTTTTCTGCCTAGATTTTTCTGGCTTTAGATACAATTTCTCATTCCAGTTAAGGTGACTTTAAACAGATTTAACGCCAATTTTTAAGTGCTTCTCCTATTTAAAGTGATTTCCCATCTTATTTTTGCCCTAATATAAATAGACTTAAATCCATCAATAGCGCCCCAACACAAGGTAGTCAGTACTCAGCTAAGCAATTTACCGGTAACTTTTATCATCTTCATGCTCATTGTTACTCGCAAAGCAGAGTAGCACCAGGGAAGGGAGATGCTGACACAGCAGTCCCCTCTCTCTCATGCGGCACGGCCATTCTAGCAGGAAAACTCTGAGTTGGCCGGTCCTCCAGGCCAGGAGGAACCGAGACCCAGTCCCTCTGCACCTCCCAGGCCACACCTGGACAGGCCATCCTGAGCAGGCCCCGTCGCCCTCCACCTTCCTGATCAGCTCAGACCACAGCAAGACCCAAATCCCAGGACTGGCCCCTGGAAGTCACGTTACAGACGCAGCGGCCCCAGGGCGGTCCAGGCCAGATCACTGGGAAGCCTCCTGCTTCACAGCAGGACATGGAGGTCTGACCACCGCCCCTCCCCCATCTCTGAAACGCAGGGAGGTCCAGGGGAGTCAGCACACAGCGCATCAGAAACAAGCCCACGACACAGGACAATCCTCTAGGTAGTCAGCCTCTCGTTACCGAGGTCCCTGTGGGTCAGCGTTCCATCCATGGCGCTGGCTCACTGGGTGAGGGCAGCCCAGTGAGTGACACCCAGGCCCCCAGGAGTGGTCCCCCAATAAGTAAGGCCGAGGACACAGCCCCCTCCGAGGAGGCCGGACTGGCCCACAATGCTGTGGAGAAGCTGCGGTTCAGGGGTCCAGGTGAGACAGGGGACAGCCTACTGGGTGACAGCCCTACCCTGTTCCCTGCAGCTCGCTCCCTGGGCCAAGGAAAATGCACCAGCTGCCCTGCCCTCCTGCGGACTGCCACGCGTGGGCCCAGCCCAGGGAAGACCTGGCCCCAGCATGAGCCCTGGCCCGCCCCTCCCGCCGTGCCTGCAGAGCCCCGCCTTGGCCTGGGTGCAGCGGCAGGTTTGCCCAGGGAACTCAAACTTCACAAAGAAACCATCTCTGGAGTGGGCTCTGCGTGGCCATTCGGAGTCAAAGGCATGCTTCATAGCCCTCCTGAGCCCGTGCATGGCCAGGGCCCCTTCCCCTTTGAAGCCTCTGGTGAGTGATTGAAGCGTCTCCTTTCTGAGAGGCAGATAGCACAGTGTAATCTGACTCTAAGCCCCGGGATAAAGGTAGTTTGTTTCCTCTCAGCCTTTCTGTCAACACCTCCTCAGTAATTAGCCCTAATTATTACCAAGGGCCAGCCTCCCATTCGGTTATTAAATCAGAAATAGTATCGTGGCTGGGCATCTGTCAACGCCCGGCTGGCGACCTTGGATTCACTGAATCCTCTGTCAGTATCCATGGCTTCAAAGATGCGGATCCTGGGGAGGGGTTCCGGGGAGGCAGCTCCCTGGCCCGGGGAGGGGGTGGGGAGGAGGATGGTGCCACAAGCGGCCCCGTGCTTAGTGGGCCTCAGAGCCCATTGGGGAGGCGGGAACCGGGCACCATCCCTACACTGCCTTCCCCCAACCCAGCCATGCCTGCCTCCTGGGGCCTGACGTGTCCGTGTGTGCCTGCCCGCCTCTGGTACAGCGTCGCCCAGGAGCCCAGGTGGTGGCCTCAGTTGTGCCCAGTTGTGCACGACCTGAGGCTGGCAGGCCCGTGCTGGCTTTTCTGCACATGCACGGGGAAGACTCCTGAGCCCAGCCGGCAGGAGGCCCCCGAGTCCCGACTACAGCCTACCCACCCCGCCCCCCGTGGGCAGGGCACCTCCCCATGAGCCGGAGGGTCCACAAGCAAACTCGGGGATGGCTGTGGACATGAGTTTCCGAAGTAGAGCTGAGTGCTGTGCTCCTGAGACCTGGGGAGGACAGCCACCCACCCATCCTGGGCCTGAGCCTCTTGTTCAATCCAAGAGAAGCAAGTCACCTGCTCCTGCAAAGCCTGGGAGGGACGCTGCTCCCTCTGGCAGGATCCACTGCTCAGGCAGCAGCAGCGCTGACCTCACCTCCCTGGGGCAGCATTCTGGGCCCTTGGGCAGCTGCCAGCAATTTGTGTGAAGCCCCTTGGGGGCTGTGAGTGTCCCTTCCAACTCGCCCAGTGTTTGGGGAAGATGGCCACGGAGGACCAGGCTCCTCCGCTGGGGTCAAGGTCCATGTGATGTGATGGGTGCCTGGGCAGAGGTGAGCACAGCCCGTTCTCCCCTAAGCACCTCTGTAGCCTGACCAACACAAGGTACGAAGGACTTCCCTGAGGGCTTTGGAGGCGCCAATTGGACTCCTTGGGATGGGGGGGACAGGCCATCATTGCCGGGCCAGGAGGAAATGCCAAGGTGAGGAGCCACTGGTCCAGGAGCTGGAGATGGCAGGAAGGAAGGCCACTTGGGCGTTCTCAGCCGGCCTGCCTGGCACTTACGGGCTGGGGTGAGACCAGCCAGCAATGGGCTGCTGCCCTGGTTGTTCCCGGTAAACGCACAGAAAAGCTCCATGTTTTACAGGAAGTGGGATCATTCCCAGGCATCAGCACCGGCCTCTGGGGCCCACTTCCGCCAGGAGGGATGGTCCACAGGGGCCAGTTCCCCAGGGCTGACATCAGTGCCCAGATGGCCCTCCCCAGGGCCTGGGACGGGGCCGATGCCCGCGGGCTGGTGCCCAGGAAGCTCCCGTGAACCCAGTCCCACTTGGAGAGGGGCCCCTAAGCATGGTGGTGGTGAAGGACGCTATCACTTGAGGCCTCTCGGGGGCCAATGTGGCACTCCCAGCAGCCAGCAGGTGTCCCTGCACCATGGCTGCACTTCTGCCACCCGCACAGGCAGGTGTAAGGGCGCGGGCTCACTCCCAACCGCTGGCGCAGGCCGGCACTGCTCGGATGCACAGGTGGAAAGCAGCCAGGGACGTCCCTCTTCACCTTCTTACGGCCCCGCCAACAGGGAGACAGGGCACCCAGGGAGAAGGAACGGGCTGTCAAGGGCGACCTGCAGGCCAGGAGATTCCAGAGTCACGTGAAAGGAAGAATGTTTAAACTTGGGAATATAGAGTAATGTCTTCGCACCCTCTGTAGGGGTCTCAGATACAGAACAACTGGACACGTCCTGCTCGGGGCTGGAGCAGCTCTGCACACAGGGGCGACGTCAGAAGGATGCTCACGACAGCACTGCCCAAGGCTGCAAAGATGGGAAACAAAGAAATCCACGTCGGGCGTTCTCATGGCCCAGCTGTCTCCCCGAAGTTCCCATGTTGAAGCTCCACACCCAGCACCTCAGACATGGTTGTGTCCAGAGGCTTCAAAGAGGGGATTAAGGTTCAATGCGGTCATATGGTGGGCCCTGATCCAATAGGACCGGTGTCCTCATAAGGGGGCAAGGATACAGACATGCTGAGGGAGACCGTGGGGGGACACACAACGAGGTGAGGGGCCTCGGGAACAGCCAGCCCTGCCAACACCTGGATCTCGGGTGCCCAGGCTCCAGGACCGGGAGGAAGCACCTCCTGTCGCTTAGGCCATGCAGCCTGAGCAGGTGTGCACGGGGATCTCTCCCCACGGCCCATGTGGCCCCCCCTCATGGCTGCACGGCTGTGTCCCGCGCTCGGCGCTGAGGGCCCCACCCACTTCGCAGGAGGGCGCAGCAGCTCCCTCAGGCCAGGGGAACGGAGGGGAGTGACGCGCACCACTAGTGGTTCACAGCGGTCCTTCCCCAGCCTCTGCGGTCGTGGAGAAATGTAGCCAGTGAAGCCGTCGGCACGGCCCAAGGGACCACAGCGGACGGGGTGGCCACGATGTGGAGGTTCTCTTCCTGCAGCACAGTCGGCCTGCCCTGACCAACACAGCGCCAGCAGCCTGGTGACCGCACTCCTCGCTGCCAGACCTCCAGGCTGTTAACAAGGCGGTGACCCCCACTGGGCACTCAGCCCTACCCCGCCCCCTTGAGGACCGGTGATTCCAATGGCTCGTGGTTCAGCCGAGACCAAGCAGCCGCCACCTGCATGCGGGCCAGGGTTCAGCGCGCCCAGAGGCCTCCTGCAGTTCCCGGCACCTAGAACGTCTCGAGTCCTGGAATCACAGCAGAAAATCTGCCCGTACCTCCCCATGGTGCTTTTGTGACTTTTTACCGTTAAATCTTTAATCCACCTGGAGCACGGCTGGCACAGAGTGAGTTTCACTGTTTTCCAGACAACTGACCAGCTGCTCCAAGTCCTCTCACTGAATGATCCACTTTACCCCCATTAATTGGAAACAGCCCTGCCAGCGTGAACTAAACCCCTGTATTTACTCGGCTTTATTTCCAAGTTCTCTGCTCATCCTTCCACACCAATTTCCATGTCCTTTCGTTCCTGCAGCTTTAAAAAATGTTCTGTATCTCACAGTACCTCATCCTCAACACTTCCGGTGTTTGAAGTTTCCTTGGACACAGGCGCTTTACAAACCCTCCCACAGTGCCCACCGTGTCCCAGCTTTAGAAAATGAGACCTCCGGGTATTTCCGAGGGAAGCGAGGGACAGACACAACGGTCTGGAAGGCACGCCCCAGCACAGCCCGCCCTGAGCACATCCAGCAACACTGCCAGGCCCAGAGCACCCTCCTCCAGGTGGGATGCCTACGTGTGCAGAGCCAGGAGTGGCCATGACCCAAGGGCCCTTCTCCTGCCACGCACAGCACAGCCCCCTCTCCTGGCCCTCTGTGTTCCTTCTCCCCCAGAGAGGAGAGCAGCTGGGTCTTCACATCTGCCCAAAGGCAGGGCACAGTGCCAGCTAAAGATGGGGCAGTCACTTTCCGGAACCATAGACGCTGCCTGTCTGGAAGGCCAGCGCCCTCCCACCCTCTCCCGACCCCAGGAATGGGTGACCTTGCCCTCACAACTGAGGCCTGCCCCTCCGTCCTTTTCTTCATGGCCAGGGCACAACAACAGAACCCATTTTCCACAGGTCATCTGTCCAGTCTCTCCCCAAAGCCCCCAGGCCTGCCGTAGCAGAGATGACCCTCATGAGAGGTATGCTGGACCATAACCCGAGCCTGCAGGAGCCATCTGGGGCCCAAGGGGGAAAAAGCCCCCGGTGAAACCGGGGGTCAGAAGGGAAGATGGAAATGTTGGGACTGAGGGAACTCACTCCAGGTCCACTAAGTGGAGACGGGAGAGGCAGCCTGTGCAGAGGGCTGCTGACTGGGCCACCCGCCACAGAGGGCAGCTCTGGGGCCCCAATGTTGCCAATGACACCAGACCCACAGGTGGGCCAGGCCACAGCTGACCAGGACAGCCTGCAGGAGGGCCCGGGCCTGAGCAATAGCATGGGGGCAGCAGTGTGACCAGGCTGCGCTGGAACATCCAAATTTCTCCACTGGATCAGAACCAAGGGTGCACAATGATTTCTTGTCAGCTTGCTTGTTTCACTTTGGGGCTACATCGGCTTCCCACCTACTTCTAAGACTCGCAGCTGTTTTACTTACGAGGTGTCTGTGCCATAAAATAACTCACAATAAAACCACCTGAACCCAGAACCTTTTCAAGCAAATTACTAAAGGAAGTAATCCCAACAATGTCTATTTTACTTAAAATTTTTTACCATTTGCTTATTACTTTCCTTCCTAAAATGACTTTCTGATTGCAGTTATATTTCCACTTCTTTTTCTTTGCTACTCTCCAGGAAGGCGTTTTGTTTTCCCAATTGTAGGACCCACAGGGGCCTGAAATGTTTGCGTATCTGCCCCTTGGAGCAGATGCACTGTGCCCATCCTGTGCTGACCTGGGCTGGAGAAGCCTCCCAGTCAGCTGTTACTAGAAAACCCTCCCTGTGCAGAGCGGGTCCTCCTTCACTCCACGCTAGGCCCTGGGGACTCACAGCCCTGTGCTGCTGTCTGCTCCTCACTTCACTGCTGGCCTGGAAGCTAGTTCTCAAGGCCACACTCCTCCCACCAAGCCTCCCATTCCCACCCATTCAGCCAGACCCTGCAATGATCCAAGCCCCTGTCATGAACCACACCTGCAACGCTGACCGGGTACTTGCGGCTGGGCCCAGGCTCTGCTCCCACTGATGGACAAGGACTCACTCAGCCATGGATCCAACTCATGTTTAATAGCACCGATTGTGTGGCAGGGACATGAGGTTGACTGATGGGAGCCCTGCCCTAGGGACTCACAGTACATCCAGAGACACAAGTCATTACAGCGCTGGGCGTAAGTGCTGAAGCAGCCAAGTGCACAAGTGGGTATGGAGGCAGGACTGCTGACGAGCAGAGGGGAAGGCAGCGCAGGCCAAAACAAGACTAGATGCTAATATAGCAGGCAAATGCCTGGAAGGGAGCTGAGACTGGCAAAGAGGCCTCCACTCCACCCTCCTGCATTAAAGCTGTCCCAGTGGGCCAGGGCTGCTGGTAAGCCCGTACATAGGGAAGCACCCTTCTCTGCCAAGACACCCTCCCACTTATACTGAATAATGAAAGCAGCTGCTTCCTCCATGCAGCCTTCCTTAACTTCCAGTCCGGAGGATAGGGGACACAGGGAGCAGAGACCGGGGCAGGAGTCAAAGCAGACACCATAGGAGTTAGGTCCAAAGGGGCTGGCACAGCGGACACAGCCCAGTCCCAGCCAGCACTGAAGGGGGTGGTTTTGGGGGGGGACTAGTTACAAGGACTGTACAAACTTGATGGGGACTTATCTATGCAACTCTTTCCAACTAGCGGGAACAGGCCAGGTGAGAAGGCGCTCCCCAACAAGGTGTTGGGATGCAGCCAAGAGCCCAGTGGGAGGCAGCCTCTGGGCCACTGAGGGAGTTGGAGAATGAGGGGCACAGGACAGAGGCCACTGTCCTGCTGTGCCCTGGGGTGGGGACTTAAGGGGAGCTGTTTGTGCTCAGACACGATAGATGCCAAGCAAGTGCATCTCCTGCCCAGCAACGGGGCAAGTGGACAGGGCACTACCTGGTGCACCCCATCTAGAGTGAGCTGGCAATACCCCACTGTCCTGACAGGGGGGCCGTGGGGTTCCCTGGCCACGCAGACCACTTCATGACAAGGGGGCACTGCCACACCTGCCCAGGCTGTGTTCGGAATCCAGTGCTGTGGGTTGGGGCGTGGGACAGAATGGTGGCTCTCCTGGGGTCGCTGGAGTGTCCACTGCCCCCTGTGGGGTACCTAAGGATGCCTCCTGGCCTGCCTCTGTCTCAGAAACCTCCTCCTTTGTTTTCTGGGGTCCTGGACCCCCTGGGTTAGTGGGACCTGGTTGCTGGGCAGGGGGTTCAGCAGATTCTGCAACTGCAGGGACAGGTTTGGGGGCCGCCTCCCCTGGCTCGGAGGAAGATGGCCCCACGGGACCAGGACCAGTGCTGCCTGCAGAGCTGGACAAGGCAGGAGGCTCCGCAGGCCCAGGGCTGCTCTCCATGGCTAGCAGCTGCTCAGATAGAGCATTTCTAGATGCGGAATTGGAACTAGAAACAGTGGGGGTGGCCAGAGCAGCGGGGACAGACCTGGGGGGAGTGCCCATGTTGAGGGCCAAGGCCTCTGAGAACCTAGCTAAGTACTGTCTCACCATAGGCAGCTGTGGGGCCACTGGTGGCTGGCTGAAGGCCAGAGGCAAAGAACAGGGCCCTGCAGCGTGGTACTCAGCAAAGCTGTTTGGGTTTTGAATAACTTCCTCAAGATCCTGGCAAAAAAGCTCATAGTTGTCAGGCAGGGGCAGGTCCCCATCGAGGTAGGGGGCTGCCCACGCCCGGGCTCGGCCCGTCAGGCGCCCGAGGATCTCGCAGACGCGGCTGAGGTTGTCCCGGTAGTGCTCAAAGCGGAAGGACATGTAATCGCCCAGCTGGGCCAGAAAGCGGTCCAGCAGCCAAGGGGAGCCATCGAAGGTGCCTGGGTCCGAGCCGGGCACCCAGTGGAAGTCCACCCTGAGGGGCCGCGGGCCCATGCGCATTGCCGGGGGGCCCCTCTCTGCGGGCTTACCGCCCACAGCACCACTCGCCGAGCTCTTCTGCTCCATGGTCGTGCGCACACACACAGGGTCCCCACAGCAGGGCCGCTCAATCCAGGGATCCACTAGAGGGGTGTACGCAACCCCAGGAGTGGTCCCGTCCTCCTGCCAGGGGTGTGCATTGGCGTAGTTGGCTGCCGCCCGGATGGGATTGCGAGGGCCCTGGCGCCGGCCACGAGGCATGCTGGGAGCAGACGGGAGCTGCCACGTCAACTAGAGAAAGAACAGGGAGAGGAGGGAGGGACGGCGCCCAGAGGGTGGGCAGAAGCGGCGCGCAGACACAACGGGACAGACGGCTGTGGAGGGGTGCTCCAGGCAAGTGCTGAGCGGGGAGCTGACCACTGCGGCCTCAGAAGAGCTGAGAAGAGCTGATGGGACTGTCAGACGCAGGCCACCATCCGAGGCGATCTGTCCAAAAACAAGGTGGGAAGAGTGGGAACTACGCCCAACCACCACCACTGGGAAGCCGACCCTGGGCCCCCACCAGGAGCTATCCATGCAAGGGGGCCCAGAGGCCGGCCTGGGAGGTCCCAGAAGGCAGGTACACGCCACCTGGGATGTTTCAAGGGCAAGATGTGATGGCGGTGATGTCAATCCCAGGAGAAGAAAAAGGGGGCCAGATCAGATCCCCCTGGGCTTTCTTGGACGGCCTGGATGGCTGTCAAAGAATTTCAGGAGGAGAGTGACAAGAACAACCTTCACTGACAGCTCTAGTCTAGTCATGCCCAACACTGACCCCCGATGAGGCTGGTCCTCTCGCCACCCCCAAGGCACGGTGGTGAGTATAGTCACTCGTCTGTGGCCACACACAAGCCAAACAGTAAGTGGCAGAGGCAGCTGACCCCACCACACGTCACCACGCTATTTATAAGCTACGCTTCACAGTCCTGTGAACCGTCTCCCAGCCGCCCAAGCACTGTACCGTCAGGTGCAGAGTGTGTCATAAAATCTTTTTACGTCACAGCCCCAGAAGCATGGCAAGCACTACCTGTGTGCCTTCCAGCTTTCCCTCCACCCCCACACCCGTCCTGTGTCTCCCAGACTCATGTCGCTACTCACAATGAAGCCACCCCCACCCCAAACACATCCTCCCTGTCAACAGCCCAGAATCCGATCCCCTGAGTTAAATTCCACTTGCTCTGTCTACTCTCCCCACCCCAAGGTGGTCCCTGCAAAGGGCCTGGAGAACAGTGGCCATCACCCCTGAGCAGCACAAAGAAACGCAAAACAAAAAAGAAGGTGCAGTTCCCGTCGGATGCAAGGAGCCCTCCCGCAGTCCAGCCTGAGGGTAGCCACCTCCCCAGTCTCCCTGCAACACGAGGTCCACTCCTGGCCTGCACAGAGCGCTCTCTGCTTCACCCCTCCTGGCGCTATTTCCCCAACAAGCCCTCCACACACACACACACCCCGCCCCCCACTGCTCCACCGGCTCCCACCTAGGGGCGCCAGTCTGCACTCACCTTCGGGGCGGCTTCCCACGTGTTTACCTACCCCCATCTGCGGGAGCTCCTCCAGGGGGCACGGCTTGTTGGTCTTTCCGCCCAGGACCTCCCAGGGCGGCCTGCAGCATTTGGAGCCGCCAGGGCCCCCAGCACCTGCCTCCCCAACCCCCCAACTCTGGTGGCGAGGCGGGGGGTGGGGGGTCTTCCACCCGAAAGCCCGTCCCATCCTAACACTAAAAACACGCTAGGGCGGCAGAGACCCAAGACAGCAGGTAAATGCCGTCCAGTCCAGTTCCTCACCGAGCTCTGAAAAAACGGTGACCACGAACCACTCCCGCTCCTGACCCCTGTGAGGGGAGGGAGCCGCTGCCGTGCGCGCCCGGGACCCCGCCCCGCCTGGCTCTCGCTAATTTGGGGAGCGAGGTCCCCAGCCTGCCCGGCGCCGAGGGACCCGGCCCTTCCCCAGGACAGGACAGCGTGCGCCCGCGGAGCCGAGGCCGCGCCCGGTTCAGGCGCCGCCGCACGAAGCCCACCTACCTGCGGCCACGCGGCGCCACGACAGTCCGGTTCCCTCGACAGCGAGTCCGAGCGCACCTACAAAACGGACGAGACCGGCCGCCGTGAGGCGATGCCAGGACCGGCGCGGACCGGGGTCGGGAAGGGACGGAAGGGCGCGGACCCCAACGCACTAACCCGCCGGCCGCAGCCTGCGAACCCAGCCACAAGCAGCTCGAGTCCGAGAACCGCCTTGTCGTGCGGCCACGCCCCCTGCGTGCACGCAGCCGACCACTACGTCCCCGCGCCGGCTCCCGGAACGCCCCTCGCTGGCCGCCCAGCCGCGCTGCGCCTGCGCCCTGCGTCGTGAAGCCTCGGTCGCGCAGGCGCTTCTGGGCCCTGCCAGCGGGGCAGCAGGGCGCGAAGGTTGATGGGAGGGTGCTCAGCTGGACGCCGCGCCGAGTGCCACGAGAGCAGACGGGGCCGCGTGCGCCGGCGCAGGAAGGGCCGAGTCCGAGGGCGGGCGGGGCCGCGGGCGCAGGCGCCCGCGGCATGCTGCGTTGAGGAGCGGCTCGGTGCGGCGGGATTGTGGCGCCCACCTAGCTCTAGCTGGGACTCAGGGACAGACGCGGCGACCACTGCCCTGAGTTACTGCTGATCGTCAGGAGGGATGTTGGGGGCCGAGGGCACCAGGGAGGGTTGGCACAGAGGGGCTGCAGCGCTTCCTGGACGGAGTGCCCGCAGAGTACCCGTAGCTGGAGACCCGGCAGGGGCCCGGGCGCGTACGTGCGCCCAGGAGCGACGCGGCGGGGCTGGCCCCGAGGACCGTCCCCTGAGGGCCCGGTTCCCTCGCCGTGGGCGGGCTGGCTCGACTCACCCCTTAAGGCTGGACCCCGAGCGGCTGCCCAGCCAGCGCCCCGCAACAGGGAGGGCCGGTGCGGGGGAGAGCTGTTGCCCTACGTGCGAGACCTCTAGCACCTCTTGCCCCGGGGCCCCCAGGTGGGGACAGGTTACCAGGGCCAAGGCGGCGGAGGTCACTGGAAGTGATGTAACACCAGCTCCCTTTCTGCCCTGGTCTAGCGACTTCTTTCATGAAACCATCTCTGAAATGTTATCTGCATTTACAGCCAAACTCACTTGCTTTGATCCTTGAAACGGAATCAAAGATTACACTGTACCTTCTCAGGGTTTGTGGGGCTTTCAGCAGCCTCGCCAAAAATAATAGAGGTGGCACCCAGCCAGGAAACGCCTCCTGGAAGTGTGAATGAAACTTGTATTTTTTGGTTGTGTCTTTCCTAATTGACCTGATAATTTAAACTTCCTGCTTCAAAGGAGAGGGGGAGTTCCTGACAGAGTTCCCGACAGTTTGGCAGCTAAGGCCAACTCAGGGCAGTCAGCGGAGAGTGGGCAGCAGACTTGTGCAAAACACCCAACCACACCCACCCAACTGGGCCTCACCATCAGAAAATACCTTTTTGGGTCCAAAACTTAATTTTGTTATTCAGGCCATCTTCTATATATATTTTTAATTGTAAAATATACATAAAATTTATTTTAACCATTTTTAAGTCTACATTCAGTGGCACTAAGTATATTCATATTATTATGCAAACTTCACCACCATCATCTCCAGAACTTTTTCATTACCCCAAACAGAAACTGTCCCCATTAAACACTCCTCCTCACACCCCTTTCCCAAGCTCCCAGTAACCTCTATTCTACTTTGTCTATATTAATTTGCCTATTCTAGGTACCTCGTATAGTTGGAATCACATATTATTTGCCATTTCACTTAGAAGAATGTTTTAAAGGTTAATCCATGGTGTGGCACCTATCAGAATTATTGTTCCTTTTTAAGACAATAATATTCCTTTGTACATATATACAACATTTTGTCTAACCATTTATCTGTTGGTGGACACTTGTGTTCCTCCCATCTTTTGGCTGTTGTGACTGATGCTGCTGTGAATGTGGGTATACAAATATCTGTGTGAGTCCCTGCTTTCAATTGTTTTCGGTATATACCTAGGAGTGGAATTGCTGGGTCATATGGTAATGCTATGTTTAACTTTTTGAGGAACTGCCAAATTTTCTACAGTGGTTGCATGAGTTTTCATTCCCGCCAGCAATGCAGAAGGGTTCCAATTTCTCCACATCTTCACTAACAGGTGTTCTTTTCTGCTTTTTCTTTTTTCTTTTTTTTTAAAATAATGGCCATCTTAATGGGCATGATGTGGTACCTTGTGGTTTTGATTTGCATTTCCCTAGTGACTAGTAATGTTGAGCTTATGGACCTTTCACGTGCTTATTGGACCTGGATGTGTGTTTGAACTGGGAGGCCCAGAGGCAGTCGTCAGGCTCTGAAGTGTTCAGGGTTGGTGTCAGATGTGTGGCTCCCCAGAGCCAGGGCAGCAACAGAGACACGCAGCCCAAGAGATAACGCCAGCTGCCTGAGGACTGCCAGCCTGTTAAGCCTGCCTGTGCTGCTTGCCCCTGGACCTTCCTCAGGGCCCGTCCCTAGAGCCAGCTGGTGGACAGCAGAACCCAGAACCATTCCTGCCATTTCTTTGTTCAAATTTGCTCTGGTCATTCCTACCTTAATTCTTGTAGTGCAAGAAATCACTCCAGCTGTCACCCAAGTGTCTTCCTTTCTCCCTCATTTTTGAATAATATTTCTGGGTTGGCTTTCTTTCTGAATGTAGATTTCATTCCATTTCTTCTCACCTTCATTTTTTCGATGTGCAGTCAGACACATGTAATGTGTCCTTATTCCTCCGACTGTTTTCACAGTTTCCTCTTTGTCTTTGATTTTCAAGAGTTTGACCATGATATGCCTGGCTGTTTGTTTGTTTTTATGTTTATACTGCTTGAGATTTGTTGGGATTCTTGGATCTATAAGTTGATCCAAAATTCATGAAATTTTAGGTCATCATTTCTTCAAAATTTTTTTATGCCCCATTCTCTTTTCTCCCTCCGAAGCACCATTATATTAAACTTTATTTCTTTTTTTAAAAATAGTTATTTATTTATTTGGCTGTGCCAGGTCTTAGTTGCGGCACGTGGGATCTTTGTTGCTGCATGCAAGATGTTCGTTGCGGCGTGCAGGATCTTTTAGTTACGGCATGCAGGCGCTTAGTTGCAGCATGTGGGATCTAGTTCCCTGACCAGGGATCAAATCCGGACCCCTTGCACTGGGAGCTCGGAGTCTTAACCTCTGGACCACCAGGGAAGTCCCTAGACTTTCTACTGTGGTCTCTCAGATCCATATTACCTCTATTGTTACTCTCTATTCTTTTGATTGGAGAATTCTTATTTATTTGTCTTCAAGATCATTGACCCTTTCTTTTGCCATCTCCAAACTGTTCTTAAAATCCGTTAAAGTCCATCAAGTAACATTTTCATTTATTGTTATACTTTTCAGTTTTAGAATTTCTATTTGGTTCTCTTTGACCATTTCCGTTTCTCTGCTAAAATTCTCTGTGGTCATTCATTATGGCCAATTTTTCCCTTGAGAACTTACATATATTTATAAAAGCTGTTTTAAAATTTAATTCCAGGGACTTTCCTGGTGGCACAGTGGTTAAGAGTCCGCCTGCCGATGCAGGGGACGTGGGTTCGTGCCCCGGTCCGGGAAGATCCCACATGCCACGGAGCGGCTGGTCCCGTGAGACATGGCCACTGAGCCTGCGCGTCCGGAGCCTGCGCTCCACAACGGGAGAGGCCACAACAGTGAGAGGCCCACGTACTGCAAAAATAAATAAATAAATAAGTAAGTAAAATAAGAATCTGCCTGCCAATGCAGCGGCCACAGTTTCGAGCCCTGGTCTGGGAAAATCCCACATGCTGCGATGCAACTAAGCCTGTGTGCCACAGCTAATGAGCCTGCACTCTAGAGCCTGTGAGCCACAATCACTGAGCCCACATGCCACAACTACTGAAGCCCACGTGCCTAGAGCCCATGCTCCACAACAAGAGAAGCCACCACAATGAGAAGCCCACACACCACAACAAAGAGTAGCCCCCTGCTCTGCAATTAGAGAAAACCCGTGCGCAGCCACAAAGACCCAATGCAGCCAAAAATAAATAAATGAATAAATTTATTTTTTAAAAAATTTAATTCCAACATCTGGATCATCTTGGGGCTGGTTTCTAGGAACTGCTTTCTCCTCCTGGCTAGGAATCACATTTCCACGTTCCTCACACATCTAGTCATTTTTAGTTGCGTTCTGGACACTGATGGCATTTTGTAGAGCCTTTGGAGTCTGTTATCTTCTGAAGTGTGTTGGCCTTTGTTTCAGCAGGCCTTCCACTTTGAACTTTTGGGGGCATGGTTTTATTTTTGTGAGGGTGGATCTGTTGCAGTTTTGCCTTTAGTCCTACACAAACCCGTTAGTCTTGGAACCTAATTTTTTCTCCTAAGGTGTGGACTTGCTGTAGTTTCAGGGGAAGGCCCACAGTGTTTGCACAGCCCCTGTGACTTGGTGGGACTTGAGATCCAAACTCTCTGTCCCCCTGCAGTGGATGATCACTGAAATCTCTGCTCTCTCCTCCTTGAGGCTCGCTCCCACACAAGCAGTTCAGTCATCAACCAAGGATCTGATGGGAGTTTACATGCAGGTTTTCAGGGATTTTCTCCCTCATTTCCAGATGCTCTGGCTGACCCCAGCTGTTCTCTGGCACCTCAAGCCAACAGGACTACAGCTTCCTGTTCCTATTCTGGTCACTGGTGCCCTGCCCTAGGGAGGACCCTTAGGGGGAAAGCATATACACGCGAATCTCACTCAGTGCATTTCTTTTTTTTTTTTTTGTGGTACACGGGCCTCTCACCGTTGTGGCCTCTCCCGTTGTGGAGCACAGGCTCCGGATGCGCAGGCCGAGCAGCCATGGCTCACGGGCCCAGCCGCTCCGCGGCATGTGGGATCCTCCCGGACCAGGGCACGAACCCATGTCCCCTGCATCGGCAGGCGGACTCTCAACCACTGCGCCACCAGGGAAGCCCAGTGCATTTCTTTTTCCAGTGGCTGGATTCCCTCTAGTTTTTTATTTATTTATTTATTTATTTATTTTGCGGTACACGGGTCTCTCACTGTTGTGGCCTCTCCCGTTGTGGAGCAGAGGCTCCGGACGCGCAGGCTCAGTGGCCATGGCTCACGGGCCCAGCCACTCCGCAGCACGTGGGATCCTCCCGGAACGGGGCACGAACCCGTGTCCCCTGCATCGGCAGGTGGACTCTCAACCACTGCGCCACCAGGGAAGCCCCTCCCTCTAGTTTTTGATTGCTTTTGGTTGATCTTCAGTGCCTTCAGACAGTATCTTTTCTATTTTGTGTGGAGTTGATCACTTTTATTTGCAAAAAAGTTAGCTTTATACAAGCTGCTCAGACACCACCCAGACCAGCCCCTCTGCCCCCTGTACATCTGTCTCACAAGCACCAATCCAGCTATGCCTGCCTGTATTAAGACTCACAGCACCTAGTGGAACAGACCTGGCCTTGGAGCAGACCTGGCCTCCTGCTCCCCTGTGTGGCCCTGGCACATGAGAGCTGGAGGAGGAAAGCTGCAGGAAGTCAGGTCGGCTCTGAGCTGCAACCCTTTCCATGGACACACGGTATGTGGAGCTCAGACCTTGCAAAGCAGGCTCCTCGGACGGAAAACACAACGTAAAGGCTCCATGCCCAGGTTCATCAACAGCTGTGCCTCGAGCACCTACTACACACCAGGCACCATGCTGGGGACAGAGACACAAGGAAGGGAGGCTCCTTTAGGGCAAGAGAGAAACACCATTCCAGGAAGGCTTCCTGGAGGGAGAGCCTTGCACTGAATCATAACCAAGGAGGGGGGCTGGCCAGGCAGAAGGTGGAGGCACAGTCTGGCAAAGGCTTAAGGGCCAGGCGTGTGCCGTGGGGGAAGTGATCCCACTCTCTGCCTCCCCGCGGTAGGACCTGGTCCTCGCAGCCCTGTAGGGCAGGTGGGGAGGGCCTCCCGGTGCAGTTCCTCGCCCGGTGTGCCCAGGCATGCACCTCTGGGAGGAGGCAGGCGCCGGGCGGGCCTCTGACCTGCAGAGAACGGCTGATGTGAACAACACTCCACTTGTACAATGTCTCCCCTTTGAAAACCAGATACTCCCTGAGCTATGGAAACCCAACCGCTTGCTGAGCGTCAGGACGTTATTATTATAATCACCCGGCCCAGTTCCAGCCACCGGGGCAGGACAATGCGCCTTTGAGGCCGCAGAGGGCTCGCCTCCCATCCACCCTCTCCCACAGGCAGGGGCCTGGCCGCAACTTCATGCCCCACGGGGCACCTGGGGGTCTGGGCATCAGCCTTCTCACTTGTCAGGTGGGGGCCCAAAGAAGACACGTCCAGATGTTGCTTCCATTGCCTCCTGTTCTGTCCCACATCTTGACCCTGGTAGCTCAGGAGCCATTTACATCTGCTTTGGGGGAACTTATGCATATGAAAATTCTTCAAAGATACTAAGACCATCAGGGGCCATTAGCCATTCTTGCCATCATGGGCTGCATACCTTGATAACATAATTATGAAAAGGGGGCCCGTGGGGGGCCGTGCCCAGTGCCTGGAGCCCTGGCTGGGTCAGTGGCTGGTGGCCAGGCAGGGAGCTGGGCCCTGCAGGCTCCTGACCCCCAGCTGCCACGTAACAAGGCCACAGTGCCTGTTGCTCATGGTTCCACTTTATTCCCAAGCTTTTGGTGTTACTTGATCATCAATTTTATGCCATAAAGATCCCACATTTATTAGGAAAAAAAAAACCTAGCAAAACTAATTTCATGGGGGCTTCCCTGGTGGCGCAGTGGTTGAGAGTCCGCCTGCCGATGCAGGGGACTAGGGTTCGTGCCCCGATCCCGGAAGATCCCACATGCCGCGGAGCGGCTGGGCCCGCGAGCCATGGCCGCGGAGCCTGTGTGTCCGGAGCCTGTGTTCCGCAACGGGAGAGGCCACAGCAGTGAGAGGCCCGCGTACAGCAAAAAAAAAAAAAAAAAAAAAAAAAAAAAAAAAAAACTAACTTCATGGAACTGCAAGCTGGATCACTGTCCCATGAAACCCTAGAGGCCAGAGTCTCAAGGCTTGAGCCAGGCCTGCCTCTCCTGTTTGCTTCTGCTGTTGCCGCTGGGAAGCCCTGGGGCAAGGCTGGAGCAGGACCAGCCAGGCAGTAAGGGCTCGGTGGTTCCTGAGCTCACCTGCTTTTGTCAGGATTGGGTGTTCACCCTGCGGGTGCCCTGTCCCCAGTGGGGGTCAGCTCCAAACAACAGGCACGCAGAGGGTGGTGGTCCTCCTGCTGCCCACTTGGACGGTGCTGGTATGGCTGCTGGGACCCGGGCTTGGGTTTCGGGATTAGGGACACCCGAGCACCATAAGCCACGTTTGGCTGGGATTAGGCGGGCTCAGCTCTAAGATGCTCTGCTGGCCCTGGGAAGGCACAGGTGCTTGGCTGGGGCCCAGGACGTGCAGGGTTCCCAGAGCCCTCGGGGCAGGCCCAGAAACCCGAGAGATCTCCAGGAGCTGGGCCGCAGGGAGGGCCGGCCAACGGGGAGGAGTGAGCCTGGGGAGAGCAAATGGGGAGAGCGGGGGTCTGCATCAGGGCAGACTAGGCTGTGCTTCCCCCAACAGATGTCAGACCCAGGTCTGAAGGCCACAGCCCACCTGTCCTGAGGCCGAGCTCCTGCAGACCAAGAAGCAGCATCTGTAAAACAGTCTTCTCCTTCCCAGTGTTGCCCAAAAGATCCGGTGTATCAGCAGGAGCGGGTCTCCTCCCGGACCCTGGCTACTCAGGGCGGACAACCCAGCTACTGTCCCCAGGCACCATGGCACCAGCCCAAGGGGGTGCCATCTGTGGCCATCGGGATCAGGCATCGCTTCCACCAAAGACGTTTCCCGACAGGACTGGGTCAGCAGAGGGATGTGCTGTGGGACCTAGGCGCTACAGCAGAGACAGGGCAGGGGACACTCGTGGGGCTGTTTGGGATGTGGCCACCTCGGGCCCAGGCACCCTGCTGGGCTTGTTCGCCCCGGGGGGGCGGGGGGGGCATCTCCCAAACTGTTTCTGGCAGTGACTGGCCCACAGCGTCCCCCCACGTGCACCCGGGCTAGGACCCAAGGGTGGGCTGAGCAGGACCGGTGGGCGCTGACCTGAAAGGAGGTGGGCAGTGGAGCTCAGGGCAGGCTTGGTCAAGCTGGGCAGGAAGAGGCCATGGCTCAGGTGAGAGCAGCCAGGGGCCCTGGGCTCCCAGAGGGGCTCAGGGATGAGTGGGGGCAGCCTGGGGCTCTTGGTGGCCTGGCCCAGACCCGACCACCACGGAGGAGCCTCTCATGGCGGACTCGTAAGAACCAGATGCTTCCGTGAGTGATGTGAGTGCCGGGCACTGAGGCCTCACTGTGGGGGGTGCCCTGACTGGGGTGGGCCGGGCGCCCAGAGCCTGAACAGGGTCCGCAGGGCTCAGTCATGCGGCCTGGTGGCCCTGGGCCTCTGGACAAGTGCACTGCCCAGCCTACTCACGGCGTCCCTCTTGCAGGGCCCTGGGCCACCTGCACTGCATCAGCTCCTGGAAGCTCAACGTCAGGCAGTGAGCGGTGGGTGAGGGTCTTGGGCCCAGCACTGCGGCCTGCTTCAGGCCAGGACACCAGCCACGTCTCTGAGCTGCTGCCTGGCTTGTGGCCACAGGACAGATGCCCCGACCTATTGGCACCACCTGACAATGGTTGTTTCTCACAGGGCAACTCCGCCTGGAGGGTCCCTGGCTGGACCTGGCGGTCACCTACTCACCCAGGCCTGCCGCCGCGTGAAACTATGGCTGAGGCATGTGTGGGGTGGGTGTTCCCTGTTACCCACCCAGCAACACTGGGGGTCCCCACATGGCTGTGGGATGCTGGGGGGCACTCCCAGCCTCCGGAGGGTGTGCAGCCCTCAGCCCAGCCCTTGAGGACTGGTCACCCTCCCCTGTGTATCCGCATCCCCGGGGGCCCGGGACCTCGGGGACAGCACCTCAGGGGGCTGGGGGAGGACTGGGGTGGCGGCAGAGGGCTTTCCAACGGAGAGAGAGGCAGGGGAGGGGTGGGCTGGCCCCAGCGGCAGCTCCCCCACGTCACTGCAAAACCCGCAGCCACAGATGAGTGCAGGACATCGCGGGGTCATTATAGGTTACACAGAACAATCCGAGGAATTAAAGTCATATTTTCATTGCATCGTAAAAACATGCCAAGGTGCAGGAGGCGGCCCTGGGCCCAGGTGGAGAGCACCTGGCCTGTGGGGTTCTGGCTCCTCCCTACGCTCCCTGGGAGGAGGGATTGGAGCTGGGCTTTGCCCAGGGAGTGGTCTCAGGCCATGCAGTGAGCGACCCTGGAGCCAGGCAGGCCCGAGGGACACACAAGCAGGACAGAATGCCCTGTGCCCAGCTCCGGCCTGAGACCCAAGAGTACAGTGGGTGCCTCCCCAAGTGCAGGGGTGGGGGGACTGGGGGTCAGCGAGGGAAGCCTGGGTCTGCACACACCACCCCACTGGAGCCCCCAGGGCAGGGGGCACGAGGGACATGGCTGGGCCCTTTGTGGCTCCTGATGTTTGTGAACAGGCCCAGGCCCCTGCCTGGGACGGGGAGGGGGTGAGCCCCGCGTGGGGGAAGGGCCTCCACACTGGCGGCGCCCCAGGGCTGTCCAGCGCCCCAGGGCTGTCCCGAGCACCGTGGGGGCTTTGTTCTCCCTTCGGTGGCCACACAGGCTGCTTGAACTGGCCAGAGAGAGGATGTCGCAGGCACAGCTGGATGGAGGCTGCCCTGGGAAAGGGGCTGCAGGGGGACCAACATGGGGTGGCCGCCTGGCAGGTGCGTGGGGCTCCCAGCCCGACTGCATCACCCGGCATCACAATAAGCCGCGAGACCGCCTCAGGTCCCTCTTTGGCCCCATGCGGCCATCCCAGTGCCCAGGGCCCCCCCTCCCATCCCGGTCAGCTGACCCCGCAAAGCCCACCCCCTGCCTCCAAGGCCGGGAGGCCACGCCCAGCGCAGAGGGAACCTCCTCGCGGGGCCACCAGCCGGGCGTTAAACGGGACACGGCTGATCGCGCTGCATTTGTCAAGAGGCCTGGCCCCTCCCGGCACTTGGCGTCTCAATGGGGCGTCTGAGAGCCGCTGCACACGCTTCACGCGAGCGGCGTCTGAGTTCCCGCAGGCCCATTAAGGCGCAAAGACATTCCTTTGTTCGCTGACAAGCAGGGTCCCACCCAGGGCTCCCGGGCGGCAGACTAAGTGATGTTTTCTTAGGGAAGACACAAGATTAACCGCTGCTAAAGCCCCAGTACAATGCTGGGCCCTGCCCGTCGCTGTCAGCGCCATCTCTCTGAGGTGACTGACAGGTGCCGGGGCCTCCCTCCCCGTCAGCCTCCATGTGCGAGATTAGCCTGAGCTCAGCGACAAGCTGGATGGGGCCCCGGGAAAGTGGAACATTCGGGGGACAGGGCCTCAGCACCATCCCACTCCTGTCACCGGCCATGGTGCTGGCAGGTGGCTCTGGAACACAGCCTGCGTTCCCAGGAGGCTCTGCTCCAGGAGGAAAGGCGGGGTCCTCCGGGGCGGGGTGCTGGGGACCCCCTGCACGCTGACCCCGGCACAGCATGACTCGGAAGGGATTCCCCATGGTGACGGACAGCTGGCCACCCCGGGCGCGTCGGGGACATCATGGGCAGGGCACGCTTCTGGAAAACACCCTCTTTATTTGTACCCTGGAAATGCCAGTGGACTCGGACGTGGGCAGCCCGCGGGGGGGTTTCTGAGCAAGTCGTCATCATCTGGCATGGGCGGGGGTGCGAGATGCAGGCCTGGGCCATCCCTGCAGGGCGCTCGGCGGTTGGTCCAGATGCACTGGGCAGGGGCGCGGCTCGCCCGGGCTCGGCCTCCAGCATCCTGCCTGCCGAGGATGGGGGTCAGCATGGGGTGGCCCCGCGTCCCCACACCCGCCCGCACACAGGGACTCTCGGGGAACAGAGGAGAAACCAGCTGAGAGGTGGCCCTGCCCCGCCAGGTTGTGCATAACTGTTAGAAACACCCTGAAATGATAAAGCTCATCAGAGGCAGCCCTGTCCAGGAGCTGTGGAGGAGCCAGTGCCCTGGGTGCCCCAGGAGAGGCTCTGGGCCTGATCCACTGCCCACTGATCCTCTGCCGTGGCTTGGCCCCTCACGCCCACCTGTGGGCATCCCGTGGGCGCTCACTGCTCTTCCACAGTCCCCCAGGGCCCGCGGGACCCCAACCCAGGAGGGGCCGACAGCCAGGGGATGCCCCTCTCAGGCTGACAGGAGGAAAGGCCCCAACCACAGGCATCCCCTTGGCTGGGGTCAGGCAGGGACTTGCTTATTTCCTCCTAGATGAGGCTCAAGCCAAACATCACACCCCGGGGCTTCGGGCAGCCCACTCAGCCCGGCTTTGCAAAGTCTAACAGAACCAGACTGTGGGCGGCTCTGAGCACGAGGCTGCGTCTCCACCTTCTGGGCAAGAGAGAAAGGAGCTGGGCTGTTCTGAGCGGGGCAGGTGGTAGGGAGGCCCAATGAACATTCCACACCCCGAGTCCCCAACCCCCCCGCCCCCAGGACAGGCGCTACAGGGTGACCCCGGCCTCCAGACACTGCCTGCACATGAGGAGTAGCAGCAACCCGGCTGGGGTCTAGAATGCCCTGTTGGGGGTGGGGCCCTCTCGGCAGGTGCAGCTTCTCCTGTACCTGGAGAGCAATTCACAGTGGCACCCTACTCCCCTTAAATATAGGACCTACCCCACATGCATACCTGGCTCTGAGCCTCCGCTGAGCCTGGCTGTGGGGGCAGAAGTCATGCTGAGCACCCTGGGTCTAGGGATGGCCGCTTAGCCTCAGCAGCCGGTCACGGTGGGGTCCAGGCCCGAGCGCTTGGAAATGCGCAGCTTGGCCACCTCCTCGGCACAGGTTGGGTGGATGCCCACCGTCCGCATCACCTGCTGGTAGGAGGCCCCACACCTGCACACCGGGGACAAGGGATTCGGGGGACGAGTCAGTGCAGGGAGGCGTGTTCGAGTGCCCCCCCCGCCCCCATCCTCAGGTGGCAACACACGGGGGAGAGCTGGGAAGTCACGGTCTCATCACTGTCCCCCAGCTCTAGCCCCCATCCTCTCTTCTCCAGCTGGCATCCAGGAACACCTGCCAACACCTATGCTGGTCTCGCCCCACCTCCCTTGGAGCAAACACCCCGAGCCTGCAGCAGCCAGGCAGCCCCACCTCGGGCCCACCTCCCACCTGCCGGGCCTGGTCTCCTGCTGCCCCCAGCCCACCAGACACAGGCCCACTCACCCTCCTCTCTGAGTCTAGCCCCCTCCCTCTGCTTCACCCCAGCCCTCCTGCCTCTGACAGCCCCTCACCAGCTGCCTGGCCTCTTTACACCCAAAAACCCACCCCCACCAGAGCTTCCACAGCACGGGCCCCGGGGCCCCGCCATGCACAGCCTGCAGCTGGGACCGGCCCCACAGGACACATGCCCCCGGGGAGGCCCTCCCAGCACACTTGATGCCGAGGCCTTGCTCCTGACTGCCTGGGCACTCAGCTCCCAACCCTCATTCTGAGCAGAGAAGACCCACCGTGCCCCTCAGGGCTGTCTGGGGACACAAACCTGTTCCCCCCGATGGCCCGGCCAGAGATGGACATGGCCACCTCTCAGGTGACCGACTGGACCCGTCCCGTTGGGCAGACCATCTCTGAAAACATGACCACGAGTGACCCTGATGCGGCAGACTTCCGACAGCGGTGCCGCTGACTTTCGGGGGACCCCAGCCTGAGTGTCACGTAACGGCCGACATTCCTGTGGACTTACTTGATCCCCAGAGCAAATCCTTGAGTAACTTCGCCAGCATTGGGGCCAAGGAAGTGCAGGCCCAGCACCAGCTGTGGGGGCTCCCGCAGACACACCATCTGAAAGGCACACGGTCAGCAGGGGCGTGCGCGGCTGTGGGGGCTCTCTCTCATCCTGGCCAGGCCCACGGGGATGCTCACCTTTATGTAACACTGGGACGCGTCCCGTTCAGGCACCACGAACTCCAGTGGTTTATAATATGCGTGATAAACCTGGGTGACAAGACACGGATTCCTGGGTCAGCGGCTGCAGCAAAATAAGCTCCAGGGGCATTTTATAGCTCGACAGGCTGTGGGCACAGTGAGGGGGGGGGGGGCGGAACTGCCTGCTCAGCCCGCAGGTTGTGGTCTGGGGCAAGGACAAGGCTCGGCTGGCCTCGGAGGCACCCCTCTCCTCCCAGCACGGCACCCTGCAGACAGACCCTCTCCCACCAGGCCCAAGACCCCCAAGAACTACAGCAGCAGAACGGTTGCCAGACTGGCCACCCTGACTTGCCCCAGAGCCCGAGGCTCAGTGCAGGCACAGGCACCGCCCAGGAGCACAGCCCAGGTGGACGCTGCAGAGAATGGACGGGGCGACCGCGGGCAGTGGAAGGGGGGCCCGGCCGCCCATCTGGCCTCCCTCGGGCACCTCGGTGCTTGCCGGGCCCTCACTCGAGCCAGGAGGCGGGGCGGGCGCGGCCCCCACCGGAGCTGCTGGACAAAGGCTTTCAGCGCCTGAGAAGGGCCGATAGCGCATTCGGGGCTGCGGCCGAGTAAAAAATGAGCAGAGCCCTCACATGTGCTGCACAGCCATTATTAATTAATGCAGCTTCAGAGAATATTGTTCTAACGAAGACAGAATTGAAAAGAAAACAAACAAAGGGCATTTGACCATTCAACATTGTGAAACATAAAACAACATCACGGAATGCCATGGACACATGTCCCAGGGCACTTGTGATGAATCGAACAAAAATAGCAAATAAAGTGCCGTTGATGGAGGGGACCGGGGCGCAGGGATGCAGGGCAGGCACTGGAGCCCAGGGCGCTCATTCCCAAAGGGCCCCTGGCCGCTCTGGTGGCCACGTGGGTCCGGTTTCTCCCATCCCGCCTGCAAGCTGCCACAGCACCCACAGCCCACCAGGCTACCTGGGGCACACACTGTGGCCAAAGCAGACCCCAGAGGAACCCCCGTCTGGTGACAAAGCCCTCCCTCCGGGGTGGATGCCTGGGTCTGGGCTGTCAGAGGCCCATGAGGACCAGACTCATGGAGGAGGCACAGGGCCAGGTGGGGGCAGAAGGGCAGGGGTGGAGGCGAGCAGAGGTCGGAGGGCAGGAGGAGCCTTTCAGGTCAAGGCAGATATGCACCCCGCTGAGGTGGGCCGCAGCCCAAAGGCCCCCTCATCCCCGGGGCTGCCTGCCAGCACCGCCAGCCCATCACAGCCATCGTTCCGGGCCCCACGCCCCGCCCTGCCAAGCTGCAGGCCCCGGGAAGCAGGACGCCAACACTCCCGCTTGCCGCGGGCCTCTGTGGGGGACGGCCATGATGGGGTGGAGGGCCACACAGGCCTGTGTCCTGGCAGCCCCCTCCCCGGGGCCCTGACTCACCTCCACACGCTCCTCTCCATGGCGAGCCACGGCCTCCTCCTCTGACAGCCCCACACAGCCATACTCCAGCGGTGTGAAGACCGTCGTGGGGACCTAGAGGGTGGGCCAGGATCAGGCACCAGAGTGAGGACCCCACTGGGGTACACCGAGAGCAGTAGTTGCAGGCTAGTCCCTGGACGGGCGACCCTCTCTCTTGTTCCCAGGCTGCACCTCACACACAGGCACACACGCACACGCACACACGCACATGCTCGCACGCACAGACACACGTGGACCCCCAGAACGAGCTGCAGCTCCCGCAGGCTGGAAGTGGTGTCTGAAGAGAGGGGCACTCACGTTGTCATAGTCCATCAGGTCTGAGGACCGACTGCAGAGCCGCTGGGCTAAGAGCCTCCCGGCCATGATAGCCGTGGGCGTCAGCTCTGGCCGCCCCTGGAAGGTGGGAGCACGGGGTTACTTCAGCTTGACCCTCAGTGGGGGTACCGCCTTCCCAGTGGGGCGTCTCCCCCAGACGCATTTTGCCTCTGCTTGTTCCCGCATGCTCCCCTCTGTCCTGCTCGGGGGAGACACCTGTGGTCACGGCCCCTTCCCTGGAAAAGGGGGTGAGCCGCTAACGAACCCGGCCACACTGGCCATACCGCCCGTACCCACTTGTGACTTCTCTCAGGACCCCTCCTTCACGTCAGTGCCTTTGCAGAGCTGCCCCCACAACAAAGCTCAAAAGGGACCCAGCCACCATTTACCCATTCGCACTAACGGATTCGGGCTAAGACGGGCCCTGGGAGCAGCAGTGGGCTCCGACACACAGCTTGTCTGGAACGTCAAGCCCATTACCGAGCCCAGATCGGACACCGTTCCATGGAGGCCTCTGCCCCAGGGTGTGTCCTGCCGGGGAGCAGGGGGTGGCACAGCCCCTGTGTCCCCACACGCATCGGCCTGGGGCTGGCTGCCAATCACCCCTGCAGCAGCAGGAAATGCAGATGTTGTTTGACATTCCAGAAATGAATGGAGATCGGCAGCGATAAAGCCGCGTAGGCAGCCCCTGCATTCCACCGGCCTGACTAACGGGGACACAGCCCACACGGCACACGGCACACGAGGCCTCCCTGAACCACGGCCTCCCCTCGCCAGACCCCTGGGGGTTAACGCTTCTTGCTGCTCAGAGTCACCTTTCTGAGGGAGCAGGCTGAGTGTTTTAAGACACAGCACTGCCCAGCTAAGCGGTCAGGTCCCCAGGGCAGCGAGCAAGCGTGAAGCCTTGTCCACACCAATGGGTCGACTAGGTGGCCAGATGACCCAGCGGGGGGGAGCGGCTGGAGCTCTGACGCACCCAGCGGGCTGTCCCCGTGGTCGCAACACAGGGGTTTCCCATGCAGCATCTCATGAGCCTGGGTTCATGGGGGGCTCGAGGCTCAAGCGGCAGCCAACTGGCTCCCATCTGAGCACTGGCCACAGCGGGGGCGGCCCCTCCGGTACAATGGGGACACCAGGGCCAGGCTGTAGTGCAGGACAGACTGTCTCCAGATGAGCAGGCTGGCCCTTCGGGAACAAAGGGAGGCCCAGCCGTGCATGGCCTCCCCACCCTGCCCGTCTCCACTTGTGTGCCAGGCTCTCTGGAAGCCCCCCACCTATCACAAGCTGCAGCAGAGGCTGGGGAGGCTGAGGGAGGGGCGGTCCCACAGCATCGATGACGACTGCCACCTTTCTGACCCCCACACTGAGCGTCTCCTGACACCTGAAATAGCTCATTTGCTTGTCAACTCTGACTGTGACAGAACATCACCTCCACGAGGGCTGGGACTTCTGTCTATTCCTGCAGTGACCCCAGAACCCAGAAAAGTGTCTGGTGCTCAATGTGTGAAGAATGAACATAAACTAACAACACGGTGGGTTTCACAGCACCCCCAAACTCATGTCCCCCCAGAACCTCAGACTGTGCCCTCCTGGGAAGTTGGGGTCTTTGCAGGGGTAATTAAAGTGAGGATTGACATGAGGTCAGCCTGAATTCAGGCGGCCCTAAATCCAGGGACAGGCAGGCCCCGGAGGAGATGCTTGTGAAGATACCCGGGGCCTCAGAAGCTGGACCTGGCGAGGAGGGTCCTCCCCAGAGGAGGGAGCGCAGCCCTGATGCCTTGACCTCGGATTTTGGGCCTCCAGAGCAGGCGGGAACAAATTCTGCTGTTCTGACCACCCAGTTCGTGGCACTTTGTGGCGGCACTGTGGAGAGGCCTGCTAGGTTTGGGGGCCCAGCCTATGATTGGGACCCTGCCCTGGCTGCCCTCCTCGGGACGTGATGCACGCGTGCAGGACAGGCCGACTGATCCTGAGGCGCCGGGGCTCATAGCTGAGCAGCCCCCGGTGTTGCTGGGCCCGTAAGGGGGGCCACTGACCAATGCCTCCCAAGCTGGGCTCATGGGGGTGATGACCGCCCAAGATCAGAGGTAAACCGAGGCCAGGAGGTCAAGGCCGCTCCATGGTGTGCAAACAGACACCATCCCTCAGAGCTGACCCATGAGGAGCTTCACGGCAGGATCTGTGGACGGTGTCCCCTTGTCCGCCCGCCCGTCCACAGAGAGGAGGAGCGTGGAGGCGGGGGTGATGCCAAGTCCTCCTGGGGCTCAGCGCAGAGCCCGTGAGAGCCACAAGGCGGGGGTACAGGGTTGGGGGACGGGGTGGGGGGGAGGCAGCGGCGCAGGCCTTACCTCCGCCACGTCTCCGATGGCATAGATGTGGGGGACTGAGGTGGCTTCCTGGGCGTCAACCAGGATCTTCTGAGTGTTGGGGTTGGTACGCACACCAGCCTTCTCCAAATTCAGACCTCTAGTTTCTGGAACTCGGCCTGAAGGACACAAAGAGCAAGACTGGGAGGTTTTCGTTAGTGGTTCTGACCGAGATTCCTTGTTTTATTTAAAACTCTTCTCAGAATGTCCACTTAGAATTGGTAAGATATCAAAGCACCAACAGCGCCAAGGGCCTCAAACACGTGCTCACACATGTATGTACGTACACACACACACGTGTGTATACATGTGCACAAACACCTGCATAGAGACTCAATGAAAGGACGGAGCAGGAATGGGGAGGAAATGGGGTGGATGGAGAGTCAGCAACAAGACTCTCCTAAACACATCCTATGATACAATTTTGTTTCTTTAAATCATCTACACAGTTTATACATACACATATTCAAAAAGTAAAATTAAACGTGGAAAAAATCCCTATAACCCGTAAACAACCTAAAACAAAGGGGCCTATTGTAACAGAACACGTGGAAAGACAACTCGGGAGACCCTGCGAACCCACATTGGAACTGTACCTCCGAGGGTCACGTCCCCACAAGTGAAGATACTAACAGGTCCTACGTGCCACTCAAAGAGGACGGTTCAAGCTCGGTAACGTCAACTTTGAATTGGAAATTCATGATTTTTTAAGAATACAAGGCTCCTGGCTCTGACCACAGAAATGGTGTAGAAGCAGCAGCAACGAAAGGGCGATGTGCCCCCAGCCCCAGACTGTGATCCCTAAGCCCCTCCCCGCTGAAGGGGCCGGACTCCAAGGTGCCAGGTACCCCAGGCCACATGGTGGAGTGATGGACAGGAAGGATCAGCACGGCCACAGGCTCAGCCCGACAGGACCTTGCAGCCTCTGAAGGCATCAGCCCAAGGGGAAGTCGGAAACAGGACCCAGGCCTCACAGACACTGGGGCCCCATCCCCTGTGTGCATTTCCCAGCAGGGGTGTCTCAGGGTCCTCACGTGGCCCCCCAGGTTGGCCTCTGCCCCCACCAAGACACCACTCCTGCAGCTTGTGCGAGGCAGGACGGCGCTCCACGTGGGTTTACCTCTGCCACCAGGCTGTGGCCTCGTGTCCCCACATCTGGCAGCGGCCGTTCCCCCGGCACCCATGGCGTGCGAGCTGACCCAAAGGAGGCAGACAGTGTGCACGACCTCGCCCCCCCACTCCCGGGGCAGCCCCAGCTCCGAGACCTCCAGGGCCTGCACTGCACACCCACCCATCCTTGCAGGCAGTCAGCGCACGAACCCTGCTCTTGGGGGAGAGGCCAGGAGGGGCAGTGCCAGGCACTGCTGGTTCCGTGTGCTCACAGCCTGGGCCCCGTCACAGCTGAGCTGCCTTACCACCCTTTCTCTCTCGGTTCAGACGATGTGGCCTCGTCGAGCCAGGGCAGCAAGGGCCGCTCTTCCTGCCCGACCCCAGGGGGGCAGCGGGTGGCCCCCGTCACTGTGGCTGGGGGATCCCGACGGCAGGACGCATGGCTTCAAAGGCACAGTTCCCACAGCCTCCACGGCTCAGGGTGGCGGCTGGTGGAGCCCGGGAAGGGGAGCCTTAAGTCTCCAGCTGCTCTCCTGGCGGGAAGTCAAAACACAGGCTCAGCTAAGCCTGCTTCTTGAGCCGATGGCTCCAGCCTCTGCATTCAGCTCGGCCCCAGGAATTGGGGGCTGAGGGCTGGCGCCCTTCGCCGTCAGATTGGACACGGGCAGTACCAGGCCAGGAGGGCCCCACCTTCTGACGGCACCAGTACTGGCCCTATGGTCGTGATGGAGACCCATGAGTACAGAGTGGGACCTGCCGCCTGCCCAGCATCCTGCCAAGGTGCCTGGGGACCCAGTGGGCACCTGGGAGGGGACTGGACTGTGCTCCCAGAGAGGAAGGAGCTGGCCCCACAGGCAGGACTGGAGGGCATGGGCTTAGTGGGCGACAGTCCTTTATGCAGGGGCTCATAGCTCAGTTCTCAGGTTCCTCCCCAGGCCCCCGGGCCCTGCGCCTCCCGGTGACACTCTGGGCTGGGGCTGGAGAGTCCAAGGGCAAAGCCGGCAGCACTTGGACCAGCTGCTCTGATGCTGGCCACGCTGTCCCAGGCTCTCCCCCTGCACCCCTGCCTGGCTGGTCACAGGAGGTCAGGAGTGCTTCCTCCTGTGCCTGTGGTAACCATGGTAACTACACACCTTGCAGATGCCAGCAAACCGTATCCCAGATCCTGAAGGAAATAAAGATAAATTTGAAAGTAGTAACAGGAGACGGTAACATATGCTGGAGTTAGGTGGCCTCTGCAGTCCATTTTGAAGCCAGGATTTTTTAGGATGTTCTGCATACATGAACTTGGAAAGTATGTGGGATGTGTGAGCCAGGCCACTGGTAAAAAGAATAAATGGATGGTTGATGGGGGGTGGGGGGCAGTACAGTGAAGAACAGGCCGCATGCAGCAGGCACTCCACTGATGCTTCCAGAATGAACAGTGAAGGAAGGGAGGGACTGGAGCAGGCAAAGCCCCAGGGGCAGCCGCAGGCACCTCAGGGCTTGGAAGCTGGGCCTTGCGGGTGAGGCCTGGGGTGGGCAAGTCCTAGACAGGGGTCACACAGGGAGGGACAGGCCCACGCCCTCTGCCACGCTGCCCCCTCGTGCTCAGAGCAGGGGGTCATGCCCTCCCTTTCAGCTCAGGCCCAGAGCCCCAGAGGAAGATGGAGAACGGGTGTGGGGTCCAGGGGGGTACCGAGTGGCTGGTCGCTTGGGCGCCAGCTCAGGCCCAGGCTGGACTTACATGGCAACGGTCACATCGTCCTCCGACTGCCTCCCTCGCACCTTGTGTGCAGGTAGTGCTCCTCCCACGATTGGTGGAGGCCCGTCCCGGTCACCCTGCCTGTCACGGTCACACACTGCCCTGTCTGGCACGCAGGCTGCCTGCTCCTCGCCCTGCACGGGGTTGGTGGGCCCCCAGGCATCCTCAGGGGGGCTTCGGGGCGCAGGCAGGGCTGCCCCCTCCTCAGTGGCAGTGGGATCTGCTCATTTGCAGGGCGGTGGAGGGGGGACTGTGAGGATTGAATTTGCACTTCTTTGACTACTAGTAAAATTCGGTGTTTTTTTGGCCACATGTTAGATTAGCTGTATCTCCTCTTGAGAATGTCCGATTCTGTCCTTTTCATTCATTTATACGCATCCTCGTGATTCTCTTGCCTTGTAAGAGTTTCTTCCTTAAAACCCGCGTGACTTGCTGCCGTGCTTACTACAAATGACGAGAGCACTAGAACCCCACGTACGAGCAGACACCCAGCTTCCTCCTTGGAGGCGATGTCCAAACACCCTGCCCTTGGAGCTGCCCCTCGCCTGCTGGCCGGAGTCCCTCGGGGGCACTGTGTGAGCCCAGGTGCCTCGAAGCTGGGATGGCCCTCCCTCCCAGCGCCGACTGCCCAGGACACCCAGGGCAGCGTTGCGCCCGAGAGCACTCGGTGCAGCCGGGCCAGTCCAGCCTCCTCTGGTCACACTGGGAGAACTACCTGCTCTGCAGCACACGGGGACGCAACCAGACACACGTCCTCTCCCATGCCCCTTGCCTCCCGTTACAGGAAGACGGGCGTTCCCTCCAATTTCACGCCTCCTTGGAGCACACTTCCCGACGAGCAGGGGGATCGTGTAACGAGGGAAGATTTAAGTGCCGGCAGGAGTGTGAAAGGTGAGCACGGGCTGTGGTCAGACAGACCGCAGCGAGGGTGCACAGGCAGCCGGGGCAAAGTGCTGGGAGGCAGGGACCCACCCTGGGCGACCCTCCCAGGGGGCAAAGCCAGGCCACTGTGGGGTCCCCACCTAAGAGAACACAGACACACAGGGGTCTCCCGCAGCCACAGCAAGACGCGGTCCCAGGGAATAGGTCTGGTAGCCTTGGCCCGAGGCTGGCCCAACCAGGCTGCATCTGCGCTCAGACTGCCAGCTCTTCCCCAACCTCCAAGAGGTGGCTCTGGATGGAGAAGGGGTCCCGGCTGCAGGCATCCTGGGCACCTCGGGCCCCCATCACTGTGTCCTCGGGCCCGAGGGCTTCAGTGTGGTCGTTGGGTGCAGTTGGGAAGCTGGCCTCCAGTCCTGAGCCAGGTCTCACGAGCTCCCTTTCCCCACGTTTGAGGCTCAAACGTGACACAGGTAAACGGCAATGGCTTTTTGCTAAGACAAAGCCTGAAGAAGAGGAGATGGCTTCAGGGGCTGACTCCCCCTGCCTTGTCTCGAGGCAGGCACTCTGGACCCCGTAACAGCGGCCACCTGGGTGGGCTCTTCCAACTTGGGCAGGACTCCTGTGGCCCAGGGATGGACGTGCCAGAGCCTTCATCCTTCCCTGGAGGCTGGAGATGCTGAGGGGCCCGGGACCATTTCAGCTCCTGTTTTTTCCGAGGCCATGGTGCTCCAGCCATTCTTTAAAACAAGAGGAAGCTACACAGAAGCTGAGGGTTCCTGCTCGGAGGTGTCCACTCAGGGCCAGCCAGTCCTGCTCCTGTGCCCACCCCCACCCCCCCACAGCCAGGCTCCAGGCCACAAGTGGTTAACTGTGCTGGTGAACACGAGCCTGCGGCAGGCGGGCTGACTGTCTTCACTCAGCACCGTAATCGGCACATCTGCAGACAGGAAATCCTCCTTCTGCGAGTTCCCAGCCTGTTATCTAAGACACCTGGTGTGGGTGGGTGATTCACAGACAAACAATGAGCCGGCCCCCTGCACAGCAATTAACTGCTTTAGCTGCTAATGTGTTTAATCCACCACGTGGAGATCAAGGCTGCACTGAGGAAGAGGCTGGCAGACTGCAGGGCCCACGTCCCATCCCCGCATCTGTGAGCCTCGTCGGCTGTGGCCAAGGCTGTCCACGTGGACCGTCCACAGAGCACGAGGCGCATCTTTCCCTTTTCATTTTTAACACGTCAAGTCCAGCCGGTGTGGATGCAGCACTGGCATCTGGGCAGACCTACAGTCTGCCAGCTCTTTGCCTCCTCAGCCGTGCTGCCCAGGTCGTTGTATTTTGACCTCCAGGATCACCCTTTGTTGCAAGTAGAAATAACACTTGGCTCAAGGCTTACCTGGTAAACGGGCAGAGAACATTCCGGGTTGTTAAACTGGGAAATGGTTCCTGAATGTTTACAAAACCCGGCGGGAGCAGTGGCCCCGCCAGCACTTGCCCGTGCAGACCCAGGAGGCGTGCCAGGAACCCGCCACCACAGCGCCGCCTCGGAAAGCAAGGTCAGAGGCCAAGGACTGTGAAAAGCTTCCACCCCCAGCATCAATCATGCCCGGCAGACTGTCTGGGGGATGCTCTTTTTGAAAATACAGAAAACAAAACCAGTTGGGGAGGGCTCCCAGGGCCTTGCCTGCCGCCCACCAGGGTCGTCTGGACGCTGGGAGGACCCTGAGGCTTTCCGAGGGCCCGGCCCCTCGCCCTCTGGCTGCCGCCAGCAGCGTGGGCTCAGCTGATGGCATCTGGGTGCAGGCCTGCGCCTTAGTACAAAGGCGTTTGGGACCAAGCGGGAGGATGGGGGTACGAGTGGGAGGGGGAACCAGCCACCTCGCCAGTTAGAACGGATTTTAAATTAATAACAATCAGTTTATATTTCTGGGTCTGAGTAGCGTTCATCAAAATAAACCTACGTAAAATTTACTTTTACAATTTGGTCAAGAACATTTCCTCTGGTAATTTAGTGGATTTTGGTCAAGAGGCAGTAAGTTCACTCCGGGGCATTTCAGATCTTTGCCTTGTTCCTCAGAAGTGAATCGCTGACTCCTCCGGAGTTTATTTCATTTTCTGATTTCCCGCTACTCTGAGCATCTCAGCTTCTCAGAAGTGCACTGCTGCCTGGGCCCACCTCCGGGGACGCGGGGGCCTGGGCAGCCGGGGTGGACAAACGCTGGGGGACAGGCCCTCTGAGGGCTCAGCACACTCGCCAAGTGCTGTGGAGCCAGATAACAAGTCTGATGACCACACGGACTCAGAGCCCAGGCCCAGATTGGGGACGAGTGACCGGGCTCAGCACGAAGAGACCCACGGGCTGGAAACACGGGAGAATGAAGACACTGACCATCCCTACGTTTAAAATGCAAGTTGACAGATCAGGAAAAAGGGTCCCAAGCCCACGGGCCGCAGGCACCAAGGCAGGTGGGTGTCCCGGCAGGTGAGCCCACACGCCCTCAGGAGCAGGACCTGCAGCCCCTCTGTGGGGAGCCCCTCAAGGCGCCTGCTCTCTCTGCTCCACCCTCAAAGCCCGTTCCTCTCCAGGCTGACCGTCCCAGCCCTGGCAGGGGCCCCCCACATCCACTCTCCCCTTCTCTGTGGGGGCAGTCGGGTGCAGGGAGGGCCCAGCCTGGGAGGGAGTGTGCCCGACAAGGTCACCAACAAGCCGTTTCTGCATGGTCACGCTTGCTCGGCCTTCACCCCCACAAACAGGTGGACCCATGCCTCTCAGGGAATGGGAGGCAGGGTGGCGGCCAGCCCACGCCTGCTGGGAAAGGCCCGGGGCCTCTGCCCTATCACTAGACGCTGCCTTTGCAAATCTGCAAAGTGTGATTTCTGGCAAGGCCGGGAGGACACCCACTCCCAACACGAGATGACCCACAGAGCTGAAGGCGGCCAGGGGGACGCGTCAGAAGCAACGAGAAGCTGGCTAGAAGCTACACATCTCCGTTACATTCGCATCTCCATTATGTTCACGTATTAACAGCAGCTGGCTTCTGCGTGCCACTGTCCACAGCAGCATTTTCCAAGACACCCAGAAGACAGAAGCAACCCAAATGTCCACCGGCAAATGCCCGGATGAGCCTAGTGTGCCATATGCAGCACTGCCCACCTTCACAGGTTACGACACGGACAACCTCCAGGACACGATGCCAGTGAAGTAAGTCAGACAGAAAAAGGGAAACACTGTAGGGTCCCACTCACTTGAGGGACCTGGTCATCAGAGTCACAGAGACAGAAAGTAGGAGGGTGGGGGCCAGGGGCTGGGAGGGGGTTGGGGGGTTATCTGATGGGGACAGAGTTTCCATTTGGGATGATGAAAAGTTCTGGAGATGGAGGGTGGTGTGTGAATGTACTTAATGTCACTGAACTGAGCACTTAAAAATGGTTAAGACAGTAAATTGTACGTTATATGTTAAAACAGTTTAAAAAAGGTAAAAACTCCATTATCGTTTGTATGTTATAGACAACTATCTTGAAGCTATGGTGGAAAACAAGTCTAATTTACTAAAAAAACACATCTACACCAAGGTTTAAAGTTAGTAGGAAATGTACGCGAGGCCTCGATAAACCGCCTGTAGAACTAACTAGTCTCCCCAACGAATACCCAGCTGCCTGCGACCCACCATCCACAGCTCTTCCTTGGTTTTCATTTCCAGAACGAGGAGCGCTGGGGAAGAAAGACCAGGAGAGCACAGTGTGCTCGGACGGAGGAGGAGCGAGGCTGGTCAGGGCCGCCCCATGGCCTTTATCCAGCCCCCACCCCAGAGCCAGCAGGGTGACAAGCACCAGGAGTGGCAAGAAGGGGGCCAAGATGCCCAATGGAGGGGAAGGCGGCACGCCTTGTCCCCCGAGTGTGCGTAGGAGCACCTGGTCCCCGAGTGCGCGCAGGAGAACGGGGTCCTGAGCATCCTTACCTACGGCCCAGAGGACGGTGTCAAAGGTGCCTGTGTCCTTCTTGTCGGAGGCGAGGTCCACCCAGGTGACCTGGAGCCGCCCGTCTGAGAGCCTCTCCACCCTCAAGGGGGTGCAGCCCCTCAGGATTCGGGTGCCATGAACCGCCATGTGCTCTGTGACCAAGGAAGCCATTTGCTGCAAAGCACAAGAGGACATGCCTTGAGGACCAGGCAGCAGTGGGAGTATCACTGCTGAGGCCTGTGGAGAGGACCTGGGCCTACAGCCTGAAAAGGCCCGGGGCCCCAGGGGAGCCTGTCCAAAGGAAGAGGTCAGGGCCCCACGCCTTCTTCCAGGACGCCTCACACAGGCCGCCCCGCTCCAAGTGCCCTGCTTTCCATGGAGCTGAGGGCCAAGCCGGGAGAGCCTCTGGCACCCCGACTCCCTCCAAATCTGAGGACCCAAGGCCCTCCGTTAGGGTGCATGTGACCTCTGGACTCTCTTTAGATGTTAGTTAACTGAGTCTTCACTGAAATGGCAGAGACGCACCCCTTCTGCCGGGCTCTGCCTGCCTGCCCCGCCCTGGCTGGGGTCAGCAGTGGGGTAGCTGGGAGTGGAGATGGGCACCTCCGCTTCCCACCAAGAACTGCTAGGGGAGGTGGCACGGCATGAGGAGGTGCTGCAGGGGGTTCCTCCCTCCCAGCTCAGATAGCTGTGTCCCCAGGGCCACGGTGGGGGCTCAAACAAGCCATCAGGAGAAAATACAAGTCACTGTTTAACTCCCCTGACTCAGGGGCCACCCCAGCATGAGGAGCTTTGTCTGTCCCCCAGGAACAGGTGGGCAGGCCACAAGGCCTCACCTGGAGCCTGCTCTCCCCCCGCTCCCCCGACTCCAGCCTGGTGACCCCACCATCTCTGTGTGCCAACCACACGCAGATTCTCCCTCTCCTGCTACCATGACCACCCGCCAACCTGGCTCTCCAGCTCAGCCTCATCGGCCCCCTTCTCCACGTCCCTGCGGGCCTCTGCCTCTCGGGCCCCATCTCCACCTGCGTCCAGCATGAGGCTCGAGGCCTTCCCTGGACGTGTGTCCCCGTGGCAGGTGCTCGGGCGTCTGCACTGAGCAGATGACAGGACAAAGGGGTGCACTGCCCCAGAGCTGTGCAATGGACAGTGCCCATCTCTGCAGGGCACCAGGAGCCTGGTGTCTTGACAATGACAACCCAGACCTGGATTTTAAAGTGACATCTCCTCGGAGGGTTTTTGGTTTAAGAAAAACTCCACGCGCTCATAACGTGGGCACGTCCACCATCAGGGAGAGAGTCTGCGCCCCAGGGCCGGTGCTGCCCTGCACGGTGGACAGGGAGGTGGCGAGGCTGCAGTGGCCTGGCTCAGCATCACGTCTTTCCAGTCCATGGTGGCCGGGCCACCATCTCCCGTGACGGTCACCCAGGGCCTCACCAGCTGCCGCCTGCTCCCTGTCCATGCTGCCCTTGGATAGTGGAGCTCCTCGGACCTCAGGGGGCTCAGCGAGGAAGCCAGGACAGCACTTCTGCCCACACACGCCAGCCACTTACTATTGGGTGACCTGACCTCACGGCCCGTGAGCTGGCCAGCATGCCCACGGTGTCCCTCTGGTCCCTGCCACGCTCCCCACATGCTGACCCTTGCTGCAATACGCTGGCAGGTGTTTATTTTGCCAACAATCTCCTCATTCGACTCAAGGGCCAGTTTCTAAAGACTGAGACCTCGCTCCCAGCCCACACCTGCACCTGCCTGGGCGGGCCACAGGTGGAGGGGACACCGGCCCGGCATTACCTGGTCGAAGGCCCGGAGAGGGACACTGCGTATCATGACAGTGGCATCCAGGCCGAGCCCAGTGAGGAAGCCAGCACACTCCAGGGCCACGTCTGCCAGAGCAGGCTAAGGAACGCTAACAGGAGCTAGGCAGCAAGACCCCCGGTGCCCCTGTCAGCAGCCCCCGTCTCCACCAGTCCCCAGCAGCCCAGAAGAGTCTCCAACACTGGCCGCAGAGACACTCTCCCCACCACCCCCATCTCTCAAACACACGTCCAGGGCAAGGTGGAGGCTCCCTTCAGCACCCACAGGCCAGGCGGGTTCTGCCTCCACGGGGCCTCTGTCCAGACTCCCTGGAGGTTAACCAAGGGGCCTGTGTGGTGAAGGACAGGAGATGTGCCCAGACCTCAGTGTCTCCGTCTTCCTGCAGACGTGCCCTCCACCCTCCCTGGTGTTACTGCTCCCTCTTAAGGAACCGGCCTGAGTGGGGCTGCTCTCCAGGGAGGACCGTCTGCCTCATGGCTGTGTCCAGCTGCCCAGCCAGCGAGTGGCTCAGGAAGAGCCTCCAGGAAGCCCCAGCCTCAAAGGTCAACCTCAAATTGTCCCTCGAGCACAGGTCATCCGCCCTGAGTGAGCCTGTAAGTGCCTGTAAGTGCCTGGTTCCAGGTGGCAGAGGGCAAGCCCCATGGGAGAGAGTGCGGTGAGGTGGGGAGGAGGGCCTGGGGCCCAAGCTTCCACTCTCAGGATGGTGAACACAGCTGTCTATCTGTCTGTCACCTGCACGCAGCAAAGGATACAGCTGGCCCCAACCACCAACCTGTAAGAGAGATGGATAGAGAGAGAGAAATTGAGTCTCACATGTGGCCGCCATGATGCACGCAGCCGTCCCTGGTGGGGCTCTGAGGGGGACGGGGCCCTGCAGCATTCATGCAGGGCGCCTGTCAGCTGACATGTCACTATTGCGGAGTCCCTGCGGCTAACTGTTCAAACAGGCTGTCCCAATGTACAAAACCCACTTCCCAGAGCTCCAGCTGTGAATGACAAACAGAGCTGCTGGTTTGGGAAATTGCCTGGTGGCGAAGGAATGAGTGGCCAGGGACAAAACAGCACGTCCCGGGGATGGGACTGAAGGCGGGACAAACATGGACGAAACCCAGTCAGAAGAAGCAGGAGGATTTTCCTTCTCTCCTAAGGAAAGTTCTGCCTTGGGTTCCTCTGGACCTCCTGCAGCCAGGCTGGAAAGAGACGGGGAGGCACCAGATGTGGGGCGGCTCCTAGAAGCCCTGTCTGTGGGCAGAACACTCTGGGACCACAGGGCCCAGGCAGATGGCCCACCCCATGCCCACCCAGCCCCACTGCACACAGGCCTGTGGCTGGGAGAGTCAGCTCCCCGAGCAAGGGCAGCCAGGGAGAGGGACACAGGACGCTGGGACCCAGCAGGTCCTCTCCTGTTATTCAGCTGCACACACCCTGCATGCATACACGTGCATACACACACACACACACACACACACACTTGCACACGTGTACCCATGAACAGAACTGAACACAGAGTGGAGACTCCCAGCCCGGGCGGCGTGTGGGTGGGCTTGTCAGATCACCCCTCAGCCTTTGAACGAGAGGAGGTGATGCAAGGATGGATAAGCAAATGTCAGCTCTGATCCCAGCAGGTACTAATGATATAATTCCATTTCAAACAGCAGCACATCTCTGGGAATACTGCTGCCAGTGCCCTGCGGGAAGCAACTGGCACACGGCTTCCTCTCAGGAGTTGGGACAGGACTGCTGGCATCCTGTGCAGGGTGAGTGGGGAGAGCTCGGCGTGTGAGGCACACACACATAGGCACAATGCACATGTCTGCGTGTGGGTACACTCAACGTTACACAATCTGCCCTCCCTCAGTCTCGACGTGTATGGGGAAGGGGGCAAGCCTTTCTTTAAAATATGAAACTACGAGTTACTTAAAATGCAAACAGGCTTGAGCTGCTTTGAACATCCTGCCCCAACGCAAGGACCAATGGAGAGCATCCGTGTGGACCTCACAGTGCCCTGTGCTCCCACTCAGGGTGGCCATGGCCTGGGCAACTGTGACATCCAGTTGCCGGGGAGCCCACTGCCCGCCTGCTGGGCTGTCCTGCTCGTCCGAGCCTTCCTGTCTCCGTAGAGCAGACCCTCTTGCGGGGGGCGGTGGCTGCGGCCTGAAGTCCGCAGCCCAGCTCCAGGCAACGCAGCAACATGGTCTCCTGATTTTGGCAAAAGCGTTTTGTTCCTGCAGCCCCCGGGCACCTCCCCAAGCCCTGCAGGGAGTAGGGTAGGGAGGCTGGGTGGGCCCCCCACTCCCACCTCCAGGTCATGGTACCCCCAGCCCCAGGCTACTGGCTCCAAGCCGCCAACAGAGGGCACATCTGGGGGATAGGCACTAGCCAGGCCGGGCCTCAGTGGGCGTCCTTGACCAAGCATGGGCGGCTGAAACCTCAGAGCGGGCAGGCGTCCACTGGCCCTGATGGTCACCTTGGGCCTCATCTTGTCTCCAAGAGGAAAGACGGTCAACAGTGTTGGTTTTCACTCCACCCTGCCCCCAGTTCACCAAATAAGTATTATTCTTCGAAAAATGCAGGATTCAAGGTCTTAACTAGAGAACTCCCTTCAAATGGGCTGGAGTGAGAAAACAGCAAAAATGGAGCTGGCGCCTGCGGGTGGGGTGCAGGCAGCCCTGAAGGGACGCTGCGTTTTTATTGGCAGGTTTGAAGCTGAAGATGGGCTTTGCCGGCCACCTAGGAGACCCCAGTCTGGGTGGGGCTGAGGCTGGTGCCAAGGCACAGTGCCCAGGGCAGGCCCTGCCAGCAAAGGGAGGACCTGGGGTGGCAGGGCCTCTGAGGACTGGACACACGGCCTCACACTGCAGCAGGACACCCCACGGGGGCTCCACCTGCACCCAGAGCCCCGCTCAGCTGTGTGTGTGTTCGGGGAGCCCCCCTGTGTGCCCTTCGGTGCTGCAAACACTGTACTCCAAGGCGTAACTGCCGTGGGATTAGCCTGATCACAGGGCTGGCTCTCTCCTTAAAGTCTGAAGGGGGAGGAAGCAGAAACAAAGCCTTCCTTCAGACCTTGGAGCCCCAGCTTAAAGAGCTCTCCCCCTGCCTCTTGAGTCTGAAGGCCCCGATCCGCTCCCCGGGGGTGCACCCACACAGCATGGGGGCCCTGCAGCTGTCCCGCCAGTGCAGGAAATGCTGGGGCCACGGAGCTCGGGGCCCCCAGGAGCAGCTGGACACAGGATGTCCAGAAAGCACCAAGACTCTCAGGGGCAAAGGCAGGTGGGGCAACCACGGAGGCTGAGGGCCGGCTCTCCAGGCCTGAGCTGCTGGCCATCCAGCCTCACGCAGATGCCTCTGAGCCGCCAGCCGCGGCCTGCACCCCATCGTGGGGAGGAAGACAGGACACCACGGAGCCCACGGGCCCTTGGGAGCCGGCCAGTGGAGGCTCCACCGCTGCAGGCCGAGGCCAGGCACGCTGGGCACCCTCAGCCGCCGGCTGGCCTCCTGGCCGGGGCCAAGTGGAAAGGTCCCGCCCGGCTTCGGGAGGCCTCCAGGGCCGGGGGCAACCCTCGGGTCCATATTCATTTCAGCTCCATTTTAAAGGCGAGTTAAAATAAACACGGGGAATATTTATAAGGCAAATAAATCTGGCAGAAACAGCCCCTCGGAGTGTGAGCAGAGGCCCCCCCGGCCCAGCCCAAGCTGATAAAATACAGAAATGCTACTGTAGACCCTCGGGCTTATTTTGACTGCGGGCAGGAATGTAAGGAGTAAACACTGACTCCCGTATCACACTGTTACAACTTGCATCCACAGCTCCGCACAAAAGCTGCGTTTCACAGAAGCATCGTACAGGGATATATCTCCAGCTTAATTTTTAAAAAAACCATTTCCTCACATAAATCATGCTCAGAACGGAACGGGTGACTGATACATTGCAAACACTTTTTTCCTTAAACAATAACATACCTAGATTCCTTCTAAACGAAAGAGCTTTTGAAAAAAAAGTCTTCTAAACGTTTTTTTTTCTGAAGAAAATAAACACTTTCCTGACCCCAATATCTGGGGCTGTCTTCCTGGCCGCGCAGGCCGCTGCCCCAGCACGTGGTCACTGGGGGCAGCTGCGCGGGGCCCCTGCGCCCGGGCCTCCTTCCGGCCTGTGCGGCCTCTCCGCGCACCAGCCTCCGGTGAGCAGCGGGCAGTGAGAGCCACCAGACACCGGCCCCTCCTGGAGGTAGACTTGGCTCTCAAAATGTAACAGGGAAATAGCAAACAAGAGAAAATAAAACACACAGGAACTAATTTAAGAAAAGACCAGGATTCAGAAACTGCTGGCCTTCGGTAATGGGCGGAGATTACCGGGCCACACGGGCGGCCTCGGCCAGGCCAGAAGCACCAAGCGGGGAGCCAGTGTCCAGGCGGCCGCAGGTTGAAGGCCATCGGCACCATGGTCTCCACAGTCCACCTCGGAGAGGCTGGCAAAGTGCCTCAGTGACCCAGAGAAATCAATGCGCAAGAAAACAATGCAGGTCTGAAGATCACACTGGGCACTTGCGCGGCGGTAGGGACCCCGAATCAGGGCCAGAGCAGGACTGGGCTCTGCTTGGAGGAGCTTCCAGGCTGGTGGGAAGGGCTGGTGGTGGATGCATGGGACCCCGTCTCTGCTGCAGATGTGCTGCAGACGCCCCAAGGCCCCGGGACCCACAGGAAGTCCAGGGCTTTTGTCAAAAAAGATCTTGGCGGGGGGAAAGGCCCTCCTGAACATGCAATAAATCTAACAGCCATTAAGTGTAAAAGAGCCTAAGCTACACTTAAAAAAAAAAACCCAAAACATTTGTATGTCACATTTGTATGTTACATGAGTTAAAAGGACAAGCTGAGAAAATCTGCAATTGTAAACAACATGGGATCTCAGCCCTGACAGCAAACCTGCAGGAAGATAAGAAAGAGAAAAGCCAGAGAGCAGGCCCAGGAGCGAGCAGCCCCCATTCACAGCCACACACACTCATACTCACAGACACAGACACACGCTCACTCACAGACACACACTCATGACTCACACACTCAATTTTAAATGGCCAATAATTACACAAAAGACCACATAATAGCAAACGCAAATGAAACCAGGCCACATTTAACCTACTAGTCAGAGACAAAACAACAAATAGCCCAGACACTATGGCGTAAAGAGAAAATGTGATAAATGTGACATTAGAAAAATTAACAACTATTGCCAAGTCGAAGCACCAACCACACACAGCCTGGGGCCCCTGTGGGAGGCGAGGCGGTGGCCAGGGCCAGGAGCCTGACCGCAGATGGAAGTGGCTGCACTCCCTCCACCCCCCCACAGGGAGCAGGAGAGGCTCCCTTCCCTTCAGGCCCCATGGAAATGCCGAGGCAGCATGAGGCAGGGAGCACAGCACAGGCGCCCAGCCGGGACCGCAGCACAGGCGCCCGGCCAGGACCGCAGTTCTCTACTACGGACACAGCCCTGACTGCGCACACGACACATAAGAAACACTGAGACAACAAGAAGACGCACGTCGGGGTTTTCACTGCAGCCTTTCACAACGAGGTGGCCGCGAGTGCTGGGAGGTCACACCAAGCCACCCCCATGCCAGGGGCTGTGCCCAGCCCTGAACAAGGACACCTCATGAGGCTGGGATAGCAAGGACAAGCAGAGCACGGCACGAGCACACGCACAAGGTCTCACACATGTGCTCACGTGTTCACACACGTGCTCACGTGTACACATACATTCCCTCACCCATGCTGACACACACACTTGCACACGCCTGCCCACCCCGGGCATGCCCTCGGGCCATCGGCAGCTGGTCCCCTGCAGCCCAGCACTGTGACAGCTGAGCCTCTTTCGCCCTCTGGTGGCCTCTATGGTCCCTGCGAGCATGAGGTCTCCTCAGTGCCCAGGCAGCAGCACCCAGACCTGGACCCCATGCCAGGAGTGAAGCCGGGCCTTGGCCATGGGGGGGCCAGTCACGCTGCAGGCCTGGCTTCACAGCTGGGCTCTGGTTTCTGGCAGCCCGAGCCTTTGCTGATTTCAGGGAAGCCCAGGTGACAAACATGAAAACGGGGACGTTTGATTGGAGCTGAAGGGGGACCAGGGCTTTCCCCCAGGGCCCACCCACCTACCCGCCCACCCAGATGGCCCTGAGGACCCGCTGGGACCTGCGGCTCCTGGGAACCCTGGTGAAAACCTGCGCCCCAGACAATAACGGCCACGCACTGTGACTCAGTCCTGGGAGAGTGTCAGCCCCAAACGGGCACAGGGCCGGGCTTTTTGCCCTTCCCTCAGGTAGGCAGGAAAGAATGCGCTACAGAGGGGCAGTGGCATGTGCTCCCCACCTGGCTTTGTGCACAGGGGAGTGGGACCTCTTGGGCACCCCCAGGCCTTACGTTTTTCCAGGGGACTCCTTCAGCCAGAAGATGTCATCACTCGTAATTCCGTATTCCAAGGCACCTTCGATCTATCCGGGAAAAGGGTCAATGTGAGGCCCGCGTCCCCGGCTGCCCACAGGGCTCCCTCAGAGGATGCCCAGTTTGCAGACACAACTGGGCCAGAACCACCTTCCCACACGTGGCTGCACCTCCTCGGGTGTGGCCTCTGGGACGGGGACACGGCCGCTCCCTGGGGGGCCCGGAGCAGCGGCTCCTTCCTCTCGCTCTCCAGGACTCCCCCCAGATCCAGACCCAGAGCTGTGGGGAGCAAGGGGTGAAGCGGGGTGGGCCGGCTCCCAGGGCGCCAGGTTGAAGGCTGGAGGCTGGATGCGACCGACCGGGGGCCCTTGAGGGACAGCATGGTGGGCCCTGTGCCTGGGAGTTGTCCAGGTCACCCCATACCCCAGCAGGTGGGGGACACAGGACACGTCCTCTCTATGGCCCCTGAGAGTCAGATGTGCTGGGAGAGAGGAAATGGATTTCAAACAGTTTACGGTTCCAATTGGCAAAAAAAATAAAGTCAGGAATTTCTTAAGTTTGCTCAAGAAGATCGAAAGGTCTGGATATCAAAGGGACTAAAACACAACAAGTGTTGGCAGGCACCAGGGCGGGCAGCCAAGAGCAGAGTGGTCACTGAGCTTCCCCAGGACCCGAGGCTCCCGCTTCACCCCACCCCCACCCCACCCCGCCCCTCAGGCAAGCGGACAGCAGGGAGAGGCCGGGCCAGTCCCCTCGCAGGCACTCTGGCAGCCACGTGCAAGGTGGAGCTGAGCTGATCCCTGGGTCCCAGGAACTGACCACGGCCATCAGGGGCTTTGAGTGGAGCCAACGTGGGCCCAGCTGTGGGTGAGGGATCACTGATGGTCACCACTTGGCCCCTGCCTATGTGGCTACTGGAACAAGCACCCTCCCCTCCTATGGAGCCACACATCCTGCCCAGGGCCACCTGGTACAGCTGTCTGGTCCCCTCTGGAAGCTGCTCTTGCTGGGCTGACAGCGGCAGGGGCCGCGTTGCGGTCCTGAGAACTGGCGTGTGCACTTGCCTTGGCGCCCTCTCAGCTCCTGTTTCCAGTGGAAGCACAGAACTGGACGGAGGTTCAGATTTATGAGTCTGCGAGGACGCAGAACCACGCCCTTGGTCCTCCCCATCCACCTGTCTGGGCCTATGTCTGGGTCTGGGGCGGCCTTGAGCACTGGCCTCCAAGCCCCGCAGAGGCAGGTGGTGGGGGCGAAGACAGAGCGTCCCCCACCAGGCTGAGCGCTGAGGGTGGGGCACCTCGCAAAGACGGGGAGACTTCCTGGGTCTGGTGTTTAAGCACATCTCTGCCCAGTCACTAGCTGGCCACTGAGCAGAGACCTCAGTAGCCTCACAGGACACAGAATAAAGAGTTTACAAAATCGGTCCAGAAAAATCACCCAACAGCCAAGCAGCAATAAACGAAATCCCAAAGTGGAGGGAGATCCTAGCTTCCAGAGTGAACATGTCATTTTATTTGAAATGATCACTTTTCAGCAAAACATCACAAGACACGAGAAGAAACCAAAAAGGATGAACCCCACGCACTGCAGGTGGGGATGTAAAGGGTGAGGCTGCCCCCCGCCCCCGGGGCCTGGGACCTCCACCCCCAGGTGTCTGACCAGGAGAAGGGACAACTCGCATCCACATGGGCTCCCAGCAGCGTCACTCATAACAAAGTGGAAACAACCCAGAGGTCCACCACGCAAGCGGACAACAGAATGTCACACCCACCGCGGAACATCACTCAGCGGTAAGCTGGTCAAAGAGGCTATGCATCTCATCCCACTGATGTGAAACGTCCAGAACAGGCAAATCCACAGAGACAGAGAGCAGGCTGCTGGGGCCGGGGGAGGGGGGCGGGAGCGACGGCTGATGGGGCCAGGGTTTTGTTCTGGGCGGATGAAACATTCTGAGATTCAGTAGTGGGTCCGACGGGTGAACGACTCTGAATAAACTGGAACTCACTGGACTGTACCCTTTGAAAGGGTGCATTTTATGGTATGTGAGTTTCATGTCAACTAAAGAACAAGATTTGGGTTTGGGGGAGGAGGAACCAGGCTTAAGTCCCAAATGTTCCAACATTCTGAGGCTAAAAAGGAGGAATCAACAAGGGAGATAGAGAATTGACGTGGGGACAGGAAGAGGGCAGGCGGGGGCCGGCCCAGCAGCTGAGGAACGTGAGAGCCGCTCTCGGGACTCAGCCAAGTGGGGATGTGGGAACCTGGCTCAGCAGAGGGCACTCGAGAGCACGGGCAGTAGAAAGTGACAGCTGTGAGCACAGGGCCACTTGGAGGAAAGGGGGGAGTGGGAGGTGCATGTCACCAGACCATGAACGGGGTGGAGGGGTGGGGGCTCCTGAGGACACTCACGTGCGTGGGGTACCTCGGCCGCCCTCCAGTGGCGATGACGATGTGGTCGGCTGAAAGCAGAGTCTGAGAAGAAACCGAGAAAGCCAGTCACCCAGGTCACCTGCAGTCCCCATTCGAGGGCTCCACCAGCTTCCCCATCACAGCCTCTGCCCTGCAGTGTGGACCCTGTGGCAGCAGCCCCAGGGACTGGCAGGAGAGCCTCTAAGTCCAAGCACTTCACAGTTTACACAGCATTGCACGGGGTGTAAGGTCTCCTGGAATCCCCACAAACCCCTGCAGGGCTGCAGCCGCCTGAGCAGTGGGCAGCCTGGCGTGGTCACTTCCTCCTTCACAAAGAATTAGACTGGCCTCGGCCCAGAGGAACGTCCTATCAATCCCAGCAGCGCTGATCTCCAAGGACAGCACTGAGACCAAGCAGAGCTGAGGTCCACCCGCCTGGGCCACAGACTGACCCATGGACTGGCCCGTGCTGCCCCAGGGGCCCCGGGATGCAGGCGCTCACCTCTTCCCCACCTTTTGAGACACCACAAACCATGTGTGGGTTGACAAAGCTGGCCTTGAAGTTAAAGTACTTCACTTTTCTGCAAAATAAAAATAGGATGTTCAAACATTTCCTCTGCAAATGAGGCATCACCTCAGGATTAAATAGGGAGCACTAGGCAGACGGCTACAATGTGAGCTCGGGCCACCCACGGCTCACGAGGGGCAAAAGGAGTGTGCGGACCTGCATCGGGAAGCATGGGGAGCAGCTGCTGTCTCCCCTGGGTTCCCTGGTACGTGGTGACCACAGCTGCCATGGAGGGGTGTCTTAAGGGCCCAAGCTCAGCCCCGGTGTGTGAGGACAGAGGTGGCCGGGCCTCCCCCGAGGTCAGTCCTGTTACCTGGACACCCTCCACCAGGAAGGGGAGGCCCCCACATGCATCCAGTTACCCTCCCCCCAAAACACCCACGGACCTCCTGCTGGTGAGGGGGTGCCCAGCAGAGAGGCGGAAAGAGCAGGCACCGCGAGGGGCGAGGTGGCCGGGCTTTCTAACCCGGGTCTCACACCTCCTCCTCCCAGGGAGTCCTCACGTGTCCCAGGACCCGCCCAGAGCCTAGCGTGGTGTCAGTACCTGTCCTGCAGCTGGACCCGGTGCCCCCAGTTCAGGGACTTCACGTGGTTCTGAACGGCTTCTGCCATTTTCCCCCTGTTGACACAAAGCACGATGCGTAAAGCCACCACACAAGTGTCAGCTGCGGGTCCCGCCACAGATTATTAGAGGCAAACAGCCCTTAACAGAAATGCCCAGAGGCAGAGGGTTTTCTCAAGGTGGTAAAGGTGACGTCTGTCCCCACGGCTGCCGCCCCCAGGCTAGGTTTGGGGCTTCAGACTGAGGGGCTCCGAGCGGACCACGTGCCACCCGCCAGGCCTGAAGCACTGCAGCCTTTGGGCCGAGCGTCCTTCCAGGGGTGTCCTGGGCGCCGTGGGGCAAGTGGCAGCATCCCAGGCTCCACCCAGGGGATGTGCAGCCCCCACTGTGGAGATCACCAAAAACGTCTCTAGACTTTGCCCACTGCTGGGGGCCCAGACGTGTCCCCAGGTGAGAATCGCGCCCGCAGCTCCTGCGAGGCTGATGGGGTCGGCCGTCCCCCATGCGCTCTCACCAGTCGTGCTGGGGCTGGGCCACCTTCCAGCCATAGTGGGAGGCATCGTGGATCATGCCCCCTAGCAGCGCCGCCTGGTGCATCAGCTTCTTGGGGATGCAGCCGACGTTCACGCAGGTGCCACCAAGTCCCCACCGGGTGCCTGGGGAGGTGGGAAGAGCACACAGACAGGGTTCAGGTGAGCCAGGCCAGCCCTGCTCTACAGCTGTTTCCAATTCCTTTTAGTTGCTTTAACTCCAACGCGGCCCAGGTGAACCTGCCGTGTGGACGCGTCGGCTGCGGTTGCATTCAGACTTGGTTTAAATGAGGAGGATGAGGAACCTACAGTGATGGCAGCTTCCCCAAGAAGCAGGACGCCGTCCGGCGACTGGGAAGCAGTCCAGGGCTCAGCCACCCTCTGTATGTGATCCCCCCACCTTCCCCAGGACACGCGGCTCCCGGCGGGGGCTGCCTACCTCGGGGGGAAGGCTCCACGTAGTCCACCACGGCCACCTTCTTCCCCAGCTGAGCAGCTAGAAAGACCAGAGAAGCAGGCAGGTGAGTACAACCAGGGACTGATTCAGGGTCGGGGACCCCAGGAGCCCATGAGGCCCAGAGGAGGTTGGGGAAGGACCGGGCCAGCAGCCGCCCACGAGCTATGCAGCCGGGTCTCCCACTGCCTCTGTTCCCAGCTATGCTGCCCCTAGATGGGCACCCCGACCTCTTCCTGACCGCAGGCTCTGCACCACCCACCACAGCAGTGCTGGGATGCGCCCCCCCCCGCCACCTGGTTGCAAGTCCAGCACAGGCCCAGGGCCCACCCCAAGCACACTCCCTGGAGGCATCACAGGGAGGCCCCCGGCTCGCTCCTCAGGCCCTCCCTCACTCCTCTCTTCCCCAGACACCATGTGGGGTGCCCCTCGGTCTACCCTGGTCAAAGCCCCCAGGTGGACGTTTGCTGCCTCCTCTCAAGGTGAGGAAATGGAAGCTCGGAGGTCAAATGGCAGGTCCAGGTCAGCCAGGCCCCAAGACCAGGGCTCCAAACTGCACCCCTGCCTGGAGCCCCCAGCTATCAGCAGGCTCCCCCAGCCACAAGCCCCAGGTTCTGAGGCCAGGACTAATCACGGGCTTCCCGCTGGCTTGCCTGTGGCACTGCATCAGCCAGCCCTGGTCCCTGGCCGTGACGGCCCCAAGGACACGCCCCACTTGTATGTCACGAGCTCACGAGTGTTTGAAACACTACAGAACATGCTTGATTCATGGCTACCAGCTACCAAGATAGAACCAAATTTTAGAAGTCTTCATTAACAAAACCATTTCATTCAACTGAATCAAGATGGGATCCCAGTGCTTGATTTAAAGTCTCCGGCCAAGGGGACATCTCAGACATACCAACGCCCGGCTCCCAGGTCTGATCAGGATGGAGCAACGGGGACCAGAGTTAGCCTGCTGCTCAAAATAACCAAAAATCCTGACAAAATACGTGAAATAATGGTTTCAAGAAACTGAATAAACGAAAACAAAGGCCAGCAATCTCTGAGAGACAGGAAAGGGACGAGGTGAGCCCCACGACCAGAGAGTCTGAAGGACACAGCATGGAGGGGGCCCAGGCAGGTCCAGCAGGCTCCCGGGCTGAGAGTTCCTGGGACAGAGGAGAGAGAGGAGAGAGAGGGGAAAGTACCTAAGGCCGGGACAGTGCTGCTCCCAGAAGCCAGCCTGGAGAAACGTTAACTCCTGGAGCACTGGGTGAGCATTAGGAAGGTCATGCCTCAGCAGTTGAGAATAATTAGCCCTAGACTGGGCACAGTGCCAGAGCGCCTAACAAATCTTAAGCAGAAGACTCAAAAAGATCAAACTGTCTGTAGCTATATCCCAGAACATGCCCAGAAATATTTCTAGGAATATAAAAATATACAGAAACCAGCAAGGTAAAGTCCAAAGTGTCTGGCACTCAAACTAAAATTACCAGGCACACAAAGAAGCAGGAAAATACAGCCCTTAAAGGGAAAAATAGTCAATGGAAACTGACCAAGAACTGACACCAACGTCAGAATTAGTGGGGAAAAAAGTAAAACAGGTGTTTTAACCGTATTCCACATGTTCAAAAAGTCAAGAAATAACATGGAAGATAGAAAAAAGGACCCAACCCAGTTGAACTGTAGAGATGAATACTGCACCGAGTGGGGTTCATGGTCGAGTAGACATCGCACACTCTTATTAGTGAATTTGAAAACAGGAATAGAAACTATCCACAATGGAAAGAGCGCTCATGGGCTCTGGGACAACCCAGAGCAGCCAGATGCTCAAGTCCCTTACAGAAAACGGTGCAGCATCTGCAGTAACCTTTACCTTAAATCATCTCTAGATTATAACACCTAACACAATGTTAACACTACGTAAGTAGTTGTAAATACAGTGTAAATGATAAATAGTTGCCAGTATGCAGCAAGTTCAAGTTTTGCTTTTTGGAATTTTCTGGAATTTTTTTTTAAATATTTTTTTGGGGCTTCCCTGGTGGCGCAGTGGTTGAGAGTCCGCTTGCCGATGCCGGGGACACGGGTTCGTGCCCCGGTCCAGGAAGATCCCACATGCTGCAGAGCGGCTGGGCCCGTGAGTCATGGTCGCTGAGCCTGCACGTCCGGAGCCTGTGCTCCGCAACGGGAGAGGCCACGACAGCGAGAGGCCCACGTACCGCAAAAAATAAATAAATAAATAAATAAAATAAATAAAAATAAAAATATTTTTTTGATCTGTGATTGGTTGAATCTGTGAACGTGGAGACTGTGGATACAGAGGGCCGGCTGTACTGTCCCCTTGAATTCTATACTCAGAGAAAATATCTTTTTAAAATGAAGGCAGAGTAAAGATGTCTTCAGACTCACAAAAGCTGAAAGAATTTATAACCCCTAGAGCCACACGACAAGAAATGTTCACGGACATCCTTCCAGTAGGAGGAAAATGATGCCGGGTGGAAATTCAGATCCACAGAAAGGAACGGAAGCCCCAGAAATGATGACCACATGGGCAGGTGTGTTAGCTTTTTCCTTATCGCTGAAATCTCTTCAGAAGGTCACTATTTAGGGACTTCCCTGGTGGCGCGGTGGTTAAGACTCTGTGCTCCCAATGCAGGGGGCCCGGGTTCGTTCCCTGGTCGGGGAACTAGATCCCACGTGCATGCCACAACTAAGAGTTTGCATGCCACAACTAGGGAGCTGGCGAGCCACAACTAAGGAGCCCTCCTGCCACAACTAAGACCCAGTGCAACCAAATAAATAAATATATAAAAATAAAAACAACAAAAAAATAATCAGTATAAAAAAAAAGATCACTGTTTAAACAAAAATTGTACAATGTGCTGTGGGGTTTGTAGCATGTAGAAGTGGAACGTGACTGGTGGGAGAGTGTCACCTGAAGGGGGACCGTGACACGGAAAGGTGCACCCGAAGGCAATGACCTCACCACGTCTGCATGTTAATCCACAATGCACCAAAGGCCTAAATGTAAGAACTGAAGCTGTGAGGTTCTCAGAAGAAAACAGGCCTAAGTCTTTGTGACCTTGGATCGGGATGCTGTTTCTTGGATGTGACACCAAAAGCACAAGAAACAACAGATCAACTGACTTCATCAAAATTAAACACTTTTGCGCTGCAAAGGACACCAACAAGAAAGTGACGAGATAACCCCCAGGATGGGAGAAAGTAACTGAGAATTATGCATCTGATACGGATCTAATACCCAGAATATACGTGTGTGTATGTGTGTGTGTATTCTCATAACTCAATAATGAAAAGGCCACTGAACTTAAAAATGGGCAAAGGTTCTAAATAGACATTTCTCCATAAATATAGAAATGGCCAATAAACACAAGAAAAGATGCTCCATTAACCATGAGGGAAATACAAGTCAACTACAATGAGATACCACCCACTTCTCACCTACTTAGGATGGGCTACGATAGAAAAGACAGTAACAGGTGTTGGCGAGGATGTGGAGAAATTCGAACCCCACACTTCCTAGTGGGAATATAAAATGGTGCAGACACTTTGGAAAATAGTCTGGCAGCTCCTCAAAAGGTTAAACCTTGAGCTATCCTATCACCCAGCAATTCCACTCCTGGGAATCTGCCCAAGGGAAATAAAAGCACACGTCCATACAAAACCTGCAGGTATGTTCAGAGCAGCATAACTCATAACTGCCCCAAGCAGAAATAACCCAAACATCCACCAGCGGACAAGTGGATAAACAAAATGTGGTTCATCCACACTATTCAGCCCTAAAAAAGGAACGAAGTACTAACACACGCTGTATCACAGATGAACACTAAAAACATCACGCTGAGTGAGAGCAAAACCACACGTTTCTATGAAACATCCAGAACACAGGCCAGTCCATAGAGGCAGAAAGGAAACTAGTGGTAGCCTGGTGCTGAGGAGGGGAGGGGGACAGGTGACTACCAGTGGGTACAGAGTACCTGGGGGTGATGAGATGTTCTGAAATTGGTGGTGGTGATGGTTGCACAACTGTGAATATAAAATCCACTGAAATAGGCAGTTTAAATGAGTGATCTGTATGGTGTGTGACTTGTACCTCAGTAAAGCTGTTTTAAAAATATGAAACACTAGGGATAAATCTGACATAAGATGTGAAAGACCTGTATATTGAAATGACAAAATACTGCTGAAAGAAATGAAAAAATACCTAAATGAGAGATACACCACATGACCCAGCTGTTCCACTTTTAGATTATCCAAGAGATTTAAAACACAAAGACACACACACACACACACACACACACACACACACACACACGAATGTTCACAGCAGCACTGTTCACAACAGCCAAAAACTGGAACAACCCAATCCACAGGTGAATGAACCAACCAAACGTGGTCTAGACATACAGTGGAATACTTATCAGTAATGAAAAGGCGTGAACTCTAGATACACACAGCAACACAGATGAATCTCCAAATAATTGTGCTTTGTGGGAGAAGCCCAGAAAGTAAGAATACACACAGCATGATTTCATTTAGACAGAATTTTAGAAAATGCAAACTAATCTACAATGAGAGAAAGCAGATCAGTGGTTGCCTGGGGTTGCAGCGGGAGGAGTGGGCCAACTGCAGAGACAATGCATTCAGCTCCTGGCTGCTCAGGAGGATCCCCACCCAGCCTGGAGAGCACCACTGCCCTCTCCAGGAGACCTGGAAGCCTGCAGGCCCTACCATGCTGGCGGGATGCAGGACGCAGGACACGTACCTTCCTTGGCACAGGCTAGGCCGCCGGATCCCCCGCCAATCACCAGGAGGTCATAGCATTGCCGCCCTGCAGGGGTGAGGGGGAGACGTTGAGAAGGAAGGACCAGGAGCAGCCTGGGGCGCAATCCCAGGAGGCCACAGTTTCCAGTGTGGTACAGGGTCCACTTTAGGGGATCGGGGTCCCGTCCTGTGATGGTATGGGGTGACCACACAACCCCCAGCAGGCAGGAGGCAATGACGGGGTGCATGTTGTCTGTCCAGGTCCCGAGACTAAGCAGGTGAGGCTGGCGGGGGTGTAATCCCCATCTCCCCACATCAGGAAGGTAACTGAACTGGCAGGACTGCCCTGAACTCAACTTCACCCAACGTTCTAGCAGACACGGGATTAAAACGTTTGTCTTGACTCCACCTGTCTTTCCGTTGTAAAGGTCACCCTCTGTCACCAGTGAGGGAGAACAAGGGCGGCCCCTGCGTTGGGCAACACGGCCTGGCCTCTCTCAGTGCCCGGCGGGGCCTGGCAGGACAGCGGCTCTGAAACGCCTCTGGGTTCCTTGGAGGCCATTTGCACCCTCCACCCCTGCTCCCAGCACAGAGGCCGCTGGAGTCCTTCCTCCCTGCAGAAGCCGCTATCCGTCTCCTGTAAATGCTGGCACGGAAGGCAGGCCAGAGATGACTGAAGCAGGGGGACGGCAAGGGCAGGTGTGTCCTTAGGTGTGGCCAACCTGTGAGAGCCCCGAGCTGGGGACCCACAGCACCAGGCTCCGGCCTGCTCCCCATGGAGGGAGGAAGAAATAACAAGATCATCAGGACGTGGGGAGGGAGGCAGGGAGGTCGAGGCAGCTAGGGGCTGCATCCAGTTGCTCTCTCATATCCGCTGCTCAGGGAGGCTCTGACCAGGAGAATGTCCCTACCTTCCATGGCAGATGCCCATCCCTCCTGCCGCCACTACAGGATCTTGGCTGTGTCACCCCACAGCCCCACTCTATCAGGCAGAGGGCAGCGCGAGCAGCTGGCTGCGTGGATTGTGGGCTTATCTTTGGCGGTGGGCTCTCCCCACGTGCACGCCCAGCAGCCCTGTCTGTCTGATAAGCACTTAGCAGAGGCCTCCGTGGGGCCTCTGTAGGCTCCACTGCAGGAAATCTGCCTTTAAACAACTGGGGGGTCTGGGTAGACTGTGGGGGAGGAAGGGCCCTGAAGGACCCCAAGACGGGCAGGGCGGGTGCTGCCCTTAGGGTGTCAGCTGGGGACACACCCGTGCACTCTATGGGGTGCCCTGGGGCACCTCACAGCCTGGCTCCCTTTCCCGCATGCAGGGGCTCAGCCGGGAAGGTGTGTCTGCCCCTGTGTCCTGAGCCCACCCTCTTCTGATTTTCTGCTCCTCCCTGAACACAGCGGCTGGTATGGGGCCTGAAAAGAGCGGAGCCCCAACAGGACAGGGAGGCCTCGGGAACAGCATTCTGGGGAGGTGGAGGCCCCCGTGAACCCACAGGCCGCTGGCCACCTCAGGAGCCACCTGGGGGAGCGTCCCCATAGCTGTCCCCCCTGCACGCTCTCTGCTGGCAGCAGGGGTTAGGGGACAGGTGACACCGGCATCATGGTCACTCTGGCTCCTGTTCAGGGGCCACGTCTGCCACCCCCCTGCCTGGATGGGGCAGGCATGTTCCTATCATGAGCTCTGGGGCTGAAGTGGAGGCTGAGGCTCAAAATCAGACCCTGCTGACTAGGTGTTGGCACCGTCCCCAGGCCCTACTTGTTCCTCCTCACCCTGGCCCTGGGGGCCCCCCTTCTGCCCTTGAGTGTGGGGGCAGAACTCTGGGTGCATGGCCTCCTGCCAGCCTGCATGGCCTGGGCTGTCACAGCAGCTGCAGCATGAGGACTGAGGGCTTTAATCGTGAAGGTCCTGCCTGACACGTGCAGCAAGGGGGGCCCAGGGGCCAGCAAAGCCACCGAGAGCAGCCCTCCATCCCCACCTCAGGAGCTGGTGACCGCCTCCCCAGACTCCGCAGGTATACCTAGCCCTGCTCCCCAAGGCCGGGTGGCACACAGCTGGCCAGGGCCGCCAATCTTCCTCCCACAGCACCCTATCCGTGAAGGAGCCCTCCCCCTGTCCCTGCTCCAGCACCTCAGCACTCACTCCCTGTGGGGCAGTCCAGGGGTAGGGTCTGGGGGATGGTCCCTGCAGGGATGTGGTGGGGAGAATGTTGTCATGCGTGGGACCGGCCACACTACGGTGGCACTGTGGCCAGCTCTAGGGGAGCCCCCCAACCTGGAACCACCACCCCACCCCTGCCCTGTGTGCCCAGCCGGTGCTCAGGACCCTAGCAGGCCCAGCACTCGCGGTCATCGGATTGCTGTCAGGTTTGGTCCATGACCCTTGGTGGCTCCAGGAGGACCAGCAGAGTGTGCTCCGCTCCCCCATGGCACCCACAGAGCGCAGACCGCCGGACTCAGCGTCCCCTCGATTCCCTGCACGTGCATCTATTGAGCACCTGCTGTGTGCGCCCACGGGGCCTTGGGGAGGAGGTGGGAGGCCTGTCCAGTGGGGTGCGCAGGGCGCGAAACCTGGTGACCTCGGGAGATGAGCCACCGTCACCACGGTCGGGACCACAGGTAATGCTGGGCCAGGGGATCGGGAGGCGGCCACTCTCCCCGCGCTGTTCCCCGCGGGGAAAGGGCGCCGGCGCGGACCCCTCGGCCCCCGCCCCGCCTCCCCGCGCGGACCCCGATCCTGCGCCCGCCAGCTCGCGCTCCGCAGACCTGCCGCGCCCCGCGCTCCGCCCGGCACGGCCCGCACGCGCCACCGGAAGCGCCTGGCAGATCCCCACAGCGCCGCCATCGCCGCCGCCGCCGCCGCCGCCTGGGGCCTTGGCCGGGTCGGGCTGCCCGCCGCGCTGCCTGCGCCGACGACCGACGGAGACGCCCAAGGTTGGTGCGCGCGGCCCGGGGCCCACCCGGCGGCGTCCGGACGGGGAGAGGGGCTCCGACCCGGGGCGAGGAGCCTCGAATGGGGGGCGGATCCGGGTGGAGGGATCCACCTGCGGGGGGCTCCGACCTGGGCGGGGGATGTCCCTGGACATGGGGTGGGTCTCCGGAGGTGAGGTGGGGTCTCCGGACCCTAAATGGGGGGGTCGGGTCCCCGGATCTGGGGCAGGGTCTCCGGACATGGAGGGGGGCTTTAACCTGGGGTGGGGTTCCGGGACCTAGGGTGGCGAGGTCCCCGGATCTGTAGTGGGTCTCCGGACATGAGGTGGAGTCTCTAGACCTTAAGTGGGGTGGGGGGTGGGGGTGTCCCAGGCCTGGGGTGAGGGGCTCTCTGGACAAGGGGTGGGGTCTCCTGACATGGGTGGGGGCGGTGGCACCAGGCTGGTGGAGGAATGGGGAGTCGTGCTGCAGAGAGAAAGTCCACTTGGGCACAGAGGCCACCACAGGGCTTGGAGACCGCGACCCCAGGCGTGTTGGCTTCTGGGAGGGCTTGGCCATGGGAATGGGTTGCGGAGTCAGGGTCTGACTGTCCTTGGGTCCTCGGAGAGGGAGAACCGTGGGGGCCTGGGCGAGGGCCTCAGCCAACTGGTAGCTCTGGCAGGCCCCGGGGTGCCCTGGGGCCTTACCTTTTGTGGGAATGGTGGCCCTACCAGAAGGGGGAAGCCTGGGTCTCGACCTGCCCCAGACCAGCCTTTGAGTTTTGAACAGTGGGATTCCTGCACGCTGCTGCCTCCACTACTGGAGGGTCTGAGGGGCTTGCCAGGAGAGTGGGTCAGATAAACACAGAGGACATTGGTAACTGCACAGTTGGGTAAAGACCCCAGCACCCTCCAGACTTGCTCAGAGGCAACTGGGCCTTTTAAGTGTGGGTTGGGGGGCATCGGGGCTCGAGACTCAGGGGGTAGAAAATACAAAAAGTGTGAAGAGGCATGGGCCATGTGACTCCCACCTGAGCTTGCCAACTGGATTTTGACTCCTGCCCTCCTGCAGAAGCTGGACGGTGTTGCTAGAAGTGATGAGCTTGTCAGGCGGGCACCGTGGGGGGCCAGGGCATTGTAGGGAAGTGGCCTCTAGCTGTGAAACGCAGTGTTTGTTCCAGTCTTTACAGGAGGTCTCTTGGAGAAGAGGGCTCAGAGGGGCCTGGCTGGGTTCTGTCTGGGAGCGTCTCCTTAGTGAATGGTCGGAGCCAACAGTAAACCCGGGTTTTCAGTCCTGAGGCCGGCCAGTTGAGAAGATTTTAGACGTTGAGCTCTCAAGTCTCTAAGTGGTGGAGTGAGGCCGTGGTGGCAGTCCACTAGATTTCCTGGTTTGCCTGTGAATGTTTGTGGTGATGTGGAGAGCTCAGGGTCGCAGGCAAGGCTACTTCCGTCCGGAGCAGAGCCCGGGAGACGTGGGCATCCCGGTGGGCTCACGCAGTGGCCCACCTGTGATGGGCAGTGGTGACCGGTTCTCTGAAGTTCCTGCCACCTTATCTGCCTTCAGCTTCCAGGGCTTTTTCAGACCCTGGAGGAAAAGGGCAGCTACACGACACCTGAGTCCCAGGATGGGTCTGGGCAGTCACACCAGGAGGGAGGGAGGAAAATGGGAAAAATTGATATTTGGAGAGGTGTACCAGATTTTGAAGGAAATGGAAAGGCCTGGGGATCTGCTGAATGCTGACAAATGTTGTAAGTTGGCAGTGCAGTCCAGCGAACAGGCAGATAAAACCTCAAAGGCAATAGACAGGACTGGACTCTGATGACCCACAAGGTATATTATTTTCTCCACTGAGACAAAATTTCTCTCTGTAGTCACTGCCATTTTTGATCAAAGATAAAGTAAGATTATTCTTGTTTACAAAATAGCTCTGGTCGGGCCTCCCTGGTGGCGCAGTGGTTGAGAGTCCGCCTGCCGATGCAGGGGATACGGGTTCGTGCCCCGGTCTGGGAGGATCCCATATGCCGCGGAGCGGCTGGGCCCGTGAGCCATGGCCGCTGAGCCTGTGCATCCGGAGCCTGTGCTCCGCAACGGGAGAGGCCACAACAGTGAGAGGCCCGCGTACCACAAAAAAAAAAAAAAAAAAATAGCTCTGGTCTCACTAGATTTGGGCTGATTCTTTACGTAAGTTCAGCAAGAATAATGGTTGACACACAGCCCTTTTAAAGTTTGCCTCATGGAGTTTTTTACAGGGAATCTCAGATTGGACATTTAAAAGCTTCCAAGACTAGGAAGTCAAGAAAGTGCCAGCAGAATTCACCTGTAGACTCGAGTGAACGCCTCTCTGCTCAAGGTTCCCCCAATATCCCAGGGTTCCTAGGCCTGTAGGAGGCGACCTTCCTCGCTCCCTGGGAGACTGGGGACCCTGGATGCCCAGCACCAGGCTGGGTTTTCCCAGAGGGCTTTTTAAGCCTTGGTTCCATAAAGTGACTGCAGTTCCTTAGAACCGTCTAGTCATAGCTGAATCCATGTGTCATTTTCAAACATGACATTCCTTGGTAATACAACCAATGTTTTCAGTTATGTCCTATCACAAAGAAAACAGAGTCTTATTAAACCTATGCAAATAACTATATTGCTATGAAAATAAGGATACTCAATAATAGTTTCTGATTTTTGGAGGGATCAGGTACAGAGAAAAACATAAATGCTTCAATTTTGTTTACAGATGTATAACTTACTAGATTGTTATGACTCATAGACAGCTTAAGAGAAAAGGGAAATTTTTTTTTCTCTAATATCCAGAAAATGGGACATTAAAGAGCCAACAAGGGACTTCCCTGTGGTGCAGTGAATAAGACTCAGCACTCCCAATGCAGGGGGCCTGCATTCATCCCCTGGTCAGGGAACTAGATCCCACGTGCATGCTGCAACTAAGAGTTCTCATGCCGCAACTAAGGAGCCAGTGAGCCGCAACTAAGAATCCCTCGAGCTGCAACTAAGGAGCTGGCCTGCCACAACTAGGACCCGGCACAACCAAATAAATAAATAATAACTTAAAAAATAAACAAATAACTCTTAAAAAAGAAAAGAGCCAACAGTATTCTAAACAGGAGCCATAAAAATTGTAATCATGCTTTGTCAGTTTACTTAGTCTCATGTAGTTAGTTTTGGTTTTTTTTTAACATCTTTATTGGAGTATAACTGCTTCACAATGGTGTGTTAGTTTCTGCTTTATAACAAAGTGAATCAGTCATACATATACATACATCCCCATATCTCCTCCCTCTTGCATTTCCCTCCCACCCTCCCTATCCCACTCCTCTAGGTGGTCACAGAGCACCGAGCTGATCTCCCTGTGCTATGCGGCTGCTTCCCACTAGCTATCTATTTTACATTTGGTAGTGTATATATGTCCACGCCACTCTCTCACTTCGTCCCAGCTTACCCTTCCCACTTCCCGCGTCCTCAAGTCCATTCTCTACCTCTGCGTCTTTTTTTTTTTTTTTTTTTTTTGCGGTATGCGGGCCTCTCACTGTTGTGGCCTCCCCCGTTGCGGAGCACAGGCTCCGGACGCGCAGGCTCCGGACGCGCAGGCTCAGCGGCCATGGCTCACGGGCCCAGCCGCTCCGCGGCATATGGGATCCTCCCAGACCGGGGCACGAACCCGTATCCCCTGCATCGGCAGGCGGACTCTCAACCACTTGCGCCACCAGGGAGGCCCTACCTCTGCGTCTTTATTCCTGTCCTGCCCCTAGGTTCTTCAGAACCAATTTTTTTTTTTTAGATTCCATATATACGTGTTAGCATACAGTATTTGTTTTTCTCTTTCTGACTTCACTCTGTATGACAGACTCTAGGTCCATCCACCTCACTACAAATAACTCAATTTCGTTTCTTTTTATGGCTGAGTAATACTCCATTGTATATATGCGCCACATCTTCTTTATCCGTTCATCTGTCGATGGCACTTAGGTTGCTTCAGTGTCCTGACTATTGTAAATAGAGCTGCAATGAACATTGTGTCATGTAGTTAGTTTTCGTTCTGCTTGATCTTGGGAGAGCAGTTCCTAGGCCCATGGGTTTCTCCACTAGAGTTCTGGGTTCTGGGTTCTGATCCTTAGTCCAGAGGGATGGCACTGCCCGAGGTCCCTGCCCAGTCCTTCTGCAGGTCTCTGAGACAAACCCTTTTTGTTGAGGATGAAGCCCCCTGGCCTGTAGCTGATTACAAATGCTTTGGAGAAGTATCAGAGTGAAACAGAGTTACCTGTATCTGACAAAAGACTTTAAATGACTGTGGTTAAAGAACTGATGAGAGGGGCTTCCCTGGTGGTGCAGTAAGAATCCGGCTGCCAGTGCAGGGGACATGGGTTCGAGCCCTGGTCCGGGAAGATCTCACATGCCATGGAGCAACTAAGCCTGTGTGCCACAACTACTGAGCCTGCGTTCTAGAGCTTGCGTGCCACAACTACTGAGCCCGCGTGCCACAGCTACTGAAGCCCACATGCCTTGATCCCGTGCTCTGCAACAAGAGAAGCCACTGCAATGAGAAGCCCGCACACTTTAGCAAAGAGTAGCCCCTGCTCACTGCAACCAGAGAAAGCTCATGCACAGCAACAAAGACCCAACGCAGCCAAAAATAAAAATTAAAAAAAAAAAGAACTGATGAGAGGTCATCATAAAAACACAATTAACAAGGAAATTTGGGTGTTTCTGTAACATACACACCATTCTAAATATTAACTATAATTATGAGTGACAACATTATACCAGAACATATAGAAAGCAAACAAAATTTCTAAAATATTTATATTAATAGTGTTTACCTGTACAAATATAACATATGGAAAGTTAAGATTCTCTTCTTATTTGACATTGCTTCCCATGCAGTTTACCATAACAGACAGACCTAATTATTATCTTAACAGACAGACCTAATTATTTTTAACATCCCTTCTTTTACAAGGTAAAAGTACAAACCACTGAGATTTTCCAAGGACCCTCTGGGAAATCCCAAAGCCATTTTGAGATCCAGACTTCATTTAGGATTGATTTTGGGAAGACAGAGTTGTCCAAAATGTCAGACGGTTTGAACACTTGATTAAATAGGATCCCAGCTCACTGCAAAACAAGACTCAGTTATCTCCTTAACCAAGTGACAATACGGGAGCTCACAAGTAGTAACAGGAGGAAACAGGACTGCAGACCTGGGCTTTTGACCAATGGGGACACTCAGTTCTCCCGAGTGGCAACGAGGGGTACAGGGAATTATTTTAAGACACAGCTTTGTTTCCTAGGAAGATTATTCAAAAGGCAGAGAGAAACCTTTTACAATCTCTTATTAAAAGCAGACCAATAATCCAAGAAATCTCATTTTAACAGAGAGGAAAACAAGCTCTAGTTTTGTATCAGTATGCTATTGATGGTAAAGCTCATTTAAGAAAACTTTGTATACAAATCCATTTAACCTTAGCCAGCTGTAACCTCACAACACAAAATTCCTTTTCCACAAACCTTCCACCACTTTCTATGTCCATTCAGGTTTGTTTCCCTCTTTTTTATTTTACTTGAGGACAAAACGACTCTCCTTCCCTAACAAAAACACATCCTACATTCTCTGCATACTTTTCACATAAGAACACATCCTATTTTCCAACTTTGTGTACCAAGTTGTTTCCCTTTGCTTTGTATCTAGTAGTAGTTTTATTCTCACACACTGATTATAATTTTTAACCATTAGCAACCTTTATTTTACAGAGAAAACTAGGAAATAGGCAATTGCAAATTGTCTGTCATATCCCAGTATTCTGTAGCAGATTAGCAAATTTTATGAATATAACATCTCGTAATCTGTAAGGTAGATGCTTTTGACAGTACAAATTGTTTAACTGTGGCAAGAATATGTTTATTAACACACCCAAATGTCTTTAGCTTCTTTGTATCATATAAACATGAGAAGCCAAAAGTATATAAACTTATGCCTAATAATGAATGTTTCAGCACTTTATCTTTTTAAATTAATTGATTGATTATTTTTGGCTATTGGGTCTTTGTTGCTGTGTGCAGGCTTTCTCTAGTTGCGGCGAGTGAGGGTGACTCTTCGCTGCGGTGAGCAGGCTTCTTATTGCGGTGGCTTCCCTTGTTGCTGAGCACAGGCTCTAGGCGCGCGGGCTTCAGTAGTTGTGGTGCACAGTCTTAGTCGCTGCGCGGCATGTGGGATCTTCCTGGACCAGGGCTCGAACCCGTGTCCCCTGCATTGGCAGGCGGATTCTTAACCACTGCGCCACCAGGGAAATCCTCAGCACTTTATCTTATTTAGAAATTATTTAGATATTCAATGAATATCTGTTATTTAACTTAACTTGGCATAACTCTAAGGTTGCAAGTTACCAAAAAGATTTTGGAAACTGTTTTTAGGCAGACACATTATAAAACACAATTATTATTGAAATAAAGTTTGTCAGAATAGTGACTAGATTTGATTTAAAATCAAACTTACGTGTAAAATCTTAAATGTCTAGTGGATAAAATATTAGCTATTTGACTAGTAAACCAAGTAGAATAAAAATGTGTATTTGCACTATGTTTAATGTTGACAACTCTAAAGATACACCTGTTTTATGAAATGAACAATATTAAACTAGTTTTATTTAGCAAAGATTTACCAAATTACAGGAACTTGAAAAACAGTTGAGTTGGTCCTTATATTTCAGGAGTTTTAGGAAGATTTAATTTATTTAAGTGCTTGTTCCTCTCGAAGCCAATTAGGATAGAACTCCTTTAAGGAATTTTATAACTTGATTTGGTAATACCATCTGGAGGTAGGGAAATATCATATATATATATATATATATATATATATATATATATATATATATATAAACATACAATCTTACATAAACATACAGACAGATGCAAACAGAGATGGTTTTCTTTAAAAAAATTTTAGCTATGCGTCAGACATAAATACAATTATATAAAACTCACTAGTTTATGTAAGAGTTGGACCTTGTCTTTGCTTTGTTTTATATTTTTATCCAAATCATGTTGTGGCAGGTGGGGCAGGCTAATTACCTGTTCCATATGAGGCCTTAAAGCTTTCCACCAGCATCTGTGGGGACACCTTTAAGATTTTTTCTTCCCTGATACGTAATCGTAGGGAGGCGTAGACTAAATGTTTCCAATTCACTTTTTTTTCCTTTTCAGCCTCAAGTGGTTGCTTTCGGGGGTCCCTGAGTCCCTTGAGAGCCCCCAGTGGGGCAGGGCCCAAGGTTTCAGGGGCTGGGGGATTTTAGGGGCTGGGGGGAGGGGAAAGGCCCAGAAGGGACAGAGGGCAGAGGAGGCAGGGGCTGGGGGAGGAGGGAGTGGAAAGGGGAGCCACTTAAGACCACCTTATCCTTAGCAAGGATGCTGTGCCGACCAGGAGGAAGTGGGCAGAGGCAGCCCGAGTGCTGCTCCGTCAGTGGGGCTGCAGGGAGTCCCCAGGGAGGAGCAGAGTGGCCCCCAAGGGCCAGGAGGGACTCCAGCCCAGGAGGTGCTCTGGCCTTCCCCTGCCCCCTGCTTCAGGGGTAGCACCTGTCCTCACTGTGGTCTGTGGACGTGCCTGGAGCCAGAATCACAAGGAAGGGAGATGAGCCTGTGGTCCCTGGGCCTCCGCGTCCCACGGGGTGTACACAGGCATTGCCTGAGCGCACAGCTTTGCATGTCCCCGGCAGACACCCAGCTCCTGGACCCCCTTCACAAGGACCCTGGCCAGCCCACACTTTTGCCCCCAACTGTTGCCTGTGCTCTGAGGCCTGCCCTTTGGGGACGCTGCGCCCCTCAAGCCCTTTCTCCGGGAGGCTGGCCGGCCTTGTGTGGCTCCTGGAGCCCCCACACCAGTGCCATATGGCCCACCCTCGGCTTCCCCACGAGTGTGGCTGAGGCCCAGGCATCCACTGCTCTCCAGACAGGGGGAGGGCGACCCGGGTGCCACAGCACATTCAGCTCTTTGCAGAGGGGCCAGAGGCATTCCCAGTGTCTTGATGGACCTTTCAGACAAGCCTCGGAACCCCGGGACGGAAGATCCCATGGCTCTGGGTGTCCGTGCCCCGATTGCCGGTCCCCACCTGGGTCTGAGGGGGGCCAGGGCCCTGGCCAGCGTCTGCATTGGACCCTTGGGGGGATTATCTCCAGGAGGATAAGTGGTGATAGGAGATGAGGGAGGGCGTGGTTTGGGGGTTGCAGGGGGAACACTTAAGAATGGGCTTGGGACTTCCCTGGTGGCGCAGTGGTTAAGAAGCCGCCTGCCAATGCAGGGGACACGGGTTCGAGTCCTGGTCCGGGAAGATCCCACATGCCGCGGAGCAACTAAGCCCGTGCGCCATAACTACTGAGCCTGCGCTCTAGAGCCCACGAGCCACAACTACTGAAGCCCGTGTGCCTAGAGCCCGGGCTCCTCAACAAGAGAGGCCACCCAATGAGAAGCCTGCACACCACAACGAAGAGTAGCCTCCACTCGCGGCAACTACAGAAAGCCCGCGAGCAGCAATAAAGACCCAACGCAGCCATAAAAATAATGGGCTTATAATAAGGAAGGTTTGCGGGGTGGGCTGTTGCTGTTGTGGTTTTGGGAGAGAGGGCCTGCCCCTTACCCAGGTCCACATGCTTTCTCTGGGGAGATGGATGCAGGGTATGTACATACACTGGAGGTGTCGGAGGAAGCTCAGGACAAGAAGGCCTTCCCCTCCTCCCAGAAGGGGGTGAGTGTGCACTGTGGGGCGGGCAGCAGGCTGCCCCCAGGCACCCAGTCTCAGGGGGCAGGCGGCCAGAGGACAGAGAGACTGGGAGCTGGGCTGGTTTTTCTGGATCCTGCTTCCTAGTGGGGAGTGGTGTGTCCCTTTTTCTTTTTGGAATAGGGAGGACCAGAAACAAGGTGTCTTGTTTTCTTGGTTTTCCACTGTTTTTACTGTAGTAAAACATACATAAGTTAAAATTTACCATTTTAACCATTTCTAAGCGTACAGTTCGGTGGCGTTAAGTGCATTCACATAGTTGGGTAACCATTGCCGCTATTTTCAGCACTTTCTCATCATCCCAGGCAGAAGCTCTGTCCCCATTCAGCAGTAATTACCCTCCTCCTCCCCAGCCCCTGGCAACTTCTGTTCTGCTTTCTGTCTCTGTGGATTTGCTTCTTGTAGGTATTTCATATGAGTGGAAACATTCAGTATTTATCCTCTTGTGTCTGGCTTATATCACTGAGCATAACGTCCTCTAGGTCCATCCGTGATGTAGCAGGGTGTCAGCACTTCCTTCCTTGTGGGATATGAATCAGGGCTGCATTCATCTTAATAGACAAGTGATGCCCCAGTGTGCAGATAGACCACACTTTGTCCGTTCGTCCGTTTCCATTCGTTCGTCCCTCGGCTGCTGTGACTCACACTGCTCAGAACGTGGGTGGACAAGTGCAGGTTCAAGTCCCTGCTCCTAGTTCTCTTGGGTCCACTCCCAGAATTGGAATTGCTGGGTCATATGGTGACTCTATATTTAACATTTTGAGGAACCACCAGCTTTTTTCCACAGCAGCTGCTCCGTCTTACGTTCCCATCAGCCGTGCACGAGTTTCCGATTTCTCCACATCCCTGCCAACACTCGTTATGTTCCCTTTTTTGGGGGAAGTCATCCTAATTTGTGTGAAGTCATACCTTGTGGCTTTGATCTACATTTCCTTAGTGACTAGTGATGTTGGGCACCTTTTCGTGTGCTTATTGGTTGTTGGTGTATCTTCTTTAGAGAAATGTCTATTCATGTCCTTTGCCCATTTTCTAACTGGGTTGTTGTCTTTGAGTTGTAGGAATTCTTATATATATTCAGGACTTTAAACCCTCATCAGATATGTGGTTTGCAAATATTTTCTCCCATCCCCTGGGTTGTCCCTTGCTCTCTAGATAGTGTCCTTTGATGCACAAAGTTTTTAATTTTAATGAAATTCTATCTGTTTTTCTTTTGTTGCCTGTGGTTTTGGTGTCATATCAAAGAATCCATTGCCAAATTCAAGGTCATGAAGATTTACTCCTACGTTTTCTTCTACGAGTTTTATGGTTTTATCTCTTAAAATTAGGTTTTGGATGCATTTTGAGTTAGTTTTGTATATGGTGTGAGGTAAGGGTCCAAGTTCATTCTTTCACAGGCGGAACTCTAGTTGTCCCAGAACAATTTCCTATGGAGTGGTCCTGGCACCTTGTAAAACAATCATTTGATCATAGACGTGAAGGTTTGTTTCCAGCCTCTCAGTTCTGTCCGTTTGTTCTATGTGTCTATACCACAGTGTGTTAATTACTGTAGCTTTGCAGTAAGTTTTAAAATTAGGAAGTGTGAGTTCTCCAACTTTGTTCTTTCCCAAGATTGTTTTGGCTATTGTAGGTCCCTTGAGATTCCATATGATTTTTAGGATGGATTTTTCTATTTCTGCAAAAATGCTATTGGACTTTTTTTTTTTTTTTTCTTTTTGCGGTATGCGGGCCTCTCACTGTTGTGGCCTCTCCCGTTGCGGAGCACAGGCTCCGGATGCGCAGGCCCAGCGGCCATGGCTCACGGGCCCAGCCGCTCCGCGGCATATGGGATCCTCCCAGACCGGGGCACGAACCCGTATCCCCTGCATCGGCAGGCGGACTCTTAACCACTGCGCCACCAGGGAGGCCCGCTATTGGACTTTTTTGGTGAGAGTGGCATTGTATCTGAGGGTCACGCTGGGCACTGTTTACATCCTGACAATGTCAAGTCTCCAGTCCATGGACATGGGATGTCTTTTCATTTATCTGTGTCTCCCTCAACTTCCCTCTCGCTATCATGATGCTAAATGTGTCACCTGTGGAGGCCTCATGAAGGTCCAGCCTCCTCAGCAAAACCGGATCGCCACAGCAGCCTCTCCCAGGACTGCCCCTGTCCTGAGGCGAGAGCCACCGGGAACAGGACACAGCATCCTGCACAGAGCTTTGCCCCTTCCCCTCACTGCGGTCGGGAACCATGTTTGGAAAGTGCACTTTGCAAGCCCCTTAAAACCTTTCCATCATGGTGTGTTTAGGACACACAGAAACAGAGGGTTCGAGGGTGCCCCTCGGTCATCGGCTCTTACCTTCTGGCCAACGGCCCCTTTGTCCTCCTGTCAGGGTAACTGGGGCTCTTTATCTCCCACCCTGGGCCCAGAGCCAAGCAGGGCGTTGGGATCCTAGGGTCCCAAGGCCACCGCTGGGTACACCAAGTGACCTCACCATGGCTCTTTGGAAGGGCAGAGCAGAAGACACTTGGGTACGAAGACCTAAAACAAGAGGAGCCCTCCATGTTTTGTTTCCCTTTAGAGGGTTCTCCATGGCCCTGAAGCGCTTCCTCCAAGTGTGGCTTCCTTCAGTGGCTTTATTTATTTATTTATTTTTAAAATAAATTTATTTTTGGCTGCGTTGGGTCTTCGTTGCTGGGCGTGGGCTTTCCCTAGATGCAGCAAGTGGGGGCTACTCTTCGTTGTAGTGCGCAGGCTTCTCATTGCAGTGGCTTCTCTTGTTGTGGAGCACGGGCTCTAGGCACGCAGGGTTCAGTAGCTGTGGCACACGGGCTCTAGAGCGCAGGCTCAGTAGTTGTGGCGCACGGGCTTAGTTGCTCTGCGGCATGTGGGATCTTCCCAGACCAGGGCTCGAACCTGTGTCCCCTGCATTGGCAGGCAGATTCTTAACCACTGAGCCACCAGGGAAGTCCCTGGAATATTCCTTCTTATTTTTGATATTTATGTGTAACATTTATTAGTTTTTTTCATCAACCCAGAGAATAAATCAAAATGATCCAACATCTCACCACCGCTAGTGAAGATAGTCATGATACATAAAGCAACACAGGTGTGGTTAGGGGCTCCTAAGCTCGCAGAAAGGAGCACAGTGAGCAGTTCTGGTCACTTCAGGCCACTCGGCCCCTCCTTGTTGAGTCCTGTCACCTGTCCCTGGAAGAAAGCGCTGTGCCTTAACCCATGGCGCCTCCCCTGTGATTCCCCCACCTGCCTCCTGGGTGGTGGTGCGTCCTGCCCCGTGGGGCATGTGCCTCCTTAGCCTGCAGGGCAGTGCCAGGACCAGGGAAACCAGGGAGGCTGTCCCTGGAGTCCCAGACTGGGGGACGCTCCAGGCTACGTCTCACTGCCTCTCTGCTCTCACTTGAGGGCCAGACCGGCCTCCGGGAGGGGCCCACGTGCCAGGACTCTGGTCACCTTCAGGTTATGGTTCCTGCTTAAATTACCTAAAGGCAGGAGAACCCCACACAAATTCCATCTGCTTTGCTGCTGAGCTCAGAGGAGGGGCGTGGGGGGCAGAGCCGTCTGAGGAGGCAGGTCTGGTCAGTGGCCTGGGAGTAGAGCGGGGCGTGGACCCCACCTGGGCCTTTGTGTGTGCAGACTCTGACCTGCTGACCACGGGCTCACTGTGCCTGGTGTAAATAGGCCATGTGGCCTGAGACCACTCAGTCGTCTGGGTGTCCAGGCTCCCCTGTTCATCCCTGCTCTGCCCACCAGGCCCCCTCCTCGTGGTCCAGGGCATTGGGGTTTGGAGCCCTGAGCTGTCCTTGAGGGGTCTCCCCTCCAAGATCCTTGGCCTGCCCGCTTTCCCATGTGCCTTTCCCAATGGGAGCTTCTCGGGGAGTGGGGTCCTGTGTGGCCCCTTCCTGTGCATGACCCCTGTGTGACTGCAAGCCCCGATGGAAGCTTCCCACCTTCCTCTGTCTTTCATCCTTTTCCATTTTAAGGTCTCTGCTCTGTGCCAGCTCAGCCTTGCCATGTCTCAGGGGCCCTGGGCCCCTCATCTGACTGGGACCCCAGCTACCTGCCTAAAGGGTCGCTTGCCAGGGGGAGGCCTGTCTCGCTCCCACTGTGGTGTGGGTGGCAGGGTGGCCTTCCTCCTCAAAGGGGAAGAGGGGACAGACTGGCCCTGTGTGGTCGTCCCCTACGGGAAGAGCCAATGGGCTGTGCCCTGTGTCCTTCTCTGGAAACTCACAGGGCCACATGAGCTCCTGGAGTGCCCAAGGGGGCTGTGCTTGAGGCTGGCTTCCCCTGTGCTGTGTAAACAAGCCTCAGGCCAGCTGTGTCCCTTGTCAGGGCCACCTGGGAAGCCGAGGGGCTGGGGGAAGCCAGACACACCTGCTCCCTACCCGGGACGCAGCCCCAGCGGGAAGTGGTGTGCAGGTGGGTGGGGCTGTAGCTGTGCTCACCTGGAGCTGGCCACCAGGCATGTGGCTGGCCTCTTGAACCTTGTACCCCCATCAGCACGGGGGGGTGGCCGGGCGGGTCAGTGGCAGCACCCCCAGACTGAGAGCGTGGGTCAGCCAGGAGGGCAGGTTACTAACACCGTGGTGACCATGTGCTCCCAGGAGTCCTTCAGGCTGCAAGGCCGGGTAGAGCCCCGCCCATTGCCCAATCTCGGATGCTGGAGGCCCCGCCCCTGCTGCTGGCAGCTGGCGCCCTTGGCCTGGTGCTGCTGGCGCTGCTGTGGCTGCTGCAGGCCTTGCGACTCTGGGGCCTGTTCATCATTGGCTGGAACGAGCTTGTCCTGCACCCCGTCCGCAACCTCCTCATGGGCAACAGCAAGGAGCAGCGTATTCTGCGCCACGTGCTGCAGCACGCGGTGGCCGGGGACCCGGAGAGCGTGCTGGACGCCATCGACGCCTACTGCTCACAGAAGGAGTGGGCTATGAACGTGGGCGACAAGAAAGGTGGGCAGTGCGGCCGGCACAGGTGAGGGTCAGGGGCTGTGCAGAGCCCAGACGCCCACGTTGCTGTCCCCACGAGAGGGTGGGACATTTGATAAACCCCCCCAGGAGGTGCTGTTCAGGGGGCCCCTTGCCAATGCCAGTCAGAGGCAACAGCAGAGTCTCCACGTGGGCCCTGCACTCGCAGGCCATCAGGCAGAGCCAGGTGTCAGCACAGGGCGGGCAGTGGGTCCCTGGGTGTCCTGGCTGGGCCTGAGGGTGTATGGAGACCCTTGGACTCTGCCAGGCACAGGCACCAGGCCCCCCCTGGGCTGCCTCCTGACCTTTGGACTCCAGCCTGGGGCACAGGCAAGTGCCGCACTACACCCCCTGGAGTCAGGCCCTGGGGACAGACGTGACAGCAACTGTCCAGCCCCCTTGGACCTTCTGACAGTGTCCAGCTCAAGGGAGCCGGGGAGGCTCTGAGTGCAGCCTGGGGGCAGAGTGGGGGCTGGACAGTGGTTGTCACGTCTGTCATGTCTGGGGGCTTCCACAGAGGGCAGCTCTGGGTTAGGACGAGTTGGGGGCAGGGAGGAATGGTGGAAAAGAGAGGAAGCAGCGTGTGCAAAAGCAGAGGCCTGAGGGGCCAGGCACTGGGAGGGGCTGCTGCTCAGTCAGGAAGGAGATGGGCCAGGACTGGGGTGGGTCACCCCCTGCCTGCTCACCCCACTCCCCTCCGTAGGCCAGATCGTGGACGCCGTGTTGAGGGAGCAGCGTCCCTCGGTGCTGCTGGAGCTGGGTGCCTACTGTGGCTACTCGGCCGTGCGAATGGCCCGCCTGCTGCTGCCTGGTGCCCGGCTGCTCACCATCGAGCTCAACCCTGACTACGCCGCCATCACCCAGCAGATGGTGGACTTCGCAGGCCTGCAGGACAGGGTGCGGCACCATTCCTAGGGTGACAGATGTGGACACAGGTTCCAGGGGCCAGGAGGGCAGGAAGGGCCTGGGCCACACCCCGGCGGCTCAAGGCCACGTTTACCCAGCTGGCCCGCATCCCCGGTCCACAGAGCAGGAGACTCCCAAGGCCCCCAGAGGGAGGGGCAGAGCAGGAACCTGTCTCCCAGAAGCCCCTTGGACACTCAAGAGTCTGGGTGGGGGTCTGTTGTTCCAGGTGACCGTTGTCATTGGGGCGTCCGAGGACATCATCCCCCAGCTGAAGAAGAAATATGACGTGGACACTGTGGACATGGTCTTCCTCGATCACTGGAAGGACCGGTACCTGCCAGACACACTCCTCCTGGAGGTCAGTGTCGACTTAAAAAAAATTGCAAAATGTGAGAGTAGCAAGTTAAGTTTTATTTGGGGCCGAATGAGGACTGCAGCCTGGGAGACAGGACCCCCGATAGCTCTGAGAAACTGTTCCAAAGAGGTAGGGGGGAAGGTCAGTATATATGTGATTTTGGTGAAGGGGGAGTACATGCAATCGAGCGCATATTTTTTTGCCAAATGTTTCTGCTAGTCACGAGGAGCGGTCATCACCATGAAGGATTTTAGTGTTTTTCTAGATACAAGGAGATACAAGAATTGGGCTCATAAAATCTTCTCCTGAAAATATCTATCTGAAGACCTGTTCTGCCAGTTTTTCCCAGAGCACAGAGTGCCTCATTTTAGCTCTCTACCTGAGCTCCTTTCAGTGGGTGTTGACAGTCAGCAGCTGCAGCAGCAAATGATTTAATCCTTGTAGAGGTAGATGGTAAGTGCCAATGGAAAATGCCAATTCATAGTTGACAGGAGCCTTGCGCCCACCTGGCCGGGATGGGCCCAGCCAAGGGCGGCCCTGGGGGCCCGGGAGGCTTGGGCCAGCCTGCCTGCGGTTAGGACGTGGAGGGGAGTGCGGGGCCCTGGGCGGGGTGGCGACTGGAGGAAAGGGAATCCCTGCAGGGCAGCCTGTGCCAGGGTGGCTGGGAGGGGTGAACACCCGGGGCTGCAAGGGCTTGGGCCGGGGAGACAAGAGGGAGGCAGCCTAGTGGCCACGCGGCTCTCCTGACTGGGTGGCAGGTGCCGGCCAGGGAAATACGCGTCTCCTGCCCACCTTCCTCCCCAGACTCCTTGTTGTACGCCCCATCGCCCCCGTCCCCCCGTGCCCACCCCCAGGCTGTCCAGCCTCAGTGCCAGCTGCTCCTCCGGCACCACGTGGTAGCCGGGAGGCTGCCTCACCCCCAGGTGAGTGGAGCTCAATATTGATGACCACCACCTTGTCCCTCCCTTGTCCCTCCCGACCACCACGCTCTGCCCCACCACGGCCTCCAGCCCGGCAGCCACATGGGGCTGACCCTTGTTGTCAGTCCCCTGCTCGCCCACCTCGGCTCCCGCACAGGCCGGGCATCGCCCGGCACAGGGGGACTGTGGCCGTGGGGGGCACGGCTGCTTGAGCCATAGCTGGGGCCGGGCAGGACCTTGCTCCAGTGGTGTTGGCGTGGGTGTAGTGGGCCTGGTGCCTGGACAAGGTGAGAAGGAACCAGCCCTGGCTCGGGTGGTGTGAGAGGGTGCAGGATGGTCTGGGACTGGGCAGGGTGGAGGCAGTGGGCTAGGGCTGTGTGTGGAGGGCTTGACCACACAGGCAGGGCACGGAGGAGGGCTTCAGGCAGGTGAGGGCAGGCTAGACCTGTCTTCCGGAGAGATCCTGTTGGCTGTGTGGAGTGGGGAGGGGTGGCGGTGCAGGGGACCCAGACCAGGAGCTGCACGGGGACCTGTGCTGGCCGAGATGGGTGGCAGTGGGGGGCTGGCACAGAGGCCCTCAGGCCAGAGCCGGGGCGGCCGCAGGGAGCACATCTGGGCAACTGAGCAGCTGGGCCTGCGTCACCGGGAGGGGCGTTTTCAGCAGCTTTGGGGTGTGTGATAATTACGGGGCCTGCATTGATAGAAAAGCAGCAAATATTGCCCTTAGTAACTAGGAAACTAATAGTTTTCTCAGTGCCGCTTGTTCAAAGCTGGTAATTATCTCAAAAGAAGAAAAGTTGTGAATTGGGAACGTGCGCTCTGAAGCCCTGCAGCCAGGCTCTGCTTGGGCCTGGCTCCTCCCCCTGGGTTGGGGTGAGGGGCTGGGAGGGAAGGTGGCTGTTCAGACCAGGAGCTGCTTCAAGGCGGCCTCGGTCCCCCATTGCTCCGGCCTCTCCACAGGCTGCTTGGGTGTCCTCCCAGCAGGGCAGCTGGCTTCCCCCAGAGCCAGAAACAGACAGAAGCCACACGGTGGCCGGAGTCTCAGCCCAGCCCACACCCTGGGCGGAAGGGGGGAGGGTCAGGGAACAGTGGACCCGGCTCTGGTCCTCTGAATGCCGTTCCTTCCCTGCGGCCAGCACACAGCCTTACTCGGACGTGGGCTTCTGGCCAGAACTCTCCAGGGCTCTGTACCCAGGAGGGTGGCACAGCTTTTGCATCCCTCCTCCGTGATTAACTTGTGGGTTTAGCACCTGACTTGCTGAGCCCACCTTGTCCACCTGCATCCTTCAGAATGAGCTCCAGCTCGCCTTGGGCGTTTCCTGCCCAGACCTGAGATGCCCTCCTGGGGCTGGGCAGGGTGGGGGGTGGGGGGCGCCTGCTCCCAGGCTGCCCTTTCTCATCAAGGTTGCTGGGAAGTTCCTTTTTTTTCCCTAAGAGAAACGCTCCATGATTCAATAGAGGTACTTTGTTCAAATTCTGGCTCATGGGTTGTCCCAGCCTCACTGATCTCACAGCTGTGTTTTCCACTCTGGCCTGAGGGCCCTTGGCCTCTCCCTCAGCCCATGGGCCAGAAGGGAGGCAGCCACCACCAGGGAGACTCGAGGGCTGCACAGTGGACCTCGCATTCCTAAGTCACCAGGGGGTGCCCGTCTGCCCCTGTGGTCCTGCTGGCAACTTAAGACACGCCTGGGGCCCTTGCTTGATTTTGCTTTCTGCGTTTGGGGTTGCTTTTTTTTTTTTTTTCTTTTTCACTTTTATTTGATGATCATGTAAAGAAAACTCAGCTACCAACAGAACAACTGGGCCGTCCCTTCACCCCCTCCCCCAGGCAAACATTTCCTCTCGAGGTATTTCCTCTTTTGATTTTTGATGTAATCTAAGCATCTCCTCGCCCAGCGTAGAGAGACTGCAGAGGGACCCGGGAGGTCCAGCCGCTCCTCCCTCTGCAGAGCCCAAGCCCGGAACACTGGCCAGCTGCCCGGGGCCCAGGCGCTGGTGGAAATGGGGTGCCTCAGAGTGGACCCGAGGGCCAGGCTTGTGGGTGGGTGGGGAGGTGTGCCCCATCTCTGCCCCCCAACAGTCACCCTGGTCAGGCCGGATTGAACCTCCAGTGACCGCTGACAGCAGCCCACACACTGGGCACCAGGCATCTCTCTGACCTGGAGGAGCCCTGTGTTCCTGGCACCCAGTGACCAAGGGACCCACTGGCCTTAGTCACCACTGTGGCTTTCCCAATCCTGGCCCCGTCACCTCCTCCACTCACACTTCCAGCTAGCGCTTAGTAAGCACCTGCTGTACTGAGGATGCAGGAGGAGCAAGGAGACCCCCGCCCAGCACAGCCCTTTCCTGCTGTGGCCGCTGCCAGTGAGGAGCTGGCACAGGGCTGACCCCAGGTTAGGCCACCCTCACCTCCTCCAACCGTCCATCTGTCCCTGCAGGAGTGTGGCCTGCTGCGGAAGGGGACAGTGTTGCTGGCCGACAACGTCATCTGTCCGGGGACACCAGAGTTCCTGGAGTACGTGCGTGGGAGCAGCCGCTTCGAGTGCACGCACTTCAGCTCGTACCTGGAGTACTCGCAGGTGGTGGACGGCCTGGAGAAGGTCGTCTACAAGGGCCCGGGCAGCCCTGTGCAGCCTTGACCACCCACCCTGCCCCAGCTCCCTGGCCAAGCCGGATTCTGAAGGGTGTGGTGGCCCTACTCCTAGCTGCCCCATGTCTGCAATGTGTGCGTCTGTCCTCAGTGCAACACCCTCAAGGCCTGTGAGGCCCAGGCCTGCCCGCGCTGGCCCCTGCATGTGGGTCCACCCCAAGCGCGACCAGCTGACCTTGCAAAATCACTGCAGTAAATCTGGAAAGTATCTGACTGTAAAGGCCAGCTCAGGCAGGTGGTGTCCGTGATAGTGTCCCACCCCCACCCCCACCCCCCAGCATTCCAGTCACGCTTCTGATTCAGAAAGTCAGAAGTCGGGGAACGGGCTGTGCACTCACGCAGCCTGCCCTTGAGGTCTGCCGTCACCAGGTGGCAGCAATGCCTCAGGGATGGCACCATAACCAACAACTCACCCCACACTTCGGACTCCTGAGTTCTTTCACTTCCTTTTTAAGAATGAAATGCAACTTCTTTACTAAAATCATCTGTTAACAATCTTATATACCAATATCATGTTTTAAAGATAGTAAAATAAAAATTAAAGATCTAAATATTTAGGTAAGAGATGAACTGAGTGCTTCTTTTCAGCCACTGTGATGATGCTTCTTTCCTCTGGTGTCCTCAGCTTTGCACCAAACACAAGCTGCTCCCCTTGGCCAGATGCTAACACTGCAGACTGGCCGCAGCAGTGCTGGAGGTCGGCCTTGCTCAGTACTGCTCCCGTGGCCAGGCCTAGGGGACCTGTTACAGCCCCATGGGGATGTCTGCAGGCTGGGGTGAGCCCCACCTGGGAAACCGGAACAAGGCAGTCAGCCAGCCTGCAGGTCCATCTCTGACCAAGCAGGTGCTGTGGAAGGTGGACACGGCCCTGCAGCAGTGCCAGATGTGGTCTGTCCAGTGCCCAGCCTTTTGGGGCCCATGTGTGGCTCTGAGGGGAAGCACCGTCCCCAGTCCCACTTGGCCTTGTTTGGGGAAGAGAGAGTAGACTCAGACCAGCTGCAGCACTTCTGCAGGTGCCCAGCTGGCACCTAAATCCACAGGTGCCCCCAGCTCTGACCTGGTGCTTCAGCCCCAAGGCCCCCAAGTGGTTGGACCTCTGGCCACCTTGGGGGCCCCAGCAGAGGGTGGGGTCCTAGACCCCAGGATCACCCCACCTGGCTGAGGCCCACCTGTGCCCAAGACCAGCCACTGGCCAGGACTCCACCCCAGGCCTCAGGACCCAGCTAACCACCCAGGATCAAGCCCACTCCTCTTTGTGTGTAGAAAGGGGACGCATGTGGGGAAACAACCCTGGGGACGGACTCGGAGCTGAGCCCCTGCTGGACACAGCAGACACACACCGAGGGCCACCTCCGACACCCAGCAAACAATGGGAGCGGCTCACGGAGAGAGCTGAGCCTCGGAAGACAGGAGGTTCCTTTGTTGTTTTTTTTAATTTTTAATTTTTCTTACAAAAATTTAGATGTTTACCCATAATCTTATTTTGGTTTTGTTTTTAATTGTTTTCATTAGTGTTTTTCTTGTTTTTAAGTCACAAACAGCAGGCACTAAACAGCAGTCCCCCACTGCTGCTGCCAAAGGTCAGTCCCAGAGGCGCTACTCAGGGGCCAGAGTGGAGCAGGGAAGGCGCTCCAGACATCCGGGGGTGGGCGGGGCCCTCCAAAGCCTCTCTGTGGGTCGCCCCCCACTCAGGGCCCAGGGAAGCCCCTCCACCCTTGGGTTCAGACTTCCTTCACTGAGCCCCCTCCCTGCCTGGCTGTGGGGCCCCAGGGCCCCACCCCCACCCAGCTCCTCAGGGGCCCCGCAAGCCCCAAAGCAAAGCCAGGTACCTGGCCCTGGGCCCCGCCGGGCTCCCACTGGCACACAGCACCATATCAGTAAACTAACTCGCCTGGGAGTTAGAAGCGGGGAGCGAGGGCGGGAGGGCAGGCGTGTCCAGAACCCACAGCTCCAGGGAAAGAAGAGCTGCCTACCCCCGCCGCCGGGGGCTCCCAGCTCCACGGCGGAGTCTGCGCAGGCCGCCTGGAGGTCCTTTCCCCGAGGTCCCTTCTTCCCGAGATCAGACCCTAAGAGCAAACGGCTGGGCCCAGGCCCTGAGGAGGAAGAGGGGAAGGCTGAGCAGGCCCGGTAGCAGGGCGATGGACGCACGGGTGAATGCGGCTGCCTCGGGTGTTCCTCGGGGGGGCCCTGTGCTGGGGGCATTGGAAGGTGTGGACCATCCCTGCTCTCACCCCGTGACCTCCAGGCCCTGATGGCACAGGGCCTGAGCCAGGCTGCAGGCCAGGGGGCCCCTCCCTCAGCCCCCAGCCTGGGCTTCCCTCCGCTGGGCCTTCAGGCCTGCTGAGCTCGAGGTGGCCCTGCGGGGAGCGTGCGGAGAGAGGAGTAGGCAGGCAGGCAGACGGGATGGAGAGAAGGCCCCGCCCAGAGGACGAACACCAGATGAGAACAAGAACGTACCAGGCATGCAAGCTAGACCCAGGAGTCAACAGGCTGAGGCTTAGCATCCCCCACGGCGTCCACCAGCCTGACCGCGGGTCTGCTGGGCCCGGGAGGAGGAGCCTTCCTGCCGGGGTCGGGCTGCAGGGCGGTGGGCAGGAGGGCGTTAGAGGCAGAACAGAGCAGGTTAGTCCGAGCTGGCGAGTTGGGGCTGGGCTGGTCAGCAGGGCAGGGCGAGAGCCGGGGTGCATGCGAGGAGAGGCCTGAGGGCCGGGGGAGCTGAACCAGCGGGGCTCGGAGAGGCAGGGTTGGCACAGAGAAGATGGCAGGGGCTGCCCTGGAGGTGAGACCATGCAGAGGAGGGTGCGGATGCGCCCTCTGTCCTAGGCCCCCTCCCTCCCAGTGGGTGCGAGTTTTTAACCACCTGCACCCACAGGCTGGCTCTGATGTGAGGTTCCCGAGGCAGAAGGGCCACACCCCGAACGGGTCTCCTAGCCCAACTGCCTTGCAGGTGAGCCCCACCCCAGGCCCCAGACCAAATCTTGCCTGGGCCCCTCTCCAGGTGACCCCCGGACACACCACCTCCCTGGACACCTGCCCACAGCTACTCACTTTCAACGATTCCTTCTCAGAGGCCTCCCCTGCAGGGTCACTGCCTCGAGCCCTGCATTCCCTCTGGTCAACGGCGGAGTATCCATCTGTGGGGTGGAGGCAGGAGAGGACTCTGAGGCAGACACCAGGCATGGATCTCTCTCTCAGCCCAGGGTGGATCTGGAGAGGGCCCCCACCTAGCCCGCTCTGAGCCAGGCCTTCTCACGGCCCCTCCCGTGCGGTGGGCCTTGCAGCCTCTCCCCTGTTCCCCACCAGCGACTCAGAACCCTCCAGCTGCCCCCTCAGCTGCCAGACAGGACACCCTGGCTGGGCAGTGACCCCTCCCTGGCTGCCCCACCCCTCACCCGAGCACCCCTAAACCAAATCTTTCTTCCAACCACACCTCCTCGGAAGGTCCTCCCCACATAGAGAATAAGCAGCCTGCACCTGCACCTGCCCTCACCTGGACCAAGTGCCTCCATGGGGATCACATCCCGGCTGCCTGGCTTCTCGCCGTCTGCAAGGTACGAGCGGGTGGCTGGCTGGTTGCAGCGGTGGCAGGGGACCAGGGCTGGCCTCAGCCTGGTGCCAAGGTGAACACCACGGGTGGAGAGGATTGGGGAGGGGAAGGGAGGGGGCCATCTTCCTGGAGGAAGGTTGGCCTCCCTTCACCCCTCAGCAGGGTGGAGGGACACTCCTGAACCTCAGGATGGACCCCTGCCTCATACTCACCCAGGCTCTTGTCCACCAGCGGCAGCGTGCTATCGTCCAAGCCTCCGGGACTCGGTGGTGCCTTGGGGCCCTTGGCATTAGCAGAACCTGACTAGGGGGAGGAGGGCACATAACAGACGGGGTGGGTCGGGGTGCTCCCACGGGGTACCCAGCCTGGGCGAAGTGAGAGAGAAGGGCCAGGTGGGCCGAACCTGGAAGCGCGCCTTGGTCCAGCCATCCCTCTGCAGGGCACCACGCAGCTCCTTGTAACTCCACACCGTCTGCAGCACGTGGGATGCTGCCTTCGCCTCGCGCACCGATTGGCTGTGGTCCGGGCTGGGGTCAGTGTCTGGCCAAGACGGCCCTGCCCTGCCCACCTGCGGGCACCTCCTGCCCCACCTAATCCCCGCCCACCCACCTGGAGGCGCCAAGTGCCACCAGCGCAGGCACGCCGCGGGCCTGCAGCAGCGAGCGCGCGTTGTCCAGGCTGTCAGACACGATCTCGTGGATGGTGTTGAGCACGGCCACCACTGTGTCCTCCTCCAGACAGGCCCCGGGCCGCGTGGGTGCCTGCGCGCTGCGCACGTTTCGCACGAGCTCGGCCATGGCGTAGCTCCCTGCGGGCAGGGGCTGTGAGGACACTCTGGCGCCGGCAGAAGGGGGGCCGCGAGGAGCGGGTGGCCCGAGCCCCAGACCCCCGGCCCCGCCCTCACCGATGAGATCCTTGTTGCGCCGGTCCAGCGAGAGGTTGCGCAGGGCGATGGCGACGGCGCGCACCACTTTGTCGGTCTCCGATTGCAGCAGCTCCACCAGCACGGGCAGCCCGCGCTCCTTGCGCACCGTGGCACGGATGTACGTGGCCCACTGCGGCGCGGGTGCGAGGTGTGCTCAGTGCTGGCCGCGCCGCACACACCAGACACTCGCCCACCTGAGCCCTGACTGCCCTTTCGGCTGGACCGTTCTTCTCCCCCGCCTGACAAAGCCCTCCCCGAGCAGCTCCCCCAGCAGCTCCACCAGGAATACTCCTGGGATTCCCTTGGCCTCCTCCCTGCCAGGCTTGGCCTCTCACCACCCAGTTGCCGGCACTGAGGTTCTGCAGGGCACCGGCCGCGGCCTCCAGAGTGTTGAAGTTCCGACTCTCCGTCAGGAGGGACAGGTAGAGACGCACTACCTCAGGCTGGTACAGCAGCTCGAAGCCTGCGCATGGAGCACCCGCAGCCAACAGTCACCCAGGCCGCCCCGTCACCCCCTACCCCCTCCTCAGCCCTCCCAGGGAAGGGAGAGCTGTGGCCCAGGATGGCTGTGGCATCATCAGGAATGTTTAGCAGCAACATGTTCACCCTTTAGCCACCGAAGAGTAAAAAACCTTCCCACTTCACAAGGCAATCAACCCAAGCTCTGAGGTGGCAGTGGGTTTAGGCGAGGTCATTCTTCCTTGACCCCACTGCCAAAGAAATGGGACCTGCCTGACACTGGAGCTTCCGGGAGGCCTGGGGTGGGGAGGGAGGCAATAACCACAGCTGCTCCCCTAGCAACAGGACTCAGGCTCCCTAGCAACAGCCCCCCCACCCGTATATAAGGCCCACCCTCCCTGTCAGAGCCACTCAACCACTCCTCGTCCCTCATCAATTGAGGCTCCAGCCTGGCAGCAGAGCCACCCCACAGTGCTCCAGCGAGGAGGGCGGAGCAGCCTTCCAAGTCTGCCCCCACATTTAGGCTTCTGTGTCCCTGGACATTTCCTCCCCTCCCCCGCAAGCCCCACATGTCATCACCCCTTCTCCAGTTCTCATGTCCCATACTCCCTCCACTCCAGCTTCCTGTCCCCCAAATGCTCCAAGCACTTGCCCCTGCAGGGCATTTGCATGGGCTGGTCCCTCTGCCTGTGATGCTTCCCCCCAGACCTCCCACGGCTGCGCTGCTGCACCCTGCTCTTGGGCATCTGGGCTTGCAGGGCGGACCTCTCTCGCCCAGGCTGGATTCCCAGTGCACAGAGAAGTGCCACACAGAGTGGGGCTCCAATGGACATGGGGTGAGAAGCTTGAACCGCTCCCCCACACGATCTGGGTGATCTTGCCCAGCCTCCCAACTGGATCCGACTACACCTCGGGGCTCCAAAACCCCTAGGAGTGAACCTGGGCTCCTCGGCTGGCACAGGAGGCCCTGCCCAGCTAGCCCTCGCTCCAATCCTTGCCAGCCTCTCATGTGCTGTGTGACCTGGCAAGTGCCTGGCTCCTCCCTGCCTCCTCACCCACACCCTGCCTGAAATGACCTGTGGCACAGACCCTGATTCTGAGCCCTGAGCAGGTGCCCAGGGACTGCACAGTCCTCCTGGGAACCCCACACCTGTGGGCCTCAGTTTCCCCATGGGATCCCCAAGGCCCTTCAGCCTGTTTGGTAGTACAAAGCTTAACTCCTGGACAGGCCTGGGCCTGGATTCCACCTCCCACTGCTCACCTTTGGCAGCCTCAGTCCGCTTGGGTAGGTCCAGAGTGTCAAAGTTCCGGTCCATCTCACCATCCCTCTTCCCTGGAACAGAAAGGCAGTGGGAGGTGAGGTGGACCCTGCAGGGTGCAGGTATGTGTCAGGAGGGGCGGGGACAGCACCCCCACATCCAAGACTGGGCACCAAGAGGCCTGGGAACAGAGCACCGTTCTGAGTCCAGGCAGGCAGCTCTGCCCAAAGGGCAGTGGTGGCAGTTAGGCCTAGAGAGTTCTGAGCCCTGCCTGAGCTGCCAGGACTCATCCTCCATCGGGTGCTGGGAGCTGCACTGCAGATCCTCCCAAAGGGCTCCTTGGACCCACCATGTGTGTGAACTGAGGGGCCCAGGAGCCCAGGCTGGGGCAGGGAGGTGCAGACAGGGAAGCCAAGGGCTGGCAGGGACAGGACTCGCCTGGCTGCACAGTGAGGCGGGGCTGGAGCCAAGTCCCACTCATGGGGAACTTGCCCCTGTCTGGGGCCAGGACCCGGCCCTGGGCTCTGCTGGCCAGGTGACCCCCCACCCGCAGGTCCCTGCAGCAGCCCCACCTAACACCCGTCAGCCTTGGCCTGCACACCTCCGTGAGAGCCAGCTCACCACCTCCCGGCCGCCCTCCTGCTCAGTTGAGGAACCTTCCCCTTCTTGGAAGGCAGAGCTGAGTTCAGACGATCAGGGGCCTGCCCTACCCAGCCTCCTGGGGCATTTGCATGGTCCCTCCATCTGAGCCACACCTGGCCCATCCCATCGGAGGGGCAGACTCTGCTCCCCAGTGCCCCTGGGAATGGACATGCCCAGGCCCTATCCACCCTCGGCTCTGAGGTTACAAAGGGACAGCCCCTCGGCCTCCCAACCAGCCCCAGGCTGACATTCCTGCAGTTGTCATGTCCACACAGTTGCCATGGAGATGGCTGCCTGGAGAAGGGACTGGGATCAGGACTTCCCAAGGATGAAAGGTCCTGCAGTTGTCATGGAGATGGCTGCCTGAGCAATGGGGGGTGGTGGGGAGGGGTCCCTGGTGCCCACTGCACCCGCCAGGCCTGCACGGCAGGACAAACAGGGACTTACCTTCGTGGAACCACTCTTCTGGGCGGCCGGAGGAAGCACAGGAGAGAGGAGAGGAGCCTGAGCGGGCAGCACCTCCATTCCCTCCCAGGAAGTGTAGGGCAGAGGGATGGGGACTCTCACCCCGATTACTTTTGGGGGCTGAGTGCCCACGAGTGGGATGGGGATCAGAAAAGGCCAACACAGTGGGGCAGGTGAAGGCAGTGTACAGAACCCTGGCAGCTGCACCTGAGGTAGGGACGGCGTGAGGCAGGTGGGGTGTTGCCCCCTGGGCTCCTCAGGGTCCTCGGGTGCCCTGCCAATGCCAGGAGGCGGCGCTGTCCTCGACACTTCCAAACTTGGGCCCCCAGGCCCTTCCTGGAGCTGAGGGCCTGGGTCCGGGCACCACGGGGGACCACTGCACAGGTGGTCCTGGGCACCCTCCTTGGCTCCCTGAACGTGTCCCCAGTGGGTGTGGAGGGCCTTTGGCTTGGCAGGGTCTGGGGTCCTAGAGCAGTACCTCAGTCCCACCCACACACCTTTGGCCTTCTTGCCACCAAAGCAGCCGGCGTCCTCCCTCCTCCGGCGCTGGGCACCCATGGCACTGCCCGGGGGCCTGGGCTCGGCCTCCTGGTACCTGTCAGCCCCCGGCACCTCCTTGTGCACGTGATAGGAGAGGTTCCGCACGATGCACACGCAGTTCTCCACCGACTGCAGGGAGAGGGGACTAGGGTACCACTGGGGGGTACGGGACACTGACCACCCCCCAGGGAAGATGCCACAGCTCGTGAGCGCAGAAGGTACCGGGTGTAGGATGGGGAGGCCTGGGTTAGGGGCCCACTTGGGCGAAACCCAGGGAGGGGCTGAGGAAGGCGGGGGGAGCACCTACCACACATGGGACCTGGTCCAGGGCTTCAGGGCACACCTGCTGCCCCGCACCACACACCCGTCCCCTGTGCCGCCTGGATAGTCCAGGGCTCCTGCTCCGTTCCCCAACCCTTCATGGGAGGCTGTGAGACTGACCCTGCCTGGGGCCTGCCAGGGCCTCCCTGCCTACCTTGTTGTCCGTGTCCTTCCTGCCCACAGCCGACTGCAGGGCGTGCAGGAGTGCATCCACCAGCCCCTCACACTCACGGAGTCGCCGCCGGGCCTCTGCACCATCTGAGCTCACATTCCTGTGTGGCCAAGAGCAAGCCTTGTGACCCCAGCTGCAGCTCCGGGGTCTCATCTTATCTGCAGAACGTGCTCTATGCCACGCCATTAGGGCTGCTAGCAGATGACAAGAGGTTAGCAGTGAAGGAGAAGCAGCAATGGCCTGACTGCTGGGACCCCAGGAGGGGGCCCTGGCCTGGCATCTGTGTGGGGTGGGGGGCTCCCCTGACTCCCAGGTGAACTGCAAAGGGACAGAGTGGATCCAGAGGCCTGAATCTGTGCAGTTCAGGGCTCCACCTTGTGCTGAGATAAGGACCCCAGAGGGCCATGCGGGGACATCCTGATGGACAGGCAGGACCGAGGGGACACAGGACTGCCTGTGGGGTCTCTGCAGGGCCTCCAAGGGTGGTGGGGGGAGGGCAGGGGTCACAAGGAGGTGGGATGAGGCCTCTGAGGCAGACTGGAGAGGAGGGTCCTAGCTCCCCCTCCCTGGGTGTCACAGGGATGGGTCGAAGCTGGGCAGGGATGGAGCAGGGGTACATGGGAGGGTGGCAGACATCCAGAGGCTGCCTGTGGGGGTGAGTACAGCCCCATCAGGCACATTCTCTGGACTTGGGCAGGAACTGTGACCTGGCTCTGACGCCGAGGCCTGGGTAGCTAACTGTCTTCCATGTTATCTGGGACACAGGGACATGGTTATTCCTAGGACAGCTGTCCCCAGGTGTGCATGCAGGCTCTGGTGCCTGGCTCCTGCTTCCTTGGGTGGGAACAGCCCTGGGAGGCTTCGAGGGGCACCTGAGCCCGGCCCCACGCACACCTCAAGCAGCCTGATGTGTTCTTGAAGACAGTCGTCCACTCAGCATCCCGTGGCTTGGAGTCCTCGTTGGGCTCTGGCTCCCAGCCCGAGTGTGGCACAATGACCTCGTGGGTCAGTGTCTGCAGGCCGTGGTCAATGATGACCATCTTCAGGGGTTCATAGGACGACAGGTTCCAGAGTGTGCCTACAGGGTGCCATCAACCCACCAGTGCTGACCACAGGCACTGTCCCCACAGGACCAGCTCAGGACCCACCCCGCCCTCTTTGGACCCCAGCTCACACCAGAAGACAGGAGTGACAAAAGCCACAAGAGGCCCTGGGTGCTGCTCTGGTGTGGGTGAGATGCACACGCCACACCGAGAGGGGGCTCCCCAGGGAGGAAAGGAGCCCCCTAGAGGCCAGGACACATAGGAGGGGCTGGCAGGGAACCTGGAGCTGGCATGTGCCTTCTTTTCCCCACCCCTTCCCAGCCACCCAGGCAGGTGGGACTATGCTCCTGGGGCCACGCCGAGAGGGGATCATCACATGACCCTGACCAGCCATGGTCCTCACCACTGCCCTGCTGGGGAGGACCAGAGAGACAGGACCCAGAGTAGTCACGGTGGGGACATGGGAGCTGGTGGGGAGGGGGCCAGCGCCAGCCCCACCTGTGGCGGCCGAGTCCAGTGGTAGAGACCTGACACAGTGCCTAAGCCTGACTCCCGACTGAACCGCAACGCAGGCGGCCGGGCGCCTCACCTGTGACGAGCTCGCGGACCTCGCTGTCCCGGGCGGCCCGCAGCAGGCGCACCAGGGCAGGCACACCGCCGCAGTCCCGGATGGCGGCCTTGTTGTCAGCATCCCGGCCATACGAGAGATTCCGCAGTGCCCCACAGGCCCGGCGCCGCACCTCCGCCCGTGGGTGGTCCAGCAGGGCCACAAGCAGCGGCAGCCCCCGCAGCTGCCGCACGCGGCGCTTGACACCCTCGTTCTCGAAGCACAGGTGCTGCAGGTAGGCGGCTGCGTTGGCCTTCACGGGGTCCACGGGGTGCCGCAGCATGGCCAGCACCTCGGGTAGCTCAGGGTCCCGCCAGCGCGGCTCCTTGCGGGCACTGTCCACCGAGGGCGAGCGCCGCACTGCCCGGTCCAGGCTGCCCAGGCTGCCATGTTCCGGCTGGGCCAGGGGTGCCGTCGTGGCTGGGTAGGGGGGCCGCTCCTCCATCAGCTCACCGCCATCATCCGCCACGTCCTCGTAGGCCCTGTGCAGGCGAGCACGGTGCATGACCGTCTTCTTGCGGCTGCTGGCTGGCCCTGCCCCCAAGCGGCCCCATCACACATTCTCCGGGGGACCATGAACCCATGGGGCAGGGCTGGGCCTAGAGCATCGTTGGTGCTGAGGGTCATACCCGACCCAGCAAGAACTAACCCACAGCCAGTGATAGAGCCAAACCCCAGCCAATGTCATCAGAACTTGTATCCCTCCCAGATGGGAGCTCACTCACTCCCATCACCAGGCAGTTTCCCTGACTCCCCAGCTAAATGTTTCTACGAAACATGTGTCTGTGACTGGGGTCCCACTTCCCCATAAGGACATGTCTGGCTAGTGTACCCCTTGCACATAGCCAGCCTGGTAGGACCATCTGAGGGGCCTCAGGCCACCAGTTCTCCAGGGAACAAGATGTCAAACCCACTTCCTAGGTGAGGGATTGGGGCTGGGGGTGGGCGAGTGTCTCGCCTGTGGCCACACAGCATAATCCAGACCCAGGCAGTGGTCATGTTCCCACCTGACAGACAGAGAAGCTGAGGGCAGGGGAGACAGAACCAGAGGCTGCAGCGGGAAGGTAAGGACCGAGGGCCTAGGTTCTGGGTGCTCCTGTGCATGGGAGAGGGGCCGGGGCCCAAGCTCAGAAAAATGCCCTGGGTCCCTTGGGCTTGTATCTTCCGGGCCATCTGGCTGGAGCAGAGGCAGCAGGCATGGGCGTGTCACCAGCTTCTCTTGCTCCAGACCCGCAGGGAGGGTGCCCAGTGCAATCCCACAGCCCAGAGCCCGTCCTTGCTGCTGTGCCCGAGAAGAGCCAAGGCCAATTCAAACTAACGTGTGTGTTACTAACACAGCCCCGCAGCGAGACTACCCATGTGGTACTCTGCAAGGAGTGGAAGGCAGGCTTCCCGGAGGCAGTGACAGTGCATGGGGGCTCACCTGGTGCGCAGGCCCCGCCCACAGTCTGGCCTCCTCCGCGCGGCTGTGCCACAGTCAGGCTCCAGCTCCGGGCCCCCCTCGTCCTCAGCAGCCAGGCTGCGAGTGTCGTCCTCCAAGCCATACGGTTCTGCCTGGAACCGCTCGGGCTGGGAGCGGCCAGCTGGCGGCCCAGGCTCAGGGCCCGCGGGGAAGGCCTCTCGGCGGCCGGGCAGCGTGAAGCAGCCATCATTGGGGCCTGGGCCCAGGGGGCCTCCGCGCGGAGGCCGCACACCCAGCCCGCGGGACAGGCTGCCATAGCTGGGGACATCGCGGGGCTCATCAGGAAAGCCGCCCCCGCTGCCAAGGCAGGTGCGGGAGAGCGTGGCCGCCGGGCCACCCCCACGCAGCAGGAAGTGTCGGTCCAGGGGGCCATCGGTGAAGGGGCCCAGTGGGTGGCTGCCGTCCAGCAGGGGGAGGCCATCGGGGCCCACGGGCACCTGGCGCACTGTTCGAGTGGTCACCGTCTTGACTGTCTTGGTGACCTGGTGGGTGAAGGGGCAGCCTGTGGGCTGGCAGCCTGAGAGGCCAGGGTGGCCTCAGCCCTCCACCTGAATAATGGGTGGCCCGCAGGAGGCCGGGGAGAGGTGTACCTTGGTCTCAGTGCGACGAGTGGTGCCATCTTCTGACGTGACGATGGACACATGGGAGGTGGGGGTGCCAGGGTCCTCCTCCACTGTCACTGTCTCCTCCAGCACCTCAGGCGCCTCCGGCATCATGGCCAAAGAGGCCTGGCTGCCCGGGCTCTGCTCCTGGGCGAGGGGGCAGGTGTTGGTGGGAGGACCCCGTGCTCAGCAGCCCTGGGACAAGGATGCTCGTGCTGGCCTGGACACCAGGAGGGCCTTCTTCCCCGGCCCCAGGGCCTGTCTCAGCCCCAGCTGGTGAGGACAGCAGCACATTCTTGCCTCTGAGAGCCGAGGGGCTGGTCCCCATCCTAGGGCCTCCTCGGGTTGATCTAGTAGATAAGGCCCTGGGCCCAGCGGCGCAGTCTTGGGCAGCCCTGTCTGAGCTATAAGCCCAGCTGCCACAGCTCCTGGAGGCCCAAGCACCCGCAGGACGCTCTCCTGACATCACTCATCACCCCTGCCTGGGCCCTCCCTAAAGGATGGCTCTTTCCTGTGCCTCCTCCCTGCCCACCCCAGAAACCTTGAGTGCAGGGGGTGGCAATTTCAGCATTGTTCACCGACTCCCTGTGGCCACACCCAGGCTCCCGCCATCCCCAAGGCCAGCTAGACGCCCTCACAGGACAGAAATACCCAACTCCCAGAATGCCCTGCACACTCAGAACACCAAAATACCCTCGCCCCTTCCGGCCCGGACACCCTTGGGGTGCTGAGTGGGCAGGGCCTGGCCCTACCTCACTCGGGCCAGTGGCTGGTGCCCCTCACTGAGGCCTTGGGTGTCATATCAGAGCCCAGAGAGGGTGGAATCCAATGGGGGCCCAGCTGATCCTTGATGGGAACCCTGGTGTCCCCTCCCCACACACCCCTGGGTCTCCCCAGCCTTGGCCCTCAGCTCTCAGCCCCCCTTGCCAACATCCCCACAGGCAAGATGGCACTGGAGAGAGGCTCTTCTAAAGCCCACAGGCCTACTGGCCAGACTCACCAGTGGGGAAACTGAGGCTCAGAGAGGACAGGCCAGCCCACAGCACAGCTGGGCTGGACCCCTGCTATGCTGAGTGGCACGGGGACCCCAGGCTTCTCACCACCCGGGTCCCCCCCACCATGCCAACATCCCAGAATCAGCGTCTGGCCAGGATGGGTAGGAGCTGAAACCCAAGCTGCAGTGGGCGGGCGCGGGGGAGCACATTCCCGGGCAGCCAGGACCGGGTCAGCAGAAGGACAGGTCCTGCTCCAGGGCCCAGGCCTGTGCCTTGTGGGATGGGTCCCCGCCTGGGCCCCAGGCCCCTGAGGCCTGCACAGACAGGGAGCTGAGGCCCAGGAAAGGCCAGCAGCTCAACCCGCATCTGCCTGGCACCAGAGCCCTGCTCTGCTCCCGTCCCTGGGACCGGGAACACGCAAGGCAAGGCTCCCAGGGCCATCTTCCCGTCCCCAGGCCCAGGAGCATGCAAGGCAAGGTGCCCAGGGCTGCCCTCGGGATCTGCCTCCCAAGGGCCTCGGGTGTGAAGTCTCCCCAGGTTGGGGTCCTGTCCTAAAGGAATGCATGTCCCCCCAAATACACACAGTGCTGAGGTTCTGGGCCCCTGCAGCCTCTTCAGGGGTCCAGGGAGAAGCCTGCACCAACCTGCTAGGAGCATCCCTCAGGCTCTGGTGACAGAGGAAGAGGTCACAGAATGTGCCCCCTCTCCCAGAAGCAGGGCCTTGGAGGACAATATGTGATTTTACGAAAAAGAGTAACTGAGGCCTGACAGAGGAGAAAGGACTACCCAGAAATGCACAAACTGCTAACGGGGGATTTCAGGCATCCACAGGGAAGGCCTTTCAGTCACATGTCACCCCTCTGGGGCGACAGCCTTGGCTGCCACCTTCTCAGTCCTAGAATGCAAGAAGTATGCCTATCGGGGACCTGGCCAGGAAGGAAGGACGCTGTACCTTGGGAAAGAGAAGTAAATTGAGGCCTGGGGTGGGGACACGCTGGTATGCAGCTGGGCAGGGTGGCCTGGCTCTTCTCTGAGAGCACTGGGGAGCTGGGGTGGTTCTGGAGCAGAGGTTCAGGGACAGCATGTCCCTGCTGGGGCCTCGGCCGCCCCACTTGCACTTGGCAACTGTGGGAGCAAAAGTGTGGCTGGCAGTGAGCTCTCTGCTCAGCCGGGGAAGGGGGGGAGCAGCAAGGCCCCATGGCTACAAAGCACAGGGAGTGCAGGGAGCAGGACTGACAGGAGGGGACCAGGTTGTCCAGGACACTGCCAGGAGTATGGACCCCTTAGAAGGTATGCATACATTTGCATATATTTAACCCTCTCCCAGAAGAGCCCCTACCCCCTGGCCAGGCTTGGGCTGCTGGAGGGTGGCCCCGGGGGTGCACATCTTGGACCTCAGTGCCAGGGGGGCCTGGCTGCTGCTTCTCACTCCAGCCTGCAGACACAATGCAGAATTGGGGGGAAGAGGGGATGGGGGTCCAGGAGAGCCAGGGGCCCAACAAGGGCTGGCAACCCTGCAGCATCAGCCACCAACACCCAGCCTGGGCAGCCCGGCAGCGGGATCTCAAGGCCCCAAGAGCCCTGACTGGCAAATGACCTCAGGGAGCTAAAAATGGTGATGACTTCACCCCGGTGGGCAGGGAGGCGGAGCGTGAGTCAGCTGGTGATCACAGGGAGGCCCGGCCCCCGTTACACACGCCTGGGCACACACGTGCACGAACACCCATCCCGGCTCCCAGGCACATTAGTTCGCAGGCTCTCCCGACAGCACCCAGCACTGACATCCCCTCCTGCCTTCTACCTGCGTGTCCAGACTTCCTCAACCACCTACCCAGCATCTACCATGGGAGTCTCAGAGCCGGCAGGTGGGGGATCCGAGGCCTAGGGTAGAAGGAGCCCAAGGTCGACCCCAGGCTTGGGCCTCCGAAACGTCTTTGGGGTGAGGACATGGGGTCACAGACTGACTGACCAGGACACAGTCAGCTCTCAACAGAGGCTGCTGACCAGGCTGCCTGGATCCTCGTCTGGCCTCAAGGCCCTGCTCTAGGGCCCCATGTCCCATGGCCACCTACCCAGGCCGGCCCACTTCAGGAACCCCCAGCCCTGCAGCCCCAGATTTCCCTCATACTCTAGACATGAACAACACCTGCAGCCGCCCCCACACCCCAAATCCCGCCAAGTCCTGTCAACTGCCTCACCCTCCCTCTGCCCTGGCACCATCCTTGCCTCTCTCGCTGGGATGACTGTCCAGCCTCCCATCAGCTCTCCCCAGGGCCCAAATCTGTCCCACAGTCCTCCCATTCATGGTCCACTTGGTCCAGGGGCCCTGGGCCTGGCCCAGCAAGGGGCTGCTGTCCACTTCTGGAGTTTCCCATGAGCTTCTGTGAACTTGTGGGAGGGGCCTAGCCCAGGACGCCAAGCAGGGGCGGCAGTGACCAGTATCCCAGAAAGGTGGACCCAACCACTGCTCTCAAGAGGGTCTCCAGAGGCCCAGAGCTGGAGGGCTCTGGCCCCGTCACACACCTGGGCTCAGCTTCCTTGTATGAAAACAGGAAGGACCCGGGGTGTCCAGGCCACAGGACAGGTGGGATAGTGCCAGTCCTGACTTTGTGACCAGATTTAAGGTGTGTGAGGCTCAGAAAAATAAGACATGGGACAAGACACAGAGGGGCCACCCCTGGGCAAAAGCCCACAGCAGCCTCTGGGGACGCATGTGGAAATGGCGGAAGGAGAGGACAGAGGAAACAAGCCAAGTCACCACTGGTGGGGCGCTGGACCGGGGTCCCAGAGGCACGGATCCACCTGCAATGCCTGCCCTTGAGAGATGAGCACCCATGGTCTGGATCACGAAGAACAGAATGTGGGGTGGTTGCCCCACCCTGTCCACAGCCCCACCAGCACACGCAAGGGATAGATTAAGGTGGAATCCCACCCCTGGCTCCCACAACCCCCTGTCTAGGCTCTCAGAGAGCATGAGACGGCTGCTGCTGGATGAATGAACCGAGGGGTGGAGGAATACCAGCCCCCTACCCAGAGTGGCCATCCTGGATGGAGTCCAGGCCAAGCCAGGCAAGCATCTCCCACCAGGGAGCAAGTCCTTGGCCACTACAGACGTCCTCTCACTTGGTGCCCACAGTGGCGAACCCAGCCCTGGCTGACCGGGAGCTCCCCCCTCCACAGCAGCAGTCCACCTGCAAGGGCGCAGGCCCAGGATGAATGGCCAAGAGGCCAAGGGGCAGTAGGTGCCCAGCAGACTGGGGGAGCAAGCTTGTGGGTGATGGCAAGGTGGGCCATCACCCACCTTAGCTTTCCCAAGCCCAGCCCACACTCATCAGGCACGCAGTGGCCCCACATTCCCCCAGCTCCCCTGAACTGGCCTCTCCATCTCTGGGGCCGGCAGGCACCTAGCTGTCCAGGTGAGCAGGTGTGTAGGAGACCTACCTCTTGCTCCTCCACTCTGCCTCAGTTTCCCTGCCTGTTAGGGGACCCTGTCCCTCTGAGCAAGAGTGCAGGCTGCCCGCGAGCCTTCTCCCATGCTGGTGCTGGGAGGAAGCCCCCCTCCGCCTCCGCACGTGGGCAGAGCCGACCCCCAGCCCTCTCTCCACGTGCGCTGCCGCGGCAGACCCGGCTTGCATTAAAGCTCCGAAGCTCCTGCGCGGCCCCCAGAGACGGGGCCCTGTGAATTTGGGGGAGGCCTAGTCGCGCCGCCCTCTCCAGATTCGGCCTCCCACCTGCACAGAGGGGCTGCTCAGGAAGGCCCTGCCCACCACCCCGTCCCAGGCACCTGTCCCGGGCGCTGGCCCCGGTGCGCCCGCTCCCACCCCTCCACCCGCTCCCCACACCCCCGGTGGCGCGCTCACTCAGCCGCCCCGCCCGGCCCCGGCCCGGGGGCGAGACAATAGCCGCCTCCGGCCGGCAGCTCCACGAACAAAAGCAGGTCCTCCCGGAGGGCCGGCGCCCCGCCCTCCGCCACAGGCCCCCGGGACCGTGCCCCCGCCCGGGACCAAGTTCCCTCCAACCTGTCTGAGTTCGGCCGGCATCGGGCCGGGCGCGGGGGACGCGAGCCGGCGGTGGCGGCGGCTGGACTGGGTTCAGCTGCGGTGCCTCGGCCGCTCGGCCCGGGTTAGGCGGACTCGCTCCCCGCGGGGCCGACCTGGCTAGGCGCGGCCAGCGGCCAATCGGGAGGGGCGGGACGGTGAGGCGAGCAGCCAATCGGGCGGGGCCAAGCTGGGGCGGGGTGGATAGCAGCCAATCGGTTGGGGTCTCACCCGGGAGGGGCGGGGCGGCGGGCGGCCAATTGGGCGGGGCGAAGTCCCGCCCCGACCGGCGCGGAGCGGGGCTTGCCTGCAGCTTTGGGCCGGGGTTGCCTTCTCACCCTGCAGTCAGGCCAGTCAGGGCTCCCCTTCCCCACCCCCGTACCGCGGAGGTACCATTTTCCCGCCGAGTCCTCCTTCCCAGGCCTCGGTTTACCCCCAGTAAAAAAGCCCACAGCCCTACCCCTGCAGTTGAGGAAACAGTTGTGGCAGTGCAGGGGCCAGTGCGGCTAAGGCATCCTGCAAGACCACCCTCCTGGCACAAGCTGCCCATCCCGGCTGCGACTCAGTTTCCCCTAGCTGTGAAATGGTGGCCTATAAGACAGTATTGATGGCGATGTCGCTCAGGTTTCCTAGATCTGGCTCCAGGCTCTTGCCCACCCTCCAGCACCTCCCCAGTAAGCGTCCCCACAGAGCTCAACCCGGACCTGCACTGACCCACTTTGTCTTGGGTTCTCCCTATAAAGTCACAGAGGCCCAGGGGTCCCTCATCCTCTGAGAGGTGTCAGAGCAGATCAAAGGGAGGGGAGGGAGCACAACTCTTGGGTGACCCTGGGCGAAAGCTTGTGGGGCCCAGCTGGCCTCAGATCCTCTCCCTTCCATGTCTTTGACCTATTGGGAAGTGGTGGCTAGAGGGGGCAGTTACCCAGGACTTCTCCTACTATGGTGCACTCCCCACCCCCAGCAGCCTGGCATGGAGGTGCAGCCACCCTGGGGGTCTGGCTTGGCCAAAGGGAAGCGTAGACATGGGGAAGGGTCTGGGCTGGGGCCCTCTCGGGTCATACCCCACAAATGCAAGCCAATGGCTCTCACACCAAGAACAAGAGACTTACGCTCTGGGTTGAACAGAGCTGGGCCAGCCCATAAAGGCTCAGCGGGCTGGGCAAGAGAGGGGGCCTTAGCCTTGGCTTTCTGCTTCCCACCTGCTTCTCCCCAGACCCCACTCCTCTTCTAGGACACTCCATGCACATAGGCCATGCAACCAGCATGCTCAAGCACGCTGGGTGTCCACTGCATGTCCCTCTGAGTCTCAGTTTCCCTTGAGTTGTCCTTACCACTGGCCCCCCTGTAACTTCCATCCGTGGAGCTACCTGGGGCAGGAGCAGAAGACTGTACCACTGCCCTGAGGGAACTTGGCCTGGATGCTTACATGTGAGTCATTTCTGTCTTCTCCCAAATTTCACCATCTGTTACTGCCCTAGCCTCATCCCCCTCTTGGCCCAGCCCAAAGTTGGCCAGGTCCCTAAAGGTGTCCCCCCTCCCACACACACACATTGGGTGAGGGCCAGTCCTGCTCCAGCCAGCCTGCTCCAGGTATCTGGAGGAGGAGACCCTTTCTGCTAGAGGATGAAGGGCAGGCAGCCAGCACTGTGGAGCAGCACCCCCAGACTCTCAACTCCCCAGCCCCAGCTACCTGCCTTGCCACCAGCCTCCAAGCTGCACAGATCTGGGCTCTGACACTGAGGACCAGGTCCAGGCAGCCGTGGCTCACAGGTGGGTCACTAGGCACCTCCTGCTGAGATGGGTCTGGGAAGCAGGTTTGGCATGGAGGCTGCCAGGCCTGGCCCGCTGGATGTGGCTGCCTCCCCATCAGCCCTGCTAGTCCAGCCACAGCCCTGGGAACACACTCTCTCTGATCTCAGCCTGAGAAACCATCTCCTCCCAAGAGAGAAAACCAAGGGCAGGCCTTGGAGGGCCTTGGGTGGGGAGGGGTAGTGGGCGGGGAGGGTGGTGGCCTGATCTTCAGGCTGCAGCCCTCAGGAGGCCAGGGCAGCTCCAGGCTATGGGAATGTCTTCCCACAGAGGCGTTGACCCTCAGCAGCACCCTCTGGGCTGGAGGCCAGAGCCCTTTCCGGCCTGTGAGGGCTGGAAAGAGGGCCTGGAGCCTAAAGAGTGGCCTTGGGGTCATGGGCTGCCACTGTCCCTGTGTGGCCCAGCGAGCTGTTCTACTCCCCAAATTTGGGGGTGCAGGCCTCACCCTTTGGAGTGCCTGGGGTCCAGGGGGCCACAGGGGTGGCCCTCATACCTAGACCCACCTGGCCTCAGTTCCAGACTCCCATGAACTGGCTGTGCAGCCACCTCAGCACTAGCTGGCTTGGAAAGACAGCTACCCAGTGTGTCTGGGCCCACTGAAGATGTGTCTTCGGCTCTGACTGTGGACCATGCTGGGCCGTGCGTATGGATCACCCACTGGTAGATGAGGACATCAAGGCTTGGGGGCAGTCACTGGCCAAGTCCCCCAGCCGGACACAGACCACTGCTTCTGAGCCCCAAATGCCCAGGCTAGATGAAGCTAGTGCACTGGGCCAGTCTCCACCAAGACCCATAACCCCCTCCCTTTCTCTCCAGCCACAGAGGTCCAGGCTGCCCCAAGCCACCAGCACATATGTGCCGGGCGCCCACAGCCAGCAGCCTGTCTGGCTCCCTGGAGCTCTGCCCGTGCCCTGCCCTGCATCTCAGTCAATCACAGGAACTGCAACAATCACAGCAAACTCCAGGTGTGGCGTTCCCTCCTCCCCCACCAGCACCCCGGGAGCCAGGCGCTATTGCACCATCTGAAGGTTCCGTACTGGGGCACAGCTCATGTCGGGAGGACCCCACGAGGCCTCCTGACCTGACTGTACATCCCAACTTCAGAGTTCTCAAGGCCTAGCCAAGAGCAGACGGGGCTCTACACCTCCTGGGGCTGAGCAGGGGCAATGGCCAGTCACCTGCTGGGGTGCAGGCAGAGCCTCAGCCCTGCTCAAGCCTCCCCAGGGGCTGACCCACTGACTGATGCAGGCAATGAAGGCAAGGAGACTCCATGGAAGCAAAACCCTCAGTGTCACCAGGCTGACTGCTGAGCCGCCCAGAACAGACCCTGCCCAGCTGTCTGGGCCCTGAGGGCTCACACAGTGGAAAGTACTGTTCTGAGGGTTGGGCTGTGTCCTGCCCATTTGTCACATGATGCCCTGCATACCCAAGGGGGTTGGAATCCCACTTTCTTTCCCTCCCCAGAGGCCCCAGGTTGTGCAATAAGCCATTGCATGCTGGCTTGTGGTCTACCTAGGCCCCTTGATTTTTTCCCCACTTGGCCATTTACACCCTTCCTGAGTCCCTGGGCTGTTACCTGCAGGACAAGCTGTTGCCAGGCCATCGACAAGGGCTGCCCACTGCCCACGCCACTGCTGCCCACGCCAGGCTGCTGGGCACGCTCCAGCTGCAGGGCAACATGGCGCCGTTCCTGCTCCAATGCCCGTGTCAGCCGCTCGAAGCGGGCCTCCTGCTCCTTCACTGAGGCCAGGATGCTGGCAGCCGAGTGCACGTTGCAGTCCTCCATGACCAGGACGCTGGCTGACTGCAGGCAAAGCAGAGCAAGTCAGGGTGGGGCCAGGGCGGGGGCCTGGAGAGGCGTTGTGGGCCCCCTGCCCACCCCACTCACAGATCACATGACTCACTCCCAGACCACAGCATCCAGCTCTCTGGAGAGAAGCCACATTGATTAAATTCTAAATTAAAAGCCATTAATCCAAGGCTGGCCGGAAGCAGCCGGCTCCCTCCCTGTGGTGTGTGGGGCTCTGACCCGGGCTCCCTGCTTCCTGCCAGGCCCAGCAGAACCTAGGACCATGGGCGTCCCAGAGCCTGCTGGGGAGGGAAGGGAAGGAAAGAAAGAGCTGGTGTGACAAGCTCTCAGACCTCCCAGGCCCTCTGCTGTCCAAAGCACATGCCAGTTCACTCTACCCTCATGGCACCAGCACAGGCCCATCTCACTGAGGTGGATGCTGGGGCCCAGAGAGGGTAGGGAACCTGTCTGTAGCCACACAGCTCGCACGGCAGACCTGAAGCACTAGTGGGCAGGGAGTGAGAAGTTGCTCCGCAGCCGCTGGGTGCCTGGACACCTAGGCAGGTGCGGGGATGACGCGGGCCTGCAGACCAGCAGTCCCACCTCCACTCCCAGCCACGCTGGCTGGGAGCAAGGGCAGTGTCTACCCCATGCATACAGCCTGGATGAGATTCCGTGTCCAGAAGTGGCCCACGTGCCTGACACCCGACCCCGAAGGAGGCTGAGGGCAGGGGCCTGGGTGCCTGAGGCCCAGCGTATGGAGAGAGTCAGGCCTGCCCGGGACCCGGCCCAGCGCTGCCCCTGTGGGCCCCCAGAGAGTGGGTGGGGGCAGTGGGGGCTTGGCAGCTGCAAAGACAAGCCAGAGCCAGCGCTTTTCCTTACCACTTGCTCCCTGGCTGACCAGCATGTTTGCTTTTTGTGGGCAAAGAGCAACAGAAGTATGTATGCTCAGACCCAGGCGCATGGCAGCGGGTGGGGCACAGGCCACGCGGGGACTCCATGTGCAGCACAAAGCCTGACCCAGGCCAGCCCGCCAAGGCCATACCAACATGGGGCCTGGCATGGCTGGCAGCACCCCTGAAGGGTCAGCTCTGCTGCTCATGGGCCCCTGGGGAACCGGCTGTAAGGACAGAGCCCCAGAAAGGAATGGTCAGCGCTGGGCTCGGCCATACCAGTGCCAGCTGGGCCAGGGGCGCGGGTGCACTTCAAGGTGAAAGGACAGCACAGAGACTCCCCCAGCGCCCACGACAGCTGGGGAAATCAAGGCCCATCGAGAGAAGAGACCAGTGTGGGTCCAGGGCTGGGCTCCACTTCCCCAGCACCTGTCACACAAATGAAACAGCAACAAACTGAATTCCTGCTGGGAGAGGTGGTGGTCAGCACAGGGGTGGTGGGCCGGCTGCAGACCCACGTGATAACATGGAAGGCAAAATATGCATGAATTTTTAAGATGGACCATGAGACTTCAAAGATGCTTTACCCAGCTGATCCTGGGTAGAGGTCGGCTCCAGACTTGCTTCCTCTGCTGTCCCGGGAGGCCTGGGGGCCGCCAGGGAAGTGCCATGTGCCAGTGACCCTCCCTCTCCTCTCTGGCCAACGCCTTCCCAGCCTCTGTTCCCCTGTGAGGGCCCTGCACTGCTTGCCGGGCAGGCCCCTCCCGCCCCTGTCCAGACCAAGCCACCAGCTTCCTGAGTCCTCGGTGGAGGCCGCTCCTCGACACGCTTGCCCGTCACCCATGGGGTGGATTTAGGAAGAGGACAGGGACAAATGTGCCATGCAGATGCAGGCAGCCTGTCCTGGGGCAGGTGTCCAGGCCTAGGCACCCCAGGAGTGGCCCCAGGTGGGTGGATGTTGGGTGGATGGAGGGATGGAAGGACAGGAGACCGGGTGGAAAGGGACACAGATGAACAGTGAGGGGACATGTGGAGGCTGCCAGGAGGGGGCTGCATGGGAGGGTGGGTGGGTACAGAGGCAGCAGGGTTGGGGAGAACAGGAGGCGGGCAGGAGGAATGAGTGGATGGGTAGTTGGGTGGATGAATGGGTGAGCAAGGGTGAGGCTGAGAAACACTCCTGGGAAGAGGCCCCCAAGCCCGCTGGGGCGCTACTGTGGCCAGTGCTTGCTCCCCCATGAGGGTGCAGGCACATGGAGGAACTGGGGAGATGCCCACCCTCCCCCGAAACCATGCCCACACTCGGCGTCTTCCTGCTAAATCAGCTGCTCCTCCTCAGGAGGAGCCCAGCCAAACCCTGCTCCAGAAATCAAATTATGGGGACGGAGTCCAATCTGGGTTGAGGAATTAGAGGAATTTCCTTCGGGTCAGGCTGGCGGGAGGCCTGGGCTCCAGTGCTGACCCCTCGCCGGCCATTTGTTGGCACACTGCCCACTGCCCCAACCTTCACAAGGGGAGGGAGGGGACTGGCTACGGGTGGAGCCACCTTCCACACCCCTGGCCCCACCCACTTGATGGGGAGGAAAGTAGGCAGCAGGAGTGCTGAAGGCCACCCACCTGGGAGTGCACGGTGTCCCCCCCCATGCTCCCAGCACTGGCCAGGCCTTGCAAGTGCCCATCTTTACCCTACCGCCCCTGCTGTGGTTGGATGGTGTCCACAGCTGCGGGGACAGCTTCTGGCCAAGCCCACGAGGACGGGCACTGTGCCACGGCCAGGACCACAGAGTCACCTGTAGTTGGTGTAATGCAGCGGTCGCAGGGTGGGGGTGGGGGGCTTGGATGGGAAGAGTCCGTTCTTGACCTTAAAGCAGTGGAAGGAACTACCAAGGAAAAAGGACCAGCTCGCCTTTGTGAGAATGAAACATTTCTAAACATCCAGAAAGAGTGCCACGTGCTGTGGTTGTGGCTTCTGTTTTTCAAGTGTAGTGAGCATTTCAGACAGACAACAAGTGGGACTGTACATGTAGACATGGCTCCACTGCTGCAGAAGATGCGTGGGCACGTGGGGACACGTCACACTACTCTCCACTGTTGTGTTTGCAATTTTCCATGATATGGGAAGTAGGAGAAAACGACAAAGAAAATGAAAATACTGTCAACATATTGGGATCGTCTTCACAACATCCAATAGAAAAGTGATATCCTTCATCTATACGGTGACTATATAAGTCAGTAGGAAAAACCGAACCCCAACCTGAGGTGGGAAAAGGTCATCAAGGCATGTGGCCCAGAGATGAGGTGCGAAGGATGAGTGTGGAAATGGTCACGCGCGTGCACACACACACATATACACACGCACTGGAAAGAGGGCGTGTCGGCCGCATTGGTGCTCTGGGTGGAGGGCTCCTGGCCCGCAGGTTGCAGCAGGTCCAAAGTTCTGCACGTACCCATGTTCTAAGAGCTACTGCCTTTGCGAGACGGCAAGTAAGAGATGGGAAAGCAGGTGCCCCTACCCAACCCCAGCAGGCCAGGCAAGTGAGCGTGAGGCCAGGGAACTCTCCCCAGGGGCTTGGGCGTTGCCGCCCGCCACCTGAGGGAAGCAGCTAGGTTTTCAGGGAGCTGGGAGAACTGTAACTGAATTCAGCCTGGAAATTGGATTTCCCTAGCAGAGGAGGTGACCCTATTGTCACCTGGACCCGACACCATGGGGGTGGGAGGTGGACAGAGATGGCCCCTCAGAGACCTCCTCCTGCTCCCAAACTGTCCCGGTGGACACCCAGCAGCACCCACTGACCACACAGAGTACAACTCCTCTGTGCAAGGGGAACGGTCTGGGCGGTTCTTCCCAAGGGGCTCTTGCCCTGCACTGACGGGGCGCCCTGGGCTAACGGAGAGCCAGGTCCCTGGCAGCACTGGTCAGCCCCAGGGCAGGGGCCGCTGGACTGGTGGTCCAGGAGGACCAGGGGCTATGAGGAGGCTGATGCAGGAGGCTCGGAGCCAGGTCAAGGCAGGGACACTTCTGGGAGCCCACGGAGCCCGAGGTCTTGGGAGCTAAGGGCCTGGGGCCAGGGCTGGGAAATGGCCAGGTAACTGCAGGCTGGACATGGCAGAGGAGGCCTCGCCCTGGCAGGAGGGTGGGCCAGGTGTAGGTGAGCATCCAGCTGCTGCCCCTCCTCAGTGGGGGGATTGAGCCACAGGGAGTCCCCACCAGAGGTCCCCAAAGGGTCTCGGTCTGAGATTCCTGCCAGGGCAGGTCACAGACACTTGCTCCAAGTCTCCGGGTTCCCTGCCTCTTTGGGTGGACTTGTGGGATGGCGATGGACAGCAGTCCCCCAGCCCCAGGCTGCCCCTCCTGCACCTGACCCAGATTCCAGCTGCAGTCGCAGCCCGAGGGCGATGCCTGACAGGCTCCAAGTGTGGGGTCTGGGCAGCGAGAATCCACCTCCTCCACAGTCTCTATAGCAGCAGACAGCCCAGGGGCACCCCAAGGGCAGGGTAGGGAGGGCTGGGGCTGGTGGTCTCTCTGCCGGCACCAGCAGCCTACCCACTCCAGCCTGGCCACAGGAGGGGAGCCCGGGCATAAGGCTGGGGAACCCCAAGGTGCCCCACTGTGTGGGGTGGGCTGGCCTGTTGCCTCCATACCTCCCCATAGGGTCCCAAAGGGACGTGGCTCCCCCAACCCCCCATTCCATCTCAGGGAGAGCAGAGCAGCGAGGGGGCAGTTCTGAGGGCCTAGGCTCAGAGCCCCACCCCACCATGCTCTGGGGTGGGCACAGGGGCCAAGGCGTTCCTGAGGCGGAGCCTGAGGCTCACAGCCAGGCTGGGACCAAACCCGACAGATCCAACTGGCACCGGGGCCTGGGAACCCAGCTCCTACCCAGGGGCCAAGGGGTCCATGAGACCCCGAGGACCACCCCCCCTGAAGGCACAAGTTGGGCAGCTGTCCGGTCAGGCTGAGGGCGGTGGCCTGTGTGCACCAGTGCCCTCTGCCTGGAACACCCTTTCTCCCTCAAGATGCTGGACCCCTTCTTCCCAGGCCCCCTCTGTCACCATGGCAACACCCAAGCTTCTCTGAAAGGGACAGAGCCTCTTTGTGGTGGCACAAAGCCCCTTTGAAGGGCAGTGGGGGTTCAGCCCCTGGGAGCCTGTGGCCAGTAAGTCTCTGGGGGGCAAGGCGCGGCCCCTCAGCCCAGCCCCCACCAAGGCTGCAGAGCCAAGAAAGATGAAGCAGGAGAGCCTGGTGGTTAGGGGCTGAGACACCCACCCCGGCACCACCTGCCCAGCTGCCCACGGAAGGGTCTCTGGGATGAGCCCCAGGGCCCCAGGAGAGGCTCTCTGTGGGGGCCTGAGGACTTCCCACGGCCTTTCTGCCATTTGACAAGAAACATGCTCTCCCTGGATAAGTGGAAGAGGCACTGGCAGTGGGGAAACTCCCTGCCAGATGGGGAACCAGACTCAGGACTGGGTGGGAACCAGGCACAGGGAGCCCTCGGGGGGCAAGCGGGTCAGATGGTGCGGCCTGGCATCAGGCCTGCTGAGGGGCTGCCCATGTATCCGGGCCTGCCCTACTCATGGTCCTGGCCTGCCTTGCCCTGCTGCAGGGCCCCCTATCTTCGCCTGCCTGCCCTGGGGGAACACAGCCCAGCCCAGCTGGGTGGCCTGGGGTAGCCTTGCTGCAGCCAGGACCTCAGGACAGGTTTGGGCAAGAGGGAACCTCGCTGTGGCCGGGCTCACTCCAGGGGTTGGGAGATGGGACCCCAAGAGCAATGTGGGTCCAGGGCACAGTGACAGGGACTGAGCACAGAGCTCCCCGCCCCCACCCCAGAGTGTTGCCCTATCTGTGCCCCGGCCCCGCAGTCAGGGAGGCTCACCGCAGCCATGGAGCCCATCCCCGTCCCAGTCTGCAGGCCCATGCCACTCTGGCCACTGCTGACCAGGCACTTCGAAGTGCCCCCACATGCTGGGCGCCCTGCCGGGCAGCCCTCCCCAAATGACCTCAATGTGACCCACTGTGGCTTTGCTAACTAAGCCCCCAGGCTGGAGGTCACAGCCCCCGGGTGGCAGCACAAGGCAGAGCAGGCCCCAGGAGAGACCTGCCCCTTTGTGGGCAGATCCACGCAGGGCCCAGGGGTGGGGGGCTGCCAAGGGGCCAACCCTGACATGGCAGTGCCCCTCATGGTCAGCAGATGAGATGCCCCTGCACCCCGCGGAGGCCCCATCTCACACCCCCACACCCCGCCCGCCTGCCTCCCCGCCAGCATTCCTGCAAGCTGCTGACACTTCTGGGCACTGGGACGGGCCTGCACAGACCATCGTCAGCAATACCAGGTCCACCTCCCCACAGAGCCCAGCCTGGGCCTTTGCCATCCAGGGAGATGGGGCCTGGGGCTCAGCTTCCAGAAGGAGGTTCCCTGGAAAGTGTGAGAGTGAGAAACTGGTCCCTTGTTCCCTCATCGGGAACAACACCGGGGTCCAGCAGGGAGACTCCAGGCCCTGCAGGCACAGTACCCACAGCCCAGGTGGTGACAGGTGTCAGGAAGACCCTCCAGCTGCCAAGGGTAGAGGCAGGGCAGCTGTGGTCACCTGGCCCTGGATGGATCAAAGGGGAGTGTAGGTAAGAGACCAGAGCATGCCCTGTGGAGGGAGGTTCCATCCTTGCTCCTGAGCCACAGCATCAAAGAGCCATGTCCCCTCTGGTCTGCCCTTGCCCATCCAGGGTCCTGTGTGGCCTCCAGCCAGCACTGGCTCCTCCTGGGGCCCCTGGGAACTCCCATTCTCTCCCAGAAGCTGAGCTGGATGCCAGGCTCTCTGCTCCAGACCCCCTCGTCTGCCTGGGAGCCAACTCAGTGCTCCTGAAGCCCGGGAGTGCCCATGGCAACAGGTCCAGACACTACCAGCCTCCATCAGACAGCGAAGTCCTGCCTTTTATATGCAAATGATGACCCAGTGGAACTGGGCAGGGGGCTTCACCCCGCCCCTACCCAGTGCAGACTCTGGGCCCCACAGTGTCCCTGCCTGGCTCCCCACCCCCCCACCACCACATACCACGAGAACCTGCTGGGAACCGGACTTGTCTGTGTGCCCTGCCCCCGCCAGGACGCAGAACACTGCAGCTGGTATGCTGACAATTTGGGGACCTCCTTAAACCCACCTGCAGGCTCACGCGTGCGGCCACCCACTAAGTCATGCACACACACCCCCAGAGGCACCCAGGCTGTCCTGTGGGTCCTCGCCTGCCCTGGAAAATGGATGGTAGGTGACTTGACACTCCTGACAGGTCCTTGTGCTGGGGGAGGTAGGACTCAGGCTCCTGGGGGTCAGCATTCTGGGCAGACTGCATTCCTGTCCTGAACACCTGGCAAGACCTGTGAGGCCGGGCCTGCCCTGGCTCCACAGCCTGCAGGTGCCCAGCCTCAGTACACACCAAAGTGTCTCTGTGACAGGAGTGGGGACCATGGCCGGGCCAGGACCCTGGACAGAAACACTGAGGCTGCACAGACCTGCCCCAGCCCCCAGGGCCCAGGGCAGACCCTGCTGCCCCCTGGGGACCCAGGAGAGCTGCCGTTTACCAGCACAAACATCAGGGAACAGCTGATGTGCCCTCAAAAGGTTAAAGACGGCCTTGAACTGATGAGCTGGGAACAAACTATAAAGAGAAGGACTGATCGTGGGTGATGAGGATCCTGTGGGGATTTGAAGAAAAACATGGCGGAAGCTAAACAGCAGCCGGGACGCTGTCCTCAGGCTGCAGGATGCAAACCCAAGGCAGACCTGCCAAACGGGCAGAAAAGGACACAAAGTTGTCAAGAGGGAAGGCAGGAGTGGTGGAAAATGGATCCTGGGAACAAACTTCCCTGGCACAGGAGGTCCCTGAGGGACCCCACAAATGGCCAGGAGCCATCCCCAACAGAGGCCTCCAGCAGGGCTGTCGGGCTCGGGTTGGGGTCTGAGCTTTCTGCCCAGAAAGAAGCTGAGCAGACTGAGGTCCTGTCAACCCTACCCTTTACGACTTGCTCTCCCTGGGCTCTGTGCCCCAGCCTCCAGGCTGCTGTCCCTCCGCAGGGCAGGAAGGAGGCCGCCTGGCCTGGCCCGCACCGGACACGCCCAAGGCGGCACTGAGGAGGGTCCACGTTGCCACCAAGCTGCCCACATCCCAGAGGGGCTGGATGTCATCCATGCACAGATGTCAGCTGCAGGACCCTGCTGCCCAGCTATCATCTCTTGTTTGCAGAAGCTCTTCTACGGCGAGGACCAGCTGACAGCTTTGTTAACAGGGTGCTTCCCTTTCTTCCTTAACTTGGGATCTTGAAAGAGTAAACCCAGCTCTGTACTGTCTTAAGGAAACATCGTGCAAAGTTCCCGGGCTGTCAGAGACGATTTGCCACCTCAGGCCTCAGTGTCCCCATCTGCACACTCGGTGTCCCGCAGGCACTGCGGCCCAGGGCCCATGGGTGCAGGGGTCACAGGGCGCCAGCCTCTCCCTGCAGGGCACAGAGCAAAGGCCCCAGAGGACTGGCTGGAAGCCCACTCAGAAGCCTCGTTATCTTGCAAAATGCAGAGAGCAGCAAGTACATTCAGACGAATGAATGGCCTAATTAGGATTTCACGGAGAATAAAAATATTTTGAAAAGAAAAAGTTTAACTAAAGGCATATTTGAAATACCAAACTCATCAATTGCAAATGACAACCTGGCAAGATGTGCCGGGGGGGGGGGGGGGGGGGGGGGTGTGTCTCCTTCTCCCCACCTGACAATGGGCATCCTTCCCTGTGGGTGAAAGAAACTGGGCCTCAGCCTCCCCAAATCAGAGCTGCAGGGGGGGTGTCCTGGCCAAACAAGACCTAACTCAGGGCGGAGCTGACGACTCTGGGTGCCCCGGTGGAAGGTCACGCAGGGACGGGGACGGATGCCCAGGGCCTGGGGAAGAAAGGCCCCTCAGCAGCCTGACAGTCCAGTCCAGGCAGGAGAACAAAGCAGAGCAAGCCAGGAAACAGCCAGAAGCTTACTGTGGCTGGCGTGCCAGGGAGAGGCCCCAGGGGCGAGCTGAGGGGCAGGGGCTGCTCCAAGAGCCACTAGGCCAGTGGCCACCTCAGGCTTGCACAAACCACCCAGCACGGCTGGCATGGCACCGTCCCTCCTGGTGGCCTGGGCCCCGCAGCGCAGTGACACCACCAGCCGTGAGGCACCCTGAGCAAGGAATGGCACAGCCAGAAGCTGGCATGGCTCTTGCACCATAACACAGCGGCCAGCACGAACTGCCACCTGTGCTGAGCCCCACAGGGCGAGCAGAGCCAGGTCTGAACCCAAGTTCAGCCTCGTAGAATGTTATTCCTGAGAAGCATGTGCTCCGGAGTGCGAAGGGGCTGGGGGCATCCCTGGGGCCGTGGTCTTCGCTCCTGCCTCTCACGTTGAGCCCCCCCACCCGGGGAATGACCCACGAGTCCAATCACAGAGACCCCTCGATTCCTGGCTGAGGGCCGCCCACAGGTGAGGGCCAGCACCTGGCTCTCTGGCAACGCAGGCAAGATGCTTGCGAGGCAGATGGACTGGCTGACCCGCCCCGAACTGAGACACAAACAGGCATGCGTGTGCCTGGCCCAGTGGTGCTGCCACTGGAGGCCCTGGGGGTGCCAAGCCCGCGACCCTAGAGGAAGAGGCCCGTTCACCCCCCACAGCATGACAAAGCCACTCGGGCGTGGGACAGCCCATGCCCTCCCAGCCACAGGGAGTCACGCATTCAGAGGCCGGATGCTGCAAAGGGGCCCAGATCACTGTGGGGGCTTCTGAGGGGCCTTCCCACAGCAGGGACCTGTTCTCAGTAACCAAGGAGGCTCAGAGGGGCTGGAGACCTGGGGAAACCAGACCGGGATGCACACGTGCACAGGCCAGCACACCGAAGGTCCCGGGGAGGAGGCCCCAACTGCGTGGACCAACCTGCATCTGCAGGGCAAGCGCGAAGCCGCCCGTGACTTTTCAGAACAGAGGCTGGTCAAGGGGAGGCTCCGACCTGATCTACTAACGGGGCCACAGGCACCTCGAACCTGAGGATGCGGCATGTCACATTTATAGTTCCTGGTGATAGAAAACATCAGTCAAGAAACTGTTCAGATACAACCATATCAACACAGTTCAGCCCTTGCCTCACATTTATGTCAAAGTAAATTCTAGACAGATGAAATCTCAAGAGTAGACGCTGACCTGGAAACACCGACAGGAGAAGACGGATGTGTGTTTATCTGGCCACGTGCTAGACAACGTGTGGAACAACAGAAGAATTGAAGGAGGAAGAATTCCACAGATTCCACACAAAACGTGAAAAATTTGAACAAGTTTTGAACACGAAAGCCATCATAAGCAAAAATTAAAAGGCTGAAGAAAGACGGATGAAGGCAGAACCGACTCTGCGCAGCTGCGACCCCAAGAGGCCCCACAGGGGCCACGGCCACAGAGGCACAGTCTCCTTCAGCCCGGGCGAGGCTGGTGGAACCAGTGCCCGCGAGGCTGTGCAAAGTGCCTGCGGCAGACACGAAGAGTCTGTTACCAGACTCGAGAAGTGCAGGAGATGCGGTAACAGGAAGAGGCAGAGAAAGAGGGACAGAGAGAAACAGGGAGAAAATGAGGAGCACGAGGGAGGAAGGAGAAACAGGGACAGGGAAAGAGCAGCAAGGGCAGGCACAGCAGGCGAGGCGGTGGGCAGCCTCCCACAGACCTTATTACCTGCCATTTGGTGTCTGGTTGGCCTGCCAATCTGAGGCACGGTGGTCCACCAGAAGTTTAGGGGGGTGGGGGCCAGCCCCTGCCACCCTAGGCCCCAGATGCCATGCCACCTGTGCCACCAGCAACACCACGACCCAAGGCCTGGTGCTCTGGCCCAGCAAGCCCTGGACACAGGCTGAGCCTCTTCATCCCAATCCACAAGCCCCCATGTGGCCCAGCAGTCTGGCCACTGAGATGCTTGGCCAGACCTTGGTCCTCCCACCTGCCTGGCTGGCAGGTTGCCACACCCGAGGTCCTGTGGAACACAAGAGGAAGGAGCGGGCCCCCTGCCCTCTCCTGTCTTACAGCCCTCAGCACAGGACACTCAGGCGTCTGGAGGCTCCTGAGTCTGTAGCCACTGCCTTCTCACCACCACCACCCAAGTGAGGTGCTGGCTGGGCCAGGCTGTCCACGCTGGACACCCAGGGACACCGAGAATCCACAGGGCTGGGTGGGCTGAGCCTCCCACGGAGACGGGGCTGGGCGGGGCAGGGGCAGAGGGCCAGGCTGGGGCCTGGGCTCCCACACTGGGGCAGCACAAGTGGCCACCACACTGCAAATCAGGCAACACAGCAAACTGACAGAGTGGTACCAGCAGGGCTCACTTCCCACCGCACAGGGTCCTGGGGGCCACAGGGACCACTCAGCCTCCGTCCCTGCTACACTTCCCAGGCACCATGCCTCGTGCCCCTGGAGCTGTGATGAGCAGAGGAGCCCACGCAGCAGGGCCAGCACCAGCGCCCTCGCCATGATCACAGCAGTCACGGCCCCTCCCCACTCCAACGGTGGCCCAGGGTGCCTGTGTGTGCCAGAGGCCATCTGGCCCTTTCAGACAAAGCCTCCTCCCGGCCTCAGTGCCCTCCTCCAGGAGCCGCAGCGTGTGGGCCCATTGCCTGTCCTGGCTGGCAGCTCCAACCTCCCTGGTGCAGCAGAGACTACCCTGAGCTGGGAGTGAATCTGACGGCCTGTGCAACACCAATCACCGCCGTGCCAGGCATCCAAGTCAAGGAGGGTGCGGACCAGTCCAGCTAATGTCCTGGTGGGTTGTCCCCAGTGCAAGCTTGTCCCTCAAGCCAGACGTCCCTCAAGCTGGTATCTGTGGTCCATACCCAGGCCATGGGTGAATTCAAGTAGGGGTGGCAGGAGGCCCCATGTCCAGCCTTGTCCAGCCTTGTCCAGCCCAGGGCCCTGTGCCCACCCGGGTTGAGGCTGGCCAGAAGCACACACCACTCAAGCCACAGTCCATCCCTCCATGGACCACACCCACCGGCCCACCACCCGTGTGAGGGGACATCCCTGGAGGAGGTCAGCATGTCCAGACACCCATCTGGCTGGCTCCACATCCTACAGGGAACCAGAGGGCACCTGGTGAAGCCAACCAGTGGGGTTAAGTCCCTTCTGCATGGGGCCAGAGCCCCAGCTGGGCACTGTCATCCCTGACCCAAGGGCGTCTGGTGGTGCTCCAACACAGACTCGCTCCCACACGACCGTGCGTGTTCTCACCCCTACCCCACTGGCACTGTCATGTCTACAGTTTGCATCAGCTGCCATGGTCCCTCCTGGGCGTTTCTTACGCTGCTGACTATTCTTCAAAACCCTGACCATTTTGAGCCGATGATAACGTCTCCCTTCTCCAGAGGTTGGGTGTGCCCTGTTGTGATAAACTCCCACACCAGAATCCCACTGGCCTGTTCAGGGGGTCATGGCCCCCAGGGGTCTGCCCCCCTCACCTGCCCTGGGGCACAGGCTGCCTGCCTCTCCTGAGGCTCCCCGAGGCCAGCCCCCATCCATGTCCCTCCTAGGCCAGCAGCCAGCCTCCCAATCCCGGACGAAGGACCATGAAGCTTCCTGTCTCGGCCAGTGGTCTGGGGACGCGTTCCCTCTCCTTGTGTCTAGGTCTGGGGATGTTGCCAAAGTGTTTGTGTTGTAAAAATGAAAAACAGGGCACCACAGACAGGCTGGAGGCCACCTCCGGGAGATCACAGTGGCAGAAGCTCTCTCCCTTTGGCTCTGCAGTGTTTACCAGGTTGTTCCAAGCTTCTGTCCAACCTTCCTTTGTAGACATGGCTCATTTGCGGGCCTGCGGGTGGGTCTCTCTGCCTCACAGTAGCCCCTTCATCACGGGGAGGGGCTTCAAGTCAGGGTGGGATCATGGGGGGAGATCAAGATGCCAGGGCCAGAGGCAAGGAAGAACGGGGAGCTCAAGCCAGGCGTGTGTGTGCACGCGTGTACACGTGTGTGCGTGAGCACCTGGGAGGGGAGGCGTGGTTGGGAGTCTGCCCACCCGCTGCACCCTCCCTACCCACAGCAGGAACTGCTGCTCCCACCCTGAGGTCCGAGGCTCAGGGATCAGCTTTTGCTTAGAATGTGATGCTTCTGAGGCACGTCTGCTTTTGGCTTAAACATTCACATAGACCTTGTCCCATGGAGAACCACATGCCTTTATCAGTCGTGATAACCGCCAGCCTCTCCCCAGTGCTGGCTGTGCCCCATCATCTCGGTGACTCTCACTAGGGGCCTGGGGTCAGCCCAGGACACCATTTTACAGATGGGAAAACCAGGCCCAGGCAAGGCAGCGCTGGGGCAGGATTTGAACTCAGGTCTTCCTGCCCCTAGGACACACTCCCCCCAATCCAGCCACAGGAAGAATGTGGCTCCCGCCTCGTGGGACTCCAGCAGGCCAATAACTCCACAAATTCAGAGGAGGGCCGAGAGTCAATGCCAGTGTGGGGGGTGGGAGGGCATCTGCAGGGCTGCAGGTGGGGAGGGGGCCTGAAGGAGCTTCCTGCAGGAGGGTGGGAGCAGGGGGGCAGGGAGGGTCTGGGGATGCAGGGTGGTGGTGGGACGTGAGGTGGGGTCTGTGTCCCCAGGGCGCCTCATCTCAGCAGCACTGTACAGATGGGAGGTGGGGGGAACAGAACCTCATAAGAGCCCTGGGGCCGTGGACAGACAGATGGACAGGTCTGAGATACGAAGGTAGAAGCATTGATGGGATTTGTGCCGAGAGGGTGGGAGTACCTGTCTCAGGGAGCCCTTTCTAGCATCCCTCAGAGCTGGTCCTGGCCAAGGACCCTGCGCCAAGAGCCTCGGGGTCAAGGGACCCACCCCCAGCCTTGAAAAGGCCTGCTGTGTCCCCGACTGGGGCAGGAGGCCTCTGCAAGCGCTGGCCAAGAGCCAGAACAGCACAGACCACAGATGTCTGACACAACGAGGCAGCCCCCATGCGCACAAACCAAGTCCGGCGGAGGGACAGGGCCCAGGCTGGGGGGATGCTGGGCAGGCAGCTCAGGGCCGCAGTGGGTGGTGAGGAGCCCGGGTGAGGGTCAGGCCGGCCTGACTGAGAGCTCGCTCTGCACTCGAGCCTTGAGTCCTGCTCCACCACAGCAAATCCTGACGTGCCCTCCCAGGCCGCTGGTCACTCTGGGCACATCTTGAAAAGGCGCCACTTTGGCTGCACCCTTGTTTTACAGAGGACACTGAGGTAGAGAGAGGCACAGCCCTGCGCTGAGTGGCAGACGCAGAGACCTTGCCCGGACCCCTGGGCAGTGGCAAGATGGCCTATGGGGGCCAGGGAGGCACCTAGGGCACATGCCTGAAGGAGGACCCCACCTCCACGGTCCCTGCTGGAGCCTGTGCTCAACAACCCTGCCACCCAGCCCTCGGCCTCCCTCTGCTGTACCGAGGCGGTGAGGGCACAGGGTACTGAGGGGCGTTGCCCAGGGTCCTTGCCCCTCTCCAGCTCCCCACCCTGAACAGGGGGCCTGGAGAAAGCAGAACTCCAGCCTCCCAGCGGATGCCTTGGCGGGTGCCTCGGAAAGGGTCCCCACCTCTGGGGGAGGCTGGGTGGAGCCAGTCTTGCTGGCCATGGCAGTCCTGGGTGCCCTCTGGTGGCTGCACTCAGCTTGTTGCTGCTTTGCTAGAGGCCGCTGGCCCCTCAGGGTCCACTGGGGCAGTGGTAAGCGCTGTGCCTCACACACACACAGTCCGGGCTGGGGGCCCTGTAGGTGATGTGGATGTCCACCAGCTCTGGGCTCTTCTTTCCGACCTGTGAAATAGGCTGAGCTGTGCAGCTCTCCCATTCAGGAAGCCACAGGAAGGAATTCCTGACCCTGAGTCTCTCTTGGTTACTCTCTGATTCCGGGGCTCCTGCAGAGTGGCCGAGACCTCATCCTAGTCTTGATGGAAGCTGGCAGCAAGGGAACAGGTGCCTTCCCCGACCCGAGCCACTGCTGGGGAAAGTCCCAGAACCCCTCGCTGCCTCCCTGGCATCCCACAGCACCCCAGCTCTGCCCCCTCCCTCCCTCTGCTGATGCCAGCCCAGGGCAAATGCTAGGGGCTGGCCGAGGCTCTGTTGGGCCTGGTGTCCCCACCCCTCTCTGCGCTACAGTTCTTGGCTCCTCTTGGAAGTGCAGGATCCCACTGCTCGTGGTCCCAGGCCTGTCTCCTGGGATGAAGGGGAGTGAACCCACCTGAGTCCTTGTGCAGCACAAAGAGGGATGGAGGCGCAGCCCCCGTGGAAACTGGGAGGTGCAAAGGGACCCCTGAGGGGCCACCCTGGGGGAGGCACACAGCCCAGATTGGGGGGCAGCTCTAACCTGGCAGGACTGAGGGCTGGCCCAGCTCACCCAGGAAGCACCTGGTCAACAGGCACCTGTGCCCATGATGAGAGTTGGGTGAGGGCTGGCCGGGTTGTGCTTATGTGACCTCCTCCCCAGGCCAGGACCAGAGTCCTGAGCACAGCAAGTGCTCTGTGCCCAGTCCTATGCTGGGTGCCAGTGGACCTCAGAGTTGGGGGCATGGGGCGGCAGGGAACAGACAGGGTACTGTGGATGGGACAGGGCAAGGCTGGGGGAAAGCACGAGTGCCCAATTCACAGCCCCACACGCTGTGGCCAGACCCCAGGTCCAGACCACCTGCTCGGGAACTGACTGCTGTGGGTCCAGCACTGTCCCAGGTCCAGATACACTGAGCCCAGGACAGGTGGGACCTGCTTGGGGTGGGCAGACCTCTGGCAGCCTGGACCTGGAAGTGGAGGTTCCCAGTGCAGCCCTGTGTGTGTCCTCATGGGCGAGGTTGCCCCACAGGTGCTAAGCCGGTCACCATCCAATCCCCTGGGTTCATAAACCCTGACCTGGTGTGTGCCCTGCTCGGTGACTCGGGAAAGGGGTGTGAGTGAGGGGTTATACAATGAATCGATCCTAAAGAATGAAATCCTTGGAGCAGTTCTTTTCTTTTCCTTGTTCCTAAACACGCCTGGGTCTAAAGGGAAAGGCCGCTGGAGTCCCCGAGTTCCGTTTCCACTGGGACACGTTATGCAGACGTTAGAAACGGTGACATATTGTAATAACCCAATATTTAATTATTTAAGATTAAAATAGGAAGGCTGGGGATCTCCAGCTGCCCGCCCAGAGTAACACCACGGCAAACTTGGGCCGAGTCCCACTACGAGTGGAGGGGACACGCCTCAGCCAGGGGACAGGGCGCAGGGGTGGCGAGGAGGGGGACCCAGGTTGGGGCTCCGGGCAGAAACCCCAGGCAGCTTTCCCTCCCTCGTCCTCTGGGCGGCGGGAGCAGCGCGGCGCCGGGACATCCTTCGGCCAGGCCGTGCCGGTGCTTCCCGGCGGCGCGCCGCCCCAGGAAAGTTCCCCTGCCCCGGGCCCCTCCGGCCGATGGAAAGTTTCCGTGGCTGCGCGGCGCCAGCTCCAGGCACCCGGTCGAACAGGGGGAGGACACGGCTCATGTTGGGCCGAGGCTTGAGGGGCGCGCGGACCGAGGCGCACGGCCGGTCAGGCAGGACCCGAGGCTGCGCACAAAGGGACCCGCCCCCGTCGGTCCGGGGTCTTGCGCACCGCGGCGCGGGATCGGTGCGGGTGGAGCAGAGCCGGGCTGAACCCCCGGCCTTGACCCCTGCCCGGACCTCGATTCGGGCCCCTGCCCATCCCGCAGCCCCGATCCCGGCCCCGACCCCGGTCCCCGGCCCGAGCCTACCTGGAGCACGGCGTGGGCGGCGCCGCAGCGCGGCCCCCGCCCCAGACGGGCGTCCCCGGGTCCCTCGGCGCGCAGCGTCCCCAGGCGGGCGCAAGTGACTGTCCCGGGGCCTCCGCTCGCGCCGGTGCAGGACTCACGCCCCGAGCCCAGCGCAGCCCGAGCCAGCCCTCCGCCCCTCTCGCGGCCCGTGCGCAAAGAGGGCCTGCCGGCGCGGCGACAGTCGCCCCGCCCCGCCGCCGCCAGTGTTTCCATTGGTCGGGAGGCCCGGCAGCCGGCACCGATTGGACGGGCGCGAGGAGACACCGGCTTGCCATTGGGCGCTCCGGCTGTCCGTCTCTACCGACCACGGCCCCTCGTGGAGTAGCGGAGGGCCGGGCACCTGCCGGGACCTCTGCGGCTGAAGCCCGGGCCGCGGCCCGCCTTTTCCGGCGGGTCGCCCCCTCCCGGTCGCCTTCGAGGACGTTCTCGGACTGTCCGGCCCGAGTGGGGAAGGGAGCAGGCCCGGTGCCCCATCACCGGACTCGGGCCGGGTCGCCTCTATCACTACCCCCAGTTCCCAGGTATCCTGCTCCAGCGCCTGCTGTTGGCCCGGCGCTGGGCGCCACGCCCTCCCTTCAGCGTCAGTTGTATTCCCCACAATCCGCGAGGGAGCGTTCTGCTGCTCTCCCATTTTACAGACGGGAAACCGAGGCTCAGAGAGGTTCTCACTAGCTTTACGTCACCGGGGCTCCAACCCAGTCCATCTGACTCCGGGGCCCGGGCGCTCTCCCACCCTCATTGCCCCAGGGTTCCCACTGTAGAGGCCGGAGTGGGTGGGGCTGGCAGTTTTTCAAGGGTAGAAAGGGACCCCTCGGTGAACAGCGGTTTTCCTCCTCGGTCAGGGATGACTCGACAGACACCGTGGGCTCAGCCCATCCTGCAGGGCCCCAGGGACTGGCCTCCCTCACGCGGCTCACCGAAAGGCCACAGGTCTGGGCCTGGGGAGGAGAAGTTTGTGTGTTCATTTCCCCCACTTTCTGGTGTCCATTTCCTCCACCCTACCTGGGGTCATGCAGGATCCCTGTGGGGCTCAGCCACCCGAGTTGGGTTTAGCACAGGTTACATTTCCCTGCCAGGTGGAGAGCAGCCACCTGGTCCCTGCAGTGACACAGGGCACACACATGACCACAAATGGGACCACAACCCTAGGCCAGCTCCAGGTAACTTTGGGGTGCAGGGGGCACCAGTGTGGATGCTGTCCACTGGGGCTTGTTTCAGGGGGTCCCTGACCAGTGACCCTGGCTCGTGCGTGGTTCTAAGCCGTTCTTGCTCTGGTTGCACCTGGAGATGACCAGATCCTCAGCTCACCATATTCCCCAAGGCTGCACAGAGCCACATGGCCCACCACAGTGCTAATTGGGGGGGCCGGAGGGGGGAGAGACATTCATGTCTTATCCACCCACATCAGGGGTCCACTGTGTTCACCCAAAATTTCCTTGGTCAGAACAAAGAAATGGAAATGATTTGGGGCCAGAATTCACCACTGGTACCACATTGGGTTCCCCTGTACCCTGGCATACATGACAAATCAACCCCTAGCAGCCATTCAGAGCCAGGCAGCCACAGCCAACTGACTGGAATTGGCACTGGAGGTGTCACCAGCATTAGAAGTGACAGCCATTTGGCACCCTGGCACAGGGATATTGCTTGAAGCTCTGGGCGGGCAGAATGAAGGGTCCCTCTCCAGAGCATGGCAGACCCTTTCCTATATTTAGGAGTGGATTTAATTAGCCCAAAGTTCTCTGTGGATCTCTCCAAGGGCATTGGGCCCTGGTTCTCCTGCAGCCCCTCCTCTCACAATGACCTTGTGGCCCAGCACCACCCCTTTCCCACACACTTGCTGATGGTGGCAAGAGGGGCTGGACAGACCTCTGCTGAGAGGGCAAAGGGGAGAATTGTGCACCAAAATCGGCCCAAGTGAGGACTCCCTCCATCCCCCCTCATCCCTACCTCCCCCACTCCTGACAGGCTTTCAGAGACCTGTCTGCCGTCAAGCTGGTTCACCAGCTGCATGGAGGGTCGGGACAGGCAGTGCCAGTTCCACGAAGACCCACCATGACCCAGGCTGCAGATGGGGGTCAGAAACAGAGTGCAGGGGAGATGGTCTCTACCCCGAGACCACTGCCATAGGGCCCAGTAGCCTGGTCTCCTCCGTTTCGACCTCTCTACCTGGCTTCTGGCCAACTCTGTAGGGACATACCTGGAGCATGTGAGGAAAGCTGCAGGGAGAAAAAGGTTTCAGCCAGATACTAGGAGGAACTTCCCAACAGTTGCAGATGCATTAGATCAAAAGGGTGACCACACAAGGTAATGAGTTCCCCATCTAAGGATGTATCTATGTATGTATTTATGTATTTTTTTTTTAGATTTTTTTTTGACATGGACCATTTTTAAAGTCTATTGAATTTGTTAGCTCCCTGACCAGGGATCGAACCTGCACCCCCTGCATTGGAAGGTGAAGTCTTAACCACTGGACCACCAGGGAAGCCCCTGGATGTATGTATTTAGAGGTGGGGTAGCAGTGAACCCCTTGTAGTCCTGGGACCACCCCCACCCAGATGCATCTCATTGGGCAATGGCAAAGTGGAATTTAAACCTCCACGGAACCCAAGCATGGCTGCATCCCCCTTTGCAGGTAATGGGAAGGCACTGCTCAGGAGGGCTTGACCAGTCTGTGTCCCACCCCTCTAAGGCATTGGCCCAGTGATTTGGGGCAGACCACTGCAGCTGCTGCCCCACCCCCCAGGGCATGGTCACTCGCCTCCAAGTCCCCCAGGTCCTGCTTATTCAATACTACTACCTCTTGGCTGGGCTGCATGATCCAGCTGCCAGGAGGGGAATCACTGGCACCCACCCAGCATGACTCTTGCCAGATGGCAGGAGGGAGGACTGAGTGTCTCACTGGGTCTGCTGCCTGCTGGCCAGGAGTCCTTGGACGTTGGGAGTCCTTGGCTTCCGTACCTGTAAAGGGCTTTTGTTGAGTTCCAGGAGGAACATAGATGAGATGGCAAGAGAGTGGGGTAGAGTGGGCCTTTGGGGGTGTCATGCAAGTTTGGGTTTTACTCTTGCCTGTGTTTACTACCAGCCAGGCCCTTGCCCTCTCTGAGCCCCAGTTTTCACAGGGCATCAGTGCTCCAAGGAAGGATCAGGGCACCTACAACCTCAACGCAGGGCTGTGGAGCTAATCCAGCCACTGCTACTTGCCACCTTCTTTTGACTTCAAGCAAGTGACATACATAAGTGCTCTGAGCCTCGATGTTTGCATCTGTAAAATGGGATAAATGAGAGCTGTGTCCTGCAACTCTGGGTTTAGAGCACTTAGCACATTGTTATTAACCTTAATAAAACTATTTGCTGGGCTTCCCTGGTGGCGCAGTGGTTGAGAGTCCGCCTGCCGATGCAGGGGACATGGGTTCGTGCCCCGGTCCAGGAAGATCCCACATGCCGCGGAGCGGCTGGGCCCATGAGCCATGGCCGCGGGGCCTGCGCGTCCGGAGCCTGTGCTCCGCAACGGGAGAGGCCACAACAGTGAGAGGCCCGCGTACAGCAAAAAAAAAAACAAAACAAAACAAAAACAAAAACAAAAACTATTTGCTGAGGGCCCACTTTGGAGAGAGCCCTGGGCCTCTGACTCCCCACTTTCTCTGCACTCAGACCCCAGACACAGCCCAGAGGCCAATGTGTGCAGGGAGCCCAGTGAACGACTCTGTCCTCTTGCAAGGGCACGGTCAGTGCCCCTTCCCAGCCTCTTGCTCACTTGTAACCCGGTGCAGATCAAGCCGGCAGCCCTTCATCCTGGGGCCGGCCCTGAAGAACAGCCTCGAGGTGGGTTAAAGGTTGCAGTGGCCGGTCCAGGGTCTGTCCTGAGTTTGGCAGGGATGTCAGGGGTCAGGGTGCAATGAGAAAGATGGCCAGTTCAGAGGCATGGAGTGGGCGAGCAGGGCCCCACCAGTGAGCATCCCTGAAGAGCCTCCAGCAGGGCCCCGCGCAGCGCGGGACGCTGGGCGGGCAGGTGACATGTCCTCGAGGGCAGGGCCCAGGGCCGGTGTCCGAACCAGACGAGCTGCAAAGGCTGCAGGGGTCACGAGGCGCAGCCGGGCGCTTGGCGCAGCCCCGGGGGCGGGGCGCCGGGAGGTGCAGCCCGGAGCGATGGTGGGCGCAGCCAACTGTGCTCCGGCTCGCGGCGCGCCGCCCCGCCCCTAGCCGCGCTGCCCAATGGGGAGCGCGCAGACGGTGGGGGGGCGGGGCCTGGGCGGTGGCGGCGGCGCGCGGGCGCAGCACCCGGAAGTCGGCGGCGGCGGAGGCGGTGAGTACGCGGTGGACTACGGGCGGCGGGTGGCCGGCGGCTGGTGTCCGGTTGCGTTCCCCGCGGTGCTCGGGGCTCGGAGTCGGGAATTGGGTCTGGGGAAGTGGGGCGCGGAGTCGGAAGCGGTCGTACAGCCCGCCCTGCCTCAGTTTCCCCTTCTCGAGGCGGTGAATGCAAATCCAGCGGCCGGTCCGGGGAGACCAAGCCGACCCCGGCCGAAGGAGCGTCCCTCCCATTCCTGGAAGGCGTTTCCAGTGTCCCCGCCTGGGTGGGTCGTGGGCCCCGCAGGCAGGGCCGGTGTCCCTCGGTGGGGCAGACTGGCTGGCCGGGAGCTGCGCGGTCACCGCGGGGCGACGATGGGTGGGCTACGCGGCTGTCGGCCCCAGAGCCCTGAGTCACGCTGCTCCCTCCCTGCGCCCTGCTGCGGGTGACGGCTGATGTCTCTCCGGGGAGGCAGCAAGTGCCAGGTCATCTGTGCGTCTGGACACGGTCTTCCTGGGGTGGCTCAGTACTCAGACCTTCCCCCCAGGGCGTCAGGGGAGGGGACTGGGCAGGGCTGCACGCTGGGCAAGGCCTTGTAGCCTCTGGGTTTTAAGACGTCTTCCCGCCCAGCAGCTACCACGCTGGCCTCTGGGCCACAGATTTGACGTGGGCCTTCTGGCCTTGGACTGGTCCCTGAGGCTCAAGACCCGTCTGTCCTCCACTGGGGATGTCACATGGTCAGCCAGGCCTGCGCTGCCATCCTGCTGCGGACCTGCCCACTGCTGTTTTGCTGTTGCTGTTTCCATGCGGCAGCTGTGCAGTAATGGTGCTGTAAGGGGCGCCTGCAGCTGGTAGCTCTTGGGAATCGCTTTTTGCTGCTTGTTCCTTAGTCTTCTGGGCAGCCTTTCACGGCAAGTGTTTGTTGGCCAGACACCGTTCACAGCAAAGAAAACTCAGGCTGAGGGCCAATGGTGTTCCCAAGGTCAGTAAGAGCCAGGGTTGGCCTCTCCTCCTGAGCCCCTCTCCCAAGAACCTTCCTGTGTCGGGTGACCTTTCGTGTGGGGTGGGGCTGCAGGAGGGTGGCTGTGTTGGCAGGTGGACACAGCAGAGCTTCTGTTCCCCCCTCTCCAGGTTCCCAGGGCTCCCAGTGGGCGGAGCGTGTTGCCCTGTGCTCCTACCCTCTTGGATCCCTGACCATTCACTTCAAAAGCATGTGTCCTGCAGTCCTGTGGCTGTGTGTTACTGGTGTGTCTGCAGAATGTAGGCCCCTCAGACCAGGCCACTAGCTGTCAGCTCTGCCCCGCTGCCCAGCCCCTGAGCCGTATTACTGCCTCACACTTTCTTTGTGTTTTCATTTCTGGGCTGTCACTTTGATCATGTTTACCCTGGGTGTAGTCACATGTGGTGTTGTGGGGACTTATTCCTGTGCTGGCTGCTGCTCTAGAAGGCGCCTCCCAGTCCCACTCACCTGTCCGTGGATGCTGCTGTTTCTGAGGATGTCAGTTGCCCAGGGCAGGGAGGTAGGCGGGCTGCTACAAATAGGGCCACACTCGTCACTGACACCCCAGATGTGTGAGGACTGGGTCCATTCTTTGGCAACATGTCAGCCGGTGTTCAGGACAGTTTGTTGGTCTGGACCTCGGGGTTTGGTGATGGGCTCGAGAGAATGAGGTCACCCCTGGACCACTGAGTTCCCTTTTCAGGGTATCGATGAAGCCTTTTTTTTTTTCCCTCTCAACTTTTTTTTTTAGGTTGAAGAAATAATGGATACATGCTTAAAAGTAAAGAGGCCAGCCCGCACCTCCTGGTGTTGGCTGGTACTCAGGGCGGCTCTGCTGGGTCTTCAGGACCATGCCTACTATAAGTATTTGCTTCCACCCTCTTTCGAGGGGCTGGTGGGAATGCCTCCTTCCTCCCCTATTCACCATGTGAGCCATAGGGGCCGCCATAAGGCCGGGCTGGCCCCCGCCTTGTGGGGAAGCTGTGTTCCTGCCAGGAGGGGCCGGGGGTGCGGAGCATCCAGAGCTCGCCGTGGCTCACTGTATCCCTCATCTGTGTTGCCCTTTTGAACCTTGAAGGGACAATGATACTTGGTATGAGGCTGAATTAGTGCTCCTAAGACATCTTGAAGAACTCAGGAAAGAGTGTCGCCGTAGAAAATGTGTCATGGTGAAATGCTACTTATCAGCCAGATGACAGAGCGTAGATTGTGGAGTTCTAGGTCGTGGGCGGGGAGGAGGGCGCGGTGTTTGGGGGGTGGCGGCGGGCTGCTTGGAACGATTAGGATGGCAGGGCTTTCTCAGCGCAGGCTCCAGAACAGCGACAATGTGTTCCCATGTGTTTACCTCCTCTGCTGGCAGCCTGGGGGGACGTCACACGTCACTTGTAAAGAGCAGCTCCTGCCGTCCTGCTCTGCCCTGTGCAGGGTGGGTGGGGTGCCCAGCTCCTCTGCTCAAGGCCAGATGGACAGGCTGGCTAGCCTTGACCGCATTCCTCCACATGTGTGCGGTGCTGGGCGTAAGGAGTGGGGTCGCCGACTCTAGGGCTCCGTCACCCCCTGCCCAGAGCCCTAAGGAACAGCCAGAGGAGACTGATTGCTGGGACCCGGGGCCTCACTGTCCTGCTGGCCCAGGCCCCTTTGTTCCTGCTTGCTCACATGTGTCCCCGCGTTCCTCGCTGCCTCTGGCCAGCATGCTCCCCTCTGTGTCTGACAGAGGGAAGTGCTCCCTGAGGGCACAGGCCACCACTCCATCCGGTGGTCACCTGAGTGTGTGGGTCCTTGTGCAGAACTCAGGGCAGCCTGGTCGCTCCGTCCTGTTCTGAAGAGCTCTGAGCTGGGGCTGGATCCGCCTTGTCCGGTCTCCCAAGAATTGCTCTTCCTGCCTCACCCCTCAGTGCCCCCCACCCAGAGTAGCAACTCAAAGCCAGTGGGGAAGGAGGGCAGGGTCTGTCCATGTTCTCCTCATGGGCAGCTTTCCAGGTGGATGATCCTGTTTTCCCTACCGGAAGTGTGCAATGTCCAGCTCCAGGGACGGTGCAGAGTGAGCCCAGCATGCAGCCGCCATCCAGATCAGGGTGTGGACACCATCACTAGCCCCCAGACGTCTCCCTGTGGGTCTCCATTGTCCCCTGGCCAGGTGGCCTGCCCTGACTTCTGTACCCACGCATGAGTCCTGCTTCTTCCTTGCCTCGTACAAGCACCGAGTGGTATGCTCTCATGGGTGGGGTCCCGCTTTGCCCCACGCTGCTCAGGCAGGTGGACACTGCTCTGGACAGACAGCCTGGCTTCCAGCTCCGGGCTGTGGACTTCCTCATCTGTGTCACTTCATGGACACGGGTGCCCCACAGTGCCTGGTGTGCCCTGATCAGTCGGAGTTTTAGAAGCTTCTGTGAAAAGCCAAGAGGGAGACTCACCTTCCAGATACCACAGCATGTGCTGAAGCTCAGGGGCCAAGGGGACGAGTGGTGGGGTGTCCAGGGCATGGCCCAGGTGGTGGCAGACAGCATGCCTGTCTACTGGGAAGCATGGGGGTCCGTGGCTCACACCTCCCACATAGGCAGACCCTGGATACATCCTAGAACAAAGCCCAAATGCAACCACGCACGGAAATCAAGAGAAAGGGGCTCTTGCTTTGGGATGAGGAGGGCGAGAGCCATGCAGTACAAGTGGGGGGACTTGCTGTGGAAGGACAGATGGGTTCAGATGGAGGCAGCACAGGCAGAGGAATGGGCCACCCCACCCCACTGCCACCGCACTGTGGGACAGAGGCCCTGGATCCTGGCACGGTGTGCCAGTGGCTGCTGGGGGATGCCAGCAGACCACCTGAGCATCTCCTGCCACGGCGGTAAGGGTAGGGGGAGCAGTGGCGGGTCCCATCGTGCTGGACACCCGTGCGCCAGACATTGGAGGGAGTCGGCCGAGCATGCTCATCTAAGAGCGTCACCTGCCCAGTGATTCTGCCTCCCGGGTGTCTGCCTGGGAGACCGGAAGATACCTGTCGGAAAGGTCCTCAGCCTGTTTGCAGAATGTGCGTGCCGGGCCCCGCTGTGTTGCTCTGCATGGGTGGGAGCTGGATGGCAAGAGTGGATAGAAGACGCACGTGCCCCGGGCAGCAGCAGGCGGGTGGGGGACGCCGCTACCCCGGGCGTGGACGAACTGCACAGCCAGGTGGCAAGAAGACAGGGTGGCGGGGTCCTGTGCATGTGATGGAGCATACATCTGTGGAGTACGTGGAGCCATGGGCGGGGCCCTTCCTTCGGGGCCTTGCGGTGAGCACAAGATGACATGCTCCCCAACCCTAGTGCTGACAAAGATGGCTTCTCTCCGCCACCAGGCCCAGGGACCCACTGCCACGCCACGTGGGCACCCCGGGCACTTGTCAGGTTGTTCGGCCATCTCACAGCCTGCATGCTCCGGTCCCGGGAGGCCCCCTCAGACTCCTGCCCATGAGGCTTCCCCTCAGCCCAGGCCACCGTCTGGGGTCTTCCTTCCGTGGGGGCCCGTCTGAGGCCTGGCTGCACCCCTGTATGCGAGGCAGTTGTAAGGCAGCCCCCCAGCGAGATACACATGGGCACAGTGATTCCAGAACTGTGGCCAGGACAGAGCCGGTTGCCCCACTGTGAGCTTTCCTGGGGGCTGCTCGCACCTGGGGAGGGTCAGCAGGGATGCTCAGGAGCACGCTGGCTGCAGAGCATCTCCATGACATGGCTGGAGCAGCTCGTTCGTGTGCCAGGGGGTGCAGATGGGCAGGTCCAGTGCCCGGGGCATCCTGAGAGCATGTACAGGGGTCAGGAGACCCCACGTGTGCCCACACTATCACCCCGAGTGCAGCCAGCAGGCACCCCCATCCCCCAGAGCCCCCGTGTGGCCTCTGGCACCACCTGAACTCTTGGTGAGAGAGGAGCCTGCCCAGGATGTGCCCGACCTGGGAAGGGGGTCCCCAGCTGTCCCTCCCCTGCCCCGTGGCACTGGGGCCTGGCCTCCTCCAGGTCAGTGTATCACCTGCCCCATCGGGTGGGGGCCCTGCTCTCCTGGCCTGGGTCCCCCACTGCCATCCTGCTTGCCATGGGGCCAAGCAAGGGGGAGGGAGGGGGAGGGAGGGAGCCCCCTCACCTGCAGAGGGCAGGCGTGTGGCATCCGACTGTCATCCGCACACCTGTCGGGGTGTGCGCGTCACCTTAGCGGCCTCCACACCCATTGGGCCGGCACGGCTTCCTGTATCGCTTGAAGCTGCAGACTTTGCCCACCTCCAGGCAGCGTCCACCCTGTGGTCGCTGAGGCCCGTGGATGAGGCTCCTCCTCAGGCCCCGGGACCTTCCTGCCCACCTCTGGCTCTGCCTCTGCCTCTGGCCACCTGGCCCTCGTGGCAGCCCCAGCAGCCACAGAGCTCTGACGTGGGCGTGTGGACACCCCGGGCTCCAGGTGGAGACGGGCGGGGTGGGGATGGCGTTAGATAAGCCGGCGCGCTTCTGCCCCGGTCGACCCCCGTCCCTCGGCACCTGCCAGCCCAGGTGCTCTTCAGGGTGACTTCCTCCTGACAGGCTTAGATGTCACCTGGTGAGGAGGAGCCCTGAGTTTACCTGGAGCAGTGGGACCTGTTGAACTGCTCCACCCACCTCACCTTCCCACTCCGTGGCCTTGGAAGCCTTGGGAGTGGAGGGGAGTGTTTCCCAGCGGCGGAGCGCCCCAGGCAGGATGCCCCAGTCAGTGCCCCGCTGCAGTGCAGTGGTGGGACGGCAGTGGTGTGTCCAGGGCTTGCTCTGGGAGCCCCGAAAGTCACAGCGGTGTCAGGGAGGACTCACCAGGCCCCGAAGAGGGTGTTGGAGCTCGGCCTGCGTGGGGGCAGGATAGGAGAAGGGCCCTGCACCCACAGGACCTGCGAAGGAGGGTGCTGGGGGTGGTGGGAGTGAAGCGGGAAGGGGAGGGGCCAGTTGGCAGCGGGCCTGGCTCGAGTGGGGGGTGAGGGATTGGAGAGAAAGGCAGTTCCTGATGGTCTCCTCCCCAGGGGCTGGCTTTCCTCTGGTCCTTCCCTCCCAATGACCGCGTCTTCACTCTTCACTGAGGCCGCAGCCCTGGGTTCCGCGCCCACACCTCTGGCAGCAAGCTGCCCGGAGACCTCTCGGCAGCCTTCCTCTGACCACGGAGCCCTTCTTGCCACCACCTTCTGGAGGGCTTGTCTGCCACCCACCTGGGCCAGCTAGGGTGGCGGGGTGCTGCAGCCGAGTTGGGGGGCTCTGCATCTGGCCTGTGAGCAGCGGTGGCCAGCGACCTCACCCAGTGCCGGTCATGCAGCCTGGGCTGGGCGTGGGGGGGATGGCAGGCATGCTGGCCTCCTTTGATGGCCCAGAGTAGTGTGTTCCTGGTGAGGCAGCCCTCTGTCCTGGAGGGCCCAGGGGCGGTGGGATCTCAGCAGGGCTTCTCCCATTGACCTTGGCCAGCCTGGTTGCCACAGATGACACAGGCCGACCTTGCGTGGAGCATCCTTGTGTCTGGGAGAGACCAGCCCCCTCAGGGTGGGGGACCTGTGTCTTCTGTGCTGGACTCTGGTCACGTGGCAGGTGCTGGGAGCCCCGCCAGCTACACGGGACAGGTGGGATGACCAGGCCCTGTGATGCCCAGTGTGCTTCCCATCACCCTGCACTGCGTTCTGGGTGGTTCTCATTCTCTGTGCCTAATCTGCTCCAACATTCTCTGCCAAGTTTTAAGTGGTACTTACTGGGGCTGCTGTTTCTAAGGGGTCTTTCTGGTGCTGGGGTAGACCCCCCGTTTACTCTTTATCATGTCCTTTCCCTGCAGATATTCCTGAGCTCCTTTCTCCTGCACTCAGTGGCTGGTTTCTGGGACGTGTGGGGACTACTGCTGGTTCTTGCTGTGGTGCTTTGTTTTATGTGGTTCTTTCTATTGTACTGCTTTTTGTTCTTGAAATTATTTGTGAGACTTCTCGGAAGTCTGTGATGAAGAGGAAAACTTTGGTTTGCCTGGTGCCCAGGGGCACTGCCAGTGCCAACACCCATCAGACCAAGTCCCTGGACCCCCGGTGTGGCCTAGCTCTGCACATGGAGCTTCTCAGGGACCACCCCCACTTCTGTGCGCCTTCCCTGCGGCCCTGGTGTGGCTGTGGATACAACCCCCCCACCCTAGGTCCCTGTCCTGGGGCAGCCCTGGGCTGTGTCTTCTGTCTCCCTCACCCCTGAGGCCACCAGAGCCTGGTTTGCCCCATGGGCCAGTGCCCTGGGGCAGGAACTGCTGCTGTACTCTGCTCCCTTTCCTCTCTGGGTTCCTGTGTTCTCTGAGATGTTGGCTAAATCCTGCACAATCTTGTCAGCTCTTGGTTGCTTTTAAGATTTTTCACCTTCTTTCAAGCGTTTGGAGTTACCTTTACCAGGGAGGTCGGTCCCAACAGTCTGCCTACCAGTATTGGGATCATCAGGCACTCCTGGGATGATGGCCACCAGTGGACACTACCAGGCCGCCCTGGGGGGAACCCAGCCTGTTCCCATCACCTTGGGGAGCCCTTCTGCACAGGGCCCTTCTGCGTCAGCACTGCATGTGGCCCAGCGTCCCGGGTGGGGGGGCAGCGGCTGGCAGCCCATCTCACATGGTGCACGTCCCCTAGCGCCCCGGGTTGCTGCAGATGGTGTTCGTCGCCGCGGCAGCGCCTCAGCTGCACAGCCACAAAAGTTGGTCCTCTGAGGCTGTCACCACATCTGTGCCTGGAGGAACACAGGGCTGAATCCTGGGGGTCCCTCCAGGGCCCGTGGGGGCTGACAGGGAAAGTAGTGGAGTGAACCCTGCCCCTGCCACCCACGCCAGCCAGACCAGTGAGCACGAGTGAGAGGAGGGTGGGACGCCCGAAGGCCTCGTGCCCTGGGCAGCTACTGCGTGGCTCTGAGCCACGGTTGTGTCTGTGGTGCTGGCCTTGGGCTCCGGCCCCTCCTCGGCTTCTCTTTGCACGGTGGCCAGAGCCACCACGCCCGCCCACCCACCACACGATGCTGGCATGGCTTTGAAGCCAGGGTCGGTGTGGTGGGATCATCCTCCTGTGAAGCCCAAGGTGGGAAGGGTTCCGTTTCAGACCCCAGAACCAGAAGCAGTTGCCAACAATCCAGGGCCAACGAGGTCACAGGCGTCAGGGGGATGTCTGGCCAGCGCCCAGGAGCGTGTTTACAGAGATGGGCGAGTGTCAGGGCAGCCGACACGCAGTCTCCTCATCCAGCGAGGGCCTGGGCGTCGTGAGCCCGTTCCATTTGGGCAAGGGAGCTTTGCAGGTTTGGGAGGCAGTTCTATCGTCTGCCATTTACTCAACTCATTTTTCCTTCTCCCGCAGACCTCGTTACCCCGTGTGAGCCAAGCCACCCCTTGGGGACCCATGTGCATCATCTTCTTTAAGTTCGATCCTCGCCCCGTTTCCAAAAATGCGTACAGGTAACCCCCTCGTGCTACGTCTGCTATCCTGCTCGGTCTTGGGAACACGGCATCCTCAGTGCCTGTTTGGGCTCCATGTGCGGGGTTGGGGGCAGAGGCCAGGCCCTGGGACACACTGCCCGGGCCCTGCCCTGCCCTCTCCCACAGTGGCCACTCAGTGTGGGTAGGGACCCTGAGTCGATGTGCAGAGATGCTAAGACTGAGCCGCTGAAGGTGGCCACGTGGGCAGGATGGGGGAGTGACGTGGGTCCAGCACAGCCCTGCACCTCTGACTGGGGATCAGGTGGCAACAGAACAGAGTGACAAGGAGCGAGACCTGGCTTGTGGGGCTGGAGCCTGTGGCCAGTGAGCAGTCTGGGTGGTGAGGGCAGAGTGTGGGGGGCGGGTCAGGGAAGCTGGGGGACCAGCTGGAGGAGGCAGGAGGCCGAGGCCAGGGAGGGGCCACACACGGTCCGGTTTCCTCTCCTCCCTATGACCCCCGGCTCTGGACGGCGCCCCTCCATTCCCCGGCACCCTGATGGGAATCCACCGACATTTATCCACACGGAGAATGAGGCTGGGATGTGACCCTCAACCACAGATGAGCCACTATTGCGACTGCCTAAGAAGTTTACATCATCTCAAGATCTGGAACATTTCAACTGGCTTCTGGGATTCCGTGCTACTGATGTGTGGCTGAAGTAACTCATTCCAGGCTGGGGAACGGGGAACAAGGGGTGCCCAGTGTCCCTTTCCTGCAGGGGAGTGGGCAGCAGGGCCATGCTGGGGGCCGGGAGCTGGCCCTGAACAGCCCCCGACAGAGCATGCCGTGTGAGTCGGGGTCCAGCCAGGGGACAGAACCCCGGAGCAGTGATTCGAGCAGGGAACGTCTAACTCGTGGAAACATAAACTGTTGTGGGATCGGGGTGCCCGAGGCAGAGCCTGTCCTCCATCCTTGGGCTGAGACCCAGACCTTGCTGGGGGCACAGCCGTGGCACACCGGGCGGCCGGGAGCTCTCTGGGCACTTGCTGGAAGTCTGCCCGCTCCGCTCACGCTGGCCGTTGTCTGGGGCGCTTGTTGCTGGGGAAACCGCACCCAGAGCCTGGCAGAGAAGCCTCTCCCCCTGCAGCGTCCCTCCAGCGCCCTCTGCTGACAGAACTGGACCCGCAGCCACTGCAGAGCCCCCAGGAAGCGCGGGAGTGGGGCTGAGGCAACAGGTGGATGGATCACTGGCGCTGTCGCCTCCCGCTCTGAGAGTGGCACTCCTTCCTCCTGACAAGTGAGGACACGCGGCCTGATGGCCACCGAGTCCATGGCTGCCTTGGTTCTTACTCACGGATTCAGCCAAGCCCTGAGGTCACCCCTGTTCTCCTGGGAGTGAGAAGGAATGGAAGGGACAGGGAGGGGAGCCTGCGTCCTGCCAGGACCTGCCTCTGACAGCTCCCGGGCTGGGACTCGGTCTCAGCATTGATCTCAAATGTTGTCCTAGCCTGATGGCGTTGGAGGATGAGAGGGGCTTCCGGCTCTGGGGTGGGCAGCTCTCACGTGTGATGTGGGACTAGGACGGGAGGAGTGGGGGTGGGGCTGCTGTAGGAGGGACACTGCAGCAGGGCCGTGAGGAGAGCCTGGTGAGCCGACCCTGGCCCATGGGAGACCAAGGAGGGGCCCCCAGCTCCTGGAGTTGGGGGGGGCAGGCTCAGAGCCAGGAGGCCTGGCTGTCCTCACCTGGGCTCCCTCTCACCTAAGCTGTCACTGCCCTGGCTGGCAATGCAGCAGCTTCTGCCCCCACCCCAGTGCCCATCACTGTGTTCACTGCCGGCCCCCCACCCAGTGATGTCAGAAGAAGAAGTGTACTTTGTGTGTGTGTGTGTTTGTGGTTAAGTATACATGACATAAATTTACCATTTTTAATCGCAGAGCTCAGCGGCATTAAGCATTCACACTGTCATGTAACCGTCACCAGAACCTTCTCATCTTCCCAAACTGACACTCTGTCCCCAACAAACACTGACTCCCCCTCCCCCTCCCCAGCCCCTGGCACCCACCCTCCTTTTTGTCTCTATGACCTTGGCTCTTCTAAGTCCCTCATGGAAGTAGCATCATATGTTTTCTTTTTGTGTCTGGCTTTTTTTCACTCAACATAATGTCCTCAAGGTTCATCCACATTGTAACATGTGTCAGGATTTCCTTCCTTTTTAAGGCTGAATAATGTTCCTTTGTGTGGATGGACTACGTTTTGCGTCTGCATCCATCCTGTCGGCGGACACCTGTACTGTTCCCGCTTCTCGGCTGCTGTGGACATTAGTGTACAAGTACCTGTCCCAGCCCTCCTTTCAGCCCTTTTGGGTATATACCCAGAATCAGAAAATCCTGGATCACACGGAACCGCCAAGTTGATTTCCTCGTGTGTCTTCTGATGGCTGTGCCAGAGGCTCCTTGCGGCGTTGGTCCGTGTCCTCATGTTGGGTGGTGGAGTGGGTCTTTGTGGTGCTTCGTCGTCATGCATCATTGAGACTAGGTCCTCTCCCCACAGCCAGAAAGGCCCAGACCCAGGGCCGCCGTCCACTTGGACGCCGCTGCCCACAAAGCCTGTCCAGGGCCTGGGACCCACACAGTCCCCTGCTCCGGCACCTTTGACATCACACCTGTTTTCATCTGTGTTTGTGAGCTAAGGTCACCCCTGTGTCAGTAATGCTCCAGGGTCAGCTGATTGCAGAGGACTCTTCCATCTGGGTCTGTGGCCATCCCTGCCGTGTGTAAGCACTGATCTACACAGATCACCTCTGCCCTGCAGGACAGAGTGGGACATCCTCACTCTGATGCTGTGGGTGGTGCCGCTCCTGGCTTTGTCCTTTCCAGTCTCACGGGAACCTGTTTTCTGGCTTCCCTAGAATTAGTTCCTGAAAGATGAGGCCAGCCGTGCCAGCCCTGCCGTGCCTGCGGGGTTCTTGAAACCTCTCTCCCCTCCTTGGGCTGCAGCCGATTTAGAGCGTGTGTCCTGTGGGCTATTCAGCCAAATGCCCTCGTGGGTGTGGGAAGGGAGGGGAGACAGCCCAGTGTGGCCGGGAGTACATGTGAACTGCCTCTGCAGAGCAGCTCCAGGCCTGATGTTGGGCTGGGCTGTGACTGTCATGGACCCCTCACCTGCATCCCACCCCCATGTCACCAGCCCACTGCCCTCCATATTGGGGCACCCATCCCTCCAGATGTGGCAGCCCTCCCCCATCATATCCCACTGCCATGTCCCCCCAGGCACTGCCCAGCATGATCCCCCAGGCGCCCTTGGGTTTGACCTGCCTTCCAGGCTGCATACCTGCCCACCCACAGGTGCCGCACCCTCCTGGGGTTGCCCCTGGGGGGGTCCCAGCCTCTGCACCGCACCCCCCACCACGTCTGAGGTTGCCCAGCACTTGGAACCTCCATATTTTGCCGACACGATGAAAGTCCCGAATCAGGGGACCCCGAGTTCATGGGATGGGGGTGTCCTGAGTCGGCCTGACCTCATCGGGGCGGCCCGCAGAGCGACCAGCCCCTCCTCAGGGAGTAAGCTTCTGCCCTTGGAGGGGCCCGTGGCCAGAGCTTGAGGGCGGCCTCCAGGAAGCAAGTGACCTCGGCGCACGGCAGGCGAGACCAGGGGCCCCAGTCACATGGCTTCAAGGAACTGACCCCTGCAACAGCGGAGACCCTGCTGATCAGCGCCTGTGTCATCCCGGGGCTGAGCACCTGGCCGAGATGATGGGCGGGCGTTGCTTTAAGCTGCCGCATTTGTGCAGGTGTTTGGCTGCATAGAAGACCAGCATCCTCCCGTCAGGATGGCACTGTCATGGCTGTCACGTCACCACCCTCTTTGTCAAAATGTCATTTAGACCCAAAGGCTGATGCTTCTACTGGCTCCACCTGGAGGGACTGCTGGGCCAGCTGTTGCCCTTTGGGGTGGCTTCCACGGAGGTTGCCACTACTGGACACTTCACTGGACCCTGGCCTGTGCACCCGTCACTGCTGCTAAACTCCTCCCCCCACCGTGGTGTGCAGATCCCTCCCCTGACTGTGCCCAGACCCACCCCTCAAATGGTGACAGACCCTTTCCATGACTGTGCCCAGTTGGACTCGGAGGTGAGGAGTGAGGGGCTTCCTCTCTCTTGGAGCCTCCACGTGGTACCATCAGGCCCACCAGCAGTTCGGCTAAACAGCGACTCTGATGAAAGCAACCCAGCGCTTCAGGCTCCTAGCAATTAGCAAACGTCTCGCTTCTTTTCTACAAATGGGCAGTTGGAGTAAGGGGACAGAGGCACTGCTCTTTCGCTTTGTTCTTTTCCCTAAGTTTTCCTTTCTGGAGTCTTCACAAGAATGGGAACCAGAAGCCACGGCACCGGCCTGGTTCGGGCTCAGCCTCCCGTCCCCTACAACTGCAGGGGTCAGGCGAGCGGGCAGGTGAGGGGCGCTGGGCACCTGAAGGAGGATGCTTGATCCTGGCACAGGAGCCACCGCACCCTCTGGGGGGCCCAGGCCCCACAGCCAAGTCTCCCCACCCGGGGTGTGGGGGGCATTGCGCTGTCCTTCTCCTGACTGCTGCTTAGCCAGCTTCTGCCAGGATGGGTTCCGGACTGGGTCACAGGGGGACAGGGCAGACATGGCAAGGGGCAGGGGGTGGGGTCCGGGTCAGGGCCTGGCAGCTGGAGCTGCAGAGGATCCTTCTGTGAGCGGCTGCGGCTTGTGTCAGGGATATTGAACCCCCTGCCCCCTGCGCCTGGACCTGGTGCAGCCCTAGAGCCAGCTGTGTGGAGGGAGAGCCAGGTCACAGGCTAGACGGGCATCCTGAGGGTGGTGAGGCTTCCAGGGTGGTCCCTGGCGGTGCCAGCGCCTGTGGCCGAGGTGGTGTGGGAGGCACAGGTGGGGGGTAACATATGCGCACAGGCGAGACACTTCTAGGGCTCTGGGATGCCAGCACTGGTTTTGCCTTCAATTTTGTGTCTTTGTTAATTCACATTTTACCACAAGCCGATATTCATGAAATCAATGAGTCGATGCAAACAGTACTTCTGAAGACTTCTGAGGATCTAACCCCTGACTCAGCGAACTTGGTTTCAGACCCACTGTGGCCCTAGGTGCCGCGCCCGCCTGTGGTGCTTGGAGGGTCCTTCGGCGGCCACTCTTAGACCCCGGGGTCTACGGGACCCTGTGGGGTGACCCTGCCCACTCAGTCACCGTCTGTGTTCATAGTTTTTTTTTTTTTTTTTTTTTTTTTTTTGCGGTACACGGGCCTCTCGCTGTTGTGGCCTCTTCCGTTGCGGAGCACAGGCTCCGGACGCGCAGGCTCAGCAGCCATGGCTCACGGGCCCAGCCACTCTGCGGCATGTGGGATCTTCCCGGACCGGGGCACGAACCCATGTCCCCTGCATCAGCAGGCGGACTCTCAACCACTGCACCACCAGGGAAGCCCCTGTAGTTATTTTAAATGGCAAAGCTGACCGAAAACTTCGTTTTCTTACCTCAAAACCAGGGCCCTGAAAACATCAACGTCTTTCCTAATTGCCAAAGAAATACTTGTTTGATTCATAATACAAAACACTAGTGAGGGCCTCCCTGGTGGCGCAAGTGGTTGAGAGTCCGCCTGCCGATGCAGGGGATACGGGTTCGTGCCCCGGTCTGGGAGGATCCCATATGCCGCGGAGCGGCTGGGCCCGTGAGCCATGGCCGCTGAGCCTGCGCGTCCGGAGCCTGCGCGTCCGGAGCCTGTGCTCCGCGACGGGGGAGGCCACAGCAGTGAGAGGCCCGCATACCGCAAAAAAAAAAAAAAAAAAACACTAGTGAAACACAGAGAAGTCCTCACTCGCTCTCTCCCAAAGACACCCCAAAGCGCGGGACCGAGCAGCCCTTGGAGTCCCTGAGCGCTGGTGGGAGGCTTACAGGGTGTCCTCAGGGAAGGGGCCGAAGGGCAGGAGGACATGCCCGCCCAGCGTCCTGTTCCGGGTGGCAGAGCGAGCAGGGCTGAGCCGGCAGCCACCCATCTCCTCCTCCCAGCGGGTTCCCGTCCTCTCTGGGACTTGCCCACGTTGCTGCCTACCAAGGTGCGTTGTCTTGGTAACGAGAGGAAACACGTGACTCTTCCACATTCACGTGAGACCCTCAGCCATGCTCTCTCCTCAGGCTCATCCTGGCCGCCAACAGGGACGAGTTCTACCACCGACCTTCCAGGGCTGCAGACTTCTGGGGGAACAACAACGAGGTCCTCAGCGGTGAGTGTCCCCGCCGTCCACCCAGCACCGTCCACTCAGCTTCACGTGCCCGGATCCCCGGGGGAAGCAGCTGGAAGGTGGGGGTTGTATTTGGAGCCACCATCCGCTGTGGTTGGTCTCGTGTGAGGCATGAGTTCAGACCGGTCACCTCGGAGCATCATGGTCGTGCGTGCACGCATGTGTGTGTACATGCATGTGTATGTGCATGTGATTCTTTTTTTTTTTTTTCTTTTTGCGGTATGTGGGCCTCTCACTGTTGTGGCCCCTCCCGTTGTGGAGCACAGGCTCCGGACGCGCAGGCCCAGCGGCCATGGCTCACGGGCCCAGCCGCTCCGCGGCACATGGGATCCTCCCAGACCGGGGCACGAACCCGTATCCCCTGCATCGGCAGGCGGACTCTCAACCACTGCGCCACCAGGGAGGCCCTGTGCATGTGATTCTGTTACACACATGCACCCCTTGCCCCAGGGAGAGCGGCCTGAGTTTGGGGAGCAGAGGCCTGGCTGGCAGGGCTGGGGGAGCCTATGAGGAGCCCATGGGGTGGAGTGGAGGCGACCACACCCCGCCTGCCCTGCCGGTGGCTTCCGTGGGCCCCTTGGAGGGAGCAGCTCCTATCCCTGCAGGCAGGGGCCACTCGGAGGACGTGCAGACAGGTGTCGGCCGGGCCAGGGACCCTCTGCCTGCAGAGCCTGGAAGCTCATCTGGAGCATCCCCGAAGGCCTCCAGTGTGGACTGGGGTTGGGCAGTGGTGCTGTGTGGGAGGAGGATGGGAGTGGGGAGACCAAAATGGGGGTCTGGAAGGAGGTGGGGAGAGCTGTGAGCGGGGCCCTCAGAGTAGGAGTGCAGGAGGGTAGGAGGGTGGGAGTGCAGGAGGGTGAGGCTGGGTCTCGGCCTCACTAGAAGCTGCTCAGGAGACCTTGGATACCTGCTTGCTCGGGAGTGCGGGGTGGGACTGGCGGGCAGACCCCCGCTGCCTGAGCTCTGGGCACAGCGGTCATGTGTGTGGGGTCTTCAGCCAGGCCGGCCATGGCTCCCCCAGAGGTCCAGTGGCAGGTCTGCTGGGCCACGGGAGGGGGTCCGAGGGGAGCCTGTGTGCATGGCCAGGACCATCCTGGGCTAGGACAGAACAAAGGGGTCGTGGGGAGAGGGCAGGCCGTGTGTGTCACTGCTGCAAGGCACGCATGGGAGGCTGAAGTGGGGGCTGCTCAGGACGGGTGAGGTGACGGGCGAGGAGCTGATCCTTCGGGAGGGAGGCAGGAGGCACTGCTGGGGCACTTTGTAGATGAGGACATGAAGGCTCAGACGAAGGGTGAGCCTGCCTGGGCCCCTCGGCCGTCCTGGCCCCTGGGCTCCATGCTTCCTGCCCTGGTCAGTGCCCATCCCACTGGGGAGCCCCAGCCACTCAAGTCCTTCCCCCTTTGCAGTGGTTTGGAGGCGGCCCCTAGTGCGTTGATACAGGTCCTGCCAGGTGGGGGGGTGGCCCTGCTGCACCGCAGTGCTGGGTGGACCTGTGGCCACCACGCCCGGCTCAGGCCTGGGAAACCCCAAGGTCCACCCTCTCCCTCTGTCTGGCATCGCCCAGCGTGCACAGAATTGTAACAGCAGCATCAGCATTGCTGGGGACTTGTTAGGTGTTCAGGAACCTCTGGGTTCTGTTTCTTCAAGTCCTCTGTCTCCTGCTGTCTCTCCTCAGCCCCCCAGTCACACGTGTGTCAGTTTATCTGAAGTGGTCGTGCCCTTCGGTTATGCTTGGTTCACTTAAAAGCCCTCTGTTGTCCCTGCTCCTTTTTAGGTGGTTTCTATCGCCATATCCTTTACTCATGTTCACTAACCTTTTCTTCTTTAGTGTCTAATTTGCTTTTAATCCCATTCTGCATTATTTTTCATCTCACACACTGTAGTTTTTATCTCCAGAAATTCCACCGTGGTATCCTCCTTGTCTGGACTCTGTTGTTTGGCCAGATGTGGAAGCTTCATTCACTTTCTAGTTGTTGGTTTGTCAGAGGCCTCTGTGCTCTGGATGTGAATCCTTTGCTGGATAATTGTGTCACTGTCTCATTTTCTTCATGATGTCCTTTGGTGAGCAGAATATTTTATTTTAATGAAGTGCTGTTTATCTTCTGTTTTGTGACTTGTTCTTTTTGTGTCTTACCCACAAAGTCTTTGCCTATCATGAGGTCGTAAAGATATTTTCCTCTTTGTGCTTCTGGAAGCCTCCTGATTTGGGTTTATGCTTAGGTCTGTGATTTGTCTCAAATTAAACTTTGCACGCGGTGCAAAGCAGGGACTGAGCCACGCCCACCTCTCCCGCTGTCCCCGCAGCACCGACCAGTGGGCCTCCTCTGGCCTGTGCATGACTACGGCAAACTGGCTGAAAGTCAGTTGATCACATCCGTGTGGGGCCATTGTGGACTCTTGTGTCCCAGTGACATGTCTCGGGTGCTGCAGCCTCTGAGCAAGGCTGGGAACCAGCTGAGGTGAGCCCTGTGGCTTTGCTGCTTGTTGGGACTGCTGTGGACGTCCTGAACTTCAGGGCCAGCTTATGAATTTCTATAAACACCAGCCCACGGAGTCTTCACTGGGATCATGGTCACCCTCTTGGTCATTTGGGGAGAACTGTCATCCTTTTTTTGTTTTGTTTTGTTTTATTTTTTTATTGAAGTACAATTGATTTACAAGGTTGTCTTAATTTCTGCTGTTCAGCACAGTGATTCAGTTATACATACATATGTGTATATTCTTTTCCATTATGGTTCATTATAGGATATTGAATATAGTTCCTTGTGCTGTACAGTCGGACCTTGTTGTTTATCCATCCTATATGTAATAGTTTGTATCTGCTAATCCCAAACTCCCACTCCATCCCTCCCCTACCCGCCTCCCCCTTGGCATCCACAAGTCTGTTCTCTATGTCTATGAGTCTGTTTCATAGATATGTTCATTTGTGTCATATTTCAGATGACACATACAAGTGATATCATATTATATTTGTCTTTCTCTTTCTGACTTATTTTACTCAGTACAATAATTTCCATCCATGTTGCTGCGAATGACATTATTTTGTTCTTTTTTATAGCTGAGTAATATTCCACTGTATATATGTACTACATCTTCTTTATCCATTCATGTGTCAATGGACATTTAGGTTGTTTCTATGTTGTGGCCATTGTGAATAGTGCTGCTATGAACATTGGGGTGCATATATCTTTTCAAATTAGTTTTCTCTGTGTATACGCCCAGGAGTGGGATTGCAGGATCATATGGTAGCTCTATTTTTAGTTTTTTTCAGGAACCTCCATACTGTTCTCCACGGTGGCTTCACCAATTTACATTCCCACCAACAGTGCAGGAGGCTCCCTTTTCTCCATACTCTGGGAGAATTGTCCTCTTAACCATGTGAGCTTCCCGGGCGAGGAACAAGGCTCCTCCTTCAACTAGGTCTGCCTGACGTCCATCCCTCAGCACACACGTCTTTCCTGTAACGTTTTCCTAAGTGTTTTGAAAATCTTTCAGTGCTGTTGTAAATGATTAATTGAATTTTCATTTTCCAGTTCTTGCCAAGTATTCACTTACTCCAGTAGGTTTTTCTTGTAGATCCTTTTGGGTCTTCTTCACATATGATCCTATCTTGTACAAATAAGGACAGTTTTGCTTCTTTCAGATCTTTGCAGCTTTTAGTTCTTCTACTATTATAACTTATTAATGTTATAATAATAATATGTTAATGACTTAGCTTTTTTTTTTTTTTTTTTGCGGTACGCGGGCCTCTCACTGTTGTGGCCTCTCCCGTTGCGGAGCACAGGCTCCAGACACGCAGGCTCAGCGGCCATGGCTCACGGGCCCAGCCGCTCCGCGGCATGTGGGATCTTCCCGGACCGGGGCACGAACCCATGTACCCTGCATCGGCAGGCGGACTCTCAACCACTGCGCCACCAGGGAAGCCCGACTTAGCTATTTTCACTCCAGTTGTCAAGTGAAATGCCCCTCTGGCCTGGGAAGACACTCTCCTGGGGCTGTAGTGGCCTTGCTGGCCCTGTGGCAGGGCCCATGGTTATGGAGGGTTGCAGCCTGCGGGGCTCCTAGTGAAGGGCCCACCGAGGGCTGGGTCCTGCCTAGGGAGGACAGCTGGTGTCCCTACACCTGGTCAGGATGCGGGGCTGGGGCCTGGCGTGATTTCTGCGACAGAGGTGGTGCTGTGCCCCCAGCCTGATGCCTACCCAGGCACCAGGATATGTTGTGCAGGGGCCGGGGCTCCCAGGGGCTGCCTCAGCCTGCGGAATTCCAGCCCCCGTTTCACCACAAGGGCTGCTGGGCTGGTGGTGACACTGTTGTTGCCGCAGGGCTGGACATGGAGGAAGGCAAGGAAGGCGGCACGTGGCTGGGCATTAACACGCGGGGAAAGCTGGCGGCACTTACCAACTACCTGCAGCCACGGCTGGACCGGGATGCCCGGGGCCGAGGTACGGGGCAGTGGGAGGTGCTTCCTGGGCACCTGGAAGGACGGGAGGAGTGGCGAAAATAGGGGCCCTGAAGCCCCCTGGCTGGCAACACCAGGAGCCACCCTTGGCCTGGCCATATGGCTCCCACTTGTGGCCATGGCATGGCTCCCAACTGCCGTGTTGTCACTGCCAGTCTGGTGGACATATACTGTCCGCACTGAAGACGTTTCCCCTCGTGCTGGACTTGTCAGGGCACAACAGGAAAAATTTTCAAAATCATAGTTCTTGGTGCCAACCTCCTTGGCTGCCAGGTCACTGAGGTGTGGCTGTCCCATAGGGGACCGTCAGTCTCCCCGGGAGAGGGGCTCAGTCCTACCGCCCCGGCCATGGGCATGTGTCCCCTGACACAGGTGAACTCGTGGCTCAGTTTCTGACCTCAGACGTGGATAGCTTGTCCTACCTGAAGAAGGTCTCCACAGAGGGCCACCTGTACAACGGCTTCAACCTCATAGCGGCCGACCTAAGGTGGGTCTATCAGCTGGGGATGCAGTCCCCAGGCGCCGCACAGGGCCGGGTTGCAGGCTCTGCAGGCAGCGGAAGCCGGGGCATCTGTGGCAGCCTCTCTGTGGACATTACACCTGGTGGGCTCAGGGAGCGTCCCGAGGGCCAAGCCCCTCCCAGACCCACTGTCCTGGGGACTCAGGGAGCCAAGCTGGGGCAGCGTGAGGGCCGCCAGCTCCTGCTGTGGGAGCTGGAGTAGGGCCGGGGGTGTACGCGGGCCAGATCGGCCCCTCCGTCTCATCTCCTCCCCGCTTTTGTGGCTGAGGAGCCCGTTTTTGAGCCATACCTCACTTGCCCTGTGGTCTGGTGGCAGAGGTGCCCCGGTGGAGAAGGCAGTGCAGGCACAGCTGGGTACAGAGACCCCGGGCCCCATGGTGGTCGGGCACTGCCGAGTGCTGGGCAGAGTGGGTGGCGAGGCTCACGTCGGGTTCTGCAAGGGGCTCGGCAGACGGCTCCTGGGGCAATGACGCTGTCCATGCCACCCATGGGCCCTGTTGCCAGAGGATATGGTGGCCGGGAGCTTTCTCCACCCGGGGTGGGGCAGAATGGCTGGGAGCAGGGCAGGAGCAGGGGCAGAGGGGCCTGTCCTAGAGGTGGGAGGAGCAGGTCCCCCAGGGAGGTGCAGACCCTCGAGTCTAGGGCGCCTGCGCTGGCTGTGAGATTCAGGAGTCAGATTGCTGGGACTCTGCAGGAGGCTGGGGCCACGTGGGGAAGTGGCAGTTGGGGTGTGGCCAGGCCCATGTTGGCACACAGAGAGATGCTGGGCGGGGTGGGGGGCAGGTAGCTCAGCAACAGCGGTGCCTGCACGGATTGTGCCACCCTAGTGCTGGGGCCCGGGCTGTGGGGCTTGCCAGGCGGTGAGGGTTGGGGACGCCCTGTGGCTCTCGTCTGACCCTGTCTCCCCTCCGGTCCGCAGCACAGAGAAGGGAGATGTCATTTGCTACTATGGAAACCGGGGGGAGCGTGAGCCTGTTGCCCTGGCGCCAGGTGAGGCTGCTCTGGCGGGTGGCACAGGGTGGGGCTGCTCCTGTGGGGACCCCAGTACTTTTAGGGACCGGGTCCCTGCTGATTTCCCTCCTGGGGCTGTTTTTCGGCCGTTCGTGTACCTTGTGCCCAGTAGTGGCCATGGCCTCACCTGGTCCACATGAGGCTGCCCACAGGTTAGGTTGCCTTCCCCCTGTACCGAGTCCCTGGCTGTCTGGAGAGAATTGGAAGCTAAAAGGCACAAAAGGATGCAGAGACCTCCCCCCGCAATTCTGTGGCCTTTGTGGAAGCATCTGGAAACCACCCCGTGATGCCCTCAACTGTGACTAGAGATGCTTCTTTTCTGCTAAATTGCTGCTTGGAAGGAATTATTTTGAACTCCGTCCTATTTCATCCCTGAGCCTGCCGCGCCTGATCCATGTCCCTTAAAAAAAAAAACCAACAGCTCCATTGAGATATAACCGCATGTCATACAGTTCACTCATTAGAGTGTGCCTTCAGTTGTTCTTACTCTATCTGCAAAGTGGTGCAACCATCACCAAAATCTAACTCCAGAACATTTTCATCACCTCACCAAGAAACCACACCCACTGGCACTGCCCCTGGCCCCTAGAAACCACTAGTCTCCTTTCTGTCTCTGTGGATTTGCCCATCCTGCACATTTTACATAAACAGATGCAGGCAATACGTAGCCTTTTGTGTCTGGTTTCTTTCCCTTTATGTAATGCTTTCAAGGTTCATCCATGTTGTAGCGTGAGTGAGGGCTCCATTCCTTTTTATGGCTGAATAATATTCCATTGTGTGGATTTTCTGCCTTTTGTTTATCCATCATCTGCTGAAGGACACTTGGTTGTTTCCACCTTTTGGCTATTGTGGAAAATGCTGCTGTGAACGTTTGTTATATGTTTTTGTGGGGAAACGTTTTCATTTCTCTTGTGTGTGGACCTAGGAGTGGAGTTGCTAGATCATAAGGTAACCATTTAACCTTTTGAGGAATTGCCAGACTGTTTTCCAAAGCAACTGTGCCATTTTATATTCCCAGCAGCAACTTATGAGGTTCCAGTCTCTCCCCATCCTCGCCAAGACTTGTCACTGTCTGACTTTTTGATCGCAGCTGTTCTGGGGTATGATGCGGTCTCACTGTGGCCTTGATTTGCATCTCCCTGATGGTTAATGACGTTGAGCAGCTTTTCATGTGCTTGTTGGTCATTTGTGTATCTTGTTTGGAGAAATGTCTATTCAAGTCCTATACTTGTTTTTAAATTGGGTTGTCTTTTTGTTATTGAATTGTAAGAATTGTTTTATATATTCTAAATACAAGTCTCTCATCAGTTACATGATTTGCAAATATTTTCTTCCATCCTGTGGGTTTTTCCCCTTTCTCGTTGGTCTCTTTTGAAGTATATCATTTTAAATTTTGATGAAGTCCAATTTTATGTTTTTTTATTGTTGTTGCTCATGCTTTTGGTATCACATCTAGGAAGTCATTTCCTAATCTAAGGTTGTGTAGATTTTCCCCTACTTGGTTTTAGCTCTCATGTTCAGGTCTTTGAGATGTTTTCAATGGACTCTTTTTGTGTGTGGTGCACGGTGGGAGTCCTGCTCTGTTCTTTGCATGTGGCTGCCAGGTGCCTGATGGATGCAGCACGGTGATGCTGTGGCTGGCGGCGTGACTATGGGCCCCACAGAGCCAAGTGGCAGTAGTCATGTCAGACTTGGCCCAGAGTCCGGTAGCAGCAGAGGGTGGTGGCTCTCTGTCCTTGGTGCATCTTTTCAGGCCGCATGGCTCCGGGTTGGCTGCCCCTGCTGCCTCTTGAGAAGAGGCTCTGGGGGCCTTTCCACCTTGAGGCTGGGCCTCTTCTTGAGAACTTGTCCTGAGGAACTTGCTCTAAGCCCTTACAGCGCCCCCAGCCAGGGACCTGGCCTACACCTTGGGCCTGCCAAGGTAGCGGGCTCCCTGACCCCGGCTGACCCTGGTGGGCCACCTCCTGGCCTCAGGCTGTGGTGCTCCCAGCCTTGACCTTCTCAGGTGGACCCCCCAACTTATGGACGGACCTTTCTCCGCTGTTGATTCCGATCACCCACCCCCGAGGCCTGGCGAGTTCCTGGACGCATGTAGAGAAGGGGCGGGTGCGTGGAGTTCCGGCCATAGCCCCCCCAACCTCCCATGCTGGCCGAGCCAACCCCTCCTGCAGGGACCTACGGGCTAAGCAACGCGCTGCTGGAGACGCCCTGGAGGAAGCTGTGCTTTGGAAAGCGGCTCTTCCTGGAGGCCGTGGAGCGAGCCCAGGCGCTCCCCAAGGCCGCCCTGGCCGCACAGCTTCTGGACGTGCTCAACAACGAAGAGGCGTGAGTGCCATGCCACACACACACACACACCAACCCCCGCCGCCCCCCCGGCTCTGAGAGGTGGCTACTCTCCTTCCACAGTGCCTGCACGGCTCTGACTGGACAGAGCCCATGAGCTCGTGTCCCTGGGCCCTGGGAAGCTCCTGGTGGCCCCAGCACAGGGACTGACCCCCACAATGGAGCCCTGAGTGAAAGGCTAGATGGAGGTTCAAGGCCTTGACCTGGAAAGTGCCCGGAACGACCCTTGTGGTTCCCCCAGCCCCTCTCTGAGGCTGGTGGGCTCCTCAGACCTTGACCTGGAAAGTGCCCGGAACAACCCTTGTGGTTCCCCCAGCCCCTCTCTGAGGCTGGTGGGCTCCTCAGGCGCTGCAGGGCTGTGGCTGAGCGTTGGCGGGGATAGGTGGGGGGCGGCCAGTGTTGACCCCTCCTCTGTCCTTCAGGCAGCTGCCGGACCCGGCCATCGAGGACCAGGGCAGGGAGTACGTGCAGCCCATACTTAGCAAGTACGCGGCTGTGTGTGTGCGCTGCCCAGACTACGGCACCAGGTACGACGGATGGGCTGCTGGTGCGCCCTCCTCTCCCTGGAGGAGCCCACCTTCCCCAGGTCCTCCCCACCTCCACCCTGTCTAGAAGCCACTGCAGGTGTCTGGGCAGTCCCTGGTGGTGGTGCTGGGAGCCCTGGGGGTTCTGAGCAGGGAAGTGCCTGGTCAGCCCAGGGCCCACCCTGCTGAGAGTGGTGGGCAATCAGGGCGCGTGCTGCAGAGGGTGGGCAGGGCAGCCTGGGGGTGTTTCAGAGGGGAGGTGATAGGACTTGTGGGCAGGGGCCTGCAGGGCCTGCGGCTTAGGGCCCTGATGCCTCACAGGGGACCCTCTGCTTGCCGAGACTGAGGCTGCTGCTCTTTGTGACCCATCTCGAGCCAGGCCAGTGCCCAGCAAGGCCCCTTGCACCTCTGGTCTGATCCATTTGGGGCTCTGACTGGCGTGCAGGGGTCCAGGGGCAGCGGGCTGAACACAGGCTTCATGCTCTCTTTCAGAACCAACACAGTCATCCTTGTGGATGCAGATGGGCACGTGACCTTCACAGAGCGGAGCATGCTGGGCACGGACCCCTCTTGCTGGGAGACCAGCACCCACGAGTTCAGGCTGCAGAGCTAACCCCCACCCGGGTATGGCCAGGGCTCCCGGGAGGCCCTGTCACAGGTACTGCCTGTGACTCGGCCAGCGTCCCCCAGGGCCAGAGCCCTCTGATGTGTGTGAACTCTTTGCATCCCCATGTCAAGCTCGGGGTCCAGCCTTGTGCCAGTGGAAATGACAGAGGCCCATGGCCAGGTGTGCGGCAGGCCCAGGTGTGCCGTGCCTCCCCCGGCCCATGCACAGAAGCTCACACAAGGCACACGTGACACCCATCACGCATGCACGCACACGTTACAGGCAATAGACGTGTTCACATGTGCTCAGACACGCACACGCTTCAGGCATGCCCCCCCCCCATGCGAGCCAGACACGCAGAGCTGTGCCTCTCAACACCCACACGTGCTTCTGGCCAGTGAGTCTTGCTGTGATCCTGACAAGAGTGGATGTCTGTTTCAAAGCGGCCCCTCCTCTCCTGGGCGTAGCCAGTTCCTGACCACCAGCCCTGCTCTTGGAGAGGACACGGGCCACATTTGAATGAGGAAAACCTGCATAGCGGAGGCACAGGCCGCTGGGTGGGTCCGGTGGTTCTGTGGGTGCCGAGGGGTCCTGTGCGTGGAGCTATCCTGTGAGGGGGCATCCATGTGCAACGGGCCGCCTCGGCAGGCTCTCAGGCCTCCACCTGTGCAGGGGGGTCATGGGTTCCGGGCAGACCCATCTCAGGGAGGGGACACAGCTGCCCCTGCCATTTCCGTTCTCCTAGGGAGTTAAACTTCATAATAAGACTCTGTACTTGAATGTGAGATGCTGATAATAAAACTCTGAGGCTGTGGTGAGCCAGTGCATTCCAGGCCCTTGACTCTGTGACAGGGTGACCAGAGCTGCTGTGCGGGAGCCCCCAGGAGCTCCTGGGGCCCAGACCCCAGTGCAGGGCTCTTCCACTTTTCCCTTTTGCTCATGGCTTTCCTGAGCACTGTGACGGAAGCCAGGAGTTCATCCAGGTGCAGGTGGGAGCCCCGGGGAGCTGTGCACACGGGCTGGACCGTGGAGGCCGGGGGATGGCAGGAAGGGCTGGGCTTCAGGTAACAGAGCAGGTGGAGTCTGTCCTACCCCAGGGCCCTTGTTTGGGCAAGCACCCTGGAGCTCCTGTCCCCAGCTGGGGCCGGGCATTCGGGGGTCCTGTGTCCAACGCTGACACTCAGGCTTCCCTCCGCCTCGGCAGCTGACCCGACTTGGGCTTCTCAGTGCAGTGACAGCTCGGGTGGGCTGTAGACCTTGACTGGGCCCAACCTGCCTCTCCGTCCCTTCTCCCTTCCTGCTCACCACCCCACAGCCAGGCATGAAGGGGCTCCCAGTGTGACGCAGCCTGTGCCCCCCACCCACATGTCCAGCTGAGCCATGGCTAGCCAGGCTTCCAGCTCCGGCACTGCCAACACCCTCTGTGCTTCAGCAGGCCACCCCGCACCATGGAATGGATCAGGTCCCCACACCAGTGCCTGCCCTGGTCAGGCAGGTCTGCCATTGTGGGGCGCCGCTGGACTGGGTGCAAAGCCATCTGAAGAGCCTTTCAGATGTTTGCCGCTGCCCCAGGGACGGGCCTGCACAGGAAAAGCTTCCCCACACTTGTCATGGTCCCCTCTGCCCCTGCCTGCCCTGGGCTCCCTGGCAGCTTGGAGCCCCTGAGGAAGGGGCAGCCCAAGACTTGTTTCTATTGTTATGGGCCGAGTTGTGTGCCCTCCAAAAGATATGTTGGACCCCAGCAACCAGTACCTCAGAATGTGACCTTGTTAGGGTCTTTCCAGAGGTAATCAGAATAAAATGGGATCATTAGGGTGGCCCTAATCCAATATGAGTGGTGTCCTTATAAAAAGGAGGAAACGTGGACACAGGGACAGACAGGCATCCAGGCAGATGCCTGTGAAGACTGGAGCTGGGCTGCCTCATGCCAAGGAACCCCAGAAGCTGGGAGAGAGGCCGGGGCACGTCCTCCCCTGGAGCCCTCAGAGGGAGCAGGGCCCTGTGACACCCTGCCCTCAGACGTCCAGCCTCCAGAACTGTGAGAATAAATTTTTGTTGTTTAAGCCCCTCACTTGTTGTACTTTGTTATGGCAGCCCAAGCAAGATTAAAAAATTGTGACCTTGCTTTACACACAAGGAAACTGAGGCTTGGGGAGACACAGTAACAGTCCCTCAGTCCCCAGGTGGGTGGGGAGGCAGAGCCACGAGGCCAGGAGGGAAGAGGATGAGGGCGAGGTGGTCCTCGGGGTCCTGCCACACCCAGCTCACCCTGCTGCCTGGCACCCCTGCCTTCGCCTCACTTGCCCTGGCTCTTGCCACTGCTCCTGCTCCAGGGCCTTTGCTCTCACTGTCTGCCTGAAGGGCTCCTTCCCCAGACACCCAAACTGCACTCCCCCTCATGTCCCGCAGGTCTTTGCTGAAGTCCCGGGCAGTCGACCTGTCTAAGGCAGTCTTCTCTCCCTTGGTCCCTGCTCTGCTTTGCTCTGTAACAGAAAGCGCTGTTTGATGTGCTGTGCATTTTGATTGACTGTTTCTTGTATGTCTCCCTGTCAGAACAAGAGCTCCAGGAAGTCGGGACCTTTCCTCTCTTGTCTACCCCTGTATCCTGATGCCCAGGCCAGGTAGATGTTAGAGCTGAGGATGACAGTGCTGGCCCTTCCCAGGCCCCATTGGCTCAGGCCAGTGTCTGGAAGTGAGGTCGGTGCTGTAGGTGGGTTCGGGACCCTGGGAAGCCGTCTCCTAGAATTGCTTTTGACGTGCCCAGAAAGGCCTCTGTGCCTGTCACCAGATGCATCTGATCCCCGAGTCCCCAACATGGGTCTCTTCTGGGCAGAGGAGACTCTGCCCATTCCCAGATGAGCTGCTTCTGTTCTCCGGCTCCAGGATGGCCAAGCGGAGGTATGCAGGCACAGAGGCTGGAGGCGTGGAGCTGAGCGAGGCAGAGGCATGTCTACGAGCACACATGGCCAGCCCAGGGACACAGGGGACCTTGGGTCTAATCCCACTGGGCCTGGCTCCTGGCCTTCTGCCCACAGACTCCCCCCACCCCGGGTCCATCATTCCCATCTTTTGGTCTCATCTGCCAGCAGATGGCATCATCCAGGCTCTCCAGAGGGAAAAGTTTCCTCCCCCAGCTTGGGCCGGAGTTCCAACTTCCAGGTGTGGATCTTTGTGACTCCAAGGCTGGGGCCAGGTGGGGATGGTGGGGAGGTCCCGTGGTAAGGTCCTTGTCCATCACCCGGTTGGTGCCAGGCCGAATGGAAGTTGGCTGTAGTGTGCAGGGCTGAGGTCTCAGGTCTGACTGGGGTAGGCGGGGCCCCCACCTCACCAAGCAACAAAGCATGGCGAGGTGGCTAGTTGGAGGGTGGTGTGCTGAGGGTTCCCATGGGCTCTGACTGCACTGGACAAGGTCAGCAGCTGGCTGAGTCCAGGAGCCAGACCCTTACAGGGCTCGGTTGTCCACTGGGGTTCCTGGTGCTGTCCCCTGGCGCAGCCTGACAAGCAGAGGGGCAGGCAGGGAGGGAAGGGCCTGGGTAGGCCTCCAGCTTAGTCACCTGCAGCACCCCTGCCCCGCTTTCTTTTAGGAAGTGATTTCAACTTGCTACAAACTTGAAAAAATAGAACAAAGAATCCAATATCCTTTGCCCAATTCCTCCCGACTGTAACACTTTACCTAACCACAGTAACCTTGTATTACAACCATGAAATTAGCATTGACCTTTTCTGAATTTTACCAACTGTCCTGGTAATAACCCTTGTCTGAGTTCAGACCCCTCATCCCACTTAGTTGTCTCTCCTTCAGTCCAAGACAGCTCCTCTGTCTTTGACTTGAACAATTCTGATACTTTCTGAAAAGCACTGGCCCATTTTTTGGGTAGAAGGGCCCTCCTATGGGTTTGCTGGATCGTTCTTCACGATTACATTCAGGTTTTGCCTTTGGGGCTTTAATGTGGATACATGTCCCTCTCAGGAAGCCCTCCATACGACACTTTACTGGTGCTTTTTTTCATTTTTATCGAGGCATCATTAACACACAAAGCAACACACGTCTTTCAAGTGCATCCTCTGATGTTGGTCGTGTGCACCTTTGGTCACCTGGTGAAGGGGTCTCCCAGGTTATTTCTTTTTTTTTTTTTTTTTTTTTTTTTTTTTCTTTTTGCGGTATGTGGGCCTCTCACTGTTGTGGCCTCTCCCGTTGCGGAGCACAGGCTCCGGATGCGCAGGCCCAGCGGCCATGGCTCACGGGCCCAGCCGCTCCGCGGCATATGGGATCCTCCCAGACCGGGGCACGAACCCGTATCCCCTGCATCGGCAGGCGGACTCTTAACCACTGCGCCACCAGGGAGGCCCTCCCAGGTTATTTCTTGAAAAATCACTGTATTCACTTTACAGTAGTGAGAGTCTGGGGCGGGTGGGAACTCTGCAACTCTGCCAAACTGACAACCCCCGTCTGTTTCTCATTTTTTGCCCTCTGTCTAGCACCCTTGGCTTTTGTCTGCAGCAGCCACCGTGCCGGCTGCCGACGGGAGAGCGTGTTCCCGGCGTTCCTGGGAATTCCCGCCTCAGCAAGAGCGGTCCCTGCTCCACGGCTCAGCACCTTTGTCAAGGCTCCTCGCGCAGGATCAGCAAATGGAAAAGTGCCAGACACTTGCGCACACTTGTTTTTTGCCCCCTAGTGGTTACGTTTAATGCTTTTAAATGGAAAACGGGTGATGTCTCTATGTGTACGGTCTCGTCCTCACCGTCCACACCGGAGAGGCACCCTCTACTCCTGGTTCCCGGCGTCCTCCGCGCTCCCCCGTTCCCAGCGTCACCCGCGCTCCCCGTTCCCGGCGCCCATCGCGGCCGCCGTCCTCCGCGCCACGAGCCCCGCCCCAGCGGCGACCGTTAGCGCGGCCGCGGCCTCAGCGCCTGGTCCCGCCCACGTGGCCGCACCATTGGGCCGCGCGCCGTGGCCGGGAGCGCCGTGCGCCGCCGATTGGCTGCCTCTGCAGCCCGCTCTGCGGTTCCCCCAATGCGGGGCGGCCGCGCGCAGGATTGGCCGCGCGCGCTAAGGTCCGCCCTCCGCTCGCCCCGCGCGGCAGGCGGGTCCCGCCGACTAGAGAGCGCCCGCGCGGCCCTTCTGGAGGGCGGTGGCGGCGGCGGCGGCGGTGGCGGCCGGGCAGTAGGGGTCTCCGCTGCAGTTGGGCTGCGGGCAGCTCGCGCCGGCCGCGGGCGCCGGAGGTAGGTGCGGGGCGCGAGGGGCGCCCCGCGGCCGAGCGGGCGGGCGGGCGGCGCTGCGGCCTGCGTGAGGCGCGCCCTTCCCCTCCCTCCCTCCCGGGCCGAGGCCGCGGGCCGGGGTCGGCGGGCGGGGGGGCGCGGGCCTGGCCTCTCCGAGTCCCGGCCTTTGTGAAGCATCATGGCCACGGGCCTCGGAGCGTGGGCGGGGGGCCAGCCGGGGCCGGAGTCTGAGCTGGGGCCGGGGGCGGCGGCGGGCCCCGGGCCTGGGGGCGCCGCGCAGGTCGCTTTCCGCCCGGGCAGACACCGGGGTGTGAGGAGGCCCCTCGTCCCGCGGGCCCGAAGCCGTAGATGGCTTTCAGGCGGGAAAGGTACCAACAGGGGCGGTGCTCGCCCAGGACCCTGCCGGGTGTAACACAGTTTGGGAAATCTGAGAAGTCGCCCGTCTTCACCAAATGCTCACGGACTGAGTGTCACGTAGGTGATCAGGATGTGGTTTTGTCGTAACAATGACTATGATAGAAATGAGTGGAAGGTGGCAACCTGTTGACAGTGGTACCTGTCAGGTGTCGTCCGATGGACTTGGGTTCCTCAGGGTAGGAACTTGATTTGTCGTTTGCATGCTTGCATGTACCTTGTTACCCGGTGCACGACAGTCCATTCTGGGGCTGGGGACTGTGCCAGGCCAACCGCTAGGCGGGGATCCTGTTTCCTGGCGGCGGTAGAGTGGGCCAAACCCTGCCACAGGCGGTCACCCACCAGAGGGAGTGAATGGCCAGTCGGCAGTGCCGCCTGTAAGTGCGGGATGTGAGGCCGATGGAGGATGACAAAAGGACGGGATGAGGTCATACTGCTGCTGGGTTGGGCGGGAGGCTGCAGCGCCGAGAGGCTTGAGCGAAAGGCAGGAGCCACAGCGCTGGACCATCACAGACGGCACCTCCATGCCAGCCCAGCAAGCGGACTCCAGTGAAGGGCACTGTCCAAGCGTCTTGGTTTTACCCTGTGTCGGGATCCAGGGGAGCCTGCTGCAAGTCTGCTGCTGGCTTATGGTCCACTTGGCAAGCAAAGTTTGTATCCGTGTGTGCAGTCAGCTGAAGCAGTAGTGAGGCCGATGGCAGGAGAGCCACCCTTTGAGCCCTTTGTGGCCAGCCACTGTGCAGGGCACTTCCCAGGGGTTTTATAATCTAACCGTGACCTTGGGGGTAGGAAAGTGAGTCTGACTGGTTTGCCCAGTCTCGGCTTCAGGTTGGAGCTGCCCTCTACTCCTTGGTGATCTCGTCCAGTCTCCTGGCTTTAATGCCATCTCTCCTTGACATCTGCATCTCCATCTCCAGACCTTGCCTCCCTTCTGAGCTGCAGCCTAATGCCTGTGGCTGCCTCTTCCACATCCCCACGTGTTACTTTGATGCCAAGTAGCCATGTGTAAACCTAAACTCTGATCTTCACTCACCCCAAACACTCCCCATGCTGCCTTCACCACCTCTGCGTGTGACACCTCTGTCCTTGAGTATGGAGTCACTCCTAGGCCTCCATGCAACCCTCAGGACAGTTTCTCACCACCTCCAGCGTGACATGCTGGTCCAAGCTCTCCGTGAGCCTCTTTATCCTTTTCTTTGCTCTCCCCCTTGCTCCTCCTACTGTCCACCCACCTGGGGTTTTTCTGGACCTACAGTGGTTCTTTTAAACTGCAAGACTGTAATCCCGAGGCAGTACAGACTGGAGCCAGCTTACCTGGGTGGTAAAGCAGCTCCACCACTCTCTAGCTGTGCGACCTCGAACAAGTTGCTTCATTTCTCTATCCTTAACTTTTTCTCACAGTGCTGTGTGAGAGCTGGTGAGTGACAGTACCTAAAGTGCTTAGAACAGGGCTTGCCTGAGGGTTGGTTGCCACTGCTCACCTTGGATCATGTGACCTCACCACTTGGACCCTCCTGTCCAGTGGCCCATCTCTCAAGATAAGAGCCAGAGTCCTGCTCTCCCTTGCCCTCATTGACCTGGCCTTCTCTCTCCCCACCGGGCATACTGCTGTCACCTGCCACCCCGTGCTCCTACCCGGAGGCCTTTGCTCTTCTCGCTGTTGCCTGGAATGTCCCCACCTCCCACCCCAGCTACCCACCCGTCCCACTCCTCTACCTTCAGGTGGACGTTGGCTGTGAGGCCTTTCCTGCCCACCCGTTTTGAAGCTGCCTCCCCTTCCCCAACTCCTTGCTTTGTTTTTTCTTGAACGGTTCTGTTTTTCTTAGTTGTTACTTGTCAGTCTCTCTGCTAAAATGTGAGCTCTGTGGCCAGGGGTTTTGTCTGTCTCATGTCCTCAGCATCTAAAATGGTATGTGTGTACCACCTGGAAGGTATTGATAGGTACCGACAGGCAACAGGGATGGTAAGGAGCTTGCTTAGGATGGCCTGCTGTGGAGCCCTCAGCATGAGCTGCTGCCCCTGGGGCTGGGCAGCTTCCCTGAGCTCCAAGGACCACACTCTCCACGGCTCCTTGGAGACTCCACTCTGCAGCTCTTCAAGGCTTCCATTCTTCAGTTTTTATCATTCTCATCCTGGCTTTGTGCTGCTCTTAGCCTTTGAACTTGGTAGCAGGTGTCCCCGTCCTGTGCTGAGTGTGTCTTCAGTGCCCCCCGTCTCCTCACATCTCTTCATGTTAGCCTTTTCAGCCCCAGAATCACGAGTTGGCTCTTGCTAGGGTCTCTGCAGACCTGCCTGGTGCCGAGGGGTTTGGTCCTGGTCACATCTGTGTTCTGTAGCACTGGGTATGCTGACCTTCTGTCCTTCTCTGAAATGATCTTTCTTGGTGCCAGGAGACTGGCCCTACTCCACTCAGTGTTCCTCGTGTGTGTCTGGCTATAGCCTCCTCAGCGATCACTGCGGTTCTGAGTCTGTCATCATTTGTGTGCTATGTTTCCTTGGTCCTGAGCACCTTTGACAGACATACCTGTGGGGGAGGTATTATGTTAAATTCCCACTGAAATCAGAAATGTGAAGACATCTTAGAATCTAGGAAATAGATTGACAGTCAGTGGTCGTTGCCCTGTAGTTCATGGTAGTGCCCCCATCAGAGTAGGTAGTCTTTGGGTAGTTGTTGGATGAATTAATCAAATCTAAACAAGTCTCTGGTTTTTATGTTATGTCCCCTTCAAAGTTCAACCACCACGCTCTGTCCCTTCACTTCTGTCCCTAAACTTCTTAAACATGTGGTGTCTGCCGTTTCCTGTTCTGTCTGCAACCAGCAAGCTGCCCCGAGTGGGTGTGGGCACGCACATGTGTCTGCATCCGCGTGCACATGGCATGTTTGTGCGTGTGTCTGCACGGTGTGGGGGTGTACATGTGAGCACATGCGTGCGTGTCTGCACGTGCTTGTGCTTCTGCTCTGGTGGGTGCCCTCCCTTCTGCAGGCCCCTGTGTTTGGACGGCCCCCTGCCCTGCCTTCTCAGCCTTGTGTCTTCCCTTCCGTTGTGCTTCTCCAGAGTTGCGTCCTCAGCCCTCTTCTTGGTCTGCATTCCCTCTCTGGGCGGCCTCTCCTGCGGTTTGGGTGACCGCCTGGCTGATGTGTCCTGGCGGCCTCAGCCCCATTGGCCGGGTCTGCCCAGAGGCTCAGGGCGCCCTCCTCTGCAGGCCCTGCTTGACTGTCCCTGCGAGGAGAGGCCTCGTTGGTCGTCAGGGCCCCCTTGTCCCAGCTCTCCACTTCTGCCCACTCAGCAGTGTGGTCAACTCTGTGTCTCTGCTGTTCTCGAGGGCGCGGGCACCGTGCCTGGCGCAGCTGTTGGCCTCCCTTCTCGAGTAGGGACTGAATTGTGGCCTGAGGGTCCCTTCACTCCCGGTGGCTTCTTGTTGCCCCCCAGGATGGAGCCAGGCTCCGGGCGGCTCCCAGCACTCCCTGTGCCTTGGCTCCAGCTGTCTCCTGCGGCTCCCCCGACCCACCCTGGCTGGGCTCCCTTCCCTGCGGCCACCACCCCTACCTCTCCCGGGAACAGAACCACGCCACCTCTGGCTCCCCCAGCCCGCTGCATCACTGTCCCCATCCACGTGCCCCAGGGTCCCGGGTGACAGCCCCTGGCCCTAGTGCCGCAGAGTTGAGCCGAGGGTCTCCCGCTTGCCCTCTGACTGACCCGGCCCTCGCAGGTGAGTGGATCCATGTCGCTCTGGTGCTGGAGGGAATCCGCACACCTTCTGTGTGTTCTGGAAAGGGCAGCCTTGCATTGCATGCTGGCTTGCCTTGTAAACTGAGTTAGGGGGTGCTGCGGTGAAGTTTAGTGGAGGATTTTTTTTTTTAATCCTTTTTGAGCCTAAATATATGGTTTTTGTGCTTCTCAAGTTGGAATTACAGTGGACAATTAATAAAGTATTTAATTTGGGACTTAAGGTACAATTTAGGTTCTGAAGAAAAAAGTAAAGTTCAATTGTTTTGAAGCATAGAAGATTCTCTTTTGGGGCAGCATTCTTTTAAGTTTTCACTGCGCTGTCAATAGCACTGGGCTCTTGGTACCAGGACGTGGAGGGCTCTGTTGCATTTTGACGATGCCTTTACGTCTCTTTGCAGGTGGAGGAAGACGGGTGCCCCTCCGGCTTGAGGACAGACTCGCTTAGTCGTCAGTCATTTAAGCTGAGTGCATTGTGATTTCCAATAATTGAGGCAGTGGTTCTAAAAGCTGTCTACATTAATGAAAAGAGCAATGTGGCCAGCTTGACTAAGCCGCCAGCGTGTGCAGCGCGGGCAGGACGGCACCCGGGTCTCGACGGACTTGTGCATGTTAGCTGTATAGATTTATGTAAGGTTTTTTAAAACTCTGGTCTTTTAAAATAGTCTTAACCACTTTTACTATGGAGACATGTGAGAGCCCCTCTCCTCTCCCGCGTGAGCCCGCAGGAGGAGCGGTGATGGAGAACCAAGCTTGCCCCCTCCGAGCACTGCCCCGTGGACAGTCTCCACCACCTCCCCTGCAAACGTCCAGTGATGCAGAGGTAATGGACGTTGGCTCTGGTGGTGATGGACAGGCCGAACCCCCTGCTGAGGACCCGCTCAACTTCTACGGAGCTTCTCTTCTCTCCAAAGGATCCTTCTCTAAGGCCCGCCTCCTCGTAGACCCGAACTGTAGTGGCCACAGCCCGCGCACCGCCCGGCACGCACCTGCGGTCCGGAAGTTCTCCCCTGACCTTAAGTTGCTTAAGGATGTAAAGATTAGCGTGAGCTTTACCGAGAGCTGCAGGAGTAAGGACAGGAAGGTGCTGTACACGGGAGCGGAGCGCGACGCGCGGGCAGAGTGCGGTCTGGCCCTTAGCCCTGTCAGTGGAGACGTGCATGCTTGTCCCTTTGGCGGGAGTGTTGGTAACGGGGTAGGCATAGGGGGTGAGAGTGCAGATAAGAAGGATGAGGAGAATGAGCTGGATCAGGAAAAGAGAGTGGAGTACGCAGTGCTGGATGAGTTAGAAGATTTTACTGACAATTTGGAGCTAGATGAAGAAGGAGCAGGCGGGCTCACGGCTAAAGCGATCGTGCAGAGAGACAGAGTGGACGAAGAGGCCTTGAAGTTCTCCTACGAGGTATGTCGGTGTCCCCTCCTTTGGAGCACTCTTAGCAAAACCCAAAGAGAGGTATTTGGGAATTGTAATATCTCTGTAAAGCTGATGTTGCAGAGGAAGGAACACCCACAGGAGGTGGAAACGTAAATGTGAAAAGAGAAAGCCGTCAGGAGTCCAGGTTTTCAAACTTTGCTAATGAAAAGTTTGGCTGACAGGTCTGCCTCGTACCCTTGTCCCAACTGAGTTGGAAGGAGCTGCTGGCCATGCTCCCTGGTGGCACGGGCACCTGCCTGAGCGTGTGCTTCAGCTGGCGGTTTCATTCCATTTGTTTTTCAGATGATCACGCAACATAGAGGCACACCTAGGCCCCTGAGAGCGCCTCCTTTCTGTGTCGTTGTCATTGACACTGTGACACTTGCCTGGAGGGCACCAGGGGGCTGTGGTGTCTGAACAGCATATTTTGCAGGATGATTTTGACAACGATGTTGATGCTCTGCTGGAAGAGGGCCTCTGTGCTCCCAAAAAGAGGCGGATGGAGGAGAAATATGGAGGAGACAGCGACCACCCGTCAGATGGAGAGACAAGTGTGCAGCCAATGATGACCAAGATTAAAACAGTGCTCAAAAGTAAGTCGGGCCAGGAAGTAGCGAGTGTTCACTGGGCTTTGCACGTACGGGCCTGAGAGCCCTCGGTGTCAGGCAGCAGTTGTGCTTCTGAGGCCAGGAGGGCCCTGTCTGGTGACAGGAAACAGACAAGATGTGAGGACACACCCAGATGCATGATGGCCCAGCTGCAGGTGGTGCAGGTGCTGTGGAAACCAGAGCAGCTGGGCTTGTGCGGCGTGGCAGGGAGAGGCCTTCTGAGGGGGCTGGGCAGATCCCTGGGGAGGGGGCATCCAGGGGTATGGATGCTGGGCCCAGAGGCGGTTGCTCGGCACGGTGGCTGGTGATGGTTGCAGTCTGGGTTCTAGATTCTGTGCCAAGTGTCGGAGCCACTGGAAGCAAGCAAGACTCGTTCCACAGTCTGGTCTGAAAGCACGGCTCGCAGGGCACCTGTGACTCCTGCACTTTGAGTGGGTAGAGGTGGAGGGGTCGGAGACGCAGTGGGGAACAGTCGGGTCGCCAAGAGCTGGCCCGTGCAGCCCCCCTGCTGACGTGGAGAGGTCTGAGGGGGCTCCGTGTCTGTTTCTGTCTTGGCCTGGAGGCGCCTCTCAGTGTTTAGGTGGAAGTGTCAGGTGGGCGATGGAAAGGGGCTGGAGGGACACAGGACTCAGGCACACAGGTTACATCTTCTGCTGAGCACCAGCGCAGGTGGCCAGCGTGATGGGAGGAAACCGAGGGTGGCCGACGTACAGTCTCCTGGCTGCGGAGCGGACATGTTGGCAGTGCTGGGCCGCGCCTCTGCCAAGTGGGCCGCAACAGGAACAGTAACAGACTATGAGATGCACGCAAGCTCTCCGGGCACCTGGGCCAACTCTGTGACAGCTCACTATCGCAGACATGCCTTGTCCCATGATGTGCTCAGCTTAAGCTGTGTGAGTGCCTCCTTCTCCTTACTTAGCCCATAGCTGGTTGCAGACAGCTCCCAGCCCAGCCCGCGGTGGGCATGGGGGTGCCTGAGGGGGTCTGTGCATGTCCAACCTCACATTCCCTCCCAGGGCCGTCCTGACACAGGTGTCCGCTGGTGTCGGCCACGTGTGGGTGTCAGACCTGGCACAAGGGTGTCATTCCCTTTTCTGTAAGAGTAGCTGGTGCTGTTTTCATCTCGTATGTGTCTTTTTAGATTTCACTTGGTTTTTCACTTCCGTTTCTGAATTTTTAACTTGTTCCCAATACCTGTAAGAAAAATAAGTTTTACTTAAGTCTTTGCCATGTGCTTTTTTCAGCAGCCAGGGCTGTCAGTGGCAGCTCGAACAGCACAGGCTTGTCACCTGGCCACAGGGAGCAGTGATCCACAGATGTGCAGTTACTAGCGAAGGCTACCCAGGCCCTGCGGTGCCTCTGGCCATACCTGTGGGAGGCGGGCGGGGAGTCAGTGTCCACGGTGCTTGCCAGCCGTGGAGGCAGAGCTGTGGCGAGGCCCTGTGTCTTGCAGAACCATGCTCTGGGCTCCGTGGTGTGCCTGTGCCGTTCTAGGCTGGGGAGTATAGCAGTTAGCAGGGTGGACAGCTTCCTGCTGCACGGAGGGACTTGGAGCCTGTGAGTCACACCCAAGAGGGACAGGCACAGCAGCAGAGGGAGAGCAGAGTTTTGCAGGTGGGGCTGGGTGGGGCTTTCTCTAGTGGAGGGCGGGGTGTTCCCCCACTCCTACTTTTTAGAGGTTCTCTGTAACGTTGGGTCCACCTTGCTGTTGTTTCTGACATGGGTTGTAACTTTGGAAACGTCCTGACAGTTCTTACTCAGTTACAAGTGTCTTCAAGTGATTGCAGAGTATTCTTGTCTTCTGTGCAGGTCGTGGCCGTCCACCTACAGAACCACTGCCGGACGGGTGGATCATGACGTTCCATAACTCCGGAGTCCCCGTGTACCTGCACCGAGAGTCTCGGGTGGTCACCTGGTCCAGGCCATACTTCTTGGGAACAGGAAGCATACGGGTAGGGGACGTATCTGTCGTGAATTTAGTCTCGTAAGTTGCAGGAGGAGCATGCATGTCTGCCCACGTTGCATTGCAGCCAGATAGGCAGGTGAAAGGCATCGGACGTTCAGACTTTTGGGGCCATCCTTGTAATCTGTGTTGCAATTTCACTGTCCACAGAAACATGACCCTCCTCTGAGTAGCATCCCCTGTCTGCATTACAAGAAAATGAAAGACAATGAGGAAAGGGAGCAAAACAGCGAGCTTGCTCCCTGTGGGGAGGTGTCTCCTGCCAAGCCCCTGAGCCGATCTGCAGAGCTGGAGCTTCCCCTGGAAGAGCCCGACTCCTTGGGGGTTGACTTGGGGCCCCCAGATGAGAAGGACCCACTGGCGGCCGAGGCCGCCCCCGGGGCCCTGGGGCAAGTGAAGGCCAAGGTGGAAGTATGCAAAGATGAATCAGTTGGTAAGTTTCCAGAGTGAACTTGGTCCCTGAGGAGGAAGGGACCTGTCCGTGCTTGCCTGTCCACTCCCGTATGGCTGGAGAGGCCGTCTCCCCAAGCTTAGGAGATTCTGCCTGCTGACCTCTTGCTCCCGACCCGCACACCGGTGCTGCCCTGCAGATGGCCTTTTTCTCTTGTCATGTTCGCGATCTTTCCTCAAGTCTTGCTTTTCATGAAAATGGGACATGCTCGCATGGAGTCCTGGTGTACCAGTGCGCATAGTGTGCGTCTCCACCACGTGGTGTGGATGCCGCCCCCTTCTCAGACCCTCAGTTGCTCTCAGGTGTGGGGCGTTCCTCCCTGTCCCTCCTGCATCTCTTCCGTGATGGAAGGCTGTCTTAGCCCCCATGCGTTTTCGGGGTCTCTCATTCTGTGCTACTGCCCAGCCTGTCTGGGAACTCCTGCATGTGAGGGGCTGGGGCTGCTGCTGAGGAAGGGGACAATGGTGTCTAGCTCCCTGTCCCAGCCAGCTCTGTCAGCGGGTGGGCTGTTCTCAGGACCCAGCTGGAAGGGAGCCCTTCCTATAAGACTCTAACTTGACGGTCTGCCTCTTCACACCGTCCTTCCGCACACGCAGGACACACCTGAGTGTGCTCCTATTTTTCTGAAAACACCTGCCTCCCACCTCTGACCTCATGGCGCTTGTTTCCAGACTCCCTTCTCTGCACTCATGTGTAAAGAACTATGTGGTTTTGGTTTGTCACTAAGTGTGCAAGCACGTTGTCCTGTAGCTCACGTGGAATCTCAGGCATTTGCCTGGGTGGGAGGAGGGGTGCAAGCAGGGCGCCAGCAAGGCTGATGGGAAGCCCTGGGGTCCTGGGGGAGAGGTGGGACGAGTGCCATGGCCCTGAGCTGCCTGTTTGCTGCAGGGCCTGGGGGCGGCCACGGTGGGCACGTGGTGCCTCGGCTGCTGCTGGCCGTCCGGCACCTGTTTCCGTATGGGGAGAAAGGTCCCAAAGGCTGGTTGTGGTTGGCTTTTTTTTTTTTTTAGGTTCCTTTTTGTTTGTTTATTTTTGTATTCTTATTCTTGCTCTAAATAAACTAAAGGACATGCCAGAAATTTGTCCCTAGGGGACCTCGCAGGGTAATAAGAGCTGGCAGAATGAAAGGACGTGATTCTTTACTTCCCTCGCCCTTGGAGAGGAAAGGGGAAGGGGGTATCGTGTGGCTGGGACCTGCCCTGCTCACCGGGTGGAGGGCGTGACCTCCACCTGTGACTTGGGTCTCTGGTGAATCCCATATAGACCTCGAGGAGTTTCGGAACTACTTGGAGAAGCGCTTTGACTTCGAGCAAGTTACCGTGAAGAAGTTCAGGACATGGGCTGAGCGTCGGCAGTTCAATCGAGAAATGAAGCGAAAACAGGCTGAGTCAGAGAGGCCCATCCTGCCGGCCAATCAGAAGCTCATCACTCTGTCTGTGCAGGACGCGCCCACGAAGAAAGGTGAGCGGGACTCGCAGGTCTGATGTTCCTGGGCTGTGTGCTGCAAGGGTGCTGCATCGGCCTGTGTCTGCCCTGCGGCGCAAAGGTCTTCTCCCCACGGGCTGGGGTGTGGTCGCTGTGGCCCCCGCTGTTGCTGAGATGGCCCCTCTTGTCACAGAGTTTGTCATCAACCCCAATGGGAAGTCGGAGGTCTGCATCCTGCACGAGTACATGCAGCGCGTCCTCAAGGTCCGCCCTGTGTACAACTTCTTTGAATGTGGTGAGTGTGACCTTCCCCATCTCACTCCTAAAGCATCAAGCACGTCACTGGGGTCACCGCTGGGGAGGCGGGAGCTGACTGTCAGTCCCCTCTGCTGGGTAGGAACGAGAGGGGAGGTCGAGGGGGACCAGATGGTCACCTCCCCACACCCCCTTCCCACTGCACCTCCGAGGGTGGTGGGGCTGCAGCCCTGCAATGGCCACCAGCCGTCCTCTGGTCGCCCGCATCACTCCTTAGTGAAAACCAGAAGCTCAGCGTCCGCCATCGTCTTCCTGCTGCTCTGGCTCACAATGTCTGCATCCCACCCCTTGCACTCCTCCGTCCATCTTTCTCAGACGTTGGTCCCTGTCCCCCTCGACTTCCTGGCCATGGTCTCTGCCTGCTGACTGTCCCTCAGCCCCATCCCAATGCCTCAGGGACCCTCCCCAGGCCTCTGCCTTCCAGCAGCAGCCCTACCCCCACCTCGTCTGTCTTGTCAGTGTGAGCAGATTGTGTGTGTGCACGTATGCTTTTAATGTCTTGGCATGTGTGTTTTAAAATGGTAATTTTAATTTTAAGAGAACCCAAGTGAGCCTTTTGGTGCCTCAGTGACCATCGATGGTGTGACCTATGGATCTGGAACGGCAAGCAGCAAAAAACTTGCGAAGAATAAAGCTGGTAATGTGCCTGCTTGGTGTCAGACCTGTGTTGGCCCACCAATGGCTAGGGAAGGCTGTGGTTGGGGCAAGTCTGTTTTATATATGTAATCATCTACTTGGATCTTTTAAAATTATGTACTCACTGAAAAAGATTCAAATAGAAAAAGTAAAACGTAAGAAATGAAAGTAGAAGGCCCTTTTCCACTCAGTTGGCTGGCCAGTGCCTCCCGCCCTGTCCCCAGCGCTCACAGATGCTGGTTGCTCTGTGCTGCCTGAGCCCAGGGCACCGTCTGTTTAAACCCAGCAAGGCAGGGGTGTGCTGAGAAGGAGAACAGGTGGCATCTTCCTCAGGTGGTTTTGATGTCCATGAGGACCATTTTCTAAGTCCTTCCAGCTCCAGACTTGGGACTGCCACTCCTGGAACACAGCCAAGCAGGCCCTTGGGAAAGCTGGTGGTTTTTGGTGGAAATCTGATGCTCCTCCTGCCCGTGGCCTGCTGCTGGCTATATTCCCGGCACTTCTTGTTGGCATGCTTTTCCAGAAGCCACTTAGCCCCAGCACCAGGGTTATTTGGCCTCTTCTGGGGAGTGGACCACATCGCAGGCTCGTGATGGATGCACCCCGGGCCCCGACACCCCCATCGCCGCACTATCTTCAGAGCAGCTCTGCCCCTTACAGAGTGTGGAGTGTTTATCGCAGTCTCACCGAGTCTTGGGTTGGTGGAGTGTCTGTGCTCTGGGGCTCAGAGTGCCCCTGGGCCTTGCTCTCTTCTGATGGCGAATGCCGAGGGTGATGGGACCCCACCTTACGGTCTGGCTGACCCCGTGTGAAGCTATGCTGGGCTCACAAGCTCTGCCTGGTCCCCAGGAGGCCTCCTGTCCATTTTAGAGAGATTCTCTCCAAAGGCTCTTCCTGCTTCACAAGTGGGGTGTTCCTGGGGTCTCGGAGCAGAAGCCTGTGAAGGTCCCATAGTGGGTGGGGCCATCCTCGTGGTGCCTCGCCTCCCACCCCCACCCCATGCTCCTCTCCACATGCTCTTCGTTTTGCACCCCTGTTCATGGGGTGCCTGCACTTGGCTTCCCGCCACCCCTGCGCTCAGGCTTGCAGGCGCCTCCCCAGAGTGTCCTTTTGGCCCAACTGCTGCTCCCCACCACACCCTCTGCCCGTGCCTCACCTGCAGGCCCTTGGGGCTCTGTCCCCGGGGCCCAGGCTCCCTCGGCCGTGGGGACCCCACCCTCACCCTCAGTGTTCCTCTTTCCATAGCCCGGGCCACGCTGGAAATCCTCATCCCGGACTTTGTTAAACAGACCTCTGAGGAGAAGCCCAAAGACAGCGAGGAGCTGGAGGTGAGGGTCGTGAGCCCACCCTGGTGTCAGGCTGTGCTCGGGTTTAATCGCCCAGGTGCCAGGTGCTCCGTCTCTTGTACTTCATCAAAGAGGAGACCTGCTTGTCTTTGCAAGCAGAGAAAACGTTCTTGTCAGAGATTTCTGTCCTTGTGTCTTGCCGAGGGTCGTGAGAAGCTGTGGGTAAATGTTTCGGAAGGAAGCCATGCTCCGCTGACAGCAGATCCAAAGTGGAGTGAGCCTTTGAGGCAGAGGCTGCAAAAGCTAGATTGTTCTTTATGTTAAGAACCATTTAAAACTATCTGTAAAGTTTTTTGGGTAAATATGGTCCTATGGTTATTTGTAGCAAGGGCTTCTCACTCTGAAGAATGCATTCTTTTTTATAACCATAAATTTTTCCCTTTTAAACTACACAATATAGTGGATTCTTATACATTCAGAATATTTTCATCACTCCAAAAAAAAACTCTGTCCCCATTAGCAGCTACCCCCATTCTCCCCGTTCCCAGCCCCTCAACCCCCAACAGCCACTCATCTACTTTCTGTCCCTGGATTTGCCAATTCTGACGTCTTCTGTCTGTGGAATCATACGATGTATGTTCTTTTGCGACTGGCCTCTTCCACTTCACGTGTTATGTGAGCTGTGAGTATTATCAGATTGAGGACGTTTCTTCCACTCCTGGTTTGTTGATGGTTTTTGTCAGGAATGGGTGTTGGATTTTGTTTTTTCTGTTTCTGTTGAGATGATCTCGTGGTTTTTGTCTTTGACTTTACTGATGTGGGGGGGTGTTTCATTGACTTTTGAATGGTAAAAAAACCTTGCATTCCTGGGATAAATCCCACTCAGTCGTGGTGTATAATCATTTTTATGCGTTGATGGGTTTGGCTCACTGGTATTTATTAAGGATTTTTGCAGCTGTACTTATAAGGGATACTGTTCTGTATTTTCTTTTCTCGTGGTGTCAGTGTTGGTATCAGGGTAATACTTGCCTCATAGAATGAGTTGGGAAGTGTTGCTTCCTCTTTCATTGTGTGGAATAGTTTGCGAAGGATTTGTATTAATTTTTTTTTTTCTTTGTGGTACACGGGCCTCTCACTGTTGTGGCCTCTCCCTTTGCGGAGCACAGGCTCCGGACGCGCAGGCCCAGCGGCATGGCTCATGGGCCCAGCCGCCCCACGGCATGCGGGACCCTCCCGGACCGGGGCACGAATCTGTGTCCCCTGCATCGGCAGGCGGACTCCCAACCACTGCGCCACCAGGGAAGCCCATAATTTTTTTTTTTTGAAGGTATACCACACGCTTCCTTGGTGGTACAGTGGTTAAGAATCCGCCTGCCAATGCAGGAGACATGGGTGCGAGCCCTGATCCAGGAAGATCCCACATGCCGTGGAGCAACTAAGCCCTGCGCCACAACTACTGAGCCTGTGTGCCACAACTGCTGAAGCCTGTGAGCCTAGAGCCCAGAGCCCGTGCTCCACCATAAGAGAAGCCACTGCAATGAGAAGCCCACACACTGCAATGAAGAGTAGCCCCCGCTTGCCACAACTAGAGAAAGCCCGCAGCAACGAAGACCCAACGCAGCCAAAAAAAAAAGATATACCATGCAAGCACAATATTCATTCATTCATTCATTCATTCATTCATTCATTCATTTATTGGCTGCACTGGGTCTTCGTTGCGGCACACAGGCTCCTCTAGTTGTGGCGTGCAGGCTCTGTGGTTTCAGCACACGGTCTTAGTTGCTCCGCGGCATGTGGGATCTTAGTTCCCTGACCAGGGATCAAACACACGTCCCCTGCATTGGAAGACAGATACTTAACCACTGGATCACCCGGGAAGTCCCAGTATTAATTTTTTAAGCACTTGATAGAATTCACCAGTGAAACAGTCCGAGCCTAGACTTTGCTTGGTTTTGAAGTTATTTATTTACTGATTCAATCTTTTTACTTGTTATACATCTTCAGATTTTCTACTCCTTCTTGAGCCACTTTTGGGATTTTGTGTCTCTCTAGGAGTTTTCCCACTTGATCTAGGTTATCTAATTTATTGGCAAATACACATTCATAGTATTCTGTTATGATCCTTTTGTTTAAACTTTTTTTAAAATAAATTTATTTATTTTTATTTTTGGCTGCATTGTGTCTTCATTGCTGCGCACAGGCTTTCTCTAGTTGCAGCCAGCGGGGGCTGCTCTTCATTGGGGTGCGCAAGTTTCTCATTGCGGTGGCTTCTCTTGTTGCGGAGCACAGGGCTCTAGGCACGTGGGCTTCAGTAGTTGTGGCACGCGGGCTCAATAGTTGTGGCTCGCGGGCTCTAGAGCACAGGCTCAGTAGTTGTGGCGCATGGGCTTAGTTGCTCTGCGGCATGTGGGATCTCCCTGGACCAGGGCTCGAACCCATGTCTCCTGCATTAGCAGGTGGATTCTTTTTTTGTTTTTTGTTTTTTTTTTGCGGTACGCGGGCCTCTCACTGTTGTGGCCACTCCAATTGCGGAGCACAGGCTCCAGACGCGCAGGCCCAGCGGCCATGGCTCACGGGCCCAGCCGTTCCGCAGCATGTGGGATCATCCCGGACCGGGGCACGAACCCGTGTTCCCTGCATCGGCAGGCGGACTCTCAACCACTGCGCCACCAGGGAAGCCCAGCAGGTGGATTCTTAACCACTGCGCCACCAGGGAAGTCCCTTATTCCTGATTTTTAGCAGTTTGAGTCTTTCCTTTCTCTTGGTCGGTCTGACTAAAGGTTTGTCAATGTTGTTTGTCTTTTCAAATATCCAACTTCTGGTTTTGTTGATTTTTTCCTATTGATTTTTTATTCTCTATTTACTTCTGCTCTTGCCTTTATTATTTTTTTCTGCCAGCCTTGGGTTTAGTTTGTTCTTCTTTTTCTAGTGTCTTAAGATTAAGGTATTGATTTGGGGGTCTTCTTTTTAAATATGGAGTTTACAGCTATAAATTTTCTTCTGTGTACTGCTTTGCATCCCATAATTTTGCTTTAACATATGTTGTGTTTCTTTTGTCATTTGTCTCAAGGTATTTTCCTAATTTCTCTTGTAATTTTTTTCTTTAAACCAGCGGTTATTTTAGGAGCATTTACTTTTCATATATTTGTGAATCTCGCAAATTTCCTTTGGTTATTGATTTCTAACTTAATTCCATTGTGGTTCAAAAACATGGTTTTTGTGATATCAGTCAGTCCTTTTAAGTTTATTGAGGCTTGTGTTGTGACCGCCTGAGAGGATGTGCATTGTGTGTTTCTGAGTGGAGTGAACAGGCGTCTTTGGGTTGAGCTGGTGTGGGGTTTGCTGTTCTCGTTCTTGGTGGGTCTTCTGTTCTGTCTGGACTGGTGTTGAGTCCCCAGCTGTTACTGTTGAATTGTTTATTGCTCCCTTCACTTGTCAGGTTTTGTTTCATGTATTTTGGGGCTGTTAGGTGTGTATGTGTTTGTGATATTGTGATATAAAATACACATTTGGTCTTTGTCCTTGGTTCCTGGTGGGACCTTCTAACGTAGTAACTAAATTAACGTTTGGTTTTTGTCTCCAGTTCCTGAAATAGTTCCAGTTGATAAAAGTGAAGGGAACGTTCTATTCTAACCCCTTCAACTACGCCTGAGTTCATGTTCAGGAGGTGAATTTTGGAAGCCCCGAGGATGGGGGTTGGTTGCCAGGGGAACCATCATGTAGTCAGAGGTTGGACTTCCAGCCTTGTCCTCTGCCTCCCCCAGTGCCCGGGGAGGGGTGGTGCTGGGGGTTGGGTTCATCCCTCGTGGCCAGGGGTCTGAGCAGCCTGGCTCACACAGCGACGCCTCCGCAGACACCCTGACTAAGGGGCTCGGGGTGCCTCTGGCTGGCGGACCCATTGAGGTTCTGGGGGGGCGGGGTTGTGCTCAGAGGGGGATGATTTCCTGCTTGCTGGAACCAGGGCCTCCTGATGCTGGGTGGGGAGGAAGCCCCCTCCCTGCCGGAGCAGCCGGTTCCAAGGCTTCTGTACGAAGAGGGCAGGGCTGGGGTTGATGCTGCCACAAGCCGAGGGACACCCAGGGCCCTAGAAGCTGGACAGTCTGGGAAGGGACCTCCCTGAGAGGCCTCAAAGGAGCATGTGGTTCTGTGTTATGGCTGACCCGGGAAGGGGGCCACACTCCTGAGTGGGAGCTGGGGGCCATGGGGTCAGAGCCACCTCTGGGCTGGCGATGCCCCTGTCACCAGCTTCCTTTTTCTCCCTGAACCAGTTGGGCATCGCCTCTTAAGAACCTTGGTCAAGTTTCTGTTCTGCCGTGTCTGGTCACTTTCTCTCTTCTATAACCTCACTTATGATGGTTTTCAAGCTTTTCTCCGAAGGTTGTGTGTCTTTAGACTTCTGACCGGTCGTCTGATCAGCCTCTGATTCAGGATGGGCTCCCCAGGCCAGCGGGCAGGCAGCCTGGCCCTTGCCATTCCTCGTTTGTGTCTCGGGCATCTGGGTGGGGAGGTGTGGGATGTGGGGTGCAATGTCTCCGAGAGGTAGTGGTGGGGGCAGGAGGCCCCTGGGGGAGGCGGCAGCACGGGAGCCGCTTCACGGGGCCGCGGGAGTGGCCAGCACTATGACCGGCTGCTTCATTTTGTAGTATTTTAACCACATCAGTATTGAGGACTCGCGAGTCTACGAGCTGACCAGCAAGGCTGGACTGCTATCTCCCTACCAGATCCTCCATGAGTGCCTTAAAAGGTAGGGGGGTGGGGGTGGGGTGCTTCCCTGGCCATCGGGCATGGGGGCCTCTCTTGGGTGCCCAGCACCCTTACACCCAAGGGGCCGGATGGCGTGTGGTGGGAGAGTCCCTCCTCTTGGGCGGAGCAGCAGTTTGGGGAGAAGGGTTGGGTGCTGTCTTGATGGGCCCTTGGAGGGCTTTCTGGAAGCAGACATTTCCTTCCCCTCAGCTGATGTCACCTACTGTCTGTTTTCTCCTACAGAAACCATGGGATGGGGGACACCTCCATCAAGTTTGAAGTGGTTCCTGGTAAAAACCAGAAGAGTGAATATGTCATGGCGTGTGGCAAGCACACAGTGCGCGGCTGGTGTAAGACACACACCCCTCCCCCAGTACACCCACACACAGGCTTTCAGTGATCCCAGGGACCACTGCCCTGGCATCAGCCGAGCCTCAGCTGTATGCTGACTGCCCACGGTTGTGCCCGCAGCATCTCATGTCCACATCTGAGTCACAGCTGGCCTGAGTACAGCTGTGGGTGTCCCGTCCCTGGGCTGGTCATTTTGGCTGGGCTGTGTTGCTCGCCAGCGGCTGCCACCGCTGCCCCTGTCCAGCCCTCAGTCCCTGTAAAGGGAGCAGGAGCCTCCTAAGACAGCAGCAGAGCCCCCCGCAGGGCCCTCTGCTGTTGCTGGGCACCAACTGTGCTCTTCATCTAATCTGGTGTTTGGATATAACCTTACTTGAAAAGAAACTTTGTGTAACTACTGTAAACACAGACCAGCACTGGGTAAGTGAGAAGGTCATGACCAAGCAGGCCCTGGGTGTGCCCCGTGCCCTGCAGACACCATTCCTTGCTGAGACCAGCCCTGAGCAGGTGGGCAGGGCATAGGATAGATCCCCCATCTGAGCCAGAGGCCCTTGCTGCTCTCCAGGCCTGTTCTGCACCCTGGCCCCACCTTCTCTCCATCTAGAAACGTCCCCAGCACAGGATGCCCTCTGGATGCTTCCCTACCCCTGTGTCTGCCCTGCAGGTGCATCCTCTGTGTTGGCAGATGTGGGCTGGGGGCCGGGAGGCCTCATAAGTTATGGCCTTGGGTGTGTCATGACCTCCCTGAGCTTCTGATGGGCTGTTCTGCAGGACGGGCAGGGCTGAGGTGCTGTGCCCAGTGCAGCGGCTGCGCCTTCTGCCCCCTCCCGTCGGGAGTACCCCTGTCTGGACGAGGTGGTCCTGTGGATGGCTGGTATCTGTGACTCCCTCTCTCTACGTTTCCTCTCAGGCAAGAATAAGCGAGTCGGGAAACAGTTAGCTTCTCAGAAGATCCTTCAGCTGCTGCACCCACACGTCAAGAACTGGGGGTCCTTGCTGCGCATGTACGGCCGTGAAAGCAGCAAGATGGTCAAACAGGTAATGGGGCCCCCCGCTGGCACAGGGGGCCGGGGGCAGAGTCGGGCTCTGGCTGCATGGGGAGGGGATGGGGTGCGGGCTGGGGCTAGAGGGAGAGTGAGCAGACCACACACAGACAGCTCTCCCTGGCCACCAACTTTAAACAGCCTGTGTGTCATCTGTTTTGTTTCTGCTCTTTGGGCCAAGATCTCAAGATTTTAGCCAGTACCCTTAGGTTTCTGTGTTTGGGGTGGAGAGAAGTACAGGGAAGCGAGGTTTATGTTGATTTTTTTTTCCCTGACGTTTACAGAAACGGTCTGGGTCACCAGCACCCCAGTGAGTGGTGGGTGTGGAAGGTGGGGACTGGGTGGTGACCCCCAGGCTGTCTGTGAAGAGCTCCTTGCTCTTGGCCTGCCAGGGTGGGTGAGGGGAGGGGACGCTGGGCCCCGAAGTGCTTGGCCCTGCATTGCTGAGCCTCTGCCTTCGGGTCTGTGCTCTACTTCTGTGAATCGTGCTGGGCTGTGAGTGAGGGGAGAAAGCCTGCTTGGGCCCATGGTGGGAGCCCCCTGGAGCTGGCGGGCGAGGGATCCTTCCAGAGGCAGGGGAGTGTGGCACCCACGGTCAGCAGGCATCCTCAGATACGGCTTCTTCACCCTGGACGGGCCTGCAGGGAGCTCAGTGTCTGGGCCCCACAGGCTCCCAGGGGCCGCAGTGCCGGGGCAAGTCCTGTCCTGCAGTGTGCTGTCCCCTGAGGCTGTGTCCTGGTCGCTCCTGCCTGAGGGCTCTGGGCATGTCGAGTGGCCAGTGGCTATGTCAGAGGCCAAGGGGGCCGGGGGAGCACCCCGCGCAGGAAGCAGTGGCAGAAGTGGGGACAGCCGGCAGGCAGCCAGCCAGGCGGGTTAAGGGAGGGGTGGCCCCAGACGGTCCTGCGAGCGGGCTCTGCTCCCCAGGAGACGTCGGACAAGAGTGTGATCGAGCTGCAGCAGTTTGCCCGGAAGAACAAGCCCAACCTGCACATCCTGAGCAAACTGCAGGAGGAGATGCGGAGGCTGGCGGAGGAGAGGGTGAGGCCTGCCCGCATGCCCTCGGGCTGTGGCAGTGCTGGAGAGCTGGTGGCCCTGGCCTCCTGTGCGCTGATGTGGGGTCCCCGTAGGGCTTGTCGGGGCAGCTTCAAATTCCTGGTGGCTGTGACCTCCTTGACCCTCCACTCCCGGGCATGCATCTTGGTGCCCACAGAAGTGCCAGCATGTGGTGCCCTGCGATCGCGCACATTCTGCAGCCCCGCCACCAGCCTTTCACCGAGGTTGGGCTGCAGGTTCCCATGTCGCCTCCATCCCTGACCTTGGCTGTTCTTCCAGGAGGAGACGCGGAAGAAGCCCAAGATGTCCATTGTGGCATCTGCGCAGCCTGGCGGCGAGCCCCTGTGCACCGTGGACGTGTGATGGCTGGTGGTCCGGGCTCAGGGGCTGCCAGCTCCGCTGCGGGGGAGACCTGCCCTCGCTCTGCAGCCCCGGGTCTCCAGTCCATGGTCCCCCGCCACTGCGTGTCTGACAGCCAGGTCCACGCAGCTCTTCCTTGGGGGCCACCCACAGGTCTGGGTGGCCATGTTAAAGCATCGACTCAGCCTGCCACACAGGTGGACACAGAGAGGTGGGAGGTCGCCGGGGACCTCTGCTTGTGTGGACATGCTGCAGACTGGTGTTATGAAGGTTTTCATGAATTTTAGTATGTAACAGGCGCTGACAAGAAATGATAGTTGGATGACATGAAATGAGAAAGCCCTGCGCCTGGGGCTCCTGCGGGCACCGTAGGGACCTGGCCAGACGGTGCACGCTGGCACCCCATCCCCTTCCCTGCTTCCTGGGTTTTCCTTTTTTCTCTAAAAAAGTTATAGTTAGGAAGGAGTATTTCAGACCTCTTTGGTTTAAAATAAACACAACTTAGAACTATTTTTCAGAGGCTGTAGGCAAACCACCAAGGTGATCATTCTTTGCCTTGAAATACATTGCCTGTGATGTTGATGAAGGCACCTGTCCCTGCCCAGCTTGCTGCCCCTGTCTGGGCTGGGGTGCAGTCCATTCTTCTGAGTAAGTCTTAATGCCCCCCAAAACATGCCTTCTTAGACACTGAGGCCCCTCACCTTCGCTGGCCTCTGGCAATTTTTTACTAAATTTTTGCAGTCAAGTCTGTCCACCCATCAATTTTTAAAGCTTTTATGGTATTTTAGCGTTTGGAAAGAAACTTTTACAGTGAGAGTAGAAGATAGATTTGGAATCATGTAGCAGATGTGAACAGTTAACACATTTTAGCTCGTGGACTTGAGAGGAAACGAGGACCCTTGGTGCAGTGCGTTCACATGCTGGTGCTCCTGTCCAGAGCTGGTGCGAGCACGTTGGGGTGGCACTGGATTTTGAGAGCAGCCGTCTGGTGTAGCCAGGTGACTAGGTGGCCCCTATGGACAGGTGTGGGGTAGATCTGTTTCCACGGAGTCCCAGCAGTCCAAGTTGGTTGTGAACCGTTGGCTCCCCACCCCGGACCTGTTCAGGGCACCGTGTGCTCATGGCAGTGCTGGACACCTCCCCTATGGGTGGTGTTTTTACAGGAGACAGTATTTTCTATGCCTTGCCACCCCGTGACTGAGGTTGGTGCTTGTGCTGACCTTTGTAAAAGAGAGTCCGCAAATCAAGTTGCTATAATTACACACTTGCTTCTGTCCTGCCCCGTCTGCAGTTGTGAATAACCATTTGACTATAACTGTTTGCCCTTAAAAGTCAGATGCACCACCTCGAACCAAAGCTTTGTGCACACTGGAGGCAGGTGAGCCTCACTGAGGCCTCTCCGAGTCCTTCCTTCCTCTGTCCCTTGTGTGGGTGCAAGTATTCTGTGAACACAGCCGTACTGCGGGGGCAGAGAGCAGGGGGAGCCTGTGCTGAGGCCACTTCTGGGTGGCCACCATCCTTTGTGTACCTCCCAGGTGGCAGCTGGGCCATGGCTATGGGGTGAGCCGTGATTGTCTGAACGCATAAAGCAAAACTGTCCAAAAGGAAATGGCTGGTCTGTTTTTCTTCTGGCCATGGGTCCTCAACTGGCCAGAGCTGCCCTGAAGGCCAGAGCAGCTAAGCAGTGTCCCAATCCCACCTCTAGCTCTTGTGGTCACTGGGAGGTGTGTCCCTTTGGGGATGGGACTGCAATGAGGGTGGGGAAGGGCAACAGGGCAGCATCTTGCTCTGTGCTCCCCACGCCGTGTGTACAGTTGGCCCTTGGCCACAAGGCTTGTGTCTGTCAGCAGGTTCTGCTGGGACACCAGGACTTTTGGCCACACAAAGAGCTGGGAGAACTGTTCCAACTGGGCCAGTTCTTACGAGCGCTCCTGGCCCTGCCCCTTTGCACCTGTGGTGAGGGTAGAGGAGAGTCCCTGTGTGCCAGGCTCTGAGTTCTTACCACAAACATTGGTAGTTCAGCACTTGTTTATTCCAGCCCTTGCGGCCCATTTTGGGGGTGAGGGGGGAGCAGGCCACAGGAGCCCATGGGGACAGGGGTCTTGTACCCTCTGTGGCTATTGCCTGAGTATGCCAGGCAGGGCAAGGCAAGGACTTGGGGAGCCCCTGGATTCTGTCCGTGATGCAGTCTGGGTGCTGTTCTGGAAGGGCTGGTTTCTGCTGCCCCAGAGAACTAAGAAGCAGGGGAGGCCCTGGTTTCTGGTGGGGTGTCACCTGGGGGCCCTGGCGGGGGCTGGACTGGAGGATTCGGGGGCTCCAGGGCCCCCACGCCATCGGGGTGCTCTACTCTCTCAAACAGGATGAGCATCTCACAGTGGGGGGTCTGCGGGAACAGGTCCACGGCCACAGCCTTGACTGGCCGGAAGGGACTGCCCTTCACCCGGTTCGACGGGGCCCTGCAGAGGCTGTATGGGAGGGAGCGCCATGGTCAACTGCATGGGTACAGCAGGGTCTCCTGGGGTGAGGGCCCGTCCACCCAGGCCCCACACTCACTCCACAAAGTTGCCCATGGCTGCCCGGGGGTTGCAGGAGACATACAGGAGTCGCTTGAGGTTCTCAGCTCTGCGGACAGCCAGGATCACTTTGGAATCTGGGGAGGCACAGACCCCTCAAGGGAGAGTCCCCAATGGCTCCCCCTCAAGGAGCAGACGGGGGCCCGAGACCAGGCAGCTTAGTGGGCCACCCTCTGCCTCCCCGCACCACCCCTCAGGTGGAGACCACTCACGTAGACCGGCACGGGGTGGGTCCAGGACGGCCATGAGCTGCTGGGACGCCAGTCTGCTCACCAGTGCAGGTACCAGGTCCTCGGCCCTCCCGCAGTGGAACTCGACGTTGCTCAACTCTGGAGGTGGCAGAGCAGCAGCCCTGCCGTGAGGCCCGGGACACCCCCCAAAGACCTGCCCGGCCGAGTCCAGAAGCCCCCAGAAGACACCTCAGGAAAACCCTTCCCTGCGGGGCAGCCTCAGGCATCGTGGGGACACAATAGGTCCACACAGTAGGGGCCCTTTCTGTCCCCACCCCATGAGCCCTAGCAGCCACTGTGTGGGTCCCAGGTGCCGTGTGGAGGGACGCACAGGGCCTGCCACCCACTGTGAGGCCCACTGGCTCTCACCGTTGTCCAGGGCATTCACCCGGGCATCCTCCACAGCCTCCTGGCACAGCTCGATCCCCACGACTCTCTTTACCTTCTGGAGCAGAAACAGGGCAGACCGATGGCGCCCCTCCCCACCCGTGGACCTTCTGGGGGGCAGCAAAAGAGGACCTGAACAGTCTGAGGTTCTCTTGGGGGGTCATGACAGGACGGGTGACACAAGGGTGGGGTGGGGGAGAGCATGCTCTTGACCAGGGTAGGAGGGCTCACCCGGGCCAGAGCCAGGCCGATGGTGCCGGTGCCGCAGCACACGTCCAGCACCGTGCTCCCTGCGTCCAGCTGGGCCCAGTCCTGGATGAGCGTGTAGAGCACCTCAGCTGCGGGGGTGTTCACCTGGGCGTGGGTTACGCATCAGAGCAGCCTATCCGCTGCCCTCCAGCCCCCCAGTGCCTGCATCCCCAGGCGCTTGTGCTCTTGGCCGCCCCACCACCACTCCCTTCCCCACCTCTCACTGCCTGAGGGCCCCAGGGCCCCTCCGTCCACACCCAGTCTCCCGGCCCAAGAAAGCAACTCAATGCTGCCCCCCTCCCACCTCCTCGAGAGCCGGACCCATGGGACCCCTGCAGCAGCATTACCAGACCCCACCAGCACCAGAGCCCGGTGTCGTGCCCACAAGCCACCCTCCCACAGGGTGGTCACCAGGGTCTAGCGAGTGGCCACGGTTAGCAGCCCTTCCTCCAGGTGGCCAACCTCACAGCCCTGGCGGCTCCCTGCCTGGATGCTCTCCCCTCTCTGCTGCACCAGCCTGGAGCCCAGGGATCTGGTCACCTGGAAGAAGGCGTGAGGGGAAATCCGGAAGGTCAGCCCCAGCAGGTCCTCGCGGATGCACTCGTCCCCAGCCACATGCTCCAGAGGCAGGCCCTCTTGGCTGGGGGTCTTTCTGTAGGCGGGAAGGTGGGTTTATCAGTGTCACCAGTCCTCGGAGAAACCCACCCAGCCCCACCTGGGCTACTAACCGCTGTCCCTCCTCCACGAAGTAGAGGCAAGTCACCCCACTGGTCTTGCCTGGCCCCTCCATGAAGTGCTGTGCCAAAGAAGCCTTCAGCCCCTCCAGCTCCTCAGGGCTCAGATTCTGGAGCAGGCAGTAGAAAAGGCCCATAAGACTGTGTTGAAGTCTGCTCTGGCCCAGACACCCCTCCCCCAGCAAGCCACCCGCTTGAGACCTGCGGGTGGAAGTAGGCAATGGCCATGGCTTGGCCACGGCGGCTGATGCGCACGGTCAGCTGCTTCCAGTGACCCGAGTATGTCTCCGGGTCATACGCCGAGTAGGGAGTGGACCTGTGGGAGCCACAGATGGCCCTAAGTCTCTGACATCTGCCGACCAAGATAGGATGAGCAGCGTCCCTGCTCTCTCCTCCAGCCACACCCACCAGACCCCCCCGATAGGACCCAGGTCTTCTGCTCCCAGACTGCCTCGGGATGTCCTGGAGCCACCAGCCCAGCCACGTGTCCTCACCGGATGAACTCCTGGAAAGCCTTCACCACCTGCTTGGTGGCCCCAGGGATATGCACGGTGTCGAAGGGGGCTGCCACAGCACACGTCCCGCCCTTGTACTTGCCAAGCCGGCAGCCGACCGTGTTGTCTTCCCCATCCACCCCAACACCAACCAGAAACTCACATTTGTTCCGATACTCAGTCTGCAGGAAGAGGAGAAGGAAACAGAGAGACGCCCACCCTTACCCCGGCAGTCCAGCACTCGTGCATGGAGGGTGCACAGCAAAAGACAGCGGTGAGCGAGGCCCTGGTTCCCCTGCAGGCCCTGGCAGCCCAGGGCAGAAGGCTGACAACTAACAAGCACTTGATGAGAATCATAAGCAGATGCGCAGCAGGAAGAGAGATGGGAGAGCGGGGCAGGAAGAGAGATGGGAGAGCGGGGCAGGAGGAGCTTCTGTGAGAGCAGAGGCCCTGACCTGCTGAGGTGATGGCCGGACCCCCTCCAGTGGGCAGCAGGCCTTATTGTGTTTGTGCCTCTGTAAGAGCAGCCAAGGGAGCAGGGCGCGGTTGGTGCTCCCGATTTCCCTGCGGGGCAAAGGAGGGGCAGAGGTCAGGCTCCAATTGCCCAAGCACCTGGGGCCCTTTTTGGGACCTCACTGTCCCGACCGGTAACACAGGGTTTTTACTGGCTGGCTCCCCAAAGGGGTATCTGAACAGGCTGAGCGCACAGGGAGCCGCCGATGGGCGCTCTGCCCAGGAGTGCCCGCACCCACACTCACTTGGCGAGCTTCTGCAGCACCTGCTCACACTCCAGCCGCTTCCGTTCAAGCTGCTCCGCGTAGGGCATGGTCCAAAGAGGGGTCACCACATCAGCGATGCACGTGGCGGGGGTGGCAGGTGGCTCCCCCTGGTCCTCCCGTTGCCTCTTCCGGGCCAAGGGGTCAGCCTTGGGCCTGGCCAGGCGCACGCTGAGCGGCCGGCCCTTCCACAGGGCGCCGTGCAGCACACACAGGGCTTTGTCGCGCTCGGCGGCGCTGCGAAAGGTCACGAAGGCGCAGGGAGGCTGCCCGAAGAGCTTCGTCTTATGGGGCTGCAGCCCGAAGCGGCCCAGGAAGCGCCGGACGTCGCTAAAGCTGGCGTGGCGCGGCACGTTCTGAAGCTCCAACTTGAAGATCTCCGAGGTGAACAGGCCAGCCCGGATGTAGCTGTAGGGCCCCGGCTGAGCACCCGGTCCCGCGGCCCCGGTCGCCGTGGCCTGCTCCTCCCCCTGCTGGGGGCCCGGGGCTGCGGGGCTGCCCGGCGCGCTGGGGCCGTCCTGGCCGGGGCCCCCCACGCGCGCCCGGCCCTGCGTGGAGACAGCAGACAGGCGGGCTGGCTGGGGCCCGCGCGCCCCGAGCCTCTCCCTCCCCGTCCCATCTCACCACCCGCCCCCGGCTCCGCCAGGATCTCCCTTCACCGTACTTCACCGTCGAGCTCGTCACCCATCGTCCACTCGGTCGGCTGCCTCGCCCGGGGCCTGGCACACGGGGGGCGCGCGGAGAGCGGCTGCGACTCGGCGAGGCCGGCCCTGCTCCGGCCCGGGCGGGGGCGGAACTCGTACGCTCTGCGCTCAGGTCCGGGTCTCGGGCACGGGCTGCGCAGCCCGCCAGGCAGGGGCACGCGCCCGCCACTCTCCTCGCCGGTCGCTCTCTCGTCCGCCGGCGCGCGCAGCTCAGGCGGCGCGTCTCTATCGTCCCCGCTTCCGGTGACGTCATCGCCACGCGCCGCTCGGACCCCCAGCACTGTCCGCGAGCTCTAGGGGAGCGCGCGGCCGCGGACGGAAGTGCGCGCGAGGGCCGCCGGGAGTGCGCGCTCCCCGGCCTCCGGGCGGGCCGGGCATGCGCCGCGGGCGTTTTGGCGGGAAGAGCGGGGCGGGCTGGACAATGAGAATGTCCGCCGCCTGAGCCAATAAAGCTGCGCTGGTTTTGAATCGCGGCGCGTTTCCCGCCGCCGGGGTCAGGGGTCGGGGTTCGGGTCGCGGGGCGGAGGGAAGAGAGGGCGGGCGGGAGTTGCCGGCGCCAGACGCGGAGGAAGGAGCTGCGACTAGCCGCCGAGAGGCCGCGGAGCCCGCGACGACCGAGCCAGCCGAGCCGCCGCCGCCGCCGCGCCCATGGCGGCCGCCAAGGTGGGCCGGGCTGGGCGGGCTGGGGCGGGGGCCGGTCGGGCCGGGGCCGCTACAGGCGGCCACGTGGGAGGCCCGCGCCGCCGCCAACCCCCGCCGGCCAGCGGGCTCGGGCGCGGGGCCGCGTGACCTTGGGGCGGCCGGGCCTCGCTCTCGCTCCTGGCCGCCGGGCCGCGGGCGGGCGCAGGCCCCCCGCTCGATCCCCGCGGGCCCCGCACCGAGACGGCCCCCGCCCGCCCGCGGCCCGCGCAAAGCCCCATTCATCCGTTTCTGGTCCCCAAGCCGCCACCGGCCTCCGCTTCTGCGCGGCCCGGCGGGCGGCCTGTGGCAGCGGGGGCCCGGGGGTGGCCGTGCGGCCCGGTGCGATCCGGCCGAGGAGCCGGCGAAGGCCTGCGTTTCTGGGCAGAGCCCGGGAGCTAAGTCTGGGTGTCTTATCCTCACGGGCTGTGGATTGCCAAGCCACGTGCTCCGTGAGACAACCTAAAACATGATCCTTTGTGCTCTACAGTTAGTTCTTTGCACTGGATTAGAATTCTGTGGCTCTTGTGTGAATTCTTTTGAATTATAAACGTAATTTTCCCAACCTAGGTATAACTGCTGGCAGAACTGTGAATTCTGTATAAACGCTAGCAGATCCATCACAACTTTTTTTCCTCTTAAGGAACAGCACAGATTTTTCTCAACCAGTAAAAACTCAAAGGGTTGCTTTGTTTTAAGGGTAGTGTTTCTTTCTAGGCCCTCTTTTCTCCATCATCGTGATCTTAGTCTGTGCGTGGCAGTATCAGCATCTGCATATTACAGATGAGGAGCCTGGGGCAGTTTCTCCCCGGCACTGGGCGTTTCAGGGTTTAAGGAGACCAATCAGTCTGTGCAGGTGTGGTTGTTGCATCTGGGGGAGGGTGTCGGAGTCCGGTGTCTCACTGCAGATTCCGGAGAAAAGCTTTGGGTTGAAAGGCTTTTTTAATCCCTTGCTTTGTGGTGAGGCCCTTCACTAGTGGGGATGATGGCTGTGGCCACTGGTGAGCTCTGGCGTGGCCAGTAGGGTCATATCTCCACCCTGCTCCACAGGACACCCACGAGGACCACGACACCTCCACCGAGAATGCCGACGAGTCCAACCATGACCCCCAGTTTGAACCAATAGTTTCTCTTCCGGAGCAAGAAATTAAAACGCTGGAAGAAGATGAAGAGGAGCTTTTTAAAATGTAAGTAAGTTGGTGTCTTTTCAGAAGTAAGCATTTTTAGTATAAGATAGTAACTGGTTTTTATGGGTGTCAAGGTCTTGGCTTGACCTTTAACCACATGGAGGGTTTTGTGATGGCTACTCCCACGTGGAAATCAAGGCTGTTGTTAGAATCCACTCATTCCTAGGTCCTGGGTGTCCCTGCTGCCCTGAGGCCAGTCTTGAGGAGGGATGGGCACTCCCAGGTGTCATGTTACCACTGCTCTGTCCACAAGGGACATCTCCCCAAGTCCCCTGTCCTTGCCACCCTTGCCTCTAAGACTATTTCAGCCCCCTGCCGCTGGTTGAGCATTGGGTCTTTACTATTATCTTTTTTCCTTAAATGTGGGGGTACTTTGAAGTTTATGAATTTTCGATTCAATACTTTTAGTATACAAAACAATGCCTGGAATTACAAATGAGAGTGGGCGGTGCTATAGTCATTAAAGTTACTCTTTAAAAATCATACGTGATTCTTGGTGCTCTCAACAAGAAGCTACGGTGGCCGTGTCACTTTGAAGCAGTGGTCACAGAAGCCGTGCATCCAGATGTGTGCAACAAAGTGACGGCACCACGCGGACACGCAGGATCGCAGGAGACGCTAATGTAGCTACAAGTTAGTGGAAATCAGGGGGGAAGCAAACTCTCCACCCTTCAAATTCTGTCCAAGATGCCAGGTTATGGTTTGAGTGCTTTGCTGTGGGTCAGGGGAGGGAAGCAGAGGGGATCACCAGCACTGCAACTCCTCCCTCTAAGGCAGGGAGGCTGGAGAGACCAGCCCCTCCCCACCACTCCCAAGGGCCTGGGGAAGGAGAGCTGTCTGCACCCCTTGGGTCTCAGAGGGTGCTGGGTGGCTCCATAAAGACACTGGTTTTCTGGGTCTCTGATCTGCGTAGAAATGCTGCTGCACCTTCTGGCGTCCTGAGGGAAGTGAGGCCAGTGGGTGGGGCCTTCACCATGGGCCTGGGGCTTCTTTCTGAGGATGCATCTCCCTTGACAGAGTTGAGTTCGGAGAGCAGAGTCTTCCATAGGAAAGGGACCGGCTGAGCTGGGGTCCTGTGGGGAAGCAAAGGGCAGGGCTGCTCTGGGCAGGAAGGCGGGCTGTTGGGCCAGAGCCTGGTGGCCTAAGCAGAGGCCTGCAGCCCCGTCTTCCCAGGAGAGGGAAGGCTTCTCGGCCCCTGCCTACTTCCGTGCTGCCCTTGGGGCACCGGGGACGCCAGGGAGCCCCCCGCCCCGTGATTGCAGCCTTGCCCAGGACGCAGTGGGCTCTCTTGAGAGGTCAGGTCTTAACTGTTGGAATACGCTGCAACTGTAGGAATTTTTTTCCTTTTTTTATTGTGAAGCAAAAATCTGGAGTTTGTTGAGCCGTCTCAGTCTTTTGTTGACGTCTTGACTTGTGGTTCTGGGAGTAAAAAGAAAGGCAAGGGTGTTTCGTGACGCCGCGGGCACAGGCTTGTTCATCCCCTTCTGTGCTTGCCTGACCCCTCGCTCAATGGCTTTCCTCAAAGGCGGGCCAAGCTGTTCCGGTTTGCTTCAGAGAACGACCTCCCGGAGTGGAAGGAGCGGGGCACTGGGGACGTCAAGCTGCTGAAGCACAAGGAGAAGGGGACCATCCGCCTCCTCATGCGCAGGGACAAGACCCTCAAGATCTGCGCCAACCACTATAGTAGGTGGCCCCAGGCACAGTGTGGGGCGTCCAGGAAAATCCACCCGCAGCTTGGCTGGCGAAGGGGTGACAGTAAGATTCCCCTCATGTCAGTCCCTTGGTTACTGGGCTGCTCTGGAGCCGCAAGTGTGTGTCTGGAAGCAAACGTGTCCGGCGGGGCAGGGCCCCTCCTCTGGGCACACAGGTGACCCTGGCAGGAACCAGAGGGAGCAGCCCTGGAGGGTGATATGGCCAGACGAGCAGGGAGGGGCCTCCTGGCACCACAGTCCCCCTGGCCTTCACGGGCCAGACTCCATGTCCCTGCCCCATGGTCCTCCCACGCTGCTCAGGCCATTGGCTCTGGCCTGGTCCTCGTCTCCCAACTCAATTTGAGATGTTTTTCCGGGGGTTTTCCCTGACCCCCTGCTTTTCCCAGAGCCAGGCCGGTCACTGGGTTGTTTGCTGTGAGCTGCAGGTGGGTCCCAGGCCTGGTGCCCCGTAGGAATGCGGGCTCACTGGGTGTCTGTGGGCTGGGATGACCGCTCTCGGTTCAGAATGTGACGTATTCCTGGGGCTGGGCGTGTCCTGTATCTCAGGAGGCTTCTGCCAGGGCCGTGGGGTGAGCGTGGCTCTGGGGTGTCCTGTTTCTTGGGGAGCTCGTCCCCCTTGAGTCTGTGCAAGGTCTGAGGAGATGGACAGCTGTGCTTATTCCCGGCCGTGGCTCAACCTTCTGTGACGTACGAGCAGGTCACGAGGCCCTCGGTGTCCACTTCTGGTGGCCTCGTTCCCTGTGGTGTCCCTGGACAGTGCAAGGCTGAGAGTGGTTGCCCTGGTCTGACCATGAGCCTTCCTGGGTGATCACTCCATTTCCTGGCTTCTGCTCCTCTGCCGCTCCCCACTTTCTGTGGGCCAGGTCCCGGATGGAGTGGCCAAGCATGGACACAGCCACGTGGTGGGTGCCCTTCACTGGAAGGTCTGGGCCCACAAGGCCTTGTGGCCCATGTCTGCCCTGGGTCTGGGGGCTGGTCAGACGGGCAGGGCCAATGGGGCTGGGCGTGAGCAGCTGTGGTGGTATTGGAGGCCTTGGCTGAGTTGGGATTGGAAACCCTCGCTGAGGTGTCCTCGTGGTCAGGGAATGGGCCACCCTGTTCCCAGATTCAGGGCGGTCCTGGTTTTAAGTGAACACGGTGTTTTCAGAGGTTTGGGTAAAATCCAGATCCCACAGGACTTTGTCTAAGCCTGGTTGGCAAACCCCAAACCAGGCCTGTCTTGCCCCAATTCGGGCCTTCAGGGGTCAGGGTGGGTGGGCCAGCTTGACAGCTGCACCGTCCTCATGGGGCTTCTCTCTCCAGTCACGCCGATGATGGAGCTGAAGCCGAACGCAGGCAGTGACCGTGCCTGGGTCTGGAATACCCACGCAGACTTCGCCGACGAGTGCCCCAAGCAGGAGCTGCTGGCCATCCGCTTCCTTAATGCCGAGAGTAAGCAGGCCCGGGCCAGCCTGCCGCTGCTTCTTAACGGTGTAGCGGTTTGGTTGCAACGCCAGTGCTGTTGCTTTCCCGGGAGAGTTGACAGCAGCTGGGAAGCGTGTGGTGGGGACTGTTCCTGCCCTGCTGTCTGATGGGCCCTCGGGGAAGGGATCTCAGTGCCCTCGAGGTCTTGCCCAGACTCTTGAGTCCATGATAGTGTGGTTCCTTTGCTGAGTTCACAGGGGGCTGTGCTGGCAGTCTGCCCGGGGCCGACCTGTTCTCTCACCATGGCCTGGGTGCCAGCAAGGGCAGTGCCCAGGCAGACCTCTCCCCTGCTGGGACATCTTTCTAGCTCGGGTTGTCAAAAGCAGCACCCAGTGGGCCCTGGGGGGTTGGTTGGGTGCTGGGGCTCAGCACCCCAGTAGCTGAACATCCAATGCTGAGTGGACCTCGCTTCTGCTCTGGGAATGGGGACTGCAGGAGCAGAGAGCAGAGCGCCTGGCAGGAGCAAGGCTACCCTGCCCTGCCCAGATGGGTGTCAAGTCAGGCAGGGAGGTGGAGGGTTGGGGCAGCCTGGGACAGGCCTTGTGAACCTTGGAGTTTCAGACCCTCCAGGACACATACTCCTCGCTGCTTAGGGACCTTAAGGGGGTATCTTTTCTTATCTCTGCAGATGCACAGAAATTCAAAACGAAGTTTGAAGAATGCAGGAAAGAGATTGAAGAGAGAGAAAAGAAAGGTGCCAGATGCCCATGGGGTGGCGGGCGCCCGGGGGGGGCTCTGCAGACTCACTCTGCACCTGGCTGCAGCCCCAGGCGGGTGCTTTTTCCGTCTGCCACAGCAGCATTCGGGGGGCTGTGACCACTTTGACCTGTCAAGGGCAATGCAGCCACCCCGGTACACGGGTGCTTTCTGAGGGGCAAGCCAGCCACTGGGGCCCCATGCACATGCTCTCTGGCCTGGCCTAGTAGCCAAGTCAAGACGTCTCCTGGAGTCTCCCAAGGGCTGCAGGGGCTTGGAGAGGTCCTCGTGGTCATCTGCTTACTCAGGGCCCCATGCTGGTCGCCAAGCATCCTGAGCGGGGTCCCAGGCGTGAGCACGTGTTTACCTGGAGGCACACAGGGAAGTGGCCTGTCCGCTGCCACGGGGTTGGGCAAGAGCGGTGATTCTTTCTTACCGCGTTCCTGTGTCTTGGCAGGATCTGGCAAAAATGATAGTGCCGAGAAAGTAGCTGAGAAGCTAGAAGCTCTTTCGGTGAAGGAGGGCAAGGAGCCCGAGAACGAGACCAAGGAGGTGGCTGAGGAGGAGCAATGAGTCGGCTCCCGTTGTGTCCTTTCTCCCTGTCTTTTCCCTTTTTCTTTTTTTAAATTTTGCCCTGCACCCTTCTTTTTGGTTTTTTTTTATTCTGTTTTGTTTTTACAAGGGACTTTATATAAAGAACTGACTTCCAACATTCAGGTTGTTTTTTTCTAAGTTTTTGCCCTAATGAAGACGACTTCAGAAAATCCATTACCCAGTCGTGAGAATGTACTGTGCTAACTTTCTTTTCCATAGTGGAAACACTTATTTATAGTCATCAAAATAGCAAATAAACAACACGTTTGAAACTTGCATGGAGGCAGGACCGTGTGTGCGTCGGCCCCATCCTGGGACAGTGGGTTCCTGCCCCTTTGGCCGTCACACACGCTCTGCTGTGTGGCCTTTGGGCCGCGGTGTGTCTGAGCTGGTGCTGGTGGGGCAGGTGGCCTGGGGAAGCCAGGGCTATCCTGGAGACCTAAACAGCCCTGCTTTGCCCCATGGCCAGGAACAGGGAGGTTTTTTCCTGGCCTTTGGGGGAGAGAGGAAGCCCACCAGGTCTCCTTGGCTGTGGCACAGAGAGACCCAGTGGGTCCCCTGCCTTCGGCCCGGCATCTTTTGTTGGCCCTCAGTCCTGGCGGAGCCACCTGTCCACAGCTCGCACATCTGGCCTGGTGCCGGGCGCAGGCGGGGCTCAGCCCCACAGCCATCCTCGGAGAAGACCTGTCTGCGTGCTCCTGGCCCTCCATCTGGGTGGAGGCCGGGGACATCTGTGGGAGCTTTCAGTAAGGACCTCAGGGATGCAAGCGGGTTAGTGCCATTTGGAGTTTGTCCTGTAAGGCAGGTAGGCCTAAGCAGCAGAGAGGTTCTCCAAGCACACGGTCACGCCTGTAATGGCCTGTGTCCCGGGAGACCACCCGGGCTGGAGGAGCTCCCGCGGGGGAGGGGGAGGAGCCCGGCAGGAGCCGACCCTGGAGCATCTATCAGAGGCTTCCATCATGGCCCAGCCCTGGCCTGTCTTCCCTGTGTCCTGTGCCTCTGGTGGAGGCACCTCCAAAGGAAGCCAAACTGAAGACCTCATTGGCCTTGGTCACGTGCTGGCATCCCAAGGCCTTGCTTGCTTGCCAGGCACCTGTGGTGGTCCTTCCCGACCAGGGAGGCCCAGGGAGGGACGTGGAAGCTTTTGCACCTCCCCATTTTAGTCGTGATGCTGGTGGAGGTCACGATGCATTGACCGGAAAGGCTGGTGCTGGGCCGTGGTCCTTCTCCAGGGACTGGTGGTCACACACCCCTGCCAGCACAGAAGGGACGTGGAATGTCTCTGCTTTGGGCTGTAGTACATGGTGAATACCATTTGCTGTAAAATGCCAGGCTGACCTCCCTCCTGTTGGGTGAGGAGATGTGTCTCCAAGGGGGGAACCCTGAGCAGGGCGGCCCCTCAGGGTGGCTTGGGCACAGCTGTGCTGTGACCAGGCTGCACTGCAAGGTGTGACAGCCAGGAGGATCAGGGACACTGGGGGGGCTCCTCTGAGCCCCCAGCCAGTGTATGTCCAGGTGGACTCCCTGAGGCCAGGGTGTGTGAGGGGGTGTGTGATGGGGTGGGGGTGGGGCGCGAAATGGCCACTGTGTTCCAGGTCAGTCCCCTGGCCTGCAGCTCAGGCACTCTGCTGTGCTCAGGAGAGGACACCTGGGCCATGGCCTCACTGGGTCCGCCCCACCCGGGACCCCTCTGCCCAGGCAGTCAGCAGGGACCTCTTCAAGGGGGACATGTGCCCTTCCTGCCCACGCCCAGCGACAGGTGCTCACTGCACAGCTCTTACCCCGCACAGACCTGGAGGCCCTCCGGGGGCCTCCGTGTGCTGGGCCACAGAAGGGCAGGAGCCAGGGCCAGGCCCGGGGAAGCTACAGTGTGTCCTCAGGCCCCGAGGCCACCAGAGGCTGAAGCAGCCCGGGCAGAGCAAGGAGGTGTCTGCTCTTCGCTCACCTCTGGGCCCTGGGCCTCCTGGGGTGGGTGGGCTCCCCGATGGGCAGAGGCTGTAACTGGGGGTGGTGGGAGGAAGCCCATTACCACCTCTGCTGTCCAGCTGCATTAATGCCTCTGTTCTGGCCCCCAAGCCCAGGTTCCTTTCTAACAGCTCACGGCCCTGCCTGCTGGGCTAGGACCTTAAGGCGAGGTAGGGTCTTCCAGTCTGAGGAGTCCCAGGGCCTGTGCAGCGTGGCCCGAGGAGGTGGCCGCTGGGCTGCTCGGGGTTCTGGCTGTAGAGAAGCAGATGCCCAGGGCCAGGGAGGGCGAGGGCCCCACATGGATTCCGACCTGGGGAGGGGGCAGATGGGTCTTGGTTTCAGAACAGAGGACCCAGGGACGTATTGGAGGGGACAGACTTGCCAGTCCTCACTGTGGAGGCTGTGGTCCGCCCACGCGCAGCCCAGCACTGCGAGGCTGCTGGTCCACCTTAAGCGACAGCAGTGGCGGTGCTGGTGGGGTGGGATTTCCTGCAGGAGGTGGGCCTGCCCGCGGGCCTATCCCAGGCATGGGCAGGGTGCCCGGCCCTTCCCCGAGGGGCACTCCACTCTGTCCTGGGAGGCCTGCAGCCTGGGCTGGGATGCAGAGGGACCAGCAGACCCGCCCTCCTTACCCTGCCCGCTGCCTGTGGCTCAAGGGCTATGAGGTGGGCAGGGGATAAACAACCAAGGTGCCCCTGCAGTGTCACGATCCCCCACCCTCATAAATGCTGCGGGTGGGGTGGGGTGTTGCTCCAGATGGGAGGGGCCTGGCCCTACCCAGGAAGAGCTCCGAGGTGTTTAGGGAAAGGTCTGTGCAAACAGGGACCCGGAAGGGACCCACATGCTCCAGCCCCGCGGCCTGTGGACTGGGGACAGGAGGCCTGGCTGTCGCCATCTGTACCCCTGTGGGCAAGACCTCAGGTGTGCGGCGGCCGCATGGCCTCAGAGGGTCATGGGCTCCCAGCCTGGAGCTGGAGGAGAGGCCCCGCTGCGGGAGGGTCCGCCGCCGGCTCTGCCCCGAGCGCAGAGGGAGGAGGAGGAGGAGGGAGGTGGCAGGCCGGGCAGGTGGGAGGGGCCGGCTGTCGGGGCCCCGCCCGGCCCAACGGCCCCTCACCGCCGGTCCACCTTAAGGGGCGCGCTGACATCAGCACGCTGTCTCCTCCGCCGCCCGGGAGGTGGGATTTCCTCTGCTGCCACCGCTGCTGCCTGGGTCCTGCCCGTCCAGCCGGCCCCGCCCGCCCGGCCCCGGGGAGGGATGCGGCGGCGCGGCGCCCAGGATGCCCCGCAGCCCCGGGACGCGCCTCAAACCCGCCAAGTACATCCCGGTGGCCACGGCGGCCGCACTGCTGGTCGGCTCCAGCACCCTGTTCTTCGTGTTCACGTGAGTCGGCCGCGGCGCTGGGGCCAGAAGGGGCAGGGCTGCGCACAGCGGTGGACGCGGCCTGGCAGGACCGGGGCCGGGGTTGGGCTGGCGGGCTGGGCTTGGTGGGGGCACCAGGGCCGTAGGCAATGTGAGACCCCACTCTGGGCCAAGGCTGATGCCACGAGCGTGCCCTTCCTGGGGTGTCAGGGACAGGTGAGACCTGGGTGTGAGGACACTGGTGTCCGACGGCCACCCCGTGAGCATACCAGGCAGGCCCTGGGTGCAAGGCGCCAGCCCGGGCAGGGGAGTGCGTGCGGGGGCTGCCCAGGGTGTGGCTGCAGCCCTGCCCTCCCCACGAGGGGAGGGGGGCCGCCCAGAGCCACCAGCCCTCTTGCGAGGAGCCAAGGATGACTCTCGAGTGCCCTCCCAGCCGTCCGGCCCCAGGCCAGAGCCAAGTTGTTCCTGCGTAGGTGTGTCCTGGCCCGGCTGCCACGTGCCTGCCCCATGGCCACCGCCGACGCTGGCCTGGCAGTGCCCTCTGCCTTCTCTTGACTTCCTTCTCAGGAAGGCCCAGTGGTCACAGCTGGAGGGCCCAGGCCAGGCCACACCCAGGGACACTGGCCTCGGTGGGCGCTGGGACCCTTGAGGCAGAGGGCAGGCAGGTTCCGGGCCCGTGCAGACCAGGGCAGGGGCTGACCACAGTTCCCTCTGCATTGTCGTGCCACCCCCTTCCCCAGGCCTCCTCTGGCACAGGGAAGGGTTGGGGACCCCAGGCTTCAGCCATGCAGGTCTGTGACCACCTCCTGCCACAAGTCCCAGGCTGGGACACAGCCAGGTCACCAGAGTAACAACCACTCTAGCCTTCTTGGGGACCTGAGGCTTGGGGTGGCCGCAGCCAGTGGGGCATCTGTTCCAAGGCGGGGGTGGGCAGAAGCCAGCCGGGTACCCTTTCACCTTAGCCGGGGCGAGGGCAGCAGCACAAGGACGGAAGGCTGCATTGGGCACCTCGGAGGTAGGCGAGCCCCGACCTGGAGGCTGGGCTGGGTGGGCACCACAGGCTGCCAACAGCGTGTTTAAAAAAGGCCTGTGTGGACAGGCTTATTTCTGGCTTTGGCGAGCAGACTTGTTCTTGTCACTCAGATGCTGCTGGCTATGAGGCTGTGGGCAGCGGGCGCGGGCCGAGGTGGGATGCGTCCCACTGAGGCTTCTGGAGGGTGGGGCATGGGCAGGGGTCTTGCGGGAGTCTGGGCCCTGCTTCCCTGCAGTCTGGCCTCCATGTGCTGGTTCTGGTTTCTCACTCCCCAAATGCAATTCAGCATTTGTCCTGACTTTAAAAGGAATATGTGTTCTCTGATGAGAACTTATGAAACGCTGGGAAAAAGTTCAACAAGCAGCCGAGATCAACCCCACCCCAGGGAACTCACCCACCTCCTCTCCCCTTAGGTGCACACAGGCCCCCTGAAGGGTGCTTGTCCTGAGGCTTCCCTTGATTTCAGAGAGTCCTTACTGTCCTGTGAACTCGACCCGCCCCAGGGGCTGGGCATGGAGGCTGCCTACCCTCCCTCTGCTCTCACTGCTGGGGTTCTGGGTTCTGGGTTCAGTGACCCAGCGCTGAGAGGTTTGGGGTTGCCTTGGGGCAGCACAGGTGTGCCCTGCATCCTGCCCTGAGTGACTCACTCTGCCTGAGAGACCATGCGGAAGATGGAGGTGCAGGGGGTGCTGGCCGGCGTCCAGGTGCAGCAATCATCTTGCCAAGGGACCCTCACTTGCCCCCTGGAACAGGGATCCCTGCACCCCACGGCCACATTCCTTGGCTGAATGGCCATCGAGGACCCTGGCCGGTGCCCAGCCCAGTTCTGCTGGTGTTGTAGTTCCTGAGGGGGTCTGCTGGGTGGCCCAGGCCCAATGACACCACCCATAGTGGGCTGATTCCGGGTAAGCAGGGGGCCAAGCAGTCCCCTTCTTGGGACAGGCCTCTCGTCACCCTGGTACCCACACCTCTGCCCTGTTTCTGATCCCAGGCCCACTGCAGACTCAGACACCCGGTCCTGGGCCCTTCCTACCCTGCCCTCGGGGCCCCACAGGATTCTGTCTGCTCTGCTCCTTGGACTTCACTGGAAGCTGAGTGGTCCCCGGCCCCCGCTCTACACTCAGTAAATATGAGTTGCCCCTTTGAGACAGGTCCACATAGGCAGCAGCTCCGGGTGTCACTCAGGGTGGGGAGCCCAGGCCTAGAGGACCAAAGACCCCTCCCTTGGGCCAGCTCTCTGAGGGGCTCGGCCCGCAGCACATTCAGACATGTCACCAGGAAAGGCTGGGGTGTGGGGAGGATGCCCAGAGCTGGGGGTGTCCCCCCACGAGGATGGGTAGCATGTCTCAGGGTAGGATCCTGGTGGCCCTCCTCCTCCAGGAAGCCTTCCTGGGTTCTTGGCACGGTTCTGTCCCCCGGACCCAAGGAGGCTCAGCGTCAGGCCGGGTCAGGTGCTGGGAGGCGTCCGAGAGCGCCGAGGCCAGGTCTCTGCCCCTTCCCCTTCCTCCTCCTGGAGCCACCTTACAGAACGACAGAGACCCTGTGAACATCAGAGGGCCAGGGCTGCTTGGCGGGATACCCATGCCTGGGGCCCACAATGGGCTGTCTTGTCTCTGTCTGGGGCCAGTGGGCTGACTTCTGGGATGACATGGCAGGTCCCCAGGATGGGCCTGAGCCCTCCCTATGCCTAGAGGCCCACTCAGCCACAAGGCCCAGCCTAGGACAGTGAGAGTTCCAGTCCAAGACCAAGCCAGCCTGCGGCGGGCCTAGGTGGATGGAGCCGCTGGCAGGGACCGTATGGGGAGGGGGACACTTGGTGTTAGCCCCCTGCCAGGACTTGCTGTGTGTACCCCTGGTTCCCTGAGCTTCAGTTTCCCCATCCGCTTGGGTGTCTGTAGGGTGGGTGCATGTGGCCAGAGGCCCTGCCTGGCTGGACCAGGGCAGAGTAGCTGCAGACCCTCTGGTTCCGGGTGTCCCGTGTGTGAGCTTCATTAGTCAGTGTTAATGAAGAACCTGATTTAAGTGAAAACGTCTGAGTTAAAAATTTCCATTCTGCATTTAGCCGAGGCCGCATGCTACACTTCAGAACCCCATCCTGCTGGGCGGTGTCTCCCGCCGGCCCAGGTGGGGCCATGGTGGAGGCTCAGGAGGGGGGCCGGCCCAGGGGAGGGGCCTGCAGTGTGTCTGCCACCACTGGGTAGTGCCCAACCCCTGCCCGGCAGGGCGAGCCTGGAGCACACCATTCCCTGGGAGGGGAGTGGGGTGTCATCCCTGAGGGCAGAGAGGTGCTCCTGGAGCCTGGCACGGACTCAGGCGGCCGGAGCAGTGCTGCCTGCCGGGCCTCGCCCACGGAGCTCGTGTGTCCTCACACATCCTCACACTTGCCCAGCCCACAGGGAGCTGAGAGATGTCCAGAGAGGGCTGGGGTGTGTGGGTCAGTGGAGGAGGAGCAAGCCTGCATCTGTGTTTGTGCGTGAATGAGGGTACAAATGTGCCATTGTGTGCACGAGTGTGCATATCCGTACACACGTCGGCACACATGTGCCTTTTGTGTTGATCACATGTGCGCGTGTGTATGCATGCTTGTGCAGTATCCACACATGTACGCCTGGAGCATTGTGTGTGTCTGCGTGTGTGCTACACACGTGTGCATGCATGGGTCCCTGCATGTTCATGTGGATGTGTGTGTGTTCTTTCGTCTTCTCCTCTACTTAGCTGTTCCTGGGCCCTGGCAGCATTGGCTAGTGAGCCAGTCCTTGTTGGGCATGACCCAGGCCTCAGCCCCTCTTATGGCACAGCCTGGGGGTAGAGGCCCCCGGGGCGAGGATGGGGGGACGGGATGCGTGGCAGTGCCTGATCCTGGGTCTGAGTGAAGCCTGGGGGGCTGGAGGTGGTGAGTGGAGGGTGCAGTGGCTCAAGTCCCAGTCAGAGAACCCATGCCCTCCCAGACTTGCCCAGCACCGGCTAAAGCCCCACCCTGCCCTCCCCGGTATGTGCTGCCCACGCATGCAGTGGGTGGGTGGTGTCCACCCTGGGTAGAGGCCGTCTAGCACCTCATTGCAAGCGTTACTCCATCACCTTGCAGCTGCTGCTCTCCCCAGCCCTAACCGTGTCACTCAGGGTCATCGAGGCCCAGGGAGGACAAAGCAGTGTGGGCCTCCGGGGCGGGGGTTCAGTCCCTGCCTTGGGTGACAAGCCCTCGGATACCCTTGATTGTAAAATGGGGATGACAGAAGCGCTGCCCCCCAGCCTGAAGGGTGGGATGCATGGTCCACTGAGCAGGCCGGTGGGCAGTGGGCTCTCAACATCTGCCGGTAAAACTCGGAGGGCGATGATGAAGGGCCGCGCTCAGCCCCCGTCCCACATCCTCCCGCCTTCAGCGCCTGCCTGCCTGCTGCACTTCGTGTCTGCATGTCTGTCTGTTCTCGGCCGGTTCCTTCCTCTCGAGAGCGGGCTGGCTCCCCAATGTGCGACAGTGCAGGTGGCTGAGAGCCACGTTTTCCTTTTGCACAGACTACGTGGTCAGCCCTCCCAGAAGGCGCGTGGGGAGCTGGCTCTCAGTGCCAGGGTGGGTCCGCGGTGCCCACCTCTCCCAGGTTCTGGCTGTGCCTGGCTCTCTCACCTGTCTTCACTGGCATCTGGGCTCCCAGCCCCCTCCCACCCTGTTGGGCAGACCATGCCTCAGGGGCCCACCGTCATCCTGCCAAATGACATTGGATCGGAGGTCACAAACATACATTGAGCACTGTCTGCACGCCAGGCTCCAGCGTGCAGGGATGGGGAGCGTGGAAGGTATCTGCTCTGGGCCACCTGGGCAGGGGTGGTGGAGGAAGGCCTCCTGGCAGAGGACCCCGTGTCCTCAGACTGTGCATCACTTCCACGGCGGGTTCTGGAGAAGAGGAAGGGGCAGCTCACGGCTCCCAGCCCGCCGAGTGTGCTGCCTGCCGTGGGAGCGGAATCTTTAAATAGCCTCTTGCTTTCCACTAAAAATAGAGAAGTTCCGCTACCATGGAGGTGGTTGCTGGGGTGGCAGGGCTGGCTCCCGGCCAAGGCAGGCGTGGGCACCAGTGTGGCCGGCGTATGCCGTGGGGGCGGGCAGGGCCACGGGCACGACTCACTCTGCAGGTGGCCACAATGCCCTGTCCACCTGGTCAAGTCTGGTGTAGGGGATCCCCACCGGCCCCCCAGCTCCACAGAGGGCCTGAGTGCAGGGAGGGAAGCAGACCCACTGGGTGCCCCCTGCTTATCACAGCAGCCATGGGAGAGATGGTGAGCCTGAAGCCAGAGGGGCTTCGTAGTAGCCTAGTGGGCAGAAACCCACCACAGGGTTGGAGCAGGGGGTCACAGGCCATGTGCCCGAGGACTGGCAGTCTCCAGTGAGGGGGCGCTCTAGTCAGGTCCTGCGAGGCCTGAGGAAGATGCTCTCTGTGCCAGAGTGTCCACCAGGGTGGCATGTGAGACCTTTGCAGGGAGCCAGCAGTCTGAGAAGGCTTCATGGAAGAGGGGGCAGCCTTGGAGCCAAGTGGCGAGGGGTGATGAGAGACGGCGGAGGGGTGGGGGGCGCCATGCTTTTAGAGTCTCCAAGTATTCTGCACTGCCCTATGGAGAGTAAGGTGACAAACTAAAAAGAAGAGGTAGCCTGGGCAGGGATGCACCTGGGGCCCAGGCCCTGAGATTGCACCCCTCAGGGAAGAGCAGACATGAACTCCCCATGCATTTACAGACAGAGGATTGGGGCTCCCCACACCACACCCCAGAATCTCCCTGGCAACAGGGCCCTGCCAAGCTGGGGACAGGTCTGGGTGAGGCCCAGGTCTGGCCTGAGCTGCCCGGCAGGTCACTGGCCTCTACCTGTCAGAGCACATGGGCAGAGCCAGCTCCTTTCCCATCCTGGGCTCCCACCTCTTGTCTGTGTCTCCCCATCCAGGGCAGGGGACCTGGAAAGATTCCCAGCTGGGGCAGGAGGACGTGGCTTGGCTCTGGCCTATGGGCTTCTCTGAGCCTCAGTCTGCTCAACTGGGAGTTGAGCTCCTAACAGGCGCTCAGGGGCGTCTGGGTCAGGACTGTCGCACACGGAGCCTGTGCACAGCCCCTGAGGGTTGAGTAGAGATGCAGTGGGCCCGTGGCAACAGTGGTCTCCCTGACTGCCATGCTGAGCACTGCACGCGTGTGGCCAAGCCTAATTCCTCTGCCCCGCGTCCCCTTCCCACACACCTGCCACACCCCCAGACCCAGCTCTGCACTGCTGTCCAACACAGGTGCCCATGGTTGACACGAGCTGTGTCCCCAGCCGTTCCTGTCTACAATGGCATCCTCTTCCTCTTTGTGCTGGCCAACTTCAGCATGGCCACCTTCATGGACCCTGGCGTCTTCCCCCGAGGTAGGGCCCTGTGCTGGGGCAGCTCATCTGGCTGACTTTCGCTAGAGTGTGAGTGGCTGACAAAAGAGAGCCTGGCTGGGGGCGGTGTGGGGGGTGGGTGGGTAGGGCTGGCTGGAGAGGGGCTCTCCTGCCAGGGAAGTCACTTTCGTGCTGCCCCCGGCCCACAGCGGATGAGGACGAGGATAAGGAGGATGACTTCCGGGCCCCGCTGTACAAGAACGTGGATGTGCGGGGCATCCAGGTCCGTATGAAATGGTGCGCCACCTGCCACTTCTACCGCCCGCCACGCTGCTCCCACTGCAGCGTCTGCGACAACTGCGTGGAGGTGACCGCCTGCCCCGCCCCCAGCCCACGCCCTCCTCCCCTGCCCACCGTGTGCCCTGACGCGCTGTTCCTGCCCAGGACTTCGACCACCACTGCCCCTGGGTCAACAACTGCATTGGGCGCCGCAACTACCGCTACTTCTTCCTGTTCCTGCTGTCGCTCAGTGCGCACATGGTGGGCGTCGTAGCCTTCGGCCTGGTCTACGTGCTGAACCACGCCGAGGGGCTGGGCGCCGCGCACACCACCATCACGTATCCTTGGCCTGACCACAAAGGCGGTGTGGACCAGGGATGCTTCTCACAGGGGAAGTCGAGGCTTGGAGGGGTGGGTTGGCAGCCCAGAAGTCCCCAGGGAGTGGGTCTCCTTCCGTGAGTGGGCGGTGGGGAGGGGGCGGGTAGTCTGTCCACAGGTGCCTGCTCCATTCTCACCCACGGCCGTTGGCCTTAACGGGCCAGCATGGCCGTCATGTGTGTGGCTGGCCTCTTCTTCATCCCTGTCATCGGCCTCACTGGCTTCCACGTGGTGCTGGTCACTCGGGGCCGCACCACCAATGAGCAGGTGCAGACCCTGGGTGGGGCCATGCAGTGATGGGGATGGGCATGGGAGGGTCCCCGACGGGCTGAGTGAGGAGCCAGGGCTGCACAGGGACTGGGGTGGGGCGGGGCAGGGCAGGGCCGTGGGGGCCCTTGGCGGATGTGCAGCTGTGGTAGGGGAAGCTCTGGCCCTGGAGACCCCAGGTGGGGTTTGGCATGTGGGGTCTCACCTGCCCTGTCCCCCTCCTCTCCCCCATCTGTGGGCACTGCAGCCACCAGTGAATCAGAGCCCAGAAATTCCACAGCAGGGGCAGACCCTGGTGACCCGGGTGGGGGGCACCCCTGGGCTGACCCTGCCCAACTCACCTCTGCGGAACCCCTGCTGTCCCTGCCTGTCCCCCTGCCCTCCTTGGCCAGACCCTGGCTGGCCAGGCTGGCTGAGGGGTCCCATGTCCACAGGTGACGGGGAAGTTCCGTGGGGGTGTGAACCCCTTCACCCGCGGCTGCTATGGGAACGTGGAGCACGTGCTGTGCAGCCCCCTGGCGCCCCGGTGAGGCCCGGCGGGTGTCCAGTGGGCCTCCTCGGGGTTTGGGGTGGGCAGCCATGGGCCCTCAGCCTGATCCACTTCTGCTTTTGGCAGGTGGGGTCCTGCCCTTGGCATGCATTCAGGCCAGGTTGCCCTGGCCACTGACCCCTCTGCCCCTGGTGCAGGTATGTGGTGGAGCCGCCCCAGCTGCCCCTCGCCGCTCGCCTGAAGCCACCCTTCCTTCGGCCGGAGCTCCTGGAGCGAGCGGCACCACTCAAGGTCAAGCTTAGTGACAACGGGCTGAAGGCTGGACTGGGCCACAGCAAGGTGGGGGCCGAGGGGTGGGGTAAGGGATGGGGTGAGGTGGGAAGCGGTCAGGTTGGAGGGGCCTAAGAGTAGAATGGGGAAGGACTGGGTGGAATGGGAGAGGGGTCTAGGTCCCAGGCCCCAGGATGGAGTCCCCAGTTAAGCCCTGCCCGTGGCCTGTACCCTACACACCACTGACCGCGCCCCCTCCCAGTCCAAGGGCAGCCTGGACCGGCTGGATGAGAAGCCGCTGGACCTGGGGCCGCCGCTGCCCCCCAAGGCGGAGGCCGGCACATTTGGCAGCGACCTGCAGACCCCACGCCCCGGCAGTGCTGGTGAGGCGGGGGCAGCCGAACGGAGGGAGGGGCACAGACTGATCCCAGTCTGACAGTGGTCCATCTTCCCCAGAGAGCGCCCTGTCGGCGCAGAGGACCAGCCCCCCGACACCCGCCATGTACAAGTTCCGGCCCGCCTTTCCCACGGGTACCAAGGCGCCCTTCTGTGGGCCGGGCGAGCAGGTGAGGAGGCCTGGCCCTGCCCGGAGGACCCGAGGCCCCGCCCCGGAGGCTCCACCCAAGAGGCCCCACAGGCTCCACCCAAGAGGCCCCGCCCGGGAAGCTCCGGAGCCCCGCCCCCAGACTTCGCCACATCCTGGAGGCCATGTGCCCAGGAATCCTACCTGAGCCCCCGCACCAGGCCTCACCCCTGAAAGACCCGCCTGGGTCACACAGGGTGTGGGCATCCCAGCTGGGGCTGGTAGAGGGGAGCAGGGCCAGGTGTCTTGGGAGGGGCTGGTGCAGGCAGTCCTAGCCACTCGGCCCTTGGCCAGTGTTGCCTGCTGGCTCTAGGCGCTGCCCCCGGGGGCACTGTGTGCCAGGATGCCTGGAATTCCACTATTAGTCAGTCACTCTGTAAGGTCCTCAGGGCCCTCGGGAAGGCTTCAGAGGAATTTGAGATTGTTTGAGGAAGCACATTTATTCTCTGCGTTCACGAGGAGCAGCGGACGGCCTGAGCAGACACCCAGACCCCTGAGGTTCCCAGGCTACCTGCCTCCTTCATGCCACCAGAGGGCAGGCCCGTGGCTGAGCCAGCACACTTGGACCAGCCCCTCTCTCCCAGGGAACTCCCTCCAGGACTGATATCCTGCCTGACCCTGCCTCTGGGGCCTGCTGGTCAGGGCAGTGAGTCTGGGCCTCCCTGGCCAGCGTCCGGTGGCCCTTCTTGGAATGAGGGGGCTTAGGTGGGTTGCCTCCTTCCTGGGATTGTCCTGGATCCCATGGAGGGTCCCGCTGGTTGGCCAAGTGCCCTAAAGCCACATTTGTCCCCACCCATGCGCCTTCTGGGTTTTGAGTTTCTGCAGGCTCTTGTCCCAGTCCAAGTCTGTGTGCCTGGAATCACGGAGAATCAAAAAGGCCCCCCTCTGTCACTGTGGCTACTCCCTGGGCTGCTGGGCTCCGAGGGCACTGCCCTGCTGTCTGCTTTGCACTGCCTGCCCAGACCCTCAGCCGTGGGGTGCCTGGGAGAGGCCCTGGGTCACTGTGTGGTTATTAAGTCTCTTTGAGGTCCTGATCCCAAGGCTGCCCCAAGGCCCCTTGCTCTCCCTGGGGAGTTGGGCTGGAGCAGCTGCACAGCCTTCCCTGGAGAGATACTGGGGCCCCCTGCTCTGCTCCACCCTGTCCCCACTTCCCTCCGTGGGGCGCAGGGGATAGAGAGCTTCTGGGAACAGCTCGTCGGTTGCACCTGCCGCCATCCCTGATGCCACCAGGATTGCAACTTCCTAGTGGGCACAGAGCACCTGGTGAGCGGGCAGGGCACGGTGGGTGGGCCAAAATGGATGTGCGCCATCTCCCCCTGCAGGTCACGGGCACTGACTCCCTGACGCTGGGGGAGGACAGCATCCACAGCCTGGACTTTGCATCCGAGCCCAGCCTGGACGTCCCTGACTACCCGCCCAGCAGCCTGCATGCAGCCTACCCGCCGTCCCCACCACTCAGTGCTGCTGACACCTTCTCAGGCGCCTTGCGCTCCCTGAGCCTCAAGGCTGCCAGCCGGCGGGGCGGGGACCACGTGGCCCTGCAGCCCCTGCGCTCTGAGGGTGGGCCCCCCACGCCCCACCGTGGCCTCTTTGCCCCCCACGCGCTGCCCAACCGCAACGGCAGCCTGTCCTACGACAGCCTGCTGAACCCTGGCTCTCCTGGGGGCCACACGTGCCCGGCCCACCCCTCAGCTGGCACAGCCAGCTACCGCTCGCCCTACCTGCACGCGGGGGCAGCGGGCGACCCACCACGGCCCCCGCCCCGCAGCTTCAGCCCCGTGCTGGGTCTGCGGCCTCGGGAGCCCTCGCCTGTGCGCTACGACAACCTGTCCAGGACCATCATGGCCTCCATCCAGGAGCGCAAGGACAGGGAGGAGCGTGAGCGGCTGCTGCGCTCTCAGGCTGACTCGCTCTTTGGCGACTCGGGTGTCTACGACGCACCCAGCTCCTATAGCCTGCAGCAGGCCAGCGTGCTGTCCGAGGGCCCCCGTGGCCCCGCACTGCGCTGTAGCTCCAGGGACGACCTGGTGGCCGGGCCCGGCTTCGGGGGCGCCCGCAACCCCGCGCTGCAGGCGTCGCTGTCCTCGCTGTCCAGCGCCGTGAGCCGGGCGCCGCGGACCTCCTCTTCCTCCCTGCAGGCAGACCTGGCCAACAGTGGCGCCCCGGGGGCCAGGCCCACCAGCGGCTCCCACAGGTCGCCCGTGCGCCAGGTCCCTCCGTCCCCACCTAGCACTCCCCGCTCGCCCTCCTACGTGGGCCCCAAAGCCGTCGCCTTCATCCAAGCGGAGCTCCCAGAACCGCCGCCCTCGCTGTCTGTGCAGAGGTGGGTGCTCAGGGTGCGGTCAGCTGCCGGGCACAGGGCAGGTGTGTGGCTGCCTGCAGGGCCTCTTGGCCAAGCACGTGGGGGCTGCCCAGGAGGCCTGAGGCTACCTAGGGGGGTGGGCCTCACCCACCTTGGAGGATTCTGGCGGCCAGTGTGAGGGTAGCCCAGCTCCAAGGGTGCCCTGGCATGTCCTGGGACCAGGGGCAGGAGAATTTGCATCTTGAGCCCAACACCCACACTCTCCCCTGGCTGGCACAGACCCAGCATGTGGGGGACCCTAGGGTTCTTCCTCTAGAGATGGTGCCACTGTCCATGTCCAGAAGGCCAAGTCTGGGTGACCATCCTCCCACAGCAAAACATGCCACTCTGGGCACCACGGTCCTGGCCTTCGGGGGGCACAAAGCCCCAGGAAGCAAGGGCTTCCCTGCTCAGGGATGGGCAAACCGAGTCTCAGAAGGGCAGGCTGGTCCCAGGCCCAAGTACAAGAGCCGAGCACCTGCTGGGCACGTTTGCTCACCAGGGCTTCACCTGGCTGCCATGAGCACAGGCTCAGTTGATGAGGAGGTTCCTGTTGTGGGTGTAACAGGCCCAGAGGGGGCTGCTGTGAGGCAGCCCAGGGAGGGAGGGGCTCCTGCCCGCATGAGTGCTGGGCAGCGAGGTCCATGCTACTGGTCAGTGCTGGGGAGGCTGGAGGGCAGAAGGGCAGCCCCTCGTTTCCCTTGGAAGGAGCAGGGAAGAGGCCACATCGTCACTGCTGGGCTTCCCAGCTAAGGGCACCAGGACAGGGCAGGGTCCAGGGACTCACCTGGCCAGCATCCACCTGGCCTCCCTGTGTTCTGTGGTCTGTGCTGAGAGGCCTGGGAGGGGATGGCGGCCATTCTGACATCTGTCTGTCCTGTGACAGCTCGGCCCTCCCCTGGCAGGTTCTGCTCCCCCACGCATTTCCGTGTGGGACCGTCCAGGGTCAGAGGCAGGGGCTGCCCAGTGCTCCGTCTGTGTCTGTGTCCTCTGTCCTCTTGCCTCCGCTGGCCCCTGTCCTGCCATGGTCCCGTGTTCACCGTGTGTGTGCGTGTGTGTGCTTGTTTTGATGCAGGGACCACCCTCAGCTGAAGACCCCCCCAAGTAAGCTTAATGGGCAGTCCCCGGGCCTGGCCCGCTTGGGGCCTGCCACCGGCCCCCCAGGGCCCTCCGCCAGCCCCGCCCGGCACACGCTCGTTAAGAAGGTGTCCGGCGTGGGTGGGACCACATACGAGATCTCGGTGTGAGGACTGACTGCCACCCGTCGCCGTAGCGCCATGGGAGCCAGGACCCCCCCCCACGGCGGCTGCCCCCCCTCCCAACTTCTCTGCCCCGGGAGAGGAGGCCCAGGCTTGGTGTGGACGCATCGGCGGGAGGAGAACCACGCCTCCACGGGCCTATCCCTCGTCCTCAGCCCGTGCATCCACTCATCTGCTCACCAGGGCACAGCTGGGCCAAGGGCCATGAGGCTGCAGGATCTGCGTGTTGGTGGCCCTGCTCCCACGAGCTGGGGCAGCAAGGGGGCGTGGACTGCACAGGTTGTCACCAGGCCAGTCCCTACCCACTTCCCTTACACATGGGTCACTGTGGCCCAGAGATGGACAGAGAGCCCTGGGCCCCTGGCCGTCCTCCCAGACCGAGGGCCCCACCGCCCAGCTGCTCCTAACCATTGCCTTTCAGGGACCCGCTGGAAGCTTGTAGCTTGGCAAGGCCCACTCTTCTGCAGGGAGTCCAGGCCCGGCCCACAGGCACCCAGCTCCGGGACTGCTCTGGGTTCTGACGGACAGGTGCACAAATGGACAGACGGACGGACAGCCAGCTGTGGGTGGGGTCCTGGCTCCGTGTGTCTCGTCTCGCCCAGCTGGTGGGCGCGTCCCCGTGTCTGTGCGCTGAGCTGCCATGCCACGTCCCATGTGTTCACGCTCGGGCCCCCGCTGCCCCCACTACCCGGAAACTTGCTTTAATTGAAGCCTTAATCTTTGCTTTATGCTCTTGTGGGAGGTGACGGGGGCAGGGGGAGCGGGCACAGGAGGCCGGATGCCGCCACAGGGGGCCCACGCGACCCCGAGTCCCCTCCCTGCAAACTGGAGACCCCCACCCGAGGCATGCAAAGTCCAGGCCCTGCTGGAGCCTGGGCACCCACGTGGAAAGCACATCGGGGAGGGGTCGGAGTTTTGTCTGGCGCCAGGGACCCGAGAGTAAGCACACGGCAGCGTCCGCTTGCGTTGTGTCTGTTTTATGTTTTTATATCTACATCTATATATCTATAATTTTATTAAAAAAAGAAAAAGAGTCATTTCGATCCTTTCCTTGAGCAAGGCCAGGGGCTCTGGGCGGGGGCAGAGGGGGTCAGGCTCCGGGAGAGGTGGTGGCGGACAGTCCGGGCGTGGACGTTCTGCGTGGGCGTTTCCGTGGACTTAAGCCAAGGGTGGGGGCTGGCCGGCGGTTCTCTGGCTGACCAGCGTGAGGTTTCCCTGAGTCTGCGTCATCCCTGGCAGTAACAGGGCATTTGGAGAGAAGCTGGGGCTGCAGCTGCCCCAGGGGCCCCGGGATCCCAGGAGCAGGGAGTGCCCGCCCGTCCTGCAGCTGCGCGGACTGGAACTCATCTCCCGTCCCCCCTGCAAGTGTCTGGGGTGGGGGCGTCAGGAATCCACAGCTTTTCAGGGGCTGGGGGACCGGGGCAGGGGCTGGCCCCACGTGGGAGGCCGGCGGGTCCTCAGACCCTGAACCGGGCAGCTCTGCTCCTTGCTGACCTCCGCCTTTCTGCTTCTCTCTCACGGGACGCTGCAACCCACAGGGGGCGGATCGGCACCTTCAGCCGTGGATGGGGGCGGCGTGGCCAGCCCAGGGTGCCCCCCGGCCTGCACCTGTGCCACCTCGGCCTCCCGGTGGACCGCCCGTCACTGCGGGTCCCCTGGAGCCCCGCCACTGGGGCGCCCCCCCGGGGGGCCGTGTGCCGTCTACACTTGGCCGCCTCCAGCCTCTTCCCCAGCCTCTCAGGGCCCGAGCGGGACACCAAGTAGGAGACTCTGGGGCCCAAGAGGCCAGGCTGCTGCGGACCCTAGGGTGTGGGCTGGGCGTCCCCTCTCCACCAGCTGCACCTTGACTGACCCCGAGCCCACCAGGGCCCGTGACCCTGTGCCCTCCCAGCTCAGGAAGTCCCCACCTGCTGCAGAGGGTCCGAAACCCCAGGTGGGGGCCCTGGAGCTGCTGGGACCAGCACAGCCTTCCCGGGTGTCACCATCACCTGATCCCCCTGCCTGACCAAGCACTTTACACGCCACTTCTTCCCAGGGAGCCCCGGCCTCTGTGGGTTGGGCTGGGTGGGGCTCTCAGGTCGCCCCTGCAGGTCGCTACACTCCCCCCTCCCTGCACCCAGCACATGAACAGATGCCTTAAGCTCCTGGAGCCGCCAGCTGGAGGAGACCCCAGCCCACCGGCCCTGCCCAGGTGGTCTTCACTCCTTCACTCTGAGATGTTGCACCTGGCGAGCTCAGAGGGCCCTGCCACCCCCAGCCTTGCAGCCCCCAGCTGGCTGGGCCTGGACGCTCCCAGGGACAGGGCTGGGCCCTGGCCGTCCCCTCTGCCTGGGCAGTGGCTCTGTTTCTCCCATTTGGGGATGAGCAGCCACAAAGCTATTCTCTATTGTTCTAAAAGGTATTGCCCTGCCCCAGTTTAATGCACTAAATAAAATTTTTGGTGTTTACCTCCATGGCTCTGTCCACCAGCGTGGTCCCCCTGTCCTCCAAGCCTCGGGGAAGCGCCAGGAGGCTGGACTGGACAGGGACCCTGGGGTGGGGAGGGAACAGGAGCGGGGGGCCGGGTGGTGGCTGGGCCGGTTTGGGAAGGGGGGTGGTCGGCCAGACAGGGACGTGGCTTATGTGAAGGGTCAGCAGAGCCTGGACTGAGAACCTGATCCCCGAGGTCTGCCAGTCCCAGGGATGAGGCCTGAGGACCTCACTTTCAGTGGAGCCCCTTCTACATACCCTCTGCTCAGAGCCCTTCTGGTGGCCAGGTCGGTCTGGGGGTGTCCTGTGGAGAGGCTGCCCTGGCAGCGGATGGGGCTTGGGGGACGAGGCAGGGGCGCCACCCCTAGGGACCCTCACTGCAAGATCCACCTCAGAAGGTGGCAAAGCCTCCTATGCCCCGCTCCCATTTCCATGGAAACAAGTGCACAGGCCTTGTGTCACTACTGTATGTCCAGCCGCAGGCCCAGCCCTCAGGACAGACCCCGCCTCCACCCTCCTCCAAGGCTCTGGGCTGGGATGGTGCGTGGGGGCTGGCACGGCCGCTGGGCACCCTGGGCCACACCAGCCACCTTGCTTCCTCCTCGCTGGGGCTGCTGGGCCTCCGGCCTAGAAGGGCAGGAAGTCATCCACCTCAAGGCGCAGGAACGGGCCCAGCAGGGTCCGGAACTTCCAGATGGTGGCGCGGCTCAGCAGGGGCGGCACCAGCCCCTCGAAGGGCACGGGGTCCACCATGTACACGTAGGCGGCGGTGCAGGCTAGCAGGGCACCCAGCAGCAACCTCAGGGCCAGCAGCCTGTGGACGGCGGTGGTCAGGGGGCGGGGGTGCCCAGGGGACAGTCCCTGGGGACTGGGCTCTACCCCTGAGCTCAGACGGCCACCTACCAGAGCTGGCCTTTGCGGCCCTCGGAACATCCCAGCTGCGGCCGTGCCTTCCGCGGGAGAGGGGCTGAGTCAGAGCAAGTTCCTGGTCTCTCCCAGGACAGGGGTGATTCTGGTCACAGGGATCCTCTCCGGCTCCCTGAGAGGGGCCTCCAGGGAGAGGGTGGGGTGGGGGACTTACCCCTATGCACACCATCTGCTGCTCCTTCCTGACCTGGGTGCGGCACTGGGCCCGTTCCCTGGCGGGGGGGGGGGTGCGGTGCACAGTCAGCGCCACGTGTACCCCCCACCTCAGCCTGGCACCACCTGGTCTGGTGCAGGGGAATTGGGGAGGGGTCAGGGATTGGTCCACCCCATCCTGACCTGGGCACCTGCCCCCATCCCGGCTCAGCCAGGCCCCGCTGGCTCCCAGCCCTGCACATCACCCCAGAATCTCCAGCTGGATGTCCTCCATCTGGTTCAGCACACCCCGGATGTCCTTCTTGAGGTTCTGGGGGACAGAGAGGGTAAAGCTGGTCCCCCAACCCCACTGCCCCCACCCAGCCCCCTCATCCTCTGGATGTCGCCTTTAGGGACCTACCAGGAGCCCGGTGGCCTGGTTGTTCAGGGCCATGTGTACTTCGGCCACGCCGTCCCACACCTGGTGGGAGGGTGGAGGCTGGGTCACGCCCCAAGGAGCAGGACCCACGCAGGATGCATGTCACAGGTGGGTGCCCCAGCGCCCCCTCCCACCCTTGCAGGTGGGCACCTCGGTGATGGCCATCTTCTTCCTCTCAAAGGACAGTCGGATCTGCTGCAGCTCGTTCTGGGGGCAGGCACAGTGTGGGCAGAGGGAGGACCGGCAGGTGGTCAGCTCCTTCCTCCCCGCACGCCCCCGGCCTCTGGGGCCCACCTGGGACTGTTGCACGAAGGACTCTTTCCCCCGACACGGCTTCTGCCGCAGCAGCTGCAGAGGGGCCCTGTCCTTCAGGGGCCGGGCGCTGGCCTGCTCAAGGGGCTGCAGAGGAGCCACCGGCTCAGCCCCAAGGCCATCAGCAGCATCCGTGGTCAAGGACTGCTTAGGAATGGGGTGGGGGTAGCGCATGGAGCCACAGGGAGCTCCCCAGAGCCTCCCATTGTCCTGCTGGGGCTGCACCCCGCCACACACTCACCCAGGTCAGGGCTGTGCAGCTCGAGTGCTCTGGGCACAAGGGCAGGAACTGCTGCCCCGGCCCCAGGAGGGCCCCCAGCTGCTCCCGCGTGTCCTGGTTCTGCCTTTTCTGGGGGTGGGGGCAGAAAGATGGGAACAGCCACTTCGCAGGCAGAAGGTGGAAGGGGGCGGTGGTGGAGGGCTTGGGGCCTGGGAGGGCTGGGAGCACACTCACCAGATTCTGGTTCCCCTGCTCCAGCTGGAGAAAGGACTGCTCTGCAGGCCCCAGGAGCATGCTCTGGAGCTGAGAGGGGGCTGCCCTGGGCGAGGCTGGGGTCCCTGCCCTCGGGGTCAGGGGCGGGCAAGGGCAGGGTCTGGGCCCTGAGCTGGGCCACGCCCCCTGCGTGGGTGTCCCCTGCTCTCGGCCTGAGTGCAGGGGCCAGCCCCACCCCAGCCCCATCTCTACTTGTCCTTGTCTCACCCCCGCCGGGTGGTCTCGCGGCCTCTGTCGCTGCACCTCTCCCTCTTCACCTGTGATAAAGTTCCCAGGTACCTCGTCACCGACCCTGGGCCCCCCACCCCCTGTCCCCTGGGCTGGGAAAGGCCTGGCAGTCTCCACTGAGTGGGTGGAGCTGAGAGGCACCATGCAGGGCCACCTTACAAACCACTGGCAGGGTGGGTCCAGGCATCCTCCATGGCTGCTCGAAGCTGGGGGTTGGGGGCACTGGGGGTGGGAGTGGCCACGGGGTCCCAGGGTTTTCAGCCCCTCCATAGCTCCCTGTGACTCCTTCCTGACCCCAGGTCCATGCTTTGGCCTGGCCTGAGCTGCCACCCTCTTACTGAGGGCCCTCTGGGTGTCATGGCTCACAGGTGCCTCAGGGGCACCTGTCACAAAGACCTAGGCATGGCCAGGGAGGTCATAATGGGCTGGGGCGTGGTCAGAGCAGGGCTGGCAGGGTCCCTCCCACCATGTCCCTGTTCCTCAGGTAACCTCAGGGGGTCACCCCCTCTGCATCGTCCCCACCACACCCACCTCAGCTATTTTCTTAAAATGTACAGCAGATCATGCAGACACGTGGTTAGAACAAAGTCAAACAACAGGAAGTGTCCAGTGTGACCCTGCCCCCAGCCTTGATCCCAGTGGCTGAGACCTTTCTGGAGGTGGCCGCACGTCTCATGGTCTCTCTTCACACAGAAGAGATCATCCTACAGCCTGGCCTTTTCACCTAACGTATCTCCAAGTTTTTTAAAAAAATCATTTATTGAACATTCGATGGTCCTGCAAGGACTATTATTATCCTCTCCCTGCAGGCGGGGGACCGAGGCATGAAGACACTTGCCCGAGGCCATGGCCTATTCAGTGATGGGACCAGAGTCCAGCCTGCTCTTCACCACTTCGGGGGTCTTTTCAGTGACAGCAGAGCGTGTCTCCCATGTGGAGCCAGATCCAGCCCCTGCCCCACAATGGTTTCTCCTCCCTTCCTACAACATCATGTTGTGCTATCTGTCCCACTGCACCCCCGCTGCTCCTGGAGCCCCTGCCTCACATCCTCCTCTTTCTCAGCTCCCTCCCTTGTTCTGTGGAAGCACATCCTCAAGCAGCGTCCTCAGAAAGGTGGGTCGGTGGAAACCCGAGTGCCTGTGTGGTGGAAACAGCTGCAAATCCCTCCTGTCCCCGGGTCCTTGGCCCTCTGCAATGTGACCCTGGGCTCTGGGCTAGCCTGGAGGTTCGCTACGGCCAGTGGAGTCTTACCAGCAGAGACCTGGACAGTGCTTGTGTGTTGGGCTGTGACTGTCTTGCTGCTCTGGGGACCCTCTGTGGTGGGAGGGGGGCATGGCCTTGCTCTCAGATACCAGGTCGTGGGGAGGGAGGCTCTGGTTATCCCAGCGGGTCCCCAGCTGCCAGGAGCTGGGTTGAAGAGCCCAGTGAGACCACAGAGACCCACCCCGTGGGGCTGGCCAAGTTGCCAAGGCCCGACTGACTTGCGCTTGTTTTAGCCTCTGAGATTGGGAGCCATCTGCCCCTTGGGACTAGATCATGAGACACCTCACAAGTCTGAAAGCATCTTACTCTGACCTCACGCTTGTTGGCTGTGAGTTTGGGCAGAGTCAGCTCAGAGGGCATTTCCCCACAGGAATTCAGGGGCCCCACAGTCCCTGGAGCTGCTGTCTGCAGGCCGCGCTGCAATTGTGCTTTAAAATTTCAAGACATCTCCATTGTTCTTTGCGTGCCCTTATTCTTTTTTTCAGAGCTTCCTGCTCTGTTTTAGGGGTAACGTGGATTTTGCAGGGAGGGGAACTTTTGCTTCCTGCTTTTTCTCTTTGTGGTTCTTTTTTTCTGTTTGGTAGGACTTCCTATTAGGCCCTGTCCTCAGATGTCTGGCTTTTCTACTCCTGTGCATAGGGAGGCAGGATGGAGCTGAGGGGTTTCTCTCCCCGTTAGCAGCCGGGGTGTCCCAAAGTCAGTCCCCTGGGAGGAAGGCCTCCTGCCTCTGGGCAGACGTCTGGAGAGGGGGACAGCTTGGGGAGTTTGCCTGGCAGTCCCTGTGTCACCTGCCGTCCCTCACACGTGCTGGAGGCCACCCCAAGCCGTCCCCTAGCCAGCCCAGTTTTGCTGCCCTGCCTCTTCCACACCCAGGTGATGTCAGCCCCTGTCCTGCTATGTCAGCCCCTGCTTCCCGTCTGAACAAGTCTGTCAAAATCCCTTATCTGCCGGTGGTCTCACTCCTGTCCTCTTTGTAGGACAGATACACTACAGGGGCTGCCGGACAGGGGCCACCCACAGAGGAGGGGGCATGCACAGCTCACAGGCTGTGTCTACCTGGACACAGGTGGCCCAGCCCCAGGAGGTCACTCTGTTTCTAGGGTTGCATCTGTGAAGCATTAGCAACAGGCTCTGGCTGGAGATGGGCTGGGAAAGATGGGCCTGGAGCCCCACTCAGTCACCAGCGGCCCCCTGAAATCTCCCCTGAGCAGACTCTGCTTAGCCACCAGGGGAGGAGGGGGCCTCCGGGGTGGGGCGGGGAGCCGTGCCCTGTCAGGTGCCAGCAGGTGCCTGGGAACGTTAAATGGGGAGAGGGGATCTCCTCATGGAGACTGGGGACCCCCTGTAATAACAGCAAGGACAGTGGCTGCAACCCGGGAACTGTTAGCAGAGGCCTCAAGCTCAGGAGCCAGGCAGGACACCCAGGCGGGGCTGCAGGAGGGGGTGCCTGGGACACCCGATGACACGGGAGCCTCAGCCCCACCCACCGTGCCCCGGCCTGGAACCCCATGCTCCTGGATGCAACCTTTACCCTGGCTGCGCCCCATCTGGGAAGCTTGCTGGTGGCTCACAGCCCAGCCCTGAAGAACCCAACACCCTGAAACCTTCCTCACACCCTCCCTGTGGTCCTTGTGAAGTGGCCCTGAGCCTGAGAATGGCCCAGAGGGTGGGGGGCTCTCAAAGGGAACCTCAGTTTTGGTGGCATTTCCACAAATGGGGACAGGTAAGGTAATGTATGCGGGGCACCCTGAAAATCCGTGTTGATTGGGGTGGGGGTCTGAATTGAGACAGGGCTCCAGGATGGGGCAGGGGAGAGTCTGCATCGTCAGATTTCCTTGCCATGGCGGGAAGCGAGGCTCAAGTGCTTCGTGGAAAGAGCCAGGCCAAGGCCCTCCTTGTCATGCAGCGTGCACCTCCCTGGACACCAGTTGCCATGGCAGCCGCTTCCTGCCCAAGTTGCCATGACGCCCAATAGCCTCAGGGAGCCTGAGCCTGTGAGCAGGGGTTGGGCTGCGGAGGCAGAGGAGGTGTGGAGGCCCTCGCCCTTCCTGCTCCTGCCAGGACTCACCGTGGCCTCCACATTCAAGGCCCCGCGCTTATTTCCAAAGCTGGGAAACAGACCTGGAACTTGGGGTGCCTGGACCAGCCACAACCCCTCAGGAGGAGCCCCATCTCTGTATGCCCTAACCAGGGCCCTGGCCCAGAACCACTCCCTCCAGCCCTCAGACCCTCAGGCCCTGCAGGCTTCCTGGAGCAGCCCCAGGCTGGGGATCACCCACTTCTCTGGGGCTTCAGGTCACTCTTGGGATCTCACCTCCTCCCAGGGCCTGGCGGTTCTCCCGGGGCCTCCCAGTTCTCCTGTGCTCTGAGTTTGTAGCAGACACAGATGGCCTGAGGCTGGGACCCATGTGGCTCTGAGGGTGGTCTTGTGCCCTCTTGGGGCACAAAGGGGTGGTTAGGCCCATAACCAGGAGGACAGGTCCACTGGGTGTGACTGCGTGAGGGGGGTGGTGGCCTGGGGAGTGACCGCCCCAGCCCAGGGCCAGAGGGCAGGCACACTGCAGGCGAGTGGTCACAGGCAGCTGAGCGCTGGGCAGCTCCCTCCCCTCCCCAGCCTGTGGGAAAGCCCTTCGGGATGGAAAACAGGCTGGGGGTGGGCCCTGGGAATGGGTACAGGTGAAGGTGAGAGGAGGTGCTGGGGGTGGGCCCATGGGGTCCTCCTACAGTGGTTCTATTTCAGAGGCTGTGACTGAGCAGCTCCCAGGGCATGGGCTTGGCAGGCCATTTGTCTCCCCTCCCTCGGTGACTCTTTGGACAGCTGCTGCTCACATTTTCTATTTAAGAATCAGAGGAGACTGTACATTTGAGATTCACCACGAGATAGGGTCAAAATGTATTTTATCATAAGTCTACAAATAATTTTCTGACAAATCTATGATACCGTATATGTGTAACGTAAAATCACAACCATGGAAACTGTTACTTTGGAAAACTATGCCTAAATCTAAGTATGATTGGAGCTTTAAAATTTTTTCCAGCAATAATACTTGTTACTTGTTCACTTATTTTGTCAAGCAGAACATCAATAATTGATACTACAGATTTAAGCAAAATTTATGAGAAAATTATTTCAAACTAAGGCAATGCTCTCCATGAGCCTAACTTTTATCTGCAAATTAGGAAAGACTGTTTTGATTCAATCAGTGATCAGACCCATGGATCATTGGTGCAGGAAAAAAAAAATCAGATGAGATAATGTCAAGGAAAATACTCTCTATAAATTACCATCAGCCAGGGTGCTGAGGGCTGAAGCCTGGGGAGGTGGCTGTGCTGCGGCTACAGGGCCCCCTGCACCCCAGGGTGAGTGAACTGGGTGTGCCTACCCTGCCTGAGTCCAGAGATGCCCCCCAAGAGGGTCTCACCCAGCTAGGCTCACCCCCTTTTCGATACCCCCATGCCCATCTGACCCTGCTAGCCCGACAGTGGTGCCCGGGAAGCCAGCATGGCCAGAGCGCCTGATGGTCAATGCTGGGCTCACCTCACCAAGTCCATACCGCGGCCAGAATCCAGGACATCTGCCCACCCGGCTCTCCACCCTCTGCCCCTAGCCAGCTCTTGCTGGGCCGTGAGCTCCTGGGGTCCATCACTGAGTCCAGGCAATGGGCCCAAAGGGGTTGAGTGAGACTGGGGGTAAGGTGAGGGACGGAGACCTCGGTGCCAGGCGCTCCCTCCCTCTGAAGGACGCTCCATCCTCTCCCGGCTGGCCCTGTGTGGGTCCCAGGATCTACCACCAGATGGCGCCAGAACCCTGCAGACGGGCTGCAGGCTTTGGGGAACCCCAAACCCAGGGCAGGGGGCAGCCCTGGGCTGAGGAGGAGCCAGGGGTGGTTCCACCGAGGCCTAAACTGCTGGCAGTGCTGGGGGAGAAACCCCCTCCCCACTTGGATCTGTAGTTCTGTGGGGGTCTGAATGCTTCCTGCTGGTTCCGTCCCACTGTTCACACTGAAATAAATGACCCTGGGACTCACCCCCCACTCCTTCCGGCCCCTCGCCTGCTCCCTGCCCAGGGTCTGGGCTCCCAGAGTTGGGGGGGCCTTCCCCAGTGTGGGAACACCGCCCCCACCCCCTGCCAGCAGCCCTGGGCTGGCCACATGATGCCTGGTTGTCAGTGGGCAGCCAGAGTTGGTGAGGGGGGGGTCCCAGGTTCAAGACTGTGAGGCCTTGGCTAGAACATGGCTCAGGTGCTGGGAGGTGAGAGCCCATCTGCAGGGGGCATGCTGGGGTGTCTGGCACCCTTAGGGGGCCAGTGCGGCAGGGGCAGGTTGTGGTCACCTGCATGGTCTCCAGGGTGTCTGGGAAGCTGTGCAGGGGGACAAGGAAGGAGGCAGAGGGGTTGGGGAGAAAGAACCCCCACCTCCAATTGTTGCCTCAGCCCCCAAGGCAGCAGTGGCTGTGGCGTGGGGATGGGGGATGCTGATGCTCTGTGCCCAGAGATGCCGCCCCAAGCCTTGCCCTGGGGTAATGGGCTGGCCGGGCAGCAGGGCACAGCCACTGTTTTGGGGTGACCACGTGGTGCTGGCACAGAGAACAGGCCTGGAACCATCTCTGCCTCCCACAAGATCATCAAGGTGGACACACTGGATGTTTGCTTGCGTGCTGGGGACAGGGCCTTGGACGGGTTCTCAGTGCAGGCTCTCCGGACTTGGGACTGGACCCCCAAGGCTTCTGTGCCTCAGCCCTGGGGGGGCCCAGCCCTTCCTAAGGCTATCAGGCCCCTGGGCAGCCACCCTACTCTTGGAGCCAGGCCAGGTGTCTGGGCTCTGTCCCGGTGAGATGGGGTTTTGGGGTGCAGAACCGATTGCTGGGGTGGTGAAGTTGGCTGTCTGGGCTCTGGGGGTGGGCCTCAGAAGTCGGAGGGAAGTGAGTCAGGACTGGGGCATGGGTTAGGGGTTCCCGGGTTGGGGGCTGCAGGCTAGAGGGGACACAGGCTCTCTCAACCCTGGGCTTTTGGGGCCTGAGCCTGGCTTCCTTCCCAGGCAGGCTGTCCCTTTAACTACAATTCCTGCACGAATGGGGAGATGTGATGAGGGAGTGTCAGAGCCTCCCTTGGCCTGGCCCAGGACACACAGCTGGGAAGTGGACCGAGGTCACACTGTGCACCTGACCTTGGGGCTTCAACACCGACCATACCACCAGAGCCTTCAGTTGAGCCTGGGCTGCAGGGCCACAGTGGTGGGGGTGAGGGGAGCCGGTGGGGGATGGAAAGGAGGCAGGCGAATAGTTATGGGGTGCAGTCATCCCGTCCACCCACCCCCACGGAGCTTCCATCATCCTCCCTGGCTGCCCATCTGGTCCCCTCCAGGGCTCCTCCAGAGGGCTCAGCTTCAGGGGAAGGTCAGACCTCCAGAGCCAGTATTCCTGGCCCCTGGCAACCCCAGCTTGTAGCCCTTCGCCAGAGTCCGCCCAGACATCCACAGTGGAAACCGATTTGGGGCCTTCCCCCTCCCCTCCCTACGGAGCAGAGACCAGCAACCACCCCCCAGCTTTCTCTTTTGAATAGTCTCACTGTTGGGTCCTTTGTCTGAAGGTGGGTCAGCTGAGCACAGTGGCCAACACTTGTAGCAAACTCAGTCTCTTGTCTGGGCATCTCAGCTTCCCCACCACCCGAAAGGCCACTCATCCCCCCAACCAGCAAGAGGCACGTTTCTGCACCCACCAGCCAACTGTGACCACCAAACCCACCAGCTAACCAGCTCACAAACTTACTGACCATTCAAACACTTGTCACCTACTCCGCCCTCCCTTCTGGCACTGACCCTGAGATGCCCCAGGACCCTTGGGTGTCCAGCGCAGCCCAATGGGCGGTTAGCTGCTGGGGTCAGCTTTGGTCAACAGGAAGGGGCAGGTGGGTAACCCCCCTCCCTTCTTGCCAGGACTGCTCTCTGCTGCCCCTCCCTCACCCCTCTCCGACTCCGGTCCCCTACCAACCACCCACAGCTTCCAAGCAGAGGAACCCACCGCCCACACACCTCCCGAGCTGACTGCGGCTCACTCTGGACTGTGCGGTGGAGCCCAGGCGCCTCCCGGGAGGCAGCGTGAGGCATTCGTCCTAAGAAGGCCCCACGTCAGTGATAAAGGGCAGGATCACCCCTTGCTGATGTGCCATGAGCCGCCCGCCATACAGGGAGACGTTCATTTATCTCAGGAACTGGGCGCAAGTTATGAAAATGGTAATTTCTTGGAGATTCAATTACGTGCTTTCACTGTTACCCTCAGTAATCAAGGAAACGATTTTTTGCGGTATGCGGGCCTCTCACTGTTGTGGCCTCCCCCGTTGCGGAGCACAGGCTCCGGACGCGCAGGCTCAGCGGCCATGGCTCACGGGCCCAGCCGCTCCGCGGCATATGGGATCCTCCCAGACCGGGGCACGAACCCGTATCCCCTGCATCGGCAGGCGGACTCTCAACCACTTGCGCCACCAGGGAGGCCCCAAGGAAACGATTTTTAAAGGAAGTCTGTGGGATGATAGGAATCTGGAGGGGAGGATCGGGCCGGGCGGTCGTTGGTTTGAGGACCGGGAGAAGGATGGTGTCTGCTGCGGGCAGGTGGGCAGAGTGGGGCTGGGCTGCTGGCCTCAGTCTTCCACCCAAGATGGGCCCATCTGGGACTCTGCCAGCCTGCAGCAAGATGAAGTGATCCTAGGGCTGCCGAGGACGCCCACTCCCCGCCCAGCGCCTGGGCAGGCCTCGTCTGTCTCCCAGGGCCTCTGTAGGAACAGAAGTGGCTCCTTGTGGGGTTTGGACTTGATTTTCCCCGAGTGACGTCTTGGCTTTAAATAACAGCCCCAGGATTAATGGTGCTGGCAGCCAACAGCTCCAGGTGATTGGAAAAGGGTTTTATGGCCCCTCGGGTGAAATTGAACTTGCTTCCTACGTGTGTTTCCGAGATGAGATTGTCCTCCCTGGCAAAGGCAGCACGTTTCACGCTAATTACAGCGGCTCTTGTTGCTGCTCCTCACCCACGCTTCCTGGAGTCGGGGCTGGGGTCACTGCTAGGTCCCCTAATCTCAGCAGATCCTGGTGCCAGTTCTGGGGAGGTGACCTCACCCAACCAGCGGCCAGAGAGGGGAGGCAAGGCTGGCCCAGCCAGTCACACCAGGGAGGGGGCTGGAAGGAGGCCCCAGCCTGTGGGGTGGGTGGTCTGGGCTCCCTCCCACCAGGCCCACAAAGTGGCCCTACCTGCCAGTGGTGACCCTGACAGCAGGGGGTGGTGCCCAGAATCCCAAAACTCTGGACTTTACTCTGGACTTTTCCCAGAGTAATCACCTTTGATTCACTTGCAGTAAATACTAGGCTATTTTTTTCCTTTCCAATAATTGAACTTATTTATTTTTAACTAAGATTAAATGTTGTCTGTCAGCTCAAGATATACCACTGTGCTGTCAGGCCTGGTCTAGGCTCTCTTACCTGCTGCCTCTAGGGACAGCCCACAGGCAGGGACGGGGCCAGTGGCTGGGGTGGGGACAGTGGCCAAGACATTGTTTGTCTGGGAAACTGGGTCCTGGAGAATCAGTTTTCATTAACCACTGCTGTCACCATGAACATGACCATCATTATCGTCACCTCTACCTCCATAGCTGCCACCATCACCTCCTCCACCATCACCTCCACCACCACCTCCACCACCACCACCACCATCACCTCCACCACCACCACTACCAACAATACCACAACCACCACCACTACAACAACCATCACCTCCACCACCACCACCACCAACACCACAACCACTACAACCACAACCACCATCACCTCCACCACCACCACCACCAACAACACAACCAACACAACCACCACCACCACCAATACCAACACCACCACCAACACCTCCACCACCACCACCCCAACACAACCACAACCAACACCACAACCACCAACACCACCAACACCAACACTTCCACCACCACCAACACCAACACCACCTCCACCACCACCACCACCACCTCCACCAACACCACCTCCACTAACACCGTCACTTCCACCATGACTGCAATCACTGTGCCTGTGCCGTCAGCACCACTGTCACAGCACTGTGTTGACAAGCCGACCGTGGGTTCAAGCCTCCATCAGTTGGCACTAATCACTCCAGCACAGGCACCTTTATGTGGTTCTGATCACATTTGAGGGGAGGTTGGATGTGACTGTCTGTGGGGGACATGTGGAGCGGGAGGGAGGCAGGCTTGGCAGATCTTGAAGGACTCGGGCTTTCGGGGGCCCCAGCCCAAGGACACTCCCAGTGTCCCAACACTGTCTCTCCTGTCTCAACACTGACCCACATTCTGTCTTTGGCCACATGGGGGCAGAGGAACTGCTAGTCCTTCTGTCCATCCACACCCACGTCACACAGGCTGGCCTCCCCAGGGCAAAGGAGGCCTGGACCAGATGCCCAGCTGTCCTCCCCTTCAGACCTCAGCCAGTGCTTGGGGAGCCAAGGGGCCAGGTGCTGGGCAGAGGTGGCCCTGGGCAAGAGAGCCAGAGCTGGGCCAGTCTCCTGCCTCTGAGCTCAGTTTGCTCATGTGAGATGCGGTGACACAGTGCCCTCTATGCAGCAGGCCATGAGGTCAGGGTGGGAAGATGCCCACGAAGGGCAGCAGGAGGGGCCGTGGACCAGCGTTAGCCAGCGGCCTCACTGTGTCAACTTGCTGAGAACAGCGGGAAGTAAGTGGGGAGCTCGCACTCACTGTGGTTCTAGGTCACTGGTGTCATATAATGTTACCCCACAGTGACAGCTCTGTCCCCGCTGGGATCCCCAGCACCACTGTCCCGCACTCAGAGCTGACACGCAGCGAGAGGGGGGCTGCTGGTGGCCCCTCCCTGGTCTGCTGGTCACAGGGCTACAGCCAGAGTTTCTGGGGACACTGGATGGTGATGGGGCTGAGTGGTCAGTGAGGCCTGTGGGGGCACACAGGCCTGGAGCTGACCTGGGACAGCAAGGCCCTCAGTGGCACCTGACCTGTGATGGGCACCCTCCTGGTTGGCCTTGGTGCCAGGGCCTCAGAGAGGCTGGCGGGTGTGGGGTGGTCATGGACACCAGGAGTGGGCCACTCTCCTGTCCAGGTGTTCGGGGGCCCTAAGGGGAGCTTGGGAGGGCCGGGTCATGCCTGGGGCCCAGGACACACGCGTGGGGGAGCAACCCTGCCAGGGCAGCCTTGGGGGGCCCCTCCCTGCCTCATCCAGGCAGGGGGGAATATATCGAGGTGCATTAAACCCCCCTCGTGTTTGGCAAATATTATTAACAATCAAAGATCTTAAATCTTTGCGACACTCCCGATGACCAGAAAATTAATATAAGAGCAGATAATAATTACTTAATGATTAATAATTACACTTAATAGTTTTCAAAGTAATTGTGATAAAGAAAAAGTTAAATGAAAACCCATCAAAATTGCGGATGCTCTATGCACTGCAGGAATCTTGGTGCTGGGGCGTGGGGGGAGGGGTGGACAAGTCACCTGGGCCACGTATGGTTTCTCTGGACCCCTGAGCAGCCCACTTCCCGGGCCTGCACCCCAGGGGTGGATGTTACCCACACACAGACGGTGAGGACCCCACACTCACCTGCAGAGAGGGATGTCTTGCCCAATCACTGGGGCTGGTGGGTGGAGCCTGTCTCCTTCCCTTGGGGGCTAGTGGAGTGGTTACAGGGTTGCCTCAGTGAGCCCATGAGTCTCTGCCCTGTGCCTATAGGTGTCCTGGGTCTCAGGGCTGGCAGGCAGGGACAGCCTCTGCCCTCATAAGCCGATCCCTGGTCCTCCCATGGCCTGTAGACCCTCTGGGCCCTGGGAGTACCCCTCTGCTATCAGATTTACCCTGCCATCTCCTGGATCAGCTCACCAATTCTCACTAAAGTGTGAGTGGTTGCTCAGTGCTGCTCTAATCTTCTAGGCCCGCAGTCTCATGAAGGCTTAACTTGAGGGAGAGGAACAGGGCAATTCCAGGCAAAAGAGGCTTGGTACTGGCTGCCCTGAGTTTCTGGACTCTCCCAGCCCTGGACAGCATGTCAGGAAAACCAGAGCCCTGGTAGGGGCAGGACCTGGGGACCTGCTGACCCTCATGTCAGTCACTTTTTCTGATCTTGGTTTCTGGCCCCACCTGGTGAGACTACCAGCTGACAGCACTCTGCAGCCCCCTCACCTTGGCCTCAAAGCAGGACCACCTTAATTATGCCCCTCCTCCAAGTCATCACAGCTCCCAGAGCCCTCAAAGCCATGTTGTGCCCTAGCCAGGGCCAGTACTGTCTCTGCACAGGCTGCCACAAGGCGATGGTGGGACAGAGAGGTCCCCCAGCTCCTGCTCTGGGCAGGCAGATGGCCACTTAAACTGCTCTTGCAGCTTTTGTGAGGGTTTAAAGTCTTTCAAAGCACAAGTTAGGAAAAGGTGGCAGCTGGAGGAACGAAGAGAAGATGGCAGCCCCACAGGGAGGGCTGGGTGGGGACCCCTGTCACTCAGCACAGACAGACAGTCGCCACGCGCGACAAGCAGGCAGGTGCAGTCCTGGCGTTGGTTTCCGCGTCCCCCGCTGTGGAGCACTCCCCTCCCTCATCAGCCCTGTTCCAAGGGCACCCCTGGATGTGTAAACTGAGGCCCCAAGAGGTTCAGGGCTGCCCAAGGTCCCAAAGGCCCTGTGCCCAGCCCAGGCCCTCATATTCAGACCCTCTTGACCTCTGGCCTGGGGTCACTGCTCTGAGTGTCCCTCAGTGTCCCCTCATTAGGCCCGTCATGGTTCCCTTCTGAGTTCAGCGGCTCTGAGGCCATTAGCAGGATTGCAGCTCCTCCAAACTCAATTGCTCATTAAGGCTCCTCCACGGGCCCACCCTCCTTCTGCTCCTGGCGAATGGCCTTCCCAGGGCAGGCGTTGGCTGTCCACCCACACGAGCACCCAGTGGCCTTGGCCCTGACCCATGGGCGACACAGTGGGGTGGGCGAGTCTGCCCACCACCCGCCCTTCCCGCCTCTGCCTGTCACCACCCGACCCCCGACTCCTTGCATCAGCCGGGAAGGGACTGATGACTTCAGGTCGGGCTGTCCCAGGATGCACCCCAACCAATCCCAGGAGCCAGGAGGGGGCTGGGAGGGGCCTAGTCCCAGTCTCTGCTCTGTAGTTGGGGCTGCCTACCCTGGGTCTCAGCTTCCTTGTCTGTGAAGTGGGTTTGGGTAGCCGTGAGGCACTGACCTTGATGCTGAAGTTCCTGTTTCCCAGGGTCCTTGGGGCCCAAGCCGTCCTGAGGGCAGCCTCCACGCAGCCCTGGGGCAGGGGTGCAGGGTGCGCTCAGATTCTGTCCCCAGCTTCCCTCTCACTGTGAGGAGACTGAGTCTCACTGTGGGCCCAGGTCGGAGCAGAGGCTGCCTCTGCCCCCAGGGGAGGGGTGGACAGTAGGGGTCAGGGCAGACCCCGAGGGCAGAGGACCAAGGCTGTACTCGGACACATTTGTTGTGAGCAGTGCCTGTGCTGTGGACCCCACCTTGGCTCCCCTGCTGGGGTCAGAGGCTGGGGGTGGGGTGCTGCCCATGGCTGCCCCTGGCCCAGCAGCAGAGGCTCAGCTGGTAAAACGTGTGGGCTCAGCCAGAGGCGGATGGAGCTGGGGATCCCCAGGGCAATGGCGTGGGTAGTACTTGGGCCCCTGCCCCGAGACCTGGACACCACTGGGGTCCTCGGTGCTCAGGGCCCCACCCCCCTGCAGCCTGGTGGACCCCCCTGAGGGCTCAATGACTCCCTGTTAGTCTTCAGGGATTCGGAGTGAGACTGGTGATTCAGTGGTCTGCCTAATTAGGCCTCCTCATTAATAATCTATTCCTGCTAATGACCTCCTCTCCTCCATGACATTAAAACTCTCAGTGGGCTGGTGGGTAGAGGGAGGCAGCCAGGAGGCCTGGGGTCCCCAGGGGTGGGGCGCTGGGGGAGGCTGGGTGGGGCTGTGTGCTGGGTCCCTGCTCCTGGCATTGTCATGAGATGTTCTGGAGGGTGGGTGGGGCTGGGCAGGGAACCCAGGTGAGGCCTCTGCGTCCTGTGGTCAGCAGGCGTGGGGTGTGGTCTGTGGCTGGGGTGACCCAGGCCCTAGGGGGAGAAGCCTGGGGATGGTAGAAACGACAGCATGAGGTTTGGAGGGAAGGAGGCTTGGAGCACATGTTTGGGGCAATCCCATGAAGTGATGGATAGAAGTAATAGCAGCCCTTCCTGTGGAGCAGGGCCTGGGCCACGAGGCAGGGAGCAGATGAGGAAATGGGTCGGGTGGGGAGGCACCCAGCACCGGCCACTTCCCACCCGCCCAGGCTCTTTCCCCAGGATCCAATCCCCACCAGGCCAATTCTGCCCACGGGCTGAGAATTATAGCAGATTGAGGACAGAGGGCACGGCGGCCCTGGGGGGTGACGGGGGAGTCAGGCCAAGGCCCAAGGATATCCAGGTGCCAGCCCTGCCCACCTCTGGGGCAGGCCGGCTGCAGTCCTGCTCCCACCGTCCCCTCGGCAGCACAGAAAGGAGTCCTCTGTCAGGTACAGTCACAAAAACTTCTAAGACTTAATTAAAATCAATCTCCAATTACTCAGATGCCATTGACTCGGGTCTCGACCGGTGGGGAAAATACAATCATCATTATGGGAAACGTCGATATTAGGCCATCGACCATTCTTCTCCACACAGAGCTGGCCGGGGCCCTACTGCGCTCTGGCCCAGGCCACTCAGCCCTGGCTCAGAACCCCCGTCCGGGCCCTTCTGGTAGGGATGGCCCTGTCATTCCCCGGCTGGCATCCACGTCCATGACCCGCTGGCTGAGCTCCAGGCACTCACAGAAACGGGAACTGTTGGCAGGCTTGACAGTTTCTGAAAAGTGTGCATCTTGGGGTGGCTCCATGGAGGTGGCTGCGGTCTTCTTGCTGTTGCAGTGGGGACCCCTGGCTGAGTCTCACTGGGGTCCACGGCTCCTGCCCAATCAGCCCCACAGCCTTGACAGAAACCCCTCTCCCTCAAGTGGGTTTTGAGGCCTGGAGCCCATCGGGCAGCAGCTGTCCAGCGACCTGCATCAGACAACTGGGCCTCTGTGACCCTTAGTTCAAACCCCTAGGTTCAGCCTCCGCAGGGGAGTGAAGATGGAGAGCAGGACACATCAACAGAGGTAGATATCCAGGAGGAAGGAGGTGACACTGTGTGGGGCTGGGAGAAGTGGCTTAGACCAGGGACCCTTGGGCCTGTCCTGGGGCTGAGGGGCAGCATACCTGTGAGGCCTCAAGGGCAGCCCAGGCAGAGGGAAACCCCGGGAGACAGTCAGGGTTGTGGGAGAGTCAGCCACCTAATCTAGTTTTCTGGTTTTCCTTAGAGGAAGAAAAATAAACCCTCAACTCTCCTGCCCTTAAAATAAAAAGTCGGATAAAGCGCTTCTCATAAATGCAGCAAATACTCAAGCCTCGTGTGATTCTTGATCAGGGTGCTGGGGGTGAAGGCCAGGCAGGGGTGAGAGGGCGGGAGGTGAAGGGACTCAGGCAGAGGGAGATGGAGGGGCCTTGGCCTGTGCTGGCTGCAGCGTCCGTGTTTTGTCTCTGTGTCCCCCGCCCCCTCCCCGGGCTGCACGTGGCCCGTGGCCGTGCGAAGTCAGGACGCGAGGCTCCAAATGGCCTTTAACGTGTGGGCCAGGGTGGAGAGAGTTAGAGGGCGCTGGGCCAAGGGGGTCGACTTGCGGGACGAGCATGAGGCCATCCCTGCTGGCCATGCTTGGCCTCCCCTGACCACCTGGACACAGCCTGTCCAGCTTGGCCCTGCCTGTGTTGTGCTGAGTCTTTGTTACTTTAATTAATGCCCAGCTTCCTGACACCTAATTAAACTGGAATCGCTCCATGTCCATGCGTCCCATTAGATACAAGTTAATACAAGCATCGCTGTGGCAGTGCAATGAGGCTGGCGTGTCCCCGGGGAGGGGCCCAGAACACAACGGGATAATGGAGGGATGGATGGCGGCACACAGGGAGGGCACCAAGCCTGGGCCCGGGAGGGTGCCCTTCACTGGGCCGCACGTGTGGGGGCCCAGCCCGAGGGAGCCTGACCCCTTTGGGGCCCTGGACCTCCAGCTTCCGCCGCCCGAGGGGAACCTGGTTTCTCCCTGCTGACACTCTCTGTTCTGATTACCTGAGAAACTCGTGCCCGTGTAAGAAAATTGGAAGTGCAGAAAAATGAGAAAAGGGAAACCGCAAAAACAGGCGCCCATTTTCCTGCCTTGGGCTCCTCTGCAGCTGGGGCTGGGGGCTGGGGCAGGGGTCCCAGGAGTGGGCCGTGGGCACAGAGGCTGGTAGGGAGGAGCCCTGTACCCCAGGAGCTGGCCATACCAGAAGGACCCCTGGGCAGGAAAGCAGCAGGGCCGAGAGCAAGCTGGGGGTCTGGGCTCCTACCCTGATGGCCTCGCTGACCAGGGCAGCCCTTGTGAGGGTTCTGTCAGGGGCCAAGGGGCGTCCTGCCTGGTTGGCCTGTCACCCCTGAGTCTTGGTTCTGTTCCAGGAGGAATTGGGTGGGGTGAGGAGTGGACTAGAGGAAAGGCCACTCTGGGCAGCTCCATGGAGGTCATTATGTGTGTGCCAACTGTCCTCATGTCTGGGCTCCCACAAAGGGCCTGGGGGACCCCTGAAGTAGGGGCGGCCCTGGCCGGAGGGCAGAGCTCAGGGTTGGGGTAGCTGCACCAGTGGTGGGGTGGGCACAGGTCTGGGGGCCCGGGCTGGCGTCAGGCTGGTGGTGCCACAGGGCTGGGCACTCCCTCTATAGCTCATATGCTGTCTGGTCCCCTCCTGAGGCCAGGGCCATGTCCACACTGCCCCTACGGTCCTTCAGTGTCCAGCTCAGTGCACATGAGGGCTGGGTGGGCGTGTGTCTTAGGAGATGTCCCATGCCCCCACCCCAGGGACACCCCATGGCCCAAAGGACTCGGCCCCTAGAGCCCCACTGTGCGTTTGGCTCTCCAAGCCTCTCTTTGGTGCTGTGGTGTTGCTGCTGTTTGCACAGAGCTAATCCAGGGCATGTTTGTTTAACGAGATTGCCTCTGCCGCCAGACACGAAACAGGGAACGTGTGGGTGGTGGCCCGAGGGTAGCTCTGCCCACTGCCCGCACTCTGCAGCCAGCCCGGAGTGCCGGAGGCACGGTCCTGAGGCGGCCACCACCGTGGGTCACTGGACCCACACAAGCAGGTCCCTGCCCGGTGGTCCGTCACATCCAGCCCTTCGTCCAGCCTCGAGGGCTCTGAGCTGCCCAGGGAGGGGCCTGGCCCTGGGCCCGAGGTCAGAGGAGCAGCCCCCTTCCCTGGGGGAGGGTGACCCAGAGCAGCCCGCCCACCGGCAGGTACGGGAAGAGTAGGAGGTAGCAGATGTGGACTCCGGGGACCTGGCTGCGGGGAGGGGCAGTGCCAGCCTGTGGCCAAAATGTGGCCCTAGAGCCAGGGACAGGGCTCACCTCCTCACTTTGCCATTCATTTACAGGCCGGGGGACCTTGGGCAGGTGTGTCTCCTTTCTGAGCCAGTGGGTGAGGACCAGCCTCTGGGATGATGGGCCACATACTGGCTAAACTTGGCTGCCCGGGCATCCTCTGCAAAACAGCAGCCGGGCAGCAGGTGTTGAAGGCAGCCGGCCCTGCCTCTGAGCCCAAATCCCACTTCAGCACCAAGACCCCATCTTGGCAAGGGTTCACCTGCTGAGGTCCTGGATTTACCACACACCTGATCCACTCAGGACTAGGAGGCCCTGGGCTGCTTCTTACCCACAGTCTTGGGGACGTTTCTGTTCATTTTTTTCCGGAAAGGAGCCCACGAGGGGATCTGTCCAGAACCTCGGGAGCTTCAGTAGGATGAATTTTCCAGGGGTCTGGGGTCCAGGTGGGCCTCTGCCCCTTTGCCTGCCCCGGCACTCTTGTCTGAGGTGGGCCTGTGGGGACCCAAGGAGGTCCCTGATCCTCCATGACCTCGGTCTTTGTTCCTCCCTGGACCCAGGTGGCCTGGGATAGCTCTGACCACAGATGGAGGGCAGACGTGATGCTGAGCTGGGCCCTGGGCCTTCAGAGCCTGGAGCTTCTGCCTCCTGCTCTGGGCCTCGAGCTGCCACTTAAGGAGTCTCACCACTGGCATGGCCACATGGAGAGGGGCGACCTGCTGAGCCCGGCCAGGCAGCCAGCCCGCCAAGGCCAGGAATGTGCTGAGTGGCACCCAGGGACCCAGTGGATGTCACACAAAGGAGAAACTCAGCCCCCATAGCCCAGCCTGGATTCTGACCCCTAGACTGAGCACAGGGGAGCCATTGGGCCTGTCTGTCACCTGTGGAAGGTAACCAGGCACAGGTTCTCCCCTTTCCTTGACTTCCCCTCAAAGCCTGTGGGGAAGTGACTGGTCCAAGGGCTGAAATCTGGTGCCCAGGAGCCTGGCCTCTTGGAAAATGTCCCCAGTCAGGCCGGCCTGGGGGTCCAAGGAGGGTTGGGGTCAGGGTCTGACTCAGAGCTCCCTTTCTAACTCTAGTCTGGATCCCATCCAGCACCGGTGGCACAGAGGATGGTGACAGATGCTTCTCACACTGGCGAGCTCCTACTTATGCCTCAAAGCCCAACTCCACAAGGCCCCTGCGATCCCCCATTGGGGCATCACGACACCCATGCCTTCCTCTGCTACAGCACCAACCACTCTGTGGTTTTACGTGTTTAAGGAAAGTCCTGTGCAAGGTTTAGTTGACCTGGTCTGTCTGCCTGGGAGGCCATGAGCTGCTCAGGTCACTTGGGTCCCCTATCTTGCCAGGCACACAAGGACGAGAATACAGAGCGTGCTGGTGAAGGTCCTGGTCGGGGTGGGGTGGACACACGAACCCCCTGGGAGGGGCAGGGGCTGGCGGTGCTGGCTGGGCTGGCTCCCACCCTTCACCTCCCGTTGTTTTAATAGCAGCTGAGGAGAAAACAAGGACTTTCCAGCCGGCACAGATATTTCCTCCTGTGCATTTTACAGTCCATGGCTGCTGTGGACTCTGGGCTCCTGTTGGAGCCGGAAGATTCATAGAATATGCCTGAGCTTTTATGTTCAATGATCCCAGTCCCCATGGGGGGCCCATGAGCTGCCCCATGTACCACTCAGGCCCCTGATTCTGTCTCAGCCCCATCCCCACCCTGGCCCCCACCGGCCTTCCCAGGGGCTCTGGTGAGCTCTGAATGCTATACCCGTCCCATTAGCCCCCCACTTCTCTCCCCTGCCGTGGGGCTGGGTGACCTCCGTTGTTACAGCCAGGGCTGGGGGATCTGGGCCCGGGGGTGGGGGGTGGGAGTGGGGGCTGTGCGCCCGCGTGGACCCGTTCCTCAGGCTCAGCCTCCCTGGGCCTCAGCTTCCTCTCCTGGAAAGAGGGTATATGAGTAATGTGGTTGTTGAGAAAATTCTTGTCCAGAGCTTGGCACTTGGAACCGTGACGGGGCTGGGCTGGCGCCTCGGCGGGGCCCCCCAGCATGCGGAGGGCACGGGTGCAGCTCATCAGTTGCGGCCTCACGTCCCTTCGTTACGGTGCCAGCAGAAGATGTTCTCTGATTAGTCCGCTGAATTATGAATTAGGTTCCGGGTCCCTGTGCAGCTGTTCCCGGCTTGTCATCCCCACCACTTTATTTCCCCATCTGCTTATAAAACCAGGAGCGCCGTCCTGCAATAAACACTTCAAATGCTTTTTTTAGGGGCTAATTAATCGTGTTGCATTTCTCCGACACAGCAGCAGGCTGGACCTGCCCCGAATTCCCAATGCGGGCGCAGCTCACCAAGAGCCTGGGGAGAGGCTGGGGTGTCTCGGGGCCCAGAGCCTGGGGCTGCAGGTGGCCTCCCCAAGTGCACGTCCCTGCAGGCAGCACCCACCCCTGTTCTGGCAGGGTTCTCCCCGCTCCCTGTCCCCTGGACCACAGGACGCCCCTCCCCTCAAACTCACCGTGACACATCCAAGGTCAAGTTCATGCTCCTCCCCTCCCCCTGCCACTGGCAGTGCAGACCTCTGCGGCCCCCAATCCCCCCCCACCCCCAGCGTCCAAGCCCCCTTGGCTCCCATGCTCACGCCTCCTGCCTTCGTGCAGCCCATCTCCCTGCCCCAAGCCCCTGGCCTTCATCAGCCGGAGTTTCTCCCGCCCCTGAGATACTGTTCCCACATCCCCCTCTTTAGTGGAGTCTCCCTCTGCTCTGCACTTGGAGGCCCAGTGCAGAATGTGGTGGAGGAAGTTTAAAACAATGACATTAATAAGGAAACAAAATCACAATTATTGAATTACAAAACAGGGAGCTCTGAGGCAATTAAGTTATAGCAACCATTTGACTGTTCCTGATGGCGGGGGAAGGGGCTTTTTACTGAGATGATTCTCACGGTGGGCTCTGCATTGCTCCAGTAAGAGGTTTGGGTGTTAAGCCCACGGCCAGGTGTCGGGGTCCCCATCCAGCCCCTGTGGGACCCGGGAGGCGTCTTTCCCCAGGCCAGGAGGGCTCCCGCGGGTGGTGTGGTCATGCCCTTCGGAGCTGGTTCCTCATCTTCAGAAGATGGGAAGGCAGGGCCTCGGTGCTGTTCCCCAGGAGAGGGTCCTGTGGTTCAGAGCACAGGGCCTGGCAGGGACTGAGCCTCGGCCCCGCTCGCCTGTTGGGCCTTCAGGCCCAGGGGTCACGGGTGCCCGCCCTCACCTCGGTCCACACCACAGGGACCCGGGAGGGCTTTGCTCCTTTGACCGGCGAAGGAGGCCGAGGCAGGGGGAGACCAGGGAAAGGCCGGGCTCCCTCCCCATGAGCCCCAGGCCCCTCAGGCCAAGGGTGCAGGGTGATGGAGCTCTGCCTGGGAGAGGTGGGCCCCCGGAGACTTGAGGGAGCCTGGCCACAGGGGAACACCAGGACACGTGAGCCCTTGCACATGCAGGGAGAACGCTAGCCGCTGTCTTGCTGTGGATCCCCCAGAGTGACCCTGACCCCAGGCTGGTGGCGGGGGCTGGTTTGGGGGCAAAGTGGGGTGGGGCAGGGCGGGGCTGGGGGACAGAGAGGCCCGCTGGAACTGTGAGACCTGGCGAGGACCCTTGGAGGGGATGTAGACTAGAGTCCCGCTGGGCCGGGTTCCGCTCAGGACACTTTGATGGGCTGTTAATCTTTACGCCTCCATTTAATTCTGCGTGTCATTCCCTGTCAGCCAAGCCCGGTGGCTGGGATTTACGCCCCGAGTTACAGGGCTCAGGCTGGTTGGAGGTGAAACAATCACCCATCAATCAGCACCGACTGGCTCCCTCGGGGCTGGTGGGTGCGGAGGGGAGGGCAGGTGTGTGGGACCCCAATCACCTTCTCCAGCTCCATTTCCGAGAGGCTTTGGGGTCGGCGGCCTGGCCTGGAGGAGCCTGGGGTCTGCACTTGGACCTGTGGACGTGGACACTGTGACACAGGAGGCCCGTGTGTCCCGTGTGATGCTAACCCTAACCTAACCACCCAGGAAGTGAGGTGTCCAAACGACAGGGGGGGCCTCGACTCACCTTCTGAGGACCAGCATGAGGGACGGGAGCCGCTAGGTGGGGATGGGAGCCCCAGATCAGCTCCTGAGCCCCTTGGAGATATTCTGTGCCTTGGTTTCCCTCCTGTGAGCTCCGGGCAGTGGAGGGTGGAGGAGCCTGGGGGCCCTGTGGAAGGTGGGCTATGCAGATACCCAGGCCAAACCTTGCAGGGATCTTCCTGAGGAATGAGAGGGGCAGTGACCTGGGAGCTCAGAGGGAAGAAGGGCTGCAAGGTGTTGGGGTGAAGTGAGGGGTGAGGTGAGGGGTGAGGTGAGTGATGGACATTCCCACACCTCCCAGTCTGGTGCTTCGGCCTCCAGGGTGAAGGTGCCTTGGTTTGGGGTCCCTGGAGGGGCTGCTCTGGGCACAGGGGTTGGGGGGCAGGGCTGACACTTGCCGTGGGGGAGGGGCCGTAGGGACCCCTGCAGCTCTGGCCCAAGAAGGCAGCGGCTCCGTCGCACTTGCACTGGCAGACCAGCTGGGAACCCCTCTCCCAGGTGCCCTGTGTCATGGTGCCTGCTGTCCCCTGGTCCTCCCCCCGCCCCTGCCACGCCCAGCCTGCTGCACTGACATTTGGAGCCCTGGGAGCCTGTCTGGAAATGTCAGGTTGGGGGCGGGAGGCTTCGCCAGAGACCACGGGGGTGCTGCTGGAGCTCTGGGGCCGCTGGAGGGGCTGAGGGACCAGGCCCGTCCCCGTGGCTTTACCGCCCTGTTAGGCCTCTGGTCAAAGAGTGAGGGTGCCCTGGGGCTGAGGCGTCTGAGGGGGGCTTATTGGTGTCACCGAGTCACCGGGCCCCTTGCTGTCAGGCACACGGGGGTTGTGATGAGGGGCACTGGGGACTGTGGGCTGCCAGGAGGCAGGTGGGAGGGTCTGTGCTGGGAGAGGGCAGGGGCGGTTATGGGATAGGGGCACCGGGGGACACAGTGACAGGGAACCAAGTGCCCCGGGGAGGCTCCTGCAGGACAGAACCACTGTCCCCGTGCTCTGCTGCCCAGTCTGGCCGACCAACACGCCTGCACCGCCCCCTGGCCGCCACCTTCCTGGCCCCAGCGCCCTCCCTGGAGGCCCTCCTGGAGGGCCCCTTGCTCCTGAGCCCAGGGAGGGCCACCCACCCCCAGGCCATGGCCCTGGCTGGGGAGAGGCCAGTCCCTAGCGGGTGGCTCTGAGGAGGCTCCCCCATGGGGCCGGCTCAGTGATGAGGGGCAGGACCTCAGCCCACTGTCACCATCATGGTCCACGGGACCTCCGTGTGGCCTTGCTCCCTGGAGAGGCTGGGGCCCAGTCAGCCTGTGGCCACGGGCCCCTCCTCCATGCAGTGGGTTGTGTGGGCCGCACTGTACCCCTCCCACTCCTACTCTCCACCTCTCACTCCTCTGGGTGACAAAGTCCCCTTTTCCTGGACTCGTGTGTCCACCCTAGAGAGGAGCCTGCGTCTGCCCAGCCTTTGGGCTGCGTGGGATCTTCCAAGTGCGTGGACACTGTACCAACGCTGACCTGGGCCCGGTCCCAGCCAGCATGCTTCCTGTGCACCTGGCCCTTTCTGTACCCCCGCCTGCCTGCCTGCCCCATGGCTGGGGACAGCTGCCTTGCCCGTATCGCTCAGGCAGGCCGGCCATGTTCAGTGGGGCTTCCCTTCAAGTCCAGCCACTCCAAAACGTGCTGGGCTCGGCCCCGTGTCTGCCCCGTGTGGCCCCTGGCAAGTGCCCCCCATCCCCCATCCCGAGCTGGCCCAGGCTCTGCCCCAGGTCAGACTCGAGGGTCCCCCAGTACAGTGACTGGCTTCGAGCCAAGCTGAGCATGGCCCAGTGTCCACAGCCAAGGCCCAACCCTCTGTGCAGGGCCTCTGGGAGGCCCCTGGCCCCTCGAGGGCTCAGGGTTAGGCAGGGGGGACAGGTGGCTGTTTTGAAGTCCCTGGCACAGGATCCCACCAGGGGCGCCAGGTGCACAGTAGGACAGATGGCTCTTGGCAGGACAGGAGCCCCCACCCTTCAGGGCTGGCTGCCCCCGGCTGGCATGGAGCACAGCTTCCAGCAAACGCAGAGGGGTCAGATCCAGTGGTGGCCAGGATACCGGGGATTCTTGGGGCCGGCATCTGGGGCTTGAGGTGCACGTAGGGTTGGGACCCAGGAGTGCAGGGCTGCAGAGGAAGTCCAGGAATGCACAAGTGTGTCTGTTTCCTCTATGGGGTCAATTCCTGCCAGATCACCGGTCCCCAGTGGACCTGGCCATGCTCACAGCCCTGCCGACACCGCCCCTGGGAAGCAAAAGTTTTGCTGGCTCCGTACCATCTCCCACCACATGGGGTCATCACAGACGCAGCCTCCCGGTGCCCTTGCCAGCCCAGCAGTGCCTTTGGGGCCTTCACCTGGAGCATCCCTTGTGGGGCCCATCCCAAGCGGAAAGACACTGCAGGGAGTCCCAAGGTCTGGGACTGGACCCAAGGGGGCATGAGTCTCCGTGGGGTGCTTGGGGACACCCCAGAGGCCCAGCTGGCCCCTGGCCTGGCAGCTCCATTACACTCTGGGTCCAAAACCCGATGTCCCCAATCCCAGGAGCACCTTGGAAACCACATAAAACAGTGACAGGCTGCCAATTGTTTGAGCAGCACACAGCGGCCGGGGCCAATTAGCTGAGATTCTCAGGGGCTCCCATGGGCTCAGGGCTGGGGTGGGGAATGTTGGCCCTGGTGCCACTCCACCAACTGGGCCCCGTTGACTCCAGAGATAGAGCCTGCCACCCAGGAAGCGACTCCTTGCAGGAGTGGGATGTTTTTTGTCTCCTTTTTTTGGTTCAGATAGAGGGACGTCAGTCGAGGTGCTGATAAGGCCTGCAGGGAGCACACGGCCAAAGGCTGGAGCTGGGTGGGGCCACCTCTGGACACAGACACAAGGCACAGAGAAGTCCTGCAGGGGACCCCTTAACCTTGTTTAACCCAGAGTTCCCCGGGGGACTTTCTTCCTGGCTTTGCCCTCGTCTGTGTGTGGATGCTGCTAGGCTGGGGCTGCCCTCTTCCTGCTCTGCTCTGGGCCTTGTGCAAGGGCTTGGGGTGAGGCTGGGACTGTCCAGGACGGTGGGAGGTGGGGATCCCAATCCCCAGACACCTCCTCTGGACTGGGACCAAGATTCAGTCCTTTCATGTCCTCACTAGACAGTGCTCACAGGAGGCACCCACTTGGGTAAAGGAAGAGCTTTCTGACCCTCCGGTGAGGCCCCCACCATGTGTTGGGACCAGTGCCCCTCCTAGCTCTGCGTGGAGCTGAGCTGCCAGGTCAGGGCTGCAGACCTGCGGGCCTGGGCCTCGCAGGGTTTCATAACATGTTTTGTTTTCATTCTGTTTGTATGGATACCTTCTATTTGTCGCCTGCAATGCTTGTTTTCCATTTCCAGTGGTGCTGTAAGATTTCCTTTCAAAATCTAATCATTTAAGTAAAAAAAATCCATTTGAAGAAAATCCTCCAGTAAATAATAGTGAAGCAGGTGGGCAGATGCAGGATGGAGCAGAGTGTGGTGGGCCTTGGTGGTGGGCAGGGTGAGGGTTGCAGACAGGGAGGGGTTGGGGAGAGGGTGGGGAGGGGTTAGGGTCCCCGCTGTTGCTGCCTGGTCAGCTGGGCCCCATTGGCTGCTGTCCTGAGGTCACGGAGCCATTGGCCGTTTGCGTGTTGAAGTGGCCGTGGCCATGCTTGTCCAGCCCTGGACTCCCCTGGATCTCACACCCACTTGTGCCCTTAACTTGTGTCTAACTGTGCTTTTTATTTGCCTGTTAACCTTCCAGCATATGTATTCATCAGGAAGGTGCCCAGAAAAGGTTGGGGGAGTCTGGGGTGCCCTGAGCCGGCAAGGGGCTGCTCCCAGAGTCCACCTCAGTCGGGGCCTTCTGTGCATAGACTCACACACGTAGTGGAAGGTCCTGCCTCCCCACACACTCCCTCTTCGCAGGGGTAAACTGAGGCCCAGGGTGCTGCCCCTGCCCGAGGTGTGTGTCTTGGAGGACAGGCCCTGACCTCTGCCCATCCCCCCACCCCCCGAGGGCTGGTGAGGCTGTGCACAGGGCAGGCCATCCAGGAACTGCATGTTGGGACTTTGTGGCCGTCGCCCTGTTCTCCCCACACTTTCCTGGCCTGTGGAGCAGAGGTGGGGTCGGGGATGAGGTGGGGGATGGGCCGGAACTGTCACCAGAGGTCACATCGTCCAGCTGGTGAACTCACACTAGCGGGGTCCAGAATGGACACTGTTGGGGCCTGGACACCCCTTATGGGGGCAGGAAGGAGGGCACGGGGCCTGGCACAGTTGGGGCGTCTGTGGAGCATCTGTGGGCCTGGGTCCAAGTCCTGACCTGGCTGCCCCTTGGCGAGGACAAGCAGGGCTTGGCCTCAGTGTGCCCAGCTGTCCCCTCCACCAGGGTCTGTGGGCGTGGTGGGCCGGGGCTGCAGAGCCCAGGGGACGTTCACAGGAAGTGGGCTGGGGAGCCCTGGTAGCACTCTGCCCCGCAGCCTCTCTCTGTACAGACAGGATGGGGGTAGTGGGGGGCTCTGCAGCCGACTGTCTGGGCCTCACTCTCTCACTCCAGTTGTCCCCCCTAACCCGCAAGGAGACCTGGCCCAACATCCCCTTCCCACCAACTGAGGGGTGACTCCCACTGGGACTCGTGGGTGAGACCCACTGTGCACCCCCCATCCAGGCCACACCCTCCTGGGACACCCTCCCCCAGCCCCATCATCCGCTGCTCCGTCCTGTGCCAGACCAATCCTGGGGGCTACACGTAGGTCATTTCCGGGATTTCATTACAAGATGCTCAAGCAGGTGTTGCCAACCAGTCGACCCCAGGCCACCCCGTGGGGCATCCCCCACAAGCAGGGGCCTTTCCAGAAGGTCATGGACTCCCGACCCAGCTGGGAGCACTGCCGGACAAGCTATAATCCCTGGGCGGGGTCAGGGGGTCAGAGCACCAGGGGCGGGGGCACCCAGGGGCTCCCTGCGAGCCAGCCTGGTTCCCAGGCTGGCGTGAGGATTAACAGAGGGTATGTTGTAATAAAGAGCAGGCAGTCCCTGGCAGCCCTGCCTCACCCACGCCCCTCAGGGCCCCCAGCCTGCCTGACCCCTCCCCATAGGTCAGACCCACACGTGGCCTCTGGGGCAGGCGCTCTGCCTGAGGCTGTGCTGGGCTCTGGGGGTCTCACAGCACAGAGCTCCTGAAGACCCAGCCCAGTACCCTAGGACCACCACCCCCATCTCAGAGCCTGAAAACGGTGTCAGTTGTGTGAAGCCAGGCAGCCCGTGAGCATCTACCGTGTGCCAGGCTCTTGCAAGTGCATGGCCTCCCTGTGAATCAGGCTTGTTCATCCTAGGTGGGGTGGTCCCAGAGGTTCTGGGTGTTCATGGTGGCCCGTTGGGGGTCCAGGGCCCCTGTGCCAGACCGAGGGTCACCCCGGGACCTGGCTGTGTGTCCTGGCATGTGAGCTCTGAGCACTGGTTGGGCCTTGGGAAGGTGGGGCTTCCCAGGGGCAGGGGCTGGCTCTCAGCCGGACGCGGCCCTGTTTCAAACCTAGATCAGTCTTGACCTTCAAACAGGTGTTTCTGCACTGCCCACTGCCTGCCTCCCCTGCCAGAGGCCTGCGACCACCTACTGTGCACCTACCTTTCACTTAAACCTTAGCATAGGGCCTGTTGTCAGCCCTGGGCCACCCCCCACCACCCCGTCCTCCCCCTCCCGGCCAGGATACTCGTGGTCTGACCTCCAGCTGTCACTCAGGGTCTGCAACCCAAGGGCCCCACCAAGACACAGAGCTTACTGTCACCACCTTGGCTCCCTGAGCCCTGGCCAGTCCAGGGAGGTCCAAGAGGGACCTTAGTGAGTGGAGCCCAGCCCAGCTGTTTATTTCCCTGTACAAACCTGTCCCTGCAAATGCTCAGCACCAGCCGCTAGGGCAGTGGGCAGGGGCAGCAGGCGGTGGAGTCTGTGGGCCGCCCAGTGGCTTCCTGGAGCCTCACACCCCAACACCCAGGAGCCCTGCTGCTTCACCCAGCCTCCCGAGAGTCCCTAGGTCTGCCCTCCTCCACAGGCCCCTGACCGTGCCCACTGGCCTCTCCCGGGTCATCACCACCTCCTCCATGCTGGCCTCTGAGGCTGATCATATGAGAATTAGGGGCAGAAATAAAGAACAGGCTTCTCTGGGGACGAGGGTTTGGGACGCTGGTCCTGGTCACCGCTTTGGCTGGTGGCCTTGGGATGGTCAGTGCACCTCCCCGTAAGTGGGGTCATGAGGACTCTCCTGTCTCAGAGACCATGTGAGCCCCAGAGGAATGAGGCAGGGGGCACCCCCAGCTCTGCCCTGCACGTTTGCGTCCTCTATCAATGGCAGCTGCCTCCCCTGGCACTCTCCCTGGCTCCAGTCAGGGCTGGCCAGACACCCTGATGGGCTCTGTTCCTGCTTTGAGCCCATGTCCGTGGTGGTCCCTGCTCAGTGCAAGGGGGAGGGAGTAAGGGTCCTTTCTGGGGGTGGGGGGATGCTGCTATCAGGCGAGAGAGTGAGATGCTAGTCGGGGCCCTGGGGACACACCACATGACCGGCTCTGCCAGAACCACTGGGCAGGTCACCAGCCTCCAGGGTCTTCATGCTTCTCTGCCAGGCGGTCAGACACCGGGCCTGTTGTCCAGGCTCATGCATGGGAGCAGGCCTCTCTGAGGGACCGGGAATGATGCCCTACAGACAATATTGACGCTGTTTCCTCCCTAAACAACCAAATGCCAGATATTAGTTCCAGCTCTGCTGGAAACAAGGAAATCGATGCCCAAAGACCAAGGAGCACAGACCTGAGATGCCCTTCGTGGTGGCCTCCCGGCGGGAGGCAATGTCAGCAGGAGGGTCAACAGAGCTCTTGACAGGTGGACCCATCCTGTCACCGCCCCTCCCCCAGCACAGACATTCCTGATCAGGCTCTGGGAGGTGGGGGGCCCGGCTCCCCCAGCACCGTGAGGTTGACTCAGCTTCCCAAGAGGCAGCAGTGGGACCCCATCCCAGCACCTTCTCACTCCAGCACGGGGCATTCCTGGGGCATGGGGCATGCACCTTCCCGCTGGCCTCCTCCTGGGAATCTCTTGCAGGAGGTTCCCAGTGCTCCTGGGCCCATGGCTTGCCTGCAGCTTCCAGGAAAGGCTCCTGGCCTCCTCGGTCCCCTGCAGCCCCCACACTCCATCTAGGACCCCATCTCTGTGTCCCCCCACCCTGCCCCCCTGCTCGGGAGCTGGTGCCTCTGTCAGAAGTGGGAGTGGGTGTGGGGTAGACGCTGGCTGGCTGGTCAGTCAGCCTCCTGGTGCCTGGCGCCCAATGTAGAACCAGGGAGGTGCCAGCGGCCTGGAGAATGAGGGCAGTGGAGCCTCTCGGGCACCCTCCGCACCCTGGGGGTGGGAAAGCCAGGCTATGAAAGGTGGGGGCCTGCATGGAGTCCCCCAGCTTGTGAGTCTGTGAGCTGACTGCCTGCTGGGTGGTGCAGAAGGAATGTCTCTGTCCCCCTAATGCAAGTGTTGGAATCCTAACCCCCAGGGCATGGTATCAGGAGGCGGGACCTTCAGGAGGTGAGTAGGTCATGAGTGTGGAATCCTCATGAATGGGAGCAGTGCCCTTAATCAAAGAGCCCCAGAACTCCCTCACCCCTTCTACCATGTGAGGACCCCACGGGGACCTCTCACTAGACACCCAATCCGCCTATACCTTGATCTCAGACTCCCAGCCTCCAGAACTGGGCGAGATTCAACCCCATGGTTGATAAACTGCCCAGTTCCTGGCATTTTGTTGTAGCAGCTGGAATGGACGGAGACAGCATCCACTGTAAAACGGGGATGGGGTCGGGGGCACCTCCTGTAGACACACAGCAAAGCTGGGGGTGCACGGTGGCCCACCTGCCCAGTCCCCCTACTGCCCCCTCCAGCTGGACTGCTGCCATCTCCCAGGGCTTTCTAAGGCCCCCATCTTGCCCAGGCCCCTCCCCATCCATCCTGAGACCTCCTGGCCCCACTTGGGCGCCCAGCCCTCCTTGTGGGGCTGCCTCTTGCGACCCTGAAGACGGATGCTGCTCCACCTGCACGGCCCGTCCTCTGCCCCTTCCTCTGCCCACAGCGGCCCCTCGGTCCCAGCATCGCTGGAGTGGGGTCCCACCTCCCAGGCCATCCTGGCTGTGCTCCCAGCCCCTGCCAAGGAGGTGTCAGAATTCCTGGCTTTTTGGAAGGAGTCCCTGAGCACAGCTCTATTTAATCTGGAAGGCTGAGATGCTTGGAGCACAAGCAACAGGGTGTTAATAATAATGGGCCAGCAGGTAGTGGAGCTGGAGATTTGCCCCCAAGGACTGCACAGGAGGAGGGATTTGGCACACACTGGAAGGAGGTGGGAGGGAAGGGCAGGGCCTCTGCTGTGACTGAGACTGAACCCAGCTACAGAGCAGACGGTCTGCCGGGCTCTGGCCTCCTCCCTGACTTTCATCCTACTTTAAAGAATGGTCCGGGATCAGAGGAGTGCAGGAGTGGCCAGGGACTGGCCTCCTCCTCCAGGAAGCCTCCCAGAGATGCCTCCTGACCTGGGCCTCCAAGCTGCAAAAAAGAAGAGTTTATTCTGGAGACACAGATTGGAGTAAAACAGAAAGAGCTTTCTGGGAAAGAGAGAGGGGCTTATAAAGGCCAAAGCCTTATATGCTCTGACATAAGAACCCCTTTGTCTTTATTTATTTATTTATTTATTTATTTATTTTTTTGCGGTATGCGGGCCTCTCACTGTTGTGGCGTCTCCCATTGTGGAGCACAGGCTCCGGACGCACAGGCTCCGGACGCACAGGCTCAGCGGCCATGGCTCACAGGCCCAGCCGCTCTGCGGCATGTGGGATCTTCCCGGACCGGGGCACGAACCCATATCCCCTGCATTGGCAGGCGGACTCTCAACCACTGCGCCACCAGGGAAGCCCCCCTTTGTCTTTAAGGGGTAGCTGTCATGAGTTGTTTTAGGGTAAGTGTCCAGTAAGTATCTTGAGTTTCTGGCAGATGTTCTGGGTGCTGCATTGGGACAGTAAGCGTTAAGAGACGTCAGATTCTACCCGCCTGAGATGGGCGCTGCTCGCACCTCCTCGATGGCTCTTGTGGCAACACCGGCTGTGCCTTGACTTTCCTTCCACACACCAGCCTTGGGAGGGCAGGGAGCGCACCGTTCCCAAGAGATTACCCAGTGCACGCCACCCCCTGAGCAGCCCCAGGGATCAGGACTCCAGGATATCTGAGGCTGCGAGAGGCCTTGGTTCCTCAGAAGCTCATGGGAACAAGCCAACAGCCCCAGGGATCGGGACACCAGGATGTCTGAGACACAGTGACCGTGCTCCATCCCTGGGTGTGGGCAGGGCAGGTGCTGAGGTAGGCAAGACCTGCCGGGCGGGGTGGCCACTGGCTGGCTGCTTGGCCTCCATTCATCAGCCTGCAGCTCTCCTACCCCAGCCTTTGAAGCTGCAATAAATATTGATTTGGGCAAATTGATGTGTTTCTGAGGACCCAGCTCGATAGCAAAGTTACAAGGATCAGGGCAAAGTCATCCACTCACTGAGTGTCCTCGCTGAGCCTAGGGCTGGGGGAGGGGATGGGCAAAAAATTGCTGTCCGCCCAACCAGGGGCCAGTGCCAATGGCTGGGTCCACCTGAGGGGAGGGGAGGAGCTTGGCAGGTACCGGCCCCTGGCCCTCACCTGGCCAAGGCCGAGGGGCCTGCTTCATGCCACCCCTGTCTGGGTGTCTCCCGTTGGTACTTGAGCAGGTCTGTGCTTGGTGGCTGAGGGTCTAGGCCACAACAGAGGACCCTTCCTCAGGGTTCTCTCTGCAGCCTCTGCTCTCCTTCCCTTGGTGGCACGACCCCCCATGAGAGGGAGCTCACTACCTCACAAGCTGCCTCTTCCATCACTGCCCGCAGCAGCGCCTCATGATGGACCAGGGCCCCAGACGTGGCAGCCCTTCCCAAATGCACACTCTGGGGCGGGGGGCAGCCTCTGCCTGCTCTGGCCCCTCCAGCTCTGATCACTTCCTCCCTGAATCAGTCCAAATCCCCTGCTGGCCCTTGGGACTCCCGGGGTCCCGGCCACCCCTCGATGCCTTTGCATGTGCTGCTCCCTTGGCCTGGAGCTCTCATCCCCCCATCTCTCCCTGCCATTCAACACCTCCCCCTCCTTCCTCTGAGCTCCGACCTGCCTAGAACTGGGGCCCAGACCCTCAGAGGATCCCCTCAGAGTCTCTCCAGGGGGGAGGCGGGCTGGACTAACTCCAGGCCACCTGGGTGGGTGGGTGCCTGGCCCTGCCTGTCTGTCTCAGGGACATTCCTTCCCTCTCCTCCCCTACCCCCCACCCAGGCATTTCTGTGTCTCCAGCCCTCTCTGCTTCCTCCCTTCTCCTGGAACTCTGAGGCTAGGTCAGGTGCGCTCTGGCGGGCGGCTGTATTTATGAGAATTGGGGAAATGCAGATGTGATGTTTCCAGCTAATAGAACCAAATCACTCGCGCTGTCCCATTAGCGAGGACCCTGGCCCGTGTACATGATGCCCTGCACTGCCAAAGTGGGAGCCAAGACAGCGGTTTTATGACCCCATAAAACTTTGGGAGTTTATTGCTATTGAACAAACATGTAATCCAATGCTTCAGGTTCAATATATGTAGCCAACGGCATCCCGAGCCAATGTGGCTGCGGCTCCCACGACCAGGCCAGGCTGCCATGCAGGCCAAGCACTGAGACATCCAGGGGCTTTGGAGCTGGTCAGTGATTGATTGGCTGCAGGATGGGAACAAGATTTATGGTGGCCAGGCCAAGGCCTGTCCTTCTGCACACTGAACAGCCCAGCGGTGGGGCAGAGGGGAGGAGCAGCACCTGGGACCTGGGCTCTAGGCAGAGGGTTAGCCTACAGCCCCCAGGCAAGGGGCTGGTCTGAGGGTGCTGAGGCAGAGGCCACAGCAAAGGGAGTGTGTGCGTCCCAGAAAGAGGTGGGCCCTCCCCTAGGAGGGAGGGGCAACAGGACAGGCTTGGGGAGGGGTCAGTGGCTACGTCTTACATGCCAGAGGCCCCCACCCACTCCCCCATCCATTCACCTAGCCATCCCTCCGCACACGTCTGTACATCCACCCCTCCATCCCTCCAACCCCCCACCCGTTCATGCATCAACCTGGCCATCCCTTCACACAGGAAGGGCCACTCCAGGTGAAGGCTCAGCCTCTCACCACTCAGGACGCCGACGTCCCACCCACTGAGCCCGTCCCTGTGGATGGTAGATGGGGCCCTTCTGTGCTTCTTGGAGGGCGGGCTGGTGGGCCAGGGCTGGGGCGTTGGAGGGGCTCCCCTCTGGGGAGGTGGTTGTTCCCCTGCCTCCAGAGCCCTCCCTCCTCTGAGTTTGCTCGCATCCGGCTTCGCTTAGGCTCGTGCTGGGTCAATGGTATTAACTTTCTGTCACATTAGCATCAGAACTTTGCCGGATTCATCTCTTGCCTTTTCAGTGTATGGCTCCGTCTGAGCCCCTGAAAGTTTAGCTCCCGGTGTCCCTGCCCTTGCTTTTAGGAAGTTCTTCCCACTGGGGCACTCGGTCAATATTTGTCTGTTGGCTTCAGCTCCTTTCAGTAGCTCCAGAACCCTGTCAGCGGGCACCCCCCATCGCCACCCGAGACTCAGGGTTCCCCCCTCCCAGTGGAAACTTTCCTCCACAGCCTGAGTTGCAGCTACTAAGGGGACGGACGCACAGAGCAGAAGGCAGGTGTGGAGTCAGGGCTGAGGATGGGGCGGTCGGAGCTAGGTGGCTGGAGGAGAGGGTGGTGGGGTGAGCCGGGGATGCCCACAAACCCTTGGAGCCACGACTGCCACGGGGTGGGCAGGACTCGGCCAGGTGGCAGGGAGTGGATGGTGCTCTGTGCAGGCCCATTTTGTCCCTGTGTCAGGTGTTTGGGACACTTGGAGTGGGGGGAGGTGGTGGAGCTGGGGGGCTGGACAGGGAGCCATTGGAGGTGGATGGAGTGAGAGAGGGAGGGCCCGAGGCAGGGGGCCGGTTGATGCTCCTGGGTGGCGTGGCTACCTCGGCCTTTACCCCCCTCGGCCTCTGCCCCCTTTTGTGAAGACCTGAGGGTTTCTGGGGATGAGACCCTGACTTTGTTTGCAGCCAATGGAGGCACAGCTGGGTGACCATCCTGGCTGGAATCCCAGCTCTGCTTCTCACGTGTGGTGCCAGCCGAGCCTCACTTTCTGCACCTACAGAATGGAATGAGCAGGCATCGAGGAAACTCAAGATTTGCCCAGCCTGGTGCCTGGTGCACAGAGGCACTCCCAGAATGTTCTGGGAATACTTCCTCCCACCAAGGACTCCTGAGGCCCCTCTGTCATAGGCTCCACGCCGTCCAGGCCGGGGACGGTCTCCAGAGCCTCCACCCTCTCCTTCCGGTGCTCCCTGCCGTGTGGCTGGTGGCAGACACCCAGGCCTTATCAGCTCACGTCCTCCTCCCCCCTCATAACTCAGCCCCACACAGCTCAGGCTCCCAGCCGACCTCGGCAGGGTCGTGGGGCTGGGGTGGGGCAGGTCCCGTGGAGGCAGAGCAGGAGGGAAGCCTCGTTCCTGCCCCTTGGGGGGCCACGTGTGGGGGGCCTGGGACACAAGCCTGGACCCGGTGGGCTCAGCCTCAGCTGATGACAGCGAGAGGGATGGCACTGCCACTGTGGCCCCTGCGAGGAGTGAGCTCAGGACATGGACCAGCCCCCAAGAGGGAGCTCCATCCCACGGCCAGAAGGAGTCTTCCTGGGGACGCTGCAGAGATGCCTGGGGACGCTGCACAGGTGTTACCAAGCCAACCAGGGTGCAGGGGGCACAAGGCGTGGCCTGCGCACGGCCTGGACAAGATGGGGCTGACCATGGTGGACTGGCTCGTCTTTGCCCACAAAACCCGATGACTCAGGGTCAGGTGGAGAGGCAGGCTTGGCCGGTCACAGAGAAGGAGACGCAGAATCAGGCTACAAAGTCCCACGAGTTCCCAGTGTGGTTGGACACTGGCTCAGATACCAGCACTGTCCACAGTAACAGAGGTCGGGGCCTAGAGGGAGGGAGGGGACAGGTCTGCTGGGTGGGGAGGGGCCTGAAGCTGCGGCAGAAGCAGGTACGAAGTGGTCTATACCTAAAGCTGGACATGGGCCTGGTGGCTGCCTGGGCCAAAGGGCGGGGGAAGAGGAGAGCTGCCCCTGTGCGGTGGCCAGTGGCAGGGAGGCAGCCCTGGGGGTGGGGGTGGGGGGAGTAGGAGGCTGTCGTGTCCGATTGGCTGTGACACGGGACTGCGACAGCCTGCCGGGGTACCCCACCCCAGGGGTGTGAGATGGCCGATTCGGGAGCCAGTGAGCAGGGCAGGGTGGCCATCTGGGGCTGGGGGCTGGTTCTGGGGGCCCCTAGCCTCCAGCCTCTCCTCATTCAATGGCCTTGTGGTTACAGCTGAGATGCAGCCCCCTTAGCTCCGGGGCAGGGCCAGAGCCACGTCCAGAGGATTAATGGTCAGAGAGGAGGGGCTGGGCCTCTTCCCAGCCTCCCCGAGTTCATTTTCAGCCTCCATTAATTCTCGACCTGTGGCCAGCAAGGGCTCCGGTCACTCATTACCGCTAGTTGTGGGGACTGGGTGGCCCCTCTGGCTTCTGTCACCTGGGCCTCAGCCCCTGTCCTGTGGGGGTGGGGAGGGGAATGCGGTGCCTTCAGCAGCCCAGTCGCCACCTCCGGGTGGCCAGGCTGCTCTGCTCGGCAGACGTTTAGGTCACTGGCCTGGAATCACCAGGAATCACCTGGAATCTGTCTTGCCTTGAGCCCAAGGGGTTTAAGAGTCGCCCCCTGAGTAGAGGGTCCATCGGGAGGGGCTCTGAGAATGGACCCCACCCCTCCCCGGCCCCCCTTGTCCTGCCTTACGACTGCCCCCCACCCCGGCCCATGTTCCACTTCCCGCTGGGCCACCCCAAGGCCAGTGTGAGTCGGGGGGGCTGTTCTGGCTGTGCAGGGGGTGGATGCAGCTGAACCCCCGCTGACATCATCATCCTTCTGTTTTCATTGGGACACATGCCCGGCTGGAGGTTTGGGGCTGTGAATGGCCCCCCTCCCTGCTGCCCAGCCAGCTAACTATGGTGGCATGGCGGATGGCTCTGCTTTTGAAAGGCACGGCCTCCTCCCTGGTGACCCTGCCCAGGGTGTGGCAGAGGGTGTGCAGGGGCTGCCCAGGCGTCGCTGCCCAGGCCTCCCTGCCCCTCGCTTGCCTCCTAGGCTGCCCCTCCCCGAAGAACCCTCAAGGTCCTCCCCTGTGAGCCGGGCTCCGTGACTCATCCGGAACGTTCCACTGGCTTGGATTTAAACACAGCTCCTGAAACTTGGGGATCCCGAGAAGTCACCCTTGCAGCCAAGCGCAGTCATCGTGGCGGGCGGACTCTCCTTGCCGTGGCCCAGGATGCGTCTCCTTGCGATGAATGATGGGTTTAATAGCAGAGGGCCAGCAGGCAGCCCGGGTTCTCCGCGCTGGCCCGGTGGCTGGGGCTCGGGCTGCCCTCACCTGGTGCCCGCCTGCTCCCTGTCAGCCGGGGGAAGCAAGCCGAGAGGAGATTTATCTTCCCCGACTTTACGAGGTACTAGCAGAGAGAGGCTGAGAGGCAGGAGCTAAATAATTGATGACCTGGCTCTGAGGGCTCAGAGAGGCAGCCGGGCCGGACGTGAGGGAGGGTGGTTGGGTGCTGACTGCGGAGAGCTGGGAAACCAGCCAGAGGGCTGGGGGACCCCAACTGGGGGTCCAGGGGTCACAGACGCCTTGGGGCACGTGCCCCCAGGAACAGAGCTCAGAGGATCCCAGGGCGACCTCCCCTCCCCACTCGCGCCCGCCCACCCACCCTGCAACCTCGCAGCTCCGTCAGCCCAGTGACCACCCTGACAGTGGCCTGGATGTGATCCCTGCCAGGCCCCTGGGCACTGCTCTCAGCCATGTGAGCCATGGGAGACGACTAGAGGGGGCTGTGAGGGTGGGCTGCGGTATCCCTTAGCACCCCTTTTCGGGCAGCCTTGGCCTCCCTCTGAGGAGACCACCCTCCACCACTGTGCACATCTGTCCTCATCTGCATGCACTCTCTCTCCTCTGTCTCTGCCTGCCCCCCCATCTCCTGCAGCCTGGGGACCATTCCCCTGCCCAAGGGCAGTGCGCCCCCAAGGAGCCAGTGGGTGGGGATGGGGGGCCGCGCTTGGCTGCCAGGACCTGGGGGCAGGAGCCACGCCGCCAGGACCAACAGGCCACCAGGTCAGAGCCCAGGCCACACTGAGCCACTTTCTTTCCTGGTAACAGGGCTGTCGGTGACCACATGTTTGGCGCCCAAGGTGGAATCCTCCAGGCAGGGGGGCTTGCAAACCCACCTGCCCTCCCGTCTCTAGTTCACTTTGCTCTCCCAAAGCCAGCCGGGCTCTTTACAATGGAGGGATTTTATTCGCATTTTTATTAAATAAAAGTTTGTCAACCTCCCTCCTGGCCGGCCTGGGGTCAGGAGGGTTGCACGGGTGGGTCATTTCCTGTGGCCCAGGGCAGGGGGCTGGGGAGGGTGAGGCCAAGAAGCCCCCCTGGGCACTGCTGCCAGGATCAGCCAGGAGGCTCCATGGGCCCCCAGGCTGCACCCAGTGCTGCCTAAGTGTCCCCTCCAGGCCCAGGCCTCTGTTCAAAGCCCCGAGATGGGGTCTGGCCTGCGGGGCCTCGGCCTCCCCAGATGCTGGAATGGATGTGGTAATAGAACACAAATCACATTCCCTTGTGCCGGGTCCTGGGCCCTCCAGAGGGTCACAGGCACAGGAGGGGACCTCAGCTGCCCCATGTCGACCACCCCCCTTCTTCTGGGGGCAATCCTGGCCCCAGGTGTGGCCTTGAGGGCCGGCAGCTCTGACTGACAGTGCCTGCTCCCTGTGGTCCCCAGAGCTGAACCAAGCGGAGGCAGACCATGCCCTTGACTTTATTTTCAATTAACACCTGTTTTAGTGCCGTTTCCCCGTCAGATCCCCCTTCACGCAGCATGGCGCCCTCTTGGCCCAGCATAATCTGCACTTGCTCAAATATAAGCAGCTTTGCCGCTTTCCAAACACAACTAATCCAGTTTGGGTTTTGGGGATTGGAGGTGGGCAGCGCCGGCCAGCAGACCACCTGGGAGGGAGCGGGGCCTGGGTTGGCATGAGTCCCCTCCCCATGACCTGGCAGCGGCAGAGGACCCCTGTGAGGACGCCCTCGAGGCAGAGCAGGCCTTCCACACTGTGCCACTGCCCCCCTCATGTTACCGTCCCTCTGTGTGCCTGCCCTGAATGACAGCCAGCATGGTGCACGGTGTGGCCCTGCAGCCTGACTGCTGGGAGACCAATGCACCCCTTTCCTGAAGGAACAGAGGGACCCAGGATTGGGGGTAGGGCCTGTGCGGTGGGACTTCAGCACCACGGGGGCCAGGGCAGACCCTCCCTCAGCCTGAGACCCCAGCTGACCCACCCACTTCTGCCAGGCTTGGCCTCTGCCCCAGGCCCATCCAGCCTAGCTGGCCATGCCTGGAGGACACTGGGTCAGGCTCCAGCTGGGGCCTTCGAGGGCTCTCTTGCTGGGTTACGTGCCCGTGGCAGAAACGACAAAACTAACCAGAACACACACAGCCCCCAGGAGACGGATTCAATTCAATTCCACAAATATTGACCGCCCTCTAATCCACTGCCCCCGGTGCCAGCTTGTTCTTCTGAGGCGCCAAGCGCGGCAGCCGAATCAACCCATTTAATCCAGGCCCTGACGATGTGACAATATTGCCGGGTCACGGTGAGGGAGCTGAGGCCTGGCCAGGCTCCTGGCAGGTGGGGCTGGAGCTGGGGTCTGACCTCTGCACCAGGTCAGTCCCCCACAGCCATGGCACGTGCCTAGGGAGGGAGGGGGGCTCCGGCCACACAGGGTGGGTCGGGGACCATGCTGGGGAGGGGCCGGGGGCTCCTCCTGGACCCTGGGGGAGGCTGGGTGAGCCCCTGCCCAGAGTCCAGGCCCGTGTGGGGCACCTCAGCAGGGCTGGGTGGCTGGACAGAGACCAGGACGAAGCCAGCCCTGGTGAGGGTCCCTTCCCTGCTGCAGACGGGCCCCTATGCCCTGGGTTCACGGCTGTGCTCTAGGCCCCTCCCGCCTCTGCTCCTGGCAGCTCCTCTGCTCTGGGCCACTCACCTCTGCCCCTCGAATGTTCTGTCCAGGACTTGCATGCTCTGTGTGGCTTCCAGGCTTGGCGTGGAGGGGGGGGGGTCAGGGAGGGGCTGAGAAGGGGAGGGCCCCAGGGCCCAGCACCTCTTCTGGGCCACGTGTGAACCCCATGTGCCTGTGGGGGCTCAGGGCTGGGACCATGGCAAGGTGGAGTCTGACCCAGGTCTGCAGGGGGCCTGGGGTCGGTTCCCGGTCAGATGCAGGAGGGGCAGCCTCAGCGCCCCCGATCCCGCACTCTGGGGCCAGCCTGAGCGGCATCCCTGAAACACCTGAGCAGAAGGAGGGGCATCCACATGCTTCTCAGGCCCTGCCACCCTCCTAGCTGAGGCTGAGGCGAGTGGCTGGAGTGGCCCCTGGCGGGCGGTGGGCCCTGGACCGCCAGCACAACCCCAGTCACCTCGCAATCCTAACCTGGCAGCCACTCTCCGCTGGGCACCAGGAAATGCATCAGAAAAGGAACTGACGGATTAAAGTGGACCCAGGAGAATTGATTTTTTTACCTGGGCACTTAAACGCTGCTCTCAATCAAGCCATCAACTCCTAGGCAGGGGCAGCCCTGGGGACCGAGGTGGGGCCAGGCTCCAGCCCAGCCACTGTGTGAAGTCCCTTCTCCTTTGGCTGAGCGGGGACCCCAGGCCAGTCCCACCCCCTCTGAGCCTCGGGGGCCTTGGTGTAACTGGGTGTGTGCATGTAGGGGGGGACTCACCATTCGCTCACTCACTGACTCACACACGTGCCAGGCCCTGTGGCAGAGGGTGCTGATGATTTTCCACGGGACCCACGGCAGCAGCGTTGACAGCCCAGCCAGGTGTGTGGGGCCTCAGCGTGGAAGGACCCCAACACACCCCCCCCGCCTGCTGCTCTGCGGCCCCTGCCCCGGCCCGCCCACCCTTCTGCTGGTGTGGGGCCCTGTGTGGATCGACTTAGGCAGGGCAGCCACGCTCTGTTTCCTGCTGCCTGAGCCTGAAAATGTGTCTGGGACCCCGTGGGCACTTCAGCTGGCCCTGGGGGTGTGGTCCCCAGGCTGGGGCTCAGGACGGCTCCTGAGCAGCCAGAGTATTTTCTCCATTGTGCCCTACCTCGGGTCCTAGCTGAGAAAGAGGGTGAGCCAGCACCGGGCCTGGTCTCCGTGCCGTGGCCCACTCTGGCCTGACCCCAGGAGGCTGTGAGGGGCTCGGGAGGCAGCAGGTGAGTCCTCAGGAGGCTTGGAAGGGGCCGCCTGAGAGGAAAGCGCTCCCGTGCCCTGTGGCTTGGGGGCTGCTGGGTGGTGTCAGCACGACTGACCTTGGTGACTCTGAGGGTTAAATTCATCACTGGACACTCCCCAACACACTCTGCCCCTCAAATAAAACCCTGGTGCCAGTTACCCAGCCATTAGGTACAGACCAGGCCATCTCTAAGGGTCTGGCTGGGGATCCCAGGGCATGTCGGTGTGCCCAGGCCTCGGTTTCCCCCTGCATTCGGCAACCCGACCAGCAGGGTGAGCATAGGGGTGTGAGGAAGCAGCAAAGCTCTCCGAGACCCTGATTAAACACCCAGGCTGCTGACCCCGGCCCAGGGTGAGACAGGGCCCCCTGGGCACCGCCTACCCAGTGGTCTCTGGCAGCCCCTCCCAGCTGTCATCAGCGGTGGCTCAAAAGGACTGTGGCCCCTGACCTTTCCCAGTGGCCCCGTGGATAACAGGAGAAGTGCTGACCCGGGAGGGCAGAGGGCATGCTGAGGCTGGGCTCCCTGGGATGGGGTACCAGTGTGGAGCTGCCCACTGCCCACCTGAACCGGTGCCCAGGATGGACGGGAGGGCCTGAAGTTGTAGGTGGGCAGCTGTGGGAGTCCCCAGACCCTGATCAAACCCAGTGCAAATATGGTAAACAAACCTGTTTGCTCGGCACTAAGGGCTCGGGGCCGCTGAGATGTGGACAGGGGCCAGCAGGTGAGAGGTGGTCAGGGGCTCAGGTCTGAGCAGGGGCTGCCCTCAAGGTGACCAGCCATCTGTCTCTGACTAGTGTAGGGTACAGAGCTGGCCCCGCCCGGGGTCAGACAGCTCTGGACGCTCCCACGAGACCAGGTGCATCTCTGCCACCTTCCCTCCTGTGCACGTTCCCCGAGTGTCCCCTCCGGTCATGGCTGCTCTGGGGGACCCTGCCTGAGACAGCCAACCATCAGCATGGTCCCAGCCTCCCTGCCCAACCCACCCCTTCCCCACCTGCCCTGCAGGCTCGGCTGCCATGGGGCTCCTGCCCGGTGCATGGAGGGGCTGGGCTGCCGCCGGCTGAGGAGGAGACCTCCTGGTTGGGCCTTGGCCGTGGTCAGGGCTGTGGCCTGGGCCTCGGGGGAGCTGGCCTGCCAGGCCTGTTCCTCCATGACAGCATTTGGCCCGGAGGGCCTCCCAGCTGCCGTCTCCCTCAAAGTCGTGTCAGACCTGCACGCAAAGGCACAGAGGGCCTCAGAGTCCCCAGATTCCCGACCCCAACCAGCCTCTCCCCAAACTCAGACCTCGAGCCTTTGGACAGGGCCCTCCTAGTCCCCTAGACCTGCTGATGAGGGGGATCTTCTGCCTCTCCCCGTGGCTGTGCACCCCCAGGCAGGGGGTCTGTGTACAACTCCCCCCTGCACTCTGTCCACCTGATGGTGTCCCTCTGTCTGACTCCCTGTGCCTGGGCCCCACGGTGGGTCGTGACCCATGCCCTGTCTTGACCCAGGACCTCCCCACCCAGCATCTCCTCCCGCCCTCTGGGGCCACTCATCACACTGTCACCTCTGGACAGTGTTCAGGTGCCTTCCAGGCCTTTGGGAACCTCAGAGGTGAGTTTCATGGGGGGAGGGGCTTTGCTCCCATCTTGCTGCCTGTCTCTGCCCTCTGAGTCCCACGGGGCAGAGCCCAGGTCCTTGCCTGCCCCATCTCCCCGACACACCCGCCCGGGCCCCAGTCCAAGGAGGTCTCCAGAGTGCCCAGGCTCATGGCCTCCAGCTGAGCAGGCACGCCAGCTGGCTGCCAGCCCCACCCAGGGCCGTCACCCAGGGCCTCTCAGGGAGGTGAGGGGAGACCTGGGGTCCCTCGGCTGCAGGGGAGGGTCTGGAGGCGAGGGGGTGCCGTGGCTGCTCACCTGACACTTGGGAGGGGGCACTTGCCAGCAGCTGCCGGGGGGACACCTGCCTCTGAGTGCCAGGGAGGGTCTGTGCAGAGTCTGAGAGAGAACCAAAGACAAACTGTGCTTGTGCGTGTGTGTGAATCGTGAGAGAGCATGTCCGTGTGCCTGTGTGCTCGTGCACCTGAGACAGTGAGCAAGACAGTGTGATGAGCGTGTAAGTCAGCCTGTGTTGTGTGCAGATGTGAAGGCCATCCAGGTCTTACATCTGCATGGCCTTGGTCTCTTGGGAATGGACTCTGAAAGCTGAGTGAGCCCATGGGATGGCCGAGCCCCTGGGCTGTCTTAAGGCCAGAATATCCGGCTCCTGGCCCTGTATGATATCCAGGAGGACAGGGGCCTCCAGGTCATTACCAGCTTGGAGGAGGGCACGGGCCTCGGGGCTGGAGGCCACACCCCTGCCCTCCACTGGGCCTCTTGATAACCAGTGACTCGCAGGGAAAGTGCCAACAGGGTGGGCCCTGTCCACACCCCACAGAGGTGGCTGCCATCTTCCCTGTCTCCAGAGGGCAGACGGGGGCTCCCCTCCACACCCGGCCCCCCAGGGGAAACACAGCCCGGGGCCTGTCCACCATCTGCAGAGCAAACAGGCACTGAGCTGAGCTCACTGTGAATCTGGGGTGGGGGGCGGCGAGAGCAGCCGCTGGGTGGGGGTGTTTCACACACACAACATGGCTCCGTGAGCCAGTGGGTGTTGGCAGGCGCTGGCTCAGCCGGCGGGAAGATCTCAGTCCCGAGGTGCAGAGCCTGCAGCTGAGCAGTGCCTGGGGGCCAGGAAGGAGGACCCTGTGCTGCCAGGTGGGATCATCAGGGTGCCTCACGCCGGCCTGACAGTGTCTGGGGGGGCTCGGGCCAAGGTCCTGTGTGCACTTGGCTTGTGTGTTTGCTTCCGATGATCCAGCCGGGACAGCCTGGAGCAGCTTGTGGCCTGCCTCGTAGCCTAGACACCGTTGCTGACCCCCCTCCCCACCAGGCAGCAGAACTGGACTCCCAGCCAGCTGTGTCTCTGGGTGCCGGGGGTGGGGGTGGGGAAAGAGCGTTCTCCCTCCAGTTTGGATGCCCCCCCACCCCCCGCCTGTGCTCGCACGCCCACCTCCATCACAGCTATTCCAGCAGATCCTGGCAGGTGCCGAAAGCCGGGAGCGGCTGGCTCCGTGGGTGTTTTTGGAAAACGGCCGCTCGAGGCGGGGCTGTCTGGCTGGGGGTCTGCGCCTCGCCTCTGCACCCCCAGGTTCTTGGCTCCCCTTGCAGCCTTCCTGCCTGGTCGCCGCCCGCCCTTCTCGGTGCAAGATTTTGCGGTGGTGTCTCCTCACCAGCTTGTGTCTCACGTAGGGGATGTTTCCATTTTTACAGCAGAAAGCAGCAGATCCAAGTGCCTCAGCTGAAGCCGGAGTGCAGCGGCCCCCCTGGGAGCTGATGCCACGTCAGGTGCTTTGGGGGGAGCGGGCTGCTCTGCCAGCCGCAGCTCTAATTGCTGTCACTCGGGGAGCCAGCTCTAGTCTGGAGGGGGGGCACAGAGTGACGGGGATGAGGGTGGCAGGGGCCCGTGGGTGGGGTCCTGGGGCAATCTCGGCCCCTGGGGGACTTGGGCCCCGTGGTGGTCTTGGGGCAGGGGCTTTGCCTGTGGGAGGCATGTCAGGTGGGCTGCCTGATGGCCCAGGCCGGGAGGTTAGCCCAGGTGGGTTGGAATCCTGGCACCGTTCCTGCCAGCCATGTGGCCCTGGCTCGGATCCCCCCCATATCCTGTCCTCAGGCTGCTGTGAGGAGAGACCAGGATGGCTGGCTGCGGCTCGTGGTAACCATGCAGCCATGGCTGTTACCAGACTCTGTTCTGTTGCCATATGTTGCCTGCAGCCTCTGGCAGTGTCCCCAGGGGTGGGGGGGACACAGTGTCCTCCGTCACCTCCTAAACTTGCTTGGGGCTGGTCTCCCAGGACACGAGGCTATCGGAGCACGAGGATTGTTAGGAAGACCCAGGGCACAGCAGGTCCACGAGCTTGATGTCTGAGGGTCTCGCAGGCCGGTGTGAGCTCCACTCTACTCCTGAGACGTAGAAGGAAAAGGATGGGAAGGGCAAACGGGACACTTGGCGATTCACCAGCCAAGTGATGAGAAGTCTTAGGAAACGGAGGAGTATTCAGCTTCACCCTCATCAAAGTCATGTGCCTGGGCACAGCTGGGTGCTGTTTGGCTCATCAGACTGGTGGCTGGGGGGGCACTGCTGACCCTGCAGCCCCTGGGGCATTGCCAGCGCTGCAGTCCCACAGGGGATGGGAAGGGAGCCAAGGGCAAGACTGGCCACGGATGCTGGGCCCTGGGAACACAGGGTTGGATGATGGGCTGTGCCTTCACCCTGCCCTGTGGCTGACCACCTGGATGCGTCCACAGGCTCCAGACAAGGAGGAGAGGGTAGCCTGAGGCTTGGGGCCCAGGTGGGTCAACATGGGGAGGCGTGTCCAGCCTGGCCCTGCAGTGCCTGCCTTTCTGCAAGCCTAGTAGGGACTCAGGACCACCCAGCTTTAGTTGTGTGGCCAGGGACCTGACGGGACCGTGCTCAGTCAGCCAGAATCACAGCTATGTGCACTTTTGATTTGGATGGCAAGAGGACAGTCTCGGGGCTCACAGCAGTGCCTGTGAGTTCTCACGAGCGGCAGGCTGGATGCAGAGCTGTCCACACACACATGACTGGGACCGGGTCCCCCAGGGGTCCACAATGGTTTGAAACCGAGCCTGTGGGTAACTGGGCATGAATCCCACCGCTCCCACGGAGAGCCGTGCTATCCGGGGCCTCACTGCCTGCCCAGCCTCAGTGTCCTCCTGGCACCTGCTCCCCCTGCCAGGGTGACGTGTGTGTAGTTTCTGGATTTTCTGAGGCCTCCCTACAGCCACCCTTGTCTCCGCAGGGAAGGGAGCCTGCCATGGGTCGTGAGCCTTCCCAGCCCTCCCTGGGGGCTCTGAGAGCGGGGGTCCCATTTGAGGTTCCACGGCAGCTCCTGGCTGCTCGGTCAAGACCCACATCGTCAAGCCTCAGTTTCCCCTCATTAAACGGGGCATCATCTCTGTGTGCCCTCCAGCCTCTCCAGGCTTCTAGCCTCTGCCTGTCTTGTGTTGTCACCCCCAGCAGGCAAGGCGCCCATCTGGGGGTCCGGGACCTGCTTCACTGGTGGGTAGGGCTACTGTCTTCTGAGGTGGGGTCCTCCTTCAGACACAGGATGTACCTGTCTTTCCCCAAGTGACAGAATCCGTAGCTCGAGTGCTTCCCAGGGCCTGGCTACCTCTGCCTGTGCTGTGGCCTCAAGCTTGGACTTGGGGTGTTGGATGAGGGGGCCCTGCCTGGCCTCTGTCCTCCTGCACCCAGGCTAGGCAGGGCGCCTTGCCAGTGTGGGGCTGCCTTGGCCTCTGCCCACTTAGAAATCCGTTCCCACGATGCTCCAAGTATATGATGATGCCAGGACCTGGGGACAGAGCATCTCCTGGGGCTGGTCCTCAGGACAGCCACCACGGTTCAAACATTTGCACACCCACACGTTCATTCACATGCCTGCTCACACACATGTGCACACATGTGCATGTACACACACACACACACAGGCACACACACTCACACACACGAGGGGCTGGTGGCAGGAAGGTCAGATGGGAAGACTGGCCAGCGGTGCCCAGGGAAGTCAGGCCTGGTGGCGGGCTGGGGCTGGCCTGGGTTGGGCTGGGCTGGGCCCAGTCCTCCCTCTGCCCTCCCTCTGCCTGAGGCGGTCTCTGCGGAGGCAGGGAGCCCATGGGGTCAGGATTTGGAGTCCGAATCAGGGATTTGAATCCCATCTTTGGCCTGGGGATGTCAGGGGTCCTTCTGCCTGCCCAGCCAGGTACCCACCTCCCAGATGCAGAAGGCACAGAGGAGGTGCCTCAGGCCTGATGGAGGATCCCTGAGCTCAGGAGGGGCAGTGTCTGGGGATGGACCTGGCCTGTGCCCAGAGAAGCCAGGGCTCTGAGGTCTGAGTGCCACTGAACACAGAGAGCCCTGGGCCACAGACTCAAGGGCCACCCCAGGAGTCAGGCCCCACTGCTTGTCCACCCAGCCACCCTGTAAGTAACGAGGCCAGTCAGTGGGGTCTCACTTGTGCCCTCCAAGCCCAAGGACATGCCCAGCTCCTGGAGGTCCACCCAACAGCCTGCCCTCCTGGCCAGCCTCCCTGCACTGTGTCGGCTGTGCTGCAGGCGCCCCTTCCCCTGCCCAAGACCCCTCATGGGGACTGACCACCAAGACCATGGCTCTGAGAGGCTGCCAGGGGCCAGGTAAGGTGCACCTGCGAGAGCAGCTTGTCCCCTGACCTCTCCTGCCCACTCACTGCCCGACCTCCCTTCTGTCCCAGCTCTGGCCCAGCCCCACGCTGTCCTTGACCCCGGGCCCTGGGCATCCCCCACCTCCTCGTCTCAGCCCACTGGGGCTTTGGGCAGAGTCCCCTGCTGTCAAACATGCTCCCACCCAGCAGCCTGAGGTGAGGGGGGAGCACATCCACACTTGCTCCTGCCCACCTCCCTCCCCAGCCCTCGGCCCCTCAGGACCCGTGCCCCCCAAGTACCCAGGGCTCTGCCCCCGAGGCTCCATTGACCCTGGTTCTCTGATGACTGACTTTCCCACCGATTCCTGTCGGCTCTGCCTTGGCTGCTCCACCCGCCTGACACTGTGGTGGAGACAGATTCTCCCGCCTGTCAAGCCCAGGATGGGGAGGCCCCCAGGGAAGTTGAGGCTATATAGCCCCAATGGTAATCACTCTGCTCAGCCCACCACGTCCTTGGCCTCAGAGACGCTGCCTGTGCCCGGCAGACACGGGAGGACCAGACCAACAAGGCAGCTGATTGGTGTCTGTCCCTGGAAGGTGGGGCGCCCAGGGCACATCACGGCCTCCACCTCCTCCCACACACAGACACCCTGCCTGGCAGAAGTGTGGGTTCCTCCAGCAGCCCCACGCCCACTGGTATCTGTGCCACCCTGGGGAGCTGGTGGTCCCTGGGAGACCCCACCTGAGGGAGGAGCTGCCCCAGAGGGATGGGGCCCCCCATGCCCCTGCCCACCCCTGCACCTGGCTGACCCAAGAGTCGTCATGGGCTGCCTGTTTTAAATGTAGGTCTTGTTATTAATATTATCCGGGTATGGCAAGACCAACACATCAGGAGACGGCCATCATTGAGAAGAGAGTTGTTACTCACAGATCCCAAGAGGAGGGGGCACACCAGCTCCGGCGGCCACATGGGGAAGCTGCAGGGTCAGTGAGGCAGAGGGACGAGAGAGCTGTGGGCAGGACCCTGTCTTGCCGCTTCTGAGTGAAGGAACTGTGAAGCAGGTGAGCAGGCACAGGGTCAGCTCTGGGGCACCGGCCCTGGGTGACTAGGGCAGGTGGGAATTGGCCTGGAGTGTGGAGCCCTGGGGCGGGGGAGGGCTGGGGGCGGGCTCTGGATTGGCTGGTTTGTGTATGAAATGTGCAGACGGGGGCATGTTTGCTCTTTCCCAGGGCTGGGAGCTGGCTAGCCCGGGGCAGGGGCAGTCCCTCCAGGGTCAGCAAGGACCAAGATGACAAAGCATCAGAATACAGAAAATAAGGACTTCCCTGATGGTCCAGTGGCTAAGACTCTGAGCTCCAAATGCAGGGGGCCTGGGTTCGATCCCTGCTCAGGGAACTAGATCTTGCATGCCAAAACTAAGGCCCGGTACAGCCAAATAAATAAATATTAAAAAAAAAAAAAAAAGAATACAGAAAATAAAAGGCATGGAAAGCCAAGGGCAGGGAGTTGGGGTGGCCAGCAGTTGCTGACACCCAGGCCCCCTTCTGCCAGGACCCCAGGGCCCACCCTGGCTGCCTACCTCACTGAGCCACCTGGACCTGTCACCTGCTAGAATCTCTGAGGGCCAGCGACCTGTTTGTGGGGGGGAGCAGAGCCTCAAGAGGACTGGCCCCTTGTTTCAGGCCTGGTCCCTCCTGGCAGCCGGCTGACCTACCTTCACGTGCTTTCTGGTTATTGTGGCTTTTCATTACAACTTTTGTTTGAGGAAATTTAAAAAGTATGAGAGAGCTTCCCTGGTGGCGCAGTGGTTGAGAGTCCGCCTGCCGATGCAGGGGACACGGGTTCGTGCCCCGGTCTGGGAAGATCCCACGTGCAGCGGAGCAGCTGGGCCCGTGAGCCACAGCCGCTGAGCCTGTGCGTCCGGAGCCTGTGCTCCACAATGGGAGAGGCCATGGCAGTGAGAGGCCCGCGTACCGCAAAAAAAAAAAAAAAAAAAGTATGAGAAGGAGGAGCTGTCCCTTCGGAGGGCAACTCTCTGACGTGGGGCATTCCTGCTTCTTGGCCCCATCTGTGTCCCCCTGAGAATGTCTTGTCTGCCCCATTAGCCGCTGTGTCCTGGAGCCCAGCACGAGTGTGGCTGCAGAGGCCTCTCAGGATGAAGCCCCGCGTGTCCCCCCACCAACCCCGACTCCACCGCATGGGACCCTTCCCCACAGCAGCGCAGGCTATGGGGATGGCGTTCCGAGGCCTTGTCCCTTCCGAGGGTGTCCTCCTTCCAGGAAGCCGCTGTGGACTGTGGTGCCAGGTCTGCTTAGGTCTCCAGTCCTGAGGGCCCCGTTTCATGCTCTCCCCCTTCAACTGAGATGACCCACGTGCTGAAAGATTGTGTAACCAGGACATTTTCTCTGCAGGTGATCCTGCGCAGTCAACCTCGAATGAAGCATAGAACTATTTTTACGTACTTTAAACAAGTTAATGTTTAAAATACATACATACAGACTTACAATATTGGGGGTTTTTTGGAGGGAAGACATTCCTTTTTTCTTTAATGTGGTAAAATACACATAACACAAAGTTTACCATTCTAACCATTTTTAAGTGCACATGCACAGCTCAGCAGCATTGACATTCACACTGTCCTGCAGCCGTCACCTCCATCACATCCAGAACTTTTCATCTTCCCAAACTGAAACCCTGCCCCCGTTAAACACTGAGTCCCCCTCCCCTCCCCCAGCCCTGGCAACCTCCATCCTACTTTCTGTCTCTGTGACTGTGATGACTCCAGGGACCTCATAGGAGTGAAGTCATGCAGCATTGGTCCTTTGGTGTCTGGCCTATTTCACCTCTCTGTTTCATGCCTTTTTGCTGCCTGGCACCTGGGTTTTCTGGGTCCTGCAGCCACGGGTGGTGAGGCAGACGGATGTCCTGCTGTTAATTTCGAGGACTCAAGTCTCGGTTTTCAAACATACACCTGCCTCTCTGGTTCTTCAATTATCAGGCATGTGTAATGAAGCGATTCTTGCGACTTCCCACCGTGCAGCCTCTGGAATGACATCCCAGACAACATCCGGATTGAGCCGGAGTCCCTGGGCCCAGCACCTCTTCAGCCCAGCTCCCGAATTAACAGAACCTCTGCGCTGACTCTCATGGGCCAAGAGCTCAGGCTCTGCTGTGAACCCCCCAGGCCCAGGGACGTGTTTCAGGATGGTGTGGGCTCCAGTTGGTCTCAGGACACAGAGTGCCCGAAAGGTGCCTCAGCCCCTGTTGCCACTTCCCTCCATGGTCAACCTTCCCAACTGGTGGGTCCCCAAACTGGACCTCTGGGCCCCAGCAATGCCAGGCTTGTACCTCCAGACCAGGTGGAGAAAGGGGCTCCACCTCCTGCTTCAGTGTAAAAAATTCCAAGGAAGCATCTGACTTGGGGCATTTACTGCTTCTTGGCCCCGTCTGTGTTCCCAACCAGCCTGGCTTGGGTCACATGACTCTCCCTCCACCCAGTCACTGTGAAGTGTCCAGCAGAGCAATGGTTGTGGCTGGGCTGCCCCCTGCTGTCATCCCCTCGCTGGCCTGTGCCCAGCCGCATGCTGGCTCTCCCAGGTTCCCACCAGTCTTTCCTCCTCGAGCCTCAGGGCCACACAAGCCAGGCCAGCCTGCTTCCTCAGCTGCCACCCTCTCACATGTGGGGCAGGCCTGCAGGGATGGACCGGCCTCCTGTTTGCCAATCGGGACCAGGCTGGGCGCCTGGAGCTGCGTGGAGCCCTTGGTCTGCAGTGCGCGGCCCGGGCTGCTCCTCCTGCCACCAACGGGCCCAGGTCGCCTCATTACAACCAAGTCGGCACCTGTTTTATAAATTATGAACATTTGTGAGTGTATGGGGAGCCCTGGTGTGACTTTGGTGCGTGTCATTGATGATTCGGTGGGTGGGGGGGGCATGTGGAAACGACAAGCCTTATAAATGGGAATCCGCTGGAACGCCCTGTTATGGAGATTTACATCGATCCTTAAATATTGGAGATTAATTTTTTGAAAACATCTATAAAATAAGAGATTTATACCTAAAACAATACCATACACTATGACAGGAAGGGATTAGAGTCAATTTATTCACGTATTAGTCAAAAATTCAATTTCATATATTGTGAAGAAAAATTAAACCCTTTCTGCATTTTATTACAAATTATGTATTCTCCATATATGGGGATAAATAATTGATAGAGTTACAAATACTTAATCTAGAAAATATTTATTAGGAACAGACAACTCTTTTTTTTTTTAATTTTTGGCTGCGTTGGGTCTTCGTTGCTGCGCGCAGGCTTTCTCTAGTTGAGACGAGCAGGGGCTACTCTTTGTTGTGGTGCGCGGGCTTCTCATTGCAGTGGCTTCTTTTGTTGTGGAACACGGGCTCTAGGCACATGGGCTTTAGTAGTTGCAGCATGTGGGCTCAGTAGCTGTGGCTCGTGGACTCTAGAGCACAGGCTCAGTAGTTGTGGCTCACGGGCTTAGTAGCTCGTGGCATGGGGGATCTTCCCGGAACAGGGCTCGAACCCCTGTCCCCTGCATTGGCAGGTAGATTCTTAACCACTGCACCACCAGGGAAGCCCCAGACAACTCATTTTTCATGTGTTTTCTTGAGGACAATATTGCACACTTTAAAAAATTAATGATGACTTTTTGCAAGAAAAAAATATCTACATCCTAATTCTTTTGCTCAGCATCATGTTCTAGCTAAGGATAGGGAGCTGGGCAGCAGGATGAGGGTGTAGGCTGTGATATCCACCCCTTGACTCCAGCTGTGGGCAGGCCGAGGGGCTCCAGCGTGCTAGCACTCAGCCAGCAGAGCCTCAGACCAGGGAAGGTGCATTTGGAGACTATTCTGCTGCCCAAATGCTCCGTGGTTTGTAGTTCAAGAAATCAGTGTTTCTGACTGAATCCCCGAGAAAGCATCAAGTAATGGCATTTGAAGACTGACTTGCAGAGCCGAGAAATCAACGTCCGTGGACTCTTGGCCAAGGACCTCACGAAGCTGAATCAACCAGGCCGCCAGCTCCAGTCCCAGGCTTGGTGCGTGTAGGAAGGCAGGCCTCACGCGTGGTGTGAAGCAGGGCTCGCCGGGGGGGCCGGTGGCCTCACATCCCCAAGGCCTGCTTGGCCCACCCTCCCCACACATGCTGTCCTGCCAGGGGATGCCCAGCTGGGGCCACCTGGCCCTGGGCTCCCTCCACACACCTATCACCCGATCCCAGGCCTGCAGTGGGGGACATGAGAGGAACCAGGGGGGCTCTGGGAAGTGTGCACTTTGCCCATGACCTCTGCCCTCTGCCCTCTGCCCCACTCTGTGCTCAGGAGGCTGGGCCGGTGGGGTGCGGGCTGACATTGCCCCTGTGTCAGGCCACCCCAGAGAGCCTAGGGATTGAATAAATAACTGCCGTGTTTATTAAAGAATAAATTTGGTGCCTAACGGAAGTGTTGTTTCTATACATAGAAAAAAAGATTTAAAATAAAAACCAAAAGAGTTTCAAAGGCGTTGTGACATTAATTATTCATCTCTTGCTAATGAAAACATACCTTAGCAGGCAGCATGCCCCTCATGGGGTCTCAGGGCTCCCAGATAAGCCTGGCCAAGGGCAGGGGCCCTGGAGCGATGGCCGCGGTGTGGCAGACCTTTTGGGGCAGGGGCAGGTGGCCTGAGATTCAGTGTCCCCTTGTGTAAAAAGCAACAGAGGATGGTTTCCTTCTCACATGAAACCCATGGTTGACGGGGGACCCAGGTCTACATCACCTGTTGGCCCAGGCTGACGGGCAGCCACAACTTGGGACGTCACTGGATCCTGGCCGAGGGAGAGAGGTAACCTGCAGGCCTTGCACGCAGCCCAGATGTGCCCACCTGCTCCTGCTCACAGATTGGCCAGAACTGCACACAGGGCCACCTCGTCAGAAGGGCCAGCCTCCTGGGCGGGAAGGTGCTGATGGGAAATGCTTGGGGAGCATGACTCTGCCCTCCACAGGCCACACAGCATATCCAGCCCACCTGGTACAGCGGGTGGACCCAGGAGGCCCCGGCTGTCCTGCAGTGGCCAGCAGGTACTGATAGGAACCCCAAACAAAGCTGGGCCCAGGGCCCTCCACGGAGCCCCCACCTGTGGGGCCCTGGAGCTCTTGGATCCTGCCATCACCTGGGGCAGGAGGATCCCCGGGGATTTGTTCTTTTTTCCCATTCATTCATTCATTCATTCACAAACACCCCTGAGCCCCCAGCACCACGCAGCCTAAGCTCATACTGGGTAGGTGGGTCCCCTGGGGGACAGAGGGTGCTAATCCCATTGGCCACCCCTCCGGGCCAAAGGGCCTGGGGGCCAGAATAGGAGCATCTTCAAGCTGCACTGACAGCGCAGACGGTGCAGGTGGTGTCCATGGTGACGGCTCCCCGTGGAGATGAGATGTGGCCTTGGGCGGCAATGGAGGGGGACCCTGGAAGGGGCCTTTGAAACTCTGCCAGCCCTGGAGTGGGGGCGTAGGGGGGGCCTGCCAGGGCCCTGTCCTGGTGCCCCTGTGCTGGAGCGGGCAGTGGCATGGTAGCTATGACCTGCTGCCTGCTGGCGAGGACCTGACCCCAGGGTTCATATGCCGGGTGCCCCCCAAGGGCAGGTGTAGCCTTGCAGGTTCTGGCCCTAGGACGGCCCAGCTTGGCCTACAGAAGGCACGTCGGGCGCTGGCACAGACGCTTTCAGCCTATGAGTGGGTGAGAGTAGGCAGCCTGGCCCACTCTCCCTTCCGCCTCCCCCGCCCCAACCAACAGGTCTGACCTCGCTAGAAGCATTGCTCAGCCCAGTATGGATTTCCTGTCTTCGCCGAGGCAATGTGCTGTGAGCGGGCGCTGAGCTGATGGCCGGCCCGGGGATGTTTTTCTATTGTTGGGGGGGGGAGGGGTGGGCCGGGTGGGGTGAGCTGCCCCGAACTCAGGCTCCTCTTTCTGCCCATGACTCGGGGAAGCCTCACCCAACATGGGCACTGAGCCCCACCCTGCAGTGCAGGCAGCTGTCCAGCCCAGACCCCTTCCCGGCTAGGACACTCTGCCCATCCCCAGGGCACCACCCCAGAGCCCTTTCCAGAGCTGGGGTGACCAGGACACAATCTCTGAGCTTGGCGCACATGTGGCCTCATGTGGGGGACAGTACAGTGGCAGCTCGCCCAGAGAGGGGTCATCAGCTGCCCAGCATCTTACGACCAGGCCCCTGGGGGAAGTGCCCCCCTGCACTTGAAGGCTGGGGTGCTGCATGGGGACACGGGGTGAGAAAGGGGAAATTCTGGGCAGAGACCACAGCTGGGCGTCTGCCCAGGAGGGCTGACTCCATGACCTCACAGGTGTGCCCACTCACGTAGCGAGTTCACGGATACACACACAAAACTTTCTGTGAAGACTGAAGTGAGGACAGCAGAAGCCTTGGGCAGGCATCGGAGCTGCTGCAGCGATAATTGGTCCCTGGTAGCTGGGCCTGGCTCACCCTCTCCAAAACCAAAGGGCAACCACAGCCCGCAGCTCGGTGAGGGGGCTCTGAGAGCCCATCCCCACCCCATAGTGTTCCTGGGAGCTGTGGGGAACTCCCGCAGCAGGACCCTGGGACGTGGGACTGTGTGGTGTGGTCCCCGAGGTGGGGCATGCCCAGACCCCCCAACTCCCATGTCCCCAGATCCCCCAGCACAGCAGTGGTGGGGTAGGGGTGTAGATGGAGGGGAAGAGAGGGAGCTGCAGGCCAGGACCGTGTGCCCGTGGCAGGTAGACAATAGGGCTTCAGGCCTGGCTCGGGCCCTGTGAGGGTCTCGGAGATGCAGCCTAGGCCTGGGCAGGATCCATCACTTGCTGGACAGGCTGACCCAAGGCCCTGAGGCTGGCTGGGCTGCCCCACTGTCAGGGGCAGGGTCAGGGCAAGGGCCAGCTAGCAGGGCATGGAACTCCCAAGGCCCTCAGTCCCAAGTTGAGAAGAATAACGGCTCTGCTGTTAAAACAATTTATTTTGTTCTCCAAGAGACTAACAGCTGTTTACAGTCAGCGTATCTGAGCTGCTCCCTGGCTCTACCAGAGCCAGCCTCCCCTCGGCTTCCCCGCTTCCCGTGTGAGGAAGGGCCCTGATGGGCCTGAGGCTCAGGAGGGGAGGAGGATGCCACAGGGGGCCAGGCCATGTCCTTTCGGGCCACTTCCATGACCCTGAGTCATCTCAGACCCCCCAGGTCCACTTCCCCTCAGCCGAGGCCTCTGGGAAGCGTCCTGGTGCAGACAGAACTCTGTGGCTTGGACTGCCTTGGGGAGAGTGTGGGGTGCAGCTGGGGAGTCGGGGAGGCCCTTCAAGACAGTGGGCTGTGAGCACTGACCCAGAGGAGGAGGGAGCTTGTGCCCAGAGGGAGTGCAGTGGGGATGCAAAGGCCCGGGGTCCACGCTGGCCACAGCCAAGGCTCGTTTAGCTCCACAGCCTATACCTGCCACGAGGGCCACACAGCACCGCCCTCAACTGTGCGCATACAAGGTAGGTGCTCAAAAAATGCTTGCTGAATTTGGAAAGTGACAGTTGTGGAACATGGGACTGGGAAGCACGGGGCCATGCACGCGCGGGGTCTCCTGCTGCCTGGAGCCCTGAGCTGCTCTCCAGGTGAGCTCTGTGCGCAATGGCCCCAGGCCACTCCCACAGCACCTGCTCCTGGGCTCACCTCCGGAGAGGCCCTAAGCTCTCAGGAGGCTCTGGGTGTGGACACTGGCGGCTGGGCACCCGCCCCAAACCCGGCCAGCCCCTCCCACCACGCTCCCTGCTCACTGAAGCGACTGCCCTTTGGGGCAGGGATTTGTCTGAGGTTCAGCAGCAGCTTGTAACCTTAATGCCAAGTGAACTGTGAACAACCCGCCACAAGGCAATGAGGGGCAAGTGAGCTAGGAGCAGAAGCCCTGGCCCCTCCAGGCCACCCTCGCTCCCTTAGCTGGGTGCAGGTACCCCACAGCTGGGTGGGTGGTGCCAGGGAGAAGGAGGGCGACACTGCAGACCCACCCAAGCCTGAGGACAGCTGCTTGGGGTCAGGTTATGAGGTGGCCTCCCGCCCAGCACCGTGTCCCAGGGCTGAGCACCAGTGAGCGTCTGGAGCTGACAGTGCCCAGTGTGGGCTCGAGGGCTGTTCCCAGGTCGGCGTGGTCAGGCCTGGGCAGCTCAGGGTTTGGGGGGTCCCTGGGCTGATGATATGTCTGCTGTCAGTAGCTGCTGTGGGCTGTGGGGCGATGGTAGGAGGCCTTAGGCTGGACGAGGAGAGACGCGGATACGTGATCCTCGGAAGAGGGGGGAGAGCTGGAGGGCTGGGTGACGTGTGGGCGCTGTGCTCTGTGCGCTGTGCACACGTGTGCACACATGAGAGTCCATGTGCTCACGTGAGAGTCCGTGTGCACGTTCGGCGGGTCCCTCCCGGGCACAGCCCACGCACGCGGTGAGTTCCTTGGAGAGTGTGCACTGCTGGGCTGAGGAGGGTGGGCCCGGGGCCTTTTGGTGATTCACTGAGGAGGTCTCCCTATCACCCCATTTCGCAGAAGAGAAAACAAGGCCTGGGTTGGTGAAATGGCCCCCAGGGTCCCCCAGCAGCGGGAGGCCAGGCTGTTGGCCCCGCCCAGCCTCCTTGCTGCCCCCTGTGCTCCTTTCGGAGCCTTTGTCTGTGCTTTCCCCAGGAGGCAGGATGGCAGTTGATCCTGGGGCCTCTTGTGTCCTGCTGCTCAGGCCAGGTGCCCAGAGACCATAACCGTGCATGTTGGCTTGGCGCAGTGGCCTGAGCAGGGGAGGTTCAGGCAACGTCTGTGGCCCCAGGCTGTCCCCACCACACCTGGGATCCATGCCCCTCCTGCTCCGTGGCTCCCAGGGACCAGGAGCTACTGTGGCTGCGCCGGCCTCTCAGCTCTGCCAGTCTTCAGTGAGCAAAGATTGTGCCAATATTGACAGAATGGGCACCAAGGCGCGCGCGTGGGCCCTGACAAGGTCCCATTAGAGGGGAAGTGTTGGGGCGGGGCAGGCCCTGCCAAGAGTGGGTGAGCCCTCAGGCCCAGCCAGCCCGGGGTGGCCACATGCGGCCACCAGCTACCAGTGCTAGCAGGTGCACATCACACCCTGTGGTGACAATGCTGGGCACTGGAGAGGGAGCCTTTCTCCCCAGGAGCCCACTTGGTACCACGCCTGCCAGACCCTCAAGCCAGTGTGTCCGAGTGCATTCTGGGTGTGGGACCTGGGTGCACAGACTCCAGCCAGGTGCAGAGGGGAGGTGGAGGGTGGGCACGGCGCCCCTGGGCGGACACAGGAGGACCAGGGCCTTCTGTGGGCAGCCGCACTGGGGGCCAGGGATCCCCTCCTACCCACTCAGCATTGCTGGGAAAGCACTCATGGGCTCAGAGCTCTCCCGGGTGCCGAGTGCCTCCTCATCTTGCTCCCTGGTGCCCCCGCTCAGCTCCCCTCTGGGCAACATGCACGCAGCCAGCTCGCCAGCCAGCCTCAGTGACAGAGCCGTAATTGGGGAATTTCCTTATAAATGAACAGTGGGCCACAGTGACCAGCCTGGACTGTGCCCTCATGCGCACATGGAGCCATGTTGCTGGCGTTGAGAAGTGAACGCTCTGGGAAGGTAGAGGCCTTGGCAGGGTCCCCGGCTGACCCCCTCCTCCCTCCATCTCCCTCCCACTGGCACCTCCCACAGACCCTGCACGCTGGAGGGGTCCACGAAGCAGCTCCTTGTGGCCTGTGGCCCCGACTCGGGCAAGGCCTGCCCTGCCCTGCACGGGGCCCAGGGAGGGGTCTTCACCCTGCCCCCAGCCTCGTGGCTGCAGCCTGTTCTGTGGAGACATCTAACCCTGATGCCCTCCACGCTACCCTCGGGTCACTCCGTCTGTGTGCCCAGCTCAGCCCCTGATGAGGTTGTCAGCTCTCTGTCCCCTCAGGCCCACCCTGCCAGCTGAGTCCCTGTGGGGGACCCAGAAGGAGGGTGGTGAACTGCTATTTTCAGGACTGAGGACCACCCACACTCAGAGCCACAGCAGTGGGGCTCCTGACTGGGGCAGGAGGCCCCTCTGTTGTGAGGCTCCCAGAGCCAAGATGGAGTGTGGGAGGGGTCAGGCAAGGCCCCCCCACCCCAGACCCCTCCCACAAGGGCACAGGGAAGGGCTGGGCCTACTTAAGCCTCTGGGACTGGCCGGTGGGGCACTGTCCCTACAATTTGGGTTGCCTACCTACTCATAATACGCTGTCCTTGGCCCTGAGCAGGCAGGAGCTGAGGTGACAGGCCCAGGGTCCCCTGAGCCCCACTTTCTCCACCCTCACGAGCACCCGGGCCAGACCTGGGTGTTCTGCCCTGATGCCTGGATTTCAGGTCCCTGCCCCCACCCCTATGTGAGCTTGTCCTCTTATTAGCACTGTTTTGCCGATTTTGCAAGTCAAATCCTTCATTATTGAGTCCCTAGCTTGATATGCAGCCAGCTGAGCTGGAGGCCAGCTGGGAACAGGAACGGCTTGGCATCACGTGACAGCAGCCGCCCATCATGGGGGCCTGGGGACCCCAGAGACAGGTGCAGCAAACCCTCCAGACTCATCCACAGGCCCTCAGCCCTCAGCCTCACCCTGCCCGGCCCAGCACCCCTCACTGGGTTCCCTGGGGAGACCCTGCCCCCACCCCTCACGGGCTACAGGTAAGCCTGACAGGTGAGCCCAGGCCCTGCCCAGACTGCCCAAGCTCAGGGTAGGCGGTCAGCTCTTGCTTTCCTGCACAGTCTGTTCCCTCTGCCAGGACCTGCTCAGCCATGGTGGGAGGGGGTGAGCGCCCCTTCCACGGCGCCCTCAGGGACTGAGAGCTGAGACACAGCAGGAGAGGGTTCCACCGCCACAGCCTGGCTCTCCACCGGGCTGAGTGCATTTTTAGTTTCTCCAGGGCCAGAATCTCCTTGACTGAAGACTCAGCTGCTCCTTGGCCCCCCTGGCTTTCGGCAGCATTGTGGGTGGCGTGAGCTTTCTCCCGTCCAAGAGGCATTGACCCCCACTGCCCTCCCCAGCCTTTCCTCCTCTGTAAGTCCTAGTCCCCTCTTGTACCCTACTGGTGACGGTGACGGTGATGGTGGGGCCCAGCCCAGGAGCTGCAGGAGAGAGACCCTCCCTGGCCCAGGCAAACAGCAGGTATGGTGGTAGACGGCTCTGGGCTGGTGGAGGCCAAGGCCCCATCAGCTGTGCTGTCCGTCGTCGGTGCTCCACTCTGCCTCAGACTGCCCTGTGATCCCAGGAAGGGACCAAGTGCTGTTCCAGGCATCACAGTTGTTCCCACATTCCCTCTCCAGACCAAGGAAGCCTTTCTGGGGAGTGGGGGTCAGCCCATGCCTGATGCTCGCTTGTCACAGGCAGGAGACCAGGTCACCCCAGACCAAGTTTGGAGGGGTTGAGTCAAGACCTAACAAAGTTAGGGCTCTGTCAGGAGGCGGGTGAGGGCTCAGACTCCAGGGCTAGGTGGATGCAGTCCGGGCCGGCTTCCAGGAGGAGGTGGTCCCAGATCCAGGTGTTAGATCATCCATAGGACTCATCACGGTGGAGAATGCTGAGTGCCAGACACCGTGCTTGCTGCCTGGATGCCCACAACAGCCGGCGAGGACACAGAGGCTCCCTGAGACGCCGCTGTGGGGACAGCGGATGCCAGGCGCCCCCTCACTTCACCGCATGGCAGTTCTCACCCCGGCGCACGTCCTATTTCTGGAGTACAGAGCTGGGTGCTTCTGTGTGGTGGTGTTAATTAGGGTTGGTTTCCACAGAACACGCCTAATGTGTGGGAAACCTGCAAACGACGCTGTGCTCAGTTCACCTGCACGGAAGGAGTGGGTTTGGGGGCCATCTCACCCCTTGGGCACATCAGTCCCCAACAGACAAAGTGCACTTCCCCAGCCTGGGCCCCTGAACAGTCCAGACCCAGCAGTCAGCATGGGGGGTGGTGCACAGTCTTCCCTGGGCACGGCAGGCATGGGGGCGACAGCACAACTGTCCCGTCCTGGGTGGTCACTCTGAGTCAGGCTTGGCCCGGGACAGGGCCTCGGGGCCAGTGTGTCCCTCTGCAGGTCTGGAGAGGTCCAGGGCTGGAGCAGGGTGTGTGTCCTGGGTGACATTGACCCGGGGACAGGAAAGCCTTCGTTCCCCCCCACCCCCACCCCACCAGGGCCTGTTGAGGGAAGAGCAGAGGAGTGTGGCTGGACAGAGTGGGACAGACAGAGAACAGGCGGACGGGTGTGTGGACGGGGCCCTCAGCAGTCAGGGAGAGTCAGATGCTGACAGGCAGGTCCAGTAGAGGGGAGAGAGCAGAGGGGTCCTGAGGTGGAGGGGCAGGACGGGAATGAGGGATGGGTGGTGGTTGAGAGCCTGGAGGTGGGTAAGTGTGGCTGCAGCCGCTCCTGGGGGGCAAAGGGGCCCCAGGAAGCGCTCAGCCATGAAGTTCCCCTTGGCTCTCAGGAGCCCCAGTGGTCCCAAGGCCGAGCCCCTTGAGCTCCTGAGGCCCTGAGACCCTCCTCGCCTTCGCGGCACAGCGACTGCATCCCAGAAGCCCCTGGTATCCCGGAGCCTGCAGCACCCCCATGCCCCCACCTCTGCTCTTTCTCTGTTCCATCATTTTTCAAAAATAATTGTGTGGTATCAGGCTGCCCCTGACCTGGTGTCGTTGGCTCTCGTCCCCAGGCCCACCCAGGCTGGCCTCACACGATGTGTGTGTCAAGGTGTTTCCCCTGCAAGGCCTTCATCGTTCCCTGATTGTTCACATTAATTTTTCTCCCTCCTCAGTGATCCTCCCCTGTGCTGTGCTGGTTGGAAGGGGGCTGCCTCCCCCCATCCTGCCCGGCTGCTGCTCCGCTGCCCTCCCCTAGATGGATGTTCCTTCATTGTCCATAAATCTCTGCACAGCCCTTTGTGAAGACAGATCGGAGGCCTCCTGCTCCCCAGTGTTTGTCGGCGGCGGGTTTAATTAGCACTCCCCGCAGAGGAAGGGAAGGGGCTCTCCGCCGCCCCCAGGCTTCTTCTAGGGGACAGAGGCTGGGGCTCCATCTGTGTCGATTCAACACACCAGACCACATAACTGGCCTCCCCACGTTCCATCCCAGGCAGCCCCATCTCCCTAGTGGCCCAGGGGGTGGAAGCCCAAAGCCCAGCAGCGCCCCTACCAGCCCCTAGCACACAGTAGGTGCCTAATAAACACACAATGAGTTGGTAGATGCCAGGATGAAAGGCCCCACCTTTCATCCCACAGTGGCTGCTGGCTGTGAATCTGTCTGCTTCCCGTTGCCCGGCCGGGGTGTGCAATAGGCTGCAGGAAGGAAGGGAAACTCGTGGGGTGCTCCCAGCCGCCAGCTCTAGCAGCCCCGCAGGGGTGAGGTGCACTCAGGTGGCCCAGCCTGGCCCCACAGCGTGCCGCTTGGCCTGGGAATCCAAGTGCGTGCTCTGTGCCGAGGTCTGAGGGCCGAGAAGACAGGCCTGTTGGGGGGTAGGCTGGTGGGGGGTGTGGCTGGAGGGACGACCTCAGGATGGTGTGGCAGGAACGACCCATCCGCGTCTCCACCGGGGGCTGCAGCCGTCTGAGCGGCTTGGGAGTCCCTCTGGTGCTGGCCCAAGCTGAGAGCCTTTCTCACAGAGGACCCCTGCCATGAGGGTTTACTCATTCCTCATGACAGGAAGGAAAACCGAGGGCCAGTGAGGTATGGTGATCTGCCCCGACCCAGGACCCAATCCTGGACCTCCCCAAGCCCTGGCCGTGTAGGTCTGGGCACTGTGGATCCATTCCGTGACTGCCTGGCTGGGTGGGAATCAGCCTGGGGGGATCACAGAGGGCTTCCTGGAGGAGAGGGTTGTGTCAGAGTTGAGTGTTGAAGTAAATAGAGGGGGCTGGGAGGAGCATCCTGCGGCACTTTGTGGCTGGGAGCTGGGGTGGGCATTAGTTGGGGGGTTGGGGCAGGGACCCTGTATTCCTGCAGGATTCCAGCCTGGCCACGTGGGGTGGGCTGTGTCCAGAATGCTGCTGTCCCACCAGGGCCGCCCAGGCTTCACGTGCAGAGCCCGGCCAAGCCCCTGGGCTGTTATGTGCACCGGCCAGGCCAGCTATCTAGGGCTCTAGGGCAGCCTCAGCCCAGCGCAGGGTGGGAAAAGAGGGGGGCAAGGCAGGACCAAAGGCAAGGTTGCCAGAGGGGCCGGGCACAGTGCGACACGTCATGCCAGTGGGGTCAGGGTGCATCCACGTGCCATGTCAAGTGATGCTCTGGGCAGAGGGACACCCCAGGCTGACTGGCACAGGGAGAAGAGATTTACGCCTGTGCAGGCCCAGCACCGGGTGAGGACGCTGAGGCTCAGGAGGGAGCCGCATGGCGCTCTGGGGCAGAGCTACGCTGGCCGTGGGCGGCTCTGAGCAAGCACGGCCTCAGGCAGGTCCAACGCTCCAGACATGTCATTTCACACCTCTGGGCCTCAGTGTCCTTGTGTGCACGCAGGGGACGTCAGCAGCCTCTTCCTGCGAGGGCGTCGTGGTGGGTGAGGGTGGGCTGGGTCACCCTGGCTGTGAGGAAGGGCCTCTGTCCTGCAGCCCCTGGGCCCCAGCTCATCCAACAAATAAATACTTCCTTCCCATAGACACACTCCCGACACGTTCTCAGTCTCACTGGACATCGGTCTACAATCAGCTGCTGAATATTCTGCTGCTTCTATTATTTCAGCACTAATTTAAGGATTAAAAAATAATTCTACCAATTACTGTGCAAAGCCCTGGGCACCAGATAGACAGGGGCAGGTGCTCCTGTCTGAGGACCTGGGCCAACCCTGCAGGTAGATGGCAGGACAGGGTGGCCCCAGCGGCCCCTTGGCCCCCAGTGGGCATGCAGTCATGCCCCACTGCCCTCCCAGGGCCCCAGGGTCAGGGCTGGCAGAGAAGTGACCCCTGGGAGGAACCCAGCCTGAGCCCAGCACCCTGCTCACCTCTCATCCACCCCTGCAAGCACAGGCCCCAGGTGCCACCCTCCACTGACTGCTCTCGGTAGCACCAGCCTGGCCGGGCTGTGACACAGATGGACCTGTGAGCTGGGAAGGATCCTGTGCACAGTCTGCCCTGTGGCTGGCCTGGCACCCTTGCATGAGGGCCAGGAGCATCCTGGTAAACCAGCAGCTGGCCTGGGGAGGTGGACACTCCCAATGCGCTTCTTGTGGCCTGAATTAGCTTCCTGCCCAGCCAGGTCCAAGGGTCTGGGAGACTGAGGCTGGACATCGGTAACCTCCTGTCTGGGTCCAGTGGGCCTGATCCCAGGGGACCAGCACGCCCGGTGAAAGGTAGGGGTCAGGGTTGGGTGGGGCAGGCAGGAGCTGAGCCTGCCGCCCCAGACCCAGTGCCAGCTGGTGATGTCATTGCTTCCTGGGCTGTAAATATCACCCAAACTCACAACTCCCAAATTGTCCTCCAGCCCGGGCCCCTCTCCTGAGCTCAGCCTGCACAGCCCACGCGACACCCCCACCCAGATGTCTCCTGGGCCTTGACAACGGGGGCTGCTCCTCTGGGGGCCCCCACCTCGGGGACAGACTGCTCAGCACAGACGCTGGGAGCCCTGCCCACCTCTGCCTTCTGCTGGGTCCAACTCAAACACAGCCGCAGCCCTCCTGGTCCCCCACCCGACCCTCCTTGCGCCTGGCCAGACCTGTGTGCCCACTCACAAGTCTCCACTGTGTTCGCAGAGGCCAGATGGATCTATTCAGGAAATCAGAACCCATCTCTGCCCCTCAGAACAAAGTCCCCAAGATCTGCACCCCACCACTCCCCAGGTCCACCTTCTTCACCCTCACAAGGCCTGTACGGCCCTTTGTCCCTATTCCCCACTGTGGCCTGGGTTTCTCTCTCCTGGGGGAGGGGAGGATGCAGAGCCCCAAAGGACGGGCTGGGGCTCTGGCAGTGCCAGGAGGAGCATGTGGCCATGGAGGCATGGCATCTGGGGGTTAGCCAAGACCCAGCTCAGCATGGGGCCCTGCAGACTCCTGAGTTGCTGGGGGCTCCCAGGCCCCACCTGAGGGCCAGCTGATGGTGACAGGCGCAGTCAGCCTGAAAAGTGCCCTGAGGGCAGATGGGTGTCTCTCAGTATGAAGCAGGCTCAATAGAGGTAGTGAGCACCCTATCCCAGGAGGTGTGCAAGCTTAGGAGCTCAGGTGTGCCTCAAAGATCTTTGCAAGTGCGTGTCTGCAGTTTCCTGGCTGCCAGGAAGGTGGTGGGAGCCCAGGGGCCACCATGCTGAGCAAGAACCCTGCACCCTCCCCAGATTTAGCAGCTTGGCTGTGTCTTCTTGGGCATGGCAGGGGCTTCTCAGGAGAAAACTGGATAAAGAAACTCCTGCCTACGCTCCCTCTGCCCACCAACGCCCAGGCGCAGGCTGGCAGACTCCCGGCCTGGCTGTGCAGTCACAGGGACGGTGTCCGGGGGTGCTGATGGTTGCCAAGGCTGCCCTATACCTCCACACCAGACTGCACGGAACTGTGTGTGTGGAGGCTGCCTAAGGTGGTGATGGGGTCTCCTGGGCTCAAAGGGGCCTGCCCATGCTGTCCACCTGGAGCCTGGGGGCAGGAGGCCTGGTCTTGAAACTCAGATGTACCCACGTCCACCGTGCAGAGGGGCAAACTGCCAGGGCTCACACAGGGGGTGCCAGGGGGCCCAGGCCCAAGGGTCCCTTAGAAGAAGAGATGGGGCATATGGGAGGACCCAGCTGAGGAGGGGGAGGGGCCGGACAGGAGAGGCAGGGACCCTCCCCCAACACTGCCCTGACTCTGCCCTGGGCTGGGGCAGGGAGGGTCTGAGCTCCCACCAGGGGCACAGAGGGGCCGGGTGGGGGAGCGGGGCCCGGTTGCTGAGCACACCCCCTCCCCTCCCCCCTCCCCTGGGCTTCTGGAGCCCCGGCCGCCCCCACGGCCATCTGGCTCCACCAGCAACATTCCCCCACTCCCTCTCCCAACTCACGGTGTGTTCCTCCCTCTTCCTGCTCCCCCAGGCCCCTGCCTCGAGGGGGATGGTGGGATGGCCACGTGGCCTCTTTTGTTACTGAGTCCTCATGCCCAGTAAGGACTGAGAAAATGTGCATGTGCATATTTTTGCCTGTGCTGCGTGTGAGCACGCATGCACGTGCATTATGTGTGCACACGTGGTCCCTGCCCCGCCTGTGCGTGTACATGTGTGCGGTATGGTGTAGGTATGTGGCACCCTGGGTACACGCCGGAGCAGGCATGGCCACAGCACTGGCATGAGACCACAGGCAGTGGTATGAGGGTGGCACACGGCCCCTGCTAGGCCTTGGAAGGGGGGATCAGCCTCACCTCCCAGAACTCCATCAGGACCACCCTAACCCACCCGCACAGGGTCCTCCTGGACCTCAGGCTCCTCCTGGGACCACCTCAACACACATGGGAGCGGGGGGCAGCCGAAGCTGTGCTGGAAGGCAGGGACCTCTAGGGACTCTGTGTGATCGCAGAGCAGATGTCCCCACAGAGGCAGCCTTGTCTGGCTGGGCATGGTCTGTGCTGGACACACACCTCTCTCAGACACCGCTGTCAGCCCAGCCGGGAGGGAGGGAGCCAAGGCACACTGAGGTCAGTCTTCATGGCCACCACAAGTGCTGGGCTGAAAAGGGTTGAGCTGCCTGCAACTCAGGCCATACCACCAGGCAGCTGCCTTCCCTTCCTGAGATTCCGTGTGCCATGACGGGGGCAGGGCTGCACCTCCAGGGCCCACCTGCCTCTCACGTCTCACAGCAACCCCCAGCCTGAGAGGCCACAGCTTAGGAAAAGAGCTCTTTATTCCACATCGTCCAATATTTTTACACAAGTAAAATAAAACGCATATCTCTATATACCGCGATCCGGGCGGGGGGCGGCGTTCTGGAACAAACGCCCCGACCACGCCCTGTAAACATGACGGGGTGGAGATGGGACGGGCGGGCGGGCAGGCGGGAGGCGCCGCCAGGGAGGGCCTGCCACCCGGGTCTGGCTGGCAGCGGGAAGGGACCCCGTATGTACACACACCTGGCTGCTGAGAGAGGCTTTGCGCTCGGTGGCTGGTCAACAGGGCCCGAGCACCGTCCACAGCACCAGCGCGAGGCCCAGGGGGACGAGGCCCAGGGGTGCGAGGCTGCAGGCGAGGCCAGGCAGGACACCCGAGCCCTCCACCCCGCCAGCCCCACCAGCCCCGGCACCCCCGCCACCCGCCTGGCCCAGACGGCACTGGCTGCGTGTGCGGTTCTTGCGGGAACAACCTGGCCGCCGGCGAGGGCCCGTGGTGGGGGGCTCCGGTGGCTGGGAGCCCTCAGGCTGCACTGCGGTCAGCGGGGGTTCGGCCGAGCCAGGCAGGGTCCCGAATGGGGAGTCGTTGATGTGTCGTGGGCCAGAGCCGTTGCCTGGCGGGCTGTCGCCAGACGGCACACGCCCCTTGAGTGCGTTGCCAGCCGAGGCCGGACTCCCGGCCTCCAGCACCGAGGCCTTGTCCTCAGCGTCCGGCTGGCAGCACTTGGGCAGCCCCAGCAGCTCCTCATCAGCAGGCCCGCCGGTCCAGAAGGGACGGGACGGTCTGGCGGCCACAGCGCAGCCCTCCAGGTCGGCGGTGGCCAAGCGCTTGAGGTCGCGGCCAGCCAGGCGCGGGGGCAGGCTGCAGGGCAGCTCGGATGAGGAGCCGCGGAATTGCTGCAGCCAGGCCCAGAGCGGGCGCGCCCGGCAGTCGCACACCCAGGGGTTGTCATTGAGCCGCAGGTACTGCAGGGCCCGAAGTGGTGCCAGGGCCTCCGCGGGCAGTGCAGAGAGGTTGTTGGCAAACAGGTAGAGTGTCATGAGACGGCCGAGGTCCCGGAAGGCGTGCGGGTGCACGCGGGCCACACGGTTCTGGTGCAGCAGGAGGCGGTCAAGGCTGTGCAGGCCGCGGAAGGCGCGCTCGGGCACACTGGTAATGCGGTTGCCGTGCAGGAAGAGGTGCGTGAGGTTGCCTAGGTCGCGGAAGGCGTCGTCAGGCAGCGCCTGTAGCCCGTTGTCCTGCAGGTAGAGGTACTGCAGGGCAGCCAGGCCGCGGAACAGGCCGGGACCCAGCTCCTGCAGGCCGCAGCGGTCCAGGTGCAGTGTGTGCAGGCGGCTCAGGCCCTGGAACGTGGCGGGGTCCACGGCATGCAGCTGCGCGTTGTCGCTGAGGTCCAGCTGCTCCAGGAGCGCCAGGCCAGCGAAGGCGGCGGCGTCGATGTGGGCCAGCGCGTTTGAGTGCAGCCACAGGATGGTGAGGTTGCGGCAGGCATGGAAGCCGGCGGCTGGCACGTATGTGATGCGATTGCCGTGCAGGAAGACGCGCTGGCTGGCAGCTGGGATGTCGGCAGGCACGGCCTGGAGACCCTGCTGCGGGCAGCTTGTGGTTACCTTGGGCTCGTTGTAGCACACACAGGCACCCGGGCACGGCGCCGCCACACTCCACGCCTGCAGCCACAGCACCCAGGCCAGCAGCTGGCTCCCTGTGGGCAGAGCAGAGGGCAGTTAGTGGGCAGGGGCTCCTGCAAGGCTGGGGTTGTGCAGGAGGGGCTGGGGCTGGGCCCAGGATATGCTGCCGCCCCTGGGAACTCAGGTGCTGTGATCCTTGCCCCACCCGCCAGGTGGAAGCTGCTGCACAACAGCCCTCCAAGGGGTCGAACGCTCCACACCGAGAAACGTCACCTGCAGACACCCACGTCACCCTGCCTGGCACTCAAAACACACGAGCTAACATGCCCGCACCCCCTGCCACTCGGGGTTAGCAGGTCACCCCCAAGGCCCAAGTGGGATAGACATGCACACCTGCAGATACCTTCTCAGACTCCAGTGAACACAGAGCCCCCGTGGGCCTGCCCACTCTCCCTGTCCGTCCCAGCACTGACCCAGCCTGTCCCTGTCCCATCAGCCCACAGGCCAGGCAGGGAGAGAGGCCCCGGCAAACACTGGAGCACCAGGCCAGCCCCGCTCATGCAGGGGAGCCCTGGGCCAAGGATCATGGCCAGGCCTGCCTCCTGGAAGCTTCCGCAGCAGCCCTCCCAGAGCGTCCTCTCAGGCTGCAGGAAGGGTGGGGCTGTGACTCAGACCTGGTGCCCTGCCCAGGCCCCCAGAGCCCCTGGGGCCAAGGCCTGCCTGGATTCTGAGGGAGCCTCCCCACCTCGGGGAGCTGTGCTTTAACCAAGAAATTGCAGGGGCCTTGGTGAAGCCGGGAGCCACAGCTCCAGTGGCCCTCCTGCAGGGGTCTGGGTCCCACCAACAGGACACAGGAAACTGCCACAGCAGCCCCACGCTCCAGAGCAACTCTGCCATCACAGGATCAGGAGCCTAGGCCCTGAGGGCAGGCATAGCAGGGAAGGCAGGTCCAGGGCTTGGGGGGCACTGCAGCCCTGCCCTGTGAGCCCCTCAGGCCGGCTGCTCCCTCCTGCACATGCCCTCCTCACTGCCGCCTAGTGCTTCCTGGCCTGGCTCAGAACGCCTCCTGCAGCCTCCTCCCCTCGGCCTCATTCTCTGCTTGGTCTCCTCCCTGGGCGAGGAGCTTACTCCAATCTCTGCACAGTCCAGCTGCCCCCAACCCTCCTGCCAAGACACGCTCCCAGCAGGTTCCACCCCAGCCCAGGGGGCTGCAGCTCCCCCATCTCAGGGCCTCACCAAAGACCTAGACCGGGTAGGAGACCCCTCCTGGGGTGCTGTATCCAGGCTGGGCTCACCAGCAGGGCCACATGCCCAATACTAAGCTCCCTGCCTATCATCCCACCATTAGAGCCACCGCTTTGAATGCTGAAGGTTCTTTCTGCCACAGGAGTAAGTATATTAAAATGTGAATCCCCCTGGGAGGGTTATGGCTTATCAGCTAACACTTGAGTTATCAGCTAACACCTTCGTTGACAGCTAACACCTGCATTGACAGCTAACACCTTCCTTGGCAGTCAGCTGAGAGCAGGATTCTGCAGACATAAGGCCGGCTAAGTGCTGGGGCTGGAACCAGGAGGGAGAAAGGAGGGGACCACAGGCCAGCTTCCCCCACCCAGAACCATGACCTTGGGCCCCAAACCCCCACTAGGTCCTCTCTGCCAGGGCCAGTGCAGACGCTTGCCCCAAGCCCAGAGGCCCAGCAAGCCAGGCATGTCCAGCAGTCACAAGGAATACGCCCTCCCAGGCTCTGGTCCCCAGGTACTGGGAGCACCGTCCCCACAGCCTAGGGGCCTCCTCTGTCCCCTGTGCTCTGGTGGCCACTGAGGCTGGGCCATTTGTTGGCTGCTGGGGACATGGCAGCCCCAGGACCACCCCCTGCCCAAGCCCTAGGTGCCCCTCCCTGGGCTGGCTGCACACAGGAGGCCATGAGGGGGCATCTCAGCTGTTCTATTTAAACTGCTGGCATCCTCTCCTGGCTCTCTCCTTACGGGCCTCCTTTGGAAAGTCGGGCCTGATTAAGCCAGCTCCCACGGCATCTCACTGTTGCCACAGGATGTGACTGTGCTATGAAAACAGTACTTCCTGCTCCCGAGACCTTGTGGCAGAGGACAATCTGGGGCAGGGTGAGGTGGGGCCCCAGGTACTCATCAGGCCAGACTCTGGACCTCACCACCACGGGCTGGGCCATACCACCAACTTGGCTGCCAGCAGCCATCCATCATGACCATACCCACCACATCACCGACTGCACTGTTACCACTGCACCCTGACCATTGGCTCCCAGGCCTGCAGCCATGGTCTGTGAGCTTGGCTGGGTTGGGGTCAGCTGACCACTGGAACCGGCTGGCTCCTCCAGCCTCCAGCCGTTGCTAAGCAGGGCCCACAGAAGGCTATAAGCCATGGGCTTGGGGCCGTGCCCACTCTATGAATGCCCTGAGATAGGCACCAGTGTTGAGCCACGCATGGGGGAAAGTGGCAGAGCAGCCACGTGGCTCGGCCCTGCCAGGAAGTGGGCAACAGGCGCAAAGACACGGCTTCCCTCTCGCCGAGGCAACTGCTTTTAGGAAACCGTCTTCTGACGGTCGGTCCCTCAGCACGGGCCCTGCTGTCAGCATAGCGGCCGGCGGTGGGCTCGCTCCTCGCCCCAGCCACAGTAATTGGCTCCAGCCTGGCCCCCTTGGGGCCTGCCCGCTGGTCTCCATGGCAACCCCTCTGCTGAGCAAGCAGAGGGGGTATCTTTCTAAGAGATAATCAAACCCAACTTTGTGTCATGTTTTCATTCTCACAGCAGGGGCCTGGAGACCCCACTAGGTAGTAGGAGGGTGTACCCTGGCTCCACCCCCTGGACCCTATCACTCACCTAATCCCTCCCAACCCTAAAAGTCCTCCCCATCCGTCGCCCCGCCCCGTCCCCAGCCTGTCCTCCCAGCCCATCCTCTCATCCCACATCACCCACCCACCAACCCATCCTCCCTGGCTTTTGCAGTCCCCTGAGCCTGAGGCCTCTCTGGCCTGCAGATCTGCACTTGCTGGTCCTGCCCACTCATCAGAGGCCCCCAGGTTGCACCCTGCCTCACTTTTCTCTCCTTTCTCTCCCCCCAACCTTCCCACTGGCCCCAGACAGCCGCCCATTCCCCTGGCCCCACCTCCCAGTCACGCCCAGCCTCACGGGGTCCAGTGGGAGCTTGCCTCCTGCACACAGGGTGAGAAAACAGCCCTGCCCCGCCCAGCTCTCATACACAGAAATCATCGCAAGGCACACCACGCCACACCAGGGTCCTGGTCGCACACCAGGCCACCAGGCCCCCTCAGCTAGCTTCCCGCAAACCCAAGCCGGCCCCTCCCCCGCCATCCCTCCTCTTTCCTCGGGCCTCAGCACAGAATGGACGGGTCAGGGGTTTTCTCTAGTGCCCTCCCCATGGACGGGACCCCTGGGTCACGGCTAGGAGCTCCCACCTTAGCCCAGGTCTGCTCTGGAGCTGGGGCAGGGGCACGAGGGCTATGGTTGGTGGAGGACCAGCCACTCCGGTCTTGGGGGTGGGGGCACAGCGACCAGACTCTGCTCAGGGTCTCTTCTCCAGGCCAGTTGACGAGGCCCAGGAGGCTGGGGGGCATCAGGCCTGCGTGTGGCCTCGAAGGCCATCTGCACTGCTCACCCTGATCCAGCTCCTGGGCACTGCAGGGGGCAGGGAGGAAGGTGGAGGGAGCAGGAGAGGGGAGCAGAAGGGAGGGGAGCCAGGAGGGGCGGAGGCTTCTGGGGAGTCACCAGCAGCCGCAGGAGCCTGTGGGCAGCGGGCAGGCGGCTGCTGAGGTCAGCAGCTCAGAAACAGGGCGTGCTGGAGGCTGCAGGCACGGGGAGGTCTTCAGTGTGTTCCCTGGCGCCTGCCGCTCCCGGGGTCCCCCAGCCTGGGCTGAGGTTGCAGGAGTGCAGCTCCCCTGAGGTCTCATGGGGATGCCTCTGCCCCCACAAGCGAGGCCTAAGAGATGGCACAGGGCTGGCAGCCTTGGAAGCCCAGAGCACGGGCTCAGTGCCCTCAGGCCTCTATGCCTCCCTGCGGCTATGGGGTGGCGGTAACACCCACTTTGGGGGCGTTACAAGGGTCCACCAGCTGATATAAAGAGGCGTGAGTTGGAGCTGCATAAGAATCAATTTTCTTTTTGGTGTCGTGAGCCCATTTTACAGATTAGGAAACTGAGACAGTGAGCAGTTAAACCATGGCCTGCTCCCACTCAGAGCCGGCCCAGGAGGAAAGGTGGGCAAGAGAAGGAGTCACAGAGCTGCCAGAAGGGGCAGGAGGGACATCCAGCCCAGGCCTGAAGAGTGGCCACTATATGGTCACGGCAAGAGAGCGTGGGCAGCTCCCTCCTGTGCCCTTGGTGGCTGGGAGGGGACATTTCCCGGGAGGTTCTCAGCTGCTGCCCACTCCCCTGGAGGCTGGGGTCAGCCATCTGTGGAGGGGCCAGACCGCCGTAGCATAGCTAGGACATCAGTCTGCTCAGGACCCTCTCAAACACCAAGAACGTCCCATGAAGGGTCATGTCACAGATCGCAGTTACAAGGCAGAACAGGAGGCCACAGTCAGCACAGCCAGGCCAGAAATAGCTCCGAGCGGGGGTGGGAGCCAGTGGCGTCCACACACCGCAGAGGGTCAAGGCACCCGTCACGGCTGCACCCATACCCCTCCCATCCCTGCCAGCCCCCCACTCACGATGGGCTCACCACCGCCCCCGTCGTCCATCTGTCCCCCCTTGGTCATCGTTGTTTCTCATACTCACCACCCACCTTCCGTCCGTCCTCCAGGCACAGACATGCGCGGCGGCAGCACACGTGGCCAGGGCGTTTCCTGGGCCCCTTCCCTGGGTCAGGTGCCAGGGAGGAGGGTGGCAGCCGCTCCCGTGAGGCAGCCCACCCTCAATAGAGCCCTGTGTCTCCAGGGGTGTGGCTACCAGCTCCCTGCCTGGCTGTGCCCCTCAAGGCCCCCTCCTTATTGATCTTTTCAGGGTGCAGCTGAGGGGCAGGGCAGGGCGGGCTGGCCAGGTGGATAATGGGCAAGGTGACCTACCATAGCAGGAGGGTACTGGACACAGGGCTGAGCAGTTCCAAACACTAGGCCAAGCTGCGTGCAGTGGGGGAAACTGAGGCCCACTGTGGGCAGAGCCGGCCTCCTGACCGTGCTGTGCACGGGTGGACCCAGGGTGAGAAGGCCAGGTTCCTCTGTCTGGTGAGCTCTCCCAGGGGCTAGTGTATTTAGCCGTTTTACAGGTGAGGAAATGAGGCTTGGTGGGGGATGGGGGGGTCTCTTGCTCACAGCCCAGGAGCCGGTAGGATTCCCAGCCCTGTGGTGTCCAGTTGCTGAAAAGCCTTGCTGGGTAGTAAAAAGTTAAAGCTCCCCCACCCCTACCTCACCCATCAGCCCCATCTGGAACCCAAAATTTCCAGCCGACACAGCACCTGGGAGGCAGCTCTGGGCCCCTACAAGGCAAGGAAACAGAGAGTGGCAGAGGAGGGTCTGGCCTGCCTGGGAGCTGGAGGCCCTGGATGCAGAGCCCACCCACAAGCGTGTTCCCCAGGGGGCGCCCTGTGGTCGGGGTGTGGTCCTGGCTGTAACACCTGTGGTCCAGGATCGGGCTGACCACAGGTGTCACGTGGGGGACTGAAGGGGCCAAAGAGCCCTGAGCTGGCCCCAGACAGCAGGCAGACGTCAAGCGAGAAGCCCTGGAGCTCACTGCCAGGGTGCGGGTCCAAGAACACCCTCTGATGGGCAGGACACTGGGGCCCAGCCAGCAGGCCTCAGGAATCCATCCTTGGCCAAGGCCAGGCTGCCAGCCTGGAGGCTCTGGAGCCTCACCCTGTCCAGTCCACATGCTCTTCACCCAGAGCCCACCTCCCTCGGCTCCCACCCAGGAGCCCCACATGGAGGGCTCATGACACCAGCATCTGAAGCCTCGTCCAGCCCCAGGACCCTGCCCATGCAGGCCACACCCACACTTGCAGCAGTGACTCAGCCAGCATTTCCTCCCCGCAGAGGCTGGACTCCCCCGTCCCACCCACCCCCAGCAAACCCCCCACTCCATCAGGCCACCAACAAACGCCCGCTGCCTAATTACCTGGAGAATTCTGTCTCCACGACCAGCTCATCAGGGTCCTGAGGCTAATTCAATCCGGCGGCCAGTGTAGGCTCGAGTCCCCAGAGGATGCTAATGAGAAACTGGCCAGTGGCTGACATGCCCCTGCCCCAGGGAGGCTCAGAGAAGGGGCACTCCCCGTGCCAGGGCCTGGGACCTACTGCCACACACCTACCACCATGCCCACCCGCCTGCCCAGATCCCCGTCCACTGCCAGCTCCTGTCCAGGACTGGATGCCTAGCCTGGCAGGGCCAACATGGGTCCTGCCCTCCCCGCAATCCATCCCACACTCCTCCCGGGACCCTGCATCTACCGCCAACACGAAGCTAACCATTCCTGCGAGGCCCTGACAGCAGCCTCCAACAGGGTAGATGCAGTGCAGGAGCCCACGCTTGGGGTGCACACTCGGGGTGGGGGGTGCACGCCATGGGCACACACAATAGGAACACACTCTTGGAACTTGTGCTGCTGGGGCCTGTGTGATCAGGGCACAGAGGCGAGCCAGCCAAACAGCAGAGGGGCTGCTGTGCAGAGGCTGGCAGACATGGGAGCCCCACCCAGGAGCCAGGAGCCAGGAGCCAGGCCGAGGGGTTCTGCTGTCCTCTGTGGCGGGAGTTGACGGGTGGGCACATTCCCAGGTGTTCCCGAGCCCTTGGCACTTGTCAACATCACCGACAAGGCAGGAGGTGGCCTCTGCCCAAGCAGGATCTATTTGGCTATGGAAAGACAAATGCAGGTCTCCGGAGGCCCTCGACTGCTCACCCTTGGGGATCAGCCCATCCGGCCTCTGGGCTGTTGAGGATTAGCCCCGTCTGGAGAGAGCAGCTGGATTGAAGCCCACCTTCACTGTCCCAGGAGAGCCGAGTTCTCACAAATGCTCCCGACCAGGGTGGCTTGGGCCTCGAGAAGGGGTTAACATGGGCAGGGCGCTTGGGGGCTTTGAAACTGAGCTGGGAGAGTGAGGGTGGGGGGCAGCACTCGCCAAGAGAGACTGTGGGGAGGACCAGCATGGTCTGCTGAGCACCCCTGGCCAGAGGCAAGTGCGGGGCCCAGGACCCTCAGCCTGAGATGCTCCCATTCGAGTCACCACCGGCTGAGGTCACTGCATCCAGGGGCTGTGGGTCCACAGGATGGTCCGGGGAAGCCTGTTGGCAAGGCGGCCTGCACGCCAGTGCCTCTCTCCTTTCCTGGACCGAGTTGTCCCACCTTTGTTATTTATTCCTAAATGGGAAGAGTTGTCAGCCAAGGCCTGAATCCTAACATCTTGGGAAGTGCATCAAAACTGACTTGCTGTGTCCCCTCCTCCCAGCCAAGTGGACAGTGTGATGCTAGTGGGCCAGCGAGCCGACCCCTGTGTGACCTGGCTACAGAGCCCAAGAGGAGGGTGTGGGGTCCTGAGGAGAGGCCCCCACCAGCCCAGAGGTGAGTGAGTGGGTGGCCAGCGCTCGGCAGACATGAGACAGCCCTGAGCATTCCAGCAGCAGTGCCTTGAGGCCATGCAGGGCCTTCTTGGTTGAGCTTGTCTCCCAGGGAGGCCCTGTCCATCCACCTTGACATCCCAGCCTCACACAGCACCAAGCACCAGTGGAGGGGAGAGTGGGGGCAGATGGGACCCTCACCTCCCTGGAACGCCCAAGTCACAGATGTCCCTCACTCCTGGAGGTTTCGCTACATCCCACAGCACAATGAGGAGATGACCATCAACCCCACTCCTCAGACAAAGGCACGGAGCCTTATCAAGGTGCGGTGACCACAGGGAACCAGCAAGACCAGGGAACGGGGTCCAAGACCCCCCTCCTGCCACATCAAGTGACCAGGGCAGGCCCTGAGCCCCAAGTGACCCAGATAACAAGCAGGGGAAGCAGCCCCCCTGCAGCAGGTGAGCTGCTGAGCCCCTCCCCCCAACACATGCTCTGGGCTTTCTGACCCCCAGCGAGGCTTATCCTTGGCCCAAGCTTTCTGCTCCATGGGCTGCCCAAGGTGGACTCCAGGGTCCAGGAGCCCTGGGCTCAGATGCCAGCTCTGTACACCCTCACCAAGGGGCTGGGGCAGCTGTCTCTACAGCAGTGACATGAGGATGACAACAGGCCAGGATCCACCTCCCCGGGGCCCCAAGATGCTTCCAGCCTGGAACCCCACTGAGCACCTCCACCCAGGCTCTGGCTTTGTGGCCAACACCCTGCCTCCCCAGGGGCTGCTGTGGGGCCTCTGCCGCTCTGACCTTGGGCAGCCCTGTCTGAGGTGAGGAGCCCAGGCAGGAGAGGCTCACAGCTCACATGGCATCCACAGCCATGCTGATCGCTCTGCTTGTCTTGAGGCCCCTCCTGCCTGGCATGGTAGCCCTGCTTTGTCCATGAGAGGCTGCGTCTGGGTGGGAGGAGGGCACGGCAGCCAGGCCATGCTGCAAACACACCTAGGGCAACCTCCCTGCCTCCACTGAGCTCAGCCTCAGTGGAGGGAGGAGGCTCAGAGACAAGCGTGGAGCCCAGCACAGATGGAATGGCCTCACAAGTTGCTGCTGCTCCTCCTGCAGCACTGGCACACTCGGCGGGCCCCTCTATGCCCACCCTCCACCCATGTCAGAGACCTGTGCTCATCCCACCCCAGACCCAGGACAGTGATGCAGTACTTGCTGAGGGGTTAGGGAGCAGGGTGATGAGGCTGCTCCCCCGGAGAAACGTCCAGAGGAAGGATCTCCACCATGGCCTCTGGGGTGTCCAGAGCAGCTCCTGCCTGATCACCCACACCTGCCAGTCGACAAGCCCCACTTTCAGCAGAGCATCCCGCCACCTTCCATGCTTCCCTAGTAAATGCTACCAGAAAACCAGGTGTCTGGAAAAGGTGCCAATGCGGACAATCGCGGCAATGCCTCCAGAGGAAGCAGAGACAGTGCAGCGAATAGATAAAAATTAGGGAAAATCTAATCAGTGTCCTCGTAGGGATAGAAGAGGATTTAAAACAAGAACTGGGTGCTACGAACGAGGAGCCATCAGAAAACAAGCAGAGTCCCTGGAAGTTAAAGATAGAATTGCTAAAATTATCCCCAAAATCAATAGAGAGGTTGGAAAACAAGGTTAAGGAAGTCTTCCAGAAAGAAAAACAAAAAGAGAAACAGGGAAAAAATGATGAGATTCAGAAGACAAATACAGATCCAACACCTGTCTTAGGTAATTCCAGAAAGAAAACAGAAAATAGAGGGAAAAAGTTATCAAAGAAATAATACCCGAAAATCTCCCAGATCTGAAGACTCTCCTGGGTGAGTGCCTGGCACAACACGTGACATTCACAGTGCAATTTCAGGTCTCTGGGGGTTAAGAGAGGAACAGCAACACGGCAGCAGACTTCTCCACAGCACACTGGATGCCAGAAGACCACAAAACTGCAACGGCTTCAAAATTCTGGGGGGAAACTATTTTCAACCTGGAATTCTGGACTGGACCAATCCAGCTTGAATAGATTTGCTAACATTCAAGGGCTCATAGAATGATTCTTCACCGTGCCTTCCTTAGATGGTTAGCTGGGAATGCACTTCACCAAAAACAGGACATAAACACGAACCCCAAGAAACACTGGGTGATGAAAGGCAGTCAGGGGCAGCTGTGAGGGGGCCACAGCATGCCCAGCCCAGGAGGGGATGGCAGGGCAAAGGCCTAGAGGGAGACTTCCCCTGGGGAAAACGAGACACCCAGTAGAATGCCTGACACAGAGAAGAGTAAGCACATGAGGGTGGCATATGGGACAAGAGAAAAAAGACAAAGTCAACTGTAAACTCCAGGAAAAACAAAAGGCCAGACGAGAGCGAGAGGGTCACCCCCTGTGGTCAGGCAGTGACAAGCATTTATGTGACCTGGATTAGGAAACACTGGTTATGAATTCAACTGTCGGTAGTGAGACAGCCACACTGGGGAGTGTGCTGGAGAAGAGGGGGCTGGGGTAGGAGACATGGAAATGTGAAGGTAACCACCTGGAAAAACAGGGAAGCTGGCAACAGCAGGTGAGTTGGAGGAGGGCTACAAACCAATGCCCCAGACCAGCCTCTGAGGGCTGGGTGCAGGCTTTCACTTTGAGCAAGATATGGCCGACCACAGTGTTATCTTTTTAAAAAGACTGCATACTTGGCAATGAAATCTCAGAAACAGAGATAAATAAAAAGAAGAAAATAAAGCATATCTGCCAGAAGGTGGAGACGAACGTGGGTTAGCAGCAGGCGTCTCCAAGGTGCAGGAAGAGAAAGTGGGACTGAGAGCTCTCGAAGCCTCCTGGTGCTCAGCCCAGCGTCTGGCTGCTCTTCAGCGGCTGCTCAGCCAAGGGTGGCCAAGGACGCCCCCAGCCTTCAGGGACGCTCCAAGCTCCTGGCTCCAGGGGCCTCTGAAATCCAGACTCTTGAAGGGACAGCTTCCAACCTGAAGATCCATGTGTGCCCTGGGCCTTTCACAGTCCCACCACCTCCAGGCAGCCCCTCCCACTGTCCCTCCTCAGCCCTGCCTGCTCCGGGGTCACAGATCCGACCCCCTGACCCAAGACTGGGGACCCTCAGGAACAGGGGATCCAGTGGATAAACCCGGGGCCTCAGGTAGAGGTCTGCAGCCCCTGGGGAGGGCTCCCCTGACCTTGGGGCCTCTATGAGAGCCCCAATCGCGTTTCTGCATCCAAATGCATGACATGCAGGCAGGGGTGACGTGAATAAGTAATTGCTCTTTTATTAACGAGTGATAAATGATTCCTATATGATTGTGTGTGATAACTCTTCCTTATTCGAAATCAATTTGGGATGGAAATTGTTGGCGGCTTCTCACCAGTGAGGGTGGGAGGACCAGGCGTGCCGCTGCCTCCTGGAAAAGCAGGTCAGTGTATTTCGGCTACTTCCTGAGGCTGATGCACCAGGCGCTCCTGGCAGCAGAAAGGGGTCGGCTGCCCTGGGGGCGGGGCTGGGAGGGTGGCCTCATTTCCTCAGCACCAGCCCCCGGGACAGGTGCCCAGCATGGCCTCTCCCACCCCACCCCCCACCTCACTGGACCCAGGGCACCAATGCCCCCTGGCAGAGGAAGGGGCAGGCTGGGGAGGAGTCCCTGAAGGCCCAAGGCATTGCTGGGGACTGCCGTGGCCAGGCATCAGGAGGCAGGGGGCCATCTGCAGGCCACACTCCACTCATCCCCCCTGTGTAAACCTGAGGACCCAGGCAGCCCAGCCTTTCACCCCACAGAGGACATACCCAGTGCCCAGCTGGCCTCCCCTGCCTCCCCACCCAGGCCGGCATGGCTCGACTTCACCAAGCCCAACAAAGGCATTTGCCTTTTCCCTAAAAATTTTCCTAACAAATTCACATCCTCATTCCCTTCTCACCCAGCCCAACATACAAGTGTCCCCAGCGCGAGCCCAGGCCTGGGTCAGACAGACTTGCTCCCCACCCAGTGCCCTTGGAAGGCCCTCGGCCTGCTCACCTGCAGACGACCTGTGCGGGGCTGCACACAGCAGGTGCTCAATAACCACTGAGCCAAGGAAAGAAGGGTTGCACCCCGAAGGCCTCCCTCACGTTGACCCCTCACCGCGTGGCCCCATGGGGCCAGGGGAGCCCGGTGTGGAGGAGGAAGCAGACACGCAGGGAATGGGGTGCCCTTGGCTGGTGCCCACAGCTCCCACAGGCCCCGCCTGCTCAGAGCAGCACCCCGTGGCCCAGGCCTCTGCACCTCTTCTGTTGATGCATCAGAAAAATCCAGCAACCCACTGGGCAGGCAGCCAGCTGCCTCTCGCCCACCCTCCAACTGTTCCCTGGTCACAGGCTCGCCCCCGCCATGAGCCAGGTCACCCCAGCCCAGACACGTCACCCTGCTCAGCTCAGGCACGGCGAGCAACCTCCGCCTCTCAGAGCCAGGTCTGTCATCTGTAAAAGGGGGAGGCTATGTCTGAGAACTTGACAAATCACTCCCAGGGTCTGTGAAACGCCCCCCCTCTGTCCACTGCCAGGTGCCCCCTTTGCCCCACACCTCAGTGGTCAACTTGGCAGGTTTGCCTTGCTTGTTTCTGCACCCCCGGGCCGTGGGCTCCTCGGGGCAGGACTAGGGCTGCTGATGGCACAGATGCTCCATAAACGTCCATCACGTGAATGTAAGAAGTGTGAGGCTGTGGAGATGGCTGTCCCAAAGGTGTCCAGGCCCAGGAGAGTCCATGGGGCACTGACGTTCCCACAGGGCGAGGCAGCAGTGCCTGATGCCAAGGGCAGCTTCACTTCTGTTCCAGGCTGAATGTCTGTGCCCCACCCCCCAAATTCATATGCTGAAGACTTAACCCCCAATGTGATGGTATTTGGAGGTGGGGCCTTGGGAGGTAATTAGGTTTAGATGAGGTCGTGAGGGTGGGGCCCCATGATGGGATTAGTGCCCTGTAAGAAGAGATACCTGAGAGCCTGTTTTCCTGTGAGTAACGTGAGGAAGGTGGCCATCTACAAACCAGGAAGAGAGCCCTCACCAGAACCGACCCTGCCAGCACCCTGATCTCAGACTTCCAGCCTCCAGAACTGTGCGAAATACATTTCTGTGGTTTGAGCACCCGTCTGTAGCATTTTGCTATGACAGTTTCAGCTGATTAGTACAATAAATTTCTTAAAACTGTGGTATATTTTTCCAGATTTTTCTACAATGCACACGAACTGGTAAAATCAGAAGAGTTTTTAGTTTGTTCCGTTTGGTCTCATGTGCCGACACTGGATGGGGCAGCTGGCACAGGGTAGGGTGGGTGAGGCCAACCCCAGGCAGTGGGAGTCCCTTTCAAGAGCCCCGTGCTGTGGGGTCCCCACCCGGTCTCCCAACCTGTACAAACCTGTTCCCTTGGCTGAAGCGTGCAGACGACAGGCCCCACCTCACAGGGTGTTGAGGCCACACAGCTCACGCAGGCCTGGTGCGCATAGTGGATGCACAGGAAATGCCCGGCCTGTCCGCCCCACGGGAGCACCTCATGTTGCCCCTGGCAGGGGCCACATCCCCCCTGATGCAGGGGAAGTTAAGCCACAGCTAGCAAGGGCATGATGGCACCTGACCTGACCTGACCTGAGCTCAGGCAGCATCCCCTCCTTGTTCCCAGACACCCCCCTCGGAAGGCTCTTCTTCCCAGAGCCCCACCACGCCTATCCCACTCCCCTACCCAACCACAGCCTCGCCCCGAAACCTGGACTTAGCCCCTATGGTGCCCCTGAGGGAGCAGGCGAACAAGCAGAGCGCATGGAGCTTGGCCGGGGTCTCGGCCCCTGGGCTCCCACCAAGGGTTCTCGGCAGGGAAGGGGCCTCAACTAGGCCTGAGGGGCCCTGTGCACATGACATGCCAGGCAGGGCCTGACCCCACCTGGGCCTCAGGGCAACGTAGGGACAGTGAACCCACCAGCGTCCACATTGGCCACCCGGCAGGAAATGAGCTGCGGGGGTCAAAGCGTGAAGGCCTGCAGCCCTACCTCCCTATTTCCCACCACCCACCCCAGGGACATACTGTCCCACCAGAGCCCCATGTACTGAACAAGGATGGTCCTCTGTATCAGGCTTCCTGTGATCTGGGGGTCAGGGGAGGCAGCCACAGCGTCGGGAGGGCTCTGTAGAGGCACTGACACCCCCCCATGCCACCACCCGCCTCAGGCCAGCCTGGGGGCTGGGCCACAACTCCAGCAGCAGGTGAAGAATAGAGTCCATTAGGGCCACCATCTGTCTCAGCTGTGATGGGCCCTCTCGGTGACATCCAGGAGGTGTGTAGATGGAATATCTTTATGGGGAGAGTTTTTCTTTTGCCAATTTTCGAAAAGGAAGTCAGACACTTGTCACACCTGTCCCCGTGTCAGCCTCTGCCTGACAGAAATTGGGGCTGAGGCAGGGAGATGAAAGACAGCCTGGACATGTCCGGAATGCAGGGGCCACGTGTCACACGGCTGGAGCACAGAGCAGCGGGCCGGCCTCCTGCTGGGGCACGCCGCCATCCACCTCTGCGGCCCCCACCCAATCCTTCCAGCCCGAGCTCTCCAAACCCCTCCCTCTGCACCCCTCTTGGTCCCACAATCTCCTCATCTGAACCCCATCTCCCTCCACCCTGCTGCCCAGGGCCTCCTGAGCCCACCCCAGGGGCCCCGGCGCACGCACTGGGCTGTCCCGGAGTCTCTGGGCTTCTGCTTGCACCAGGAGCCCCCTCCCCCTCAGCCAGCAGCTCCAGGGCCTCTTTAAGACGTAGGCCCAGGGTGGCCTTGGTGAGGACCCAGTGGGGGACCCAGGCCTCAGGCTCCTCACCAGCCTGCCAGCACCCACACCCTCACTTCTCTCCCGTGGGTACCTAGTGGGCTTTGGGGTGTCTCCCAGGGACCTGGAGGGCTGAATATGTCACAAGAATCTCGAGGTCCCTGCTGCCCGGCATGGGGTTGGCCTGAAATGCTAGAAAGCACTTGCAGGGGAACAGAGGTGGAAGCCAGTGGCCCTCGGGGACCTGTCCAGGGATCCCCATACCCCCACCTGGATTGTGCATTGTGGTGCATGGCTAACCCCACCAGGGGTGAGGAGGGTCCTCCCCAAGGGAGGGGGGTCACCTGCTAGGCCATACTCAGGAACCCCAGCCCCAGGCCCCCCCTTCACCCTCCATTAGTCCCCGCACAGTGGAATGGGGGTTGCTCACTGCCAGGGCTACATGACAGTCCTGCTGCTTCCTCAGATGGCCCTGGGAGTCACGGCCTCAGCCCCCAAGGAGATCTAAGAGCATGGTTCCCACCAGGTTCATCAGCCACTGCCTTACATGGCCTCATCCTCCGGGAGGCCCTGGGGAGCCTGGAAATTGGGGCTGGACGGGTGTGACTAGCCATCTCTGTGTTCTCTGAGGACAAGTGGGGGCTGGATGTGTCCTGAGAGAGCAGGGAGACCTCAGCCAGGGCAGAGGGAGGGAAGAGGCAGTGGAAAGCATGGGAGGGATCACGGCAGGGCTCTGGGAAGGGTGAGGGTGGCCCAGGACACCAGAGCCCACTCGCAGGTTCCTGGCTGGGGCGTGCTGTGGAGGCAGGTGAGAGAGCTGGGTGCAGGGTGTCCTGTGTGACCTTGGGACCCACAGCCCTCCCGAGACCTCTCTGATGCCCAGTGCGTCCTGGTGGCCAGCCAGGACTGGTCTTTCTCTGGAATTCTGCTTCCAACCACATCTTTGGGAACAGGAGATGCTTCTGGGCCAGAGGCCACACAGGGGGCAGGTGGCCCACCCTCCCTCTGCCCGGTTCCCGTCTTGCCCAAGGACTGGGCAGGAACGCTGGCCTTCTTCTCACCACACCAGAAGGCTGGTGCAAAGTGAGCTGTGGGGCAAGGCTTCACACCCACGTGGTGAAGCAGGGAGACCCTGAACCTCCTTCCAAGTCAGCACCGCAGCCGGCTCAGCACCCACCTGCCCCAGGCCCCCGCTGGGCCTCCGCCTCTCACTGAGAAAGGCAGACACCCCATGAGGACCCCAACTTCCCCTCCCCCAGTCGCTGGCCCTGCCTGGGGCCTGCACCTCCCACCCCCATCCCACCGTGTCCCCCCAGCCCCATTTCTCACTTGGGTCCCCATGGCATTAACTAATAGGTTACAGACCCCCCCCCCTTGGGATGGGTGGCAAGGACCTCATGCAGAAGGGCTGGTGGGTGGAGGGAGGCCCCACAGGGGCTCCTCCTCTGCGCTCAGCAGAGGCTCCTACTCCAGGGAGGACAGTGGGGCCCACACCCATCACACACCTGCCTGAGTGCCACCATGATGTCCCCAGGGCAGGGAGGGACTTGGCAATCTGAGGAGGCCCCTGGGACATGGGGGCCCCACGAAGCCCCATCACAGCCTCTATTTCCACGGCAAGTTCCAGCTCAGGGCAGGAGGTCCCACCTGAATGGGAAGGGGCCCCAGGAGCTGGGACAGTCAAGCTCTCACCAGGGGCTGTCCCGTGGGCATCATTCACCACTGACTCCCCCTTCGCAATCTCCTGTGGGACATGGAGGCTCAGAGGGTGAGTGGCCTGCCAGGTACACAGCTGGCTCTGGGCTGAAGTCCTGGGCTCCCAATGCAAGCCCCATCGGCCCTCGGCTAGAGCAACTCCCCCACAGGTTGGCACCTCTGCTCTCTCTCCAGACCTGTGCCCTGGAGGGGACCGCCCTCTTGAGCCACCTTGGGCAACTGGCCTGCACCTGATGGCCAGTGGCCAACCCTGAGGGCTAGGACCACCAGCTCTTGTGAACCTGGGAGCTGACTCAGGGCACTGCCTGAGGCCACTCTACCATTCATGGCTCCCTGCACACCGGTGCCAGGCCCGAGCTAGACTCAGGGACATGGACGTGGGGAGGCAGACACGGGTGTGTGTGCCAGGCACTGGAACCAGGGAGCCAGAGTGGAAGAGACGTTCCCAAACCAGACCCCCTGGGCCAGGCCTCATCGGGGGGCAGACACAGGAGAATTCAGTCAGGAGGGGTCTGGCCGGCAACATGTTTTAGGAAAGCATCTCAAAGCCTGAAAGGAGGGCAAGGAGACGTGGGCGTCTGAGGCCACGGGCCCAGGAGGGGGGCTAGTCCACAGCAGATCTTTGATGAGGGATAAAAGGGGACGGGCAGGGAGGGGTCAGACTTGATACTGGACTTTGGGGAAGGGTAGAGGGAGGTGGCCAGGACTATAGACCTTTGGCCCAGATGTAGGGGGTGGAGGGGCAGGTGGTATAAGAGCGATCACCACCAGACAGGCTGAATCTGGGGGACCCAGGACACCCAGTGCAACAGAGCAGCACGTGTAGGGAGAGTGGTGTGGAGCTGCTGGGCGGGGGCAACCTAGGAGCCTGAGACACCCACTCAGCTGCACAGGCCTGGCACACAGCCCGGAGGCAGCGAACGTTTGCTAACCAACCACTGGGACGCAAGGGCCAGACAGAACTCCATGACAGGCCAGGCTAAGGCCTCAGAGCTGCCCTGCCAGGCAGGCCAGGAGGCCAGTAAGTCTGGGGGCTGTGGATTCCCTGCCGGCCTCGAGCCCTCCCCTGCCTACCATGTCCATTCTTTGCCCCTCCCTATATACTGAGCACCTACTATGTGCCTGGAGCTGCCACAGGATGCCATGAGCCAGCCACCCACCCCCACCACCCCCAGAGCCCAGCACCCCACACACCTCAGACTCAGAGGGTTTTCCCACCTATGAAGGCATCGAGTGGGAATCCCACCTCTGGTCGACAGCCGTGGATTACGGACAACGTCTCTGGTGACCAGGAAAGGGCAGTGCTGCCCAAGGTCACACGGCAAGCTGGTACTGCAGAGGTTGATCCAACGGCTGCCCAGACTTCAGGGCAGGGAGAATTCTGGCAGGTCCCTGAGCCCACCCCATCTGGGCTCCAGCAGGAGGTAAATAAAGGCAACATCTCAACAAGGTCACAAGGGCTGGGACAGACCGGGTACACGGTGCTGAGCCCAAGCAGTTGAGGGGCAATCTGAGAGGGCTTCCGGGAGGAGGTGAGGGACTTAGAGCCTCACCTTGGCCTGAGCCCCTCAGCACTCCACCCCCTTCCTCGATGGGCCCCTCACCCATCAGCTTCAGCCTTAGCCTGACATTTCCCGTGACATTTGCTGCAAAGAAATAGAGCCATAAACCCAAAGGTTAAATTTGCACATTGCCTTGCTGCCAGGAGAGCATGGTCCCTCCACCCACCAGGTGCTTGGCTGCAGGATTTGTGTGGGATGGCCCACCCACCCTGGAGCCCTTGATGGACCCAGGCCCTCCAAAGGACCTCAGCCACTGTTTCCCAAAATAGGTTACTGGATACACTAGACCCTGAGTGTGTTACACAGGGGTGGTAAAGGAGCTCTGTCAGCACCTCTTACCCAGTCATTCCCAAATTCGCTTGACCATGAAACACTTGTCCAAGCCCCACCAACATTCTGTGGAACCTCAGTTCCATGGAGCATGATCTGTGACGGCGTTAGGCCAAAGAGCATCCCTCTGGGGCACCAGGAGGCTGCCTGAACAAAGCTGAGTCAGCTCCTGACACCCTGGTTCCTCCACTGGGCTCCCCGTGTCACCATCAGCCCAGCTCCACGTGCCAGGGCCTGGCTGGGGCTCACCACCTGCCAGGCCCACCTGGGCCAGCCTTAGACAAGCACAGCTCCTCCCCAGGCCCCTCCCACTCTGGGAGGGCTTCCAACAGCCCTGCCCTTCAGCTCCACCTCCTGCCCTGGGTTGGCGGGGCGGGGGCACTAGCAAGGCTGTAGGACAGGGCCGCCATGGCCCATTCTCTATCCCCAGGCAGGGAGAGCGACACTGCGGGGCTGGGGTGGAGGCTAAGTGAAGGGGGCAGAAGAGAGACAGCCCCAAAGCGCCGCCGGCTGCACTAGGGCTGGACCAGCAGCAGAGCCGGAATCCTGATGAAGGCCAGGAAACAGATTCCACTTGTGAGTAGCAGAAATGCAACCCCAGGGGTGGGAGAGGCCCGAGGGCTCTGCCCCCTCCACTTGAAAAGTTGCGAAGGGTTGGGATCAGGCCCTGCCTCCTACTGGGGGAGGGGCATCTGACCACGCCCCCGGGGGACCTAGCAGGGCTGCACCAGGGACACTTCTCTGGTTGTCCAGCTGCACAAGCACAGGCAGTGTGAGAGGCCGAGGCACGTTTGGATAAATAAATGATGGCGCATCCTCGGGAAGGGATTCCACACACACCCGCAAACCCATGATACACAAGAACAGTTCCCGACGTGCAAAATGTTTAAAATACAGCGACCAAAGAAGAAACTGCAGCACAAGACACCCGGCTGGGCCCACACGATCCAGCAACGGCACGAGGAGATGCAGGGGTGTGGATGCTGCTCTGGCTGGGCTGCCATTTTCAGCTCCGTGGCCACCTGTCCTTTAAAGCATTTAGTCCTATAAACTCAGGTGGGCAAGGACCACATCCCTTCACCTGCCTGGCTCAGAGGGAGTCTGACAGGCCAGGAATAAGTGAGTGAGTGAATGAATGAACAGGTGCCTGAAAGCAAACGTGGCATCTGGGAATGGACCACTGGAAGGGGCAGGAGCAGGCAGGCCACAGAAGGTCAGGCAGCCTGGCCTAGGGGTCAGGGGTCAGAGGTCAGAGCCCTGGGCACAGGGCAGCCTGAACCTCATTGACTGTGCAGGGCCAAGAGCTGTCAGGAACCCCAGGATGGGGCCCGGGGGCCAGAGTACCACTCACACCTACTCCCCGTGCTCACTGAGACCCCCATTCTCCCATTCCTTTGGCTCAGTTCACTGGTTCTTCATGCTCCTGACCCCTCTCTGGATGCACAGACTGAGTCTCCACGGAGACTTTCTGGCTACAGGCCCAGGAGAGCAGGAAACACAGCCCTGGGTGGGGGTGAGTTCCTCCTGCCTCCACCAGCTGGGCCCCTCCTGGTGCTGCCCCAGCTGCCACAGGCCTCCGTGCCACAAAGCCATGAATTCAAGGCCGGGGCAGGGAGCACTGAGGGGCCGGCCCAGCGTGCCGGCTGTCCTGGGGCAGTGGAGGGAGGGTGAGGTCAGAGTCTAGAGAGTGGGGGTGGGGACAGCTGCACACATCGGGCCCCTCACCGCCTGTCACTCACAATGAACAAGAGCAAACAAACCCTGGGTCCCACCACGGACCTGGGGCAGCCCTCGGCCTCCCCTGTCTTCCAGAGCCCGAGCACATCTCCTACAGACCCCCTACAAGCCCTCTTGCTTGTTGAGACCCCCTGGGCCAGGCTCTCCTCCATGACCACAGGGAGAAAGCCAGCTCTGACCTAAGGGCTCCTGGCTGATCGTTAGTCCTCACATAGGGAAACCAAGGGTCAGGGGTTCTGCAGCCTCCCAGCTGGTAAGGGGCAGAGTAAAGATGCTGCCCCAGTGTGGGGGACACATCGGTGGCCACTTCACACCTCCCGCAGGGCCCTCTCTCCCTCCCTGCCTCCCCCCTTCTCCAACTCCCCAGTGACCTCGATGGGCCTTTATTTCCCATCTGCAAATGGTTAGGAGGGAGGGTCCAGCTGGCAGTGCAAGGGTTCCAGGGGGACTTCCCTGTGTGGGAACCATTGAGTGGGGCAGGGTGGTGGTGTTTTCAGTATTTTGAAGGCAGAAGCACTGGGGTCAGAACCCTGTGGGGGCCTCACCCTTTAAGTGTCCCCAACAACCCTTGAGGGAGGCCCAATTACTGACCATGTCACAGGTAAGGAGACTGAGGCATGGGTGAACTGCACACCCAAGGTCATACCATTGTCGGTGGCTGAGCCAGGACCCACATCCAGGCCCTTGTTCTCCTGCCACCCCACACCCAGGAATCAGGGTCTGTGAGCAGCCTTCTGCCTTGCAGGGACCTGGTTCCTTCCTTACCTCAACTGGAGTAGAAGTGGGAGCGGTGATGGTACCCACTTTAGAGATAGAAAGACTGAGGTTTAGAAAAGGGGAGTGGCCAGCCCCACTGCCCACCCCATCGTGGGACCCACCCCTCTGTTTCACCCCCACACAGCCTATAAGGATGACCTACTTGTCGTCATTCTACAGACAAGGACACTGATGGGTGCGGGGGAGAGCAGGTGGTGTGGCCCTGCCTCTCTGAGCCCTGGCCTGGGGTCCTCCTCACCACAGTGAGAGCGAGTCACCAATACCCTTACCTCAGACCTGCACACAGCACCTGAGGCAGCTGACACACCACAGAATCTCTCATCAAGAAGGCTCTCGCCGTGGAGACCCCCAGGCACCGGGGGCAGAGCTTTCCTGAGGTCACCCTGGGTCAGCCGTGGGGTGAGCATATACCTACCCTGAGCTGGACTTAGTGGCAGACTGCAGAGCATGCCGGGGGTCTGGCCTGTGTGTCACGGTGCTGACCTGGAGGTGTGAAATGGGCCTTCCCTGCCTAGGTGGGTCCCAGCCCCCATCAGCCACCACTGCCCCAGCCTGGGGGGAGGGGGAGGAATCAGACACTCCTTTGGCCTCACACCCTGGGCTGGGGCACTGGGCCCCCAACACATATTCCCTGGGCCTCTGCTACAGATTTGGGTGGAACCTGGCCACGGGCTGCCTGGGCACACAGGGGCACCCACGTCCGGAGGCAAAGAGACACATGCCGATACGCTCACAGGCACACACGGTCATGCGAACAGAGACACACGTGCAGACGCATACCGAGTTCACACACACACAGCCCCAGGGGGCTGGGAGGGGAGAATCCCGGACACAGGGGTCGGATCCTGTAGCCAGTTTCTCACCCTTCTGAGCTCTGGCTACCCAGGGCCTCCCCCTTAACACACGTGCATGTAGGCACAAGAATGGGTCCCTCGGAGGGGACCCAGCGTGCGCCAAGCGTGGAGACCACAGCAGGCACGCTATGTGCATGCATGGCCGTGGGCGAGCAGGCGGGGGCGAGGACATGGATGTGCACCCACAGCATGTGTGTGTGTGTACGCGTGCACACAGGGCAGCCTGGCATGCGTGTGCACATGCGGTGTGCAACTGTGCAGCCCTTGTAGACATGTGCACGTGCAAAGAAACGTGTGCAGCCTGCGGCACCTTGGAAATAAGCAGGGCACCCTGGGGCAAGGGGGGCGGGGGGGGAACGAGGGGAGCACCCTCCAGGCAAGGGATGTCCAACTCCCCCTACAGGAGGTCACCCCCAGCGCCTCACACCAGGTAGGGGGGAAGGGTCCCATGAGAGCTGCCAGGGAGGGGGTGCTTGGGGCCCCACCACCTCTGGTGCCCCTCAGCGGAGCCCGCAGGGGCCCTCAGGCACCCTCAGGCTGCTGATAGGGGGTGCTTGGCTGCGCCTCTCCTCGCCCGCCCCCTGTGGGGGCCAGCTCTGGGCCAGCCCCGCCCCCCACGCCCTCTACTGTCGCCAACGCCCCCATTCATCCTGCTGCGGTCTAACCCCAGAAAAACCAGATGTCCTGAGCTGAGTCCGCGGGTCGAGGATGGAGGCGGCTGGACACCCCCCACCTCTGCTCGGTACCCGGGTTTCTTCAGACATGCTCATTAACCCCTTCGCGGCCGGGCGATCAGAGGCAGGACCCCACCCTTCCAGCCAGCAGCCCCCACACTAGCCCCGCCGCCGCCAACTTTCCAGGGAAGCGGCAACTTTTCCTGCTGCCGTGGGCTCCGCCCTCCCGGGGCCGGGCAGCACTGCGGTGGCCTCGCGGCCGCGCGGTAACCCTCCGCAGCCTCGGCAGCCCGGGCGCGCCCCGCGGCTCAGGGAGGGGCGCCCGGGTCCCCGCCCGCCGGCCGGCCCGGGCGCGGCACTCACCTCCGGCGGACGCCCTCTTCATCTTAGGGGTCGGGCGGGGCGCGTCGGGGACCGAAAGTCGCTCCGGGGCCGGCGCCCGTCTCCCCGCGGCCGGGTCCGCATCCAGGCGCCGCAGCTCCGGCCCGGCCCCGGCCCGGCCGCGGGACGAGGCTGCACGCTCCGCCCGGTCGGCTGGGCTGGCGGGCGGCGGCGCGGAGGCGAGGGCAGCCGGCCGGGAGCGGATGAATGTTTTATGGGATCATGTGGTTTGACGCGCGAGCGCTCCGCCGGGTCCCCGCCGGCCGGGCCAGGCGGGGCGGGGGCGGGCCGGGGCGGGGCCTGACGGCGGGCGGGGCGCCCACCTGAGCTCGCCTAGCCGGGCCGGGCCGGGCCGGGACGGCGGGAGGGGCGCGGGCCGGGGGCGCGGGCCGGGCCGCGGGAGGCGCTCAGCCCGCCCGGTGCAGCAGCGCTGCGCGACCAGGACAAAGGCGGCGCGTTTCTAAAGAGGCGGCGGCCCCTTCAGGCGGCAACGGGAATGGCGGCCCGGCCCGAGTCGGCTTGGAGCGCGGGCTGAGGGCGTGGCGGCCCGGTCTGGAGGCTTTTGGGGGTCCCCGAGCGGCCAGCTGCCGGGCAGGGCTTGGTCCGCAGGCCTGGGAATGCGGGGTGCGCCTCTGCCTGGCCCACGCCCTTCCTCGCCTCAGTAAACCCTGGAGGCCAACCCCCCCTGCCCAGCAGCCCTTTGCTGGGGTAGCATTGCTCCATCTTTCAGTTAGAAAACAGGCTTAAAGCTTAGGAGACTTCCCAGGTCCCCACCTGTTTTTGTGGACTTCTCTGCACCACCCAGGGAGGGGACTCAGGCACGGGCCTGCCCCTACATCCACAGGTGCCCCCCACCTGTTCCCTCCTGTGGGATGGGGTCTCCAGCCCAGGAGTTCCTCTCTGAGCCCACTTGTTTAGCACCCCACCCTCCTCAAAGCCAGGCCAGGCTCTAGGGCCAGAGAACCCAGTGACACACACTCACACCCCAGGCACATCTGCACAGGCGTCCCACCTCCCTCTGCTGCTTGGGGATCTACCTGGCTTCACAGATAAGTTCTTGAGTTTTCAGCCAGCTGCCAGGCCAGCGTCCCTGCAGGCTGCCCTGCACATGGAGGAGGGCTGGGAGCTGATCAGCCAGATCTGGGCCTCTCCGAGCCTGCCCGGCAGGTAAGAGGGTCATGTGGATGGGGACTGGCTGGCAGAGTTGGTTCCAGTCTGTAGGACCCTGTGCCCAGGGCAGGCCCTGGACTGGCAGGCTCCCTGTGACTGGAGCATCCTGGCTGAGAGTTTGGTGGTCTCCCTGGGAGCCCAGCCAGTGTTCCAGTGATGTGAAGCTGAGGGACCTGGTGACTGGGAGGCCTGGCACATTCTGCCTCCCCATCAGGCCTCCTGACCTCAGATGTGGCTGGGAGACGTCAGCAGAGCAAGGGGATCAAGGCCTGCTGGCCTCACCAAAGGCAAGTAGGACCTCTCTGAGCCCGCTCCCATCTGAGCACAAAATCACAGGCAGCCTCGTGGGCTGGAGACCAATGATGGTGCCCGTGCCAGGCCAGCTCTCTGGCCTGGGGTACAGGCCACACTGCCCAGACCCCTCTGGCTCTTGCACTGTGGCCCTGACCACACCTTTGCCTGTTGTGTCCCTGTCACCCTTGTCCCAGGATTGGCTTACCAGGTCATTGTGGAGTACATTCAATTCCCAGACACATGGGAGCTGAGGGGGAACCAAGACCCCCAGCTCCTGTGTACTTGCGCCTGCACCCGGCCATGCACCCAGAGCCACCTCCCCAGTGGGTACTGATTGCTGGGTGCCATGAGTGAATCCTCCCCACAGCCACATGGAGGTATGTCCCCTGTTGTGTAAATGGGGAACATGAGGTCAAGCTCACAGAGCCAGCAGGAGGCTGAGGCTTGTCCCCATGTCAGCTCTTCCCTCAGGGTCCCTGCATGCAGGAGCTCCCAGATCAGGAAGAGTTCTCCCCACAGGGCCACCTCAGACCAGATGACAAGCCATGTGGCATTGGCCGTCATTCTCGGCTCAGGGCCAGTGTGGACCACGATCCCATGCTCCTGGGTGGCTATAATGATCTAGGACCCCGGGCTGGCCCACCACTGCTAAAGATTGTGCCCCGCCTGCCTGTAGGTTCAAAGCCCCATCCTGCAGCAGCTGGGGGCAGCCGTTCTGGGGCACAGGCCCACGTGTTTCATCCACCAAGCCCGGATGTTCTGGCTGTCCTGGCCTGGGGCTGGGCCTACCACCCACCTACAGTTCTGTGTGGTGGGAGTGGGGCTGAGACCTGCAAGCCAGCCACTGCGGGCTGTGGGAAAGATTTCATCTGCCCTCCCCCCAAGTCAGCACCTTGGCCAGCGCCCTCCTCGCTGGAAGCCCAGCCTGTAGGATGACTCCTGCATGTCTGCTGTGGGTGTTGGCTGTGGGGAGGGAGAGGTAGGTGTGGGCCAGCACTGAGGGGGCCCATGGCAGGCAGAGGAGGGGCTGAGCAGGGCTGGGTGGCAGGTCAGTTGGCCTCCAGCAGGATACAGCTGGCTCCTCAGGCTGGAGACAGTGGCGGGGGTGGGGCAGGTCCAGGAAAGCATGAGGGATGGGGCTGCAGCCTCTGGTCCAGGAGCACAGCCAGCCCTAGGGGTCAGTGCTCGGGGCTGGAGCCAGAGACACCGTGGGAAGAGCCTGGTTGCACACTGCTGACCAGTCCCTGGATCACCCAGCAAGGGTGGAGAGATGACAGGCCATTCGGGCCACCCTGATCTGAGTTCTCCAGGCTTTCTGGACACATGGCTCTGGGGATCAGGAGTGGGTTTGGCCTGGAGACTGCAGACAGCTCTGCTCTTGGGGCTGAACAATCCTGTCACCCCTGCCTGGCCTGGGTTTCTGCCTGAATTGTCCCCCTCAGACCCACCACAATGGCCTTCTGTCAGCTCACCCACTATACCCATCCATAAAGCCACATACAGAGCTGCCTCACCCCACTCCTCCGCCCTGGGGACCAGCCTCCAAGTTCAGCCTGTTAGGCATGAGTGGGCCCTCCCAGCTGTATGACCTCAGTCCAGCCCCTTGCCCTCTCTGAGCTCGGGGCATCATGTGGATGAGGCCAACACTAACACCTCCTGGGATGGATCAACTGGCCACCGTCCCTCCTTTGCCCAACCTATCCTATTCCCTGATAGGCCTATACAGGGCCCTCAGGGGGCATGTGGATTCTCACTCAAACCTCCAGGTCCACTGGAGGTAGAATCCAGCTTGGACAAGGGGACCCTTCCGCTGTGGCTGGTGCTGGGTGACAGGGACAGGAGTCAACCTGCTCAGACGCTCCCAGAGGCTCGTTTCCATCTTGGACAGAAAGGCCTGTGGTGGCTTTGCTTGGGCAGCTGATGTGGTACCCATGGGCATGTGGTCCCTTGACACCCTCCCAGGGAGGGATGGGGAATAAGAGGCATGGCCTCTGCTGCACACATTTTGGGCCACCCCAGGGCAGTGCAAGAAAGGACCTGTTAGCTCCAAGGGCATGCAGCAAACCTGCTTCCACCCAGGTGCTGCTCCAATGTGACCTTTCCCAGCACTCTGAGTGGGTGGCTGGGAATGTGGTCGCAGTTCCAGGGAGCTGGGGGGCGCCGGCCTGCCATCTGCTCTCTCTGCACAGGGCAGCTGTCTGCCCAAGGCCCAAAAGAACTCTGTGCTAGGCCTGCTAAGTGCATCGTCCCATTCTGTCCTATGGTGTAGACAGTACCACCACTACCCATTTTACAGGCAAGAAAATGGAGGTCAGGGGAACTTAGGTAGACCCGCATCCTGGCAGCCTCTCCCAGGATGACCTTTGCCCACAGCCGCTACTTCACCCAGAAACCCCCATCACCCCAACCTCAGGGCTGCAGAGGGTGTCTTGGTCTTCTGTCATCAGCCCGTGCCCCTGAGGACACCCACTACACCCATCCAATAAAGCCACATACACTACTAAGCCTGAATTCGCCCAGCAGGAGTCTCTCACTGTGACTTCGGAATGGGTCTGCAATGCCCACCCTGCCCTCCACTCCAATCTACTCCAGCTGGCAGCCATGGCCACGCCTAGGCCTGCCTGAGGAGTGCCTCTGAGGAGTCCCTCTGCCCAACTTTGGTGCATATTAGGCCATAATTAATCTGCTTCTTAATCTCTTATTCATCAAAGCCACACACAGCAGCAGTGGGGGCTAGTGCAGGGAAGGAGCTGACAGCCCAATCCCTGGCAGCATCCCCAAGAATCCCACTGGGCCTGCCCATCTCCAAATGCCTCCGATCTCCACACCAACTAGAGGCTTCCTCCCACAGGATGGCATCCTGGATTCTGCCATGCTGGATGCTCTTTTTGCCAGCACCTCCCACCTCTGGGAGGCTGCCGGGCATGGTCGAGGAAGTGTGTGCATTACACAGTGGTGGCCCTCACTGCACATCCCAACCCCGCTTCTAGTGGCCAGTCTCCAGGATGGGAACCTAAGCCTGGAGAGGGTAGGGGACTCAGGCTGAGTGGGACCCACAGCACTGGCATGTAGCACCCAAGGCTGGATCTGCCCCTTCTGCTGACTCCCAGAAGATGCGGTGAGTCCCCAGGGCTCCCTAGTGGTCACTGGGGGGTGGGCTCAGGGTCCTGTTTCAGTGAGTGTAGGTTGGTGGCCTCTGTCTGGGCACCGGCTGAGACCGGGGCTAGGGCTGAGTAGGACGTTCCTGGTCCCTGAGGGCCAAAAGTCTGGAAGGCAGGGTCCCCAGGCTGTGCCCAAGGCATCAGCACTTGATTCATGCCCCTCCCCCACCCCTGCAGGGAATGCGGATCCTTCCAGAGCCACCCACCCGCCAGTGACAGCTAAATTGGGAGCCACTGTTCACAGCAGGAGCCCAGCGAGCGGTCAAAACCGGGTCGGGAGAGGGGGGTACCTGGTTAGAGGACCCACAAGCGCCCAGTGGGGTGGGGAAGGCAGGCCTAGGCGTGGCCATGGCTGCCAGCTGGAGTAGATTGGAGTGGAGGGCAGGGTGGGCATTACAGACCCATTCCGAAGTCACAGTGAGACTCCTGCTGGGCCAACTCAGGCTTAGTGCCCAGTCTTGCTTTTCCCAGGGCTCCCTGGGCCCCTGAGACCCTCTCTGCGCTGCCATGATCCACAGGGCATGAAGATTTGCTCCATTTTTCAGATGGAGAGGCTGAGGGCAGAGAAGGGCCAGTCCAACTTGGAGCTCAGAACTCCTACCCAAAGTGTACTGTGGAGAACCCCCTGGCCATCCTCCCCTCAATGCCTTCATCTGCTCTCTTGCTCAGTCACTTAGTCATTCAACAAACACATTGGAAGACTGCTTCCAGATACGTTTATATCTCTCTGAACTCGACTCCTCTCACCCTCACAGGGTACAAATGGGGAAATTTAGCCCCAGGGAAGACAGCCTTGTCCTGGGGTCACTCAGCTAATGAACCCAAAACAAAGGGTGTGCCCATGCCAAGTGGTCCCCCAGAAGCCCACAGGGACTGATACAGTGGGGCAGGCAATTGGGACAGAGATGGCTTGGCACTCACCTGGTGCCCCACATTCTTCTGGGGTTGCTCAGTCCAAGGTCTTGAGGCTCTGCCCTCCCCCCAGCAAGTGGCTCTGCACCCCAAGAGCCATGGGACAGAGAGCCATGCTCCATGCCCCAGCTTATCCTGCACTGAGCCTCACCCTGACCCCTGTCCAGGGTCCCAAGCAGGGAGCAGGACAGGTGCCAAACCTGCCCTTCAAGTGAGACAGAGGTCTCTGGGGCCAGTCCTGGAGACTAGTGTCCTGGGCTGGGACTCACCAGGTGCAGGTTCTGAGTTTTCTCATCTGTTCAAAGGGCCCTATCACCAGCCTCTTTCACAGGGGTTGAAGGGCACGTTTGCAATGCCTGGCGTGAGGAGGGGGCTCTGAGGCAGCTGCAGCAGCAGGCAGGCCTCTGAGACTGGGGTATTTTTAGCCAGGATTCCTGCTGACAGGCCAGGCTGGCCGAGGTTTGCTGCCAGCCACAGAGGCAATTCTCCCAGCCTGCGTCAGGACATTCAGGGTCTGCCACCCAAGTCCAGCCCTGGCTCAGGGCCCCCGCCCCACCAGCCCATCCAGCTGCAGCCCTTCCCAGTCAGGTGGCTAGTTCCTCCCAGCGGAGGCTCTCCCAGGTCAGGCATTCTGGGAACGGAGCCTGGGCCCTGAGGGTGCAGCTGAGAACTGGTGAAGGGAGACCTGGGAGCAGAGCCATCGGCTGCCTATGTGCTGGATCTTGGGCTCCCGGCCACCACTCTTGACCGGCCTGAGAGCTGGGTTTCTGGGAGTCTCCAATCAATGCCCAGGCTCTGGGCTCCAGGGTCTGGGCTAAGCATGTGTAAGTTCGGCCTGAGGGCCCACTGGCTGCTGCTTCCCACCTGCCTGCAGGCCTCCTCTGGAATGACTGGTCAGCAGAGTGGCCATAGCCACCTGCCCCAGGCCTAGCTCCTCTCCCGGACATCCCTGCCCAGTGCTGTCCACCTGCTCTGGCCACTGGGTCTCTCCAGCCTGTCCTACAGGGTGGGCTGGCTCTGCATATGAGCAGAAGGGCCCACACCTGGGCCTGCAGAGCATCCCGGCTTGGCCAGGACCACTTCCTTTCCCACAGACAAGTGAGGACACCCAGAAAGAATGTCCTCTGCTTCGGCCACTCCCTTGGCACACTCCCTTTCCAAGGCCAGGGGGCAGAACCACTGTTCAGCACGCTGGACAGCGCCGCGCCTGCGCACTCTGCCGCGAGGGCGGGGCCGCGGGCGCAGGTCAGAGGAGGTGGTCCGGGCGCTGGGCCCTGGGGCGCGTCCCGGGCCTCGCTGGAGTTCTGAGTGGTGGTTCTCTGACTAAATCAAGAGGCCTTGCCAAAGTAATTCTGAGCAAGCAAAGAAACCCAGGCAAAATTTTAAAATAAGCATGCCGAGGGAGACGGGCCATGTGGGATCCTAAAATATATTCTAGAACCACAATAATTAACACAGCCCATGGACAGTCAGATGATGGGAAGGAAAACCCAAAAAGAGACTCCAATGCGAATATGAGAAGGGAGCAGGTGAAATCCAGGAGGAAAAATGGATTATTCAGCAAATAATTCAAAATATATAAAAAATACATCATCTTAGGACAGCTAAACAGACGTTTGGGGGAAATTTTTGGATTCCCTACCTCACTCCTGATACTAAAATAAGTTCCAAATGGACTAAAGCTTTAAAAAGTAAAAAACCATAAAACTACTAGAAGAAGAAAAAAAAACTGTAAACTTGAATCATTCTAAGAATTATACAAAAACCAGAAGCCATAAAGTACAAGATGGATATATTCAACCTCATAAAAATAAAAGGCAGATGCATGGCAGTGAGAGGGGGGCACAAAATAAAAAGATAAACAACATACTGTGGGAGGATCAGAGACATTTCACAAAAGGCCACTTCTTGTTACATATAACAAATTCTTACAAATCAGTGAGAAAAAGACCAACAAACCAAGAGAAAAGTGACCAAGATATGAAATGAACCCATCAAAACAGGCTCAACTTCCCTCAAAATAAGAAAGATGCAAATTTAAATTGCTGTAAGATGCAATACCCCCATCCTCTGACAGGGCAACAGATTTCATTAAGGTTGGGGGACTCACTCTGCGAGAGAGGGGACACCTGCAGGTAGTGATGGGGGCTGGGGGGGCCCACAGGTAGGGATGGGGGTAGGGGGACAGCTGAAGGTAGGGATGGGGGGGTGGGGGAACACCTGTAGGAAGGGATGGGGAGTGAGGGAGGGCACCTGCAGGTAGGGTTGTATTGTCAGATGGCTGGAGATGGGGTGAGAGTGAGACACACTCTTGTGCCCCTTTTATCTACATTACAGGTTGGGAATCCACTCAGAACAGGAAATAAAGCATTATTTAAAAAGAAAACAAATGACCCCATCCCCTCCTGGCTGTCACCACTGACAAGGTGGCAGGCAGGGACTCTCCTGGTGCCCACCTGTGCGGAGCTGCCACCAGGCACCCGGAAGGACCTCCCCCACCCTCGTTTTCACTGACCCTGTGCTAGCAAGACCTGCTTTAATTAGTCTGTCGTCCAGCTGTCCTGCTTCTCGGCAGCAGTGCCAGATTAACAGGGGTGCACAGGGGCCCTGCTCCCCGGCTCCCACTGCAGCCCATCACCAGAGGCTCCACTGCCCCTCCTCATGGGTCCAGTCAGCTTCACCCACATTGCTTTATCACACCCCAGCTATCCCCACTTGTCACAGGTTGCTAGCAGATCCTTGGCCCCTCACAGACTGGCCACATGTCCCTGGGCAGTCCCTTCCCCTCCCAGCCTCAGTTTCCTTGTTGGTGAAATGGGGTAAGACCTACTTCTTAAGAGGTAGAATTAACAAGAATAGGGAAGGCAGGAGTGGTGGGATGTGGGAGGAGCATTCCTCCCAGGGTCCCAAAGTGGGTTGGGGGTCCCTGAGTTTGCAGGTCTTGCCTAGGCATGTCCATCCGGGAGATGCAAAGACAACAGTCACTTGGAGAAGAGGTGGGTAATCCAGGAGGGTTCCCTGGAAGAGGCAGATAGCTGGTCCCTGAGTGCTGGGCCAGGGCAACCAAGGCTGACTGTCCACTCCTTAGGGACCCACTTGCCTAGTTTTTCCTCCCCCCTCCCCTGCTGGACCAAGGAGGGGATGCTTGACCAGCCTGGGCTCTGGGCAGCCCCCAGGGCTGAGCTTCAAGGACCAGAGTGAAGCGGAAGCTGCTTTCACTGAAGCAGAGCATGGGTCTCCCCTGCCCCATAACTCACCAGCTTGTCTTGTCCTGGCAGAGCTTTCCGGGGAAAAGGTCATCTTTTCAGCTGAGGCTGACTGGAGGTGGGAGGATGGCAGCAGGGCCGGGTGCGGAGGAGTGAGACTTGGGGGGTGAGAACTGGGAGGAGGCACCTCCAGCAGCCACTCTGCCTGCCAGGTCAGCAACGCCTCCTGTGTGCCCCTCAGGGAGCAGGCTATGCCGCCCCTGTCCCACCCAGGTCTTAGGACAGGGAGACCCCGTCTGGGAGACCCAGGCTCCTGAGAGGGGGGAGTCCAGCCCTGAGAGCATCTGGCCACAGTTGGGGGGAAAAAAGGCTCTTCCACGTGCTTGTCGGGTGTGGAGCATGGTGTGGACGTGGCAGCAGCTTGGGCCCATGTCACAGATAAGGAGACTGAAGTCCAGGAGGGTCTCTGTGGTGTACAGGAAGTAAGGAGTGGGGAAGGGCCACAGCCAGATACGTGGTGGGTCACTGTCTCCACCTTGTCCAGGCCTGACTCCTGGGAAGGCCCCCGGATGCCTGGTGGGCTGGGTCCCAGGTGACAAACCACACCTCTGTGTCCCTTTGTTCTTGGGAAGTTTCAATGACTAAAAAGCAGATCCTACAACAGAAAAAGGACATCAGGTAAAAACCAAGGAAAGAGGAGTAAAGTATGTGCTTTAGTTGATAGTAAAAATGTATCAATATTGGTTCATCAATTACACATACTAAGTAAAATGTTAACAATAGGGGAAACTGGGATGGGAGCTCCCTATGTTATCCCCTCAATTTTTCTGTAAATATAGAACTGTTCTAAAATTTTAAAGTTTATTAAAAAAAAAAAAAAGGAGAAGAAGAGATGGATTTGTCAGCAGAAGTCTGGGATATACAGAATGGAGCAGGAAGACACCCTCCCTCCAGTGACAACCCAGGCCGTGTGTGCCCATTTCACCCCATCAGGCCCAGTCCTGTGCTGGCTCTCCCCTCACCGATGCCTGCTGCCACCTGGGACACCCTCTGAACCCCTCTTCCTGGCCATGCGAGGCCTGGTGGGTGTAATCCATGAATCCCACATGGTTGGACGTGACAGTGGGTTCTGAGTTAGGCAGGCTCTTACTCTGCAGAGAGTATCCCTGCCCTTAGGACCTGGCCCGGCCACCGTTCCAGGTGGGACGAGGGGGTGGCCCCATCTGAGCTCCCAGGGTGTGGGTGCCATGGGCTGGGGCCCAGCTGGCCCTTTCCCATGAGGCTGTGGACCCCTTCAGTTTCTTCTGCAGAAAAGAGTGTGATGGGTGATTCCCAGGCCTGAGGGTCAGACGGGCGGGGTTCAACCCCACCCCCCCAGCCCTATCCCTCCCTAGCTGAGTGACCTCATTGCCAGGCTGGGGCTCCTGTGATAGAACAGGGACCAGTTAGCTCCCGCTAAGCTCCGGGGAGGTGGCACGTGGGCAGCGGTCCTCAGCTAACTGTGCCCACCCAACGAGGGGCCAAGCAGGGCTCTGCCTGTGGCAGGAGTTTCCTCTACTGGGCTGGGGAGCCCAGATTAGTCCAAATTAGGTGATGTCCATGTGCTCATCTCCAGGAGTGACGAGAGGTTGGGGATGGGGTGGAGGGCCCAGCTCTGTTACTGACCTCTGTGTGCCAGGCCCTGCACCCACCACGCCACAGGCTCCATCAGTCCCAGCCTCTGCCCCTCCTTCTCCTTACACAGCCCAAGGACTCACCCGGGGCTCATCTGGGAGCCTGGAGCCCTGACCCAGCCCCAAGGCACACACATCCACTAAAACCTCCCATTTGGGGACCCAGGACACTAAGGGGCAGCACCTAGGGGTGGCCGTGGCCCCTCCTCTGCTAAGATTGGGTCCAGATATGTCACTAGACCCTGCAAACTTGCGTCTCATAGCTTCTCATGGGGTGTGAGGATGCTGACTGGTCGTGGGAACCTCTCTACTGAAAAGGGACACCAGACCATCACCAGCACCTTCCCCGCTCCCAGGAGTTTAACGTAAAACGTAGAGGGTCACCTAGATGCTGTGCTGGGGCAACACCTAGTGAAGCTGCCCGGCTCCTGCTGTGCCCTGTCACAGGGCCTTGGCCTGTATACTCTTTCTTTGTGTTCACACCACTTGCCTGCTCCAGAAGCCAGGACCATGGCTCCATGGGCACAGCCCGTGAGGCTGAGGGCTGCCCCGGGCCAAGCTGCTCGAGTGAAAAGGGGTCCAGGCCAGGGAAGGCAGGTGCAAAGCCTGGGCCTCACGGAGCCAGCCTGGGGTGCAGCCAGCCCTGCTGTCTCTCCCTGGCTTCCGTGCCTCCATCAGGAACCTCCCAGGAAGTCCCTCACTGTCCCGGCCTGCTCTGAAACGTGTGCAGGGGAGTGAGGTCCGGATGGGCCGCACTCACCAGAGTTTCTGGATTGGAACAAAGGGGCAGGGTCTCCCCCAAAGAAATGAGGCCCCCAAAGAGCCCAGCCCCCCAGACATCTGGGGACATGTGTTAAAGAGCAGGTGGCTGCTTCCATTAGGCAGGAGAGGAAACTGAGGCTCAAAGTTGTTCCAGATGCCCCCACGTGCCACAGTGAGTGGGTGACACCCCAAATGGTCATCTCTCCTCTGCCACACCATGGGGTGGGAGGGCAGTGGCTGCAACCAGAAAATTCTGCTGTAGACTTTTTTAGTTGCATGAGTCTGAGGAGATGATTAAAGGGTGGATTATGGGGAGATAAAAAGTGTGAGTGGTGCACAGGGCGTAGAGAAAGTGCAAGAGCCTCAAAAACCCTGCGACACCCCCAATAGGGTGACTCAGAGACAGACACCAGACAGCGGACGTGGAGACAAGGAGAGGATGGACTAGTACTGGATCAGGAGCCCCCTGCAGCACACCCTGCCTGTCAGTCCCAGTGCCATCAGTGCTGTGAGTATGGAGGGAGGGGCAGCATCTGCCTGGGCCTGGGTCCCAGAGGCTCAGACACCCTGCGGGCACTTAGGCTGAGAACAGCCCACTGCACAGATGGTGATTTTGGCCGGGGAGTGGAGAAGGCACATGCAGAGTCTTGTGGCCGCCGTGTAGTACGCTGCAGCCCTCATGTACCCAGCACCACGCTGGGCTGCAGAGAGACCAAAGGAGCCAGGGACCACCAGGCCTCAGTTTCCCTCATTATATACAACTTCAAATAAGATCCCAGTAAAAGTGCACCTGTCCCTGGGTGAGAGGGAGTGGGCGCCAGTCCTGGCTGAGCCTGGCGTTTAGTTGGACGGAGAGAGGAGGCGGCACCTGCCACCAACCATCCCAGCTACCCCCGCCCAGCCCGCCAAGAGAGGAGGGAAGCCTTGAAGTGCCAGGCCTTTGAATCGCCGTCTCCATGGCAACGTGTGGGCACAAAGGGCTGGGCCTGAGCAGGCTGCGGCGGCTGTGCAAGGCTGGGAGGAGGAAGGGAATCTTTTATTTGTGGGGACAGGGCGTTGGGGAGCTGGGCTGCGCCCATGCCTGTGGCCAGACCGAGGTCTTGAGGCTGTGCCCTCTGCCCCATAGCCAGGGCCCCTGAGCCAGCACCTGCCCGGCACCCCCGAGCAACGCGGCCAGTCTGGGAGGATGGAGCGTGGGCAAATCGAGGGCAAGGCTGGAGCGAGAGTCCAGCACACATCCAGCCTGAGAAGCAACCCCAGAGGCCCTCAGGGGTGAGGGAGCCTCCTCCTTCCCCTGCACCCCAGTCGATAGGGCACACTTGCTAGGACAGGTGCATGCCAGGTGCTAGGGCAGGTGCAGGCAGTGAGGAAATGTGGCCGAACTCAGGTGGTACCAAAGGTCCTCTCAGAAGAGGAGACCAGAAAGAGCCAGGCATGGGCAGAAAGAACCATCAGTGCGAAGGCCCTGAGGCAAGACAGACCTGCAGGAATCTAAGGGTAGGCAGGAAGCCAGGAGCCTGAGGGGGCAGACCGGCCCCCTGCAGCCTCTCCCCCCACCCACCTGGCCATGGGCGCCAGGCCTCTAACACTGGCTTGGGCCACCAGGCGTACGTCCTGCCTGTTTCCGGTGCCGCCACCGTCCACTCCTGGCTTCCAGCCTCCAGCCCCGTCTCCCCCGAGCTCCTCCCCTCAGTGCTGACACCCTGTTCCTTGAGCCCCCAAATGCAAGGAACTGCACCCAGGGTGCACGAGGGGGACTCTGACCCCAGAGACCTGGAAGCAGTGCAGAAACCACCATCGTGAAGCAGAGATTTTATTTCCCTTTTTAAAATATCTGAGCCAGATTGAAGAGAGAGAGAGAGAGAGAGAGACGGGCGTGAGTGTCAGAGCCCTGCGGTTACTTCCCCCAGACCCATCCCACAACAGCCCGTCGCGCCTCCCGGCAGCACGCCCTTTCCTTGTAAATGTTGAGATTGGGTCAATATTTTATGAAACTGGGAGAACCGAACTGGAAATTCAAACCCAGCATGTTCAGCGAGTCACCCTCATGTCCTCTGAGGCAAGGGAGGGATGCTGGAGTGCCCACGACCGCAGTCCTCAGATGTTAACGAGCAGCTAAACCACGGGCTGAGGGGCTTGTGGGAAACGCCTTGTTCCCTCCACCCGAGACCTGGGCCGACCTGCCTGGGAAGCTGCAAGCCCTCTGTCCCCAGGAGCCTGAGGCCTGTCCCGAGACCCACACTGTACGTCTGCGTTTTCATCCCCTCCACGTTCCCACAGCTCCTGGCGCCCTGTGCTCAAGCCTCAGGGCAATTTAGGGTAGTTGGTGCTGTTTCCTCCCATCGCATCTGAAGACAACACCCCGTCACAGCCACCTCTGCCCTGAGCCAGGCTGCCTCTCTCCTGGTGGGGTCTGGCTCAGTTTTGTCTCCCCCAAGTTCAACTCTGGGTTCTGAGCCCAGAGACGGGAGAGTGAGGGCTCCAGGGAACCAGGCAGGACTGAGGGTGAAGGGAGGGGACAAGGGCTGGACCAGCACAGAGCCACACACAGTGGGAGGAAGGGGGCCCGGGGGGAGCAGGTGGCTGGCTCAGAGCTCATTCTCCCCAGGGGCACCATGTCTGGAACAGCCCCGGACCCTCCATTCCAAAGATGACCCTCCAGCTCAGGGAGCCTGGATGAGCATGTTCCTCAAACCACCACCCCCTCCAAGACCACGTTGTCAGGGGCAACAAATGGCATGTTCCGCTGCGGCCACTGCCCACCACTGTGTGGCTCCAGCCCAGACAAGCCCCAGCTCCTCCTGATGCTCAGAAAAAGGGCTGGGGGCTGCCACCTGCTCCCCCCATCCCCATCGACCCTCTCCGACCCCACTAGGGACGTCCTCTCCCCAGACGTGTCTCACGCTCCCATTTCATCCACATCAGCTCCCCTGCAGAGATGAGGGGCAGCAAAGTGAAGTTTGGGCAGGGGGAGACGGAGCTCAGGCCAGGCCACCCAGGGCCTGCCACACCCCTGCTGGCCTTTGTGTGGCCAGACTCTCCCCAGACACAGCCTCAGGCCCCCACAGGCTTCCACATGCTTCTTTTCCTCCCTCAGAGGCTGGGAGTAGTGGCCCCTGTCCTACACCTTGATGAGAAAGGGCACAAGTCTGCTGGAGACCCCAGTGCCCCCTTGGCAGCCTGAATCAGTGGGTGCCATGGAGCAGGGCACAGTGGGAGCCACTCCCGGGGACACTGGAGGTGAAGACATCGAGGAAAATCAGTGACAGGATGGGAGATCCCAGGCTGGCACTGGTGGTATAGGGGGACACATAGCCAGATGGGGCAACGGCAGGGTTACCCCTGCCAGAGAGCTGGGCCAGGTAGGAGGCCTCTGCTCTGAATGGGAAGGGGCTAGGTGCCGTGGCCTGGGGCAGCGGCTCTATTCAATGGGTTTTATTAAATTTATTTATTTATTTATTTATTTTTGGCTGCGCTGGGTCTCCGTTGCTGCGCACAGGTTTTTCTCTGGTTGCGTCGAGCGGGGGCTACCCTTCGTTGCGGTGCATGGGCTTCTCACTGCGGTGGCTTCTCTTGTTGCGGAGCATGGGCTCTAGGCACGTGGGCTTCAGCAGTTGCAGCACGTGGGCTCAGTAGTTGTGGCTCGTGGGCTCTAGAATGCAGGCTTAGTAGTTGTGGTGCACGGGCTTAGTTGCTCCGCGGCATGTGGGATCTTCCCGGACCAGGGCTTGAACCCGTGTCCCCTGCACTGGCCGGCAGATTCTTAACCCCTGTGCCACAAAGGAAGTCCCTCAATTTTTTTTTAAGCTTTTTATTTTATATTGGAGTATAGACGATTAACAATGCTGTGACAATCTATTCAATTTTTTGTAAGGGGGAAGTTGCTCCCACTGATCATCAGATCTTTTCGTTACAAAATGCCCCATCCTCGAAGACAATGTGCTTTGGGAGGAGGAAGGTGAGTCAGGTTCAAGTCTCTCCTCGGTGGAGTGGGCCTAAGACACTCACCCGGCCAGCCCTCAGCCCCTGGGGCTGCCCCTTGAAAACGGTACCCAGAATTGGGCCGCCCCCTGGCTGACACGGGGCCTGCGGTCACCAGGCCCAGGGCTTCAGGCTGAGCCCCCACGAGGGGCAGCTCAAGGCTCATTCGCTGGTTCAGGCTGTCACTCACTCAGCACCCGAGCTGGTGCCCTGGGCAGGTGTCTGTCCCGACACTCTGAAGAGGGAGGTGAGCTTTGGAGTCTAGGCCCTTTCCCAGAGGGAGCTCGTAGGTCTCACCAGCTTCTCGCCTGGCCAAGGCCACGGCCGCACACCCAGCTCTGCACATAGGGCACGTCAGACATAGCCCATCTTCCTGGTGCCTCTGTGTCAGGTAGGAGGCTGCAACTTTCAGTGTGGGCTCGGGAGGCTGGACAAAGGGCACCGTGGGGCTGTGGGCACTGGGGGGCTGCAGGCCCCAGAGGACGAGGGTGTGGTACCGTGTGGGGCAGTGGGCAGGGCTGGGGCAGGAGACCCTGTGTGTGGACATGGTGTGGGGTTTGGAGAGGCTGCAGGCCTAGGGGTGATGGGGTGGGCTGGGGAGAGCCCCCCAGAGTCCAGACCAGAGTGTCCTGGTTGGGGGCACTCTCCTCCTTGGCGCAGTGAGCTCCAGGGAGCATGCCCTCCACCTGTCTGCCCCTCCAGATGGGCATCTTGGTTAGCTGGCCCTGGGCCCTTGGGGGCCACTGGGTGTCTCTGTCTCTGGGGCTCACTGTGGGCCAGCGCGACTGCTCTGCGGTAGGTGTCACCCAGCCCGCTCCTTGCCGGCTTCCTCTGGAGGTGGAGGGCCTGAAGAGGGGCTGTGGGGACCCAATCATCCCCAGGCGAGCCGGCCACACATACTGGGAAGACTGTGGGGAGAAACTCTGGGCTGCAGTGGGGGCGAGATGGGGTAGACAGTGGTAATACACCCACAGTGAGCCTTTGGCTTCAAAGAACAGAAAACCCACTGCAAACTGGGCTGGATTGTGAAGGGAACTCATGGGCTTGTGTAACTGAGAAGATTTGCAGCGATGTAAGCTTCAGGTGCCACTTGATCAAGGCTCACTCTGCTCCTAGAGGTTCCCTCGGCCATGCTGCCCTGTGTGCCTGCTTTACCTTCCTGGAAGCCCACAGTGCACTTCTCACCTCAGCTGTCCAGCAGCCACCCTCAGCTCCACCCTCATTGCTCCATTTCCATGCCCAGGGCAGGCCACAGAGACCTGGCTGGCCTCAGTTCTGCCTGGTCCAGATCAGCCTCTGTGGCAGGTGCAAGTCTGTGCTGACAACCTGAGCCAGCCAGGCCCCAGTCTTCACAGTGGGAATGGGCCAGGCCCAGCCAGGTCACAGCTGCTGGGGGTGGGGTGGGATTCTTGCCAGTGTGGCTGGGGAGGGGTGGGGGTGGAGGGTAGCCCGGACTGATTCTGAGTGCATGGAACAGCCGTGGGAGGTTTCTCAGGCATGGCTGGCGGCAGGAGGGCAGTTAGGAGCTTCTGTCCAGGATGCGGGCCAAGCAAGTGGGCTGGGGAAGGAGGGAGAGGGAGACAGAAGTTGGGGTGAGTGAAGAAGAATGGGGGGGCGATGTCCTAGGGCCAGTGGTGTCATGTGGTGGCTGGGGGGATGGGGTCAGGGCTTGTTTGAGGAGGGTCAGTTTTGTGGAGCCTACAGTGGGAGCCTGGGCCCAGGGGTGGGTCCTGGGAGTGGCTGGGCTGGTGGGAGGACCGTTGTGGACTGTAGTTACAGCCAAGACACCAATGCATTCACCTGAGAAAGAAGGTGGACAGTGAAGGGAGGGTCCCAGGCCAGAGGCCGGATCCAGCAGCGGGAGGAGGAGGGCTTGATGGCAAATTCAGAACACCACCCATGGGGCTGAGGGGGTTGATACCACCAAACCTGAGCTTATGGGAATGAGCTGTGGAGGTTCTGGAACCAGCAGCCTTGAAGGAGTGAGCTCCCCGTCACTGGAGGACACAAAGAGACTGACCACCCACTGAGATAACAAGGCTCTGCAGCCTTCAAGATGCTGGGTCCAGGGAGCCTCACATTACTGCAGGGTACGGCCACCTCTGTCGGGACCCCCACTGGGAGAAGTTGGCCCCTGAGGATGCTTGGCCAGGCCCTGGAGGCCCAGTCTTGCTCCCTGGAGGTGCTCCCTATCTGTGGCCTCAGCAGCTGGGTGCACGTGGGGTCTCTGAGCTGCTGCGAGGTGGGTTTTTCAGGATGCGTGGTGCAGAGGCAACACAAATGTGATTTATGGCCCCAAGGCTGCCGCCTGGAATGTTCTGGAGCCTCACCCGGTCCTTGGGGGCCCAGGGGTACAGGAGGCAAACCCTGTGCTGGGCTCTGGGATGGGCCAGGACAGTGTCTGGGGGTGACCCATATGTGGGGGCTGGTGAGAGCGGTGGGGGAGAGCTCTGTGCTTGGGGCAGGTGGCAGGATAGAGGCCTGAAGGGGAGGTGGCCTGGGGCGGGGGAGGGGTGAGGCCTGATCTCCCTCTGCAGATGCGGGTCAGGGTCTGGGTGTCCTAGAGGTGGGATAAGGCCCCTTGGGGTGGGGGTGGGGGGCTCTATAGAGGGGGCTCCATGGCCCTCTGCTTCCCTCTGCTGGTCAGCTCTGTCACTGCGGGCCTAGCCCCTCAGCTCCCCAGCACCCCCAAGGGCATGGACCCCAAGAGACCAGGCCCAGCGGTGCCAGGGGCAGGCACGGGGTTGACTTGCTGAGGTCTGAGGGGGCTGGGAGCCTGTGCCGACCCCTGTGCCCAGCGTCATCTGGGGCAGGAGGTCCTGGGGGGACTCCGTGGGACAGCCTGGGGGCCACCACCACTGCCCCACAGTGGCTCGAGAGGAAAGGGCTCAGAAAGGCTGGGCTGCCACCCAAGGTCTCAGGACAGCAGGGGCCAGCTTGGCAGGTGCCCTGCCACCAGGAGGACAGGAAACCCCACCCCAAGCACCTGGCACTGTGGCTCCCCATCTGGGCCCTTGGTGGGAGATCTAAGGAGAGGCTAAGGGCAGGGGATCCACCCCTTCTGCCCCCAACGTTACCCTGAACATGGGCTGACTCCCCCAGCCCCTCCCAGAGGGCGCTCACCACCCAGACGCTTTTATGGCAGACCTTCCTCTGAGTGCCCCAGAGCTCTGTACACAGGTAATGAATTCCATCAATCCTAATGGAGTTTGATACGTGGCTAAAACAGGCCAGTGGGCTGTTCTGGATGGACAGTGACTTTGGCGCTGACCCTGTGCCCAGCGCAGGGCTGAGCTGAGGCCAGGTCTTCGCCTGTGATCACCGGGGGCTGTGAAGGGCTCAGGGCAGATTCTGTTTGCTAAGAGCCCTCAGTGCCCCGGGGCCTCCCCCTACACCCCCCCCCACTTCCTTCAGCGCCCCCGAGGCTCCGCTCTGCCGGGACATCACTCAGAACCTGTCCTGCTCTTCGGGCGGTGGGGGTGACAGGTCTCGTGCCCCCAGTGCTGCTGCTCCTGAGTCCACCCACCCTCGCAGTTTGCAAATAGACCACATCCCTCGCAGGCTGCTGGGGGGACAGAGATGAAGGCATCTCTTGGCTTCTGTGGGACCTCTACACCCACTGAGCTGCCGTGAGCTGGTGCAGGGCCGTTGGGTGCCTAGAGAACTCGTCCTGAGGCAGCCCTGCCACGTGGCAGGTCCCTGTGAGGACACGGACACTCGGAGAGCACCAGGAGCACGGGAGCCCCGAGCCCTGCGGGACAGGAAGTTCCAGAAAGGAGAGTGGGTGTGCACACATGAACACATGCATGGGATGGGGCCAGTGTGCCTCGGGTACAGGTGCACGTGTGCACACGTGTCACACCTGCAAAGAAGAGATTGGAGAGAGACACGCCTGAATTTCAGCCCTGGCTTCCAGCCCTGGCTTTGGGGTCTCAGACAGTGCTGTTCTGTCTGTTGACTGTCTACAGAAAGCACAGGCTAGCTCTATAATCAGAAAGGAAACCAGCTTTTTCAAAACATCAGGCAGTGTTCAAAGCGCTTGAAGGTCTCTGAGAGGCTAAGGGTAAGGTCCGGTGGTCCAGAGAGAGGCTCCAGGAACCTGGCAGGGCAGCTAAGGCAGAAGCGGGGCTGCACTGGGACTCGGGGAACCCACAGGGCTCTGTTTTAGTATCGTTTGTGTGTGTGTATGTGTTTGTGTGTGGGGGGGTTGCATTTCTTTCTATTTTTTTTGATTTATTTATTTATTTATTTTTGGCTGCGTTGGGTCTTCATTGCTGCACGCAGGCTCTTCTCTGGTTACGGCGAGCAGGGGCTACTTTTTGTTGCAGTGCATGGGCTTCTCATTGCGGTGGCTTCTCTTGTTGCGGAGCGCAGGCTCTAGGCACGCGGGCTTCAGTAGTTGTGGCACACGGGCTCAGTAGTTGTGGCTCGCAGGCTCTAGAGCACAGGCTCAGTAGCTGTGGCACATGGGCTTAGTTGCTCCGCGGCATGTGGGATCTTCCCGGACTGGGGCTCGAACCTGTGTTCCCTGCATCGGCAGGCAGAGTTTTAACCACTGTGCCACCAGGGAAGCCCTGTGTGCTGCATTTCTCACCAGCCACCCTGCACTTCTGGGCCCTGTCCTCACCAGGCCCGCCTGGCTGCTGTCCTTATGGCCTGGAGGTGGGGCCTTCCCACTGTGCCCCGCGGTCTGCTCTGCCCCAGGGTGCCCAACCTAGTCTTTCCAGACCCACCCCTGGCCCTCAGGGAACTTGCTGAGGCTCGCCTGGGGTGGGCACCCTCGTTCCCCAGGCTCACCCCCCAGAGAAGGCATGCAACCCCCAATGCCCACGGCCTCCTGCTTCCCCTTCAGCCTCAGCAGGCGGCAGCATCTGAGTGGACAGAGGACAGAGCTCTTCTCCCCCTTGGCCCCCTGCCCCACACCACATTCCCCCACACGTGTGTTTAAACATTAATCGGAGGAGGGGGAGGCCTGTCTGCGCTGCTCTCTGCAGTACGGGGTCTAACGTGGACGGCCAGGGAGCCGGGTCGTCCGTGCCTTGCCTCTCCAGGAGGACGGCAGGATGCACAAAACAGCATGCTCTGCTGAAGGGCGGGGAGGCCAAGGTCAGCGTGCTCTGCTGAGGGGCAGGGAGGCCAAGGTCAGCATCGCTGAGCACCTGGAGGTACAGCTCGTACCAACTTCAAAGTGTGGCCGGGAAGGAAAGGAAAATCAATGTTGGGCTGAGGGACTATTTCCAGCTTCAGGGATGGGGGTGGGGGCGGAGTGGAGACAGGGCTGGGGGTGGGGCTGGGGGTGCCAGATCCACCCCTGCTCCACAGGCCCCTGTGCCTTTCCACTTCCCATGGGAACCCGGGGAAGGGGCGGCCAGGTGAACAGCACTCCAGGAGCCCGTCCACCTGGGCCCTGGACATCCCCTGGGGGTGGTCGGGCTCTTGGCCCAGCTGGAGCAGAACTGCTGACCATGCACTGGGGCGGATCTGGAGAGAAGCCGAGGGCCTTGAACAGCGATCCAGAGACGCCCTAGGCCAGCTCCAGCCACGCCAGCTGAACCAATCTCCAAAAAGTCCCGGTGAGCCTAGACTGGGTGAAGGACACTGGTGAGGGGTCAGCCTGGGGGCCTCGTCTCCATCTTTGACTGGCCCTGATTATTACACGTTACAAAGTAAGCTGTAAGGTTATTTTACGACGTTATAACTTTTGAAAAAGAATGATGGCAACTCTTTATAAAAGAGCAATTGATACAAAAACATTACTGTAAAAGACAAGAGTCACTGAGTCCTGGCCTCCTCGACTCACCTGTTCTTGCCCCACTCCCACCCCCTTCTGCGGCCTTTGTGGGCACGCAGCCTCACCTGTGCAGGCCCTCCTCACCCCCGTGTACTAGGGACATGTGTCACTGTGGCCAACACACAGAAGACACTCATTTATCATCATGTGGATGCCCCAAGGTGCTCCCAGCCCTTCAACCCCTGAGGTGACATTTAAGGATGTCCCAAACCTTCTTTATCAGGGGCTCTGTGAGAAATCCCAGCCCAAGACCTCACCCAGGACCCAGTGTGCCAGGCCGGCCCTGCCCCTGCTGCCAAGCAACCCCCAGCGAGACCTTGGGCCGAAATGCCTCCACTCAGCCCAAGGAGATGGCTCTACAGGAGGCCTGAAGTCCCCAAGAGGTGCTGGGGCAGCAGGAGGAACTGGGGCCCTCAGTCATGCTTTGTGAAGCCCCCATCTGTCCCTGACCCCTACCGAAGGGAACCCATCTTGGGGACCCCAGTGCAAGTTCTGATGTCGCTACTGTTGGGGGAGGGGCAGGGCAGGGAGCCCCCGACCTCCCCCCATGCCGAGACCCCCAGGAGAGGCTGTGGTTTGACACTAATTCGGGAGCTGGGACTGATGGGAGCTGGCGGCAGGGGCTCATCCCAGCACTCCTGAAGGCAGACAAAGGGGCATGGGGGCACCCGTGGTGAAGGGTCAGAAGTCAAAAGCAAAGGCTACAAGCTGACCCCAGGACCCCTGCGGGCTGGAGGATGCTCAGGGTGCCTCCAGCTAGTAGAGGAGGACTGCAAGCCTCCGCATCTCGCGCCAAGTCTCACTGTGACCCCCTGAAGCCCCCAGCTATCCCTTACCAATCCAGGGTCGTCCTTGTTCCAACTCAGCTGTCACCTCCTCCAGGAAGCCAACCAGTCATTGTGTGGGTGCCCAGGAAGCACGGCCAGCGCTGAGGCTGTTGCTGGTGGCCGGGTTGGCACACGCAGCCAGGCCAAGCCCTGGGGACTCTGGACAAGTTCATCCCTGAGTACCAGGGCCTCCCACCTTGGGAGAGAGACCACCAGGGACAGGGAGCTGTGCAAGTCCCACGTGTGTGAGGCACCTGGCAGGGCCAGGGCCATTTCCACCTGTGTCCAAAGGCATGAAAGGCCGGTCGTGTAACCCTGCCTTGAGCCAGCTCCTCACGAACATCCAGGACTTTAGCTAGAGCCCCTGCTTTGCCTTTTCTTTCTATGGCTATTATTTACACACTTTAAAAATATTTGTTTTAATTACAGAAGTCACACCTGCTTGTTGGGATAAAAAGCTCAAAGTAGACAGGTGTGTAAAGGAACAAGTGACTGTCTGTCCCACCGCACTCTCTTGGGAGGCCCTGCTGGGCCCATGGCATGTGCAGAGACCACAGGCATCACCCTGCATCCTGCCCCATGGCCTTAGGGAGAAGCCAGGTGGATGCCCCAAAGGAGCCACATGGGGCAGCTGGCTCCTCCTCCCCAGGGAGGTTTCCACCTGGGCTGGGGTGCCACCATCACCAGGCTGGAGCAGAGAGGGTATGGCTGGCCCAGTGTCACCAAGAGTCCTGGCTTCTAGTTGACCGCAGAGGACCATGGGTGGCATGTCTCTCACATCCCACCCAGACTCACAGGGTGTGTGGGGGTCACCCAGGGAGGGCTGCGGGCAGGAGGACCAAAGTCACAGCTTCCCAGGATGGCCTTGCTTCTGAGACTCGGCCCAGGACCCGTTGGCCATCCACAACATCCAGGGCCCTGGTGACCTGCCGCTGCCCCCCGAGGGAACGACCATCATGCAGGAAGCTCTGTGTGAGGGGACTGCCATGTCCGTGTCCCCAGGACAGATGCCAGCAGGGTATCCGCCTCCACATGGGATCCTTGCCTGCAACCTGCTCATTGTCAAGTCCTGCGGTCTCCTGGGGCCCCCTTCCAGCCTGTGGGAGACCTGGTCTCCTGAGGCTTCCCCGCACCTCTCAGGTGCCCTGCGCAGCTGGCGAGAGCAGAGCTCTGGTTTGTCAAGAGTTTAGTGGGTGCCAGGGCTTGTGCTAAATGCCTTCGGTGCCCACTGATTGTTGGCAGTAACCCCCGGGGGGGATTACTGCTGTTCTCATCTCCCCATGGACGAGGTCCCAAACTCTCTCTGGCCCAGAGCCACAGTCTGCGGCCTCGCTCTGCAGTCCCTGCACTCCGGGTGTGGGTGTGCCCAGGACACAACCTGAACTGGGTCACCGCGGGCTGCTGTTCCTGTTGTTTTGTCATTCCGGCCTTCACATGACACGTGCCTGCTCTGTCCTGTTAAAGGCATCTGGAGCCCCCAGCCAACTGCCCTCTTTGTTGGCAGGATTCCACTCCACTGACCTCAGATGCACGGGCTTATTTAGCCTCGACTCTGCTGTCATGCCCTCCCTTCTGTCACCAGGGGCTGCGGGTCCCTTGGGCTTGGCCCCTTTTCAAGGCCCGAGCCCAGGCCGGTGTCCCCACATTCCTGCCTCCTTGGCCTGCAGGTCCCCAGCCCGGTGCCGGCCACATGCGTCACCGGGGGTCATGTGCTCCGCAGACCTAGTGCACGCCTGACAACCAGAAAAGGTGGAAGAAGGCTCTGGGGACAGTGACCCGGGCTTCCAACCCTGTAGTGGGCCCTGGGCAGGTTGTTCCTCTCCTCTGGGCCTCAGTTTCTCCTGCATAAACCGGGTCAGCAATCATAGCTCCCGAAGAGGAAGGTTGTGACAGCCACGCTTGTCAGCACACAGAGGACACTTCGATTTTTACGGAGAAAGAATTGGGGGGAAATCTGAATGCCTTTCCTCACATGTACTGAAAGTCACCAGACAGAGCGGCCTGTGTGGTGAAGAGTGACAGCACCCACGTAAACACAGCAGCGTGATCTGAGATCGAGCAGACAATCTTAATGTCAGGGAATGCAATCATATTTTACTAGCTCTGAAAAACAATGACTAAAATCACAGAGTTAAACAGAGCTCGGGCAGAATCTATGAACACTGGCAGGGAGTGGATAAGGGGATGATGTGCCCATGAGGGAATTTACGCTCCGGGGGGTCAAATACTGGCCTGTGTTTGGTGAAGGCTGATAACAGGAAGACAATCCCCAAATTAAACAAATGTGAATGAATTCCTCTGTGTGCAGACAGAGCAAATGTATCAGTGAAAATGGGTATAGAGCAAGCAGCAAACTGTAATAAATTAGAATGAGTTCTGACGGGGAGCCACGATTCAGGCAGACAAATATTTCAGGAAATACGGGTAAGAGGCCCATGGCAAAATAATAACTTTGACAGAGTTCCAATGTCATGCTCACCAATGAGGTGAAAACAAACATTTTACCGGGTATCCGTAGGAGACGAGGCGCAGGGGGAACTCAGAGGGTGTCCTCTCTGGGAAGAGCCGGGCCACACGACTGTGGCAAAAGCAGGTCAGTGACTGTCCTGAGATGGGTCAGTCCACTGAGTGGGACAGACCCGTCCACTAGGGTCTGTCGCCCAGCTGCTTCCTCCTTGGAGCCCTTGCTGACTGGCCCTCATCCAGGTGTGACCAGCAGGTGACTGCCACATGGCGAAGACCCCAGAGGTCTGGCCTTCTCAGATCTGTCTCAGTCTCCTGAGCTGGAGGACAGGAAGCCAGTGCTGATGTGAGGCAAGGAAACCAGTGTGACCTCCTACACAGGAGGCAGGGCTGAACATGCCCCTGGGGACTGTCCCTGGCTGGGGTGCGATACCAGGCTGGGCCCAGCACTGACCACGACTGTGCTGCCTGGTCTGTGAGATTTGCCTGGACCTTGCCTTGACCTTGTCAGCTGTGTTTTGGCTTAGACTCCTCCCTCTATTCCCTGAGTCAGAGCAGGGATGGAGATGTCGGAGGACAGGTGCGTGGGAAGGTCAGCCCACGAGCTGACCTGGCATTTCACATGCACAATCATTTTGCCAAAAGTGTGTGTGACGTGGATGATTACCAGCATTCTTCACTATCAGTGCAGTGAGCCGTGGCACTGCTGGGGCTGCTGTGGTACCCCCCACCCTGGCCCCTAATATGAGTGCATTAGAGGGAGATCACTGGCAGGGGCAGATGAGATCAACAAGATTATCCTGAAGATGGGCCAAGTGCAGTACTGGCTGCTGGTGGGAAGGGTTGGGGTTAGGGTCAGCTCCAGCGCTGTGTGTCAGCTGGGACTAAGTACCAACACCGATTGGTGTGTGCGTCACCAGGTGCCCACAGAACTGCTCAGCTGCACTTTGTCCTGACACATGATGCTGAGGGCTGGGAACCTGGGTCTGATCCTGGTCATCAGGTGCAGACGCTCTTGGGGGAATGCAGCCCAGGCCAGCTTTGTGTGCCCAGCAGAGGAGAGACATGGCACCAACAGGGTGTCTGCCTGTAAAGCAGGAGCCAGGGTGCTAGGCAAGGGCTGGGTGTGGTCCAGGGCGACTCAGGATTCAGGGCGGGGCCTGGAGGACTTCTCCAACCCAGTCACCAGCCTAGAGCTTGGCATCAAACTTCCAACATCAAATGTGCTCCTTCCTTTCTTCATTCAATAAAGACACATCAAGAGGCAGTTGGGGAGGGACACAGCAGGTGGCTGGGAGTCAAGTGCAAGAAGAGGGAGCTGTGGTCAAGCTGGTGCCCAGCTGGGAACGTGCCCACCAAGCCGACCCTGAGGAGGAGAAGGGAGGGAGCTGGGGTGCAAGGGGAGCGACCAGTGTGCGAATGACCTGGAGCTCAGAGGAGGTAAGAGGTGAGAAGTAAGGTGGGTGTAGGCGGGGCCTGGCCACTGAGGGCCTGATGAGCCAGGCTGAACCAGCAGCCTTGTCCAGATGGCAGCGGGGAGTCCCTGAAGGGTTTTTGGGAGGAGGGAAGTTTATCCATGACAGGAAAATGGGAGAGTCTGGTGGCCATGGCCAGCTGTCAGGGCTGGCCTACTCTTGGGGAGCTAAGTTTCTGAGCTGCTGGAGGGACCCCCAAGTTCCTGTCCCTGGGCCTTGACTCACCTGCCCCCTGTGTCTCTCCCTTTTTCAACTCCAATAGGGGGAAGGGGGGCAAGAGGCCCGTGACAATGTCAAGAAGCCTCCCTCAATATAGGGCGTGGTGATGGTATCCCCCAGGAGACATGAGCAAGGTCTGGGGGAGGGGTGCTACTGACATCTGGCAGGTAGAAGCCTGGGATGCTGATAAACATCCTGCAATGCACAATTATTCAGTCCCAAGTGCCAAACAGGCCAGGGTGTCCAATGCACCAAGATGCATGGAGCACCCAGAGAACCAGGTGAAACAGGTGGGCAAGGTATGGAGTGAGGCTGCCACACACAGTCAGACCCAGCACCCGTGGGTGTGCAGGAACATCCTGAGGAGATGCAGGTGTGGGGAGGGGGAGTGATGGGGAGGGTGGTCAAGACAGGTTCCTCCCAGGAGGTGAAATCTGGGGCTGGGACAGCAGGCCTAGCATGATGTTGGAAGGAAGGGAATCCAAGGCAGAGGGACAGAGGGTGGGAAGGCCCTGAAGGCCCTTAGGAGTGAAGGGAGGCCGGTGGAAGGTGGCAAAGCAGGGGCTTTGCTGTCAGCCCCAAAGGTGGTACAGAAGGCTGAACCTGTAGGGGAGAAGCAGGGCGTATTGGAATAATGGGAGCTGCAGGGCTTCCCAGGGGAGCCTGGTGGTCCACGCCTGCCCGTTGCGTGGGCAGTGGGACCAGAAAGACGGGAGAGAACGGAGTTGGCAAGCCCCTAAGGAGACTCCTTTCCACGCTCGAGCCTTAGGCCAGGGGAGAGGACGGAGGGCTTCCCAAAGCCCCTTTACCCGAGAGAAGCAGCATCGCGCTCGGCCTTCCCGGATTCTCCGCAGACCCGGCCTCAGCTGTGAGTTCCTGCAGCTCATCGCCCAGGGAGGCGCCCAGGTGTACAGGTGTGCGGGGGGGGCGGGGAGGGTTGGGGCCTCCAGCGGAGCAGGCGGAGCTAGGGTGGTCAGCCAAGTAGGCGGGGTCTCCTCGGGGTGGGGCGGCCACTAGCTGAGAAGGCGGGGTTCAGGCGCACGTGGCGCCGCTCGGTGGGCGGGGCCTGCCGGGCGACCCACACCTTTCAGGAACGCACGGGGCGGAGCCTCCGGGGGAGAGGGCGAGGCTCGAGCTCGGGGTGTGGTGGGGCGCGACCGAGGGCGGGGCCAAGCGCGGGGCAGGGCCTCTCGGGAAAAGGCGGGGCCGAGCGCGGGGCGGGGCTGGCGGCGCGTACTTAATCAGCCCAGGGGCACATGCACAACAGCCATGAGTCTTAGGCGAACCTTCCCCGTGCTACGCTCCGCCCTCTGCCGCCGAGCCCCGCTGTCTACAGCGCCGGCGACCCGCGAGCAGCACGCCGAGGGCCTGGAAGCCGTGCGGGGGCGCGGGGCGGCCGAGGCCGCGCGGCCGCCAGTGCCCGCCGTGGACTTCGGCAACACGCAGGAGGCGTACCGGAGCCGGCGCAGCTGGGAGCTGGCGCGTAGCCTGCTGGTGCTGCGCCTTTGCGCCTCGCCCGCGCTGCTGGCGCGCCACGAGCAGGTGTGCGGGGGCTCGGGAACGCTGGGGGTGGGGTGCGGCCAGGGCCCCGCGGGCCTTCGCCGGTCCTGGGAGCCGTTACGAAGTTTCAAAGTGGAAAGCGGGGCCTCTGGAGCATCGCCTGTGGCCGGGAAGTCAGGAAGGAAGGGTGAATTCGGGCCCGTGAATTTTACTACGTGTCAGTTACTGGCAGCTAAAAACAAAGATTAGTTTAAATATTAAGCTATATGCTGCTTGCAGTGTTCACCCGAAATTTAAAATTGAGTGTTGTCTGTGTTGCCCAAAGGGAAGCCTGGCCGTACTGAGCGGCTCATAGCCTGGGACCCTAGAGTTCTTGGACGCTGTGACCCAGGGGATCCCCAGACATGGTCACTCTGAACAGACAATGTTGAGGGAGAATGGGACGCTTGCTGCTCAAATATCCGACTTTTGAAACTTTAACACAGTTACATTGAAAAGTGTGAGGGCTTTGGGGAAGTAAAAAGCAGAAGTGTCTTAGCCGCTCTTGGTCAAGGTGATCCTGGGAACAGTTTAAAAGCAAGGGTCCAGTTGGTGCTGAGGGTCCTGAAGGCGCTTCATGCAGGTGGTGTTGACTTCTCAGTGAGACTGTACTGAGGGCACCTTAGCTCCGGGCAGAGGCTAGGGAGACTGGACCCAGGAGGAGCACCAAGCCACAGCTTGGGCATAGGTGAAGGTGAGGCCACCCAAGGTGGGTGGGTGATGAGGGCAGAGCTAGAGTTGGGTGGCTCTGAAGGGGCTAGGTTCAAAACCAGCAGAGAAGCCAGCAGAGCTGTGGGTCCTCGGGTACTGTGGGCAACAGTGGGAGGGACATGTCAGCTCCACCGTCCCTTGGGTGCCTGCCTGGGGCAAGCGCCAGTCACTGGGACTGTGCTGTGGGTGCCTGGAGGAGCAAGGAGGCTTCTCCCATGCTCCCCTCGTGTTCTACCTGTGTCCTGGGGACATCCTTAAGGAGCCCACTAACTGTGCGGTGTGCTCTGCCTGCCTTCCGTGTTCCCCCTGTCGTCATTGCTGGTGGTTCCACCGATGACAGTGGCCTTGGTGCCTGGTGCTGGAGGAGACAGGGCAGAGGCCAGACTGCAGAGTTGTGGGCCGCTCACCAGAACCTGGTCCTTCTTGTGCTCTGGCCTGCAGCAAAAATTCTTCCTGCTGAGCCAGTGCAGGTCTGTGCAGCTCATGCCCCGGGGAGTGTCAGCCTGCAGGAGCCCAGTTTGAGCTGTGGCATTGGCTCAGGACCCAGTGGGGGCCCGCACTTGCCCGAAGGCAGGCCTTTTTGAGAAGGGTTTAGAAAATTCAGGTCTTGCATGATGAAAGCCTCGGTGCTTGGGTGTGAGCCAGTGCAGGAGAGTGTGGGGGAAGGGGCAGTCAGGGAGGGGAGAGAACCGGCTTTACCCGTCCTTGCTCTGCAGACATGTCTTTGAGTCTTTTATGGTGTTTGTGTTACTGGTGCAAATTTCTAAATCCACAAGGACGTTCCTACCTGGGGAAGAGGTGGGGCTACCCTCGTCTCAGGTAGTGCCACCCCAGGGCACGCCTGATGCCAGGATGGTTTTAAAGGGGCTGTTTTGCTCTGGAGTTGGCTTAAAACTGCCAGCCCTGCACCATGTGCTTCCATAGCCCTCTGTGACAGGCTGGCCTCCCCTTTGCCAGGGTGAGAGGGTCGGTGACCAGCTCAGGTTACCTGAGTGGCCTTCACTGTTGTTCCCTCTGACAACAGGGGAACAGGAGGGGAGCGGGAGGTCACCAGCCCATGACCCCTGGACCACATCTCAGCATCAGCCTTCCTCCTGCTCCTTCTATGAGCATTGGCTGGAGCTGTTTTCATGCTAGTTGGGTAGTTATGACAGAGACTGGGTGGCCCGCACAGCCTAAGTTATTTACCACGTGTTCCTGGGCGGGAAAGTTTGCCGGCCCTAGAGTAGACAGTTGGCCCACTTCCACACACACTGTGTTTCTGACAGTCCTCAGAATTGACGTATATGATGTCTGGGGTTTTCCAGAACTGAATTCTGGTTTTCAGGTCCCTGTTTCTGCCTGGCCTGCCTCTGGGGTGAACTTTGATATATCCAAGACCTGGCTTTTCCTCCTGCTAGGGTGCTCTGACCCACAGACTCGTGACTTCTGGCTAGGGCTCTTGTGAGGTGGAGGAGGCCTGCCCATCTCCCGGGTTGGCACTTCCACTTTCCATTTCTATTCTTCTTTATAAAAATAATGAGATGCAGTAAAATCAGACACGGCACAAAGGCTGCTTCTTTATAAAAATAATGAGATGCAATAAAATCAGACACGGCACAGACAGAGGTGATGGCCTGGAAACCTTCACCCTCGTGTTGCCACACGGCTCCTTAAGCATCTCCGTCCGGGTGCCAGCCACAGTTCAGGTGTGTCCGCCTTTGAGAGGCTTGGACTGTTTGGGACTGGTTTGTGGATGAAGGTGTGTGACTGACTCATGCTTTTGCTTAGACTAGAGATTGCTCCCTGAGACCCTGATCCCAAGAGATGTTCCCCACAAAAAAGTGGGGTTCTGTTATTCACTGGGTTTGAGAAACCTTAGACTATTCCTGCCTTGGAGCTGGAGCCAGGGGTAGTAGACACACAGGAATTCCCAGACAGATGGTGGGTGTGTCCTCCCAGTGGTCATCCCCCTGCCCCTCCTTGACCTCATTCCTTCCCACCACTGTCCCCAGTGCAGGAGCACCGCGTCACCTCCTAGCCTGGCAAGCCCCGTACCCTGGATCTAAGTTAGCAAACACCTACAGCCCTTGCCCTGGCTGGCACTCCCTCACCCCCATTCTGAATTCCATGGAGGTATCTTGCCCCTCCCTCCTTCTGGGTCTCCCTGCAACTAGGATGGGAGCCCATCATCTGTTTTCTTCACCCTAGAACTGTGTCGGGCAGGAGGCAGTTGCTTGGGACATTTGAATGATGATGGCAGAAATTTGGGGTGTGGCGAGATATGATTGGAGGAGAAAGCTGAGTCGTTTGGGAGGCTGTCTTCCCCTGGGGCACGTACTCTCGGGCTGCCGGCCTCCTGCAGCCTGGATGAGTGTGCTGAGTCCCCGCTGGTCCCAGGTGGATGGTCATCTCCCAGGCCTATGCTTTCACCAGCGGAACTCATACTCACTCAGAGTTTTGTGTGTTCATCTGTTCAGCACCCACTGGAGGGCCGGCCCCTTGCCAGGCACTGTTTTAGGGACTTGGAATAAGCAGTGAACAAAACATTGAAAAATCTGGGTTCTCACCTTCTAGAAACTCACACCAAATCCCCCTCTTCTCCAGCATAACCTGCAGAGGTGTGGATACAGAGAATGTTATGAACACGCCCACTGCTGTTCCCAGAGAGAGCTGCCGTTCACTTCTTTATCCACCAAGCGGTAGTCAGGCGACTGCCATGTGCCACTGGGGTCACCCATGAGCGTGCAGGGCAGGGAGGCAAGAGCAGCGCCTGGGACCGGCCACCCTGCATGAGGAGTGGGGCATGGACAGTCACTGAGCAGAGAAGCAATCTGCTTCGGGTGGTGTCACCGTAAAACCAAGGCCATGAGCCGAGTTTGACCCTGGGGAGAGCACGTCAAGGCTTTGTGCCGGGCAGGCAGGGAAGCAGGAGTGTCCTGCTGGGGACATGGGAGGCCGGGTGGCCCAGAATAGCCGCTGCCCTTTACCTTTCAGTTGCTCCGTCTTGCCAGGAGACTTCTGGGGCAAAGGTTGTTCGACAGACTGATGAAGATGACCTTCTACGGGCAGTTTGTGGCTGGTGAGGACCAGGAGTCCATCCGGCCCCTGATCCAGCACAACAGGGCCTTTGGTGTGGGCTCTATCCTGGACTACGGTGTGGAGGAGGACCTGACCCCCGAGGAGGCCGAACACAAGGAGATGGAGTAAGGCCCGCGTGGCACCTGCTGGCAACCCCAGCACACTGGGGCTGGGCTGGGCCTGGCTGGGGGAGCCCTGTCCACATGACTAACAGCAGCCCTCCTGGGTCTGCCTGGGGTTGTGTTCTTGCCCCGTGAGGATAACAGCTCTGGGCTTCCACGGAGGCCTTGTGTGCCGAGGCTGGAGGAGGGGCGAGGATGGGATCAGCAAACTCTGGTCCCCAGCCCGATCAGCCTGCTTTTGTACAGTCTGCAAGCTAAGAATCATTGTTGTATTTTTAAATGGTTGAAACAAAGCAAGAGTAATGTTTTGTGACACGTGAAAATTATATGAAATTCAAAGTGCTCTCACCCTACAGGGGCAGAATTGAGTGGCCGTGACTCAATGGTGGCCGCTGGGTGCTACCCGGCGGTTTACAAAATATGATTGCTGACACTGGTGTTGGAGGTGCTCTGGCTTCCTGCTCTCCTGCAGCATCTCTTCTGGGGATTCTGACCTACTGGGCAGGTCCCACTGTCCCACCCTTGCCTGGCCCCTGAGATGATTTCCTGATTAGCAGGTGGGCCCCACCTGGTAGGTGTGGAGACTGCCTGGGGGTCTGAGGAAAAGGGAATGTGCTGCCAGGAGCACACGTGTGGCAGGCGAGACCAGTGGCTCCTGCCGAGGTCACCAACTGGCTGCCCGGCCCGTTCTCTGGGCAGTGAGTATGGGGACACATGGGCATCCCCCGACCCCCCCTCCTGGGCCATAGGACAGAACTCGAGGACCATTTCACCCTCTGCTTCCTGAAGTAGGAGCCTCATGGGAGATCCAGGCAGAACCAGCCCTTTCTTTGCAAAACGCCCAGTTCCTGGGCTGGTGCCTGCACCCCTCCACCCGTCACTGGCATCTGGGCCCCTAAGTCCTGACAGCAGCCACGCCTGACCATGTGAGGCTTGGGACAGGCTTGCTGAGTAACCTGCCCTGTCTTAAGCTCTGGTGTTTGTTCTGGCCTGGGGAGGGAAGGGGCGGGGAGGGGCACGGAGGGGAAGAGAGGGGAGGGGCACGGAGGGGAAGAGAGGAGAGGGGAGGGGCACGGAGGGGAGGAGAGGAGAGGGGAGGGGCACCGAGGGGAGGGGAAGGCGTCACATGAGGCTCCTACCCTGGGAACGGAATGTCCAAGCCGGCCGAGCTGCTGGTGGATTGGCCTGGGGAGCCAAGCCCCTGCCTCGTGATTTGCTGTCTTGAAGGCGGAGTTCTCCAGCTCAGCACCCCGGTGTTCCTAGGGGGGCTGTGGGCTGGGGCTGCAGCCTGCTCTGAGGCTGCCTGTTGAATAACTAATGGGCTGTATCCCCGCTGGGTCTGGGTGAGGGCTGGTGGTTTCACAGTGGGATTTTCTCTCTGTTATGAAAAGACTTCTTTCCCAGGGCGATCTGCCTGGCTTCCTCCTTGCCCTGCAGGGGAGCACTGGGAGGAGGGCCGGCTTCGCCCTACCATGGGCACTGGAGCCTGTGACCCTGGGCCACCCTGCTGTTGGTGCCCCTTGTCCTGCAGGAGCCCTGCTTTGTGGGCTTTGGGACGTGAACGGCAGTCCCTTCCTGTCCTAATGTGGTGGCCGCCGTCCAATGCCAGTGGCAGGGCTGCTGCCAGGCAGCCCTGTGTGCTTGGTGGAGCCTGGCTGAGGGTGCAGAACCAGGCTCATAGGCACTGATCGAACATCCACGCCATCGAGATGCCACGCATTCTCCATCAGGAGCCCCTGTGTGGGGAACGGAGGGGTCACAGGCCCGAAGACGCTGCTCTGGGGAATGATGTAGAGGCCACTGCCCCAAGTTAAAGTCACAGGAGTAGAGTGGGGTGGGGCGGGGAGCGAGCGCAGGTGGTGGGGCCCTGCCCCAGGCATAACCATAAGAGGCACAGAAGAGATGGGGGCGTCTGAACATGCAAGAGGCCCAGCATGTGCCCTGAGGACGTGGCCCTGGGAGGAGGGGGTCTGGGGGTCTTCCCCAGGTTAGGAAGCAGGAGGTAGGAGGCCAGAGGCGCAGAAGGGAGAATAGCCATCCAGGGAGGGGGTGGGATGGTGTTTCCCAGAACACTTGTTAGAAGGCAGAGGCCAGGAACCTAACTCTAGGAGAGGAGCCTCGCAGGGTCCCCCCAGCAGGCTGAAGGCCGTGGGGAGAGGGCGCAGGGCTGGGTTCCTCTCGATGATTGGCTGTGATGAGGTTGTGATGAGGATGGCTGGGGACAGTGTGGCCAGCAGGTGTGTGTGTCCTGGCTGTGCAAACCCAGGGCTGGCTGTGGGTGAGGCCTTGGCCTTGTTCCCCAGGGTGGAGGCCGCTCCTTGGGACTGGTGTGCACAGTGTCTTGGGTGCTGCCTGGAGCCAGGGCCTGGGGGCCCACAGGCTTTTCTGTGTTCTTCTCCTGCCTCCTGCGTTTCACCAGGGGAGAGCTGGTGTGAGGGCAGCCGGCGTGGTCTCCCCTCACTTTTCACTTTTTTCTAAACGGTGTCCAGCCAACAAATTACCTGATGCAGACCTGAGCTTAGAGGTGGCTGAGGGGATGGTTGGGGTCTTCCTGCCACTCCTGCAAGCCCCTGGGTCGCTCCTGCAGTCCTCTCCTACCCCCTGTCCCCGGGGGCACTCCATTCCCTCCTCCACATCTTGGCCCGTGCAGTTACATGTGCACGCAAGTGTCTGCACGTGTGTGCATGTGTGCACATGTGTCTGCACGTGTGTGTGTGTACAGAGCATGCTCTTCTCTTCATGGTGACATGACACTCCCCTTCCCCCCAGCCTGGTAACTGCCATCTTTGTCTCCTCGTGATCCACTCGCCAGGCCTGGTCAAGAGTGCAGCCCTGCCCATGCTAAGTACTGTCTGCTCTGGGATAGGCCACTGCCCCCTGATCACGTGGCTATGTGGCCGGCTGGCTCCCCTGTGCCTTTGGAGCTGGGCTGGGGCTTGGAGGGTAGAAGCCCAGCTGTGGAAATGCTAATTGAGACCGTCATACGGCCCCGGGCCCCTGGGGGCCTCTGGGTAATGGTGTCCCCTCAGTGGAGGGCAGTCTGCCTAGAAGGTGGATACCTGCAGGTTATGGGCTGTGTGGTGACATAGCAGGCCTGAGCCTCCCACAGCTGCCAACCTCGGGATGAGGCTCCTGCCTTGGTGCAGATGGCAGGTGCCATGTCATGCCTCCACCTCAGTGGGCCACAGCTGTGGGGCGGCCTGGGTCTGGCCTTACAGGTGCCCTCTCTGTCCTGTCCTCATTAGGACTGGGTATATTCAGGTATGATGGCCAGGGGAGGCCAGGGGAGGGTTTGCATTAAAAAAATAAATTGTGGTTGCTGGTTTGAAAATAATCCTGAGGAGCGCGGGTGGAGGTGGGGCCGGCTGTGGGCAGAGGGCAGAGCAAGGGGCCCCGCTCCTTGGCTCTGGGGATCAGGAAGCTGGTGGTTTCCCTCTCTCCGCTATCCTCAGCCCTGACTGGCCCGTGCCCCGCCTTTTCCTCACAGGAAGGAATACCCCATGGCTAGCCAGCCTCAAGGACCTACCCACGCCCTGGGCTGTGTATCGCTTTACTTCCTCCTCACCCAGTGTAGGGAGGGGGCCTCACCCAGGGGGAGACCCACGTTCCTCCGGAGCAGGGCTTGTAGGCTGCCAGGCTCAGAGAAGGTGACCCTGGAGGCCGGGGGCCTGTGGGGTGGCGTGAGTCACTCTTACCTGGCCAGGTGACCATGCCTTCCTCTTCAGCCCTCCTGGGTCAGGGTCGGGGCTCAGCCGCTACTTCCTCCCACCTGTGCCTCCTCAATGGGATGCGTTTGTCACTTGTACCTGAGGTGGCGTGACCGCAACCCTCTTCCTCTTCTTCCCTCCTGCAGGTCCTGTACCTCAGCATCGGAGAGGGATGGCCATGGTGAGTGGGAGGCAGCCATTCAGGAACGAGCCCGCTCCCCACCCGCACACAGCCCTGGCTCCTCCCTGTGTCCTTGGGCACCCAGGCCGTCGTTCTGAGTGGCTGACACATGCTTACGGCCCGCCTGGGGGGCCGGTGCACTCGGCCCTCGGTGGGTCTGGGCTTTGCCTTCCTGCCCTGGGTTTGCCACATGACTAGGGTGACCCGAGGAGAAGGAAGAGTGGGCGCCAGGGCGGGCGGGTTTGGGGAGCAGCACAGGCAGGGGGCCGTGTGCTCGGGGTGGGACTGGAGCTGGAGTGCGGCGCTGGTGGCGGGATGGGGGCTTGGGGGGGTGGGGAGGTGGCTCAGGCCGGACGCCCACCTCTCCAGGCACCAGTAAGAGGGAGAAGCAGTTCCAGGCCCACCGGGCATTCGGAGACCGCAGGAATGGTGTTGTCAGCGCCCGCACCTACTTCTACGCCAACGAGGCCAAGTGTGACAGCCATATGGAGACGTTCCTGCGCTGCATCGAGGCTTCAGGTGGGGTCCTGCTTGTCGTTGGCCTGCCATCCACCAGGCCCAGCCTGGGCTGACCTCTGCTCTAGGAGATGCTGGTGTGGGAACACAAGGCCGGGCCCGGAGTGTTTGCTCAGGGCCCCATCCCTATCTCTGTGGCCTTGGTCCTGAGGATGACCTGGGCTCACACCTGAGTCCAGCTCCTTCCTGAGGAGCCTGGCTGCCCACAGAAGGGCACCTCCACCCTCCCAGGTACCAGGTGTCCAGATGTGGGCCTGTCAGTGGGCCAAGTGGCCCCCAGTCCCAGGCAGGGGCTTGACTCTTGTCACATGACCCCTGGCTCTGCCGAGGGCCACACCATTCCAGGAGCTGGTGCCACGTCCTCTTTAACAGAGAATTCTTCCCCGCGTGGCCTCTGGGTGGGAACACCTGCTAGGGAGGTGAGTTAAGCCGGGAGGTCACAGAGGCCTCAGCGTCCATCAGGTCCCCAGCAGCCCTCCTGTTAGTGGGTCCCACACCTTCTGAACACTTTAAGGAGTGGGAGTGAGCAACGCCCAGAGGCAGCCTCCTAGGAGCAGCGCTGGGCACCCCGGGCAGTCAGGCAGACACCTGGCTGCCCAGTGTCCAGTGCCAGGGGCGTCTTCTTGGTTCCTTGCCCACTCTGCCTGGGGGCAGACAGACGGGGAGGGCCCCACAGAAGCAAAGATGTGTGTCGTGGGCTTCCAGAAGCCAGAGGAGAGAATGGGGGTGGTGGCTGAGTGCCTTCTGCCTCCAGCTTGTGCTCTGCTGGGCGTTTCTGTGTTGGGTGAACCCCCAGGGGCAGCCCCGGGTGCCGAGGGCATTGGAGAGGAAACAGGCAGGGATTGAATGGGCAGGTCTCACCAGCTCCTTTGCCCACTGCATTCCTGGACCCACGTGGCAAACTCAAACCCTGCTGAGTCACCGGCTCCCACCTGCATGGTGGGGCATCCGGAGCAGCCGAGTACAGGGTGTTTGCAGGCTGCGTAGGGTCGTTGTCCTTCTGCCATGGGTGGTCAGCCAGCCCAGGCGTCTGGGTCCTCGGTGGGCTCTCCCCTCCTGTTGCCACCCCCCTCGGCCTGAGATTGCCAGGCAGCCACCAGAGCTGCTTCTGAGGGCCAGGCAGCCTGCCCGGGAAGCATGGCCACCATGGGCCTGCTCGGGCCTGGTGGGCGAGGGAGGAAGGAAGCGCTGGTGCCACTGCACCGTCTCATCGGGTGGCTGGATTGTTCGTGCTCTGGGGGTCTCAGGGCCCAGGTGCAAGGTAGACCCAGTACCATGTGTTGTAGGTAACTAATAGGAAGAACAGCCACCACCTGCCTCCTGAAGTCCGTCATATGTTGATGAGAAGTGTCCTAACTCTTTTTTTCTTTTTTTTTTCTTTTTCTCTTTTTGGCTCCGTTGGGTCTTCGTTACTGCGTGCGGGCTTTCTCTAGTTGCAGCGAGTGGGGGCTGCTCGTTGTTGCAGTGCACAGGCTTCTCATTGCAGTGGCTTCTATTGTTGCGGAGCACGGGCTCTGGAGCACGGGCTCTAGATCACAGGCTCAGTAGTTTTGGCTCATGGGCTTAGTTGCTCCGCGGCATGTGTGATCTTCCCGGACCAGGGCTCGAACCCGCATCCCTCGCACTGGCAGGCGGATTCTTAATCACTGTGCCACCAGGGATGTCCCAGGAAGTGTCCTAACTCTTGAGTGGCACAGATTCCGGGTGCAGGCTCAGGGTCCCCCCCGCCACACCCCAGCACTGACGGCTCTTCTGTGGCTTCTCACAGGTGGAGCCAGCGAGGATGGCTTCTCAGCCATTAAGCTCACCGCACTGGGGAGACCCCAGTTTCTGGTAAGTGTCAAAACCTTCCACCCACAGGGAGTTTGTAAGAACTTGGGGCTGCCGTGAGCGTTAAGTGAAAGCTCGTGTGCTGGTGCCTTGGCCCTGGGAGCCAAGCACACAGGCGGGATGGGGTGGCTTGGGCTACATGGGGGTCCTGGGAGGGGGCTGGGTGTGCGCCTGGGATGGCAGCTCAGGCCCGCGTCTGCAGCTGCAGTTCTCAGATGTGCTGACCAAGTGGAGACGGTTCTTCCACCAAATGGCTGCAGAGCAGGGCAAGGCCGGGCTGGCTGCCATGGACACGAAGCTGGAGGTGGCTGCACTGCAGGTGGGGCCGCCTCTCCGTGGTGGGTGTGAGAAGGTGGGCCGGGGAGGAGCCCTGCCCAGGAGGAATTGGCCAGGCAGTGTCCGAGGTGGGTTCCCAGGGCCTGCTGCCCAGCCCCGAGCTGCTGGGTCGGTGGGGAGGGAATCTGAGCAGAGGTGGAGGAAGTGCTGGGTGGGAGGCTTGGAGGGGGGCTGGCCCTGCCAGTAGCCGAGCTCTGTGGACCCGCAGGGATGGGCAGGTGTCGGGGGGTGGGCAGCAGGGAGAGACACTCTCTGGAGCAGAAACCCAAGGCAGAAGTGTAGCCAATCTCAGTACTGGCATAATAAAGTCAGCTTAGCATCACAGGCCAGCGGGCAGGGGCAGGAGATGTTCGTGAGCAGGGCTGGGAGACAGCAGTGGGACCAATGCCCTCTCGCTTCTGAAGGAAAGCGTGGCGAAGATGGGCATCGCGTCCCAGATGGAAATTGAGAACTGGTTCACTGTGGAGACCCTTGGCGTGTCCGGGTAAGAGTAGCCCCCGGGCTGAGATTTCGGGAGCGGCCGCCCTGGTTCAGCCAAGGTTCTGGCTTAGCCCCAATGCCTTCTCCCAATCCTGGTCACCCTCTTCCAGGGCATGGGCCCCCCTCGAACCCTAGGGCTTCTTACAGAATTATTTGGGCTGTGGAGTGAGGGTGCCACACCCAGCCGTCCCAGGACCTATCTGGCAGGCAGGTGAAGGGTGAGGGCAGCTGAGATCCCGGAGGGTCCCAAGCCTCATTTTGAGGAGCTGGGGGCTGGCGGCAGTGTGCCGTCCCCTCCTGCCTGGTCTCCCGTGTCCAGCTCTTCCCCGAGCCTGATGTGGCCTGGGTGGTCTCGGCCCTGATGTAAGAATATTCATGTTTTGGTTTCTGTTTTTTAAACAGAGGACCATGTTTACATGTTACCAGTCTTTCAAAACTGAGCACTGAGGCAGGTTCTGTGGGGTTGGGTCTGGGGGTGCTCCTGCAGGGAGGGGGCTGGTTTGGGGCCTTGGTGAGGCCGCGTGTCCGCATGCTGACACGCCTTCTCCCACAGCACCCTGGACCTGCTGGACTGGGGCAGCCTCATTGACAGCAGGACCGAGCTCTCCAAGCACCTGGTGGTCCCCAACATGCAGGTGACGCTGTGCGCGTCCGTGCCTCCCACCTCACGGTTCTCGCAGGGTCGTCATAGAGGGTCCCCGCTCACACCGCCAGGGCTTCCTCAGAGTGGCGCTGGGTCCCCAGGATGAGTGTCCCCACAAGCCAGGCGGAAGCTGTCGCCTATTCTAGTCAAGCCTCAGGAGACCCATGCCGTCCCTTCTGCCCAGTGCTGTTTGTTAAAGGGGAGTCGCTAGACTGGCCTGTGTTCGGGGGAGAAAAATGAGACTCCACCTGCCCCTGGGAGGGTGACCGGGCATTTGTGGCCGTGCTTGAGCGCACCACTGAGCTGGGATGGGAGGAAGCAGCAGAGGTGCCTTGGGAAACACCCCACAGACGCTGCCTTTCACAAGCTCCAGCCTGGTGACGGAGGGCCCAGGAGGGGTGTGATTGAGGCCTCGCTGGGAGTGACCTGGGCAGTGTTAGTGGGCAAGCGGGGCAAGCAGAGGGCCCCCTGTGCTTCACGGGCCTGCAGGGTGGGTGCCTACTGCTGACCTGACCAGTGCCCTGAGTGCCACCATCTGGGGCCGATGCCTCCGTCCCCCTGTTGCATGTCCGTCTGTGCTGTGGCCAGCCAAGTCTGCCTGTAGGCACAGTTCTTCCTCCATGTCCTCTGCCTGCTAGGGGCTGAGTCTTTCCAGGTGATTGGGTGGGTCAAGGGTCACTTCCTGAACTTTGCGCAGGAACAGGAGGGGGACCCATCGTGAGGATCCTGTGGAGGCCGTGGGAGCCGACTCCTTGGGTGCAGGCCTGACCTGGGGCAGCCAGCCCCATGAGGAAGGGTGTGCTGGCGGGCAGCGCGGTTATGGGATGCTGTGTGGCCGGCGGGACCCTGGACAGGACACTGACCTTAATGCACAAACAGGGTGGTGGGTGGAGAAGGGGGCGCAGGGATGAGGCCCACTGGTCCCGGGCACCAGGCACTGGGTATTGGTAGGCCCTGCACCAGGGGCGAGAGGCTGCCCACGGGAGGGGTGGGAGTGCTGGCCTCGAGAGCCCAGGTCTGGAACCCTGCCGTGGCCTGACTGCGCTGCCCCCTCAGACAGGACAGCTGGAGCCTCTGCTGTCGCGGTTCACTGAGGAGGAGGAACAGCAGATGACGAGGATGCTGCAGAGGATGGACGTCCTGGCCCAGGTCGAGGACCCTGGGATGTGCCGGGGTGGGGGGGCACCCGTGTCACCCGGGCCCCAGACAGACCCTCTCTCCCCGCTGTGCCCCTCAGAAAGCCAGCGAGGTGGGCGTGCGGCTGATGGTGGACGCCGAGCAGACCTACTTCCAGCCGGCCATCAGCCGCCTGACGCTGGAGATGCAGCGCAGGTTCAACGTGGAGAGGCCACTCATCTTCAACACGTACCAGTGCTACCTCAAGGTGCGCCCGGCGTCTGCTGCAGGGAGACAGGCCCCCAGGACCAGCTGCCGGTGGACCCATCCCCTGGGCCTCAGACCCCCGACAGGGTGCTGAAGGGGCAGGAGGACGATGAAGGAGCTTTTGGAGTCCACGTAACATGCCTTAATCGCCAGATTTCGAGTGACTGTTTACTCCCGCCCTTTTTAGCTTGGTTCCCTCTAAGGGTCTGATGAAGGCTCTGGGCCCCTCCCCAGACTCGTGCGTGTGCCTCAGGGACCCTTGAGCACAATCTCTGGCGGCCACTTGGGTACCAGCCAGGTGTTTGGAGGACTCAGGGTAGGGTGGGTATAGGGTATAGGGGCTGCGGGGACAAGGGGAAGTGGGTGCGTAGGGTCCAGGCAGATGCTGACAGCCCCCAAGTCACCACAGCTGCTGGCCCCGGTGCCCCTGCTGACTACACACTGGGGAGTGCCCGGGCCCCAGGGAGGCCCTATGGGACGCAGGCTGGAGGGGGCCCACCCTGGTCATCCTCAACTTTCGGCTCTGGCCCACAGGACGCCTATGACAGTGTCACCCTGGATGTGGAGCTGGCTCGCCGAGAGGGCTGGTGTTTCGGGGCCAAGCTGGTGCGTGGCGCATACATGGCCCAGGAACGTGCCCGCGCCCTGGAGATTGGATATGAGGACCCTATCAACCCCACGTACGAGGCCACCAACGCCATGTACCACAGGTGTGCTGCCTTCTTTGGCTCCCGGAGCCTCAGAGCTTCCCGGGGGCGGGGTGGGATTAAGGTTTTTTTTTTTTTTTTTTAATGTAAAAGTCTACTGAACTGCCCGGGTTGATAAAGATGAGAGCTGTACCCCGGCAGCCCTCCCCAAATGGCACGAGGCCTGTTTGCTTTTTTTTGTTGTTGTTGTTGTACGCAGGCCTCTCCCATTGCGGAGCACAGGCTCCGGACACGCAGGCTCAGCGGCCATGGCTCACGGGCCTAGCCACTCCGTGGCATGTGGGATCCTCCCGGACCGGGGCATGAACCCATGTCCCCTGCATCGGCAGGCGGACTCCCAACCACTGCGCCACCAGGGAAGCCCCCATTTGCTTTTTAATTCCACGCCAGGATCGTCCACTGTTTTGCACCTGCTTCTGCCCCTGCAGGGGTTGTGCAGGCCTGACTCACGCGTCACCCTCCCCAGGTGCCTCAACTACGTCCTGGAGGAGCTGAAGCACAACGCCAGGGCCGCAGTGATGGTGGCCTCGCACAATGAGGACACCGTGCGCTTCACGCTGTGCAGGTTGGCCCCGCCCCCTTCCCGCTGGGCGCTCCTGGGTGGGCAGGAAGCGTGGGCAGGCAGTGGGTTTTGGGGGGACATCTGTGGAACGAGCTGGAGTGGCGGCTTTAGGGCCCCCAGACCCACTGAGGCTGGCTAGGCGTTGTGCTGCAGTAGCCAAAAGGCTGTTTGCAGTTACTTGGGTTTTTAACATTAATACAAGACTCACTAAAGTTTCAAATTAAAAAATATATTTCATTAGGTGAAATTTAAGTGTGAAATGTTGGAGCCCTCAGATGTATCGCCTTATTTATAAACAATTTCTCAACACTTTAAACTGTGTTTAGAATTTAAGATAGTCTGTTTTCTCTTTAAACGCCTGTCCCATGGAGCATCCTTATAAGTCAGATATAGGAATGAGGTGAAATAAATATACATTTTTTTCTTTTGGCCGTGTTCTGGGAGTTCCCTGACCAGGGATCAAACCCAGGCCCCAGGCAGTGAAAGCGCCAGTCCTAATCACTGGACTGCCAGGGAATTTCCAATCACCATGTTCTTTTATCTCATATCTTAACCCAAACTGGACCACAGCAGGGGTCCTAGCTCCCCCTCTCCCCGCCACAGGAAGCTGGGTGGCGGCAGTGGCCTTGCTGGCCCTTGTCTTCCCCAGGAGCAAGGCAGCCCCCCTCCCAGTGGGCACCCCAAGCCCAAGGCTTGGGCCGAGTAGTGAAGGTGCAGGGCGTGCACCCAGAGGCACTTGCAGGCTCTGCCTGGAGGGTGACTCTGGTCGTCCTAAACCATTCATTAATGTCGTGCTTGTCCTTCTCATGCTGGGGCTGCTTTTTCATGGTGTGAAACTGCAACTAAAGGCCACGATGTCTAATGCTCTGCACTTGCAGCTGCCTGGCTGTGAACAGGAGCGCTGAGGCCAGCGGGGCTGCCAGGTGGAGCGCAGACTGTGTCGAGGCTCCCTCTGGAGTCCTGCTGGGCTGGGGTCAGGCTGTTTCCTTGCTGGTGGTTGGCTCTGACTGGCATCCTAGCCGGGTGGACTGTTCCGCTTTCTTCCCTCCATCCCTGGGGCCTCCTTGGACGCCCCATCCTATCCCTGGACGTGGGATGGCCAGGGACACCTTTTGTGCTCGGGGAAGATTAGTTTTGGGTTTTTTTTGTTTTGTTTTTAATTTTTGGCTGCGTGCGTTGGGTCTTCGTTGCTGCGTGCGGGCTTTCTCTAGCTGCAGCAAGTGGGAGCTATTCTTCGTTGCAGTGTGCGGGCTTCTCACTGCGGTGGCTTCTCTTGTTGCGGAGCCCAGGCTCTAGGCGTGCGGGCCCAGTAGTTGTGGCTCACGGGCTCTAGAGCGCAGGCTCAGTAGTTGTGGCGCACGGGCTTAGTTGCTCAGCGGCATGTGGGGTCTTCCTGGACCAGGGCTCGAACCCGTGTCCCCTGCATTGGCAGGCAGATTCTTAACCACTGCATCACCAGGGAAGCCCCAGTTTTGGTTTCTTTGACTTTTGAAGGAACACAGGGCTGAGTTGAAAATTTTAAAAGCTGGCTTTCACTTAGGCTTAAAAGTACTATTCTGTGATGGAACCGTGATCAAAAGTGGTCTGTCCGGCACCAGGGTTCACCCCAAGACGATGTGCAGAGAGGCCCTGGCCCCTGCCTGGCAGTGCCGACCTCCTGAGGTTTCCATCACCATCTCAGCAGCCTGTGGTTGCCCCGTTTTAGGTTTTGGTCACAGGCTAGTCCACTCAGACTGACTAGGCGAGGACAGGGAAACGTCTAAAGGTATAAACTGCCCTCAGAAGGGCTTCCTTTCACCTGATTTCTGGATCTTGCCACTGGGAGTACATATGGCCTCCCCATCTTGGCTGTGGTGGCCTCCTGCCCTAGACACGGCTCCCCCTATGCTGAGTGCCAGCTGAGTGCTTGCCCATCTCACAGGCTCCGCAGCCCACGCCAGGCCAAGGTCCACAGAGCCTTTAACACCTTGGGCTGGTCTTCCCAGGGGCAGCAGTGTGGGCCTCTGATGCCACACATTAGAGACCTCAGTCAGATTAGCTTTGGCTGTTAACAAACCAACCCAAAATACAGAGGCCTGAACACAGTATATTCTGTGAGCCAGCAGTGTGGGCTGGGCTCTGCTTCGGGCTGCTTCTGCTGGCCTTGCCTGGGGCCCATCCTGCATCTGTATTCACATGGGGTCTGGTTGGCCCTAAACAGCCTCATTTGTGGCTGGGACAGCAAAGGGCACTGCATCACATGTCGGGTGTCCTACAGGCCGGCTTAGGCTTCTCCACAGGTGGTCTCAGGCTACCAGAAGCCCTGGAGGGGGCAAGCCTCTGCCCATGTCACATTTGCTATCGTTCTGTTGGCTAAAGAAAGTCATGCCCAGCTCAGATATTGCCGGCCAGATGGAGAGAGCCTCTTTCTGTGCTGGGCAAAGCTAGTCACATGGAAGCAGGCATGGACACTGGCAGGGAAGGGGCAGCAGCAGGGGAGGGGTCAGTTTTTGCAGGATGCCACATGAGTGTTCCCACCACCGTCAGGCAGCAACACGGTGGCAGCCCTGCTCTCACGGGGGACAGAGACATGTAAGCTGGATACCAGGGCAACATGGTGCAGACTGGGGCCCCGACCTTGGAGCCTAGCCCTGGGGGAAGGAGAGAAACGGTCTGGGAAGCCCCTCATGTGGAAGCCCAGGGTGAGAGGCACTGAGTGCTCTGGGAGCCTGGGGTGGGGCCCTGAGACAGGAGAAGGGAGGGGGACTCCAGGGACAGGGATGGGGACCAACAGGCCCAGCCTGTAGCCTGGGTGGGTGTGAGGACCCAGGCTGAACACGCCCCTGTGGGGTGGAAGGATGGGGGCGGGCTACAGAGTGCTGGTGCTGATAGGCCGTCTGTATCTGCACGTGCAGGAAGCCAGAGGTAAAAACGTGGGAATCATCAATGTATAGACATTTCAAACCCTGGGAATTTTTTAAAGATCCTATGAGGGGAGGTGTGAGGATAGGAGAGGGTGTGGACAGAGTTGGGGGCCCCCACCTTAACGTCTGAGTAGGAAATTCAAGCCACATCTATTAACCCCAAATGTTTCATAGCCATGTTAAAAAAAATGAAGTTAATTTTGATATACATTTTAATTAACCCCACATATCCAAAATAGTACCATTTAAACACGTTTTCAGAAAAACAGTGACATACTCTGCATTCAGTTTTCACACTGTCTTCAAAAGCCCACGTGTGTTTGACACTTGCAGTGTACCTCAATTCAGACCACCCGCCTTCCAGAGGCTCAGTTGCCACCAGTAGCTAGTGACTGCCTTACGGACAGGGCAGCCAGCAAGGGGAGGAAGAGAAGCTGGAGGTGGGGTCACAGGGCTGGGAACACAGAGGCAACGGAACTCTGAGGGGTTTGAGAAGGGGATGGTGAGAGGGCTGAGAGCTTCCCAGGGCACACCAAGGGCTGGCCACTGGGTGAGTCTGCCTTGCTGGGTCATAGTGGGCAGCAGGGAAGGGGCCATCGGGGAGCAAGCACAGCAAGAGGGAGGCTGGCTGGGGAAGCGGGGCACTTGGTGGCCTTGGGCTGAGGCAGCAGCAGTAGGGAAGAGGCCTGGTCTCTGCAGGAGAGCCTATGCCCACGCCCTACCCTGTGGGTGGGGGATCTGGGGGGAGAGGGAGGGTCTTACCCACCGCCCTGCCTGTTCACAGGATGGAGGAGCTGGGCCTGCACCCCACCGACTGCCAGGTGTACTTTGGACAGCTTCTGGGTATGTGCGACCAGATAAGCTTCCCGCTAGGTGAGCTGGGCTTCTGGTGGGGGGCGGGGGGCAGGGGCGGAGGCGCTGGGACTCACCGCCTCCACCCCTGTGTGCAGGCCAGGCAGGCTTCCCTGTGTACAAGTACGTGCCTTACGGCCCTGTGATGGAGGTGCTGCCCTACCTGTCCCGCCGAGCCCTGGAGAACAGCGGAGTCATGAAGGGCGCCCAGAGGGAGTGGCAGCTGCTTTGGCAGGAGCTCAAGCGGAGGCTCTGCACGGGCAGCCTCTTCCACCGCCCGGCCTAGTGCTGTGGCCGTGTCCCAACGCATCCTCACCTGGGCTGTGACCACCCAGGGCTACAGCCTGACCTCAACCTCACACACAACACCTTTTACATCCCAAACTGTGAGACCCCACTGGCCCCTGCCCGTGGGCACCCAGGTGCGGGCTATGTCCGTTACCTGCCAGAGCTGCTGGGAACTGTCAGAAACCGCCCTCCAGTGAGCAAGCATGGCTGCATCTCTGCCCACCGCCACGACCTTGGGCCTGAAGAACCACCTTCTGCAGGGCCCAACCCATGGGCCCTGAGCCCCACAGGTGGGCAGTGGCTGGCTGGGGAAGCTGGCCTGTCAATAAACCACTATTTCTGCGGCTAAGAGCCCTTGACTCCGGGCCCACGATGCTCTTCCCTGCAGAGCCCTCACGTGCAGTCAGTGGCAGAGAGAGTGGCTCCGACGGCCCGAGAAGCCTCACGCTCGGCCTCTCCTGTGTCACACACCCCCGGCACACCTTGGGCAGGGTGGACCCACCAACACCTGCCTTCAAGCCGTATTGCAGACCCGGCCACGCAGGGCACTGGATACCCTCACCTCCAACCCCACAGCTGGGGCTCAGACCAATGCAGACAGCACACTCCCCAGAGTGGGCTTGGTGCTTCCACATCCTCAGTCTCTTCCTCCCTCAGACCCTTCCTGCTGCTCTGTGCCCTTCACCCCAGTGACCCACACCAGGCTCTGGCTGCGGCCCTAGTGCCCTGGGACTTGCCCCAGGGAGGGGCCTCTGTGACATGGGGGTGGGGGCATCTTCTGCTAATTCCTCTGTAGGCCACGGAGCCCCCAGGCGAGGGCCCTAGCTAGGCCCTGGTCACGACAGGCACCACAGAGCCGTCACTGCAAGCCACGTGCAGGCCATGCTGAGGCGTCTTTATTTCTCGGGGTCACATGCAGCTCATGAGCCTTTCCTACTAGGGGGCTGCACCTGCCAAGGGAGGGGCCGAGAGCAGAACACATCAGAAACCTGGGGCAGACAGCCGGAAGGCTGGGCCCACTCTTCCCTTTACCTTCCCACCCTAGCTTTGGACAAAAAAGCCCAGGTGAAGGTGGGTGGCAGACGCAGCCCAGGTCCACCTAGCTTCTCCTCATGGGGTGCCCCTCCTGCAAGCAGCTGGGAGGGTGGTGGCCAGACTTCAGGAAGATGAGCACCACTCAGCTTTCTGCTGCCTTTGGTGACCGTGGGACAGGGATGTCTTCCCAGCCAAGATGGGCAGCGGCGGGTCACTGGCAGGAACCCTGCCTGGTCATAGTGCTGCCTTCCCCACCTGGCAGCCCCTCTGCTGCAGCTTCCGGATGAGTTCCAATAGGTTCATCTGTAGCGTCAGCTCCTGGGATGCAGAGGGGCCACTGTGAGGTCCCCTTTAGCCCTGGCAAAGGTCCCAGGAAGCAGCCTCCTTTACCCAAGGACCCAGGGCAGATACCAGGAGAGCACCAGGCTTGGGCCCATGAGGCTGACTTCCAGTGAAGCCTGGCTACCGCCTGCCAGAAAGGGGCAGGTGCTGGGACTCCACCTGTGGCAGGGCCTGCAGTTGCCCTGGCTCGGCACAAATGGAGGTGTGTGCAGGGATGTAGGGGAACTGCACACGAGGCCCTGTAGGGCACAGCGAACCCGGGGAAGGTGGGCAATGCCCTGTAGCCACATGGCTTACCCTCCCGTGGCGGAGGCAGTATGACCGGCCTCCGTGCTGAGCACAACGCAGAAACCCTTCCTGGAGCCTCCCTAACTCACCACGTCCCCTGTCCCCACACACCCTGGGCCTGGGCTCCCCAGCGACCAGCTAAAACCCCATGTGGAATCTAGCCTTGGGGACCAACATCCCCTGGGCTGTGCCGGGGCAGGCCTGTGCCACTGACCTGTGGGTTGGTGGTCACATAGAAGCCGGCGACCCCTGCCTTCTCCAGTGTGCTCTGCTGGTCCGCCACCTTCCGGTCCAGCTCCAGGACAATCTTCTGGTCCATCGCCCGCTGCTCCTCACGGATCCGGTGCTCCGCCGCCTGCCACGGTGAAGGCAGCTCAGGGGCTCAGCCTCCTGCCCATCAGTGCCTCACACACACATTCCTGGCCTGTCACCTCCTCTGGCCCCTCCCCACCTCCCAGTGGATCCAGCTCCCAGACTATGGATGAAGCCCGTACTGCACCCAGGTCCGTCCCTCCTTAGCCACACAGAACCCTGCAGAGGGGCTCAGGTGACCTGTCCCAAATGCCCTTACTCCAGCACCTCCTGTCAGGTGTGCTCCCTTTGCTGTGCCAGGCCTCGTCCAGCCCTGACAGCTCAGGACCACCATGAGCTGGCCAGATGCTGGCTCCACCTCTGCTGACTGTCAAGCTGGCCACCATTTCTGGGCCTTTGCATATGTTTCCTCCCCACTGGAGCTGTGGCCAAGCCCAGCTCAGCACCTCCTCCCTGCATGCCCTGGCTTGGGGCTACCTTGGGACCCTGCACATGCCTCCATGTGCACCCCACCACTGGTGGCTTCTTGGTTATGGGTGGGCCTCTGTGTTGTTCCCAGGCAACCTGGGAGCAGGACTTGCTGGCTCCATCATCCCACCACTGCCCTCATCCCCAAGGCCATGGGGCACAATGGCCCCCACTCACACCTGCCCTGTACAGGCCCAGCCCATTAGGAGCTGCTGTCTCGGGGAGCAGGTGGAGGGGAGTGGGGGGATCACACAGTCTCCACCCACTCCAAGCACACCTCAACCCCCAACAGTGAAGAGCCACATGTGGGCACATGCAGCCTTCGCGGCCCACCCCAGGCTGAGGCCCAGGCTGGCCAGCGGCTCCCAAACCACCCAGAGCCCCTCCTCTACGGCCCTCTAAGCAGAGCCCAGGTGGTGCCCACCCTGCCCACACCCCTACCTCTAGCTCGCGCTGCTGGGCCGCCTGGAGCACAGGCAGGTTGTGGGGCCGGCAGGCCTGCTGGGCTTCCTGGTGTTTCTGCCGCAGCGCCTGCCTGAGCACTGGAAGGGGACAAGACCAAAGGGGCATCAGCAGGTGGCAGAGAGGTAAGAAGAAGGGGGCCTGCTCCAGCTGTCCCAACACCACAGGGAAGCAGGGCAGAGGCGTAGACGTGAGGGAGGCCTGCACCGGGAGCTGGGTGGAGCTCTGGACACCCAGCCCCCAGCCCACTCAGGTGGGCCCTCACCCAGGGTACGGCCCTTCTCCAGCAGCAGGGCTCCAGGGCACTAGAGAAGGGTGAGGCCAAGCGTGTGGTATGGGGGTGGAGCCAGGGCTGCAGCCTGAGCTCAGAGAATTGGGGATAGGGAGGGGGGAGACTGCGGTCTGGAGGTTTCTAGGCTCAGATGCTGGCTACAGGCCAGGAGTCCGGCGTGACCTGCCATCATCCAAGGGACATCCACTGAGACATCCAAAAGACCACCCAGGCAAAGGCCTGGGAAAGGAGGACGAGGAGAGTGGCCTCTGCCCTGGGGTGTGGCAGTCACTCCCCCTCAGTGCTGCCCTTGGTGGTGATGAGGGGTGCAGAGCCACCCTGTACCCTATCTACGGCTCCTAGAGGGAGTAGGGCGGGCACAGACCCTGGGGGGCCCAAGGATGTGATTAAATAAAATTCATATTTTAAGGTAAGACAAGCAACATTTAAACAAAAATTTTTTTCTGCCTATCTGAGCCTCCTCCCTCCCCTCCACTGTGCATTGTGCATCTGCATTAAGCATGAACCGGACTCCCCAATGGCAGAAATACCTGCTCAACCACAAAGATCAATTTTTCTCCTGGTGCCAGCCATGTAACTCCTTAGGAGGTAACATTCCTTTCTCAGTCCTGTAAGGGGTCATGATGACCCACCACTGGCCTTGTACGTGCAGACATCTTTGGTGGACTTTATGGACAAGGCCACTATATCATTTCTCTTAAAGACAGCGATTGGTGCAGAACAGACAGGTCAGATGACCTGGGGAGACACTGGGCTGGAGTTCTCAGCTTAAATACTTACTGATGACCTTATTAATGTCACTAGCTATATTTCTACCTATTTTACAAGATTATTGTTTCTTTCATGACCAAATGTGTGGCTGAGCCTCCAATAAAGATAATGATGATTAGAAGACCTGAAACAACTGACCAAATATATAGTTCTGTAAGATCAGGGATTGTAATAGTATAGCTCTAGATGTGGGAAGAAGCAACAACAGGGCAATAACAGACTAGTAGGACAGGCAGCCCAGAGGCCTTGGGCTACTGTTAGTTAACAGGGCCTAGTCTGGTAACAGCACATTGAGTGGCCTATCAAGGAAATCCTCGCCTGACCTGGGAATGAGCATTCCTAACACCGTGGGACAGATTGGTCATGAAATGCCTCCCAAACCTTGGTCGAAATTAAGACTGAAAGAGGGGCTTCCCTGGTGGCGCAGTGGTTGAGAATCTGCCTGCCAATGCAGGGGACACGGGTTCGAGCTCCGGTCTGGGAAGATCCCACATGCCGCAGAGCAACTAGGCCCGTAAGCCACAACTACTGAGCCTGCGCGTCTGGAGCTTGTGCTCCGCAACAAGAGAGGCCGCGACAGTGAGAGGCCTCACACCGCGATGAAGAGTGGCCCCCACTCCTTCGCCGCAACTAGAGAAAGCCCTCACACAGAAACGAAGACCCAACATAGCCAAAAATAAATTAATTAATTAAAAAAAAGAATAAAGTATCACTGATTAAAAAAAAAAAAAAAGACTGAAAGAGAAGGGACTGTAACAGAGAGAATGTTGCCCACCACCCAGTTCTACAAGAATCAAGTCATTAACCACTGCAGTTACTGACCTACCTGAAAGGAATTCAGGGCGAAGATTGGGATGAGGCACTTTGTGCTCTGGGAAAACTGGCAGAACTGGCCCTCAGACACTTGGGTATTTTCAGGAGAAAATTTTATGAATACAGTTTGTTGCATCTTCTCATACTTAGAAATGCACTAAAACCATTAACTAAGCTATCTGTTCCTTGTGAATAGCCGTAACCTTCACCAAAATCACATATATACTGGCCTCCCCCCTCACGTCTTTGGAACAGTCCTCAGAGCTTTCGGAAAGACTGTCTCCAGGTTAGAATCCTCAGGTTGGATCGACTAAAATTTTCCATTTCTTTCTTAGATTGACTATTGATTAATTTTTCAATAGATGGCATGAGCCAGCAGAGGCCATGTGCCAGGGAGTCTGTGTTGCTCCAAGAGGGGCCACCACGACCACCAAGCAAAGCTTCCACAGTCCCCACTAATTGTACAGGACTGGACAGAAGAGAAAGGTAACATGGGATGGAAAGAAACCAATCACAAAACAGAACACTCAATACTATGCAGCCAAAATCCTAGACTAGTAAGTGTCAAGTGGCCAGATCTCCCTTGTGAGGAGGGGTCCCGGCTATAAGACACAAGCCCACCACTCGGTCCTCGGCAGAGACCTCACGTTACAGCCCTTCTCTGGAGGACCCCTGAGGTTCCCCAATCTCCTGTTTCTTCGCAGTGCGTGCACATCTCGACTATGGCATTTATCACACTAAGTGAGTCTGAAGCTGAGGGCTACCCTCAAGACATTTCCATAAACAAAGAGATGAGAAAGACACTCCCCAGTTAACATTTACAACGTGTGGAGGCAGGATGCAAGGAAACAGATAAATGCAGGGAAATGTCATCTTCACCCCATTTATCAACGTGGCTACAAATCTCAGGTCAACTTCCAGATTCCACGGGGCGAGCAACCAGAGGCAAAAAGAGAGCTGCACCCACTGCCCAGGCGGGGGCGTGGCCTTTGCAATGACCAAGGAAAGCAATGGCAGCCAACCACCACCTGCTAAGTCAGAGGAAGGAAAAGCAGAAAGTCACAGGCATTTTCCCGCTGCTGACAGCACAAAACCTTCCAAAGGACAAGAAGCGAAGTGTCTGAAGAGTTATCAAAACTCCCCACTAAAAGGAACCAGGGCTCCATGGAGACACAGCTTGTTCCCCTGCTGCCCCCTCCCCCTTTAAAAAAATTATTCTGAGTGCTTGATTTGCTCCCTGAGCTACTAAGCTCTGGAGATAAACAAAAATCACCAAAACGAGAGCAAATACTACTTACTGACAGCCTGCATTTGGCACAGACCCAGTCAAAGGCAGGAGGAGTGGGAAAGTTTTACGGTGGCAAAGGAGAAAGGTCCATCCTGATGGAAGGTTGCTGGTGTGGGGAAGCTGGAAGCAGGTTGTCAGAAGAGGGGCTGAGGCTGGGAAAGAACAAGAAAAGATGAGCCTGAACACCTTCCTGTACCAGAAAGCAAGAAGTGCTCCAAGAATGATGGGGACACATCAAAAGGACACAGGAGCCAGCCCACTGTTCTTCCACTGGCCAAATGTGGCATGATTTGAGCATTAAAAGGCAACAGCTATGTACTTTGGATTTGTGAGTACGCATCTCATTCCTCAATAACAATGTGTACAGGGACCTCCCTGGTGGCGCAGTGGTTAAGAATCTGCCTGCCAATTCAGGGGATACAGGTTTGATCCCTGGTCTGGGAAGATCCCACATGCCGCGGAGCAATGAAGCTCGTGTGCCACAGCTACTGAGCCTGTGCTCTAGAGCCCACGAGCCACAACTACTGAGCCCTCGTGCCACAACTACTGAAACTCGTGCACCTAGAGCCCGTGCTCTACAACAAGAGAAGCCACCACAATGAGAAGACTGCGCACCACAACGAAGAGCAGCCCCAGCTCACCGCAGCTAGAGAAAGCCCATGCCCAGCAATGAAGACCCAACGCAGCCAAAAATAAATAAATAAAATATAATTATAAAAAACCAACATGTACAAAGACAACCACTCAAACATTTAGGGAAGAAGTAGTACCAATTATACACAAATTCTTCTGGAAAACCAAAGAGAACACTTCCCAACTCATCCTGTGAAGCGAGTATCTCCCTGATACTCAAACCAGACAAAAAAGTTACAAGAGAACTACAGGCCAATGTCCATTACTAGCATAGAAGTAAAAATTCTTAAGATTTTAGCAAATCTAACCAACATAGACAAAAAAGAATAGTTCATCATGACTGAATAAGGTTTATCCCAGGAATGCGGTTTATCCCAGGAATTTAAAAAATCAATGTAATTCACCACCGTAACCAAAAAGCCACTTGATCATCTCAAGAGATGCAGAAAAAAGATTTGACAAATCCCAACATCCATTCCTGATAGAAACACACTAATCCTGGGGCAGATGTCTATCATCTGCCCCCACAGGAAAGGGACCTCACATCACTAGGAGGAATTTTTGCCACAAACACTTAACGTGTTTATCGTCATGCTGTCCAGTTTACAGGAAACTCAGAAAGTGGAGAAAGAGGTAAAATGTCAACACGAGGAGGCAATCCAACAGATCCACAGTGGGGACGTTCTGAGGCAGAATACCCTGGACTCTTCAAAAAGTCAGCGCCACAATAAATGTTGGGAACTGTTTCAGAAGCAGAGACCAAAGTAACTAATGGTAATGCATGACCACACACTGGATCCTTATAAAGGGACAGACAATTTGAGACAAGTTTCGGTATGTGACCGTGGACTCAATGTCAGAACACACCCTGGAATGATTCATTTCTATCCATTGTGGTTACAGAGGAAAGCGTTCTTGTTCTAGATCGCTGGTTCTCAGTACTGGACCAAGGCTGACCCCCAGGCATGTCTGGAGACATTTCTGGCTGTCACTATTGGGGGAAGGTGCCACTATCATCTAGTAGTTAGAAGCCAAGGATGCTTTTAAACATTCAGGAAAGAACCATTAAGACCTGTCCAAGGACTTCCCTGGTGGCACAGTGGTTAAGAATCCACCTGCCAAAGCAGGGGACATGGGTTCAAGCCCTGGTCCGGGAAGATCCTGCATGCCGCGGAGCCCGTGCACAACTACTGAGCCTGTGCTCTAGAGCCTGCGAGCCAAAGTACTGAGCCCGCGTGCCACAACTACTGAAGCCCGTGCGCCTAGAGCCCGCGCTCCACAAGAGAAGCCACCACAATGAGAAGCCCGCGCACTGCAACGAAGACCCAATGCAGCCAAAAATAAATAAATAAATAAGAAAAAAAGAAAACCTGTCCAGCCACAAATGCCAAAAAACCCTGGTCTAGAGGAATGCTGAGGACCCCTGGTGAAGCCCTGTGGTGTTGCACATACTTACGGACACAAAGAACTTTTGTCAAAACTTCAGTTACGGAGTGTAGCTGGAGAACGTATAAGTATTCATTATATCATACTTCCAACTTTTCTAAATACTTAACCTTTTTCAAGTAAATAAAAAGTTGGGGAAAAATAAAATAAGGAAGGTGGGAAATCTGAGGGGGCGGGAAGAGCTGCCCAGCATACCTCGCAGGAAGGGGCTCCGGAGGCCCCTCCCATTCCCAGTAGGGATGCCTGGGAGGGGCCAAGGCTCCCAAGGCTTTGGCCAAACGCGTGGCTCAAGTGGAAAAGTTTTCGGGTTCTGGAGGGTGCCTCAGGGCTCAGTGCAAGGGAACTTGATGGGCGGTGGAGAGCGAACTGACACTGAAGGGCACTGCAGAGCTGTCAACACTGCGGGGCATCACTGCGGGCGGCCAACCGCCAACACCAGACCTGCCAGTGGGCTGACCAAGCACAGAGGCCTCGGGCCATCCTGCCTGGAAGGGGAGTGAGGGCACGCGGGAGCGCGAGCAGGGAGTTTCTGGATGTCCTGTGAAAAGATGACTGTGCAACTGACAAAGTAAAACCGACTCGACCCATTTGTCATCAAAGGCCCCGCGCCCTCGATCCGGTCAATTTCAAGGGCTTCTTTCGAACGGTATCCGCGGAAGGCCTCCGCCCGCAGAGACCGGAACTGCCCGGGCAGGCCGAGCTCCCGCGCGGGGAGCTGGGCCGTCCCGTCGCCCCCGCGCACCTCGGTGCTCGTTCTGCAGCCGCAGGCGCTGGTTGTACAGGCTCTTCTCGGTGAGGTGCTGGATGTCCAGCAGCCCCTGCACGATCTCGAAGACGGTGCCGTCGAGGAGCGCCAGGGCCAGGTCACTGAGCGTGGTGTAGGACAGGCGCTGCTGGAAGGAGCTGCGGGAGGAGGGCGCGGTGAGCGGGGCGGGGCAGAGCCGCCTGCCCGCGCGCCCCGCCCACCCCCCGCGCCCCGAGGCCGCGCACCTGGGCAGCTCCTTGACCAGGCCCTGCAGCGCCGACAGCAACTGGTAGTGCCGCTCCTGCTGCCGGGCTCCGTCCACCGCCTCCTCCAAGGCGCCGGAGTACCGCTCCATGGCTCCCGCACCCCGCCAGCCACCGCCGAAGCGACGCGCGCCACCTACGTCAGTCCCCAGCGCGGCGCGCCCCGCCCCCTTTCACGACAGTTCTGAGCACAGCGCGACCCGCCTTTGCGTCATCCACAAGGAGGCTGTCTCTGCCCCACCGGGGAGCGTCCCGCATTGTCCCCGCCCCTTACCCTGCCTCCCCGCCCACGCGACCTCGGAGGCTACTCCACAGCCTCAAAATCGCGAGATTTCTAAGAATTCTCCCCCGCCCGCGCGGTGGGCGTGGACCGAGGCCCCGCCCCCGCCCCGCATTGTAGACTGTGCTATAGGCAGCCTGTGCTTTTTTTTGCTTCAGTTGGCTATTTTTCTGGAATCAAATTACAGTAGTGATTAATAGATTTTATTTTTTATATCTGGAGAAAAGGATTTGTTAGTTTTATAATTTTTCTTAAGAACAAGCATATGTATTTAGTAGCTCCATTGCATTAGAACAGTTTTAACTCACAGTGACTTGTGAAATCCACCTTCTCCAGGCCTGTGTGTTGAGAGCTTCCTGTCTTATCAAGTCATGGGTGGAGAAGAAGAGGCTGTCCTGTTAGGTGGCAGGATGTTTACAAGTGGCACTGCTTCTTCTAAAACATTGGTTCTTTTCAGACTTTTCAATTTTACACAAAGGCTAGAGTAAAATGGTAACAGTAAACCCGCCAACTAAAAATTGGCACTTGCCATCTACCTCTACAAGGATTCAATCCCAAGACTGTTGCAAAAATCTTGGCTCCCTGTGCACCGATGCCAAATAAAAATATGGAGACAGAGGTTTGGAAGATAGGAAGTAGCGAGGCTTAATTTTCTTTGCCAGGCAAAGGGAAGACAGTAGGCTAGTGCCCCTAGAACTGTGCCCCACCCCGCCAACCTCCCTGGGGAATTACAGGGATTCTTATAGGGGAGTTCGCAATCCGAAGTGAGTGACAAGGATCAAAATGGTGAAGGTCATGCATTCTTCTTGCATTATTTCAAAAGAGTCACCGCTGGAATCAAGCAGCCCGGTAATTGGGTCCGTTAGTCTCTGGGTTATCGGTCTGCGATCTCCTTTCTGAAATGCAAACAAGAAGGGGTGATTTGCTACAAGAGGTTACAGGGGGAGCAAATACCAGGTGCAGAATGTAAATTACAAAGGATTGGGGGTGACAGGTTAGCTTTGTGAAGGACAATTCTAACTACAGACACTACAGATTAGTAACAGTTAAAATAAAACTAGGATTAACTCTTTCAGGCCAGGTTGTTTCTTCTCTAGCCTGTTCACTGTTCACTTTATTTTCCTTGTTCTCAGGAGAGGGGAAACTTCATTTTTAGTTTTGCTGCAGCAATCCTTATCCTAAAAAAACCTCATGATTTCTTTTTTCTTAAATAAATTTATTTATTTATTTTTAATTTATTTTTTATTTTCGGCTGTGTTGGGTCTTCGTTGCTGTGCGCAGGCTTTCTCTAGTTGCAGTGAGCAGGGGCTACTCTTGGTTGCAGTGCGCGGGCTTCTCATTGTGGTGGCTTCTCTTGTTGTGGAGCACGGGCTCTAGGTGCGCAGGCTTCAGTAGTTGTGGCTCACGGGCTTAGGTGCTCCGCAGCATGTGGGATCTTCCTGGACCAGGGCTCGAACCCTTGTCCCCTGCATTGGCAAGCAGATTCTTAACCACTGCGCCACCAGGGAAGTCCCCAAAACTCGTGACTTCTTAAGGACAAATATTTTCTGACTCCCACCAGAGTCAATAACAATTATTGCCAGGCAACTTTTAACAACCTTGTGTCTTTTTGTCTTTATAAGCCCCTGACCCTTTCTCTTCCCTAGAACACTCTTTAAGGGTGACCTGAATCTATGTATCCTGCCAACTAAAAATTGTCACTTGCCATCTGGCTCTGCAAGGATGAGGTCACCAGCCACTGCAGTCTCAAAACACACCCTGAAAGGAGTTCAGGGTAGAGATCAGGAATGAGGCACTCTGCTCTGGGAAAACTGGCAGAACAGGTCTTCAGACAGGAGATTTTATGAGCCGAATTTCTTGCATTTTCTCATATCGAGAGAAGCAGTAGCATCGGGACTTCCCTGGTGGTCCAGTGGTCAATGATCTGCCTTCCAATGCAAGGGACACGGGTTCGATTCCCTGGTCGCGGAACTAAGATCCCACACGCTACGGGGCAACTAAGCCCACGCGCTGCAATTACTGAGCCCCCACTCTGCAACTAGAGAAGCCCGTGTGCTGCAACGAAGAGCCCACACGCTGCAAATGAAAGATCCCATGTGCTGCAACTAAGACCCCATGCAGCCTAATTAATTAATTTTTAAAAAAGAAAAGCACTAAAATCATAAACTGAGACATCTGCTCCTCGTGACTAGCAGCAACCTCCTCATGACCAGCTGACCAGCTGCAATCTTCTGCCAACATGTGTGCTTGATTGCACATAGCTCCCTTCACCAAAATCACATATATACTGACCCCCCCCCCCCAACCTCTTCAGAGCAGTTCCTCAGGGCTATCTCAGAGGCTGTCTCCCAGGCTATAGTCCTCATCTTGCCCCCAAATAAAACATAACTCACAACTCTCACGTTGTGCTTTTTTTTTTTTTTCCAGTGGACACTCCCAAACACAATTCTTAAGATCCCAAATAAACCCTTTCCCTGTTTGCAGTCTCCTGTATTTTATTTTTTTTGGTTGTCACACTTAGCATTATACATCTAAGATTCATCCATGTCTTTGCATAAGTTGATGGTTCATTTCTTTCCATTGCCAAATAGTATTAAATTGCATGTGTATGGGAGGAAAAATAATTTTCTGTCTATACTTCTGTGTTCTTAGTTGAGATCACTCCTATAAGATACATTAACAAAAGAAAAACAATCAGAAGCTTAATAACATACATACCTCCTGTGAATTTGGGAGATACCCAGGAAAACTAAGTAAGTCCCTGAAATGGCCCAAGCCAGCTCCTCACATGCCATCCTCAGCTAAAAACAAAAGAAAGGTGTTAGGGGAGGGGGGAACCCGGTTAAAGGAGGTTATCAGGCAAAGCATAGTAAAAAAAAAAAAGGGTATGGTTGTTACGCAGATTTAAGTTCGGGCCTTCTCCACCGATAAGAGTTTCTTGAGATAGTCACCCTTCTATTCCTGGTACTGAGAGGGAGACACCTTTATAAATGTAGATTTCCATTATAAATGTAAATTTTCCTCCCTAAAAGGGTAACTTCTACTCGAATTTCAGAGATTCTCCTGTGTCTACTTTTTTAAATTAATTGGTTCAAAATAATCCTTACGCCAAAGAGGCATATATGGGGGTGTCATATTCCACTCCCCTTAACATGGATGTGCAAGTTTTTGTTTGAAACCCTGTTTTCAATACTTTGGTGTCTATAACTAGGAGTTACATTGTTGCACCATATCGTACTGTACATTTACCTTTTTGAGGAAATATCAAAATATTATACACACATAGGCTGCACCATTTTACATTTCCACAAGCAATGGTTAAAATTTCCATTTGCAAAAAAAACAAAAAAAAGAAAAAAGGGCCTCCCTGGTGGCGCAGTGGTTGAGAGTCCGCCTGCCAATGCAGGGGACACGGGTTCGTGCCCTGGTCCAGGAAGATCCCACATGCCACGGAGCGGCTGGGCCCATGAGCCATGGCCGCTGAGCCTGTGTGTCTGGAGCCTGTGCTCCGCAACGGGAGAGGCCACAACAGTGAGAGGGCTGTGTACCGCAAAGAAAAAAAAAAAATTACATTTGCTCTACCTTGTTGCCAATATTCATTATTTTTTATTTTTCTTGACAATAACAATTCTAGTGTGTTTGAAGGGGTATTGCATCGTGGTACTCATTTGCATTTCCATCATGACTACTGATGTTTGACATCTTTTCATGTCCTTGCTGACCATTTGTATATCTTGTCTGGAGAAGAGTCAGGTCAAGTCCTTTGTGCGTTGTAAAAATTGAGTTCTTTGTGTTTTTGTTAAGTTTCTTTTTAAAAAATTAATTAATTATTTTTGGGGGGCTGTGGTGGGTCTTTGTTGCTGCACGCAAGCTCTCTCTAGTTGTGGTGAGCGGGGGCTACTCTTCGTTGCGGTGTGCGGGCTTCTCATTTTGGTGGCTTCTGTTACTGCGGAACATAGGCTCTAGGCGCGAGGGCTTCAGTAGTTGTGGCGCACGGGCTTAGTTGCTCTGCAGTATGTGGGATCTTCCCAGACCAGGGTTCGAACCTGTGTCCCCTGCATTGGCAGGCGGATTCTTAACCACTGTGCCAGGAGGGAAGTCCCTGGTAAGTTTCTTGATATATTCTAAAAATAGACTTTTATTAGATATAAAATGTGCAAACATTTCCTTCCATTCTGTGGGCTGTCTTTTCACTTTCTGGATAGCATTTTTGATATGATAAAGTTTTTAACTTTGAGGAAATCCTATGTATCTATTTTTTTCTTTCATTGCTTGTACTTTCGTGTCAGATCTAAGAAACTATTACTAAATGTAAGATGATAAAGATTTATTCCCTTGGTTTATTTGAGAGATTATAGAGACATCCCTCAGTATCCACTTTGCTAGGGTTTAGGTCTGTGGTCAGAGTCAGTGTCAGGGCTTAGGGGTCAGGGTTAGGGTTAGGATTATGGTCAGAGTTGGAGAATCAGGATAGAGGGTGATGGTTAAAGGGTCAGGGTCAGAGATTAGAGTTTAGGTGTCAGGATCGAGGGTCTAGAGTCCAAGGTTAGGGGTTGTTAGGTTTAGGGTTATAGGTTAGGGGTTAGGGTTATAGGCTGTGGTGTTAGGATTAGATTTAGGTTTAAGCATAACCCACCCTCATCCCCCTTCTCCTTCTCTGAGGCTTCCAGGATGGACATTATTCTCCCAGGGTCACACATTAGTCAGGTAGGTGAGCTGTATCATTGTGTTTCTGCCCCCCAGTCTTGGGCTCTGAGAGAAGAATGAATGTCTGTACTTGTCTCTGTTTCGAATCCAACTCGACCTCAGTCAAGTGTTATGGAGGGCATCAGAAATCAAGCAGTTTCTGTCGGCCTTCCCTCCTGCCTGGAAAGGATGGTGCTGGCCCCACTCTGCCTGGGCAGACCTAGGTTCCAGCACAGCTCTGACGCGAGGGCACTCAGAAGACATGTGCAGATTTATTCAGGACTGGGTGCAGTGACTGGCTGGCCCTCAGGCGCTGCCTTTTTGAGGGCAGCTGAGGCCCTCCTGGGACTTGATGAATCCTTTGTCCCATCTGAGCGGGCATCAGTAGAAAATCAAGTCTCAGACAGGATAGCCCTTGACCTCTGAGCATCCAGGCAGGCATCTGTGGTTCTCCAGCTCAGGCCAGCCTGGGCCCTGTCAAGCTCTTGTTGCCAATTACTGAGCCGACCATGCAGCTGTGCAACTGAACAGCTACCTGGGCAGCGTAGACATCCCCCTGGATGTTTCAGTTCCCTACAACCATGTGATTGAGAGAAGTGTCTCTTCCCTCACAGCCTCGTAGCTGGCCAAGAGAGGTAATAACCCTCTGAACATGGAGTGTGGCCCTGGCCACAACATCCAAACAGCAGCTATTACCCTAAAATTCTTTGGCTTTCCAGTTGTAATAAACTTTGACACTCATAATCGTTAAGACTCAAAGATATGGGGGCCACTGGGCCTCCCAATGGGCAGTTTCTCACTGAGGCCACATGGTCTCAGTGAGCCATGTGAGTTTAGGGCTCAGCCCCTGTGTCCTCCAGAAAGCTTGCCAACTGTGGATTGTGTGGCATGGAATAACCCTTGAAGCTCCCACTGCTTCACTGAGCAAGAGTTTACTTACCACCCAGCATTTGGTCTCAGCTCTTTGTAAGGGAGAGAGAAGAGACTGGAAAATAAGCAATTTTGTTCTTCAGGAATGGGTGATTAATGTGGCCAGGGGGCAGGTGTGACTCCTGGGCTCCCACCACCAGGGATGTGAATGAAGTCTGTGTGCCTTTTGCAGCACACGGGCAATCAGGGCCAGCCTCTGATGTGAGGACCCGATGCCCAAAGCAAGAGCCTGGAGTTTACCACCAACAGCAAAGTTGCTATTTTAGCAAGTGGAAGAGCTTCTTGCCATCAAGGGAGGACAGCAAGAGCCGTGGATGGGTGGCTGCAGCCCTGACCCTAACTGAACCCCTTCCTTCTTTGGGCTTCAGATTCCACAGCTGTGCAGTGATCTGTCAATGATACAGAAGCAGCTGCTTTCCCTGACTGGGTATCTGTTCTCATGGCCAAGTCCAGCAGCTCAGCTTTCCTTGGGGGAACTGCTTGTTACCTGCTTCCAATCCAAACATTTCCAGAGGGCAGACCCCACATTCCACCCACATTGAAGATGGGCTTCTGATCCACGTCTAGCCAATCCTATGTTCTATCCTCTTGGTGCTCTGATGGGTTCAAGAATGAGAATGTGACCCAAGCCAAAGGCATTTTAGACCATGGCTTTTCATGGGAAGGAGAGACCCTTTCTGGTAAAATGGACATTGAGTGGTATCAGCCTGGAGTTGCTCCAGGAGGCCCTGGATGCAGTGAGAGAGACTGTTCCTGTGAATGGGGCCACCCCAAAGCAGGACAAAGGATTGGTGAGAGACCAGATCACACTGCAAGAGAGTGTTTTCTACAGAACTGTCACAATTAATGAACAAATATTGATACCTTATTATTAACTTCAGTCCATATTTCATTTAGGTTTCCTTCATTCTAACTTTTTGTCTTCCAGGATGCCATCCAGGGTATCACGTGACATTTAGTCGTCATGTCTGTTTAGGCCCTTCTGGGCTTTCACAGTTTCTCAGACTCTCCTTGTTTCTATGACACTGACATTGGTGAGGAGGTCTGGTCAGGTATTTTGTAGACTGTCCTCTGCTGGGATTTACTTGGTGTTTTTCTCATGATTAGGCTTGAGTTATGGGTTTTGAGTAAGCAGATCACAGAGGTAAAGTGATTTCTCATCACTTTATATCAAGGGAACAGGCTCTCAAGGCAACTTATCACTGTTAATATTAACTTTGGTCACCTGCCTGAGGTAGTGCTTGTCAGATTTCCCCACAATGAAGTTAATTTTTTTCCCATTTCCATACTGTGTGTCTTCCTTAGGAGGAAGTCACACTGGGAACCAGCACCTATGGGGGCGGGAGTTAGATTCACCTCCACACTCCGTGGATGGCTGAGTGTCTACATCAATTATTTGGAATTCTTCTACATAGGAGATTTCTATTCAACCCCATTCATAAAAAAAAACCCTATGCAGTTACTTATTTTTACCAACATGGACACCTATGGATAGTTTTTATTTTTATTTTTTAAACTTTGTGTTATTATCCAGCAATCCAGATTTGGATGCTAAGTTCATTCCCACTTTGGCTATTGAGAGTTCTTTCCATTGGCTCCTGTTTTCTTTTGACATAATTTCATCTTGTGGATTTGTTTTCTTGGTACTTCCTTTCTGATACAAGATTCAAGATTGGCCTGGCTCATATATTTACTGTCTCAGTCCTAGTGTCAGCCATTTCTTCAAAGAGCTCTGGTTCCTTTTACTAGAAAATGGTATTAAAAAGTTACATATAACTTCCCGGGCGGCGGGGACGGAGGTGGGCTTGGCGGGTCCGCGAAGCCTCGGGGCCGGAGCCGGGATCCCCGCCCGCCCCAGCGCCCGCCGCCGGCCGAGCCCTGCGCCCGCGCCTCCGTCCAGGGTCGCGGTGGCCGGAGGTGTGCCCAGGTCCCCGGGACAGGCGGGCGCAGAGGTCGCTTGTGTTGGGGCGGGGGTTGCGGTGCGACGAGGTTCCGGCGCCTCCGCGGAGCATCGCAGGTCCGGGGATGGGGGCGCCGCGGCTTGCTATGCTCTCCGCACTTTCCTGGCTCTGAAGCCTCAAGAACACGGCTAGGCAGCAGTAGTTTAATGGGGAATTTGCCTGCTGGGAACTAGGGGCCTGCTGGGGTCTCAGTTCTTGGCTGGCCCTGGAACACGAGGTTGCCAGGCGTGTGACGGCAGCAGGTAGGAGTGAGCCGCTGGTGCAGTGATGAGCAGGAAAGGAAGGACACTGGCTGTTGGCCTGTGAACCTAGGCAAGAATGACCAGCCAACACAATCCAGACCAAGGTCTGTGGGCCCAGCTCGGTCCTGTGCGGCTGGTCAGTGGAAATGACCTGCAGGTGTGGCTCTTGTCACTCTCGGACTGGCTTCAGGACAGATCCTGCTGATGAGCCCAGGGCACCGCCCTCAGTTCTCCAGGAGAGTGCGCCTGAGTAGAGCCAGGGGGGTGTGCCCAACTCAGCACTGTGACCACGCATGTCCAGTCTGCCGGCAAGGGCAGTGGGGAGCCGGGGGAAGTCATGGCCTTGGGAATGTCCTCTGATGAAAAAGCACCTGCAGGCTTATAAAATAACTGTTGTGTGGAACGTTGGTGTGTTGAAAAGCAGTTCTGTGTGCTTTTCCCCCGTGATGTGGATCAGCAGTGCTGAGGCAGCAGGTGTGATGCAGAAGTGTGAGCAGAGACCGTCTGGAATCCCCAAACTCCAGGGAAACTAGAGGTGACAGCAAGCCAGTGAAGAGAACAGGAGTTAGGGGGCCGGTGGCAGTGGCAGCAGCCCAGCAGGTGCCCCTCGTCTCAAGGCCCTAATCCTGGCTCCAGCAGGGTGGTCAGGGGAGCTGCAAAGTCTTCTGGGCGAGCAGAGCTCACAGTCCTGAGCTGTTCTTCGCTGTGTTTGGGTCATCTCCCCCCATCCAAGGGGAGAAATCTAGATGAGGTTTAAGAATTAGTGCTTTAAGAATGTGGATCTCATAGTTGAAAACTTGGAACACGTGTTTTCAGCACAAGGTGTTAAAGTGAACGGAAGGATTTAACACCTTTTCAAGGAGGGTGTCTCCATGTGGGCAGAACTAGAGAATAAATGGGTCTTGAATTAAAAAAACAAATAAAAAACAAAAAAACCCAAACATGGTTACCAAAGGGCACACAATGGTTCTCTAACATAGTATCCTAAGTGAAAGAAGCCAGGCTCAAAAGGATGCATACTGTATGACTCCACTTATATAATATTCTTGTAAAGATAAGACTATAGGGACAGAAAATAGATCAGTGGCTATGAAGTGGGGGAGGGACCAACTACAAGTGAGTATGGGAGAATTTCCTAGCATAATGCAATTGTTCTATATCTTGATTGTGGTTTTTACATAACTATATACATTTGTCAAAATAGGTAGAACCATGCAATAGAATAGGTGAAATTTATAATTATGTAATTTAGAGTTATACCTTAAATAAAAATACAGTAAAAAACCTTTCCAAGAAAACCGTAAAAAAAAAAAAAAAGAAGACAAGGGATAAATTAGGATGATGGGATTAACAAATACAAACTATTTCATATAAAACAGATATTCAACAAGTATCTATGTACACAAAGGAAGGGCTATCAATGCTCTCTAATAACCTACATGGGAAAAGAAGCAAAAGATGCATAGATATATGTACATGCATAACGGAGAAGATTCTCTTTCCTACAAAATACACAACATTGTATATCAATGTTACTCCAAATAAAATAAAAATTAATCTAATTTAAAAATGATGGGGCTTCCCTGGTGGCGCAGTGGTTGAGCGTCTGCCTGCCGATGCAGGGAACACGGGTTCCTGCCCCGGTCTGGGAAGATCCCACATGCCGCGGAGCGGCTGGGCCCGTGAGCCATGGCCGCTGAGCCTGCACGTCCGGAGCCTGTGCTCCGCAATGGGAGAGGCCACAGTGGTGAGAGGCCCGTGCACCGCAAAAAAAAAAAAAAAAAAAAAAAAAAATGATAATGAGAGAGACGATTTGGGTGTATATTCTGGTACATTCCACTCTAACTTACAAGGGCCAAAGAGGATTTTTCCTAAGGCTCTGGTTGCCGGGAAAACCACAGTTGGGCCTGAGGAAATCCTGCTATTTGTGGCCGTTTCCCACAAAAGCAACCTCAAAAAGATTGCTTATGGGTAATGATATTCACAAGGACTGCTAGGCTCTAAATGATACCTTCCCTAAGAACTGTCCAGGGGTAAGTGTTCAAAATGATTGAAAACAGGGAAGACTATCAAAAAGGCAATTTCAACAGGTAAATTCTACTCACACTGTTTTTGAAGAAAAAAAGCCCATGAAAATATGCTCAACATAGCAGTTAGCAGACACATGCAAATCAAAACTACAACGAGAGATCTGCTTCCACTAGTCTAAAACACCATCACCAAACTTTCCAATGAATAAATGGTGGAGAGGGCATGGAGAATAGGAAATCATTTTATGGTGCTGGTGGGATGTAAACGGTAACAGCCACTGTAGAGAACATTATAGAAGTGCCTTTAAGATGTAAAAAAAAAAATCTACCATATGATCCAGTATTGCTACCCCTAAGAATATACACGGAAAGAACCAGAATTCCAAAAGAACGTGCACGCAAGCGTGCACTGCAGCACCATTTACAATACCCAAGATGTGGAGACATACAAAATGTCCATGGACAGATGCACAGATAAAAAAGACGTGACACATGTACACAATGGTATATGACTCTGCCATGTAAAAGAGTGAAATAATACCTTTTGCAGGAACATAGAGAAAACTAGAGATAATCATACTAAGTGAAGTCAGTCAGAAAGACAAATATTATATGATATCACTTATAGTTAGAATCTAAAAATACATATCACTGAAATAATTTAGAAAACATAAACAGACTCAGGGACTTAAAAAGCAAACATATGGTTACCAAAGGAGACAGAAGGGGACAAGGGATAAATTAGGAGGACAGGATTAACAAATACAAACTATTACATATAAAACAGATATTCTACAAGGATCTATGTATACCAAGTAAGGGTTATCAACATTCTCTAATAACCTATATGGGAAAAGAAGCCGAACATACATTGATAAACGTATATGTATGAATGAAAATGATTCTGTCAACCTGCAACGTACACAACAGTGTATATCATTGTTACTCCAATAAAAAGTAAAAATTAGGGCTTCCCTGGTGGCGCAGTGGTTGGGAGACCGCCTGCTGATGCAGAGGAAGCGGGTTCGTGCTCCGGTCCGGGAGGATCCCACGTGCCGCGGAGCGGCTGGGCCCGTGGGCCATGGACGCTGGGCCTGCGCGTTCGGAGCCTGTGCTCCGCAGCGGGAGAGGCCACGGCGATGAGAGGCCCGCGTACCGCAAAAAAAAAAAAAAAAAGAAGTAAAAATTAATCAAATTAAAGAATTGGTAATGAGACACAAGATTTGGGTGTTTGTTCTGGCACATTCCTCTCCAATTTACAAGACACAAACAGGGTTTCCCCTAAGGCTCTGGTTGCAAGGGCAACCAGAGTTGGGCCCCAGAAATTCTGCCGCCTTGTGGCCATTTCCCTCAAAAGCAACCTCAAAATGACTGCTTATGGGCACTTAATATTCACAGCGACTGCTGGGCTCTAAATGATACTTGCCCTCAAAAAAGATCCAGGCCTAAAAGTTCGAAAATAATTGAAGACATTGCACTCTTTCCAGAAGGCAATTTCGACAGGTAAATTCTACTCAACACTGATTATGAATAAAAACAGCCCAAAAGAACATGCTCTACAAAGCAATTAGCAGAGACATGCAAATCAAAACTACACCGAGGGATCACTGGCACTCGTGTGAATAACCATTATCAAAAACTGACAATGAATCAATGGTGTAGAGGGTATGGAGAAAAGGAAACCCTTTTATGGTGATGGTGGGATGTAAATGGTAACAGCCACTACAGAGAACATTATGGAACTGCGTTTAAAAAGTAAAAATAGTGCTACCATATGATCTGGCAGTGCTACCTCTAAGACTATATGCAGAGAATACCGGAAATCAAAAAGACACATGCACCCAAGCATGCACTGCAGCACCATTTACAATACCGAACATGTGGAGACATACAAAATGTCCACAGACAGATGAACAGATAAAAAAGATGTGATACATGTACACAATGGTATCATTCCGCCACGTAAAAGAATGAGATAATGCCATTTGCTGGAACATAGATAAACCTAGAGGTAATCATATTATGTAAAGTAAGTCAGAATCAGAAAGATAAATATCATGATATCACTTATAAGTGGAATCTAAAAATAAACACCATTGAAATGATTGAGAAAACATAAACACACTCAGGGATTTAAAAAGAAAATATATGGTTACCAAAGTGGACAGAAGGGGTCAGGGATTAATCAGGAGGATGGGATTAATAAATTCAAATTATTTCATATAAAAAAGATATGGAGGGCTTCCCTGGTGGCACAGTGGTTAAGAATTGCCTGCCAATGCAGGGAACAAGGGTTCAAGCCCTGGTCTGGGAAGATCCCACATGCTTCAGAGCAACTAAGCTCGTGTACCACAACTACTGAGCTTGCACTCTAAAGCCTGTGAACCACAACTACTGAGCCCACACACCACCACTACTGAAGCCCACACACCTAGAGCCCACGCTCCGCAACAAGAGAAGCCATAGCAATGAGAAGCCCGCACGCTGTAACGAAGAGCACCCCCACTTGCCGCAACTAGAGAAAGCCTGAGCACAGCAACAAAGACCCAACGCAGCCAAAAATAAATTAATTAAATAAATAAATTTAAAAAAAGATATGGAGCAAGGTCTTACATATACCAAGGAAGAGCTATCAACTCTAATAACGTATATGGGAAAAGAAGCCGAAGGGGCATAGATATATGTAAATGTTTAAAGGAAAAAGATTCTCTATACCCACAAACAACACAACATTGTATATCTGTGTTACTCCAATAAAAAATAAAAATTAATGTAATTTATTATTTTTTTAAATAAATTTATTTTATTTCTGGCTGAGTTGGGTCTTCGTTGCGGTGTGTGGGCTTCTCATTGCGAGGGCTTCTCTTATTGCGGAGCATGGGCTCTAGGCACACAGGCTTCAGTAGTTGTGGCTCACCGACTCTAGAGCACAGGCTTAGTAGTTGTGGCGCATGGGCTTAGTTGCTTCACAGCATGTGGGATCTTCCCAGACCAGGGCTCGAACCCATGTTCCCTGCATTGGCAGGCAATTCTTAACCACTGCGCCACCAGGGAAGCCCAATTAATGTAATTTAAAAAGTGGTAATGAAATATCAAAAAAACAACCCAATCCAAAAATTGGTAGAAGACCTAAATAGACATTTCTCCAAAGAAGATAAACAGATTGCCAACAAACACATGAAAGAATGCTCAACATCACTAATCATTAGAGAAATACAAATCAAAACTACAATGAGATATCATCTCACACCAGTCAGAATGGCCATCATCAAAAAATCTACAATCAATAAATGCTGGAGAGGGTGTGGAGAAAAGGGAACCCTCTTGCACTGTTGGTGGGAATGTAAATTGATACAGCCACTATGGAGAACAGTATGGAGGTTCCTTAAAATACTAAAAATAGAACTACCATACGACCCAGCAATCCCACTACTGGGCATATACCCTGAGAAAACCTAATTCAAAAAGAATCATGTACCACAATGTTCACTGCAGCTCTATTTACAATAGCCAGGACATGGAAGCAACCTAAATGTCCATCGACAGAGGAATGGATAAAGAAGATGTGGCACATGGGGCCTCCCTGGTGGCGCAAGTGGTTGAGGGTCCGCCTGCCGATGCAGGGGATACGGGTTCGTGCCCCGGTCTGGGAGGATCCCATATGCCGCGGAGCGGCTGGGCCCGTGAGCCATGGCCGCTGAGCCTGCGCGTCCGGAGCCTGCGCGTCCGGAGCCTGTGCTCCGCAACGGGGGAGGCCACAACAGTGAGAGGCCCGCATACCGCAAAAAAAAAAAAAAAAAAAAAAAAAAAAGAAGATGTGGCACATATATACAATGGAATATTACTCAGCCATAAAAAGAAACAAAATTGAGTTTTTGTAGTGAGGTGGATGGACCTAGAGTCTGTCATACAGAGTGAAGTAAGTCAGAAAGAGAAAAACAAATACTGTATGCTAACACATATATATGGAATCTAAAAAAAAAAACAAACGCCATGAAGAACCTAGGGGCAGAATGGGAAAAAAGACACAGACCTGCTAGAGAATGGACTTGAGGACATGGGGAGGGGGAAGGGTAAGCTGGGACGAAGTGAGAGAGTGGCATGGACTTATATACACTACCAAATGTAAAATAGATAGCTAGTGGGAATCAGCTGCATAGCACAGGGAGATCAGCTCGGTGCTTTGTGACCACCTAGAGGGGTGGGATAGGGAGGGTGGGAGGGAGGGAGACATAAGAGGGAAGAGATGTGGGGATAAATGAATATGTATAGCTGATTCACTTTGTTATAAAGCAGAAACTAACACACAATTGTAAAGCAATTATACTCCAATAAAGATGTTAAAGAAAAAAAGAAGACAGAAAAATAATTTTTGTAAAGAAAACAACTCTTTGTAACATGAATAAAAGCTAATCAGTTCTATGCATCCAAAAAAAAAAAAAAAGTGGTAATGAGACACAAAATTTGGGTGTTTGTTCTGGCACATTCCACTCCAATTTACAAGCCTCAAACAGGATTTCCAGGAAGGCTCTGGTTGCCGAGGCAACCAGAGTTGGGCCCGAGGAGATTCTGCCGCCTTGTGGCTGTTTCCCGCAAAAGCAACCTCAGGGCCTCCCTGGTGGCGCAGTGGTTAAGAGTCCGCCTGCCGATGCAGGGGATACGGGTTCGTGCCCCGGTCTGGGAGGATCCCATATGCCGCGGAGCGGCTGGGCCCGTGAGCCATGGCCGCTGGGCCTGCGCATCCGGAGCCTGTGCTCCGCAACGGGAGAGGCCACAACAGTGAGAGGCCCGCATACCGCAAAAAGAAAAAAAAAAAAAAAAAAAAAAAGCAACCTCAAAACGATAAATTATGGGCATTTAATATTCACAAGGACTGCTGGGCTCTAAATGACTTGCCCTCAAAATATGTCCAGGCCTAAATGTTTGAAAATAATTGAAAACACGACACACTTCCCAGAAGGCAATTTCAACAGGTAAATTCTACTCACACTGTTTATGAAGAATAACAGCACAAGGAACATGCTCAACATAGCAGTTAGCAGACACATGTAAATCAAAACTACAATGAAGGATCAGCTTGCACGGGTCTAAAACACCATCACCCAAATTTACAATGAATAAATGGTGAAGAGAACATGGAGAAAGGACATGGTTTTATGTTGCTTGTGGGATGTAAATGGTAAGAGCCACCATAGAGAACATTATGGAAGTGCCTTTAAAAGGTAAAAAAGGATCTACCATATGATCCGGCAGTGCTACCCCTAAGAGAATATGCGGAGAAAACCAGAATTCGAAAAGACACATGTACCCAAGCGTGCATTGCAGCACCATTTACAATATCCAAGATGTGGAGACATACAAAATGTCCATGGACAGATGAACAGATAAAAAATATGTGATACATGTACACAATGGTATATGACTCCGCTATGTGAAAGAATGAATTAATGCCATTTGCAAGAACATAGAGAAAACTAGAGATAATCATACTAAGTGAAGTAAGTCAGAATCAGAAAGACAAATATTATATGATATCACTTATAGTTGGAATCGAAAAATATGTACCATTGAAATAATTTAGAAAATATAAATAGACTCAGGGACTTAAAAAGCAAACATGGTTACCAAAGGGGACCAAAGGGGACAAGGGATAAATTAGGAGGATGGGATTAACAAATACAACCTATTTCATATAAAACAGATATTCAACAAGGATCTATGTATACCAAGGAAGGGCTAACAACACTCTCATAACCATTATGGGAAAAGAAGCTGAACATGCACAGACATACGTATATGTATAAATGAAAATGATTCTGTATACCTGCAACATACACAACAGTCTATATAAATGTTACTCCAATAAAAAAAGTTAATCGAATTTAAAAATTGGTAATGAGACACAAGATTTGGGTGTTTGTTCTGGCACATTTCTCTCCAATTTACAAGCCACAAACAGGGTTTCCCTTCAGCCTCTGGTTGCCGGGGCAGAGTTGGGTCCGAGGTAATCCTGCCGCCTGGTAGCCCTTTCCCAAAAATCAACCTGAAAGCGATTGCTTATGGGCACTTAATATTCACAAGGACTGCTGGGCTCTAAATGATATTTGCCCTCAAATAGTGTCCAGGCCAAAGTGTTCAAAAATAACTGAAAACACAGCACACTTTCAAGAAGGCAATTTCAAAAGGTAAATTCTACTCACACTGATTATGAATAAAAACAGCCCATAAGAACATGCTCAATATAGCAATAAGCAGAGACATGCAAATCAAAACTACAACAAGGGATCACCTGGCACCGGTGTGAATAAACATCATCAAAAATCGACAATGATAAATGGTGGAGAGAGCATTCAGAAAAGGAAATGTTTTTATGTTGCTTGTGGGATGTAAATGGTAAGAGACACTATAGGGAACATTATGGAAGTGCCTTTAAAATGTAAAAAAGGATCTACCATATGATCCGGCAGTGCTACCCCTAAGACTATATGCGGAGAATACCAGAATTCAAAAAGACACATGCACCCAAGCGTGCACTGCAGCACCATTTACAATACCCAAGATGTGGAGACATACAAAATGTCCATGGACAGATGAACAGATAAAAAAGGTGTGATACATGTATACAATGGTATATGACTCCTCCCTGTAAAAGAATGAAATAATGCCATTTGCAGAAACGTAGAGAAAACTAGAGATAATCATACTAAGTAAGTCAGAATCAGAAAGACAAATATTATATGATATCACTTATAGTTGGAATCTAAAAATACACACCATTGAAATAATTTAGAAAAGATAAACAGACTCGAGGACTTAAAAAGCGAACATATGGTTACGAAAGGGGACAGAAAAGGGCAAGGGATAAATTAGGAGGATGGGATTAACAAATACAAACTATTTTATATAAAACAGATATTCAACAAGGATCTGTGTATACCAAAGAAAGTCTATCAACACTCTCTAATAACCATTATGGGAAAAGAAGCCGAACATGCATAGATATATGTATATGTTTAACAGAAAAATATTCTCTAGCCCTACAACAAACACAACCTTGTATATCAATGTTACTGCAATAAAAAATAAAAATTAATCTAATTTAAAAAGTGGTAATGAGACAGAAGATTTGGGTGTTTGTTCTGGCATATTCCACTCTAATTTACAACCCCCAACAGGATTTCCCCTAAGGCTCTGGTTGCCGGGGCAACCAGAGTTTGGCCCAAGGAAATTCTGCCACCTTGTGGCCGTTTCCCACAAAAGCAACCTGAAAGCGATTGGTACGGGGCACTTAATTTTCACAAGGCCTGCTGTACTCTAAATGATACTTGCCCTCAAACAATGTCCAGGCCTAAGTGTTCGAAAATAACTGAAAACAGGGCACACTTTCAAGGAGGCAATTTCAACAGGTAAATTCTACTCACCCTGATTATGAATAGACACCCCATAAGAACATTCTCAACATAGAGGTTAGCAGAGACATGCAAATCACAACTAAAATGAGGGATCACCTGGCTCCCGTGTGAGAGGCCATCATCAAAAATCGACAATGAATAAATGGTAGAGAAAGCATGGAGAAAAGGAAATACTTTTATGGTCCTAGGGAGATGTAAATGGTTACAACCACTACAGAGAACATTATGGAAGTGCCTATAAAAGATGAAAAAGGATCTACCGTATGATCTGGCAGTGCTACCCCTAAAGAGTATCAGGCAGGAGATAGATGGGCTCCAGGCTAGACATTTACAACTGGCCTCCTGTTCACACTTCTTGGGGTGAGAAGAAGATGGGCTCCAGGCCAGACATTCATTACCAGCCCCCTGTTTACATTTCCTGAAGCAAGAGACAAATGGGCTCCAGGACTACAGATTTATGACTAGACTCCTGTCTATATTTCGAGATCTGCACCTCGATATAAAAACCAGCAACAGAAATAGGGTAAATAACTGGACATTGGACCTTTTTATGGCAGGGACAGAGTGGGACTAAACCCTGTTAAAAGATCAAGAAGGGCTTCCCTGGTGGCGCAGTGGTTAAGAATCCACCTGCCAATGCAGGGGACACGGGTTCAAGCCCTGGTCCGGGAAGATCCCACATGCTGTGGAGCAACTAAGCCCGTGCGCCACAACTACTGAGCCTGCGCTCTAGAGCCTGCGAGCCACAACTACTGAGCCCGTGTGCCACAACTGCTGAAGCCTGTGCACCAAAACGAAGAGTAACCCCCGCTCACCACAACTGGAGAAAGCCTGCACACAGCAGCAAAGACCAACGCAGCCAAAAATAAATAAAATTTAAAAACCAAAACTATGCAATGTATTGAACAACTGTAAAGGTGTGAAGTAAAAACACACGGTTATATCAATTATTGAAGGAGAAGCTATAATCAAAATCCAGTGCTATTTCATGATACAAACACTCAAGAAAGTAGGAATAAAAGGAAATTTGTTCAATATGAAAAAGAGTAGTATACAAAGCCACAGCAAACATCATGCTCAATGCTAAAAACTAAAAGATTTACTCCTGAAATCAAGAACAAGCCCAGTAAGCTGGCTTTTACCACTGTTAATAACGTACTGGAAGTTCTACCCAGAGTTTTGAGGAAAGAAAGAAAAGGCATCCATGTGTGAATGGAAAAATTAAAACTGTCTATTCACAGAACACAGATCACACCATCTTATTATAAAACTTCCTATAACTTCCTATAACAACAAAAAATTATTTGACTAGTCAATAATTCAGCAAAGTTATAGAAAAAAATGTCAATTCACAAAAATCGTTATCTTATACATGTAACTAGCAATAAATAATCTGAAGAGAACTTATGAAACCAATTCCATTTTAAATAATGTCAACATTAATATTTAGGAATATATTTAATCAAGATACAAGACTTGCTTTTATGTATCTAAAGTTGTCTGTATGTTTGAAATTATTGGAAAGTAAATTACTTTTCAAAACACCATGTCAAAACCATGCCAGAAAAGCAGAGAAAACATCAAACTTCCATATAGAGGCCAAGCCTTACCCAGATCCAGTTCACCCAAAGTCCACATGTAATTTAGAAACTATATTAGGACTTCCCAATATAAAGGACTTCCCTTTCTTCCCTGTTGTGGATGACCTGGATGTGGTAGAAACAGTAGGATTTTGGAATTCCAATTTTCCACATCATTCCACCAAAAAACTGTTAGAAGTAATAAATGTAAAGATGCAAAATCAACACACAAAAATCAATTGCATTTTTAAACACTAATAATGAACCATCAGAAAGAGAGAAAAAAACCCTATTTACAATTGCATCAGAAAGAACAAAATACCAAGGAATAAATTTAACCAAGGATGTGAAAGACCTGCACACTGAAAACTCTAAGACATTGATGAAGAAATTGAAGAAGACACAAATTAATGGAAAGATAGCCCGTGGTCATGGAATGCAAGAATTACTGTTGTTAAAATGCCCATTCGACCCAAAGCAATGTACACAGTGAATGCAAGCCCTCCTGAAATTCCAATGGTATTTTCCACAGAAATAGAGCAAATCCTCCTAATATTTGTGTGGAACCACAAAGGACCCCGAATAGCCAAAGCGACCCTGAGAAAGGAGAACAGGCTGGAGGCATCTCCCTTCCTAACTTCACAGTCTATTGAGAAGCTACAGTCACCAAAACAGTGCAGAATTGGCACAAAAACAGGCACAGGGACCAGAGGAACAGGTCAGAAAGCCCAGAATTAAACCCATACGGGTTCCGTTAATTTATGACACAGGGCCAAGGACACACCAAGGGGAAGGACAGCCCCCACAATAAACAGTGCTGGGAAAACTGGACACCCCATAACTCATACCGGCTACACTGCACACCAAACCGGCTACACTGCACACTGCATACCGGCTACACTGCACACCAGCTTTCCACATCAAGCCCCTCTGGGTCGTCTGAAAACAGACCCACCCACCTCAGCAGTCAGTCACCCACAGGAAGCTTCTCCTCACTTCTCAATTTTCCTCACCATTTCCTCCCAGCGTCGTCTGGGTCGTCAGGAAACCCAGCTCCCAACGTCAGCGTGGACGCAGCCCCACTTTGTCCTGAAGCCGAAACCCCAGCAAGTCCTAAGGAGACTAAGCTCTTGTCGGCAGAGAAGCTGACCCAGGAGCCCCAGCCAAAGCTCCCGTAGTGCCTGCGGAGACACAACTCTCAGCTGTGCTCACAGCCGAGCCGGCAGAGAACGCGCATGCGCTGTGGGTCAGAGAGGCGAGCTCAGCGTCACCATGTGGTCAGTGCGGGAAGTGCAGGCCGTGCCTCCCTCCCAGGTCACTGGAGACAGCACGCCCTGCTGGCAGAACTGCTGAATCCATTACACTGTGGAAATTCAAACTGAAACGGAGACAATATCCCATAACTTTTCTAAAAATAGTTAAAGAACAATTAAATGAAATATGGAATGAAATAAATGTAGACGCAAACTTTACAACTTACACCAAATTCACTCAAAATTATTCATGGACAAATTTTAAATGCAAAACTATTCAAAATTATAGAAGAAAACATAAAAGAAAATTGACATGAGCTTGGGTTTGATCATATAGTTCACGAGCTTTGTGGTTTTAACACACAACACAAACAAGCAACCCAGAAAGAAAAACAAGAGATTCTGTGGACTTTATAAAATTAAAGATTTCTACTGGGTGAAAAACCTCATTCAGAAAATTAAAAGAGGGACTTCCCTGGTGGCGCAGTGGCTAAGAATCCGCCTGCCAATGCAGGGGACACAGGTTGGAGCCCTGGTCGGGGAAGATCCCACATGCTGTGGAGCAACTAAGCCTTTGCACCACAACTACTGAGCCTGCGCTCTAGAGCCCATGATCCGCAACAAGAGAAGCCACTGCAACGTGCAGCAACAAAGACCCAACACAGCCAAAAATAAATAAATAAAACAAATAAATTTATATTAAAAAACCCTCAAAACTCAAATTACCAGTGTCAGGAAGGTAGAAGGTCATCACTACAGTCCTCTCAGACATTAAAAGGATTATAAAGGAATATATACTTATAAATTGAAAAACTTACATGATGTGGACCAATTCTTTGAAAGATATAAACAAAAACTCAAAGGAAAATAGATAAACTGAATAGTCCTATATCTATTAAAGAATTTAAATTCACAGTTGAGAACCTACAAACAACAACAACAAAAAAAAAAACACCATCTGTGAATTCTGCCAAGCATTTAAAATAGAAATAGTATTAATTCTACAAATCTTTTCCAGAACATAAAAGAGGAAGAAACACTTCCTATCTCATTTTATGATACCAGCATGACTTTAACACCAAAACCAGAGAGCAATATTATAAAAAAAAAAAATCAATATCCCTCATAAACACAGACACAAAAATCCTCAACAAAGTATTAGCAAATTGAATTCAACAATGTATATAAAGGTTAACACATCATGACCAACTCAGGTTTATCCCAGGACGGCAAGGCTGCGTCAACATTTGAAAATCAATCAATGCAATTCACCATATTAATAGACTAAAAAAGAAAAACCATATGATCATCCCAACTGACACAAAAAAGCATGTGACAAAATTTGACATCCATTCCTGGGCAAACTAGGAATAAAAGGGATGGCATCACAGGAAAGGAAAAGAAAAAAGAAAAACAAAACCCAAAACATGGCGCTTGCCAGCTCCCATTCCTGGAGAGAATCCCACCAGGCCTCTGCCCCTCAGACCAACGCTTTTAACTAGGGAATGAGTCTACTTCACACCCAAGTCTGGGCACTGTTCAAAGGGCTGCCTCCGCGCTGGGCCCTGGGGTGCGGGAGTCTGCACGCGGGCCTGTAAGAGCCGTTCCTCAGCTGGCTGGGCCCCGCTGGTCTTCAAAACCAGATGCTGGGGGCTCTTCTCTCGGGAGCCGGTCTTAACTGTTGGGCTGCCGATGTGGGGTAGAACCCTCAGCTCCCCAGGGAGAAGCTCCAGGTTTTGAGTTCCCTCCCGGTTGTGGGTCGCTGGGCCACGGGTGGGGTTAATGAGGAGATCGTGTCTCTGCCTTTCCTATCCCCTTCAGTGTGCCTTCCCTCTCATTTGCCCGATGGGAAAGGGTCGATCTGCCAGTTTTTAGGTTTTTTTCAGAATAAACTTTTCCATGTACAGCTGTAGAGTCGGCGTGTCTGCAGGAGGAGGTGGGTTTAGGATTTCCTACACTGGCATCTTGAACCAGATCCTAGATAATTCATGTTTCTTATCATTTTTGAGCCACAGACAGATCCCCAGATAATCTGATGAAAGCTCTGGGCCCTCTCACAGGAAAATACATACACACACATATGTAGGGTAGTTCACAATCTCTGGAGGTTATGAAACCCTCGAAGGCCTTCCAGGGCCTTCCAGGAACCACAGGGCCCAGCATGAAGTCCCATCCCAGGGACTCGGCGCTGCATTCCCCCCATGCCTTTCCACAGAACTACAACGCTCTAGGGCCTCCTTTCCACCCTTTAAAGCCCATGCCTCTTCCCACCTTCCCTAAACCTTCTAACAACCCCACCCTGAGCTGATCTGCCCCTCCGCAGAATCCTTCATCTGCACAAGCCATGTGGTTCTAGGATTATCATAGACCCCCTGCTTTTCTTGTCCAGGACTTAATGTTGTCTCCAGAGGATAAACTTTGCACACAATACGTTCTCAGTTTTGTAATCTGTCAATATTGTTTGGCTTAACCCCCCAGGTATACCTCACAGAGGCTAGTCTTTGAATATCCCTTAACTGGCATTTCTCATGCACCACAGAATGTGGTCCTGAGCTTTGATTACTCTGGGAAAATGTTATTGGGACTCAGCACAAAAATAGCCTTTGGGAGGAAAGTTAAAACAACTGGGTAGGGAATCACATCTCCTTTAACATATCAGAGGTAAGCATTGCCTTTAACCAAAACACAGACTATTTTTCTTGTGTTTTTCCTTTCTTCACACTGATATACAAACTGAGGCACACAGATATTTGCTCCTAGTCCCATAACATATCTCTGAAGCCCAAACTGGATTGAAAGTGGATAGCAGCGGCCCTTTCAGTTTCTAAAATGCTACTAAGTAAAAACAATACAAAATGTCAAACACCAGGAAGCACATCACAGCGTCTAGGTAATCCCTTCCTCGATGTGCAAACGGAATTAAAGCCAAGGGGTCGTATCTGACAAAAAAGAAAGTACTCACCTAGGGCACATGGAGCCAGCAGGAAGGAAGGTTTACTAGCTCCCGGATGCAAAGCAGGAGGGAGGCAGGAGCGTTCCCCTGACAACAAGGAAAGAACTTTGGAGAAGCGTGGGATCACTCTGCTTCACTCGGTTTGGGGACAAGAGCCCCAATCTCCTAAGTGCCCGAGGCTAGGGTAAACTCAAGGTGAAAATAAGAGCTGCCGCCCCCCCGGGAAGCTGACCGAGCTTCATCATGAGGCTGAGCTGTCTGCCAGGGTCCCATGAAGGCACAGATTGAGATTAGGGCTTCTAGGATGAGGCAGGTCTGGATTTGAGTCTCATTTCTACAACTTCTAACTTCTGACCCTAACCCTAACCACTTTGAATCCTCCCGCTTGCGATGTCGGAGTCGACGGGTTCTGTGACCGTGGGAAGATGGGCGCCAGGAGGGGCCATGATGGAGGAGGCACTGAGGATGCTCCCAGCCGTGAACGGAGAAGACCCCCTCCTGCCACATTTGCCTCCAAGACAACCAGCTCTGTCACCATGTTCCTTCCTCTCCTCACTGCTAACCTGCCAACCACAGCCTGTCCTTCCTGCCTTCTGAGGTCTGAAACATACCCTCCCGAGGCCCGGAGCTGTGACGCCTGCAGGCCCCAGAGTGAGGGACGGGGACAGGGCAGGAGGGGTGGGAAGACGGCACCGATGCCCATGACCAGGGTGCTCGGCTTCCACCATCCGGCAGGGAAGGCCAACCAGAGCTGTCCCCATGGGAGGACCAGCCTGACATGGAGAAGACGGCCTGGTGTGTGAGCTGCCAAAATGTCCCTGGATGCCTGGCCCCATGAGGCCAAGGAGGACTGACTCGCACAGATTCGCACCCCCAGGAAGACGTTCAGATGCAGCAAATGAAACACCCTGTTGGCTGCGAGATTCTATGGAGCATCGAGGCACATTGCAAGTTGGTCTCAGACCCTGCTTTGCCCTTTCCAGACCCTGACTTCTGTTCATCAACCCAGACTCAGTCCACCTTGCCTGCAGCCCTGCAGGTGGCTATGGCAACCAGTCCTGCTCCACCAGCTGCCTGGAAGCCAGCCCAAGCTCGCCCTTATCAGCAAACCCCTTCCTTCCGATCAGGACTCATGTGAGCCCTACTGAAGTTGGGGGAGCCCTCCCTGCCCCCAGCTCGGCGTGGTAAGCCATGTCTTCCGCCCCGGTTGACACTGGCTCACCTGCATTGCCTCCAAGGCTCAGGCACAACACGCTGAAACCCTAAAGCACTTACATTTCCAGGTAAGAGAGAAGCATGCCGCCACATGCTGTGGTTGGTTTTAAAGGCCATTGCTGCCAATAGAGCTTGTCAGAGGAGGCCCTGAACCCTGGGACCCGGTCCTGAAGAAGACCAATGAGGCTGTAGCTGTCCTGCTGTCTGGTCACTAGCCAAGAGAGCCACCCCATCCTGCTCAGACTAAGAGCAGCTACAAGGGCAAGTCCCAATTTTCACCATGTGGTTCTTCCAGAGGAAGACACAAGGAAGAAGTAGAAAATTAGGTCAGGCTGGGAGACAGGCAAGATATTCCAGCTAAGCACATCCAAGGTGCCACAAAGAGAACACAGGAAATAGCACAGAGGGAGAAACCTGTGAAAACCGAAAGAGCAGACCTGGAAGCTTGTTAGATGCTGGACAGAGACCTCAGCACCTACCCCTCTGGGAGGGACAACCTTGACAGCCCTTGGAACGGGAAAACTGCCTTCCCTTCCATCTCAGTATATAAGATTTACTCATTTTTCATTCAACAAATGTTTTGAGTAGCTACTGTGTGTAGTACATTGAGTTTAGGCACTGTTATTAAATATATGTGTGTCACATGTAAGAGTAAATATACATATATGTACTGTTAAATATGTACATTGGTCATTTGTCATTATCAAATGCATTTACACATTTTTGTGAGTTATTCTGTGAAATAAAATTCTTCATTAACTAACCCACATGCTTACAACACAGGAAAAACAATGCTCATAACAATGATATTAAGGCACAATAAGATGTAAATATTAATGGTATCTTAAGACTATCAAAGGCAGACATAACACCTTATATTTTAATGCATTATATGCATTACATATTAGTCTGCTCAGGCCACTATAACAAAATATCACAGACTGGCTCAAACAACAAATTTACTTTCTCTCAGTTCCGGAGGCTGCAAGTTCAAGATCAAGGTGCCATCAGTGTGGTTTCTGGTGAGACCTCTTTCCTGGCTTGTAGATGGCTACCTTCTTGCTGTGTCCTCACGTGGCCTGTCCTCTGTGTGGATGGGGAGAAAGATCTTTGGTGTCTCTTACTCTTCTTATAAGAACACGAGTCCTATTGGAGTAGGGTCCGGCTCTTATGACCTTATTAACCTTAATTATCTCCCTAAAGACCCTATCTCCAAATACAGTGACATTGGGGATTAGCACTTCAACATATGAATTTGGGGGGACATGACTCAGTCCATAACACGTAATACAAGGAAAGTCATAATCTATTCTATACAAAGCATACATGGGAAGGAAATTCATATCTATGATGTGCCATTTATAAGACAGGTTTAATTATGGCCAACTGATCCAAGATGATAAAATTAGTAAAGCAGAGAATTAGTGAACAAATATTGATCTGATTCCAAAATCTATGTTGTCTTCATTATACAAACTAGGCTAGATTAATTGTAAAAACAGTGGCAATTCTTCTATGC